>NC_135347.1:21582201-24330237 GCF_023851605.1 Tamandua tetradactyla | reverse complement strand
TATCTTTTTTTACAGCTTAATATGTGAAAAACTGTTTCTTGAAATTAAGGGGTTAGTATGAAACAGAATTCAGACCAAATATTTTAGTAAATATTTCCAATTTTAGTGCTAAGTTTAAAATTTTTCTAATTTTTTTGTTTCAGATTCCAAAAATTATTTAAAATAATAATAAAAGACCTACTGTAAGTGACTTAGTGGATGTTACTCAAATGAAGAACATTCATGTCTTCTAATGGCAAATTACTTCCTCTGTATAATATCAATGTATGTATGTGAATGTTGTTATCCATTCAAACTTATCAGATAGTCCTCTTTGAAAGATTGCTTTCTACCACAATTGATGTTTCCCAGAAAGTATATTGCGTGGAACTTTAAGGGAATTAGAACATTTGACATAGAAGTGGTTTTTCCATTATGAAAAGCAAGGCTCCAGTATAGCCTATATAAAATTTCCTAGGATTAAGTCACTGTTTAATATAAACCATTTGTTTTATATAAATATTCTAAAATGGAATCTTCTTTTTGTTTCTACCAAACAAGGGGAGCAAAATAAAATGATCTGACAGATCTGAACTCAGCATTCAGTTCTAAGTAGCTCCATTGTTAAGAGAATTGCAGCAGGGAAGTAGGAAGGGCTGCGATTGTAACAGGATTTAAAACCGTGTTGTTGCTTGAAGCACTATGATGTTAATTTACTTCTCAATAAATGCAACAAGCTTCCACTGAGGCTATCTGGCCTTGAGAGAAAAGCCATGTGAAAGTAACTAAGTGAATAGTTGATTAGCTAATTATTAACTGTGGCTGATTAGGGATGTGCAAAACAACCCTTCTACCAAAGTTTTATTTCCTACACGTGTACCTCTGATGCCAAATGTTGTCCATGGTGTAAAAATCCAACGATTTACAAGAGAACTTCTGAATATATAATACTTTCAAAATATAATTAGTGCCAGTTAAAAGTATAAATATATTATAATTGGACAGATGGGATTTTAGTAATCTGGGTTCTTATAAGATTTTTGATATTCTGCTATGTCTATCTATGGATAGTATAAATTTGTATGGCACAAACCTCTTAAAACTCTCCAGTGACTTTCCATTGTAACCACAATAAATACATCAATTCTGCAAGGTCCTATGTGGTCTCACTTATACCTATCCCTCTGATCTCTTTTCCCTTCTCTCTCCCACTCAGTCATTACATTCCATGCTTGCAGGCCTTTATTGTATTCCCTAACTTGCTCTTTTATACTTGTGACTTCTTCATGGTAGATCCCCTTCTACTTCATCTTCCTCAGACTGACTGCTCATCTTTGAGGTCCCTTGAGGGGCTTTTGCTGACTACCAGGTCTAAAGCAACTCTGCCAAGCACCTTCCCGGTTGCTGTTATTCTTTATTACATTGCCCAGCTCAATTACTTTATAGCTCATATCACATCTAAAACTTTGCAAATATTTTAAGCTTTTGTATCCCTCCCACCAGAATGCAAGCCATAAAACCTAGGGGTCCGTCTATCTTGTTTACATAGTAGGCATGCAGGCAAAATTATTCACATTTAATGAAAAATAAAGTACTGCTAATTAGTGTATCAATTTATAAAATCATGAAATGTTTCATTTATTCTTATTTGAAAATTTTCATCATTAAAATGATTATCAGGGCGAAGGTTGGAAATAAAGACACCATACATTTATATAGGATTTTATGGTTTATTAAGGAACTTCAATTCCGTATTTCTTCTACTAGATGACTTAAAAATACTGGATATTTTTAAATGATGGATATAATTGTTTCAATTCTGAAATATATTTTGCACTGTTTTTACAATGTTTTAAAATTGTGTTCTATGTGACAAAAATGACAGTTGTTGCTAAAGCTGGAGTTTATTTCCTTTCAAAAATGAATGTGCTAAAAATAAAAAAAGAAATTAAAAAAGAGAGAAAATAAATATACTTAAATTTGAAACAAGTGCTTTTGATTACTTTTGTTTCGCATGGGCGGGCACTAGGAATCAAACCCAGGTCTCCGTCATGGCAGGTAAGAACTCTGCCTGCTGAGTCTCTGTAACCCACCCGATTTTTATTTCTTTGAAAGGAAAAAAAAAAAAAGACCTAGGATAAGGGTAGAGACAATACTAGTAAATACAAATACAAGTGCTAGACAATATGCCGAGCACTGGTGATATGTGATACTTTGTACAATTCCGGTAATCATTACAGCAACTCCATGAGGTTGGTATTTTTTTCCCTATTCCACAGCTGGAGAAACTGAGGTATATAAAGTTAAATCACTTGCTAACATTTTACTGGTAGTTAGTGTTAGAGCTGATATTTGAAACAAACCAGGATGGCTCCAGAGGATAATGGGCTGACTTGAGAAAGTGGGAAAAAAAAAAAAAGCATTTCCAGTTTCTGGGAATATATTAAACATAATATGAATATTTTCCTGGGGAAATGATAATAAATTACAACAATAATTTAAAAATTGGGTTTATAGGCATCTAAATACTGAAATCCCTGCTATCTCTTTTAATCAAAATACTTGGTATAGCTACTGCGATTAACAAATAAACAAAACGTCTGTTTTTGAAAAGCAGAATTTAACTCAATCATACGCCACTCCTCTTCTATTGATGAGGTATTTTGATGAACAGATATCTTCCTTTTTTTATGTCTTTTGGTTTTTTTTAACTTGTCGCACTGAGCTGTCAATTTGGATAAAACTATTAAATTTAAATGTCTCATTTATGAACACATAATAGATCAATTCTTATAATTAGTAAATTGCTGATGTGTAAACCAGTTTTTCTAAGCCCAAATAGATTATCATGAGTTCTATAATTCAAATGAATATTTCTGCTGAATATTATACCAGTTATGGCACTGTGAACTATGTTAAGCAACCTAATTTTCTCTGTGTGTAGTCATAAAATATTTTCTTTTCCAACATGTATTTCTTCATTCATAAGTTACATAGTCCACATAATCACATAAAATAGGGTTTTGTGTGTGTGTGTATGTGTGTGTGTTTCCTGTTCCTCTAGAGATGTGAAAGCCTTGTGTATGTACATTACTGGACAGAAATGTAGCAAAATCACATGCACTCTCTTCTCTCCTACATCACACAAAGCCTTATGTTTGTTACATGTATTTAATTGAAGTCTCTTATTGATCTTTCAAAATGATTCCCTCCCACTTTCCTTGAGGAGACTCCTCCTTGAAAATACGAACAAGAGAACCCATTTCCATGCCTTTTTCTTTAAATCAAGCATATATTATCTGTTAAATGAAAAGTGGTGTATCTACTGCTGCCAAAAACTTAACAGAATGAAACAAATTACAGAAAAAATATGTAAATATTTGAAAATCAGAAAAAGGAAAATAGAGAAGTTTGCCAAAAGTACATCATTTGGGTAGAAATTATAATACAGATAGGCAAATATAATTCAGGCACATTTTCTCTTCCATATTTATTACTCTCCATATTTATATTCCTAGAGTTATAGCCAGGAGGTATATTCAACATCAATGTACACAGATTTATTCTCTAGATCACAACTCCATTAAGTCAAACTGAGTATGTTTGAAATAAGAGTTTTAGCCTGCTTTACCTTTAAGGCAAGTCAATAGAACTTCTCTTTCTGCTCAGCCCTGGGTGGGGAGAGAGGGGCCAAGTTAGGGAGGTAATAATAACCAAGAACAGTTCAACTGTTAACTAAATGTGAGTATTCCTGACCCAAGCCCTCAGCACGCTTCCCAAACCAACTGTAATACACTCCAACTTGAGTTTAACAAATCTGGCAATCGAGGAACAAATAATAATAAGACATTAAGAGAATTAATGTTTAAAGAAATGTTAAGCATTTTGTAGCGAAATAATTTTATTTGTATTAGGTTGAGTTTCCTAGAAGCAGAGCCTGAGCTGGACATTCCAGATCGTGTGATTTATTGATGGGGTGGGGGGTGGGGGGCAGTGGTGGTTCAGGACAACTTTCCATTAAGAGAGAAAGGGGGAAGAGCTGAGCAAGACTGTGAACCCAGAGAAAACTGATTTTTGTTTTGATATGCAAAGAGAAAGGCTTTTCGAGCAAAACGCACACCCAAGAATTGTTTGAAGTTTTCCTTATCCCTTGGGTCATTCCCACACCTAAGTCCCAGCAAGGCAAATCACTTGAAAGACATCTTCAGAAACAAATGGGAAGGACTATCATTTCTCATGCCTCATGGAAGTGGAACCCAGCAATCTGTGCTTTCACACTCACCAGAATGCTATGATGCCCCCTAGCCTACAGCAATTCTCTGGGCAATTTTTAGGAAAAGAAGAGTTATCCTGAGCCAATAGCAGCTAAACTCACAGCAGCTATGGGGTGCATTAGCCAGTTGGTGAAGGAGGAATCTGAGTTGGGCACCAACTACATCCATTATACATCCTTCCAATTTCACCTATTTTTTTTAATTATGCAGGGAAAAAAGGAGAAATAAACATTGTAGAGAAGTTTGGATGACGGCAAGAGAATGGAGCTATAACAATAAGCACATTATGACCAATATCAGCCACAACATCTGTCATGCTATTGTCTTCCTGAAAGAATTTGAAATCTTTAGCTGTTGAATTAGCCACTGGAGGGAATGCATACAGAGCACAGTGATTACAGCTGTAACATTTTGAAATTGAGAAAGAATAAATAATTAAAAACCAATTTTAAAGATAGCTAAAATGTCAACTAAAGGGCAATTTCTAGCCAGACCTACTTTTATACTCAAATATCCACACACACACACAAAAAATCCTCATAAAATTGTAACAATTTGTGACCTCCTATAACTGGCTTGAAGAAAATAAGTTTTATACAGACTAATATTCTCCTTGACACTAATTCGAAGTTTGTTTTCTGCACTAGCTGAGGAAAACCACAAAAGGACCAAATTAATTTATCCCAGACAGTGTCTTTTCTCACATAGTAAACAGGATGGACCTTACTACCCCGGCAATCTTCTTCAGTGGCACAACATAATTAATGACTCAGTGTCCAGTGGGAAAACCTTAAAACTGGATATTCTTTTGACAGATTTAAGCCGTAGAAACAATTATGAATATTTCCTCTTTCTGAAGGGTCTTTGTATGTGTTCTACTGTTTGTCTCAAATAATTATCCCCTTCCCCACATCAGTCTCACTTGTTAATTCAGAAAGGTGTCTAATTCATGTTTCTCTCAAGCAGTAATTCCACAGGGAAGTCAATACCTCACCCTTCAGTTAAGGACAGTTCCTTTAATTCATGTACTCAAAGCAATATGCACCACTCATCTGCTGCATTTATTTTAGCTATGATTTTAAATGAATTTATGTGAATATTTTATTAAAATCTATCTCAACTATTAGACTCTAAGCTACAGTATACTCTTTGCCTCATCATTGCATCTCCAACAAGGCCAGGTCAGATTTTGATGTTCTGAAGTTAATAAATATAAAGTTATGAGTAAAAATGAATACAAATATTTTGAATTTCAAAAAAGGTGACAAATAATCACAAAATACAAAATAATACTTATAATAATCCACACCTGCTTCTGACACCATATATTTCAAAAATGTTTCTCTACCATTGCCCATATTTTCAGTATGACACAACGGTGCTGATATCTCATGATAGTACTCTGCCACTGCATATGCAAGTTATGAATTGCATATAGTTGACACAGGTTGAGAGAAGAGTCCTAATAAACTATTCCTACACAGGGACAACTAATAATAATTTAACTCTACATGGAAGTGACAGTGGAATATGTGTAACCCATTACAACCAATATCAGTGTATCCATATATACCTAGATGCACTTCAACTTAATTCATGACAATGCATTAAAAACATAAAATTAATACATGACGATATATACAAATTCACATGCAAAAACATGCATATAGACATACATGCAAATACATACATAAAGAGAAGTTTGGAATTGGCCATTATAAACAACTAAGTAGCTTGTCAATTTTTTCTTGATAATTAAGCTAATAATCTCAATTTTCAAGCTGAAGGTAATGAATAAATATAAAAGTCCTCTAAACCCACGAGTGTCCTTTGTATCTTTCCTTTTTAATTCTACTTTTCTACCTCCTATTTATGATGATAACCATTATTCAGTCAATCCCAGACTTTTGTAGTGCCGAAAGTACACATCACAGCTGATAATATTACCACATACTTGCTTGTTAGCTACTATGGAAGCAATATTAATACATGCTTAAGTTTAGCCACAACTACTTGTACCTATTTTTCATGTGAGCCTTCCGGTTATACAGAAATTATTACACCATCTCAAAGAATTGTCTTGGCTTATGTGCACTAAATAGGCTTGTCATCTCATTCACAGATCCCCAGACATTTCTTGACTCCATTCTGGCAGAGAATTGCCAATTCACCAAATATGAGTCCTCGGTAGGGAGAAGTGAATGCGAAGTAAGACACTCTCTACCAGACACCCATATGCTAGGTCTGATCGTTATAACAAGTGTAATGTTATCCTTTGAAAGGATTCTTCTTACTAAAAGTTATCTCTCTTTTTAAGTGACAGTTATTTGAGATCATTACTTTTGCACTTCTAAACGCTGTCATAGGAAAACCGGAAGGATCCATGTAAAATATTACGAGTGAGACCTATTCACTCAGCAAGCCAACTAGATAAGACAACTCTTCTAGGAAAATAGAGATTGTCCAAGCCAAGCCTTTTATTGAGAATTGGTTTACAAAACAAAACCATGACAATAAAAATAATTTTCTTACCCTTGATGTGTGTGCACAAATATGCTCAAAAGCATATAGATGTAATAGATGTAAAAAACGTCTCTGCTCTAATTCAATCATCTGGATCCTGGCCTTGCCACTTTTAATTTCCAACCCTCAATGACAATTTAAATACAATTAAAAGAGGAAAAAGCATGAGAGTCAAGTGAGCGAATGTGAAGAATTCACCAAGGGATTTCTCTTACCATCTTGATTTTTTGTTGATTGCCTTGAGACAGCAAGCAAATGCTTTATTAGACTTCTGGCTTTCTATTATCATTTAGGGCGATGCTCCTGCTCACACCTTCCCCCTAGGAAATGTGATACAGGTCTTTAGTCTAGTGAGTACAGTAAGTCTATAAATTTAATAATAGCAAAATAATAAAAACCTTGTTTCTTTTGAGTGCACAGTTTGTATTTTGGGGACCCTCAGGAGTAAACCACTCCCAATTGAGATGTCCTCCTTGAGTAAGAATAATTCCATCAGGACATTTACTCACAATTTGTCACCTGAAATAGAAAAGACCTAAAGTTCTTTTTGAATACTAGGGTTGAATAAATCCATACCCACCCGTTAAGAAATAGCAGATTACTTGTGATTTAGAACAAGATGTTCTTCCATTCCTTTATATGCAATTAGATGTCAATTATTAATAACAAGAGAGGGAAAGAAATAGATAAAATAAATAAAAGCAGAAAATAATCCAAACCCTTGGCTGCTTAAGAATAGAAGATATTATTTGTCAGTGACACAGTTTTTAGTGCCATATTTAACTTCCAATTTATGGTTTCCTCAAACCAATAATAGACCAATTTATGTTTACTGAACACATTTTGAAAAGTAGCCAGAAACATTCCAAGTGAAATAGATTAAACAGCCTTGTAATTTAAATTTGGGGGTAAAATTCAATAGTTGGTGTTTCTCAAAGAATATTCCATGGAAACTGTGCATTTAAATCATCTGGGTATTTATTTAAAATATCTCAGAATTTCTTTGCCACACTGTCTGCACTGAGGATCAGGTATTTTCATTTTAACAAACTACCCAGGTGATTCTTATGCCTACTAAACTTTGGCATCCCATATATTAGCGTGACTCAAAATCCCATCATTCAATTCTAATAAATTGTTGGTGTCACTGTTATTCTAATAGTTCTGTTAATAAATTTCCTAATTTATGCTCCCACAAAATGAATTTTCTCATTCATTTATTCTTTCCATCATTATTTATTTTTCCTATAGTCTAGAAACTGTGCTAAACATTGGAAAAGACAGTGAGAAGAGTAAGAAAAGGTCACTCTAATCCTGAAGCCTACATTCTACTAGAAAAGACAGATATTAATCAAAGAAATGTCATATCACAAACTGAATAGCTTCTACAAGGACAGACACCTGATGCTGAAAGAAATAGTGAGATTAGACTTTGTCAGAGAGGTCAGGATAATCTTTCCTGTGGAACTGATAATTCAACCGAAGGAAACATAATAACCAAGTTTTCACGAAGGAAAAGGGTGGGGGAACAGTTTCAAGCAGAAGACTCAGTCTACAAACGCCATGTGAAAGTAGAGGAGATGATGCTTTCACGAAAGAGGAGTAAAGTTATTGTGATTTATGCAGAGATCCAGAAAGAGCATGCTAAGAAATTAAATTGAGGATGTTGATAGAAGCCAAAATATGCTGGGCTTTTTTAGTTCATGTTATATAAATGTGCTTGCTAGCTATCAGAAGGTTAAACAGAGCTGACGTGACCAGACTGCTTTGCAAACGGTATCTGTAGCTGCAGAATTAAAAATGTGTAGAAGAAGGGTATCAGCTAACTTTTGTTGTATAACAAACTGTCTCAAAAATTCATAGCTTAGGGCGGGCCACAGTGGCTCAGCAGGCAGAGTTCTCACCTGCCATGCTGGAGACCTGGGTTCAATTCCTGGTGCCTGCCCTTGAAAAAAAAAGGTTAATAGTTTAAACAACAACCATTTACTTGGTTCACAAATCTGTGGGTCAGAAATTTGAGAAGGGTTCTACTGGACTTTCTTGTGAATTGCTGTCTGCTGCCATTCAGCTAGAGCATTCTACTTCTAGGGTTTAGCTGTCTGTTTGCTGGAGCTACATGGGTGACAGGATTATATGTTATTCATTATCCAATAGGCTAGCTGAGTTTTTTCCACATTGTGTTGATGGCAGAAGTATCAAATCATAGGGAGAAAACAAGCTTTATGATAGAAGTGTTTTTCAAGCCCCTGTTAGTATGAAATTTGGTAATGACCCACTGATCAATTCAAATAACAAAGCTGAATTCAGCATCACTCAAAATTATATGGTAAGGAAGTGTGATTAGAGGGAAGAAGATAAATTGTGGCCATGTTTTCAGTCTACCACAGAAGGATATACTGGATATGGTTCATGACTTGTATGAGGAATGCCCATTGGTGCTCCTCAGGGATTTGAGATATATACAGAAGAAAATGTAGACAAATTTGATGATGGATTGGATGTTGGAATGAGGATGGACAAGTAATTAGGATAAAGTCTATTCTCATGCACAACTAGATACATGGCTGTGCCATTCACGGAAATCGAAAAAAAACTAAACTATATTTGAAATTCCAAATGCATATTGAAATAGGCTGGCATTGAGAAATTTCAAGATGACTTATCAGATACGCCTTATAACATTTGGGGCTGCAACTCCAATAAAGGTCAGGCTTGTGATCCATCCGCATATATGCTGTAATTGAAGCTTTATGTAAACTTGATGTCACCCACGTTGATAATGTAAACTGAGAAAATAAGGGTGCTGTTTTATTTTCCTGACTGCTAAAACACATACCACACAACTAGTTGGCTTTAACAATGGAAATTTATTGGCTCCTGATTTTGAAGCTAGAAGTCCAAATCAAAGCATCAGCAAGGCAATGCTTCCCTCCCAAAGACTATGGAAATTTATTGGCTCATGGTTTTGAGACCACAAGTCCAAATCAAAGCATCAGCAAGGCAATACTTTCCTCCTGAAGACTATGGAAATTTACTGACTCATGGTTTTGAGACTAGGAGTTCAAATCAAAGCATCAGCAAGGCAATGCTTCCCTCCCAAAGACTACGGCATTCTACGGCTAGCTGCCAGTGATCTTTGTTCCTTGCCTTTTTTGTCAAATGTCAATGTACAAGGCAGCCTCCCCTGACAGCTCTTCATCTGACACTCACTTTGTTCATAAAGGACTCTGGTACTACAGATTAAAGCCCAACCTGTTTTAGTTGGGCCACTCCTTATTTGAAGTAACCTCTTCAAGAAATCTTATTTCACATGGGTTCACATCCACCCTAATGTGGACCAAGACCAAGAACATGTCCAAACTGGGGTAAACAATTTAATCCCCTACAAGTACCTAGGATTCCACCTTGACAATTCAATAATAAATAGGAAAATGAATCCATGATGTAGTCAGATAAATAAAAAGAAATCCAGTTAATATTGAGCCAGGTAAATAGAATATTGCAGAAGAAGATATTGACAACTGGAATGCTTCCAAAGAGATCAAACAAGATTAGGAAGGGAAATTTTCTGTTTGATTTAAATCATGGAGTTCCCTGGTGATCCTAGCAAAGGCAACTTTTGGTGAATTGATGGAATGGAAGTTAGATTGGAGAAGTTTGAGAATGAGTAGGAGGGAAGAAGTAGATATAATAACATCTAGGAAATTTCAGTATATTCACACTCTGGGATCTTAGGGATTTATAGAATCTCCATAATGAGGAGAAGGGTTAGGGAGTTGGGAAGAATGGATTGAAGGTAGGTAATGAAAGAAGAGATTTGAAATAATAAAATACATTAATAAAATGTTTACAATTTACACATGGACTTTTTTTAGTTATAATTAATTTGTTCTTCCTTACAAACCTTTACAACATTGGGTGGGTAATATCCACCTTTATTTAAAGGTGAAGAAGCAGACTAATTGCTTTTCGGCCAATATCATGAAGCAGATAGACTACACAAATAGCCCCCTTTCTTCTGACTAATACTTTAGATCTCTTCTCATTGCGTTATCTTTAATTTGATGAAAAGTTGGGAAGCTGAAATAAAGAGAATTGCACAGAGGCATTCACATAACAAAATAGAAGCAAAAATATTAGTAGTTGTCTGGCTATTTGTTTATTGGGAGCAGAAACAGTAATAAAGAGCAAGGACTCTGAATTCTGAAATTCTGACTCTGCCACTTACTACCTGTGAGAACTTAGGAAAGTTACTTAATCTTGCTGTGCTTAAATTTCTTATCTGTAAGATGGGGATAATAATTGGGTTCTTATGGTGATTAAGTAAGTTCGTGTCTGACATGCGGCAAGTATATTTTCCCCATAAAGGAAATTTTTGTCCAAAGTGCTAGAGAAAAATATAAAAATATCAAGTATCTTCTATTGAAGAAAGGCAAAATCCATTTATCTCTTGCCATTCTCAAGATCACAAATGTGTGATTTTTCTTAATTCCTTAATTTTTATCAAGACATTAGTAAAATGGAAAATCCAAAAATTCATCTAAAAATTTAAAAAAATATACGTTCTCTTCAAAATTCAGGGTTTAGAGAGAATAAAATAAGGAAAACTTGATAAATGCCTGCAAATACATATAAAAGAATGAAAGTGGGGGTGCAAAGGTAGTTCAGGGTGAGAATTCTCACCTGCCTTGTGGGATACCCAGGTTCAATTTCCAGCCTGTGCACTTCCCCAAGAAACAAGCAAACAAAATATTCAACAAATGGTGCTGCAATAGTGGGATATTCACATGGAAAGCAGAATGAAATGCGACCCTGCCATGCAGCATACCAAAAGAAAGAAAGAAAGTGTAAAGAGACTGATAATATTTGTACAAACAAAATGTAAAGAGCATATTGGGAATTTGAGAGTATGAATCTACTTCCCAAAATACACATAAGAAGAACCTACTAATAAGAAAAATTTTTTAAAAGATTAAGTATGAATATTAGAATATCTAAATAAATTCAGTAAGATAAAAAGCAGTACCTAACTTTTATTTAAATGTGGAAAAATTAACCCTGGATTACTAAGTAAACATATGCAAATGCCCATGAGATTATCCAACACCAAGCATATTTTGAAATGTCTGCCTTCAAATCCAAAATTAGTTTGATCTCTAATCTAACCTTAGGCCACATAAATAGTACCATTCAATGCTGTTAAAATAAACCACCTTAAAATCCTTCAAAATCTTGGATTTAAAAGAAATATTTTGAGAATGAAGATGGGAAACTAAAGAAAACAATCATCTTGAAAGCGCTCTATAAAATGTATTCAGTATGGCATACATAAACGTATGTCTTTTATTAGGATAGCACTTAAAATTTTATCATTATAAATGTTTATCTCATTTGGATCACATAGGATTTCTGGAAGGTTTTAGGGATTTTCTTTTCATTTTTAGGTGGGAAAATTGAACATCAAACAGGTTATAACATTTTTACATATGCACAGGTAAGAGTTTGCATTTTAAAAGGACCTGCAGGCTCTGAACGTGGGTCCTTTCCACATTTATTTTCACCCAATTTTATGATTGTGTTTTGATATGTTTATGTACTTTTATGTGCTTTGCTTGGTTTCTTTTTCTAATGTTGCCTGCTAGGTTATTATGTTGCAGCAGTTTGTCCTTGGGGCAACCTGTGCTGTTCTCCACTTCACCTCTAATACATGCCTGCAAGGTGACATTCAGAGGGAACCTCAGTTCACTCACTTATAAAAAAATAATCACCCATATGATACAATACTCAGATGTTGATGGTGTATTGAGAATTTAAGTCAGTAAAATAACAACAACAAAAATACTAACGAGTAACTTGCGTTAGCTGTGCAACTTTTCTTTTCAGGTCAAAGTAATAATATGTAATAGCTCATGATCAGGTATTTTATTTTAAAGCATACAGATAAAATCTCAAATTTCCTTAAAAATATTTGTTATAGATATTAATGCTTTTATCACTTTAACACCGACTAGAAAAGTGCATTTGTACAAAGGTCGTTTCAAAGGCCCAGAGAAGCAGGCACCTTTTCTAACCCAGAGCAAACCACTATTGAATTGACTTCTGCCTCCACCATGTTACCTGTGCAGTTTATAACCAGCGTGAGCCCCAAAAGAGGTGTGGGAACCCAAAACTATGACCTGTGTTTTCTGCGTTAACTTTCCCTGGTAGAATACATGGTGGAATATAGACCATATCTCTAAAACATATCCACTCTTCTCTCCCAACTTTCGTATTCTTGAACTAGTCTGTTGGGCTCTGAACATTCTCTCACTAATCTCTTGACAGATTCCTTATCTGTAAGAAGAATCTTGCTCACTGGAAACTGAGATGGAGATAAGCGATGAAAGGAAAGAGGATGGTTGCATTAGTCACTCATTAAGTAAAAAAAAATGTGGGTCTAACTTTAGATGTTATAGTTTATAGAGTCTAGAAAGTAGCTATTGCTTTTTGGTTGCAAACATTCCTAGTCTCTGTTTATAAGAAGCCAATATTTTTCCTTCTCAGCTTTGTTTTCCCAGTGTTGAGACTTAAAGAATTGACGTGTCTCTGAGTTTGAGTTTTCCTGTATTATAAAATATTATTTCTCTAAATTTTTCTGCCTTTTTGCTATTTTCACTATTGCTTTAATGTTCATCTTTCTCCTTCTCCCACCCATCCTCCTTCCTAAGCCATAATCCAGTTTATTTAAAGGTAGCGTTGTGTTTGGAATTTCTAAGATGCAAATGAGAACAAAAGCAAAAAACGTGTTTCTCACTGGGAGCCCCAGTTGTAACGTAAGGCAGCAGGTTTCCATAATGAGCTATAAAGGACTCTCTTAAATAATGCTAAGTATTTAATGGAAAGTCAGAAAAGCTTGGCAATAGAAAATATTTCATTTGGCCATCCATATTCAATGTATTACTTCCTTATAAAGAGATGAAAAAAAGAGGTGGGGGGGGGGGAATATCCAGAAAACCAGGTTTAAGTTCAGACATATCATTCTCAAAATGTAGACACTATTAACAGGTCATTTGCATTTTAGAAGATAACTGCATATTATATGGTTAGGAGCATTTTAAGAGGTACTCCAGATCACGAAGGGCCCGGGATTAAAGTCCCATATCCCATATATCTCCATATATTCCCCAGTATTCCCCCCCCCCCGGTGCTCGATCTGGTGCTCGATCTGCTCCACTTGGGGAGCTGAGGAGTTGGAGACAATAGTCAACCAAATGATTTCCTATGGGATTGACAACCAAGGAGAAAGCATTTGTTTAGAGCCACATTTTAAGGAAAGGAAGGAAAATTATTTTTTTTAACACAGATCAATAAGTAGACTGCTATATGTTATTGTACTTATATTGTTATAAAATAGCACCAGGGGGACTACTGGGCATATATGGAGATAGTGATTATTGCTAAAATTGGAGAGAGATGCTGCAAGCATCTAGTGGTTTAGCCGAAGGTAGTGCTGAGCCTCCTACATACACAGGACAACCTCCAGAACAAATAATTAGGTGGCCCCAAATGTCAATAGTGCTGAGGTTGGGAAACACTGGCTTAGAGAATTTACAGCCAAGACCTTACAGTTAAGTACTTCGTAATTTGTTAAATGTCCTTAGGGTTTAAAGATTATTATAATGATAGAAGAACATAAATATTATTATAAAATAAGGGAAGGTTGGGTTGGAGCTTAACAATGGCAATTGGGGAAAAGGGTAAATTATAAAGAACTCAATGGAGTTAAAATTTTAGAGCTCAGTGGGATGTTAGAAGGCATCTACTATAATCTCTACATTTCACAGATGTTGAAACTGCAACTCAAAAAATTAAATATGTAAGCTTACTTAATGGAGATAGTATAAATTATAAGCCTGGTTCACTTTTCAGAAGCCCAAGCATTGAATTTATATCCATTTCCAGAAAAATGTATTAAACTTCTCAAATTAAACAACATTAAGGTACAAGGCAGAGATATTTAAAAAAAAATCAATGATCTTGCCATTTTAAACATGTGACTTTGGATAAATAGCATTTAGGAACTAGAAATAATCTGCAAAAGGACATCAATGTAAATATAAAGTCAATAGTAATCCTAAAAGCAATAACTTTTTCTTGGTAAAGAAAATGGATTAAAGTTAATAGGTAATGAGTTGGTATAAAAATATAAGCAAATCCCAAAATCCTACATATATATATATATATATATATGTATATATCAAATACCTGGAGAAGGGCTAGACCAAGTTATTAGGAAAAGTTTCCAGTAAGATAGAAAATTCTGATTCGGTAATGGGTTCTTCTCTAACCCTAATGAACTGTTCAATGAGGCAGGAGAGATACCATTTCCACCTGTCAGTAACTGAGACACAGATTGATTCACAGCATCTGCAATGACACTGTCAGTGGTCAGGGAAAAGTTAAGCTCAGCAGAGATAAAACAGCCATACTAAAACCAGGAAGTAACAACCTCAAATTATTTACATTGGTTGTGGACAAAGAAGAACTGGCTCCACAACAAAAAATTAAAGAAAATAAATAGGCTAGTCTAAAATAGACATACATTCATACACAAACACACACATATGTATGTGTCTATTTCTAAAACAACATATTGTATGAGTTTCTGTAACAACAAAACATAGTCATACATACATCAACACTTCATACGGCTGGAATATAATTAGCCAATATTAAGTTTATTTTCATTAACACCTGAATGTATTTGGATATCTAAAATAGCATATTTGTTTAACAAAGTGTTAAGGGAAGATGGCATGTTGATTGGAGGGGGGGGTACAACAACTTCCATGCTTCCTTTACATCTAGGGAAAATTGAAAAATTCTAAAAGAAAAAAAAATCACCTTATTTCACAGGCCACAGAATAAATATTTAGGTGTGTTGTTAGCTTCTCTAAATTGTGTCTTAATTTATGCAAGGTGTGAGGAGTGAGATGATTCTCTGCATAAGCAGAAAACCCCTTTGTGTTTTAGTTTCACACACTTTAGTGATGTTGTATCACATACATTCATAGAGAATGTCGAAAGAAACCAAGAAGGGCAGTGATTCCAACTGTTGTCCGGTCTTTGTGGCACACCTGTTACCCTCCCAGGCACTATGCTGGGATCAGTGTTTTAGAACTGTAGTTTAGGCATGAGTACATAAAATGATATTTGCAAGAAATAAACATTTCAAGTTTAATAAAGGATAAGAACTGGTTAGGGAAACTTTCATTTCTTCCTATAAGGTAAAAAATAGAATTTTAATGTAATTTTTAGTATTAGGAAGATGAATTCATATCTATTGCTCAAAATTCGGGGCACTTTGGTGAACTATTTACTTAATGAAACAGATTATGGAGTCTTCTTGAGAGTAATAGTATTAGCGCTTTGCATTTTCAGAAAGGAAAATTGAAGCACAAGGAGTTTGAGCAAATTATCCAAGATCACATCATTTATAAAAAAGTGAGAATCAAATTCAGATTATATTGCCTCTAAGATTCTACAATATTTCTTTTTATATTTTATGAGGAATCCATTGTGACATCATATGTCGAACCTCTGACCTAGAAGAGATAGAAGTCAGACTAAAACCGATTTTGCTGTTATCATTGAATATTTTCAGTCACTATTCATATAGCAATTACTATTCTAGAGAAATCATCATAATTTAATGATTCCAATGTGAAATAGAAGAGACGGGCTTTGTCAGACACCCAAAAGTTAACCAGGAGGTTATCAGAATGTGCGCTCAAAAATGCGAATGAACATTACATTTATTATCTTACCTCAGAAGATTGCAATTCCAGAAAATAAAAGATTAATGTATTTTCTCATCTTTCCAAGTATTAATCCACCTTTCAATTCCATTAGTTAATCTTGAAGGGGTTTTGTGTTCTCCATCTTAAATGTTAATCTCTTCATATGTAATTTTGTCAAGAAAATGATAAAACTTCAAGAAGATACAGAATAAGTATTTTTATTCAATTCACCCGATTTATGCCTTAGTAAAATTTCAGCATTGCTGTATGTTTATGCACTAAAATTTTTGCTTAATTCCCAGGAAATAGTTGATGAAAACCAACCATCAGCTAATGTTTTTAATTATATTGCTTTCAATTCTCTAAATAATATATTTAGATTTTTCTCAAAAAAGACAGGAAATAAAAGCAAATGAAAATATTGTCTGGTTATATAGAGAACTAAACAGGCATATAAGACCCCTTTTTATCTTCTATATTACAGAACTATAAAAAGCTGAATGTTTGCTGGATGAATGTAAACTTGTAAATTGGTGATCTTTTCATCTAGAATACTTTTTACCCAGGGCCTGCTAGTATCTTGCATCTTCCTTCAAGTCTTGATTGAAATATCCTCCCTCACTATTTACACTCTCTGCATCTAATCTCTGTGCCAACATTAATCCTTATATAATTGATTACTTTTTTATTTTAGTCATGTGTTTGCAAGTCTCTCCACTATTATATGTTGCATTCCTGAAGGGACAAACTGTTCATCATTGTTAATCATCCTGCTCTCCATCCCACCTAATAATGCGTCTATTATTTAGTAGCTATTGAATGAAGTCTTGAAGGAATCATCACACACTTTATGTAAGAGAGAAATAAATTGTGTAAACATTGAATTAAGAAATTTCTGGGAATGTGAAAAACTCCCCACCCTTCTTTACCAGGGTGAATTCAGCTGATTTGACTGTCAATGCATATTCCTGTCCTCCCTGAGCCCTGCAATTCTTCAAGCATGAGAACGTCTGCAGAGACTGGAGAAGGGAGTGTGAGCTCAAAGGTAGGTGAGTAATGTTACTCCTTTTCTAGTATGTGCTAAGAAAACCTGTACCTAAAGTAAGAGATACCAGGAGAGAAGTTTCACCATCTACAGAGGAACTAGAACAGGCATATCTTTAATTTTTATTAAAACAAGCATTTTAATTGTATTAATAAACATTAATTTTGAAATAATTTTATATGTACAAAAACTTGCATAGGTAATATAAGTATCGATATACCCCTCTCCAGTCTCCTCTGATGTTAACCATACCTTAATTGTACGTACTTCGATTTTGAAAATACTACATTCTGAAATCGTTTAGCTCTATTAAAACTAAGTATTTTCTTTCATGAACATGATTTTCAGTGACTATTGCATATGAAGATTGTATCAATAATTCAGCAGTGAAACTTGAAAAATACCAAAAATTATACTCATGTATATGAAATCCAAGTTTCTAGTGCGCTGTAACATAATAAATTTCCTAAATATTTCTACATAACTACTATCCTTATCTGTACTGCCTCCTATCATATTTTATTCATGTCTATGATGAACAAAAGCCCCTAATGTGGACACCAGTTTTTGCTTTGGGAAATTCTCAGTCTCCAAGATTTATGATTTCTTTTAAATTTAACTTTTCTTCAATCAAAAACACTAGCTAAAAAAGTCATATCCCATAAGGATAACTAACTACCTGGGGAAAATGAACTGTGATGCCATAATATTTATATAGTCATAGTTGCCATTTCTGCCATCCATCAAAACTCTACCCACATTATGGCAGCATCACTCACTGATTGTGGATTCAACTACTGTTGGCTCCGAACTCAGCGAATCCTGATTGAAGAGCACATAACGGTATGGTGAAAAGAACAAGTGTAGAAGTTAAAATTACAGGGAGAAAACTGTGGCATCAAATTGTTGGAATATAGGGGATTTGATCGCTGGAAAAGCAAATAAAAAATGAAAGCAGAATTCCGTGAACAATACGTTTGCTGCACATACAGAGGTGTAGGTAAAGATTCAGACACAGATGTTGATAGATACTAAAGAAAATATTCACAAAAGACATATACAAGATTGTTCATTGCAGCAACATTTTTAATAAACTTAAAACAACCATTATGTCTATCTCCAGCAACATTGTTAGATAAACTATATTATAGCCACGCTATACAACATGGTGCAATCAAAAAGAATGAGGCAAAAAAAAAAAAAAACCAAAATACTGATGTAGAAAGAAATTTCAAAATATATTATTTATATTAAAAAAACAAATTATAGAACAACACATACCTACACACACACACATACACACATATATAAGTTGCATGAACACACTGACAATAAATATTCATTTGCACAGGCATATATCTATATGTTTACATGGGAATATGAAATACCTAGAAAAATCTCTAAGGCTATTTACTCAAATGAAATTAGGGGAATAAATTTGGTGACATGAACTAGAATATCATTGTTTGACTGTTTTATAGGAATGCATTTATTAGTGACATATATCTAAAACAACATTTATGAGCAGAAAAATAATCCTTTCATAAAATAAGTTTTGATCATTCTCAGGTAGGAATATTAAAGACTTTGTAATAAGTGCTCTGATGTCTTGACTGAGACATTAGAAAATATATTTTCTTAGACAAACTGGGTTAAATTTATCACAAGTTAGTGAAGAATAATTAGAAACATATTAGTAACATATTGTATATATCTATACTCCTCAAACAGCTTGTACTAAACTGGGAGTTATAGATGCATTCTCAGGTATAAAGTAGAAAGTAATCTGTAAAATATACTATACCATAAATTTCCAGCTTTTCTTCCCCAATTTTAGTGTTGTTGTTTTAAAGATCACTATCCCATTCACAGCCTGTAGGTTACGTAAGGTAATAGGTTTGCGACTGCCATATGTGATGAAGAGTGAAGATGTAAACGTAAATGAATGAATCTGCTGAATGGATCATGCTAATTGGGATCTTGTGCTGGAAAATTTGAGCATGAGGCTAGTCATAAAACTAATGTACAGAAGCAAGCAAAGGGACTCTAGCAAGATGACAGCTTAGCAAGGTGGGGGATTTAGTGCATCCTCCAGAGTGGGTAGTAAATAGCCAAGAACAGTATAGAACAACTCCTGGGACCACGTCAGTGACTGGACACACAGCATACCCCAGTCTGGACCAGCTGGACCTGCTGCGAGCCCTCCCCAGAACCATGAGTCCCCAAAGCCATGGTGGCCAGCACCCCTCCCCCACAGGCTGCTTCCCAGAGGGGAAAGGAAAGGGACTTGACCAGCAGCAGGGGTTGAGTGCAACCAAACTCCAGTTGTGGAATTAATTCACAAATTCTGACTGCTAAAAATAGGCCACCAGCTCAGATGAACCTCCAGTCAAAGCAGGGGTTGTTATTTTGTGCCCCAGCACAGAGGGGGCAAGGCTGATGGAAAAAGTGGAAAAAAAAAAAAAAGAGGTTTTTTTTGGATTTGAAAAGGTCTGGGTACTGCAGGAAAGGAGGGGGCACATAAGACCCGGAGATACACAGAGCAACGTACCAACTTAAGCTCTTGATTGGCAAACCCGAGGAACGGGGTCCTGCTCTGAAAAGGATTTTTCTTTTTCTCTTTTGTGGCTATGTTTCTATGGCTTGATTACTCATTGGATACAGCTGCAAGGCTTCTTGGACTCCACTGCCCAACATGGGCAGAATTGAGCTTGTTTGAGAGCTTGTCTGGAGACTGTGCCTTCCCCAGGAGAGGGGTGGGGCCCAGCTCAGGTGGAATCCCTCCCCCAAGGAGTTCAGACCCCAGGATCTGGAAAAGTGAAGCAATTAAAGCCAGCCTACAACCTCTCCTCTTTCTCCACCACACACCTATCAGGGAGAGTCTGCTGAAGTTAAAGGTACCACATCAGCTTAAGCTGGTGGGAACTGCAGGCAGGAAAGTGCCTGCATATGAAAAATACAAAGTCCAGAGACTTCATAGGAAAGCATTTTAATCTGTTGTGTCTCACCATCAGGGAAAACTAATGCAGGTGACTCTTTCCTCCTGAGAGGAGACCAGTTTGGTCTGGGAAAATCTGACTGGGGTCTATAATACTCAAGCAGACCCACATAAGGGGTGGGGGAAAGGCACCATACAGGCAGGGAAAGAACCAAAAAAGCAAGAAATGAAAAATTCTGATCTATTAAACAAAACCTAAGCTAGAGGACTAGAATAAACTGAACTGAATGTCAAAGAACAGATAGACAACAAAGTCATCCAGCAAGAAAATCCTAGGGAAAAAAAAAAGAAGTGAAAAGAATCTCAAGAATAAACTAATTAAGGTAATTAAATGTCTAGACACCAGCAAATATAACAAATCGTACTAGGAAAATTGAAGAAATGGCCCAGTCAAAAGAACAGATCAGCAATTCAAATGAGATACAGGAGTTGAAACAATTAATTCAGAATGTTCAAACAGATAGGGAAAACCTCATCAAAAATCAAATCAATGAATTGAGAGAGGATATAAAGAAGGCAAGGGATGAAATTGAAAGTCTGAAAAAACAAATCACAGAATTTATGGGAATGAAAGGCACAGTAGAAGGGATGATAAAAATAATGGAAACCTACACTGTCAGATTTCAAGAAGCAGAAGATAAGATTAGTGAACTGGAGGACAGGACATCTGAAATCTGACAAGCAAAAGAGAATATAGGAAAAGAATGGGAAAATATGAGCAGGGACTCAAGGAATTGAATGACAACATGAAGCATATGAATATACATGTTGTGGGTTTCCCAGAAGGAGAAGAGGAAGGAAAAAGAGGAGAAAAACTAATGGAAGAAATTATCACTGAAAACTTCCCAACTCTTTTGAAAGACTTAAAATTAAAGATCCAAGAAGTGCAGCATGTCCCAAACAGAATAGATCAAAATAGGCATACTCCAAGACACTTACTAATCAGAATGTCAGATTTCAAAGAGAAAAAATCTTGAAAGCAGCAAGAGAAAAACAATCTATCACATACAAGGGAAGCCCAATAAGACTGTACGTAGATTTCTCAGCAGACACCATGGAGGTGAGAAGACAGTGGGATGATATATTTAAGATACTAAAAGAAAAAAACTGCCAACCCAGAATTCTATATCCAGCAAAACTGTCCTTCAAAAATGAGCAGGAAATTAAAACATTTGCAGACAAAAATTCACCGAGAGAATTTGTGACCAAGAGACCAGCTCTGCAAGAAATACTAAAGGGAGCACTAGAGACAGATAAGAAAAGACAGGAAATAGGGGTGTGGAGAAGAGTATAAAAATTAAGACTATCAGTAAAGGGAAAAAGAAGAAAAATTAGATATAACATATAGAATCCAAAAGGCAAAATGGTAGAAGAAAGTACTGCCAGTACAGTAATAACACTAAATGTTAATGGATTAAACTCCCAAATCAAAAGACATAGACTAGCAGAATGGATTAAAAAGAAGAACTAATGTATATGCTGTCTACAGGAAACACATCTTAGACCCAAGTATAAACATAGGTTGAAAGTGAAAGGTTGGGAATAGATATTCCATGCAAATAAAAATCACGAAAGAGCTAGAGTAGCTATACTAACATCCAACAAATTAGACTTCAAATGTAAAACAGTTAAAAGACAAAGAAGGACACTATGTTTTAATAAAAGGAACAATTCAACAAGAAGACATAGCAATCATAAATATTTATGCATTGAGCCACAATGCTCCAAAATACATGAGGCAAACACTGAAAACACTGAACAGAGAAATAGACAAATCTATAATAATAGTTGGAGACTTCAATTCCCCATTCTCATCAATGAACATAACATCTAGACAGAGGATCAATAAAGAAACAGAGAATTTGAATAATACAATAAATGAGCTAGACTTAACAGGCATTTATAGATCATTACACCCACAAAAGTAGGATACACTTTTTCTCAAGTGCTCATGGATCATTCTCAAGGTTAGACTGTATATATATATGCTGGGTCACAAAGCAAGTCTCAATAAATTTAAAAACATTGAAATCATACAAAACACTTTCTTAGATCATAAAGGAATGAAGCTGGAAATCAATGATAGGCAGAGTGCCAGAAAATTCACAAATATATGGAGATCCAACAATACACTCTTAAACAACCAGTTGGTCAGGGAAGAAATTACAAGAGAAATCAGTAAATAGTCTGAACTAAAGCTCCCCCTGAGCCTTTTGTCCACGCTCTTGCAATGACATGCTCCTTTACTACTTCCTGTTTAACACTTGCCTTTCTATTAGGTCTCAGTAAGCCTACTCTAGCCAAGTCACTTATGACAATATCTGCTCAAGAAGTATTTATAAGAGTTCCAGTAGGATGGTGGAATAGGATAGGTTTAGTTCATCCCTGCTCCGAGGAAAAGCTAGAGAATTAATTGGAAGACAACTAGGACAGTGATACCAGGATATACATGACCTGTGAGGGTCTTCTTCACCAAAAAAGTAGGCCCTGGTTCGTAAAGCTAAAGAAATATGACATGAAAAACTGGAGAGCATCCAGCTAGTGCAAACCACCCAACACATCTCTTTCAAAACTGAGGTCCAGAGACCTCAGGAGTGCATGGTCAGAAATACAGGAACAAGGAAGCAAGAATCATGCTACCCTCAGGTGATCCACACCCCGGTGACTGCTCCCACACCCCATGAACCTGAACTCTGTCATCTGCCTCCCCACCATGCTTCAAGTGTCCCTGCACTGATACCTCATTCCTGCATGTCCTGCCTAACACCCCCGCCTCGTGCAAGTGTGCAAGCCTGCGCCAGCTCAACCCACTTCTCCACTTAAGTTCACAGTCTCACCCCACCCCTCCTGAGACATGTGCATGCATGATCAGTTCCTTGGCATGCCTCCCTCCCATCCCTGCCCACTGCAGGCAATCACCAGCACATCCAGGCTGTGGGTAGTAACCTTCATGCACGGGTCACACCTACCCCCAGCACATAAAGTCATGCAACACCCCTCCACCATCCTTGAGCTCTGAACTTGTGTACATCATGATCTGCTCCCCCCAGATCAGCACATGAGCATGCTTGCATCCTTGCCACGCCCTGGGCAAGCACTGACATGTGCATCTGGGCCACACCTGTCCCCAGCACACTCAGATGTAACCCCTGCCCACTTCACCTGAGCTCTGTGCACATATACACCAGGGCCCTGTCCATCCAAAGTCACCTTTCCCTGACCCATGTCCCCAAACCCCCATGACCTTTTCCCCACACCTACATACTCATATGTCTGCATCCTGGCTCCCAGGACCTCTCCTCTTGCAAAAAGTCACACCCATGTCCAGTCCTTCCTGTGCCCTGACCTCAGCGCCCTGTACCTGACACCGTGATACCCACAACCCCCACAATGAACATATCCACCCACATTCGGCCTGTTCAACAGGCTCTGAGCATCTGCACAGCCCGCATCTGTCTCCTACCATACCCTTCTTCTGTGTCCCCCAGGCTGCCCCTTGGTCCTGTGTTCCAAGGACTATCTGAGATACATCTAACACCCATGACCTCCACACTGCACCTCCATAACCCCATACCCTGTACTCCATGTTCACAGACACCATGGTAACATCCCCAATCAGTGCATAAATCTGTGCTGCAACCTGTCACCATACTGTTTTGCCCCACTCTACATCCTGCATCCTGCTCCACATCCATCCCACAAATACAAAACATTAGACTACTGAAGGAAATAAATTTCCAAAGCAAACTTATCAAGATATTTACATGTCTCAAAGACAATGTAAGATAACTAAGAATATAGAGATAAAGACAGATGTAACTCAGCCTAATGACCAAATTAAAACATCAGAGGACACACAGACTTTGGAACAACTAAACAAAGGTATTCATATAACTATACCTAATAAAATAAATGTGATGGTTAATGACATGAAGGACATCAACAAAACATTAGCACAGCATAAATAGGAATTTAAAAGAATACGTAGAAAAAATAGCAGATATCACAGAGATTAAAGGAGCTATAACCAAATCACAAATATCTGTAGACACACAACAACAGATTTGAAGAAGCAGAATAAAGAAATGAACTAGAGAACAGATGACTGATTTTGAACACACAAAAGAGCAAATGGCAAAAAATGGAAAATTTTGAATTAGATCTCAGGGAAATGATGGACAAAACAAAGTGCGCAAATATCAGAATCATCAGTGTTCCAGAGGGAGAAGAAAAGAGTAAAGGGCCAGGAAGATTAGTTCAGGATATAATGGGGGGAAACTTCCTAACCCTTACAAAGGACATTAATATGCAAATCAAAGAAGACAAACAGACTCCAAATATGATAAATCTAAATAAGCCTTCCCCAAGACACATACTACAATATATCAAATTTTGAGGAGAAGCAGAAAGTCCTGAAAGCAGCAAGAAAAAAAAAATCTACTACACACAAGAGTAACCACATAAGACTGAGTTCAAACTACTAAATTGGCTCTATGGACATGAGAAGGCAGTGGTATGATATAAGATATTGAAAGAGAAAGATCTCCAGCCAAGAATTCTGTACCCAAACAAATTGTCCTTTGAAAATAAGTGAGAAATTAAAATTTTCACAAGAAAATCCTGAGAGAATTTGTCAGCAAGAGACCAGCCCTACAAAAAATACTAAAGGGAGTTCTGCTGGCAGGAAAAATGATAGGGGAGGGAGGCCTGGAGGAGGGCAGAAAATTGAAGAGTACTAGTAAGGGTAACTTAAAGGTTAAAAAAAGAAAGAAGGAAAAGAATATACAGGTGTGACAGACAAAATCCAAATTTTAAAATGGTAGATTCAAGAAAATCCTTCATGGCAATAACTTTGAATATTAATGAACTAAATTTAGTAAATAAAAGATACAGATTGGCAGCATGGATTAAGAACTATTACCCAGCTATATGCTGCTTACAAGAGACTCATCTTAGACACAAGGATACAAATAGACTGAAAGTGAAAGCATGGAAAAAGACATTCCAAACAAGCTGCAAACAAAAGAAAACAGGAGTAGCTATACTAATATGAGACAAAATAGACTTTAAATGTAGAGACATCATAAGTGATAAAGAAGGACACCACATATTAATAAAAGGGACAATTCATTAAGAAGAAATAACAATCATAAATGTTTATTCACCCAATCAAGGAGCTCCAAAGTACATGAGACAAACACTGGGAAAACTGAAGGGAGTGTTAGCCATTTCAACAATAATGATAGGAGACTTCAGTACACCGCTCTTCTGTATAGGATAGAACATATAGGATATAGGATAGGATAAATAAAACAACCAGACAGAAGAGCAACAAGGATATAAAGAGTGTTAACAATTTGATAAATTAATTATACATAATAGACATATATAAGCTGTTATATCCTCAAACACCAAGATATATATTAAAAAAAAGAAATCAGTAAATATCTCAAGGTATATGAAAATGAAAACACAACATATCAAAATTTATGGGATGCAGCAAAAGCAGTGTTAAGGGGGAAATTTATTGCCCTAAATGCGTATATCAAAAAGAAGAAAGTGCAAAAATCGAGGAATTAACTCTTCACTTGGAAAAACTAGAGAAAGAAGCACAAATTAACCCCAAAGGAAGCAAAAGGAAAGAAATAATGAAGATTAGAGCACAAATAAATGAACTTGAGAACATGAAAACAATTGAGAAAATCAACAAAAACAGAAGTTGGTTCTTTGAAAAAATCAATAAGATTGATAGACCCTTAGCGAGGTTGACCAAAAAAAATAAAAGAGAGAGAGGATGCAAATAAACAAAATCAGAAATGGAAGAGGTCAGAACTGGAAGAGGAGACATAACCACTGACCCCACAGAAATAAAGGAAGTAATGAGATGATACTATGAACAACTTTTTGATAACAAACTAGACAAAGTAGATGAATTGGACCACTTAATAGAAAGGCATGAACAACCAACATTAACTCAAGAAGAAATAGACGATCTCAACAAACCAATCACAAGTAAAGAAATTGAATGAGTCATTAAGAACCTCCCCAAAAAGAAAAGTCCAGGACCAGATGGCTTCACATGTGAATTCTACGAAACATTCAAGAAAGAATTAGTACCAATACTGATCAAACTCTTCAAAAAAATTGAAGAGGAGGGAAAGCTACCTAACTCATTCTACGAAGCCAACATCACCCTCATACCAAAGTCAGACAAAGATACTGGAAGAAAAGAAAACTACAGACCAATCTCCCTAATGAATATAGATGCAAAAATCCTCAACACAATTCTTGCAAATCAAATCCAGCAGCACATAAAAAAATTATGCACTGTGGCCAAGTAGGGTTCATCCCAGGTATGCAAAGATGGTTCAACATATGAAAATCAATTAATGTAATACACCATATCAATATATCAAAGCAGAAAAACCATATGATCATCTTGATTGATGCAGAAAAGGCATTTGACAAAATTCAATATCCTTTCCTGTTGAAAACACTTCAAAGGATAGGAATAGAAGGGAACTTCCTCAACCTGATAAAGGGAATATATGAAAAATGCACAGCTAACATTATCATCAATGGGGACAAAATGAAAACTTGCCTCCTAAGATCAGGAACAAGACAAGGATGTCCAGTGCCACTATTGTTATTCAACATTGTGTTGGAAGTTCTAGCCAGAGCAATTAGACAAGAAAAAAAAATACAAGCATCACAGCTGGAAAGGAAGAAGTTAACTCTCACTGTTTGCATATGATATGATACTATATGTCGAAAACCCCAAAAAATCCACAGCAAAACTACTAGAGCTAATAAATGAGTACAGCAAAGTGGCAGGTTACAAGATCAACACTCAAAAATCTGTAGTGTTTCTATACACTAACAATGAACAATTTGAGGGGAAAATCAAGAAAAAATCCATTTACAATTGCAACCAAAAGAAGAAAATATTTAGGAATAAATTTAACTAAAGAGACAAAACACCTCTGCAAAGAAAAACTACAAGAAATTGTCAAAATGAATCATGGAAGACTAAATAAATGGAAGGGCATACTGTGTTCATGTATTGGAAGACTAAATATAGTTAAGATGTCAATTCTACCTAAATTGATTTACCGATTCAATGCAATACCAATTAAAATCCCAAAAACTTACTTTTCAGAAATAGAAAAACCAATAACCAAATTTATCTGGAGAGGCAGGCTGCCCCGCATAGCTAAAACATATCCTGAGAAAGAAAAATGAGGTTGGAGGTCTCACACTACCTTACTTTAAGGCATGTTATGGAGCTACAGTGGTCAAAACAGCATGGTACCAGCACAAAGATAGATATACTGACCAATGGAATTGAATAAAATTTTCAGATATAGAGCCTCTCATCTATGGACAATTGATCTTTGATAAGGCAGTCAAGCGAACTCACGTGGGACAGAACAGTCTCTTCTGTCTGTCTAGAGAACTGGTGCCTAGAGAACTGGATATCCACATGCAAAAAAATGAAAGAGGATTCATATCTCATACCCTATACAAAAATTAACTCAAAATGGATCAAAGACCTAAACATTAAATCTAAGGTCATAAAACCTTTAGAAGGAAATGTAGGGAAATATCGTATCAATCTTGTAATAAGAGGTGGTTTCTTAGACCTTACACCCAAAGCACAAGCACTGAAGAAAGAAAAAAATAAATGGAAACTCCTCAAAATTAAACAATTTTGTGCATCAAAGATCTTTGTCAAGAAAGTAAAAAGACAGCCTACACAACGGGAGACAATAATTGGAAACAATATATCAGATAAAAGTCTAGTATCCAGAATATATTAAGAGATTGTTGAACTCAACAAAAAAAAGACAGACAGTCCAATTACAAAATGGGCAAAAGACATGAACAGACACTTCTCAGAAGAAGACATACAAATGGCCAAAAGGCACATGAAAAGATGGTCAACTTCCCTGGCTTTTAGGGAAATGCAAATCAAAACCACAATGAGATATCATCTCACACTCACCAGAATAGCCATTTTCAATAAAACATAAAATGACAGGTGCTGGAGAGGATGTGGAGAAAGAGGCACACTTATCTACTGTTGATGGAATGTCAGATGATGCAACCACTGTGGAAGGCAGTGTGGCGGTTCCTCAGGAAGCTAAGTATAGAATTGCCATATGATCTGGCAATACCATTACTAGGTATCTGCTTAGAGGACATGAGGGCAAGAACACAAACAGACATTTCCACACCAATGTTTATAGCAGTATTATTTACAATTGTGAAGAGATGGAAACAGCCTGTTTTCATCAACAGACAAGTGGCTAAGCAAGCTGTGGTATATACATATGATGGAATATTATGCAGCTGTAAGACAGAATAAAGTCATGAAGCATGTAACAACATGAATGAATCTTAAGGATATTATGCTGAGTGAGATTAGCCAGAAACAAAAGGACAAACACTGAATGGTCTCACTGATAAGAAATGACGTTTGTGAATGAGCATGGAGAATTTCAGTTGGTAACAGAGACCATCAGGAGATAGAAATAGAGTACATATTGGGTAATTGGAGCTGAAGGGATACAGATTGTGCAACAGGACTGATTGTGAAAAATGGATAGCACAATAAACCTAACTGTAATACAATAATGTTAGAACACTGAATGAAGCTGAATGTGAGAATAATAGAGGGAGGAGGCCTGGGGGCACAAATCAAATCAGAAGGAAAGATAGACAATAAAAACTGAGATGGTATAGTCTAGGAATGCCTAGAGTGTATAATGATACTGACTGAGTGTGCAAATTTAAAAATGCTTCTGCACAAGGAAGAACAAAGGAATGTCAATAATGCAGGGTATTGAAAACAGATGATAATATTTTAAAACTTTAACATATGTGTGAGACAAACAAAAAATGTTTATTTGGTACAAAATTTATATTTTGACTAGTGCACTTCCTAATATAACTTATGTGGGCAGCTTAGTTGAACACCATAGTACTTGGAATCTTGCACAGGGCATGAAATTTTGTAGATTTGTCCAGAGTGATGCCCAGATAAACCCCAGAGTGATTTGAACAGTGAATAGGGAAGTATTTGCAGAGTCCCCTAGGGGGAATGGTGAGAAAAGGGGAAAATTCACCTTCCACAAGTGGAGAATTCTTGATATTCTCACATACAGTGGGGGCAGCCAAAGCAATAGGCCAAGCCTCCAATCTTGGGGTTTGTTCATATGAAACTTAATCCCACAAAGGATTGGCTAAGCCTACTTAAAATTAGACAGAAGAGTCACCCCCAAGAGAACCTCTTCTGTTGCTCAGATGTAGCCTCTCTCTCTCAGCCAACACAGCAGGCAAACTCACCACCCTCCCCTTGTCTACGTGGGACATGAATCCCAGGGGTGTGGACCTTCCTGGCAATGTGGGACAGAAATCCGAGAATGAACTGAGACTCAGCATCCAGGGATTGAGAAAATCTTCTCAACCAAAAGGGGGAAGAGAGAAATGAGACAAAATAAAGTGTCAATGACTGAGAGATTCCAAACAGGCTATCCTGGAGGTTATTCTTATGCATTAAATAGATATCACCTTGTTAGTTAAGATGTAATGGAGAGGCTGGAGGGAACTGACTGAAAATGTGGAGCTGTGCTCCAGTGGCCATTTTCTTGAAGATAATTGTGTGGTGATGTGGCTGTCGCAGTGTGACTGTGTAGTTGTGAGATCCTTGTGTCTGATACTCTTTTTGTCTACCTTATCAACAGACGAATAAAACATATGGATTAAAAATAAATAAATAATAGGGGAAACAAATGTTAAAATAAATTTAGTTGATTGAAACCCTGGTGATTGGTGGGGGGGGGTTAAGGGGAAAAAATAAACTACTTATGTACATTAGTGTTAATATCCATGAAGTTTCTCCAGGAAATACCACAGACTTGACACGGTTCTAAAGCCATGTTTTTAGCCTTCAAAGTTCTTTTGATTCTGAAAGATCCACATTCTTATAAAGAAGTCTCCCTATCCTTTTCAAATTTGTTTCTTGCTTCCAAAATTCTACATATTACATTCTGACAAAAAATTTCATCTGAAATTGGTGCCATTTGAACTGAGAAATTTAACATGTGACACTCAAAAATGAAAACAATCAATTTTAGTACACTTTCTATTTCAATATACAAAGGGAGATGGAACCCTGTCTTTGATAGCCAACTAATTATAATTCCTACAGTTCTAAGTTTCGAGTATGTTTTTGTGGTCGGAGACTATTAGCTTATAATCTTTCATTTTGACTTCATGCATTTCATTGTTATCATTTTGTCCAAGTCATAGAAGTCATTTCCTTCTTTCTAATTGTTGCCTAAATCAGAATTGGTTCAGAAGATCCTTGAAACCATGATTTTCAAAATTCTACATTGTCACTGTGTTCAGAATATTGATATATTGAAAAATAAAATTCCTTCTGTGTATGTTATCTTTGAAGCCACAAGATGAGCAAAAGAGATTTCTCACTATTAAACACATTACCATTTCTTCGTGACTTGCAAGAAACGTACATATAGCCCCAAGTTCAATGCTAACCCCATACTGTCTTGCAAGTGATAGTTTTCTAACCAGAATAAACTCATTTACCTTTCTTTTGACTGGCAAAGAGAGTGCAAAGGTGATGGCCATTTCCTTTCTTTCTTATTCTGTCTTCTTATTAGACAGTTAGAAATAGAATATATTTCTATTATATATTGATTGCATTTTGCCTAGAACTTGACAATATTTTTCTTAGATTGACCTTATAAATCAAATCTGGACAATGAGGATGAAATTGTCACTCAATGGAGATGCAAAACAGAAGCCTTTATCAGCTACTGTTCATAATTATAAGGCATCTTCCAAGATAACACAGATCTCTTCTTTTTCTCACCCCTCATTGTTCACTTTTCTTCTTGAATAAAACAATGTAGAACTTCATGTTTCCAATTACCCTCCGCATATGCCTATCACAAATTGATGAGCTGATTATTTCTTACATCTACTGTGATTGCTTGCATGGGAAATCCAAAAGGAACAACAAAAATCTGTTCAGATAAAATGACAGAATATAGTAGTATTTGTTAGGCAGACAAACAAATATGTAAAAAAAAAAATCTGCAAATTCCATCTGTGAAACATATCCAGATAGAAAATATAATGCAAAAACTTGCAATAGCAACAATAACAATTAAAATACATTTAACAAGGAAAGTGCAGGGAACAGCTTGTATCTTGAGATAGTACACTGAGTTTAGGATGATCATACAAGGTGATTAGCTCAAGACATAAATAGTTTGTGTCTCTTGTAACAGAATCCAGAGGTTTTTAATTTTTTAACCTAAAATAATGTTATTCATAATAACTAGCATTAAAATAAGATGGCATCAGATGGGAAGAATTTGTCATTTTAGTTCCAACTTTCACCATGTTCAAGAACTAGGTGTGAGGTGGGCCACGGTGGCTCAGCAGGCAGGAATGCTTGCCTGCAATGCCAGAGGACCCGGGTTCGATTCCCGGTGCCTGCCCATGTTAAAAAAAAAAGAACTAGGTGTGGCACATGTAAATGAACTGAGTCTGAGTTTAACATATAATAAAATCTGAAAGAGGACCGGGAATAATCCATCTCATTTTTTCTCACAGCCAATACCTTCCAGGTCCAGGTGTTGATGGTTTAAGAATTTGGCACTCTTTCTACCAGCACTTGGTATAAACACTAGTTGTGCTGTGGCATTGTGAGAGATTACAAAGCAATCAAGCTGTGGTTAAGAGAATCATAGGAACACATGGGCATTTATGGATTAGTTTGTATAGCTCAAAATTTCTGTTGAGGAACATATCAGGAAAAATGAACAAATTATTAGTACATGCTCCCATATGGATGGACCTAAAAATATTATTGTAAGGGAAACTTGAAACAACAGATAATGTACTATGGTGATTTCACTTATATGAAATCTTCAGAACAGGCAAATCTGTAGAGACAGAGACCAGATCAGTGGTTGACTGAGCTGGGAGGGGGAGCACAGAGTGACTCCAACTAGTTAAGAGGTTTCTTTTTAGAATGATGGAAATGTTCTTAAAATATTTTGTAGTGATGATTGCACATATATTCAATTTAATTCAATTTAATTTAAATCAGTGTAATAAAAATTGAATGTTTAAAATGAGTGAATTGTATTGTTTGTAAATTACACTTTAATAAAGCTATTTAAAGAGCAGTCTTTAGTATTTTTGCTAAATTGCTTTTGTCATTTATTGTGTGTGATAATTTTGCAGCTATTTATTTAATTTACCATTTAGCAACTACATTTTATTTTGTAATAATTCCTTTTTCAACAGTAATGAGCTAAAATATGGGGTGGGGGTAAGTGCATGTTTAATGAAAAGTTAAATAATGAATTTCTGTTTCTCAAGAAAGTTGAAAGTGAAAGTGTAACTGCCATGAAATATTTCTCAATTGTTGCCATTCATCAGGGAAGCTGTAGTGATATCATGGAACATGTGAAAATAGAAGAACACAAACCTGCTAAAGGGATAATCACATCTACTTCAAAATTTGTAGCTATTTTGAGAAGAATGCATTTGAAGAGGACATTTTGTACATACATCTGCAGAGGATTTATATATATCTTTCTATAAAGCACCATTTTTCGGTTAGACTATTCTAAATCAATTTCCTTTAGTTAGAGTCTACATTTTCTTCTTCAGAGATGAAAAGTGAAATTATAGCTATTAATATATTGATTCCATTAGCAAAAATACTCCACAAGCAACTAAATAATGTCAGTTTTTCATCACTGTCATAAGATGCTATAAATAGAAAATCATTTCAATTCAAGATGGCTTGGTTTTGTTAATTCGATTCATGGAATCAGAGAAAAGCTGCTGGAAGTTCATTCATGTGAGGTAAAACATTTGATCCTACTGTAAATGCTATTCCATATTTACTTAAAAGAAGTTACACTTAAAAGACAAAATTATTTTATTTTTTCAATGATAACACAACACAATGAATGCTAAATATAGTACTGTGGTGAAAAACTTTATTACTAAATTAGAAACTAATGAAAGAGAGATAAGCTAAGAATTGTTTCTGTTGCATATGTAATTTATAATTGTATAGAAAGAAACTCTAATAATCGAAATAAAACTTGAAAATTGTTTGCAGTTAGTTAGTAACTATGTAATAACCATATGGTTTAAATATAGTTAGAGTAACAGAGCTACACATTTTTGTGACAAAGCTGAAATTGAATACAGAAATAAGCAATTCCGTCTGGTAGTATGCGGTTCCTTTCTTTGCTGTCAGTAATCCGATTTTAGAAATGTTTGAGCCTTTGAAGAACGACATTGAGAGCTGAAAAGAGAATAAACCTACAATGTTGATAACAGGAGATTGGAGACCCCATAGACCAGATGCTTTGGAAGATTTCTGGAAGACAGAAAGTAAATGAGGTCATTTTGACAATAAAATCAAAACCAAGGAAGCTGTTTTCTGGGAGGAAAAGAGAAGAATGCCAAAGCAGAGAAAGGAGCAGTTCTTCCCAATAAAGATAAATTTCTGGACATAAATGCAAGGAGTAGGAACAGCTGGTAGTGAAGGAAGATTAATGCTTAATTGGAGAAGTGTCTCTGGAAAAGCTACTCCAGTTAGTGACATTTACCCTCACATCCATGCATGGTACTTGACAGCCCAATATCAGTATACAGGCATAAAACAGATTGCTTTGCTAAAATAATTAAATAGTTTTTCTTAGGGCACTTGTTTTTCCTAATATATTAATGACAGGATGCATTGAAAAATAATTAAATAGTTTCTCTTAGGGCACTTGTTTTTTCTAATATATTAATGACAAGATGCATTGAGTCCTTCTTTGTACACTTGTACCTCATATGTAAAAAATGTCCATCCCATGGTGAGATATAAAATGATGCTGCATGCACCTACATTGAGATGAAAGGCAAAGGAAACCCACATAATTATTCATATTAATTAAACTAGACTTTCATTTTTTAATTACAGTTAGAAAACATTTGAGGAAAAATCAATATAAAAGAGAAAGATCTGAGGGCAGGCCATGGTGGCTCAGCAGGCAGAGTTCTCACCTGCCATGCCGGAGACCCAGGTTTGATTTCCAGTGCCTGCCAATGCCAAAAAGATAAAATAAAATAAAATATAAAGAGAAAGATTGAATAAAACAGAAACAGCAACTAATCTTGGAGAAAGAGATTTTAAGGAGATGGAGGTGAGAGATAAAAAGATAACTTAAAAATATTAAGGTAATATCTTCAAAAAAAGACAAATTAAGAATATTGCATGTAAATCAGTAAATAAGAAGTTCTTGAAAATTTAAAACAATAGCTGAAATTTTTATTAGCTATTGAAACATAATTAAAGGAAATTACCCTGAACATGGAACAAATACAACAAGGGAAAATACAGATGAATACAGAGACAAAAGCCTTATGTGCCAAGCTAGGAGGTTCAGAATTTGACTACTTAGGGTACCAGCTGAAGAAGAGGAAAAACGAAGGAAGAGGAAATGATGCAAGTAAAATTAGAAAAAAAAAATTCTCAGAGACAAACAAAAGTTAGTATTTTCAAATTAAAAATATTCACCTAGTTACATTCATAAAATGGAATGCTCAGCAATAAAAATAACATACTACTGAAACAGACATCATAGATAGATCTCAAATGCGTTATGTCCCACACAAAAAATAAGTATCAAAAGACTCTACATTATTTGATTTTATTTTCATGCCGTTCTGGAAAAATGTAAATCTACAGGGACAAAAAAAATGAATAAGTGCTCACCAGGCCTTGGGGGTGACAGGATGACTTTAATAGAAATAGGCACCAAGGAAAAAAAACAGACCATAGGAGATGTCAAGTACTGTCTTAAAGGCAGGCATTAGTTTATCAAGATAGTAGGTCTTTTCAAATGTGGCGGGTAAAAACAAGCTTTGTGCTGGAATTCCAGTACCAGTCATTAGGGGTCACCCAGTGACCTGTCTTTAGCCAAAACACCACCATGAGTTAAGGGCATTAAATGCTTTGCTGCCATTTATCAAGATCATCTGGTAGAACTAAGATGTGTTAACTTGGACATGGGCCTATGGCAAACACCACAGTTGTATAATTCTGTAGAAGTAAGAGCTTATGAACATAAACCTTCGATTCCCAAGGACTTTCACAAGTGCCTAAAAGCTAGATGTCCTAACAAGTTCTGGAGTGTCATTTTATAAAGAGAGTATATGAAGTGTTAAGAAGGCTTAGAATTCTGGTTATCTGGCCTATTGTATATTTACCACATAAAATATGTTTTACTAGCTGAATATAAACACCCAGGAAGTCAATTGATCTGTTACAAGGCATTGGTACCAATAAATCTGGTGGCATCCAAAGGAAACATGTAGTAAATTTGATTGTATGTTTAACTAAATAATGAGCAATTTGTAGGTAGGTATTTGACTCTCAGCTGGGAGGGACTAATGATGGAAAGAACAATATTGAGAATTGAAATCTGGTAAGTAATATAGTAGAAAGAAAATAGCTAGAAGACTAAAGAAAAAGTGAAGATTAAAACATGACAATCTGTGAGTTCATTTCTTGCATTTAGGATAGAAGTTGATATTATTTCAAGCAGTCATCTTCTTTATTCAATACCCCTGGATGGAGTTTTCTCCTTACAAACATTCTATGCTTATGGGGAGTGAGAGAGCTAAGAACTTTTAACTAGAGGTCTCTGGTAGGGAGGGTTTTGGGGAATAGTGATTTGGGGATGTTTATATTTCTTTAATTAAAAGTCATGAATCCAGGCATGAACCGCTAGGATTTCCACTGCCGTGTAGGTTGTCAGCAGTACCTGTAACGTTCCTTTCCATCAAGGTTTAAGAGCAGTCTTTTTCTGATTTTCTTTCCAGAATACAGGTCTACAGGTTTTAGGTCATGCAAGGGTTGTGTAAGAGGATGTTGAAGAAAGTGGCTCAAAAGCTATTCGTGATAAAACTGTGCATTGGGTGAGTCTTTTGCAATAGTTAATTATGTCAGCTTAAAATAAAGCAGAGTCCATGATTCAGGGATATGCTTCCAGTTATTTTGGACATTCAACTCTCAGCTCATGTGATGAGCTACCATGGGCTCCTAAAGGAATTGACTTTTTTGCCATTAACACCAGAATATAAACAAACAGTGGTATATCCATGTAATGGTCTATTGTGTGGCAATGAAAGGAATTAACAATATATACACATTATCACATAGCTTAATTTCAATATAATTGTGTTGAGGGAAAAATTCAGACAACATGGATGCATATTGTGTCAATTCAGTTCTATAGAGTTCTAGAAAATGCCAACTAATCTATAATGTCAGGAAGTTCACCTGTGATTTCCTGAAGACAGATGGGATGCAGAATAACACAAGGGAAGGATTGCCAAAGAAATACAAAAAAATTTGAGATGATGAAAATATGCTCTTGATTTTGTATTTGTTTTATTAGTATATATGTGTATGTATATATATGAATGAATATCAAATTATATACTTTATATGTGCAGTTTATTGTATGTCACGTATACTTGAATACAGCTTAAAGATATTTTAAAAGATAGTCATCATTTTCATATCATTTAGTTAATACCATTTTCTAGTTCATAAGTGTATACAGTTTTTAGATAAATGATAACTTATTTGATTTATAAGACAATATAGAAAATTAAGAATTTTTTTTTTTTTTTTGCATGGGCAGGCACTGGGAATCGAGCACATTTCTCCGGCATGGCAGGGGAGAACTCCGCCTGCTATGACCCTAGAAAATTTAGAAATTTTAAGTCATGAGAAATTTATATTTGCTTTTACTTAAACTAGAATACTGCTTCATGCAATAAGACCAAAGAGAGACACAGAGTTATTACTAAATCAAGATAGCTATTTTTTTTCAACTATTCCAAAGGTTTGTCTCTTTGTCAGAAATATTTAAAATATCAGACTTTTAAAATATACAACTTACAAATTTGGTATTCATGAATCAAATGCCAAAGAATTTTTAAATCCTTTTTGGAAGCTCCTCCTTCATCTTGAATTAAGGTCTTTTCTTCTTACCTTTCAGCTGTGGGAACAAAGTCTATTATTGAAATTTATTTTTTCATATTTTTTAAAGTGAAAGAAGCATACTTGATTAACTTTTTGATGACTATTAACTCTTTATCTGAACTAGCTATTAATAGAGTGCAAGTGTGCACATAATGACAAAAGGTTTTTTGTTTGTTTTACCAATGTACCTTTTATAATTTTCTGAGTACTGGTAAAAGAAGAGAGGGAAGAAAAAAGAGGAAAAAGGTGAGCAGGGTGGCCATACACAAATGTAAAATAAATTGTGATTTCTTGTTTTGTTTCAAGTGTAGGGGGAGGAGGGAAAAAGAAAGGATCGATGGGTACTGGGCATAGATCTAAGGATGGCGTAGAAAACGGAAGGAATGAAGAGTCAGATTAAGAGAGAGCTGGATAAAGACTGAAGGAGGAGGAATAGGACTTGGAAGGATCTACAAGAGTAGCAGTTTCAAGGTATACACATTTTTCATCTACCTTTGCTAAGGATTTTTTTAGGGTGGCACTTTTAGAGTCATAAGAGCCACAGAAACTTTATCATACCAGTTAAAAAAATCAGACACATTTTTAATTTTAAGTTTTCTTTCTTTCTCTCTTAAGCCATCCTGTAAACAATCTTGCCTATATAAATTAATTCCTAATTGTCCTTGGTTGAATTGTGCCATTTAGAGACAGAAAAAATAAATTAGTGGAGTAGCATGTGCATGTGACAAAGGTGGGTCTCCAAGACCAGTGGCCAGGTGGTCTGAGAGAGTGATGACCCCAAAAGCACTGCACAGTGGGTAAGAGCAATGCTTATGCAGCTCCTGTTTCAGTTTTTCAGGCTGCTAAACCAAGTACTGTACAATGGAGTGACATACACAATGGGAATTTATTGGTTTGTGTTTTTTTCTATTTTTTTAAAATACCAAACAGACGCAAACATTTGTAATTTTTGATCATTCTGTTCTCCATATATAATCAGTAATTCACAATATCATCGCATAGTTGCATATTCATCATCATGATCATTTCATGGAATATTTGCATCTATTCAGAAAAAGAAATAAACAGAAAACATAAAAAAATCCATACACACCATACCCCCACCACTCCCCCTCACCGATCACCAGCATTTCACTCTAAATTTATGTTAACATTTGCTCCCCCTATTATTCATCTTTATTCCATGTATTTTACTCATCTGTTGATAAGGCAGACAAAAGGAGCATCAGACACAAGGTTTTCACAATCACACAGTTACATTGTGAAAGCTATATTATTATACAATTCAAGAAACATGGCTACTGGAACACAGCTCCACATTTTCAGGCAGTTCCCTACAGCCTGACATCTTGACTAACAAGGTGATATCTATTTAATGTGTAAGAATAAGCTCCAGGATAACCTCTCAACTCTGTTTGGAATCTCTCAGCTATGGATGCTTATTTTGTCTCATTTCACTCTTTCCCTTTTTGGTCGAGAAGTTTTTCTCAATCCCTTGATGCTGAGTCTCAGCTCATTCTAGGGGTTTGGTTTGTGGTTTTGAGGCTAGGAGAAGTCCGACATAGAGGTGTTGTCAAAATGATGCTCTCTCCCAGCAGAGTGTGGAGTTCTGGGGCTGGCTGGCAACCGTCCTTGTCCTTGGCTTTTCGGTCACATGGCAGTGCACATGGTGGCATCTTCTTCTTTCTTCTCTGGATTCTGCTGACTTCCAACTTTGGGCTCCTCCCATTGCTTTCTCTGTCTCAGTGGCCTTCCCTATAAGCCTTTCATAATAGCATTAAGACCCATCCTGATTCAGTTGCGCTGCACCTTAACTAAGGTAACCTCATCAAAAGATCCTACCTACAATGCATTCACACCTAAAGGAATGCATTAAAATATTGAGAACATGGTTTTCTGGGGCACATAGCTTCAAGCCATCATAGCTTCCTAACTCCAAAATCTAATCAAAGATGAGTCATCACTAGCAGAGTCTTGACTGAACACCCCACTGAAAAAAAGTCCTCAGAGTCACAAAAGCAGCACATTTAAGGACCTTCTTCAGATCACAGGGCTCATTCAAGAAAGAGATCTTCATGATAAACCATGTCAAAGAAAAAATCTGCACCAGACAATATAAAGCATGCAAAGAGGACTTTATTCAATAAATAGAAAAGGGAGAGAACAAAAGGCAAATGTGTGTGCGTATGTGTGTGTGTGTGTGCGCAAGAGAGAGAGAGAGAGAGGCAGAGAGCCAGAGAATTTTTAAGAAATGAGGTGAACCAATGGAAGAGTACTGTGCTGGACAGGGATGTCAAGCAATGGGGTATGTAAATTACATGACATTTGCTCTTGAGTTTATTGTGGAATGCAGGTAAAAACTGTTCTACCTACATTTTGTTAGGGCCAAGGTGAGTGGGTAGGGCTCCAGAGTCAGAATTAAGTCTGTCTTAAGTTTAGTCATGACAGGGAGAAGTTAAGGCCATCTTCATCAGTAAAATAATATGTGAGGGAATTTCTCAACCTGTGCTGTTTTATGAGATCCAAAGTGCAGTCAAAATCCAACCTTATCAGCCTCTAATAAAATTGACAACTACTTCACATAGACTCCGTCTAACAGAGAAACAACATTTAAAAAGAACAGCCACAATCAGAGACAATTATAGAAGCCAGAATTCAGAAAAGGATACCCAAGTTCAAAGTATGGTCAAAACCCCAAATCTTGAGAAACAAATAATAAATCTGGCACCGAAAGTCTCAGCAGGACAATCAGAGCTCCAGTTCAGTGTGAAAATGAATCATAGCAGAGAGACATTCTCAATTGGTGGAGAGACAAAGGGTCTCATATATGTGCCTGAAACCTAATGGAGGGTCTCCAAACAACAAAATCCTATTAAACCAAAGACAACCAGGGACAAGGCAGCAGGCAGACGAGATCAGATGTAATTTCAGTGAGAAATATGGTATGCTACTCCATATGAGGGAGGAGGGAACCATGGAATGCTAACCAACCATTTTGAAGAGGAAAGCGTTTTTCCCAAGATTCGGTTTCTGCTGACAGATCCTGAAGAGGATCTAAAAGAAGGAGCCCCCATTCTGAATTAGATACTCTTTCAGGGGTGAAATTAGACGAAGCAGGAATTAACTAGGAATTGATGTTGTCATGAGGTGAGGGCCAGTTAGCAATTGAGTATCCCCAGGAATAAATGAAAATATCAAGGAGACTCTGAGACATTGTTTGTAAGAAAGCACTAATCATTCGATACGAGGCTGCTATGGCATCTTTCTTGAAACAGGGAGAAATCGTGTTTCATAATCTTGAAGTGGGCTTTTTCTCTGCCTGTCTCCCATCCTTATAATTGGCAGGACTGATTTTCTCTTTTCAGTCTGAATTGATATTCTCTCTTTTAGTCCTGGATGGATTTTGGTTCTTTCAAAGCATGGTACCATCAATACTCCTTAACAGTTATTTTTTCTTCAATTTTTAGAACCTATACCTAAAGTAGAGGAGATTTAATAATGGTTACAAAACAGAATGAACATGTTACAAATCTGATGATAAAATGTGTTACACAGCTGACAGAAACATGAAGGCAGCAGATAAGGAAGGAATCACAGGGGTATTAATTTATTTCCTCATTAAGATAAAAGATACAAATAAGGAATAAAACTCTATTATTAAAAGTTACAGAGTTTACTAAGACCTGAACTAAAGGAGAAAAGGTGAAGTAGATAATATATTTACATAATCATCTTTCATAAGTGGGAAAGGAAATATTAAAAGTTTGATAACTTGATACATTGAGAAATGCAGGCACATTGTGGAGGTAACAATGAAAACACTGGCAGAAGAAACTCATTTTAGAGTTTAGAAATGTTTATTATGAAGACTGAAAGTATTGTTAAATCCAGAGACCTCTGTCTTTCTAAAGTTAACAGATTGTTGCTGTTTTTTTTTAAGCTAATTAGTGCATGTAAATTTTTTTTGATGATTAAAAGAATAATGTAAAGGAAATATACACAAATGTTTAACATTATACTGAGAGACATAAATGGAAATTTGCATAAATGTAAAAACATGACTTGTTTTTGGTTTTAAAGAATCAATATTTTAAAGATATAAATTCTCCCTATGCAAATATATGCGTGTGGAGGTAAAAGTCCAATAAAATAATAGAATATTTTTGTTTGTAAATATGCATTTGCAATTGTCAAGGAAAAATAAATATGCAAAAATTTCTAGGAAAAAATATATGATAAAGGAAAAATTTAATGGGTCATTTTCCAAAATCAGCATTCAATTTACAAGAATTGAAATGATGCAGTATTTTTACATGGATAGACAAAAAGATCAGAAGATTGCAACAAAAATTGGTGGGGGAGATGACTAATAGATATGTTTATGTTCAATTTCATTACAAATCATTGCAGAAAAAAATGTATTATCTTCTAAATGGCATTATGATACTATTCGAACTGCTACGAAATTATATCACTATTGTATCACTATTTAATAAAAAAAGCTTTTTATTATAATAAAAAGCTTTCAAAGAGTTCACAATTCTAAAGTTTAGAAAACTAAACTAAAAAAAGCCCTGGAGGAATATGATAGATACACATACACCTATGCATGCAGACACACAGCATCCCTGTTCCTAGAGGGTGAAAAGCTTTTTTGAATCTGAAATAAAAACTTAAGACTAATCAGTTTGTTTAAAAGTTTTTAACAACTTGTGTAATGAAAATTTCATCTGTGAACAAAGTACAAACTATAGCCCAGGAAAAAACGGTAACATTTATGACAGAAATAAGTTGCATACCTTAAATCTATATAATAAATATGAGCAAACTAATAAGAGAAAGGGAAACCATTCAACAGAAAAACATTGAAAGGATGTGAGCAGAGTTAGAAATAAACATTGGGAATATATATTTATGTATTTTTATTATAGAGAAGCTTAAAATCAGTTCACTTAGAATTTTATCATTGACAAAATGTCCTAATATTAACTTGAACCTCAGGAACAGTCAATATTCAACCATTTTTTAACTTGATTCTGAAATTTTACAGGTACAACCTAAATGACGTTTATTTTGGAATGACTTGGAAACAGACACTCTGACAATTTTTAATACTTCTGTTTAAATATTTTAAATAAACTTTGGTAATATTTACCAAAATTAAAATCCATGTAATCCATTAGTTAGCAATGAAACTTCACTCAATAGTTCTGCTGACTTATACATCTACTGATGCTAATTATAGCTTTACTTTTAATAACAAAATCTAAAAATAGTGTATGAACATTTATTAAATGTCTTTTAAAAGTAATATTATCCTGTTTAAAAGAATGAGTTAAATTTATACAAGTTGATAGCATAAAATCTTCAAATTTGCTGTTAATATAAATGTTGCAGGAACATTTGCACTATACACAAGTACGCATTTGCTTGGAGAGGATTTGGAATGATGCAATATAAACTGTTTGTTGATTCTTGTCTCCGGGAAGTAGGACTGATGGTTTGCTTTCTGAGGGAGACTTACTTTAAAAATTATTTTTATTATACATTTATTTTGTTTTTAGAGCAGTTGAATTTATAGAAAAATTGCCCAGAAAGTACAGAGAGCTCCTATATATACCCTTTCCTCTGAATCCCCCCACACACAGTTTCCCCCTTTATTAATATTTTGTACAAATGTGTTGCAGTTTTTTTTACAATTGGTCAAATATTATTACATTATTATTGACGAAAGTCTATGCTTTACATTAGGATTCATGCTTTGTGTTATACAGTTTTAGGTTTTGACAAATAGATAATGTCAAGCATGCACCATTAAGCTATCATACAAAGTAGTTTCTGGGCCCTAAAAACGTCCTGAGCCCCACCTTTTCTTCTACCCTGCAACCATGGCTCTTTTTACTGTTTCTATAGTTTTGTCTTTTCCAGATTGTCATATAGTTGGAATCAGAATAGTACAAAACCTTTTCAGATAACTTCTTTCACCTAGCTGCATTTAAGGGTCCCCCATGTCTTTTCATGACTTGATAGTTCAGTAATGAAAACTATTCATGTCTGCCTGTTATTACTAAAGAAAGTTTACTTTTCATTCTAAATGATTTTGTACTATCCAAATTTCTTAAACATATATATTATTTCCACATTTTTGAACAAATTTTTAAAAATATATATTCTTATCAAGATTGAACAGTTTGCAATGCTCGCGACATCCATGTTATCTGTTTTAAGTCTTTGCCATGCTGCGCCCTCTAACTTGGGGTACCAACTTGGCTAAACATCCCTTTTACCTATTCTAAGACTGTTCTCATGACCCCTAAATCTTGTTAGATGCCCCCTACATCAAAGCACTTCATATTGATTCTATGGCACTATGACAGTATTTCAAAAGTATCTACTTTTTGCTTTTCCACAGCATTGCCAAAATATCCTTGAAGTAAACCTCATTATCATATTCATAATTGTAACTCTAGCAGCTAAAATAGATTTGGCGATATCATTTATGCTGAATAAAATATGTGCTAAGGTTAAAACAACTCGCAACAAAATGCAGATAGGGACTAGGAAATATAATAGGTAAGAGGGAAAAAGAAAAGACAGTATTAACAAAAATTTCATTTCTCAAATTCATAATTGGTAAGAACTTGGTTCTGTTCTTGATTGCCAAAGCAACCCTACATAGTAATAATGTCAGTGTGAGAAGTTCTTCAAGGATATGCCCAAAGTGATATTGTAGGAAGTGAGGCAACTTAATATATCAATTAGCGTGCCTTCCTCTAAGAATGCCACAGCGCTCCTTAAGGAGCCTCATTTAGTAAAACTCTAGTTTATTTTTAGGAACAAGTCAAAAGGAAAGAAACACACAGTGTGAAAGAGTGGGAAGTAGCCCTTGATGTGTAACTTTAATGTCTTCAACTATAATTTATGTCACTTCAGCTAGGCCATTATTCCATAATCAAAAATTCCTCCTTTTTGTTTTACAGGAAGATTGAAATTGAAATTAATGCCTTAATGTAGAAACATGATGAACTACCTGTCGGTGAGGTCGTTGCTTGTACTTTCACAAAGTTCAATGTCTAGTTCTTCTTGGGTATTATGACTCATCTTCATCGAAATCGTTTGTGGCATTATAGAAAAAAGAGAGAGCTGGTATACTCTTAGTGGTGTATGAAACTTCTGCTAGGTTTGCATAATATCTGGTGCAACTTTATAGCCTAAGAAAATTTTATGTTCACATTCGTATCATTTATTACCCACTATTAAGGCTAAATGAAAAGGAATGCATGCAACAAGCAAGAAAAGAACAGTTTTGAGGCTGGAAGAAAGCTCATTACTAAACTTACTTACTGATACTTTAATGCTATATAGCTATATCCATTGTAGTATCATTGAAATCAATAGTGAATATCTCATCACCATTTTCTTTCATAAGGAATTGCAGCTTTCCATAGACTTAAAGATAAAAATTCTACTATTCAATTTATTTGGCTATGCTAAACTAAATCCTCTTGCCTTATGCAATATTTACTTTACCTATGTCATTTCTTAATCTTTTTGGTCAAATGTACGTGAAAACAGTGGTTTTACAATGCTTTACCTCTGCTATCCTTCATATAGGGATATAATCCCCAGTCCTTTTTCTTTATGAATTTCTAGCTATGATGTTTTATGACTGGGAAGATGGGCAGGGGGACATAATTTAAATTTTATGTTTTATTAATAAAATGAAGAGGCAACTCCTGCCAACCCTGTCTCGTGAAGGATTTTTGAAGATAAATGGGATGAAATATTTGAAAGTATAGTATAAATAATAAGTGCATATAAAAGTAGCATGCATATACATTTTAAACTTAAGTTTTATTATTTTCATTTAGGAGACTGGATTTTAAAAATGATGTCTTATCCTTATTTGCTTTCTTTTATCCTTCCCTTTTTATTCAATCTCATTACAATATCCTTTTTCCATCTTCCTCCTAAACTAAAGAAAGACCCCAATAAAAATCCATTCATCCTACCCTTAGAGTGCTCTCACTGCTTAATATTTCATTCATTCTTTTTCAGCAGCTGTGGACTTTTTTGGGAGATAGGTTTCAAGGAACTGCTTTGCCTTTCCATTTTCTACTTTGTCCTAGTCATAGACTAAGAATCATCCTTAATTTCCCAATGTTTAGCTAACAGCAGGATCCCCCCAGATTTTCCTGAAATGATTACAAGATAGTACAATTCGACATTATGATGATACTGCCTGCTGGGAGCTGCCATGGGCGCACACGTCTGCTTGCTGCATCTCTTGGAAGGCTGCTGGCCTGCATCTATAGGCCAATTAGCTGCACTTGGCCTGTCATTGGAAGCACTCATGTGTTTACTCCTCAAAGATGCAAAAAAAGAAAATACATTTTCCCTTCAACTTATTCCAACATTACTTAAAATTCAAAATTGATTTACCACCTACATCAGATAGTCTCACGTGATGATTTCCTGGACTGCCTTGGACAGTTACAGTATCAAGGTCTTGGAAGATGGACATTAAATTAAGCAGTAATTAAGTTATTTTAATGAATTTAAGTGGTACCAAGGAGCCATTACAAACCTGGTTCCCTGACTCAGTCCAGATATTTCTTCCTACAAAATCATTCAGATGATGATAATGGTGACATGATGATGATGATTCTTCTGCAACACTGTATTTGTCGTTAAAGATAAAATATTAACAACTAACATTTTGAGCATCGTTATATGTTAGTAATGATAGATTTTGCAATTTATATTACTTAACTCTTCCTCTTTGCTGTAAAAAATTTGCAATATCTGCCCTTGGCTGGATCGACAGACAGGAACTTTTTCATACCAGGAAAGGTGTTACCTTGCAATTGCATCCAATGGGACCATAGCTAAGGCCACAGCAATCCAACATCAGTACATTTCCTCAATTAAAGTTTGTTTAGGATCAAGAACCATATTCCATGTTGAACTTCACCCTCTTTACTCTATGAAATGAGGTACAGTTTATGCCAGTGCTGTTACTGGCTTATCAAAATGATGAAAATACCTCGATAAAAACAGGAACAGATTACTGTTCAAAAACTCTCTCTATATTTGGCCACTCTGCATCCTAATCTTTGTGTCATCCGACTCTTAAGCAATGATACACACAGTTTACAATAACAAAATATTGAGCTTCTCACTATAAAGCATGTATACTTTAATCAACAGATTCTTCAGAGTTTTGTTTTCCTGTGTAAAAATGCAGGCAAAATGCACTCATCTGGGTTTTCCCAAAGATGTGGCAATTAACTACGACTGTTTATACCATTTCAATCCATCTGTCTGTCTACCTTCCTATTTTTAATCTTAAAATGTTTAACACTAGCATTCAATTATAGATAATATATGTGAAAGTAAGTAATAAATTAGCAAATAAAACATTAGAATAAAACATTAGAGATGGAAAGAAGATTTTAATTAATTATCAAAGGGTGACATCGTGGCAGGAATAGACAACTCTCTTTTTATTCCAGGAGCTCTGAGACATAGCAATGGCATTTACAACTGACATTACAACAGACTGCCCCAAGTGTGAAATTAACATGTGATGTAAAAAGTAGATGCCAGATGAAGAATAGGGATTATTAAAATGCAGCATGGGAAATTCTATCTATTGAAATGCTACGTTTAAATATTAACCACCACACTCAAACACAAGGCCATGTGGGCAAGTCTTTGACTTACACATTAATCTTAAGCACCTCAGTGTCTGCCTGAAAGAGGGAATACTTCAAATAAAAAAAGTCTGCATTATGGCAACTCATGAAATTATATTTTCTGTTTTTATGTGTATATCATATTCCTCTAGTGTCTTTCTGAGCCTTACTAATGTTTTTGCCTTAAATATATTCTTGGTAATTAATTATAAATTATTCGCATTCAATGGTATCTAACGTGGGTGACTCATGGGATATATCTTAAAATAAAATCTAAAATAAAATTGCTTAATTTTTTTAATGGTGGTTATAGGTGCCATGAGATCTGTAGGCAGTCAGACTTTAAACTGAATATACACACAGATAATCCGACAGATCAGAACAAATTCTAACCTTCTCAATACACTGCATTACTTGACACTTTCATCCCTCTTACCTTGTGGGAAAGGTGCCCTTTTCTGTCTTCAACAAAATGCAAACCTCTCTACTTTACCCCACAGAAACTGTCCCTCTTTTTTTTTTTTGTCTTTAAAAAGTGTATTGCTTTTATCTAGGTACTAGATACTTTGAAAAGACTTAGTAAAGCTGAACATAGTTGGAGAAAAGGTGACCATTGTTCAGACTGTACTATATACATGGACACATTATTAAGTATTTATTGCCCAAAATGAATGTTTATAAATACATTTTATATACATTTACAAAAGTTTTATAAAATGATAACATTAATTATATGCCATCATACTGATGCAAAATACTCCTTAAAATCTCTTATAGTTCTGCATTTATAGTACTATTTACTAACCAAGCTTAATACAACATTTTCACCTAGCAATTGGAAAATTTGAATTTTCATAGATACTACGAATAACTATTTTAAATATTATTTTAAACTCAGTCAGATGTCCCCCAAAACTGTTAATTTGTTAGAGAATTCAAGTACATTTTCCCCCATTTTCTCATATTGTGGCTGCATAATAAAGTGTCAGGTAATGGATTAAAATTAATTGAATTTTAAATAATAATTTTATCTTTGTGGTAATATTCTTTTAATTATTGAGACTTCTGAAATTAAGATGTGGATACTAATCATAGCATAGTAATTTAATACCATAAATCATAAAAATGAAGAAACTACATCTATAACTATGATATGCAGTTAGATTATACAGAGAATTTTTAATACATATTCTGGGGAGATATAGAAGGAAGTAATCAATCAACTCGTTATTGAGAAATAATTCAACTATTTCCTCTCTATCTAACATAAATTAAAAAATTACAAGATTAGCATAAGCATAACACATTATCATTTACACCCAAAGTGCCTGCCATTTAAGTATATTGACAAACTCTATTCCCTCTACTAAAGAGAGTGCTGAGTTCATGCTGATCCTTAGCAAGCAAAATAATTTGTTTTAATGAATGGTCCAATGAGAGTGCCCATGTAGATTTGAGCAAACTAATAATAAATATCTTCCTTATTCCTAACTCAGAAGACTATTCTGCTACATGATATACTCATTTAAACCCAAACTTTAGTGCTGTGTATAGATTTAAGGAATAAACTCTGGCTCACAGAAGCATATGTGCAGTTTATTAACATACTGCACCAATTAAAAAAAAAATCTAGGGTCGTTTCCTCCTTATTATGAACAACATTATAGAAATCCTGTCCAGGATGGTCTAGTGATGATGAAGATGGGAATTATACTTATTGAGAATGTATATACATATATATGTGTATCTTGCAGTTGGAAATGTGGTGCCACAGTGAGAGGAAATCTAACACAATAAATGCCAGAAAGCACATTCAAAGCAGAGGTCACAAGTCCAGTGCCAATGAAGAAATCCAGAGGAATCAAAGAAGGCAGACAAAAACAGACCTTGCCCTATGCATTTTAATCAAATGCCTGGAGCAAAACCTCAGCAGAAATGATAAGTCTGTGGCTACTTAATGGCACACAGGAATCTCTGCATTCCATCAGGTCAGTGTTCATATGAGCTGTGGTAAGAATCACTAAGCATCCGCCTTTCACTATGGAAAATGAATCAGCATGGAAGAAAGTGAATTAACTTATTAGGTGGTAGGTATATACCAAAACAAAATAGATGGTAAGTTACAGAAAAAAATCAGAATTTAATCATTTCATATTTTAGAGTTATTTAAATTCTATTAAGATTTGGTAACATTTTGGTGTCTTAGATAAAACAAAAGTAAAAAGTCATGTTACAGGTCTAAACTGCATTGTAAGGCGAAAGGAGGAAACTGCATTCCATACAGGGTGTTCAGTCCCAGCCGAAGTTTCATAGCTACAGATGTATCAGAGAACCATTCTCCAGGTAGTTCAAGTTAAAACTTGCTTGAACCTCACGTCTTCCTTTTCCTCCAGAATAAAAGGAAGTATAAACTATCTGTTCAGTTGAAGGGATATACAAAAAAAACTTCCCCTTCAATATATGAGGTTGAAATTATTTTCCTCCAGAACCAATTGTTTTCAAGTTTCTATTTCTATCATACCTGTAATCTGTTATGATAACGTTTCTCCTCAGATATGAAATTACTTTAATCTGTGGTACAAAAATAAAAACTACAGTTTAAATTAAGTTCTGTTAGGAAATTAAATGATCAGATAATTCAATGAGCTTTCAAACAATTTTGATCATTTATTTATTATTATTATTTTTAATATGGGTTTCTCAACAAGAAAAGACTGGAAAAAAGACTAGGAAAAAGGACTAGGAAAAATAAAAATATTCAGTACACTAATTTCGTAATCTCTTCCATGGAGGGAATTATTCAGGTCATGTCAATAAATTATGCTGGGGCCACAAAGTAAAGAAATTCAGATTAATTTTACTGACAAAAAATATAGTCTTGTTCATTGTTACATTGTTCAGCATCTAAGATCTACATGTTGATCAACATATTAAAATCTTACCATAACCTATATTCTTTAGTTCTTGAAAGACACAGGTCCAACTTGTTCATTTTATTTATGTTTGTGTTACCAAATTCTGTCCAGCAATCTGGACAGAATAGCAAGTATTTATTTTAACTATTTGAATAGTCAGTGAAAATGGAGATAAAACATTTTTTTTTCTTTTTTGCCATCTAACCCATCATACATATCGTTGGAAATAACTGAATAAATTTTTGCCATTATCTATGAGCTAAGCTATCCATTTGAACAGGAAATAACGTATGTGAAGTGATTAGAAAACTGGCAATTGCTGTCGACCAATTTGCAATGGCAATTGAACCCAGCAAACTGCAGTTCTATAGTTATTAATGAAAGTGTCTGGAAGTAAAATTTCATAGAAGCTCTTTTTGCCACCCTCCATTTTACCAACTCTCTGTTTGCTTCCTTCTTTAGCATATGATATCTGACGGCTTGGAAATACGAAATGCTTAAGTATAATAGGTTATTCTCTAGCAATCCAGCGAAAGTCTCATTTTAAACCTCTCAGACACTGCCTTAGTGTTTAATTTTCTTTGAAAGTCGTTTCAAGTTTTATTAAACCTAAATATCACATAATTATTGTTTCTATTAATCATCTCACAGATTTACCTCAAACACATATCTAATCTTCTGAATTAGAGGTTGAACTCTTTTAATTATTTCATATTCCTGAGTACTGAGCAAAGAACCAAACATATACTAGTAGCTCAATAAACAATTGCTAAATAAATAAATTGTATTTGCCTTGTTCCTTTATGTTGTTCCTCTCAATCCTTTTGCTGTGGTCTTCATCCAATTGGTGTTTTCCCATATTTATCCATAGCACATTCAGACTTTTGACTTACTCTTGCACCTAGGATATGTCAAGAATAGTTCCATCATGGGTACTTTTCAAAAATACTGTTCTCTGTCCTTTTCCTCCCATGGTTATCACCCACTCACCCTCTAGACCTTAGATCATTCACAAAGCCTCAGGAATTGTTGTCACACTGAAATCTAGTTCATCTCCTTTTTTATGCTCTCACTTGCCCTTCAAAATATTCTCTTTATTTATAATTATATCTGTATTAGTGTAATTATTTTTAAATATCCCCCATGAGACATTGAATCTATTTTTAATCACCATTGTATCTCTGGTGGCTAACAAAATGCATGCCAGAAAATATGTAATCCAAAATAATTGTTGAATGAAATGCATGAATGAAACCCTGACAATATAAGTGTCTAGATTCTTAGATAACTCTAAGTGTATCTACAGATTGTCCAAAGATGACCATCGATAAAGTACACACCTAGTTCAAAAACTTACATGTGGCATCGTTTGTTTGATGCATCTACTTCCTTTAGAAGCATTTTTTCTTTTCTCATCTGCTTGATGAATATGTTGCTGGATTGAAGAAGACGAGGTTATATATAGCAGTGTTTTCAAATCTGGTCATATGTGAGAATTATCTGATCCATAAAAAAAATAATTTTCTGATACTTATTCTATGCCTGCTAAAAAAGGATTTCCTGGAATGGACACAAAAATGTGTGTACATATACACAAACACACAATGTATATGAACATATGCATTTAAATATGAAAATATATATTCATGTGGTGGTTTGAAGCTGTATACCCCAGAGAAGCATGTTCTTAAATCTAATCCATTCCTGTGAGCATAAACCAATTGTAAGTAGGATCGTTTAATGAGGCTACTTCAGTTAAGATGACCCAACTCATTCAGGATGGGACTTAATCCTATTGCTAGGCTCCTTTATAAGGAGAATGAACATCCAAAAGAAAGAAAGCCACAGAAGGAAGAAGCTGGTATCAATGACATGTGGAAGCAAAGAGAGAGACTGGAAAACACCACCATGTGCCCTGCCACTTTGCAGAGGAGCCCAGGATCACTGGCAGCATCTTTAGGAAGAAAACCTCACCTTAACGACGCCTTGAGCTTGGACATTTTTTCAGTCTCAAAATTGTAAGCTAATAAATTCCCATTGTGCAAGTTGAACCATTTCATGATATTTTGCTTTAAGTAAACTAAGATACTAAAAAAAATATACATATATTTATTTTAAAAACTTCGGAGGCAATTCTGATACTATTAATTTATAACTATGAATCCCTCCTAGTGTCAGATGCCTTGTTAAAGATCCTTATGAAATAGGAAACTATCATTTGCTACACTTCAATTTCTTTACTCTAAAATGAAGAAATTATGATGCATTGACTATCCTACAGAGAATTTTATTATTATTAAAACGTAATAAAAGATGGTTTAAATATTTATATTTTTAAAATGCTGTAGCATTATCATTTTCTCACAAATCAATTAGCTAACAAATCTGAAACACTGATGTATTATTTTGAAAAGTATAAATGGCAGTATCGATGGTACCATCAGGTCTATTTCCCCATACAAATCTAGGCATGTACTTCTAACTGCCTGAATAATGGATGGACACATTATAGTTTCTTCCTTTTTTTTTTTTTTGTATGCTGTATGGCAGGGATCACATTTCATTTTTTTCTGTGTGAGTGCCCCATTATTACAACATCATTTGTTGAATTTTTTTCTGCTTGTCTATCTTTTGTTTTGGGGAAAGGCGCAGGCCGGGAATCGAATCCGGTATCTCCCGCATGGCAGGCAAGAATTCTACCACTGAACTAACCTTGAACCCCTATAGCTTCTTAAATTAGTCTCCATGATACAGGTTTATTTTATTTATATCCCAAAGCTTGAAACTTTATTATAATATCCAAGGAGACTATCACAATTTTTAATAAAATAATTAATTCCAATTAGTTATTTGGAAATAATTAATTACAAATCTGTTACTTGCCAGATAATTATCACTCAAGTCTAGATATCAGAGTTCCATTTACTAGCTCCCATGAAGGGAAGGTAATGAATTATAGGATTTTTCCACCCAACTGCAATTATTAAATGCACATAATAACATGAATATGCACTAATGCACATATCAGAATAAGCAATTGAATTAATTCAATTTGCATTTTAAACAGATTATTATGTGCCTTTAATTCTATTAGTAAAATAAAGAAGAACATTTCAAACCTGAATGAATGTCCCATCAGGATATATAAAGCTGAAATGGATTTCCTATGATGAGGCAGGCTAGAATTTGACTAGATTTGCAGAGCTGGGGCAAACCATGTTGAAATGGAGTTGACCTGTAAGTGCAAATCCTAGCATTGGGTGGTGTGCTGGTTTGAAAGGTTTTATGTACCCTAGAAAAGCCATATTTTAATCTTAATCAATCTTATGGGAGCAAAGGTTTCTTCTAATCCTTATTCAGGACTATAGGTTGGAAACTTGTTTAGGTTATCTTCACAGAGATGAGGAGTTCAACCAATTGTGGGTATTAAACTTGATTAGAGGGAGATGTGTCTCCACCCATCCTATGTGCGACTTTATTAGTTTACTTGGATCCTATAAAAGAGGAGACATTTTTGGAGAAAATGCCTTTTGAGAATGAGGGGAGAGCTGCAGAACCACAGTAGAACAATGAGGCAGAGAGAAAGCTAGCAGACTATCACCAGGTTTGCCATGTGCCTTCCCAGTTGAGAGAGATATGCTGAACTCATCGGATTTTCTTGAGTGCAAACAACCTTTTGATTGTGCCTTAGTTTGGACATTTTTATAGACTTGCTTTAATTTGGGGATTTTCATGGCCTTAGAACTGCAACCCAGCAACTTATTAAATTTCGCCTTTTAAAACCCATTCCATCTCTGGCATATTGCATTCTGGCAGCTAGCAAATAAGAATAGGTGGTAAGGCACTTTTGACTGCAAAAGTTTTAATGTCTAAGGAAGAAAAAAATGAATTAAGAATGGAATACAGTGACACAGTGTGATTATCTTTTTTTGTCAAACAGTGTTTTATAAATATACTTTTAACTTCATGGATTAAAAATTGACTTCTTAAAGTGAACATTGTCTTAAATTAAGAGATTATTTAACTTCAGGGAAACAGGATCATTTTCAATGTTTCCAAAGCGTGAGGTAGCTAAGAGGTTTTGTGTAAGATATCCAGATCTTGTCTCATGCTCATCCATTAACCAGGCTGTTCCTTCTATGTAAAATGCTATCAAAGTTTAGGGTTAGAACCAACAATACACAGAAAAAAAATGACAAAAATATGTTTATGCTGTAAAGTGGACATTACCATTTAATATTTCAATATGTTCCCTAGGAAATAAAAAAAATGCAAATGCACAAGTCAGAAATTTTAGATGCATTTTTACATTGATAAATAATTTATCTAAGAAAAACTAATTTTATATTTTGTTGGAGAAGGGGAACTCCAAATCAGGGTAGGGAAGCTCCAATGTTTATGCAAGAAAATCCTTTGAAATATGGGGAAAAAACAGTAGAACTTCCTTGTGCAAGATTAATCTTTTTAAACTTCTAATTTTGAATGTGTACAATATTCATAAATATTACAACTGATGAACATATGATAATTTAAAAAGAAACCAAACAACCAACTAAAAAAACCAAAACAAACATTAATAGGAAGTACGTGCTAAAAATCTGTTTTACTAGGTGAGATATAAGATTAAAATTTTTTATGCTAGTATTTATTAGCAATATCTTGTGGCAGGACACTAGAGGTTAATTACTTAACAAAGCAATAATATCTATGCACAGTTCTTATTTCCCCTTAGATTTTCTATACCATATTCAATATCTTAGACACTGACAAATACAGCAATTTGAATGTAATCCATATGGGATGGGCTCATTTCAAGCCCCATCTATACCAATATGCACTATACAACGTGACGGAAGTTTGGATTACAGAGGCATTTCCCAGACTTACACAATTCACAAATCAGTCAAATTGAATTTTTAAAAAATGGTGTGAACAATAGAATCAAATAGGGTGGACAACTTCCTTAAATTTCCAGTGTCAAAAAATAAATGAAGATCATTACCATCAATGATGGTTTGAAGCTGTAGGGCAAGAGAAGTTTGCTTTCGTCAAGAACTGTGCAGGGTTCAAGATTTTACCTAATTTGCAAGCTAACAAGTCAATCCATGGTAGTTTCACGACTACTGGAAGAAGACGTGGGACATTTGTGTGAGACAGGGAAGGTTTTATTACTTATATTAATCACAATAGGCAGAGTTATCAACATTTTCTTGCTGATGCAAAGAAAAATAGATGATATTTGGGCATGCGGTGGGTTTTTATGGGCAGTAAGCACATTTAATTTGTACTCCAGAGAGTACTGGAGCAAACTATCTGGAAAGTGGAACTATGTTTACATTTCAAGACTTGAAGAAATCCTGAATTTTGCTCCAAATGGCTGCAATATATCTTCCAAGACTTTTCACTATATAGACATCTTTGAAAAGATATTCCAGAATAAACACACTTAATGCCCTACCTCCAGGACATGCAGAAATGCAAGAGATCCATGGAGGATTGTCTCTAACCACCTCTGAATCTACATCTCATATTCTGCAACCTAGAGGGTGGACAAGCAGACTTAATCAGTTAGCTGTGGCCAATAACACAGGCGTTCTATAAGTGAACAAGGGTGGATAGGAAAAAAATTATCCACAGTTGACAAGGTGTCCATCAGATTAACTTAACATATTTTCTCTTCACAGTTCTCTTCTACAGTTCTTAGACAAAACCCCGTGAGGCTATCTATGGCCAGAGAATTAGTATTCAACATAAACAACAAGCTGATTTCTTCATTCTTCCCCTACAGGGTTGAGGGTATAAACATGTTATAAGAGAAAAAAAAAAGTGCCAGATCAATTCCTATCCAGTACTCCTGCCAATTTATCAGATATATTTAAATTAACATGTAGCTATTTTGCATAAGAATGAACAAACCATGGCCCCTTTAAAAATATAATAATCTGATTGACATAAGAACACGTTTACAGGTCCCAAATATGGCTCAACACATTCAATATGTTCGCTGTGATGTTAGTCAAAAACAAATTATGTTAGGTCCGTTCTTTCCTGTACTTAACTCTGAGTGGCTGGTTGAATATGCGCTTTACTTGAATCATCCAAGTAAGAACTATCCAAAAAGATGTTAAATACCTTAAGTACTTTTGATCATCATGGAGTGATAATAACTGAACAGTGATTCAGTTCATTTGTAATGTCAGGAAAAATCTGCTATGGATTTCTGAGCCATAAGATTTTATTTTTTATGCTGCACACAAAGGGTTACTGAAGCCTATCATGTTGCATAGGATAATACTAAAACTGATCATACTAGACAACCTGAAAAATGCTCACAAATTAGCATAACATAATTAGGCTGTGAAGTGGCCATAAAAGTCTATTCAGAATCTTGATTTGGAAATAAAAGACCATTGTTTTTCATTCTTCCTACAGATTCCTTGGTTCAAAAATAACTAGAAAGTGAGATGAAAGAAAGTTTCTGTTTCTTTTGGCCATTTTAAGCCAAAGATGTACTTTTTCTAATCAAATTATATATTTTTAATTAGTAAAACCTGTGAGTATTCATTAAATTCAAAATACTTTAGTATTAATTTATGGTGTCTTGTAGTAGCATACGTTTCACAATGCAGTGAAAACAAGACTGTAAATTTTACAGGTACATTTTTATCATTTTTCAAAACAGCCCTGGTGTAAAGACATATTGTCTGCATGTGCTACAGGGAAGCTGTTAAAATCTGATTTATTAGATAGTGGAAAATTTCACTTTATTTTGTAACTGTTTTTATTCAATATTAGCATCATCAGTTGTATTTTAATGTGAAGCTATACCATCTAATACTTTTAAATTAAAAAAGAGACCAACTTTATTTGACAAAGCAAATTGGCAAGTATGCAATATTTAAAATCAGCCCTGTAAAGTACCAAAGGCTATAAATTTTAAACACAACTATTTCACTTACCTGTCTTCCCTATAAGCAATCTAAAGCAATGAACACATAATGCAAATGTATTTGGCAAATATGACAATGTTAAGTATCTGCCCATGTACATATTATATGGAAGACTGGCACATTGAATTTATTTTCACTCCTTCCTGAAACCTCCCTGAAATAAGATCAAAGCAATTAAAAGTTATAAAACCACGAAGACAATGAGAAGATAATACCAAACTACCACTAAGTAGAAGTTGGAGAAACAAAGGAGACGTGACAATTCATGATACATTCAGCCTGAAGAAATCTGAGCTCTAACTGCTTGCAGCTGGGTAAAGATACAGGAATTCTAATAAAAAACAAGATGATTAATGTTGTAGAACTACAGAAATTCTCAGCAATTGAAGGCCCATGGTATTGCTGGAGGCCAAGTTGCAAGGTCTGACTGAACAGAAGATTACTTAGCACCATGTGTAGGAGGAAGTAAGAGGGAAGGTGAGTCCCTTCTCTAAGACCATGCAGGCACTCTGAACAGAGTGGGAGCACAGGGACATTCTGAAAAGATTCAGTGAAAAATAAACGTGCCCAGTGGTCAGAACACCAGTCACTTTCTCTTGCTCAACTCTGAGACCCAGACTAAAACACACCCATTCTCTCCACCTAGCAGTTCCCTAAACAAGCTTCTTCTCTGGGTAAACTGGCCCAAGAGACAAGATGAGAAACATGAAATTTGGCTGCTGCCCAGTGAAAGAGCCTGAGCTCCTCTGGAACAGTCTATCAGTGGGAAAGCCTTGACCTTGAACTCAAACTTCCAGTGCCTCATCCCCGGAAATAAGACTTCGAAATCAGTCTTATCTCAATGTGTATCTTATTTCAATGTGTCTTATTTCAATGTGTGAACTCATAACAGCCCTTTAAATAGTTGACTAGGTCTTTTAAATTAAAGAAAGAGGCCAAAATAAATGAAGAGAAAAAAAGAAAATTTCATAAAAAATAAAAAAATACAGAAAGTTAAAAATATTTCATGTGTGTGGGTTTATACTATATACGTTTCATATATTATTCTAAAAATAAAGATATTTCTTATAATAAGAACTAGACTTTATACAAAAACTGCATTATGAGAACAAGAAAGCACTCCTGGAAATTAAAAAATGCTTCACTAGAAATAAAAAAGTTTAATAAAAAAATTGTGAAATAGAATGCAGCAATTCTTCTTAAAAATATATAAAATATGAAAATGAAACAGCAGAAAAAATGTTCAATGTCTGATTCAAGAAAATAAAACCTATAGACAAAGAAACACTGAGGGAAGTATTAAAGAAAAAAATGATATTCCTTAGATCTAAAAGATATGAATATAAAAACAGAGGAGCTTGCAACGAACTGAACCATGAACACACACATGCACACAAAAGACAAATCATACCAAAATAAAAAAGAAAAGTAATATGATAACATCTAAAAGATAAAGGAAAGAAGCTGAAGGTTTTGGAGGAGCTGACCGATTATTTACTAAAGAAACAGAATCCATCTGTATCTTAAAGATCGGTACTGGAAGTTGGGAGATAGTAAAGCAAAATTTGAAATTCTGAAGGAATTCTTTTCCCAACCTAGCATTGTGTAGCTTTTCTAAGAAAGCTACCAGAAGTTGTGGCACAGCAAAGCCAGGCAGCATCAAAAGAGCAGAACAGATAAAAATTCAGGAAACAGGGCACCCGATGTAGTGGAAAGGTGAAGGGGACTTCGTGATAGAGATTTTTAGAAGTTGCCAAACAATCCCTGTCTATCAGCCCTTGGGAAAAGCAAAAAACAAAACAACAACAAACAGACCAATCTGGGGCAGAGAAATGAAAACCAGAATTCTCCAAGAATTAAAAAAGAAAAAGAAAAAAGACAGCAAGCAAGAAAGAAACCTATTATTCAAATTCCTTCTGATAGTCAATATCAGAAGGAATTTTGGAATTTGGATGGGGATTTGTGGATAGAATTCAGCTGAACTCAGCTTTGATGGGTATATACTGAAACACAGATAATTATTTACTCCAGGGATGGCATGGGGGTGGGGGGCTGGAAAAAGAAGGTTGAGCTGTGAAGATTATAACAATAATGTAAAAATATGAATATTGATGTAACTAAAAATGTGATGTACAATAGAGATGATGTGAGGAGGAAAAGTATTTTTGCATTGATATTTGGGATTAGAGGAAGTAGAGAGATAGTGGCATAAGAAGACAAACACTCTCTCCACAATAGGATATCAACAGAGTTTCTTTCATCAGCAATAAATAGCATAATAAACACATTGCACTGAAATAATGATACATATAGTTAAGCAAACTGCTGTAAACTGAAAATGATAGTATGGATAATCCATCTTGACCTGATAAATATGGCAGGAACCGAATTTGGTATCTGCATTTCAGCAGTGCATGCATTGAAATCTTTTTGAAATGCATAAACCAAGTTCTTTCTGAAAAGAACTTTCTAACAATAAGTGTTTTTTTTTACCTTACCAAGACAGCAAGAGATTCATCCAAAAATAAATCATCCAAGTGCTTGACCTAAAAGATACTAAACAGCAAACCTTCAGCTTGGCTGAAGTTGTACCTATATAATATATCCATCATATCAGATACAGAAGAGTCAACACCAATGAACTGGTGAAAAGGGTGCAGTAATTTCAATGTTTGGGGTATATTTTGTTTTCTAAACACTGTCAGTGAGAGATAAATTATAAAATGATAAAAAACAGAGCCACAATCAGAAAAAAATCCATGAACATTTTCAATAAACCAGAACTCAAACATACATATTCAGGTTGAACTGAGATTAAAGCTTCTAAATCCTGTATCTGGTTCTGGAAAGTAGGCAAATGGCAGCTTAAAGGTCACTGTGAAGAAAAGTGAACCCAATGGTCAGGGGACAAGAACTAGTCTCTGTTTAAAAAAGAATTAGCCCTGAAAGTCAGCATGGCAATTTACAATGACAACTAAAGTAAGTGAGAGCAGGCCTCAATTAGACACATAAATGAAGCCAATTTGTCTGGGACTAAGGTAAATTAGAAATTAAAAGATGATAGTGTATGTATTCTAGACCTTCACCTACTGCTTCGGACCTAAGAAAGAGAGGTTTATTATATTTAGAACCTCAATTTTCTGTAACACACATTCTAAATCAGCCTTTTCTGGAAAGCTCATTTGAACAACCCGAACTCCTAAAGTTCAAAACAGGAACGAAGCCTTGTAATTCGTATGACTTAATGTAATACTAGGAAACATCTCAGATTATGGTGGGGGAATAATTAAAAAGTATTGATAGAGTCCCTTAAGGGTTTGAAGGAATAACAAAAGAAACTATTAAACTTTCCCATCTTGCAAAACTGAGGTTAGCCTCTCAACCACTGGGGACTTCCAAGAAAATAGGTCAAATCCTTGATTTTGAGGCTTGCCCTTATGAAACTTGTTTCTGTAGTGGAGAAGCTAAGACTACCTATAATGAAGCATAAGAGTTTCTTCCAGGAGACTTGTTTTGTTGCTCAGATGTGGCCTCTTTCTCTCTTTAAGCCCAACTCTCCAAGGAAAATTATTATCCTCCCTGCGAGGTGGGACATGACATTCAGGGGTGAAAATCTCCTTGACGACATGGGGCATGATTCCCAGGGATGAGTTTGGTCCTGCCACCATGGGATCAACAATGCCTTCCTGACCAAAAAGGGGAAAAGAAGTGTAATAAAATAAGGCAAGAGTGGCTAAGAGAGATCAAATAGAGTCAAAAGCTATTCTGGAGGCAACTTTGTGCAAGCTTCTACTTAGATAGTGCTAATTGCCATGGCTTGCCAAACCCCAACCAAAATCACTTCTGATAACTCTTAAAAATACCTAGGGCTCCAACTGAAACTCTACAAAAATTTCACGCACTGTTTGCTTTCCTGGAACCCATAATTTCCAGAGATCTCCTAGGCCAGATAAATCCTAAGACCCAGAGGGACCAGCTTCTCCAAGTTTATCAATTAACTACATCCCCTTATCCTTTAGTGTCAACATTTCTTAATATCAAAAAGTCAGAACAGGCATTGCCTAAACCTCCCTATAGATTGTGAGAAGGCTCAAAGGAGGAGGACGTATGGCAGAGAAAACAGGATTTAACAAAAGAGTATGACTGCTGAAGGACTATATTGATATTCCTTCTAGCCTCCAGCATTTTGGAACAGCTAGAAGGAAAAATCTGAAGTAATGGAATGGTAACCCATAACAAACTGAAGTCTGTAACATCTGTTGAAGAGTACTTTGAAAATGCATTGTTTTTGCTTTCTTTTCTTTCTATATATGTTATAGTTCACAATTAAAAAAAACCTTTTAAAAAAGTCAATAACGGGATGCAAGGGTACTTCAGTGGCAGAATTCTCACCTGCCATGTGGAAGACCTGGGATCAATTCCCAGCCCATACACTTCCCAAAAAACAAAGAAAGAAAAAACGAAACAAAAAAAAATTCAACAAATGGTGGCTGCAATAATGGGATACTCACATGGAAAAAGAATGAAATATGACCCCCACCATACAGCATACAAAAAAAGTCAATTAATGCTCCAATTTGCACATAAACTAAACTTCCAAACTGCATAATTCAATCTAATAATAAGAAAGAGGGGCAAACAGTGACATTAAAGAATAAATTAAATCCACTGGAGTTAATTTTGTAAGATTCTTAACTATTTTTTATTTAAGGATGCAGAGAAGGAAAAACGGATTACCATTTGTAATAAAAGAACAAGAAAAAAATAAAAACAGACAAGCAAAAATAAAAGAAGAATAGAATGGTTTAAAGAATAATCAATTAAATAATGGCATGAGTATGTACCTTTTGAATTACTAAAGTGAACATAAAATAATTTAGATATGAATGCTATATTCACAAATATTTGATAAAATACATGGAAGCAAGGAAAAAAAAACAATGAATAAAAGCTCTCGAAAATAGTAAATAGTGATTTAAATGAAAAAAACTCAAGAAGTTATAAATTCTGGTGGCCTCAATTAAAGAAAAAATGAAAGAAAAGCAGTCAAAATTAAAGATTTAGAAAAGAACACAGCAGAAAAGGACAGTGATATAGCATATGAAAAATAGCATTTACATAAAGAAAAAAGATTGACGACTTCCAGAAAAGATGGCGGCTTAGTAAGATGCATGGGTCTTAGTTCCTCCTCCAGAACAGCTACTAAAGAAATAGAAACGGTACAGAACAGCTCCCGGAGCCATGACAGAGACCAAAAAGACAGCGTACCCCATTCTGGAACGGCTGAACCTGCAGGGAGAATCCGCTGCAGTGAGATCACCGAGGGGCGCGCGCTTCCCCGGGCCGGGGCGGCTGGCGGCCGGAATCCCTCCCTCCCTCCTTCCGGGGCCGGCTGGGAGAATTGCACAGGCGGTCTCTTCAAGCTGCGGCAGCTAACGCCCCCCCCCCACCCGTGGCCCCCCGGACTGGCTGGGAGAATTGGATCAGAGGTCCCCCAAGCCGCGGAGACCGGCAACCAGGGTCCCTTCCACACACGTGGCTTCCCGGTCCGGCTGGGAACGTTGGGTAGGCACTTAACCAAGCCGCAGCGGCCGGTGCCCCCCCGCCACGCTTGGCGTCCCAGGCCGGCTGGGAGATTTGGACCAGCACTCCCCCAAGCCGCTTCGGCTGGTGACCCTCCCCCACAGTGACAGTTTTCCAAAGTTAAAGGGGCCACAGCATCTTTTACTGGTGGGACCCGCAGACAGACGAGCACCACGAGCACCACCTACTTGGCAAGATAAGAAAAACAGAGCCCAGAGATATCACAGAAAAATCTTTCAACCTGCTGGGTCCCACACCCAGGGAAATCTGATTAAATCCAGATGCCAGCAGAAAATAATGGATCACGCTCGGAAAATTGAAGATATGGCCCAGTCAAAGCAACAAACCAATAGTTCAAATGAGATACAGGAACTGAGACAACTAATGCTGAATACATGAACAGAAATGGAAAACCTCTTCAAAAACCAAATCAATAAATTGAGGGAGGACATGAAGAAGACATGGGCTGAGCAAAAAGAAGAAATAGAAAAACTGAAAAAAGAAATCACAGAACTTATGGGAGTGAAGGACAAAGTAGAAAAGCTGGAAAAAATAATGGATACCTACAATGGTAGATTTAAAGAGACAGAAGCTAGAATTAGTGAACTGGAGGATGGAACATCTGAATTCCAAAAAGAAACAGAAACTATAGGGAAAAGAATGGAAAAATTCGAGCAGGGGATCAGGGAACTGAACGACAATATGAAGCACACAAATATACGTGTTGTGGGTGTCCCAGAAGGAGAAGAGAAGGGAAAAGGAGGAGAAAAACTAATGGAAGAAATTATCACTGAAAATTTCCCAACTCTTATGAAAGACCTAAAATTACAGATCCAAGAAGTGCAGCACATCCCAAAGAGAATAGACCCAAATAGGCGTTCTCCAAGACACTTACTAGTTAGAATGTCAGAGGTCAAAGAGAAAGAGAGGATCTTGAAAGCAGCAAGAGAAAAACAATCCATCATATACAAGGGAAACCCAATAAGACTATGTGTAGATTTCTCAGCAGAAATCATGGAAGCTAAAAGACAGTGGGATGATATATTTAAATTACTAAAAGAGAAAAAAGATTGACACCCAGTTAGATCTCCAGATGGTTCAATTGCACATAAATGTTTGAGAAGTATTACTCTAGAAAATAAATCTAATCGTGGGTCTGATGGATCTCAGAGTATATGAATCTCTCAATTTACCAGATTTCACAAAATGGTTCTTTGAATGAATGTAATAGTATCTGGTTTCAGTTTAAATTTACATTTCATAACTGAAGGATTATCTCTTCACATATTTAATAGTCATCCATATGTCTCCCTGTTCATATTCATTCCCAGCATTTAATTAGATTGTTCATTTCTGTTTTTGCTTAATGTGGGGAGACTCTTTTCATAATTTAACCACTAACAGTAGCCTAGGTACTCACATATTGTGTTCTAAAAGTTTTCATTTAATATATAATGATGAAATACATATTTCATTTGATTTGGAGTATTTCATTTATTTTTCAAGGACTGTATAAAATAAGAACTATTCATCCATATGGGTAGACAAAGTTACTAAAAGCATTCACTAGATTACCTCTACCATTCCTCACAAAATCACAATGAATCTTGGGTTTTGATTTGGATATCCTTCTGAGCTTTCAGTTATAGGCAGTTCTTAAACACCTGGAACGCATACCATTTGATTGCAGTTATTAAATCCTCATACAAAGTCTAAATACGTCGCAGGCCAGGCAAACACTTCTCTCCTACCCACACAAACACAATTTTCTTCTTCAAAATTGATTTGTCTGTGTTTTGCAATTTTATGCATCATATGAATTCCTGAGTCAGCTTCTCTAGTTCAGGGAATTTGATTAGAATTTCAAAGAATACATTGATTAATTTGGACAGAATTGAAATCATTAATATATTAGTCTTCCCATATATGGGTATAGCATGTACTTCCATTTTTTCAGCCATTTTTACTGATTGTACTACACATTTGCCATTTTTTCAATCTAATGACTAATATCTGTCTTCCATTCTGGGAAATTCTCAACTTATCACTTTATATGTCTCCCAACTCTTAGATACATAAAAATAAAGGGAAAGCATTTATTTTTTTCATTTTTTTAAAAATCAGCTATAGCTGCTAGACAATGTTGGTTATTGGTTCAATGAAGAATATTCTTTCCCTCATTCTTCATTAATAACATTTATTTCTATGGTGATATCATGTCCCATTAAAATTACTCTGCTTCACAGCTTATCTTTCTATAGCATTGCCATGTAATACAGTTCTGACAAAAGTGTTATGTGTGTATTGTTGACTGCAACATCTGAAAAAAAAAAGGCTTATTCAAAGGGATAGAGAACTGGAACACTCATTTTTTTTTTGCTGATATTTCTCTATTTCTGCCTTCCTGGAAAAAATACTATTCTTTGGAGTTGAAGAAAAGGCAATATATATATATATATATATATAGTAAGAAAGAAGTAATAGGAAACAGGAGGGAACCTACGACCTTAATGAGCTACTTGAACATTCTACTTTTCTTTTGTTTTGTACCTCCAGATTTCTTGTTTTGTGAAAATAAATGATTAATCCTCGAGTTTGGTTAAACCACTGAGATTTGTGTGTGTGTACATGTGTGTATGCCTGTGTGTGTCTTTAAGTTTATTTCAGGAGCTAAATTTAATCTTATCAAGGTATCAAGTCTTTGTTTGTTTCTTTCTTTAAAAAACAAACTGAATCATGAATGTTTCAATGAGAAGGAAGCAGTGGAGCCCAATTGTGAGGATAGCAGATGCCCAACATTCCATAAGTCAGAGATGGTAGGAATGAAAATTGATAGTTTTTCAAAGTAGAAAACATGAAAGTAAAGTCATTTTATCTAATTTGTTTCATGTCTACAATCTCTGGTAGTGTGATTGTAGTTTTGTAGTTTTGATTCAATGCAATATTGATAATCATCTGTGTTTATATAGTAATTACAATTTCTAGCTAACTAGTCCAAAAATATTAAATATATTTTACTCTCTTAAAATGATTTACCTACCTCAATACCTACAATGCTAACACCATGCTTGGGATAATTTAGGAAGTATACCAGTGAATAGTGTATTATTCCTATTCTATTATCTCAAATTTATAGTTTTTTTCTGATGTCAGTTTAGATGAATATTAAATTTATCTCTTTATAAAATTCAAATAGATGCATTTCTCATTCCCTTAGAGTCTAAGCAAGAAAGTTTCTGTGGTTAAGTCCCAAGCTTCTACCCTAAAACTGAAGCGTTAACTCTGAAAGATTCTATGGTTTGGGGTTGAAAGTGAAGACAAAAAATGCCAAGTACAATGTGGATAGTTTCCAAAACCGTGAACTATTTAGTGAACCAATAAACTTAACTTTTTTTCTCTCTCTCTAGAAAGTCAACACTGTTTTGAGACCAATTTTTGTGTTTTCATCTGGGTTCAGCATCTAATTCTTATGCCAGTTGGTAGGAATGAAAAAATTTAAAAAACGAAATAAAGCCTAGAGAAGTTTCCAAACCCACAGAGCTGGGGAAAGACTTGGGATGTGACTTTAAGTTTCAGATTTCCTAGGGTTTCAAATGAAAGGAAACCATAGGCAAAATGCAGTGGACATGAAATATGTGAACAAAGACCAATATAAAATGTGTTTTATATATTTTTAATGATCCAGTGTGGTTGAACTTACCTTACTCCTTTATTTGGGAGACCTTGCTTCTCTTCTGTTTTATCCACTGTCCATAAGAATCAAAGAAAATGATGCTATATTTAACCACCCTCAAGACTCGGCTTTTAAAACGGATTCATTTAGCCCACTCACTTGTTTACACAAAAGTTTTCTTAAACATTTCAGTTTAGTATACTAGAATAAGAAAGTATTATAAAATGAAGGGCAGATGCAATATTTACTTAAAGAGGCAAATTTATATAGTTTGAGCATTTAAATTTCACACTTTATTTTTTAGAAGATATCCTTATGGGCTCTTTTGTCTGGAATTTATGAATGTTTTTTATGACACTTATTTTAATTAAGCTGGGAGAGAGTAAAACACTCTGAAAACATAATACAAGGTTAAGTAAGCAAATTCATATAGACAGAAAGAAGATCAGATGTTACTAGGAGCTGTAGGAAAGGGGAAAACGAGAAATCATTAATGGGTGCAGCTATTCTTTTAGGAGTTGATAATATTTTGATAATGGATCATGATTATGGCAACACAATGTTGAAATGTAATTAATGCTTTTGTATTGTATATTTAAAAATGGTTAAAATGGCAGATTTATGTAATATATATGTTACCATAATAAAAGTCTTAAAATATGCCCCACAAGAAAATATATATATATAATCAAGATTAAATATTCTTAATCAGTGCAATGAAATTATAATACTTAGATTCTTAAATTTGGCATAGTAAATTTTGTTCTTATTCCAATCCAATTAGATAAGAAAGTTAGCTATTAGTGAGTCTCTTACAAATTGAATGGAATTTATTTTAACGAAAAGAGACTTTCAGACATTGAAATCTACTGTAAACTAGTATATTTTTATTTAAATTAGCAATTTATTAAGGAAAATACTTCAGATAATTTTAGTTTCTATAGGAATCTAAGAGAACAAGGTACAGTAATCTGCATTCTCTAGCAATGAAGACCCTCTTCTTAAGTCATTTTTAACTTTATAGTTTGTTGTTATATTCTATATATACGTTTCTGTAAAAATATCTGCCCAGCTAATCACTGAGACATTGAGGCAACACTGAAAAAAAATCTCAGGTAAAATATTTTCAGATTAGACTGGCATTTAGTAAGTACAGAATAAGGATATTTTGAATATTATGCCTCTACTCAGATAACATTCAACAGAAACCTCACCTCCAAAATTAGATTTATGGAAAAAAATAGATTCCTTCAATGTCTCAAATTTCCTGTCAAGAAAGTTTTTTCTAGGCTCTTGTTTTTTTTTTTTTTTTTAATTTCAGTATAACTTTCTGTAATTGTTACTGTTTGCTGTCACCATTGATTCACTGATTTTAGAAAAAGTAGGTATGAATTTCTAAGTGAAAGCTTTGTTTGTCATACTGACTTTCAGTGAGACAACATTTTCTTCAGAAATACCTCACTTAGTTTCTCCCTGTAGCTGTTAGCTGGAAGTTTAACTTGTCTTTGAGGTCTGTCAAATTAAAAACACTAACAGTTTGTTTTTCTTATTTTTTTTTTTTAAATTTAAAGGTCAGTTTGATTACTCAAACCATGTCTCATTGAAAATTTCCAACTGAAAAAAAATAAGCTCAAGAGAAGATCAAATGACACCTTTACACTTTGCAAAACACACAGGTAATTTACACAAAATACACAAGTTCCAAATGCTAACAATGAAATATTGAAATTAAGAAAGCTGTTTCAAAGAAACTACACTATATATACATCTTTTATATTTCCCTTCTTCTCACTCCTTTTCAGAATTTTGCAAAGAAGATTGAATTAAGCTTAATTTCTAAATTAGCCCAATTAGCATACCTGATTACTAAAACCCTATCTGTATTTTAAATAAGTAAGCTAATACAAAATCTCAGGCTTGAATAAAAACTCATTATGTAACTATATTGAAAATATTTCTGTGTCCATTTTAAAACACCTGTAAAAATCAAATAAAATTTGAAAATTCAAATGCATATTATACAACAAGCATTAATAACTTTATAAAGGACAGCCAGGATTATTTTACAGTAGGGAAATTTATAAGTAACAACAGAAGTGTACTAGACTGCCCCAATTTATTAATGTCCATTTTCTAGTCATCCATAAAGCTGACAGGTGGGGATAAGCTGCCAAACTCAGCTAACGTTTTCAAAGAAATGTCTTTTCGATCCAGTTCCTGGCTATGACTTTAATGCACAGAAGCACAAGGCTTAGCATATGTGCACATGGTTGACTTAAAATGTCGTGGTTGAAAATGATGTCACCTGGCACAATGAGGCTAATTGCTATAGCAACTGATCCCTGAGTGCCTGTCCTCCCTTGTTTACACCACATTCTTAACCTGATTCTCCGATTGTGTATTCCACTAAGGACATACACCTGTTCCTTGACTCTTTATTTTTAATTTTTTAATTTAAGTTTTTTATTGTATAGTATAACATACATACAAAGCAATGAAATAAAAAAGCGGTAGTTTTCAAAGCACTCTTCAACAAGTAGTTACAGGACAGATCCCAGGGTTCGTCATGGCTACTATACGATCCTCTCAGATTTTTCCTTCTAGCTGCTCCAGGATACAGGAGGCTAGAGGGCTTAAATTTTTTTTTATCATCATAATTGACTTTTTTCCTTCTTTGTTGTGAAAAATAGCGTATATACAAAAAAGCCCTAAGTTTCAAAGCAAGGCACCACAATTAGTTGTAGAGCATATTTCTGACTTTAACATGGATTACAATCCCACAATTTTAGGTTTTTACTTCTATCTAGCTGCTCTAAAATGCTGGAGACTAAAACAGATATCAATTTAATGATTCAGCATTCATATTCATTTGTTAAATCCTATCTTCTCTGTATAACTCCACCATCATCTTTGATCTGTCCATCCCTCTCTTTAGGGAATTTGGGCTATGGCAATTCTAAATTTTTGATATTGGAAGGGTCTATCACTAATATGGGGTCAGGACACATAACCATCTGATGCTCTGGAGAAGCTGGGCTAGGTTTCAGGACTTATTTGAACCAGGGATACATCTGGAAGTTGTAGGTTTCTGGAAGGTCAGTCTAGTGCATGGAACTCTTGTGGAAACTTATGTATTGCCCTACGTGTTCTTTAGGATTGGCTGGAATGGTCCTGGTTGGGTGTTGGTAGGTTATGATAGGTAGCAAGGTCTACCTGAAGCTTGCGGAAGAGCAACCTCCAGAGTAGACTCTCGACTCTATTTGAACTCTCTCTCTCTGCTACTGATACTCTATTAGTTACACTTCTTTTCCCCTTTTTGGTCAGGATGGAATTGTTGATCTCACCGTGCCAGGTCTGGATTCATCCCTGGGAGTCATCTCCACATCGCCAGGGAGACTGTCGCCCCTGGATGTCATGCCCCATGTAGTGGAAAGGGCAATGATTTCACTTGCAGAGTTGGGCTCAGAGAGACTGAGGCCACATCTGAGCAACAAAAGAGGACCTTCAAAATTAACTCTTAGGCATGTAGGTAGTCTAAGCTTCTCCGCTACCTACATAAGTTTCACAAGAGTAAGGCTCATGATCAAGGGCATGAGCTATTGATTTGGGTGTCCCTAAAGTTTGACGCAGTATCAGGGGGACTTGGCCAATACTTTTTGATTATCTGTTTAATATGCTCTGGAATGTATCCAGGCATTGCTATAATCTATACAGGATCATGGGACCTCTTTCTTATTCTGTGCTCCCTGTGTTTCAATTGTTCAAACGAGCTATACAGATAGATTAAATTAAATTATGCCCTACAGAAAACTTCAGTCCCAGATGAAATAAACCTTTCTTCCATTGGTCTCAAAGAGCATGTGTGGTTCTAAAATACAGTCATCGTCCTCCTTACCGTTTTGTTCTGAATTACTTTAACCCAACCTGTTTGGCTTTGTTCTTATCTCTTAATATTAGTTTAAATATATAACAGCCATCAAAGTCCAGAAATAATAATCACCACTGTGGACTTAATGTGTCTGCTCTACAAGCTTACAATCTAGGCCCCTGTTTTCTTATAAGCATTTTCTAAAGGTGACCATACCATCATTGTTCTTTTGTTTCCAGCTTATTTTTTCTCACCAAGTGTCCCACATGGTCATTCCCATCACTCATGATTTTTTTCCTTTTTGTAGTAGTGTGACCTTCATTCATAAGTATACACCATTGGTGCCAATCTACCCCTCTTTAGTGAATCCTTCAGCCACCTGCATTCATCAGCATCATGTAGAGGGCCCAAAGTCTACCGTCCACCAACATTCTCAATTTTAGATAATTTCAAGATTCCCAACAGACAGAAAACCAATAAACACACCCTTGCCAAATATGAAATCTAAACCCCCTCTCAACTTTTGTCCCTCACCTATTATTTACTTCTGCTGTTGCTGTGGTAGTGCTGATGGGTTCCTTTCGAACATAGCTCATAGCATACAATAGCAGTTTTCTCCTGTATCCTGGACTTAAGCACTCTTTATACAAGAATCTTATCTTTGAAGTAATTCTTATGAGAACTCATTCACATTTTAGTGTTAATCAGTGGGGCATATAGGTCTATACAACCCCTTTCAATCTTGTTCATCTTCAATATGGTAATATTACTTCTAGACCCACTAGAGAACCGCCTTCACTCCTATCTATTCCCTTACATTCGAGTTCAAAATCATTAGCTAACAGTTCATCCATCTCTAGCTTCTATGTTTCTCTAAGCCCCCTATATTCTGTACTATAAGCCTCTGATTATACTTTTATGCTTGTCATAAAAAAGGTATCATATAGTATCTATCTTTTTGTGTCTGGCTAAATTCACTCAGCTTTATGTCCTCAAGGCTCATCCATCTTGTCATGTGCTTCAGGACACCATTTTGTCTTCCTGCTGCTTAATATTTCATTGTATGTATATACCACATTTTGTTGATCCAGTCTTCTGTTGATAGGCGTTTGGTTTGTTACCATCTTTTGACGATATTGAATAATGCTGCTATGAACACTGGTATGAAAATGTTTATTTGTGTCATTGCTTTCTGTTCTTCTGGGTATATACCAAGTAGTGCTATTGCTGAGTCATAGGGTAACTTGTAATTCAGTTTCTTAAGGAACCGCCAAACAGTCCTGCATGGTGGTTGCCCTATTATACATTCCCACCAGCAGTGCATAAGTGTCCCGGTTTCTCCACATCCAGTTCAACATTTGCAGTTTCCTGTTTGTTTAATAGCAGCCATTCTTATAGGTGTGAGGTCGTATCTCCTTGTATTCTTGATAGCATTTCCCCTATAGTCAGTGAAAATGAGCATCTTTCCATGTGCTTTTGAGCCATCTGTATATGTTCTTCAGAAAAATCTTATTCATATCTTTAGCCCATTTTGTAACTGGGTTGTTGATTCTTTCATAATTGAGTTGTATGATTTCTTTGAATATACAGGAAATCAAACCTTTGTCCAATGTGTCATTTCCAAATATTTTCTCCCACTGAGTTGACTGACTTTTCACCTTTTGACAAAGTCATTTGAGGTGCAGAAGCATTTGATTATGAGGAGGTCCCATTTATCTATTCTTTCTTTTATTGCTTGTGCTTTGGGTGTAAAGATTAGGAAGCTACCTCCTATTACTAGGTCTTGAAGATGTTTCCCTACATTTTCTTCTAGAAGCTTTATGGTGCTAGTTCTTATATTTAGGTTTGATCCACTTTGAGCTAATTTTTATGGAGGGTGTAAGATAGGGATCCTCTTTCATTCTCTTGGCTATTGATATCCAGTTCTTCCATGCCCAATTATTGAAAAGACTATTTTTTCCCAGTTCAGAAGATTTGGGAGTCTTGTAAAAAATCAACTGACCATTGATTTGGTGATCTATTTCTGCATTCTTGTTTCAATTCCATTGGTCAATGCTTCTATCTTTGTGCCGGTACCATGATGTTTTGACCATTGTGGCTTTATAATATATAATAATATAATTTTTAAAGTCAAGGTATCCTCCCACTTTGTTCTTCTTTTTTATGATGCTTTTAGCTATTCGGGGTCTCTTTCCCTTTCAGATTAATTTGGTAAGTAACTTTTACAAATCTTCAATGTAGGTTGTTAGAATTTTGATTGGTACTGTATTGAATCTGTAGGTCAATTTGAGGAGAATTGACATCTTAATTATATTTAGCCTTCCTATCCATGAGCAGAGAATGTCTTTCCACCTGTTTAGACCTCCTGTGATTTCTCTTTGAAATGTTATGTAGTTTTATCTGTACAAGTGTTTTAAGTCCCTAGTTAAGTTCCTTCCTACATACCTTATTCTTTTAGTTGGTATTTTTAATGGATTTTTTTCCTTAGCTGTCTACTCAGCTACATCATTTCTTGTGTATAGAAATGTTACTGATTTTTGCACATTAATTTTATATCCCACCACCTTGCTGAATTTGTTTATTGGCTCAAGTAACTTTGCTGCAGATTTCTCAGAATCTTCTAAGTATAGTATCATATCATCTGCAAATAATGAGAGTTTTACTTCTTCCTTTCCAAATTTAATGCCTTTTATTTCTTTGTCCTGCCTGATTCTTCTAGCTAGAACTTCTAACACAATGTTGAACCTGAAAACAGGTTGTCTTGTACCTGTTTTTAGGGGGGAAGCTTTCAGTCTCTCTCCATTGAATATGATGCTGGCTATTGGTTTTCATATATTACCCTTATCATATTGAGATAATTACCTTTGATTCCTATCTTTTGTAGCATTTTTTATCAGAAAAGGATGTTGCATTTTATCAAATGCTTTTTCAGCATCAGTTGAGACGATCCTGTGATTTTTATCCCTTTTGATGTGTTGATGTGTGGTAGGTACCATATTAATTGATTTTCTTGAGTTGAACCATCTTTGCATTCCTGGTATAAACACCACTTGGTCATGGTGTATAATTCTTTTAATGTGTTTTTGGGTTCAATTTGCTAATATTTTATTGAAAATTTTTGCATCTATGTCCATTAGGGAGACAGGCCTGTAGTTTTCCTTTCTTATAGCATCTTTACCCAATTTTGGTATTAAAATTATATCAGCTTCATAAAATGAGTTACATGGAGTTCTTTTTTCCTCAGTTTTTTGGAAAAGTTTGAGTAAGATTGGTGTTAGTTCTTTTTGAAATGTTTGATAAAATTCCCTTGTACAGCGATCTGGCCCTGTGCTTTTTTTTGTAGGAAGATTTTTAATGACTGGTCGTATCTCTTTACATGTGATTGGTTTGTTGAGATCTTCTGTTTCTTCCTGAGTCAGTGTAGCTTGTTTATGTGTCTCCAGGAATTTGTCCATTTTGTCTAAGTTGTCTAGTTTCTTGGCATATTGTTATTCATGCATCCTTTTATAATTTCTTTCTTTTTTTTTTTTTTTTTTGGTAAGGGGGACTCATCATCTGGGAATTGAACCCGGGTCTCCTGCATGCAATGTGAGCATTCTACCACTGAACCACCCATGCACCCACTTATGATTTCTTTTATTTCTTCAGGGTCTGTGGTAATGCACCCCTTCTCGTTTCTGATTTTGTTTATTTGCATCCTCTCTTTTTTGTTTGTCAGTCTTTCTAGTGGTCCATCAATTTTATTGACTTTCTCATAGAACAAACTTTTGTTTTATTAATTCTTTCTATTGTTCTTTCATTCACCCATTCATTTATCTGTGCTTTACTCTTTGTTATTTCTCTTCTTCTATTTGCTCTGGGGTTAGTTTGCTGTTCTTTCTCAGGTTCCTCCAGGTGTGCTCTAAAGTCTTCAATTTTTGCTCTTTCTTGTTTTTTAATATAGGCATTTAGGGCAATAAATTTCCCTCTCAGCACAGCCTTTGCTTCTTCCCATAAGTTCTGATAAGTTGTATTCTTATTTTCATTTCATCTCCAGATAGCTACTGATTTCTCTGGCAATTTCTTCTTCGGCCCACTTATTGTTTAAGAATGCTATTTAATCTCCATATGTTTGTGACTGTTCTCGTCCTTTTGTGGTTATTGAGATCCAGCTTCAACTCGTTGTGATCAGAGAAAGAGCTTTGAATAATTTCAATGTTTTTAAATTTATAAAAACATGTTTTCCATCCCCGTATATGATCTATCCTGGAGGATGTTTCATGAGCACTAGAGAGGTATGTATACCCTTTTGATTTGGGGTGCAGTGGCCTGTAAATGTCTGCTAAATCTAATTCATTTATCAAGTTATTTAACTTGTCTATTTCCTTGTTGATCTTCTTTCTGGTTATTCTATCTATAGAAGAGAGTGGTGTACTGAAGTCTCCTACTATTATTGTTGAAACATCTATCACTCCCTTCAGTTTTGCCAATGTCTGTCTCATGTACTTTGGAGCTCCCTGCTTGGGAGCATAAACATTTATAATTGCTATATCTTCTTGGTGAATTGACCCTTTAATTAGTATATAGTGTCCTACTTTGTCTCTTATGATGTCTTCATCTTTGAAGTTTATTTTGTCTGATATTAGTATAGCTACTTCTGCTTTCTTTTGGTTACAACTTGTATGGAAAATCCTTTTCCATCTTTCACCTCCAATCTATTTGTATCCTTTTGTCTAAAATTAGTCTCTTATAAGCATCATATAGTTGGATTATGTTTCTTAATCCATTCTCCCAATCTGTATCCTTTAATTGTTAAGTTTAGTCCATTGACATTCAAACATGAAAAGGCATTTGTTGAATCCACCATCTTATCTTTTTTATTTTATTTGTAAGATCTATATATTCTTTTCCCTATTTCTCTTTGTATTCTTTAAATTACCCTTAGTGATACTCTTCAATTCTGTGTTCTCCTCCAGACCTTCCTCTACTGTCTTTTTATTTTCCAGCTGGTAGATCTCCTTTTAGTATTTCTTGTAGAGCTGGTCTCTTGTTGACAAATTCCTTCAAGACTTCTTTGTCTGAAAAAACTTCAATCTCTCCCTCAGTTTTGAAGGACAATTTGGCTGGGTACTGAATTCTTGGCTTGAAGTCTTTCTCTTTCAGAATCTTAAATATATTATACCACTGCCTTCTCACCTCCAGAGTGCCAGTTGAGTAGTCTGACCTCAGTCTTATCTGGTTTCCCTTGTATTTGTAGATTGTTTTCTCTTTCCACTTTCAGGATTTTCTGCTTCTCTTCAACATTTGACAGACAGAATAATATGTGTCTTGGTAATATCTTAATAATATGTAATTAAAATCAGTACAATACAACTCTCTAATGCACAGCCATGACTCAGATTTCATCCTTCCAGATAGCTAACCTTTATAACAAAAGAAAATCCTATGCCATATATTGCATCCAATTGCCATGTTTCTTTAGTTCCCTTAACTCTGAAACAGATCTGCAATCCTTCAGTCTTAATATATGAATAGTTTTTACAAATACAGGGCATATTTTGTAAAATATTCCTCAGTTTGGGTTCCATTGTTGTTTCTTCCTGATTAGATTTGGGTTAGACAATTTGGACTGGGATAACATAGGAGTGATGTTGTGATCTTCCGCAAATGAAATGTGAAGTTGATACTTCACATATTAGTGATATTAACATGGCTTCCTTGGGTAGGGTGGTTTTCTCCAAGGTCTGTTCATTATAAAATAATTATTTTTCTTTACAGTTAACAAAGATCATGTGTGGATAACTCCTCAAACTTCACCTACTCATTTCACCATCCACTAATAATTACAATGATTGTTGCCATTGTAAATTTTTTTACTTTCCTAGTTTCATTTTTAAATTTTTTTGTTGATATATATTATATACTCACATACCATATAATTATCCAAAGGGTACAATCAGTGGTTCACAATATCATCGTATAGCTGTGCATTTATCATCAAAATTGACTTTTTATTCTTTTTGTGAAAAATATCATATATACAAAAAAAACCAATAAATTTCAAAGCACATCACAACAATTAGTTGTAGAACAGATTTCAGAGTTTGGTATGGGTTACAATTCCACAGTTTTAGGTTTTTACTTTTAGTTGCTCTGAGATACTGGAGCCTGAAGGAAATGTCAATATAATGATTCAGCACCCATACTCATTTGTTAAACCCTACCTTCTCTGTATAATTCCTTCATCACATCTGATTTTTTTCTCCCACTCTTTAGTGAAACTTGGGCTATGCCCATTCTAGCTTTTTCATGTTGGAAGGGCCTACCAATAATTTAGGGTAGGAAGATGAAATTAATTCTGGAAAGGTTGGCCTCTCTGTATTTCAGGACTTATTTGGTTCAAGGACCCATCTGTAGGTTGTAGGTTTCTGGAAAGTTACCTTAGTGCATGGAACTTTTATAGAATCTTATGTAATGCCCTAGCTGTTCTTTAGAATTGGCAGGAATGGTTTTGGATGGGGTTTGGCAAGCTGTGATAGGTAGCAATGTCAAAACTGAAGCTTGCATAAGAGTGAGGTCCAGAATAGCCTCTCAACTCTATTTGAACTCTCTCAGCCACTGATACCTTATTTATTATATTTCTTTTCCCTTTTTTCATCATGATAGCATTTTTGATCCCACAGTGCTAGAGCCAGGCTCTTCCCTGAGAGTCATCTCCTATGCCACCAGGGAGGCTTTCACCCCTGGATAAAATAGCCATTGTCATTTGATCATTCATTCTACACTTATTCTTGGTTTTCTACTGACATGAAGAGCTTCCCTTCACCTATATTTGTTTGTTTGTTTATTTTTTAGTGTATTTATTAGCCATTTACTAATTTGTTAATATACCTGTCTGTTTATATTGCCTTTTTAGGGTTAGGTTTCCCTGTCCCGGTAATGTGAAAATCTATTTGTTTGAAAGATAGCTTATTTCATTATTTTTTGTTGGTATTCCATTGTGGATTTCCCTCTGTACTTGTTGAAGTCTTTTTAAATATATGAAGCAATATTAAAATGGGTACTCAAAGAAGTATCACTTCCCACCACCCATTTCTTCTATGCTTTTCCTAACATTCCTAATCACCCCTTAAAATTAACTAATTTCAATAAATTCTAATTTATGCTTCATGTGTTTCTTTTTGTACCAAAGAAGGTCTATATCTATATTTTATTATGTCACATACTTTCTCAATCAAAAGTAGAATACTAAATAACACAACAAATATTATTTGGTGCCTTGCTTTTTTCACATAAATTTATATCCTGGAAATCACTCCAAATATATTCATAGAACTCTCTATCATTCTTTTTGACAGCTGTATGACTCTCCTTTGTGAGGAGGCTCTATAATTCATTTGCGCACTCTCCTATGAACGGTCATATAGGTTGTTTCCAATACTTTGCAGTAGCAAACAATTCCACATTACATAATCTTTTGCATTTGTTTATTGTCAATAAAATGATAAACTTGTATTTGGCAAATTTGCATTGAAAAATTCATCCTTATTGATAGATGTGCATTGTTATAGGTGTATCTACAGGGTTGAGTCCTAGAAATAAGGTGGTATTCTAGTTTGCTAGCTGTCAGAATGCAATATACCAGAAGCAGGATGGCATTTTAAAAGGGAAATTTAATAAGTTGCTACTTTACAGTTCTAAGGCCCAGAAAATGTCCCTGTTAAAACAAATCTATAGAAATGTCCAATCAAAGGCATCCAGGGAAAGATACCTTGATTCAAGAAGGCCGGTGAAGTTCAGGGTTCCTCTCTCATCTGGATGGGCACATGGTGAACACGGTATCATCTGCTAGCTTCTTCTCCTGGCTTCCTGTTTCATGAAGCTCCCCAGGAGGCATTTTCCTTCTTCATCTCCAAAGGTCTCTGCTTGGTAAACTCTGCTTCACAGGACTATGTCGTTCTACTCTGCTCTCTCTCAGATCTCTCATTCTCCAAAATGAAACTTATCAGAAGCTAATCACGACCTACCCAAATAGGTGGAGACATGCCTCTACCTAATCCAGTTTAACAATCACTCATGATTAAATCACATCAGAATAGCTGCCTTTACAAAATGGGATTAGGATTAAAACATGGCTTTTCCAGGGTACATACATCATTTTAAACAAGCACAGACAGTTAACTCAAAAGATAAATGTATGTGCAGTTGTGTTAAGTATGATCAAAGTTCCCTTCAAATGGGTTGTCCTTATTTCCATTCAAACTGGCAAAATATTAAATTATCTCACTACACGGCCTCATCAAATAGTTACAGTTTTTAATTTTGCCCATCTGATGGATAAGAAAAGGAATCTCAATATAGATTCAATTTGTAATTTTCTCATGAGTGAGGTTGAAAGTTTTTTGTAAATAATATACAGCATGAAAATGAACAATCTGTATTTGCATTTATAAACAAAGCTGAATCACAAAAACAACTTTTGAGTGTAAGAAATCAGGCACAAAAGATGTATAATTCCACTTATATACATTACAAAATGTGGCAAAATTAATCTATGCTGTAGCAAATCCAGGTAGCAATTTTCCTTTTCATACTGTACTGCTCATAGGGATAATTTCAAGGGTTTCTAGGATGCTAGTTATATCCTGTTAATTGACCTGAGTGCTTGTTACATAAATGTGCTCTGATTGTGAAAAATTGTTGAGCTGCAGCATTATGGTCTGTGCAATTTTCTATATGTTTATTGTAGTTAAATTATGTTTTAAAAAACAGTGAATTTATGATTGACATAGCTGCACAGAGAGTTGTATATATTATCAAATGTGAAAGAAAGAAAAAAAGACAGGCCTTTCTTTTATAAGAATGTAAGTTGATTTACAACAGTTGGCTATTATTCTAATTTGTTTCTGCTTCACCATATCGTAGAGCACTGACTTCAGAGCTTCCAGACCAAACAGTTTTATGTAAGAGTAGAGGTATGTGAATATTACATTGCTTCCTGAAATCAGAAGATTGCATAATGCAATGCTGTTATCATCAACTTTTTTGAACACTATTAACATTCTGAAACCGGATCTCATTTGTGAGTAAATTAATTGAGAGATTATAAAAATAAAACAGACACACTCATTTTTCTGCTGTTACTTTTTTGTTGAAAAATTTTTAAAAAATAGTAATTGTTTCATTAGAAACTCTTTATTGGTTAAGAAGAGAATAGAAATTGAAGGCAGATTCTCTGCCACCGATCCCCTATCATAAAGGAGACAAACATAGGGGAACAAATAAAGACTGTTTGTATTTTTTTTTTCAATATTTCCAGTCCTATATGAAAACAGACATAGCTTTTACTTCATGGGGGAGGTCAGTGCAGTTGGATGCCCAGGGCATGTGTATGTTCTTCTTAAAACAATATTTCACAAATGTCTGTCCTCTGAGTGCCATCTTCAGGACTTTTGCCATATCTAAGGACCTGCTCCACTACGTAAAAACTATTATTTACGTAACATTTCTTTTAAAATAATTCACTCTAAATATGCTTAAAAAGAAAATGTATACCTCTAAAATGGAAAATAGCACTTTACACAAATAGGAGGTGCTATAAAAATACATGTGATGCAAGCACCACATTTTCAAAGCCTCTGAACAGAGACTAGGTCTCTTTCTTATAAAAAATGAAATTAATGTAGAGTAATGAAACATATAGCCTTATATTGATACTTTGTTTTTCAAACGGCTTGAAAGATACTTGAAATAAAATACGACGATCACAAGTTAATTCACTTGGATTGAATATCGACTCTGAGCAAAGCACCAAATCTTCTCTCCTTTAAGCAGAACCCCGAATCTTCTCTCTTCCCTTCTCTATGTTGGTCTCATATGCTGGGGAGCTCTGTTCAACCTGACCCCAAGGATCCATGTACACTGAGACTTTTGCCTATCGGTATGCTTCCCACATTGTTATTTAGTTGCAATCTTCAATTTTCATTTGCCTCTGGATAACAGGTTTTCTGCCTATAGTGGATTCGCTGCTTTTCCTTGAAGTTCAGTTTCAGTGAATCGCTGGCTCTTCTAGTCCTAGCTTCCCTTTTCCGCTTCAGTGCCCAGTAGCTGCTGCCCCAAAGTTCTGAAGCAGAAGATTTGGCCTCATATCCTGATATCTGACAGCTACTTTCTGGAACTGAATTCCCAAAAGGAATAAAAGATAGGCTTCTTAAATGTATGCATAAGTTTGGCTCATCATAATGAGATTTTGTTTTGACATTGTCCTTAGCCTTGAATATTTGCAGGCTTTACTTTTGCTTCCAACTCCTTATTCCGTTGGCCTCAGGAGCAAGGGGAATTTTATACAAAGTGGAGATGAAAGAAAGGTCATGTATAATTCGTAGAATCACACCAGAATAACAGTAGGTAGCTATCACTCCATGCTTCACTTTGACTTACTCTATGGAGAAGATCCGAGTATTCTCCTTTGGTGTGCAGCCCAGAGCACAGCAAAGCAGGGTTACCAGCAGTAAGCAGCAAACAGACTCTTTGGCAATGTGCCTGTCAGCATTCCTGAGAGGAATTCAGTCACAGCAAATTATTGCTTAGGGGGAAAGGAAGAAAACAGAATTCTCATTCCCAGCCTCAAACTGCTCAGAGTGAAGTGAAAAGAAGAAACTATTAGAAGATAAAGTAACATGTATCACAGCCTGAATAGAGCCAAAATTTTCTAAAGCCAGTCAACTCAAGAATATGCCCAAAAGGGATATCAACATGCACAAACCCTTTTCGGGACCCAAGTCCCTTTACGGATGAATGAAATATTTTAGAAATGGCATGGAATATGTCTTTGCCCATATACAATTTCCCTCCTCTGATTTATTAGACCCTGTTTTCCAACTGTAATTGGAGACTTTTCCAAAATATATCCAGAAATTACATAAATGCAAAGAAGGATAGAGTCTACTTAAAAAAAAAAAAAAACTTTTCTCTATATAACCCATACAATATGACTATGTAGGAAAGAAAATACTAAAAGGAAAGCATATATTAATGTAGTGTATCCAAAAGGCAACAGATGAATTAAGTTTATAAGAACCACACAGAACAGGCATTTCTTACACCTATATTCCTTGCCATTCGAAGTTGAGGCTGTTAGTGGATGCTGACATGCATCAACTCTAGGTATCGCTCTACATTTAAAAGAAAATCTACTTATGTTTCCACAATATTAAAGTCGTTTTTTTTATTTTCCTGTATTTCAACATAGTTTTATTTATTAAATAATATTGATTGTATAAGATATTTTAAAACTCATCTAATAAAGAAAATTAGTCAACCAAAATAAAGGAAAAATTCTCACACTACCTTACTAAACAGTTTCTGTTTATTTATCTCTCAACATCTATCCATCTATCTATTCCCCTCATTACTTTTTCATATATATATATATTTCTGAGATCCTTCTTTTGCTTACTGTCTTTTCTTTCCTAAAGCCCAAACCCATGAGAAGAATAAAGTTATACTGAGACATAAGCTTTGGATATGAATCATAAACCAATGAGACCTGTGCTAATTCTCTGCCAGTGCCTGAAGTGGGTGTCAAAATATCACCTGGAGCCAGTGTTGTGTCATGCACCAGGGATAAGAGGTCTAGGTCCATAGTCCTAGATTCTCAGTACCAAAATGTGGCAAAACAACAGACTGGAAAGACCATGGAGGGAATAGCACAGCGAACCTATGGATAAGCCTCACCCATGAGCGGAGATGCCTCCCTAGAACTCTGGTACAATGCTGGAAGCAATAAAGCGTAGGTGGAGACTGAGTCAGAATTTTCTGCACTCTCCCACAAAATTGATATTTGGTGTCAAATTAAGCTGACTTATAAAAAGATGAAGGTGGGATTTTTACTCTAAATAATGTTTTCCTCTGTGTGGTTATTTAGTCAGTTTTATTACCCACCCATGTTATGGATTGAATCATATCCTCAGCAAAGACATGTGCAAATCCTAATTTCTGTCCCTGCGCATGTGAACCCATTTGTGACCAGGACTTTTGCTCGATATATTTATCTTATATTTTCTTTATGGTTATCACAGGATTAAAATATTACATCCTAAATATAAAACAATCATATTTGATTTGATACTAACTGGATTTCAATAATATACAAATACTGTTCCTATACCCTTTCATCCCCCTTTTTCTGTGCTTGTTGACATAGTTTTTACAGTGAATGTCCAAAACACAGATTTATCATTGTTTTTTATGCATTTGCATTTTAACACCTCAAGGAAGTAAGAAGTAGAGCTACATGCTAAAAATACAATACAATAGTACTGGTATTTATAATTGCCCATATGGTTACTTTACCAAAGACCTTTATTTATTTATACTGCTTTGAACCATCTTCTAGTGTGTTTCTTTTCAGTCTGAAGAACATCCTTTAGCACTTATTGCAAGGTAGTTCTAGTGGTAATGAACTCAGTTTTTATTTATCTGAGAATGTCTCAACATCTCCCTAGTTGTTGACATATAGTCTCACCAAATATAAAATGCTTGCTTGGGCAATTGTGTTCTTTTAGCACTTTAAGTATTTCAACCCACTGCCTTCCTGCTTCCATCTTTTTGGATGAGAAAGCAGAACTGAATTTAATTCGGACTCCCTTGTACATAACAAATTGCTTTTCTCTTACAATTTTCAGAACTCTCTTCTTGTCCTTTGCATTTGACAGTTTGACCACTACGTGTTGGGACATGTTTCTTTTAGAGATTATCTTTTTTGGTGTCCTCTGGGCTTCCTGAATGTGCATAATCATGAATTTTGAAAACTTTGGGAGGTTTCCTGCCATTATTTCTCTGAATACTCCTTCAACCCCTTTCTCTTTCTTCTCCTTCTGGGACTCCCATAATGCATATTTTGGTGTGTTCAGCAGTGTCCAAGAGGTCTTAGACTATTTTTGTTTTTCATTAGTCTCTTTTCTTTCTGCTCCTCAGTCTAATTCATTTCAATTGTTTATCTTTGAGTTCACTAATTCTTTCTTCAGTTCCAATCTACTGTGGAAACCCTCTTGGAAATTTCTTATTTCAGTTATTGTGCTCCTCAACTCTAGTAGTTCTGTTTGGATCTTTATCTTTATCAAGATTCTCATATTGTTCATTTACTGTTTTCCTGGTATCCATTTAGTTCTTTTCTAAATTTTTCTTTTATTTCTTTTTCTGCATTTTCCATCATCTCTTTGAACATATTGATTGTTTTCCTAATAACCTTTATCTCTTTCTCCACATTTTCCTTCTTCTCTATTTTTAAAGTCTTTGTCCAGTAGGTTCACAGTCTTGCCTTCTTTGTTAATATTTTCTGGAATTTTATCTTCTTCATTTCAGCGAGATGTCACTTCTTGTTCATTTGTGTGTTTTGTTCCTTGGTTGTACACTGTACCCTTTAATATTTAAAAATGTTAACTATGGAATTTCTTCTCTCAAATGTTTATTTCCTTACTATGTACCCTAATAGTGATATTACAGAGATTGTCTGAAGGCCAGGAGCTAATAAAACCAAGCAAACCTAAGTCCAAAGTTCTTACAGTCTTTGCAAATTGACATGGTGCTTGCTGGTGCTCTCCTTTAGAGTTTAGCCCTCTTATCCAAAATGTCTGCCCAAGGTGAATGCAAAGTGCAGTGTCTTCTCTGTATTTTCTGGGCTGTGTCTTGTCTTCTGCTTATAATTGCTGGTGGCCTTAGGAGTTCTGTTTATAGGAATTTGAAGTCTCCCTCTCTCCTCAGGAACAGTCCTTCTTTAAGTTTTGCACTACAAGATTTAAGCAGGTAAGCCTTTGCTTCAGGCCTCCTGAAATGATTGTTTCTTTTTCTGCTTTCCTTGTCTCAAGCTGCTTTTGTCTGGAGGGTGGGGGACACTCTAAAGGAGAGTTTACCAAGCCAATCTTTCCTATCCAGAACAAGTACAGAAACCCACAAAGGGATGGCTCCAAATTTTCCTGGGAAAAGAATAAGAGAATGGCCAGGAAGAGTGCTTAGAGCTTCTCCCATAGCTCCCCAAAGCTGTGCTTTCATGACTTGGCTCCTGCCCAGCAAATGCAACCCTTCAACTGTCTTCTGCAATTTGGAGGAAGCATTCCATCATTCTGTCTCCTCTGGTGCTTTTGTCAGGGTGGGGTGGAATAATGGTCATCCTCAGAGCCAGAACCTCAATGATGTGAAGTAGCTATAATCAAATGCAGTGAGCAGCAATTAGGCATTCACGCCTGGATCTCAGGGAGTTAGGTCTTTATGTCCTACCCATTGCATAGTGGGCTGCGCCTGGTTCTCAACTTGAGCACCTCATGCTGGTAAGTAGTAGACACATGCCCAGTGGCCATCTCCCAGCCCTCACCTCCCTGCTTCCCTTTCTACTGTGCATGGGTGAGTCAGACTGTTTCCATTCCACAACCCCGGGGAGATATATCCCCACTCAAACAGCAGAGGGCCTCTCATCTGGGATGTGAAGTGGCACATGTGGGACTGCTGTGCACTGACCCTGGCCTCTGGGGGACTGGCTGCCTTGAGATCTCTGCCCCTGCTCTTTTGGATTTTCTGTGCTGTATAAGTAATAAAGTGGTGATATGCTGAAAGTTTCTCTGAGTCCCGAGCCTGTGTTTTTATAACACATCACGTAACAACTCACTACACATTCACAGCTGCCAGTTGCAAGACTAGAGCTTGGGCCACAGTAGTTGCCAAGTGGATTTACCAGCCTTTCCCTCTCACTTTCCCCTGCATCCTGCACCATGTTCTACTGATCTTCAGAGTTTAGAAATAGTTGATTCAGGCAGTTTCTGCCTGTTAAATAGTTGTTCGGGTGAAGGAACTGATTACTGGACCGTCCTACTCTACTATCTTCCCATAGTCCTCCTCTTCCCGACCTTCCTTGTTTATATGACAATTCTGGAATTATCACTGATATTTTTTAATGAAACTTTGTTAGCTGAAAAGGATTTATAACCGAGAAGTTAGTATTTAAGGGATGAGTATGACTACTGAATCATTATATAGATATTTCTTTTTACTTTCCGGTATATTAGAGTAGACAGAAGGAAATAAATCTCTGAACTGTAACCCAGCTTCCTTGATCTCTTGTAATGATTGTATAGCCTTTATCTTGTGCTCTTATGATTGTAAAAACCTGCTACTAACCTTCATTGGTATCCATTTCATCAGTTTTTTCTTTTAGCTTTAGTCTTACGATCACTAAAGACAGCCCCTAATGTTTATTAATGAATGAAGGGTCTTGGCCCAGAATTTACCCACCTACAAAATTATCTTTTTTTTCTTTTTACATGGGCAGGCACCGGGAATCGAACCTGGGTCCTCTGGCATGGCAGGTAAGCGTTCTTGCCTGCTGAGCCACCATGGCCCGCCCACAAAGTTATCTTGATAAACCATAGCTGGATCTAACCAAAATGGGCCTTCCTGACATGTCCAGTAGCTTAGACTTTAAACAATAAGTCACCTATAATTATAATTATAATACTAAAAATCATACCCATCATCATATTAAGGCCACCATTTTTTACATACATTCTGTGACTAAGCATGTAATGGATCTGTGTATGCACAATAATTAGATAACCTCTGTATTGATTTGAAAGGATTATGCACTCCGGATAAAACATGTTTTAATCCTAATCCAACTTTGTGGGAGGCAGACCTTTCTTTCAATCCCTATTCAGTACTGTATGTTAGAAACTTGATTAGATTATCTGCACTGAGATATTCCTCACCCAATTGTGGATATCAACCTTTCATTAGAGAGAGATGTCGGGCTTGATTACTTTACTAGAATCCTTTAAAAGAAAAAAAACATTTTGGAGAGAGTCCCTTTTAGTGCCACGAGAACCACCACGAGAGCCCACGCAGCCAGAGAGCTTTGGAGATGAAGAAGGAATTCGCCCCTGGGGGAACTTCATGAAACAGGAAGCTTAGAGAGAAAACTAAGAGATGTCACATGTGACTTTTCAACTGAGAGAGAAGCACAAAATGTCATTACCTCCTCGAACTAAGGTATCTTTCTCTAGATGCCTTAGACTGGACATTTCTATAGCCTTGCTTTAATTTGGACATTTTCAAGGGCTTAGAACTGTAAATGTATCACTTATTAAATTCCCCTTTTTAAAAACCGTGCCAGTTCTCACGTATCACATTCCAGCAGCTAGCAAACTAGAACAGCCTCTAATTAAATCATCTAGAAACATTGTGCTCATTATCCTAAAACTTGCCCATCTTTTAATACTATGAAACTATCAAATTACTGCAGTTTGGGGAGATAGAATTTTGGACTTATAGACCATCTGATCTTCCGTTTCATGCCTAGCAATATGCTTTCTCTTTGAAACCCCAGTGGCTTAGGAATTGGGGATTTGAGATGATCAGGTAGAAAACTCACTGTCTTTGTCAAATAAGAGATTTATTTTACGTGTTTGCCTAGTGATAATCTTGAATATAGGGTTATTAATTTTACAGCTGTGTTTTCCTGTGGATTATCGGTTTATATGTGATTCTAATTGTACTATTGGTGTTTTGGTCTTATTTTTTTCTTTTTCTTAAACTTATTTGTGACACTTGATGATCAGAGAGAAGTATGAGATGGTCTATAGATAACTTTTAAAAGTTTCCATTCATTTTTTAAAAAATAATTATTGGTTGTAAATGACATGCTTAGGCAAAAATCTACTGAGAAATTTTATATGCAATATTTGCCTGGATCCATCCATGGGCCCCACTTAAGTGCTTATAATTATTAATAATTTCCTATGAACACAGGAAGGCTAGAACTGAAAGTAAAAGAGTTGGTAAGTTATACAAATATAGCACTAAAGTACATTTCCAGGAGTAAGTCAGTTTGTCTTTCCACTACCTGTTGGTTCTGCTGCATTAAAACACATACACACACACACACACACACATGCACACATTCTAACCCTTGGGAAAAGGATTCTGCACTCAGTAACTTACTTCAATTTCTAACCACTTCTTGTAAACTTGTCAAGTTCTGGTTTTTCAATCTAGCTCACCTTACCAATGAAAATCAGTTAAAAGGGTTTGGGTAGCTTGTCCTATTTTTCATCAGTATGTGAGGCAAAACCAATTCCTATTTTGACATTCATGGTTCCTATGAGTTGTAAACTGGTGAATGGCAAATGATACAAAGACATACGCTGTTTTTTAAGGAAAAACAAGAGCAAGAAACATCTTTGTTTGAAAGTTAGGAAATCTGGATTCTTATCACCAGTCTGACACTAACTCATTTCAGCTTCCTTTAGGTTTATAGGATCTTGTAATTCATTTCTTCACTAAACTGAGTTTCAATTTTTTTTTTTAGCCACAAAGAAATAGTATGTAAGATTTCCTACACTTGCTAGAGCAGTAGAATCACCTGAGTATTTGCTGAAAATAGAAATTCCCAGAACAGAGCTGTGTGATGGTGGCTCAGTGGCAGAATTCTCACCTGAGACCTGGGTTCGATTGCCGGTGCCTGCCCATGCAAAGAAAGAAAAGAAATTCCCAGGCCTGTTTGGATCAGAATCTACAAGAAGAGGTTTCCATGTGCTTCTTGTGCTCTGGCAAACTTGAAAGTCACTGGATTCGTTGACTCTGTAGTTTCTCCTAACTCTACTTCTAAGATTCTAATTACTGATCGATAGCAGAGAAAGATTGTAGATAAATTGAAGTGAACATTTACTTTGAAAAATCTTCATTTGCTAGGATAGCAGGGCAGACAAGGAAAACACATGGAAGACCTATTGCAACCCTACACCTTTCCTTCATCTGCACTGCTCAGTCTCTCAGAAGGCTTTTGTGGGAGCAGCCCCCACCGTGCCTTGTGGCTTTAGCTTTCCCCCCTGAAATAACTTTTATTTAAGTGCCCTGATTGCTGGGACATTTATTATGATAAATATACTTAATCTTTTTTTTTTTTTGCTTTAGGTGAATGAATCTTCCTTTAGCCTCATTTTTTCTCTGAAAACAAGTTTTCAATGAAAAGTGAATCTTTCCTTATAAGATCTGAGTAAGGTTTCATATCTGTTTTTCTTTTCTGTAGATTCACTTATACCTATCATGTTTACCCCTTTTTCAGTTGTTACCCTCTTATTTCTAGCAGCAAATAACATTATAAAACCTAAAAAATAAAAAAAAGACCAAGCAAAATTATTATAGTAATGGGCTGTTCTTGCTTAGAAATGAAGATGGGGAAAAGATTTTAAGACTGTGATGTGACAATTAAAAAACTTAATTTAATCATGTAGGCCATGAGGAAAAACAGACATATCTCTATGAAACAGAAGTCTCTCTGAGAAACAGAAAACTTGTTCACTACTTGTAGTAGTAAAATAGTAATAATAATAATAGTGATGAAGCATACATTTCTACAGTGCTTTGTAGTTAAACATTCTTTTCAGAAGCATCATTTCAATATCATATCTCCCATGCTTTTTTCTCTAGTTATCATTAGATCTATTTTCCAATGAAGTAATGAAATGGAAGCTTACAGAGAATTATGTATGCATCAGGAGTCAGGTCTAAATATTCTGGCTCATTGCTCTTTCTTAAATTCTTAATTTTCCTGTGCTTAGCCAAATTTTATTACCACTTCAATGTCCATAATGACCCGTTTGTTCTTCCTCAAATTCCTAATTTCCCAATCTTTAGCCAAATTTTATTATCACTTCAACACCCATATTCACCTAGGCCTATGCCTGAAGAAGGCTCCTACAGTAGGGCTCATCTCCAATTGACTAGCACTGAAGAAAAGGCAAATTGCTGACTTCATCATAATGGTAATGCCTCATGCTTCTTGGTTTCCAAACCCTGGTCCAAGACTTGACACACTCTTCCCTATTTTGTTCTCACATTCACCCTAAAATATTGGTAAAACAGAGCCCATAATCATAGAAAAGTGAACTCTCTCAAGTAGGTTGCCTGAGGTTGAAAAGCTGACACCATCTTCTCCCTCTTCTCTTGTGGCCAGGTATTATCTTGCACACCCATTGAACACAGAGTGACTTTCTCCATGAAAGCATTGATTTCTTATATGTATTCTATTATTTGCTCAATGATTCAATTATCTTAAGGTTTAAATAATGTATTGTTAGAGACTCTAGGGATTATATATCATTGTAAAATTATCTCTGTGGAAGGAGCAGTCTTCTGAGTTTCAAAATTACTAATGGAGGAAAGGATTACGTACAATTGACCTGATTGCTATGCTTATGACACGTCTCTATAAGCAACTCGGGTTTGGAAAGGGATAGAGACCAAATTAGTCTTTGATACCCAAGTACAGTCTCAGAAAAATGTTACTGCATTTGCAAATATCAAGAGTGAAATCAAGATAAATGAAATGGGAAGAACAAAGAGTAGTAAGGAGATTAGAATGAACAAAAAAGCTACCACTGCATAAGTATAGGTAAACAAGATTTTTTTACATGTCAGTGGCATGCTACTAATTCATTGCAACATGGTGAGACAAGGCAATAAGATTAAATAGCTGAGTTGCTGCCTTCTTCCTTTGCTTTCTGTTCTACTGTTTCCTTATTTCTGGAATATTTAGTTAATTTCATATGAGCACAATTCACTGAAAATTAACATTGATTTTCTTCTCATCTGCCACCTCTATTCAGTGGAATAGGGTCAGAATGGTCTCTTTCAAGACAAATTTGTTTGGAATTAACATCTATCACATAATCCACAGTGGAAATGAAATGAGGAGGTGTCTAAAAGATGCTCTTGGAAGTGCAGATCTAGGCTCTCCTCCTTCCACTGTTATAAAAGCATGTAATGAACTTATAAAAGACATTTTTCTGTTAGGCATTTTTCCCCCGAGAAAATAATATCTATTTACAGTATCTAGAAGTGTTTTTTTGTAAATTGTTATGGCTCATTTGTTACCAAAACTGCAAATTTTAAAAGATTAGATAAGGAGGACATTGAAATGCATAGTATTTAGAATTGATGATTTATGCTTTAATTTATATTCACAGCTCCTTTCTGTACAGACTGTACAAATACCCTTTGTAGTCTTGGAGTCATAAAAGGAAAACATATATTCCTTACTTGGTTCAGCCAAGGAGAAACAAAGAATCATTTTCTGCAAGTTGGCACCCTGCAAAACTAAACTCCACATGCCAATAACGCAAATCTTGCTGATCACTGCACCCCTGGCACCAGGCTGGAGTCTCTATGATGCAAGTCTAAGTAATCCATGCAAGAATGTGACTAAGCATATCCCTGGCAAAGTAGAACTAGCAAAAACAAACACATGAAAGGAGAAACAGGGGATTGATTCACACTTTAGACTTGTGGAGACTTTAACAATAAAATCTATTTTAATTTTAGCATACCTACAAGTATTAGATATGATGCTTTAGTATTTTTCACTATATATCACATAGAAGGAACGTTCCAATCTATACTGTTCTTAGGCTTCTGAATGTTTTATTTTAGCCATTTACAACACTTACAAAATCCTAAGTACTTGCTGTGTATGGGTGTTGAAGTAACCAATATTACCAAGTTAGAAATACGTGTAAGTAAGTCACAGAAATGACCTATAGTGAATTGAGAGTCTAGCACTTAAGCCAATGAAGAGAAGAACTCTTGCATTCTGGACCAGTGGTATGGATTATCAAAGACTTATTCTATCTCAAAGGTAAAAAGAGGGGGAGGAACTGCTCATCCTTAAATGCACACCCTATAACCTTAAATGTATTCTCTATGTGAGTGTAAAACAGCTTACTCTTCCTTAAACACACTGTTTATCAATAAAGGCCATCCACATAGGAATGGATTTTAAGTTTTCCATGTTGCGCAGGTTATTAGGGTACTGTCTCCGCTCCAAATTCTCCCTTCTACACTTTTATGAGGTCGAGCTGAGACTGCAAATTATGCATCTCCTTTTGCTAACTGACTCCCTATTAGGTTGTGCCAGCAGGGGTCCCTTGAGGTGATTGGAAGGCTTCAGGAAAGGCTCTTCCCTTCCAATTTATTTGTGGTTTCAGTTAGTATCACTCAGCCAATGTCTCTTCATTCCTGCAGAAGCAGTTGCTTCTAGCCGCCACTGCTAGTTTCTACACTCCCATAACTAGTCTTATCACAATCCCTCAAAGGAACCAAGAATAGCTGAGAAGTAGCTCCTTTTTGGTTTTATGTCCCAGCTGGTGGTGACCCTATTTCCCTTTTACTTCCTATAGATTCCCTTTACCACCTCTTGGGGATGGTCGCTGCTTCCTGTTATTGGCTCTGTGTTATATTTCTGTTCCCTTTCTGCTTATTGCTGTCTCTAAAACCTGCATAACCAATACCCTGCTCCAAATTACCCTTGTTAAAATAACTAATTTGGGTTCTGTTTTATTGAATGGACTTAATACACATGCATTAAACTGACAGGCATATCTTATTCTTGACCTGAAATGTTTCACTGTAAATAAAGCACTGGACTGCAAATTAGGAGATATCAATTTTATTTGTGGTTACTTAATTTTGACTAAAAGAAAATATGTTTTAATTTTATATATAAACTGAAAAACAAGGAACATAAAATATGTATATATAAGCACACATCTGATCAAGAGAATATTTGTCTTCATAAGACTATTGTGAAGGTAAAATGTTATCATATATGCAAAAGACCTTTGAAAAATCATACATGAAGGCAAATGTCAGTTACCATTATAAAATAAATCTTTTAAATTGGCCTAAAATGATGTGTTCAACTTACCTTGATCATTTCAGAATTTTATGTGTGTTTGTATTCCAAGAAAATACATCCCATTTATTGATATGCATTACTTAAGTGGAAACTATATCAAATGTACACAGTCAATCAAGAACAAATGAAAGTAGAATTAGTAAAATAACTACAAGTTATATCTGACTAGCTAGTATGAGCAGAGTGGAACACATTTATTTTTTTTTCTTTTAATCCCTGAATGCTCTGGGTACTTTCTATTAAAAAAATAAAAATGGGAAGAGTAGACAACATTTCCTTTCTTTGCTTTAACAGGCAAATATTATAAACATTAGGAAGGATTCTATTTTTCCATAAAGCTGGTAAGAACTATATCCAAACAGTAGTCAAAGTATTTTCTTATATACTTTTTTATAGGTTTCTTTAAGTTATCATGTTAAAGAACAGCTGCTTGCACTGTTATAGAAAGAAGCATAAAGCAACTATCCTATCTCACCAAATTCTTTATTTCATTCTTTCCTACTTTGCTTTTATTGCTCAAATTCATTTCCATAAAAAATAGTCAAGCCTGGGCCCTCTATTGTATCCATCCTACAGGGTTGCCATATGCCATGGTGCTAGTTGAGGAAAACGTCACCTTCTGGCCTCTTTGACTCCTGAGTTAATAGTAGTCAGTTGCCACACTTTATAAACTGTATCCCCACCACTACATGTGATGGAACTCCCAGGCAAGGCTGCTATTTTTCACCCCTTAAATAATATAGGCCTAATCCAGTATGGACACCCAAGGGTTACAACAGCCGGCTGAACTTCAGACAGTCATCTTAGCACTGGATGCTCCAGCCAAAAATCTATCCCATCTGTACATTTTTTTTTCCAGGCCTGTGGCCTATTGCCAATGGTTTAACTGTCTGATCTGGCTATAGCTGCAATGATTCGTCATCCAAGGTTGCTCCCTTGGGAAAAGTACTCTAGAAATCTCTTCCTTCATAGATAACCAAAATACAAATGAAGATCACACATGTCTCTTCACATACCAAAGCCACAACACAAGGCCTCAACGAGACAGTCCTTAACCCCTTCAGAGTTCCGGACATTAGTGGTAGTGAGAAGTAAACTCATGTCACTCTTCAAAACAAAATGTTTGCCTCTTGAACAAGATATTCAAAGGAACTCGTCAACAGAGCTTTCACTTCACTCAGTGGTATCCAAATACAGACCTTAGTGAGGATAATAACAGTTTTCTTATACAAACCCAAATTAAATTAAATGAAATGCACATTTCATTCATCGGCCAAACATGAATAGCGAAGTAGTCTGACTTTATTTTTGATTTTTGACTGCTGGCAGCTTTCAAGCACCACCTCTCTTTCTCCTTCTGCTCCACATCTGGACAAGCTGGTATGAAAGTTCAGATGCTCCTTCCTTTGACACTGGCAAAATATCCAGACCATGAAAACCTAAACCCCATATGGGGAACCCTACCATCCCATTACCCTAGTCACAATAAAATCCCAAGCCTGTCTCCTTTCTCTGGGGGCTCTCCATCCAGGCTTGGACCTGCTCCGGATATCAACCTGCTCCCCAGAAAACCTCATTATGTGAGCAATAAACTTTTTCATGCCCTCTTAGTATATGTGGGGTGCCATAAGCCTTGAGATCTGGAGAGATTCATCATAACTCTCTGGGACCCTGTGGGACAACACCTTTCCTCTTATTTTAAACATACCCTCCCCCACCTCATTTATACATATGCCTCTGGCACCACACCTTGCGTATTTTTCTTAAGATACCGGTATTTGGTGCACGTACCCCAACATTATTCATCTTATCCTCATTGTCCTCACAAATATTTAAAGTCTGTTTTACCGTCCTTAGTGCAAAACTAAATGAAGACACAAATTCTCCTCAGTCACCACTGTGACTCGCACATGCTAGGTATTCATCGCTAAATACTTTTGACCTTCTGACTTGATTCTATGAGTCAAGGTGTCTTGATCGTTTACTTTGTTGAAGGTGGAGTCTCCACAGAGAAATTACTAAGATCACTCTGTGTTAGTTACCATCATTTCTTTTTCCTGGGAGCATTGCTATTATTGGACCCAGAAGAAGAAAATTAATGTTGTAATAGGGAAAATGTTAATTCATCATTGATTATTTTTCTGGAACTATGCTAAGTAATTTATTTATTATCAATGTTTCCATGGGAAAGCTACTATGTCGTATCTATATTTAAGATGAGAAATTTAGCATAAAGAAGACAAGCAGCCTGTCCAAAAGCATACAGCTAGTGTGTGATAGAATTGTGGATTATGCCAGGCAATTTGACTGCAGAGTCCAGTTGTGTTGCAAAGGAGGGGAGATAAGATTGGCTAGAAGCAATCTATGTTCTCCTGCACAGTGCTATTATTCCAGAGCTGACAGAGAGCATATGAGCTCAGTGTTTGTAAAACACTTAAGGACCAGAATTATAAGCTCCCGTGGAAGCATAACAGAGCATTATACATTTTATACATCTCTTTTAAACTTAAACTGAACATGTGCATTGTTTCTCCATTAACCCAACCACTGAACAGAAATATAAAAATTAATGTTCTTAAGGTGTGCTTCTTAAACTACATATGCAATACTTATCCTTGTCAGCTTAAGAATTAAAATAATCTGCTATCCCTGTGCTTGCACTAAATTCAGTGATTCTAAGGCAAGCTATGGGTGCTTCTACATTTTACCAACTTTTTTTTGTCAATGCAGTAAGAAAAATATACTCAGATATTTAGATGCTAATTATTCAAAATATAGAATGAAAAGAATTTATGGTTAACAGGTCAGATATGCCTCATTGCTTAATTTCAAGTCCTTACTGCCATTGACCTTTTTAATTAGTGCCTTTTGTATGTGTTGTTGCTATGTATTCAAATTTGTTGATGGATTGAATTTGAGGTAGTGGATATTTGTTACTCACCCATTTACTTGCTTATTCATCTATGGTTTTGCACATAATAGTTCTCAAGTTAGTATTAAGTCACATATAATGTTAAATAAAACAGATATGAAACAGGCCAACTGAAATAGATATTTCGCTCAAAATCCAGCTCGAAGGAAGAAGGGCAAAAACATACTATATGTTTACATGGAATGAATTATTTATTGTCATTGCACACTAAATTTATGTATTTTCAGGTAGCCAAGTTAAAAGGGAAATATATGACCTAAAAAATTAGTACCTGATAAAAGAAAGTAAATGGACTCTTATAGAGAGATTTTTTCCTCTGGCCATGAAATCTTGAGAATTTAACACCTTGATTTTTACTTAAGGAATGGCATCTTATCTGAATAGTTCACAAAAGAGGATTCATGATTTCTGCATGTAAAAACAAAAACACTCACCAAACCTGTTTCTCCTACAGTATCCTCTAGGAAAATATTACTACTATTTAATAAAACTTTTGAGTAAAAAACCGATTATTGATTCTTCTCCTTCTCATCCTTTTTATATAATACATCAGTATAACCTGCCAGTGCAATATCTTTAATATATCCTGGAGCTACCATCACCACTACTAACACTGGCTTAGAGAGACTGAGGCCACATCTGAGCAACAACAACCTCCAGAAGTAACTCTTAGGCATCCCTATAGGTAGTCTAAGCTTCTCTGCTACCTACATAAGCTTCACAAGAGTAAGCCTCAAGATCGAGATCATGGCCTATTGATTTGGGTGTCCCTAAAGTTTGACATACTATCAGGGGATTTCCTGATGGTGAGGTTTACAGTTCCATATTCTTTCTCCCCTCCCTCAGGGGACTATGCCAATGCTTTCTGATTATCTGCTTAATATACTCTAGAATGTATCCAGGCATCACAATAATCTATACAGGATTAAAGAACTTCTTTCTTATTCTGTTTCTTGTGTTTCAGTTGTTCAAATGAGCTATACAGGTAAGTTGAATTAGATTATGCACTACAGAAAATTCCAGTTCCAGATCAAATAAACCTTCCTTCCATTGGTATCAGAGTGTGTATGGTTCTAAAATATAGACACTGTCATCCTGACCCCTATGTTCTGAATTACTTTAACCCCAACCTGTTCGGCTTCGTTCTTATCTCTAAATATCAGGTTATATATATAAAACAGTTTCTCAAAATCCAGAAAAAATAATCACCACTCTGGACTTAATGTGTCTGCTCTAAAAGTTTTCAATCTAGGCCCCTGTTTTCTTGTAAGCATGTCCTAAAGGTAACCATAGCATTGTTGTTCTTTTGTTCCTGGCTGATTTAGTCTCACCTAATGTCCCACATGTTCATTCATATCACTGCATGCCTCACGACACTGTTCCTCTTTGTAGCAGCACAACCTTCATTCATAAGTATGTATCATCGTTTGCCAGTCGACTTTTCCATGAGTGCATCCTTCAGCCACCTGCATTCATTGGGCATCATGTAGAGGGTCCAAAGTCCACAGTCCGTCAACACTCTTAATTTTAGATAATTTCATTGTTCCCAAGAGACAGAAAACCAATAAACACATCCTATCCAAATCAAAAATCTAAATCTCCTCTCAAGTCTTGTCTCTCACCCCACTATTTACCTCTGCTGTTGCTGTGGTAGTGCTGATGGCTTCCTTTTGAACATAGCTCATAGTGTGCAATAGCAGTTTCCCCCTTTACCCTGGACTTAAACACTCTTTATGCAAAAATATTATCTTTGAAATAATTCTTATGAGAACTGATTCATATTTCTAGTGTGAGTCAGTAGGATATATAGGTCTGTACAACCCTTTTCAATCTTGTTCCTCCTTAATACAATAATATTACTTCTAGACCTATAGAGAATCACATTTGCTGTCTATTCCCTTACATTGGAGTTCAGCATCATTAGTTAACTATTCACCCATCTCTAGCTTTTATGTATTTCTAAGTCCCCTATCTTCTGTATTATAAGCCTGTGATTATACCTTTATGCTGGTCATAAAAGTGGATGCACACACTATCTATCTTTTTGTGTCTGGCTAACTTCACTCAGCATTATGTCTTCAAGGCTCATCCATCTTGTCATGTGCTTCAGGAAGTCATTTTGTCTTCCTGCTGCATAATATTCCATCGTATGTATATGCCAAATTTTGTTGATTCACTTGTCTGTTGATGGACATTTGGTTTGTTTCCATCTTTTGGCGATCATGAATAATGCTGCTGTGAACATCGGTGTTCAAATGTCTGTTTGTGTCATTGCTTTGAGCTCTTCTGGGTATATACCAAGTAGTGCTATTGCTTAATATTTAGTTTCCTAAGGAACTGCGGAACAATCTTCCATAGTGGCTGCACCATTATACATACCCACCAGCAGTGCATAAGTGTCCCAGTTTCTCCACATCCAGTTCAACATTTATAGTTTCCTGTTTGTTTAATAGCAGCCATTCTTATAGGTGTGAGGTGGTAGCTCATTGTAGTCTTGATTTGCATTTCCCTTATAGTCAGTGAAAATGAGCATCTCTTCATGTGCTTTTGAGCCATCTGTATTTGCTCTTCAGAAAAATACCTATTCATATCTTTAGTCTATTTTATAACTGGATTGTCTGTTCTTTCATTTTTGAGTTGTATGATTCCATTGTATATACAGGAAATCAAATCAAAACTTTGTCTGACATGATTTCCGAATATTTTCTCTCATTGAGTTGGCTACCTTATTACCTTTTTGACAAAGTTTTTTGAGGTGCAGAATATTTGATTTTTGAGGACTTCCCATTTATCTATTTTTACTTTTGTTTCTTGTGCTTTGGGTGTAAAGGTTAGGAAGCTACCTCCTATTACTAGGTCTTGAAGATGTTTCCCTACATTTTCTTCAGGAAGCTTTGTGGTGCTAGTTCTTATATTTAGGTGTTTGATTCACTTTGAGTTAATTTTTGTATATGGTGTAAGATAGGGTCCTCTTTCATTCTCTTGGCTATTGATATCTAGTTCATCCATACCCACTTATTGAGAAAACTATTTGTGCCAGATCAGAGGATTTGGGGGTCTTGTCAAAAATCAGTTGACCATACATTTGGTGGTCTATTTCTGGATTCAATTCCATTGGTCAATGCTTCTATCTTTGTGCCAGTACCATGCTGTTTTGACCACTGCAGCTTTATAATAGGTTTTAAAATCAGGGAGTGTTAATCCTCCCACTTCATTCTTCTTTTTTAGAATGCTTTTAGCTACTCGGGGTCTCTTTCCCTTCCAGATGAATTTGGTAATTTGCTTTTCCAAATCTTCAAAGTAGGTTGTTGGAATTTTGATTGGTACTGTGCTGAATCTGTAGATCAGCTTGGGAAGAACTGACATCTTAACTATACTTAGCCTTCCTATCCATGAGCAGGGAATGTCTTTCCACCTATTTAAATCTCCTTTCATTTCTTTTAGCAATGTTATGTAGTTTTCTCTCTACAAGTCCTTTACACCCTTCATTAAGTTCAATCCTAAGTATTTGATTCTTTCAGTTGCTAATTTGAATGGATTTTTTTTCTTAATTGACTCCTCAGCTAGGTCATTGCTTGTGTATAGAAATGTTACTGATTTTTGCACATTAATTTTATATCCCACCACCTTGCTGAATTTGTTTATTAGCTCAAGTAACTTTGCTGTAGATTTCTCAGGATCTTCCGAGTATAGTAAATCATCTGCAAAATAACGAGAATTCTATTTCTTCCTTTCCAATTTGGATGCCTTTTATTTCTTTGTTCTGCCTGATTGCTCAAGCTTGAACTTCTAGCTCCCCAATGTTGAATAAAAGTGGAGACAATGGTCTTCCTCGTCTTGTACCTAATCTTAGGGGGAAAACTTTCTTTCAGTCTCTCTCCATTGAGTATGATGCTGGCTATCAGTTTTTTATATATTCCCTTTATCAAATTTAGGTAGTTACCATTGATTCCTATCTTTTGGAGTGCTTTTATCAGAAAAGAATGCTGAATTCTTTTGAATGCTTTTTCAGCATCAATCGAGATGATCATGTAATTTTCCCTTTTGCTGTGTTAATGTCCTGTATTACATTAATTGATTTTCTTGTGTTGAACCATCCATGTATTCCTGGTATACATCCCACTTGGTCATGGTGTATAATTCTTTAATGTGCTGTGATTCAATTTGCTAATATTTTATTGAGAATTTTTGCATCTATGTTCATTAGGGAAATTGGCCTGTAGTTTTCCTTTCTTATAGCATCTTTACCCAGTTTTGGTATTAAAATGATATTAGCTTCATAAAATGAATTAGGTAGAGTTCCTTTTCCCTCAGTTTCTTGGAAAAGTATGAGAAGGATTGGTATTAGCTCTTTATGGAATGTTTGATAAAATTCCCCTATGAAGCTATCTGGCCCTGGGCTTTTCTTTGTAGGAAGATTTTTGATGACTGATTCAAACTCTTTAATTGCTATTGGGTTTGTTGAGATTTTCTATTTCTTCCTGAGTCAGTGTAGCTTGTTTGTGTGTCTCCAGGTATTTGTCCATTTCATCTAAGTTGTCAGGTTTCTTGGTGTATATTTGTTCATAGTATCATCTTATGATTTATTTTATTTCTTCAGGGTTGTGGTAAATCACCCCTTCTCATTTCTAATTTTGTTTTTCTTTGTCAGTCTTGCTAATGACCTATCAATTTTATTGATTTTCTCAAAGAATCAACTTTTGGTTTTATTGATTCTTTCTATTATTCTTTTATTCTCCCATTCATTTATCTCTGCTTTAATCTTTGTTATTTCTCTTCTCCTATTTGCTTTGGGATTAGTTTGCTGTTCTTTCTTAAGTTCCTCTAAGTGTGCTTTTAAGTCCTCAATTTTTGCTTTCTTGTTTTTTAATATAGGCATTTAAGGCAATAACTTTCCCTCTCAGCACAGCCTTTGCTGCATCTTATAAGTTCTGGTAAGTTGTATTCTCATTTTCATTTCATCTCCAGGTAGCTGCTGATTACTCTAGCAATTTCTTCTTTGACCCACTCATTGTTTAAGAGTGCATTATTTGAGCTCCATGTATTTGTGAATGTTCTTGTTCTTTGCTAGTTGTTGATACACAGCTTCAATCCATTGTGATCAGAGAAAATGCTTTGAATAATTTCAATGTTCTTAAATTCATAAAGACCTGTTTTGTGCCCCAGCATATGATCTATCCTGGAGAATGTTCCATGTGCACTAGAGAAGAATGTATAACCTTGTGCTTTGGGGTGCAATGACCTATTTATGTCTGCTAGGTCTAATTCATTCATGAAGTTATTTAACATCTATATTTCCTTGTTGATCTTCTGCCTGGTTGTTCTGTCTATAGAGGAGAGTGGTGTATCAAAGTCTCCTTAGTCTCCTACTATTATTGTTGGAATATCTATTGCTCCCTTCAGTTTTGCCAATATCTGTCTCATGTACTTTGGAGCCCCTTGCTTGAGAGCATAAACATTTATGATCATTATATCTTCTTGGTGAATTGACCCTTTAATTAGTATATAGTGTCCTTCTTTGTCTCTTATGGTCTCTTTACATTCACATTTGTCTGATATTAGTATAGCTACTCCTGATTTCTTTTAGGTACAACCTGCATGGAAAACCTTTTTCCATCCTTTCACTTTCAATCATTTGTATCCTTGTGTCTAAGATGTGTCTCTTGCAAGCAGCACATAGCTGGATTATGTTTCTTAATCCATTCTGCCAATCTATATCTTTTAATTGGTAAGTTTAGTCCATTAACATTCAAAGTTATTACTGAAAAGGTGTTTCTTGGTTCCATCTTTCTATTTTGTTTGTCATATTTGTATATTCTTTTTCCACTTTCTTTTTATATTCTTTAACTTACCCTTAGTGGCACTCTTCAATTCTATGCCCTCCTCCAGATCTCCCTTTACTGTCTTTTTTTTGTCCAGCTTGCAGAACTCCTTTTAGTATTTCTTGTAGGGCCAGTATCTTGTTGACAATTTCTTTTAGGGCTTCTTTGTCTGTGAAAACTTAAACTCTCCCTCAATTTTGAAGGACAATTTGGCTAGGTACAGAATTCTTGGCTGGAAGTCTTTCTATTTCAGGATCTTGAATATATCATACCACTGCCTTCTCACCTCCCGGGTGCTAGTTGAGTAGTCTGGACTCAGTCTTAACTGATTTCCCTTCTATGTAATAGATTGTTTTTCTCTTTTCACTTTCAGGATTTTCTGCTTCTCTTCAACATTTAGCAGGTTGATTTGCATGTGCCTTGGGGAAGACTTATTTGGATTTATTCTGCTTAGAATTTTTTGGGATTCTTTGATGTGTATATTTATGTCCTTTATGAGGTTTAGGAAGTTTTCTCCCATTATATCCTCAATTACTCTTCCTAACCCTTTACTCCTCTCTTCTCTTTCTGGGACACCAGTGACTCTTATAGTTGTGCTCTTTGTTTTGTCTATCATTTCCCTGAGTTCCCATTCAATTTTTTCCATCTTTCTATTGCCATTTTCTGTTTTGAGTGTTCAAAGTCAATTATCCTGTCCCCTATATCACTTATTCTTTCTTCTGTCTCTTCAGGTCTGATGTTATGTGCCTCTAGTATATTTTTTATTTGGTCAACAGAGTCTTTAATCTATATGATTTCTGCTAATTTTCTAATTATTCTTTCAAATTTCTCTTTGTGCTCTTCTGCTGTCTTCTTTATGTCATTTGCTACCACACTTATTTTATTAAGTAGAGTTGTATGAACATCTTTGATTAATTGTTCCAACATCTGTGCCTCCTCTGGTGTTTTAATTTGGTCATTAGGCAAGGCTATATCTGTCTGCATTATGATATGCTTAGTGATCTTCTGCTATTTTCATGGCATGTAAATATCTTTGTTGATTTACTTTGAGAGTTGGTTTCTTTCTGTAGTCTAAAGTCTTGTGGTTGCAGGATGGTTGTATGACAGGGAGAAGGGCATGTGGTGGAGCACTCAGTACAGTGATTTATTTCAGGGCAGGTATAGGCACAAGTTGGGGATGTTACATTGATGCTTGAGAACATGGGCACCCAGCAGCCAATGAGGATGCAGCTAAGTGGGTGCACTGGTCCGGGGGGCTTGACTCTGGTGTACACTAGTCTAAGGCACGGGGCCCTTTGTGTGCATGCGTAGAGTTTTGGCAGCAAGTTGGCATTATGCCTTCATGGATTGGGGACAGATGTGACCCGGCTGCACAGGTCTGCACTTTCTCAGAGCTGGGAAGTGAGGCTGAAGGCTGTGCATATGCGCAGTTCTAGGACTGATGTAAAGTATGGTTCCCAGAGCTGCATGACGTGATGGGGACCCATGCACATGCGTGGGTCTGGGAGTGCTGAGCTCTGGGAGATTGAGGTGAGGCTGTGCAACACTATGGGCAGCAAGTGGCTGTATCCTAGTTATGGAGGTTAGTGCCTGCAATCTTTATGCACTAGCAAAATCCTGCAGGTAACAGGGAGGGAAAGGGAGTGCTCAGGGGGGGTGCAAGAGAGGTAGGTTGAGCTATACTTGAGCTGTGGGTGTGGGGCAGGTAAGTGAACTGGTTGCTGGTGGGTTAGTGTTGCCTGGAGCATGAGGAATGGGGGAGGTTGATGGGATTCAGGTGCGTGGGGTGTGGGGTGAGTCGCCTGTCATGGGACTGCACTGGTGCTGGTAGCGCGCCTAAGGAATGTGGTCTGGCTTACTTCTTAGACTTGCACTCCAGTCCGTACTCTCCTGCAGGCTCCACACCTCTGCACCTTTGTGCCAGGCTCCAGCTTTCTGCCTCTCAGTTCCTCGGCCTCTGCAACCAGTGCTGCCACACGTGGTATAGAAGGCTCTCCCAGATCAGCCACACTCCTGAATGGCCACCTCAGTCGCCCTCCTGTCCCCTCTCCAACCTTTCTGTGGAGCAAAGCTAATCTCGAACCACTGTAGTTGGCCATCTTCCCAGAAGGCCCTACTTTAAGTTTTAATATATGACTTAAAGAAACAAAAATGTAAGTTGTTGAAGTTTTTAGACTGGTACTCTGACAGTGGTGACAAGATGACAAGAACTAATATAAAACAGGAAAACACTCTATGATGCCAAAAAGAAGAGAGAGATCTTGACTGGTACTTATTAAGTTATTTGGAAAAGAAGTAAACAGATACTGTTGAGTGAATTGTCAGTTATGAAGTTAGAAAGAAAATAGCCTAAAGAGCTAAAACACTGAAGGCGAATGTGAATATTCAGAAATGTAAGAAGCATCATGGTACAAAATATCTGAAAATCAATAGTGAAGAAAGTTTCTGCAAACCATGAATTTTGTCTTGACACATTTGTTTAGATAACTAACAAAAACATAAACCTTAGAGAACACTTTGCGAATGAATAGTGAACATCTATAATAATGCACCTGTTGTTCAGCCTATGGATGATGCAGAGAGTTACCTAAATGACGAATGTGAGGGTACCAGGAGTCATGAGCTCAGGTGGAAAAATCCCTATAGAAGATGTGAAAACTGTTATCAGCTCATTGTTTTCCTTGAACATGGTCCATTTATCAGTCAACAAAAGGTTATGACACTTGACTTAAATTAGAGACTGCTTAGACAGAAACTTATTTAGTGAGGAAGGAGAAACTGAAAACTCTCACTAACAACAAGCCTATCAAAGCCCTGTTGCATCACTGGAGAATTCTATTTCTTGCCCATAATCACATGTCCATCTCTAACCTAATGATGAGAAAGATGCCAACATGGGTTTGCTCTTTTTTCTATGATTCCCAAACAATCTGATACAATGACTATTTATTAAATGTATATAGGAATATTCACTGAACACTTTCACTGAATTAAGAATTATTAGGATATTTGCAGTTTGTATTTAGCTGCTGTATTAGTGAGGCTTCTTGAGGGAAACAGGACCGACAGGGACAGTATATATACACGCTGGTTTGAATCTGTTGTCTACCACAGAGAATCCAAGTTCTTTAATCCTCATTCAATATTGTTGGGTGGGATCTTTTTGATAGTCTCCATGGAGATGTAACCCACCCAACTGTGGGTGGTAACTTTTGATTGGATGGTTTCCATGGAGATGTTTCTCTACTCATTCAAGGTGGGGTTGCTCATGGAGCCCTTTAAGAGGGAACCATTTTGGAAAAAGTTTCAGTCTCCAGAGCCAATAGAGTCACCAGAATTGACAGAGCCTACAAAGCCAGAGACCTTTGGGGGTGCATAAAGAGAACCCCCCTGGGGAAGCTGTTGAAGAAATCTGGAGAGAAAGCTAGCAGACATTGCATTTTGCCTTTCCAGCTGAGAGAAAAACCCCAGACATCATTGGCCTTATACCAAGGTATCTATCCCTGAATGCCTTGGTTTGGACATTTTTATAGCCTTACCTTAATTAAGACATTTTCTCAGTCTTAGAACTGTAAACTTACAACTTAATAAAATCTTCTTTTAAAAGCTGTTCCATTTCTGGTATATTGCATTCTGGCAGACTCAGCAAACTAAATCAATAATAGGATTTATTATAGGAATAGGCACATAACTATGGTGATGGGCAAGTTCAAATTCTGTACAAAAGGCTACAAGCTGGGACCTCTGATTAAGGTTTCAGTGAACTCCCTAGGAGAAGCTAGTGGATGAAGCAATGATAGAAATTCTTCTTTCTGACTGCTGAAATGATCAGTTCTTCATTTAAGACCTTCAGCTGACTAGATGAGACTTCTCTCATTGTCAAAAGCAGTCTTTGATTATAGATGTAATCAATTGACTAATGATTTAAATCCATGAAATATCCTCACAGTAGCAATCAGGTCAGTACTTGCATGACCAAATAACTGGGCACTATAACTTAGCCACATTGACAAGTGAACTTAACTATCACAGTTGTTATATCATATTTCAATGTATTACTATATGATTTAACTCCAGCTGAACCTAAACAATTTGGGTTTTTATCCCAAGTAGGGTGTTCATTTATATTTAACTACAGTGATATTATATTTTTAACATATAGAATATTAATTCAGAATCTGCTAATATTATGCAATATGCAATATGTATGTAATGCCTTTCCAAAATTTTAATAACTTTGAATTCCAAAACATGTGGAGGCCCTATGGTTTTCAGATATTGGATACTGGAACTGTTTAAGAGTATATCATGCATGCTTCAGAAAGATAATCACATTACTAGCCTTAATATTAAAAGACACATAATGTACATTATGGGGTGTGTTTTCCTTTCTTGTCTGCAGAAACTAGAAAATGGATCGCTCTTCTATTGATATGTCAGTAAAATAGTACATTTTACTGTACTATTGATATGTTGTCAAGCATACATGCAAACATACATACACACATGCACACTACAAAAAGAACAAGAATTGGAAAAAATCAAGGACCCTATCAGATAGAGGTGTTTATAAAAGTGGAAGAAAAAAACTTGAGAAGAGAAACAAGTTACTGAAAGTTGTAAAGCAGATTTTCTTAGTAATCTAAAGTTACAGGAGTAAGCATTTTCTTGCAGTAAAAACCTTGACACCTATGAAATGCCTTGGGCTAAATATAAAATCTATTCTAAAGTTGATTTAATGTTACATAGTAATGTTGCCTGTATCTGTGTATGTTCTTATGCATTACAATTTAAATGGATGATTACCAAGAAATAGTACACTGCTTGGGATCATAAAACGAGAAAGCTTAGGGTCAGAGCTGGACATGAATCTATCATTTCTTTGAACTCTCATTGCATAATGTTTGAGGAATGCATTAATATAAACATGTATTTGTTTATAATCTTCCTTATTATATGTAGAGTATTTGAAAGCTTTTTTTACTCATGTCTATGTAGGAAGCCCTTTGAAACAGACCCTGAGTTTTACAACTTTCTCCTATCCCTGTTAGAATCTATTTGTTGCAGACATTCATTAAATACTAAAGCCTCTTTGTTAGCAAAAAAAAAAAACATGAAAGAGAAAAAGCAGTGAAAATATCATTATGTAAAGAATGCCTAGATTATACAGAGTTTCAACAGAAGTGTTGAGAGTCCTAATTTGTATATTTTCCTATTCCCACCTCAATTCTTCAATATCAACCCTTTTTCTTGGCCAATGAAATCTTAAGATACAAAATAATCCATATTTTGTAGCATGATCTGTCTCCTCTTTAGATTCAATCCCATTGAACTAGAAACTTCTAGACACATAAGATGTTGCTAATTCCATGGCTAAGGTTGACCCAAACAAAAGATTCTTCAAGGCTAAACTTCAGAAACTATGAAAAAAAATCGTCTTCCATACCGTTCTTCTCTTTTTTCAATGACCATCTACTTTCTAACCGAGTTACTTAATGTTATTCAGATAGGACATGGATATTTTTAAATTTTTGCATCATTGTTAAATTGCGTTCCAAAGTGGTTGTAGAAATGTGTGCATGCTCCAGCAATACATTAAGTTTCCCATTTCACTTAATTAATTCTGGACAACCTGATGGACAGAAATTCATATTCAATTTAAAATTCCATTTCTATACTTACTAATGAGCCTAAATGATTTTTCATATGCTTGACATTTGAGGCTGCTTTCCTCACTGTTTAATACGTTGTTTGCGCCTTCATATTTTATTTTGTTTTCTAGATGTTTCCATATATGTTGGACACCAATCCCTTTTTCATTGCATGCTTCGCCAATATATTTTTATAATTTTATATCTTCATGATGTCCTTTGACATACAGTTTTTTTTGTTTTAATTTAGGCAAATTAGCCTTTCTGTTTATGGTACATTTATTTCAATATAAAAATTATTCCTTCCCTGGAGTGTCATATTATGCCATCCACAAATGAAAACCATATATTTTAATTTTGAAAAAGTAAAAAGAAAGCAAGTGAAATGAACTTTAATAATGTATTTAGCTAACCCAATATATCCAAAATACTCCAATTTCAACATTTAATCAGTATAAAAATTATTGATGACTAATTGGCACTTTTTACTTTTTAGTCTAAGTTTTTGAAATGTGGTGTTTTATTTACAGTTTCAGCACATCTCAGTTTGTACTAGCAATGTTTCAAGAGCTCAATAATCAGGAGTCTGTGGCTACCTTATTGGAATAGATTTTCTGTTTTGTACCATTTCAACACAATTCTTTAAGGGAAGGTACAATTACATACATTTAGCTTACTTTTGGTTCCCACACTGGAAACATTACTAATCATTGTCTGACTTTCCCCACTCTCTTATCATAAACATTTTATTCCCATGGTTTAAATAAGCACTAGTTAATATAGCTGGGGTTTCTGTCCCCCAAGCTGCTTGCACCCATTTATCAAGTACAATGTAATGCATTTGGTTCTGCTCATACCTAAGCAATAATAAGTACACCAACTTGCCATGCAAGGGCATATTTTGGGAAAATATAGTTTTCTTAGTTTAATGGAGGATGGAATCTGCGTGATTCTTCCTGTTTTCTCATTTATTTTTCCAAAATTTTCATAAAAAAATGGAAATGCTCTTTGTACTCTCATATTTAAAAGTTTTCAAATGTCATGATTATTTAAAATGCAATGATGTCCCTTTTTTATCTTTATTTTTGTGCCCACATTTTTCCCCATGACCAATACTGCCCAAAAGTTGTCTGCTACATGCATTTTTAAGAAGAATCGATATTTTATTTGATGACTACCTCTATTGCCGTTTCTTCGATTTCATTAATTTCTGTTATTTTACTCTTTACTTCTACTATACGGCGTTCTACTATTTTGTTCTTTTTCTAACGTCCTCAGTAGGAAGTTTAGCAAATTTATTTTCTTTCCTCTTTCCAACAAAAGCCATTTAATATCTTAAACTCCTTGTCAGTTTTCTATTGTCATAACAGTGAATGATAACTACATAAAAAATATCATGGTCTATAGGCATATGTATTTAGTTTGTGAACCTGTGCATTTTAGCTGACTTCCTGAGCACTGCTGAAGCCAGCTGGTGTGCTCATGCATTTAGGCCAGCTATGGGTCATGTTGTAGACTCTGCTGCTCAAGTCTGAGCTCATTCACATGTCTCCTGACTGGCCCTTGACTAATCCTGGATGGCCATGGTTGAAACCAGCGCTGGTCCACATCTCACCCTTTGAATGAGACCATTATTATCTTCACTTGCATTAATTCTGCCATCTTCTCATTGGCCAAAGCAAGGTATACAGCGTCCAGGGCAAGAGTGGGAGAGTAAAACAATGTTACATTGCAAATGACCTGGGTACAAGATGGGTAAACACCGAGGTTGTTAATGCAATCAATCTACCACAGTTTATCTGTTACTGTTTTCTTTTTTTGTCTCTTACTTTAAAAATTATTCATTGATAAAAACATTTTAACTTACCACTTGATGCCTAGCAGCATCCCACATGTTTTATATTAATCTACCACTATGGACATGTTTTGCAATTCTGCAAATAAGCTTTGTGTTTGATATTCACTTTGGTATCTGATATTAACTGCATGGTCATCTTAGTTGAAGCAAAGATGAAAATGATCCCATTTTAGCATTCTGTTCCAATTATGTCACCCCAAACATACACACACACACACACACACACACACACACACACATACATACATAACATTTACTCTGTGCTTTTAATTTACCTATTTTTTCATAATCTTAATTCTAAGTTTCTATAGGATTCATACTATTATCTTTATTTCTTTATCTTTGATTTTTTTTTACCTTTTTTATTCAAATTTTTAACATGTATGCTTGACTTAAGAAGTTAGAAAAATAATCCGTGTCTGATTAACACAAATCACTAAGGATGATTCAACTTTGGTTTTCTGCTTATCTCCCACATACTTTATACCATATCTTAGTTTCACATTGAGTTATATTGCTCCCTATTTGTCATATTCAAAATTATTAGTATCAGCATTTTTTAATACTTACTCATGAGTAACTACGTTTTGTGTTCACTGTGACATCTTTCAAGCCACAACTTTCTTTTTTTCTAAAATATATCCTTTATGCTTTCTCTTGACAAGGGTATGAGTAACAAACTTTTCTGTCATCTCAGAATAAAATTATTTAACTTATTTTAGAGTGATACTTCATGTAAGTACAGTTGTCAATGTTAACAGTTTTTTTTTTTCAAGCATTTTGAAAATATAATCAGATTGTCTTCTGGTCTCCAAAATTGGTGAATCAGTGATGTCTCATGTCTTTCTGATTATTTCTTTATGCACAAGCTGCCCTTCCTTTTGGTTAGTTTTTAGACTTTTTTTTTCTGTTTATCACTGGTATTCTGCAGTTTTCCTAGAGTTTTAGGTATAAATTTATTTTTATTTATAATTCCAAGCACTTGAAGTGGAACTTTACTTGAAATATTATCATATTTCCTAATTTCAAAAATTCTCAACATTTGTCTATTACAAATTCTTTCCATTCTTTCCTTTGCGGAATTTATAATTTATATATGTAGGACCAACGATGCTGATTTGCATGTTTTAACTTTTTTTAATTTTGCCTTTTAATTTTTTTTTTCTTTTTACATTTTCAATTGTTTTAACTCTTGAATTCTGGATAATTTCCTCAAATCTAGGGACCATTTGCCCAATTCTCTCCGTAGTTATATCTAATTTAATGTTTAACATAGCCCTTTACTTTTCATTTCTAGAAATTTAATTCAGCACTTTTTCAAATCTCCCTGGTCTTTTGTTTGTTTGTTTTTACTTTTTTTATTTTTGCTTTTTCAATTATTTTTTCTTTCTTTTATTTCCCTCATCTTTTTTATAACATCAGATCATTTTCACATAGTTTCTAGCCCTTGTTTTATATTTTTAATTCTTTCCAAAATATTTATATGATACTCCCAGATGGCTCAATCTTCTCCAGTTCTTAGAAGACTAATCTCCTTGTTTGTCTGTCTCCTGGCTCTTGGGTATGGTGAATTGTCCACTCATGTAATTTCTTTTGCATTTGGATTTCATCTTCACTAGTTATTGTTTATTTGCGGAAGTCCAGTGACACCAGGGCAGTGGATCTATCCCACCATCATGGCTTTGCATTTTCCAGGGTATATCTGATGCAGGATCAATTCCAGTGCTAATTTTCAAATATAGGACTCCCTCACTCTGTGGGCAGTATAAATTCTGACTCCAGACTCATGTCTGCACTAAGCTTTGGTCTTTGATACCATAGAATATTAGTTTTTGCTCTTCCAATGCCCCAGGGTTGGTCCCTTGAGTTTTCATGGAGCACTTAGTCAATTAGTTTGTCGGTCATCTAGTCCTTTTCCCTATTTGGAGTTTATGGGTTCGCTAGGGAAACAGAACTGACAGGATCTGTTCTCATTTCATTTTATTTCTTTTTATTTTTATTTCATTTTCTATTTTATTTTATTTTTGGACTAGATGTCTTTTAATCATAATTAAATATTTTGCATGTGCCAAACTCAGTAATGCAGTAATAATCGAAGTTCCCGGGGTCCAGGGCCCCGGGGCTGAGCTTTATGGTGACTCAGGGCAGCCCAAGAGCCCCTGCACAGCTCCAGCCCGGTCTGTCTGCTGGCACCAGTGCCCGGGCAACCATCACCACTCCACTGCCTGTTCCCCTGCACCGGGGAAAGTGACGTCAAAGACTTCCCATTGTGCTGCCTCAGGGCACCTCCAGGCCCTCGGTGATGAAGGCTGCCAGGTCCTGGAAGTCCTTCCCGGGCTGGGCAGGCAGGATGACATACGCAGGTCACCGCCCCCCACCCCCACCCCCACGTGTGCTGGGCAGCAGGATCTTGATGTCACTCAAGGGCAGGGTCTTGCCGGTGAGGGAGAACTGATAGAGTATGGCTGAAGTTTATATATACAATTATACATTATATATAATTATATTTATTATTGTGTAGTCATTATCGGACTTAGTTCATGTGGCTGTGGGAATAGGCAAGTCCCAATTCCATAGAACAGGCAGAAACCAGGAACCCTGATGAAGCTTTTTATGAATTGCCCAGAAGAATCTGGCTACCTGAAATAGAGGTAGAAATCCTATCTTCTGACTGCTTAGATTATCACTTCTCCTTTTAAGGTCTTTGATTGGATGAGACTTCTCGGTGTTGAAGGTAATTGCCTTAATTGATTGTAGACATAATCAGCTAAAGATGCAATCACATTATTAATGATTTGCATCCAAGAAATTTCCTCACAATAGCAATCAGGCAAATGTCTGTTTGATCAAGCAACAGACACCATAACCTAGACAACGTGACACATGGACTTAACCATTATACAGTTTTTGCAACATCTCCATGGTCCTGGCACTAATCCCTCATGTCATACAGACTCATAACCTTGTTTCCTTTCTTTATTGGGACAATAAAATACTAGCGCTTAGGTTTTTAATTTATTTCTGTGTCTCCCAACAGCTCCCTACCATGGACTGTTGTAATATCAAATTGTATTCAAGCCAATCCACTTTCTTACTCTAGGACTAAGAATAGCTAGGGGAACTTGTTTTGATACAGGAAGGATATGGCTGAAGTTTAGGAATGGCTGGCTCAGTCTTGAAACGTGTATTCCAAAATAAATTCTTTCAGTGCTCCTGAAAGAACGGGCTTCTAACTCAATGCATTTCCCAGTGCAATGTTCTTATTTAGCAAATGTTAAATGTTCAGTTCATCTGGCTTAATTGGAATTTAAAATGAAAGAAAAAATGGTTCTCAAGGAACATATAATCAAATTAGGATCTAGGATAAAACATGAAAAAACTTGAATAAAAATAAATGTAACACGAAGAAAATTTAGGAAGGTAAAAATGATATTTGACAAGGTGTATTTATCAATGCCATGTAAATGTTATGTGGTCAGATAACTTGCAACAACAACCTCTTTCCCTGTATATCATCTAAGATACAGAATCTAATCTACTCGAGTAGAGCTGATATCACTAATGCTTTAATGTTCCCAGATGTAACAGATCATTATTCTTCCAGATACGAAAGATAATAAGTTTGACAGATACTATGCTATTGCTTTTGTTACACATGAGATACGAGCAAGACAAGAAAGAGCCCAAAATGCATGGCAAAATAATATGGGATAGATGGAAAAATAGGGGAGGGCCCTTTTCTCCCTAAGGGCCAGCACACAATTATGATGTTGCTTCTTGTGAAATTGTAGTCTCTTATTTCCTGGGAAAGTGTATGCTTAATTGTGTGAGGTGTGCTTGGCCAGTCCCCAGTGATCACTTCAATGAGAAGACTCTGCCTGACCATGTTTGTTCATCCCCACCAGAGACTGCAATGATTCTACAGAACAAGAAATTATTATGCAGCCATCACAGTTTGAGAAAATTGCTTCAGATTACTAGAAGTCAAGGACTCACCTAACTATGGAGAGGGGCAAATATTTCCCAGGGTAGAATCTTCATTTATCTGCATCAGACTTTGAACTCAGATGGAGCAATGCAGGTAAGGGCAGAGGCATCTGATTCCTGCCCTTTCCTCATAGGCGGCAGTTGAGCAGAAAAGGAACAGGAGACCATAGAGTCCTGTTTTGTCCTCTATGACACAGAGCCATTTCAATAGCAACAAAGATTACAACTGTCAACAGTCAGATCCAGTTTTTTTGAGGTCTGAAGCTTATACAATTTTCAGACTTCATTGGCAGAAATTTAATACACAGTTATAAATGAAAAAAATGGCAGCATAATGAGAAAAGATATGAAAGATTGCAAATTTGGAATACTGGCAAATAACGTAAATATCACAGATGTCAGATAACACAATGATTTGTCTATTTGCTCCTTTAAAATACACTTCCTTATTTTTTTCAGCTATATACTCTTCATGTAACAATATTGTTATATCATTTTCTAAATAGAGAATAGAAGACAGCTTAGTCTTTCTCCTATTGATGAATCAATATTTTTTAACTGATATTCAGCTTCACAGTTCATTATTGGAAATGCTAGGTAAATTTTTAAGATTACCTTCAAATTGAAAAAAAAATTACCAAGTTTCTTTCCTATGAGTTATGTGTATAGCCATTGCTTGCAGTATTGTTAGGTTTATACTCTATAAACACTGGAATTTTATGCATTTTATTGAAATTCCCATAAGGATTTCAAAACTTTTCATAATAATGTAAATTGCCTTACTGAGTATATTTATGAAAGGAGAAAATTCCATTTTGACCAGCCACTTTAATGTTCCCGAAGATTATCATCTGTCTTCATACTTTTCAGACCTTGTTTGTTTTCCACTGCCCACCTCACATCATGATATACCTTTTAATCCTGCACTTTTGGTTCATGTTACTATGTGATTTGGTCCAAAGGGTTGTAGTAGTGTATTCCTGAAATCCATTGTGACACCAACACTGCTAGACATACCTTAATTATATGAGGGAGTGACTGCAAACCTTATAAACAAACACTACTAATTTTAAACTAACAAAAAAAAAAAGCTGTAGTGCAACCTCTTAGCAGAATCCTCAGAAATGCATGTAATTGCTCTAATAGTACTCAATATAAGGTGAAGTAGCAAATGGAAGTTAAACTCAAAGAAACTGGGATCTTAATTGAGGTTAATAGATTTACTTTTTTCAAATTATACAAAAACATATGAATATTATTGGGTTTTCACCCAGAGTTTTGAAATAAGATTGAGCAAGTGAGCAACTCAAGTTTAACTTTCATTAGTTTCAATAATTTCACTTCTTCCTGGGAGATACCTAGTACCTTAGGTTTCTATTTTCCTTCCCTTAATTTCCCTTCTTCCTCGGAGATGCCTCCTACACTAGGTTTCTATTTTCCTAGCCTTACAGGTTAGCAGATATGGTATTATCTGCCATGTGTACTTAGGTGGTATTTGAATAAAAGAACTAACTTTTCCAGGCAGTATTGCTGATGGCATATGTTGTGAGTTTACATTTTGCAGATGGGGGGGTCATTTTAATACACTTGATGTCGTTCAACTTTATGAAATAGATCAGATAGGACTGATGGATTTTCTTTTAAATAGATAAAGAAAAAGAGAAAGCAAAGAAGTCTCCTTGGGAACTTTTAAGTTAAGGCTGTTCCGTCCTTACTCCTTAAATGAAATGACTTCATATTTAGAGTGGAAGAATTCGGAAATAATCCTTTTTTTTTAAGAGAACGCACGATTTAGAAATTTTAGATGATAGAAATTGCTCCAAATCATTTTTAATTTAATAATAAAGAGCAGAATTTCTACTTAGACTTTAATTTTAAGGACTGGAATTTATTTTTTGTAAATTAACTATTTTTAAAATGTATTTTTACATATAAGCTAAATGTAAAATCCAAGCTATCCCAAAAAGGATTCCATTCTGAATTTTATTTCAAATGTGGGTAAAAAATAACTTTAAATATGTTTGTTTACCTGATTCATTTTCAGATGAAAAATAATTCTTCAGTGATGGGCTGGCAACCTTGTGAGAACAAATGATAAAGAAAAATTGAATGAACTGGTCCTTTTGGTTTTATTTATAAACAGAAAAAATATATATAAAGTACGTATATTGTTGTACTATTATGGACACATTTTCACTGTTGATTTAGAAAAGCACATTTGTTTATCATAAGAAAATGCACGAAAGTGTCATACAAGTCATTTTTAAAGATGATTATTTTCAACTACATATGTATCTAAAAGGATCTTAGATTAAAGATGATTATTTTCAACTATGTATGTATCTAAAAGGATCTTAGATTAAGTTATTTGACTTTAGACAAAAAGAAAGAAACCATACAGACTGCTTTATTTAGTCATCTAAGCATTAAAATCTGAATAAGAACAATGTTCCAACATCAAATTTAATTTTTTTTTCCTGTTTTATTTTTCTAGACACATTCCAGCATAATTTTATCACTAATTTTAGGTGAAAACAGCCTATCCTATGTGCTGGGCATAAAATTTTAGTTGAAAGAAAAGTGAATACAGAAAATTATGACATTTTAAAAAGTAATTGTCACTATGAAAAAAACATTTCTGTATTGGAATTAAAGTTACATTGGATAATAACTAAATCAACTATTGATTTGATTTAGTCTTCCATTTTAATTTCAAAGCTAAACATATTTATGAAGGAGAATCACTTATTTCTTTGTAAAGTTAAGCTTTTCTTACAAATAGCAGTGCATTTTTAACTAGGGACATAATTTCATTCAATGCACAAATAGAAAATAATATTTAAAAAAACTTAGTAGTCATTTTATTTCCTCCTTTGAAGGAATCCAGAAAACTACAATTCCATCCAATCCACAAGAGGCTCGCTTTTATCTTCATTCCATACCAAAGACTTTTCCTGAGGTCTCCGGTTCCACTGAGCATTTCTCAAACTCAGCTTTTCGTTTTTTGTTTTTGTTTTATTTTTGACCTCTCAGCTGTATTTAGCAGTGTTTACTACCCTTCATTAGTGATACTCAATTTCTCTTTATTTTGTGACGTTCTGTCAATCTATTCCTGAAGTGGACATTTTTCAGTCATATTTGGCACTTTCTCCTTTAGCTGACCTTTAACTGTTAGAGTTTCAAGTATTTTTTTTTTCCTTCCCATCCTGAACTCTAGATAATGCTATTTATTCAGGCTTAGATTCAGTTAGTCTCTTTATCATCTGGATACTGTTTTTATAAGTCAGGCACCTTTTTTTTTGGCTGTACATTCTTGTATAACAATATATAGAAAATAAAAAGGAATTTTAATTGAATAAGGTAGAAATTAAGAGTATCTTTGGATACGTTATCTTCCACATCCATCCATTACATAGGTTACAATCCGTTCACGGTTTTATTCCCAAATGTCTCAATATAAAGTCTAAGCTGTCTGTCTACCTCGTCTTCCCTTTTCTAGGGCATCACTGTCTTGTGTCTGGTCTTCCTCACTGGCTTTTTACCAGTTCTTATCATGCCTACTTTGGTAATTTTTCTCTGTACTATTACCTTAATGATCTATTAAAAAGAAAAATAAATATCATGACAATATTCCATTTAAAATATTTCATGGTTTCTCATTGCCTTCCAGATAATGTCTAAAACTTGTCAGGCCCATTAGGATGTTTAGACCCATGTTTTGTCTCCTCTCTATGATAGAGTGAAATAGTCCTTACCATCCCTTCCCTATGTCAGACCTCCATTCATCTCAATGAATGTACAAGTATTGGGCTGTTCCTACTATTCAAAAGTCCCCCTCCCCATTCATTACCTAATTTACTCATACCCAATCTTCAGATTTCAGGAAAATATTTCTAAACTCCCCATGTCAGGTGCCAGTGCTTTATCTTCATAAGTCACCCTGAGTTTTTCCATCACTTATCATCGCTTTATTTGTATAATTATATATATGATTATTTGATTAGCATCTACCTCTTCCATTAGACTCTTAGCAACACAAGGTCACACCTATGAGTATGACATACCATCATCAAACAAAGTGCAGCACTCTGCTTGTCACATAACTTCTCCATAAATGTTTCACTAATAAATGGTTTAGAATATTAGTTATTTTACCAAACAGTCTAGAAGAGTTCATGAAATTATTTTGAAACATCTTTAAACTAAAAAGTTAGACATTACCATATTTAATATAAATATTAAAATATTCTTAAACCGTTAAAATAAGTTCTATGAATTCAGATCTATGGCATTTGGCAGAAATTAGGTCAGTAACACTCAGATATCAACTGAGCATCTAAGCTAAAATGACCTACTTGTTCATCTCATCTTGGTAATTGACAAGGAGAAGAAGCCTCCATAAGAAAGACAAGTAAAATGTGTATGTGGGCATGAAAAGTGGCATATTCACTGACTTAAGTTCAATTTTTTAGAGATTATAAGATATGTGTGTGGGAGAGAGAAAAGTCTTAGATTTAACAGACCTTGAATGAACATGTTATCCTTTAGGCAATGAAAAGTCATTAAATACTTTAAGTTGGAGAGGAGTGTGAGTAATTATTCATGTTGGGATAATTATCAAAATTATTCATGTTGAAATAATTATTTTGGTGACTGTTATACCACAAGAGAGGGAAAAGTCTAAGGAAAGGAGGAGAACAATTAGTAGGTTGGTAAAAAATAATACGAACTTTCCTGAACTAAGTATGGGAGAGTGGAAAGTAGGGAGAAAACAAGGCAAAAATCTAAATGATAGGTGTGATAGGATGTAGTAGCTATCTAGATTTAAAGAAAGAGGAATAGAGGAATCAATGTTTCTCATTTAGGTGTTGGAATAGTTGATGATATTATTTACTGCAATGAGATTTCTGCACAATTAGTCCATTTCTTACCAATTATTTTCCTTTTAAAAAATAGAGAATAAATAAACTTATACTAAAGAAAAAACATTTTATAAATAATGTAAACTGGTATTTATTTTATATCATTAGATTTACTTTGCCTTTGATACTAGCCTAGTATTTGTAGTTTATTAACATCAACTTGCTTAACTCATGTAAAACCTCCGAGCTATTCTTAATGTCCTTCATGTTCCATATACTTAGTGTATTTTTTCCAGCCCATATCTTTCTTTTGAGTTATTCATCCACATATTCAACTTCCTACTGGACATTTCTATTTGGTTATCTAGAAAAAATTTCTAATAATCATGTCCAAAACTGAATTCAATTTTATTTTCCATAAAATTGCTTCTTCTCTAACTTTGTTATCTCAATGAATGTGATTGTGATCAATTCATGTAGGCCAGAAAAATTTTGAATGTCTGCTTATGGAACAGGTACTATTTGTTTTAGGAACTGGAGATATAGAAGTTAACAATAAAGATAACTGATCTGTCTTTAAATACCTTATTGTCAAGCCTGAAGATATAATGAGAGAGAATCAAGTAAACAAGTGAAGAAGATATGGATTGCCATAGAGAGGCTTCTGGAAAGATGGTGGACCTGAGTAGAGTAAGTTCACTCCTGCTCTGTGAAACAAGATAGAAGACAGGGAGAAAATGTCCAGGACTGGAGGTCCCAGAGTGCAAGGAGTTCTCCTTGGGTCTCCTGCATGGTAGTCAACCATTCTGCTGCTGGGGAATCTGTACACCCTGGCCTGCCTTATAATAGACCCTTAGGTTGAATTGTATCCCCTACATGAGATAAGGATGACTTTGATTTGACAGATAATAGCTGACAAACAAATTGCAAATGTAAGCAATCAGCAAAAACTAAATAAATACAAAACTTCAGAAGCATGAAGGAAACCAACTTGCATAATAACCATATCAAGATAATCAAATGCCCCAAACACAACAGAAAATCACAAAACACACAAAGATCCAAGCAGAAATGCCCATCCAAACAACCAAATCAAAATTCCAGGGGCACACAGATTATGGAGCAGCTACTCAAGGCTATTTATAAAGACATAAAGAATATCAGGAAGAAACTAGAATATCATAAAGAATAATTTGGAAGGCTAAATGGAAAAATGGCAGATCTCACTGATCTCACAGAATCTCACAGAAATGAAAGATACAGTAGACCAAATTAAAAATATACTGGAGACAGATGATAGCAAATTTGAAGAAGCAGAAGGAAGAAAAGGTGAGCTAGTAGATAGAACAATAGAACTAGAGCACACAAAAGAACAAATGGCAAGAAAGATGGAAAAATGCAACTGGATCTTAGGGAAATGATGGACAACAAGAGGACCAACAATATATGAATTATTAGTGTCCTAGGGGGAGAAGAGAAAAGTAAAAGATTGGGAAAGTTAGTTAAAGACATAATCCAAGAAAATTTACCAACCCTTATAAGAGACAGTAATATGCACATCAAAGAGGCCCAGCAAACTCCAAATAGAATAAATCCATACAAACCCACTCCAAGACACATACTAATCAAACAGTCCAGTGTTAAAGAAAAAACAGAAATTTCTGAAAGCAGCACAAGAAAAGCAATCTACTACCTACAAGGGAAAGCACATACGACTGACTTCAGACAGCTCAGCAGGCACCATGGAAAGCAGTGGTATGATGTTTTTAAGATCCTGAATGAGAAACAATTCTTGCCTGCCATGCTGGAAACCCAAGTTTGATTCCTAATGCCTGCCCAAACAAAACAAAACAAAACAAAACAAAACAAAAAACATGTGGGAGAGATTAAAATCTTCAAAGAAAAAGAAAGATTGTGAGAGCTAGTCAACAAGAGACCAACATTACAAGAAATACTAAAGGGACCCCTGTCAGCTCATAAAAATAGACAAGAGAAGGTGGTCTAGAGGAAGACACAGAATTGAAGAATATGAGTAAAGGTAGTTTAAAGGAAAAGAAAGTGAAGAGGAAAATAATACATAGATCTGACAAATAAAAACTAAAAGACAAGATGTTAGAACCAAGAACTGCTCTTACAGTATTTACTTTGAATGTTAATGGACTAAACTCACCAATTAAAAGATACAGACTGATGGAATGGACCAAAAAACATAATCCATCTATATGCTGTTTGCAAGAGACTCATCTTAGACTCAAGGGCACAGTTAGATCGAAAGTGCAAAGATGGAAAAAGATCTTCTATGCAAGCTGTAACCAAAAGAAAGCAGGAGTAGCTATACTAATATTAGACAAAATAGATTTTAAATGTAAAGATGTCATAAGAGACAAAGAAGGACACTACATATTAATAAAAAGACAATTCATCAGGAAGAAATAACAATCATAAATATGTATACTCCCAATCAAGGAACTCCAAAGTACAAGAGGCACATATTGAAAAAATTGAAGGGAATTATACACATATCAACAGTAATAATGAGAGACTTCAGTACACCACTCTCTGCTATTATTAGAACAACCACACAGAAGATCTACGAGGAAATAGAGAACATAAGCAATAGGATAAATGATTTAGCTCTAATAGACATATATAGATCATTTCATCCCAAAACGTCAGGAGGCCCTTCTTCTCTAGTATACATGGAACATTCTCCAGGATAGATCATATACTTGGAAATAAACTGAGTCTCTATAAGTTTGACAAGATTGAAATTATTCAAAACACTTTCTCTGATCACAGTGGAATAAAGCTGGAAATTAATAATCACAAAAAAACAGAGCTTTCACAAATATATGGAGATTAAACAACACATTCTTAAATAATCAGTGGGTCAAGGAATAAATTGCTAGAGAAATCAATAACTATCTGGAAACAAATGATAATGAGAATACAACATTTCAGATTTACAAGATATAGCAAAGGCAGTGCTGAAAGGAAAATTTATTGACCTAAATACTATATTAAAAAACAAGAATGAGCAAATCTTGAGGATTTAACTGCTCACCTGAGAATTTAGAGAAAGAACAGCACACTAACCTCCAAGCAAATAAAAGAAGAGAAATAATAAATACCAAAAAAGAAATAAACAAACTGGAGAATGATAAAACAGTAGAAAGAATAAACAAAACTAAAAGTTGGTTCTTTGAGAAAATTAATAAAATGGGTGGTCCCCTAGCTAGATTGACAAAGAAGAAAAGAGAGAGTACACAAATAAAATCAGAAATGAGAGGGGGGTTTTTATCCCAAATCATGAAGAAATTTTTAAAAATCGTAAGAAAATTATGAATAACTATATGACAACAAACTAGATAACTTAGATGAAATGAACAAATTCCTAGAAACACACGAATTACCTATACTGACTCAAGAAGAAATAGATCTCAACAAACCAATTACAAGTAAAAAGATCCAATCAGTCATCAAAAATCTTCCCACAAAAATAAAGCACAGGACCTGATGGGTTTATAGGATAAATTTATCAAACTTTTCAAAAAGTACTAACACCGATACTGCTCAAACACTTCCAAAACACCTGAAGAAAAAAGAGCACTACCGAATTCATTTTATGAAGCTAGCATCACTCTAATATCAATATCAGATAAAGATGATACAAGAAAACTGCAGACCAATCTCCCTATTGATAATAGATGTGAAAATTTTTAACAAAATACTAGCAAATTGTATCCAATGCTACATTTAGAGTTATACATTATGATCAAGTGAAATTCATAACAGGAATGCAAGGGTGGTTTGCACAGGAAAATCAATTAATATAATACAGCACATTATCAAATCAAAAAAAAAAAAATCACACGATCATATCAATTGATGCCGAAAAGCATTCAACAAAATCCAGCATCTTTTTCTGATAAAAACATTTCAAAAGTTAGGCATCGAAGGAAACTTTCTCAATATCATAAAGGGGCATATATAAAAAACCCATAGCCGGCGGGCCGCGGTGGCTCAGCGGGCAAGAGTGCTTGCCTGCCGTGCCGGAGGACCCCGGTTCGTTTCCCGGCCCCAGCCCATGTAAAAAATAAACAAACAAACAAAATATAATAAAACAAGAAAATGTTTAAAAATGTTTCCCTTTCTTCCTCCCTTCCTTCCTTCTCTGTCTTTCCTTCCTTTCCTCCCTCTCTAAAAAAAAAAAAAAAAAAAAAAAAAAAAAACCCATAGCCAGCATTATACTTAATGGTGAGAAATTGAAAGCATTCCCCTTGAAATTGGGTTGAAACAAGGATGCCTACTGCCACCACTATTATTCAACATTGTATTAGAAGTCCTAGCTGGAGCAATTAGATAAGAGAAAGGAATAAAAGTCTTTCAAATAAGAAGGGGAGAAGTTAAACTTTCATTATTGCAGATGACATGATCCTATACTTAGAAAACCCTGAGAAATCTATAGTAAAACCACTTGAGCTAATAAACAAATTCAGCAAAGTGGCAGCATACAAGATTTATGTGCAAAATTCAGTGATGTTTCTATACACAAGCAATGACTTATCTGAGGAGACAATGAAGGAAAAACTTCCATTCAGAATAATGACCAGAATAATTAAGTATCTATGAAAAAGCCTCACCAGGAATGTCAAGGACTTATCCACATAAAATTACAAAAAAAATTGCTAAAAAATAAAAAAATGACGTAAATAAATGGAAAGATATCCTATATCAACCTCATGGAAAGGAAGGTTGAATATTGTCATGATGTCTATCCTACCCAAACTGATCTACAGATTCAATGCATTACCAATAAAAATCCAAGCAACCTACTTTGAAGACTTGGAAAACCTGGTTATCAAATTTATATTGAAGGGAAAGAAGCCTCAAATACATAAAGATATTCTAAAAAAGAAAAGCGAACTGGAAGGTCTATCACTTCCTGACTTTAAAACTTACTGTAAAGCCACAGTGGTCAAAACTGTATGGTACTGGCACAAAGGCAGAAGGACTGACAAGTGGAATAGAATCAAGATTGCAAAGATTAACAACCAAATACGTGGATATCTCATCTTTGATAAGACCCCCAAATCCACTGAATTAAGACAGAATAGTCTTTTCAATAAATGAGCGTAGGAGAACTGCTTTTCAATAGTTAAAAGAAGGAAAAAGGACCCCTACCTTGCACCCTCTACAAAAGCCAATTCAAAACAGATCAAAGACTTAAATGTAAGAGCCAGTACCATAAAACTTCTTGAAAAAAATGTAGGGAAACATCTTCAAGATCTAGTAATATGAGGCAGCTTCTTAAACTTTACACCTAAAGCACAAACTGTGAAAGAAAAAATAGACAAATGGGAACTCTTTATGGTCAAGAGCTTCTGTGCCTCAAAGGATTTTGTTAAAAAGGTGAAGAGGCAGCCAACTCAATGGGAGAAAATATTTGGAAACCACATATCAGATAAAGACTTGATATCCTGAGCACATAAAGAAATTATACAGCTCACCAATAAAAGAACAAACAACCCAATTATAAAACGGGCAGAGAAAATGAATAGGCACTTTTCTGAAGAGCAAATGTGGTTGGCTGAAAAGCACATGAAGAGCTGCTCCTCTTCATTGGCTATAAGGGAAATGCAAATTAAGAAAGAGAAATGCAAATTAAGATGACAATGAGATATCACCTCACACCTATAAGAATGGCTGCTATTAAACAAACAAGAAACTAGAAATATTGGAGAGAATGCAGAGAAATTGGAACACTGATTCACTGTTGGTGGGAATGTAAAATTGTTCAGCTGCTGTGGAAATCAGTTTGGCAATTCCTCAGAAAACTAAATATTGAGTTGCCCTAAGGCCTGGAAATACCAATACTTGGTATATACGCAGAATAGTTGAGGGCAGTGACATGAATAGACATTTGCACACTGATGTTCTTAGCAGCTCTATTCACAATTGCCAAGAGATGGAAACAATCCAGGTGTCCATCAACAGACAAGTGGATAAACAAAATGTGGAATATATATCTGATGGAACCTTATGCAGCTTTTAGACAAAATGATGTCCCAAAATATATGACAGCATGGATGAAACTTGAGGTCATAATGCTGAGTGAAGTAAGTCAGGCACAAAAGGACAGATCCTGTATGATTCCATGTGTTACATACATACTGTATGAGTCTGATAAAGCTGCCAGTGTTTTGGAGCAACTAGAAGGAAAAATCTGAGTTGAGGACATGGTGGCCCATGACAAACTCTGGGAAACTGTTCTGTAGCTGCTTATTGATGTGTGCTTTGAAAATTAAATATATATATATATATATATATATATATATATATATATATATATATATATATATGGACAGTGATAAACTCAATAAAAGAAATAAGCAGGATGATGTGATATAAATGGTACAGTTAAACAATCTTTGTAGAGGTTTCATTTGAACAAAAAAAAAGAGCTAGGGAAAAAGAATTCCATGCAGAAAGATCATTAACAGTGAGTTTAGCAGGGTGCACAGGTGGTTCAGTGGTAGAATATTCACCTTCCATGTGGGAGACCCAGGTCTGATTCCTGGACCATGCACTTAAAAAAAAAAGCAGATGCACAAATATAGGTAAAAGTTTAGCATTTTGATAGAGATGAAAGATGACAACTTGTCTAGAAGATAGCACATAAGAGTGTAGTTTGAGATTGCATTTTAGAGTTATGTAAATGCTAGGGAATATTAGGCACAGTGAACATAATAAGGCATTAGGATATTATTTTAAGAATAGTGGGGAGGCATATGAGTGTTTAAGAAGTGGTATGCTAATTTCCAATTCATATTATTAAAAGATTCTGTCTGTAGTGTGAAGCATGTTCGGTAGACAAGTAATTGTGACTTGAGAAGACAAATTAGTGAGTCACTAAAATTGATACTTGGAAGAGGTGATGGTGACTTGGGGAGTGTGGTCACTGTGGAGATGCAGGCTGATATGCATTTTGGAGGGAAAAAGAAAGGGGGAAACATTTATTAATTCAGAATTTTGTCTTGAGCAACAGATAATGGTGCTATTGATGGAATTGGGTAAGGATTAAGGAGCAGTTTAGAGAAAGGCTGACATGGTATTTGCAATGTATGGAACATAAGAAAAGGGATGTTTAGTAAATACATTGTTTGGAAACTTAGGGACCCAGTTCTGATGAGATATAAAATGTGTAGCTATCAGAAAACCATATATAGTGCATGCCGAAATACACTCCAAGATCCTCCTTCATGGAAGGACTTGTCCCAGTTACTGGGAGTGCTGCCAGAGATGGCCTCCAGTTGTCAGCTTCTATAGCTATTGCCTCAGCTACTGAAAGCTCCGTCTCCTAAAAGCACACATTCTTAGAAGAACAGTTATCCAGTAATGATCACATTAGAGATATAAAAGCTTGACCCCTGTGAGATAACTCTAGTCCTTTCCTGACAAATGCTTCCTATGGGGTTGGCCAAGAATATGTTGATTTGTAACACTTTGACATCTTGCTTTGTCCGATACTGTTTTCCCTCCTATTCTCCTGTGTCAATCTCTGTATCATATCCTACAGGCCAAATTCCATTTCCATGTCTGTTTCCAAAGAGATCAACTTGTGACAGCACAACATTTGATGAAGATTTTTGAGGGAGTGAAGACAAACAGTGAATACAAGGAAGAAGAAGAGATGAATACCAAAGGAAAAAGAAGAGGAAGAGTAAGGTTAGGGGAGGGAGGGAAAGGGCAGTGAGGGTAAAGGATAAGAGGAGAAAGGAGAAGAAGAGACAAAATGGGAAGCTGGGAGAAAACTCAGGAGAAAGCCCAGATTCAAGAATTAAAAAATTAAACTTCTGGAAAACAAGAAGGATAAATCAGTGATAAAAAGAGGCAACACACACACACACACACACACACACACATGCACAAAGAGTAGAAAGAGCACGTACCCACCTCACTAAAACATTTGCTTATGACTGCAATCTGAGACACCTGCTTGACACTTCTATCTTTATCATTCTCCGCATTCAGTAACAAAGCCCATTCATTTTCTATTTCTAATATGCATTTAATCTCACCATTTTCATCTATTTATGTTGTGTTCATCTTTGTCCAAGCCACCATATTCTCCCACCTGAACTATGAAGTAACATTGCAAGCAATCTCCATATGTCCATGTGTCCTCCTGCCTGTCTCTTTGACCTAGAAGCATCATTTTTTAATCAGGCAGATGGAACCAATTGACAACATTGTGCAACCACCTTCAATGACTTTCAAAACTTCTTAGGATGAAATCCCTTCCTTATGGCCTTGGCTCTGCAGGAACTGTCATTTGCCCATCTTTCCAGCATGATCTTAGATTACTTTTCCCCCTGATTACAGATCTCCAGGTTCTGTGGCCACTTTTCAGTTTCTGAATGAGTTAAGTTTCTTCCCATTTCAGAGCTTTAACCTATGCTGTGAATGTCCTCTATCAATTAATAATTACGCTTCAAGTCTAAACTTCAAGTCTCTTCTTCGGAAACATTGTTCCCTTTTGTCCAGACTATGTAAAGTCCAGTGTTTTGTGTATTCACTTTACACTATATTTCCCCCTTATTTGTGCATTTCCCAACTTGACAACTAATTGGTTTAAATGTTTTTTTCTCAGATGGCTCTAATCTCCATGAAAACAGTAACTTTGTCTCAATTTAGTATCCTAAGCAACGTGTTAATGTTCCTTAAATATTTATTGAATGAATAAATATAAAAGAATGGCTATAAAACCTGGCTATACAAAGAATATGATAAAGGTGGAGTCTATTTGACACATGATTTTCTAACAGATTTCAGGGTTGAGACCAAACAACTCCCCTGCTCTCTATTTTGTTCTCCAGTTTTTGAGTCATTTTAATTATTTAAACTCACAAGATGCAATTATTAAGTTTCTTATTTCCAGTATCTTTCCTTTTGATTAGCTAAATTGATCAAATTAATTTCATTGGACAAAACTATTAGAAAGCAACATAATATCCAACTATGAATATTGAATTTGGAAAAACAAATTTCTCTTAGGTGAAATAAGTAGATTAAAAAATACAATAAAATTTACTACCTATAATTGAATGCAGGCTGAAATATATTCCAAAATATTACCTTACTTTTATTTTAAAACAACAAGGGAGTTTGAAATTGATGACATTGTCATAGAGTCCAATAAAATTAAATTTTATTTTTATGCATATGTAGTTGAGCTCTCCCCAATCCCACTTTCTACACCAATATTTTAATTTTTAATCTGGAATGGTTCCTGATGATAAATATTTTCGCCAAAGTTGCTAACAGAATAGTTTTTGTTTAATAAGATGAGTCTGAGGAGTGATAAGGCCACGAAAGAATTAAATGAATAAATAAAGCCATTTTTCACACGGTTTTCTTACAAAGGTTTAACTGCTGTGCTGGCAGCAGAGAATACAAAGAGCTGAGAAGGTCCTAAAATGAGTTTTTAATTCATTCTTAAATATATCCCTAAAGACACTGAAATACACCACTAGTAAAGTCAATTTTACTGTTAACACATTCTCGACAACGGAGGACATTTGGAAAAGTGTTACTGATTACATTGGAACATTCCTTCTATCTTTGGAAACCTTATAAGTGCATTCTAATTTCCTCTGTTTTTGAGAGACTTCCCAAAAAGATGGATAATTATGAGAACATGAAACCTGTGTTATCAAGAGAGCTAATCTTTTCCTGAGATGCATTTAACATGAGAAAATATCAAACAATGTAATAAAATCCCTTCTTGGTTGTATCACTTAAACCTTGATTTTTGAATAAGAACAAAGTAATATTCAGCATCCCGTGCATTGACTATATTATTCCTATCACATAAACGAGTTTATAATCAAAATTTTGTTGCACATTAAAATCAGAATTATTTGAAAGAGAAACACTTACCTACTGTATATTTGGGAAAACTCTGGCTAGATCGTCTATAAGCCACCGGAATTTACATTTTCAGAAATTGCACACAAAATAGGGCTGATGGGTGATAGAGGTTTGAAGTGGCATGAACTCACATGGAATATTAACTTCCACATTTGAATTTGGATGAGCTACTGCACTATTCTTTAACAAATACTAGCACAATGGCCTCACATGTATCAGAAATCTCCCAAGAGCCAAATTGATAAATGAGACACAGATGTAGAAAGGTCTTAAAGAGATTGGCAGAGTTAGAGGTGGACATCAGAAAACACTGGTTAACATACTTTATCAGTTGTGGAAGCAGGTATGATTCCATCATTAAAAAAGTATGATAAGTAATTAAATGTTTGCCCTTTGATTTTTTTTAACACTCAGTCATCTTTGCATTGCCTAAAATGTTCTATCTATCCTGATAAACAAGCTATATTTAGCATTCCCAACATCATTCTCCAAAATGGGTAAATGCATAAGAATTGCTGACCATGATTAGGCATAGTCTTCTATTTTTTTTTTAAATGTTAAATTTTGGGGGAAGGAGGGCAACTTCCCTTCACAAAGCATTCAAACTTTATTTCCAAAATAGTCTCTTTCCCCTCAAGATCGGATTGCTTTGTCATTATGTCTGCATTTTCTTGATACCTTAAAAAAAAAACACAGTTATAACTGTTCTAAAGATGGAGAACAAACTGACCTTGGCAATATAATTTTATAAAATGTGTTTTAAGGCTTTTCATTTTTGTTTTTCTAATTAGGGTCTTCAATTGGGCTATTTAGGATCTCTAGTTCTCTCGATTACCATCATTTCTGGCAGGTCACACTGCCCCCAACGTTTGTGTGTGCGCACACACACACACACACACACACACACACACACATACACACGCGGTCCAGTCCAGTTCAGGTCAGTCTAAAACTTCATTCCCATTTCTGGCCTCCACTTTGACATAATTTTAGAAAGAATAAGATCGTCCCTAATTTCTGGAGGCACAGGGCTAAAATATAAATGTATCCATATACTGAAAAGTTTTAACTCAATCAACTGTTAAATAAAATATATACATACACCAAACTGATATCATTTATCTATGACAAAATAGAAAAATACGTGTAAGTTTATGGCTTTTATATGAAAGTAAACAAAATGTCAAAGGCAACTGATTTTGATATTGCATAGTTACTGTCCTGTGTTCATAGGCTCTGTGATATTTGAATGAGCAATAAATAAAATACGTAACAGAAATTAGCATACTGTTATTTATTCCATATAAAGTTGATCAATTATGTTGTTATAATTGAGATTTCCATAGAATTGGTAGTCTATTGACAGTGGTAATCTAAATAATCAAACAACTGCAATTATATTCAATGTATTCACAATTTGAATATGATTTCATAGAAGTGTAAATTAATATACATATAGACATTATTTGTATATGTTTTCAAAACAGTTATGTTCTTTTCAAAGTTTAGATTTACCTGTGAAAACTAAAAGGTAAATACAAATTATTAACATATATTGAAATTTTAAATAAATATTCTTTATATAACTGAAAGTTTTATATTTTAATATTTTATTCCATTTTATTTTTTCATGAAAACTATGCTACCTTAATCTCTGCATTCAATTATCATTTAGTTGCTATTGTGAATAACTGGCATCATATTTCATATATTTACAACTAAATCCACTCATATATAAATGTAGAGCAATAAAAACTACTTAATACTGCAAAATATCTGTGGCCAACAAGCATAATTGTTAGAAAAATTGTGCTAATTCATCACTAAATTTGGGAAAGAAATTAGTGTGTGGGGGGACAAAAAAGACAAGAAAATGGATGCTTGACATTAACTGAGGAAGTTGGAAATAATACTTCTTTATGTAATCATCTATTAGCATTTATGCTACATAAGGGACAGGAATTAACAAGTTAATTACTCTGATTTTTCCCTTCCATAAGCAGTCTGTCTTTCAAATTCATCCCGCAGTCCAAAGCAATGCCTGTCTCCAATGACATAAACAGCAGCAGAGCTCATAAAACTGTTGTTTTGAAAACATAATGGAAGAAATGTGAACAAATGTTTCCTTGGGGCATTAAAGGTATTAGTCATTAAAGCCGTTAAATTGTACTGTGCCAGGTTTGAGCCCTGGAAACTGAGTAAAAAGACAGTCATGTGTTCTTGAATAAATGTGTATAATATATTAAGTAATAATACTGTATTTGTGATATATGTTGACCTCAAAAGCATGGTGCCAGGCAGGCCATGGTGGCTCAGTAGGCAGAGTTCTTGCCTGCCATGTTGGAGACCCCAGTTCGATTCCCGGTGCCTGCCCACATTTTAAAAAAAGAGGAAAAAAAAAGCCTGATGCCCACGACAGGGTCCTCCTTGTTCAAATCTCAAAGGCAGCTCATACAATACTTCTATCAACGTCTTCTATTTGACCTGAAAAATTGCACACAAACCTATATCTGGGATTTTTTTCTTTGTTTTGGTAAAAAAACATGACACAAATTATGATTGTGGATGATTCCAAAAAGACTGGAAATTTGTGTTTAGCTCCTGCTTTTAAGTTCCAGAACACCTGTCTACATTAGGAATGTATCGGCACTATGTTTTTGTGTGTCAGATGAAAGAGTGGTTCCCCTTTGAATGTCAGTGTTCAATATTTCGTTTATAATGCTTAGTTTGTCCTGTTTCAAGAAAGCATGTCTGGTGCCATAATAGGACATGCATTACAAATTTAAGGCTGAATAGTGTAGTCATTTAACAAAACGTTCCTGGTGCCAAATACCCTGTTTCATTGGTGTGTAATTTGTGAGTTCAATAGACTCTGGTTTGTCAATGAAGTTAATCAGTATTGAATAACAGATTTATTACCTTGAACAATTATAGTCTAACTAGATCACATCCACTCTAGAAATATATCTCTTCATTCACATGCTGTCCATAGCTTTACTGTTAGGTAAGGCTACCATTCATTGAGTATATCTCCTGGGCAAGATGCTTTGCTAAGAATTTTCATATAGTATTTATTTGAATTCTCAGAATACTAATTCAAGACAAATTTTTCAATTTCGCATGTAGAATATGTAAAGCTTTGAGTAATAAGTAACATGCTTTATATGGCATTGCCAGTAAGCAGCAGATAGGGACCTAAAGTGGTTAGTTCTAAAGTCCATATACCGCAGCTTCAGAGAAAGAACACTTATGGTGATAAGATCCCCCAAACCACCAAATGATGAGTGACTGAAGAAGCACAGTATCGATGATTAACCATGAAATATTATGGCATCATAGAAGGATGAGGGTCGGATTCAGAGGCAAGAGGGGCATCATTGCCTTTCTGAAGAATTTGATTTTACCTGAGGTTAAGGGGTGAAAGAACTTTTCAAAGTGCAATTCAAAGCCATTTTGAAGGGGGTTTGTCATCCAGTGGGTATGTATAGAAGGAGGAGGATAGAATTTGAGATGGAGTAAAGGGATAAGAAATTGGAAATTCAGAGCCATTAGGAAATGAGAGAACAGGGCATGTTTCAGAATGTTCGAAATTGGCCAACTTAGTGATAGAACCCAAGAATGGTCAAAATCCACACCATTAACTATTATGTTTTATAATAAGATAGTGCATTTGTGATTGTCCAGCAATGTGGCAACCACATTCAAGAGATACAAATAATATAACAATTTTATAACTGCAGAGCATGTGCCACGAACATTGAAAGCGTTTTGAATGGATTTCTGACCAGTCTTATAGCTAAGTGTGTTGGTTGATCATCATGGTGTGTTTTGAAGGAAAGCACACTTCTACTCCCACAAAAGCACTTCTTCTGTCTCTTTCAACTGATACTCATAATTTGGTGTTGTTCATGCCATAATTTAAGAAAGTGTTTCTCGCTCATCTGGGTACTTCAGCAAATCACCTAGGAAGTTTGAACTTCCAAAGATCCCTGGGTCTTCCCAGAAAATTATATTTCAATGGGATCACACTTTAAGAAACACTGATTTAAATAATTAATCCCCCCAGAACTTCCCTTGATAAGGAGAATACATTAAGCTGGTATCAATACTGTGGGACATACTATAGCTGAAATTGGTCCCTTAGCAAATTGATTTTTATTGAAAGGCATACGTTCAGAAATGGTTCAAGCAATATCAGGATAAAGTGGTTCTGATTTGTGAAGTGGTAAGTTGTGAATGAACAAGCTCAAGTTTAGTCGAGCAAGCCAGTAAGATGATAAATTCACTGTGTCAAAACGTCTTTCCCATTATTTCTTTCAATGATCTTTTTGCTAACTGGAGATCAACAGTAAGTAGCACACATTCTGTATTTTGCCAAACTTTTCTCTAAGTGCTATGATATTCCATAGCAAATATAATACTCAGCCTAGTCATATGTTTTCACTCTGGGAGAGGCTGCATTTAGGAGCAATTCATCATGCATATCTATAATAGTGCTAAATGATCAGATAAAATTTTTGACGAAAAAATCATGACTCTTATAGATAACTTTGCCTTAAAAATGCCTTTGATTATGAAATTAAATTCATACTGCATTTTCCATTTCTTGGTTTGCAATTTATAACATAATAAACTGGGATAGAATTAAAGATATTAAGTAGACTTGGGGTAGGAAAAAAGCAAGCAACAATAACAAAAAGCAAGAAGAAAAAAATAGTGATTGTTTAATGCCTATCACAGTCAGCTTTCAATTCAGTTATGTAGTAAGTAAATATCGTGGCATTCAATCTCACTCAGTGAAGATGAGTTTATCAGTTCTGAGTCAAAATGAACAAGAAAATGAGCTCTAAAAAGATAAAACAAAACAAATGCAGTTGCTGTCAAAATGGTACACTAACTCAGGCTGCTGATTCCTTGTCCTGGCTCAACCTTAAGATATGCCACAGAAGAAAAATGATTTTAAATGGATTTGAAAAATCAACATAAAGACTATGAGAATTCCTTGGGGAGAAAGAAGACAGTCTGCGATGCAGGAGAGAAAGTCATTGCCAGAGAATAGTCTAGGAATGGATTTTCTAGGTGGGCTTCTCCTTACTAGCTTGTTGTTGAGGAATTGCTCTCCTGTAATTGTGAGATATGGTAAAGCAGCATTTTGGAGTGTGCTCAGCACTATGGGGTAATTGAATAATATGAGGGCAGCCTCAGATCACTGCTGGGGAACAAGGTCCACCTAACAGAAGCAAGATATTGGGCTGCACATGAGCATCCTGATTTCCTTTCCCTCTTGCCATGCCTTACACACCTGCAGAAAGAAGCGAAAACCTCTCAGCACATGGTGGTACCAAGAGCAAAGGAATATAGCATTTTCCTTGAAGGACAGGCTCATATGTTAAAGAGCAAAAGGGCAGCAGGAAAAGGGATCAAGAGCAAGCCATGGTAGTTGGACAGTCTGTCCTATCTTGCCTCCTTAGTCATGCCTCCAAAATGCATCTCTCCAATCTGTTTACCTGTTCACTAAGATAGTTGTTAGCCAAGGGAAAAATAAACTGATAGCTAAATCAGAAACAAACAAACAATATACACATAGAGTCAAATGTATTTATTTATGTATGTGTGTGTGCATATATATATATATATGTATGCACACACACGCACACACACATAAGCCGTATAAATGAATACACATATGCTAATGCTTAGAGAGAACATAATCTCAATAAACTGGAGGTACCCACTGACCCATCTATAGTAGATAATAGACAGGTTAATAATTTTTTAGAATTTTAAAAATTAATGATATATTGACAATACAAAGCAGAAAAGAGTCGTTATATAAAATAAAGAGGAAAAGTATTTAAGAAAAATATAACAGTTGACATTTAGGAATAAAAACTCGGAAACTAGAAAAGCAGGTTGAAACATTCTTCGAGAGATTATCTCAGAGAAATGGAGAATAGGAACATAAATAAGAAAACTTAAGAGATACAGAGAAGTGGTGCGTTTTCATTTTGGTGATATTTGTAAAATTTTCAACTTAATTTATGATTTCTTTTGGACACATGAGTTATTTAGGAGCATATTTAATTTCTTAATCTTTTCAATTATCTCTTGCTATAGATATATATTACCTATTGATTTTGTTTTGGTAATCTAATTGATTTTTAAATCCAATTGATCTAAATAGAATCTAATTTTAGATCTAACCGATTTTGGATAATTTTATCAAGATTATAATTACTATTTGACATTTGTTTTATGGCCTATTATGTGGTAATTTTGTGGAACTATTCAATGTGTTAAGAATGTATCATCTTACGAAAAGAGCTTTTACTTATATCCATAAAATCAAAACAGTTAACTGCATTGTTCAATCTTCAACATCTTTACTATTTTTTCTTTGTCCTACAAAAAAATTAAGACAAGAATATTAAAATATCCTACAAAAATAATTTTATCTATAATTTATCTATAGTCTATCAGTTTTTGTCTTTGATTTCTGCCTATTCACATGGTGCTAATAATAATGAATTTATTTGATTAGTCTTTTGAATGAACTTTTCAATCATGAGTTGCAACTATTTCCATCCTTAACAATGATTTCGGTGGTAAAATATCTTCTGAATGATATTAATATAGAAACCTGCTATTTATCTTATATAGTTTCCTGGCATATGTTTTTCCATTATTTCATTTTCAATCTCTTTGTCTTTATGTTTTAGGCATGTCTATCATAAATACTATCTTCCCAAGATGTTAGTTGTGTTATCCAACCTGGCAATCTCTACAGTTTTACATGTGTATTTGACTCTCTGGTGTTACAAGGAGGGTCAAATCTCAGATCACTCACTCTTTTTGACAGTTTTGGCGGTGAGGATGGAATGGTAATTTGGACATAATTTTCTATAGAAGAAAGCATGAGAGCCTCATGGCCAATTAATGGGACTTGAGGCAAGTCCATGGAAATTGATAACAAACATGTGACCAAATTTTACGTGCAATCAGGCAAAGAATGGTCTTCTACTTCATTGCCTATTAATGAGCGGAACTTGGGAGGTAGTTGCTGGTCAAGCAATGGGAAGTAGGATAAAGGACAGCCACACAGACAGTGCTCTATTGTTGCAAACTCACCACCTGGTAGGAATCCTCTTCGCCAATTTGGTGCCAGCCTTAGACCCAAGAAATAAAGCAAATGTACCAATTTTTATATCTCTGTTTGCAGGAGGTTATACCTCCTTTTAGACAAAAGTTACAGAGGTTACCTCTGCACTAAGTATGAAAGGAGGAAAATTTGTATCTGCTGTGGAAATAAAACAGGTGAATTGTTGGAATTTTATCTTGATCACTTACATGATTGCACAGAGCATATAATTCTAACTCATGAATACTGGCCAAAGCTATGTTCTGTTATAGCTCAGCCTCTACTGCAGTCTCTCATGCCAAATTTAGATTTGGTTAGCAATAATAGTAGAGGGACTCAGAGCTTTTTTGCAGTAGGTCCTGTATGCGATAAGAGAGTTTTGAATCTCTTAGAGATATTTCTGTGTGACACACAATCTTCCATGGGAAACCATAAATAAGATGTTGACTGTCATTTGGGGTAATACTTCCCTAGTGGGCTTGACAATTCTGATGAAAATGATCTATTGGAGAATGAGAAATTGGTTCAAAGAAATCCAGACACATGTTTGTTGCCATCTCTACCAACTTAGAGAATTACCTTAGCCTTTATGTTGAAACTGGATAAGAACATAAATTATGCCCCCAGGTATAGTAAACTTCTTAAAACACGGTAACATTATGTAAGTCAAACTCAAATCAGTCAAAGTGTAAATAATTTGGAAAGCAACATAGCTAAACTTGTTGAACAAAGGTATACCCAAAGCTGATAAGGATGATGTCAGTAATGAAGACCCTACTTCTCTATGCAGAATTGGTGGTGAAGTGGAATTATTGAAGATTCATTTGATTGAGCTATTTGCAATTGCTGCACTGCTTGAAACTAAAAGTAAATGTGTATTGCTTCCTGGAATGGAATGCGTTCAAACTCCATTCCCGTAGTCATTCCTACCCTCTTTCCCCAACATCACTTGCTATAAGTCAGAGTAAGGTTGAAATCTTCCTGTCCCCAGCAGATAGTGAGGGTCACATGCATGGATCCAATTAAGCTGGGAAATTTTGTGGCAGGAAGAAATTCAAACTTTTATGACGTTATTGGAAACATGCACATAAGTCATCATCCTATGCAATCCTTTGGAAAAGACGGTATCCGTGTTAAACTGATGCGTTTTGGGAAATATTCACAGTAGGAAAGGAAAGATAATATGAACCTTAGTTGAGGAACTTTGATTTAATTTAAAGTACTGTTATCGTGGCTCCATTACTAAATTTAACAAACAGTTTTAATGTCTTACATATTTGTGCTCCCCTATCCACTAAGTGTCAGACCGGATTATCCTGTTTGGGAAGAGCTGCTATAGTGAAGTGTTATTATTTTAAAGACCTCACAATCCTAAAGACTCCTTAGAACTTGAAGTCTCAGAAACTGTTGATTTTTAATGATTAGAAACTCTGGTAAAAGAAGACAGTTCTATCCAGGAATGACATTTGAGGTTGGAAACTTTTCTCCCCAACATGATCACAAGATGTTTGGAAAGAAGCTATTATTTTATTACTTAGCTCTTGTCAAAATTCAAAGGGTAATCCGTGGAGGCCTTTTGAAACTTGACTGATATCCCCGTTCTTGGGTGGGCTAACTAAAAATTAATGATGAATATGTTGATAGGATGTACCTATATTTGTAGTTGTCCTAAAATGTAAAACTCTGTGTCTTCATGTCACTCAGTGAGAATCTGGCCTTGGGGAATTGGTACAAATCCTACTCTGGGTACTGATATTTCTGTGAATGATAATGTCATTTGTCTCTAAATCAAGAGTCTCGTACCTTCCTCCAGGACCCAAGAAATTGTGGCAGGCTAATGTATTAACTTACAAGTTTAGCTCAATCGCCTACTCTTCATGGAGCTTGTCAGTCTCTACTTTCTTAAAATGGGAACTCTATTTATCCCAATTTTCTACTCCACTGGCATTCTTTGAATGATGTAGATTTTTGCTCTCATATTACTAGATTACCTACCTCTATGTTACTAAACCCAATGGTCAAATTTTGTTCTCTTCCCTTTCATCTATCAACAGTATTTGACATATTTGATCACTTCTGCCTCCTTGAAACCTGTTGACTTCCACTATATCACCCTCTTCTGTTTGAGCTCTTACCTCCTTGATTACATAATCTCAGATTTCTTTTCCATTTTCCAATTTTGTTCCTAATTTTATACAGGGCATAATAGCTCTGGGTCATTTGGGTCCACTTTTTTTTTCTTAACTACACTAAATTCCCAGGAAACTTAATTTAGGAAACATTCACGCCCCCACCCCCCGCCCCCCATCTCCTTTCTGCCATGATGCATCAGTGCAGCTTTGCCAATTATTTCTATATATGTGAAAGGTATTTTCCCTCCCTGCAACCAACAAACACGTTCCTGTAATAGTAATGTCAGAACAAACTGATCACTAATTTAGTTAAAAATTGAGGAAGAAAGAAGAGATTACTTTGGGCTCCTGGAAGTATCTGCCATGACAGAAGAATCCCATTGCTGTAACTCCTTAGCTTCCCCGGGCCTTCCTTTTCAGAGCAGGATTTGAAGGTAGAATGATTGTTTTTTTTTTTTCCATATATCGTCTCATTATAAAACCAAATGAGCATCACTGTTTTGATGGATTAGCTACTGATATAAATTCATGTGTTTATTTTTCTCATTATTTGGTATGAGCAATTGAGTTTTCCTTAATTTCATAAGATCTGTGAATAAATGTATCTTTAGAAAAAAATTAATTTAATCGTATTGTTTTAAATATCCTCTATAAAATAACTCTCCTAAATTTATGGATTGAAATTTATATCCCTGAATTTATATTTGGAATCTCCCTAATTCCAGTCTCATTTGACTGTCTATTCCGCATATGCCTTTGGATGTCAAATAGACACTGAAAATTTTATATATATAAAATTGGAACCCTGAAAATCTGCTCCATCAGTAACTATTTCCATATCAACTAATGGCAAAGCCATTCTTCTAACTGTTGACGGCCAAAAACTCCAATCACTGACTGACCTCTGTCTTTCTCACATATTCTATAGTGAGGGATCCTATGCTAACCAGCAGCCTCAATCACCACGGTTTCTTGCCTGGGTCATTGAAATAAGCTTTACTGCACTTATTTCTTCTATAGTAAACTTAATGAAAATAGTTAACTTCTCAACTCAAAATCCTACAATCATTCAGATTTATTCAGATTCAGAGGGAAAGCCAAAGTCTTTATACTAGCCCACAAATCCCTATATCGTCTGGTGCCTGATAACTTCTCTGACTTCATATTCCATTCTTCTCATCCTTCTTACAATATCAGTTACACTGGGCTTTTTTTAGAGATATTTCATTGTAACTTTTATTTTAATAAGTACATTCTACAAAAATAAAAAGGGATGTTTTAGTTAAATGATACGAACAAAAAATGGTTCATATATAAACAATATCTTTAATTCACGTATAATTCAGTTGACTTTTTACTCACATTCCTAGATATTCCATTATCTATAATGGATTATTCCGTTATAGATTCAAAATCTATAATGCAGGTAATTCTGTAGATTGTGCAATACATGTAACATATTTATATTTTCATTATTCTAAATCACCACCTCAATTCCTTCACAAAAGAAAATTAAATTAAAACAAATATAAAATTATTTAGCAAATTAAGACTTTGAAATGTAAATACTATAAATTTAAAAGGAAATTATTATAGCGGTGATAACATTAATTTAAGAAAGATAATGAGATAGATCAATTTTGACTTGTCTGGGTTCACTGTTACCTCCTGCACTTGTCCTGGGCACCTCTGAAATGACTGAGCACAGTCTTAATTCCCCCAAACACAGGGTATAGTTCTTTTTTATGGTCTCTACTTCAATGGCTTTCAAGGCCTAGAATACCATTCCACAGAAATCTGTGTGGTTATTTCCTACATATCTGTAAAGCTTTCCTTCATGTCTGTAAAGCTTTTGCTTGAATCTCACCGTTTTTTTTTTATGAGTTGTACCCCAACTCACAAAATACAGCAATTCTAGCGCATCACTGCACTATTGATTCTCCTTACCTAGATTGGCTTTCTCTGTCTTTTTTTAATATCATATATCACCTTGTAATATGTTATATATATTCATCTATTGTTATGGCTTATTTTATAAATTTTGGCATATGTAGAGCATATAAATATGTTTTGTGTGCTTCTGTATCCCAAGTCCATGCCAAAATACCTAGCAAAAATAAAATAAATGAATAAATAAATAAATATCTTTGACTTAATAATTCATTTTAATACTTATAAATCAGTTTTGAAATTTATGTACTTTATTTCTAATCTCTTTTCTGACAACTTTGAAATTTTACCACATATGCTTAATTTAGCAACACCCCAAATTTAGGAATTAGTATCTTGTCTATACCATGAACAATGAAATATTTCTGAATAATGTAATTCAAATAATTCCCACCATCAAGACTAACTTCTTCCTTTATTTGTCTTTTTTATTTTATTCACATAACTGCTATGCTTATCATTCTAAAGTATTCAGAATGTTTGCATAAATTTGCCTATAATATTTAACAAGTTATTTGTTTCCTATCACTTCTGATAACCCAGGCCATCCTCATCAAATCTTTTTTTTTAATTTTTGAAGTAAACACTTTAGTTTTATATTTAATAAATATACTTGGGCTGTACATATTATTGGTTTTGTTTAGTTGAAACTAATTTTTATTTTTCCGTCTTTAAAAAAAGATTGTTCGCAAATATACAATATTTTCTTTCAACTGATTGAAAAATTTTTTCTAACTTTTGATTTAAATTGTTGGTGTTCACTCATATATTTAAGAAAGAAATTAAATCAGCATCATGCAAATCATTACACTCAATGTACAAAAAGGATGATTGGCTTTTTCTTTGAAGCTATATAACTTAATACCAAAACACTGACAAGAACAAGGAAAATCTAAAGTTAGGTATATTCCATTAATGCTTGGTTGGTGTAAAACTCAAAAGCCATTAATGGATGGAAATCAATTGCTTTTAAATTTTTAGATTAAAAATAAGTTTTATTGAAATCAATCATATAAACTCCCAGCTTCAGAAGCTTGAAAAGTGAAAGTATGTATAAAAAATAAAAATAATAAATACAAGTGGAAAATCCATGGACTCAAAACAAAACAATAGCCAAAAGTTGTTTTTCTTTTAGAGATTAATGATATTGTAGCCTCCTAAGAGAACTAAGCAAGAAAAAGACAAAATCAGAAAAGAAAAAGGAAACATCACTATGGTTACAAAAGACATTTAGAAAATGATGAAGAAATGCTATGAACATGAAAGGAAAATTCCTTGAAAAACACAAATTATCAAACTAGGCATGGTATCAAATAGAAAACCTGATTATTCCTATATCTATTGAAGACTGAATTTATTATAAATTCTTGGCATTATTAAGAAACTTTAGACCTAAGTGATTTTAATAGTGAAGTTTAACAAACAAGAATAAAGGAAAATATTAACCTTACAAAACTCTTTGAGAAAATGGAAGGAAACACTTTTTAACTCACCTTATAAATTCTGCATAATTCTGAACTACAGGAAACATACATGCACACAATTTCTTTGAGATCTTTGGGTAAATATATATTTCTTTGGCAGAACATAAATTGTACTAATCAAGAAATGAATGAAATGATTAATCTCTTCAAAAAAGTCTGGTCCTCAAAAGACAATTAAAAAAAGTAAATAAGCAAGGCAAAATTTAGGGAAAACATTCAACAGATAATATAAGGAGATTTATAGATAGAGAAAGAGAGAAAGCTAGGACAAAAAGACATACAAAGTATATAACCATATTTTAATCAGCATGACAGTCTATAATCACCAATAAAAACATTGTCAAGACAAATACCTTGCCAAAAATTTAAACAGAATCTTATCAAAAGAAGACAGACACCTATAAAAATTCTCAACTTCATTAGCCACTAGGGCAATGCAAATTAAAATGTAAATTAAAGCAGAAACATAAATGAAAACACAATTTATTATTTTTACCACTTTACTCCATCAAGAATGCCTAAAATCAAAATACTTACATTATCAAAAAAATGTGCCAACATTACAAGTTTTGAAGAAGATGTGTAATAACTTGAACTTTCATACATTGTAAGAGTATTAACGGCAAAACTATTTTTAGAAGTTGTTTTGGCAGCTCTTTTATAAATACAAATATACATCTATCATACAATTCCAGCAATTCAACACCTAGATAATTAATCAAAGTAAATGACGACATTTCTCTACAAAAAGATAGTAATGTTAGCAAAAGAAATTAAAGTAAGTTTTAAAAAGAAGGGCAGTTATTAGTAAACAATAATTATTTAGTAAAGTATACAGCATTTAATATTATATACACATAACAATAGCACCTCAAAATATTTAAAGCCATATATGAAAAAATTACCAGGACAAATAGAATTATCAAGATATGTACGAAGATTCAAGGACATCTTTCAGAAAATGACAACACAAGTGAGCAAAATTCCAAAGTTACAAAATATTTGAATAATAGAATGAAACACTTTGTGTAATGAAAAAGAGGCAAAAGTAATACGCAACATGCAGGGAATGTGCTATAATTCAAGAACATCATGAAATATTTAGAATAATGATCATACACTTGGAAAAAAGTAGAGTTACAGCAAACAATCACTGTAGAAAGCAGCCTAACAGTAAATATGCTTATAGCCTATGGTCCAGTGATTCCACCCATGAGTTTTGTCACAGAGGTCCAAAAGGAAAAAAACCCACATGCTGATTGTGATGTTTGCTCAAGTAATAATTGTTAGAACAACCCAAGTTCTACTTTGCCAGAGAATGGAAGTAAAAAATATAGTGGATACACATGGTGGAATACAATGCACAAGTACAAAGTAACAACCACAATGGTTAATTGCAATATGAAGAAATCTTTAAGAACAGGGCTGATTTAGAAATGGTAAAGATGTAATGACATTTATAGCATAATATCATGTATGCAAAATGTTATCAAAAAACTTTACATGCGAAATATCAAGGACATATGTCAACAACATTGTAGTAGGTAACCAGTGGGCCATGGGAAATAGAAAAAGTGAACTGAGAACAGAAGAGAAAATACAAGAAAATAAAAGGACAGAGAATGTAGACAGAGAGTGATAGTAGATATATTGTGAATGGAATTATGGATGAAGTCACTCTCCAGATTTAAAGTACACTCATTTTTTTCTGTCTTCCATCTACAGAGAGCTTACTCAACATCAGCTGTGGAATACTGGCCAAAGTGAAAATTCTAACAGTGGGGAACAACTGATCTAACACAGACTTTGGCAATGAAGAAAATAATATACTTTTTGGGAGAATTGTGATAAGCTTAATAATTGTAATACCATAACAGGTATAGAAACCAAATGAGAAGAGGCATCAACATGTATACTTGGAGTGTTTTGCAATGGTGATCTTAACATCAAACTGATTCTTATTGACTATATATGGTAGATTAATGCAAATGAAATATATATGTATGTTTCCATAACTACATATATGCAAATATTTTTCTATTTCCCTGCTATTTTCACTCCTTAGTAGAAGTGTCTCAATTGCTGTTTCTTATAGTCATATTCACCCTGTTACACTACAAAGGATGCCAATTCCTATAGCATTGCATTTTATAATTTCTCTCTTGTATGCCATGTGGAAGATTTTGAAAGAAAATAACTTATCTAGAAAAAGAAGGCAAAAATAAATAAAGCAAATGCTCTTATTTGTTTCCAACAAAGAGGGATTCAATATTGTTAGTTGGAGACAAAAACTCAATTAATATAATTAAAGATAATTCATGTAAATATGTGTGGCAAATGGCACACGACCTTGATATTCAAATTGTGGTCTGAGAACGACAAGTACCAGCATCACCTGGACACTTGACAGAAATGCTGAATCTCTGCCCCATTCCAGTCCTTCTACATCAAAGTCTGTATTTTGATAAGATCCCTGGATTAACTGCATGAAATTTAAACTCCTAGAAGCAGTGGTTTACAAGAAAATTATCATCCATGGAACTATCATGAATAGGAGAAAGTAGGCTCCATTTAAAGCTGAAGATATTCACCTGTTTAGGTCCAGGATTGTTCCCATTTTATAACTTTTAAAGACAAGTCCATTGTTTAACTTTTTAAGCAACATTTCTAAAGTGTTTTAAAGTAAAAAAAAAAAAAAGAAAATACCTTCTGTAACTCAAAAAATATAAACATTTGGCTGAGGCAAAACGTTTTCCTATTCTACTCTAGATTTTCCACATTTGTCTCATTCTGAAAAGATGGTGACATCCTCCCTGAGTCAAGGGATATGGCACCTTTTAGCCGGGATTGAGAGGAAAATGCTGAGGCTACTTATATTACTGCAACATAGGAGTAGATTAAGTAGTTAATGTTAGTTACCAGTACAGGCTTTGACTTCATACATCCCTAGTTTGAGTGCTTCAATATTTCTAAGCTGTGTGGTTTGAGCAAATGATTTATTTAATTTATCTACTTGTTCCAACTGCAAAAAGAAGAGAATACTTTTTGCACTACAGGATTCCTGGGGGGATTAAATGATAATGCAAGTGAAAAGTTTACCATAGTGCCTCACATGCAGTAAACTAATGACATCACCATTTTCTCCTCTAATGCACTGATTTGCAACCCTTTCTGCACATTATAATCACCAGGGGTGCTATTGAAATAATAGTAATTTGTTGACCCCTTTCCCACATAGGCTCGGGTATTAAGAAAACATAGGAGTTACTAGCATGTGGCCAGAGTTAAACATTTTAAAAACCTAGCAGGTTCTAATGTGCAACTATATTTAAATATCATTCATCCAATGGAATGAAACGTAAGGCCACATATTTTACTTTTGACTAGAAAAGAAGGGGCCTTTTATTCCTCTGAGCCTACGATGGCCTTGACTGTTTCTATATCGCTCTTAAAATTCTTCTCAAAAAGAAGCGAATCTTTTATTTTTGCACTTTTTTTGAGGTTCCATTGAATGAAAAGTGGTTTGGACTTATTTCCTCAGGTACTTTCCCAATTCACACACAGGAATTGGTCATTTATTCTTTATATTAGTAATTACAGGATTATAAAATTATGGAATTTCCACTCATATTTATAGTATGTGATGTGCAGAAATAACCAATTTTCTCCCTCCAGGCTTGGACACTGAAGGTTTCCAAGCATGAAATAAGTAGATTTTGTTTATTTTACTTGAGTTGTGCTTGGGGTTTATTCTTTCTTTATTAGTCAATTTTATCAATGACACTTTGTATTTGCAGGGTCTTTGCAAGCCTTTCACTGTTAATTTCTCTTTCAACAACTCAAAAGTAAATCAAAAAGTAAAATTAAAAAAAAAATCTCCAGATTCTCTTTAAAGAATGAATTAAAATTTATGGAATATACTAAAAGTTTTTAAGATGTGGCAAAGTGTTTTCTTTTTAACACTTAATAGAAAATAGCTCAAAGCACTTTTATTACTAAAACATTTATAATTACTTATTATCATTAAAATTTTATTTTATTTTATTGATAGTTATTATCATTAAGGATTCTAGAGAATGCCCAGTAGTAAAATCTATTTGACATACCTAAGGTAGTTAAGATCCATTGAAAATGGAATGGCAAGAGCTCTTAGGATAGTGGGACAGAAAGTACTTAGCTAATGAACAGTGTGCCAGCAAGGGCCACCTCTTCCAAGTCACCACCAGTCGGAGCTCACTGCAGGCCGAGAGAGACACTAGGCTGTGATTGAACTTGGACCCGCTTCCTTTTTACCACATTGTTTCTTATATTACCAAAAGATATGATTAAGCAACTGTTAGGCTTTTTATTTTTCCTCTCCCTGAGGTCCAAAGCATTAAAATAGCCTACTTCTTGACTTAAGAGATAATTAGAGGAAAAGTGGAGAAAATATAGCCAGGGCATAGAGAAAAGCGCTGAATCATGGTAACCATAACCCCCAAAATGCAGCCTTTGATGCAATTTCCAGATAAAGATAATTAGCAATATTTCTCTTTTATTTGATTTTTCTTTTGCTTAAAGAAGAGAACTTAAATATCACTTTCTTTCTTTGGGGAAAACAATTTGCAGTTTCTTAGCATATTTGATGGTATTTATTTTTCTGATTTCATGCACTGAATGCAAATATCACTACAGTCCCATTTTTATTTCTGGAGTTCTGCAACATGAGATCTCAAAGCACCACAGCAACTATTTAATTCAGGTTAGCTCAGTAAAGATTCGTTCTGATAGAATTGGCCACTGCAATTGAAAATGAATTACCCCTCTTCATTTTGGCTCCTTTCTCCCACTTCCTTTTTTAAGTAGTTGACCACTTTTTCTTTTACTTGCCCATTACTGATTTCTACAGCCTAACTCCCAAAATGTTGCTCATTGTTGAACTTTGATATATCAAAACTGCTTGACAACTACACTTTCTCTTTACACCTAGAATATTTATTAATTTTGATCCTCTGCAGCAATTAGAGCACTTTCTCAGTCATACCCTGATTTCATATTTTAGCTCTGAATAAGACAACTGATAAAAAAATCTATCCAACTATTCTCTACACCTCTCCAAATCCTCTAATGGAGAATAATGAAAAGGTAAATAGATTAATAAGTTAAATTCTATTAACTATGTATATCTTTTTCTCCCCACTAATCCAACTTTTTTACATATATCAAAAGAAATTTTGTGAAACCACACTGTCAGAAAAGCGAATATTTAAGTACAGAAATGAAAAATATTTCTCTAATTCGTATCTGTGGGATAGTAGAACAAACTGAGCTCAATTTATTATTACTTTTCCTTCATGAGCGCTGCGGGTTAATGAGAACAATGTGGTCTCTGACTTCTATGTATTATTTAAACCCTTCATGTGGGCAGATGACAAAAATCTTCTTAAATCACAAATATTTGTCTTTATAGTTTTCCCTGCTCAACCATGTACAGTGATTCTCACTGCCACTTGTTCTCTCTAATTTGTCTTTTGGTGATATCTGATTTTACTTCTAAATATTTCTCATCATACTCAATACATATCAATGACTTCTTGATTTTCCTATATGCACAATATTTTTCACACTTTGCCCCACTCACTTCTACACCCCATATTTTCTATGATGTTCTGTTAGACTGAGGTATCAATTTCATAAACTGACACCCTAGATATCTACTCCCAGTTTAACGGGAGTTTGTGTGTGTGTGAAATATTTATTAACGCCATCAAATGGAGGTAATTTTTCCTTCCTCTGTACTCCCATAAAACTTTTTTGAAATTTCTTTCTGCTAGTTTACTATGCCTTTCACTGCATTATCTTGCTACTCATCTCAATTAACTTTATCTATCTATGTATCTATCTATCTATATGTATCTATCTATCTATATGTATCTATCTTTCTATCTAATTTTCTACCTACTTATCTATCATCAATCCACTCACTTTATATATATATATATGTTAATGAATTTTACAAGCTAAAAAAGTCTAAAAGTCTTATAGGAAAACAGAAATTATTAACATGACCCTTACCTAACTATTAATTCTTGTTTTTAAAAAATAATTCTGCTGCACAGATGAAACAATTTTCAAGTATTTTAGCTGTTTATGTTGGAACTTAACTATCTATCTTTAAATAATGTGATCATACCATTTTTCTCAAATTCTAAATTTTAGACATTATCACCATGCTATTTTATGGATTTTGTGTTTTATTTCTTACATTGTTATGACTTTTTTCTCATGCCACCATAACTCTTATAAAAAATTTTGGTTGAATTAATAGTTAGTATCCTATTAGTTAAATTACTGCTAGGTGGTCTGTGCTGGTTTGAATCTGTTACAGACCCCAGAAAAGCCTATGTTCTTTTAATTCAATATTGTGGGGGCTATTGTTGAGTGCCACTTTTTGAATAAGTTTCTTCCGGGGAGACATAACCCTGCCCATTTACCATGCACCTTAATCCACTTGCAGAGTCCTTTCAGGGAGACGCATTTGGAGAGAGCTCAGAGCTGAGAGAAGGTAAGAGAGACAGACTTGCCTTGAGAGGAACAAGCAAGAACACACAAAGGCTCAGAGACATTTTGGAAAGAAGGGCTAGAAGATGTCACCAGGTGCCTTCCCATGTGAAAGAGGAACTCTGGATGTCATCGGCCTTTCTTCAGAGTCAAGGTATCTTTCTCTGGATGCTTTAATTTGGACATTTTCATGGGCTTAGATGTAAAAATTGTAGCCTAATAAATCCCCGATGTAAAAGCCAGTCTACTTCTGGTATATGGCCTTCTGGCAGCTTTAGCAAACTGGAACATGGTCTAACTAATAATCTCCCAAATACCAATGAATTAGCACAATATATACTTCTTTCATATGGATTCTGTTTCTCATCAGAGTGTAGAATTGCAGTGATCCTTCACTCTTAACAAAAGAATTAGAAGGGAAAAGGGTAACAATAACATCTTATTCTTAAAAGGCAAATTTTGAAAGTTTCTGTATGCATTTATGTCTAAATATCAGAAGACAGCCCTCATGATTGAGAGGTATTCTATAGTCATTTTTCTTCCTGGATAGAAACCAATTGTGAGCTTTGGTGGAGAATAAAGCTTGTCTTAGGCAGAGAGACTCTTCCGAGGAAAAGAGAAATTTCTAGAGCACTCATGTGGTCTGGTGTGTGGGATTAAACTCTGGAGGGGCCCTAGGTATATAGCAAATGTTCCTTGCTTTCTTTCTCCTATACAAGACTTTTACTGAGTGGGTTGGTACAGCAGGCTGGTGGCTGAGCTGCACAAGGCATGAGTTATCTGTAATCTTTTGGTGCTTAAGTCCCAAAGTCCTGCAGGATGTAGGAGCCAATAATCACCCAGTACTCTTGAAACAAGAGGTAAACTGAAACTAAGTATAGCTACAATCCAGTTCCAAACCAATTCCTGCTGGGCAATCACAACGTGATCAGTCCTTCACCTGTTCTAGAAGGAAAAAATATCAACTTCAGTCTCTAGAGTTATTTTACATACAATACAAATTTTAAGACAGAAGAAGCAGGAAAAAGAGAACAACAGTAGAAATGACCTCCATTATTTTAACTGGCAGATGTGTTTTTTTAAATAATTATTTGAGATACATTTTAAAAAATAATATGAAACCTGAACAGAATGAAAGAAAAGGCAGTGTCAACAAAGAAACGAGATCTATGGGGAGGGTGAAGGTGGGGTGGATACCCGTGTTCCTAGCAGGTAGGCTTCTCTGCTTTAAGTGGAGAAACGTGACTTCAAGAGTCTTCCTGTTTTTGATGTTGTGTCTCTTTCCATATCACAATATGGACATGACAGTCAAGTTTCTGAATTATTCAAAGATTCAAAGTGGTGAACGCCATTTCCATTCATACGTCATGGTTGAAACTCAGCCCTGTGGGCATACCTAACTTCAGAAAAGACAGAGAATTGTTCTCTAGAGATACATACCACAGTAATATGCAAATTGGGTGAGAAATAGCTGGCCAGTTTCTGCTACTAATCTTTGCTATGACCACACATTGTTTGTTGTCTACCCAATTAATAGTTATAATTACATCATTTTTTATTTCACAGCATATTTTTTATCCTGCGGATAAAAATTGCCATTTTCAAAATGGTTTCATTTTCACCAGAGCTCCAACAACCCTAAAAAATGCAAATCAATACAATACTGTACATTAAAACCTCGAGTAATCTAGTATCAGCATTTTTTTCCCAATGGATATTCATTTCCGGAGTCCTGTCCTCCTATTCCAAAGTAGAAGTTAGTTGTTAAGATTGGTGCATAAAATTTTTTGTTGGAACTTTCTTTTGCCATTCTCCTCTAAATTGTTCTATTTGAGGGTCCTGGGCTTTTCCCTCTCAGCTGATTTCATTTGGTTGGGAATCATGCTATAAGAGTCTCCTGAGAAAAACTGCATAGAAAAAGATGTTTTTTTCTGAATATATGATCATGCATTAGTAAACTTTTACACTTGATTGAAAGTTGGGGCTGTATAAAATTCCTGGTTAAAAATATTTCCTTTCAAAAGTTGAAGACATTGTTTTTATTGCTTATATATTCCAGTGTTGCGTCTGCAGACTATAGTTTGTTCTAGATGTCATTCCTTATAACATTTGCTATTATTGTTGCTCTCCCCTCTTTATTTCATACTTTATCCTGGAAATTTCATGGTATGTTTTGATGCGATTTACTGTTGTCATCATTATGACTTTTCAATCTAAAGAACTGCGTCCTCTGCTTCTCATATCTTTCTCATATTCCCTTTTTTTTTACTTTAAAAATCTTTTTTAGAAATGTTGGAGTTCTGGAATTTATCCACTCATATTGTTAGATGACTTTATTCTACTTTCAGGAGTTATTATAAAATGTGTCATCTAGCCTTTCCATTATTTCCAAAATTTAAAAAAAGTCTCTGTCTTACCATTCATTTTTTTTTTCTATTTTAGTCTTGTTATATAGTGTAACAAATTAGATATATATTTTTAAAGATTTTTTTCTGGTTGTACTTTCTGTGTTCCAATCTTGTTCCCCATTTTCCTTTGTTTGTTATGATTTTTGTCTTTTATTTGGGGATTTTTCCTCAAATTTGGGGCAATGATTGCCTGTCCATTTTAGGAATGTGTCCCTATAATGTTAATTGAAAACTTCCTGTATATCAGTACATTTCATCACATGATCATCTTCATTACTGAAGGGTATGTTAATTAAGAAAAGTTCTCCTCAAGGATCATTGAAGGCTTGTAATGACTGATGTTTTCACTAGAAAAGATTCATTTTCGTATAACTCATACTGCTGATGTTTGTCAACCATTCAGAGGAGATTAATGTAACTCTCACTTATAACTTCCATCTGATTACTTTTTATTTTATTCCAGTCCTTATCCTGATTTATCTCTGGACACTTTATTACTAGGTCTGAGTTCGTCCTCTTTCAGTTTTTGTAAAGATTAGACAATGGTGCTTACTTGTGTGAAGAGAAGGTAGAGCAAAGGGCTCCTGGGATATTGATGTAGTGATATTGGTGTCAAGTAGAATAGGGTTCTAGGGGAGACTAAACAGCCTTCTATGAACTCGTGAATTAATTTAAGCCCCTTACCTCAATTGTACTTTCTGAAGTACTTGCTTAGTACTTCAGTACTTTCGGTACTCAGGAGTGTTTGACTCCTGAGTCGCTCCTGGTTCCTGCTGGATCAGTTGATTTGCTTCTCATGATTGCTTTTTTATGCATGTGTAGGCACCTGAAATCGAACCCGGGTCTCCGGCATGGCAGGTGAGAACTCTGCCACTGCGCCTCCATTGCCCGCCCTCATCATTGCTTTTTGAAAACTCTTAGGGTCCCACTTCCTCCACTAATGTTCGTCTTTCTAATTTCCAATTTTCAAAATCTGTTATATCCTTATCTTGTTACTGTCTTCTCCCTGTTCCTTCCATGCTGTACTGGTTACTGTCATTTTCCTAGGGAGTCAGGAGTACGAGATGCTAAACATACATGGTCAACAGAGCTTGTTTAATAACAAATGTATTATACTAATATTACTTTCTACTATATAGAATTGCATCCTAATATCTCACTTAAGGTTGAGTGTGCATCTCAATTCTCATTTATAGTAATTAAATTACCGTGGAGACTTTTCACAGCCTGTGCTCTCTCTCTGAGAAGCATACACACACACATATGTATAAAAATCAAAATAATTTAATGACTAGAAAAACATAAGCACGAAGTGATCAGAATGAATCCAAAACTGATCAAAAGCGATACAGGCTCCCTGCCCTGGAGCATGTGACTGAACATCGTGTACGTTTGTGTGTGTGTGCATGTGTGTGTGTGTGTGTGTGCGCATCAGATGATTTACAGATACGATTGGCAGAAATTATGCCAGGTTTGCATTTCTTAGATAGATGTCCTTCATTATAGAACTTTTAATCTCCTTTTGAATCTATAGTATGTGAGTAGTTAGATGTCAACTCAAAATTGTCACGGATTTATTTTCATTTAGTTAACAGAATGGACCTTGTACTCTCTAACTAATCTCTTGACCTTGACAGAAAATATCACTGGGTCTGGAGGTAATGCAATTAATCTGTACTGCAACAAAGATCACTTATTTTTTTATTAGTCTGCAGACATAAAATCTTTTTTTAGAATGTTAAAAATTTTTAACTACTTTAAAAGCGGTTGAGAAATATTAAAATATAACTTCTTAAAAATGAACTATAATACTAAAGTTATCATAACTTTAAGTACGTCAGTCATATTGCCTACTGAGAATGCTATGGAATAATTTCCTGTTAATTGTACAATTACGATCTTTTTAAAATTTAGGTACATGTATCACTGATTAAACATTAACACAGAAGGATTCAATTCAAAGAAAATAGTTACAAAGTTCATAAGCCTGATGCAAAGGCAAACTCTGATTGCGATGCAAGTTATCTAATTTTGTTAGACAAGTATAGTGCAAAAATTTGAAGCAAGGAGCTGTTTTAGCTGCTGTCAGAGCTTAAAGCTATCAACACTCTTTTTGGTATACTTTGTATTGTGAATGTCATGACTATTCACTGGAAAAACAGTTTAGTAGGTAAATGTTTTTGACTCATTTCTTGGTTTAAATTTTGAAGTTAGCAGTAGATATCTAATGGTGAAAATCCAAGCTATAAGTCAACTTATTAGGAAAAATTTTTGAGAAATGGGAAATGGAAATAGTACTGTACTTGATTCACACTTCAGTTCTGCTTAAATGAATGTTTAACTTTACCCAGTGATTATTTATTAATGAAAAACATGTTGCATTCCAAATAATACAAACTAAAAGATAATGCACATTAAAAACATGTTTTCTATTAAATAAGCATTGGTGTTATCTTTAGGGAAGTAAGAGACTTAAATAATTGGTATGACATTCCGTTTAGCTAAGTATTAAGATGGTATTTTTTCTAATTATCTAGAAATATTGCCTTAATTTTTATTTGTAGACCAAAAAGACAATCTTATTCACATAAACACATTATGTTTTTTTTGATCAGAGACCGTTTCCCTGTGCAACCACAATAGATATTTTAGGAAAGAAAGAAAAAGCAAATAAAAATACCCTTATCAATATTGTTTTGTACTGAAAAAGAAATATTTGATAATTAATTGAGATTTTATTTTAAATGAAACGACTTTTTAATTGTGTAAAATCAACAAATAGTCTTGATTTCCATTTGGCACATATCACCTACAAATAAGATACTTTAATTATGTATTATATTCAGTTTATTCTAATTATGTTTAAAGGAGTACCTTGTAGTTATATTTAATACATTTCATAAAACTGAGAAACGGAATGAATTAAGGGATAATCAAACATATTTTTGTGCACTATTCTTTTACTAATTATCATGGCTTTATATTCTAAAGTTTTGACCATTCTTCAAACAATTAAATCAAGAGACACACCATCTCACTTTATAACTATTATGCTAAATAATCTCATTAGTAGTGAAACATAACAAAAACTTGCAAATTTGAAGAACAATTACTCATTGTCACAACTGCAATTAAGAATAATGGAGATACTGCACTTAAAGGCAAGTACCATTAAGCAGAAGCCTTTAGACAGAAAGAATTAGGAGTAATAGATACAAAAAAAAAAAAAATACTGGCAGCCAAGAAAAAGTTAAAAAATAGGTTAGACATATTTTAATTAAAACATACTTACCAGGAATTTTTATTAGAACTTTATCATTCCTTTTTTTTATCTATTAATTATGAAATGGGTTTTACGCTTAAAGTACGATTTTTCTAACAACTCTTCCTTGTCATTGGGACAATCAAATGATGAGTAATAATTCAAATTAATGTGAAAAATCATCCATATGATTTAACTATGAAATTAGAGATATAGATGATTCTTGGATATAAGAAAATTATAAGCTTTTTACTCTGTCTTCAGAAACAAGTATTTCAAAGAGGAAAGAAAATTTAGATCTAAATGCTGACGTATACAAACATATAAATAAATAAATTGAAGCTCTTAACACAACGAATGCACAAAAACTATTTTAGACTTGTTGAACTTCACCTAGGTGACATTCAATAGTAAGTTTGTTGAATGAGCTCTTATCAAGGTGTTTACATGGCTATAAATGAGTAATTTTTAAAACCTATTTAATAATACTAATAATAGTAATATAACAATAATTCCTATCACTTGTTGAGTGCTAACAAATTTGACTGAGACAATAATCCTTATGTCCAATTATCACCATTTTGCAGATTAAGAAATGTGATGCAGATAATGTAAGTAGCTTGACCAAAACTGCAAAATCAGATACAACATCAATCATAGAACCCAGGCCTGTCTAACACCAAAGCTGATCTTCAGCAGCCCCTCAGATTTTGTATAGTGTTGGAACAAAAGAACAAATTTGCAGTAGTTTCTGCTGGATGCTGCATTTCCCGCATGCACATCCACTTCTGAAAACCTTTATTGTGGTCAGTGAACCGTCTTAGGCACTAGAACGTGCAGAAAGTATTATCCTTTACCTTGATTAGCTAATATACTAACCTGCTCAGGAAGCTATTGCACTGTATTATTTTATTCGTATGTATGGAGTCAGAAAGTACTGTAATCAGGATGCCTTCCCTAATTTCAGTCAGAAGGTAACCTTTAGACTATTTTGCTTATGATTTGTAGCTGTTTCCCTGGAAAAAAACTTTAAGAAGGCAATTTGGATCCTCATGGTGTAGGACCATGAGACAGATTGCAAAAGTCTTGGTGATATAAAATAATATATTATGTGCATGATAGTGACAGCAGTTTGGACTTTTGCCTAAGGAAATGGGAGGAATTAAAGTTTTAAAGCAAAGTCTTAACTCATGAAAATATGTGTTTTCACAACACAGCTTTGGACGGTGTGGTAGGTCTGGAGCAGAACAGGGGTAAACTATAGTTAGAAAGGAAGACAGAATTAAGAGGTTATTACGTTGGTTCAGACTAAGAATCATGAAGGCCTGGCTGTGCAGCTACAGTGAGGATTAGGAGGACAAAATGTCCTGAGTAATATATAAATGCTGCCATTGAAAGGATTTCATGAATCACTGATTGGGAGAGGAGAAAGAGAATTTGAAGAGGGTCTGATTTAACATGTTATAACTTGAATGGTTATTAGAATTAAAAGTATCCATGATTCAAAAGAAGAAAACTATGAGGAAAATGATAATTTTTCCATCAAATTGTTCCAGAAGCCCATCATTTTTATTTAAATAAAACGATGAAAATATATACGGATAAGTGAAGATAGATAGATAGATAGATAGATAGATAGATAGATAGATAGATAGATAGAAATAGACTAACAATAATGATCCAATAAACATAAGAAAAGTAAGATGTCAAATTAAGAGAAAATCAGGCTGAATTTATTCTTTTGTTCACTTGTTTATTAGCTAATTTTAGGAATCTTCTTGATTCCAAAGCCCTCAATGTTTTATTCTCTTTGCAGCCAGGAAATAATTACTCTAGCAAACATTTGAAGTAACAAAACCTTGGAAACTATTGCATGTCTAAGTTTGCTGCAACTTTGCTATATGTCCTTTATTAGTCTCCTGGCTTTGTCAAAGTGTCATATCTGAGTGGGTGACTCCTGATTCTTTGATTAATTCTTTTGTAAGCCAAATCACAACAGATAATGTAGAGAAAAAGCAGTCTAATCTTACACTAGGACATTTTCTCATGAAGAAAGATTGGCTTTATGAGTGACTTTGTTGAAAATATGGAGATTTTTCCATTCTTTCTTTTCTCCTGTCTTTAAAGGTTTTCAGTGTTTGGCTATTTCCCAACAACATAACTGAATAGTTTCACTTATTGAACAGTAAAATGTAGGGAGACTGGCCTAAAGTGGTTTTGACTTTGTGTGGGTTTTTTTGTTTGTTTGTTGACAAATCCTACACAGGAAGAGAGCTTCAGAGGGCACCAAATCTCTAATATATTGAATCTGAATTGGTGATTGCTTGACTATACTCCAATATTGTGGCTGAACAGAGTGGAACCAAATTTTCCAGAGCTCCTTGAACATATGAGGCATAGAACCGATGAAGGAGAGCAGCTTATCAGTGGTTGGAAGACATTGCTGCCCTTACTCAGTAGATCTTTTATATTGTTTCAATATCACACTTTTGACGAAGAACTTAAACTTCTGTATTAGGACTGAGTTATTTCTACCAGCAAATTAAGTTGACCAAGAACTTAGGAAACAAGTTGTCAGCAGTGGCAAATTCAGATATTTTTCTGGAAAATACAATCACTGAAAGGAAAAAAGTACCCAAATTATTATAAAGAAAGAAGTATGCTGTTGTTTTATTTAGGAGAGAATTGCATTCTGGTAATATATTAATACTGTAAAAAGGAAAAGCTGGAAGTACATAGAATAAAAGCAAAGAAAAGAAAGGAAAGAGGGAAGCAGGAAAATTATGTTGTAAAATGGCTAAAATTTTTTGCTCAAATATATTCTAAGCCATGGGTAAAATATCACATATTTATAAAATTTCTTCTGTCTTGCACGTGTTCAATCTATCTTTAAGATAATATAAACCATATCAGAGAATGGAACAAATGCTATTGTGGTTCCTTGTGCATTGATGTATGAGCACCATACATTACCTAACCATTCCATTGTCTAAAAGCTAGTTAATGATCTAGGTTCAAGTACTGTCAAGCTATGTTTTCTGACCAAGTAAAGCCCATTGCTTGTTTTTGCAAGCAACATTTTATTAGAACGATAAAACTATACACATTTAATTACAATTGTGTATGGCTACACTTATGCTCCACCTGCTTATTGAATAATTACAAAAGAAACAGAATGACTCACAAAGTCTGCACTATTTATTATCTGGCCCATTCCAGAAATAGTTTGCTGACACTTGATGTAGTTCATAAATCACTGATAAATGTAATCCATCTTATTATGTAATTTCTATATAAATGTATTATATTTTCTAATATGAAGTAATATCATATTCCACTTAATAAAATGAAAATATATAATTCTCTAATTTGCCTTTTGCTATGCAATAAAAAGCACAGAAGCCACTTTTTAAAATAATTCCAAAAGTTACTTTATTAACAGTAACATACTTTGCTGCCTATTTAAACCTAGCATGTGTTACATCTGGCAAACTCCTGTTCCTGTCTCAAACTATTAGAATATAAAAACTCTATCACAGTCAAAGAAGTTTGGGAAACACTGATCTATACTTGTCTGCCTTCACTTTAGATTCATTGATTACATTATTCAATAACCTTGCTAGAAATAAATGGTGCGTCGTAGGCTGAAAAGTATCTTGAGAACAATTTAGTATGGTCTTAGAAGAACCACCTTCTAGGTATTTTCACTCTTTTTACTTTTGCTTCCTTCTAGTTATGAATTTTTGTTGTTAAGATTGCTAGACAACAATTACAGAAGATTGATATTTGAACAAACATAATGCTGCATATAAGATTTTGAATAACAACTTTGCTTTACATACTGTAATGGTTTGGTAAGAGAACCCAAACTGAAAAAAGTGTGAAGCAAAACTTAATATTAAAATGACATATTTTTCTGGCCAATTTATTTTTCAAATGCTGCCTATATTGTGGATTATAATCTTTGCATGCCTATGACTTAATTAATATTTATTCTCTACTTAGTAATAGCTTAGGACTCTCCAAATGAGAAGTTAACTTCTTTTTTTACATGAAAGTATGATTGACCTGTGTGATTTTTAGACTATCACTCTCTACTTATGCAACATAAGACCTTTAAAAATATCTCTCAAACTTTGGGGACTCCCAAGATAATAGGCTAAACCCTTGATTTTGAGGCTTGCCCTTATAAAACTTATTTCTGTGGCAGAGAAGCTAAGACTGCCTATAATTATGCCTTAGAGTTGCTTCCAAGAAACCTCTTTGCTCAGATGTGGGCTCTCTCTTTCTAAGCCCAATGCTGCAAGAAAAATCATTACTCTCCTTTCTATGTGGGACATGACATTCTGGGGTGAAAATCTCCCTGAAAATGGGAGACATGACTCCCAGGATTGAGTCTGGCTCTGTCACTGACTGATCAGCAATGCCTTCTGGACTAAAAAGGAGAAAAGAAACGTATAAAGGTATTAGTAACTAGGAGAGTTCAAATGGAGTTGAGGCTATTCTACAGGCTAAGCTTATGGAAGCATCAGCTAAATATCGTGAATTGCCATGGTTTGCCATGCCTCAACAAACATCATTGCTGTTAGCCCTAAAGAAAACCTAGGACTCCAACTGAAACTCCACAAAAACTTCATGTAGTAAGTTTACTTTCCTGAATCATATAACCTCCAGAAGGTTCCTACACCAGCTAAGTCCTGAAACACAAGCCAGCTTCTCCAAGATTATCAACTACTTCCATCCCCCTACACTATATTGTTGACACCCCTTTGCAACATGAAAAAGTTAGAATGGGCATAGTCTGAAGACCCCTATAGAATAAGAGGAAGCTCAAAGGAAAAGGTATTATAAAAAAGAAGATAGGATTTAACAAATGAGTATGACTGCTGAATCAGTACAATAGTATTTCTTTTAACTTCCAGTGTTTTGGAGCAGGTAGAAGGAAAAATCTGAAATGTGGATTGGTAACCCATAGAAAACTTTGAAATCTATTCTGTAATTACTTGTTAAAAAGTACATTGAAAATTATTGCTTTTTTGTATATCTATATTTCACAATAAAAAACGTTTCAAAAATATCTATGTTGGAGGTAATATAAATAAGATTACAAGGGTTCCCTTCACCCTGTTAAAAATAATTTAAACATTAAAGTAGTGAAGAATCAGCCAAGGAAATCACTGGTGGGAAAACAAATTAAATGTGAGGAAACACATAGTATTGAACTATTGATATTACTAAGTTTTCATAAAATTTATTTATGCATAATCATATTAAATGAAGTGTCTAAATTAATAAAAATAGATATTTAAATTTATGAAAAACTAAAGTGGAATGAACTGAAGTACATCTTTTGTTGACACTATTTCTTGGCAGCTTGTCTGTTCTTGGTTGTTCTTCTTTAAATATGGCATTTAGCTTCCCTGACACACATTTCAATGACAGTAAAGATGTTTAGAATGTAAACAAAATCACTATATTCCCAGACAAAATGAATATTTGATAAATAGCCACTATTATCTCCCACCTATATAAAATATCCAGATATACCATCTCAAGCTTCAACCGCGTATAGCTTTCTCCTGCTGCTAAATGATTGCGCAATGGCTGAATATTGGGGACAAAGAAGAACCTATAAGGTGAATTTCTGGTAACCAGTGAAAACTATATCTTCTTACCTCGAAAGGAAAGTCAGTGCCACCAATAGAAACCATTTTTTTGGTACATGCCCGTGTGACGACCAACTATTAAATACAGCTTGAGTTACACAAACATCAATAAACGCCATTCCAATTCATTAAAATGCATTCATTTCTATTTAGTCTCTGTGGACATATGATAAGCCAGGAACTAGTCAAGGGATTGAGAATATGTCAAGGTACAATATTCAATGTGAAAACTATGACCTAGGTACAAGGGCAATTGCTGCTTTACTATTTATAATTGGAAGGCAAGTGGGGAAAATAAGAGTCAAAATGTAAGAATTCACTCTGCTAATTTACAAGTCCATCAATAGTAAGAAAGAAAAAGTTGCTGGGTATGGATTTTACTCCCATGCCTTCTGGAGAGCAAGGAGGGAAAGATTACTGACATCGTGAAGCGCTGCTCTGGGTGTGCAGTATGCACTCTGGCGACCTATACTCGGAACAGAAGGTGGAGCCCTGGATGAAGGATGACGTCCGTGCACAGCTTCTGAGGAAGGAATTTAGGGTTGGGGTGGGGTTATCGAGGAATTAATTTTGTAGGCACCACACAAAATTTATTTGAGGAAGAAGGCAGTGTGATGTCACAACAGAGATTACATGTTTCCAGATATTCAAATGAGAGACAAGCCAGAAATTTCCCTTGGTCATTAGGGTTAGGGTTATGGTTATGGTTAGGGTTAGGGTTAGGGTTAGGGTTAGGGTTAGGGTTAGGGTTAGGGTTAGGGTTAGGGTTAGGGTTAGGGTTAGGGTTAGGGTTAGGGTTAGGTGGTTGGGAGATAAGTTACCTTTAAGACAGGAAAGACAATGGTTAAGTTGGTGGCTGCTTGTGTTATTATTTTAAAATTAGGCATGCAGCTGCTCGTTTGGGAAAGACTGCTTTAAGATGGTTGAAGGATTTCATTGGGAAAAATAGAATCCTCTGGAGGCAAGGCAAATGGATAAATTCAGGTTTTCTGCTTTTGATGTGGTACGTGCCTGAGCCAGCCCTGAACCAGTGCTCCAGGGCTCACATACTGCCTGGGAATTCTGAGACCTGGGAAATCTGTGAACAGGGAGAAGGGCTGCTCTGAATAGGCAACAATTCAGTGCCATGGTAGCAGCTGAAAGTCAATTGAGCCTGGCAACAGACCCTCCACATGACCTGCTATTCTACCAACTCAACAACTTTGTGGAGTACTGCTGGGTAATGCAGTACCTAATTTACTCTTTCAGTGCATATTAGGGGCAACTTAATCCTAATTCTGTGCATCACATTTGAACTGTCCATGCCAGGTGCTACTCCGTCATCAGCGTTCCACTTCCTGGTTGTTTCAGGAAGTGAAAATTCCTTATTCTCTGATTTTCTATCTGACTCAGTAACTGAGAATCTCCAAAAAAATGCATATTATGAATTGAGTTGGATCATTAATTGGGGAAAGAAGAATAGACTATCAGTGTATATATGTGTGTATTCATAAATGCATGTTTGCTTGCATGCATGTATCTATCTAACGGATCAGTATTTGGAAGTCATAATAACTTTGACATTATAATGCTGTCTGGTAATCAGCTCTAAGATCAATCAATAGTCAGGTAGCATCACATCCATCCATCAGCCCCGTTAACATTAGTCCAAATTAACATGTAATACAAGTGAAACCGAGCAAACGAAGCTTTAAAACAAATCCCTTTATCTTCTCAAGAATAATCTTTACCCTTATGTTCTTCCTTTATAGTAATTTCGGCGATGCTAATGAAATCAACATAGAAACATACAAAGCCAATATTTAGTCATAATTACTTTTAGGAGACAGACTGACACCTAAGCTTTTAAGATTTGACTAAAGCTGCATGAATACATGGAAATATATAAAGGAAATGTATGAGTCACCCAGAAGGGGAAATTTAGTCAACCATGAAAGCCTAAAAAGTTTCAACTTCCTTCTCTTTTACATATTGGGCTTTCATATAATATCTTAATTAATGTTAAGAATGGAGTCATTGCTTTTAAAATGCATTTTTGAAGATGTTTACAAACTGCTTTATGGAAAGGCATGGACTTTTGAATAATATCCACATGAATTAAATAAAATTTCCATCATTGACTCTTATGTCATTGGCTATTTGTTTATTACCTTTGGGTCTCAGTTTCTGTATCTGAAAACCAGGGATAAAATAATTCTAAAAATCCAGAGTTACTTGGCTGATTAAATGAGCAATGTTAGATGATATTACATTTTATTCTCCTTTCCTTTCCTGTTACTAGACCTTCTGAGAAGAAATGTCCTTCTATTAATGTTTTTCAGACGAATGTCCTATCTCACCAAGTCTTAATGATAATTGTGAAAAAATATTTCTCTAGCTGAAAATTTTAGATATCCATTGTCTATATCACATATTCTAAGGATCTATGATACTGATCTTAATCCATGCGTACTTTTTCTGAACCTCTTTTCTATTGCTTTGGACCAGATATAAATTGACAACTGACTTTTTATATCACAAACAATTCAACTATTTTCAACTAATAAACATATATTTATTGAGTATCTACCATGTACCATGCAATGTTCTAGGCATGACTAATATGGTGATTGAATGAAAGAGACAGACTTTACAATTTCACATACCTAGGAGGTGGCTGGGGAGGTACTTGATTTGGGGTGGTCAGCAGAAACTTTCTGAGGAATGTATCTGTAAACTTACGTAAATAATAAGAATGAACTCTCCATAGAAAATCATAGGAGGGAATATTCTACTCACTCCAAGTAGCTGGTGCCAAAGCCTCGAGCTTGGACAGACTTTAGGTGTTTGAAAAACAGAAAAAAACCCATGAGTCCTGTACTGGTAGACAGTGGGACAGTGGTGAGAGAGTGACATTCCCAATATGTGGAGTGTTTGTAATATAGCTTGTCACTGGAAGAACAAGACGTAAGGTAAAGTCACACACTAGTAGGAGGACACAATCTGTGTTTTTTAAGACAGCGTCCTTGTTGCTATGGATACAATTACTAAAGGGAGTTGAGTGGAAGCATGGAGTCCAGTTAGAAAGGAACTTTTACACCCCAGGATAGACTATGGCTAGGGGAGCAGTAATGGAGATGGACAATTTAAAGAATGACATAGGTTCTCCTCCATGGCATCTGGTTTTATAGATTTACTAGGCACCCCCAAACTCTACATATGCTAATGCCATTTTAAATTTCTTTCATTACATGTGTGAATCTTTGGCCAAGCACCTTTTTAGTCTATTTTACATTAATGCTGTTCTTTCTTGAGAACCCATTCATTGGATATTATAAATAATAGTCCAGGAAAGTAAATTTGACTATTCAGTACAATCTACATCACCAATTATTCATTTCCCATGCCCTTCTTACAAAATGCATGTTGAATGAATCATTGACTGAATAAGCAAATGAACCAGATGTGATGAAACATCTACACCTTTTCTTACAGCCTTCAAATTCTGGCTTTAAATATCAAGGCCCCAAGGTCCTCCTTCAGGTTGCATCTGTCAGTTTTCTGTGATTAAACCACAAGACTGGTTTAATCAGTGGTTTTGGTGAATATTTGATCACACTTCTTATTGTTTTCTTGGTTCGCAGGTAATCCTGGGAAAATTTGCTTTATTACTTTGATTATTCCAATCATTCAATTGACTGCTTGTATATTTACTAATACACTTACTTAATAAACTGCCCACTACTCTCTTAGGTATACTAAAATAATTAAGTTATTAATTCATTTTGGGTTTTTCAATCCAAGAACTTAATTTTTCCCATAATTAGCAGTACAAGTAAATGTCCCATATTTGCTTTCATCTACATATCTCATTGCATGTATTCCGGGTGTATTAGCTTGTAAAACTGCCGGAATGCAATATACCAGAAATGGGATGGCTTTTAAAAGGGTCATTTAACAAGTTACAAGTTTGCAGTTCTAAAGAAGTGAAATTGTCCAAATTAAGACATCAACAGGAGTTTACCTTCACTCCAGAAAGTCTGCTGGTTTTTCTAAACAATTCTGTCAATTGGAAAGGCACGTGGCTGACAACTGCTAGACCCTTGTTCCTGGGCTCCGTTGCTTTCAGCCTCTTTTTCTGTGAGAGTTTATCACTTTGATTATTTGGGGCTGGCTTTCATCTCTTGGCTTCCCTTGGCTCTCTCCTGGTTCTGGCATGCTTAACATCTCATAGGAAGTCATGTGGCAATGTCTGCCGAGATCCAAACATCCATGTGTCTGTTCTCCATGTGTCAGTATATATGTCAGCTCTGCTCTCTGTGGGTTCTGAGTTCTCTCCAAAATGTGTCCTTTTTTAAAGGACTCTGCTACACTAATCAAGACCTACCTGAAATGGGTGTACTCACATCTCCATCTAATCAAAAAGTCATACCCAAAATTGGGCATGCCACATCTCCGCAGAGATACTCTAATCAAAAGTTTCCACCTTACAGTACTAAATCAGGATTAAAAGAAATGGCTGCCCCCACAAGATAGGATCAGAGTTAAAACATGGCTTTCCTGGGGTACATAATAGATTCAAACAGGCACACCATATAAGCATTTCTAGAGTTCAATATTAATTTGTTTCTTGTTCTGTTGTTTATTATGACCCTGAATAATTTACTATCCTTTAAGATATTTTATAAGAATAAAATGTATCAGAACAGAGGTCTTTAGAGAACATCTAACTAATGTTTTTTAACTTTGATTTATTATGATGAAATCTTTTGTACAAATGAAAGCTTATTCATAGAAATAAGAAAACAAAGGAGACAATAGAGAAAATGCACTTTTGAAATGCCAGGAGACATAGAACACTCTAGTCTACTTCAATTTCCATTAAAGTTGTTTCTGAAAAGGTTAGAGGAACCCATAGGCTGCCAATGAATCCAGATTACAAATAATTGTGATTCAATTTAGCTTTCTTACTAATACAGATGAAGATAAGGAAAACCAAAAAGTTTCTTCTTGTAGGCACAGCTTGGGTGCCTAAATGTTAGAATAGGGAAGAATGGAAGAGACTTGACAGCTTAAAGATGTGTATTGAATCCTGCCTTATTACCTCTTCCTGCCTGTGTTATCTTGTCCAATGTAGTCACCATCTCTGATAGCACATACTTTTTAGAGGCAGTTGTGGTCATTATGTGCAAAATAAATGATAGAGTATAAAATATCCCCCATATTTTAATCAATTCACTCTAATATTCTATGGTTTATATAGATAATATTATTTTGTTGTATAATTGAATAAATTTGAACCTTGGTCTGAAGACGGCAGATAGTGGCTGATCTAGGAACTAAGCATATTTATATCTGACCGAAGTCCTATTTTCTTAGCACTGACCGCAGGTCTTAATTCACAAAGAAAGGGAGTTCAGGAACTAATAACATTATATTTATTTGATACTTTCATTAAACTTCCAAAATAACAATCTCATTCAACCCCACAACAAACCTGCAAAGTATTTTGTGTTTCTTCTTTCTTTTTTTTTTAAATGAGCTGGCACCAGGAATTGAACCCAGGTCTCCAGCATGGCAGGCAAGAACTCTGCACTGAGCTATCGTTGCCCACCCTGCAGTGGTTTTAATCCTTCTTTACAGAAATGTTAACTAGAATTGAGGGGTTAAATAATTTGACAAGTTCTCTTAGCTAGGAAAGCAGAGCAATAGATTTGATCTCGGATTTTTTTTTAGGCTTTTAAGTCCAGGAATATTTTGAATACATGGTGGTTTCTCAGTCAAATATACAGCATTACTGCAGCTTGGTTGTATCTGCTTTGTTACTTGGGACAAGGAAAAAAATGATATTCCAATCTTTGATTCTTGTCTTTTCCTGTTGTCTTATTTTTTTTAAATCTCAAAATTATACTATAAAAGCTGGATATAATTTAAAAATACAACAGCCTAAGCCCTTTTGGCAGTTTAGAGAAACAAACAGGGCTTATTTTTCTTTCACATCTGAACCCCTTGGTAGTTACATAAGGTTTTGATAGAATAGCTACTAAGATGCTCATCAAAATTCAGTACGAATCCTGAGTGTCTAATCTGTGAATTTGGCATCTTGGAGCATGCAACAGGCCAGGGAGCCTGCTGGCACTTAAGACTCATGACAGTACTTACAGAAAAACTCTCTGGCAAACCACAACATAAACACAGCACATGGAAATTACTCAGGGATAACTTCCTTCAGGCTATTCTTTCAGCCACAAGACTATACAATACCAGTTCTCATTTAGTCCTGCTGGAATTCAAATGGCTTCTGAGTAGCTTCCAGCATCTGCATTCCTAAATTATGAATCTATCTTCCAACCACAGAATCTTGCTTAGTGTGTGTATTCTAGTAGTTAAGAAATTCACACATCCACAGGGAACTAACTGCATTTTCCATTTCCCTATTTCTTCTCTCCTTCCTCCGCAATTATATGCCTGACCCAATGAGAAAAGCTCCTAACCACTTTTCTATTAAGCATTACTATAAAACCTAGTAAAGAGAGTCCGAATCAGTCCACGTTTTCATACCATTTATCTTTTTCTCTGATTATAATAGTAATATATTATCATTGTGGAATATTCAAAAATATTAAAAAGCATAAGAAAAACAAAAATGCTAAATACTCCTTTATTAATGCAGTTCCTTCCAATACTACTCTATTACTATATAAAATTAATGTGTGCCTAAATATGTGCCTGTGTATGAGTCAATACGGATATTATCATCACATAGTGTTTATATTTCTTTATTACTAAATGCCCATGTCATAAGTTTAATTTCAAGTATGATTTAACCAGTTGTATAATATTTCATTTACAATTATTTAAAAGCTATTTAAGCATTTCCCAATTGCTTGCATTTAGATTCTTACCAATTGTTTGTAAGAAATGCTGATATTAATTCACCACTGTGAATAGCCTTTGAATATGTCTCTAATTGATTCCAAAGGAAAGAGTCACAAAAGCAGCTAAGAACCCATAGAACATTATACGATTTGAAGTTCATGAGATATTTTGTCATCAGTAGCTTTCCAGAGCTATCAAAATTTGTGCTCAAATCTGCTACTTATTTTCTGATAATCATAGAATTATAAAGAAATCACAAACGTTTAGAACACAGAAAAAATAAAGAAAAAGGTAATTACACAAAATTATACCTCCCAGAAATTTCCATAAAGATATATGTAGATTTATTTATTTACATTCAGATACACTGATGGATTGGTATATGGTTGGATAGCTAAATGATTGCTATAGGAAATTAAAGAAAGAGAACAATTATAAAAAATTAGAACTTAGTGACAAGTTGAGTGCCTTCATTTGTTCATTTTATAACATTCATTTTTTATTGATTTATAAATACTTTTATATATGAAGAGCAAAAAAGTTAGATAATTTTCAAATTGAGCTTTCAGCATATTTTTAATATATTTTCAAATTTTTAATGCTCATTACCCTCAATTGTCTCCTTTATGATTTTTTTCCATTACAGTCTTAATTATAAATTCTTCATTCTAGGATTGTGGAAATATTTACCAACATTTTAATCCATTTCATAGTATCATTTTTTTTTACATTAAACTCTTTGTGCTGGTTTGAAAGGAAGTATGCCCCTTAGAAAAGCCATGTTTTAATTATAATCCCATTTCATAAAGGTATACATTCAATACTGTATATTTGAAACTGCAATCAGATCATCTCCCTGGAGATGTGATTTAGTCAAGAGTGGTTGTTAAGATGGATTAGACATGTCTCCATCCATTTGCGTGAGTCTTGATTGGTTTATTGGAGTCCTATGAAAGAGGAAACATTTTGGAGAACGTGAGATTCAGAGAGAGCAGAGAATGCTGCAGCACCACGAAGCAGAGAGTCCACCAGCCAACGACCTTTGGAGATGAAGAAGGAAAACGCCTCCTGGGGAGCTTCATGAAACCAGAAACCAGGAGAGAAAGCTAGCAGATGACACCATGTTTGCCATGTGCCCTTCCAGCCGAGAGAGAAACTGTGACTGTGTTCACCATGTGCCTTCTCACTTGAAAGAGAAACCCTGACTTTCATCAGCCTTCTTGAACCAAGGTATCTTTCCCTGGATGGATGCCTTAGATTGGACATTTCTATAGACTTGTTTTAATTGGGACATTTTCTCGGTCTTAGAACTGTAAACTAGCAATTTATTAAATTCCCTTTTTTAAATGCCATTCTGTTTCTGGTGTTTTGCATTCCGGCAGCTAGTAAACTAGAACACTCTTCTTTAATTATTTTCTGTAATGACTGAATATATTACTTGATTATTTCTGTTTATTATTCTTTTAATAGTCATTCTTCTATGAATGTATTGATAGAGACAGTGCCAGCTTATATTAATGCTCAAATATTCAGAACTCTCCTATTTACTCTGTTTCATAGAATTTTCTATCAATTTATTGGGCTCATTTGAATACTGCTCTTGATCAGAAGGAAGTAAACCATTGCAGGTTTTTTCCTTAAGCTATCACAAATTGTACATAGCATGAGAGCAAGTGTGTGTGTGTATAAGTGTGTGATTACGGGAATTATTTCCCCAACATGATAATCCACTCTGAACCTGACTAAGCCCACAGTTTCTCTGTAAAGAGGAATGAGAAACAAGGCAGCATAAAGAAAAAAGTGCAAACAGATAAATTCATCAAAAAAGTTTAGCTTCCTATCAATCTCATGTTGATAGTAAGTGAAATAGTCTCACTCATTCTATTCTGGATCCCAAAATATGTTTTATATAACATGAAAGTATTAACTCTTTATCTAAATTAAAAGACACTTAGAAACAGTGTCTGATCCCCAGGGACATGGAAATGTACTCGACACATAACAGATTTTCAACAAAATTCTTATTGATTACCATAATGACGTGCATGGTTATTTTTTTCAGTATCACTAAATTTCTCCACAGGTAAAGTCGAAGAAAAAGGTGTATTTTTGCCCATCCACACTGCCCAAACTTTATAGATTTCAGTTACAATTCCTCTCAGCCACTGCCTTTTTATATTGTATAACTCAAATACACATTTATTGAGCATCTCTGTACACTGTGCTATATGACCTTTATATCTGGGCTCAGTATTTCTTAGCCTTTAAAAAAACCTTAGAATAGAAAACTGCAATAACTCTGGTGTGGGAGGATGAGAATTGGGCTATTAGTTTTAAAGGAGAGAAATATACTATATTAGGAATACACTTGGCCTGGTGTATAGATGAAAATGGAATAGAAAGAAACTTTTATAGTTTATTCTGAAATGTCAAAAGGCAGGTGATACAATGATATTGACATAAGGTTCAAGGAATGAAATTAAAAGTGACTGTCAAAAAAAGACAATGATTCAAATGTTAGAAGATGGCTTTGAGCGTATTTACAGTGTAGGGAACCTAAAAGTGAGAAAATAAAATTTAGAGGTAGATAAAAAGGCTTAGAAGAACACAAAGCCTTATTTTTGAAGATCATATTTAAATGGGGGAAATTTATTTAAAATATCTAAAACTGCAAAAATACAAAAAAAGATGTTTTGCATTTAGAAAAACCTAAAAGATAATAAATGAGAAGGAAAAACATTTCTTCAAAAAAAAAGTACCTACTGGGTGGGCCACAGTAGCTCAGCAGGCAAAGTTCTTGCCTGCCATGCCGGAGACCTGAGTTCGATTCCTAGTGCCTACACATGCAAAAAAAAAAGAAAAAGTACCTACCTATCTCTGCTTCACTTTGTTACATAAGTAAGCATACTAATATAAAAATACAATGATAATCGGACTTTAGTCAGCATAAATTTCAAGGATTGCTAACCTCCATGCAATCTCTGACAATATTGATATAAATGTATATAATTACTTCTTTTCATAACTTAGAATTTCCAAACACCTAAAATAGAAATTAGGGTTGAAAGTGGTGAGATGTTTTTAAGCATGTTGTAAACTGATCAATTTTCATAAAACTTTCTTCTTGAATGCTAAAAAAACACAGTTATATATTCTAGCAAATAAATACTTTTAACTTTAAATTTTGCTTTAATCAAATAGTTTTATCTTGAAAAAGAACTGATTTTGAAAAGAATATGTATATAAAATAAAATTAATGTCATTAAAATTAACCTTGGAAAAATTTTTTCTGCATCTGTGCAGTATGAAAGCCATGATTTATGCATGAGATGCATGGAATATAAGTGAAAGTGTAGGGTGCATGCACACAGTGTGGCATTCAGGTAAAGCAATTAATCTGTTTTGCATTATTAGGAGACTCAGTAACAATGTGTGTTATTCTAAATCCAATCCATTGCCATCATAATCAAGTGCCAACTTTTCCCTCATACATGTGAAAACAAATAATGAGGTTTCATCGAGACCAATTCCCAAACCCCAAGCTTTAGGAGTGCCCTCTGTCTGTTCAGCACTGTACAAAAGGGTGCAATGGGCACAAAATTCATAATTCTGGACTATATATTATGGGGCCGTCGCCATCTGTACTACCACTACCTCTGTTCTTACCTTCAGCATTTCTCCCCTTAATTATTTTCTTGCCTTAGTAATTTTCAGAAAAGCAATCTGATTATGCCATCACCCTGCTAAAAATTTTTGTGAATACCACAACCTCCAGAATAAAGCTTACATGTATTAGCATATTTACAGATTTCCTTCACCTTGTTCCTAATTTCCATTCAAATTCCAGTTCTTCCATATACCCTGTAAGGCAGTTATACTTCCTAAATCATGATTCACCAAATGCCAACAATGCTTTCCCACAATACTATAGCTTTGCAAATGCTTTTGCTTATTCCTGGATCACCATTGCTCATCTTACCCACCCATTTAATCTACAGTTCTTCCAAACTAAGTCCACATCAAGCTCTCTGTCAAGCCTTTTGTGGCTGCTCAATCTTTCCTTATCCCCAACAAACATACCTCCAATTCTTAGCTGCCTCTCTTCTGTACCTCAACAACAGCATCGGCATACAAAGTCGTTTACTTTTTTTTTTCCTGGGTAAAAACATAATTAGTTTAGTTGTCTCCCAATCCTTTGACAACTTTTTGAAACCTGTGAATCCAACTTTGCCCATCTGCTCAATAGGACCAATCTCATCAGGTTGTTGTGATGATGAAAAAACATGAGGTGTGTAAGGTGTGTTCTTCGTATGTAAGCTATTCCCTTTCTTTGACCCGTTCTGTCATGTCTACATGAGCTCCAGTGGGAGTATGCTTTACTCATTTCAGAGTCATGATAAAGTCCATAACAGGAGCCCAAAACAATATTGATGAGGAAAAAAAGAAGTAAAAAGATTGAAAAAAGGAGGAGAAAAGAAAGAACAGTCAAGGGCTAGAAAAAGAACTATAGCTTGATGCAGAGTAGAAATTTATAGAGCAGCCCAATTCACATGTAGGAGGACGATTTCCAGATTTCATAATTCCCTTTGTCCTTTCACCAGAATACCTCTATCATTGCAAGGAAGGGAAGCAAGTGTTTTCTCATTCTCTCCTTCTGGTATCACTTGCTCATTTTTATCTTTTAAACAGTGTTTTATCAGAAGTCTGAGGATTTGGGGGCAAAACTCTCTTTTTTAAGTCAGGCAATTTTATACCTTGCTATGGATAGGATTGTGTCTCCCCAAAAGATATATTAAAGTTCTATTCCCCAGTGGTTCAGAGTGTAACCTTATTTGGAAGTAGGGTGGTACAGATAGAATTAGGCAAGTTAAATGCCTTATAAGAGAAAAGAAAATTGGGCACAGATAGATGAAGAGGAAAATGCCATGAATTACCAGGAAGCCACTACAGGAATCCAGGAAAGAAACAGGCAACAGATTTTCCATACAGGCTTGGAGGAAGCATAGCCCAGCCACCAACCTGGTTTTGCACGCCTAGCCATCAAAACTGAGAAAATAACTTTCTGTTGTTTTAAGTCACCTAGTTTGTGATATTTTGCTATAGCAGCCCTAGAAATTGAAATCATGTTATATTGGAATTAAAGAGTTAAAAAGTATCAGATCATAATTTTCATTTCCCCAGTTCTTAGGTAGCATTTTTCAAAAGGTTAATTCTGATTTGTGTTATAAGAAACTTGTACTGGATTCTGCTTGAGTTGGCAGAATCCAGAAATGAAACGACTTGGAGTGTTGATGCTCATTGATGATATCTGCTCTAATATCAGGTGGTAGAAGTCTTCCATGGACACAGAAATTCATTGAGTCTTGCCACACTTAATGCTACATTTCACTTTTTAATAATTGCTTTTTATCCATCATCTACATTGTTATTATAATCAAAATTTATTTCCCCCCCTGTTTTATTGAAGGCTCTGTTTTTACTGGGGAGGTCCCATATACTTTACCATGTTCAACTCTAATATTGGTATGATGTTTTGTTCTATTTTTCAATTCTATACAGCCTCCGAGGTCAAGAAGGTATTCAGCTATTCAATCATCTGGATTCTAAAGCAAGATAAATGTCATAGTTTTTTCTTTAATAAATTCTTAACATTTTCCTCTGGTTAAATTTCTGAGACTCAGTTTCTCAAGCTTCATAGCAGTAGAAAATATCAAAGAGTAGATAGTAGCAGCCACTTTGAGCAACAACCTTTGTCACTAATTCAACACATGCCTCTTTTCAGGTCTTTGTGGTTTGGAACACACCCTTCATTGCTCAACTTGAGCTAGACTTGGAAATAAGCAAATCTGTGCCAATCAATTTAATTCATTCTATACAGGATAGAAGAAATCAAGATATGCACACATTAATTAATTGTTCAAAAACTAAGTAAAAGCATTCTGATTGGTGAATTGAAAATATTCTAATTATAAAGAAAAAGAATAAAGGTGTATAGTTGAGATAATTTCTCCATTGAGACAATACTAAAAAACCTACACAGAGAACTCCTTTGTTTGTAACATTGAAATGTATATTACTCCTTCAAAATTCTTATAACACTGTATGTACTGCACGTGGACTACAGTACACTTAAGCTGCTTGTTTTATTGTTTGTATGACCATTTAGATAGATTTTAGAACACAATAAAGAAGTAGTAATATCAATTGCATCTTTGTATTCTCAAGAGTTTACAATTAATAAGCATAGGAAGCGACATCGTTATGTCACTAGATATTAATTGGTGAGACAGTGAGTAGGGTTTTTGACTGAAATAGTCTGGAAAATGAGCAATGTTTCAATAATTAGTAAGTTAGGATGGAGGCATTTGCAGAAGAAGATGTCTCCTCAAATTTAATAACTGGCTAATTCTCATGTACTGAAACTTTATTTCTTGAAAGCTATAAGAAGCAATGAGGAGAAGAAATCTACTATGGACTTACTTCTGATCTAGAAAATAAAAAAGAGAAGAAATCAGGAGTCCTAAGATAATTTGTCAACCCAGAATCAGATAATGGTGCCTGAGGGAGCTATTTATGGCTATTTTAAAGTACAGTGCTATACCTTAAACTTTAGGAATATACTTTAATGCCTTCAATAAAGTAAGGCTTTGATAAGACATTCTGAAAGAATTACAATTCAAGAGAAAAGAATGATTATATATATATATATATATATATCTTTTTAGAGAATCATATACTTATTTATTATAACTTCCTTGTTCGCAAAGACAATTTGTAAGGTTTTACTCTGATGAGGAGCGTTGGGTGAAAACAGTGTGCCTTCCAAAGAACTAATATTTTGAAATACAAATTTAAAAGATGGAAGAAGTATCCATCTACAAGTTTGAATACAAAAGAATGGTGTCAACAAAAAAAATAATAGTTGCAGGAATCTAGACTTGAGAATGACTTGACACTTATACAAAATGCAGAGATATAACACAATACTTAGATGGTAAGTGTCGCTAGTATAATGCTGGCATATAACAGGGGATAAAATACCCTTCATACTATAATGAGTAAAATAAATGTGAATTTAAAGGGAATTGATTCCCAAGCCAGGACACATATAATGAGAAAATGCCTAGAAGATTTTATGATAATGTGTGTTGTTTCAAGAAACTTTTATCTCATTTGTCTAAAAACTTGTTTTTCATATCAGGTAAATGCTACATTAAGGATGATGAATAATTGTAAGAGGTTTATTATAATATGCCTCAAAGACTGGTCCTTGGTCTTGTTCTTATCAAAGTTTTATTTTATTGATGACTTGGATGAAGACCTTGAGACTATGCTTGAAAAAAGGAGAACCACACTATGCTAGATGGTGTTACATGAGAGAGAAAAAAAAGAAAAAAACACTGCAATAATGTGCCCTGGTTTTGGCCAACAGGGCAAATGTGAAGTGTTGCATTACTGTCTAAAACACCAATAGCAATACCTATGGAGAAATGAGAATGTTTTCTGGTTAAGTAACAATTCTTATAGACTAAAATGAAATATGCCACAAGTATGTTTTTAGTACAGGAAAATACTATTTAATAGTAATAAATATATTATTTTAATGGAATGGTAATGTTCAGAAGATGAGAGATCCAGTGTCTCACCTTGAAATCTACACTGGAAATACTGAATTTTATTTTCATCCCTATTTTGAGAATATTTTGAAAAATTAGCATGTGCACAAAACACTGAGCAACAGACTTAGGGTGCTAAAGAACATGGCAAAGAAGCAAAGATAAAATTAAAAGTAATAGAAAGTTGAGAAAAAGGAGAGAGGAAAATGGTTGTAGTTACAGTAATCTTAGAGCTACAAAGGTCATGTTAAAAAGAAAATGGGTAGATATTTTAAAAATATAGATTATTCACTATAAAGAGGAATATTTTAGAAAATTGATCTAGTCAACAGTAAAATGACCTGACTCCAAGAATACCAAGTTTCTTGTCACTTGTATTTGAAATATATAATGGGGGTCATTTGTTGACATTATAATGCTTACATTAATAATTTCTGCTTTAAGCAGATGGCTAGGCAAGGTTATATCTTAGATCAGTTTCAATTTAAAATTTCTGTAATTACTTCAAGTGGATGTGAAAATTCTTTTAGATTTGATGAACTCATAGTGACATATATAAGTCGTATAACATGTATTCATGTCATATGTATGACATGTATAAGGCATATAACTCAAAGAACAAATGCCCGTTGGTCAGCTGAGACCAAGAATCAACTCTTCTTTATTTTGTGTACAGTGCCTATTTGAAGATCTGATACAGTTCATCTTCTCAAAGTAGTAATTCTTCCATTAACATGATATTCTTAGAAGGAATTATTTTGAAAACAAATTGTACTTGCACATGTACCTTCATTCTTCCAGGAGTAATGTAATAAACTGCAGTATTTCTCTGTCACCAGAGTTGGTGGTGCCAATAAGAACTTGTCTTTCTAATGCCAATCTCATAACAGATATCCTTGTTTTATTTCAAATTCCTATATGTACAAAATAATGGGAATTCACACACACAAGCAGGTCTGAAATATGTCAAGAAATTCAATAAATCTAAGTCAGATTTTCTACCTGACAAATAACCATTATCAATCTCTCATGTTAAGTGGGTGTTTAAGTTTTTAGAAATCAAAACAATCGAAAAAAATCCAGCATCATAAAATTTCAGAGCTATAGTGCATCGGTCATGAGATGTCAGAAGGTCCTGTATTTCCATAACTCCATTCAATCTTAAATAATCAGAGACAGAGAAAATAAGTTATAAAATACATAAATGTCACTTTCACATCCCTAGAGTTTTGAACCTGGAAACATTCAGCTTCATAGAGACTCCACTCAAGTATTCTATCTAAAAGTCAGTCTACCTCTGCAACACTAGTTAAGCTGCAAAGATGGGGTAAAAATTCTAAGGCAGGGCACACAATCTGATCTACTCTGTAAGGCTCCAATTAATCCAATGATCACAACACTCTGTCTTCTAGAAGCAAAACTAATACTCCTCGTTCGAAAGTGATTCATATATTGCATGTGAATAAATCTAACCTTTTTCTTCTTTTTATGTATTAAATATATATAACTTGGGGACAAATCTACAAGTGTTTGAATTAAAATTGTAGTTAAGCATTTATTTATTCCCACGTTTGAATCTCATTCTACTTACTGTGTCTCATCCATCTACTTCAAGCCAATTCATGAATGAACAATTTTTACGGAATTCAGACTCGCGGTGTGAAGTTACTTTCTCTGCAGCTTACATTTCTGCTGATGGCAGTAGAGTACCAGAGAGAGCCCGATCTGATGCCAACTTTGGCAGCACTAAACTTAGAGCATTTTTCCAATATATTTGACTTTATTGACTTTTTTCCTCTATTTATTTGTGTCCTGAAAGAAGACAATTATAGGCAGAAGCCAAAGGGGGATTTAACTTTTTCTTTCCTTTGAATCTTCATTTACCTTTGCCACAACAGGAATTAATTGCATCTCAAATCATATTCCATAGCTCAATCTTTCTCCTTGGATTCTGCTTTTAAATACTTTAAAGTTTTTGCTAGTGCACAGCGACCTTCTGTTCCTAGAGTTTGATCTGCAGGGAATTGCTTTGTATTGGCACAAAATGTGCTATTTGAAATATTGCCCAATAACCAGAAACAGAGGTACTAAAGCAGATGATGTGTAAGCAGGTGACTTTCAGGCCTCAGTGACAGCATTAAGAGCTCTGGTCGGAACCAATCTTTGTTCTGCCAGTCCCCCCACCGCGCGCAGTGAAGCACATTATTTTGCATTCCAGCACCAATGTACTAATGGAGGCATGCTTTATATGCCATACATTGGAATAAGTTTGAAATTACTTACCCAGCTTTGTACAAATCTGCTGAACACTTGTTCCGGTGCCCAATCCTTATCAATGCATTTTGAGTTGCTCATAATAATAGTGTGCCTACTTTGCTGCTTGGAAAATATAGATCGACACAGTTGCATTAGTTTTCTATTGCTACTCTAACATATTACCATAAATGTAGTGGATTGAAACAATGTGAATTTATTGTCTTACATTCTGTAGTTAGAAATCCAACACAAATCTCACTAGGTTTAAATCAAGGTTAGAAGAGCTGCTTTCCCTTCAGACACTATTGGACACACTCCCTCTCTTTGCCTACCCCAGCTTTTAGAGGCCACCAAAATTCTTTGGCTCTGATCCTCTTTCTGCATCTTCAAAGCCAACCACCTTGGGTTGAGTTCTTCTCCAATTGCATCACTACAACCTTGCTTCGGTCATCATATATCTTCTGATAGTCTTCTGCCTTCCTCTTCTACTTTCAGTGACCTTTGTGATTACACTGGGCACATCAAGATAATCCACCCTCTCTAGTGATTAGCAGCTTTCATGCCATCTGAAACTTAATTCTTCTTTGCTATGTAACGTGACATATTCCCTGGTTCCAGAGATATGGAGGTGGATGACTTTGGAGAGTTGTCATTCTCCTTACCACAACTGTATTTATGAATACGTTTTTTCTACCCTTGAAAGAACTGCTTCACCTCTTACTGTGACCCTCATTAACATGGGTTAAAAGTAATCATAATGACAGTAGCAATGAAATTACATATCACCTACTTATTTCACATTTCCAGGTTCTAATACCATCTGAAAATACAATTTTGGTCTCCTTCTGGCTAACACAGTTTATGAGGAAAAGGAGAAAGAAAAGTAGAGTTTGCAAGACTAAGGTATAATCCTTTCCTTTAATTGATATCTTGTATCTTTGTGCAGTCAAACAGATTTCCAAATTCGTAGAAACTAATTCGTAAGAACTTATGGAGGATTTCTGATGACAACAGAAATCATTGGTAAGTAAAACCTTGTTCTTCTAAATAGCATTTTTACTTTGAAAGTGATGATTTTCAAAGTAATATTGTATTCAAGTATACTGCCTGTATATAAAGTATTTGGAAACTATGCTAATTACTGGAAGTTCCTTTCTGTCTCATTAATTTTACTTTTGTTTACCTACAAAGACATATCTATGTAGGAATGTGCATATATTGTATGAATTTTTTATGCTCACCATTAATGTTTAAGGATCAAATTTAAAGCATTAGGAAGCAAGGTGTAGTTTTTCCAGGATGAGGAAATCTAAAACTTTATTCTGAAAGAAAAGTATATAAATGTTATTAGAGAAAAATGCCTTTTTTGTATAACACTCCCATGAAATTGAGGTAAAACATTAATTTTAGTTACAACACTTAAAAGAGATGAGTGTTTTGTTTGCTTCTTTCATGATTAGATGGATGCAATATTTGAAATAAAGCATTTTTTAATTATACAGCTCCATAATTTCAAAAATAGTTTTAAAACTAAAAGTCATGCTGCTATGTGAGTTTCATTTCTTTCCCAACCCATAATATAATGTTAATATAGAAGTTTTAAAGTCATATAGCATAAATTAAAGACTGGAAATATATACATAATATATGTATATGTAAATCGAAAGTCTCCTATTCTCTATTGATAGTATGATTAGAAAGCTGCAATATCCTTTTTTCTTTTTCTTTTTTGTATGCTGTTTGGCGGTGTCAAATTTCATTCTTTTTTCCATGTGAGTATCTTGCTATTGCAGCAGCATTTGTCAGATTGTTTGTTTATTTTTGTTGGTTTCTTTGTTTGGGAAGAACATGGGCCAGGAATCGAACCCAGGTCTCCCATATGGCAGGCAAGAATTCTACTGCTGAACTACCCTCGCACCTCCTTGCATATCCTTCCAAATATCCTTTTACATTTTTTTTTCTTTCTTTTTTTGGTGCATGGTCTGGGAATCAAACCCAGGTCTCCCACATGAAAGGTGGGCATTCTAACCACTGAACCATCCGTGCACCCAATATCCTTTTATGTTTTACCACATTTGGGGAAATTTAAGTTTATGGAAACTGTTCGATTGAAATAAAAAATACATATAAATACACAGTTCATAAGTAGACAGCTTAATGGCTTTTTACAAACTTAACAGAGTTGTATAACCATCACATTTATCAACACACAAAGTCCTAACACCCTCTCAGACTCCCTGCTTATGCCCATTTGCTTCATTATGATCCTACTAACAGAACCATTATCCTGACCTAACACTATAGATTGGTTTTTACCTTATTTAAACTTTATGCAAATGGAATCATGTAGCATAAACATTGCTTCTGACTTCTTTCTTTTAATATTATATTAATGAGAGTCCTCCATATTGATGCATGTACTTGGCAATTGCTCTCTTTCGCTGTTGTATAGAATTCCATTGAACGATTATGCCACAGTTTATTTGTCCACAGCAGTGCAGATGGGCATTTAGGTTATTTCCTATTTGGACTATTCACAAGGTTTTGCTATCCTTGTAGGCGTATTTTGGGTAAAACATGTACACAGACATGCACATCTGTTGGTTATGTATTTGGGAATAGAATTGCAATTCCATAGTGACTGTCGAAATTGAAAAGATTTTCAGATTTTTATTGGGTATTTGGAGATCCTTTGTTTGAAGTGCCTGTACAAATATTTTGCTAGTTTTTTATTTGTTCTTTTAATGAAAGCTGTAGGCAATGTCACATAGACATTGACTTGCTATATTCCATTAAAATATATGTACTATCAATAAATCTAGTGTAGTTTATTACTTTTATTAATCTCAATATAATTTTAGAACCTTAGAATTTTAGAACTTTTATTATGATCGCTCCCTACTATCTCTTGCATGCATTTTAAATCTACCTAATTTCAAAAATAAATTCTAAAGTTATGTGGATATCCCTCTTCTGGGTTCACTTAGAACTTTCTCCCTCCTTCAACTATAGCTTTACCATATTTTATTGAAATTCTCAGATTACACATTTGTCCTTCTTACTCCAAGTAAGTGGGAATGTGGTGACATAATGATTAAGTGTGCTACTCAGACCCCAAATTGTCCAAGTTCCAACCCTGGGTCTCCATTTACTAATTTACTGGCCTTGAATGCTTATTAGCCTTATTATTCACATTATAAGAATGGGGAAATATTAGCACTTTGATTATAATCCATTGTGAGTTTTAAATGATTTAATATAACTAAGTTATCTATGATTGGTCTATTAAAAAAACTTAAATAAGATGGATGAACAATAGTTGTTATATATATGTGGCAGGAGACTGTCCAGGCTAGAAAGCATTTCCCTTATGCCACCAACATTACAAACCATTGAAACTTTATTTTTCTCTCTACTATAACACTTGCGTATTTTTTTTCCTTTCAGTTTATCTTATCTAACCATCAAGGACCCCATTACCTGGTTATATCCTGTTACACTCTAATTCAAATCCCCAAACCTTAAAAAATGTCAATACTTGGTCTTTACTCTTTTTTTCAAATTTCCAGGTACCCTGAGATTAATCAAATATTAGTTCATATTTATTGACCACTTTTTTCCCTCTAATGTCTTTCAAAGAAACTCCTGTGCCATTGAGTATGATACATTTCAAAGAATCTCCTCTGTACTTTTTACTGTCAAAGCTATGGTTTGCTCTGTTTCATCAATCTACTTCTCTAGTTAGATGCTGATAACCTTGTTTGAAAATACGAGACAGATAGCTCACCAGAAATTTGGCTTAAAATATTAGGGATGCTGATAAGGTAGGTGACAATTTGCCATCGGGGTCTTAAATGAGATTCATCAACTAGATTATTGAGAGTCACATCTGTTTTGGAAAGTGAAGAAGAGATGAGTGTCCAGATAAAGTGAAATGTGCTTGAAACTTGGAATGAGAAAGATGGATCTGATGTACAAAACTGGGCATGGGAATGCTTTTCTCTGACAGATGTTACAGATGCCAAACAGCATTTATATATCTTCCACTTGGAAAATGTGGCCACTGTTTTATGAGGGTTTAAGAGATCTGGGTGTTCTGCATTTGTTTTCTAGGAAAGCCACACTGTTTAGTGGAGTAGATAGTAGCAACTTAACCTCATCAAACTAATGAGAAAAAATTAATTTAGTACCAATATAAGAACTTATGATTGTATTTTATAATGGCTTCAGAGTAAACACTGACCAAGCACAGATCTTTAAATTTTGTTTATTTGACCTTTTACAATTTCCATTTTTAATTCTTCATAACTTACATGCATGAAGTGTTAGGTTCCTTGTCAATGGCAATTTTACATAATTCACTTATTTGCTTGAAAGCTACTCATTTCCCCTGAGAAGACTAATAATAAACCTCATTATTCTTAAAATGAAAGAATCAATTAAACATGATATAGTTGCTGATAAAAAATATCATTCCTCTTTTGCAGAAGCATAGAACTGAAAACAGAAAACCATATTTTCCATCATACTGCAATGATCATAGAGGATGTAACTAGACTGATTTGCCCTCTCATTTCAATAGAAAATGATTAGCAAATCTTTCCTACAAGGAATCATGTAATATTATAGTGTTACAGTAAAGAGTTGGTATAAACTTTTAAAATGTACTGACAGGAAAATTTTACGTACATCTTTGCATACCAAATATGGTTATAAGTTACCGAAGCTAACTTTCTATAGAATAGCAGAAATGACAATTATATACCATCTTCTTCAAAGCTGTCACCAATAGATGTATGCTTACATCATCAAACTGCCTATTTTCAAAATATTGGAAAATCCGCCTTTGTAATTTTATAATCAGTTTTGCAAGCTTTATAAGACCTAGAATGAAAATCAGTTCCATTATTTTTTAAGGACACATTTTTTTTCTGGCCAAAAATTCATTATGACCAAAACAAAATACTCCCACCCTCCTTCAAATTATCTCTACATCATGCTCATAACCTCAGTACAGAGTTCAATAGAGGTTTATTGGATATGTTGGCTTCAATTATTGAGAGCAGTAATGATGAAATTTCATCAGTTTTTGTAAATATTCTCTGAGGCCAGCTAAACCCAGGCTGTTTGGATGTTGCACTAGATTCCAGAAAGACCTACAATGAGAAGCTCTTTTCTTTCTGCCTGTCTCAGAAAATACATATATATGTGTGGTGTGTGTGTGTGTATAGGTTTAAAAGCCATAGTACTTTGGTAATGCTTCATATCAGTAAAATACATAGGACAATTGCTTCATGGCTACATAACAAATAGGTACATATTTTAGAAAATATAAGATAAATTCTAACAGATTTGCTATTGTCATTTGCTTGCAGTAAAAATGTTGGAACACTAAACTGAAGAAATCTGATTGTTTAAAAGAAATATGTGACATTAAATGTCACTGCCAATCAGCATACTTTGTGGTAGGTTCATTTTATTTTTGTAGCTTCTATCTGTTATATTTTTAAAATGCTTTATTTTTAAAAATGCATTGCTTTATTTTTTTACTCTGACATTTAAGAGAATCTTGTTTTCTTAAAGTGATCAGCCTTGTTAATCTTTTCTTCTTATTCTGCTTTGAATATTTGTTCCTAAAGGACATGAAATTCTAGTTTCAGGCTTAGTTTTGTGGACAATTAGACACACCAAAAAGTCACCACCACAAATTACTGTTTTGTGAGAGGCCTTAAGCATGGAAATTGTTAAAATAAACTTTTCTGACCACAATGTGAATGGGCTATTCACAGTGGCAACAGAAGTATTTGGGCCACTTAAAGAAAACAAATTATATAGTTACATTATTGCAATTGCAGTACCCGCACTTACATTACACATCTCTCTTATTTTTTCACTTGCTCCTTTGTGCCATCCCTATCCCCCAAGTAGGGGTTTCTAGTCTAGCCAAAGCTGAAAACACACATTTTACTCTGATACACGAAAAAATCAGAATTTATATTCTGTGATTGCTGCTTAAATTTAAATAATGAAGAAAATTTCTGCCCTCCTCACTTTTTGAGATTCAAGTATTACTGAAAACCATAAAATATCTGAAGAGTAGCAAATTTTTTAAACAAATATATTGAAATGTTTTCAAAGTAATATTGCATATCATTTATTGAATATTTATTTGCCATTCACTGTTCTTTACATGAGCTGATATCCCCCCAAAATTGCATTTAATACACTTATCATGCTCATTTTAGTGATAAAATTTTGGCTTCTTTGAAATGGCTTCCAATTCAAAGGATTGCTGTCCAAGTTAAAGCGTTATTTCAGATAACTTTCCATTCCCAAGTTTCCAAAAGGCTTGATCAATTTAAACCCCTGTCCCTATAGAATTTCAATGCTGGAAAGAAACCTACCATAGATGATGAGAGTTATGTTTTATAATTACTGAAAAACATTTGAGTAAAGAGATATTAATGCATAGTTCAGTATATCTGTGACAGGGTTATCTAAAAATTCCAAATTTTTAGAACTATTAAATGTGGTCATATCAAGCAGTAGAAAAGGGGGTGGACTTTCCAGAAAAAAGAAATTCTTCTGATGGACTAAGAATGGGTAAGAAATGCAGATTCTCATAAAAATTATATGCAATAGAAGAAGCAAACACAGAAAAAGAATTTATTTCATTCTTTGTAGTCTTTCATTTTCTTTCTCAGTTTTGAATATTAGGGTTTAATGTTATTTTATTGACCAAGCATAATCATATTTATTCATGCCAGCCAGCCCATTCACCCTTCCCCACAAAAATAAAAAAATTACGTGTGTGTATATGCATACAAAACCACACACACACTTATAGTTTCAATAAGTGTGATCATAAATGGCATTAAATAATTGTGCTCTAGGCATTATAGAAGTATTCTTAATAACTCCAAATAGGCATATATCATGACATATCTTTTTTTTTTTTTTGAAAGCTCAGATGCAGCTTCATTCAGTGTTTTAACATGATTACTTTACAATTAGGTATTATTGTTCTGTCCATTTTTGAGATTTTGTATCTAGTCCTGTTGCACAGTCTGTATCCCTTCAGCTCCAATTACCCATTATCTTACCCTGTTTCTAACTCCTGCTGGACTCTGTTACCAATGACATATTCCAAGTTTATTCTCGAATGTCGGTTCACATCAGTGGGACCATACAGCATTTGTCCTTTAGTTTTTGGCTAGACTCATTCAGCATAATGTTCTCTAGGTCCATCCATGTTATTAAATGTTTCATAAGTTTATCCTGTCTTAAAGCTGCATAATATTCCATCGTATGTATATACCACAGTTTGTTTAGCCACTCGTCTGTTGATGGACATTTTGGCTGTTTCCATCTCTTTGCAATTGCTAATAACGCTGCTATAAACATTGGTGTGCAAATGTCCGTTTGTGTCTTTGCCCTTAAGTCCTTCGAGTAGATACCCAGCAATGGTATTGCTGGGTCGTATGGCAATTCTATATTCAGCTTTTTGAGGAACCGCCAAACTGCCTTCCACAGTGGTTGCACCATTTGACATTCCCACCAACAGTGGATAAATGTGCCTCTTTCTCCGCATCCTCTCCAGCACTTGTCATTTTCTGTTTTGTTGATAATGGCCATTCTGGTGGGTGTGAGATGATATCTCATTGTGGTTTTGATTTGCATTTCTCTAATGGCCAGGGACATTGAGCATCTCTTCATGTGCCTTTTGGCCATTTGTATTTCCTCTTCTGATAGGTGTCTGTTCAAGTCTTTTTCCCATTGTGTAATTGGGTTGGCTGTCTTTTTGTTGTTGTTGAGTTGAATAATCTCTTTATAAATTCTGGATACTAGACCTTTATCTAATATGTCATTTCCAAATATTGTCTTCCATTGTGAAGGCCCTCTTTCTACTTTCTTGATGAAGTTCTTTGATGCACAAAAGTGTTTAATTTTGAGGAGCTCCCATTTATTTATTTCCCTCTTCAGTGCTCTTACTTTAGGTGTAAGGTCCATAAAACCGCCTCCAATTGTAAGATTCATAAGATATCTCCCTACATTTTCCTCTAACTGTTTTATGGTCTTAGACCTAATGTTTAGATCTTTGATCCATTTTGAGTTAACTTTTGTATAGGGTGTGAGATATGGGTCTTCTTTCATTCTTTTGCATATGGATATCCAGTTCTCTAGGCACCATTTATTGAAGAGACTGCTCTGTCCCAGGTGAGTTGGCTTGACTGCCTTATCAAAGATCAAATGTCCATAGATGAGAGGGTCTATATCTGAGCACTCTATTCGATTCCATTGGTCAATATATCTATCTTTATGCCAATACCATGCTGTTTTGACCACTGTGGCTTCATAATATGCCTTAAAGTCAGGCAGCGCGAGACCTCCAGCTTCGTTTTTTTCCTCAAGATGTTTTTAGCAATTCGGGGCACACTGCCCTTCCAGATAAATTTGCTTATTGGTTTTTCTATTTCTGAAAAATAAGTTGTTGGGATTTTGATTGGTATTGCATTGAATCTGTAAATCAATTTAGGTAGGATTGACATCTTAACTATATTTAGTCTTCCAATCCATGAACACGGTATGCCCTTCCATCTATTTAGGTCTTCTGTGATTTCTTTTAACAGTTTTTTGTAGTTTTCTTTATATAGGTTTTTTGTCTCTTTAGTTAAATTTATTCCTAGGTATGTTATTCTTTTAGTTGCAATTGTAAATGGGATTCGTTTCTTGATTTCCCCCTCAGCTTGTTCATTACTAGTGTATAGAAATGCTACAGATTTTTGAATGTTGATCTTGTAACCTGCTACTTTGCTGTACTCATTTATTAGCTCTAGTAGTTTTGTTGTGGATTTTTTTCGGGTTTTCAACGTATAGTATCGTATCGTCTGCAAACAGTGATAGTTTTACTTCTTCCTTTCCTATTTTGATGCCTTGTATTTCTTTTTCTTGTCTAATTGCTCTGGCTAGAACCTCCAACACAATGTTGAATAATAGTGGTGATAGTGGAGATCCTTGTCTTGTTTCTGATCTTAGGGGAAAGTTTTCAATTTTTCCCCATTGAGGATGATATTAGCTGTGGGTTTTTCATATATTCCCTCTATCATTTTAAGGAAGTTCCCTTGTATTCCTATCTTTTGAAGTGTTTTCAACAGGAAAGAATGTTGAATCTTGTCAAATGCCTTCTCTGCATCAATTGAGATGATCATGTGATTTTTCTGCTTTGATTTGTTGATATGGTGTATTACATTAATTGATTTTCTTATGTTGAACCATCCTTGCATACCTGGGATGAATCCAACTTGGTCATGATGTATAATTCTTTTAATGTGTTGTTGGATACAATTTGCTAGAATTTTCTTGAGGATTTTTGCATCTATATTCATTAGAGAGATTGGTCTGTAGTTCTTTTTTTTTGTAATATCTTTGCCTGGTTTTGGTATGAGGGTGATATTGGCTTCATAGAATGAATTCGGTAGTTTTCCCTTCACTTCGATTTTTTTGAAGAGTTTGAGGAGAGTTGGTACTAATTTTTTTGGAATGTTTGATAGAATTCACATGTGAAGCCGTCTGGTCCTGGACTTTTCTTTTTAGGAAGCTTTTGAATGACTAATTCAATTTCTTTACTTGTGATTGGTTTGTTGAGGTCATCTATTTCTTCTTGAGTCAAAGTTGGTTGTTCATGTCTTTCCAGGAACCTGTCCATTTCATCTAAATTGTTGTATTTATTAGCATAAAGTTGTTCATAGTATCCTGTTATTACCTCCTTCATTTCTGTGAGGTCAGTGGTTATGTCTCCTCTTCCATTTCTGATCTTATTTATTTGCATCCTCTCTCTTCTTCTTTTTGTCAATCTTGCTAAGGGCCCATCAATCTTATTGATTTTCTCATAGAACCAACTTCTGGTCTTATTGATTTTCTCTATTGTTTTCATGTTTTCAATTTCATTTATTTCTGCTCTGATCTTTGTTATTTCTTTCCTTTTGCTTGCTTTGGGATTAGTTTGCTGTTCTTTCTCCAGTTCTTCCAAGTGAACAGTTAATTCCTGCATTTTCGCCTTTTCTTCTTTTCTGATATAGGCATTTAGGGCAATAAATTTCCCTCTTAGCATTGCCTTTGCTGTGTCCCATAAGTTTTGATATGTTGTGTTTTCATTTTCATTCACCTCGAGGTATTTACTAATTTCTCTTGCAATTTCTTTTTTGACCCACTCGTTGTTTAAGAGTGTGTTGTTGAGCTTCCACGTATTTGTGAATTTTCTGGCACTCTGCCTATTATTGATTTCCAACTTCATTCCTTTATGATCCGAGAAAGTGTTGTGTATGATTTCAATCTTTTTAAATTTGTTAAGACTTGCTTTGTGACCCAGCATATGGTCTATCTTTGAGAATGATCCATGAGCACTTGAGAAAAAGGTATATCCTGCTGATGTGGGATGTAATGTCCTATAATGTCTGTTAAGTCTAGCTCATTTATAGTAATATTCAGATTCTCTATTTCTTCATTGATCCTCTGTCTAGATGTTCTGTCCATTGATGAGAGCGGTGAATTGAATTCTCCAACTATTATTGTATATGTGTCTATTTACCTTTTCAGTGTTTACAGTGTATTCCTCACGTATTTTGGGGCATTCTGGTTTGGTGCATAAATATTTATGATTGTTATGTCTTCTTGTTTAATTGTTCCTTTTATTAGTACATAGTGTCCTTCTTTGTCTCTTTTAACTGTTTTACATTTGAAGTCTAATTTGTTGGATATTAGTATAGCCACTCCTGCTCTTTTCTGGTTGTTATTTGCATGAAATATCTTTTCCCAACCTTTCACTTTCAACCTATGTTTATCTTTGGGTCTAAGATGTGTTTCCTGTAGACAGCATATAGAAGGATCCTGTTTTTTAATCCATTCTGCCAGTCTATGTCTTTTGATTGGGGAATTCAGTCCATTAACATTTAGTGTTATTACTGTTTGGATAATATTTTCCTCTACCATTTTGCCTTTTGTATTATATGTATCATATCTGACTTTCCTTCTTTCTACACTCTTCTCCATATCTCTCTCTTCTGTCTTTTCGTATCTGACTCTAGTGCTCCCTTTAGTATTTCTTGCAGAGCTGGTCTCTTGGTCACAAATTCTCTCAGTGACTTTTTGTCTGAGAATGTTTTAATTTCTTCCTCATTTTTGAAAGACAATTTTGCTGGATATAGGAGTCTTGGTTGGCAGGTTTTCTCTTTTAGTAATTTTAATATATCATCCCACTGTCTTCTAGCTTCCATGGTTTCTGCTGAGAAATCTACACATAGTCTTATTGGGTTTCCCTTGTATGTGATGGTTTGTTTTTCTCTTGCTGCTTTCAAGATCCTCTCTTTCTCTTTGACCTCTGACATTCTAACTAGTAAGTGTCTTGGAGAACGCCTATTTGGGTCTATTCTCATCGGGGTGCGCTGCACTTCTTGGGTCTGTAATTTTAGGTCTTTCATAAGAGTTGGGAAATTTTCAGTGATAATTTCTTCCATTAGTTTTTCTCCTCCTTTTCCCTTCTCTTCTCCTTCTGGGACACCCACAACACGTATATTTGTATGCTTCATATTGTCATTCAGTTCCCTGATCCCCTGCTCAAATTTTTCCATTCTTTTCCCTATCGTTTCTGTTTCTTTTTGGAATTCAGATGTTCCATCCTCCAAATCACTAATTCTATCTTCTGTCTCTTTAAATCTATCATTGTAGATATCCATTGTTTTTCCATCTTTTCTACTTTATCCTTCACTTCCATAAGTTCTGTGATTTGTTTTTTCAGTTTTTCTATTTCTTCTTTATGTTCAGCCCATATCTTCTTCATGTCCACCCTCAATTTATCGATTTCGTTTTTGAAGAGGTTTTCCATTTCTGTTCGTATATTCAGCATTAGTTGTCTCAGCTCCTGTATCTCATTTGAACTATTGGTTTGTTTCTTTGACTGGACCATATTTTCAATTTTCTGAGTGTTATCCGTTATCTTCTGTTGGCATCTGGGCATTTAGTCAGATTTTCCGGGTGTTGGACCCAACAGGTTGAAAGATTTTTCTGTGAAATCTCTGGGTTCTGTTTTTCTTATCCTGCCCAGTAGGTGGCGCTCGTGGCACACGTTTGTCTGTGGGTCCCACCAGTGAAAGGTGCTGTGGGTCCTTTAACTTTGGAAAACTCTCGCCGTGGGGGAGGTTCGCCAGCCCAAGTGGCTTGGAAAGGTGCCAGCCGGCCCGGGGGTTCAAACGCGGGGAGGGTCACTGGCCGCCACAGCCTGGGAGAGCGCCCGTCCGAATTTCCTAGTCGGCCCTGGGCACCAAGCATGGCGGGAGGGCACCAGCCGCCGCGGCCCGGGAGAGTTCACCGTTCCTAGCCAGACCGGGGAGTCATGTGTTTTGAAGGGACACCCCTGGTCACTGTTCTCCGCGGCCTGGGGATTTTCGATCCAATTCTCTCAGTTGGTCCGGAGGGCCACGCTAGGTGGGGTCGCCAGCCGCTGCGGCTTGAGGGGACCACCTGCCCAATCCTGCCAGCTGGCCCGGGAAGGAGGAAGGGAGGGACTCCGGCCGCTTGCCGCCCCACCCGGGGACGCCCGCGCCCCTCGGCGATCTCACCGGAGCTGGTTCTCTCAGCCAGTCAGCTGTTCCAGGATGGGGTACACCATCATTTGATCTCTGTTGTGGCTCCGGGAGCTGTTCTGTATCGTTTCTACTCCCCTAGTAGCTCTTCTGGAGGAGGAACTAAGATCCGCGTGTCTTATTAAGCCGCCATCTTCTGTTGCCTTTCTTTGGTCTTAGAACTCTGTCCTGGTAAAAACAGTGACAAATTGGAGGATGGTCAAGCACATGGCCCAAGCACTCCACGAGCTATGGGCGCCTCCTCCGTAGGTCCCACAGGAAGAAGAATCATGAGATATCTTGTCCACATACTGGGACTGTTTACTTAAAAAATCTTGGAAGCTGTAATTATCAGATGCTGATACCAGTTGTGATGCTCAAGGCTAATACTTTGAAAACAATCATCTAATGAAAAGTATGGTAGCAAGATTGACCATATAAGTGCTGTGAAAATGGAAAAGATATGTATTTGTATATGTGTGTGTATGTGTATGCCAATTTGAATCTGTGGTGGACCCCAGAAAAGCCATGTCCTTTGATCCTCTTTCATTATTGCTGGGTGGGAGTTTTGATTGTTCCCATGGAAATGTGACTCACCCAATTGTGAGTGGAAACTTTTGATTAGATGGCTTCCATGGAGTTGTGACTCCACCCATTCCAGATGGGTCTTGATTAGTTATTGGAATCCTTTAAAAGAGGAAACATTTTGGAGAAAGTCCTTTTTAGAGCCCCGTGAGAGCCACGAGAAACACAAGAGACCATGCTGCCAGAGACCTTTGGAGATGAAGAAGAAAAATGCCCCTGAGGAAGCTTCATGAAACACGAAGGGTGGAGAGAAAGCTAGCAGACGTCACCATGTTCACCACGTGCCTTTCTAGTTGAGAGAGAAACCCTGAACTTCATCAGCCTTTCTTTAGTGAAGGTAACCTCTAGTTATCTTAATTTGGACATTTTTAAAGACTTGCTTTAATTGAAACATTTTTATATCCTTAGAACTATAAACTAGCAACCTAATAAATTTCCCCTTTTAAAAGCCATCCTGTTTCTGGCATATTGTGTTTCAGTAGCTGGCAAACTAGAACAATGTGTAAGTGCAAAGTATGTAAAAAATATGTGTGATCTCTGTTTATGTGTGTTTGTATGTGTGTGGGGTAGGTGGTTGGAGAGACGGTGGAGGTAAGGAAAGGGGGGGGGAACAGCGACAGAGACAAAGACATGGAAACAATATTGATATAATAATACCTCAGGTTTTTAAAAATGTGGTTTAAATGCTTCTTTATTTTTTCATAGGAGTGATGACATCCTGTGGCTCGTTAAATAGTTACTAGTTTTCAAAGAACCTAAAAGATCTGTTAAGACCAACCAAAGTGCTTGGTATGCTGACATCCATGTAGGTCAGGAGAAGCACTGAGGTGTTTTGAGGAGCTGAGTCAAAACCAGCCTCCTCTCTCCAGAAAAGACACACACACACACACACACATTCACACATGCACACTCACCACGCAGATATTCCCGACCAGGAGGACCAGCATTCAAGAGCATTCACCTATATAGAAGATGTAGAACCAACAATGTAGGAAACGTTGAATCTGAATTGTAAACAGTATGTTTCCTTAATATATATGCGGTATGTGTGTAAGATAATTATATGTTGACTATCCTCATTGGTTATAATGCTATTACATAATCAACTTATTTAGCATTAGAGAAAATCAGAAACATTTTTGTGCCTCCTTATTTCTTACAAATCCACCAGTCACTGAATATTTTCTATAATAATGAAAAATTCGATTTTCAATAGTTTGAATACATTGTCCAATTTTCACATGGGACATTCTCATTTAATCCATAGATATTTGTGGGCATTCAAAGAACAGAGATAATTCAAATCTGAATTCATCGAAAGTGTTTTTAAAACATATCCTCTTTGTATCTTTCCTGAAACAATATAAATTATAGAAATAGCATTTAATGGTAAAATTGAAAACTCTGAAAATGGATCAATCTAGAAACATTTCTTTATAAAATCAAGGTTTATTTATATAAATCATAATAAACATTCCCTAATTCTTGAGTTGCTCCATAACATTTCATAATCCTGTTTTTAAAATATATTTTTGATAGTTACTTCAAATGGTAACAGTTTCAGCATCATGCAAACTGATGAAAGTTGCCCTTTGCTTTGCAGAATTAGCCAATTTTAAATGAGAAAGTAATGACCATACAGGTAGCCCAAGTATGTTCAGATCAGTTATTTAGAAATGCAAAATGATGGTTCAAAAAAGACACTGATAAAAAGAAGATCAGGACCAATAAATTCACTATGGGGTAATACCTAGTGCCAGCCACTGAATTCTGTACCTGGAATTCAGACTACAAAATAAAATGAAATATCAGGCAACTTTTTTCCTATTACCCTTATGGTCTTTTTTTTTTTTTTCCTTTCTTGACTTTGGACCATCCAGCCCATTTATTTACATTTGGAACAATTTTAATACATCAGGATTTATTTCAGCTTTACATTGCATTTTCTACTTATTCTGTCTGTTTCTTTATCTTTCTTGTATTCTTTTGACCTGATCATTTTTATCTCATTGCATCACTTCTGCTAGTTTATTATAACTCTATTCCACATTTTAGAAGCAGTTCTAGGAATGTTAACATGTATTCATTAGTTATAGAAGTTTAAATTTACTCAATCTCTTTTGCTTCTTCCAAATAATACCTTCAAACATTTTAACTCTGATTAGCCTCCCTTAAGCTATGTTATTGTAGCCGATTTCAGCTTCTTAGGTTCTTGGCCATGTCACAAGAAAGAATTCAAGGGCATAGCACAGCATAAATATTTAAGCAGACAGAAAATGTATTAGATATGCACGTAAGAAGACATACGGGCACTCTCACAAGTAAAGAAATAAAGAGGGCGAGAGGTAGTAGGCGATATGGGACCATTTGCTTTTATAGGTTAGCATCACTTTCCTTCCCTTTCCTTTTTTCGATTCCTTTCTTCTAACCTCCCTTCTCTCCAGGGCAGCACCTGGTAGCAGTTAGTGCATTTGGGTGGGTCCATTGATTTCACCTTTCTCCATAGATAAGGCACTCAGGTCGGGTCATTTGGTTCCACCCTTCTCCATAGAAGATTCACTGAGGTAGGGGTGTTTGGCTCTAGACGGGTCATCTGCTGTTGGGTGTTAAGTGGCAGCCCCTGGGCAGGGTGTCTGTGCTGGACAAGGGCCCTCCTGACCTTGAATAGCCATCCTGGCTCAAAAGCTCCTTCATGGTTTTTTCCCTCTCCCCTCTCTCCCTGTTGTAGCCTGCCTCAAATTCCCCCCTCAGAGAGTTCTTTTCCCTTAAGCATAAGGGCGTTGAAGGATGAGGATCTGTCTTCAGTAGCTGCTTCTGGCTTGTCAGGGGGTACAAGCCCTACTTAATGTGGCATAGAGCTCTCTGATATCTCATTTAAATTGAGAGGGGAAGACGCTAGAGGGGCAGTTGGAATGGGTAAAACTTCTTACATCAGCATTGGTTTGGTGTGAAAGGCTTCTAATATGGAAGAAATAAACTTGGTAAGAAGTTTAAAAAAGCAAGGGCTGATTAATAGTAAGGGGGAATAGAAGTGGGTGGGCACACAAGAGGTCTTAGCCAAGAGAGATAGGGGATCAGGGAAGGGAATAGCTGTCCTTTAGGTTTAAGAGTAAATGCTAGCTGGGAGGTTCATTCTGACTTAACTGGGGCTAAGAAGGTGTATGTGCTAAGTTAAGGGGTGAAGGAATGAGGCTTAAAAGGGGCTCAGTTGATTGGCCTGCAGCTTTAGCTGCCATGTCAGCCTGGTTATTCCCTCAAGAGATGTTAATATATATATATATTTTTTGATGGCCAGGGCAATGAATTACTGCTATCTTTTGTTGGTAAGAGAGTCTTAGCATCATTCACATTTTGCTGTATGAAGTAATGCTGACTTTCAGAGCTGGAGAACTTTAACTCTGAGTCTTGGGGGTATTACACAGATATTTAAAGTTCTAGGGAACTACTAGGTTATACAAAGAGCAAAGCATCTCAGAATTTATAAATAACTGTTAAAACCTCGAAGTACATGTACTGTAAGAACTTATACTTTATGACTTAATTTTTATAAGTGTTTTAAATGAATTTATATTTAGAAATAAAAATATTACAATTGTTTTATATAGCGGTTATTAAATTAAAGACTATAGCAGAAGTTTTATCTTGCTTGATCTTCAGATACTTAATAAGGTTAGGGTGATTAATAAGCAGAGCATAGTTTGTATACTTGCCTTGTTTCTCCTTTAAAGTTTTTTTTGTTGAAGATGAAGTTGACTTATAGCTGATCACCTGTAATTTTAGAGGTCTTAGAGAAAAGTAATGTAACTGATAAGTAAATCTGGTTGCTTAATAGTATACAGATCAGTATTAGGAATTCATATTTTTAGGAATTTTAAATAATTTTAAAATATCTGAATAATATTTTACCCAGGTAAATACAACTCACAGAGGGACAGAAAATCTCTTTTAATTATTATAGCATTTCTTAAATACTTTTTGGGTAAAATGTTAAATGACTTTAGCACTCTACTTTTACAAGATGAAAGAACAAATCTTTTGTAATAGTCTTCCTTTAAAAGGGAGATGATGAAAAGCTTTTGGTAAGGGATAGTGGTGATGGTAGCAATACATAGTGAATGTATTTATGCCACTGAACTATATACTTAAAAATCACTAAAATGGCAGTTTGTATGTTCTATGTATGCTAACATAATTAAAGATAAACATGCTTTTTATCCAAAATAATATAATAACTGATAGATTGATTTATGGCAACTAAGTACTTCCTTAGAAGAAAAGCTTAACTTTTAGAATTTCAAGAAAAAAGAAAATTGCCATATACACAATATTTACACTCTTGTACTTAAGTTTGAAGCGTAGCAGGAAGAGAATATTAACACTGTATTATCAATTTTACAGGTGACGTATGTACACATTCAACAATAACAGCTTAATCAAACGTCATTTCCTTCTGGAATTCATTTATGCCAATAAACATAGTTTGAAAAAGAAAGGCAAGGGAAACTGAATAAAACAGGGCAAAATGTATCCTAACATCAGCAAGTGTCATATTGAATTAATCATAATGTTTATATCTTTAAGAAGAGACCATTGGACTAAATTTATGCTCTAAATAGGTGATTTAAACATAGAAGATAGAAATACACTTGTTGTTCTAGAGATTTTCTTAAAAAAAAATTCAAATCTGTGAAATTTTGGAGATGCTAAGTTTCTTTTTCTTGTCCTTTGTGATTGCTTTCTTATGCAAAAAATACACACGTGATATAAAATGACTAAGATATGAATGATAAGAATAAACATATATACCAATATGTGCATGTATGTACGTAATTGTTTATGTCTATGTGAGTGTATGTGGATAGTTGCAATCTCTAATGGCAAAGCAATATTATCCAATGACAACAGCTTGTGGCAAAGTGATCTCAGGTCTATTTGCTTCTCTCCATTTCTGCACCAGGACAATAGTATTTCTAGCTTGTGATTATTGTCTCTTATATTCTTCAGTTATGCCATGGTTACAAGAAATTTATTCACATGGAAAGGGATAAAGAGGACCACGTTACTCTCTACTTTGTGCCCATATTTTACATCAGAATCACTGCTGATACTGACAAAATAAAAATCTAGTTCATTGATTGACCGTATGATGGCCTCTGTCCATTGGTAGAAATGCGCAAAGCAGATCATCCATCAGGGCTGTGCTATAAAATGTCCTGTATGTGAGATGATTGATCTTCAAAGGATGAGGAAATGTACCCTTTCTTCACCTCAGTGATGTACATTATAGGAATGGAGAGATGATTTCTGCTCAAAAAATATAAAACTGCCATCTTCAATTTCATTAAAATTCTCAATGTTATTAGATGGCCCAAGGGAGTTAAATTTTGGTGCATCTCTCTGTAAAGGAAGGTTATCTTTATAAGAGCCAAAAATTTAGCTAGGTGTGTGTATGTGTGTTTGTAAGTACATGTATGTATGTACTGAGTTGAACTATTTTTCTTTCACTGTAATACCTCCTTTTATCTTAGGCATATTCCATTTCTTATTACTTTCCTCATATTACAGGAAAAATCATAACACTTCTGATTTTCCTTTTTAAATGTTATTATTCTAATAGAGTGACTTTTGATCTCTAAAGTTTAGTCTTTCTTTTTTAATAGTACAACCTAATTTAGTCTAAGATGTCCTCAAAGTCCCTAAACATTTGATCTGCATTTATCTGACAAGGTAATGCATCCTTTTGAAGTTTGGTCTTCCATCATATCATGATGTCACGTCACTCATGTGACAAGGGGTTTAAGATAAATGGAGTTAAGGAGAAAGGTCAAATAAAATGCACTGCTAGGCTCCAGCATGACACAATCCATCAAATGAAAGAGCATAACCTCTTTAGCCTATGAGCATTCAATTACAAATTGTCAAATGTTCATGATAATCTGAACTTATGGGATGAATTTAAAGCAGACATTGGCTTCAAGGAGAGAAAATGGCAATATTTTAGTGACAATATTTTGTGTGGTGAACCTGAACAACAAAGTTTTCACCTCCAAACATTTCTTTTGGCTTTGATGGACATCATTGTAACTTACATCTTCAGAATTCTATTTTACGTTGATCTCTGATTTTACTTCCATCCATAGTTTAATGTTCCTAAGTTCATAAAATGTTCTAATGGTGCCAATAAGAGAGCACCAAATTCATTAAATGATTTCAGCAGATACACAGCAAACTCACACATCCACTTCATCGCTTGTGGAGTTTTGTATTTCACTATTTTAAAGCTAGTTTATTGCAAAACTTGAAGCTGCAAAATTACATGTTAAAAATGTCTTACGTTTTATTATGTGCTATTTGTACTTTTTGGAATAAATATTCATTTAAACCTCAAAAATATTATCAGAACTCTAAGCAGCTAACAATCATAACACAATGGTACCTTGTGATGGAGGTCACAACATGCATAACTTTTGGAATTATTTTATTCCAGTAAGAACTCAAGGAAAAGAGCAATTAGCAGGCTGGAAGGTCATTTGGAAAAAGAGGTCCAGTATGCATGAAAAAGTTTCTGCTCTGTTGACTTTGAGAGAGATTGTCTTGATATTTCCAAAGAAATACATTCATATTCCATTAATAATTGGCTTTTTAAAGAAATCATTTGAATTTTAACTTTTTAATTTCCTTAATTAAATTTACTTCGCATGTCTTAGTGATCTTGACCTTCTTGATTATGAAATTTACATCTTAATTTCACTCATAGACTCTATAAGCATAACAATTCAGTATGTTCAAATGTGTCTTAACTGTAATTCCTGTCAAAATATCTTTAGCTTTTAAATGTGAACTAATTGACTAATACCACAAAATAATTGAGGCTATTTTCTTAAGCGTGAGTATTAATACTGTAAATTAATTCATTATAAACATTGTTTAATATAAGCTTCTTAAATAGCTTCCTTCGTGCTATATTAAATCTCCATCTTGTATCCGACATCTCATACTATACATAAAATGAAGAAAACATACGTAGGCATATTATTTGTGTAGCTTTTACAATGGTTTTCCAAATGCTGTGTCGCATATCATAGTTGCTTTTCCCTTAGAACTGTGTTTTAGTTGTCTATAGTGATTCTCATATTTTCTCAGTTTAATTTATTTTGTGACTTCCTGTTCAGCCTTTCAGACTGAAACTCGAGCAGTTCATAAGAAATGCAAATCCAGTATTACTCTGAATTTTGTTAGGAAATGTTATTTGGAACTTCTTTATTATTTGTATTTTCAAAAAAGATCATTTTAAGTCATCAAATAATAGAAACCACAAGGGAAACTTCCAAAATTATTGCATTTCTGAGTATCTGATATCAAAGCAGAAAAATGTTATGAGAAAATTTGAAGGAAAAAGAGATAAAATTTTCAATGTTTGTCTTATAACCTCACAGTCTTCACATATCATTAAGGAGCTTTTCAGTAAAATATCACCCAACACAGACATTTCAAATAGCATAAGATTATTAATGAATTGGTCAGAAAGTGCTTAACAAACCTTCCATATGTAGAGCAGTATTGATTATCTGTGATCATTTCTCAAGTTCCCTGAGGTAGGTAGGTTAGCATCTGTCATGGTTAGGGACAGGTGTCAACTTGGCCAAGTTGTGGTACCTGTTTATATGATTGGGCAAGCGCTGGCCTGTCTGTTGCAATAAGGACACTTCATAGGATTAGGTCATAATCACATCAGCTGCATCCACAGCTGATTCCATTTGTAATCAGCCAAATGGGAGTGTCTTCTGCAATTAGTGATGCTAAATCTAATCATGGGAAGCCTTTTAAGGAGGACTCAGAGGAGACAGGTTCCATTCTTGCTTTGGCTGGTGAGCCTCTCCTGTGGAGTTCATCCAGGCCATCCATCGGAGTCATCAGCTTCGCAGCCTGCCCTGTGGATTTTGGACTCTGTGTTCCTACGGTCACATGAGACACTTTTATAAATTTTATATTTGCAAGTGTTCCCTGTTGATTCTGTTTCTATAGAGAACCCTAACTAATACAGCGTCTTTCAGTGGCCAAAAACAAACTTCCCAAGTGTGCAGCAACATCAATAAGCTGCTTTAATTGTGACTGAAATCATGTTGCATTTGAATCACCAGATCATGTAAATGATGGGTTTCTAAAAAGATTACCATTTAATAATTCTGCATTTCAACTGACAACAAAGATGTATGGAAGAACCAAGAATGATCTATCTATTTCAAATCAGAACATTGGAAAGTGGGGTAGCCTCCTGTCCAATCACACTGAATCTGAGCACATTGGCAAGGGAAAAGAGTCTCAAGTCCAAAGAATAAAAAAATATGTTTAAAAAGTACATATAATGATGATTCAAAATACCTCATTACAAGATCTGGCTTTTCCTTTTTACCAAAAGTCTACAAAAGTTGCTCAGAAGAATCTTGTAAAATAATGTTACGGCATATTGCCCAAGGTTAGCTTTTAAGGAATGAAAGATGTTAAATCTGAGCCAACCACTTTTTTGGAAGTTAACCATCTTTGTTGTAAGAAAATCATTGTTTCCATTGCACAAAGCAGTCTGGAAAATATACAGACATATACAGAAATATGTTTAAGAATAAAATTCCTAAAAAATAAATCATTACTCCAATAAATTTATGAAAATCCCCTAGACAAATCCAGAGCACATTGTGAAATGTTTTACCTGTGAAAACACCCCTCAAGTCTTGTGGGAATTTTCAGAACATTATTTATTATAAGAATGTTATACCTATCTTTTGCAAAACACAGTGAATGAGCTAGAGTCTAATTTTAAAGACTTGCATACCATTTCTCAATACACTATTCCAAATTATGGTGGTATGACATAGAGTACTAATAGAGACACATTAGTCAATGTTGAATGTGACATGACAAGGTAATAAAACATTGTGGTCCTATTTTCTGAAAGGGGAAAATACAGATTTAAAGTGGAATTAACTGAAATTTATGTTAGAGAGCCATATTTAGATATTCGGGGTTAGCAAATAGAGATATACAAAAAAACAACACCAGAAAAAGAGAGAAAGAAATCCGTGCAAACAAACACAAAGCCGTTTGGGATCTCTGCTGGTATCTGTCCTGAAATAGTGTTGTTACTCCTCAGTTCTCCCACAATTCACGCTCCTATTGAGAATTGGAGAGATTTCTAGCCCTCGCACAGAAAATAACTTGCAACATGAACAAGTTTGTCAGAATGTTAGTAATAATTAACCGCCATATCCTAGGAGATTGAGTTTGAGGCTTAAAATGGCTATGTAGGGCCCTTCTTTAAAATATTGGGCAGACTACATAATCATCTCCTTGATTTATGAACATATCATCAAATTCAGTAATAGTTGATGTCAAACCTAGACATGAAACCTAAATGCCCTCATCTTTATAAAGTCAGTGATCAAGGACTATATCATAGATCAGCAATTAATTTGCACTAGCATATCCATCAGTAGACATTTCTCGAAGGTTCTTTTCAGGAACAACGGAAAAGCTGACTAATTTTACAATGTAGTCTTTTTTTTTTTTTTTTTTTTTTTTAAGAAAGGAAAGACAGAGAAGGAAGGAAGGATGGAAGGAAGGAAGGGAGGAAGAAAGGGAAACATTTTCTTGTTTTATTATATTTTGTTTGTTTGTTTGTTTTTTACATGGGCTGGGGCCGGGAATCGAACCGGGGTCCTCCGGCACGGCAGGCAAGCACTCTTGCCCGCTGAGCCACCGCGGCCCGCCACAATGTAGTCTTTTTTTATTTAACATTACATAGATGTATGCAAGTGCCTGCTTTTATTGTTGACTGGTCAGGGTAGAGCCTGCCAAATATCAGTAAGAGAGATGTTGATTTGAATTTCCTGTCCATTGTTATTAGAAAAATAATTTAACAATCTTAGTGAACTATTACAAAATCATAAGAAATAATAACCAAAAAATGCACATACTTTTGATCACTAAATATATGGGTAAAAAAGTCTAAGCATAGGCAAGTAGCTGAGATGTAGTCCTTTCAGGATATTTAAGGCAGTGTTGGGGCATAGAGAATTAGAGTGGTGTTTCTGGAATATGAGGTAGACTACATTCATTATTATTTCAGCCGATGCAATAAAATACCTTCACTGTGAAGGAACCTGAAATGTCTTTTGAGTCCATTTGAAAGAGAAATCTCTGCTGAGGACAGCTTATTTTAAGGCGAATCCTTCACTACAGTATTGGCATTCTAGGAGCATTAACCAAGCACATGGAAGAAAATGATGTGATAAGCATTAGGTTAAACCACCCAAGAAGTGGTATATATGGTTACAGAATCAAAAAATTTTCTTAAATCCCTAGAACTACACTACATGAATAGTTAATCCTAAATTAAACTATGGATTATAGTTAATAGTACAATTATAAAAATGTGCTTTCATCAATTGTAACAAATGTTCCACACCAGTTCAAGGTGCTAATAATTGGGTGGCAAATGGGAATCCAATGTTTCATGCATAATTGTTTTGAAAGCCCACAATTTCTCTGATAAAGAAAAAAAAGTAAATATAGAATGAATAATTAATAGTAAAATCATTTTTTTTTTTTAACATGGGCAGACACCGGGAATCGAACCTGGGTCCTCTGGCATGGCAGGCAAGCATTCTTATCTGCTGAGCCACTGTGGCCCGCCCAGTAAAATCATTTTATATAGTACTTTCCTCTTGTTGGGGGGCTATGTGTCATGTCTAGAGTTAGATGATTTGTAAGAAGTCACACTCCTTTAGGATTTTGTTAGAAGACAGATATATGGCACAGAGATATGATACAGATATTCTCTGTGTTCAGTTCCTAAGTGCTACAAGCAAGGGGGAAAGTGTATATAGAAAGATTTTTCATAGGAGCTACATGAACTTTTGCAAAGACTAGAGGAAAATTTTTCATTTTTACAATGAATATTTATTATGCAAGGGACTTCTTAAAAATTTTCTTGTGCACGGCATAGAGTGAATGGATTTGTGCCTTGAGATTCCTTCGTTATAATTTAATAGATTTAATGGTATAACCATATGTTTGAAAAAAAGTTGCATTTTTTATCATAAATAGAGATTTGGATGTTGAATATCTGATAGTGTCTATTAGTCAAGGTTAAAGTGCCATTAGTTAAATTTTAAAGAATATTTAATATAACGCATTCATTGTAATTTTCACTATTGTTCTTTGGAAATGGCAGAATATATGTAAGATAATAATCCCAAAATTTAGTAGTTGTTGAAAGATTTTGCAATTTAAAATTCAACTAGATAAAGGAAAGAAAAAGAAGCCACATACATTTTTAAAACTTCACATATGTGCATGCATGTTTGTGTTTGTGGGGAGGAAGGGCAAAATAAAATATTTTCATATAAGACAAAGTGAGAGAATTGCTCACCTGACCACCGACCTACACAACAGGAAATGGTTAAGGATGGAAACTTGGATCTACAGAAAGCAATAAAGAGTACTAAAAATACTCTTTTTTTTGGTAAATGTGTGATAAATATAAAATTTTTTCTCAATTTTATTAAGTTGCAACCCTTTAAAGCCAAAATAATATAATTTGGAGTGTATTTCATTTCTGGAATTAAAATATACGACAATGCTAGTGCAAAGAATGAAGCAATGGAAATTTGAACATCATCAACCAACTCCACCTGATTTACATTAATACACATTAAGCAAAATACATATTCTTTCAAAAGCAGATGAAATCCTCTGTGGCACCATAAATAAATTTCAATTTATTGAAATGTTTCTTACTGTATGTTTTACAGCAGCCTACATAAATTAGAAATTAATCACTAGAAAATATCTAGAAAATGCTAAACATTTAGAAATTGAATAATACACCTGTAAATAGCCTATGGTTTGATGAAGAAATCAGAAGGGAAGACATCAGAAGGGAAGTTAGAAAATATTTCACTTGAATAACAAGAAAATCAAAGTTTGTGGAATGCAATGAAAGCAAAGTTGGAAGGAATTGTGTAGCTTAAATGCTTACATTAGAATAGGAGAATGGTTTAAAAATCAAAAAGCTAATAGTCCTCCTTAAAAAGCTAGAAAAATAAACTAACGCCAATGTAAGCAGAAAAGAAGAAAAATAATACAAAAATCAATGAAATAGAAAACAGACAAACAATATAAAAAGTTAACAAAATCACAGCTAATATTTTGAGGAGATTTATAAAATACAGAAAGACTTACAACATTGACTAAGGAAATCGGGAGGAAATACAAATTACTGATGTTAAAAACAAGAGAAGAGCATCTCTCTTATTCTGCAAATCCCACACAAAATGCAAATATATTACTGCAATATTAAAAAAGACTTTATGCCAGTTAATACAACTTAAATTAAGTGTACATATGACTTGAAAAAACAAATTACCAAACTGTTAACAAAAAGAAATAGAGAAACTACATATCAATATATTGATTTAAAGCATTAAATCATAAATAAAATTTTCCCACAAAATAAAACTTAGAGATAGGTTACTTTTTTTTCTTTTTTTCGGCATGGGCAGGCACCAGGAATCAAACCTGGGTTTCTGGCATGGCAGGTGAGAATTCTGCCACTGAGCCACCGACGCACAGCCCTAAACATAGATTACTTTTTTTGTAAGTTACTGAATATTTAAGGAAGGAATAAGAACACTCAATCAAATTCTTTCAGAAACTGACAAAGGACCGTACTCTCAACAAATTTCTTTTATAGTTAATACCTAAACTGTGAAACCATAGTCTGACAAAGAGATTACAAGAGAAGAAAATTACTAACCAATATTTCCAATGAGCACAAATGCAAATATTCTTTTAAAATAGTATTAAAATTCTTCCAGTGATATATCAAAATGATTATGTCATATAATCTCAGTAGATCTTAATCCAAAAATGCTGTCAGATAAACATTTATTAGTCTATCCATACAAATCACTTGGCAGACAAAAACAGTACAATAAATTATATGGATGTATAAATAAGATTTTGCTAAAATCAGTGCACAATAATTAAAGAAAAAAAATCTATCAACAAACAAAAATAGAGTAGAGCATTCTCAATCTACCAAGATTCATTTAAAAAAAATACAAAAGACATTATTCTTAACAGTGAAATAATGAACACTTTACTGCTACAGTCACAAAAAAAGCAAGAAAGTTCACTCTGGCTATTTTACTCAACATTGTACTAGAATTCCTGCCCATTCAATCAGACCAGAAAAAAAAAGATAAATAGAAAAATATCAAAAAGGAAGATATAAACTATCATTTGAAAATGACTTGCTTTTTTACAGAATTCTATGAAATCTACACAATTTAGGAAAATACAAGCCAATAAGTAAATTTATCAAGGTCCAGAACACAAGGCCAATAAAAAGTTTGCATTTTATAAACTTTCAAAGAGAAAATAAAATAGCAAAAATAATTCTTTTGCATGAGCATCAAAAATAACAGCAAAAAGATTGAGAATAAATCTAAGAAAATTTGCAAGTGTTCTGTACTGAAATGATACTTGTTCACAGAAACTAAAGAAGCATAGATATGTAAATTTATGGGTAGAAATACTGAATATTGTAATATAGCCATTGTCTACAATTTGGCCTATAGATTTACCTTAATCCCATGTACGAGAAGGATTTCTGCTGGTAGAATTTGACAAGCTGATTCTATTATATATCCAATAGAATACAAAAAGTTGAATAAGCAAAGTGAGTTTAAAAATGAAAAGAAAGTTGTGATCTTAGAAAAAGCAAACATTTATCTTTAAATAGGAAAGTTGTGATCTGGGAAAAGGCAAATATTTTTCTTAAATAGGGCACTAAAGCATTCATTATAAAAATGAAATTGATAAATGAAATTTCAACAAAAATAATAAATTTCTGTTTCTCAAAAATATTGTTAAGAGAATGAACAGGCAAGCCACAATAAAGGAAAAAATTAACATTAATATTTTTTAAAAGAACTTTTATCAAGAAAATATAAATAAGTCTCATAACTCAGTAGCAAAAAGGCAGAAACCTATTAGAATAATGAGAAAATGACCTGAACAAACACTTCGTGCAGAACATACATGAAAATATGTTCAAAATAACTAATCAGGATAATGAAAATTGAATCCATAATGATATGCTACTTCATATCTATAAGAATGTCTAAAATCACAAAGATTTACAACAACAAATATTGGGAAGATGTGGAGCAATTCCAAATTCGATTTGCCAGTGAGAATGTAAAATAGTACAACCCCCTTTGGAGTGCTGTTTTTAAATTTCTTATGAAGTTAAACAAATACTTAACCTATTACCCAATAGTTCCACTCTTGGTGATTTAACTAGCAGAAATGAAAATACACATATACAAAAGAACTTGTGAGAGACTATCTACAACAGTTCAATTTATAATAGCCAATTATTTGAAAGAACCAAAATGTCTTTCAATGGAAAAATGGATTGACAGGATATGGTATATTCAAACAATGGAATATTGTTCAGCAATAATAAGAATGAACTCATGATATGCACAAGGACAATCTCTAATGGTTTATAAGAGCAAATAATAGAGCACAAAGCAAATATGTATGACTACATTTATATGAGCTTCAAAATCGGGGAAACCTAATCCATGGCATTCAAAATCAGGATGGTGGCTTGATAAGCAATGGGCATGAAAGAACTATTTTGGTTTGAGTGTTCATTAACAGGCATCTTAATTTGCCAAAATTCATTACGTGCACTAAAATTTGTACATTTAATAGCTTTTAAATTTTTAACTCAATAAAAATAAATAAATAAAATCCCTAAATTTATGTCATTGAATTTTAAAGAACTAAAGATCAAGATCAGGCACTGGTTAAATCTAAGGTTCACAAATCTTATAGAAATATCTGCAAGCTATTAAAATAATTATGAAACTTCTCAATTTTTTTCACAATATTCTTGATGCTCATTGAATTTTCAATCCTCTGCTTAGAAGGAAAAAGACAATAAGAACAGCTTCAATCATCAGAAATGAAGAGAATTATAGGTAATGTTATTTATTAGATGAATTATATGAAAGATTATAATAACCTTGCTTTCTCAAAAAGATGTAAGAAAAAAAGTTAAACTAGAGAGATACATAGATGAGACTAGAAGAATAATTTTTCCAATATTATGTTTGTCGAAATACGCAAATTTCCAAAATAGCTTAGAGAATCTCTCTGTCTAGAAATTCTAAGAAAAAGACTATTTCATATATTTAAGGTATCATTCTCCATATAGATTCCACAATTTATTGATATCCTTTATAGTTCTATGCCTGTGGCTACCTAGGGATAAATAAATGTAGAAATAGAAAGCATTAAAGCATTTTGTGACTCCACAAACACCTAAGCATAATTCATGCAGTAGAAATAAGACAACTGAATTTTTATGCCTGAGAAAAGGTAGGTTATGTGTCCCACAAGCCCAAAGTGACATAGTATAAATGAATGGCTCCACTTTTAGAAATACATCAACTAAAACACTGCTAGAGGTTACAGTATGGAAAAGCATTTTCTTCCTAAATGTCAAAATATGTAAATGTTCACAGCATAAATATTGCAGCCCACAATATCAATTTTATACTATTGTAATGGATAGCTTTTGAGACTACTCCTTCATGTTACCATGATATTCATCTAGTAATGAAGGAAAACAGATAAAATGGGTACTTACATTGATATTTCCTAAAGGATGTCTATTTTCTAAGTGGTTTGTATACTCAATGTTGGTGAAACATGCTTATTTGACATTTAAAATAATTATCTCAGAAATTAGGAAATAAAATTCATATAATATCCAAAAAGTTATATTTCAGCATTTAGTAAGGAGATCAAAAAAAAAAAAGAAGAGCTATGCAATATCTATTTCCTTGGAGAACGACATTGTATAGAAAAAGGATATATAGAGAGATATATTTTATATATATATATTTTTATTTTTTTGCTAAAATTAAAACAAGTTGTTAGAGATTGTATCATGCCCCTCACAAAAGAAATGCTCAAGTCTAAATCTGAGGGTCTGTGGATGTGAGGCCATTTGTAAGTATGACTTTTGAAGATGTTATTATTAGTTAAGGCATAGACGCAATTGAATCTATAAATTCAATTGAATCAGGGTTAGCTTTAATCAATATGGCTGACATCATTATAAGGAGAAGAAATCGTACAGAAATGCAGTTGACTGAGCAGGAGAACTTAAAGACAGAAGGAAAAGTCACATGACAGACACAGAGCTGCAAGCTAAGGGACCCCAAGGACTGTAGCAAGCCAGCACCAAACTGCTACAGACTCCAGAAGAAAGCATAGTCTGTCAAGATCTTGATTTTGGACACCTGGCTTCTCAAACTATGAGACAATAAATTCCCATTGTTTAAGCCAACCCATTGTGGTATTTAGTCATAGCATTCCCATTATCCTATGACTAAAAGCAATGAATGACTTATTTTAGAAATAAGTATTTTCTGAAAACTGAACTATTAGCAGTGCTAGTACAGTAATATTGTTGCTGTTCATGAAAATCATTTCTAATATCTCTAGGTGACCACAGTGCTGACAAAAGCAATATGGAAGTGCACACATACTTCACAAATGCCCTTTCCAAGCCTGCAACTTTAAATCATTACTAATGTAATACATGCACTCTTAGAATACTGCTCTATTTATTAATAGTAAAAGTATTGATTCTGTCTCTGGATAATTATGCTTCCTGGAAAGATGAATGGTAAATGCAAAAGTGGGAAAAAATGGAGAATAGCAAGTAAATTCTCTATAAAAATGTTTTAATCTGATAAAAAAGGGTTACAGAATTGTGTGTGAATTAACTTTTTCAGTTTAGAAAATAATCAATAATTCTTGCCATAATAAATGATTCCTCCAATCACATATTGTAGTTTTATCATTTTTCTTTGAAGTTCTTAAAACTTCCAGTTAATTATGTTTCAATTAAAGATCCTTAGAGAGAATACCTTTATATTATTGGAGTTTCATATTCTGTCTTAAAAGCTATTGAAGGAGATTTTCAAAATCGGATATCATTGAATATTTAGCTAGCACCACGCCTATGAAAGAAATTTAGTTTCCTGCTAAATTCACAAAATCTTGAAAGAGTTGACTCTATGCACATACGTATACTCACTGGTCATGTAGTAAATCTTTATCTGGTTCATAGATTTTCTTTCAATAGTTACAAGTGTTCAACTAAACTCTTCGTGAACACATCTAGAGAATAAGCAGTAAATACGAGTTCTTGTAGTTGATTTGTTTTTAAGAAGTATGTGATCTACTATCAAATATTTGCTGAAGAAAGAACATTACAGTTCTTTCCATTTCCATTTTATATTTTTATCCAATATTTTATCAAAAATGTGTTTTTTGTTTTGTTTGTTCACTACTACTGTAAGATTTTTCATTAACATACTTTTAACTTTAATCAGTAAAGTTCATAGCTAAGATAAATTAAAAAGCTACAGGTATTTCTGTATTGGGTGTCATAGACATTATTTTAATTTAAATAAAAATGCAAATCCTTAACCACTGTATGTCAGTATTGTGTGAATGATCTCAATAAATCACACTTTTTCACTTAGCAAAAGATGAGCATCTGTTTGAAGTATCCTGAAATTCCAATGGCTACTGCCAGTAGAGAACAGGTATTCATACTGAAAACATGTTTGATTTCCAAATATCATCCAACAATAAAAATGACATTCATACAAGTGATATTGCATAAGATACACATGAAAATATAGATAAAATTCAAAGGACTTGATTTTGTTGAGGGACAATTTTACACAGGTCCCTGTAATTTACACACATCTTGTGAGTAGAGTTTTGACTACCCCATGTTGTGTACTGTCTTTTCAAGGATGTTTGTACAGCAAACAACCTTGAAAGATAGAGATGGCATCACACTCTAGCTCAAAAGACAAACATGTTTACTCCCTACTATGAAAGATTCAGTTTCCCTAATTTCATGGTTTCTTACCTTGTGATTCACCTCCTGCAGCTGCAGGCATCAGTCAGGGCTTATCCAAATCCACCCTTTGAGACTTGGAGATAAGTGCAATGGGGGCAAAATGCACTGATGATAATGCATCTTGCTGCAACATAATAGAGTCCTTTGTCTTTCACCTGCATCCATGAAACTGTAGCAGGCTAATTTGTTACCTTGCAAGTAGGATATAATCTCAGATCCTTCTCAATTCTTGACAGTTTTGGCAACAAAGATGTGACGCTGACATCCTCTTTGTCTAGGATAGGGAATAGGAGATGATTCCTGGGGATGTTTTAGTGAATGCTCTTGCTCAAGTAGTGCCTCAAGTAGAGGGAATAAGTGTCTCCCACTGTTAATAAAAAGGAGAATTAGTGTGTAGAAGTTTATACAGTGAAAAGTGACTAAACAAACTGTTTTAATGGTGCCTTGCTTGTAGTTCCCTCTCCTCTATCGAGGGAGAAAGAGAGCTGAGAAAGACATATTATTATGACAATTGGGTAGCAAGCTCATGGCCTGTAGCTTAAAAGTCATGTGACTATTACTATTGCAACAAAGTACCCCAAAGCTGTAATGAACTGTGTCAGGAATGAGGACCTTCCTAGACAATATAGATCTTTGGGTGGACAGGAAACACCAGACGTTCATTTGGTTGAAGAGTGAGCAAAGCTTACAGGGAAATGAAAGTTGATGTAAAGTCTTGCTTAATAATCCAAGCCACTCTTTCCCTCCATGCCCTTTATCTTGAACAAGCTGCATTACAGTAATGACAAATAGATTTCAGGCTGAGGTTTCTCTTTCCTTAAGGTAGAGTTAAAGCTCTATACAGCCATCTAGATATGCTAGGAAATTTTGGGAGGGGAGTGATTCAAACTATTATGAATCTGTTGGAGATAAGAACTCAAGCCACCATCTTGCCTGAGCTCATAAGGGGAGGGTGTGCTCAACCACAGCTGAGGACATTTGGGCCAGGATCAGTGTTGGGAAGGGAAGCTAATATGACCTTGTCAGTGGGGCTCTATGGATCAATTCAGTAGGCTGTTGTTATCATTGCTGCTAAATATGGAGGTATAGTATTAATTGATGTGTTATAAACTTGTACTTCCCTGCCCTGAAAGTGCCAGAAGGAAATTTTTTTTATTGGGATGAACTACATATAGAGAGGAATGTTAATACATTTGGGACCTTATTTTAAAAAGAATGAAACCTTTAAACTAAGTCTCTGTGACTCATGATTTTACCTATTAGACCCTCTTAAAAAAGAGAGGTGGCCCCCACTTAGATCTGTTCCTTGGATTTTGGACATCGCTTCCATGATGAGTTCCCATTTTGTAAAGCAGCTATTAGCTTATTACTTGGGTCTCGCTGAAATGAAACACTAAATCATGAAAGCCTTGTGACACTGTGGATTGACATTTTGGAAAGAATCTACTCAGATTCAATCAACAAACAAATATTGAAGAGACCAGTTAAGCTTTTCTTGTCAAATGGAAATAAGATTTTAAACAATTAAGCTAACCTACTCTGAGTGTCATCTCGTATTTCCATAAAAAAATTGGCAGCTATTCCTTCGAGAGAAGCTTTACCCCCACCTCTGCCAACAAAAGCAAAGCCACAGGCTCCATAATTGTTGGCCCTCAATTCAAAGAAGTTCCCCTAAATGCTTGGGACTGATTTACAAAGGGGTTGACTAAGTTAAATGTGGTGGAGTCCACTGAGCCATTGCTTCTGTTCAACCGCAGTACCAGCTCTGCATAACCTAAAATGGATGTAGTCATTCCATTCATTTGGCAGAATTCAAGGCCATCCATTCTAATAACTCATGCCAGTACCATTTTTAATGAAACTTATGATATATTTTTCTGACTCCTGACAATCACCTGGCTGTTTACTCTGCCATGTAGAATTGTACATATTGGCAGATTAAAGCACATCTCTTTGGGGCCACAAGATGGAAACAAAGCAAGGTTACTCATTAAACCATCTGGATCACTAAAATTGTTTCTAACAGTAATGGTATATTTAATATTGAGACTGACTGAAACCAAACTGCTGACAGGCTGTACACTAACAGATTGACACCATCACTGCCTCATTCTAGCATTGTACCAGAGGTAGCAGTACATCCACCATTATAAACTAGAACTCTGTGTCTGCAATTTTCTAGGTTACAGTGTTGCTGTTCCAGTCTCATCGTCTGACCCTGTCCATACAGCTATAGCCCTTGTAAAAAACTTGTGTGATATTTTTGGTTTTCTGGATCATCCACAGTGTGTTAATGCTTTGATTTTCATTACAAAAACCACTCCAAAAAAGGGCTGATTTTCCAGTTGTTCACTGGGCCTTCCAAACTCTCTATAATTCACAGAAATCTAGTATTAGAAGCTATCCTCAAATATCCATTCAAAAATTTCTGACTCTACATTCGTCACCTCTTTGTGTTCTAAATACCTTAGCATTACAATCTGGTCATTGAACATGGCTACACAGAAAGGACACATCTTAACTCAGCCACTACTTGGCAATGATCTGAGGGCAATATAAGAAGTGAAAGAGGTAGGTTGAGTACATTCCATGCTGATTCTGACACAGTGGTCTCATAATGGATCTCTGTTAGTTTTATTGAAGTTCCTTTATACCTCTTGCATCAGACCTTTCAAGATGAAATGTATGGAACATACGAAAGGAAAATAACTTGAAGTTATAGCTTTTGGAATGGGAAACATGGATTTTGTGGAGCTCAAGGGACAAAATAATCACCCCACCAGCTTAACAGGAAGCACTTTAAGCATGTGGAATGATGTTAATGATTTTTAGCTTTTCAGAGCTAACCCTAGAGCATCTTCATGAAGGAAAGCACAGTGGTGTAGTTCTCCCAAACTGGGGCAAGTACCTTAAATTTAACTGACTGCTAGATCTGCCAGTCTTCAGATGGCTCTGATCACATTTTGGTTATTATTCTCTGTACCTTACTGAGAAGTAAATAGAAGTTGCAGGAAATGGCACCAACTCCTAAAGTTCACGCACAAAACACGTGTCACCACTTCCAGATATTTGTCCACCCTCATTCCCAAAGCCCTCTATGGTAGGCAAAATTTGAAGTTGGTCCCCATTAATTCCCCTCACTGCTGCTATGACTGACTTCACCATTTCTTGAGTGGGGACAGTGGCTTTGTTCTAAAAACAGAATATGGCAAAGGTGACGGTATGTCTGCCCCTTGATTAGGTTATGTGGTAGTGGTGACAGGATAGCAATCTTGTGATTATGGTACTATATACAGACAGATAATTGTCTTGCTGGCATGGATGACAGAGTTGCCCTTTGCTGGCTTTGAATAAATAAGCTGCCATGTTGTGAGAGAGTCCATAGAAATAGTCTCATGTCAAATCTGCCCCTAGCTATCAGAAAGCAAATGTGGATTTCAATTATAGACCTATAAGAAAATTAATTTCTCCAAGAAGAATGGGTTTGGTATTGGATTTTCTCTCAATCAAACCTCTGATGTAACCTTGGTCCCCAAAGACACCTGAATTACAGCTTAGTGAAACCCAGAAGTAGAGATTTTTTGATGTGTGGAAACTTTTGATGTACAGAAGCTATGAGGTAATAAATGTGCATGGTTCTAATCTGAGAAATTGGTTGTCATCTGTTTTGCTGCAATAGAAAAATAGTACATCATTGCTCAGTCATCCAATGGGGCAACAAATGTCATATGGCTGTTGGAGTAGATGAGGTTTAACTGAATTTCCTCATATAATCTGTCAAAAAACAAAGATTATATTCAATTATTCATGCTCAAATGGGAACTCTGTGGCCTCTAGCTGTAAGGAAAGTTACACTGAGGGATTAGACAATGCCTGTGAGCTCCTCCTGATATAGGCCTCATATGGGAGAATTAAACAATTGTAGATAACATTTTCTTTCCAAGTATCATAGTCTCGTGGGAAAGACAGTCATTAACTTGCCGCCCTGCTGAAAATAGTGCCATTCACCTTAATGATGATCATAAGAGAGCTGCAATTGTCCAAGGAAACACCGCCTGATCATGTGGTCCTCAAACAACTCAGGAGTTTACTCTTAAATTAGACCAATCTGGTTATGGGGAGGAGTTTCTAGAAGGAAAACTGACTCATTACTCCTGTGTACCATGCAGGCAGTTATCTCTATGATGGGAGAGATGCAATTAGAAGACACGGCATAAAGTCTGTCCACAAGGGAAATTCCAGGCAAGATGTTGGTGTAGGGAGCTCCAGGACTCTCTCCTCCCTCCAAAATGCTAGTAAATAGGCAAGAACTGTCTGAAACAGCTGTTCTGGAGCTCCAGATACCAGAAGAACATTTTACAGCACCCAGGCAAGAGCAGGAGGAGGAAGAGGTAGATAAAATGTGGTAAAGAATTCTGAGTAACTCTCTCTGTAGGGTGGCTTCTGGTGCTTATCTCCAATTGAGATTTAGCCCTTGGCTAGCTGCTGCTATAGGAAAAGGAAATAAAAAGCCTCTTCCCTAAGAACAAGGCAGGGACATGGCAAGAACTGGTCACAGCTTTTGATTAATAAATACAGTTAACTGGGTCCCAACTCTAAGCTACTGCTTCAATTCCCCCTGGATAAAAGCAGCAGCAGCCACTCTTTGAACCCTACCCCAAATGAGGATGGAGAATTAAAGACACTGACTCTTTGGAGCTGCAGAAAACAGTTCACTGAAGCATGCTATCTTCTGGGAAGGCCAGGAGGGCACAGCTTCAGGCAGCTATTAAAAAAGGCTTTGGGGTATATTCCCTGACTCTCTCTGTGAGGCACTTTGGAGCCAGCCTGCACCCTTTCTGTAGGTCACTGGCCCTTTTCTGACTGGGAAATACTGACTTGGGGAAATCCTTTCCAAGATAGCTTTCCTCCCAGAATTTTCCTTCCAGATAAAAGCAACTAGAGGTGATGAAAAGAGTGTAAAACAATATAGAAACAATACAAAAATAAACAGAATAAATCAAGATTTCTGCAGAAGTAACAGAGGAAAGAAAACTTTCTCCTAGTGGTGAAACAATTGCACATAGTCCAATCTTAAAATGTGGACCACATATACTGAGCTAGAATCATATGAATAAAAGCTGTTCAATCTGATCAGTTAAACACAGGCAAGTCTAAAGGTCTAGAATAAGTTGCACCAAGTATCAAAGAAAAGCCTTAGCATAAAGATAATCAATAATAGCACCCTAGGCCAGAGAGAAACTGAACATTATTAGTTACTCCACAGAAATAAAACAAATCATAAGAGGATACCATGAACAACTGTACGCCGACAAATAAGACAACTTAGATGAAATAAACATTTTCTAGAAACACATGAATAATCTACACTGATTCTAAAAGAAATAGAAGACCTGAGTAGACCAATTATAAATAACAATAATCAAAACCTCCAACAAATACTGCCCCATGACCAGATGGTTTCATAGGTGAATTCTACCAATCAGTCAAAGAAGAATTAATGCCAACCCTGCTTAAATTCTTCCAATAAATTGAAGAGGAGGAAACACTACCTAATTAGTTATATGAGACCAAAGTCACCCTAATACCAAAGCCAGATAAAAATGCTACACAAAAAGAAAATTACAGACCAATTCTTCTAATAAATATACATGCAAAAATTCTCAACAAAATATTTCTAAATTGAGTCGAACAGCACATTAAAAAAATCATACACAGTGATCAATTGGCTTTTATATCAGGAATGCAAGGGTGGTTGAACAAAAGAAAATAAATTAATATAATGCTATATTAACAAATTAAAGGGGGAAAATCACGTCATCTTGATGGACCCAGAAAAGGCATTTGGTAAAATCCAGCATCCTTTCCTGGTACAAAAAATTTGAAAGACGGAAAAGAAGGAAACTTTGTAAATATGATAAAGGGGATATACAAAAAACCCATAGTTCACTTTCTACTTAGTGGTGCAAGACAAAGTTTTTTCTCTAAGATCAGAAACAACTCAAGGATACCAGTGTCACCTCCGTTATTCAGCCTTATGTAGAAGATCTTGCTGAAACAACCAGGCAAGAAAAAGAAATAAAGGGCATTCAAATTGAAAAATAAAAAGCAAAACTTTCACTATTTGCTGTGACATGATCCTTATATAGAAAGTCCCCCAAAATCAACAACAGATCTCTAAAGCTAATAAATGAGCTCAGCAAACTGGCAGGATACAAGATCAACATGCAATCAGTAGTGTTTCTATACACTAGTAATGAGCAATCTGAAATGAAAATCAAGAAAAAATCCACTTATAATAGTAACTAAAAAAGAATCTAAAAAAGCAACTAAACGAATCAGATATCTAGAAGTAAATCTAGCCAAGAATGCAAAGGATTTGTAAACAGGAAACTATAAAACATTGCTAAAAGAAATCAGAGACCTAAATAAATGAACAGAAATTTCATATTCATGAATTTGAAGAATAAATATAGTTAAGATGTCAATTCTACCCAAATTGATTTACAAATTAAATGCAATCCCAATCAAAATTCCAACTGATTACTTTGCCGAAATGGAAAAGCCAATTATCACATTTATTTGGAAAGGTAAGGTGCCTGAATAGCCAAAAACATCTAGAAAAAAAGAAAAAGTTTGAGGATTCATACTTCCTGGCTTTAAAGGAAATTACAAAGCTACCAATGTTAAAGCAGCATGGTACCGGTATAAAAATAGAAATATGAATCCAGAGTTGAGAGCTCAGAAATAGACCGGCATATCTATACCAATTTATATTTGACAAGACTGCCAAGTCCCCTCAACTGGCACAAAATAGTCTTTTCAACAAATGGTGCTGGGAGAATGAATATCTGTATGCAAATGAATGAAAGAGGACCCTTATTTCACACCTTAAACAAAAAAACAATTAACTCAAAATGGATCAAAAACTTAAATATAAGAACCAGGACTGTAATATTTCTGGAAGAAAATATGGCATCTCCAAGATTTTATAGTAGGCAATATTTTCTTAGACTTTATACCTAAAGTAAAAGAATAAAATGAAAGAATAGATAAATGGTACCTACTCAAAATTTAAAAATTTGTGCATCAAAGGGCTTTATTAAGAAAATGAAGAGACAACCTACTCAATAGGAGAAAATATTTGGAAATCACATATCTGATAAAGGCTTGATATTCAGAATACATAATTCAACAATTAAAGACAAATAACTCTTTGGGCCCCTACATGATGCCGGATGAATGCAGGTGGCTGAAGGATGCACTGACAGAAAATTAGATTGGCGGATGTCGGTGTGTTCTTATGAACTAAGGTTGTATTGCTACAAAAACGAACAAAATCGTGAGGTATGCAATGATGTGAATGAATATGTGGGACATTTGGTGAGAAAAAATAAGCCAGAAACAAAAAAAACAACAATGGTATGGTCTCCTTTAGAAAATGCTTATAAGAAAACAGGGACCTAGATTGCAAGTTTTTAGAGCAGACACATTAAGTCTGGAGTGGTGATTGTTATTTCTGGATTTTGAAAAGCTGTTTTATGTATATAACCTGATGTTCAGAGATAGGAACCAAACTGAACAGGTTGGGGTTAAAGTAATTCAGAACATAGGGGTAAGGAAGACAGTATCTATATTTTAGAACCATACATACTCTGATACCAATGGAAGAAAGGTTTATTTGATCTGGAACTGAAATTTTCTGTAGTGCGTAATCTAATTCAACCTACCTCTATAGCTCATTTGAACAACTGAGACACAGGAAGCACAGAATAAGAAAGAGGTCCTTTAATCCTGAAGAGATTATTGTAAGGCCTGGATACATCCTAGAGTACATTAAGCAGAAAATCAAAAAGTATTGGCAAAGTCCCCTGATGGAGGGGAGAGAGACTATGGAACTATTAAGCCTTACCATCAGGGAATTCCCTGATACTGTGTCAAACTTTAGGGACACCCAAATCAATAGGCCATGCCCTCGATCATGAGGCTTACTCTTGTGTAGGTAGCATAGAAGCTTAGATTACCTATAGGCATGCCTAAGAGTTACTTCTGGAGGACCTCTTTTGTTGCTCAGATGTTGCCTCAGTCTCTCTAAGCCCAACTCTGGAAGTGAAATCATTGCCCTTCCCCCTATATGTGACATGACATCCAGGGGTGAAAGTCTCCTTGATGATGTGGGATAGAACTCTCAGGGATGAATACAGACCTGGAATCATAGAATCACAATTCCATCCTGACCAAAAGGGGGGAAAGAAATGTAATTGATAAAATATCAGTGGCAAAGAGAGTTCAAATAGAGTCTAGAGGCTACTCTGGAGGTCACTCTTATGCAAGCTTCAGGTAGACCTTGCTACCTATCATAACCTGCCAACCCCCAACCTGGACCATTCCAGCCAATCCTAAAGAACACCTAGGGCAATATATAAGGTTCTACAAGGGTTCCATGCACTGGAATAACTTTCCAGAAGCCTGCAACCTCCAGATGAGTCCCTGGTCCAGATAAGTCCTGAACCTTAGCCCAGCCTCTCCAGACCATCAGATAGTTCCATCTCCCTACCCCATATTAGTGAGAGACCCTTCTAATATAAAAAATTTATAATTGCCATAGCCCAAACAATCCCAAAGAGAGGTATGGGAAGATCAAAGGTAATGGTGGAATTATTCATAAAAGGTAGGACTTAGCAAATGAATATGAATTCTGAATCATTAAATTGATATCTCTTTTAGGTCTCTTGTATTTTAGAGCAGTTAGAAGTAAAAACATTTTAGGTTTTTTTGTGTGAAATTATAACTTATGTCAAAGTCTGAAATATGTTCTACAACTAATTGCGGTGCTGTGCTTGGAAATTTACAGCTTTTTTGTACGTATGTAATTTGTTCACAAAAAAAGAAGGAAATAAAAATTGATTGTGATGATAAAAAAGTATTTAAGCCCTCTAGCCTCCTATACAATAGAGCAGCTAGAAGGTAAAATATGAGAGGATCCTATGGTGGCCCATGACAAACTGTGAGATCTATCCTGTCACCACATTTTGAAGAGTGCTTTTAAAACTATTGCTTTTTTTTTATTTCTTTCCTTTGTATATATGTTATACTATACAATAAAAAAAAAGTTAAAAAAAAAAAATAGTAAAGAGCCCAATATAAAAAATGAGCAAGACACCTGAATAGACTTTTCTCCAAAGAGGAAATACAAATGACTAAAAAGCACGTGAAACATGCTTAACACCACTTGCTATTAAGGAAATGCAAATCCAAACCACGATGAGATATAATTTCACACCCACTAGAATGGCTGCTTATAAACAAACAGGAAATTACAAATGTTGGAAAGGATATGGAGAAATTGGAACACTTATTCACTGCTAAAGGGAATGTAAAATGGTGCAGCTGCTGTGAAAGACAGTTTTTCAGTTCCTCAGGAAACTAAGTATAGATTTGCCATACAGTCCAGCAATCCTTCTTCTAGGCATACGCCCAGAAGACTTGAAAGTAGAGACTCGAGCAGACATTTGTACACCAACATTCACAGCGGTATTATTCACAATCGCCAAAAGATGGAAACAATCATAGTACCTATCAACTGATGAATGGATAAGCAAAATGTGGTATATAAATACGATGGAATATTATTCAGCTGTAAAAGGGAATGAAGTACTGATGCATGCGACAACATGAAATTTGAGGAAATTATGCAGAGTGAAACAAGCCAGACACAAGAGGACAAATGTTGTATGATCTCACTGAAATAAATCATAGTAAGCATACTCACAGAGTTAGAATCTACAATATAGGTTATGGGAAATAGAATGCGTATAAAGAATAGGGAGCTGGTGCTTAATTTGTGCAGACTTTTTAATTAAGTTGATTGTAAATATTTGGAAATAGGTGGCGTTAATGGAAGCTCATTATTGTGAATGCAATTAATACCACCAAATTATACATGTGAATGTGGTTGAAAGGGAAAGTTTCGGGTTGTGTATATCACTAGAATGAAAGAAGATAAAACACTGGTCTGAATAACAAAGTGAACCCTGATGTGTACGATGGACTGGGATAAATGGTGCAAGTATAAGAATTAACTTCCATGAGTCATAACAAATGTATGACACTAATAAAAAAGGTGTTTGTATCACGGTGGTATAGGTGGAAAAATATACCTAATGTAAACCATGAACTATAGTTAATTGTACTATTTTAATACTCTTCCATCACTTGTAACAAAAGTACCACTAATGCAAAGTGTCAACAACAGGGGGATATATGGAAACAACGTATATTTCACACACCTTTTCAGTAAACCTACAACTTCTCTAGTTAACAAAATAACTTCTCAAAGTTTATGCTAATTGAAAGAAACCGGTCACAAATTACTCACATATTGTATAATTCTATTCATACAAAATATAAACTTAAATAATTATATAGAGATAGAAAAAAATTGATATTTAAGTAGGTCTGGGGAAGGATAGAGGAATAGAGAGGTGACTGCTAAGGGGTATATGATTTTTCTTTTTGGAGTAATAAAATGTTCTAAAATTGACAGCAGTGATGGATGAGCAACTCTGTGAATATACCACAAGCAACTGATTGTACACTTTGGGTGGATTGGTTGGTATGCGAATATATCTCAATAAAACTGCTTTTACAAAAATCTGCCTACAATTCTAGCTTAAAAGAACAATGACACCAACTTGGCCTTGTGAGTTATTCAGGTCTGCCTCAGCTCACTAACCAGAGCTGTTGTGAATGACAGAAAATGCCTTAGGTTTCACCGGAAGTACCAAGTGGATTCTGTACAGCAAGCTGTACCTGGATTAATGCCTCAGTCAAGTAGAAATGTCAATACAGAAATGTCAATTCAGTAGAGAAAGCCAGATGATATACTCAGTTAGACCCTGATGGTTTATGGAATTTTTCCAGCTACTTGGGTCCCAGACCCTACAAGACATGGCTGGGATAAATAATGCTGGTTGGCTTAGCCTGCTGCTTGGAATCCTGTTGTTACAATCTGTCCGTTAGATTAATTAGAGTGTCTGACAAAGTGAAGTATTTATGGGGAAAATTTTCCAGAAGCCAGGATGGTATAGTTACAAGGGGTAGATGTTGTTAGGAAACAATCCTCAGCGGGTCTCTCACCTTTCTGCACATCTCTTAAGTAGAGGCACTCATGGGCCTTCATTCCAAACTGAACTTTCAAGGAAGCCTCCACAGCCAACCACTTGAAAGAGAGAGATAGTGTTTCTTTCCTGGGCAAAGAACAGGCATTTCTATTACCTACTATAAAACATGTGCATTTCCTAAGGCTGGGTTCCCCATTCTATAATGTAACCTATTGTGACCATCAGAGCCCCTATACATTGCCCAGTGAGAAGGGAGGAGGGGTGAGGGGAAGCAATGCAATTACAATGCTCATGACTCTTGCTGTGATGTGATAAAACAATTCCTTTGCTCTTACCCAGGAGTCCTGTGTTTCTGACAGCATGTTTAAAAAACTTAGTGGCAGCCTAACTTGTTAGCTTGTAAATAAACCTTTCACTCTCTTAACAAATTTGCAAACACTTTTGTTGTCCCAAAATACAATAATGCTTATATTTAGAAAATCATTTTTATATTCAACTTTTAAGATCAGTTAGTTTTACTAGCAAAATAACCATGACCTAGTTTAATTTCCTATTATATAATGATTGAAATCATATTCTTCCAGCTGACCCTGCACTTTTAATCACTCATCTGACATTCTTTTGGGCCCCAGTGATAGAATTTATTCTATAATTCTCCGAAAACAGTCTATTCGATTCTTCACTTTTTCACATCAGAAGATAATATAATCTGATCAACAGGAAAAAATAAATGAAAGCAGTTTAGACTGTACAGATTAAAATATTTTTTCTAATCTTACCTCCCAGGAAGGTGATTAAAAGTAATAATTTGGTAGATAGGTATAAATAAATATGCTTAGAGTTTTTAGAAGGTCATCGAATTCACACCATTTTGCAACTTACATTTTTTCCTATTATGTATACTATCAGTACATTCATGTTATATGGTTATTGCAATCCCAGCACATAATGTCTGGTGTACAGATTTATTGTAATGTATCTGACCATTGTCTTATGTCGAATAACTAGTTTTTTGTTGTTTTTGTTTTTACTATTATGAAGAGCACTGATTTATCTCTAGGATCAATCTCAAAAATTGGAATTGCAGGGCAAACACAGGTTTTATTGATCGTTCTCTAATATTTTTTAATTTTATTTTGAGTTCAGATAATTTGGATCTAATTTTTTTCTTATTTAATATCTAAAAATCAATAACTGTAACTAATGTATGTTATTGCATGGAGAAATAAACTGAGCAATGAAAATATGCTAAAACTTTTTTAAATGAACAAAAACTATGAGTCAAGTAATGCACTAAAATTGGATAAAAGGATATAATTTAAAAGATGTGAATAAAATAAAGCGATACAACATAATCATGTGTGCTGTTTTGAGGATTTATGTACCATAGAAAAACCATGTTTTAACCCTAATCAATCTTGTGGGAGCAATGGCTTCTTCTAACCCCTATTCAGTACCATAAATTGGAAACTTGATTAGGTTATCTCCAAGGAGATATGGCTCAATTGTGGGTATTAAAGTTGATTAAATGAAGATTTGTCTCCCACCATTCTATGTGGGTCTTGATTAGTTTACTGGAATCCTATAAAAGAAGAAGTATTCTGGAGAAAGCTTCAGAACGACATAGCCATGAGAAACAGAGTCCACCAGCCAGCAATTTTTGGAGCTGAAGAAGAAAAACACCTCCCAGAGAGCTTCATGAAATAAAAGGCCTGGAGAGAAAACTAGCAGATGCTGCCATGTCGCCATGTGCCCTTTCAGTTGAGAGAGAAACGCTGAGTGTCATCGGTCTTCTTGAACAAAGGCATCTTTCCCTGGATACTTTGTATTGGGCATTTCTTTTATTTGGACAATTTCACAGCCTTAGAACTGTAAGCTGGTAACCTATTAAATTCCCCTTTATAAAAGCCATTCCATTTCTGGTATATGGCATTCCGGCAGCCAGCAAACTGGAACATCATGGATAAGACAACATAACCTTATTAGGATCTAAACTTCAACACCAAGTCATTTATAAATTCAAGGTAATCAAGAGAAACTTTGACTCAAATCAAAGCAAAGTTGGTTATTTCACAAATCTTCATCTTATAAAGTGAATCAAATATAGTTAAGTATGCAATAGGGATGCAAATACAGAGCTATTGTTGTTCCCATAATTTCATCATAAAACAATACATAAGGGATTTATGATTCATTTTGTCAACGGACATTGTTCAACTCTACTTTATCTCCTAATTTCTTTTGCATGGCCAGGCATTGGCAAACAAACCTGGTCTTCAGCATGGCAGGTGAGAACTCTACCTGCTGAGCCACCATGGTCCTATCTCCTAATTTTAAAAGTAAAGTAACTAGCTTGTACTGGACATCTACAGTTGGGAGCTGTGTCAACATTATATCAATTGCCCTCAGTTGGGAGCTGTGTCAACATTATATCAATTGCTCAATTAGAGAAAACTAGCCTTAATTACACCCAAGACCTCAGTCACTCTTTGCTACTTTTCTCCAAAGAGTCAAAAAGAAAAAAGAATTACTATTGGTTCTTCGAAGCATCGTCTAGATTTTTCTGAATCACTGACCTTACACCAACTCCTTTTCTTGTACCAATCTTAAGCTCTATTTGTATTAAGCAGCACTAATTTAAAGCTTTGCTGATAGGTTAATTCAGTGAACCCATTTACTCACTGCAATTATCTTAAATCTTCCAGTACCCAGAAGTAGACTGACTGTACCTACTGTCATCTTATTTATATACACCACAAATTATGAGATCAATTTGTAAATTTGATATACTTTTAAGTAAGGTAGTGTTTTTTTAATGTCTTCAGGGTATTAAAATATATGGATCTTAATGGTCCAATGAGATTTACTTTTTGATGTAAAAATAATATTCCAGGGAATTGTCTATATTGCCCATAAAATTATGCATTCAAAAGGCACATTGATGGATAGACACTTAAGTAAAATTTATGCAAATGCTGAATTCTGAGCATTAAGAAAATCTTGCACTGAGAAAGGGATTAATTAGGTGACATTCAAAAAATGCAATATGAAGGTAGCTTTTAAAATATATTTTGTATGCATTTTATACTCAGAGCTAATAGGGAAATTTATTCAGACATAAGTTAATTTTATCTCCCTTGGTTGACAAAGAAAAGGTAACGTGAAAGTTGCCTCATTTGAATTCAACTTGAGTAGATTTTCATTTCATAACTAGCATTTATAGAACTTGCTATCTTATTACCTTCTGCCATGTCTCATTAGCTGTGTCAGGCCATCTCAACACAAGTCACATGGACACAATGCAATGTTGAAAAATAACAGGTCCTGTTTGTGTTGCCATGACATACCCAGTTTGAATGGAGATACTCTCTGATCAAGATCCAAGAAAAACTTGAAGAGAAAAAAAGGAGCAGCTCTCACCAATATTTTCTTTAAAAGTGATCCATAGTTGTACTATGACTTGATACAATGGGTTCAGGCACATTAAACTGCAGATATTTCTGGGCTCTCCTTCCCTGCATCAATCCATATCCTCATATCCAAATGCAGACAGTTATTAGACGCACTTAAAACCTGTCCCTGCTATACAAGCTTATCTTTCTTAATTAAGTTATACTACCTTGGTAGATATAAGTAGGAAAAAAGTATAATTAAATTGAAGGTGAATTTTATTTTCCATTAATATCTTGAACATTTGGATTAGGTCACTATTTCAAATGACGTAATCTCAGTATATGGAACTATTTAAAGGAGGAAATTTTGATCCTGGTACAGAAACAGGATGAGATGCTATAACTCTGTAAAAGCAGTTAAAATGCCCCTGGTACTGTCGCATACAAAAAACTGTCAGATTTTGTCAAAAGCACAGTTTGAAATTATTTAGGCAATTTGTCCAAAAATTTTAAGTTGTATAAGATGGATTTGTTTGATATAAATTGTTTTACACATTTTTTTTACTTTGCTTTGTTTTTGTTTTGCTTTTTCTTCAGACAGAGCCATAGCTTCTTTTAAGAGAAACCAGTTAAAAAGAAATTGTGCCTCAAAGTGACATCAACTGACATTTTTGGAACAAAAATGGATTTTTTTCCATAAGCACTCAATTCAGTTCCTAATATACACTCTTTCTCAGATTATTTTTGTGAAAAGGGTAGGTAAAGATTTATCTTTACTTAAATTGATCTTTCAAGTAAAACTTTTAATATTTTAATGGACAAGTCTGAACCTACTGTAAAAATCTTCTTTCAGATCTAATATGAAGAATGGCTGGAGATGGTATTTGAGATATTATAAATGAACATTTTATTTATGACTTAGAATGTGCTGTTTGGTCCTACTAGAATTACTTTTCATATGAACTATGCCCTTTTTGTTTAAATAGTGGTAGCTCCCATCCCAGATTAACGTTGCAAATGGAATGGAGTCTAGGTAAATGTATTATCAAATTAAATATACAACATTTTGGACTGCCTGTGGAAAATGGAAGGCAAACAGAATATATAGACACTGAATATCTGAAATATAAAAGATGGAGATAAAAATTTCTTCACAAACAGAATAAATATTTTTTTTTTCAATCAGAATTGGCCACTTTTTTGTAAGACAAAAGGTAGTTTTTGTTTTTCACGTTTAATCATAATCAAGAAATAAGTTCAATAATCTACCTACCTACTCTGGGAGGTTTGTACTACTTGAGTTGTTGAATAATTTGTTTTAACTTTTTAAAAAATGCCCTGTTTTTATTTGCATTAAAGTGGAAAGTCTCTGAATGCTTATTAACCTACTAGAAAAATAGTAGTTGTTTAAAAAAATGATACTGAGAAATGAGTTGGAAAAATTTGTCCCTAATCTCTTATAATCATTTTTCAGTATTTTTTATATAATGCAATATTTGAATGACGTCATTTTTAAATCTTTGAGTACAAATGTTCAGCTAATCATCGACGTTTAAGTTAAGTCTCTGTAATGATGTAGAATTTGAGTATTTATCTACAATTACCTACGGTATTTTATTTTGATATTTAATTTGAGTGATTCAAGTCCAGGGTAAGGTTAATTTTAAGAGAATTATAGATGATTTCAGCCAGATTGTCTTTTATAAAGGCATATGATGTATAACCTTGACCCAATTTGCCATGTGTTTGTGCATTTTATGGTCTTGTACATACATACATACACAAAGAAGACTAAAAAATAAATTCTAGAAAATGGATATAAAATACACAATTCAATTGATTGATTAAAATCAATTTAGATGTTCACAGAAATGTCTAACAATTTGTCCACAATCAGAATCAGAGTGTCTATATATATATATGTGCTTTTAGGTAAAAAAAAAATTTTAATTTAAATATGAAAAACATTAATGCAAATATTGAAAGATAGGAAAATAATACATTTGCTTTAAAAATAATACTGTAGGGGACCCTCCCTTGCAATTTTAGAATTTCTGTGCAATTATTTAAAGTAAAGAGAAATAGAAAGTAAGGGAGACAGAACAAGTCAGAAAGACAGAGAAAAGAAATTTGTAAGAGTTAAGCAATATGAAGAGATGCATTCACACTATGTAACTTTTCAGAGGATATATTTATTTTTAGCAGAATCTTCTACAATTTGCACGTGAAACTATATTTATAAGGCACAAAGATAACAGTTCAAATACACACACTATGTTCTTTCATAACAGTTCGATAAATGTTGCAAAATAAATAGTATTATCTAATGATCACTGTGGATTAAAAGCGAATTAATAAACTATGTGCTATGCTCCTCTTTAAATGGAGGGGATTGACAAACCCAGGTGCTGAAAAAATTCACAAAGAATTGCAAAGAGGAGAATTGAAGGGGCTAAAGGTAAGCATGGAATGTAGCAAAATATTCTTGGGTTACAACTGTGAATATGAGCAAGGGGTGGTATACAATCCAATCTAAAAACCTTCAATAAGATAGATTTTAAACATTTCCAATGCAGATGAAGTTACATTATCTGGGCTGTTAAATTCCCTCATACTATGAGCACATCCTAATAACATCCACATTAACACCCAGAGAAAGTGGCTTTTCAAAAATCACATCGTTAAAAAAAAATAGCATTGCATATAGAATATTAAGCCTGCTACATAGCTGTTGCACAAAAGGAGACTTATCTTCTCTTGCGATTTGTTTCATAATAGTTGAATTTAATACATGCGGCCAATGAACAACATAATCACAATCATCCCAAACTTAAAATTTGAAGCACAGAAAAACGCTCGTGTCCTATAGCCAGCCATTATGATGATCCTTTGTTGCCCTTCTTCTTAATTCTGTTTTCGAAACTGTTATTCAGCTAAAATTTTCAGAAATGTAGGTTTGTTGGGGAATTTGTAAGACTATTTCAAAAGAAAATATGAAAAGTTTATTTATTGATAGCAAGATATCCCTTGCTTGTGTAATTTGTAAAGGAAAAGTGGCACAACATTCTCTGACTCAGGAGACAAAATTATTTTCCAAAAACGGACGAATCCATTATAATTTAGCCAGCATTGTTCTCCCTTTCCTAGGTTATTCTATCCTCTGAGCATAATTTCTGGTATTGAAATGTTGTATCACATACATTTGTACAATGAACGTATGTTAATAACTGAAATCAAAGGTCTGTATAATCCAATCAGGTATAATATTCTATTATCGGGAAATTAATTGATCAGCATTAACACATGATATTATATATATAAACAGACATATCAAATTTCATATTTATAGCAAGGCCCCTAAAATTGCTAGAACTATTGAAAATAAAAACACCCTTACCAGTAACAACCAAATGATTTGAAATTTCAAGAGCAAATGCCCTTTTATTCAAGTACAGGTTTTTCTGCCTACATTATCCTAAATTCACATAGTCTCTTCTAGCACTATTGGTTGGTACATATTGTTTCCTTCCAACTCTTTATTGTGATAATCTATATTGGTAAATCTAAGACATCATTTGAGATGTCTGCAAAATATCTATTTGCTGCCTTTCTATCTCCTTATCAACTGCAGAGTTTTTTGTGTTTTTTTTATCTGTTTGTCAGGGTTCTAAACCAATACTTTTTATAGTCACCTCTAATCTTTTACACTCTATATTAATTGTTTTTCTACATGTAGATATGTAGCATTCTTCATAAAACTTTGTAGCATTTCAGTTTTTATATCCTGTATATAGAAAAAAACCTAGTATATTGCATAAAATATTTATTAAATGAATTATAAATCAGTGGGCAAAGCATTAGACGAGGTAACTAGTGAAAAGGGGATATAAGCAGAAAAAATTTTAAATGCATCTTCCAGTGTTAAAGATGGAACTACTGGCAAGAACTTCTCATTTATATTGGTAGGGATGAGAAGGCAGTCACTCTAATTTCTATTTATTTGTCTCTCTGTTCCTTTCTCTACCCCCACCCCCTGCCCCTTTCTCTTTCTCTTTATCTCTCAGCCCAGAAACTTGCTCTGAATCTATTAGGTTGTTAAATTTTTGAAAATTCTGTGGGGCACCTTTTATTCTTAATTGCTACAGATCTTTGTAACATGGCTACATGGCTACATTTTATCTATCTGCTTCAGTTTATATTGCAATCGTGTTTCTTTTTGTCCTTCTTTTGCTACTTTTCCATTGAGATGTAGACCATTCATAAATGTTTTGCCTAATTCATGGACTCTTTCAATATTGGTCACTTGGTATTGTTCATTTTGTTTGAGAACCCAGAATGGTAGGAAAAAAATACTTTTAAGAAGTAGATGTTAAGCCTCTATTAGTTTCACATCTTAAGATTGGATGCAAAATTAAAGTCTCTAAAGTTTCCATTTGGTAAGGATGCCACAACTTCTGCTGACTGCCTGACTCCTAGAACATAGCTATTAAAACAGATTTAAAAAAATGAGAAATATTTGCACAAAACACTGGTGTGTAGGATAGCCCCAATTTGAAAATTCTTTCTCTCATCGAACTACCATAGTACTGTATTTTTCTTTCTTGCAATACATAAGTTTCTTCATTTTATTACAATTACTTACAATTTTTTGTCTTACCTACCTTAGTAAGCTGTAAGCTTCTTGAAGGAAGTGAGAGTAACATGTTCCTTTTTCTCATCCTTTAAAATTGTTTCCATGATGAGGGGAGGTCAGTCCACTGGATGTTATTGTGAAAGGGAAGTGATTTGTTTGTGGTTCTTCATCCAAATAGTCTTTCCTCTGATCTGAAGGAAAGACTGGCAGAATTGAGTTTCTCCAGATAATGAAGATGATTAAAATCCATTGAGTAAAAATGTAAAGTTGACAGGGGGTCCATCCAGTTTTGAGCAGCTAGCATCTGGAAACTGGGAACAATATTTAGCCTAACAATTCTCAATTGCGATTCTCCAACCACCTCTGAAGAGTCTTCTAAAGAAGGTAGGACATGTGGGAACACATTTTCAACAAGCTCTCTTGGGTGATACACATATATTAAATTTTGAGAATGAGCAATCTGGCCTCTGGGGAGTTTGCTTACAAAAGGGTTATACAAAGTGTTCAGGGATCAGCCAAGAAAATGGGTTGAGAACAGATGCTGCGTGCTCTGTGCTGATCAAGAGCCTGGTTGTGTACCATTACCATGGGGTCACCCAAATCCAAAGAGTTAATGAGTATGCTCACACAAAAGGCCTGAACTATTTCCAGATACAACTTACATTGGACGTATGACAATAATACTAAATTTGCACTTTGTCTTTAAAGCCAAGGTGTTGTTTTTGTTTTGTTTTTCAAATGCATTGTATCTTGGCTACAGCTATAGCTTGCCTGTCCACATACAACCAGGTCCTCCTTAAGTCCAGATTGGGAGAGTGGGGGAAGAAGGCAGGACCTTGCCTTAAGGAAGTTGGAAATCATCTTCTTTGACTCTCATTTGAAGTTAGAAGATACTTGGCTTTTCTGTTCCCAAGTTGTGTATTAGCAAATCTACTAAATGCTCCCATGTTCACATATGGGGAAAGAGGTCTGCTTTCCTACTAACCAAATAAAAACCATGTCATTATGACTCAAGAACTCCAACTGTGCTGACATGGAAAAATCATGTTGTTCAAGAAAATGGGTTATGCTGATTGGCTTTAGTCAATCCTGGTGTATCCCTGGAAACAGAGGTGAATAATCCATCCCATGCACATATTATTAGTGGAAAATTCCAGGGTCTTTAGGAAGAGGCATAGAGAGAATGAACGATGCAAATCCAACGAATAAATATTCACTAAAGTAATATTTGCAATTTTATAGCTTTTAAAATATATATATTAATAATCTATTTGAGTTTTTTGACAAGTCAAAATTTTCTTTCCATTCTTCCAAAATTGGCTATGGAAAATTATCTTGCTTTTAACTTCAATTTTCTTTTATGGTTAGAGAACTACCTTTTCATCATTTAATGAGCCAGGTAAACAAAACCATTCATCTATTGTTCATAGTCAGGTTATATTTTATTTAAATGTAATTTCATCTGCGGAAAACCAATTATAGTGGCTTAAGAAAGTATGCTGCTTTTTCAGATAACATGTCCTCTTAAGTTAGGCTGTTAAGAGATTATTTCAGTTTTTTAATGGAATCAGAGCCAGGACATCTGTAATCCCCCAAGCCATTCTCTGGACATCTACACTAAGCACTGCAGTTCCACATAATGAGTACAGTGGGAAAAAATGTGTAAGACTGTAAAATGGCCGTGACATTAGAGTTCTACTACATATCATCGGTCACCATAGACCCAAGGGAACCAGTGAAAATGAGACTTTCATCTTTCTACCAGCAAAACCAGGCAAGGAAGAAAACAGGGAATGGTTGTTGTGAGCCAACCTACAACTTCTGTCCCAGAAAATATTCTCTAATTTGTTAGTAGACATATTCTTTTAGTTTCCTGGGCTAATCAATCAAATACCATGAATTGGGTCAACTTAAACAATGATCATTTATTCGCTCATGATTTGAGACTGGGAAAAAGTCCAAATTAAGGGACAGCATGGTGAAGGTTTCTTTCTGAAGACCAGTGTTCTGGGGCTGGGGCTGGTGATCCTTGGCTCCTATGTCACATGGCAAGGCACATGGTGTCGTTTCCTGATCTCTCTCTTCTTTTATGGATTCTGTTTCACCTTCTTGCTAACTGTGTCTTTCTCTCCCTCTGTCCGAATTTCTTTCTGCTTCTATAGGACTCAAGTAATAGGTTTAAGACCCATCCTAATGAAGCAGGTCACATTTTAACTGAAATAGCATCATCAAAAGGTCCTACTTACACTCACAAGAGTGGATGAAATTTAAGAACATTTTTTTTATTTAGTATTAGGGCCTTGAACTACCATACATAACTAACTATCTAATAATAGAGAAGATATCAGTTCTGAAGATAACATTTAAATTTCAAGCTGTATTTAGCAGAAGCCTAAAATGGAGAATCAAATGAGGTATGGTTCCACCAATGGACTTTTGGGTTTCTTGCTCTGTGCTACGTTGGAATTTATTTCACAAGGAAATCAAGGTCAGTGAGGAAATTCAGTAGTCACCATTACTGTTGAGTGGGATTGGCTTTGGAATTAAGCATATAGTGCTCAAATTTGAGTATAAATACCCCTATGCTATGGGACAAGTTGATTAACCATCACACTACGGTAGTCATCTTAAACCTACTGAGTGATTTGCCAATTTAAAAAGTACTGCTAATTGAAAAAAGTGAAATATGGGGAACAAAAGCTGAGCAATTTCAAATGCAATAAGAACATAACATTTAGCTTAAGTATCCCTCCCGTATACAGGACAATCAGAGCAAGATGTTGTTTCCCCTCCTACCTTTTAAGTTTCACTTCTCTAGATAGGATGAATCCTGATAAACAAAGAATGTTTAGGATATAATACATTTTTACCATAAATTAGTGTAAAAGATTTTGATGAGCATTCACTATAAAACTATATTCTACTATGAATGCCCCCATACAAAGACAAACCTCCCTCAGAGTTCAAAGTTAGGGCAAAAAATTATTATTATAAATTTAATACCCCCAATTAACAACTCTCCCCTCCTACCTTCCTTCTATCTCTAGGAATTTGCTAGTTCTCATATTTCACATAAGTGAAATCATAGAGTATTATCTTAATGTGCTTTTCTTATTTCACTCAGCATAATATTTTTAAAGTTCATCCACGTTTCAGCACATCTCACAACTTTATTCCTTCTTAAGGTCGAATGCTATTTCAGTATGTTTATGTATCACAAAATTTTGTTTATCCATTCATCTGTGAACAGACGATTGGGTTGTTTCCACCTTTTGGCTACTGTGAGTAATGCCACCATGAACACTGTTGTACAAGTATCTGTTTGAGTGCCTATTTTCAATTTTTGTGGTACCTACCTAGGAGTGGGAAAAATTCTTTGCTATGTAGCTAGTAGGACATTAAACACAAAAGCTATTTATATAACCTACCTATGGGCAGTGTGTACAGCCACAAGGATGAACAACAGGAAAACAAGACTGTTCCAATAGAGTTCACCTTCAGATCAGAGAACCACTGCAATAAATGCTACTTGACCCATTTGAATACATCTTCATTATAACTCTGCAGCGCACAACGTTAAGTCTGGTGCCAAACACTAGTACTAAAGTGGGAAGTTTCACTTAGGTCTACTCATTTTGTTTTAAAAATCATTTCAAAGTCTGGGAAATTAAAGAAATTATGCAAAATAAAGCAAATGGATCAGACAAACACAAAGTTCTCTTATCATTTATCTATCAACTATCTATCTGTCATTATCTCTCATCCACAAATTACGATGTTTATACATTGTATATCATTTATTATATCAGAGTAATTAAAATATTTCTACAGCTTTAGATATACAATCACTTAAGTTCTAGAATAAACAGTATCTGACCATGTGACAGCTTTGATCTCTAAGCAGCTTTGACACACCAGTGACCTTAACATCTATAATGTTATTGGCTAACAATTTTTTTCTAATTCTGGTCTTGAATTTTTATTGAATATAACCATGCCTTCCTTGTCTAGTTTTTTTTCTAAGATTGGATTAGCGATACCCTGACCTAGCTAGAGACAAGAGTTTTGACCTCACCTACATTTATGAATCTCTTCCTTCGTTGGGAGTCCCTAAGACCACCCCAGGTTTACTGATTTGCTAACAGGACTCACCAGACTCAGCATGTAGTTGTATTAATGACTATGATTTATTACAACAGATTATGCAAAGCTAAATCATTCATATCTCACCCCCAATTAGCACCCAAGGCAGAGGTTGCCACCCAGTCATCGTATGTTTCTATGCTTATCAATGTTTACAATCATTTGCAAAATAGTACTCTGCATTAGTTACCAATTAGTAACTAGTTAGTAGACCTTCAAGAAGAAATCTGCTCACCATCTCTGATGTGGAAACACATACCATCTGTATGATGGAAGCGTGGAATATAAAAAGCTGGTCTCAACATTAGGCCAACATGCAACTCCCTTATTTTTCTGAATAAGACTGACTCTCCTTCCACTTATCAGCTAGAGACCTACTTCTCAATTCTCACCATGCCTTGCAGTTTAATCACTGAAATTTACAAAAATAAAGGAAGTACTAAAAACTAACTCAATTTCTACATTGAATATATCATAGCATAGAGAAGGAAAGAGAGAGTGAGAGAGATAGGAGGGGAGAAGGGGGAGGGAGAAAGAGAGGTACTTTTTAAAAATATCACAGAGAACAAAAGTATAAGTAAGGTTTGTCAATGAAATTTTGTCAATGTGCATGTGCTCAAAAAATATAGCAAAGCGTAATGCAGTATCTAAGAGTTTGGCTTAGGATCAGCAGAACTGACAGGGTCATTTGTTAGGAATGCATCCTTCAACAGATTACTCAACTTCTCTGAAGTCAATTTCCTCTTGTGTTAATTGGAAACGGTGATTTCCAGTTTACAGTGTTGCTGTGAGGAATTAATGGGATCAGATCTGCAAAACACCAAGTCCAGTGACACATGATAAGAAGAAGCAAGTGGTATTATATGTGGGCTCCATCATTTAATCTTATATAAGCGGGAAGAATTTAGCAGAAATATGAAAGTCCTAAAACGAAAATAAATATGAGCATGATGACAAGATAAGAGATACTATTATTTTCAAGTTTAACGAGGGAGAATATGAATGCATTGGCATTCATATGCATTGTATAAACCATAAGATTAAGGGGCATTAAGAACGTAGAAAAAACATATGTGCATATGGCTGTATACCAGAAACCCAGACTACAGGAAAAGCTGTATAAAGGAGAGCATTGATTCTTTTATAAACAGAAAGAAGCCAAGAGAAATAAAGAAGTGCATTAAGTCTGCAAGATACTGCTTTGCAGTATTTAGATGTGAGATGTGCCAAAAAGGTGTCATGGAACCTGCTTTGACATTGATAAGAACACGGAGAACGCTGATCCCGGGGATACTGTCCAAAGCATTACAAATGTTGTAGGTCATGTTAATGGAATTCTACCGTTATTCTTTCACTGTCTGATCTTTCAGAGTGTGGGTTTCTTTACAGAAGAGGAGCCAGCGTGCACTCTTTGAGAAGAAGGAAAGAACGTGGCATGTTTGAGATATTGAAGTCGACCAATAGGGCTGAAATGTAGAGAGTGAGGTGATAGAAAGGCAGTGTGGAACATAATAAAGAATTTGGATTTTACTCCAACTAGTCAATAAAATCCTAATAACCTTCAAAATATACGAGAAAACAATCACTTATTTCGGTGTATACTGATGATGATTTATAAGAGGGAAGTATTAGTGACCAATATTATTTAGCTTCTTTATATCTTCTCATAACCAGTTTCAGATTGATTTAACTTTAAATTGCGGATACGCAGAATTTTGCAGTTTAGGCGCCAAGTAAGTGATCGGGTCCTATTGTGCTTTGCTATCATTGAGTGGGAAATGGCATGTGAGGATATTCCAGGTAGACTAAATAGATTAGGCACACTTTGAAGGACTTTGAGACAAACACTATTTTAATTAATAATTTCCTTTGTATTTCCTGTATTTCTTTGTATACAATTTCTTGTGTACAAGAAATTTCTTTGCATTTACTTTGTGTTTGCTTGTTGTTTTACTATTATATTAATTTATTTCAGAATGAAGTTATTTAAATTATAATACACAACTGTAAGAATTAGCCCTTCAGTGATGTGCAGCTCATCACGGTACCAATATTGGCTATGATGTCAAGTGAAAAGGACATTCATACACATTTGATGAGATTGTAAATTTGTACATCCTCTTTGGAAAACAACTTAGCATTGTGATGATACTATGCAAATACCAATGAGATGATAAATACAGAGTTCAGATTATTAGTTACTTCTTAAATGTTGCCTCATTGAAGGTCATCCCGTAAGGTTCAAAGGCAAGGTTTATTTTTAAATTGATTAATTGTTGCCTGGGTGTCAGATTTATTATTCCTCTTCTTATCCTAAGTGTTTGTGTATGTATATTTCACAATAAGAGAGAAGAAAATTCCTTTTCAGAAAGAAAGCAATTATCCCAGTTAACATTGTTTACATATGGTTTATATAAAGGTTCCTTAAAAAAGGTAACTCAAATTATTTTGTGGTTTCTGGCCAATTTTTATTTTTTAAAGAAAAAAATAAACAGTCAAAACATTGCTATAAACATAAATTTATCTTGTCTATAAAGAGAAAATATTCTTATTTAAATAAGAGAAACTTATTGGCACATTTCAGTGCTCTAAAAGTGTAAACATTCTCCTGATGTATTTCCAAAAGCTTCGACTACAAACTTGTGTTTTCATTTCTGTTCTTCTCTTCATCTGCAGAAACAGAAACCCCCAGTGGTCAGGTTGTGTGTATTTAAATATTAAAGGAAAATTCACATTTCCCTGGTCTCTGAAATCTGTATGAGGCAACTAATACTACATGCAATGGTCCTTAATCCTGCCTGGATATTAGAATCATCTGGGAAGAATTTACCAAATCCCAGTGTCAAGGGCCCCACTCTCAGAGACCAAGCTTTAATTGGGTTGGTTGAATCCAAGCATCAGGCTTTTCTAAAAGATCTCCAGATGATTCTAGTGTACTATAACTGTGGTTCTGAAAATGTTGTCTTCCAGATCGACAGTAGCAGCAACACTTGTGAACTTTTTAGAAATTCTCACACTCTGCCCGAGACCACCTGAATCAGAAACTCTAGTGTTTGGGGCCAAGTAATTTGTAATTTAAAAGTGGGTAAAGCAGTTCAGCCCCTGAAGTTTGAGAACCCTATCCTACAAGTATCTCTTTTAGTTTCTCTTTCCCAGTTCATGCCTCAATATAGGAGAATTGATTTATCAGACTGGAAAGTTTAAGTGAAGGAATTGAGCCTGCTAAACTCAACTCATTGGGAGTGACATGTAGTGTTTAGCGTATTAACAGGAAGTTGCATTGGGACAACTTTTTATTCACGCAATAAACTTTCTGGTCATGCAATAGGTCTCTTGCTTTAAGAAAACATGCAATGTTTCAAATGCTATAATGCCTGGGGGAGTAAATCTAACTATGGGATAAAATATTAGTAAGCAGCTGACCATGGATATAAAACTTTCCAATCAACTTTATCAGAGTTATCAGTATTTTGATCTCCGTACACCTGCATCTGGAATCCTCTTTATAAATATCAGTAAAAAGGGAACAAGAAGAGAGATGCTACATTATTTGGCTGCTACCTACAGACATTTTTGCAAGAATAATGCTCAGGTTTATGGGGCCCTAGGATCATATCAAATCAATAATCCATTTCCAAAGGGTAGGAGCCAGCACATTTGAGGGGAGCAACAAGGTTGAAACCATGAATGAGAGTTATGCATTGCAAATTGGAAAATGTTTCTCATCAAGCTGACATTGTAGAAAAATTAGATTCAGGGAGAATATGTGAGCAAGTTTCAGTTGAAAGGAAGAGGCCCAGGAAGAAAGTACAGGAAAATGTCAAGACTGGTTTACAGACTTATGCCATTATGAGCACCACCTGGAATATCCCTTTTAGGAAGTAGGAAGCAGACTGAAGGGGATGCAATTGTTCAAATTATCTCTTAGTATTGAATGTAGTGTACTATTTAAGATCTGAAACTAAATCCCTGTGTAATCATCCCCTCACCCTAGCAGACAAAGCTTTTATAGGTTTGATCTGACCCAATTCTTAAAGAACACATGTTGGTGCAGCCCCAAGACCAAAGGACATGCCAGGCATGGAGTTAGATGTGAATTTTATTAAGACTTATGAGCAAGAGAAAATTCTTCCTGATGACAACAAGTGAGGAAATGGAAATCAGCACTCTGCAAAGCTGGGGGGTACAAGAAACAGTTATAAAGGTTTAAGACAAGGATATTCTATAGGGTATGAGAAGAGAGTTTCAGCAGGGTCTCATGACGCAGGGGGGTGGAGATTTGTTATCAACATATCAGGGGAGGGTAGTCTTAATATTACAAGCTAAGTGGTTTATGGTGCCATCTGTACATGTTTCTTTCCTCCCTGAGCAGGTTTGTTGACCTTCAGCTTCTGTCTGTGTCATGTAGGTAACTACTTGACTCTCAATATGGAGGGGGAGCCTGGGCCCTGGGTCACCACCAGCTTCCTTTCTTTTTCATTAATTCTGTGCAAATATATAGTAAATGAGCACCTTGTAGATGGGTGAATGTGCATTTTCTTGGGATGACTAATATGGCTGTTCAATAATATGGTCATTTTATTATGTCTTGGCATTTCTACTTTTTTGTGGAAAAACACTTTACCCAATTTTCCATTGTCTTATCCACTACATTTTTTTTTCTTTTAAAGAAGTTTGAAGTTAACAGAAAAATCATGCAGAATGTATGTACGTTCACATACATGCCCACCCACCCCCACACATACACCCAAACAAATTTCCCTTATTTTTAACATCTTGCATTAGTGTGGTATATTGTTACAATAGATGAACCAATATTGATACATTAGAAGCAAGTAAAGAGTCTAGTTTACATTAGGGTTCATTTTTTTGTGTCCCAGGGTATAGTGGGTTTCAAAAAATGTGCAGTGTTGTGTATCTATCCTTACAGTGTCATACAAAAAAGTTTCACTGACCTAAGCATGTCCTGTTCACCCACTCATCCCTTTTCCCCTCACCACTAACCCATGGAAGTTACTGGTTTTTTAAATGTCTGTATAGCTTTGCCTTTTCCAAAATGTCTTATAGTTTGAATCCTACAGTAAGTAGTCTCTTAAGAATGACTTCTTTCACTTAGCAATAATGCTTTCAAAGTTTTTCCACGTCTTCTTGTAGCTTGCTAGCTTATTTATTCTTTTTTTTTAACCTTATCTTCATGGCCAACTTTTTAACGTCTTTTTTTTTTTTTTGAGAGAGAGAGAGAGAGAGAAGTACTAAGCTTACAGAAAAACCATACAAGATCTTCCAACTGAACAATATGGGGTTAAAAGATGTTCAGAGATCTGTTCCTACAAAGAATCTTTGAAAAATTAGCAAAAAACAGAGAATATAGTTAAAGGATTTCAGTAATGGAGCAAATGCCACTCAACAAAATGAAACTTAAAAAATCTGTAGGAAATGGGGGTGCAAAGGTAGTTCAAGGGTAGAATTCTCGCGTATCATGCAGGAGACCCAGGTTAGATTCCCGGTCCATGCACTTCCCAAAAAACAAACAAACAAGTAAAACAAGCAAATGAGAAAACCAAACAAACAAAATTCAACAAACAGTGCTACAATAATGGGATACTCACTTGGAAAAATAATGAAATGTGACCCTGCCATACAGCATACAAAAATATAAATAAATAAAAGTCTGTAAGAAAGCTCCTGTAGCTCTTACAGGTGCCTCCCTTACTTATTCTTACCACAAGGTGGAGATACCCTGTGGTCCCGTTATGGGTGCCTGGTCCTTTATTGGAGAAAGTAGAGTAGCCCCTATGCATATACTTGGCATGCATATGTTGGTGCTAATCTGTTGAAAGGCAAACTAAAAAACTGAACCAGGATATATGCTTCTGGCTCACCTTTCTAGAATTTGCCCTGCAGACAGAATCATCTTCTAGACAGGTAAAACAGTATAAGAAACAACTAAATCAAAGTGGCCTGGACACAGACATACAGTAGAATACTAATGAGGGTGGGGGAGTCTACTTCATAAGGAGTATTTGGGTCACTCAGATTCCTGTAAATCAAAAGTTAATAAAGCCATAAGGGAACATAAGCCCGGTGCAAGAAGCAGGCTCGGGAAAGGAGGGAGGACTGGAAGAGAGGACCATCTAACTGAGAGCCAAATTGTAAAGGCCGTGAAAGCCTTTTTTTTTTTTTTTAACTTGGTTTGGTTGTTTTTGTTAGCTCCTGGTCCTCAAAGAAATTTCTGTTAAATCACTAGCTTAAGGAACAGATAGCTCAGGGCCTAAATTCCAGATATAATGTTTTAGAATATTTAAAACGTACAGAATGTAGCAAAAGATTGTAAGACAAGCAAAGAACAGAAAAGGATGGCCCATCCAAAAGAACAAGATAAAAAATCCCAACCACATAGGACACTAGATCTTGGGCATATCAGAAAAAGACTTTTCAAAAAGTATCTCATGTATGCTAAAGGAATAAAGGGAAACACAGAGAAATAAATAAAAGATATCAGGTCAATGATGAATGAGTAATACGAGACTCTCAATAAAGAGATAGAAATTGTAAAAAGGAACCAACAGAGTTACAGAAGCATGAAAAACAAAGTAATAAGTTCCCTGGATGGAATTTCAACAACTGATTAAAATATCAGCCAACTCGACATAAGACAATTGAAATGATTCAGGCTTAAGAGAAGAAAGTAAAAAAATAATAATAATAAAATGAACACAAATAGAGCCTAAGAGATCTGTGGGACAGGAAGTATAATTATAATAATAGTGTTTCATCAATTGTAACAGTAGCATCACATTATTGCATAAATAAATGGAAAAAAGGTGTGGGGGTGGAAACTCTGTGTTCATAATTTTCCTGTAAACCTACAACTTTTCTAACAAAAGAAAAAGTAGTTAAAAATTGAAAAAATTTTGAAAAAATTTTAAAATCATACAGAAAGTATAGAATTCTCATATACCTCTCCTCACATACAGTTTCCCCTATTATTAACACTTTGCATTTGTATGGTATTTTTGTTAAAATTCATGAAATAATATTATTGTGCTTATGCTATTAACTATAGCCCTCGGTTTATAATAGAGTTCACTGTTTGTGATATAGAGTTCTATAGTTTTTTGGTTTTTTTTTTAATTTTATATTCTGTTAACATAAATACAACATAAAATTGACCATTGTAACCACTTTCAAATATACAATTCAGTGGTGTTGATTAGAATGTTTTGCTTCAATCATACCTATGCATTACCAAAACCTTCCATCACCCCAAACAGACTCTGTCTCAGTTAAGCATTTCTTATTACTGAAGGAGATCTAATTATAAGGATGTACCATGGTGTGCTTATCCATTAACCTATCAAAGGACATCTTGGTTGTTTCCAATTTAGGGAGATTGTGAATGAAGTTGTTATAAAACTTCTTGTGTAAATTTTTGTATGGATATAACTGCTTCAACTCCTTTGTTCAAATACCCAAGAGGGTAGTTGCCGAATTATATGTTTACCTTTGTAAGAAACTGCCAAATTCTCTTCCCAAATAGCTATACCACATGCATTGCCATCAGCATTGGTGTGAGCTCCTAATGTGCCATATTCTTGAAAGTATTTAATGGTGTTTGTGTTTTGGATTTTAGTCATTCTTGTATGTGTATAGTGATATCTCATTTTTGTTTCAATTTGTAATTTCTTAATGAGATACAATGTTGAGCTCATCCATTACATTTAACACTAATTTTCGATGAAAAATGTATCAATATATATTTCATACACCAGATCTCAAGCATAATTTGAAGATGGAATTGGCTACTGGACTGGAGAGAGGCAAGTGAAAGATAGGAATCAGGAATCCCTAAGGTTCCCTTAAAAGATATATTTATTAATCTGTCAGATTCTAAAACCTATTTGTCTTTAAAAAAACTAATTCATCTTAAAAAATACCACTCACTTGTTGCAAAAGTATATAATGCAAAGCATTTTTTTTTATTTAGAAACATTGGGACCTTACCTTATACATTGTATCAAAGGTAAATTCTTTCAACTTGCATTTACCTAGTCATAAATTCACTCATGCCCACAAGAGTTGTCTCTTAGCAATGTACGTTATGGCTAGTTATCTAAATATATTTACAGAAGACAAAAAAAGAAGGCAAGAAGAATGGAGCTAAGAAGAAAAAAGGGGAAGCCAGAAGAAGAGAAAGAACACAGAAGAGAAGGTAAGAGGGAAGAAGAGAAGGACGGCAGGCAGGCAAGAAGGAAGGAAGACAAGAAGGAGAAAAGGTAAGAATGAAGGAAACTGCCTTCAGTTAAATGTTGGAAATTTTGCTTAATCATTGGAAATTTTGAGTATTTGCTGAAAAAGTATATTTATTCTTTCTTATCCTGTAATTGGCTAATTTCTATGCTGAAAAAAATAATTTTGAAGAAAAACCATGATGGTGTTATTTCCTTTTTTTTTTAATGTGTCTATTTTTAAATGTCTCTAAATCTTTATCACATTGTTCCATTTATCGTACATAGTTACCCTTAGCTGGCATATAAACAATGAGGTGTTTGTCTTTGCTTTCACCTGCAGTGTTGGGTGACTGGAAACAGGGTTCACCTGTCCACCCTTCCACCCCCCACTCTCATGCACATATCACCAAAGCTGTACATTGGTCTTCTCAAATTCTCTACATGCTAATGACTGTGCTGTTTTGTATTTGTTTGGTTTGTTTGATATCTCATGTCTGCTTTTTACACTTTTTGTATCTCCTCTCTTGCTATATATCCGGTAGATGATTTATTTGGATGGTCAAAATATAAAGGTGAGTCACACATACAAATACCGGCAGTAACAATTTGTATACTGTCGACCAGAGAGTGCCTTATCAGAGATTTGGGTGAGTCAAATCTCTGCTCCTTTCAAAAGATAAATACTGATGGTAGACAACGATGATTTGTTTAAACCCCTTCTGAAATCAACAAACCCTTAAAAAACAATAAGCATTCTCCCATTTGTATTAAATGCGTATTCATCATTGATCCGACTATGAATCAGATTCCCATTCAAATTGCCTGTAGAGGAAAGCTTCCTGCTTAGAATACTGCTGGTATATAGCCTACTTGCTAATTTAACTGGTAGTTTGCTTGTTATATAAAAATTAAACTGTTTTGAGTTTTGTTAGCATACTCCAGCATATGTGATTCTAATCAAATCTGCTGTACTGATGATATTGAGTTTCTGTCCAAAGACACATTTGCAGTTAAGGTCAAACATAAAAATAGAACATGAAACCACTTAAGCAGTTAATCATAAAAGTTTTGAAAGATTTTTCTATTTGAAGAATCTATTATTTTAGCTTTCCTGATTTTCTCCTGCATTTATACCCTTAAAATACTCAATCATCAACATCTACCTCAATAATAAAAATTTATATAATATAATAGATGCTTAATACATGTATCCAATAAATGCATAAATTATTGATGCTTTCAGGGAGCAAAGGTATAGAGGATTTTCTATAAAGGACAAAAGAGCAAATACACCAGGAGCACCAAGAAAACCAAAGGTCTTTTCTCAATAGCACAAAATTGCATACTTCTCTGACCTCATTACATAAAAAATTGCTTTACATGCAATTGCCTGAAAATGCACTTTTGTTAGTGCATCAGGCTCTTTTCACTTTTTGTTCACTCTGCCTAGAATGACGCCCCAAATGCACACATACCAGCCATCAGCCCCCTGGACCTTACTTGTAATTCATGTTTGTGCTCAGACATCACCTCTTCAGAAATGCCAGAACACCTAAAGGAGCCCCACTCTATCCCATGCACTCTCTGATAGGTATTCTACATCTTACTACAATGTGCATTTTTGCTTAAGTGTTTTTTGATTGACTCCTTGTCCACTCTACCCTAACATGTTAGAATAGGAGGGATCATACCTGTCTTATTCACCATTGTATCCTGAGGCCTGGAACAGTATTTTGCACACAGTTGAAGCTTGCTTAATATTTGTTGATTAAATGACTAAATGGTTCCATCTCATTGACCCCTGAGGACTCGAAGAGGTTTGAGCTGTAGGTCTAGCCATTCAGGATAGGATTCACTAGTGGGAATAAGACAAGAATGTAGGAAAGAAGACTTGGCCCACAAAAATAAAAAGGCTACCCTTATAGGGACACTGTTTGGAGACATGAAAATTTTCTCTCTTGATGATGATAGTGGCTTCACAGGTTTATATAACTACCAAAACTCAATAAAGAGGACAAGAAAAAAAGTGCACACTTATTCTTCCCTATTTTTTCTTTTTGCATAGGCAAGCACCGGGAATTGAACCTGGGTCTCTGGCATGGCAGGCAAGAACTCTGCCACTGAGCCACCATTGCCTGCCTTATTTGTCCCTATTTTTTATTTTAATATCTACTATTTACTGAGTACATACTCTAGGCTTAATTTTTAAATTCAATTTAATAGATACAAAACTGCAAATATATATAATATATAGAATTATAATAAAACCACCTGTGTGCCCACAGTACTATTTAAGAAACTGCATATTACCAACACTTAAGAGGCTCCTTTGATTTTCCCCACTTCTTCCACACCTTTCAGAGTAATCACTGTTCTGAATTATGTGGTTATCGTTTTCTTGCTTTTATTTTCTTGCTACATATGTTTGTCTCTCTTACAATAAATTATTTAAATTAACATGGTTTTGGACTTTATAAAAAAACAGTTTCATTCAATTTTTTTTTTTTTTGCTCTGCATTATATTTATTCACAGGTTAATGTGCATTTGTGCTGTTTGTAATTTTTGCTATTTCAAATAGCTATGAACATCCTTGAACACGTGTGCTGGGTGCCATGTAGAAAGGCTTTTCTAGCAAGGAATGGACTCACAAGACAATACTGTCATTTTCCAAAGTAATGAAACCAATTTACACTTCTATAATAAGTAGAACTCATTGCTCTAAATCTTCAACAAAGTTTGTTATTTTCAGATATTAAGCTCTTGTTAATCTATTAGGTGAGAAATCACAGTATGTTGTGCTTTTAAGTTGCATTTCCCTGATAATAAGGCTGAGCACCTTTTCACAGGCTTATTGGACATTCTGTTTCCTTTTCATGAAGTGGTTTTTTCACCTTTACACATTTTCCAATTAGCCAGCTATCTTTTTCTTATTGACTATTAAGTTCTTTGTATAAATCTGTTTAACAATCCCTCGTCAGTTAACTATGTTACAAACATCTATTTCCTCTCCGTAGCTTTAATTTTTATTTCCTTTAAGGCATATTTCGATGAACAGAACTTTGAAATTTTAGAGTAGTCAAATTTATCAGTATTTTCTTTATGATTTATTTGGGCTTTTTTCTGTCTCTTTTTAAAGCAATCTTTAAAATAAAGATATTTTCATATATCAGTTTTTAAAAAAAAAAAAAGCTACCCTTACATATTTTCTTAGAGTCAGCCCCTCTTCCATAAAGAGCTGAGAATTGGTGCCTTGCAAATCTTGGTCTGATGAAAATATGCTTCTTTAACAAATTGAGAAAAATGTAAATTCCTGGAGCCAATATAGCCCTCTATCTGAATATTTAGACAGCAGACCCAGCATTCTGCGCATTTCACAGCCACACAATCTCATTCCTTGTCCAGCTTAAGTATAAGAACTTCTACACTTTATTGCAGTGGTTCTCAAATTGGGATCCCAGGACCAGCCGCAGAGGCATCAGATGGGAACTTGTTAAAAATGCAAATTTCCTTGCTCCAACCCAGATCTACTAAATCAGAAACTTTGGGGTGGGACTCAGTAATCTGAGTTTAAACAAGCCTGCCAGGTGATGCTAACATCTGAAAACTATTGCTTTAATGTATAGCTGCTCTTTAATTAAAAACAGCTGTTTCTAAATAGCTACTAGTGGTGGCACTAGAAATTAGCAATGTTTTTTCACTTACATGTTAAAATATGAAAAAAAAAGTTGATCATAACCTACTGAAACATGCCAGTTTAGAACAGAGAAATAAGACTGGATTGCATGTGCAGTCTATAGAAACAATCACAGTATTTTCAAAATTACACCATAATCTATTCTAAATACTAATGCATTCACTCAAATACATATATCAGGGCTTTTTCCTTATATGTTTTTATTGTGCATGCTTAGACTGGGAGAGAATGTAGTATAAGTTGCATAGAATAACATGGAAGTTATATTTTCAGAGATTTGGAAGATTCTGTCACAGACTGGAGGTCTGTGATAAAACGTTTTATAATTATAATTAGTTTTATAATTAGTACGTTTTTGTCCTCTTAATTCTTTTTCATCAGTATATTTATAAAGATGGAGGAAGATATTAAGACTTATGAAAGTTCATTTTTGTTTTTTTTTTTGCATTTTACCTTATAGTCATGAAGTACTTCAGAATGTTGAGAATGTTAACATGCAATTTCACTATCTAGGAGACAGCTATAATTCATTTCTTTTTGTAAATTAAATCAAAGCCTGGGAGTGTAATAGAGAACCTCAGCTCTTTAACACCAAGCTGAGAGGGTTGGTAAGGATGGCATAGCACAAGTTCCAAAAGTTTAATTGACTCAGATTTGTTCTGTAATAATAGTTATATCTTTTCTTGACTGAGGCCTATAAAATCTGCCACCAGTTTTTAACTGCTCTTTTCCTTGACATGTTTTCTAAAAGGTCAAACTCTTTCAAATGAGAACTTACTTTCTCCTTTCTCTTTTTTATCCCTAACAACTCCCTGCAAGGAAATCTGCTGTAATCTTATGAATTTTTACTTGACTGTTAATCATTTAGAGAGTCTAGCTGATGGTGTATGTAAGAAATATAGTGAAAAACATTTCATTTATCTATTAATCTCTTCTGAAAAACACATACTCAACAATTTCCATCACCTGAGAAAGAATGAAATGATTTTCTCAAAAAATAAAATTTCTTTGCTTTAAATTGGTCAATTAGAAATTATCTTTACAATAAATGGGAAAAATATTTCTCCAGTAGCCAGAACAATTTTACTGGTTTACTAAAAGTTACTGTTGTACTTGAGACATTGCCAGCTTAAATATCTCAAATATTTTACTCAGTTACCTAGAATGAAGAAAACCACATTTAACATTTGCAAATAATCACTTAAGAAACATTTTTATTTTGAGGTATCTTATCCTTCTAATGAAGTGGGAATTTATGATAGATGTGGAAGAAAACTTTTTGATGAAGATGTTAAGAAATGTCTTCGTGAACATTTCTTCAACAGGACATTACATTTCAGAGCAAAGAATTTACAAATATTGTGGCACATAAATTCTGATAAAACAAATATTGTTGAGACATGTATATGTTTAAAACATTACAGTGCATTTAAATAATCCATGGTTTCTGCTTTCAAAGCAGTTTACTCTAGTGGATACTTCCCTTTCAGATAGTCAATCTTATTCATTAATATGTTTAAGAGCCAGGTCCTAAGTAATCTAGAGACATACGGATTTAGGTATGAAAATCACTTTTGGAGGCATCTAGCAACACAACAGACTAAACTAATATGGACCCTTACTCAATTGACATCCCCAAGCACACAAAAACATTTAAAATATATTTATAGCTGCACTTGAAAATGAGCTTGAAATAATTAACAGAGGCAGAAACAGAAAGAAATTAAAACTGGAGAATTAAGTATGAAATGAAATAGGGACAGTCCATAGGGTTTTTATTTCCACATCTCTGTCTTAGCAGCTGTGGGCCTTGAAAGAGGCACACGCCATAGAAGACACGTCCCATAGGCCTGGGAGTGACTAGGGGCTTGGAATTGCCACCCTTGCATAAAGCTCCAATGAAAATGCATGCCTGACAAATTTTTTAAAAGGAAAATAAAAGCCACATATGAAAATTTGAAAGCCCATATCTAGACCACTTTTGGTTGTGGGCTAGGAACCGTAAGCTACTGAACACTAGGGAAGAATGAAACCAATAAATAAACATTGAAAAATGAATAGTTTCAAAGAAATCCACAAGGCCAATGAAGAAGCAAAGGCAAAAAAACTTTTCAGCAGCAGGACCATTTTCACTACCAAAGCACATAGAGAATCCACAAACAAAAGATATCACAATAAAAAACATTTACAAAACAAAGGGGGAAAAAATCCTCATAAATGAGAGTCCAATATCACATAAACATGAGAACCTCAGATAAAAGAACAATAATCTGAAAGTAATATGAAATAAGAATATTTCAAATGACCGAATATACAGAAGGTGAGTTAGAGGCTCTAAGAAAATGAAAAGCATAATATAAAAAGGGAGATTTGAAAAAAGAGTCAAATAGAACTCCTAAAAAAACAACAAACCCATTTAAATTACTAATTCACATGACAGGTTAAATAGCAAATCAGACACAACTTAAACCTGGGAGATATTTAATGCAACTCAAAATGAAAACAGTCACAGAAAATTATGGAAAATATTAAAGAGAGGTAAAATTTATGGAACATAAACGAGAAGGGCTATTGTACATATCATAAGAGTGTTATTTAATAAGAGAAAATTGAGAGAAACAATATCCCATCGTTTAGAATTGGAAAGCAGAGATTAAGGAGCATGAATCCTCAACATGTGATGCAGGAGAAAACCAAAGACAAAAGTAAATCTTCGAAACTATCAGAAAAAAAATTTTCAAGAAAAGGAAAAACAATGAAGTCAACAATAGACTGTTCATCTAATTATAGAAATATTAGAAAATATCTTCAGAATGCTAAGGGGGGAAAATGTTCTGAAAGCCTAGTTTTCTATTTTCTGTTAAAAGATTATCCAAAATTAAAAAGAGATTAAAACAGTCCCCGAATCCGAAAACCAAGTACAGTGGAAAAGTACATTGTAAGAATAAATGTTATTCACGCAGATAAGCCTGCAGAAAATGTGGCATTTCTGAAAGATGTTGAGTGCACTCCACTTACCACTATGAAGAAAACTACTCACTCTTAATGTTCTTTTCCAAACTGCATTTGAATTCCCAACCTACTGATGAATAACTAACCAACTAACTAAAAACTAAATAACATACTAGAAATAAAATTTCCATTATTCTCAGAGATGTGATTGTCCACATGAAATTCTAGAAGTCTTTTTTTTGTGTGCAGTGGAACAAATTAGAGAGGTTATACATGCTTCTGGATGCATCATCACTACATGTATTCAAGAGGGTGAATACATACAGCAACAACGAATTAGAAATTTACTTTTTAAAACAATCCCATTGTCAAAAATAATTAAACATAGGGTTCTTGGAATAAAATTGTCAAAAGAGCTGTAAAAATTTTCTGGAAAATTCTAAAAATATAGTGAAGGAATTTTTTTTCTTTAGCCTTTGTTATTTTCCAAAAGTAAACATGTCACATCCTCACTGTAAAATATTATATGATTCAGAAACGTACATGCAAAGTGATGGACCCTATGTATCCATCACTCTACTTTATCAACATTTTATGTATGCTCCTCCATAGCAAAAATATGTGATATATATATATATAAAATATTTAAACAGCATACAGAATCAATGACTTTTTAAAATAAACCATTACTTATACACATTATGATTCCCCCCACAGCTGAAGGCAACCACTATCCTCACTTTTGTTTTTTATCATTGAAATAAATCATTTTAAGGACTAAAAGTGTAATACAAGAGAAATATACCATGTTCATGGACAGAACATTAATTCAGCTGAATTAAGGAAGAAATGCCATTTTTGCTTAGGTGTATGCATGTACACACATACATAATGCATTTAAAATAGAATTCTGTAATTTTGTTGATAATTTGACAAGATGCCCCTAACATTCCAAATAGAGAATCATTGGGCCATGATTAGCCAATAAATTTATGAAAAAAAATAGGAGGGCAGGCAACGGTGGCTCAGTAGGCAAGAATGCTCGCCTGCCATGCCAGAAGACCCAGGTTCAATTCCCGGTGCCTGCCCATGTTAAAAAAAAAAATAAGATAGTAGAGAAAGGGAAATAATTACCCAAAGAAATATACAGGATATTCAGGCATTTTATACAGTCATAGAAGCTATCAGACTATATATTGGTGAGGGTAAACCATATGAATTGAGTGAAAACTATGAAAAAGACCCACATAATTAAGGAAAAGGATTGACTAAAGAATTTTTTCTTTCTTCATTTTTTTGGGAATTCTTCCAAACTCAAAAATAAAAATGGTAAAATGGCATAATTGTTATCACTATGGAAAAAAATGATTAAAAAGAAATTTCATTTTGAAAATCAATTATTCAATATTTAAAATTAAAATATAGAATGAGATATTCTATTAATTAGAACAAATTCTTAATAAGAAGCAAAAGGTACAAAGGACAAAAATACATAAATAAGGATAATTTTAAAAAACAAATAATTGATATTTATAATTCAAAAATTGATAAATCATTGCTATTGATAAACTTATTGATATCAAATAAAATTTGATAAGCATTGTTGAACTGATAACTAAACATGAATATATTAAAATTAATAAGAAAGACAGGTAAAATGTAAGTTATGGTCTGTGGATGAGATTTATAACATATTGTATTGTCGAAATAGTTTTCAGTTTTCAATACCATGGATATAGAACAAACTCCTACAAAAAAACAGGAAAAGAAAGAAAAGTAAAAGAAAAGAAAATGGGTGAATTATATGAACAGGCAACTTACAGATGAGGTGATATGAATGGTGGTTAAGTATATCAAAAGTTATTCGACATCATTTACACTCATGGTAATGCATATTTAACCAAGAAGAAGATACATTTAGACATTTACTTTACTGACAAGATCTAATATCATACAGTAATAATTGTTGGTAGGAACGTGGGTCATTCAGGGCTCTGTTAATATACTTATTAATTCGTCCAATTTCTTTTGGATGGAAGTTACCATATTCTGATGAAGTTGATAAAACAATATTTCAAGATCTTCCCTAGAGAAAAATCCCTATCCATGCACAAACAAAGAAACATATATATGCATTTTGAGGACTGAAAAAATTATAAACAATGTAAATAATCATTAAGACAGGTGTTAATGGATAAGTGGGTGTGGTAATTGAATGATGGCCTCATAGACATGTTCTTAATCTTAATGCGCATTCCAGAGAACGCGACCCAAATGTAAATATGACCTCTTAAAGATGTTATTTTGGGTTAACATGTGACCAACTGAAGCAGAATGGGCCTTGCTCTGAATTATTGGAGCTCTTACAAAGAGAACCCAAGAGTCACAGAAGCGAGGAAAGAGAGGGATCACATGAGTAGAGAGTCGAGATGCAAGTCAAGGAACCCCAGCAAGCCAGCACCAGAACGCTGGTCTTTAGGGAGAAAGCATGGTTTTGCCGATGCCTCGATCTAGGTCCTCTTCAAGCCTCAAAACCATTAGTCAGTAAATTCTTGTTGTTTAAGACAAACAGCCTGTGATATCTGTGATGGCAGCTCAGGCAGACTAAGACAGTTGTCCCATATTCAGACAGTGGAAACCATAAACCAGTTAAAAGTCATAGCCTTACATATTACAATAGTAAGTGGGAAAAGAAAACGGCAGTAGGGTCAGAAGATGTTCTATATGATAACATTTATTTAAATTTTACAAGATAGAAAACAAGTGGACAACTCACACACATATGTACAATAAAATATAAAATGTGTCATGAACGGTAAAGGGTTTGAGATTTTATTCTACTTGCTAGCTAAAAGTTATCATGCCATAGTTTCATGGGCGCGAGTCAAGACACAGGATTCCTAGGTTAGAGATGAAGGACTTTTTCTTTTCTCATAGCACATGCAGGAAGCATGAACGTCATGTTCCCATTTGTTCCTCACCGCCCCTTCCACAATCCCAACAGGCCCAGATGAATAATATGCACGCACTGGGTTTCTTTCACAGTTGAGAGATGTCAGTAACCTGCCAAGTGTTTGCCTCAGAAGGAGACATTATTTTCATTATTGACAGGAACATTATCTACTCTCTGCCATGGAAAGAGGTATCTCTCTCTTGAAAGACTGTTGGTTATGCAAACAATCTTGAAAAAGATTGTCTGGAACAAAAGCTTATCCCTGACTTGCAGGAATGCCATGGAGAAATGTCTCCCAACAACACAAAAGGGAATGACATGCATCAACTTCAGAGTAATGATTATAACTAGGGAAGAAAGAAGGCAAATATATTAGAAAAGGACATAAAAAATCATTTCCAAATTAACAGTAACATTTCATTTCTTTAAAAAATAACTGGGGGAATGAGTCCCATTTTCAGAGAAGGCATAATTTGTGGATGATCAACTTTTCCCAAAAGCAAACAGAAAACAAATCTTTTTAAAATGTTATATAAAGATATCGATGAGCTACTGAAGCAGTAAAGGCAAGCCAATTCAAGATTCCAGAGAGAAAATATCCAGAAGGAATGTGAGTTGATATTTTGTGGCCGCCTTTTTGCTGGCAGTATCTACGACTCGGGACTTAGGCAAGAGGCTGAAAATTTGTCCTTTGAAGATTAAGCATGCTGCTACTGATATTAAAAAAACAACTGTCACGTATTTTGGTACACGTATGAGATCTGAATGATGACCTTGGAAACTTTTCGACTTCCATAAAGCTAGTCTCCTCATCAAGACATATTCTAAATTCTGAAATGAGTAGGACAGAAGGAAAAAAGGCCCTTTGCAGAGAGCAATATATATACTGCACCATTCTGTCACTGTTCCTCTTAAATCATATTCTTTATTTAACCTGCAGAATATGGGTAGAAGTGACAGCATACCAGTTCCAAGCCTACCACTTTAGAGACATTGTGTATTTCGATTTAACCATTTGGGAATTCCTGAATCCCTGGACTTGAGAAGAAGATATGCTCTACAATTCTACAGCGAATGCAGGAATCCTAAAGCTGTTCCTATTAATATAGGCCATTGAGATTTTTTGTGGTTTCAGTTAAGTGGTGTTATTGTGACAATAGATGACTGAAACACCCAAGTTTTAGTTAGTACCCAAGTGAAAGTTATTGACATAACGAAAACCCTGAGTACGTAGCACCAGCTTTAGGTCAGAGTACTGGGAAGTGAGTAGGCGTTGTTGTAAGAGGCTGGAACAAGAGTGACTCATATTGTGTAGGGGGGAAATATTTGATAAATCTATGGACTGCAACAATCTGGAAGAAGAAAATGTAATTCTTGAAATTATAGAGTTGGATGAGGGGCAACCAACATCCAACATAGGTTGTCTGTTGTTTGTCTTGTCTGCTTGTTTGGTTGTCTGCTTGTTTGGTAGACCATGTCAATATATGTATGCAGACTATCCAAAAAATATAGGCTATTAAAATTGATGACATCCATCAGGTAATCACTTGATCTAACATAATGGAGATGGCACTAGAATGAAACGTAATGAAAATGAAATTTAAAGATTAATCCATATGAGGGTGCACAGGTGGTTCAGTGGTAGAATGCTCGCCTTCCATGCGGGAGACCGGGGTTTAATTCCCAGACCATGGACCCCACTCCCACCAAAAATGATTAATCTGTATCGGTAATGTTAAATACATAGAATGTAAACATCAGTAATATTGAATACATAGAAATGACTGTAGAAAAAGTGTACAAGAAATCCACACTGCAAACTAAAATCATTTTGAGAGAAAGTTAAGAATTCAAATATTTAAGTGATACTATATTAGTAAACCTCCCAACTGCTCTGTAGGAAAGTACAGTCCCTACCAAAATTACAGAAGGTTTTTTGGGTTTTTTTTGTTTTGTTTATATTTTGCAGTGGGAAAAGCACTTGTGACGAAATCTAAAATTTATTCTGAACTGCAATGCCAAGAGTGGTACCTTTTGATGATGCAAGTAAAAATGAAAAGCAACTGAGAGGGTAAAAAATTGATAAATATGAATGAATATTGAGTTCAAAAATCAATAACAGTCGTGCATCATGCATTTTTAAATATATGCATTTATAAAATGCATGGCAAAAATAATCCTCAGGGTAAAAAAAGAAATAAGAAATCTGATTTCTTAAAAATCTTACAAATCTGTATAATCTTAAAAAAATAAATCTGTTATTAAAACCTTCTCACGAAGAAAAATCCTTCTCAAATCAGTTTGGAAGTGAACTCTTCCAAACATGTAAGAAAGAAATGACATTACTCTTACATAAATTTCTCCAGAGAACAGGGAAAAAGGGAACATTCTTCAACTCATTTTATGAGGTATCATAACCTTGTTAATAAATACAGCAATGAATTTACAAGGTGACCCCCAAAATCACTTTATATATATGTATATATATATATGTATGTGGAAAACTCATGAAAAAAACAAATCAAACTAGAGATTTTTTAATATGTATTACAACAGGATTAAATGGCATTTGTACCAGTAATGCAAAGGTGATTAAAACCAATCAATATTATTCAACACAGTAAGCAAAAAATGGAGAGAAATCATATAATCATCTTGATTGTATTAGTAGTTCACAGAAAAAATATCAATACAATATGGATGAAGAAATTTATTATAAGGGCTAGGCTTATCTGTCTGTGGAGGCTCATAAACCCAAACATCGTTAGGCAGACTGTAAGCTGAAAGCTCTGACAAAGATGATGCTGACGTCTATAAACTGAATTCCCCCAGGGAAGCAGGCTGGATGGAAATTCCAGCAAGAGTCAAAGCTGAAGCTGAAGCAGAAATTCGCTTCTGATCTCTGAAATCCTCATTTCTGGCATTTAAGACATCCAGCTGATTGGAGAAGGGACTCCCCATATTTCTGAAGGAAATCTTTTTTGCTCATTGTAGAGACAGTCAGCTGATTATATATGAAAATAAGATCAACTGTACACCCTCAGTATAGCAAGTATGTCAATGCTTAACCAAATATCAAATAGTCAATAGTATCTAATAGAAACCTGTACAAACTTCCTACATATTGTTGTATAACTGATTCTTTTTTTCTCTCTGAGATGAAGAATAAGACAAGAATTCCTGCTTTCAACACTTCCGCTCAATATTGTACTGACGGTTCTAACCAATGTATTAAAACAGGAAAAATATTACATGGTTTAATAATAGGAAACGAAAAATAGCACCATGCAGAGGAAATTATTATATGTTAAAAATATATCTAAACAAAAAATGCAAAAATATCTAAACATACCATTAGATTTAAAATTTCACAAAGTCAATATAAAAATAAAGTATATTTCTCTAAACAAGCATGAAACAATGAAAATGAAAACAGCAAAATCTACAGTGGCAAAATAATCCTTCATATATCTTGGAATTAATTTTTCAAAATGTATGCAAGATATTTGATCTGAAAGTCATAATGATATTTGCGGAAAAATAAAGATCTAAAGAAATGGAGAAATACATAATAATCAAAGATTAGAAGACTCCAAGTTGTAAATATGTCAATTCCCTCTAAATTGATCTATAGATTCAGGTAGTCTCTATTAAAATGTTAGCAGATATGCTATTTTGTGACAATTAGCAATTTATATGGAAATGAAAGTGTCAAAATTATCAAAGGCAATCTTGGAAACCTGGAATACTTACACTACTAGAAAAGATTTATTATAATATTATAGTAATTAAGACGTTGTAGTTTTGGCATTATGATAGAGAAATATACCAGTGGAACCAAATAGAGAACTGAGAGACACTTATGTATATGACCAACAGCAGTGCATTCTGGAAAGATCTACTTTTTTGATAAATGGTGAGTAGTCAATTGGATACTCACATGTAAACAAAAGTAATCTTTAGCTCTTCCTCATACTATACACAAAATACCAATTTGAGATGGGTTGCAATTCTAGATGGAAAAATTAAACCATTAAATCTTTCAGAGGGAAACATAGGTGAATGGCTTAGTGATTTACACAGGGTAAAAAATTCAGTCAAAGGGCACTAAAAGCAGGATGTATAAGGATAAATGAAAGATTAATTGGACTAAATTAAAACTAAGACTTTCTGTTCTTTAAATTACACCATTAAGAGAGCAAAGCCAAAGGTAAAAAAAAAAAAAAAAAAAAAAACGAGAAAAGATATTTGCAATACATATTCTGGATAAAAGACTCATATCCAGAATATATAAAGAACTCCTACAAATCAATAATAAATATTCAGTCAATGCAACAAAAATGCACAAAATACTTAAGCATTTATTTCACAAAAGACAGCATTCAAATTGTCTATGAAAATGCGCAAAGTTGCTTTATTTAATTTAGAATAGAAAAAAGTGCAAATTGAATAACATAATGATATCCCTTAGCTCCGTCAGAATACTACAATCAATAAAAAATAGAAAATACCAAATATTCGTCACAGTGTGGCACGATTAGGACACCTCTGGGGGTGATATAAATTGTTATATCCACTTTTAAACATTATTTGGCAGTATTTATTAAAGTGACCTTAACTATACCATATACCTCCATAATCTTATTCTTATTTATACTTACTTCTAAAATAAATGAGTACATTTGTTCAACAAAAGTTGTGCAAATATAATAATAGTACAAAACTTTGTAAAGTGGGAACCACACAAATTCACATCTATGGCAGAGGAATAAATAAATTCTAATATATTCAGAATTTGAATATTATACAACATTGAAAAAGGAATAATTACAACATGCAACAATATGCATGTATTTAACAGTTAAAAAATGAGCAAAAAGCCAAACCCACCCAAAGGATAAAAAAATACACATAACATGATTCCATTTTTGTAAAGCTCAAAAATAAGAAACAACAGTATATGGTGCTCAAAAACAGGGTAGTCATGAAACTTGAGAGGGAAAGTAGCAACTTAAAGGAAGCCTGATTGGGTTTCTAGAATTCTGCTTAATTTCTTAATCTGAGCACTGACCACAAAGGGTAAAATGTTTTAAGTTATACAAATTTATCAAGGTTAACATCTGTCATTCGTACATTTTCTACATAATGATTTAACAATTTTTTTTACTTAAAACATATAAAACAAATATTATTTTTAATTCAGGTGTTGGGCTTGGGTATTTCATAAAATAATATGATAAAATGGCAAAATAAGTACATTATAAGTTGTATGCTGGGGTAGCCAGTAGACATTGTTAGGGAGATCCCACCACAAAAGCACAGCAGAAGTCTCTGTAGGACTGAAACGCCTCTTCTCCATTGGGAGATACCTGCCTTGTAATTTCAAGCGTGATTACAAATGCTCTTGAAACAAATGAAAATATAAGCAAAGAAATAGATGTTCTAAAAAATAAGCAAATAGAAATTACAGAATTCAAAAATAGAATAAAAGATTTTTTTGAATAAAAACTCATTACATGGGAAGAGTAGTAAAGTGGAGATAATAGAGTATAGCACAGAGAAATTAAGGACAGATCAACAAAGTTCACTTAATCTGAACAAAGAGAATATGTATTAAGGACGCGGAATCTTACCGTCCTATAAAACAGTAACCTAAGATTCAACTTTCCTGTCATCAGAGTCACAGAAGGTGAGGAGATAGTGGAGATGAAAGAGTATTCAAAGAAATAATTGTTATTTCTTTTCCAAATTTTGCAGAAGACACAAACCTACCTATTCAAGAAGCTGAGAAAACCCCAAAGATGAGAACCCCTGACAAATAATACAAACAAGGATATATCATAATTAAACTTCTGAAAACTAAATGCAGAGAGAAAAACCTTGAAGGCAGTCAGACAAAAAAGGATGCATTATCTGTGGAGGAGTTCCAATTGGGATGACAGCATTTTTGACAAAGGTGTAGAAGTGATTCAGTGGAAGAATTGCCATTTCAACAGATGGTTGTAGAACAATCTAACAACCTGAAGCAAAAGACAAAATATAATCTACATAAACTTCACACTTTAAATGCTGATTAACACAAAATGGATATCAGACTTAAGATGTGAAGTACATAAGTATAAATATGCTAGAGAAAATACATAGGAGAAAATTCTCAGAATCTAGGGCTAATCAAAGAGTTCTCAGACTTTAATCCATAAAAGGAAAACTGATCAATTATACAATATCAAAATAGAAAATCCTTTATCAGTGAATACCCATGTAAAGTGAGTGAAAAGACAATCTAAAGACTGAGGGAAAATATTTGCAAACCAATTTCTTTTTTTGGTCATTTATCCTAGAAAAATGAAAATTAATGTTCATACATAATCCTGTACACAAATGTTTATAGGAGTTTCATTTGTAAATAACCCCAAACTGCAGACATCCTATATGTTTTCTATAGGTGAATGGCTAATGAACTGTGGTACAAACATAGTATGGAATACTATTCAGGAATAAAAATAAACAAAATGATGCACACACAGAATAATCATGGACAAATCTCCAGATAATTATACTAAGTGAAAAAAAGAATTCCCCAATGTGCCATTCTCTTTGAGTCCTTTCTATAACATTTTAAAACGACAAAATTTTAGAGAGAATATATTAGTGACTGCTCATCACTAGGACCTTGATGGGTGGGAGAGAGATGGGTGTTATTTATAAGAGAGACAATATATTGATGATTTCTTGACTATAGGTTTGCATACTTGAACCTATATGTGTAAAATTTTCTGGGACTGAATACATGCATGCACACAAATTAATATATGTAAAACTGGGAAATTCTGAATAAGATCTGTGGATTGTTTCAATGCCAATAATCTGGTTTTGATATTATACTGTTGTTATAAAAAGTGTTACTATTGGATGTATATATATATACACATATATACATGTGTGTATATATATATATATATATATACATATACACATACAACAGGTTGCTTGATCCTTGCCTGGAGTGTGGCTGCAGACTGCGATGGTTGAGGGCATCGTATGCTACAAATGCAGAGGGGGACAGAGTCCCACACTGATGCAGATTTTGGTCAATGAAGTTAGGGCACAGGAACACTGTAATTTCAGCTCCAACTGGTCAGATGGGTTCCAGGAGGGAAAACACTTCTGAGGACTATTAAATCACCAACGAACGTCATCTGCTGGGCAGGCTAAAAAGTTCAGGGCTTTTAAGAACCTCACAGGATCCTATCCCAAAGCCATCAGAGCTGGTTTACGGCCTCTGCACAGGTACCCAACATTATGGAAATAAAAGAAACTGTAGATGAAATTAAAAATATACTGGATACACACGACAGCAGATGTGAAGAGGCAGAAGAAAGCATCACCAAACTAGAAGACAGATCTACTGAATTTGAATAGACAAATAACAAATGGAGAAAAATGCAAAAATTTGAGCAGGGTTTCAGAGAAATGATTGACAACAGAAACCACAGAAATATATGCATCATGGATGTGCCAGATGGAGAAGAGAAAGGAAAAGGGACAGAAAGAATTTTCAAAGAAATAATAGCTGAAAATTCCCAACCCTTATAAAAGACCTAAATACACAAATCCAAGCAACCCAACATAGCTCAAACAGAATAAATCCAAATAGGCCCACTCCAAGTCACATGGTGATCAGACTTTCAAATCCCAAAGAGGAGAAAATTCTGGAAGCAGCAGAGAAAAGCAATTCACTCCATACAAGGAAACCAAATAAGACTAAGTTCTGGTTACTCATCAGACATTGTGGAGGTGAAAAGGCACTGGTATGATATATTTAAGATACTGAAAGTAAAAATTTCCAGTCAAGAATTCTCTATCTAGCAATGCTGTCCTTCAAAAATTAGGGAGAATTTAAATATTCACAGGCAAACATAAGCTGACAGAGGTTGTTAATAAGAGCCTAGTTCTATGAGAACTACTGAAAGGAGTTCTGCCAGCTGAAAAGAAAAGACAGGAGAAAGAGGTCTGGAGGAGGATACAGAAGTGAATAATATCAGTAAAGGTAACTTAAAGGGTATAAAGAGAGAGTGAGAAAATAGATCTGACATATAAAAAACTAAGAGATAGGTTGATTGAATTGAGAACTACCTTTACAGTAATCGTTTCGTTAATGGATTAAACTCCACAATCAAAGAACACCGACTGGCAGAAAAGATTAAAAGTATGATCAGCTATATGCTGCTTAAATGAGACACATCTTAGACCCAAAGATACAAATAGGTTGAAAGTACAAGGATGGCAAAATATATTCTACACAAGCAATAACTAAAAGAAAGCTGAAGTAGCTATACTAATATCAGGCAGAACAGACTTTAAATGCGAAAATGTTATAAGATAAAGAAGGACACTATAGATTAATTGAAGAAGCAATTCACCAAGAAGAAATAACAGTCATAAATATCTATGCTTCTAATCAAGGTGTCTCAAAGTACATGAAACAAATTTTTACAAATCTGAAGGAAGTAATGACTACAATAATAGTAGGAGTCGTAAACACACCACTCTCTCCAACAGTTAACACATTAAACGTAGGATCAGTAAAGAAACAGAGCACCCAAATAACATGATAAATGAACTAAAACTAATAGACATATATAAAACATTGTAGCAAGAAACATCAGGATATACATTCTCAAGTGCTTATGGGGCATTTTTCAGGATAGACCACATGCTGGGGCACAAAACAGGTCCTAATAAATTGAAAAAGATTGAAATTATACACAGCACTTTCTCTGATCATAATGAAATGAAGCTGGAGTTCAATAACAATTGAGGAACTGGAAAAGACACAAATATATGGAGGTTAGGCAACATGCTCTTAAACAATCAGTGGGTCAAAGAAGAAATTGCAAGAAAAGTCAGTAAATGTCTGGAGACAAATGAAAATGAGAACACAACATATCAAAACTTATGGGATGCAATAAAAGCAGTGCTTAGAAGGAAATTGATAGCCCTACACATCAACATTAAAAAGCAAGAAAGAGCTAAAACCACCTAACTGAACAACTGGAGAAACTGGAGAAAGAACAGCAAACTAATTCCAAAAAAAAGCAGAAGGAAAGAAAAAACAAAGATTAGAGCAGAAATTTATTAATTGGAGAGTAAAAACAGAAGAGAGAACCAATAAAACCAAAAGTTCTTTCTTTGAGATCATCAATAAAATCGACAAACCTTTAGCTAAATTTACAAAGACAAAAAGAGAGACCCTGAAAATAAATAAAATCAGAAACTAGGAGGGCAGAGGTTGGCATTACTATGGATCCTGAAGAAATAAAAAGATCATAAGTGGTTTCTATGAACAACTACATGCCAACAAACTAAACAACTTATATGAAAAGGACACTTAGAAACATAAGAACCACCTACACTGACTGAAGAAGAAATCAAAGACTTCAACAACCCATCACAAGTAATGAGATCAAATCAGTCATGAAAACCTACCAACACAAAAGCCCATGACCAGATAACTTCACAAGTGAATTTTATCAAGCATTCCAAGAAGAATGAACTCTTTCAATAAATTAAAGAAAAGGGAACACTACCTATCTCATTCCATGAAGCAAACATCACTCTCATATCAAAGCCAGTTAAAGATACTATAAGAAAGGAAAACTTCGGAACAATCTCTCTCACAAATATAGACACAAGAGACTGTGACAAAATACTTCCAAACAAAATCAAGAGCATATTGAATGAGCATGACAAAGTGGGTTTTATTTCAGTTTGCAATTGTAGGTCAACAGAAGAAAAACAATTAATGTAATACAATACACTAACAAATTAAAAGGAGGAAATCCACATGATTATTTCAACTGATGCAGAAAGGGCATCTGATGAAATTCAATGACCTTTCCTTTCATTAGAAAACACTTTAAAAGGTAGGAATCAAAGGAAATTTTCTCAACATCATAATGGGCATATATGAAAATCCCACAGCTAACATCACATTCAAAGGTGAGAGACTGAAAGCTTTCTCTCTAAGATCATGAAAGAGACAAGGAAGTCCAATGTCACCATTGCTATTCAACATTGTGCTGGAAAGTCTAGCTAGAGCAATTAGGTAAGAAAAAGAACTAAAAGGCATCCATATTGGAAAGGAAGGAGTAAACCTGTTAATATTTTCAGATGGCATAATCTTATATTTAGACAATCTAGAAAAAAAAAATGACAGAAAGACTACCAGACCTAATAAATTCAACAAAGTGGCAGGATACAAGATCAACATGTAAAAATCAATGTACGTCTATACTCCAGTCGTAAACTATCTGAGGAGGTGATAAAGAAAAAAATTCCATTTGCATTAGGACCTAAAACAATCAAGTATCAAGGAACAAACCTAACCAAGGATACAAAGGATCAGTACACAGAAAACATTGCTAAAATAAATCAAGGAAGGCCTGAATAAATGAAAAGGCATTCCATGTTCATGAACTGGAAGGCTAAACATCATTAAGATATTAATTCTACCCAAATTGATCTACAGATTCAATGTGATACCATCAAAATTCCAACAGATTACTTTGCAGAAATGGAAAATCTAATTATCAATTTTATTTGGAAGGGTTAGAGGTCTCAAATAGCCAACAACATTTTGAAAATCAAGAATGAAGATGGAGGGCTCTCATTTCCTGACTTTAAAGCATATTATAAAACCACAGTGGTCAAAAAAGCATAGCACTGGCATAAAAATAACAAATTGTTCAATGGAATAAAATTGAGAGTTCATAAATAGACCCCCTGGATCTATGATAAATTAATTTTTGATAATATTCCCAAATCCACTCAACTGAGACACCCTTCAACAAATTGTGTTGGGAGACATGGATAATCATAACCAAAAGAATGTATGAAAATCCCTATCTCACACACTATTAAAAAATTAGCAAACTCCAAATGAATCAAATACCTTAATATAAGAAGTAGTATAAAACTTCTAGAAGAAAATGTAAGGAAACACCTTCAAGATCTAATAATAGGCAGTAGTTTCTTAGACTTTACAACCAAAGCATAGAAATGAGGGGAAAATACATAAATGGAAACTCTTGAAAACCGAATAATTCAGTGTTTCAAAAGACTTTGTTAGAGGAGTGACAATGGGCGTCACATTCCAACTCAATGGGTGGAAATATTTGGAAATGCATATCTGATAAGCATGTGATACCCAGAGTATATAAAGAAATCCTACAACTCAACAATAAAAACACTTAACAACCCATTTTAAAAATGGGCAAAAGACATGAATAGATATTTTTCCAAAGAGTAAATACAGATGGCTAAAAAGCACATGAAAAGATACTCAGCTTCATTAGCTATTAGGGAAATGCAAATCAAAACCACAATGAGATATCATCACACACTACTAGAATGGCCTCAATCCAAACAGGAAAGTATAAGTAATGAAGAGGAAGTGGAGAAATCAGAACACTTATTCACTGCTTGAAGAAATAGTAAATGTTACAGCTGCTGTGCAGGGCAGTTTGGTTGTTCCTCAGGAAGGCGATTATAAAGTTGCCTTATGACCCAGCAATTTTGTTACACAGGAGATATCCAGAAGAACTGAAAGCAGGGATTTGCAAAATGATGATCATAGCATCATTATTCATAATTGCCAAAAGACTGAAACAACCAAGTGTCTATCGTAGATGATTGGGTAAACAAAATGTGGTATATTCATATGATGGAATATTATTCAGCAGTAAGAAGAAATAAGACCTGAAGCACATGGCAACCTTGATGAAACTTGAGTACATTATATTAAGTGAAATAAGTTAGACACAAAAGAACAAATATTGTATGATCTCACCGATATCAACTAATTATAATATGTAAACTCGTAGACATAAAATATATAATGTAGATTACTGCAGATTGAATGAGGCTCAACAATGGGGAGCGGTTGTTTAATATGTACAGAATGTTTAACTAGGTTGAACTTAAACATATGGAAATGGATGGAGGTGATGTTAGCACGATTTTGTAAATGGACGGAGGTGATGTTAACACATTTTTGTGAGAATGATTAACGGTGCTGAATGTGGTGGGTGAATGTGAAAGTTTACAATCATGGAAAATTGGAAGTTAAAACATGAGAATGTATAATGGTGAATATTGTGGTAGACAATGTCCATGATTAATTGGACAAATATAAAAAACAGCTCTTTCACAAACTAGAGCAAATATATGACACTATGACATGGAGTTAATAATAGAGGGGCATGAGAAAAATGTACCTATTGCAAACTATGAACTACAGTTAAGAGTAATATTTTAATCCTCTTTCATCAACAGTAACAAATGTACCACACGAACCTATAGGTCATAATAATGGGAGGTTAAGGAGTACGAGAGGATATGGGTTTCCTTTTTCATTTTATTTCTTCTCTTGAGTAACGAAAATGTTATAAATTTAATCACGGGGATGTAAGCACAACTATGTGATGATACTGTGACTCAGTGATTATATGGCTTATAGAAGTGGTTTGTACAGTGTGAATATATGTAGATAAAATTATATTAAAAATGGTAGAAACAATTCTGTGTCTAGGATCTTTTACTGGATTAAAAATTGAAAACTGATTCTTTGGAAATATTATAATGTTGAAATATTTTCATATTCTAATTAAGCAATTTCATTCAAAGGCCCAGATTTTATTGGCATCATGTTATTCTGCCAGCTTTTTGTTCAAGCATTACAACTAAATGATAAATAGGATCTTTTCTGGATGTTATTTTTGGGCAGCTCTTCTTCTGCAACACTGGAATGCTTTATAAGTAAAAGAAATTCAGATACAATCTGAGAAAGCCAAGTCAAAGTCAGTGGAAACTGGTAGAACAGACATAAGGAAAGAGAGATCACCACAGAACAGAAAGCAGAGATACAAGCCAGGAAATCCCAAGGATTGTGGCATGCTAGCTCCAGTATGCCACAAACTTCAGGGAGAAAGCAACTCTGCCAATACCTTGATGCCTTACAAGCTGAGGCCAATAAATTCCTCGTCTTAAGCCAACCTATAGTGTGGTGCTAGTTATGGCATCCTGACAAAGTAGTATATATTACCTCTAGATATTTATATTACCTTTAGGTATAAGATTATTTATCTTTGTTATTAAGTCTTCTAAGCTAGTGTTCTATCTTACCTGGACTATTAGAAAGAATCTAAGTTCATTTCTCTCATTTCATTATTGCTTACTTATGTTATTTCACACACCAGGTTCTTACTTTCTGTTGATTAGTCAAAGTAATTTTTTTAAAGCATATCAAATATCACCTCTCTTTTAAAACCTTACCCTCCAAGACTAAAATGAATATCCCTGATAATGGCTTATGCCTGTAATGTAGCTAGGAAATCAGATATGCTCTAGCTTTTGCTTTATTCAACCATCGTTTTTATACCACTATGCTTTTCATTCACTTATGTTAGAACATATTGGCCTTCTTTTGATTCCAGAAACTGCCCAAATATTCCTTAAAACCTATATTTTCATATTGCAAATGCCTTGAAAAGTTTTCCCAAGTTTTAACATGACATTTTGACATTTGAATCTCAGAACAAATGTCACCTCTTCAAAAAAGTCCCTCTCTGTTACTTCATACCAAGCTACTACTCTCTTTTCATTTATTAAAGTTATAATTGACTTTTATTTGATTACTTGATTACTGACAATTTTGATGCATTAGAATGTAAGCTCAATGAGCAAGGCATCATTTGTCTTACTCATCTACCTTCGTGATGAGTAGAAAGGGACCTGTAACAGAAACATAGAGGCAGAATAAATTTTTATATATTTATTTCATGTATGCATGAAATCCCTACTCCACTACCCTTGTCAAAGCCACCATTATCTTTCACTGTCACTATTTCTTCTCTTGAATGCTTCCAATAACCTTGAAATATAATAGTGATAATTTAAGATAGTTATGAATAAAGCCAATTACTGCTTAAGTATTTCTCTTGGCTTCCTACTGCTCCTAAAATAAAGGTCAAAGTCTATTGCCATTGCCTACAAGTTCTTAAATGGACTAGACTTTGCCTTTTTTCTTGAGTATTCCCTGCAGTAGCTAGACAATCACACATTCTCACAAAGAGTGGGTAAGTGTTCCTCTTTCTTCACATTTTCTCCAACATTTCTAGACGTCTATTTAATGAGAGCCATTTGTATAGGTGTGAGGTGATATCTCATTGTCTTAATTTGCATTTCCCCTATAGTTAATGAAAATGAGCCTCTCTTCATGTGCTTTCTAGCCATCTGTATTTGCCCTTCAGAAAAGTGTCTATTCATATCCTCTGCCCATTTTCTGTTGAGTTGTTTGTTCTTATGCTGTTGAGCTATAAAATTTCTTCATCGACACAGGATACCAAACCATTATCTGTTATATGGTTTCCAAATATTTTCTCCCATTGAGTTGGCTGCCTTTTCACCTTTTTAGCAAAGTCCTTTGATATACAGAAGCTCTTGATCTTAAGGGGTCCCCATTTGTCTATTTTTTCTTTCGCTGCTTGTGCTTTAGGTGTAAAGTATAAGAAGCTACCTCCTATTGCTAGATCTTGAAGATGTTTCCTTGCATTTTCTGCTAGAAGTTTTGTGGTACTGGCTCTTACATTTAGGTCTTTAATCCATCTTTAATTAATTTTTGTATAGGGCATAAGGTAGGGGTTCTTTTTCATTCTTTTGGCTAATGATATTCAATTCTCCCATATCCAGTTATTAAAAATATTATTCTGTCCCAGTTCAGTGGATTATTAAAGATCAATTGTCTATAAATTTGGTGGTCTATCTTTGCACTCTTGATTCTGTTCCATTGGTCAATACTTCTATCTTTGTGGGTAAAGTAACTTATAAAAGGATTGTTGACACATTTTTTTCCATGAATAGATTGCAGTGTAGTAGGCTGGTATAAAATTAGTTCTTAATAAACACAAAATAACATAATTTCAGTGTTTGTTATGCTAAAGGCATTAGCATTTGCCATTCATGAATTGATTTTGTATAGTGTAATCCGAGGGCTTTTTGACTAGTTTAACCTGAATGATTACCTTAATGTTAATGTGTAATTAAAATACACACAATTTTTCATTTAAACATTGTATTCATACACAATTTGTTGTTTGCAGTCAACTGAATAATGGTAATGGCTTCAGTGAAGAAATTCCAGGTTAATTTATAAAACTTCAAATGATATAATTGACATGCAGCATATTGCTCAACCCCCCCCCCCCCCAGGTGCTGGATGGGCAAAACATGTTGCATCTTCTGGGGCCAACATTATGAAGAAAACATTTTAATGATGAAAAACACATTTTAAAGACCAATTTTAAAATGTAGCATGCGCCTTATTTTCTAGACTTACAGTTGATGAAGATGTAAGAAATGGTTTTGCAATTTAAATGGGAAGTTGAAAATTGCTAAAATCCTGTGTGCAAACAAATCAGATTCCAATAAGCTATGTGAAGATTCACTTCTGAGAGAAGAGAGAGAAACAACTTAGAGTGAATCAATGGGGAATCAAAGTTTAGGGAAGTGAATTTTATCTGTGAGGGAGCTATTCCAACAAAAAGGAGGAAAAAACATTTAAAGATGTTTTGCACTTCATTATTGAAATGAAATTCACTCAGGGCCTAGATTATATGGGCTCTTATGAAATATCAGTCCTCATTCTCCTATTCTTTACACCTACAGATCTGTGGAATCGAACCTGGGTCTCCTGTGTGGAAGGCGGGCATTCTAACCACTGAACCACCTGTGCACCCTATCGCTTTATTTTTTAAAGAGAAATTATTCCTTCTTAAGCAAGAAATAGAAGAAAAAAATGGACACATGCAGATTTTATTCACAAATTCTTCAGAAACTATGATTGTAAGTATATCTTCAAAGCTCTAAGTATTTTTTCTTCTAAACTACTTCTCTTTTATATAAAAAAGGAAAACTTTTTTTCTGGCAAGATAGAAATAATAGTATCATTTTTTTAAGTGCTTACTATGCACTGGGCTTGATTGTAAGGCAATCCATATAATAATTTGTGTAATTCTTAGAACCATACTGTGAAATTGTCACAATTATTATTCACATTTACTAAAGAGGATACCGAGGCATAGTTATTTTCTTAAGGTCACTAAGTGAGCAAGACACAGTGAAGTTTGTGAACAGTCAAACCATTTCACCTCTCTGAAAGTCTTCAACCAATCATCCTGTCACTTAGCCTCTCTGAGTCTAAGATTCTTACTATCTGCAATGAGATAGATCTTAAATCACATGATTATATATTTTTAGAATATTTTGTTGTAAAATGCAACAAAGAAAAGACAGAAGCAATACTTTTCAAAGTACACTTCAAATAATCACCAAATATATTTCAGAGTTTGTTGTGGGTTACCATTACTCTATTTCAGATTTTTCTTTTGAGTTGCTCAAAAATGTTGGGGGCTAGAAGAAATATCAATATAGTGATTCAGCAGTCATACTTATTTGTTGAATACTATTTTCTCTGTTATAACACCTCCTTCTCCCTGATCCTTCTCCCAACTGATAGGAATCTTTAGGCAATGCTCGTCCTGACACTTGGGTATTGAGAAGGGGTGCCAACACCAAAAGGCATGGGGTTGTAATTAATTGATATCTTGGAGAGGCTGATCCCTCTGGGTTTTAGGATTTATCTGGTCTAGGAGCCCTGTGGAAAACAAACATAGTGTATGAAACCTTTATAGGGTCTCAGTTTGAGCCCTAGATGTTCTTAAGTGTTAACAGGAATGATGCCAATTGGATGTTAGCAAACCATGGCAGTTAGTACCTTTGAGTTCCCCCCTATAACCCTCTACTGTTGATTCTTTGTCTACTATCAAACATTTGGAATAGTTTCTGTGAAAACGAATTTGTAATTGTCTATTTAATCAGTGGGATATATGGTGTTCTAGTTTGCTAGCTGCCAGAATGCAATATACCATAAACGGAATGGCTTTTAAACAGGGGAATTTAACAAGGTGCTTGTTTGCAGCTGTAAGGCTGAGAAAATGTTCCAATTAAAACAAGTCTATAGAAATGTCCAATCCAAGGCATCCATGGAAAGATACCTTGATTCAAGAAGGCCAATGAAGTTCAGCATTTCTCTTGCAAGTGGAAGGTCATATGGTGAACACAGTCAGAGTTTCACTCTCAAGTGGAAAGGCACATGGTGAACACAGCATCATCTGCTAGCTTCTTCTCCTGGCTTCCTGTTTCATGAAGCTTCCTGGGAAGCATTTTCCTTCTTCATCTCCAAAGGTTGCTGGTTGGTAGACTCTGCTTCTTATGGCTACATCGTTCTGCTCTACTTTCTCTGAATGTCTCATTCTCCAAAATGTTTCCTCTTCTGTAGGACTTCAGAAACTAATCAAGACCCACACGATTGGGTGGAGACATGTCATCACCTAATCCAGTTTAACAACCACTCTCGATCACATCACATCTCCAGGGAGATGCTTTAATTACAGCTTCAAACATACAGTGCTAAATAGGGATTAGAAGAAACAGCTGCCTTTACAAAATGGGATTAGGATTGAAACATGGCTTTTCTAGGGTGCATACATCACTTCAAACTAGCACATATGGTACTATACATCCCCTTATAACAATATTCCCCTCAAAATGGCAATGTTACTTATAAACCCACTAATTATTATCATCACTTCTGTCTCTTTGCATTTATGATCAACCTCTTTGGGTAGCCTTTCTTCCATTTCTAGCATTTGTATACCTCTACATTGGCTACATTCTGCAGTGCAACCTCTGAGATTATCTTTACCAGTGTTATAATAGTTAAATCTTACAGTATCTACCCTTTTTATCTGAGTTATTTCACTCAGCATTATGTTCTCCAGGTTCATCCATGTTGTCATATGCCTTGGTACCACATTTCATCTTATTGCTGCATGATATTCCATTGTATGTATATACCACATTTTGTTCATGCACTCAACTGTTGATAGGCACTTAATTTGTTGCCATCTTTTCACAACTGTGAATAGTGCTACTATGAACATTGGTGTGCAAATGTCTGTTCATGTCCCTAGTTTCAGTTCTTCTGGGTGTATATGGCAACTCAATATTTAGTTTACTGAGGAATTGCCAAAGTTTCCCACTGTGGTTATCCCATTATTTATTCCCACAAACAGTGAAAAAAATGTTCCTATTTCTCCATGTCCTCGGCAGCATTTATACTTTTCTGTTTGTTTAATAGTAGCCATTCCTATAGGTCTAGGTGATATCTCATTGTCCTCTTGACTTGCATTTCCATTATAGTTAATGGAAATGAGCATCTTCTCATGCTTTATAGTCATTTGTATTTGCTCTTTAGAAAAGTGGCTATTCATACACTCTGCCTATTTTACAATTGGGTTGTTTTACGTTTTGTTGTTGAGCTGTATAATTTTTTTATGTACACAGGATATCAAGCCTTTATCTGATATAGGGTGTATTCGTTAGGGCTCTCTAGAGAAACAGAATCAACAGTGAACACTCGCAAATATAAAATTTATAAAAATGTCTCACGTGACCATGGGAACGCAGAGCTCAAAATCCACAGAGCAGGCTGTGAAGCCCATGATTCTGATGGAGGGTCTGGATGAACTCCACAGGAGAGACTCACCAGCCAAAACAGGAAGAACCTGTCTCTTCTGAATCCTCCTTATAAGGCTTTCAGTGATTAGATTAAGCATCACTCATTGCAGAAGACATGCCCCTTTGGCTGATTACAAATGAAATCAGCTGTGGATGCAGCTGACCTGATCATGATTTAATTCTGTGAAATGTCCTCATTGCAACAGAAAAGCCAGCACTTGCCCAACCACCACTTGGCCAAGTTGACACATGAACCTGACCATGACATAGGTTTCCAAATATTTTCTCCCATTGAGCTGTTCGTCTCTCCACTTTTTAAACAAAGTCCTCTGAGACACAGAAGCTCTTGATCTTAAAGAGTTCCCATTTGTCTATTTTTTATTTTGCAGCTTGTGCTTTAGGTGTAAAGTTTAAGAAGGTGCCTTTCATTACTGGATCTTGAAGATGTTACCCGATATTTTTTTTCTAAAAGCTTTATGGTACTGGCTCTTACATTTAGATCTTTGATCCATTTTGCATTATTTTTTTGTATAAGGTGTAATGTAGGGGTCCTCTTTCATTCTTTTGGCCATTGAAATCCAGTTCTCCCATGCCTGTTTATTGAAAAGACTATTCTGTCCCAATTAAGTGGATTTGAGGGCCTTATCAAAGATGAAATGACCATAAATTTGGTGGTTAATCTCTGCACTCCCAATTTTATTCCACTGGTCAGTTCTTCTATTTTTGTGCCAGTGCCATGCTGCTGTAAGCTTTAAAGTCAGGAAGTCTTAGTCCTCCCATTTAGCTCTCCATTTTTAGGATATCTCTAAGTATTCTCTGTCATTTTCCCTTCCAAATAAATTTGATAACCAGCTTTTCCAAGTCTTTAAAGTAAGTTATTGGGATTTGATTCGTATTGCATTGAATCTGCAGATGTTTTTAGGTAGAAGTCATATCTAATCAACATTCAACTTTACGACACATGAGCATGGAACATCTTTCCATATATTTAGGTCATTTTTCATAAACCCCCTAGATCAGTTTACTCTTAGACACCTGATCCTTTTGGTCACTATTTTGAGTAGAATTATTTTCCTTGATTGTCTCCTCAGATAGGTTAGTACTTGTATATAGAAACATTACTGATTTTTGTACATTAATCTTGTATAGCACCACTTTCCTGAATTGGTGTCCTGGCCCAAGTAATTTTGTCATAAATTTCTCAGGTGTTTCTAAGTATAGGCTCATGTCATCTGCAAAAAATGAAAGTTTTATTTCTTCCTTTCCTATTTGGATGTGTTTTATTTCTTTCTTCTGTCTAACCACTTCAGCTATGCCTTCTAGTAAAATGCTGATTAATAGCGATGACAATGGGCATCGTTTTATCATTCCCAATCTTAGGGGGAATGATTTCAATCTATCACCATCAAGTATGATGCTGGCTATGGGTTTTCAATATATGCCCTTTATGATACCAGAAAAGCATCCTTCAATTCCTACCTTTTGAAGTATTTTTATCAGGAAATGATACTGAGTTTTGTTGAATGCTTTTTCAGCATCAATTGATATGATCATGTGATTTTTCCTTTTGATTTGTCCATGTGCTCAATTACATTGATTTTCTTATTTTGAACTACCTTGCATTTCTGATATAAATCCCACTTGGTCGAGACGTATAATTATTTTAATGTCTCAGTGGTTTCAACTTGCTAGTATTTTGTTGAGAATTTTTGCATGTATATTCGTTAGAGATATTGGTCTGTAGTTTTCCATTCTCATAGTATCTTTAACCGATTTTGGTATTAGAGTGATGTTAGCTTTATAAAATGAGTTACGTGCCATTCTTTTTCCCTCTATTTTCAAAAGAATTTGAGCAAGATTGGTGTTAAAATCTTTTTAGAATGTTTGATAAAATTCCACTAGAAGCTGTCTGATCCTGGGCTTTTCTCTGTGAGAAGATATTTGATAGTTAATTTCATCTCTTTATTTGCAATTGTTTTTTTTTTGAGATCTTCTATTTTTTCTCAAGTCAATATAAGAAGTTTGTGGGTTTCTATGAATTTGTTCATTTCATATAATTTGTCTAGTTTGTTGGTGTATAGTTGTTCATAATATCCTCTTATGTTTTTTTATTCCTTTGAGATACATGGTAATGACCCTCCTCATTCCTGATTTTGTTTATTTGCATCCTCTCTTTTTCTCTTTGTCACTCTAGCAGGTGGTCCATCAATTTTGTTGATTTTGTCAATGAATCAACTAATCAATTTTTGGTTTTATTGATTCTTCCTATTGTAGTTTTGTCCTACAGTTCATTTATTTTGGCTTTAATCTTTGTTGTTTCTCATCTTTTACTTGCTTTGGGGTTAGTTTGCTCTTCTTTCTCTAATTTCTCCAAATGAGCAATTAAGTCCTTGATTTTTGCTCATTCTTGTTTTATAATATATGAATTTAGGGCAATAAATTTCCCTCCCAGAACTGCCTTTGCCACATCCTATAAGTTCTGATATGTTGTATTCTCATTATCATTCATCTCCAGATATTTACCTGATTTCTCTGGCAATTTCTTCTTTTACTCACTGATTTTTTTAAGAGTGTGTTAGTTAACCTCCATATATTTGTGGAAGTTTTAGTTCTTTGATGATTATTACTTTCTAACTTCATTCCATCGTGGTCAGTGAAAGTGCTTTTGATAAATAAAATCTTATTAAATTTATAAAGACTTATTTTGTGTCCCAGCATATGATCTATACTGGAGAACATTCCTTGTGCACTAGAAAAGAATGTATATCTTGGTGGTTTGGAGTATATTGATTTAAACATGTCTATTAGGTCTAATTTGTTTAACACATTGTTTAGGTTCTCTACTTCTTCATTAATCCTCAGTCTGTTTTTCTTTCTATAGTGCAGAACGGTGTATTGAAGTCTCCACTATTATTGTTATAACATCTATATCGATGGGGGGCCAAGATGGCGGCTTAGCAATGTGCGTGCTTTAGTTTGTCCTCCAGAACAACTACTAAATACCCAGAAAGAGTACAGAACAGCTCCCAGAGCCATGATAGTGACCAGACACACAGCGTACCTCAGTCTGGACCAGCTGGACTGGCTACAAGTCTCCGGAACAGTGAGTTCCCCAAGCTGCGGCTATCTCCCATGTGTGCCTTCCCCAGGGGAGGGGTGAAACCCAACTTAGGTGGAATTCTTCTCTCAAGGAATTCAGACCCCAGGGCTAGGCAATTTGAAGCCATTAAAACCAAACTACAACCTCTCCTCTGTCTCCACCATGCCCCCAGCAGGGAGAGCCTTCCAAAGTTAAAGAAGCCACAACATCTTTTGCTGGTGGGACCCACAGACAGACAAGCACCACATACTGGGCAGAATAAGAAAAACAGAGCCCAGAGACTTCACAGGAAAGTCTTTCAACCTGTTGGATCTCACCCTCAGGGAAAACTGACGTAGGTGACTCCTTCCCCCTGATAGGAGGACAGTTTAGTCCACGAAAATCCAGTTGGAGTCTGTAATACCTATGTAGACCCTCCTAAGGGTGGGGAGAAAAAAGGCACCTTATAAGCAGGACAAGAAACAAGAAAACAAGAACTGAAAAATTACCCTCTGATAAACAAAACTTAAGCTAAAGGCCCAGAAAAAGCTGAAGTGAAGGTGAAAGAACAGATAGACAACAAACTCATTTAGCAAGGAAACCCTAGGTAAGATAAGTGAAAGCAGTCTCCAGAATAAACTAATTAAGGTAATTAAATGTCTGGATGCCAGCAAAAAATAACAAATCACACCAGGAAAATTGAAGATATGGCCCAGTCAAAGGAACAAACCAAGAGTTCAAATGAGATACAGGAGTTGAAACAACTAATTCTGAATATACGAACAGAAATGGAAAACCTCATCAAAAACCAAATCAGTGAATTGAGGGAGAACATGAAGAAGGCAAGGAATGAACAAAAAGAAGAAAGGGAAAGTCTGAAAAAACAAATCACAGAACTTATAGGAATGAAAAATACAGCAGAAGAGATGGAAAAAAACAATGGAAACCTACAATGGTAGATTTCAAGGGACAGAGGTTAGGATTAGTGAACTGGAGGACGGAACATCTGAAATCCAAAAAGAAACAGAAACTATAGGGAAAAGAATGGAAAAATATGAGCAGGGAATTGAATGATAATATGAAGCACACAAATATACATGTTGTGGGTGTCCCAGAAGGAGAAGAGAAGGGAAAAGGAGGAGAAAAACTAATGGAAGAAATTATCACTGAAAATTTCCCAACTCTTATGAAAGACCTAAAATTACAGATCCAAGAAGTACAGCACACCCCAAAGAGAATAGATCCAAATAGATGTTCTCCAAGACACTTACTAGTCAGAATGTCAAAGGTCAAAGAGAAAGAGAGGATCTTGGAAGCAGCAAGAGAAAAGCAATCCATCACATAAGAGGGAAATCCAATAAGACTATGTGTAGATTTCTCAGGAGAAACCATGGAGGCAAGAAGACAGTGGGAGTGTATATTTAAATTACTAAAAGAGAAAAACTGCCAACCAAGAATTCTATACCCAGAAAAATTGTCCTTCAAAAATGAGGGAGAAATTAAAACATTTTTAGACAAAAAGTCAGTGAGAGAATTTGTGACCAAGAGACCAGCTCTGCAAGAAATACTAAAGAGAGCACCAGAGACAGATACAAAAAGACAAAAGAAAGAGGTGTGGAGAAGAGTGTAGAAAGAAGGGAAATTAGATATGACATATAAAATACAAAAGGCAAAATGGTAGAGGAAGGTACTACCCAAACAGTAATAACACTAAATGTTAATGGGCTGAACTCCCCAATCAAAAGACATAGACTGGCAGAATGGATTTTAAAAAAAGGATCCTTCTATATGCTGTCTACAAGAAACACATCTTAGACCCAAAGATAAACATAGGTTGAAAGTGAAAGGTTGGGAATAGATATTTCATGCAAATAACAACCAGAAAAGAGCAAGAGTAGCTATACTAATATCCAACAAATTAGACTTCAAATGTAAAACAGTTAAATGAGGCAAAGAAGGATACTATCTACTAATAAAAGGAACAATTAAACAAGAAGACATAGCAATCATAAATATTTATGCACTGAACCAGAATGCCCCAAAATACATTAGGCAAACACTGAAAACACTGAAAAGGGAAATAGACACATCTACCATAATAGTTGGAGACTTCAATTTGCCACTCTCATCAATGGACAGAACATCTAGACAGAGAATCAATAAAGAAACAGAGAATTTGAATATTATAATAAATGAGCTAGACTTAACAGACATTTATAGGACATTACACCCCACAACAGCAGGATGCAACTTTTTCTCAAGTGCTCATGGATCATTCTCAAAGATAGACCATATGCTGGGTCACAAAGTAAGTCTCAACAAATTTAAAAAGATTGAAATCATACACAACACTTTCTCAGATCATAAAGGAATGAAGTTGGAAATCAATATAGGCAGAATGCAAGAAAATTCACAAATACATGGAGGCTCAACAACACACTCTTAAACAACCAGTGGGTCAAGGAAGAAATTACAAGAGAAATCAGTAAATATCTAGAGGCAAATGAATATAAAAACACAACACATCAAAACTTATGGGACACAGCAAAGGCAATGCTAAGAGGGAAACTTATTGCCCTGAATGCCTATATCAAAAAAGAAGAAAGGGCAAAAATTCGGGAATTAACTGTCCACTTGGAAGAACTGGAGAAAGAACAGCAAATGAACCCCAAAGCAAGCAAAAGGAAAGAAATAACAAAGATTAGAGCAGAAATAAATGAAATTCAGAACATGAAAACAATAGAGAAAATCAATAAGACCAGAAGTTGGTTCTATAGAAAATCAATAAGATTGATGGGTCCTTAGCAAGACTGACAAAAAGAAGAAGAGAGAGGACGCAAATAAATAAGATCAGAAATGGAAGAGGAGACATAACCACTGACCTCACAGAAATAAAGGAGATAATAACAGGATACTATGAAGAACTTTATGCTAATAAAGACAACAATGTAGATGAAATGGACAAGTTCCTAGAAAGGCATGAATAAGCAATTTTGACTCAAGAAGAAACAGATGACCTCAACAAACCAACCACAAGTAAAGAAATTGAATCAGTCATTAAAAAGCTTCCCCAAAAGAAAGTCCAGGACCAGATGGCTTCACATGTGAATTCTACCAAACATTCCAGAAAGAACTAGTACCAGCCCTGCTCAAACTCTTCAAACAAAGTGAAGTGGAGGGAAAGCTACCTAATTCATTCTATGAAGCCAACATCACCCTCATACCAAAACCAGGCAAAGATATTACAAAAAAAGAAAACTACAGACCAATCTCTCTAATGAATATAGATGCAAAATTCCTCAACAAAATTGTAACAAATTGATCCAGCAACACATTGAAAGAATTGTACATCATGACTAAGTAGGATTCATCCCAGGTATACAAGGATGGTTCAACATAAGAAAATCAATTAATGTAATACACCATATCAACAAATCAAAGCAGAAAAATCACATGATCATCTCAATTGATGCAGAGAAGGCATTTGACAAGATTCAACATCTTTCCTGTTGAAAACACTTCAAAGGACAGGAATACAAGGGAACTTCCTTAAAATGATAAAGGGAGTATATGAAAAACCCACAGCTAATATCATCCTCAATGGGGAAAAATTGAAAACTTTCCCCCTAAGATCAGGAACAAGACAAGGATGTCCACAATCACCACTGTTATTCAACATTGTGCTGGAAGTTCTAGCCAGAACAATTAAGCAAGAAAAAGAAATACAAAGCATCAAAACTGGAAAGGAAGAAGTAAAACTATCACCGTTTGCAGATATGATACAATATGTCAAAAACCCTGAAAAATCCACAGTAAAACTACTAGAGCTAATAAACAAGTTCAGCAAAGTGGCAGGGTACAAGATCAACATTCAAAAATCTGTAGTGTTTCTATACACTAGTAATGGACAAGCTGAGGGTGAAATCAAGAAACAAATTTCATTTACAATTGCAACTAAAAGAATAAAATACTTAGGAATAAATTTAACTAAAGAGACCAAAGGCCTATACAAAGAAAACTACAGGAAACTGTTAAAAGAAATCACAGAAGACCTAAATAGATGGAAGGGCATACCGTGTTCATGGATTGGAAGACTAAATATAGTTAAGATGTCAATTCTACCCTAATTGATTTACAGATTCAATGCAATACCAATCAAAATCCCAACAACTTACTTTTCAGAAATAGAAAAACCAATAAGCAAATTTATCTGGAAGGGCAGGGTGCCCCGAATTGCTAAAAGTATCTTGAGGGAAAAAAAATGAAGCTGGAGATCTCACACTACATGACTTTAAGGCATATTATGAAGCCACAGTGGTCAACACAGCATGGTACTGGCATAAAGATAGATATATTGACCAATGGAATTGAATAGAGTGCTCAGATATAGACCCTCTCATCTATGGACATTTGATCTTTGATAAGGCAGTAAGCCAACTCATTTGGGACAGAACAGTCTGTTCAATAAATGTGCCTAGAGAACTGGATATCTATATGCAAAAGAATGAAAGAGAACCCATATCTCACACCGTATACAAAAGTTAACTCAAAATGGATCAAATATCTAAACATTAGGTCTAAGACCATAAAACAGTTAGAAGAAAATGTAGGGAGATATCTTATGAATCTTATAATTGGAGGTGGTTTTATGGACCTTACACCTAAAGCAAGAGCACTGAAGAAAGAAATAAATAAATGGGAGCTCCTCAAAATTAAACACTTTTGTGCATCAAAGAACTTCATCAAGAAAGTAAAAAGACAGCCTACAAAATGAGAGACAATATTTGGAAACAACATATCAGATAAAGGTCTAGTATCCAGAATTTATGAAGAGATTTGTTCAACTCAACAACAAAAAGACAACCAATCCAATTACAAAATGGGAACAAGACTTGAACAGACACTTCTCAGAAGAGGAAATACAAATGGCCAAAAGGCACATGAACAGATGCTCAATGTCCCTGGCCATTAGAGAAATGCAAATCAAAACCACAATGAGATATCATCTCACACCCACCAGAATGGCCATTATCAACAAAACAAAAAATGACAGGTGTTGGAGAGGATGTGGAGAAAGAGGCACACTTATTCACTGTTAGTGGGAATGTCAAATGGTGCAACCACTGTGGAAGGCAGTTTGGTGGTTCCTCAAAAAGATGAATATAGAATTGCCATATGACCCAGGAATACCATTGCTAGGTATTGCTCAGAGGACTTCAGGGCAAAGGCACAAACGGATATTTGCACACCAATGTTTATAGCAGCATTATTTACAATTGCAAAGAGATGGAAACAGCCAAAATGTCCGTCAACAGACGAGTGGTTAAACACACTGTGATATACACATACAATGGAATATTATGCCGCTCTAAGACAGAATAAACTTATGAAGTATGTAACAACATGGATGGACCTTGAGAACATTATGTTGAGTGAGACTAGCCAAAAACTAAAGGACAAATACTGTATGGTCTCACTGATATGAATTGACAGTTGTGAATAAACTTGGAATATGTCATTGGTAACAGAGACCATCAGGAGACAGAAATAGGGTAAGATAGTGGATAATCGGAGCTGAAGGGATACAGACCATGCAACAGGACTGGATACAAAAACTCAGAAATGGACAGCACAATACTACCTAACTGTAATGTAATTATGTTCAAACACTGAATGAAACTGCATGTGAGAATGATAGAGGGAGGAGAGCTGGAGACATAAATGAAATCAGAAAGAAAGATAGATGTTACAGATCAGGATGGTATAATCTAGGAATGCCTAGAGTGTATAATAATAGTGAAATGTACAATGTACACATTTTAAATATGTTTTGGCATGAAGAAGAACAAAGGAATGTCATTATTGCAGGGTGCTGAAAATAGATGATAATTAATACTTTAAAATATCACCTTATGTGTGAGACTAAAGCAAAAAAATGTTTATTTGCTACAAAATTTAGATTTTGCCTAGAGCATTTCCTAATATATCTCATGCAGATAGTTTGATTGAATGTCATAGGTACTTGGAATCTCAGGTAGCACATGAGATTTTGTTGATTTGTCCAGAGTGATCCCCCAAGGAATTCCAGAATGATTTGACCAGTGACTGGAAAAGTATTTGCAAGCCCCCTTCAGGGAATGGTGAGAGTGGGGAGAAATTCAACTTCCCCAAGTTGAATTCTTGATATTCTCACAAGCAGTGTGGACAACCAAAGCTATAGGCTGATCCCCCAGTCTTGGAGTTTGTTCACATGAAACTTAACCCCACAAAGGATAGGTCAAGTCTACTTAAAAATTAGGCCTAAGAGTCACCCCCAAGAGAACCTCTTTTGTTGCTCTGATGTGGCCTCTCTCTCCAGCCAACACGACGAGCAGTCTCACACCCTTCCCCTCTCTGCGTGGGACATGACTCCTAGGGATGTGGACCTTCCTGGCAACGTGGGACAGAGATCCTGGAATGAGCTGAGACTCAGCATCAGGAGACTGAGAAAAACCCTAGAATGAGCTGAGAATTAACATCAAGGGTTTGAGAGAAACTTCTCGACCAAAAGTGGGAAGAGTTAAATGAGACAAAGTGTCAATGGCTGAGAGATTCCAAACAGAGTTGAGAAGTTATCCTAGAGGTTATTCTTACGCATTAAGTAGATATCACCTTGTTGTTCAAGATGTAGTGGAGAGACTGGAGGGAACTTCCTGAAAATGTAGTGCTGTGTTCCAGTAGCCATGTTTCTTGATGATGATTGAACAATGATATAGCTCTCACAATGAGACTCTGTGAATGCAAAAACCTTGTGTCTGATGCTCCTTTTAGCTACTTTATCAACAGAAGTGTAGAATATATGGAATAAAAATAAATAATGGGGGAACAAATGTTAAAATAAATTCAGTTTGAAATAGTGGTAAATGAAAGCAAGGGGTAAGGGGTATGGTATGTATAGTCTTTTTTTTCTCTATTATCATTTTATTTCTTTTTCTATTGTCTTTTTATTTCTTTTTCTAAATTGATGCAAATGTACTAAGACATGATTAATATGCAACTATGTGATGATATTAATAATTACTGATTGTATATGTAGAATGGAATGATATCTAAATGTTTTGTTTGTTAATTTTTTAATTAAAAAAAAAGTTAAATAAAACATCTATATCTCCCTTCAATTTTGACAATGTTTGCATCATGTACTTTGGAGCTCCTTGATTGGGAGTATAAACATTTACAATTGTTATTTTCTCTTGGTGAATTGTCACTTTTATTAATTGGTAGTGTCTTTCTTTGTCTCTTATGATATCTTTACATTTAAAGTCTATTTTACTTTATATTATTATTGCTACACCTGCTTTATTTTGGTTATGCTTGAATAGAACATCTTTTTCTCTTTCAATCTAGTTGTGCCCTTTGGTCTAAGCTGAATCTCTTGTAAACAACTATAGATGGATTGTGTTTTCACAAAAATCTGCATCTTTTAATTTGTGAGTTTAGTCCATTAACATTTAAAGTTATTACTATAAGAGCAGTTCTTGAATCTACTATCTTATTCTTCAGTTTTTATTTGTCAGATCTATATATTCTTTTCTCGCTCTCTCTTTTTATTCTTTAAATTACTCTTACTGGTACTCTTCAGTTCTGTGCCCTCCTCCAGACCTACCTCTCCTGTGTTTTGTTTTTTTTTCCAGCTTTTTTTTCCCCTTTATTAATCTTGCAGGGCAGGTCTCTTAGTTGATTAGTTCTCTCAGTGTTTGATTGCCTTTGGATATTTTAATCTCTCCCTCAATTGTGAAGGACAATGTGGCTGGATAAAGAATTCTTGGCTGGAAGCCTTTCTTGTTCAGCATCTTAAGTATATCATATTACTGTCTACATGCCTCTAAATCAGTCGAGTATTCTGCACTCAGTTGTATGTTTTCCTTTATATGCAGATCACTTTTCTTATGCTGCTATTAGGATTTTTTGCTTCTTGTCAACATTTGACAGTTTAATTAGTATGTGTCTTGGAGTAGATCTATTTGGATATATTCTATTTGGGGTTTGTTGGGCCTCTTTGATTTGTATATTCATGTCTTTTAATAGGGTTGGGAAGTTTTCCCCAATTTTGCCTTCAACTTACCTTCCCAGCCCTTTACTCTTTTCTTATTCTTCTGGGACACCAATGATTCTCATACTTGTTCACCTTTCATTGTCCATCTTTTCCATAAGATTTAGTTCCTTTTCTCCCATCTTTCCTGTCATTTGATATTTTGTGCACTCCAGTTCAGTTCAATCATTCTGTTTCTTAGCTCACTTATTCTTCCTTCTGCTTCTTCAAATTTGCTATCATGTATCTCTACCATATTTCTAATTTGGTCTATTGCATCTGTAATCACTGCAAGATCTGCCATTTTTCTATTAAATCTTTTGAATTCTTCTTTGTGCTCTTCCAGTGTCTTCCTGATATTCTTTATTTCTTTATGAATATCCTTATGTGGTAGATCCATGTCTGTGTCCCCTCTGGTGTTTTGGTTTGGTCATGTGGCTGAGCAATTTCTGCTTGAATCTTCATATGCTTTGTGATTTTCTATTCTATTGGGGGTATTTGCTTATCTTAACAAGGTTATTTTGCGTGCTGGTTTTCTTCACTCATCTGAAGTTCTGTACTTACTTGGTTTTGTGCTGAAGGTTCCCTTTTGCACTTGGTTTGTCAGTAATTCCCTGCCAATCCAAGCCCTGGAGCTCATGTAGAGGGTGCAATTCTACTTGAGGGTCTATTACAAGCTAGGCATTGGCGCATGGGTAGTTCAGTGACAGAACTCCCACCTGCCACATGGTAGACATGAGCTTAGTTCCTGAACCAGACACCCAAAAGAAAGATAAATAATAATAGTAATAATAATAAATGAAAAAGTAAACATACATCAGCAGTAGTAGGCCCCAAAGTCAAAAGGAAACACCCAAGATATATTGGGAAAGAACTCAGACTGGAGCTCACAGAAAGGAGAGAACATTTGAAAAGAATATATTAGTAAAAAAATATAAGTATAAATATATAAAATATACATATAAATAAAGTTAAAAATAATAATTAAAAATACATAGAAAAAATGTATTAAAAAAGATAAAACCTAAGCAGATAGGGAGTTGGCCAGACTTCCCTTACCACTTCTTCCCAGCAGGTGGCACCTTGAGGCACGTCTTCTCAGGTGTCTTCGAAGATAACATGCATGGAGGGTGGGGGGCAGCTCTTGGCATAAGACCACCAGATGGCAGGTCCTGGCAGGTAGGATTGGCAGCTAACAACCTGCCCCCAGTGGGAATAATGGCCGACCTCACCCACCATGCTCTCCCCAATCTGATCCCCTGACTTTTTCCTCCCCAAGATACTCTGGAGACCCTCTTAAATCAGTCATACCCTGGGACCCCAGTCCTGGTCATTCTCTCCTGGTCCCCTATCTTGCTTGTCCCATGAAGCACAGTTGAAATCAGTCCACCCTACTCTGCCATCTTCCTGGAAGTAGTTCTCTTCATTCTCCTGCCAGCTGTGGATTCCCATGATTATATTTTAAGAGATTTATTCCAGTTTGAAATTCTAAGCCAAATCATTTTGAAGAAATATGTGTGTTTGCTGAATGAATATCACATAGGAACTGGAATTATTCTTACAAAATGTTGCAAAAGTCTTCAATCCACTCTTCATGTACTACAATGAAAATTTTAAAAGTGTGGGACATGACAGTACATCATTTGCATTTACATCTTTCTTCTTTCTTCAAAATGTCAGTGTTGCTTCAGACTTAACTATTGACAAATTTTGACGTCCTGAAACTATATTCTCTACCAAATAATGTAAAAGGATCCCAAAAGAGTCTTAGGTACTGACCTTTCGAGCTTGTCTCTATTTTTAGTTAGAATTCTGTCTAGTTCTAACATAAGGAATTCAATTTATCATCACATGGTTCTATTTTATGATACCACATTTCAATGAGTCCAAGTGGCTTCACTCGCTTTGTCATGACCCTCTATCAAATAAGTATTAGTTAGAAATGCATAAAACACATAGCTTTCTTCTTAATAAAAAACAACTAATTAATTTGGTTCCTAGAAAATGGATGATTGCCACTTCATGGAAAAGTGTGTCTCCCATTGATAGCCACTGCTTTTAAAATTTTAGAGACACAGAGCACTTTTAAAATAAAAGCCACTTTCAAAAATTGCTGTTATGGCAAGTTATAGTGAGTAGATTAACTTCCTAATGCAGCTGAGAATTATTATTGCTGTGATATATATCTTCACGTGTAGGTATTTCAGTAAGACTCAAAATTAGCCATTAAAGGAAGAAAATTAATCATATTAGAGAAATGAGTAGCCCAATAGCTTTTATCTGACATCTGTGTCAGATATTAGATTCCAATCAAAAGATATTTACAATGAACTAGACTAAGGTAATCCCATTTTTTCTTTCCTCTCCTGTCCTCTTTTTCTTCTTTCTTTCCTTCCTTTCTTCCTTCCTTCCCCCATCCCTATCTCCCTCCCTCCATTTTTCTTTTCTTTCTTACTTTTTATAATATTAGAAACATAATGATTTGTAGTTGGAGAGGAAAATACAAGAAATTGAATCTTTGCTTCATTCTTCCTTTCAATTAAGGTAATATGCTTTAATCTTTATGTATGTAATCAAAATCAGGCCTGGAAGAGACCAGAAGGAACAGAAATTAAAGGAATAGATTCTGTGGGGGTGGAATATAAGTCAGCTCCATAAATTGAGAAACTCTTTGTCATAATTTGCTAAATGGATTTATCACTTAGAATGCTAAATCTGTTGCAGTTTCTTTCTCATTGTTAAATATGCCTACCATTTATCTTATCACATAGAAATCCCTTAACATTGCAACCTCCCCTCCAATTACAACCATTTTTTTCTGCTCAGCTTTAAGGATAGAAGGATCTGAAGACTCTCTATAGTTCAAGAATGTTAAGCATAACTTCTTAATCAAAAACAGTACAGAATTTTAAAAATGTATATGCGTTCAATAATAATCGCATGCTGTCAAAAAGCTCGTGAAAGAATGAATAAGAAAGAAAATGATGACTTTTGAAGGAAGTTATGTTATTTGTTGGTACTTCTGAAAAGATGAAATTGCTAAATTAGAAAAAAATATAAAAGCATAAAATCTCTGACAATATAGGAAAAAATCATCAAGTGAAAAGAGTTTCAGAAGGAGAATTGATAAACATTATTTGAGTGGATAAATAATGGCTATTTACAAATGATGTTGAAAACTCAAGTAAAATAATGGGACAATTCCTGGTGGATTTAGAGGAATGCATTTTATTGGTTACCTAATCAAGCATTATTGCAGAGGCATATTGTACTCAGAACCAAATTGTGGTAAGTAGAGAAATGAGTATCAGGTGAGGAAATGAAGACAGTGAATATACCCACCTTCTCGGAGAAGTTTCTAAGTGAATTGGCAAAGGGTGATACCCATCAGAACATACGGTGTGGTGAGAATTTATGTTTCTCAGTGGAAAGTTACTGAAGATGTGAACAAGCCCTATCCATATCCACTTTTTCTTCTTTGCTTCTCACATAGTTCTGTGATTTCTGATTATTTTTTCAAGGTACTGTGCAGGTCATAAAATGGAAACCTCTTCTTTAAAGTGTATTTGCATTTGATTATTTCTCCTACACATGTATAGACAGAAAAATACATGCTAGAGACATACATACATGCACATGTACATGATATTTAATGACATATGTAAACATATATAAGAATATTTAAACTATTGTGTACTTTAAAGATATTGATCATATAACTATAGAGAAGATATCAGATAGTGTAGGCATATAATAGTAATTGTTTTTTCACATTGTGTGTCATTGATTTAACAAGATGGCTAACATCGTGTTTACGAAAAGAAGTTTTCCAATGACTACTTTTGTTTCTTTCTGAGCATATTATCTGTCATTAAATTAGAACTGGCTTTGAATGTTTCTCTGAAAAATTGTTATTTTGTATTCTTTTCTCTCCAAGGTTAAAAAATATGCTTCATGTTCCTATAATTTTGTTCTCTTTCTTATATTTACTGGCAATTAATTGTTTGTATTGTTCACTGTAAAGTAGAGGCAGTTGCAAAAATATCAACAATACACTTCAGAATAATATTATAAACATAATATGCAGGACCTTCTTACACATGCAGAATGTGTTGTTTTATATGCTAGGAAACATTATTTGATGTTTATTGTATAAATATCTATTGATTTCCAGAGAAATCATTTTGATTTGAGTGAATACGAAAAATCTGTAATGGTTTTATGCTCCTCTTTGAGAAATACTTTTAAGAGCAATGAAATTGTCCAATCAAATCCCATTTTAAAGCATTCAACCTTAAAAGTCTTAATATGTTTAAGATTTTCTTTGATTACTACTTCTGTAAATTAGAATTATCTAGCATATAGTCTGTACATTTTATATATACACTCTGTTCCTACGTACATTATTCTGAATCGTATTCTTATATTACTTTTTATCCCTACAACTCTTAAGTAAACAACTCAAGTCATTGATTTGTTTTTTTTAATTAGAGAGAGAGAGCAGTGAAACATGATATATGATAAATAATTAAACATAAACAACAAAAAAAAAGATGCGAAACACTTTCGGCAAAATTACTGACTTCTTACTTATCGAATCATAACATTAACAAACTCAACAATATGATCCTGATAGCTCTTAGGAACGCTCTAAACATTTAGAGATTGTTGAGACTATAACAAGGTTTAATGAAAATCTAAATGGACAACCCCATTCACATTTCAAATTTGGGAAGCGGTGGTGAACAAATTGCTTCCTCCTTTCTCTATTTCACCCCATGGCAAACTGCAACAGCTCCATCTGCAGAAACCATGATAGACTCACAGGAAACTCCGGGTCCATTTACCACACTTTACAAACACTGCACTATTGACCAGTTTCTTATCACTCTTCACCTACTAAGATGTGCAACATGCACATCTTTTAAAGTTTCACATTAATGTGGCTTCAAATACATCTTTTATGTGCAGTAATGACTTTCTAATGAATGTGTATGCCTCAGTGTTTTCTAAGTATTGATTAGCATCAGCAGGCTAATTTTAATTCCTAGCAATCTCCATTTGTCAACCAGACTTTTATCAGTATCCTGTTGTACGCCTAGCTTAGTTAGAAATTTTTAAAAATTCAATTCAATGTATAAAATTGTAATTTTTCTAGTTTAGATGGACAAAAGAACAAAGTAATGGTTAAACATTGTAATTAACACAGGTATAAAAACAAACATTTAGAATTCCTCTTTTATTTAAAAATAACATTTTGAAAGAAGAATATAAAACTATTAAAAGAATTTTGAAAAAAGAAAAAATATGTTAAGATACCAATAGTAGTTTGATTCTCACACTGTTGTTAGAACCACTTCCCCAAATCAGAAATTTTAATGAATTTTCTTTAGTCCTTAATCATGCATACCCAACATGACAGCTATTCAATAGAACTTTTCTGGCTATAATAAAATAACTGCTTTTATTTTTCTATATTACTTTAATCTTATATAACATATGGTTATATAAGATTAAATCTTATATAACATATGATTATATAAGATATGTTTATAATTTGCCAGTTTAATAGTTCACTATTCAATTCTGTTTTTATGTAAACTTTTTCCTTTCTCCTTCATATTTGTCATTTTTAATATCTATTAAAATATCTGATCCTTTTATCTGATATATCCTTTTATCTGATGTATCATAAGCTATCAATATTTCCTTAGCAGGATTGTTTTTCAAGTTTATAATTTTGTAGATGAAACTGCAATAAATTTTACAAAATGCATAGCATTTTAATTTTTTGTAAATTGTTTGTGTCCTTAAATCAAATTCAAAGAAGTAGGATTGCACAATCATACACTATGGTAGCATATTTTGATTTGAGATCATGCACCATATTTATTCAAAGGACCCCACCTATATAAAAACCAGGATTCTCTTTAGAGAAAAGAGAGAGACTTGGAAAGGTTATTTTCCTGAAATATTTTTGGTATAATAGCTGGAAACTAAATCTGGTGTGATATTTAAGTTATAACTATTAAAATGTATTCCTCAGCTCCTACTACCTAAAGTCTACCTAGGGTTCCTTTTGTACCCTCCCGACATTTTGCTATAAATTAGGGTGTTTCACGGATATTTAGGTGTACAGAAATACTCACCCACTTCCCATTCTGAGATGTTAAAGCATGTGTGTGGGTAAAATTATTCTAAAAGTGAAATTTAGAGTCAATTATAAAACTTACAAATGCTCCTACTTAATATCCCTGAAGGATAATATAAGTATCATTATTCTGAAAAGAGCTGTGCATACATAAATACACTGTAGTTTTGAATATCAGTAAGAGTACCTAAAAAACAAGGAATGAATCTTTTGTAGTATTCTCCTGTGATTTTTTTAAAGCTGACGCTTCACATTCTGAAAGTCATGAATCAATGGTGAACATCACAGAAATATTAAATAAGAGTTGCTTTCTGGTTTTCACTCACAAGAAGAGATTTAACAATTTTTTGAGAAAATAATTGCCCCTTTTATAGTTTGCATTGGGGAGAAGATCTAGAGGATCATACCAAGGCAGGTTATCTAGAAAAGTGAACCCTCTTTTTCAGTTAGAAGGAAAAACCTGAAAATGTGGGATGGTAACCCATACCAAAGTTTGAAACCTGTTGTAACTACTTGTTGAAATGTACCTTGAAAATTATTGCTTTTTTATATATATGTTATATTTCACAATAAAAAATGTTTAAAAGACATACGAATCTTTCGGTCAGAGGTAGATATGAACTGGGAAGGCAACACTTGTTTGGAACCAACAAGTAATTTAAATGGAATATATTAAGTGGCTGAAGGTCCCTCCTGTTCTGATTCTCTTCAGTTTCTCCATGGATGTGGATTATGGCAGTGATTCTTCCAGTCCTCACCAACACATAAGATGTCCAAACTTGCCAACTTAGGATCTGAAGAGTGTAGTTGCTGAATTGCAAAGTGACCCAGTAGTTGGGACTAGATAGGGGATCCATAATTTGTGACCTTTTGTAGCTTCTGTCCTTTACCATCTCAATGACTCTTGCTGCTGTATTCCTTCCTTTCATTCTGCATCCTTCCTATGCTACCAGTTTCCTTCCTCCGGACCTCAATTCTAAAATGATCTGTAGGAGAAAAACTTCCTCTCCCAGGGCTTTCTCTTAGTATTTATTTTTTGTGGTGAGAGGATGAAAGGAGCCTAGGGTTCCAGTTAAATTCTGGAAGATATGAAAGGGACTATATAGGAAACACACAGGTTAATGCTTTTAGTTTTAACCTTGCTACCTGTGTTATTATTTAAAATATCACTCAAAATCCTAGTGTCTCTTTGTAATGGAGTTTGAAGCTCTAGGAAATATGAATCATATTTATATAAAGTATAGGCAAGAGGCAAATGCTGTTTCTAATGTTCCTTTCATTTTTCCACATAAGTAGAATCCAGGTCATCAAGTAGTTCTATTATTATAAGGACAGACACAGTTACTAATTTTCAGGCTAACATCTGTAAATTCCATTATGTTTTGTTATCCAAGAAAATCTCAGAGTGATTTTCAAGATCCGTGTTTAAACAAATAGTTGAAAATCTTTCGATTTGAAACACTTTTTGAATAACAGATATATGAGTGTGGATTTTGTTTTAGCTGTGGCATACTTGCAACAGAAATATGTTTTTAACTTTTCTGCTTCCAATTTCTTAAAGGAATTCTTTATTTCTTTTATGGAAAACATGTAGCCTCTCCAAAGTTTGACATAAATAAAATCTCCTGGCTTTTGTGCAAAATAAATTTCACACATTCTATATTTCATTATTTTAAGGAAAACATATGTCTCTTCAGCTGGATTATTTCATAGTTTGCAAATGGGTTCATTGCCTCTTGTGTGATATAATTAGATAGGTTTTATTTATGACATTATTTATAGCCTTATAATCCATTTTATAATATATAATGTTTCTAAAGAACACTGCAGTGACTGGGAATCCATGTGTTATTACAGAAAAATACAAGAAAAGTGTATAGGGTAAAATAAGCACCATTTTCAAAATTTATTTATACATTTTATTTATAAATTAAATAATAAACTAAACACTCACACTCACATTGCTTGTTTCAGCTTTTTCCACATAACTTTGTTGCTTGGAAGAATTCTTATGTAGTTGGTTATGAATATGATAAAGAAACATAACATGTCAAAAATTCTGTCCTACAAAATAGATTTTTGATGCTTTGATTTCACAGCTTTTTTTCTCATACTTGCAAGTCATTCTCTGTCCCACGAAGGTCTTTACCTATCTCATGAGTATTCTAGTAATTTCTCATAATCTAACCCTGGTTTGTTTTTCTTTTAGTTCATTTTCACCCTCTAACAAAACGGGTTCCTTTAGAACAAAAAATATGTCTCACTTTTCTGTCTATCCAGAAGTAATATCTCACAAACAGTCTATAACTTCCATAAATACCTTTGCAATATCTTATATATTACATATATATACATATATATGTACATTTGTGTATTTGCATGTATAGTTAGAGAGATAGAGACGATATTTATCTAAAATAGCTTCCATTTCGTCAAGTATTCTAATTAATGTCTTTAGATTAACAAAGATGAGCATGGGATTGAACACTACTTTTTTTTAATGTTTTTTTAAATTAATTTTTAATTTTTTTAAAAAAATGTAACAAACCAAAGCAAACATGCTTGACTTTTGATCATTCCATTCTACATATATAAACAGTAATTCATAATATCATCTCATAGTTGCATATTCATCATCATGATCATTTATTAGAACATCTGCATCAATTCAGAAAAAGAAATAAAAAGACAACAGAAAAAAATTTATACGAACCACACCCCTTACCCCTTCCTTTCACTGATCACTAGCATTTAAATCTAAATTTATTTCAACATTTGTTCCCCCTATTATTTATTTTTATTCCATATTTTTACTTGTCTGTTAATAAGGTAGATAAAAGGAGCATCAGACACAAGGTTTTCACAATCACACAGTCACATTGTGAAAGCTGTATCATTATACAATCACCTTCAAGAAACATGGCTACTGGAACACAGCTCCACATTTTCAGGCAGTTCCCTCCAGCCTCTCCATTACTTCTTGACTAATAAAGTGATATCTATTTAATGCATAAGAATAACCTCCAGGATAACCTCTTGACTCTGTTTGTAATCTCTCAGCCCTTTGCACTTTATTCTTCCCCCTTTTGGTTGCGAAGATTTTCTCAATCCCTTGGTGCTGAGTCTCAGCTCATTCTAGGATTTCTGTCCCACGTCCACACCCCTGAGAGTCACGTCCCACGTAGGCGGGGGAAGGCAGTGAGTTTGCTGGTTGTGTTGGCTGAGAGAGAGAGAGGCTACATCTGAGCAACCAAAGAGGTTCTCTTGGGGGTGACTCTTAGGCCTAATTTTAAGTAGGCTTGACCTATCCTTTGTGAACACTACTTTTTGTCATATATTTGTTTTTGATGATAGTACATTTTATTATATTGAAATGTTTTTGCTTCTTTTCCTCCAAATGTATTTTCATGCTATAAACAACTGAATAGTTAAAATAAAATTAAAGTACAAAATGGTGATGAAAGGCACTGTTCTAGTTTGCAAGCTGCCAGAATGCAATATACCAGAACTGGAAAAGCTTTTGAAAAGAAGATTTTAATAAATTACAAGTTTATAGTTTTAAATCTATAAAATTGTCCAAACTAAGGCTTCCGGGGAAAGATAGCTTAATTCAAGAAGAGCCAATGGGTCAGGAACACCTCTGTCAGTTTGGTAGTCACATGGCTGGCATCTGCTAGTACCTTGCTCCTGGGCTCTGATGCCTTCAGCTTCTGTTCCTATAGGTGTTCCTCACTTTGCTTCTCCAGGCCTGGCTTTCATCTCTTGGCTTCCCTTGGCTTTCTCCAGGTTCTGGCCTGCTTAACATCTCTTGGTGATATCTGTTGAGCTCCAAGCATCTCCAAATATACGTGTCTGTCTCTGAAGCAACTGTTCTCCAAACATCTACATTTGCTCTCTCCATCAGCTCTGAGGCTTCTGTCATTTCTGGCTCTTTCCCAAATGTTCCTTCTTTTAAAGGATTCCAGTAAGCTAATTAAGACCCACCTGGAATGGGTGGAGTCACATCTCCATCTAATCAAAAGGCCACACCGACAAATTGGGTGTGTCACATCTCCATGGAGACAATTCAATCAAAAGTTTCTGCCCTAGAGTACTGAATCAGGATTAAAAGAAACAGCTGCTCTCCCAAGACTGGATCAGGATTAAAACATGGCTTTTCTGAGGTCCATAATGCTTTCAAATGAGCAAAGGCACAACAAAGTGCATTAAAAATGCACTAACTGCATATAACAGAATATTTGAACAGGCAGAAGAAAGAATCAGTTAGCTAGAAGATAGGACAATCAAAACCATATAGTCAGAAGAACACATAGAAAAATGAATAGAAAAAATTGAGCAGTGTCTCAGGGATTTGAGTGACAGCATGAAGCATCCAAACATACACATCATGAGTATTCCAGAAGGAGAAGAGAAAGGAAAAGGGATAGAAATAATATTTGAAGAAATAATGCTTCAACCAACCCTTTTCCAACCCTCATGAAAGTCATAAATACACACATGTAAGAATTACAACTTACTCCAAACAGAATGAGCTTCAGTAGACTTACTCTGTTGACATATACCAATCAGATCAAATGCCAAAGATAAAGAAAGAATTCTGAAAACAGCAGGAGAAAGGCGATTCACTACCTACAAAGGATATTCACTAAGACTAAGCTCCTATTTCTCATCAGAAATCATGATGGTGAGAATGGAGTGATATAATATATTTAAGGTACTAAAATAGAAACACTGCCAGCCCCAAATTCTTTATCTGGTAAAACCACTCTTGCCTGTCATGTGGGAGACCAGGGTTTGATTCCCAGCCGATGCACTCCCCCCTCCGCCCCAAAAAAATCAGCAAATAGTGCTACAATAATGGGATAGTCACGTGGAAAAAGAATGAAATTTGACCCCCACCATACAGCATGCAAAAAAAAGTGAGGAAGAATATAAAATATTCACACATATACAGGAAACAAAAGAGTTTGTCAACAAAAGACTTACCATACAAAAAGTACTAAAGAGAGTACTGCCAGTTGAATGGAAAAGACAGGAGAGAGTTACTTTGAGTATTGTCAAGAAATGAAGATTATCAGTAAAGGAAAAGATGCAAATAAATAAATAAGGGAGGGGGACATTGCACTGACCACACAGAAATAAAAAGTGCTATAAGAAGATACTATGAACAACTATGTCCCAACAAATTAGACTACCTAGATGAAATGGACAAATTCCTAGAAAAACATGAACAACCTACACTGGCTTCAGAACAAATAGAAAACCTAAATAGGTCAATTACATGTAAGGAGATTTAATCATCAAAGACCTCCCAACAAATAAAAGCCCAGGACCATATAGCTTTACAGATGAATTCTATAAAACATTCCAAGAAGAATTAGCATGAATCCTACCCAAACTCTTTCAAAAAATTGAACAGCAGGAATAGTACCAAGCTCATTCAATAAAGCCAACATTGCCCTGATAAAGAAATTACAAGGAAAGCCTGATAAAGAAATTACAAGGAAAGGAAGTTTAGTCTGATTTCTCTTATGAATATAGATGCGGAAATCTGCTAGAAAATACTTGCAAATTGGATTCAATTTCAATACAATGATAAATACACCATGATAAAGTGGGTTTTATCCCAGGTATGCAAAGGTGTCTCAACATAAGGAAATCAAGTAATGTAAAGCACCACGTTAACAAAATAAAAGAAAGCAAAACCACATGACTATCTCAAATGACACAGAAAAGAAATTTGACAAAATTCAGCATCCTATGCTCATAAAAACAGTTAGAAAAGAGGAATAAAATGAAACTTCCTCAACATAATCAAAGGCATTGTTTTAGTTTGCCAATGCTGCCAGAATGCAATATATCAGAAATGGATTGGGTTTTTTGTTTGTTTGTTTGTTTTGCATGGACAGGCACCGGGAATCTATCCTGGGTCTCTGGCATGGCAGGTGAGAATTCTGCCTGTTGAGCCACTATGGCCTGCCCTGAATCGGCTTTCATAAAGGAAATTTATTATGTTAAATAGGTTTATAGTTCTAAGGCCTTAAAAATGTGCAAACTAAGGCATCTAGAGAAAATATACCTTTACTCTGAAGAAGGGCCAATGTTTGTCACATGAGGAGGCACATGACCAGCACCTCCTGGTCCTTTGCTCCTGGGTTTCATTACTTCCAACTTCTAATTTCAGTGCTTTCTATTCAGTTTTCCAAGCATCTCTAAACATTCATGTCTGAGCTTTCTTCTCCATGAGCTCTCTTAAAGACTCCAGTAAACTAACTAATGCCCATCTTATATAGGCAAAGTCGTATCTCCATCTAATTAAAAGGTCCCACCCATAATTGGTTTGGTCACATTTCAATGGAAGTAATCTAATCAAACTATTACACCCACAATTGGTGTGTCACATCTTCTTGGAAACAACCTAATTTAAATGTCCCACATTACAATATTGGATCCAAATTAAAAGAACATGGCTTTTCTGGGTTACACAACACTTTCAAACAAACACAGCCATATACAAAAAATTCCACAACTAACGTCCTACTCAGTGGTGAAAGTCTGAAAGCTTTCCCTCAAAGATTGGGAACAAAACAAGAATGCCCAATGTCATCACTGTTATGCATTATTGTGCTGGAAGTTACAGCCAGAGCAACTAGGCAAGAAAAAGAAACAAAAAGTATTCAAATTAGAAAGGAAGTAGTAAAACTTCCCTTATTTGCAAATGTCATGATGCTATGTACAGAAAATTAAAAAACATCCACAAAAAAGTTCCTAGTGCTAATAAATGAATTCAGCAACGTGGTAAGTACAAGGTCAAACATACAAAATTCGGTAATGTTAAAAACTAGTACTGAATGATATGATGAGGAAATAAAGAAAAGTAATCCTTTCAAAATAACATTGAAAATAATTAAATATTTAGGAATAGATTTAACATAGGATTAAAGGATTTATACAGGGAAAGTTACAAAAGTTTGCTAAAATAAATCCAATATTAGGTGGTGCGATGGTGGTTCAGTGGCAAACTTCTCTCCTGCTGCGCCGGAGACCTGGTTCGATTCCTGATACCTGCCCATGCAAAAAAATAAAACAACTAAAATAAATCCAATATCTGAATAAATGGAAGGACATTCCATGCTCAAGAAAGATTCTCACATGTATGGCCAATTGATATTTGACAAGACTGGCAAGTCACTCAATCAGGAAAGAATGGTCTATTCAACAAATGGTTCTGGAAGAATTGGATATCCACATGCAAATTAAAGAAGAAGAACCCTATCCGACACTATATATAAAAAATTAATTCAAAACTGAGCAAACTCTTTCATACAAAGACTCTAAAATTCTTTTAAGAAAATGTAAGGACGCATCTTTAGGATCTTGTGTTAGACAATGGTTTCTTAGACTTCACACCCAAAGAACAAACAAGAAAAGAAAAACTAGATAAATACGGCTTCATCAAAATTAAAAATTTTCGTGCATCAAAGGAGTTTACCACAAAATTGAAAAGACAACCTATTCATGGGATAAAATATTTGAAAACCACACAGTTGATAAGGGTTTACTCTCCAGAATATGTAAAGAGATGCTACAACTCAACAATCAAAAGGAAACAACCCAATAAAAAATGGTCAAAAGACTTGAGTAGACATTTTTCCAAAGAGGAAATACAAATAGCTAAAAGACATACGAAAAGATGTTCAATGTCATTAGTTTAGGTAATGCAAATAAAAAAACACCATAAGAGACTATTTCATACCCACTAGAATGGCTATTATTAAAAAATTAAACAGAAAATTATAAATGCTGGTGAAGATATAGAGAAATGAGAACATTCATTCATTGCTGGTGGGAATATAAAATGGTGCGGCCATTGTAGTAGAGAGTTTGGCAGTTTCTCAGAAGGCTAAATATAGAATTATAATGCTATCACATAATCCCTCTACTTGGTATTTACCCCAAAGAAAAGAAAGCAGGAACTCGAACAAGTATTTGCACCCTGATGTTCACAGCAGCATTATTCACAACTACCAAAAGATGGAAGCAACCCAAGTGTCCACTGAATAGTGAATGGATAAGAAAAAATATGGTATATACATACATGCAACATTATTCAGCATTAAAAAGGAATGAAGTTCTGGTTCATGCAGCAACATGATTGAACCCTGAAGACATCATGTTGATTGAAATAAGTCAGACACAAAAAGACTATTATTGCATGATCTCACTGAAATGAGGTAATTAAAATAAACAACCTCATAGAGTTAGAATGTAGAATATTGGTTATCAGGGCCTGGGTTGCAGGTAGGGAATGGAAAATTAATGCTTAATTTGTACAGAAGTTCTATATGGGTCGATTGTAAAATTTTGGAAATAAAGAGTAGTGATAGTAGCACAAAATTGTTAGTAAAATTAACAGCACTGAAAAATTTATGTGAATGTGGCTAAAATGGGGGAATATTTAGTTCTCTTATACGTTACTAGAATAAAAATTGAAAGATAAAAATTAGTACTATATAACACCGTAAACCTTATTATAAATGATGGGCTATAGTTAATAATGCAATTATAAAAATATTCTTTCATAAATTATAACAAGTGTACCATATTAATACGAGGTGTTAAGAATAGGGTAGTACATTGAGAAAAACTCACCCTAATGTAAGCTGTGCCCTATAGTTAACGCTACAATTAAAATATTCTTTTATCAATTGTGACAAAGTTTCATACTAACAAAGTGTTAATAATGGGGGGGTGGGGTGTATGAGAATGCTGTATTTTTTTACATGATTTCTCTGTGAACTTACAACTTCTCTAATTAAAATAATTAAATTTAAAAATAGCTATACTAAAACAGTATACAAAAGCACTGTATTTAGTAATCAAGTTGTATTTCTTCTGAATATATTTAAATGGGTTTCATACAAAATAGCATATAAAAATTTCCCTTTCTTAAATCTAATTTTTTTCTTTTTAATGAATCACAAGGACAAATAAATCACACAATATATCATAAGCAGAGGCTCCTTTTATAAACGAGCTTCCTCTGTTTCAGTTATAATGATAGCACATCTCTTAAGAGGCAAAGTACATAATTTAGAATTGCTTTTATCTACATACCATTAATAACACCTAATCAAAAACAACTTTCAAAATAAAAAAATGTTTTTTTAAAAAGAGGTAAAATAGAAATTCAAATATTCTCATATTTCACTTAAAATTTTTTAACTAAAATATGTTCAATTAAAAATAATTTTAGTTTTAATAACTTGTTATGTTTTGTTTAATTTCCTCTGTTTGGATATGTGCTCTACTAGTTACTAGAACTAGGAAATTTAGGAATTTTCTAACCTCTCTAAGCCTTAATTATTTTTTTATAAAATTACAGCATAATTTTAGGAGTATTAAAATAGATTTTATATGTATAAAATGCCTCAAAAACTTTAAGGGCTCAATAAATGTTATTATTTTCACCAAATGGATTTAATTTTAATAGCATGATGATTCATCTTTGTCCTGTTAAAAACACATTCAAATAAGTATCTTCCCCAAAACACTTACCTCTCCTCCTTTAAGGGCATCCAACTTTTTATGAGATAGAAAGAATTCTCTGTCCTTGGAGAAATCCTTCAAGTAGTATCTGAGTGCCAGTCAAATGGCAGTTATTTCACATCTATTATAGTTAGTGCCTTTCAAGATACTACCCTCTCACAAGCCCAAGAACTATAATTATTTGGAAATAGATTTTCACCTTAATATCAGTGTGCTTTAACCTGTTTGAAAGTAAGAGGTCAAGAAATATTTAAATTATAATGTATCTTTTCTTCTTACCCACAGAGTCGAAAAATTTGAAAATGAATATGCCAATTAAATAGGTCTTTCTAAATTTTAAAAATAAAAGGAAAATATCAATTAGGCTACCTTTTATCCAATCCCAACTTTACCATCTGTCAACTCACCAAGGCACTTCCAGAAGCACTGACACAAAGGCTTGATGAGTACTTAAGGCTCTTGTTCTTCATGTTGACTCCTGACTTTTTGCATCACTCTCCCTTCCGTGCATTCTGATAGTAGAACCCTAAGGAATATTGTTCGCATAAATGTCAGTAAACCAAAAATTTTTGTCCCCATAAACATACCTATATAAAAGTTGTGCGACATTTTATTAATGAGAGCCAATTCAAAATCTGTATTAATTTATCAATATCACCAAAAAGCACTGTGGGGAATTACTACGTCCAAAGAAACAGTGTATGTTGGACTAAATTGGGCACCCCAGTTTGGACACATTCTTTGTCTTGATCTGCATTCTGGTAGGTGTGGACCCATGGTAAATGGAACCCCTTGAAGATGTTGCTTTCGTTAAGGTGTGACCCAACTGAATATGGTTAGGCTTTAGAACAGATTACTGTAGTCCTTTATAAGCAGAGTGAAAATCAGAGAGAATAAAAGACACATGGAGCTTCTAGAAGCTGGAAGTCAATGGAACTGAGAAGCCAGCAGAGGCTGCCATGTGCAATGCCATGCAACAGAAAATCCAAGGACCACAGATCACCAGCAGCCTTCCCCCAAAAGCCACAGTCTTCTGGGAGAAAATATCACCTAATGGCTCCTTGATTTTAGACTTCTACCCTCAAAACCATAAGCCTATAAATTTCTGTTGTTTAAATCAACCAATTGCATGGTATTTGCTTTGGCAGCCAGAAAAAAACTGAAACAGGATCCGATAAGGGGGAGAGACAATGGGAATCTCCAGAATTGCAATGAATTGAGAAATCTAACATTGTAGCTGGGTTGCATGGGTAGAGGGCAAAGCCCACACTGGAGTAAATAAAAAGCAGGCAGTTGAGATTCTTTGAGAATGCAATTGATAGTACACATGCTAAGTGTGAGTGCAGTTCAGGGAGTTTTAAACAAGTGTCTGGATACTGGAGGTTATATTATATGAGTAGAAGAGCAAACAGACACCAAGATGAAACAAAGAAAATAAGAATTTGTTTAGGAAAAAAAAGAGCATATCTGCTCCATGTCTCAGCAATGAATAGAATTTATATAATCATGATTTAAAGGCTCAAATATGTCCTAACAAAATTTTTGATATAACTGCATTAGTATGCTGGGAGGTAAACATGTTTGTTTGTTGCAGGATTGAGGGAGGAAGAGGGAAGAGATTTACAGAGCTAAAACCTCATCTTTCATATTAAGAATTTAATAGATAGTGCCTGCAACTGGAAAGTTAGACTAGAATTTGAAGATTTTTTTTAATAAGCAAATAATTGAAAGTAGTTGACGCAGGGGAAAGAAAAATAATAGGGTTGAGGATTAATATCTTTCTTAATAATCCTTATGGAACTATTTGACTCTCCAAACTAGATGCATATTCAAATATTATTTAATAAAAATATACTACAGTTGAAAAAAGTTATGTATGCACACAGTGTAGTGCAATGTTTAAGAACACTGTTTCTGGAGCCAGATAGCTTTGGTTAATTCTGGAATAGCAAATAACTCGCTCCATGATTTTAGATAAATTATTTAATACCTCTGTACATCATTCTCTTGCTTTGAAAAAAGATGAGTCTAAAGCCTTTTCCTCACTTTTGAGTAGATTAAATAAAAATTCCATATGAAGTTCATAGAACTTCATGGCACAAGCTTAGCTGTTGCTGTCATTGATGTAACTACCATTAAGACCAATAGTTTACTCTATACCCCCAGTCAATCAGTTCCCCACCCCCCAAAAAAACAAGTAATTGTGTGTGTGATCTACAGATAGTCCTTATGTATTGAACATATATATTTGTATATATGTGTTGGTGATAAGAATATACCTATATACTTAAAAATGTATTTACTAATAAAAACTTAATATATACAACATTTGCACCTTGCATGTATCATTTAAAAGCTACTATTTACCTTATGAACTAATAGAAATCTAGCCCTTTTTTATATATATTGCAAAGCCCTCCTTTATATACACAGACCATCATTTCTCTATCTTCTTTCCCATCGGCATATATGAAGTAGGTACAAGTCTTGTATTCTGAAAAATAATGTTATAATTGCCCAAATGAGGGAGAACATCTGTAATAAATCTCCTGGAAGTTGTATCACTATGTCAAATGCTAGGAGGTGTTCACAGTTTTGACAGGTGCTACTGAATTGTAGTGGTATCTTAAACCAGCGATTTAGCACGCTTCTCATTCTGCCCAACGGTGCAGCCTGACCCATGGTAATCCTGGAGGCAGCTGTAATTATTGCATATTTCAAATAGTATTATGGTTATATGCAACCTAAACATGAGATATAGATAAAATTTATCAAACTGAGTCTCCTTTGAGAGTGAAAGGGTGTAGATGTTGTAATTTGCCACGACAACAGGTAATAAACAGAAATGTTTTGGAAAAATGGAATATAAGGCCACCCTACCTATACATCATATATGTTTATGTAAATGCATAGTTTAATCAGATCCATATGGTAGTATTCTAGACACTCTTCTATAACTTCCTTTTTTACATAATGATATCTTTGGGGTATTTCCAGATAATTACACATAAAGGTTACTAGTTCTTATCATATCTACATGTATATATCCTATTTAAGATATTTAGATGGCTATATTTTACTAGTATAAATAATACTGCACCAAACATTCCTGTTTGTAGGTTATTTTTCTCACATGTAAGTGTATATATACATACATGTATATAAATAAATGAATTGTTAGATTATTAAATTTACACGTTCTTAAATTTTGATGGACATTCCCAAATTACCATCTTGAACAGTTCTACCAACAATATATGTGTTTGCCTATTTACTCTAATGATTGCTAGTACAGTGAATTAATGCAATTTGTTAGATATGTTTAATTTGTTAGCAACTGAAAATGATAACTTACGAATTTTAATTTGCATTTCTATACAACTTTCTTTTAAAAGCCATTTGAACTTCCTTTTGGCTGTTTTGTTCTATGAAGTTGCTAACCTTCACCTTTTTGATTTACGGGATCCCTTCATGTAATGACATTGGAAATTTTGCATGGATATGAATTATCTTCTATTCAAAGCTATGGATGGAATAATAAATACTCACATTTCAAATGCATCCTCATTTGGCTCATTTTTTTTCAACTAGGAAATTCCAGTTCTTTAAAAGTCTTGGTTCCTGAAGTCATATGAGCAATCATGCAGGCATCAGGACCAAATAAACATATGATGGGTCTTTACCCAACTCAGATATTTTATGACGCACATCTAAACATCTTCATGCCTTACCCTCATGCATATATCAAAAATTATTTAGTGGGAATTTTGCAACAGGAATTGTGCCAGGTGATATAAGTAAAATAACCAGGAAAATATTCTTCAAGTGGTTGATTATTAGCCAGTAATTACTAAATTATGCTTTGGAAATAGACTACCTCAATATCTCAGTAGCTTGAAACAACAATGGTTAATTTCTTGTTTGTGTTATATGGAAGTTGTGGCAGCTGCAATTGTGGCTTGATTCTACTCAGTTCACCTTTATGTATAGTTTTCATTCCAGCAACCAGATAATAGTCCCTATTTGGAGAACGTTGTTCTCATGGCAGAAGGTAACAAGGAGAATTATCTGAACTGTTCTGTATTTTCTAAAGCTTCCTTCTCACTGTGGTATACACATTACCTTTGCACGCATTCTACTGGCCAGAGCAAGTTACACTGTCAAACCAGAAGTCAATGGAGTGAGAATTACATGCCTCCCATGGGGAGGCACAGAACTTCATGTTGCAATATGCAGGGTTATATAATCCTTTTATGAAGAAGTCAGCAAAAGATTGGAAACAGTTTTATACTTACCACAGGCAATGCATTTGGCCACAGAAGCCCACCTCTTCCCCTTCTACAGGTAAAATACACCTACATCCTTTCTAAGGAACATTAAAAATCCTATTAAATCACAATATTAGGCTCAAAATCCAATATCTTGCTATAGACATTGCCTTTAGTCCATATGTGAATATTCATGATTAAGAAACCTAAATTTGAAAAGGTCAATTATCTGTGCAGACACACACCCACCCAGCACACACACACAGACACAATACAATGGTGGAGAAGGGATCACATAATCACACTAAACATTTTGTTCAGATAGGGGAAGAACTGGGGACATAAAGCAGTTGCTATTCCATAGCAATTTAAATTTGGGGGTTAGGGAGTCTCCCTTGATTAATCCTCCTCTGCTCCCTGAGAAGAAAAGCTGATTGTTCTCCATGACCTCAGCTCTGCTCTCTCGGATGTCCTTCCTTTACTATTAGTCTCTCGTACTGTATCTAAAGACAATAATGAAGGATATGCCCACTTCAGTCTGCTTCCTGTCTGTAGCATATTGGGAACAGAAATATCCTATTAACTTTTGCATATTCTTTGTTTTAACCCTGAGCAGTTGCTTTTTAATGATACAACGTACCCAAAACTCATCTGGATTTGTATCTGCTTGCTTGCTGTCAGCACCACTTACCAGTAGTCAAATTTACAAAACTTTTCAAGATAGGTCTCTCCTTCTACTGTATATTTTACAACTGTGAAGTCCTGTTTTCTCTATTAAAGTTGACTGCCATCTCAACAAGTATAACAACAGTAGACTAGCTGTTCTCTTAATGTGTGGTGGTGCAGTTATTGGCATGAGGGAATTTAATCAGAACTTTTCAGAAAATGGAATAAAACTTCTTCAAATTATACATTGCATCCATCCCACAAATTCATTCAGCAGGAGATTCAGAGTTGGCTTTTGGAATATATACTGAATTTCAGGTATATACCACTAAGGCAATGAAAAGAAGAAACAAAAAGTAGCAGCTCAAAATGAGAATCCATACACCTAGAGTTGGTAGTTCTTAAGAGAAAGTGCACCAGGAAATGTTTAGATATACATAATTTAAGAGTGCTACATATGTTGATACCTTTATGTCTTTTTATTTTCTAGTGTGTAAAGGCATAAAATGGTGTTACATATTTCTTAGGCATGTACACACTGGTTAACTGACTCCCCCAAAATGAGAAATATAGGAACAAAGGAATTAATAGCCATGGATTTTTCTATTGCAATATTCTGGCTACCAAAAGAAGAAACCTTAAGAGTATCATGCCATATATTGGTGTCTGTCATATTAAAGTGAAAAAAGAACTCTCTCACCCTGCAAATCAAGATGAATTATTTTTATGGTATTAAATTTCTGCACTTACTTTAAATCACTATAAATTTTCACTATATATATATATAAATCATTATATAGATATAAAATCACTATATATTTTCCCTCTCTTGCATCCATAAATATTTATTGTATGATCTACTCTTTGGAAGAGACTATACATGTACTATGAGGAATGCAAAATGCAAAAGTCCTAAAAAAATGTAAAAGTCCTCACACATTCTGGAGCATGAGATGTATGACCAAATAAACAAAACCCAAACAACAGAATGCAATTAATCATGAAAAAATCACGATGCTAAGTGAAGAGGCAAAAAGAACCCACTAAAGAATCTGGGAAAACTTCACAAAGGAGGTGCCTAAATAGAGTCCTGAAAGATGAGGAGTTAAACCTATAGGTATGCCTAAGAATTACGTCTGTAGGACCTCTGTTACTGCTCAGATGTGGCCTCAGTCTCTAAGCCCAACTCTGCAAGTGAAACCATTGCCCTCCCCCCTGTGTGGGAGATGACCAGGGGTGAAAGTCTCCCTGGCGACATGTGAAATGACTCCTAAGGATGAATCTAGACCTGGCACTGTAGGATCAACAATTCCATCCTGAGCAAAAGAGGGAAAGGAAGTGTAATTAATAGAGTATTGGTGGCAGAGAGAGTTCAAATAGAGTCTAGAGGCTACTCTGGAGGTTGCTCTTATGCAAGCTTCAGGTAGACCTTGTTACCTATCATAACCTGCCAACCCCCAACCAGGACCATTTCAGCCAATCCTAAAGAACACCTAGGGCAATTTATAAGATTCCACAGCGGTTCCAGGCCCTAGAGTAACTTCCCAGAAATCTACAACCTCCAGATGTGTCCCTGGTCCAGATAAGTCCTGAAACCTAGCTCAGCCTCTCCAGAACATCAGATAGTTCCATCTCTCTACTCTATATTAGTGACAGACCCTTCCAATATCAAAAATTTAGAATTGCCATAGCCCAAACAACCCCAATGAGAGGTATGGAAAGATCAAAGGTGATGGTGGAATTATACATAGAAGATACGACTTAACAAATGAATACGAATGCTGAATCATTAAATCAATATCTCTTTCAGTCTCCAATATTTTAGAGCAGCTAGAAGTAGAAATCTAAAATTGTGAAATTGTAACCCATGTCAAAGTCCGAAATATGTTCTACAACTAATTGTGGTGCTGTGCTTGGAAATGTATAGCTTTTTTGTATATACGTTATTGTTCACAAAAAAGAAAAATTCGATTGTGACAATAAAAAAGTATTAAAGCCCTCTAGCGTCCTATATTCTGGAGCAGCTAGAAGGAAAAATACAAGAGGATCAATTGGTAGCCCATGACAAACTCTGGGATCTATCCTGTAACCGCTTCTTGAACAGTGCTTTGAAAACTATTGCTTTTTTATTTCTTTGCTTTGTATATATATTATACTATACAATAAAAAAAGTAAGAAAAAAAAGATGAGGTGTTAAGCAGGTAGATACTATGAATGCAGATGAAACCCAAACAAACACTGAGCTTGAGAAAATAAGGGTACAGCAAACACCATTGGCATGACTGACATTTAATTTTCAAATAGAGAAACCTAAGGAGCTAGACTGTCTGGACTTATAAAATTAGCAAAGAGATTGAGATTTTATTCTTCAGCAATTGGAATGCATTGAATATTCGTGACTGAAGTGTGACATAATCAAATGAGACATTTAAAAGGATTAACTTGATAGGACAGGGAGATGGGTGAGCAAGAAGTGAAGCTGACAGCAGGGGTGGGGATGAGAGGCAGACCGTTCCTGGAATAAGACAAACACACACAGATCTGAATAAGACCATGGTGGTTCTCTTTATCTTTTGCAAATTTCACTTAAAAAAACTACAATTTGGAAATATTTTAGGGACATTTTTTCAATAAAGAGCCCTTTCCCCCAATATCACAGCAAGTGTTGATAATCATTTATTTCTACTATGAGTCTGAAAAACCAAAACTAAAGCTGCCAGGTAGTTTTTATTTGAAATGTGTCATAGGCAAATGTATAACCATTTTAATAGAGCATAATTGATAGATACAAATGCACAGTTCCTGTAATTAGCTTTTATGAGGACAATGAACAAATGTTTCAAATACTTCATGTGTTGCATTTAGGTTCAATAAGCAGATGAACATTATTTTTTATTCACATTGCCATTCCTATTTGAGAACTTTATCACAAAATGAAGGAAAAACTACATTAAAAATAACACTTTTTAAAGTATCAACTTAATTCAGTTATTTCATTCTCTTAATAAATATAATCCCAAATAAGCTTGTTACTATATTCTGCACTAGACAGGAAGTTTGACTGAGTCAAACTAATTAACAATAAATCCACCAGAATCCATTCGAAATATTCTCCTAATTAGTCAGAATTGGAAGACATGAATTGAAATTAGTATTTATACCATGTAAGAAATCTTATTATCAATTTCTAGCGTTATTTAAGTAATTTGTCTATCTTTAGCCTGGCACATCCATCAGTCTCTGCTTTCAAGTCAGTTAAAATTTTCTAAACTCCTGGAAAGAAGAGATTATGAAAAAGCTTTCTAGGAGCATCACATAATTGTGATTCTTACGTGGCTTATATTTATTTGTTCACCCATTCTTTTTTTTTTTTTCAAGGTGCAAACAGGGTTTATTTCACCTTCATATATTAAGTGAATTATTTTAAAATAAATAAGGCATTCTCTTTAAACCATCTCCTGGCTTCAGGGCCAATCCAGGAGCAAATGAGGGCAAATTTTAGTGCATCCAGGGGGCATTCCAGCCCACCAGGCACAAGCCAAGGGGAAGAGGCTGAGGGATTGGAGGACACCGGCAGCCCACAAGGCCAGGCTCCAGGGCTCAGGACCCTTCTCCCCAGCCCACCCAGCAGACCCAATGGCATGACAGGGACGTGCATTGTCCCTCCAGTCCGAGAAGCCCCTTCCAGAGGGAAGGGAGATGAGAAAAGGCAGAGCAAAACCAATTCCAGAAACACTAGCAGGGAAGCAGAGTGGCTTCCTCCCCAGCTCCTGGCAGCTCAACCTCAAAACTCCCAGGACGACACAAAGGTGGCGAGAGAATGAGCCAGGACAGGACCAGTAGAGGCAGACAGGACTGCAGTCTGGGCTGGAAGTGGAATGTGGCCTCTGGTGGTTCGAGATAAACCAAAGGGGCAGGAATATGGGGAGGGCCTGGTAGGGGCAGGCGGAGGAAGCATGGCTGGTCCGATCGCGCTCATGTCAGCGGCAGCTGAGAACAAAGCAGCTACGGATACGAGAGTGGACTTGGCGTGGAGGAGGTGGTGAGAGAGGTTCTCCTTGGGCAGAAGCTATTAGAGTGAAACGGGAACAAGGGGGACGCCCGAGCTCGGGAGGGGGCCCCACGGGTGGTGAATGGGAAGATTGCTGTGCAGCACCTGTGGCTCTGAGCTCAGCTGGGAGACTGAGGAGCCTCTCCAGAGACAAGGCCTCCCCTTGCCTCAACGCTCGTTCCGGGTAAATGTTTTTATCAGACCGGGAGGAGGAAAAAACCCTCTCAACACCTCCCGCAGCCCCAACCTCAGCTCAAGAAGAGAGGTGGGGAGGACAATGAGCAGTGGGAGGCAGGGCGGGGCCCACGGGGTCTTCTCATGGGCATGTAGACCTTGTGGGGCGTGCCCGGGTTGTAGCAGGCACTGGCAGCTGCCTCCGCGGCCTTGGCTTCGGCTACAGAGATGGAAGGGACGTCAGGGCCGGTGCCCGGAGGTTCCATGGACCCAGGGTAAGGTGGCGGTGAGGGTACACGTTGCTCCGTGGCCTCGTCCATCATGGAAGGGCCTGGATAAATCTCAGGTGGGGGCGGTGGATAGGGGTTGCCGGGAGGGCTGAGGTGCATGCCATTGGCGACTGGCGGGGGAAAGACCTAGGCCCCGCTGGGCATGTAATGGTACCCACAGGCTCCACTGGGGGTTTCACCTCCGGAGGCTTGATCTGCTGCCTGGAGCATTCGCTGTCCAAACTCAATGGCGCCCCCTGCTGTAAAGGTCCGCTCATGGGAAGCAGAGCCTTCCCAGCCACCTCCTTCTGCTCCAGCCTTCACTTCTACCTTGATGTGGTTTGCACCCAACATAGGCTGCTTGATTTCACAGCCCTTCATCAGGTAGAATGGCATCATGACGCCCTCCCTTGGAGAGAAAGATGACCCGGTAAGGAGTAAGGTAGACGGTGCATTTCTTGGTGCCTCTGAAGGTCTCCTGCACGTTTTTCATTCATTAAATGTAAGTTCCACATGTCATAGGACATGAAGATGTTCTCCGTGTGGATGACAGTCACTCCGCCGCCCTTCGAGTGATACTTGTTGAGCGCCATTGTCTCTCGGAAAAGGTCCCAAGACCTGTTCACTCACTGTTGATTCTGGAAGTAGAATTTCTCCACTCTGCCCATGTGCTAAAACAGCCACTTCCTTAGTTCTTTAAACTTCAAGTGATTTTTGTTCTTTTAAAACTCTTTTATTTACTCTTTACTGTTTTGGCATTTCTGTGAAATAGTTTCTTTTCATCTCTTCCTCAACCATTTTCAGTGAATGTTTCCAGAACATTTTCATCACAATTTTTAATGCCCTTTAAGTGTAGCTAGTTAGGCTTCATTAAGGCATAACAGTATAAATCTTTACACCAATGATGAGTGCTTAATGGAACAAAGAAACCTTCCTTTAAAGATTTATAAACTGGCTCAGTAAGTTCTTTTCCTGGCTGAGAAAACAACATTCTGCCATTTGGTAGGAACTGACCTTAATATTTGTACATTTGTTGTTTTATTCTGTCTGCTTTTAGGTAGACAACATGTTTTTTCTATACCTCTGAAGTTAAAGGTATTTTTATCTTTTAAACTCCCAGAAGGGCGGGCCAGGGTGACTCAGCAGGCAGTTCTCCCCTGCCATGCCGGAGACCTGGGTTTGATTCTCTGTTCCTGCCCATGCAAAAACAAGCAAACAAAAAAACAAACCCATGAATGTTTTTAAAGTATGGAAAGCATGGGAAAATGTAACTTTCCAGTGGAGAAACCTGGCAAACCCTATCTCAGTTAGGCGTCCTAATGCTAGTAGCATCTTTGTGATAAATCATTTTTCATGTTACGAAATGAGAATAGCATTTCATCTTTATCTCTTTCTTTGTAAAAGCCAGTTTAACCATGACAAAAAAATAACTAGACAAACTCAAATTGAAGGGCATTCTATAAAATATCAGATTAATTTCCACACAACCACAGTTTTACTCATTTTTTTCTCAGTGATCCAGAAACCCTTAGGAGAATTCACATTCTATTTTCAAAGCCATCAAAATATGGACTGATTTCATTGTATTTATTTTCAAAGGCACCCTCTCATTGAGGGTGAAAATTTACCTCTAAATTTTATTATTTTTTAAAAATTTCCTGATAGTACAGTTGAGTCACAGCAGGTACGCATGACTCCATTATACTTCAGGATGTTTAATATCTTTATTAATATTTCTATTTTTCATGATCAAAATTGTTCAACAGTTTGTGTAGATGAGAATTTAATTATATTTAATTGGAATAAAATCAGTGAACTATGCTTAAAAAAAAAAAGAACTCATCTAAATATTGAAACTAGCCAAATAGCTGTCTGTTCATTAATTTCAGGTCAGTTCAAATTTTAACCTTTGAAGCAGCTACAGTTCATTCTGGTGCTTCTGATGTGTCATTCAAAGATGGGCCATAACTTTTGTGAGAGATGATGATTATTATTTGTATTGGCATGGAATTAAAAATCCCAAGTTGACAAAGAAGACTATTAAAAATGAAATCTTTGATCAGTTAATAAGGAACAATTAACTAGGAAAAGTTCAATTGCTTATAAAAATTTGATAAATGATATGAGCATAACTGGAAACTTAATCCATCACTAAAGATGTAATCTGTGTTATTATACGAAGCAAAGTAAATTGCAGCAATTAAAATATTCAAGCCATGGTTTACTTATTTTCTCTGTCAACCTTCCAGGCATATGGTAGGAGGGCACTTTCTTGCCCCCTTGTGGATGTGGGGGGGCCAAGTCAGGAGTTCTAGTCAATGAATTATGGATATAAGTAATTTGTGACACGTTCAAGCCAAATATTTTATTGGTAGTGCAAAAGTACAGACTTTTATTTTTTCTCTCACAGAATGATCAACAATATTCCAAAAGTTTCTGTCCCATCAACCTGGATCCTCTTGTGAGTCTGATCTACCAATAAATAGAATTGTTCTGTTGACTGGTATGGACATTTGCATGAAAAACAACCAATAAATAAGAAAAATGTATAGAATGCACCTTTGTTTTCATAATTCCCTGTGTTTTGAAAGTTGCCACTTACCGGACGATATATTTCACTAATACAGTGGCAATGCCATTTTTTTTAATGGAGAAAGTCCACACAATTCTAGGCACACAGAATTTGCCACTTTAATTGGCTAGATATATTTAGCAAACTAATTAAATAATTGCCCTAAATTTCCCTTCACTTTGTGTTGCATGCACATAAGGAAGATTTGAAAGTTTAATTTGGCATTGATCAAATACGCTTTATAAAGATAATTTTTTAAAGTAAACAGTTCAGAAAAGAGAAAATCAAAATCTATCAAAGACGTGAAAAATGTTTTAATTCCTTAGTAATCACAGGAATGTAAATTAAAACCACCATCAGATCCATTAAAAAACATTAACAAACATTTAGGCAAATTTGAAAATGCCAACTGTAGATGTAAATGCAGGTACTATTCGGAATGCAAACTACTACCATTTGAGAATATTTAGAAAATTTTAAGTTATTCATATTCTGTAAGTCAGCAATTCAATTTCTATAAATACTCCAACAAAGCATTTGCTCACACATTCCAGATGTGCACATCTATTTTAACAGCTTTTTAAAAATTAGTCTGAAACTGGATGTTCATCAATCATAGAATGGATAAATTTTGTTATATTCAAACAATGTGAAACTGCACAGCAGTGAAAGTGAATGAGTGGTATGCAACAAAGTGAAATAAGCTCATAATATTTAGCATAAGAAACAAGGCATGCAAATGTACATGGTATGGGTTCACACACAAGAGTTCAAAACCAGGCAAACATAAAAAACATTGTAAATGGATGCATACATAGAAAAATGACAAAGAAAATAAGAACTATTATCACACAAGATCTGAAGAGTGCATTTTCTAGAGAAAGAAACTTTTGGGAGAGAGAGGTCTTGAGGAATTTCAAGGGTGCTAGAAATGTTCTCTTTTTTGGACAAGATGATGATTACATGGATTTTCCTTTTATACTTATTCACACTACACATTCATTTTGTTTAATGCACTCTTGTGTGTGCATATTTTTCACAATAATAAAAGTCAACTGAATTCTTATTTTACACTGCACAGGATGGAAATAAAAAAGGAGTAGGAAAAAATTAAGAGCATAAAGAAAATAATTGGTTTATTTTCCTAGAATCTCAATAAAACATCTATTAGCTATATATTTCTTGGCTTAGTTCAAATTTTTAAAAGCTTAAAAAATTAGATTGACTTCTATAATAAAGAGACAGGATACCTGAAGAGCCACAGCACAGACAGCTTAATTGGGTTTCATTAAGATTTTGATTATACTGGCATATATAGTTATATAATGTGGCATATGATACTCAGACTATTAGGCTAGTAAATGACTTCAGTATTGACCATGGCCTTTTGGAAATTAGGTGATTAGTGATTTAAGAGCAAATGGAAATAAAATAAAAGAAAATGGAAAAGAAATAAGGGAGCACTTAGGGAAATTTTGTGCAGTCATTGTAAGATATTAATCTTTGCCGTATTATACTATTTTTTCTCAGTTCGTTTCCCCATTAATTTAAATGAATTTAGATGTTGTAAAAGAGTGTGAATACTGATTTTTGAACTGTTCATAAAGGACTTTTAAAAGTATGTAGTTTTTTATGGAGTTGAATTTATCAATAACCTTCTTGTTGATTTAGGAATAGGCTTTGTTCATACTTAATCAGCGCCTACGTCTCAGATACAGGCTTCTTTAGGAGGATACAAAGAGTTCATTTCTAAATTAAAACACAATTAACCTTTAAAATAGTTTGAGTGAAATTGAAAATGACATTTGAAACCCATTGGCCTTCCTTCATCTATTTAAGCCATTGCAATTTATGCATTTTTTTATTCGATAACAATCCCTAAAGGAAGAAGGCATTATATTTGAATGTATTTTCATAACTATAAAGTAGAAAAAAAAGTGTGCCCTTTTAATAGCTTTCCTATGTAGGTTCATAGAGAATAATGCATTTTACCATGTATCAGCTGTGATTATTTTTTTCCAGCAGTTGTATCAATAATAGTTCCTTTACCAGGAAAAATGTTCCAATACATACAAACACTCCTCATATGCATCCACTTCATACATTCATATATATGCACACACACACATAATGGGAATTATTTTATTAAATTATACGGCAGAACAAATAATCCTAGTAGCCTTAATCTAAAAGATACTTAAGATGTTGGATAAAAGTATTACAAATATCCTTTCAGTTATAGGAATACAAGTTCACAAAGTAAGGAAAATCCCCAGGGGTCAGAAATGAAGAGGAAGCTGAAAACCAAAGTTGAAAATTGGAAATGAATTTGTACCTCCCAGAGGAAACTTCACCAGCCTTAGTAATCAAGAACTTGACTCTTAGTGGGTGCTGGGTATCCATGTAAGTGGGAAGTCGAAACTAGGAGAGAGGACTCTCCTGCCATTAGAGGGATAAGCCAAGAAGACTTCTATGCTTAACCTGAACTCCAGGTGGAAAAATGTCTACTCGAGCAATAATAACTGAGTACCTGCTCTTCCATTAATTTGCAATGTATGTATACTTTGAAATTCTTTGAAATGTCAAAGCAGATGCATAATGCAATGCCATTATCTGTAGAATGACTCTCAACCATGGCTGCACAAAATTCTTGCATATAAAACTCAAGCAAATATTAAGATAGTATAAAATTAGTAAATGCAAAATTGAATGTGCTTCACTGAGAGAGAGTGAGAAGTCTAAGACACCCAGTGTCTTTAGATAACAGAATATTTGTATATAGAATAAAATGTGTATATTGAAATTTTAATAATAAAAATGGAATTGAAAATGTAAGAAAACACAAGCAAAATACATGACTAGATATATTTTAACCACCGAATAGACCTTGAAATTAAAGATATGATTATTGAGATTATGTATTCCATTGATTAATTGAAGAGATTAGCTGGAGTTAAAGAAGACATTAGTAAGCTTAAAAATGAATCATAGCTACCCAGAATGTCACAAATAGAAAAGAGATGAAAAATAAAGAGAAAGTGAGGTAAAAAACATGGAAAATAAACTGAAGATTAAGAATATTTAAGTAGGGCGGGCCACGGTGGCTTAGCAGGCAGAGTTCACGCCTGCCATGTCCAAGACCCAGATTCGATTCCTGGTGCCTGCCCATGCAAAATAATAATAATAATAATAATAAAAGTAGTTCTAGCAAAATAAACAGCAAAATGGAAAAGAGGCAGTGTTCACAGAGTTAACCAATGATCATTTTCCAGAACTGATGAACGGTGTGAATGTCAAGCTATTACAAAGCCCAGTGAATACCTAATAAACGTTGATATACAAGGTAGTGGGACTTCCAGTCACAAATGACAAAAAGAACTATTAAGTCAGCCACAGGGGAAAGGCAGAATAAGTAGAAAATTATGATGACTAGAATGACAGCACACAATCAATAATAAGAATAGACAATAATAAGAGCAGAAAATAAACAGCAAAAGTGTCTAAAGAGAAACTCTTAAAAATGCAGAGAGAATTTAACTGCCATCTCAGATTTTACAATAATTTAAATTGAATTTAAAAATGAAGCAGAATAAGTAGAAAATTATAATAATTCGATTGACCGCACGAAATCAATAAGAAAAGAAAACGAAGAGTAGTGTCTAAAGAAAAACTCTTAAAAATGCAGAGAGCATTTAACTGCCTATCCCAAATTTTAAAATAATTTAAATTTAATTTAAAAATGAGAAGTAAAATAAGAAAAATTAGACAAATGGTGATTGAGTTAGCATTAACTTAAAGGATGTGGTTTGGAAAATTAAAAGAAAGAAAAGAAAATAGAACAGAACTATGAGAAGCAATATTGAGCAAAGAAATTGGTAAATGCATTTTTAACCTAAAATATAAAGTGCTATTAATATCTAGAAAATGCCGATAGTGAACAGTAGCATGTCACTAAATACAAGACTGCAACAACGTGGGAGCTGGAGGGGTTCTTAGGGTTTCTGACATTCTAATGGCCTCATATACTTCTCAAGAACAGTGGAGTCACTGGTGAGTTAAGACTTTGTTATTTTATGCATTAACATAAATGCTTAAAAATAAAAGTAGAGATGTAATTTTGAAAACATTGAAGCAGAATGAAATAAAAAAATATGAAATCTAAAGAGAGCAACAAGGGAGAATGGGGTAAATCACAGAATAACAAAATGTTCTGAAATAAGGTAATGGTAATAAGTGCAAAACATACATGATTGTGATAATATAAATGGCTTAAACTTTCCAGGTAAATACAGATATCATAGGATTAGATATAAAGAAACAGGAACAAGCTTTGTATTTTTTATAAACATAAATCAAAATGTCAAAAAAATGACTTGAATTAAAAGGGAAAAGAAAATTTTTCTAATCAGTGAGGTAAACAAGCTGATATAGACAGATTAATATTAGACAAAACATACTTTCAGGCACAGAGTCATTGTTTAAGTTTCTAGGATGCTGAAACAAATCATACAATGGGTTGGTTTAACAACAGGAATTTATTGGCTCATGAGGTTAGAAGCTGGAAGGTTTACTTCCTTCTAGTATCAAAATCTTCTTGCTGGCTGGCGATCTTTGGGGTTCCTTGGCTTTTGTAACACATGGCAATGCACATGGCACCATCCTCTCCTTTGTCTTCTGGCTTCCATTGGCTTCCAGCTTTGACTGCTCTCCAGGGATTCTCTCTGGGTCCTTCTCTATAAGGTCCCCAGTAATAGGACTTAGACGCACCCTGATTCAATTGAGGTTAATTGAAGTAACCTCATCATTCACCAATTCCAACCACATTAGTAGGTATTCATAATAGCCACTTTTCAGTTCAAAAATTGTTAAACCATTTTAGTTTCTTGGCTGCTTAAACAAGTATCATACTGGGTTGACTTAACAACAGGAATTTATTGGTCCATGGTTTCAGAGGCTAGAAAGTTTATATCTTCTCCTTTCTTTTCCAGGTTCTAGTGACTTTCAGCATCTGACTGCCCCTTGTAGATCCCTCTCTATGGGGTTCTCCATAAGAAAACCAGTAATAAGATTAAGACCCATCTTGTTTCTTTTAGGCCATAACTTAACTGAAATAGCCTCAACAAAATGCCCTATTTATAAAAGGTTCAAAGCCAAAGAATGAATTAAGTTTAAAACATGTTTTTTCTGAGGTGTAGGACTCCAAACCACAATATTCACTATGTAATAATAACATGTATATTTTGGGAAATGTGTTTCATATTTTATCACATGACACTCTCTGAATATTCCTAACTCTTGCTCTCTCAACACATGTAAATATATAATATAATAACTTCTAATAAAGAAAATGGACAAGATTCAACAAGATATTGGCATATAATCTGTCAAATTCATATCAGTAATACATTAATTACTCATATCAGTAATGTATTAAAATTCGGCACATACTAAGCCTTATAGCAATGCTTAACTAGTTTCAAAGACTTTCTGACACAGATATTTCTGATCAATATTAACTTAAAAATATGCAGGATTAACTGGGAACATTTGAAAAAGTCAACACACTGAAAATTAAAAGAATACTTTAAATAATTTGTGGATCAAAGAGAAAATACAATATGATTAGATAATTCAGGGCAAATTATTTAATTTTTATAAAAATACAAGAAACAGAAAACTAGGAATAAGAAGGTCATTTCCAAATTTATAAAGCATATCTTCTAAAAATTCATTACAAACATTCATGACATAATTAAAATATCCTTTTTAAAATGAGGAATAAAAAGACATATTTGAATGTTTTCACTACTGCTGTTAAATATTTATTTGGAAATCTAGTGCAAAAGGACAAGAAAAGAAATAAAACTGATGCAGAATTGAAAGGAAAAACTCTCAAATTTACAGATAATATTACTCATATAGAAAATTAATAGCTTCTCAAGACAAATTATTTAAATTTATTGCATAAATATAGATTAAACTGTAACATCAATATACAAAGTGAATTGTTTTCCAATGCATTAGGAGCAAAAATATAGCTAGAAAAATTGTTTTAAAATGAGACGGAAATACTAAGCTGCTAGTAATATATTTAAGACGGATTTATAAGATATTTTAGAAGAACAATAAAAATTTTATAGAGTGAAATTGAAAAATACCGAGAAGATGAGGCAGAAGAAAGAGGAACAGGAAGAAGTAGCCAAAGGACATGTATGTCTAATAATGGACGAGAGCCCTCAGTATCATACACAGATAATTTTCCCCCAATTAATCCTAAGAATTAACCTATAACATTCCATTTATAATCCCAAATGCTTATATTTATGAAACATAAAAATCCCATCCTAAAACATACATGCATGGATAAGAACAAAGACTGGTCAAAAGTTTTGGAGATGAAATGTGGGGATTTGCTAAATCAAGAATAATGATGAAAATGCTTACACATTCCAAGCACTACTTATCAGCCCACATTGTTTTTAAAATGTTTGTATTTAAAATATTTAATCTCTACAACAACTATGTAAGTAATATAAAGTCCATTTTGATGATTAGGAAACATGCAGAGAATGGTTAAACAATATGCTAACACAGTGGTAGAGGACGGATTTGAACCTGGGCGATTTAGTGCCAAAGTCTTTTCATAATTATTACCTTAATAAATGGCAAGACTAATTACTGAATTTTAATTATGAAGAAAGTGTTGTATAGCACTCATATAAACAAAGAGGCTAATTGATCAAAACGGCCTAGAATTTGCCTCGAAGATAAATGAAAACTTGTTATATAATAAAGGTGATTTTTGCTTTATAATCAGTGTGGATAAATTGTGCTTAGCTCTCTATAATATGAAAAAAATAAATTTTAGATCATACAAAAATTAGCTTCAGGTAAATCCAAGACCTAAATATATAAGATAAAATTTAAAACATTTGTATATATTTTTTAGATCTCAGTTTGTGAAGAATTTCTTAAAACTTGCAAATCAAACAGGAGGAAAACCTGATAAATATGATCATGTTAAAACTAACAGCTTCTGTGCTTCTTTAAATAATAAATTAAAAGGAAGGGAAAACAAGCAGCAAAATAGGAGAAGATATTTGCTGCATACATAATTAAAAGGTTTCAGGTCCAGAAAATGTTTTTTTTTTTAAATACAAATAGCAATAGTAATAATAATAAAAAAGAAAAGCAATTCAAAAGATAGGTAAGCAGCATGGTCTAATTAATAAAGATTTTCCTACCCCTCAGCCCAGTAATTTTTTTCTTAGTTATATGCCTGGTGTGTGTGTGTGTGTGTGTGTGTGTGTGTGTGTGTGTGTGTGTGTATATATTATATTATATATGAAACTATTATATATTTATGATAATTATTATATATTTATAATATAACTACACCTGCCCATGCCATAATAATATTATGGCAACTTTGCTTACAAGAGTAAAATCTTGGAAAAACCCAAAATGCCCATTACCAGAAAAATTTATGATGGGATTGTGGTATAGTAGTATAATGAAATACTATTTATCAATGAAAAGTATAATAAAAATGCCCATTCATTACAGATGAATATCACGTGTTATTTCACTAACTGAAAAAAACAAATTAGATAAACTATTTATTAATATTGATTTAGTTTTGAAACGATAATATTAATGCATAAAATGCTTATGATACATGCATATGTATTAAAGGTGTAAGAACATGTGAGTAAATATGTCTTTGGAGGTGGGGGAATGAAGAAGAAAAGAAATGGGATGGGAGTTGTTAAGAGAGCTTCAATATTTCGTGTGCTTTATATCTTATTCTGGTTACTAGGCTATAAATATATAGTATTATTCTTTATACCTTTTTTGCATTTCTTTTAAAAATTAATGGTTGTATAGGGCAGGCCACAGTGGTTCAGCAGGCAGAGTTCCCGCCTGTCATGCTAGAGACCCGGGTTCTATTCCCGGTGCCTGCCCATGCAAAAAGAAAAAAAAAAAGATGAGAAATTAATGGTTATATAAAATAATGGAAGGTGCTTTTTTCAATTAAAAAAAAGTTCATTCATTGTAAATTTAAGAAGAAGAGAAGTCAAAATGTCAAGTTTTATTTTGTGGCAATAACTCTTCAGTGTGTCTAATAACAAGGCTTTTTATTTGTCTTCTATAGTCTCACTGCTGCCAACCAAATTGTAGTGGTGGCAACAACTGACCATTGCTCAATAATGCACCATAATTAGAATGATTTTAAGGTCAAAATACAACACCATGTTTTCTTAAATTAATTATTGTTCATTCTAATACTTGTGAAATTAAGATGTAAATTAAATATTTCTTTAGAAGTCAGATGTTTCCAACAGAGCCTTTACTCTTCACTGAGCTTATCTAATATTCAATGTAACGGAGAGCACCCACTAATCCCACAATGCATGAGAGATCATTTTTAACCACTGTGTACTTTATAATGTATCTTCCCGATGGGTGCTATCTCTGTGCAAGTCTTCCAATTTGTGGATAAAATGGAATACTATATACTGTTACTTTCAGAAGGATATAAGTGGTACCAAGCACATGAGTTGGCAGAAAATATTAGCACAGAGGAAGAAACAAATGACATATTATCCTTACTAATCTCTTACATCACTATCACTGCAGCCCTCCTCCCCTACAGACACATTTCTTTCAGACTTTGACAGGTACCTGAAATCTCTGTCCCAGGTCCTAAATATTCCTTCCATGGTTTCCTTGTCCATAGAAATAGATAACTAATTCTCCGTATCCTCAATCCTATCATAATTTCAAAGACCAGGACTTAACTAATTCTGATATCATGATTGCTACATTTTTTTAATCTACACACTACTTTTTCGCTACATGTTTTACAAGTTTATTAGGAATTTCAGACGACTGATTTTACAATCTTTCTTCTCTGCTTCCCTTCCCAGTCAATTTTTTTCAAGTTCTATATATTTTCCGCATATTTTACTCCCTTATTCCAAAACCTTCCTATCAAACTTGAACACTACTACTTTACTGGAAACGTGCTTATGAAGAAAAACAATCAGCATCGTATCCATCATACCAAGGAAAGCTTTTCAATCTATGTTTCCACAATATTCAAAATTATTAAACATAAAAGTCTCCACATAAACTTGCAGCCTCTGTAATGCTTTTAATGGAATCTTGTATTTTTACTTAGTTATCGAAATTAGTTCCATATTTTAATATCTGTTCAATATATTGCGATATCCATTATATTATTATTTGTACCATTTTCCAGGTAGTTAAAAATGAGTTCTACAATGTTGAATGCATTTTGGCCTGTATTATTCACTATTCTTTCCTTCTTGGGTTCTTGACTTCTGAGATACCACCATATCTTGAGTTTCTCTTTTACAGACCTTTCTCCTCTACCTAATAAAAAAGTGGTAGAAATACGTAGAGCTTTGTGCCAAATCATCTTCACCCTTCAGATTACTCCTCTTCTTAGATAATATCAGTCACCCAAATATTTTGATGAACAGCGTGCTAAGTATACCAACATTCGCCTCTCTAATCGCAACTTTTTTCTGATGTATCTCCATTTGAATGTCTTAAATATTAATTCATTATTGCCAAAATGTTTGTATCTTCTTCCAAACCCATTCCCCTTCTACTCTACAAATCTTTTAAAAGCACAGTTGGCAAAGCTTCCCAAAGAATGTTGACTACATGTTTTTAAAAGTCTTAACATCTTACAATTTTTGACCGAATAAATGCATGTCTAAGAAATAATCATATACACACCAGTATAGAAAAAGCTATCCTAGCATTATTTTTGAAGCTGGAGACATCTTAGTGTTCATCTAGAGCCATTTTGGAATATAGAGATTAAAATGTAGTACAAAATCATTTAAAACATAGAGGAGAAGATATAGAATGATATGATAATTATATATATATATGTAAAGCATGTTAAGGTGAGTTTATAGAATAGTCATAATAATAACAGTGGTCTTTTCTATACACACAAACTATGAGGTATAAATATAGAGTGAGAGAAGAGAGAAATATGGCGATAAAGGAAGAATGGATGAGAGGAACGAAGAGATAAATAGAGACAGAAGAGCAAAAAGGGGAGAGAGAGAGGAAAATGGAAAATTGAAAGAAGAAAGACTGGAGAGATAACCTATGTAGATGGACTAGAAAGACAATCAATATTTAGATAAATAGATGACAGATAGATGGATACTAGAAAAGAAAGAGAGAGCAAGAAAGAAAGAAAAAAGAAGGAAGGAAGGAAGAAAAAGGAAGGAAAGAAGGAAGAAAAAAGGAAGGAAGCAAGAAAGAGGAAGGGAGGGAAGGGGGAGGAAGGAAGGAAGGAAAGGAAATTGTTTATTATGTGTTCTAACAAATGTTTCTGTATTTATGCATTGTAAATGTTTCTGTATTTATACATTGTATTTCTGAAATAGAAATTTGTAATATTTTTATTTTCATTTTTTAATGAATGTTGGAAAATACCATTTTTATTATTATTATAAAGCCACCTTATTATGTTATACCTTGATTGATGAGTTAATTTGTAAAATTCAACAAAGAGTTAATGTTTTTACTATGTGAATTTTTTGTGTGTGTTTTTCTGTGTTTTGAAAGATGAATAAGAGAGAATCCCACTCTTCTCCCTCAGGTAGCTAGCACTAAAATTGCAATATTTTTCTTTGTCTATTTATAAACAAGAATGCAGACCTGACTCAGGAAGTTTTTTGACTATAAACATGAACTGAGACAACCCTCAAAAGCAGACTTCTTTGCAGATATTAAAATAAATAATACTTCAATGTAAATATAAAGACAATTTTAGAATTGAAGATAGCTCATGTGTAGATATGTCTGTAATATTTTTTGAGGAAAGCCATTGTTTATTTCATCATGATCATATTGACTGCCACCTTTATATATATGGTTTTCTAAATAAAATGAATTACTACTACCAATGCACTGATATAGTTTTGAAAATATTTTTTCAGCCTTTGGTCTGTTTGCATCTGATAATGAGATTTTCTATTCCTATGAAAAGAAATAGCTATGAGTATAATTTTAAACAATTTGTTTTTTCACTCACAGGAAGGGTATAATTATGATACATTAACAGAGACAATTATATTAAAATTATTTTTCGTGAGCTTTTTGCCTTACTGAAAGTTAACCAAATTCAGGAAAAGAACAAAAAAATCACTACGATGACCTATATCCTGAAGTCCACATCTCCTGCTGGCTGTAGTTTCATTCAGAATAAAATTGCTTGAGGCAAATATCTGAATCCTACTTTGAAAATTAGAGAGAACTAATGTTAAATTTGATCAAAATTTCACTTTTTCTATCTCTTTATTTCTCCTGTTACTGCATACATGACACAATGACATATTTTCCTTAACACTAAATTTGCTTATGGGAATTTGTTCTTACTTGTGTCACTCAATAATATGTAATGCAAATATTATTTATCTCGCATAAGGAAGACAAACCTTATCAACAGCAGTCACTGTTTATTGCCATTTGATTAAAATCATTTCACTGTGAGGAAGTCCGTGCTAATGTCATTCCTACTAATTATCTTATGCTTAATACATTTTTAATGATTCCAGACTTTTCTTCTAAACAGATGTTCCATGAACAGTTTCTTAGTTGTTTTTCTGGTGTTAGATTACTTAAATAACTTGGCATGGATTTGTTAGGTTATAAAACCGGGTACTTTGCTGGAACCAATTTTGTATTAGCATAAAACTTTAGCACACTTGGCCCTGAGTGTTTCCCCATGGAAAGGAAGTAGCCTTTCTTACCATTTTATTGCCTCATACATCAGTGTTTTATTTGCAATTTGAAGTTTCTTTCCCTGGATCTCTTTTTCTATGCTAATAAGCTACCCAAGCCAGGGTTGCCCAAGAATTGTGCAGCCCTTCAGGGTTAATTTCAGAGGCAAAGTAATTCAATTCCTCAACAATTTCCTGGAAAAGATAAGTATAGGACAGGATTAGTGCAGACATAAAAGGGAGCTTTAAATATTCCTTCTGAGGTGGCCACTCACAAATTTATCTCCACCCTTAAACCTTAATTACAAAGAAGCTAGAAATAATGGCGGTATCATCGCTTGCACTTGTTGTGGTCCGCAGTGTGTATAGGTTTTGAAAGCACAGCCCAAGCTGATTTTTTAACTAATAGGAGAGGTCACTGCCTACCTGCTCAAAGCAATTTTCAGAACATTATCTTTTTGAACATTATGCCATAAAAGGCAATGAAGGGTTTCATCAAGGTAGGGAATGTTGATGAAACATACCTGTTCTCTACACTTTTAATAACATATCAATTTTTCATGAATGAGTTTGACATTATCTCTTCCTTTGTCCTGTTTTCCTCTCTTACTTGATAGCTGAAATAGGGCTGTTGAGAAAAAGGAATTATGATGCGCCTTACTGGCTCCATGGAATAGAGAGTAGAGTTTGCTCTTTGCTTTGCTCCCTGACGCTGTTGCAGAAAGGTCATATATAAAGTCAAAACACAAGAAATAATTAGCCTCTATGTTATATTTTATTAGTAGCACCTGAAAATGGTTCTAAAAGTAGCCATTTCATTAAGTATATCCTTTTTCTTTGTACTGTGAAGTAGTTCTCTTTTTAAAGTGAAATGTGATTGAATTAATTTTCTTCGAGGACATGGGAAATTCTTTTTGAGATGAAAGAAAAAAGGAAAATGTCCTGATCCTTCAAGAAAATCATGATGTCCCCTTAATTACAGGGAAGGATATTCATAAGAATATAATTCTATGGAATAAAATATTATAACATTGGTATATAGTTTAAGGAAATATTATCACCCTTTCACTTACCAATGAGTCTAAAAATTTGTTCTTTATAGGGGGCTTTTTTTTGGTGGGGCTATGCTTTTGACTTAGTTTCCTAGGGCTGCCATCAAAATACCACAAACTGGGTGGCTTAAAACAACAGAAACTTATGTCTTACAGTTCTAGAGGCTAGAAGATCAAAATCAGGATGTCAGCAGAGCCATGCTCCATCTGAAGCCTGGAGTGCAGAATCTTCTCTTGCCTTTGCAGTGTCTGGTATAGCAGCAATTCCTGGCATTATATATGTTCTTGTTAAATAGGCACCTTAAGCTGCCCTCTCCATCTTCACCTGCCCTTCTCCCAAGTTTCTGTCTGCTTTCCCTGTCCCCTTCTTGTAAGGTCACAAGTCATATTATATTGGTCCCATGCTAATGCAGTGTGACCTCATTTTAACTAAAAGCATCTTTAAAGACACTATTTTCAAATAAGATCACATTCACGGACCAGAGATTAATTAGTACCTAAACTTATCTTTTGGGGAGATGTATTTCAACCCTTTACACCTTGCTTCCAAATTCCAAAAGTAGTGATAAATGTTCAATGCAAATGTCATGGAAAAGATGCACTATCTTCTCAAGACATTTTTTTTTTTTTTGGCATGGACAGGCATCGGGAATCAAACCTGAATCTCCATCATGGTAGGTGAGAACTCTGCCACTGAGCCGCAGTTTCCCACCCTTCCCTAGACATTTTGACATTACTTTCTAGGGGCTGATTCTTACATTATACTTATATGAAAATTAAACTACACCAAATATTTCAGAGATGTAAGCCTTGGGGCATAAGGAGGCACATAGTTAACTTTATCTAACATATCTTTACAGAAATGTAAGGATGTCTTAAATCATATCTCTGCTATCTGTCATCTTGAGTTTCTTGGTCAACAGAGTATAGATGACGTGTTCAAAGAAGAGAGTACCACAAAAATGCTTGATAAGCTTGAAAATTATTGCAGAGAATGTTGGATTTCCTACTTTATGTGCAATGAGAAGCATAGTTAATTTCTGTATTTGTTAAGAGAGCAGCCACAGAAATTTAAATTAGACAGATCTCTTGGAAAATATTAGCCTTATTTTTAATATATCATTTAATATTTTCTTAAAATATGAGAATACATTATTAAAAGAAAGCTTGGATGATTACATGTTTCTTTCTTAAGGTCTAATATAGCAACAAGTTTCAATCACATACTCCAGTTATCTAATTAGTATATGTATTGTGCATGAAATTGCACAATTAGGACATATAATTCAGTAAAAGTTAAGATGTATAATTAATAGTAATCTGCAATGTCTATGTTTATGCTTTACTTTCAGTAACCAATAAAACTTGTTAAATCATTTAGTGTATATATAGGGATTTAAAGGTCTTATATTTTGGACACTAATTTGACTGTCAAATAATCAAAAGAGAGAGCACATTAATCATTTAATGACTTTAGTCACCAAGGCTATTTTTCAAACTGCCTCATAGGAGGACGAATTTGAACATTCTCAGTGTTCTCATTCATCGTATAGGACTACTTCTGAGCAAGAGCCCATTAGTATAATATTTGATTTTTCATTATTTATAGGAACATGTTATTTAACAGTCTTTGGAAAAAAATGTTACATTATGCATCCTTGTTCCTTATTCTTGATTATAGAACCTTTAAGTTCTGCAAGCAAACATTCCCAACAAAACCTTTGCAATCCATTTGTTAGCAAATCATTATTTCAGTGATAGATTTTTTGGCTAAATTGACTGGCCACATATTCCAGCCATGCAAAACATACCTTACTCTTTGTCCGTGTTCACATAGACACAAATGAGTTAAACATTTGTGGCTGGGGTTTTGAGATTCTTTCAAATGCCCATGTTAATTTAGTGTGTTTCCTATTTGATCACGTATTACACACCTAGAAATACTTAAGAAGTCATTTTATCTTCTTTTTGAATAGGAAGCATTTCAAAGACTTCCATTTACAGCTACTCAGTGTAATCTCTTCTTCATCTGAATGCTTACTATACTATATTTTAATTTAACCCATGACATTTGCTTTCATCTAATATTAGCAGTTATTCGTTTCTACTGATAGAACATTCCTTAAGAGCTATACATCATCGCATTTTTGGAGAGTCTGAGTACAGCCTAGGATATGATAGGGATGAAAATTTATTAATTTTGTTGATTAAACGTAGGAATATTTCAAAGACAATTTACATCTGAGTTTTACAAGTTTATCATTAAATTCTATAAAATTTCTAGTGTCTCTCTCAATATCCACCATTGACCACTAGAGAATAAAGAATGAAGGGATACTAGGACACATACTATGATTGATATCATCCTGAGATGAGTCGGCTTATATTCTATGACTTAATTCACTATTCATTTTCAGTACCTTAAAGTACTACCAGAACATAACGTTCTAATTATTTACATGCATGTCAAGCCAAGCTGGACTATCCTTATGAACCAAATTATAATGCTGTAGTTTCCTAAAACACTGTTTGACCCCTAGAGCAAAGTATTCTTGCATTCATCCATTTTATTTTCCTTCTCTACTAATCATTATGTAAAATTACCTTGTTCCTTTCTTGTGGGTATGTGTGTGTGTTTTGTTTTGTTTCCTTGATGTAGTATTTTATTGGCCATATCACCTGCTCTCATCCCTGCCACCATTAAATTTCCATGAAATCAGGTGCTTTATTCATCTCATTTGTAACTGTGTCCCTGGCATTTAGAGCAATGCTTGGCACTGAGCAGTTACTCAGAATATATTTCTCATTGCTTATTTCCCGAGATCTCTGCCTATTTACTCTTTTCCTTTTCACTTGTGTTGTACATATATTTTAGACGGAGCATCTCTAGCTCTCTGCACTACTGGAGCTATAATCTGTTTTGCATTATTGCTTCTGATGTTTTTCTGTTTGTTCTTCCCACGTATAGGTCTCGAGGACTTAGTCAGATAAGATCATATCTTGATCTACTTAGCACCACTGAAATACATAGTGCTAAATAGTGCCAGCTATGACTAAATAGTGCCAGGCATGACTGACCACTTATTTGTCATCTTAAAATTGCAGGGGTAAATTCTGTTCAAATGAGCAATTGAATGTCTTGTGTCACTCACCAGATCATTCTGATTATTGAGCCTATCTAAAATTATTTTGTGATGTTGACAACTAATATATAACTCTATTGAACTTACAACAGATTGTATTTTAGCGTATATAAATAAATAAGCATAGGTGGCTTCTTAAGGAAGTCAAGTCTTTATCTTCATTTGAATAATCTTGTCTTTTCTCCTAATTTCAGTTTTATTTTGTTTTTTTGTATGTTCTATGGCGGGTCACATTTCATTACTTTTTCCAAGTGAGTATCCCATTATTGCAGCACCATTTGTTGAATTTTTGTTTGTTTGTTTGTCTATTTTGCTTGTTTCTTGTTTTCTGGAAAATACATGGCCCGGCAATCGAACCCGAGTCTCCTGCATGGCAGGCAGAACTCTACCACTGAACTACCTTTGCGCCTATCTCCTAATTTCATTTTGAAACAATTCTGTCTCTCATGCTCAATATTTGACTTTCAGTTATATTCATGTACATTGTTACTTATTTTCAATGTCCTGGGTTGTATGAGAATAAATTTATGGACAGATTAAAAAGTGTAGTAAGAGAAACCATACTGAACACTAATGTCATTATTAGGAGTAGATTTTTTTTCAGATCTGAGAAAGATATACTATATTCATGGATAAAAGGAAGGAAAATGCATAAATTTTCCTTTTTACCCACAAACTACAGGTGAGATTCCAATAAAATACTAATGAGATTTTTTTTGAAACTTGTCAAAATTATGCTAGAGGTTATTTGAAAAATAGGATATGAGATTAAGATTATTTGAGAATTATAGCAACAATGTGGATCTTTCCCTATCAAAAATTAATAATAAATATAAATTACAAGAATAAAATATAGCGTAAGAATCATCTAACAGGTCAACGGAGCAGAATAGCTAACCCAAAAACTAATCTTAATATAATCAATATAATCCCAAATAAAAAAATTCCATGCATGAAAGATAGTTAAAAGAAAGCTTGCTGAAAAGCTAACAAAGAGTCTGCTTTAAGTAATGATGTTAGGAGTAATTTATTTTTATCCTTTGCATTGTTTTTATTTTTTTAATTGTCTATAAAAACAGCATATTGGTTCTACAGTCAGGAAAAAGCATATGCAAAAAACTTTTAAAAGTGTCTTTGAGACAGGATAATAAAATATAACAATACAATAGATGATTATGTTAAAATATAAATCTAACCCAAAGAACAAAGCAGAGTCTTCTTATTTAATTTTAAAGTTGGAATAGATCTATGAATTTGGGGTATATTAGTCATCCCAATAATGTCATTCAATTTAATGATCTTTTTTATTTTATAGGTTCTGTCAATGGACAGAATATCTGGACAGAGGATCAATAAAGAAACAGAGAATTTGAATAATGCAATAAACAAACTAGACTTAACAGACATTTATAGAACATTACACCCCACAACAGCAGGATATACCTTTTTCTCAAGTGCTCATGTATCATTCTCAAGGATAGACCATATGCTGGGTCACAAAGCCAGTCTCAATATATTTAAAAAGATTGAAATAACACAAAACGCTTTCTTAGATCATAAAGGAATGAAGTTGGAAATCAATTTTAGGCAGAGTGCCAGAAAATTCACAAATAAATGGAGCCTCAACAACACACTCTTAAACAACCAGTGGGTCAAGGAAGAAATTACAAGAGAAATCATCAAATATCTTGAGGCAAATGAAAATGAAAACATGACATACCAAAATTTATGGAATGCAACAAAGGCAGTGCTAAGCAGGAAACTTATTGCCTATGCTGGTTCGAAAGGATGTATGTACCCTAGAAAAGCCATGTTTTAATCCTAATCCCATTTTGTAAAGGTACTCATTTCTTCTAATCCATATTCAGAACTGTATGTTTGAAACTGTAATTAGATCATCTCCCTGGGGATGTGATTTGAACAAGAGTGGTTGTTAAACTGGATTAGGTGGAGATGTGTCTCCACCCATTTGGGTAGGTCTTGATTAGCTTCTGAAGTCCTATAAAAGAGGAAACATTTTGGAGAATGAAAGAGATTTCTGAGAGAGCAGAGAATGACATAGCCGCAAGAAACAGAGAATCTACCAGTCTACCTTTGGAAATGAAGAAGGAAAATGCCTCCTGGGGATCATGAAAAGAAGCCAGGAGAGAAAGCTAGCAGATGATGCCACGTTTGCCACATGCCTTTCCAGATAAGAGAGGAACCCTGACCATGTTCACCATATGCTTTCTCACTTGACAGAGAGACCCTGAACTGCATCGGCCTTCTTGAATCACGATATCTTTCCCCGGATGCCTTAGATTGGACATTTCTATAGATTTGTTTTAATTGGGACATTTTCTTGGCCTTAGGACTATAAACTAGCAACTTATTAAATTCCCCTTTTAAAATCCATCCCATTATATAGCTTTATTTATAAAGCTGTTATATTGCATTCTGGCACCTAGCAAATTAGAACATTGCCCTAAATGCCTGTATCAAAAAAAAAGAGAGAGCAAAAATTGAGGAATTAACTGTCCACTTGGAAGAAATAGAGAAAGAAGAGCAAACTAACCCCAAAGCAAGCAGAAGGAAAGAAATAATGGAGAGTAGAGCAGAAATAAATGAAATTAAGAACATGAAAATGATCAAAGAATCAACAAAACTAGAAGTTGGTTCTATGAGAAAATCAATAAGATTGATGGATGCTTAGTGAGGTTGATAAAAAGAAGAGAGAAGACACAAATAAAATCAGAAATGGAAGAGTGGACATAACCTCTGACCCCATAGAAATAAAGGAAGCAATGAGAGGACACTATGAACAACATTATGCTAATAAACTCGACAGTGGACATGAAATGGATAACTTCCTAGAAATGCATGAGCAACCAACATTGACTCGAGGATAAATAGATGACCTCAACAAACCAATCACATGTAAAGAAATTGTGTCAGTCATTAAGAAGCTCCCCAAAAAGAAAAGTCCAGGACCAGATGGCTTCACATGTGAACTCTACCAAACATTAAAGAAAGAATTAGTACCAATCCTGTTGAAAATCTTCAAGAAAATTTAAGAGGAGGGAAAGCTACCTAACTCATTCTATGAAGTCAATATCACCCTCATACCAAAGCCAGACAAAGATATTACAAAAAAAAAAAGAAAACTACAGACCAATCTCTTGTGAATATAGATGCAAAAATCTTCAACAAAATTCTTGCAAATCGAATCCAGCAACATATTAAAAGAATTATACACCATGTAGGATTCATTCCAGGTATGCAAGGATTGTTCAACATAAGAAAATCAATTACTGTAATACACCATTTCAACAAATAAAAGCAGAAAACCACAAGATCATCTCAATTGATGCAGAAAAGGCATTTCACAAAATTCAACATCCTTTCCTGTTGAAAAAACTTCAAAGGATAGGAATAGAAGGGAACTTCCTCAATATGGTAAAGAGAATATGTGAAAAACTCACAGCTAACATCATCCTCAATGGAGAAAAACTGAAAACCTTCCACCTATGATCAGGAACAAGACAAGTATGTCCACTATCACCATTGTTATTCAGCATTATTTTGGAAGTTCTAACCAGAACAATTAGAATATAAAAAGAAATACAAGGCATCAAAATTGGAAAGGAAGAAGTAGAACTCTCACTGTTTGCAGATGATATGATACTATATGTCGAAAACCCAGAGAAATCCACAGCAAAACTACTAGAACTAATACTAAAGTTAGTACAGCAAAGTGGCAGGTTAAAAGATCAACAATCAAAAATCTGTAGTGTTTCTATACACTAGTAATGAACAATCTGAGGCGACATCATGGAAAAAATTCCATTTACAATTGCAACCAAAAGAATAAAATATGTAGGAATAAATTTAACTAAAGAGACAAAAAACCTATACCGAGAAATCTATAAGAAATCATTAAAAGAAATCACAGAAGACTTAAATAAATGGAAGAGCTTACCATTTTCATGGATTGGAAGATTAAATATAGTTAAGATGTCAATTCTACCTAAATTGATTTACAGATTCAATGCAATACCAATTAAAATTCCAAAAACTTACTTTTCAGAAATGGAAAAACCAATAATCAAATTTATCTGGAAGAGCAGGATGTCCTGAACAGCTAAAAGTATCCTGAGAAAGAAAAATGAAGTCAGAGGTCTCACGCTACCTGACTTTAAGGGATATTATGAAACTGCAGTGGTCAAAACAACATGGTACTGGCATAAAGATAGATATGCTGACCAATGGAATCAAATAGAGTGTTCAAATATAGAGCCTCTCATCTATGGACAATTGATCTTTGATAAGGCAGTCAAGCCAACTCACCTGGGACAGAACAGTCTCTTCAAGAAATCGTGCCTAGAGAACTGGATATCCACATGCACAAGAATGAAAGAGGACCCAAATCTTACATCCTACACAAAAATTAACTCAAAATGGATCAAAGACTGAAATATTAGATCTAAGACCATAAAACTGTTAGAAGAAAATGTAGGGAAATATCTTATAAATCTTATAATAGGAGGTGGTTTCCTAGACCTTACACCCAAAGCATGAGCATTGAGGAAAGAAAGAAAGAAAGAGATGGGAACTCCTCAAAATTAAACACTTTTGTGCATCAAAGAACTTTGTCAAGAAAGTAAAAAGACAGCCTACACAATGGGAGACAATATTTGGAAATGATATGTAAGACAAAGATCCAGTATCCAGACTATATTAAGAGACTGTTCAAATCAACAACAGAAAGACAGACAACCCGATTACAAAATGGGCAAAAGACTTGAACAGACATTTCTCAGAAGAGGAAATACAAATAGCCAAAAGGCACATGAAAAGATGCTCAACTTCCCTGGCTATTAGGGAAATGTAAATCAAAACCACAATGAGACATCATCTCACATCCACCAGAATGGCCATTATCAATAAAACAGAAAAATGACAAGTGCTGGAGAGGATATGGAGAAAGAGACACACTTACCCACTGTGGGTGGAAATGTCAAATGGTACAACTGCTGTGGAAGGTGTTTGGTGGTTCCTCAGGAAGCTAAATATAGAATTGCCATATGACTTGGCAATACTATTGCTAGGTATCTACTCAGAGGACATGAGGGCAAAGGCACAAATGGACATTTGCACACCAATGTTTATAGTTGAATTATTTACAATTACCAAGAGAAGGAAACAGCCTAGATGTCCATCAACAGACGAGTGGCTAAACAAGCTTTGGTATATACACATGATGAAATATTATGCAACTGTAAGGCAGAATAAAGTCATGAAGTATGTAACAACACGGATAGACCTTAAGGACATTATGCTGAGTGAAATTAGCCAGAAACAAAAGGACAAATACTGTGTGATCTTACTGATATGAAATAACATTAATGAATGACTTTGTATAATTTCAGTTAAGAACAGAGGTCATCAAAAGATGGAGATAGGGTAGATATTGGGTAATTGAAACTGAAGGGATACAGATTGTGCAATGGGGATGATTGTAAAAAATTCAAAAATGGATAGCACAATACTACCTAATTGTAATACAATAATGTTAGAACACTGAATGAAGCTGAATATGAGAATGATAGAGGGAGGAGGGCTGGGGGCACAAATGAAATCAGAAGGAAAGATACATGATAAAGACTGAGATGGTATATTCTAGGAATACCTAAAGTGTATAATGATAGTGACTAAATGTACAAATTTTAAAATATTTTACATGAGGAAGAACAAAGGAATGACAATAATGCATGGTGTTGAAAAATAGATGGTAATTAATATTTTAAACTTTAACTTAGTGTGAGACTAAAGCAAAACATATTTATTTGATACAAAATTTATATTTTGACTAGTGCATTTTCTACTATAACTTAATGTGGACAGCTTAATTGAACACCATAAGTACATGGAACCTTAAGTAGGGCACGAGATTTTGTCGGTTTATCCAGAGTGATGCCTCGATAAATCCCAGAAGGATTTGAACAGTGAATAAAAAAATATTTGCAAAGTCCCCTTGGGGGAATGATGAGAAAGAGAGGACATTCAACTTCCTCAAGTGGAGAATTCTTGATATTCTCACAAGCAGTGGGGACAACCAAAGTAATAGGCTGAACCCCCAATCTTGGGGTTTGTTCATATGAAACTTAACCCTGCAAAGAATAACCTAATACTACTTAAAATTAGGCCTAAGAGTCATCCTCAAGAGAGCCTCTTTTGTTGCTCAGATGTGGCCTTGTTCTCTTAGACAACTCAACAGCAAATTCACTGCCCTCCCCCTGTCTACATGGGACATGACTCCCGGGGGTGTGGATCTTCCTGGCGATGTGGAACAGAAATCCTAGAATGAGCTGGGACTGAGCACCAAGGGATCTAGGAAACCTTCTCGACGGAAAGGGGGAAAGAGAAATGAGACAAAATAAAGTGTGAATGACTGAGAGATTCCAAACAGAGTCCAGAGGTTATCCTGGAGGTTAATCTTATGCATTAAATAAATATAACCTTTTTAGCTAAGGCGTAATAGAGAAGGTGGAGGAAACAGCTTGAAAAAGTAGAGCTGTGTTTCAGTAGCCATGTTTCTTGAAATTGATTGTATAATAATATAGCTTTCACAATGTGACTGTGTGATTGTGAAAACCTTGTACCTGATGCTTCTTTTATCTACCTTATGGACAGATGAGTAAAACATATGGATTAAAAATAAATAAATCATAAGGGGAACAAATGTTAAAATAAATTTAGTAGATTGAAATGCTAGTGATCAATGAAAGGGAGGGGTAGGGGGTATGGTATGTATGGAATTCTTTCTGTTTTCTTTTTGTTTCCTTTTCTTAATTGATGCAAATATTCTAAGAAATTATCATAATGATGAATATACAACTGTGATAAAAAAAGAATGTTCATACTGTATGTTGATTGGTTTTATTAATATTTTTTAAATGACAGAGAACTGTAGTTGTTAAACTCTTTCAATGTGACCTATAGAAAAAAAGCATATTTTCATTATAATTCAAGGCACAGCATTTATTAGTCAAGTTCCACGTGCCATGCACCATTCTATATCTGTGCTGGGGATTCAGAAATAATCAGAACAGTAAATAATAACTGCCCTCGTAGAGCTAATAATCTAAACAGACACACACCCACCTACCCACACACTTAATTATCACTTAATTCCTTTATATGAACAATGAATTTGGCAATTCTTATAACATCTATCCAGATTTATCCTATTTGCTTGTTTTTTGGTCACAAACGGTAAAATTGGTAGCTCTTTAGGAGTCACTACTTGATTTCAAAATACACTCATGGGTCATTTTACAAAACAGTACCACATAGCTATTACATACATTTAACAGAACCATTAAAACGATCTAGATTTCATATTTCTTAGAATTTATGTTTCACTGTTGACTTATATCACCAATTTAAACATCCAGTCCATTTCATTAAGCTGCTTTGGAGATAGAACTCTCTGAATCTATGTTTATGTAACCTATTTTTAATCTAAATGGAGAATCATATTTATTTATGTCAAATTCTTCTTTATGGGAATCAGCCTATCATTCCAACCTATTAAGATTTTTGAACCCTGCCACTGTCATGAAATATATTAGATAATCCTCCTAATCTGTGTCACACAAATATGAAAATGATGGCTTCTTTTTCATGATCAAAGTCATTGATAAGCATATTGAAAAGTCCTTTAGTTCTCCTGTAGAGACCTCCCCTTATTGGCATTTGTCCACTCACCAAGATTTTAGAATTACATATCCATATCAAAATATGTGTCTCCCTTATTATCATATGTCTCAGGCTATATTTTCTCATTGTACAAAAAAAATCCGAATATCTTTTCAAATATGTAACTGAATTTATGATTTGTATATTCCCTGAAATAACCATGACCCACTGAAAAATGTATGGTAAGTTTATGTTTATCCTTGCCCCATCCAGTCACAACTAATAACCTTCAGCTTACAAATTCAACCCGAGGGCAAATGAGATTCGGATATCACAGCATACTGGGAATCTTTCTCAGAAATGAAGCATGGTTTCAGCCCAACAATCTTTTCCAGGCATGTAGTGCAGGGGTAAACAGTGCCCTTGGTGTTCAAAAGATCATTTAACTATTCTTCCTCACTCTACTAGCGATTTGCAACTGATAGGGCTTGTGTCTCTGTCATAGGGTTGGTGTCCATGTCTTGAAGAGAATTGGAATCTCGTGAGCTGGTGTTAGAAACTCCAGCTAATTCAAAGACCTCCATTTGCTGGCATGGCATGTTAACTTTGGAGTAACTTACATTCACCTCGTGGAATATTATTAATAGTGTATTATTAACAGAATGGTATTAACGGGACCTTTTCTTTAGATAAGAGCACAGAGCAAGGAATTAGCCAGGGATGTGTTTGAATCCTACTCTAATCACCAATGAGCTGCATTAATTTTGGTAAGATCTTTAAACTTTCTAAATCTCCTTTTCTTCATCAAGAACCTGGAAATGTCAATGCATACCTCACCCACCTTTAGTACATATGTATCAATTTTAAAAATGATTCAGACCTTCTTCTATAGGAACTTAGAATTGTAATCCATGGTAGAGGCAGGAGAAGAGTTCATTCTTACAGCATGAGGCTGTACTAGCGATGCTTTAAGAAACTCTATCTCTGTGTAAGCTTCCTTCATTCTCATTGTTTTCAACCTTTCTTCCTCTACCTTGCTGAAGTTGAAAGCACAGGGAATTTCTATTATTACAGACATTTATATACAAGACTTAATAACTACTACTTCTGGCTCCATTATTTTAGGCAGATCACTTAATCTCTCTGAGTCTCTATCCCCTCCAATGTAAACAAGAGATAGTGTTTTAACAATTAAAAATAATACATGTACAATGATTGACACACATTGAGTGCTCAATAAATGATGGCCCCTATTATTTATGTTTTTTTTACCCCTATTCAGTTAAAGAATGTGATTCCTAAAAACAGGAGAAGAAAAAGGTCTTCCTATAGGGAGAGTACTCTCTCATCTCACAGAATTGCTTTAACTTTCAAAAGTTACCCTTCAAATATTTCCCTACTTTTCTCTTTAGGCAAATAACTAATAAAGTAGATGAAAAGTCAAATTCCCACGGAGGAGGAAAGTCCAGAACAAATATTTCTGGCAGAGTATTAGTGAGGACATCTTACCAGGAAAAGGTAGAGAATTGGTAATAAATACGATGGACATTTAAATCAGGCAGACAGAGTTGTTTATGCACTTAACCCAGCCATTAAATCCAGTCTGAATTTTGCATTTAACCCAGACACTATGTGTGATTTACTTATCGTATCTATTTCCTCTTCTACAAAATGGGCATAATAATAGTATTTCATCATTGAGTCTAAAGTGGAAGAAATACATGTTTATGAGCTTACTCCTTAATTTATCTTCTAACAGGTAGTAAATAACCAATAAATAGAAATTATGGTCATTTATCCTTTTATGTGTCCATTTAAAACTTACTTTCATTTTTTAAAATCCTTCATTAATGGTGGAGGTTAAAACTATTTTACCTTTGGAATATGGCTTTTATTAATGTAATTACTGCCCAGCACCCTCATATAAGACAATTTAGATGCCTTGTAGTATTTTCTATAAATCAACTCACGCCAAGCTGCCAAGGGCTTTGACTGAACACAGAATTTATATACTTGCAAAGAAAAATAAATCATAATCCCAAGAGATACCTAATATCTGTCAGCAATTTTAGTCATGGAAGGCCATCGATAAATCTTGTTATTGCTTAGCTACTTTTGCTGTTGTCATTGTGGCTGTAGTTAATATTATCACTAGATGGTCTAGTATTTCATATCCTGTTTCTTAGATCAAACCTAACTTCCAGTGTCATCACTGCATTCTTCAATGGCAGTTCACACATTTCCACCAGTGTGTGGGAGAGGGGGATACTATTTTCAGAATACTTCCTAGGCTCAGTTGTGACACTTAAAAGATTTCCAGGTTTCCTAGCTAGGAAAGAAAGACAAGAGTGGGGATTCTGTGAGTCCTAGCTCAGATCAGTAAAATTAAGCTTCGGTTTCATTTGGCTTCCTTGTTCTCATATAAGATTTTGGAAATTCCAAAACATCTGCTAGGTAATTTATGCTCCCATGGAGTCTAAGGGACTTCTAAAAGGGAAAATTCATTTTCAAGTTTTTATAACCCCATTTTATTCTCCTTGGAGGTCTCTACAGAGAATATGATTAACCTATTTGAACGACTGAGTAAACTACCTAAAAATTCAAGTAATTGGTCATTACTTATTAAACAGGCATTTATTATAAATCCACTGTGTTTCATGAATTGTAGTACAACTAAGGTTACAATGATAACTAGAATATTGGCTCTGACTTAGAGCCTCTTTGGTCAAGAGAAGGTAACAGGCATACATATAAAAATTCAGCAAATTATTGTGTATGTTATGTCAGAGATAGGGAGAATCTATTGAAGGAGAGAGGGAAAAGGTATTTACGTTTGAGTCTTTTCATCTATTTGTGTCTTCCCAAAGAAGACAATATTTGTGGCATGAGAAGTTAAATATATGTACAAGGGCTTAGACTATCAAGAGTTGAATTGGGAGAAAGAGCAGGTTGGAGTCTAAACTGAAGAGAGAGAGAGAGAGAGGAGAATGCAAGGGAGGGGAAAGATGAGGAGAAGAGGAAAAATATAGACAGTGTTCAAATGGTAGGCATTGGATATTAAACAGCTTATCACTAGTAACAGGGTATTGATGAGATTCTAGTGGTAACAGATTATTGGTACAAATATCCAGGCCCTAAATCCATAAATCTAGTTAATCACATATTCTTTTCAATTCTCAACCCCAAAGAAAGCAATGTGTAATTATCTTTCCAAGAGTAACCATTAATGTGAAATTTTAAAATTCTGCCCCTCTGACTCCAAACATCATTAATGAAAAAGAAGTTTTATAAAGTAAATCAGAGGTTTCTCATGTAAGTGAAGTTTCTGAAACTCTTCTAACCCATTAGTGATTTTTATCATCTTTCTAGCTACTGACAGAATCTAGCCTTTCACAATTTGTATGTGTGATTGAGATAAGCCTGCAGAGATGCAGGTAATCTTATAAACTGTATTATCAGCTACATTTGTTAGACTGAACTAGAAAACTAGGGAATGATTTTTACTATAGTGTTTCTATATTTCTAAACTTATTTCTAATAGAAAACAGATATATTCTTTATTAAATGCTTAAATAATTTAAATTATTTATTAAAAGAAATTGGACAATTCTTTGAACTTAAAAGATAAATTCTAAATTTAATATTTGATTTGTAGAAAAATCTTAACGTGCTTTCATTAATGTAGTCTAACAAAATTGTGTCATTTGCCAGCAATTTACCTTATAAAATAGTACCGAATCTCTAAAATTCTAAAAATAAATATAATAATGAATATTTGCTTTAAAATCATATTTAATCAGTGAAGTTCAATTTACAAAGGTGGTCCGAAAGTAGGCATTATGCCAAAATATTCTAATTACTTAATTTTGTATTTCACCTTGGAAACAAGATTAACTACATCACAAAACAGAGTTTATAATTATCAACCATGTTTCGAATTATGCTCTGAGGTTATAGAATAGCTTTTAATGCCACTTTTCAGTTTTATCATAATTGACTTGCAGTTTCTCACAAGTTCTAGCGAATTGGAAAAAAAATAAACCTTAAGTCTATTTTACTCCAAGGTAGTAAGTCAGCAACCATCAAACAATAATGTGCTGGTTTTATGTTTGCATAGATTTTTACAGATAATTATTTTTCTTAGAGTCAGCACACGACAGGCTCAAACATGAGAGTGGATTAATAAATTATGTTAATTGAGATGATTGAACTCATTTTCCCTTGAGCTTCAGTGCACACTGATCATGACAAATGGCAGGCAAACATTTACACAGATTAATAGAGAATTCAAATTTAAATGTATCAATAACTATTATTTTAGTTTTTTTAACTTCTTGAATAAGAGCACACCCATTACAGGTATGTGGAGAAGAAAAAAATAAACCTTGTAAATTAATTACAGACAGAGACTCACCAGTCTCTGGGTATCCTGGGTAGGACTGGCTGGCTAAAGTGAAGGCTTCAGATTAGCCAAGGTACTGAGAATGGTGACCCAGCTGTGGAGATGCAGAACACTTCCGTGCTGCAAATGAAATATTTTTCATTTCATGAAGCAAATGGTGGACTGGGGCTTCTAAGGAATAACTAGGCATTGCCTTCACCCTGCCTGATCTCTTTCCGGTGTAAAGATGATGCTTCTGCTTCCCACACAAAGGGAGAGTTTCTCAAGGGAAGAAATAAGACACACACACACATATATATATATACAGCAAGACTAAATTAACTCAATTTTTAAGGTATTGCCAGACAAATATTGTGAAGAATCTTATTACATTTTGTTGACCTAACTTTTCTCACAGTGGTTAGCAGGACAAGCAACAATGTAAAAACACCTTAATCCCAAATCACGTGTTTATCAGGAGTGAGGCATCCTAAACAATCCATTTTTTTCCCCTTGGAAGTGAATAGTACACATCATCATGGGTGGTAAGCCATGAACTCCGAAAATCTTTCAAATCTTTAGATAGAATGACTAATCTGAGTTGATCTGGAAGTATAAATATTTGAGGATAACATTTCTAGGTCATTTTTAGATCAATATTCCTGCTCCTGAAAAAGTAAATGTTTTTTTTTTTCTTCCAAGTTTACTTTTTAGCTGTAATCTAATCTGGAATCAGGAGAATGCATTTGTTATCCAATAAGATTTGTATTAAAGATAATGATACTAGTCATACAACTTTGAACAGCAAGCAAAATTCACAGATATTCCACATTTCTACAAAGAAATTTTTAAATATTTGAAATACAAAGCAAAACAAACTTTTAAAGAAATGAAATATGAAAGCTTCCATTTCTGGGTAGATCATATATTTTAGAGTTTTCTTGTATACATTGGTTAGTTATATTCTCTAGTATAATCATTCTATAGCCTCTTGTGTCTTCCTTTTGTTATGTTAAAACAACAATCCAGACACTTGTCTCATATTAAGATAATACATATACCAGTTATTTAATCAGTATGTCTGGAAAATATTAATGAAAGGTTGAATCATGCACTGAAGCCTAAATAGAGTGAGAAAGTGGAACTTACATTTCGTCATTATGATGGATATTTCTTCTTAATCTTTGGTAAACTACAAATCACCTCACATGAAAAGTCTTTTAGGGATGGCAATCGATTGGTTACAGATTGAGTTTTTTATTAGCAAGCATTCCACTTACTGAAAGTTTTCTCATTTACACAGTATAATTACTCAGTCTAAACTTAAAAATATAAACCCTCAATTTTTTTTCATGTACATGGTTGACCTTAAAAATTCCTATTTATAGAAATTATTATTCCCAGTTACAAATCTTCAGTTTAGCAATTGGGATGACATCTTCACTTTCAAAAAACTTTTAAAGAGCTGTTTACCATTATAAAAGTAAAAATTGTGGCTGGATAGCATAAATCATCATTCGACAGAAGCAATGGCGCTAGATCATGACGCACAGAGCAAGATAGCTAAATCATGAAAAGATAGTGCTTCGTGGAAACGTAGGTTTAGACTAAAAAGGATAGCAGAATATGATGAAACTGTATGAGTAGAAAGCATTAATGTACATTGTACAAGAACACATTCAATTAGAATGTATGCATAAACTCATTAAAGGGATTTCCTTTATGAGTAAGGAGATGGAAATTAGAATAAAGTGTGAGGATAAAGGGATAAATTAATTAGAAAATTTTATTATCTCTATTGAATTGAGTTAAACCAAAAAAATTGAAGGAAAAATAATAAAATCTTTTCCGAATTTACTCAAATGAAGAAACCAAGAAACCAGGAAAATTACCAGTACTTTCTCTTTAGCTAGCAATATAAAAAACTAAAATGGTTTTGAAAAATGTTGAAATTAGAACATTCTTGATGATGTAAATCAACTATACAGAAAAAAAAAAGTAGACAATGTTTCTCATAACACAGAACCCAAAGAGGTATGAAGTTAAGAATGTGTAAAAGCACTTAACACATTTAAACGGCAGGCACATAGTAGGGCTTTACTAGGGGCAGGGATTCTGTTAAAGATGTGGCATAGTCCATCTAAAAGCATGGCATAAACTCCCTCTGCATTTTGGCTACCCAGCCCAGCTCATCCATTTCTTAGCAGTCTCTTCATCCTATTAAATCTCCACTTTCCTGATTCTTTTTAGCACCTTTTAAAGCTCACATCTCTTCTGTAGCAAAAGGACATCTTTGGTAATACATCTAAGCATGTTTACTCCTCTCCTCTCCACCAAAACAAAGATTAAAACAAAAACACAAACAAAAGTTTTCATTTTATGGCAGTTTTGGTTTTGTCCTTATTGGCTATACTACAACATAATGTGGTGGTTAGGAGAACAATTTCTGGAACTAGATTGCGTGAGTTCAAGTCAGGCTTCCTCACATAAAATCTCGTGAATTTGGGCAAGTTACTTAATTTCTTTGTGCCGCTCTCCCCATCAGTCAGTAAGTCTAAGACCTACCTTATATGCTTAATTGTGAGATGCTTGGAACAGTCCCTGACTCATTTTATATGATTGTCCTTTAAAAATAAATAAATAACCTGGACTTGTGGAGGATATAAATGAAGTTTAATCTGATTTACATACCTGGAGCCTAACTGAAAAACAGTTGTAGCATTGAGCTACCTAATTTTCCTTGGTAACTCTGAGTATAAATCAGTACATTTTCAATTGTCATATGGAAATATTTAGCTACCTGAAAAAGGAGAGATCAAATGTGATTCAGCTGTCTAAAACCTTTCATAATGAAATGTTCCAAATGGTGCCCTTTTTAAAAAAAAAAGTATTTAATTCTAATCTAAGCACAAAACATGTGAACTGCTTAGCTGAAAATTTTCCAATATGCTTGTCTTCCTTCTTAAATAGAACACAGTAACCATAATTTGACTTTTTCATGATGACCCAGGCAATTATCATTATATCTGTGATTTGTTGTATTTTATAGCAGTGAAGGTTGTAGAACGTACTGACATATTCATGGCTCTTGGTGCTATAATATTTGGTCATGTTTATTCTTTTTTTAGTTCTCATTTTATTTGTTTTTACTGTCACTTCCTCTCATAAGGAAATACCTCATCCTCCTTTTTAAAAATTATTTTATTAGAGAAGTTGTGGGTTTACAGAACAAGCATGTATTGAATACAAGATTCCCACACACCACCCCACAACCAACACCTTGCATAGGTGTGGAGCATTTGTCACAACTGATGGCAGCACTTTTTAATGATTGTACTATTTTTTAACACTAGTAACCTTTTATTACAGTTGTTGAAAGATTATTAAAATAGTACTACATTCATACTTTACATTAGGTATAGTTTTTCCATTATACTATCCTATTATTAGCACCTTATATAAATGTTATATATTTATTATACTTCATGAAAAAAACCTGATACTTTTACTATTAACTATAGTCCATCTTCTACAATAGAGATCACTCTCTTATGTTTTATCTTTTAATGCTTGTTCTACTAACATATATGACTTAAGTTTTCCCTTTTAATCACATTCACCTATATAATTCAATGGTGTGAATTACATTCATAATAAAGTGCTACCATCACAATCATCCACTTCCAAACCTTTATACTCAAATTAAATAGAAATTTTATTTGAATTAAGCATCAACCCACATTCTCAAACCCAAATCTATCCCTTAGTAACCTGTATGCTAGATTCTAAATCTATAAGTTTGCTTATTATAATTTGCTATCAGTGAGATCATACAATATTTGTTCCTTTTGGTCTGGTTTATTTCACTCAGCATAATGTCCCTAAGATTTATCTATGTTATCCTAGGCATCAGGACTTCCTTCCATTTTATTGCTGAAAAATTTTCTATTGTATGTATATGCCATATTTTGTTTACCAACCATTGGCCAATTGACACTTGAGTTGCTTCCATATTTTGGCAATTGTGAATAATACTACTCTAAGATATGCAAATATCTGTTTGAGTCCATGCTTTCAATTCTTCTAGGTATATACCTAATAGTGGAATTAGCAGAACAGTTCCTAAGGAACTACCAAACTCTACCATAGTGGCTGCACCATTTTACATTCCCACCAGCAATGAATGAGTGTGCTTATTTCTCTTCATCCTCTCTAAAATTTGTAATTTTTAGTAATTCCTGTAGGGCAAGTTTTTTGTTGACAAACTGTGTACATTCCTGCCTATCTGTGAATAATTTAAACTCTCCCTCATTTTTGTGGGCAGTTGTGCCAGAAACTAATTTTTTGGCTGGCAGTTCTTCCTCTTTCAGTATCTTAAATATATCATACTATTGCCTGCTTACCCTCATGATTTCTGATGAGAAATCAAAAGTAATCTTATTGAAGATCCCTTATATGGAATGAATTGCTTTTCTCTCACTGTTTTCAGAATTCTCTGTCTTTGGCATTTGACATTTTGATTAATATGTGTCTTTAGTAAGTCAATTAGAATTTATTGTTTGAAGGTCTTTGAACTTCTTATACACATATATTTATGTCTTTCATAAGATTTGGGAAATTTCCAGGCATTATTTCCTCAAATACTCTTTCTGCCCCTTTTCCCTTCTGTTCTCCTTCTAGGACATCCATGATGAGTGTGTTTGTGGGTTTTGTGTTGTCACTCAAATCCCTGAAACATGCTCAATTTTCCTCTATTATTTTTTCTATCAATTCTTCTGATTGATGATTTCAGTTGTCCTATCTCTTATTTCACTGGTTCTTTCTTCTGCTTCTTCATGTCTGCTATTTTACACCTCTAGTGTATTTTTAATCTCTACTGTTTTGCTTTTCATCCCCATAATTTATGTTTTGCTTCTATATATACTTTCAAATTCTTCTTTATTCTCACACATTGGTTTCTTCATATCCTTTATCTTTTTATGAATATTTTCCTTCATCTTCTTGCATTGACGTAGGAAATTTGTTTGAACATCTTTGACTAGTTGTTTCAAGTTATATGTCTTCTTTGAAAATTTAATTTGTTCCATTGAGTAGGCTGTATCTTCCTGTTTCTTACTATGGCTTGTAATTTTTTTGCTGATTTATGGGCATCTGATTATCTTGATACGTTAATGCTGAAGGTAAGATTCTTCCTCTCTTCTATTAAAGCTCTTCTTTGATGCTTCATCCAACTTCTTCTTTACCTTTAGAATAGTACATATTAAACTGATCAGATTTTCCTAGCTCTTTTTCATCTGAGACTTGCCCTTTTATGTGGTGTAATTTTTTTTTTTTTTTTTTTTAAAGAGGGAGGAAGGGAAGGAAAGACAGAGAGAAGGAAGGAAGGAAGGAAGAAAGGGAAACATCTTCTTGTTTTATTGTATTTTGTTTGTTTGTTTGTTTTTTACATGGGCTGGGGCCGGGAATCGAACCGAGGTCCTCCGGCATGGCAGGCAAGCACTTTGCCCGCTGAGCCACCGCGGCCCTATGTGGTGTAATTTTAAAGATTGCATTTTTGTGCAACTATTTCACTTCTAGGAAAAAGCTTCCTTTCCTCTGTCCCTTCTCCATGAATCTTGATCTGTTCTGTTTGTTTCTTGCCATAATTTTCTCTTCAGCTCCTATGATTTTATTTAATTTATCTCCCTTATTCAGTGCTCTGTTTTTCTTACACTTTTCGGTTTAGGCCCTCCTGTCTAAAACAGTTCAGTTTAACCAATCCTTGTGTTTTCTCTGTCAGACTTTCCTGCCTCCAGTTTCTTCCCTGTTAGGGTATCCTGATACAGATAGCCAGATGGAGTCAATCCAAAAAGTTTGATCACGTCAGAGGTCTGTTTTGTGTTTATGTGGTCCAGACAACAGAAACTGGATTGGTTTAGCACAGCACTTGCCAGCTTCTCTACTGCAGTTTCCCTTTTAACCCTCTGGAAAAATTTTTATACGCAACACTCTTCATCAGCATGTGTTCTACCCTGGGTCTTTGCAGACTTTGGCCCTTGTGGCTGAATGTGTGTGAGATCCTAACTTGCTGCTGTGAGTGGGATTATAGGTTTTATCTGCTGTGGAAGGAGCTCAGGCCCTGATCAACTCCCAAGTGGCACAGGTCTAAATGAGGAGTAGTGTAGGGAAGGGCTAGTGTGGGACAGAAGTGTCTTTCCTGACTGTTTTATTTTTTCAGAGTTTGTGGAATCCTCCAGAGTTCTAAGTAAGTGAGATTTTCCCTTTTATTCACTGGGTGTTTGGGGGGTGGGCATTCAGAGGATTTTTTGTGATGCCATGTTGATAACATTACTTCTCATCCTCTTTTAAAATTTGCTATTTACCAATATAATTAGCTTTAAAAACAAAAAATCTAAACATATTTAAACTGTGTGTAATATAAGAGTAGGTAGTATCTAAATAAGTGGTTGGGAGTTTCCCAATAAATAGAGGGCAAAAGCATAATGTATGGACTTTGATGTCTAATTGTCTGTCCAGAGACCTATACATTTTCTTTAGATGAGTATACAGATGCCTGAAAAATTGAGTCAAAGTCCTTATATGCTAACAATTTATTGGGGAATAAACTCCATGAGAAATTAGATTGAGGGGGAAAAGGAAGTGAGGTTAGCAAAAGATGATTTCAGAGAGACCATATCAACTACTATGTCTCAAAAGAACCTACCCATGGAGAGGAAAGGAGAGTAATTTATTCATTGGCTTCCATTTTCCATTTGTCAGTGTTTATCTCACAGAACATCAATTCCCTATATATTTTGGTTGTGCCATCTGTCATCTCAGAGCTATCACCAGAGAAGCCAGGTCCTGAGATACCAATGGCAGTACCAAAATTATAAGCCACATGGCAAAGGACAAGTCAGCAGATGTTCCAGCAGTTCACAGTCTCTGGGATAGACCAGGGAAACTAATGTGCTTGTGCACACCACTTGTCTTCTTCTGCCATCATGAAAACAAATCATCTCCAAGGCAGGAGGCCAAAGGGCTTTGGACAAAGCATGAGACAGGTTACTGTTTGGTTGTGTCTCTGAAAGACATAACAGTCTAGAAGCAACTACTGCTGAGAGCTGGGGCAGCCAAGTAACCCTCTGAGAGGTGGCTACTCCCTCCAAGAGCTTGCTTTTAATCAGGTACACTCCTTTGTGACTTATAGGACAGCTCCTGGTGCTCAGAGTTCTTTTCTGAGGGTCATCACAGCATCCAGCAAAGTTCACAACTGTGCAAATCTGTGTGGCACATGACATGGATCTGAATATTTTAAGATGTGATAAGTGAAGGACAAATAAGTGATCTAAATTATATCCTCATTCCTTCTACTTGTTTGATGAACAGTAAAAATCTTGAATGTAGCTTTCATTTTCAACATATATGAAATGCATTCTACACATGTGATATTTGGTTTGTAATATGGCAGGAGACTTGTAGAATCAAAGGAAAAGAGACAACAGTATTTTTTTCAGTTTCTTTTTAATGCTTTGGGCAGATTTTCTTCATTAATTATATCTGGAGCTTGAATTATTAGTTACAGACTCTGATCATAAAATCATGAATTGGGAGTTATTTTTAGAGATATATCATAAATAGCTATGGAATTAACTTATGTTGAAATAGCAAGATGGGAAGACAATTTAAATATGTATTATATCCCTCATTCATTTGGCAAATTAAAAAAATAAGTATTTTCCTGATGCTCTATCATTTTGGTCATTTCTGCTTAAAACTAGAATGAACTCTACATTTTTTACTAATTTGAAAATAATCCCTAATGAAGTTGACTCACAATGAAGAATTATCAAGCACACACTCACACAAACACAGAAGTTATTAGTCATCTTCATGCACAGTAGAAGCCCAATAATGGGATAAATAATAATGTAGTTTAATTTTATGCCTTTCTACCAAGCACTGGGCATAAAAAAGTCTTCTCACTAAAATGCTAATAAAATCTGGGAACTGCCTTTGAAAAAGAATCGCTCTGCCTTTCCATTTACTCCCTAGCTAATACTATTCTTTTTATCAAGTTGTGTGTTTTTTTTAATTGTTGCTTTTCAAAGAAAAAAGAATTCATTTATGTCGGCACTGACTCTCTGCATTCCTGGGTCTTTCCAAACAGGAGCAGGGCTGGGTTTCAATAATCCTAACTTCTGGGCATCCGGGTGAAACCGTTTGTTCCAAATCCATGCAAATGTTGAATCACAACATCTGAGGAGGGTGATGGTGATTTTGCTATAGAAATTCAGTGAGCAGTAATCTTAACATTGACTGAGGATTAAGTAAATGGTGAGAAAATGGAGATCCCCTTGTACCCAGCAGTCCTTCTAACTGCTAATTTACTACATGATGCTAATTAAATGACGCTGGCTTCATAATGGCAATGTATGGTGCCTGTGTAGGAAAGCTGTTAACATAATTATATCTCTAACACAGGGGGCAAAGCAGATTACAATTATTAGAAAGCCATGGGATACAGACTAGCATGTTACAACATTAGGATGTAGATTTACAATCCTAAATTTCCCAAATACAATGTACGCTTCGTATTTAAGTTTCTATTCATTCAGTGGCATCAGACAGGGATATTTGAAAATTAAATTTCTTCCCTAGGTTATCAGTTTCAAATTTCAAAAGAGAAAGATATGTAGAAGAAGAGATTATTTGTGTATGTGGAAGGGTTGGAGTGGGGAGGAGATCAAATTATATTTAGGTGTGCAATTTCCTGCCTTATTGAAATCTTACCTCTTTTGAAAGATATATAATGTGACAGTTATACATCAAGCTATAAATAAAGTTGGTCTATAAGATTGAATGAACCTTACTATACAATATTGAACCCTACGTCTTACACATTTCTTTGCCTCTTATATCTCATCTTGGTAACATATTATTAAATATCATTCAGAGAATATCAGACTGAAAAAGAACAGATTCTCAAAGGTAAAGATATTTTCAAAGTCAGTTTATCTTATGGAATATTATTGGCACTCAATAGTTCCCTAAATGCAACATTTCACAGGAAAAAAAACATGGCCTATAACAAACATGCCCATTATCAGAAGACTTTGTGTTTTCTAATTATTACTCTTAAAAGAGAGATGTGCAATTTATAATACAAATAGAGTTCACAAATTCAAATAAAATTTAAATGAAGTAAGAATGCACGGTGGTTCTGGGGTGGAATGCTCACCTTCCATGTGGGAGACCCAGGTTCGAGTCCCAGATCTTGCACCCCCCTCAAAAAAAAAAGTTAAATGAAATAAAGGTAAAATTTCTGGAATGAATATGAGCAAAGAGAGATATGAGCAAAGAGCTGAAGTATTCAAATATCAACAAAATGAAAGAAAAATTATATGCCTAAAAACCTGTAAGCTAGTCATATGCGATATGCCAAATATTTTAATTATTGCTGTTTTTAAATTTGAATTCATCTAGATTTCTGAAAATTTTGTAGCATATTAACACCAGCATAGAATATCAAGATATCATAAAATGTGTTTAGAATAACTGATTAAGCAGATGATTAAAGGTGAAGAAAACTGAAATTCCCTATCCTCTGAAACAGATAATAAAATAAATGGAATGTTTATTGATGGGGGAATACTGGTTGATTGCATTATAATTATTAAGAACTTTATGTATGTTGTTTCACTAATTTTTTAAATAAAGCATCTTGCTTTTATTAATAAAGAACTGGAGATTCTGAAATGTTATACAACTTGCTTGAAGTCATTTGGCTCCTCTTTACATTTAGTTATCCATTATACAACCCTTCTACTAGTTTTTAAGGGTGCCAGTTAGACTCAGAATTTACTTTTATAATATAATAGAAATTTAACTTTTATGTCTTATCTTGTTTAACAATATTATTGGCGCAGAAAAGAGTAGAAAGTGATGTTACAAATACTCATGCATCCATTATCCAGAATTTAAAGATTATGTTTATGCTTTGCTCAAGGTATATAGTAATTTGTAAGAGAAACGAAAAATTATGATATCTTTGTGCTTTCCTCCCGTTTCCCCATCATGCCCCAGAGAAATTAAATTTGACTTAAATGTGCAATATCCCTATCCATATTTCAACATTAAATATGTTCCTACAACTGAGGACATTATATAAAAAAGCTTATTTATTTTATATAAATAATTTCAGGCTGTAACTATTATTTTGTAACTCTCTTCATTTAGCTTTGCATTTTTCCATATCTATCTATGTTAAAGGATATGTATTCAATTCATCAATTATGGGAATGGATATATTTATACAATGAATGGAAAACAAGAGTTTAAATAAATGAAATTTATCTCCAGACAGTTGGAATATACTTTCATTCTCAAAATGAAGTTTATTTCATTTTAAGTGACAAAACAGTACCATACATTATTGTGGGGGTAGGGGTTGAGGGTTGAGTAGAGCGGCATAAATTAATTGAGGAAAACAAGATATAATTCCTGTGCTGAATTTAGAGAAAAATTTGCAAAGGAGATACGATTTCTTTGTACCTATCCACTCAGTTTTATGTTTCAATGTGCATCAGTTTGGATGATTTAGTCTGTGGATAACAGAAAGCCAAAATCAAGTTGGCTTAAATAATGAGATGCAATAATTCGCATGACAGAAAGTCCAGAAGTAGTATAGCTTCCAGAATAGCTTTGTTATTCAGTTCAGCTCAGTTGTTTTTCACGAGTCCAATTTCTTTCCATGTCTCTTGTTTGCCATGTCCCATGCATCTTTATGCCCAATGCTGGCATAACATTCACTTATGTCATAATGCAGTTGAAGAACATGAACCATGATTTTCTAGAAAAGCCATGTTTTAATACTAATCCCACTTTGTAAAGGCAGCCATTTCTTCTAATCCCTATTCCATACTGTATGTTCGAATCTGTAATTAGATCATCTCCCTGGAGATGTGGCTCAATCAAGAGTGGTTGTTAAACTGGATTAGGTGGAGACATGTCTCCACTCATTTGGGTCGGTCTTGATTAGCTTACTGGAATCCTGTAAAAGAGGAAACATTTTGGGGAGAGGGGGAGATTCAGAGAGAGCAGAGAATGCTGCAGCACCATGAAGCAGAGAGTCCACCAGCCAGTGCTTTGGAGATGAAAAAGGAAAATGCCTCCCGGGGAGCTTCATGAAACAGGAAGCCAGAAGAGAAAGCTAGCAGATGACGCTTTCTTCACCACCATGGAAATTTTTTCCACCAGATTTGAAGTTACCAATCAAGCAATTTACCATCTCAAGTAATTGACCAATAATATGCATAATTACGTGAATGAACAATGTCATTATTATTTGATTCAAAAAACATTATTAATACTCTACCTTATTTCTTATACTAAATTAGTGTATAAATACCCAACACAATATGTAGTTGAAATATTATATTTCCATGATTAATTGGAAATAAACAAACAGGCTAACAGTTTCAACTCCGTTGCCCTAAGAGAAGAATCTTCGAAATTACATCTCTTGGTTCCAGGAGGACTTTTGAAATCCTACATAAATAATGGGAAGAATGGCAGGCAAATAAAAACACAAAACAAAACTAGATATTTGTGTATGAGTGTAAGAGACAATTGTCAACTGGAAATTTTATAGTAATTCTGAAGAAGTTTGTGGATAAATGTTGTCCTAAAGTGGTTTTTATTCTATCAAGCAAATAAACTATAATTTGTATGAATGTAATCTATTCTATACGGTATAAAAGCATCTGAACTACCTTTGAAATATCTAAGATTGCAATTTAAACTCCAGTTAAAGCCTTTGAGCTTCTAAACTCCATATAGGCTAATTTTTCCTTTACTAATTTTTTGTCCCCTACATATTCTATCTGCTACATAATAAAAGCTAAAAGTTTTATAGGGTATTATGTCCTCTAAATTTTGAGTTATAGTTCATTAGTGTATTTGAATCTAGACTGAGGCAGAGGCAAATTTTGGTTACCAAAAAAGATATCTGTGGCAACCTCCTACATGTTTTTTTCTGGATCCCCAGCCTACAAATTACCTGCAAATATTTAGCTCAAGTGATTGAAACCTAAACTAATTACTTGAATATGATTGTCTGAAATTCAGTCAAGTGTTTCCTCAACAGCATTCTGAGACATTAGCGTAACATATAAGAGAGAAAGACATATACCTGGACTGCACAGACCTGTGTAATACACATTAATTTAAAATTAGTTTCTATTCGAAATAAAGAGAAGCACCCCCTACTAATCATAGAGAGAATAGAAGATGCTGTTATAAAAATCACTATGTGTTTAAGGCATTATACTAAAGATCAAGGCATATAAGTTGATACAAAATATGATCTATCTGTTTAATGCATTTATAATCTATTTGGGAGAATGGAGATTTACCTAAGCCACATCATTATGCTTATGCACAGATATAAATTAGCCTTTAAAAGGAAAAATAAAACAGCAGTGCAGAAATAGAATCAATCACCACGCTCCAGATATTGTCAAAAAGTCTTTAAAGAACTACTGGAAGTTAGATGAGGACTCAATAGAGGAAAGACAGGTTTCAGATCACACATTAAAATTTCAAATGTCTATGGGAATGCATCCATGACTTAAGTACAGGCAATGTCTTGTTATGACATAAGGAAAGCAGAATGCACATGTCCTCGCTGTCCTACCATCTACTCGGCCTTGAGTGGAGTCACAAGAATGTAGACCCAAGAGGTAGAAAATATGCCATTTTTTGTAATACTCAGTAAATCTGGGTTTTATGATAAATGCCTATATTTTTACGTATCAGCAAATAGTAATTATAATAATGAAACATTTGCAGCCCAAGTAAAGCAATCCATGGTTTGAATTCTAACCTTGCCACCAACATGAAATTTTGCATCTAAAAACATAGAGGAGAATGGGAATTACTAGTTCCAATATTGCACCTTAGAGAGGAGAAATATGGTCACCACAGGTGGAGAACATATTGCATGTTTGGGGTAAAAAAATTATACCAGTTTGGTTGCATAGCTTTTGTAGGGAAAACAAAACAAGTGCAAGTTTACTAGTTTAAAAAAGGGAATATAATGTGAAGTTTGTATTGGCTTCTGAAGCAAACAGAACTGATAATAGGTGGGAGGGCCTTAGAATCAAAATAATCATCTGAATGGAAAATACCCATCTCATGAAACAATAGCCTATCATTAGGAAAATACCATTTTTCAAGGAAAAGTAGTCATAAATAGTAAATTCAAAAAGATTTTGGATGAAATTCACGAATTAGTTTTTCAGTCAAAAAAACTTTGTAAATAATATAATTGAGAAGTAAGTATGGAAGTACCAATAAAATTGATATGTGTGCTCCATTAGGCACAAAGAAAATTTAGCTTTAAAAAAGAGACGTGTTTTTCCCCTTTATCCTACTTGCAATTCTTTGGTCAATACTAAGTTAGAAAGAGAGAAGCTGATTGAACAAATGTAAATATAACCTTTCAGAAAGATTGCATGACCTCTGCTCTTACCTATGTGTCATAATGATGAATGAGGTTACCCATCCACCCACTTGTACCATCATCAATTATGTAATAATGCTTTCTTTGACCTGACCTGAAAGTTTATTTTTTCAGACAAGGTACTTTTCCAAGCAAAATCTTTTCTGACCAGGAAACTCTTCAGATTAAAAATTTTTATAGTGATATGTGACTCTAGTTGGTAGGCAGCCATACAAAAAATAATTGATAATTTACTTACACCCCAGAGAATGAACAAAAATACCCATTTATAGTGGTCTTAATTATCTCATCAGTATTTGGATTTTTTCAATATATGTTGCTCAGTACATGAATAGTTGTTACCCTAAAATGTTTATATAGCATAGATCAAAATAGGACAAGGAGGTCATGTTTAATTCTTTAATAATCTTTCTGATCAAAATGTCTTCACATCGATGAAAGTGATTAAAAGTTCAAGCTTATTTTCTGTTATTGGAGTTTCTTGTGATTTTTGAGATTTACTTTATCCTGAGTTTTCTTTATGTATTATCACATTCAGATTTTAAAATTTACTGCTAATCTACCATACTTATTTTAATGTCTAATGTTCAATCTAAATTTATGGGTTATCTTGGTTTCGATTCATGGAATAATTTGAGAGAATAAAGTTCATTAAAATCAAGTGGTGGAAAGATTAATGAAATGTTCTTAAGCAGTTAAGATGAAAAAAATTTAAATGAAAGGGAGATTCTGGAGCCATGCCCAAAGAAGTGAAGACCAACAAGACTGTCCCTTCGCACAATTCTCACAATGAAAACAACTTATACTTCTTTATGAAGATTTCTCTAACTTAAATGATAAATAAATTCACTGAAGATAAAAAAAAAGTTTATTTGAGAGGTGAAGATCAACAAAGAAATCTCATTAGAGATCAAGAGTGGAATTAGAACTTCTTGTTTTTAGCTACTATGATTTCCATATTGGGGGTATTTTATGAAAAGCCCCATAACTTTAACAAAGAGAATATTGATGAAAATAGACCCAACAGAAGGAAACATTACCGTCCAAGAATAAAATGTTTGAGAAATAATATAAAATTATCTACTGAGTGAATGGAAATAGCGTAAGAGGGAATTCCAGACCAGGTGCTAATATTTTCAACATTCTCAGTAAAATCCAAACCTAGCACTGGATGAGAATTTATGAGGTGCCTGCAGGGATTCAAGACTATTGCCTAACAAGAGATTTGAGCTTCCTCCCACTGTGAATTACACATGATCAAAAATTGATAACTTGGATTAATGCAAAATTGATTTAGGTGGAATAATTTCAGTTCATTTTATTAGATTATAAGGGAATCAAAATGCTTTGTATGATAAAATCAGAAACAGAGAATTTTTCTCAGAGTAACACAAGGTCGATTTTTAGAAATTTTTTTTTCTATTGGCACATTGCACATTTCCAGGTCCCTAAAGATTACCAATTTGATTGCAAAGAGAGTAGCTGTCCAGGTGCAGAAATCTTATAGCACTACTCAGCAATACTTATAGAAAAAGAAGAGAAACTACTTCCAAGATAGAGACAGCCAAAATACCCATGAAGAAAACTCATTGAACTCATGATTAAGAATTTTTGTCAGATCAGAAAGCAGCTCCTAATAATGTTCTCAATGATATGTTGAGACAATGAATTTTTTTTTTTTTGCCTCCATGCTTACACATTTTTATTTTAAAATGAAACATTTCCTGAGAGGATTGACCCTAAACATTGTCATTGCTTTAGAATCTGTGATTATTATGATGTGGAGTCATTGGTCAGAAATGAAATTCCCCCACAACCTCGCTCTTATGGAGAAGTCTGATCTACCTTATGGCAATCTTCACATGTGGCTTCCAGAAAAACATTGCTGAGGAAAAAGAGGGCTGTATGAGACAATGAATTTTTTAAGGCTAATTTTTTAAAAGTTGTACCATGGAAAAAATATTTATAATCTCTGTGTATAGCTGTGGCTGCAAAGTTCAATACTTGGCCAATGGTCATTAAGGCATTGTATATACTTAAAACGATTGCTGGCAGCGGTTACAATTCTCACAGCATGATATGGTTTCCAGTTTTTTATCTTACAGTCCTGGGTGGCCCAAAGCATTTGCAAACAAAGTTAATTTGTTGTCATAGCTATTCTTAAAGATCCTCTATATTTTGCTACAGATTTTAACTTATTGAAGGTGCAAGTTAATATATCCGGGGGTATTTTATAATTAAAATCTGACATAATAACATACACTCATATGGAACTCTTTATCATGCTCCTGCAATGTTCAGCAACTGGTGGATTTCTTCCCTCCATTACCTCATTAGTGAGTACGTAGAAACTTCGAGGTCCTTACAGTTTTGTCTGACCAGTAAATCTGTGTGATTCATGGCATATATATTATATAAGGTGTCTTACTTTTGGTATATGAAAATGCCAAAATATTTGAAATAAAAAATAGGATGGAGTTTTTAAAATTAACTTACTGTTTTATTTACATTACATTTGATGTTAATGTAAATTGAAACTATGTGCAACATCACAATCCTTTTGTTCTGTTTTTTTCACTAACAATATATGCATAAATTCTTCCGAAGGATGCCTTTAGGTTCTCAAAGCTATAATCAACAATGACTTTAATCTTCAACCAGGATAGACTATTTGGAGTGTATGATATTCAATTCTTAGCAAAGATACTCAGTAAGGTGTTTAGAACAATGGAGTTAATGAGGGAGAGAGGGTAACAGTGAAGAAAAATGAGGGAAGAGAGAGGAGTTTGTGAGACAAAAATAGCGAGATGAGAAAGCGTGGGTAAATAGCTTATCTGCCTTCAAGCCATTGACTTTAGTGCTTCGTAATATTTCAGAAGAACTATTTGAGAGCATAAGGCAACTTTATTTTGATAACGTTAAATGAAAAACAAACAAAGAAAATCTCCCGCGCCCCATCAGAAGTTGTTTAGCCTGTGTGGTGCTGATAGAAAGGTTGATTGAGGAAAGACATTAAAGGACACAACCCATGCAATTAATGTTAAAAGTCACTGTGATCCTAATGAAGACACGAATTTATGAAATCTCTCAGGTGACTGAAACAAGAGGTGCTTAAACACAGGGGACAACAATGTTTGCCAAGTGGTGTGCTTTTAGAGCTGTGCTTTTCAAACCGTCTGAGTTTAAATGACCATTTCTTTAAAAATTATTTTTGGAATTTTTCTATCTTTTTAAAATACAATAAAAAAATGCATGACTATAAAGAGTTTCCACTTCTGCCAATGATGAAATAGCAGGGCACAAATATATCTTCCTGAGCAATCAAAACAGTGGACAAAATGACAAAATATCTGTTCCTACGGGGTAAGCTGGCAAGTAGTTCAGGGAGAGGGATCTAAGCAAGGGTCAGGTTTGGGAGGCTGGAGTATTTGGAATTTGCAAGGTTACTTTCCAGAAAAGAAGAAGTTATACAGAAAAAGTCCCAATAAATCCAAGGAAGCATAAACACTAAGAAAAATGTATCAAGCACATCATAATCAAATTACAGAAAACCAGTGATACAGAGAAAAAAAGCAACAAAGATTAAAATACCTTGAATTTATTGTTGGAGACTATGCAAGCCAAAAGACAATAAAATGGCATCCTTAATGTCCTAAGAGGGACAAAAAATTCTCAACTGTATCCAATGAAATGTTCTCCAAAATGGCGAAAGACATTTTCATGCATTCAAATGATGAAAGAATATATTACAAATAGTCCTGCACTGGAATAAATACTTAAGGAAGTTCTCAGATAGAAGAAAAATGATATGAGAGAAAACTGAATATATAGAAAGAAATAAAATATGCCAGAAATTTAAAATGCATGAGTAAATTTTTCTAAAAGATATATTCTCATTTAAGAAATGCTTTTAAAAGTAACTTATAATTAAAGCAAAAATAATACCATTTTTGTGTTCTGAATATATGTAGAAGTAAAACTTATGTCAAAAAAACTAGAGGGAAATCATGCAATTAGTTCAGTGACAACATATGCATGTAATATATGAAATCATGTAACATTATTTGAAGGTAATTATGATAAGGAAACAAGTATATTGCAACACTACAATAAACAATATAATTATAATAAAACTGGACAGTTAAAAACCACAGGCAAATTTAGAAAATATTTTTAAATGCCCAATTAATGAAAAATAAGGCAGAAAAAGAGAGCATAAGGAACAAAGAGGAGATGGGACCTACAGAATGCATATTACCAGAATTTAGATTTAAACCCAAAGGTAAAGATGATTTGGTTAGATATAAAATGTCTAAGCCTGCCAATCAAAGACAATAATTGTTAAGCTGAATAAAAAAGCCGGTCCACAAATATACCACTTTACATATGAAGTCACAGGTAGATTAAAATAAAAAACTAGAATAAGATGCAGTATGAAACACTAATCTTAGATATTTGGAATTGCTACATTAATATAAAACAAAGTAGAATTAAGAGTGAGGAGCATTAATAGAGATAAAGAGAGATTTTTTTAATGAAAAGGATTGAATTAAGAAGACATGAGAACCTGAGTATATACGAATGTGATAAAAGGAGTTTGAAAATACATCAATCAAAAGCAGACATAATTGAAAGTGGAAATAAACAAATCCACAATCGTAGTTGGAGATTTTAACACCCCATATCAATACTTGATTTAAAAAATTTAAAAAAATCAATGTGTTATCGAACGAGGCAAGTGGATTCTTTTATCCAAAGTGCTCAAATGACTAATTCCAGAGACACCATGGTTTCAAAGAGAGAAAGAGTTTATTACTAGGGACATAACAGGAGATTAAATGACCTATTAGTTCAAAAATCTGTGACCTCAAACTTCAGAAATTCAGATAGTTTTATAGCATCAAAAGATGGGCAGGTTTTATGCTAATGAGCACAGTAGCCCCAGATGATGTAATTAAAATGATTTAATTTTTGAGCCTGTACAGATTGATTACATGCTTAGCCACAGAATGTGTGTAAGAAAATTGCATCTTTAATATGAAGATGGACATGATTTTTAGTATTATACTTAGATATAGGTATAGGTGACTTAAAGGTTAAAGTCTTAACTGCTGCACGTGTCAGGTGGGCCTATATTTTAGAAATAGTTTTGGGTATCAAAATAACTTTGGACTTGGGGTGTGGTAGTTCTGGGTTGACTCAAAACCCTTCATTCATAAACATTAAAGGCTGTCTTTAGTTATAACAAGACTCTAAAGTTGAAAAACTGGATAAATAGGTACAAGTGAAGGTTAGGCACATGGTGTTTACAATCACAAAGGTACAAGACAAACGCCATACAATCATGATCCAAGATGAAGGCAGCTGGATTACAATTCAAAGAAGTCAGGTATTTCCCTCTGTCTACTCTAACATACCAGAAAGCAAAAGGGAACATTTATACAAGAATTCAGTAATGAAATTATCCCTTAGGGCAGTGCAATGGAGGTTCAGTGGCAGTATTCTCGCTTACCATGCTGGAGACCTGGGTTCAATTCCTGGTACCTGCCCATGAGAAAAAAAAAAAAATCATCCATTAAATCCCAATTTCTCAGTAAATAAGGATAAAAGAATATCCAATAGCACTACCAAACAAGTCAACCTAATTGATGGAGAACACTTTAAGCAAAAAAATAAAAGGGAATACAGGTTCTTTCCAAATGCACAAGAAACATTTAACAACATAAACACTGGGCAACTGAGCAAGTCTCAAAAGAATTAAAAGGATTAAAATTATACCTAGAAATTCCAAACAACAATATAACTGAAATGGAATCAATAACAGACAAAAGAAATCTCTAAAAGCCCCCAAATACTTGCAAATTAATCAGGCATACACTTCTAAAAAGAATAATTGTGAAATAAGAAAATATGCCAAACTAAAAAACTATGGAAATAAGATATATAAAAATGTGTGGGGTATAGCTAAAACAGGTCATAGCAAAATTATAGCTGTAAATATTTTGTTAGAAAAAGAAGATTCAAAACAATAACCTAAGCTTCAAAAAGAAAATTAAACCCAAATAAGTAAAAGGAGGAGATAAAGAAGGTAAGAACAGGAAATAATACTATAAAAAGTGGGATAAAAGTAGGGAATAATCAATGAAACATAAGCTATTTCTTAAAGATCAATAAAATTCACACAGAAAAACTTCTAGCTGTAATGACCAAGAAAGAGAAAAGACAGAAAATAGCAATTTCAGGAATGAAAGAGCTTATATCATTACAGACCATTAAAAGAAAAGAAGATAATATTATGGAAAATTATACAAAATTTTATCTGAATGATCCCATAAAATTGTACAAATATCTTAAAAGACAAAAACAGGAAATCTGACTCAGGAAGAATTAGAAAAATCTGGATAGTGGGAATCAGATTTCTCACTGTTGAAATGGGAGTTTATAGATAAGCGAGGGGAGGGGATGGAATGATCCATGTGGTAATGGATTAGAATTGGAGATGAGTAGGAACTCTTGCTTACCTTAATATGGATATGGATAGCTATAACGTACATATTGATAGATACGTTATTATGCACAGGCTGATGAACTCACATGTATATCCTTGTTCTGCCAGTTGAGAGTAATGAGAATCAATGTCACCCCAGTATCAATGAGCACCCCTAACACTCAGAAATGGTGTTCTAATACCAGTCTCCAATAAAAGGAGCCAGAGGTCCAAGGAGCTGTGCCTAATTCCAAGACTCGTGAGCAAATATAAAAGAAGATCCCGGAGCATCTTGATGTGCCAAAAAGTAAAGAAGTACTAAGAAAAATAATAATAATAATTCACATTGGAAGAGGTGTGCCAAAAGTACACAGGAGTAAGAGCTCCCAGTGGCCAAATCCAGAACGGAGTGAGCAAAACGTAAATAAAACATTACGGATTATAGCCCAAAGTATAAAGCAAATATCCATAAGTCTATTCTAATATAAATAATTGATTGCCTAAGTAAATAAATGGGGAACAATAGACACATCTCCTGTGCAGAAGAATTACAAATAACTTATTCCATATTCAAGGACGGAGAGTATAACTCCCCACTCCCTAAGTGTGTGGCTCCTGCACTAGTGACTTCCTTCCAAAAAGTAGACTATGGTTAGAAAGAGAAAGAGAGTACCTTCACTCAAGACCTGACAAACACAACCTCAGCCGGGTGATCAGGGTCAGTGCCAACAGTCGTAGGTCATCTTGATAGTATGTGCCCTTGAAATGAAGTAATAAAATGGCATAATAGAGGGGCATTCTACCAAATACCTACCCAATAATCTTTAAAACTATTAAAGCGAAAATACGGAAGGCTGAGAAACTGTCATAACCAAAAGAAGCCTAAGTAAACATGACAACTAAAAGCAATATGTTCATCTGGGAGGGATACTGGAAGAGGAAAAGGACAATAAAGACTGTGGAAATCTGAACAAAACATGAATTTTAGATGATAACAATGGACCAATAGTGCTTCGCTGGTCCCAAAAAATGTACCAAACTAAAGCAAAAGTTTAACAATAAGGGAAACAGTTTGGAGCATACAGGAACTCTGTACTATAGTTTCTATTTTTGGTAAGTCTAGAATCATTCTAAAAAAATAAAATTTATTTAAAAATTTTTCAAATTAATCAGATTTAACTATAAGAATTTCAATCTCTTTATAAAATAGATTATTCATGTATAATGACTTTGTTTCCTTTTGGCCTTACAAATTCAGATGCTTTGGCCCTGTTTCTCCCAATATATACAACAAAAGCTAGATCACTGTAACCATTATTATTTTTTATTAGAAGTATTGATTTGAAAGGGAGTTAAATACTTGATGATTTGCCTTTCACATTTTCTGTGTTTCCACAAGTTCTGCTGCATATGGTGTGTGCTTAATAAGTTGAAAGATTATTAAAATAGTAGTAGGAGACTTATGGCATAAAAAGTAGTCACTTTTTTATTAATGAATACAATTTACCATAAGGTACAAACCCCAAATCAAGATAATGCTTTTGAAAATAAACTATTACACAGATAAAGACAGATGTAAATATTCTGTTCACCAGGAAAGTCCATATGAAGTTCTATTTGTATATATAATGTGCTATGCTACTCACTGAAAGGCAGGATATTATTTGCTTTTGAAAATGAATTTGAGTGCCTATGTAGTGTTTCTCTTCTTTCAAGCGCTATGACACAAGTACTATGTTTTCTTACCCAGTTGCTATAGAAACTCTCTGTTATTAGATAGTAATTCTGAAACCTTAAAAAGACTTTTTGAAGCATGCAGATTAAACCTCTTCTCTGGTCAGTTCAGGTTTTTGAAATGCATTTCAGAAAAAGAATTGAATGACACTAATTAAGTAATATTTCTTATTGTCACTATTTTTCTTGTATATGCCATTACTCAGAGCAAATAAGGACGCTGAGAAGTGAGTGAAGAAATCACTTTCATATGGATAAGCTTTATGGGTTTACAAATATACACACATATTATAAGATATATATATAAAAGCTTTAATTAATTGCAAGTCAAATTTGTAATTCATAATTGTAATTGCATAAAAGTTTGCTACAAAGTACACCTATGAAGTGGTCAGAAAAATATCCACAAATAAGCTCATTGTTGACCCATTGTGCAAAATGTATGCTGCCAATATAAAATGACTTCTATTAGAATGTGTCTTTCTGTCTTTTTTTTTTTCTGTCTTCCTACAATATACCATTGAATATATAAAATGTCAAGCTATGGGAATTTAATTTGTATAGCTGAAAAATGTTAGATTATAATGGTAGCAGCAGTCTATTATCCATGGAATTTCCTACTCTGTATAAGTTAATAGCTCCCTTTTAAATGCCTATTTCTAATTCAAAACACAAAGATCAGTCCTACACTGCCTTTAGTGAAAAGCAGGTAAGGGAATATAATTACCTGAAGAAACCAAGGTCTGCTTTTATTTCTTACTCAGAGAAAAAGGTACTTTTATGTCTTAAGGGCAGGTTCCCCTTAACTTACCGAGAATTAAAATGGTCAAAGAAGTAGAAGAGCTATAAGGCAAGGAACAACCTTAAAATATTACTAATACTTTTATAAGAATAAAAACTTAGAGATAGTTGATTAAAGCTCAGAAATTAATATGGGTATATAGGAGAATATGGATTAATTTATTAAGCATCTATTAGTCATACAGCACAGTCATTAGTCACCAATTAGCTCACCAGAGCTTAAAGGATTAGAATATCGAGACAGACTGAAATTTGAAAGAAGCAATTCACTGAAAAACCCTTGAAGATGGAAATAACTGTCTCACATGTATCTCTGCACTCCAGCATGAAACACAGTGACTGGCCTGTAGTAACTGTTGAACAAAAGTGTGTTGAATCAATAAATTAAAAAAAGGAAAATAATTTGAGATTTCAGCAATACATCTCAAAGCTTGCAAAGTTTGATTTTCTTGAGAAGCATATGGAGGGGCATCTCAAAGCTTGCAAAGTTTTATTTTCTTGAGAAGCATATGGAGGGGGAAAGATAGAATCCATTTATTTAGCCTTTAATGTCTTAGTTTATCTAACATTTATGAAAAATTAAATTCCATTTTCCCAATCTCTTTGATTAAAGCAAAATTGAGCAGTTTTTTTTTAAGTGAAAATATAACCTCTGCTTTTTTCTCCTTGAGGTATCTGTCTTGTGCCATGCTAATTATACTAAACTCCCTTAAAAGAAATAAACTAAGACAATATAACCATCCCAATGAAAGGGGGAAGTAGTTGGGTAAGTCTGTGAGCTACTTCTCACCTGATGTCTGGCAAAGTATGGTCCACAAATCAAAAGTTTCAGAATGACCTGGGCGTTTTGAAAAATCCATTTCATGCACAAATCTCAGACCTACTGAATCAGAATTTCCAGGAAGATGAGACGTGAGCAGCCAAGCTTTAAGAATACTCGCAAGGGATCATTATGTGCAGTCAAGTTTGAGAAGCATTGACCTACCAGATGGACATTACACCAAAAGCATGAGTTTGATTTTCAGTTCAAGTATCTCATTGGTTTTCCTGAATGGGTTATTTATTACCAGCTAATTATTTTGCAAATATACCTCTGAGTACAAACAATTAAAAGTCACCAAATACCTGCCTGGCTGTTACCATGGGTCAGTAAGATAATTTCAACTATAATGAGACTGGTGAGCATCAAAAAGTTCACACTGCTTCCTGGGAAAGATTTCAGTTTTGTCTGAAATTCTTAACAATCCTTTTTGGTGTCTAACTTGTCTTTATAATATGCTAGAATTTTCAGAACTAGTTAATGACATTAACTAAGAACTCAAAAAATTAATAATGATAAATCTGGATCCTATACAACACGTTTTGGTCCCTTTCTGTCTTGTCACCCTTATAAATCAAATGTAGCAGCTACAATAATTTTAAATAAACTACTCACATTTTTATACTTGAAGAACCAAGAGCAATTTCAACAATACATCTCAGTGCCTGCTAAAATTTATTCTGTATATTATTTCTGAAATATTTTTCTTGAAGCAAAATAATTCTATGACCAAATATGCTTGGGATATGATATACCATATTATTTGTTTGGAAATTCACAATAGATGCTAGGTTCTGAGATGTTCTGCATTAAGAATATCAGTTTAACTTGTTCAACAAACATTTTTGAGCATAGGCAATAGCTTCTGATATCACAGAAAGGTTGTCCCATACAATAAATTTCAAGAAATACTGTAACATAGTAAAGCAGTTAAAAAATGTTATACCCACATTGTTTCAACTATGCCTATTCCTCAATCCGGAAGAAAACCTGTATGCATGTTTAAGAATTTTGTCTTAATACTTGAAACATTATAACCAGATATTACATTCTAGTTTGAATGTAAATTTCTTGTCAGAACTTATTGAAACTAAATTGAATTATTATGTTGGATTGATAGAACCTGTGAGAGATTTTCTCAAGCTCATTTTTTTTTGCAAAATTATTTAACTAATTACATGTGAATAAATCGTTTCAATTTTATTTATATTTTTGTTTTACCTAACAATTTAATCTTTTCACTTCTTTTTTATGATTACAAAAGAGAGGAATCTGATTAAAATGATCAAAGATGAAAAGGTAAATGAAGTTTGTATTTTTATAAGAGAAAAATGATAGCCTTAGAAGTTCCATGACAAAATAAGTTTAGTATCTCCAGAGTCCTTAATTCTAAATAAAAGTTGGAAGGAGATACTTGGAGACTATTGAAGCAAAGAGCAAACAGAAGAGAAAATATTAGGTATAAGCTACAAATCTAATTTACTATACTTTCTAATGTGAATTTTGTCACCATTTTATTGTATAATAAATATGGCATTAAATACAAATGAGTTGTGCCTAAAATCAATTCTGAAAATATGTGTAAATGTATCTCAAATGAGAAGAGAAAAAGCAAAGGAAAACAATCAGTATGCTAAAAACTGATGAATTCGAATTCTATTTTAACTCCTTTAAGACCATGCTAGATTATTAACAGAATGGATATTTTCAAACACCAAAAATAATTTTTTTCACACAGCATTGCAAATCAGTGTTTTCTTTCAATTTCAGAGTTGAGAAATACTTGTTAAATGAACTAATTTTATTTAAGTGTGTCCATCGATAACTTCTACTGATTTTTATGAATTTCCCTGATTATGATTATCCTTTTAGTGATATATGCAGAAAAGTTTTGAAAGTCTCCTGCATTAACGTATACTTAATGGAAAGAAGACAAGAGTAGACAGGATGTCTGCAGAAGTTTTTCTTTCATCACACAAAAGCATTTATCAACCACTTTGAATCTGAATGTAGCAAAATGTTGATCTATCAAAAAATATAGTATAAACTTCATTGTTAAACTAGGTCATACAAAAATATGGGTGATAGGCTTTGGCTTCAAAGGACCTAATCTTTAGAATGATTTGCTAAAGGTTTAAATACTTTCGTCTTAATGTTTCTCACAGAAACCTTGTCAGTCCAAATTCCATTATACTTTAAGAAACATTCTATACCTAAAAGGATGATAGTTTTAACTTACTTTAAAGTATTTCAACAAAGAAGGAATAAATACATCAAAATTTAATAATTGTAGAAATTAAATATAGAATTATAATGCAGTTCTATTTTATTTTATAATAAAATTTGGAAACAAACTAATATGCAAAAACATACATAAAACAACAGAAAGAAAACAGAGTGAGATTTTCTTTCTATTTTTATGATATTTTCCAGGGAAATCCTCTTAAGGCAATTAAAAATTAAGAAGCCATAAAGGAGATGAATAAATTTGATGACATAAAATGATATGAATACAAAATCAATACTAAAATCAATATTGAAAACACATTGCAAAGACACATGATAAATTGGAAAAAACTGGCACCCAGAAACCTATAAAAAGATGATGAATCAATTTTATATGAAGGACACTTGCAACTCAATAAGAAAAAATGAGAATAAAACAGCAAAAATTGGTCAAGCTGTATGTATTTAATATTTGAATAGATAGTTCATTTATTCATCTCTTAGACTAGTTATTTTTCCATCTCTAAACTCTCGCTAAGTCCTATTATCATATTTTAGACACATTCTCTAATTTGATGGTTTTAAATGTTATCTAATTATTCCTTACTGTGTATTTGTTTAATTGTGAATGAGGTGAGTTTATTTCCATGTGTTAAAATCCATTAATATTTTTTGTTTAATAATTAATTGCCTCTTCATACAATAAAGAGATAAAAAGATACACACCCAAATACGTACACACACAATGCATAAAGAGAGAAAAGAGAGAGAAAGAGTCATAATCATTGTTGTCTGTGAAAAGGGAACTGGAGAGTCTGGGATAAGATTCACTTTCACTGTATGTCCTTTCGTATTATGCAATTTTTATCATGTACATGTTTTATTTCACAATAACACAATTAAAAAAAAAATCCAAAAGTGCATAAAAATCACGTTTTCACTGTAATGTTCTTCTAACTTAAAGAACACGTTTTTTTTATAAATAGAGCAAATTTGTTCTCAAAATTAAGTAGATTATGATCTTCTGTTGTTGCATATGAGTGACTGGAAATCTTTTCACACAAAACGCACACTGTCATTAACAGCATAATGATCCCCAGCCCCATCTTTGCCAGGTGTGGAAATGAGCCTATTGAAGCACATCAGAAATGCTCACGTTTTACAGTTTTAAACTCCATTTTGGATTTAGGTTTTGATGCATAATTCACTGAGATCAAGTTTCAGCAAATTACTATCCTTGATGGAATCCAGATATTCTTTTACAACATCAAAATCTTCATTGGAAAAAGAGAGCCATGACAAAGTTCTTTCAACTACTGCATGTGTGTCCTCACTTCAGTTGCAATAGTAAAACTTTCTTTCTTTCCAAAACCAGTTACTTGAGCCTTTTAACTACCAAAACTTAGGGGAAAAAATTATCTAAATTATGCTTCAGTAAAAAAAGTACAAATTATATTATGTTTATCATTGTTTCTTCCAAGGATGTGTTGAGTTCATTTACATTCAGAAGAGATTTGCCAGCTTTATATTGTGTTTTGGTGATACATTTGGTATCTCCAGAATTCTCTGGCTAACGTTAGAGAGCTAGAGTCAACAAGTTTGTGCATAAATTCATACAAACGTTTGGGTGAATCTGGGGTTTCAGTGTGGACGGTTATGTAGGGAGGATAACAAATGATCTCTCACAGAGCCATGCAGATGACTATTCAATTTGCTGAGCGCTAAAGATATTAACCCTAGATATTTGTTTTTCTCCTTATGTGCTGCAGTTTTAACAGCATAAGTAGCAAATATCAGCAACAGCAGCAGCAAGGACAAATTAAGCCCTGTGTTCTCTTCCCAAAATGTAAGCCCATTATGGAATCAGTCAAAAAGGTGTGGTTAAAAGGTTAGCAGATGTTGCAGTCCTTTAAAGAAGTTGCATTTAATTAAGCACAGTTCACAATCTGTAACCACCTAAAAAGGGTTTCAAAGGTAAAAAGTTAGAGATTTTTAAAAATATTTTCTAAAGGAAAATACATTTAATTTACTAACAGCAATTCTTATATGTTCTCCAGTTACCGTGTACACTCTTAACAGCTTTGTGGTCTATTCTGTGTATTCTAAGATTATTAATTATTATACCAGAAAGGGAAGAAACCAAAACTATGCAAAGATCGAAAACAGTGTTTAGTCCTCTTTTTTGTATTTTAAGGGTTTTCCCTACATTAAATGAAAGTGGTCAAAGCCAGTTAAGTGCTTCATAAAGCTATGTTGATTATCAGTGCCTTTCACTTTAGAGGGAACTTGTAAAATTACCCAATGTCAATTTCCTTCCAAAAGCCCACATTTGGAAGTTAAGTCTATTTCTTTCTGGCCTTCAGCCATGTTCCAGTCTTCCAAGAGTTATTTAAAAATAACAGCTTACACCTTTACAGTGTTTCATCCAATTTTGTTAGACCTCTGGAATCGCAGTCATCTGCAGAGCAGGTGTTTATTTGAATAATCTTTTGCCATGCCTTTACCTACTGTGATCTGGTTCATCAAACTTCCAGTCTGTGTCTTGCCTCTCCCCACTCCAAATTCCCAGTTCAGTGAATCTGTCTAATCTTAATATGTGACATGACTCATCTCTGTTTGAGCTGCAATTTAGTCACACAACAGATTTATTTGAGGGAAGAAAAGAATACTGAATAAAAGAGAATACCTTAAGGAATCTCTCTTCTTCTTTTGATATTGCTATGTGATTTTCTCATTAATTTTAAATAGAAATACATCAATTCACTGTAAGAAGGGTAAAAAAGGAACATTTATGTAATGGCATAAAGATAAAGATTCTCTATTTTATGTGTGCTTAATTATTATATATTATCATTAGACACAATTTCAAATTTATAATGATTAAAAGAATTCCAGATTCTCTATATAGAGAGATATTTTAAAAACCAAGGCAAAGAGGTAAATTATTTTTGATAAAGAAGTTAAGGACAAAGTAAAACGATATTGGCATGTGGTTAAAGGGCAGCCAATGACACAGAAATTGGTCCTTCTGTTCAAATTTTAAAGAGAAATAATCTATATTGCTTGTCCTTCTATTCAACTTTTTTCTCATTTATTTTCTTATTTCTCTGGATGAGCTCCCATCAAATGCAGTAGACACTTGATGGTAAATTATAAATGTCTACATATCCAGACAGAATTCTTCCACTGTATAAATAAATAAAACACTCACTTAGGAGAACACATCTGAACTGAGTTCTTTCAAAAGTCACAGCTGTTTTCCTTTATTTTTTTTTTTCATTATTGCCTTTGGGTGCCCTTTTCTTTACTTAAGGAGTAAATGTAGACCTCAATGCTGGGGATGAGAGGGAAAACAGAGCCACTTTCTTTGATCCAATCATTAAATATGTGTTTCCCTATTTCCATTAGGCTAGAAAATGAACTTAACTGAATTTTTAACGTTGTATTTGATCACATTTAGCTTACTATTAAGATCTTTCTCCATACCTTCCTAAATACTGCCATTACTAACAGAAATAATTTCTCTTTTCCTGTCCATATTTTTTATTATAGGAGAAAATTCCACTGATGAATTTTCCAATATTATCTATTTCTCACTGCACACCTTCGGGAAATTACAAGCTTCATTTTCAACACACGAGAAATAGGTGAGAGCTCATTTTTTAAAGCAAAATTAAATATTGCCCTCTAGAATTCTGTCATACTCTTTTATCTGATTCATGTTTTTATGCATTCATACTCAAAGGGGCACTACATCTAAAAATAAACAAATAAGCCGGCCATGAGTGCCCATAAACAGAGAGACTGATGGTTGAATACATGATATGAACTCAGGAATTATGGCTTAGGATCTGCAGAGGAATAAGAAAACCATATAAAGTTTTGAGGCTGAGGTTTATCATCTGTTTAGACAAGCAACAATTCCCTTTGTAGTGTACAGCTCATTGTGATAAGGGTCATGCTGTCCTTAGTGAAACATACTTTTCTGCCTAATCCTCCAGCTCTCTCTCTGTGGAAAGTCAGAGAGGCTGGCAATTTCTGCTCTTGGTTTTTACCCACCATATTATGTTAGCATGAAAAATGTATTTTGCTCCTTTCCCGAGTTCCAAGAGAAAAGCTCTCAGTAAGACCACAAAATGGAATCAGAAAAATCACACAGATTTAGCAACAAGGTAAGGCGATTAGCCATTATGCTTAAAGATGTCATTATCCAGTAACATTTATTTGTGGCCAGCATCATTGTTTTCTACAAGGAATTTGATTTTCCAGATTTGCTATCTGGGTCTAATAGGAACATGCACCATGGAACTTCTCTACTACTACACAGCTTTGCTTGAAAATAGAAAAGACTGGGCCCCCATAAGGCTGTGCAAAACATCAAGAAACTTGCAGCATTGTTTCTGTGTGTGTGTGTGTGTGTGTGTGTGTGTGTGTGTGTGTGTCTTTGTTTTGTTTTTTAATATCCAAAGGTGCAAGGGGAAAACATTTCTCTTGTATACAAGAAAGAGTGTAAAACTTGTAACTTTTAAAATTGAAAATTAAGAGTTAGAATTATTCCTTTCTTCATGCATTTCTAATCCTTTTTGCATGCCATGGCTTTCACTATTTGCAAACTTTTAAATTCTTGGCTCTCTAGCAAAAATTTCATCTTGAGCTCCAATTTTCTGAGAGCAAAATGTTCTTTGGATATCTAAAATGTAGATGTATGAAATTCTATAAATACCATGATATTTCGACCATGTTTATATCTCTTTTAAATTGTTACTGTTTATCATGAATATTTAATATATTTTGTAAGAATATTTCAAATTACTGAAGAAAAGAGAGAAGATTCAGTAAGTTGTTGGGGCCAACTGGCTAGAAAAATAAATCACAGCAGAATAAATTGCAAATAAAACAGTGAAAAAAAATATGCTTTAGAAACTGAAAAAAATGAAGAAAAATATGTGGATGTTTCTATGCTCATGGATCAGGTAAGGTCTAAGCATGTCAAAAACATCAAAAATAATGGAAAGATTTAATAAATTTGAGTATATGAAAATCTAAAGACAATTCTATGGGAATGAGTAAACACCCAAAAAGTAATTAGCAAAAATAAAGTTACACTTCTAACAGATAAGTACTAATGCCCTTAATATATGAAGAACTCTTACCAACAGCAAAAATAAATCAATAAATAAGAATTTAGCCGAAAGATGGACAAATAGCATGAAGAAGCATCTAATAGACAAAGACTATGAAAGGCTACAAACAAAAAATATTATCAAAACCACTTATAATTAAATAAAGGCAAATTAAAACAATAATAAGGTATTTTTCAGTTATTAGATTGGTAATGATTAAAGTTTGATAATCAGTTGTGTTGGCAACAGTTGGAAAGAAATCCAGAAAACCCCAGAACAACCATGGTATAAAATGGTATAATTCATAAATGCTAAAACTTTTTGACACAGTAGATTCTATAAATTTATCCTATAGTCATTATACCACAAACATGTAGGAAGATGCTTATAAAGATTTTCTTAGAAAAGCCGCTATCAACTTCCACGTCCATCAATAAAATAGTGGTTTAATAAATCCCGCTCCATCCAAAAAGCAAAGTTCCATGCTACAAAAGCCTTAGGAAGATCTATATATTCTAACATGGAAAGAGATGCAAAATGTATTATTTAGCAACAAAAGCAAGTTGCAAGAAAGTTTAAAAATTAGAAAATGTGATAGCATTTTGTTAAAAATATAGTTTTTGAAAGTATGTTTTGCCATTTAATGTCATACATTGAGCAAGTTACTTATTCTTTTATGACTCAGATTATTTCCTCATATGTGCACTGAAAATAGAAAAACACTACCTATTATGGGTTGAATCATGTCCCCCAAGATGATATGCTAAAGTCCTAATCCCAGCACTTACGAGTTTATTTGGAAATAGGATCTTTGCAGATGAAATCAAGTTAAGGTGAGTTCATACTGAGTTAGGGTTGTGTACTAGCTTCCTCACTCCTAAAACAAACACAATGCTATAGATTGGCTTAAAAATAGGAATTTATGCAGATACTTGCCCTTCATAACTCCTCATTGCTCTAGTAGGCTCAGCACATACTGAATCCTTCCAAAGAGTATAGAATAGATGAGGGTAAAAAAATAACTTTACAGTGGAGAAACCTGACAAACACAGCCTTGGGGGACTGGTGAACAAGGTCTACATCAATAGTGACAAACCATATTAATAATATTTATCCTTGATATAAGTGATGAATATAGAACTTTTCCTCTGTGATGTTCCTTCCCTAATCCCAGAACCCCTTATAATCATGAGAAAAATTAAGAAAAATTTCAATACAAGAGGATTCTACAAAATATCTGACCAGTATTACTCAAGATTGTCTAAGTCATCATTTGTAGGAAAGTCTGAAAAACTTTGCGAGCCAATAGAAAACTAAGACAACATGGCAAATAAAGGTAATGCAGTATCTTAGATGGGATTCTGGAACAGAAAAAGACGTTAGGTAAAAATTAAGGAGATCTTTGGTTTAGAATTTAATTTAAAACAATGTATCTGATTTTGGTTTATTAATTATAGCAAATATGCCTTTTGAGCTTTGTTTATAACTTATTATAGTTATGTTTATAATAAGTTAAACTGGTTCCAGAGTATTTGGAAACTCTGTACTATATTCTCAATGTCTCTGTAAATGTAAACATTTTCTAAAAATAAGACATTTTAAAATTTAGTTCCTAGAAATGGGAAAAAATAAATCCATCCTAAAGTATCAAGACTATATCATTACCACTTTCAGAGACTATTCTAGTCTCAATCAGGGAAAAGATATTACAATTGCCCTAACTGCCTTATCTACTTTTCTGTTGGTGGTCTTCAACTGAGATGACAGATGAAGTTAGAAACTGAGAGAATAGAAAGCAAACTGCCTCCTCTGCCAATTATAAAAACTTGCTGATACTTGATGCAAATTTTTACTTAGAAGATTAAGAAAAATGTATATCAAATGAATAGCTCCTAAGGTCAAGTAAATGGAAAAATCCCAGGAACAAGCACATCTCTTCAAATCTGTCTAGTCAGAGACTATTGTCAATATTTTAAGGAAAAGTGACACAGTAAGAAAATTTTCCCTCTTTCGACCCAAAAGGTAGACTCATCTGTTTAACATCTCAGACTTGAATCTGTCCCTAAAATCTTGGGATGAAGACGGTTCAGATATTGCAGGCATAAAGGAGACTGGAACTGTAATTATCTTAGTTGTTCTAGTCAATGCCCACTAATAAGGGAGACTATTGAAGGATTACAGATTGTTTTATCTGCATACCTCCAGATCTTATCTTATGGGTTTTGGCCACATTTGGCCTGCTGTTTATTTTTTAAATAAAGTTTCTTGACATATACCCATGCCCACTCACATATGTATTTTCTTTTGCCTGTGTTTGCATTACAATGACTATAATGGCAGAATTAAGTAGTTGTAACAGAAACCAGGTGGTCTGCAAAGCCAAAAATATTTACTGTCTGGTCTGTTAGAGAAAGGCTTGTTTACCCTGATAAAAGCTGTGATGTCACAGAAAATAACAAGTCACTTTCCCCTCAAAATTGTTGCTAGTCAAAGAGCAGATTCTAGTTGTGACTTTTACCAGTGATTAACAAAACACAATTTAGATGTTTTGAGCACAAAGAATACTTAGAAACATGATTCCTAACTTCTCTACACTGGCCACCTCTTTATATAATATTCACAAAATCTGTCGCCTGAGATTTTATTTTGGATAGACTCACAAACAACCATTTCCTTTAAGGAAAGGACTTGCTTCAAATATCCTACTCTTGGCCTCACTAATTACTATAAATCCTATTTTTTATTTGTACATGAAAGATGCAGACAACCTTTGGGGAATCTCACTCAACAGCACAATGTTTTAAATGATCATGTCCAAGAATTACCATAACTCGTGAAAGAGTTCCTCGCCACAGATTCAAATTTCATTTTAAACTCTCAGTGGGATAAAGACATAATAAAGATGTTTTATAGGATTTAAAGTGTATGTAGAAATGAAGAGCAAAAACTAATAACGCAAAAATGAAAGAGGTTAGTACAATTAAATAGTACTAAGTGTTATGCATCTCAAGGAATATTAAAAGTATTGACCAATGTTGAACATGTCAATCTTGAAAGTTTTAATCTATATCATTACCACTAAAGATTAGGAAAGTAATGAAAAAATAATAAATTTAAAAAGTTAAAATAAATTTCAAAACATTCAATTTAATCTAAAAAAGGCATAAGGTGAGAAAAATAAATGTGGAACAATTGCAATTAAAAAGAAAAATAATGACGTGATAGATCGAAACCCAAATGTGTCAATTTATGTATATTAAATATAAAGTGACTATTTTAATTTAAAGACAAATATTTTCAGACTAGATCAAAACCAAAATTTAAATAGCAATTTTATACTCCTTACAAGGGACTCACTAAATACAAGTCAGAAAGGATGAAATTAAAAAACTACACAAAATGATATACCAGCAAATACTAAACAAAAGAAAAGAAAAATTGACAGACTAAAAATGGAAATAGCCATATTCATAACAGAAACATTGACACTGCTCTATCTCAGTAACTCCTACAAAAACTGATAAAAATAGTAACAAAGAAAAAAGTTAAGATAAAGAAAATTAACAAACATGGGCTAATTGACATAGAGAACTGAAGCCAACAGTTGCAGAAAATACATTCTTTTTAATATGCACAGAAGATTTACTACATATATTTAAAGATAAGTTAATTTATTTTTTATGTGCACACTATTGTTCAAATTAAAGCAATTCTTAAAAAATTTTAAAAGATCGAAATAATACAGAACATGTTCCCTCATCGCCTTGAATTTTGGAATGTTTAGAAATTAAGAAACACACTCCAAAATAGCCCTTGGATGATGGAAAAACTAGTCTAATGAAAATTAGAAAATATTTTCAATTGAATGATTGTGCTGGTTTGAAACTGTCATGTACCCCCAGAAAAGACATGTTCTTTTTATCCTAATCCGATGGCTGGGACCTTTGATTAGGTTCTTTCCATGAAGATACAACTGAACCAATCGTGGGTGGGACCTTTTGACAGATGGAGATGTGGCCCTACCCATTCACGGGGGGCTTGTAATTAGTTTACTGGAGTCCCTAAAAGAGTGGACACACAATGCTCAGAGCCAGAGATGCTTGGAGAGCCAACCCAGATAGTAGAGAGATGAAACTAGACACAGCCATTGGAGATGTTAAGAGTTTGCCCTAGAGAAGCTAAGATAGAACCCACAGACACAGAGAGAGCAATCCACTGGAATCAGAAGCTGAAAGTAATGAACTAGGAGCAAGGACAAACAGAGACCAACCATGTGCCTTCCCAGCTGACAGGGGTATTCCAGACGCTGGGTACCTTTTCTCTGAGACGGTAGCCTCTTGTTGGTACCTTAATTTAGACATTTTTAGGGTCTTTGAATTGTAAACTTGTGCCTTAGTAAATCCCCTTTATAAAAGCCAATCCATATCTGGTATATTGCATTCAAGCAGCTTTAGCAAACAGAAACAATGATAAAGAAAATATGACATATTTTTAACTAGAAGGATGTAGTTAAATTAATAATTAGAAGGATGTGCACATCAATAAACATATATTAGGAAAAAATACGGCTGCTAATTAATGACATATATTTCAAAAAGTTAGATAATTTAAAAGGTACAGGTGAAAAAGAGAAAGGAAATAGCAAAAATGAATAAAATAGAGATGGGGCAAGAAAAAGCTAATTTTTTTAAAGGGGAGAAAGGAATGATTATCAGTACTAGGATGGAAAAGGTTTATTAATACAGATTCTACATAATTAAAAACATAATACACAACATTATAAATAGCATTATATGCCAATAAACTTAAAACTATAGATGAAACACAGAATTCACCAGACCTTACGTATATGACTTTATTGTTTCCAGTACTGGCGGACAAGCCCCTATTGGATAAATCCTTCAGCAGTGAACAGCCATAAACTTTGGACAAAATATAGAAATCAACTGTATGAATAAACTAGAGAGCAGCAGAATCTGGAAAGGACTCTACATTTGAACAGTAAGCATAAGATGGTATACTGAATAAATAATATCAGATGAAACAGACTACGGGTAAAAAAAAACATTCAAATTAGCCTCATTTGTAATAGCCTGAAACTGGAAATAAACTGGGTTTTATTCTTTTTGCTTTTGTTTTGATTTGTTTTGTTTTACAGGTAGGAAAATATAAAACAAACTGCAGCGTATTCAAGAATGGGATTTTTACTCAACATTAAAAGAAACAAACTGTTGACACATGCGAAAACATAGGTAAATTTCAAAAACATGATGATTGGGAAAATAAGCCTCATCCAAATAGGCACAGTCTGCATAACTGCTTTTATATGAATATCTAGAACAATGAAAACTGTTAGAGGAAGAAACAAATGAGAAAACAGTGTGGGGACTAACTGGGAAGAGCCACGAGAGAACTTTTTAGGTTTGAGAATATAATCTATTTCTTAAAAGAGGTTTGTTACAGGTGTATGTAAAAAAAAGTCGTTGAATGTAAACTTTAAGTTTTTGCATTTCACTATGTGACTTTTACTTTAAAAACCATTAAAAAAATACTCTGATGAAATAATTTATAGATGCGTGTGTAACTTTGAAATTCACCAAGAAGTAAAATGGCTTGATGGTTGCATAGAAGGATGGATAATTGAAACATGTGATAAAACATATAGAGCAAAATATTTATTGTAAAGTTTATATGGTCATCATAAAGGTTCTCACTGTACAAGGCTTTCAACTTTCCTTATGTTCAAATAGGTTTTTTAAAAATATTGTAGAGACAGTTATATTTTCCATAGAAATCTATCTAATTTAACTTGTGTAGTCAGCTTATTCAAACACCATAATTACATGGAACCTTGAATAGGGAGTGAGATTTTGTTTGTTTGTACTGGTCGATATGAAGCCCTGATGCATCCCAGAGTAATCTGTGCAGAAGACTAAAAGTATTTTCAAAGTCCCCTTGAAGGAATCAGGAAAAATGTGAAATATTAAACTTTCCCACCTGAGGACGATCTAATATTCTTGCAAGCACTGGGGACTGTCCATTTGATGGGCCAGGCCCTCAGCCTTGGGGCTTGCCCTTATGAAGCTTATTCCTACAAGGAGAAGCTAAGCCTACTTATGAGTGTGCCTAAGAGTCACCTCTTCTGTTGCTCAGATGTGGCCTCCTTTTCTTTGAGCCAGCTCTGCAGGTGAACTTGCTGGCATCCCCCCTGCATGGGACACACCACCCTGGGGTGTAAATTTCCCTTGTAACACGGGACCTGGCTCCAGGAAATGAGCAATGTGGGATTGAGAAAGCCTTGTTCTTCTTGACCAAAAGGCGGAAGTGAACTGAAACAAAATAATTTCAGTGACTTAGAGATTTTTAAATAGAAGTGAGAGCTCCTTCTGGAGTTTATTCTTATGCAGTATAGAGATAACCCTTTGCAGTTTCTGGTACTCTAATCCAATAGTCTTGATTCTTGAAGATTGAATAACTATAGAGTTTTAGGGCGTGCCCATGTGATTGTGAAAACCTTGTGACTGACACTTCCTTTATTAGTATATGGACAGATGAATATGAAGAAAATGACAAAAAAATAAACAATAGGGTGGGATGGGAGATGGGATGCTTTAGTTATTCTTTTTTCCTTTGTTCTTATTTTTATTTTTGGAGTAACAAAAATGTTTTTAAAAATGTATTGTGATGAACACACAACTATATGACAATACTGTGAATCACTAATTTTACACTGTGGATGATTATATGGTATGTGAATATAGAATATATATCTCCATTTCTAAAATATTGTAGGGGGGAAAACTCACAAAAGAAGAAAATCGAAATAGCTCTCTATCAAAGATGTCATGAATAAAAATCTCCCCACATACAAAACATCAAATCCAGATGACTTCATGGAGGATTCTCTCAAACATTCAGGGAAGAATAGGCCCAAATATAAATATTTTCATAGAATAGAATAAGAAGGAAAATATTCCCCAAATATTATTGACATATAACCATTGACATAGTGACACTATTGTTATAGTTTACAAGGACATTACAATGAAAGGAAATGGCAGCAACCCTGTAGAAAATGTTACCTAATTAAATCCAACAATATACTGAGGGAAAATAGATGACAAGCAAGTGTTTTATTAAAGGACAGTAATGATGACAATATCAACCATCACTCAATGTAATTCAACCATTACAGAATAAAGGAGAAATAAAGATCATTGTAATAGTACAGAAAACATATTTGAATATTCTTCAAAATCCATTCATGATTGAAATTCTCAGCAGAAATCCTGAAAATCATTTTCAAAAACTTGATAATATAATTCTCAATTGTTGTATGAAAATATGCTCAATCTTATCAGTCATGAGGAAAATAAAAATTAAAATCTTAACATGATGCCACTATAGACTCATCAAATTGGCTAAAATTTAAAGGAAAAAGAAAGTACTTGCAGAGAGTAACAATTTTTTTCAAGGATGGGGAGCAACTTGCAATCTCCTATACGGCTCATGTCAGTGCAATTTGGTCCAATAAATTTAAAAACTGTTCAGCAGTGTCTCCTAGTATACCTGCCATGAATAATCACCCACTCTATGACTTAATAGTTTCGGCCCTGACCTAGAAATGCCTACATATTTGCAGCAAAAGATATTTCTTGCTTCTGGTGTGTGACTGTTGACATGAGTATAGATTGCATGGTCTGCTCACTTTGTAAAAATTCATAGAATTGTACACCTATGTTGTGTATATACATATATATATATATATATATATATATATACATATATATATATATACTCTCCTTACATATGTTATCCTGCAACATTTATTCAATTTTTTGTAATTTATTAAATAGAAATTTACTATCAGGTTAGCTGCACCCTTGAGCAGCACTAAATACTTTAATCATAATAATATATTTTAACATACTTTCTGTTTAGGATTTCTGCTTCCAGAAAAATGAACTAGAAATACTTTCCCCAATTTGTCCTGCTCAGCACAACTAAAAACCCTGAAATACATATTAAAAAACAAATATAACATGAATCTGAGAGGTGGAGAACAGAAATCAGATTGACTAAGGACCTCACTACCTGAGGAATGGCCCGGTAATGGTTCCTTTGGGTATTCTTTTTGCCTCATATGTTCCAGTAACTGAGAAATGCCAATTGGTGTAGACAAAAGAGCCCCAACCAAAGCCCATTCTCTCCAGCCAAAGGACAAGGAAAGGAACAGCACAGGAAGAGTGAAAACATTTAGGCAATAACTTCTCTACTCCGGTCAATTACCACAGGGGGAAAAAAAACAACAACAAAAACCTGTTGCGTACCCCTAGCCTGGCCAGCAAAGATCAAGTGGTCAGTCCAGACTTTCCGCATTGTTGTAATGAAGCAACCAACCCCTCCCTTGTCTGAGATTTTGCCAGAGAAAGCTTAGTAGGGAGCTGGAATTGCATCCTTACCAGGTACTAATGAGGCCCCCACACACAGTGACAGTGGAGACCTAGAGAGCATCTTACGCTTCCATACCCATCGGACAGTAACACGATGCCTCCCTTCTCCTCATTGCTGTGGTGTTAGAAGGGCCTAGGAGAGAGTCAGAGGTTTCACTATCGCCTTGTAGCACTAAAGCCATTCACCCCTAATGTCAGTGGAGTCCAGGTGAGGTGAAGCATAGCAGTGAAAGCCTGCCTTGCTGAAGCAGTGTCAGTGAAAGCCAGCTAAAAGAGCAGGTTTAAATAATGTCTGGAGTTCCCTAACCTAATGTCCAGGCTTGAACTGAAATCCCCTATCATACTCAGGTACAGGAACAACTGAAAGGGAACGAAAAAAGATAACCAATAGATACCAATCCAAAGACAAAAGAGAACTTTAGAACTACCTGATAAAAACTTTAAACCAGCCATCATAAATTGCCTTCATCCAACAATTACAAGAACCACTGAATAAACTGAAAAAATAAGGAAGTCACAGCAAAGAAACTGAAACCGTAAAGAAGAGTCATCTGGAAATTTTATAATTAAAAATAAAATAACCAAAATTAAAAACTCAATGGCAACAAAGAGTGGAAGGCACAGAGGAAACAATCAGTGAACTTGAAGATTAGAACATTAAAAAACTCAATATCCACAAAAAAAAGAGGGAAAATACATGGAAGGAAATGAACAGAGCCTCAAGACCCTCTGAGAATTTACAAATAAAATATCTAATATTTGTACCAAACATTTGAATAGAAGGAAAAAAAAAAAAACAAGGCTGAAAAAATTCTTAAAAGAAATAATAATCAAAAGTTTCCCAATTTTTTTAGACAGAACTCTGAAGATTCAAGGTTAGAAAACTCCAAATAGAATGCACTAAAGAAATCCACATCAAGATACATCATATTTAACATTCTGACACTTAAAGATAAAGAAAAAAAATTAAAAGCAGCAAAACAAAAATACCTTACCTTAAGGTTAAAAACAATTTAAATAGCAACAGATTTCTCACAATAAATGATGGAGGCCAGGAGAAAGTGGCATATCATTTTTCAAGTCCTGTAAGAAAGCTTTTTAGAATCCTATCCAATGGAAATATCTTTAAGAAAAAAGAGGAAATAAAGATATTTTCATACGAATTAAAACTAACATAGTTCACTACCAGCAAAATTACTTTAAAAATGGCTAAAAGAAGCTCTCTAAGCAAAAAAAGGAATTGATAAAAGAAAATACCTTCAATATGCAGGCAAGAAGAGAGTACAATGCAAGAAGAAAAGACTATGGGAAAATAAAATATATTTCTTTGCATCTTGAGTTTCTTAAACTATGTTTGATGGTTGAAACAGCAGTAACACTTTCTAATGCAATTCTAAGTGAATGTAAAGAACATATATCTAAGAATATTACATTGTAAACATAATGTTAATGGAAAAGAAAAGAAAGTAAGGTTTCTACTCAAGCTGGTAAAATGTAAACATCAGTAGAATGTGAGGTAATGTATGTATAATATAATACCCAGAGCAACCACTAACTAAGCTATGCAAAGAGAAATATTCAGAAATCTATAGATAAATAAAATTAGAATTTTGAAATATGTTAGGAGAGAAAACGGAAGTGACAAAGAGAACAAACAAAAAATAAAACATAAAATGGCAGACTTATACTGTAGCATATCAACAATTAAATTAAATGCAAATGCACTAAATATATCAATTGAAAGAGAGAGATTATCAAAGTGTAATAAAAAACAAAGTCCAAGTATACCTGTCTACAAGAAATGCACTTCAAATATAATAATATAGGCCGGTTGAAATTACAAGAAAGCAAAACTATATCATGCAAACTTTAACCAAAAGAAAACAGACATGATTTTCTTATATACCAGATTTAGTTGACTTCTGAGCAAAAAAAATTATCACAGACAGATAAGGACACTATATGATAAAACATCAATCCACCAAGAAGATAAAGAAATACTAAATACATATGAATCAGGAAGAAAAAAATGCTGCAAAATATGTGAAACAAAAACTAATAAAACTGAAAGGATCAATAAACAACTTCACAAAGTCTGAGATTTCACTACCCTCACGCGTCAACTTATAGAAGAACAGCCAACAGAAAATCAGCAAGGATAGAGAAAAACTCAACTAAACCATCAGCCAACACGACCCAATCAACATTCATAGACCACGCAACACAACAGCAGAATACATATCCTTTTTAGACACCCATGGAAAATATACCAAGATAGACCATGGCATGGTTTAAAAGATTTGAAATCATATAGAGTGTCTTCTTGGACGACAATGGAAACAAACTAGAGATCAATAATAGAAGGACACAAGGAAAATTTCCAAATGCTTGGAAACTAAAGAGCACACTTCTAAATCACCAATGAGTCAAAAAGGAAGTCACAAAACATATTTGTTCTAAATGAAACACATTGAACTGAACATTGATGAAATTGCAATACAACATACTTAGTGGGACACAATTGAAGCAGTGTTGGAAGGAATATTACAGGAATAAATGCATACATTAGAAAAGCGGTAAAAACTAAATTCAATCATCTAGGCTGCTACCTCAAGAACCTTGAAGAAGAAAATAACCCAAAGCAAACAAAAGGTAACATATAATAAAGATATGAGCAATAGAAGTTGAAAATAGAAAAGCAATAGAAGAAATCAATGAAAGAACTGGTCTTTGAAAAGATCAATAAATTTGACAAACTTCTAGCAACGCTGACAATAAAAATCAAAAGACATAAATGACCAATATAAGATGAAATAGCAGACATCCCTACGTACCCTGCAGACATCAAAATACATTAAAGGAATACTACAAAAAAACACTACATCCATAAATTTTGACAAATTATATGAAATAAATCAAATTCTCAAAAAACTCCTAGTACCAACTCACCAAATATGAAATCATTTTTCATTTGAATAACTCTAAAACTATTAAGGAAAATAAAAGTCATAATTTTTTAATGCCTAAAAAAAGAAATCTTCAGAAACAGGTAATTTCAATGGAGAATTCTACCAAATGTTCATAAGAATGTTAAAAGAATTTTTGCACCTTTTTCTTCTAGGAGGAACACCATCTAATTCATTTTATGAAGCTGCTGTTACCCTGGTGCATAAACTACACAAATATATTACAAGACAGGAAAATTATAGACCAATATCGTTCATGAATGTAAATGTAAAATTCTTCAAAATAGATGAACAAAACAGTACAACAATGTATAAAATTAATTATATACCAAGGCCAAATGGTGTTTATTTCAGTGATGAAAGGCTGGTTCAATATTCAAAAACTGATTAATGTAATTCAACATATTAATTGGCTAAAGAAGAAAAATCACAAGAGCATATCAATCAATGAAGAAAAAGCACTAGGAAAAAAACTAACATCCATTCCAGATTAAACTCTCAGAAAAATAGGAATATAAGGGAACTTCCTGAACATGATAAAAAACATTTACAAAAAACCTGTAACGATCTCTACATTGAATGGTGAAACACTGCTTTCCTCTTACAATCAGGAGCAAGGCAAGAAGTGCCTAATCAGCATTCTTATGTGACATATTTCTAGACATTCTAACCAGTGCAGTAAAGTAAGAAAAGAAAATTAAAGGGATATGTTTCTGAAGAGAAGAATTTAAAATGACCCTATGTGCAGCTGGCATGCTTGTCTAAGTAAAAATTCCCAAGCATTATATGACAAAAAAATCTTAGAATTAATAAATGAGTTCAGCAAAGCCACAGGATATGATGCAAACATACAAATATCATTTGTGTGTTTATACTCATAATGAACACTCATTAATGAGATCCCCAAATTAAAAACATAATAGTATTTACATCACTCAAACCACGATTAAATACTTAAGTGTAAATCTATGAAAGCATGTATAGGACTTGTATGCTAAAATTACAAAGCTTTGATTAAATAAGTTAAAGAAGATCTAAATAAATGAAGAGAAATATCTTATTCATGGATTGAAGAAATCAATAAATATGTCAGTTCTACCCAAATTGATATACAAGTTTAATGCAATTCTTACCAAAATTTTAGTGAGGATTTTTGTGGATATAGCCAAGCCTATTCAAAATTTATACAGCAAATAAAAAGAATTACAAAAGCTAAACTAATTTTTAAAAAGAAGAATTTATTGGGAAGAATCCCTCTACCAAACTTCAGGATGTATCATACAATTCCATAGATGTGTATTATGCGGTATTGGTAGAAGAAACGTCATAGATCAATTAAATAGAATACAGAACCCAGAAATAGGCCTGCATAAATATGCCAAACTATTTTTGAGAAAGGTACAAAAGCAGTTTGATGAAGAAAGAGAAATTAGCCTTTGCAATAAATGGTGCTGCATCAATTGTTCATCTGTGGTATACCCCAGAAAAGCTATATTCTTCTAATTCATTTTTGTGGGTGCAGACTTGTTGCAGGTGGAACCTTTTGATTACGTTGTTTCCATGGAGATGTGACCCCACCAATTCAAGGCGGATCATAAGCCACTAGCTGGACTCCTTTAAGGGAGAGAAATTTTGGAGACAGCAGAGAGCCAAGAGAGTTTAGAGATAGAGAGACAGAAATACATCAGCAGGACCATGCAAGGACACACTAAAGCCCAGAGACATTTTGGAGAGAAAGGCCAACAGATGTCGCCATGTGCCGTATCATGTGACAGAGGAACTTCGGATGCTATTAGCCTTTCTTGAGAGTCAAGATATCTACTTCTGGATGCCTTAATTTGGATATTTTCATGGCCTTAGTGCACACAGTATAATGCATCCTAGCTTAAGCAAACTGAAACACGTAATGTATGAATCCATTTGTATATCATCCCTGATATGGCAAAATTTTAGAAATAGAGAACAGATGGTGGTTGCTGGGGAGGGAAATGGATGTGGCTATTACAAGGCAATGTGAAAGTATAAATGTTCTATATTTTGACTGTAGCAATATCAATATCCTGGATGTGACACGGTGCTATAATTTTGCAAGATGTTACTATCTGGGCAAAGTGTATATCAGATATCTCTATGATATCTTGCAACTGTGTGAAAATCTATAACTATCTCAAAATACAACTCTTAATTTTTAAAAATAGTTCTATTTTGTGGTCATATACAATTATATAACAGCTCAAATTTTATGTATTATTGCTAAAAAAAGGATTATGTATTATTTCTAAGTAAACATTATGATTCAACTCAACTGTTTTCTTCCTTTTGAATTCTAACATCATGCAAAGATTCAGAAAATATTTTTCCCCCCAGAATAGTTTTTGCCCTAATAAATATCCTAATACTTATTGCTGCATGCCACATTTCTGGTAATGAAAATGAAATCTATCTTTTAGGGGGCTAAAAACCAAGAATAGTATAGCTTAAGCTTTTAAAATATAACTCACACTCTGAAATCTGTGTATGTTTTGTAGTCAAAAAAAAAAAACACCTCCCTTTATTATTTACTAAAAACTTTATTGCCAGTTAGATGTTACCTATGCTTCATATACTGAAAGCACCCATTCTATTTGGAAATAAAAGAAAAGAAACATATATACCCTTGAAAGTTTCTAAGAGTATAAAAAGCATACTTTTTCAAAACCCAGAAGTACGCTAAAATGGCATCATAATGTTTCAGCTTCTGACATGTATTTCTAGCGTGAGTACACAGAAAATTCATATAGAGTTTATGTCAAGAGTACTAAAGAACTATGAGAAAATCTACTCCAGAATATCTGCTGATCACATCAAGCACATAGACATATGTAGACCTATATAGACCTTGTCAGAGCTATCTTTGGAAATGTGCTAGTGCAAAATGAACAGTGACTAACGTGAAACCCTATACTGAAGGAGTATGACTTTCAAAATTTATCTGACTAGGTGAAAAAGACATAGTGATGAAAAACATCATTCATCACCAAGTCACTTTTTATTATTACACTGTAATAAAATCTTAAGTGGATTTTATTCTTTTTGAAGTTCTGGGCAAATTTTCTTGAGTTTTCTGTGTTATTTCCACCTTTTCCCATAGATGATAGGAAGCTAAACTGGCATATCAATGATAGGTTAACATACCTCCAAAATATTTTTTCATGAGACCCAATTCTGAGATTGGCTGAGTTACCACTTTTTTTTTCAGGGGGACTTTGCTTGCGAAGCTGTTACTATAGTAAGATTTTTATGAATATGCCATATAACTTCGTATCTACAAGCTGCTGTTATTCTTCAAAAGAGGTAGTACTAAAATTCTTTGGATCAAAGAAATTTTCACACCTCCAAAATTCAGTATCTATGGAATTTATATCAGAACAAGTGTTAAAGATTATTAGTTTTCACAAGATAATAGCTTTCATCTAGCAGTGGAATATTAGTGATACAAATGTTATTCCTCTTGAACCATTTTACTTAAAAACTAGGAATGCTTCAACTTCCAGGGGGTTCCTTTGGATATAGGCAAGAAAAGTAAATAAGTAAATAAAAAGAACATTTATTGGCAGGAAATTTAGGAACACAGAGAATACAAATAGTGGCTGAATAACCAAACTTGCAAAAGACAAGATGCTTTTCTTCAGAGTAGGGACCACTCAAGATTTTCATCAAGACACCTACCTTGGAATAAACATATCTTAATTACTTTCCTCCTTTTGTCATTCCATTCTCAGTTCAAAGCACTAAAAGAACAAGTCCAACTGGAATAGAAATGGTCATAAATTCACCTTCTCATTAAGGAAAACTCAAGATACCCTGATTTTAAGACCCACCCATAAGTATATACAGTGAGGGTATGAGTAATTCCAAAAGGAGAAAACTGTTTTTGAATGAAATGGATACTGGGCAGCTATACTGCAAAAAAAAAAAAGAAACAAACAAACAAACAATTATTATTGTTTGTACCAAGAACCAAGGAAACATAATTTGTGATCATTTAATCAATTAAGATTCCCAACACCAGTAGACAAAACATTTGTTTATAATATTTAATGATGAAAGGAAATGTGATCTTAACTATAGTTTCACACCATGAGAAAAACACTTGAATATGCTAACATCATATGCTTGCGGTCATTTACATCCTTGGAGTTCCTGCTACATGAGAATCATCTGATTGGAAATCAGATAGACAAAAAAAGAGGAAGGAAAGGATTTTGCAAAATGTGATCTTTTCAAGAAAAAAAAAAGAACACGAATAATAATATGAGCATTCATATACATTATAAAGCAAATTCTCAGTAAATTACCTGTGATATGTTAAATTATATATCCCAGATAAATGTGTTTTTAATCTTAATCCATTTCTTTGGTGTGAAGCCATTGTTAATAAGACATTTTTAAAGATGTTACTTTTAGTTAAAGTGTAGTCAACTGAATCAGTATAGGTCTTCATCCTATTACTTGAGGCCTTATGAGAAAGCCATAGGGATAAAACTACCTAGGAGAAGTAGAAGCTGGAAGTCAAGGGAACCCAGGAAAGAAAGACAAAGTCACTAGTATGTGCATAGTCATGTAGCAGAAAAGCCAAGGACTTTATGAGCCCCGGCAGCAGGCCTCTGAATGTCACACTCTTCTAGGGCAAAGCATTGCTTTGCTGATGTCTTGATTTTAAATTTCTAGCCCCAGAACCATGAGTAAATTAATTCCTGTTGTTTCAGTCACCTCATTGTGTGGACTTGTTTTACCAGGCAGCAACTAGCAAACTGAGACAGTATCTTTCTTGGTTTCCTGATTTACTTCTAGGATTTCTGGCATGATATAATATTTCAGTGAGCATGGAGTATTAACTTACTAAAATAATTACTTAATTTCTTTAAGAATTCCAAAAGAACTGCATATGTCAATTCATTTAATAGCTAAGTGAAAAACAGAGCACAAGTTGTACCTCATAAGTGACATTCTGAGCCTACAACCCTTGATCCCTCAAAGTTCAAGATCAAGATGTCCAAATAGTTTGTGGTTGTACATTTTGCCTCATAGCCTTTTCCAAGAAGCAATCATGATGGAGACACTTTGTCTCAAGTTACGTGCTAGGCCAACGCAAACTCTTATTCCCAATGCTTATAATCATGTGCTCACTATAAAATTGACAGCAATAGCTCATATCACATCCCTATTTGTCATCCCATGTTGAATCATGGAATGAAAGTTTTAGTGTTAGAAATCATACCTAATCCACTTTTTCATCATGATCAAACCATGTGACTAATGTATCTTAGCATTATATCTCATCAGGGAGATAGAAGTATGTAGTGTACATCCCCAACACACATATACACACATACAAACAGACACATACTAATAGAGTTCAAAGAATCTGCTTTTTAAAGTGACTAGTTAGTAACTTCTGCTGAAGGCAAAGGCCCATCTTTAAAAGATCTCTTAGCTCCAGGAGGAATCACCTAAGTGATTTTACTTTGTTATGTTAATGTAGTCAATTAATGCCTAGGGTCTAGGGAAAGTGCATGATTAACCTTTTCTTATGACTCAGCAAAAGCTTGCACTTCCTCACTACTCCTCATGGTCAGGATCAAAACAATGATTTGAGGTTTAAAATATTTTCAATTTTCTTGGAACCTCTGTGAAGGATTAAGATAATTCCAATGATGTTTACGACTAGTAAAATTGTTCCCAAGCCTCTATCCTATTTACCCCTTTCACCCTTCAGAATGACATTCTAAGGTAAGAGGCAGTCAGAATTGATGACGTAGGCTCAAGTCCAGGACTGAACAATTTGTGGAGGATAGATGATTCGGACTCAGTATTTGGGTCAAGTGAAAGTCCTTCATGACCAGCCATCCTGGAACAGTCAGCAGGCGCATGGTGCACTGGGCATTTAGGAATAACCTAAAGAACAGTAACACAAGAACTCCAGGTATGTGGTAGTATAAGGCCTCAAACTGTGGTCCATAAACTAAGAACATGGGCTCTTAGATGAGCTCTGAGAGCAAATCACACCTCAATAGGGTCATTAAGGCAATGGATAGCTATAGCATCAAACCTGAAGAAGGGGAATACATATGATCAAAAGATAGCAAATGAAAAGAACAGAAGTAAAAGCATCAGAAAACAGGGTTAAACAGAGGACTGATCACAATCTCAGTTTTAAGAAACAAATTCAACAGAACTGGCACATTTGTAATGAATAAACTCCTAGTGTTCTTGCACATTTGTGTAAGAAAGGAAACCCCAAGGCCCACTGATGCATTGCTGTAAAAATAGTACACATATGACAAAGACTTTCACATTTATATATACAATTAAGCTCTTCCTTTGTTTTCAAACTCATAGATTCAACCACTTACTTGATATTTTTCCTGGGATATTTTATATACACTTAAATATACTTATCAAAGTTAATATGCTTGAAAAGAAAAACTTGGCTACCATTCCAAACTTACCTTCCCTATTCTTCCCCACCTGGATAAAGGGACCATCATTGTAGGTTTTTTTAGACCAAAATATGAAGAAGCATATTTGACTCCTCTTTTCTTTACATCCTATATCTGATCTGCATCAAGTCATATAGTCTCTACCTTAAAATAATGCTGAATCCAAACTGTTCTCATCACCTTATTAGTACACCCAGCCTAAGCCACCATAGGCTGCAGTAGATCTCTTACTGCTCTTTCTGTATTCAGTTTTCTTGTCTCTTTAGTCAGTTTTCCACAGAACAGTCCCTGTGATCATTTTAATACCTAAATTAGATCAAATCACTCCCCTATTCAAAAATTTCCAATGGTCTCCATCACAATCAGAATAAAATCCTACCGCATTCACAGCTGTACATTAGCTGGCTCCATCTACCTTTCCAATTCCATCTCTTATCAATTACTTATAACCTCCCTCTGCTCTCCCATTATCTGCCACCACTGACTTCTTTCTAATCCTCTAGTTCTCAACGCTCTTTATGTTTGCAGTTTCTTTTTCTTGGAAAATATTATACTGGATGTCAACTTTCAAGGGAATACCTTCTTTGATGACTGTCCAAAATAGCATCTGTCATTCTCCATCCTCTCACCCTACTTTATTTTCCTTTATAGCATGCATCAGTTTATTATATTATGAACTTTTTGTCTAATGTCTTCTTATTTCACTAAAATATAAGTTCCATAGAAGTAACCGCAGGATCTTTCTTGTGATATATTTCTAGTGCTAGAAAAGGTACAATTAATAATCATAAATGCTTATTAAATATTTGCTGGGAGGAAAATTAAAGAAAAATTCCTGATTTTTAAAAATATTTTGGCCAAATGGGTCCATGAGAGAGCAATTGAGAAAGTGAGCAAAAGAGAAAATGAGAAAAAAAGAGAGAAACTTTATTTCACTGCAAGCTTATAAAGCCATTCAACTTGGTATGTTTTAAGCTTAACATGGAAAGAATGATGGGTAGAAAAAAATCTGAGAAAATGGAATCATTTACAACATTTCCCTTTACAGAAACTACAAGATGATATATTTTGTATTTTCTTGATTGATTAATTTATTTATTAAAAAGAGTATCTACTAAACTCTAGGAATTAAACCAGGACCCTGAATCACAAACAAGGAAAGAGACGTAAGTGATAAGTCACAGATCCTCACAGACATGGAATAGACAGAATTCTACTTTTCTAATAAAATTTCAACAAAACTACACAGAAAAGGCTATTAGTATCCTTGGCAAAATCAACCAAAGTCATGTTTTCAATTTTTGAAATTTCTTGCTCTTTATTGTTTGCACCCCCGCCCCATACACACAATGGATAAATTCAATAATCCTCGTTCTATATCAAATCTCTATTGAAATAATCACGACTCTGTAACACTGGCTTGCAACTAAGAGATCCCAAGATACTCATTTTTTTCTCATTGGCTCAGCATATATCTTTATTCAAAGCCTGCACAGAAAGTTTCTGCATTTTTTTTCACATATCAGCTTTTTAAAATGATCACACTCACAGAGCGATTCAGAATACTAAATCTTCCCTAGTTTGGGGTTTTGGAGAGATTGTTCAACAAGAACTGAAGTATTTTCTTTTTCCAATGCTACTATCCTCACAATTCTTATTGGGTATCCTAAAATTTTTCACGTTATACCACCTTAAGACTTTCCTTAACACTCTTCATATAAGGAAGTGATCCTTAATCTGAACTATGGCTTCTCTGTGAATCCCTTGAAATAAAATGACAAATACAGAATAATGTAGTTTTATATTTAAGAACTTTGAAAAGACTTCATTTGGTTTCAGTTTTGTATCACCTGTAGTACCTAACTCAGAAGTGTGGAATATGCATCTAATGATCGAATGACTCTTTGTCATCTTATAGTGTACTCATTTGATCAGACTCTGAAAGCTTATTACATTAAAGTGGATGCTATAATGAGGTTTTACATTCGACTTCAATACTTAATCATTGCATCTCCAGCACTGATGATAATCGAACAGAAAATTCAGTTTCTATAAATTTTCCTTTGAAAGCAACAAACCTTATCTAAAAAAAAAAATGTGTTAACAGTATCTAATCATGTTAAAATTATATAGTCTTTAAATACTTTATAAGATAAAGCAACGAAATGAAATTTTAAAGGCTAATTTCATTTGAACATTTAAAAAATTTTCTCCCCAAATATATCAGATGGAATCACTTACATTATTATGTTAATTGATTTATGAAATACATCTGCTGAGGCATTCAGGGGCTTATGATCTGGAGGTAATAAAACCTTGCTACCTAATTGCATAAAGGAAAAATATCACTTGGCTTTTAGTGATTACTGGAATGCACTAGAAAAAACATGCACTAGACAAGGCATGCTTTCCTCAGCATAGTCATTGAACTTTTGTCTTGCTGTGGGTTTTCCATTCTCTCATGCAGTTAGGTAAATTCTTGTCTGTTGCTTTAAGGATTAATCAGAAAAGTGATTAATAATGATGAGAAATGTTGGGGTTTTGAATATGTGTCCCATTAGATATATGAGACTTTAAATTCTTAAAGGAAGTAAGAGAATAATACTTGACGGACATTCAGTGAGAATTTAAGTGCCATGATCTATTCCCCAGAAAAGTAATGAAAGATGGGTACATAGATTTCTACTAGAAATCTACCAAAACAACTTGAAGTTTTCTACCAAAGCAACTTGAAAGGCCAACCACGAGAGATACCAAGATAATTTAAACAGTTGTAATTCTTGAACACCACTCTCTAGCTAGGATGGTTAGCTCAGTTAATTCCAACCATGTTAAATTAACTCAGGTTTGTATATTCTGTGAATGATTTCCACAATTCCATTGCTTTATTTTTTTTCTCCCTCTGTAAAAACTGGTATATATCTTTAATAGGGAAGAAGTTTTTTTCAGCTGCTTACATTTCAGGGACACTAAAATTGTACAAGAAAATATATCAACCCAACAGACATTTATAAAAAGACATTGGCGGGCAAGGGGGTGTGCAAAGATGGTTCAGTGGTAGAATTCTCGCCTGCCATGTGGGAGACCCAGGTTCGATTCCTGGTCCATGTGCTTTCAAAAAGCAAGCAAACAAACAAAATAAAAATTCAACAAAAAGTGCTGCAATAACGGGATACTGACATGGAAAAAGTATGAAATGTGACCCCGCCATACACCATACAAAAAAAAAAAGGACATTTGGGGAAGCACAACCGGCAAAGAAGGGAACTTTTCAATAGGTAAACTGAGATCATGTAACAAAAGCCAATGATTTTAAAGTAGAATCAGCTTTTTCAGTCATCTTTTGCCTAATCAATCTGAAGTAATGTTTCAAGCCAAAATATTTATATTCTGCATTATTGAGACCCTAATAGTTGTTTATGATTGAAACCTATCTTTTACTCACTGCCTTCCCTACATTAGCTTTTGGTAGTGCTAATCTGTGAGAACTCATAAGAGCACTTTAAGCGCCCTGGGGACAGAATTTTGCAAGAATGCAATTTACCTGGCATGAGGTGGCACTGTATTCTTTGGTCTCACACTTTTCATATTTAACTTAGTGTCACAGACACTTTGCAATAGAAAGAAAATAGTTTCATGTGTGGTTAGACACAAGCTCCTAAAAACAATCCTTCAATATAATTTCAAGTAAGGCAAGAATCCAAATTACTATTTTCCTCACCAAAAATAAATAATAACTGAAGATAAAACTTGAAGTTTGTGCCTTTTTTGCTATTTCTGTTTTCTGCAGAGACAGAATTCAGCTTCAACATCACATTTTTTACTGAGCTTTCTGATTCCTCGATAGCACTTTTAACCTAATCTTATTTAACAAAATTTTTATTGTTATTAATTTTAGAAAATTCTAATTTTATTTAAATATGCTTAAATACAAAACATATTATGGAAGAAATGGCATATTCAGACTGTATATATAGCTGGCATATACATATGCAAACATACCTGAGCAAAATATAAAAACTTCTAAATATAATTTATTTTTTAGCAAAAGAGGATATTGATTAAGCAAAATCATACTCCTGTTGTTCTGGACATGAAAATGAAAAAGAACCTGATTTATTGAGAGGACGGATCACTGATAAATGGCTGGAGAAAGCTAATATACCCACAAAGCAAAAAACATGAAAAGAATTATGAGATAAAAGAAAAGAGCTAATTATATATCGGTAGAGAAGAATCACTGATATGTATTTACAGATATCTTGGAGACTAAGAAAGGTAATCTGAAGGATTTATGCTTCATGTTTTTATATATTTAGTAAAGCTTATATTGCATGTAACATTACAACACATTTTCTTATTAAATATTAATGCAGAAGTGTCTGAATGTTAATCATTTATTATATCCATAGAAGTTTATCTATTTCTTCTTCGTAAATTATTTAAAGTAAAATCTTTTTTTCAAAGAGTTCCTTTTGAAGGACTTTTAGTCAGGTAAAGTCAGAAAATATAGCATGTGGTCAGAGTCTGCAAGGAAAGAATTGTATTTCTCAATAGGGCAGTATCTTCAAAAAATGGCTCACAGAGAAGTTGTGCAAGTTACAAAAAGAAAGAGCAAAAATTAAATTCACTAGTTTCCATAACAGAAGCTTAATCAGAAAATTTTGCCAATGAATGATTACCTGATAATATGTTGTACTAGTTTAGGTAAATCCATTAATTTATGTCTACTTATTATTGTAATTTAAAACCATTTCCCCAAAAGGTTTTAAAAGAACATTAAATCAATAAATGTCAACACTTTATATAAAATGGAGATGATTTATTTCCTTACTTCATCTAAACAAATAATTGCCTAGAATCTAATGGGGAGAAACTGGATTTCAAGGTAACTAGATGAGTCAGTTATAATATTGTGTATGGTTCAAAAGGTAAAAGAAAGTGCAAAAGGCATGCATTTACTGTTGAATCTTGGTACGAATGGAATTGGCTTATAGTTATGATTTATTTTTATTCTTACTACACCTTCACAGAATGGTCTAATCCCTTCTTATTAAACAAACTAGCTTTTCACAGCTAAAGCTGGAGGAAAAACACACAAACAGAACTTCATTTCGCTTACCAGCAAAACTCTTTAAGTTTCAAAAAAACAAAGAACTCAGTCATCTTTTTTTTAGAATGGAATGAGTAGAATAATATAGATACATGCTTGACCACTTATATCTTTATGAATTAAATATTATCCTTTGTTAAACATCTATTTCCAGCCTTTTTTTTAAATCAATCTTTTTGCAAATTAGAAAGCTAAGGCTCAGAAAATTGAAATTACTCATCAAAATGTACAGACAGATCTCTTACTTCCAAGCTCAAACAAAGTATTCAAGATGGACATCAGTAGTGTTGACTAATGTAAGAGTTCTGAGTTAAAACATACGTATGTCAAATTCAGTTCAGAATGGATATAGAATAAAACCAACAGATAACTACTAGTAACATAATTCCTATTTATTTAGATGGATAGGCTAAGTGGTTGCAAATTAAATATTTGGTTCCTTTCAAAACGATAATTTGATCCGTCTAACACAGGTGGAAAAGATAAGACTCAAAGGAAGAGGTCAGCTCTCATTCAGTGTTACAATTTTGGGCCAGAGGCACATTGCAGGCTTTTACCTTCAAATTTTTATGTTTGCAAATTAACAGCAAGGGCTGCACTAAAGCCTCCTATGGATCTTTGGAAATGAGAAAAGAATGATCTTGCTGGTGATGAATTAATCTTCATGTATTCTGCCAGATCCTTCCATTTCATAGGTAACTCTTAGAGAATACATGGAGCTTAGCAAGGCAGAGATGTCTTGTTGTGGTTTTAATACTCTGTAATTGTCATTTAGCAAATAGTGCCCTAAATACCTTGAAGACAGAATTATAAATCTACAAATCTGCCTGGCTGGAGTCTTCTATTTCAACTTTTGAACTATATAGGTCATGAAACTAGGATGGCTTGATACTGTTCAAGAGTTTGATTAATTCCTACATTTCTTATCATGTTTTTCATCTTTTGGTGCATTTTCACGCTGTTATCTATCGGTTTCCTGAAAAGCCAGGGTTCTTTCTGAGCTCTTTCCACGAGTCATGTATACAAGCCAAATCACGTTTCTGCTGAATCCTCATTGCAGTGAAGAGAGGCAGAGCAGTGAATCTGTGGATCTTGCTCCCACTGGTACCCGTGCGATATCTTGCCAACAGTGCGGTAATCAGACAGGAGATGGTGCTTATCTTTTACAGGGTCTTCTGAGACAAGCAGAATTTCCCCTTAGTCCATAACTTCTCATCCTTTAAGGCTCCTAAGTGTCTCATTTCTAATGCTTACATGACATTGATCTTTGAAGTTTTATTTCTCTGCCTGAAAGAAAGCAAGGATGGGAGGGAGGAAGGAAGGAAAGAGGGAAAAGGAGGGAGAGGGAAAGAAGGACAAAGAAAGAAACAGGGTGGAAGCACACTTTATAATCATTTTCTTTGAAGGAAGCTTTGAAGCTTATTTGTTTCTTTAAGTAAAAAACCCATCTTAAAACTTTCTTCCAGATGATCATGTATAAAAAATTATAGTCTCTTTTATTTGTCATAAGCCTTTCATAAGCCTTGATGAATTCCTACAAAAGCTCTACAATGCAAAATATTAGACTAGAATTCTCCCACTATTACAGTGAAAATTTTTACTCTTTAGTAGTGTATGTTCTTTTTTTTTTCCTCAGAATCAAAATTTGTTACAATATGTTATCTAAAATGTAGTCTTCCACAAAACTTCATGTGATAGGTAAAGGAACAGATAAGTGTAACCCATACTCAGGGAAAACCAAAACAGCCAACTGAAATGGTCTTGGAGCGTCCCCAGAGGTTGTTTCGCAAAGACTTCAAAGCCGCTGTTATGTGTTCAAAGAACCAAAGAAAGCCATATATAAAGAATTAAAGGAAAACATGACAATGCTGCATCCACAAAGAGATTCACAGTATGAATATAAAATTTTTAGAAAAAGAACCAAATGGAAATTCTGGAATCAAAGGGAACAATAACTGAAGTGAAAAATTCATTAGAGTGGATGATGTTTAGTCTTATGCATCAACTTGACTAGGCTATAGTACCCAGTTTTTGTTTTATTTTCTTTTAGTTGTATGTTCTTTTAAGATGAAAGCTCTTTAAATGAACAGCCCAGATTAAAATAATGATATACAACTTTGCTATGGCTTGTCACATCCAAATTAGCAATTATCTTGCTGTTTGTGTTAATAACAGATGTGTGGTTACATAAAAAAATTACTCCCATGGAAGTAAACTTTTGAGGTTTTATGAAAATCTAAATGTAATAGTTGTCATTTAAAACAGCAATTTATATAAAATGCTGATTATCTTTGCCAGTAAATTCTGATGGCTCTTATAAAATGAGTATTTTTTTTAATTTTTGAATATTTATTCCCTTTGTTTTTAATATGAGTTTATATAATTTAATTGTAAGTTTATATAATGTAATTTTTAATAATGGCTGTGCTTAACAATGGCATGCAAAATTCCTGAAAATCTGTCATTTAGCTTTCATGACCCGGAGCAAGCTGTGTAAGTGGCCTCAGCACACCAATGAGTTTATTGAGCTAGTGCACTAGTGATACACAAGTGCACTCTTTCCAGCTTTTGGCTATTATCAATAAAATTGCCACAAACATTTCCACATAAGCCTTCGCATGGACATATGCTTTTGTTTCTGTTTTTAACGCAACTTTATTAAGGTATATTCACATACCATACAAACATCCAAAGTGTACAATCAGTGGTTCACAGCATCATCATATAGTTGTGCATTTATCACCTCAATGAATTTTTGAACATTTTCATGACTCCAAAAAACAAAAATAGAAATAAAAATAAAAAAGAACACCCAGAACGTACCCTACCCATTATTCCCCTCTATTATTTATTTATTTATTTTGCCTTATCTTCTTACTCATCTGCCCATACATTGGGATAATGGAAGTGTCATTACACGATTTTCACAATCACACAGTCACAGTGCAAAAGCTATATAGTTATACAATCCTCTTCAAGAATCAAGGCTACTAGATTACAATTCGTTTCAGGTATTTCCTTTTAACCATTCTAGTACACTAAAAACTAAAAAGAGACACCTATATAATGCATGAGATAACCTCCAGAATAGCCCCTCAACTCTATTTGAAATCCCTCAACCACTGAAACTTTATTTTGTCTCATTTTTCTTCCCCCTTTTGGTCAAGAAGGCTTTCTCAATCCCATGATATCAGGTCCAGGCTCATTCCTGGGAGTCATGTCCCATGTTGCCAGGGAGATTTATACACTTGGGAGTTATACCCCATGTAAGGGAGAGGGCATTGAGTTCAACTGCAGAGTTGACTTAGAGAGAGAGGCCACATCTGAGCAATAAAAAGGTTCTCTGGAAGTGACACTTGGGCATAATCATAAATAGCTTAACTCCTTCTTTGTAAGAGTAAGGGCAAGCCCCAAGATCGAGGCATCAGCCTCTTAAATTGATAGTCTTCAATGCTTGAAAGAATATAAGGACTTCCCCAAGTGGGGAAGCTTAATGTTTCCACATTTTTCCCCAGGCCATCAAGGGGACTTTGCAAATACTTTTCCTTCTTTGCTCAAATTACTCTGGGATGCATCAGGACGTCATACTAACCTGCACAAACCATCAAGATCTCACTTCTCATTCAAGACTTCATATAATTATGATATTTAAATAAGCTGACCATACAAGTTAAATTAAATAGTGTACTACAGAAATATAAATTTTGCACCTAATAAATATCTCTTTCTTTGGTCTCACACAGAAGTTGAAGTTTAATATACAGTCAAAATAATCCTTTACCTTTTATTCTGATTTACCTTAGCCCTACCAGATCAGTTTCATTCATATCTCTAAATGACCTTTTTTTAAACTGTTTTAACAGTTGCTATATGGGCTAATGCTGACTTTCAAAGCTATAGAACTCTCACTCTGAGTCTCATGTGTCACACAGATAACTGAAGTTCCAGTGAATGACAAGGTCATATACAAAGACCTCAGCATCTCAGAATCTAGAAATAACCATTGCAACTCAGGAATATATGTGACTGCTGTTAGAGCTTACAGTCTAGGAACCTTTACAATAAGCCTCCCCCTGATAGCCTATACTTTTTAATTCAATTCTCAGCATTACACATTATAGTTAATGCATATTAGTGAGGCATTATAATATTTGTCTTTTTGTTTCTGGCTTATCTCACTCAAAATACTGTCCTCAAGATTATTCAACTAGTTGCATGCCTCACAACTTCATTCTTTCTTGCAGCTGCTCAATATTCCATTGTTTATATACACCACATTTCCCACTTTGGTTCATCAGTCGATGTACCCTAAGACCACCTCCATCCATTGCAAATTGTGAATACTGCCACCGTAAACATCAGTGTGCAAATGTCCATTCACGTCTCTGCTTTCAGCTCTTCCAAGTACATACCTAGTAAAGTAGCTGCTGGATCATATGGCAACCCTATACTTTGCCTCCTGTGGAACACCACCCTGCACTCCAGAGGGACTGCACCATTCTATTTCTTTTCCAGTGGTGAATCTTTCCACATTTTCTCCAGCACTTGCATTTTTCATTAAGCAGCTTCATTCACACATCCATGCAATTCATCCTAAGTAAACAGTCAATGGTTCCTGGCATAATCAGATAGTTACACATTCACCACCAGAATCTGTATGAGAGCACTTCCATTTCTCCTACAAAGAAAGATGAAGAGGGAAAAAAAAGAATAAAAAATAAAATAAAATAAAAAGGAGAAACACCACCACCACCACCAAGAAACCCATACCCCTTCCTTATATCCCCCTTTTATTGATATTTAACTTTGGTATATCAACTTTATCACATTTAATGGAAGCATATTACACTACTACTGTTAAATGTAGACTATGGTTTTCATTGATTTTATTTTTTCCATATACCATCCCACAAAATGAATATTTTAATTAGATTTTAATACCAAAGTTTCTACATGAAAACCATTACCTCAACACTTTTTTCAAAACTGTTTTGTTTTTAAACTACATGCACAGGACACATGCAAAAACTTTTTTTTTGTTTAATTATAAAAAAAGAAAAAGTAGACAGAATGAATCCCCAACTCTAAAAGCAGGCAAACAAGAAAGCAGTTTTCGTATGGATCCACGCCAGCCTATTCCAGCCTTTAACAAATCAGGAGGCACTTGTGGGCTTGCTCAATAGTAGGAAGTAGCCGGAGAATAAGGATATGAGTAAGCAAATTAGTCTCATTGGGAGGAGAAACCTGATTTCTCCCTTAAAATAAACATTTGGGATGTATCTCCTTTGGTTCGTTTGTTTCAGCAGCTTTTTGAGGATGTCTGCTAAATACAGATTTCTAAATGGAATAGAGCACATAATTGGTACAGCCTGGCTTAGCTATACAAAGACTGTTGAATTCAGAAACACCCTCTTTCTAAGCTGATTGATTTATGCATTCATTCATTGTTTATTGAGCACCTGAGCTGTCTGTATATAAACTATGAAATGAATAACACACATCATCTGGACTATAGGAGTTTTCTGTTTATGAAGAAAATTGATATATCATCAATTAAGAAAATTGAAGGCAGGAGACTAAGAAATAGTAATGATTATCATCATTAATATTTTTTGTTTTATTGTAGCAACCATATTCAGCAGCTAGTATATGATAGCTATTTTACATACATTTAATGAGATGTATTGATCTCATTTAATAAAATAATTAATGGATGTGAAATCCATGATCAAGGATCTGGTTCAAAGCAAGAAATTCAATGTGTGGTAGCAAATATAATTATTAATAGCAGGTACTATTAATTTTATTATTTCCTATCTTGGGGTGAAAGAGATTTCTATCATACAAAGGTTAAGCACAGAAGCAGGTGGTAGAGACAGGATTAGAACTTAGCTCTATCTGAATGGAAAGAGTCATGTGTTTAGTCTTTATGATGCACGCACTAATTGCCTATGAAAAAACTATGCAGACATGGATGATTATTGTGTGCATATGATTCAATGAAATTGGCATTTACTTTTTTTTTTCCCTACTAGTTTGCTTGTTTGTGCCTAGAGAGTTATATGGTCATTTTAAGGACTTTATGAACAATTACATAATTAAGAAACAGTTCTGAGTGTAAAGAATGCTCAAGCCTAATGTCAAGATATGAGATGATATCTGTGCTGATTTGAAAGGATTTATGAACCCTAGAAAAGCCATGTTTTAATCCCAATCAATCTTGTGGGAGCAATAGTTTCTTCTAATCCCTATTCAGTACTATAGATTGGGAACTTGATCATGTTATCTCCATGGAGATGTGAATCAGTCAATTGTGGGTATTAAGCTTGATTAGATGAAGAAGTGTCTCCACCCATTCTGCCTGGATCTTGATTAGCTTACTGGGATCCTATAAAAGAAGAGACATTTTGGAGAGAGTTCCTTTTAGAGAATGAGGAGAGAGCCACAGAACCACAACAGAATGATGAGAGAATCACAAAGTCAACCAGCAAGTGACCCTTGAAGATGAAGAAGGAGAACGTGCCCGGGGGAACCTCATGAAACAAGAAGCCTGAAGAGAAAGCTAGCAGACTGTTGCCATGTTCACCATGAGCCTTCCCAGTTGAGAGAAAAATTCTGAACTCATCAGCCTTTCTTGAGTGAAGGTAACCTCTTGATGATGGCTTGGTTTGGACATTTTTATAGACTTGCTTTAATTTGGAGATTTTCTTGGCCTTAGAACTGTAAACTTGTCACTTATTAAATTACCCTTTTTAAAAGCCACTCCACTTCTGGCATACTGCGTTCTGGCAGCTAGCAAACTAGAACAATCCCAGACTTAGAATGAAGCTTCAGATGCCCTGTTTTTGATTAGTCATTAAAATGAGTACCTATTTGTCCAAGGCATAAAGAAATGGTGATACTGGACCTCCTGAGCTGGGAATATGGCCATCTCACTTCTAGGTTTCCTGGACTGTGTAAATGAAGGGAATCGCCGATAAGATGCCTAATTGTTAAATCTCAGTTTATGGCTACATGAGGGAGAGGATGCTGTTATCTAGAGTTGTGCTGTCCAAAATGCTAGCCACAAGCCACATGTTGCTATTAAATACTAAGTGCGGCTAGAACGAACAGCGATATCCTATAAGACTAAAAATACATACCAGGTTTCACAGCCATAGTAAGAAAAAAAAAGAATGTAAGATACTCATTCATGAATTTTTAGTGCTGATTTTGTGTTAAAATAATGAGAGCTTGGATATAAGGTTAAATAAAATCTAGATTACTTTTCCACCTATCTTTTACTATTTCTGTTGATGTGGCTACCAGAAGATTTTTAAAAATTCTTGTCTTGAATTATAGTTCTCTCAGATGACACTGATCTAGAATGTCATGTGGAGTTTTGATTATCTTGTGAGAAGATGATGGTCGGGAAGGTAGGAAGCTGCACCAAAAAAAAATTGCGTCGGTGAAACCAGACAAGACCACACAGAGATGAGGAACCGTTTCACCGGAATGTGGGGGAGAGGTCTTTCCAAAGCAGGGAGGCAGCATTGGAATCACAGCCTTTCCTCCAGCAACTCATTACAACACTTGAGTGGCCTGAGTAGCCCCAGAATAAAAATCACCATCTTCCCTTTCCTTCTCTTCATCTTCCAGTGAAATCTCCAACTTCACTTGACGAATAGTCATTGTGCTTGTTTGGAAGTGCCGTGTACACCTGAAAAGTCATGACCTTTAATCCTATTTCAATATTGTAGATTGTTTGATTAGATTGTTTGCATGAAGATTGACCCACTCAGTTGTGGATGTGGCCTTTTGATTAGATGGCTGTGCAGACGTTTGTAGATGCTCTGAGTGCTGACTAGAGAGCAGGCACCTAGACACAGACATTTGGAGAGGCAGAGTGCTGTAGACATCGCCATGTGCCTTCCCATGAGATTCTAAGCAAGCCAGAACCCAGAGTTGTGTCTCAGAGGTGAATGCCCACAGATGCTTAGAAAGGAAACCACTGGCATGAGAAGCAGGAGCGATGGGACCAGGAACAAGGACCAGCAGATGCCAGCCACATGCCTTCCCCTGTGAAAGATATTGGCCTTTCTTGAGTCAAGGTATCCTTCCCTGGCGGCCTCAGGTTCGACATTTTTATGGCCTTAGAACTGAGAATTTGTAACTTAGTAAATTCCCTTTTTAAAAGCCATTCCATCTCTGGTATATTGCATTCCAGCAGCAATTAACAAACCAGTACCCTCATGGAACAGTAGGATTGAATACTTTGTCACCCCCTGTATATTGTTAGCTGATTTCCCCTTTCTAATACATCTTGCCAGAACACTTGCAATTTGGCACCTTGGCACTATTTTACTGGGTGTTAGCTTTAGTGATGCCTTTTTTAAATTAAGGTTTTTGAATTAGGGCTCTAACGTGGGAAATGCAATACTGCTACAGGAACTTTGGACCGTCATTCTACAGAAATATTGGCTTTCATGGTTAAATATATAATATGTAATAATGGTCCTTTTCATTTCTGATAAATTAGACCTCTAATAACATCAATATCATCCATTACTCCTGGAAAAAAGATGACAGGAAAGAAAAGATATGGTAAAAGAAAGAATTTTTAGGTAAATGATAAGATACTGTTTCTAAGCAGCTTTTAGTGAAATGAGTGGTCATGTTTTCAGATGACTCATCACAACCCAGTCTCTGGTACTTACAAAAGGTGACTATGAAGAGGACTGGCAGGAAAACTGGGAATTTAAATCACTCAGATATTAGATCCCATCAAGACTGTTATCCTTTACTGCAAGCTCCAGGTGGAAATTTAAGGAGGAAAGAAGAGAGGGGTCCAATTAGGAGAGCTGAGGATTAATTTTCTTTAAGATGTGTAGTGGCTCAGCTGTTTGACATTAAATTCTTTCAGTAATGAAGCCACATCTGTCACCACTTATCTTCTCTGAATAATGGTCCATGTGAACAGAGCAGGTATTAGACTGCAAAATTTTCTAAGTAAAAAGCTGTTCTTTTGTTTTATCTCTTCCCATAAATTATTTGCCATATTCTGTCTTCCTATTTATTCTACTTCCCATTTATTACCAAAAAAAAAAATTGTGTTTCCCTTATATTAAAGTGTCCTTGGTGCCTGTCTCTCCAACGCAAGGAATTACTGAAAGAGAGAAATTCTTCTCGGTAAGGGGAAAATTGTATTTCTAAATCTGTTCAGCTTATGTTCATAGTCCTGTACATGGTTTTCTATGACTATTTTATATGTAGCCTATAAGAAATCACTCAATGTTTCTGGACAAAACAGATTTGTCATCCTGATACTGGTGAAGTTAATACATTCATTGAACCATTTGTTTGGATTGCAAACAGCAGACGAACATTATTTTTGGAGCTATCCAGAAGCTAAAACTTCATGTGACTAGAGATCTTTTCTTCTATCTTCCCAGTGTTTCCCGTGTAGACTGTCAGAACCAACAAGAAAGATGAAAAGAACTGTGAATTACAATCTTAGGTAAAAACTGGATAGCCCATACTTTCCTACTTTCAGAAGTAGTCCTTTTATTAATCTCTTTCCTGATTCTAATAAAAAGACAGCACAAAGACTTCTAGAATTCTTTTCAGGTATAGGGTTGGCACTGTCAAGCAATGTCTGGGATTAGCTGAGAAAGTGTATTTGCACGCTGAACAAACATATCCTGATGACTACTTATCACCTCCAAGCGTACCAGGCCCTGAATTGTCCCCTTGTTATCTCTTCCTACTCTTGATGTTTGGCTGCTTTAAGTAATGTTTTTTTTTTTTAAGAACAAATTATTTTCTTAAAATCTGGATATTTATGTCATTAAAGGAATATTAATTTTTAAATGGGCTAATATATTATGATTATGTTTCTAAAGGTCCATATTTACAGATGAAATTTTTAAAAAAGAATTCAATTCATTTTAATCTCCATCTACTGGAGATTAAAAGTTAAACAAAATCCTGAAAATTGACAGGTAAATCTTGAGGCTTGATCAGATTTATGGTCTGAAGCTTCATACATGATAGAGCACAATTTTGTTAAGCTAACATATGGAGACCTTGGGAAACATACTGTTGTCAATAATGATTACATTAATGATTAAAGATGATACCCTGAGTGCTGATGAGTTTCTTTCCTGAAGGGAATCACTGCAAATTACCCTGCAGCAGAAAACTCAGGGAGCACAGAAACTTCTTCTCTCTCAGGGACTAGTATTGTTGGGGTAAGGCTAAGGGTGAAGAGATGAGCCTCACACTGGGGAGACTAGAGCAGAATTTTAACAATTGAGACCTGTTGGCCAATGCATCCGAATTTGCTGCGCTACTCCTTATATTGTGTCTTGGCAATTCTTAGTCCTTGAGTAAAATTTGTTTTATCTTGTCCCTTGATAAGCTTTCATAAAATAAAGACAAACCTTTATCAACGGTGAAACAAAGTGATACTGGGCATTCCTTCTTTCCTCCATGTCTATTGCTTAAGCATTTTAATAAGCCAGATACTCTGTGAGGATCAGAAGATATGCGGATTAGTAAAAACAAACCTGGCCTCTGTATTCTCAGCATTTATGGTCAGATGAGGAAAACTTATTTTAATCAAATAATTCTCCTATTAATCTATAAGTGCTAATCGACAGAGTGATATTATATTCTATAATAATATCAATTTCAATTATTGTTTGCTTAAGACATGTAATTTCTAGATTGAGATATACACTGCTTGCTAATTCTACATAATTGTTTGAGATGAAAATTGAATTCATGGAGATATGATGTTGAAAATTATAGTTGACCTTAAAGGCCTTTGAAAATTGTTTTTGTATTGAAGTATAGCCCTCCTTTACAGAGACTTACAGTTAAACCAGAGATTTATATGAACGCTTCTTTGTAAGAATATAGTAGTTGAAATAGAAATTAATTATCTTGGTTTTAGTAACAATTTTGCATAATATAGAAGAAAATGAATTCTTTACCTGATCATACTTTTCTGTGAAGTAGTTAGAAAATATATGTTTTTATGTGTTGTCTCTTAATGTCAAATGTGATCAAATGAGAGGAGCAAGTACTGTGATACTGTGATTCGGTGTCATAGGAAACATTTTAAACTAGTATATTTTCTCTCTCATTCTTTTTTTTTTTTGAATGACTTTTACCCATGGAATTCCAGGTTTTTCTAAAATTGAGACTATTTCCAGTTAGTCTTTACCTATTGGTGTTAACAGTATTAAGATGAAAAGATATGACTTTCAAAGGAACTCACTTTGAGGCTTTTTGTTATTATATTTATAAAACCAACAATAATTATTGGAATGGTGTTTCTGAAGTGTGTTCTGAAGGTGGGCTGATTTTTGCATAACATTTCTCTTGTTCCAAGAAGAAATAAAAATAATTAAAGCTCTACAGGGCAGCAGTTAAGCAGGAAACAGTTTCTAGCTTCACAGTAAAATATTGCTCAATGAAAAGTGGTTGTAGCAGCTGGTGATAGTATTGATAAGCTATTGAATCTTTGGAATCTTAGTCCAGGAAGCAGCTTTGGACATAATGAGGTCCTTCAACCCCTATAAATTCTAAAATGATGTAACTGAATGCCACACAAATAGTAGTAACAGAGCAGGGAATGGAATTCTGAGTTCTCTAAATTTTCAACTTTATCCATTCAGAAGAATCTATATGTATAACATAACATAACATAGCATAACATAATACTCATCCCTAAGGGAGTAATAGAAAATTCACTTGACTATACTCCAGAGAAAAAAAATGAGCAAAACACATGGAAACATATGCACACAAATAAAAATCCTTTAATATCAGAACTGAAAGAGATATTAGAAGTCAAATGAATATTTAGAATATTGTTGCTCTGGATGGTTATTTATAAAAGGCACATCCTAAGAACTAGTTACAAAGGTGCTAGCTTTTCTAAAGAACGTGATGCTCTAGTTAAAAAAACAAAAACAAAAACAAAACTCTCATAAGACATTTCTGCAGAAATCAAAGTCTCTTGAATGTAAACTATTGAGATTATTTTCTAGAGGTTAAAAAGCAGGCAACTTTGATGCAAATTAGCCTTATGAGTTGTACAGGACAGGTCTTAAGTGCATCCATCATACGCTGGAATCAAGCTGTAAATGAAGTGTGAATTGAAGGCAGCTTGAAGTAGTATTAAGAGAAGGGGACTAAACTTCAGGTCACCTGGGCTCCAGGCATGCTTATTTAGCCCAGAGGATCTTTACACAACAGTCTCTCACCTGTGTAATGATCCCTCTATGAATCCCATACATTACTTGTATAAGAATATTAATTACATATGGAGAAGATACACAGTTAGTGCTCTCAAAATTTTAAAAACTTAACCTGTGGACTCTATTAAATGTTTACTTACATATTTCTATGTTTAATCCCTCAGATTGTGAGGGCTGCAAACATATGAAAAATTTCATAAATCCCATGTGAGTAATTTGTGATCAATATCTGACATCTGGCATAATAAGAAACATTCACCAAGCTTCTTTTTATGTATAATTATACTTTTAAAAAATTGAGAACTGGGCAGGCCATGGTGGCTCAGCAGGCAGAGTTCCTGCCTGCCATGCTGGAGTCCCGGGTTCGATACCCGGTGCCTGCCCATGGAAAAAAGAAAATAAAAATTGAAAACGAATGATGCAATAGGGGACATCATCCAGAAAAAGTTGCTCTTTGATGATAGGACACATTTCATTAACCCTTTTGGTTAAGTTGTGTCACTCCTTTCATAATTTCATTCTTTTGATTAGTAAACTTTAGTTTCCATGTTTTAAATTTTTATTAAATATAGATTTGTTTATTCATACAATATCAGCATGGGGCATTGCTCTCAAATCACTAATAACTGATATAGTATTTGATGCAAGTTTATATGTGTTTAATGGCAATTTTAAAATTGACTTCTATGGACACTAAACATAGAAAAACATTAGCCTGTTGTTTGAGCCAACCTATTGAGTCGTACTTGTTTTAGCAGCTGGGAAAATAACATAGTAATACTCAATTTGAGGAATATGCCACAGACAACTCATCTATTCTAATGATGGTCAGTAATTAGGTTGTTTACAGTTTTTGTTTCTATGAATAAAGCTGCTAGGTCATTCATAGATGGAATTGCTAGGTCATAAAGTTTGCAAATGATCAATTTCACTTTTCCAAAGTGGTTATGCCAATCGACACTCTTACTTTTCCAATATAGGTGAGAATCCAGGTGTGCTGGTTTGAATCTGTGGTGGGTCCCAGAAAAGTCACGTCCTTTATTCTTCATTCAATATTGCTGGCTAGGAGCCTTTTTGATTGTTCCCATGGAGATGTGGCTCACTCAATGGTGGATGATAACTTTTTTTTTAAACTTTTTTTTATTAATTAAAAAAAATTAACAACAAAAAACATCATTTAAATATCATTCCATTCTACATATACAATCAGTAATTCTTAATATCATCACATAGTTGCATATTCATCATTTCTTAGTACATTTGCATCGATTTAGAAAAAGAAACAAAAAGACAACAGAAAAAGAAATAAAATGATAATAGAGAAAAAAAAACTATATGTACCATACCCCTTACCCCTCACTTTCATTTACCACTATTTCAAACTGAATTTATTTTAACATTTGTTCCCCCTATTATTTATTTTTATTCCATATGTTCTACTCTTCTGTTGATATAGTAGCTAAAAAGAGCATCAGACATAAGGTTTTCACATTCACAGAGTCTCATTGTGAAAGCTATATCATTGTTCAATCATCATCAAGAAACATGGCTACTGGAATGCAGCAGTACATTTTCAGGCAATTCCCTCCAGCCTCTCCACTACATCTTGAACAACAAGGTGATATCTACTTAATGCATAAGAATAACCTCCAGGATAACCTCTTGACTCTGTTTGGAATCTCTCAGTCATTGACACTTAGTCTCATTTCACTCTTTCCCCTTAGGTCGAGAAGGTTTTCTCAATCCCTTGATGTTAATTCTCAGCTCATTCTAGGGTTTTTCTCAGTCCCTTGATGCTGAGTCTCAGCTCATTCCAGGATCTTTGTCCCACATTGCCAGTAAGGTCCACACCCCTGGGAGTCATGTCCCACGCAGAGAGGGGGAGGGTGTTGAGGCTGCTCATCATATTGGCTGGAGAAAGAGGCCACATCTGAGCAACAAAAGAGGCTCTCTTGGGGGTGACTCTTAGGCCTAAATTTTAAGTAGACTTGACCTATCCTTCGTGGGGTTAAGTTTCATGTGAACAAACCCCAAGACTGGGGGCTCAGCCTATAGCTTTGGTTGTCCACACTGCTTGTGAGAATATCAAGAATTCAACTTGGGGAAGTTGAATTTCTCCCTACTCTCACCATTCCCCAAAGGGGGCTTGCAAATACTTTTCCAGTCACTGATCAAATCATTCTGGGATTCATCGGGGGATCACTCTGGACAAACCAACAAAGTCTCATGTGCTACCTGAGATTCCAAGTGGTGGGTGGTAACTTTCGATTGGCTGGCTTCCATGGAGTTGGGACTCCACCCATTCCAGGTTGCTCTGCATTAGTTTACTGAAATCCTTTAAAAGAGGAAGCATTTTGCAGAGAGTCCCTTTTAGAGCCACGAGAGCCACAGATCCACAAGAGCCCAGGCTGTCAGAAGCCTTCAGAGATGAAGAAGGAAAATGCCCCTAGGGAAGCTTCATGAAACAAGAAGACTGGAGAGAAAACTAACAGGCATTATCATGTCAGCCATGTGCTTTCCAGTTGAGAGAGAAACCCTGAACTTCATCGACCTGTTTTGAGTGAAGATAACCTCTTGTTAGAGCCTTAATTTGGACCTTCTTATATGCTTGCTTTAATTGGGACATTTTCATGGCCTTAGAACAGTAAACTAGCAACTTACTAAATTCCCCTTTTTAAAAGCCATTTCATTTCTGGTATATCACATTCCGACAGCTAGCAAACTAGAATACCAGGTATTCCATATTTCATACTGTTACTTTTATTTTCTTTTAATTTAAACTATTCTTGGGGGTTTGTAATGGTATCACATTGTAGCGTATATTGATATTCCCTTGGTATAAATAACACTGAAGATTTGTTCATGTGAATATTGGTCATTGCATAGCCTGTTCAAGTTTTTTCTTTTTTTTTTTTTTGGCCCATTTTAGTCTTGTGTTTCCTAAATTTTCTATATATTTATTTATTTATAGGGATATTTTATACATTCTGATGTGACTCCCTCATCAGTTATATGTTCTGCGAATACCTTCCTTCACTCTGTGACTTTTTTTCATGCTCATATCTTTTAATGAACGTAATTTTTAAATTTTTAAGTACCCCAATTCATCAACAATCTTTTCTTTTTAGAGAAAGCTTTTTGAATGCTGATTAAGAAATGTTTACCTTCCCCAACTTCATAGAAATATTTTCCTATTTATCTTCTAGAAGTTTTATTGTATCAAGATTTACATTTAGATATATGTTCTGCCTGAATTTTATTTTTAATATTAGATGAGGTAGGAGAAAGTGACCAATTTTTTCCCTATAAATATCCAATTGACCATCAGTATTTATTGAGAAGATAGTTCCTTTCCCTCTGTTTTACAATGTTGTCTTTATTATAACTCAGGAGTCCATAAATATGCGCCTGTTTCTGGAATATATGCCATTATTTTATCTGTCTATTCTTGCACTGATACCACAGTCTTACTTTCAATTTATTTATAATAATTGTTAATATTCTATAGCATAAATCCTTTTATGTATCTGTCTTTCTAGAAAAATTAAAGCTTGGAAAACTAAGATATCTAGAAGTATATAGGTTTCTTAATATGTTTGGAGAAATGTTATCACTTTAATTTAATTATAATACGACCCATTGTTTCATAGGCCTTGTTTACTGGGCCTCAAAGATTGATTTTTTTTTTCCCATGGAAGAAAAATCCAAATAGCCACTGGGCTAAAAATGTGTGAGTGCAATTCTGTATGCTCTTCACTTTTACTTTTGTAAATGTTACCTTATATACTTAAATAACATAACAATCCTTGAAAGATGCAAATAAATGTAAAACTGCAAATATTTGCGGATCTGTAAATTCCCCCAGGACAAAGTTCCAAGACAAAATTTCCACGTATACATGTCATTTTCCTAGCAGCGGTTCTCAAAATGTGATTCCTGGACAGTAGCATAGTCATCTAGAAACTTGTTAGAAATGCAGTTTCTCGGGCCCTACACAGATTTAGTGAATGAGAATCTCTTGGGAAAAGTGCCTGTGATCTGTGTTGTCAGAACAGCCACCAGTTGATTCTGACACATAGTGAGTTTTGGAATTTCTGATCTATGTAGTTTAGATAAATAAATTAATCATCTGAAATAAAAATCTAATATTCCAAGTTCTAATTCTCTTTTGATTGTCATGAATTTTGCAGAAATATGAACTTCAAAAACAGCAAGAAAAATTGAATTTTGTATATCTCAAGCCTGATTCATAGTTCAAGGGAACTCCTAGCTTTATTCTTCGTGCCTGAAATACTATGTACTAGACAATTTTGGAATACGATTTTACTTATCTCACAGTCTCTGACATTAAGATCAGGAGAACATTTACCTTTCCAATTATCTCAATGCCATCCCTCATTTATACACATGTATATGCAAATGTAGAGGAGAAATTTAAAATTTTCCCTTCTTGCCATTTGGAGCTCAAATGAGAACTGAGGTCAGAGAGAGAACAGACAGAAAAGATTTTATTTTTTGACTTTCATGTGTATAATCATGTCCATTAAAAATTAAAGGATATAAATTTATGGTTATTTTACATCACAAGAAGAAGCAATGTAATGGATTTGTTCTTTTTAATTTTGCTGTAATTTTTTCAGAAGGGGGAAGTCTTACACATACTGGTCTGCAGCTCTTATGTATTATAATAACTTTTAATTTTCTGTTTTTGAGTCAAAATTTGCAAATTTGTCAAAGACTTCATCAAATTTAATCTTCTTTACATATTTATGGCCAATAGACAATATAGCCAGCATGTAACTCCATTTTTGGTCATAGTTGATTGAAGAACACTTTTTTTTTAAACTTTTTTATTAATTAAAAAAAATTAACAAACAAAACATTTAGAAATCATTCTATTCTACATATATAATCAGTAATTCTTAATATAATCACATAGTTGCATATTCATCATTTCTTAGTACATTTGCATCGATTTGGAAAAAGAAATAAAAAGACAACAGAAAAAGAAATAAAATGATAATAGAGAAAAAAAAAGACTATACATACCATACCCCTTACCCCTCGCTTTCATTTACCACTATTTCAAACTGAATTTATTTTAACATTTGTTCCCCCTATTATTTATTTTTATTCCATATGTTCCACTCTTCTGTTGATATAGTAGCTATAAAGAGCATCAGACATAAGGTTTTCACATTCACAGAGTCTCATTGTGAAAGCTCTATCATTGAGAAGAACACTTTTTTATTTTATTTTCCAAAAGTTTTCTTTCACATGATACAACTGATATACACAGTAAAAAATGTCTAAAATATAAGAATAAGTTGGTCAGAAAGTGATAAAAATTCCAGTAAGTATATTTCCCCTATGTCTTCATTTCTATAGGATCACTTATACCAGCTTTTAAACACAATAAAATAAATACTTCAGTGGTCACATGTTAAGGGCAGACTTGAAGCAATTGAAGTCTTCTTTCATTTTCCAATTGCTGGGTCATCATTGCTTATTTCTATCCTGCTTAAAATGAGGTCATGAACTCGACTGAAGAGAACTCAAATAATTCCAAATCTTATGAACTTGCAGTGGAAACAAATGGCACATACAGCCAAGGCTGTATCCGGCAGGAACCAACTATACACCTGAGAGTGAAATTAAATTCCATATAAAGTACTATGTTTACTAAAGGATACGTTATTTAAAAGTGCTAATTTGAAGATTACATATATATTACTAAAACTCAATATCAACTGTTGTAATTGTTTAGAATTTAAAACAAAGATTTTTTTCTCTCAAAGGAAAAAAATTATCACCAACTCAAGGCCCAGTCTTAATAAAAAGCAGACCAACTTTCAGTTGAGTTTTATAATTGCTTTTATATTCTCTATGGACAGTGAGCCCTTTAATTGCCTGTACCATGGATAGACTATTCGTACTACCCTACCCTTGACATGCCTCACCAAACACTATGATTTTCTAAGATTAAGAATAATATAAATTTTAAGCTTACTACTTTCTTTAATGGGAGTGTAGTGTGAGAGGATCATTTCTGTTTGACATGTAAAAATACTAATTTTTTTCTTCTTGAATATCCTATTGAGGGCATTAATTGGTATGAAACTTGCCTCTTGGGAAGCAGATGTGTAGTGCTTATGTCAAGATTTATGGCATGGTAGAGCCATGGTAGTTTACTCATTTTTTGTTTTTATAACCTTTTATTTGAATTTATAGCTTCTTGATGTTTATCATAGTATCATAAGATGTTCATTTTCCTCACTCAGAGTCTTCAACAAGGGTTCTGGTATTAAGAAAAATAATAATACTTTACATTTCCATGGAAACTTTATAACTTACACAAACTACAAAATGTTTTTATATACACACACATAAACACATGACACATCCACAGTTTCCTTTTATCCTCACAGTGCACTTTTTCCATTTCTCAACTGAGAAATCTATGATTCAGAAAGTTTTAACAATTTCTCTGACCTCATGCATTTATTCATTCAACAAACATTTATTTATTTCTTATTCCATGCCAAGCAATATGTGAGGAACTGGGAATACAAGGACTATGGCAAAACTCTTACTCTCAAAGAATTTCCAGAAAATGTAATTGCTAAGCTTGAACTTGACCTAAGATTTCCAGCTCTTGGCCCATTTATTGTTCTTTTCACTCCATGCTACCCCAGGCCCGTGAATCCCAATGAACAAAGGAAGCAATGTTGACAAACCCCTTCAACAGTGTGTTCAAAGCAAAGAAAGTTACTGAGATTACATGCTTTATATTTTAGCAGTCTCATGCCTCTGCCTTTTCAGTATTATACTATTGACAACAGGCTGAATACAGTACACTATATCTTCTTATCGGTCGACACAAAAGATCAGTGGGGAAAGCAAGATATAACTTTGTAAATACAGAGTATAAGAATACTTTCTAAAGTGTGCTAAGGGCTGCAGCTTGATTTCTCTTGCAAGAACCCAAAGTAAAAGGGAAAATTTTCTTTAATGGCTGTAACTATACTGCTTTTTATTTTTTTATCATTGTTGTCAGAGAACATGTAAAGCTTTTTTTTCTTAAGAAAATTCTATTCACCGTGAAATGATAGTTATATTCTACTAGCTTTTTAGAGGGAAAGAATCAGAATACAGTATTATATTTCTTATTGTAAAAAGAAAACAATGGAGTCATATTGGAGTATAATGAAATGAAAAAGAAAGTGGACACAGTATCCTTATTATATATAAGGCATTAAGAGTAAGTGGGATGTAAATGGATTTTTTGTTTGTTTGTTTTTGCTTGGTCAAAGTATTTTTCAGAGCATCTGCAAAAGCAGCTAAGGTTTATACTGTAAAGGAATTTTTTTAAAAAAAAAAAGGTAAAGGAACAAGTTTTGTAGTGTTAAGGGGATATGCCTTATAATATGAGAAAAGAAAATTTAATTAGAAAATAATGAAGAGTATAACTAATCAAGATATCACTGTTTACCAGTATTTCTCTATTAGGAAATCATGAGGTAGACGAATAATGACATTTCCAAATGACTTTATTTTTTCTTTCAAATTCTATGCTTTTTAAAGCAGATTTATTTGTCTTCTGAAATTGCTATTTATATACATTTCTTGGTATCATTAAGGATTAGTGGTACTGTAAAAAATAATATTGTGGTGTAGCAGGAACTGAATTAGATAATTTATCTAAAATTTGAGAAATTTTCCTAGCCATAAAGTCTTATTTATTGAATGGACAGTGATTCCTATCCAGTCTACTTCACAGAAACATTGGGGGAAAATACAACGTATTGAAAAACATCAGGAAAACATTGGCAAAAACCCTATCACCAACACTTTCTACATGTGCAATGGCAATACAGAATACAGTATCAATGTCTCAGGGTCTTATAGTTTTTTCTGAAAAATTTCTGCAAGCTTGTAAATACTTGGGCAATGACATTTATTGTTGTAACCAATATTATTATAAGTTCCAAGTGTGTGATGCATATGAAATAATATACACAAGTTTATTTATGTGTAATTTAGCATTGTTATTGAAAGGTACAATGTATTATATTTTTTCAATAATTTGAAGATAATCTCAATTTACTTTCTTAGCTAAGAGTAATAGAGAGGATCTCAGAGTTAGGACACAGAAATGCAAGTGCCCCAAAGTTAACATGCTAATTTAGATTCTCCAAATTCCCACAATTTTATGCTATTTGAATTTAGAGCAAATCTAGCGAAAGAATGATAATATTGCTAAAATTAAATATAGTGACAGATAATTCTGAAATGTAAAAGGACTTCAGAAAATTTACATTGATAGGTAACTATTTTAAAGGATTAAAAAAGAAATACAAATATAAAAATATTGTAGAAAGTGTACACTTGTTTCAACAGATGAACAAAAAAGAAATTTTACTAATTACTATATGTATTAAAATAATGCATTGACCTAACAACTTTCCATAAGAAGAATTCTTTTTTAACTTGGAAAAATGAAGAAATACATTTTTAAGATTTATAGGAAGAAGCTGAGGACCCTCATAGAGAAGACTGTTTTCTTTACGGGCTAACAGAATCAAGGATACTCTGCTGTCAATCAATAATCAATCAAAATCAACCAGAATCAATACTTGGATGCCAATTTTGAACATCAACCAGAATCAATACTTGGATGCCAATTTTGAACATCTCTGAAAGGTTTTTGCCACTTTCTAAGAAACATTGTGTATCCTGGGTCAGCTGATTTTTTTCTGGAGAGGTCCAGAGAAAGAATATTTTAGGTTTTTTTTTTTTTTTTTAATATTTCAGACTTTTGAGGCCATAGTTTCTGTCACAACTACTCAAATCTCTGCTGCTGTAGTACAAGACCAGCTGCAGAAAACACGTAAACAAATGGAGTGCCTGTGTTGCAATAAAACTTTATTTACCAAAACAACTGGACAGCCTGCTGTTGTTTACAGCCCTCTTCAATACCAAGAATAGAAGGCCTGAGTTTATCGATTTAACTTGCCACTGGAGCCATAGTGATGCAATGCTTGAATGAGTATTCAGTTGAGCTAAGTTATTTTTAAAAGACTAAGTTAATAACAGTTATTTTAATTAATAATAGCATCTTTCCATTATGGGTTGTCTATCTTCAAAGCATTCGAAATGATTTCTAGGCTCTACATTAGGGAAGACCAATTGTAAAGTTGCCCTGTGTTTAGCATTGCCACGCACTGGAAATCCTTGGTTCTACAAAACATTTATTGGAATCAAAATTCACTTTCTAAACCCATGTAAGGAAGAAACTCTACTGATTCAACTCCTAGTAAATGGGAAGCATAATGATTAGTGAGCAAAAACAATCTTATAATGTTCAGACAGAGAGAGAGAACAAACATTGATAGCTCAGCTGAATGACTCAAATTCCTACTGGAATCATCAAATGCTCCTTTCCTAACTAATTTCATTAATACCTTCAGATTTGCATTACCACGCTGTTGACGATGTTCCATATTTCGTGCAGTTATAAATCATACAAAGAGACCTAAGGTGGGGGTGGGGGAGGGAGTGGCAAACTAATTCAATTGGTTTAAGTTTTAAACTTCTGTAATGAGTGAAAAAATACGAAAACCAAAAAAGCAAAGACTGGATGAAGTTGGTAGAATCATTTAATATTGATATTAAACACCCAATATACCTGAAATAGTTATTAAATCATTGTCAGTTAAAAGACTGACTAAATAAACAAAGCTTTTATTTCAGCATGTCACACCAAGAAAATGTGTGTGTCTTCCTCCTCCTAAAACAATTGAAATGATAATAAAGAAATAGAAAGGAAATAAACCCTTCGCTAGAAAGAGGACCATAAGCAGTCAAAATATTTAAAGAAATTTCTAAATGATGGACAAAGAATCAAAGGATATGAAAAGAGCAGAAAGAGAAAATTTAAAATATGCAAAGGAAGGGCCCAAAGTAGAATAATGAGTTTGCTGTGGAGACTCTAAAGAGATTGATACAGATACATTGCATGAAATCTTAGTAAAAAGTGTATAAAATTTTTACAAACCAGAAATTTCGTTTGCACACCTAAAATATCTGGAGATGTCACTTATCCTATTTGCTATATTTCATCACTGAATTATGTTTCAATAGTTATTAGTAAACTTCACTTTAATTGAAATTGGAGAATTTATGACACAATTTAAACACTGCTTAATAACAAGGTTTTTTTTGGATTCAGGGTATTAAGATATAGAATGTTGTAGAACACTGTACAGGAGTATAGATTCTGGAGTGTGGTGGACATCGACACAAATCGAGCCTCTTTAATAGCTGAGGCTCGCAAAGCAGATTACAGCATTGGAAAGCTTCGGTTTCTTTTATCTATAAGGTAGAGATGAGGACAGTGCCTACTTGTGGTGCAAGTTGCCTTATGGTGCATTGTGGGAACACAGGCTCAGCCATAACAGACTTTAGGTAAAGGATGCTTTATTACTTAGACAGAACAAAGGATCCAAAAGAGCAAGGGGAGGACATCTCATCGTGGCCAGTCCTGCAGAGAGGCCACTTGATCAGGTGACTGGCAGGTCTGCATGCCCCACTTCACTTCCAGAGGGAAGAGATGCCTTTACTGCTTGAGGGTGGATATTGATACCCAAAGAGGAAGGTTTCTTTCCTACCACTGATCAAAAACCTTGTATCAAGCAAATTTAACTATCAACCTTTGTGCAGCTAAGACTGCTTGCTCCAGGTTTGGGGTTCACTGTAAATTGAGGCAATTCCATTAGAGCTAAATTCTCTCCCGGGCTGTGAAAGGGAAAGGTATTGAAACATTTGCATACAAAGGAAAGGAGGAGTGGGTGAAGGCTGGGAGATAGCTGTTAATTGTGTCCCTGACTTCTCCAGCACTACTTCATCCAGACCGTCAAATATAAAGAAATAACAAATGTAAGCCTTCTCTTAGAACAACGCCTAGCACATAATGAACACTCCAAAAATGTCAGATCTTTTATTATCTATCATTTACCACAGAAATCACCAATGTTGACCATATTTATTACAGAGTGTCAACATTTGTTTCTTTCTGCCTTCCTTGTTAGCTAATTCAGTGATGTAGATAGGTTTGATCCTCCGCATTCAGGTAGAACAGAATGTCTCTCTCTCAGCAATAGATAGAAGAAACATTTTCCACATCCTAGCTGCACATTTGTACTTTTATTCCTACTTCATCATATAATGTCTTCATAGAAAACAAGAAAAGGATTGTCAAAAGTCAAGACAATTTATGTGGGAACTGTGGGCAGCAACCAGAATTTTATACAGCAAAGGAAGTTCAGAATCCCAGATTCGATCCTCTCTTGACAAAGGGAAAGAATAAAATGCGGATTATATGTTCCATACCACTGTTTTGTTATGCAAGGAAAGTCCAATGAAAGCACAATGGGTAGAATGTTTCTTTTTTCCTTTTCTTGCTTTTTTTTTTCCTTTATTCCATTTCTTATAGGCCAATGTTATGCCTTATAGATGTGGTCTCAATGTTTCAATTTGGAGAAATCATTATTGTGAGGCAATGTCACTTTGCTATTTCACTCAGGTTGAAGATAATACTTTACGAGAAGATTATGTAAATGAAATTTCTCTACAAAATAGGAAATTGAGGTCTCTTTAGGGGAAATTTTGATTTATTCAAAGCAAGTTCATAATGGTCGCTTTGGAAAGACTCAAATCTAAGATTTTGTTAAAAGCAGCTTCCATATTTTGAAATTAATCATCTTTTTGTCATTCAAATTATTCCTTTCCATCATGTAAGATGCATATTATGTTTTATGATGAACATTTAAGTTTAGTTTGATATGCAAAAATATAGTGAATACACTTATATTTCACATTTTAAAATCCCCATATTTATTTAATATAACATTAGAGGCCAAAATACTTATGATACATAGCATTGAAGGCTACTTGCTTTAAAAAAAGGTTGTTAAAGTGAGAGGAACAAATAAGGGACTGGAAATGCAGACCATGATTGCTAAAAATTCCTTAAGTTGCCCTCCCTGGAATAAAAAGCCAGTAAATACTGTTAAAACAGGAAAGAAGAGAGGAGAAGAAAAAGGGAGAGAGCTCAGCGCAGTAGGGGTAGAAAGGTATGTGGGATTCTGCTGAAGACATGTGAAAATACAAGCACTGTGTGGCAATGAAGAATAAAAATTAAACCCATGCCTGTTCCATCCATCAAAGAAAATGGACTTTTACAAGTTCAACTCTAAGTAGCAGGTCATGCTATTTTATACAATCTTGTGACTTTTTAGAAGTACTAAAAATAAGTGAAAACATTTCAAACCATTCTCTATGTTGGCGTTAATGTTTTTACTACCTTTTTGAGTTTGCACATCTTTCTTTCTTACAGCTAAAAAAAATCACACCACCCTCCTTTATGTTTCTGCTTGATTCAACTCTTGGAAAACTTGTCAAACTGAATCCACCTGGTTCCATTCACTTGGGTTATTCTTGCATCTGTGTGTATCTTGACATGACAATAGTAGGATATACATTTCTCTATCATTTATGTTTGCAGAGATTTATTTGTGTTTAATTAACTTCCGCATTACATTGCCCTCATGGGAGAAATTTATTTTATGCCTTACTTTTAACTCCTTGTGGTATGCTTAATATTGGGCATTAATGGGCTATTAAGTTATATTCTGCTAGATTTTTGCTTAGTGGTATAATACTTGAAGATAATTAAGATTCATAAAACACTTTTAGGACTCTCAGGGAGAAAGATTTATTTCAGAACCCTCCTCATTTATAAGAAAATATAAAAATGTCTCAAAAATATTGCCTGCCTGCTTATGATAAACATAATATCGTATATTACATATTTCCTTAGAGACCCTTCAAAGTGTAGACAGATGGGAGTTGTTGAGATCCACACCAAAACATTTCACACACATTCCTTCCACTGCTATTATTTACAGATTTGTTCAACAAACATTTATTGAGCACCTGTACTGCACTGGGGACTCATTGATGGATAAGTAAAGTTTTCTTTCCTAGAGGGGCTTACAATTCAATAAGGTAGAGAGGGCTGTAAGTAAATAAGGTCAAGAATTCAGTAAAGGCATAGCTATTCCCAGGAAGTTATAGGAATACAGAAGAGAAATACTAAGTCAAGTAAATTCTTCATTTATCATATTTTCTTGAGAACCATATATCTTCAAAAGCCCTGGAATAGATTGGGGGAATTCAATAGTAAATAAACCTTCATGTTGTTTATATATTGGTGAGGGACAAAAACAAGTAAACAGTGATGTGTATGATGCAAAAAGCATGTGTAGTAGTATAGTACAGTATATTCGAACACTCAACCCAGCCTAGCCTGGGCCAAATTCCATCACCCCCACTTGTTAACTGTTGGGCATCGGGTAAATTAATTAACTTCCTTATAGCTCAGTTAGTTCATGTGTATATTATGCTTACCTCACAGCATTTTTGTAAGGATTAAAAAAATCTAGTATTTGTAAAGTACTTAGAAGAGTGTCTGCCCATGTTAAATACTGATATGTGTTTAATAGTGTTATTGTTCTATGAGATCATTTTAGAGGAATCAAATGAAGACTTCCATACTCAGAAACACTTCTATGGTGAAAATGCAACTATCCCAGTTGAATGCTGTTGGGAGGTCAGAGGATGTGGCAGGAGGAGTAGACAGTTGTATTAGCTAGGGTTCTCTAGAGAAACAGAATCAACATGAAATATCATAGATATAAAATTTAGAGAAGTGTCTCACATAACTTTTCAGAAACATAGAGTCCAAAGTCCATAGGGCAGGCTGTGAAACTAATGACTCTGATGAAGGGTCTGGATGAAATCCACAGGACAGTTTTGCCACTGAAGCAAGAAGAAGAGACTGTCTCTTCTGAATCCTTAAAAGCATTCCAGTGATTATATTAAATGTCATTCATTGCAAAAGACACTCCCCTTGGCTGATTCCAAATGCAGCCAGCTGTTTATGCAGCCGATGTGATCATGATTGAATTCTATGAAATGTCCTCATAGTAAGAGATAGGCTGGCATTTGCCCAACCAGACAAATGGGCACCACCGGGCCAAGTTGACACATGAACCTGACCATGATAAGGGGGAAGATCAGATTCAGGAGTGTGTGCAAAGGTCCAGAAGTGGAAAAGATCATGGCACTTTGGGAAACTGAAATTGCCTTAGTATTTCTAGAGTCGTGGTAGTACAGGAACTGGACAAAGCTGGGAGAGTGGAGGAAAATAAAGGTCCAGCCATAAAGTATCTGAAAGAAATGATGTCAAACTAAATTTATAAGAATGGCTAAAAATGAAATGAGTCAATGCAGCAAGCACGGAAGGACAGTCTAGGAAGACAGAGGGTATGGAGAAAGGTAGGAGTTGTGTAACATTGTAGTGTGCTCCACGAGCTCCACATATTTTGGTTTTACCAACATGCAAAGTGTGAGAAAAGGAGGAAAGGGAGATGAAGATGTTTAGTCACATAAGGTTCAGGTCTCAGGTAAAGACCAAATCAGAGACGTCTTCAACTGCGATGAAATGTCCCTTAGGCATTATTATATGGATGATGGATAATTATCCTCTGAGTAATGGAGAACAACTGAAGGATTGTGAGCAGCAGATGTGATAGTTAGTTTTGATTCTAGTCAAGGGGTGGATTTAAGTAAGTTTACCTTCTTTGGGAGCCATTGAAATAATACAGGTCTGAGCTGAACGAAGCCTGAATTTAAAGTGAATATAGCAGATATTAATAAGTAAGAACAATTCAAGAAATATTTAGGATTAACACTGATGATTGAGCTGTGAGTTGCATTATAATTCAACTAACATGATTCGTAGCCTTCTCTTTTGAGTGAGTCAGTGATCATAGAGCTATTTATTTCAATATGAAACACTGGAGAATCATATAAATAGCTTAGGTAAATTTCAGATGTGATGAATTTAGTGGTGGCACATTTAAATAATGTGTTAGGCAGATAGCTTTTATATAAGCCATCAGGAAGGATGTCACAACAGAAATGCCAGTGGTCAGTCATCTTCCTTTTATGTTTTGTAAAACAAACATGAGGATGGTTGAGATCACATTTGGCAAGTATTCAGAGGGAGCAAACACCAGTAAGCCAAGATGAAAATTTTAGTTAACACCGATAGGTCAGAGGTGGATCTACAGAGAAAACCATCAACAAATGGCCATCAATGAATGATCCTAGAATTATTCAGAGACTCAAGAGACAAAATTGATGTGGAATTCAAGGCATTTTTAAGTAGACACTTTGAAGAAGTATAAGCACTAATTAACAGAGTCAAAATAGATAAAAGCTGTTAAAATAAGAACTAGTTAATGCTTAACAATATAGAAATCACTGATAACCTTTGACAGGATAGTTTATTGGAATGATGAGAGAAAAAAACACAATAGAACAATGCACTGAGAATGGAGTTACATGAGTCAGTGAAAGAATGATTGTAGTTATGAGTGACATGAATGAAGCAAGAACTCTTTTTAGTGTAAGAACCAAGCTCATTTTATTTGGCTAAAGGGAACAAGTGAGTAGAGAAAGAGTTTTGAAATTCAATGGTTGCAAAGAAAGGGCGTCCAAATGAAGGAGAAAGATCTCAGATGAGATAGAAGAGAATTGGATCGAGAGCAATTATGGAAGAGCTGACTGAAAAAAGGAAGGAAATTATTTTTCTGACAGTAAAAAGTAGAGAGGCGATGGACAGAAAGCTTTTGCTTTTCTGATAAAAAGGAACAGACATAGCTGGTAAAGTCTCTTTCTGCTTCTCCATTCTTCCTACCTTAATTATAAATGTGAATCCTGGAAAAGGAGTCGCCATCTTGTAGCCATGACTAAAATCCAAGGGCATTACAAAAATGTTGACTATGATGCCAATGAGCTGTTGAAGCAATTTCAGCAGGCTCCTTCCTCCAAGGTGATAAAAACTTTTTTCGAAAGTTTCCATTCAAGTCATTGTATATCAAGTTATATATTACTTTCAACCTAAATACTCCTAGATGTTACATTTTTGAAAAGCCACTGAAAAATAGAAGAGGGAAATTACCTTTATAAATGTGTTGACTTATGCCTTCAAGGTTCACGATGAGTGAAACAAGCCAGACATATAAGGACAAATGTATGACCTCACTAAAATGAAATACTTAGATTATGCAAATCTATAGTCAGAAACTAGAATGCATGTTACCAGGGACCAAGGCAGGAATAGAGAATAGGGAGTTGATGCTTAATTGGTACAGAGTTTCTCTTTAGGGTGATGGAAAAATTTTGGTAATGGATGGTTGTGATGGTGGCACAACACTGTGAATGCAATGAACACCACAGAATTTTATGATAAAAATGGTTAAAACAGGAAATATTAGCTGTATATATGTTAGTAAAAAAGTTTTTTTAAATCCATAGAATAACACAACACAGCGAATACTAATTTAAATAGAATAATAACATTGTTTCATCAATTGTAACATGGTACCACACTAATGAAAAATGTTAATAATAGGGCTGTATGTAGCAATTCTTTACTTTTTGCATAACTTTTATGTAAACCTACAACTTTTCTAATAAAGAAAGGAAATATGTTGAGGTTTTATGATGCTATTATTTAGCAGGTATCTCATAAGAACACTGAGAATAGATTTGGGTTTGATCCAAGGCTAGATTGTTGCATGGTAATTGGGGGGGAAGTTTAGGGGTGCAAGTTGGGTTTCATAGACATGAACAGTGGCTGGCCTAAGGTCCAGGCTGAATCTGTGGAATTAAGTGACAACATGGAGTAAGGTGATGATCATTGGTGTTGAAAAGGTCATATATCTAGTTGGATGAGGTCTTACGTGAATACTGAACTCACCAAACCTGATGACATAAATTGGAGGGTTAAAGGAATATTATGAGCTAGGAATGATTGCAGAGACAGTCAGTAGACAACTTATCTTGTTTCATGGTTCAGATACTATTTATAGGCAGATAACTCCTATTAGTTCCAGTATTCCTTGTGCTTAATTGTCCTCAATTTTCTAGTCGTATGTTAAGCCATCTAGTTGATATCTCCATCTGGCTATCATATGGGCATCTCAGATTTATTATGTTCAAAATACTCTCTCTCCCCAAACCTGTTCCACCTTTTATCTTTTCTATACCAGCAAAAGGCACCTAAATCTACTGATGTTCTTAAGGGGAAGATGTCTCCTTTGCATATCCAATCCCTTAGTTCTCCTTGGGACTTAGTTAAAAAACATAACCAATATTTGTACTCTAGTCTCCATTCCCACTGCTGCAAGCCATCACATTTTTGGTGAGTGTTGATTACTGTAACTGATAAATGGATTCCCTGTCTCCTCTCTCCAGACCCTATAAACCACAAAGGAACTAAAGTGTTAGTGCTATCTCTTCTAAGATCTCTGTAAAACCTTCCAATGGATCCTCCATAAAAGTAGAATGAAATTCAAATTCTTCCTCTGGCTTATAAAATTATATCACATCTGATCCACTTCTTACCATTTTTCCTATCTGCCCTCTCATTAACTAAGCTTAAGTCACACTGTCCTTCTTTATGTTTTTCAAACATACCAAGCTGACTCCAGAAAATTTGCACTAATTATTCTTCTCTGTGTAAGGCTATTCTTTGCAGTTTTCACTTGGCTGGCTCTTTTATGATATTGAAATCTCAGCCTGAATGTTAGCCTTTTCATTTAGTGCCTTCTCCAAACTGCCTTCTCTTCTGCAAACTTAAGTAACCATCCTACCAACTCCTATTACTTCTCCATTTTGATTATCAATATAGTTCTTTCCACAATCTGAAGTTTTTCAGTTGAATTCTTAGTTGATTCAAAGTCTTTTATCCTCCATTTCCCAATTGTCAAAATCTTCTTGAGAAAAGAGGTTTTAAAGCCACATGTGTGGCTGTCTATTCATTGTCTACAACTGTCAGAAGCACTTAGCAGGTGTCATGGTCAGGTTTATATGTCAACTTGGCCAGGTAGTGGTGCCTAGTTGTCTGATCGGTCACCCACTGCCTGTCTGTTGCTATGAGGACATTTCATGGACTTAAATCATGATCACATTGGCTGCAACCACAGCGATTGTGTTTGTAATCAGCTAAGGGGAGTGTCTTCTGCAATAAGTGATGATTAATCTAATCACCAGAAGGCTTTTAAAGAGGATTCAAAAGAGATAGTCGCCCTTCTTGCTTCAACCAGCAAGCCCCTCCTGTGGAGTTCATCCAGACCCTTCATTGGGGTCACCAGCTTCTCAGCCTGCCCTGTGGATTTTAGACTCTTTCATTCCCATGGTTGTCCACCAGCCTCTCTGAGAGCTCACTGAGGACCTTCATCAGAGTTGCTAGCTTGCAGCCTGCACTACAGACCTTGGACTTTACATTCCCACAGTTATGTGAGATACTTTTATAAACTTTATATCTATGGATATCTCCTGCTGATTCTGTTTCTCTAGAGAACCCTAGCTAATATGATAAATAATTATTATACATTTACTGGATAAATGAAAGTAAATTAGAGTTTCAGTAGAGATTGAGAATCATATTTGGGGTTAGAGTTAGAATAGAGCAGATGATTGAAGAAAGTATGAGAGCCATGTGTAGAGGATGGCTCTTATCACACCTGTCCTGAAAACCATTCATATATTACCAGCCATTTACAAAGTTTAGTTTATCTGAATAATTTTTCTCACACAGAAGGAAAATGGAACTTAAATACATTCCAGTGAAGAAGATAAACATTCTTAGGCAGAGAGAGTCTGCTCTAAACAGATGTCATAAGAGGCCAGCCAAGGACAGCCTGAGTACCTGTGCGTCCTGGATTGGGAGAGATGAAAGAAAGAGCACAAAGACAAACTTAGATCCTCACATTGCAGTAGTGGCTGAGCCCCTGACAGTTCTATGCAGATTATCAATGGGGATCATTAAAGTTTTCAAAGTTTTTTTTTTTTTTGGAAGACTTTTTTTTATGTAGACTTCTATTTTTTTGTTTTTAATAAGAGCAACAATTTCAAAAATAACAAAGACAACAAGTTAAAGTAGATATCAGGATTAAAGTACATGTTCTCTGAATGTAAAATTTAGAAAATCAAGGCAATGTTTGGGAGCTAATCTAGATATTATAACCATTTATATTCAAGTTTTGAAGTTTTCAGTACGTTGATACACAAAATCACCAACTAATTATTGCACTACTATATAACTGAATACTTCAAATCATTAAAATAGTACTTGTGGGGAGATTTTATGACTTGGTAAAATGCTTAGGCTAAAATATGAAGCCAAACAAGCAGAATTCAAAGTAATAAACAGAACATATACTATAATAAAAAAGTGGAGAAAAATCATGTATTAACATATCAAAATTTTAACAATTTGTCTATCTGAGTAATAAAGTTATGGATGACTACTTTTTTTTCTCTAAATCTTGACGTATCTTCCAAATTAACTTGTTACAATTGCATTAAGAGAATAATTTTTTAATAAGGAAAATACCCTTGTAAATGGATAAATTATTCACAACGTAGACAAATGAGAAACACACCACTACTTGCTACAGTATTAATTCTCCAGAGATTTGTGGTACACTTTCAGAACTTCTATGTTTTTTAGGGGGAAGAGTTGAAGAGAAATAACTAATTTCCCCATCCCAAAGAGGCTCTAATTTCAAATCTTAATTCATTGACAATCTGGTCAGAACATTTATTATATCATGGTTTGCTGGCCAGAGGCTTCCCTTTGCCAAGGAATTTTGGCAGGCTGACCAGTCTGAGTGAACAACGTACTGCGTTGTGTCTTGAAAAGATGGAAACCACCTTGCTTTTTTGTAGCCAAATGTGAGGTCTTAGAAAAACCTCAGAATGACAAAAATAGTTAATTTTAAGGTTTTCCATCTCTGACAACTGTTTTTTGTCCTTTCCTTCTATTTTAGCATTTGATAAATATGAAGAAAACAAAGAAAATCATTTTGGGCTTTGTCTAAGCACAAGTTTGCGTAGGGAATGGACACTGATTAAAACATTTCAGTAGACATTTTCAGCCTATCCACTGCTGACTGGCCTGGGAGATAAATGTGGAATTATTACTTTCAGATCAATTATTATACTGTCATGGATTTTGCATGGCACTGTACACTTCAGACATTTTATTGATTATATTCAATGCATCTGTGTGCACACAATTAATTATATATTATTTAAATAAATTCAAATTACTTAACAGTCAGTCTAGGCATATGTTAAACAATCCACAACTATATTAAATCTCGAAGAAATTTCTTCAACCAATGCGAAGTAGTTCAGATTTCATTTGATTATACAGCATGTAACATGTCTGAAAATTCAGAGTGCAAATTTTATGTTGTAAATCCAAGATAAAATAAACATAGCATAATTTCTTGCCAGTAATGAAATCTCTCTCCCTTATGATAAACAATGCCAAATAAACAATTTATATTTTAAAAGTTACAGATGATTTATTACTTTCAATAAGACAGTTTTATTCTCAATTATCAGAGATTCTTATAGTGCTTTGGGTCAATACATTTCATGGTTGGAAAATTTTTCATGTTATTTAAAATAAATTTTGTGTTTCCATACTTCACTTTGCTTTTTTCAGCTGAACTAAGCAAGTCACTTATTTCTTATAAGCTGTAGATTTCAAATCATGAATTCTTCAATTTAAAGTACAAAAAGAAAGAGAGATGATCAGTATGTATAAGCCTGTCCTGAATGTTCCACTTTAACTTTACCTAGCAGATTGTGTCCATCTTAAGAACTGACGATAGAAAAGTTTTAAATTAAATAAAATGTGTCTTCCTGGCCTCGTCTTCATCTTTCAGTAATGTTCATACTCACCACAGAGTCTGTGGCCCGATGTCATAGAGCTTCCTTTCTTCTCATGATTATTTCTCTTCCAGCTTGCCCTAAGCTGTTCTCAAGGTATAATCGCTTTAATGCGATGTCACCCAGGGAAAGAGAGATGGCACATACTTGGACTCTTCTTCGACAATCATCATGCTTGGGTAAGTGCTACTATCCTGAGAGTTGGGGTCCTATGGGCCTCAAGTGTTTATATCAGGGGTCAGCAAACAATGGCCTGTGTCCCAAATCCAGCCTGCCTCCTGCTTATGAGGAGCACATAACCTTAGAATATGTTTCACCGTTTAGAAGGTTTAAAAGGAGCAGAATAATATTTCATGACACATAAAAATTACATAGCATTCAATTTTCAGTGTCTAAAAGTAGAGTTTTATTGGAACATAGCGATGATCATTAATGTATATATTGGCTATGACTGCTTTCATGCTATGACAGCAGAAGTGAGTCATTCAAACAGAGATGGGATGGCCTACAAAGGCTGGGATATTTATACCCTGTTCTTTTATGGAAAACTTTGTTGACCCTTGATTTATACCTAAAGTTCTTTCATTACTCACATCTTCACCCCATTGACTGGAGATATTAAGGCTAACTGCGTGAGTCCCATAATGGCACACGAGCTTCAGACAAAGCACTTTAGTATAACTTATGCATGCTAGAGTGATAAATAGAGTTACAGACCCATTAAGAAGGAAACCTGCCCCTAAATATATCTTGGCTCCTTTTAATCCATATGCTGAAAAGGAATAGTTAACATTGGAATGAGTTTTAAAATTTGTAGAAATGTTAGAAAATGATGAAATTTGAAGAACATTCTCCTGAATATATAAAGTGTTGTGAAGATTTAGCTATAAACCCTTCTATAGGATATATCACAAAATAGACAACGCTTTAAATGCATCTTTATTTCTATTTAAGCTTTTAAAGTTAATTCAAGGGTCACCATTAAAAGTAGAATAAAGTAGCAAAGAGAAGTTTGTATCATCAAATGAAAAAAACAAAAACAAAAATACTGCCCTAGGAAAAGTATTTTCATTACTACTTCAGATCCTTTCTCTGAAATCATCAACATTTCCATAAAGGATAATTTTATCATATTTATTAATCATCTTTCTGTCAGGCAGTAATCTAAAATCAAGGGTTATCATCCAATTTCATGACCAAGTTAACAATAACTAGTCGCTTTTCATCAGAGTGTGCTTTCTTGATGCTATACATTTTCCAAGTTTTACAACATGAAAACTAAAATTTCTCTAGGAGAAAATAAACAAGTCTCCCATAATGATGTATAATATCTCCATTGCTTCTGTTTTAGAGGGAAAAAATGAACAAACAAAAATATGAATCTGTTTTAAAAACTAAAACTTCATTTAATAGCTTCATTTGAAGAAATATGCCTATTAATAGCAAGCAAAGGAAAGAATACTTTATAATTCATTCTAAGCAGACTATTTAAGCAGATCTTTAAGAAAAAACAATTAGAAATCTGTTTCACTTTGCTAAAGTTGCTGAAATGCAATCTACTAGAAATGGACTGGCTTTTAACAATGGGGATTTATTAGCTTACAAGTTACAATTCTAAGACCATGTAAATGTCCAAATTAAGGCATTTATAGGAGGTTACCTTCATGGAAGAAAGGCTGCTGGCATCTGGAACACCTCTGTCACATGAGAAGGCATATGATTGGTGTCTGCTGGCCCTTCTCTCCTGGGTTTCATTGCTTTCAGCTTCTGGTTTCAATATTTCTTCTTTCGGCTCCTGCAGAGGCTTTGTCTATATGAGCTTCTCTTAATTTAATCTCTTGCTTCTCTGGACTTTTTCTGTCTTTTATCCTCTCATAAAAGACTCCAGTAAAAGGATTAAAACTCACTTTGAATGAGGTGGGTCATATGTAAATTTAAATAACCTAAGCAAAAGGTCCCACCCACAATAAGTATGCACCCACAGGAATGGATTAAAAGTATATGATCTTCCTGCATTTCCCAAGCAAACAGACAAACAAGCAAACAAAAATTCAACAAATGGTGCAGTAAGGGGTTATTCACATGGAAAAAGAATGAAATAAGATGATTGCCATACAGCATACAAAAAAAAAAGAAAAGAAAATGGCCTTTTCTAGGGTACAAGAGAGCTCCAAATTTTCACAAAGTCTTATAATATCCATTTTTAAACTGCAGTGAGCCTCTGTCCAAAGCTGTGTAATTAGCTTTATAACTATGTTTCACCAAATCCAAATTTTAAAGAATTAACCCCTCTGAATATTTTTAAAGCTATAAACCTAATGATTACACAGATTTATTTTTTAATGATTACATAGATTTATTTTTTAATGTAAGAAATGTGGTTATATTAAACACATCCTGACTAAAGTTGATGTGTAGGTTTTGTTGTTATTTTGCTTTTGTTTGTTTAGCTTAATACAACACAATTTATTTTCTCACAGTTCTGGAGTTCTGGAGGCCAGCAGTCTAAACTAACTATCACTGTACAGTAGGGGCACACTCAAGGTGTGTGTGGCTCTAAAGAGAGGAAGCCACTCCTTACATCTGGTGTCGCAGGATTGCTGTCATCCCTTGGCTTGTAACAGAACTACTCCAATCACTGACTCCATTGTGTCATTGCCTTCTCCTCTTCTGTCTGGGTCAAATCTCTCTATCTCTATCTTCCTCAGAGAAGCTGTGGATTTACAGGAAAATTATGAACAAGGGTTTTAGTTTGTAAAAGCTGCCAGAATGTGATAGCTTTTAAAAGAGGGGTTTTATTAAGTTGCAAGTTTACAGTTCCATGGCTGTGAAAGTGTCCAAATTAAGTCACCAACAAAGATTACCTTCACTCAAGAAAGACCAATGAAGTTTGGGCTTTCTCTCTCAGCTAGGAGGGCACATGGTGACATCTGCTAGCTTTCTTTCCCAGCTTCTTGTTTCATGAAGCTTCCCCAGGGGCACCTTCCTTCATCTCCAGACATCTCTGACTGTGTGGGCTCTGTTGACCCTAAAATCTTTTCCAAAATGGTTGCTTCTTAAAAGGCTCCTGTAAACAACCTTACCTTGATTAGGTGGAGACACATCTTCATGTATACAATCTAATCAAAAGTTACCACCCACAATTCGCTAGGTCATGTCACCACGGAAACAATAAAAAAATTTCATCCAGCAATATTGAATGAGGATTAAATTACATGGCTTTTCTGGAGTACATATTTGCTTCAAGCCAGCACAACAAGATACTATAAAAAACATATGGTTGTTTGAAGCTGAAAAGTACCCCAGAAAAAGATATTCCTAAATTTAATAAATTCCTCTGTGTGTGTGTGTGTATACCTTTTAATGAGGCTACTTCAGTTAAAGTGTGACCCACCTCATTCAGGATATGTCTTAATTCTTTTACTGGAGTCATTTATAAATGGAATAAATACAAAGAGAGAGAGAGGGAAAAAAAGTTATGGAAGCAAGAAACTGAAATTTTAAAAAAAACTTCAGAGAAAGGAGATACCAGCAGATATCACCACGTGCCTTGCCATGTGGCAGAGGAGCCAAGAACAGCCAGCAGCCAGTCTTCTGGAAGAAAGCATTGTCTTGATGATGCCTTGATTTGGATATTTTTCTGGATTCTAGCCATAAGAAAATAAATTCCCATTGCTTAAGCCAAACCATTTCATGTTGCTGCTTTAAGTAGCTTAGGAAATTAAACACCATCCTAAAATGACAACTTGCATTGGTTTGACACATTCGTTAAAATTGGTGAAAGCATATTTTTATAATTGTACTGTTCATTATAGTTTTTGAAGAAATATCCATTCAAGTCTTCTCTCCCTTTCAAAAATTGCATTGTTTGTATTTTTGTTGTTGAGCTGAAAGATTTGTTTTAAATGACCTAGTTATTAAATCTTTATCAGGATATGACTTCTTTCAGGGAGACTGGACTTGAAGGCAAGTAAGTTGGTCATAATGACAAGTGAAGAAATTAATGAAGACGATCCAGTGGAAATTCATGAGTATTTCTCAACATTCAGGAACTCCACGGGTGCTGTGGATGAGGTGCTCACAACCATGACATCTGTTTTTAGAAATGAGTTGTTGCAGAAGTTGGACTCACTTGAACAAGCAAAAGTGGATTTAGTTTCTGCATCCGCATTAAATTCAATGTTTTGGGTTTATTTGGCAACTCAAGAAGTTAATCCTAAGGAACATCCAGTAAAGCAGGAATTGGAAAGAATCAGAGTAATCATGAACAGAGTCAAAGAAATAACAGACAAGACTAAAGCTGGCAAGTTGGACAGAGGTACAGCTTCAAAATTCGTAAAAAATGCCCTCTGGGAATCAAATCCAAAAATGCATCAAAACTTGCCAATAAAGGGAAAAGTAAAAATTAACTTTTTGATTTTGAGGAACGTATATTCAACAGCTTTCTTATTTTTTGTTGTTTTTCACAAACTAGAGGATGACTGTGTGGCAATGCAAGTTTAAGAATATTTCTTTTTGAATTAATATATACAGTTTACATTTTAAATTTCTAATGCTAAATACTTTTCTCCAGAAAGATTAAGTTATCTTTATTGATTTTCCTATAGAGAGTTATGAAGCTTTTAGCATTGTGGTATATTCTATTTTCATAATTTACTTTTTTTTATGAAACATTTTCTTATATAAGTCATTCTTTCAAGTATTATTTTATAAACAACCATGAAATTTTAAGTTTAAAATTCTTTGTAAAACATTTTGTATTATTTTAAATGGTAATGATCTTATGAAATATGCCATCTGAAGGCTGAAGTTATAAGTACATCAGTTATCGCTATAATATTAAGAATGAAATAAACGTCCTTTTTTTCGCAGTGTGGTTATGTCATCACGTTTTCATGATTTTAAAAATTATTGCTTTTTTGTATTCAGAGTGTGAAATTAAAACTGTTAGGTTATACTTTAATTCTTGGCACTTTGCCTCTGTGTTCCATTTAAAATAAAATATATTCTATTCTCATTTTCTTTTAGATAGGAAACTAGGTTGTATGTAGATGGCTCAGTTTTAGCATAATGGCTACACTCTGTTAATAAAGGCTATAAATGTTGTGTAGATAAGCTGTTTATTTTTCTTTTTTGAGTAAATTTGTCCACTAAATTGCAAAGATAGATTTTAGAAGCTGTTACCAATAAAGAAATGCATGAGTTTTTGTACTGGGTACGTATTGCTTTAGAAAACTGCCAGCAAGTCTGTTGGTCTCATTTTTTTTAGTTTTTTAAATCTTATTTCTTAGAGGTTATGTCAAGTATATATAAGTGTTTTGGATGTATCTAATACTATGTAAGTAAGGATTTGGATGTATATAAATTTACATAAGTACAAGGAGAAATCCGAAGGTGACTCCATTGTGTTTGTATTATGATTTATCTTTGGGGAGTATTTGTTATAGAGAATTGTACATATTAAACATTTTTAATGTCTAAAAAGTAAATAAATAAATAAATTCATATCAGATATATGATTTCCAAATATTTTCTATAATTGCATAGGTTGTCATTTTAATTTCAGAATAAAGTACTTTGAGGTGTGAAAATTTTCAATTTTGATGAAGTCTCTGATCCTATTTGTTTATTTCTTTTCTTTTTTCCATTTTTGCTTTGAATATAAAATCTAAGAAGCCATTGACTAACACAAGGCCCTGAAGATGCTTCTCTAAATTTATTTCTGGGAGTTTTATCATTCTGGTCCTTATATTTAGGTTTTTGATTAATAATGAATTGATTTTTGAATATCAAATGAGGCAAGGGTACGCTTTAGCAAATGGAGATCCAATTTTTCCTGCTCTATTTATTGAAGAAACTATTCTTTCCCAATTGATTGGTCTTTACTCTTATAAAAAATCAGTTGGCCATAAATGTGATGAGCTCGCAATTCAATACCATTTGTTTCCATATTTGTTCTTGTCCCAGTTCGATGATGCTGTGATTACTATGAGTTTATAATAAGTTTAAAGCTGGCAAGCATGAGTCCTCCAACTTTCACCTTTTTCAAGAAAGCCTTGATTATTCAGGGATCCTTATTTTTCCTTATTAAATTTGATGATTGGCTTTTCCAGGCCTGCAAAAAACTTGTTGGAATTTTTGGGAGGATTTTATTGAATCTATAAATTGCTTTGGGTAGAATTCACATCTTCACATGTTTTGTCTCCCAATCCATGAATATGGAATGCCCTTCCATTTATATAGGTCATCTTGGATTTTTTTTAGCAATGTTTTGTAGTTTTCTGTGTACAAATCCTTTACATCCTTGCTTCATTTTAACCATAGATGACTGATTCTTTTACTTGCTATTTTAAGTGGAATTTTCTTCTTAATTTATTCTTGAGACTGTTCATTGCTTGTGTATAGAACCACTTTTGAGTTTTGAGTTTTGATTTTCTACTCCACCACTTTACTGAATTAGCATTAGCCCTAAGAGATTTGTTGTCTATTTTTCAGGATTTTCTGTATATAAGGTCATGTCATCTACAAATAGTGAAAAGTTCTACTTCTTCCTTTATAATTTGGGTGCCTTTGTTTCTCTTTCTTGTCCATGTACTCTGTATAGAATTCCCAGTGTAATGGTGAAAAGCAGCAGTGACACTGGGCATCTGAATTTTCAGGAAAAATTTTCAGTCTTCTACCATTAAGTATCATGTGAGCTATATGTTTTTTGTAGATGCCATTAATCATGCTAAGAATGTTTCCTTCTACCTCTAATTTTCTATGTGTATTTATCGGTAAGTGGTGCTGAGCTATTTTTTTTTCAAATTCCTTTTCTGCATCAATTTAGATGACCATGTTTTTTGTTTTGTTTTGTTTTTTCTTTTTTTTCATTCTGTATATGTGTGGTGTTTCATTTATTGATTTTTTAAACATTTCTGTTTAACCACTTTGCATACCTGGGATAAATCCCACTTGAACATGGTGCATAATTCTTTTAATATATTTTTGTATTTGGTTTGTTAGTATGTAGTTGAGAATTTTTGCTTCTGTCTTCCTAGGGATATTGCTCTATACTTCTCTTTTCTTGTGACATCTTTAACTGCCTTTAATATGAGGGCGATGTTGACCTCACAGAAGAAAATAGGAAATGTTCCAACCTCTTCAACTTTTGGAACAGTTGAACAGGCTCAGGGTTGGTTCTTCTTGGAAAGTTTGGTAAAATTATCCAGTGAAGCCATCCAGTCCAGGTCTTTTCTTTTGGGGGAGGTATTTTAGTTTGCTAAAGCTTCCAGAATGCAACACACCAGAGATGGAATGCTGTTGTTTTTTTTTATATTGGCTTTTAATAAGGGAATTTATTTATTTACAAACTTACAGTTCCCCAGAGAAAAAGCAGCTCTTTCATCTTGGTTTTTCTGGGAAGGCACATGGTGACATCTGCTGGGCTTCTCTCCTGGCTTCTGAATTCCAACAGATTTCCCCAGGGCGTGTCCTTTCTGCATTTCCATACATCTAGGTCTGAGCTGCTGAGCTCTATTCTGACTCTCTTTTAATCTTCCAGCTAATTAAACTAAACATCACTCATTGCAGAAGGCACTCCCCCAAGCCAACTGCAGATGCAGTCAGCCATAGATGAATTTCACATGCTGACGATTTAAGTCCACAGCAACAGAACAGCTGGACACCCACAACTGGCCAAGTTGACACCTGAACCTAAATATTATTGGTGGTTTTTGATTACCTATTCAATTTCTTTACTAGATATTGGTTTGTTTAAATCTTCTATTGCTTCTTGAGTCAGTATAGGTAGTTCTTGTGTTTCTATTAATTCATTCATTTTAACTAGGTTATTTAATTTGTGGATATACAGTTATGGTATCCTCTCATAGTCCTTTTATTTGAGTGGCATTGGTAGTAGCATCTTCCTTTTCATTTCTGATTTTTTTACTTGTGTCTCTCTTCTTTACTTTGTCAATCTAAGTAAATATTTGTCAATACTGATGATCTTTTCAGAGAACCAGTTTTTGGTTTTGTTGATTCTTTCTATTGTTTTTGTATTTCTATTTTATCTCTACTCTTATTTTTGCTATTTCCTTCCTTTTGCTTAATTTGAGTTTAATTTGTTCTTTTTTTTCCTAGTTTTCTCAGTTCTGGGTTTAAGTCTCTGATTTGAAATCTTCCTTCTTTTTTAATACAAGAATTCAGAGCTATGAATTTCCCTTTCAGCACAGCCTTTGCTGCATCCCACTATTTTCTGGTATGTTGTCTGTTCATTTTTATTCATTAAGATATTTCCTAATTTTGTTTCTGATTTCCTTTTAACCACCAGTTGTTTGAGAGTATGTTGTTCAATTTCCACATATTTGTGAAGTTTCCATTTCTGCCTAGCTCCATTCCATACTGATCAGAAAAGATACATAATATGATTTCAGTACTTTTCTAATTTATTGAGAATGTTTTTGTGACCTAACATATGATCTATCCTGGAGAATAATCCATGTGCACTCAAGAAAAAATGTGTATTCTATTGCTGTTGGGTGAAGTGTTCTATCTGCATTTATTAGATGGTTGGATTAGATTATCAGCCATATCTTCTGTTTCCTTTTTGATGTGTTGTCTAGACGTTTGTTCCAACCCAACTTAGCTCCAAGACCAAAAACACACCTGGCATGGAGTTACCCACAAGTTTAATTAGGGACTTACAAACAGGAGAAGGGTCTTCCCAATGGTTGCTGGTCAGGAAATGGAAGTCAGTATTTCACATAAAGAAGAGAGAAAGAGGAATGCCATGGGAATCCTTCTAAAGGTTTAGGTCTCTGATTTGAAATAGTCTGACAACAGAGTGTGAAAATGGAGTTTCAGCAGGGTCTCATAAGATCTGATTAGGGGAGGGGAGTTTTAATGTCATTCTTTCTCCCTGAGGAAAAATTTATGTCTGTCCCAGTCATGTAGGTAGCTGCATGCAGTGACTTGTTTTCATAATGGAAGAGGGACAAGGCCTGGGCCCTAAGTCCTCAGAATCCACCCCCACACAGCAGGCTATGTTGGCCACAGGCCAGACATTCCATCCATAGGCCCCACACAGAGATAACAAGCCTACAAAGTGATGAAAACCTGTGATTTCAGCCTTAAATGAGATTCTTTTCCAGGTTTTCCAATATATTGAATTCAGCAAGGTGTTCCAAGCAGCCCAATTTGCAGGGGTCACAGTCCAAAGCAGGCTGGTGGCACCTGACAAGGACACTCCAGTGTACACTCAACATTGAGATTTATTGTGAACATAGCTTACTTGCAGAAAGGTGTTTGCTTGATCCTGAGGTTGAAAAGACAGAAGTTTATGGGGAACAGTGAGAGGCAAATTTGTTGTTACGAGAGAATACAAGCTAAATTTTCATTAGTAGATAGAGTTATTCCTGGAGAAAAATATTAAGAAGTTTAGATACTACACATTTTCCCCTACAATTTCAAGGATACTTCTTGAGTCAAATCCACAGTTAGCCTGAGCATAATAAGCTTCCACAGAGTCAAATATACTGTGTCTTGGGGTATGGGGGTCCTGGGTTTGGTTACATATACAACTTTTGTCACTTTGAGTATAAATTGTGGTCAAATACCTAAATTTTAGGTGACACTTATACACCATAGGCATAGGATTCCCCATCAACACAACTGCATCCACCAGGGCCATTGTCAATTGCCCTTATTCTCCCAATCTCTAGTGCTTGTGGGGCAAGCAAGAACAAGTTATTTTCATTACCTTGTTGTGGATATAGTGTTCCTGGTCCTTTTACCTGAATTTGCAGCACTGGCATGGTCCCTGTCCTTACCAGTTCAACAGAAGAGGGAGCAGGTGCTTGAGCCATGATTTGGGACTGGTGAAAACCAGATACAACTGGCATGTCAACTGCAGCAGAGACTGCATGTCATCTTTTAGCTGTTCTTTTAAAATCTCATTCATCTTTTCAATTAACCACACTATTGTGGGGTTGTAAGGCAAATGAAATGCCCATAAGACACCATGTTCAGTATCTCAAGCTTGGGTTATTTGTCTGGTAAAGGGGGTGCCCCTATCACTGTCTACATGTGTGGAGACCCTCAAGAATTCACCTAGCTTTACTAAGCTACATGTTGTATCTCTTTGGTTAGGTTTACCTATTGAGAAGGCCAGAAATAGTCTGTCTAGTGGCTACATCTATGTCTGTAAAGACACATTTTGTACCTCTGGATAAGGGAAGGGGTCAATAAAATCTACCCACCACCAGGTGACTGGAGTCTGTTCATGACCTATGTGACCAAGTTGATAAGGAAGCATCCTTGGGTGTCACAGTGAATGTGAGGGGCAAGTATCTGCAAAAGCCTTTAGCTGTTGTCTAGTGATGGGCAGCTGATATTGCTGTGCCAGTCTCCACAGAGTTTGACACCCTCCATGTCCTGTTTTCCTATGCAACCATTCAGCAGCCTTGTGCAATGTTGGCTCTAGGCTCTGAATTCTTGCCATAATATCTGCTTCAGTACTGTCAGGTAAACAACAGTATTATGTGTACTTTGGGCACACTTTTTGCTTGTGACAAGGAATCCAGGTGTCTTTTCACATTTTTTTTTCCCACTGAGGGGCAGCCAACAGCAATCCATTGCTCTTGCTTCCACTACCAGAGTGAGGCTTAGTGGCAGTGTCCTATATCCAAACCTGTAAGGGGATTGGCTGTTCTTAATTTCACAGGGCATTTCTGCGCTAGTCCTTCAACTTGCAGTAAGGCATTATAGGCAGCACACAGTTGTTTTTCTAAGGGGGTCTATCAGAGTTCAGATCCTTTCCAAAGCCCAAAAGCCAATGGGAACTTGCTTTGCCTGTTGTCTTTGCTGCAAGCACCACTCAAAGCCAATGTTGGTATTCGCCATGTCTAACTTGCAAGGCACATTTGAGTCCACCCCCTGTAAAGCTTGAACCTGTGCAATAGCCCACTTGGCTATTTCAAAAGCAGCCTGCTATGAAACATCCCATTCCCATGCTTTTTTCTTTTCTAATTGGGGCATTCAAAGGTTTTAGAATCTGCTAAATGGGATATAAATGGTCTCCAATAACTCAACAAACCAAGGAAAGCCATGAGCTGTTTAGGAGTAGGTGGAGTGAGGTAATTTTATACTTTATCAACAACATCAGAGGGAGTAGTCTTAGTCTTACCTGGCCAGCTTACCAACTCCTAAGAATTCGACAGAGCATTCAGGCCATTGTAATTGATCCTGAGTTATTGCCCATCCTTGGTCCTTGAGGTAGGCTCTGCTTTCCAGTTCTGCAAGAGAGTTACTTGTTAACAAAACATCATCTATATAACGAAAAAGACTGACCTCTGCTGGAGTTTTCCACACTTTGAATCTTGAGATACCAAACCATGGCAGATAGTGGGACTATGAAGATATCCTTGTGGTAGCACAATAAATGTTCCACTGTTGTCCTTCCCACATGAAAGCAAGTGCAGGCTGGCTGGAGGGATCTAAAGAAATGCTAAAACAGGCATTAGCAAGATCCAACACAAAATGAAATTGGCCTAATTGAGTACTTATGTCCTATAATAAAGTAGCTATGCTTGGTACAGCTGCAAATAAAAGAGGAGTTGATTGTTAAGTTCTCTGTAATCAACAGTAATCCACTAGGCACCATCAGACTTCTTCACTGGCCAGAGTGGACTATTAAATGGATTGTGAGTGGGGATTAAAACACCACTCTTTCCAATTCCTTAAGGGTAGCAGTAATTTCTGGGTGGCCCCCTGGTAACTTATATTGATACAACCACCATCACGCATCTGGGGGAGGGTAACTTTATCTGTGACCACTTGACATGTCCCCTTTGGATGGTTTTGACCTCCTGGCACCAGAAGCATAATTCACCTATAGTAGTTTGCAAGATGATATTTTGGAAAATATCAATCCCCAATATATATTCTGAAATAAGAGACCCAAACTGCATTAGTAATTATTGTTGTATTGTTTTAATACTTTGGCCCTTGCACCTGGAAATGGCTAATATAGGCCTACTAGGTCAGGACCATTTTTCATATACTAATGTACATTATGCTCCAGGGTCCGTATGTGCCCAAATTATTAGGAGACCAAAAGATTGTAAACTCAATATGTAAACCTCCAATCTTCAGTTTCCCCTTATATAGTTCTTATTTGGGGATCTTGGACAGTCCTCTATGCAAGGGGGAAAGGAGCTTGCCAGATATCCTGAGCAGGAGCAGTGGAGGACTCCATAGACTATAAGGGCTGGGTCTTTATACTCGGCCCAAATTTCTCTCCCCATTTACTGATCTGTTTTCAAGTTTAGTACATCTTTGTTTTTTGAGTAATTTACTCCAGAGCCTGACAACTACTGCATTTTGCTGTCCATCAGTAATTTCGATTTTAATGCTACCGGCTATTAGGTTGGCCCACATCTGTATGTGTGATACATGGCTTGGAATGTCATATCCCCTTGTGGCACGACATCTTACTCTGGCCCCTCTACACCTTGAGAATTCTGATCCCCCTAAATCAGCCACAATTTGTGTGGCCTTTGAAATGGGTTTTCCTACTATCAGGCTAAGAATGGGTTCAGGTTCCTCATATCACTGATTGGGAGCATTGTGCAGGATGATTTCTTTTAGGACTTTTGTGAAAATTTCACTATCTAGTCCAACAAAATTAACAGCATAAATGGCATGCTTCATTCCTAGTCACCACAGTACATCTCATAATTCATCTACCATATTCCAGTGAGGCGCAGTATGTGATATATCTCCCACATTAGGCCAAGTTTCTCTACATTGAATTATAAGTCAATTTAGCAATGAACTGGATTCTGGCCTGGCAGCAGAAGTATATATATGTTGGTGGAGGGAGGGATGCATAGTAATTGAGGCTAATTTGCCTGTTTCTTTTCCTCAAAGTAACACTCCCTCTGCACTAGTTTCCCAAAGATGTAGTAGCCAATTTGACAGGACTTCTTTAGGCTTTTGTCTGTATTGATTCCCAATTTCACATAATTAAGATCTTTTGGTCAGAAAGGGGTGCTGAGCTCTCCTCAGCACCACACTACCCTGCTGGTCGTTGAGGGGGCTAAATATCTTCTGACAGAACATTTTGTTGGACCAGAGGAAAAACAAGCTTCCTTTCATCATTTTCAATATCCCAGGAAGACTGGGGCTCGTCATCATGTGAAGGGATCTCAACTGGATCCCACATTTTAGGGTTGCAGTCAAGATATACCTCACTTACCCCTTGGGCAGTCTATATCCTCTTACGGTAGCATATCAGCATGCGAATATTTCTAAACCCTCACCTACATTGTGTAGCCTTTCATTCGATGCATCCTTCAGTATTCTTGGACTACACACAAGTCCCTTTCTAACTGAAGTTCTTCTTTGAGGTGGTGAACTAAAGCTTTACCACACAGGGCTTCTTCCATGGCCAAACATGCAATTCCTAACAAGGGCCATGTGATGGCCATGGTGGCCTGGTGGCTCTCCCTTTTCTTTATGTAATCCTCACTGTCCTGCAGCCTGCTGCAGGATTATTAACAGTCTAGCTGGGGAGTCTTGGGCATCCCTATATGCCCTCAGTGGTCCCCATATGTCTAGGGTATAGCCGTCCTTCCCTACATAGATGTTGCAGATCATCCTGTGATTTCCCCTGGGGAATCTCCATTCCCAATATTCATGCCTTTTGAGGTCAGCAGTTCCTTGGTCTCCTGGCTGGCTCACCAAATGTTCCAACCCAACTTAGCCCCAAGACCAAAGAACACAGTTGGCATGGAGTTACCCATGAGTTTAATTATGGACTTACAAACAGGAGAAGATTCTTCCTGATGGTGACCAGTCAGGAAATGGACCTCTGTGTTCCATGCAAAAAAAAGAGAGAGGAGTGTCGTGGGAGAAGCTTATAAATGTTTAGGTCGACAGAATGTGACAATGGAGTTTCAGCAGGGTCTCATGAGATTTGATTAGGGGAGGGGAGTTTAATGTCATTCTTTCCCCCTAAGAGACCTTTAAAGTCTGTCCCAGTCATGCAGGCAGCTGCATGCAGTGCCTTGTTCTCATAATGGAAAGAGGGCAGAGCCTGGGCTTTGGGTCCTCACAGTGTTCTATCCATTAACAAGAGACTTTTTAAATCACCTACTATTAATATAGTGCTGTCTTTTTCTCCCTTCAAGTATGTCAATATTTGCTTCATATATTTTGTGGATCTCCTGTTAGGTGCATATGCATTTATAATTGCTAAGGTTTCCTGTTGAATCAACCTCTTTATCATAAATAATGCCTGCATTTATACCTTGTAATTTTTTTTTTTTTTTTTTACTTAAAATCTATTTTTCCTGGTGTTAATATAGCTACTCCAGCTCTTATTTGATTGCCCCTGGCATGGTATATGTTTCCATCTTTTCACTTTCAATCTATTTATATCTTTGAATTTGAGATGCGTGTCTTAAAAACAGTATATGGCTGGGTCAATCTTTTTTATCCACTTTGCCAATCTCTGGAGAGATTGGAAAATTTGACTGGAGAATTCTATCCATTTACATTTAAAATCACTACTGATAATGCAAAACTTTCTTCTTCCATTTTACTATTTAGTCTTCATAATTCATATACTTTATTTTTCCCTCTATTCTTCTGTTAATGCCTACTTTTCATAATTATTTTATTTTTTGAATTATGTGCCATGTCAGGTCCCCTGTTACTTTTATCTGGATACATCTTTTGTGTATTTTTTTCATGGTTACAATTGTGTCAAAATTTAACATCCTGAATATATAACCGTCATTTTTTATTTGATACCAACATGCCCCTCTTTCCTTCCACTTTTCATCGTATGTGCTAAAAATTATATTTTTGTATACTCTATGTCCAAAACCACAGATTTATCAATACTTGCATGCATTTGCATTTTAGAACCTATAGGGAGTAAGAAGTGGATTTACTTATCAAAAATACAACACAACAGTTCTGGCATTTGTAATTAAGAAAGTGTTTACCTTTACCAAAGGTCTTATTCTGTATGGTGCTTTGAACCACAGTCTAGTGTTCTTTCCTTTCAGTCTGAACAACTCCTTTTCACATTGCTTGTAAGACAGACTAGTGGGAGTGAACTCCCTCAGCTTTTGATTATCTGGGAATATCTTACTCTCTCTTTCATTTTTGAAAGAAAGTCTCACCTGATATAAAATTATGGGTTGGCAATTGTTTTCTCTCACCATTTTAAGTATTTCAGCCCACTGCCTTTTTACTTTCATGATTTCTGATGGGAAATTTGAACTTAATGTAATTGTGACTCCTTTGTACATTTTTCTTGAAGCTTTTCTCCCAGCTTTCAGAAGTCTCTGTTTCTTCTTTACATTTGACAGTTTGATCAGTATGTGATGGAGTGCATTTTTCTTCATGTTTGTCTTGTTTGGTGTTCTTTAGGTTTCTAAAGAACAGTGCATTTTCATGCCTGTTGCTAAGTCTGAGAAGTTTTCTGTCTTTATTTCTTTGAATATTCCTTCTGCCGCTTTCTTTCCCCTCCTCCTCCTCTCCCTCCTTCTTCTTCTTCTTCAACGCTGTAATGCATATATAGATATGTTTGATGGCGTCCCAAAGGTCTCTCAGGCTACTTTCACTTTGTATAATTTTATTTACTTTTTGTTCCTAGTCTAACTCATTTCAACTCTGTTATCTTTGAGTTCACTGATTCTTTTGTCTGCCAGCTCCAATCTACTCTTGAAATTCTCCTGGGCATTTTTCATTTCATTAATTGTGGTCTTCAACTCCAGTAGTTCCATTTGATCCTTTAAAAAATTCTATGTGATTATCATTTTGTTCATCCATTGTTTCCCTGATACCCTTTACTTCTTTCTTTGTATTTTTCTTCACCTCCTTGAGCATACTAAAGTTAATTTTGTAAAAATCTTTGTCTGGTATGCCCAATGTCTGATCTTCTTTGTTTTTTTTTTTTTTTCCTGGATTTTAATCCTCTTCCTTTGGATGAGCCATCATTTCCTGTTTCTTTGTCTTATACTCATGTTGCTGTACAATTTAAACATTTTAAAATACTAACTCTGGAAATTATTCCCTGAGATGTCTGTTTCGTGAGTTTGTTATATATATGACAGAGATATTATTGAATATCAAGAACTAGCAAATAGAAAATACAAGCAAAAAACATTTTTCAATATCTTTGCAAACTGCCTTTGTGTTGGCCTGTACTCTCCAATACAGTTCAGCCTTCCTATCAGGAAGGCTATCAGCGTAAGACAAATGCTGTCTTTTCGAGGACTGTGTCTTTCCCTGGGCTTGTGCTTGCGAATGGCCTTAGGAATTCCCATATTTATAAGAGTTTGAATGACCCCTTTACTTCCTACAAAACAGGTTTTCTCCTCCTTGGAACTCTTTCTTGTAGGACTTATAGCAGATAAGCCTTTAACCTAGGCTGTCTGCCGCAGTTGTTTCTTATACTGCTTTCCTTCTCTATAGCTGCTTTTGCCTAGAGGGCGAATTCTGGGAGTCAGACAGGCAGGAGAAGTTTCTCAAGTCAGTCCTTTCCAGCTAGAAAAAGGTCATAAATCCACAAATTAAACATAGGTAGTCTCTGAACTGCCCTGGGAAAGGGGTAAGGGAGGGGCCAAGCAGGGGACCAGGAACTTCTCTCAAAGCTCCCCAAAGCTATGCTTTCTTTAGGCAGCCCCTTCTGAGTCAATGCAGCCCTTCAACTTCCCTCTGAGGGAGAGTATCACCTTTAATTCTCCTCCACCATCTTGGTCCAGAGTGGGTTGGAACATTGGCCACCATCAGAGCTGGGCCCACAGTGGTCTAAAGTAGCTAATCAAAAGTAGTGGTCAACAATCACTCCCTGGACCTGGAGGAAGTGCAAAAAAATTTCTGTCTCTTTCTGGCACCAGCATGCTATGCCAGGGGTTGAACCCCATTGCTGCCTGCGGTAAGAGCGGGGGATGGGAGCTGGTAGCCTTTGCGTGGTTTACTATAATTTACTAGCCTTCTCCTCCCATTCTTCTCTGGATGTGTACGGTGTTCTACTGGACTTTGGAGTTTTGAAATAGTTGATCCAGACAGTTCCTACCTTTTTAATAGTTGTTCTGGGGAAAGGACTGATTTTTGGAGCTTCTTACTCTGCCCTCTTCCCACAATTTCTGTTTCCTTAAGGCATTCGACATTTGCTCTTCTAGATAATTTCTTAGAATTGCTGCTCATCAGAATTACATTGGATGCACCAATCACTGCAAAAGCACATCACTGAATCAGGTTATGAATACATTTTGATATCTTCTTTTAGTAAAATTGAAACCCAAGCTAAGATTTCCCTATTAAATTTATTTCTTGGATGTTTCTTAATCACAAAGAAATAAGCATTGTAAAACAAGATTAAAGTTAAAATTCTTTTCCAATTTATGATTATTTATTCAAAGAATCACCTGAAAGTCTACTAGAAATATGAATTGAGTAATGTTCCATGTATGGAATAAATATAATAGCAATGACTACCCAAAAAAAGGAGAACAAAGTGACTCATTCACAGCAAAATGCAAGATACATATTTAAAATGAGAGCAAATTAACAGAGAATGAATAAAGCTGTGAAACATTACCAATGATGGCAAAGAAGGGAAGAGTTGTCATATATTGAGATGAGAGTCCTTACCAGGTTTGGGACAAAAAGTATGATATTTGGTTTTGATTATATTCAGTTTTTGACATACCCCTTAGACATGCAAATAATGATGCCAAGTTACATTTATATATTAATGTGAAATAGAAGGGAGAGTTCTGGAATGAAGATATATATTTGATATTCTTTTCCATATAGAGGACATTTCTATAGATGATTCTGGATGAAATTATCAAAAAATATTGGAGGTAGTAACAGAAGAAAAAAGATATAAGGGCTGAGCCACAGAAAACTCAAACATTTAGGAGTACTAGAGACGAAAAGAAACAAAGGAGCCTGGAAAAAAGTATTTGGTAATGTCTAAGAAAGGAAGGAGGAGGAATTAAATGAGTCAAATGTTATTTAGATTTACCAAAGTGAACAGGGTTGATGGATGACCTTGAAAGATCAATCAAAGTCTTATTGGAAGATGGCATGAATTGGAAGACAGAAATTAGAGCCACCAAGTTCAGACAACTCTCTTGAGGTGGCTTTTATATTTGTTGAATCAACAGTGTTAGGTCTTAGCAAAATAATAGTAAGAAAAGAAAAGAAAGAAGGAAGGAAGGAAAGAAAACAAAACTAGATCTCTTTTTCACAGAATGTACAAATTAATACTTAGAAAGATTAAGACTTAAACATAAACATATAATCATATTTACATCATATATATATTTATACTTATAATTATATATACAATTACATACAGAGAATGAATGCATTTTTTTTTTTTTAACATGGCCTGGCTCCAGGAGTCGAACCCGGGTCTCCAGCATGGCAGGCAAGAACTCTGCCACTGAGTCACCATTGCCCACCCAAGAATGTATTTTTAATTAAAATACTAATGATAAAAAGAAACACAAGAAATGAACAATTAAATAACAAAAATACAAAACATCTGAATGTTCAGGAGACATAAAATTAAAGTGTAAATGAACAGCATGGGCAAACGGTTTACCAGTTGTGTTTTGGTTCTACATTGGTCATTACCTCACATACACTACTTGGTACTGCTCTACTTGGGCTCTTTAAACTGCTTTTCCTAGACCCCCTAACGAGCTGGCTTTGGATTAAGTTTGCCAGTGGGTGACCATGGATAGGTTAGAAGAAGGGAAGAAGGAAGAAGCATGCTCGTCTGTGCATGGCTCTGAGTGTGGCAGTGATTACTGGCCTTGGCTCTACTGGCGGTGGTGGGGAAATACCGCAGCCTCTAGCAGAGCCACAGCACCAGCCCAGGCAGTGACCTCCCGCGGTGTGAGAGCAGATCTGGAGGCTGAGCTGCTGCAGCGCCCCCTGTGACACGCAGCAGGTGGTGCGGGCTCTTGGCTGCAGCCCTAGGGTATTTGCAGCTTTTTGATCTCAGGGTAACATCCTGTTGTTATTTTTGCTGCTTGATCGTTCCTCTCTCCTTTTTTGTTCCTTCGGAACTTCCAAAACTTTTATACCCTATCCCGTGTATTAAAGTCTGTTTGAAATAAACAATGTGGTTTCTGTTTTCTTGACTGGATAATGACTGATACAGATGGACAATGTTTTCATATCCTTAATATTTAACCACAAATTTTAAAAAAGTACCAGTAGAAAATGGGGAAGTAAATTAACAATTTTCCAAAAAGTAAATACAAATGCCTAGTATACACACAAACACATCTCTATGTGATTTCAAATTCATTAGTAATAAAAAGCTGAAAGCCTGAATGAGATTTAATTTTTACTGATCAACAGAGACAAACTAAAGAAATTATATTTTTGTTATTGTCAAGTGTAAATTAGTGTATAAAAACACTACTGCTAAGACAAACTTTCCAAAGGACAGTTTAGCAATATATTCTAAAACTCTTAACAATGTGCATACATTTGACTCAGTAAATCTTTACAAGAATTTATCCTGAGGAAATAGCATGAATGTTCCATGACGAATTTATGTTTGAAGTACTTTGTTACAATAGTAGCAATGTTGAAAAAAAAATAGGCTGTTTGTCCAAAATACGAAATGTTTTATACAAAATATGGTGTAGTCATAGAAAAGAATAATGTAAAGTTTTTAAAATTTTATGGAAGAAAGATATTTATCTGCATGGGCAAATGGTCATAATATATTTTAAGGAACTAAAGACAAAAAAGTAGATATAAAAACCTTATTTATAAGCACAACTGTTACATACACATGTATCTATGCAACATGATAATATCAAGGGATCATAATACAATTGATGTTGCATGCAAAATGACAAACTAAAAATGCAAATTTTCAAAATAAATGTTTGACGGAGGTGTCACTGTCATGGAATGAAAGACTTTCACCTGAGGACTCTTGACCCAGATGTGAAGCAGAAATAGATCCAGAGAGTGAAAGCAATGTTTTTGTGAACAAAGTTGAGTTTTGCTTTGCTTTCTCTTTTGGACAGTGCTTTTCTTGAGCTGTGACTCCCAACACGCCCCCTGCATGTCCACTGCCTCCAAACAATCACAGGTGCTCCAGGGACCCAGCAGGTAGTAGAGAGGCAACCCCTGGGTTTAAGGGGACACTGAGCTGTTGTTTGGAACATCTGAGGAAGACGCCATGGCTCTTGGCCTCAAGCAGCCGGGTAGAAAGAAGATAGCAACATCTGGGAAGTAAACCTTCCTGGCCCAGGCTCGAGAATGTGAGTTTAGGGGCCACAGAAAAAGTGTCTAAAGATATTGTAAAAATTTCCCAAGGAGATTAACTGGAAGGTTCTGTGAGGTGTGGACTGCAGGAAAAACTAGGCTTGCTGGAGAGTCACCTGGAAGAAAATGTGCCTAAGAGCTCTGCAGGAGCTGCAATGGGAAGGGCAGGTGAGAGGGGCTTCTGAAGTACCCATGAAGGCACCCATGAGAGACACAGGCAGAAATCAAATGCACTCATTTCCACAGAAGAATGGGCCCACCTCCTTAGTTTCGTCTTCCTGAGATTAAATCTGATGGGTCAGAACTACAATCACCGAGCAGTGGGGAGGACATACTCTAAACAGAGAAAGAGAAGAGAGAAGCTGCCCACCTCCAGTGGCCCTCACTGTGGGGAGGGTAGAGGAAACCAATGTTAAAGTAAGTTCACACTTTTAATAATTTTCTGGGACTATATAATTATTTGAACCACTAAACGAGACAGTGTTTACAATACAAAGCGACTGAAAGTTTTTTAATATCTAAGAGTGAGCCGAAAGGATTTGTAGGCTACAAGAGTCCCCAGTTTCATCAAGGGATAAGGGAAAATCTAAGTACAAAAGTTACATTATTATTATATACCACAAGAGAGAATGGTTTTATATGCCATGCATATTAGATTTATATATATGTATCTAATAATACAATATATAGGTAAATGAGTGTGTTCACTGTGATAATTATGACTGCATTATTTTTGTTTTGGTATGTATAAAATACCCCTATAAGGTGCTTATTAAAAGTAGAAACTTGTTAACCACCATTTCATCTAATTCAGCTCACATGAGAAATCCTGCACAGTCAGTGTGAAGTGGTTTAAAAGTTAGAATTTTAGAGAAACAGATTATGTTATCATTCAAGTTTGGTCCAAGTGGATGAATGCTGACATGTAGGAGAATTTCTTTCCAGTAAGCCCAATTTGTTTTGAGAGCGAGAAGTAGTTAAAACATATTTAGGACACACTTCGCACCACAAATACTACCTACAAGCACACAATATATCAAATTCAAGTACACTGGCTGCTCCTGTCAGTTAATACGGTCCTTTGGAAAACCAGCCAGAAGGATAATTGCCTCTGAAAACCCAATTCCCTAATGAGCTCATTCCCTGAGGGATGGAAGCAAAAGCTCAAATCAGTAACAGCTATTTGCTGAATAAAGGCAACCTTTGGTGTTGGCCGAGTTCATCCTGTCTTCTTGCAGTGACTAAAGCTGGGTACTTGGGTATAAAGGGATTAGAAAAAAATTGCCTGTTTGAAAATCTTGGAGGCATAAATTTGCTAATAATAATTACTAACTAAATGGCTAAAAAATAAGATTAGAACCAATTCTTTTTAAAGAAATCAACCTTAATTGTTAATATTTATTTGTTTGCAGAACTGGTATGTGCTTAGGAACAGTTGATCGAGTATTTTGCTATGTGTGCTTCTCTCCAATCCCATTAAGTTGCATATCAACTCAGATACCCTATCTTTTTAGATTTCTTAAATATAATTGGCTCAAACTCCACGCCAACTCCAGTGGAATCCCAGGACCCAGGCAATCTCTCCAGGGATTCTGAAGAATGAGGAATAAGGAGGATGTAATGAGCATTATGGTCCATAATGAGCAAATACAGCTAGCAATGATTATGAAAAATGCTCATTACACCCTCCTTATTTCCTGATTCTGCAGAATCCCTGGAGAGATTGTCTGGGTCCTGGGATTCCACTGCTGTTGGCGTGGAGTTTGAGCATTCTTACATTGCTGACCTAGTGTTCTATCACATTAACCCTGTGGAATTCATCTGCTCTTCCCTGACTCCATCCCAAACATCACCCAAGGCATAGAGGTATGCAACCAAAACACCAATTTAGTGTGAGAGAGGGATTTTGCATCACCATGTGGTTTCACTCTTGCCTCTGCCTCAAGGTCCCTTCCTTCCCTTTCAGGTTTTCCTCCTTATCCTCAGGCAATTTCTAAATCTTTTTGCCATATTCAAAGCCTTTTTAATACCTCTACCAAAAGGAAAGGACCAATAACTCCAAACCCCACAGTTTAGCAAACAGAACAGCAACCTTTCTGTTATCTCTCTCCATCATTTTCCAGGAAAGTGGGAGAAAAAGCAAATAAATTGATTTCCCCTTTAATTTGAATTAGGCGAACTTCTTTTCAAAAGCTGGTTGGCAATAGGGTGGTGCAACAGTGGCTCAGTGGCAGAGTTCTTGCCTGCCATGCCAGACACCTGGGTTCGATTCCCAGAGACCGGGGCGGGGGGGGGGGGGGGGGTGTAGGGGGAGAAAGAAATAGGAAAAAAAAAGTCAATTGGCTGAAGTTAGCTGTGGTTAAAATTTAAAAAATATATTTCTTTTCTTATTTTCACCATATACCTTACTGCATATTGCAGTCTTTTTCGTCACACTGGAATAGGTACAGAACACAATTGCAAGTACATTGGCATACTTGCCAAATATTTCATTTTCTCTCTGTCTTTAGCTCAATCTTGCCTTTATGTGATCCCCCTGTTAATTTTTTTTCCTTTTCCTGATTCATGTTCTTGCATCAACTTCTTTGTGTCTTCTTTGCTTCTTCTTATGCCTTTCTTCTGTCCTCCATCTTCATCTCTATCTCTTACATGTCAAAGTTAAAAAATTTTTATTTGAACACAAGCCGTTCTTAAATTCACTGACCAACTTCTCTATTTTCTCAAACTGACTATACATATGTACTGAAACCAATTACCGTTTCAGCAACTCTTACCATGTATTAAGATGCTTAAATTTATCATTACAGAATTGATATTTTACATGCAATGTTAAATATATTTAAATATTATATTATTGCAATAAGAAATCTCAATTGATTTCTGTTTAGATATATCTGTTTAAAATTTTTATTTAAATAAAAACTCATCCTTATATAGGAAATATTTTGTTTATATTTTATCTCTATAGTCATAATGAAGTGAACTTCTTCATTATTTGATCCATGAATAGATTTATATATTCTCATATTATATTAATAATTCATTTAGCAGGTATCCCAGTGTACTTGCAATGTGTTCTGTACCTATTCTAGTGTGAAGAAAAAGACATTGCAATATAAGAATTAAATAGAGCTATGGGCAAGATATTTAGGAATGATGGAGAAAGAAACAGCTTGCATATAATAATAATGACAATAATTAACATATTAAAGACTTCCAGGAAATTAATATACTATTTATTCTGTTTTATAGATGAGGGGAAAATGTTCTCTGTGGCTTAAATGATTTATGTAGATTTATATATTGAGAATATTGTATAAAAGCAAGATTTGAAAACTTGCCTGACTGCAAAATCCACTAACTTAGAAGCATATTATATTGCGTTTATTTAAAAATTGCACCTTTATATAGAATATGAGAATGTATTCATTTGAATTGCAGGCATAAATCAGTTTAATTCAATAAAAGCAATTACAAAGGAAATATTCACCTGAACAATATATTTCAATCCCTTCTGATTGAAAGAAACCTCTTCTTTGCTTGGTGTATACCACATAATCATTGACAACTTCTGCTTTTGGGTCAGATGAAATTTCTTCTAGACGATTCCTTTTGAAATATATTTGGTGCTTATTTCAATTATGGAATATAAAAATAGAATGCATATCTTCCTTAACTATGAACAACAATGCCATACAGTGGAAGTGCTAAACATACAAACACAGTAGTATTCAAAGGGGGTTTCCAAGCAGTCTAGGATAATATTTAGACAACTCTTTACAAGAGAATTATAGAAAGTCTTAAGTAGACAATTCACTGTCTTTATATCCTGGTTAATTTAAAAATCACTCAGGATACATCACCACTTCTTTACACTTTAGCCCATTCTAGCACTGAACTGGGAAATAGTCATCAATAAATCAATGGGCTATGGATTAAAAATTTATTTTATGTGATTGATGCTTGTTATAAAGTTATTTAATAATTGAAATTGATAACATTTAAAGTTGTTCAACCAGAAACTTACTGTCACTTATTAAGAATTGAACCACCTAAATGTATGATCTAAAAATTTATGTACCTTAGGTAGAGACCATAAAACCAATACTATCGCTTATGTCATGCAAAAGTAACCACACTGAAAGAGGGGAAGTGACATCACCAAGAAGGCAGTGTAAGATATTCTAATAAATGCCACCCTTAAGAAATAGCAAATAAAAGGCAGTGACAATTGTCTTAAAACTCGGAATGACAATGGAATGCTGAATTGAAAAAAAAAAACAAACCTAAAAATGATAGGAAAGTAACAGGACAAATGTACTGGTCTGGATCCTATTCCAGCTCTGATCTATGTGGCAGTTTGAATCAAGGCAGAGATTCCCCAGCCTGGGCACTTTCTAACATAAGTTTCTGATGATGAATCCACTTCCATCCATGACAGGGACTTGGCAGCCTTCAAATATTCAAACACATGTTCCTGAGGCCCCTACGCCAGTGAAATATTTTGACAGTCTGTTCATGTTCACTGCAGTTCCCTGAAGCCAGATTGACCCACACTGGCGCTTTGGTGATACATATTCTCAGACTGGGTCCCAGGATCTGATTAAGCATGGAATTAAACAGAAATAGTGGGTAACATTATACATGGGCTATATCTGGGTCTATGGATGATAGACTCAGGATGCAGATCTGAGACTGCTAACCTAAAAGTTACCAGGGGCAGAAAAACTCTGTAGAAAAGAAGATGGAATCACTGAACAGTAGTACTGGCCCAGGGCTCAACGTTGATGTGAAAAGGTAGATGAGAGAGTGGAACTAGAGCTCAACTGACCACAGCTGCCAGGGAGGAAAAACTGTATCAAAACCAAAAACATATCTCAAGGCTCTGAGAGGAGGAGCTGAGGTGAGGAAATCCTCTTCTGAAGGGGAAACAGGCACACATTGTGGGATTTCTTGAAAGTTACTGTGCGCACCCATGGCAAAATGCAGACTCAGAGAACTCCAAGAAAAATCAAACTGTTAAACATGGGTGGTCTAAAGTTTCTGTATAAATTCACCTATGCATTCAAAAGATCCTTAACACGTAGCCAATCCGCACTAAAACCTTAGGTAAGAGGAAGAAACTGACTTCCATCAAAATTATCAAGTGCCCAGACATAAAAAAAAAGATTACAACTCATACAAAGAAACAAGAAGAACTCAAAGAAGCAAATTAAAACCACAAAAGTAGACAGATATTGGAACAACCAATCAAAGACATTCAGTCAACTTTCCCAAATAAATTTCAGCAAAGTAAAGGAATACATGGACATAGCACTAAAGGAAATCAAGACCACAGTGAATTATCAAAAGATGGACTTAGAAATTTAAATAAAGAACCAAGCAGAATTTCTGGGGATGAGAAATAAAATAACAGATCTTAAAAACAGATCAGAGGAATTCAATAACAGACTTGAACAGGCAAAAGAAAGAATCAGTCAACTAGAAAACAATAAACAAATGAAATCATACAGTCTGAAGAGTAGACAGAGATAAGAATGAAAAATAGCGATCAAAGCCTAACAGATTGGTAGGACTATATGAAGCATTCCAATATATGCATTATGGGAGTCTCAGAAGATGAGAAAAAATAGAGGTCAAAAAGAATATTTGAGAAATAATGGCCAGAAACATTCCAAAATTGATAAAAAAAAAACATAATTATGCACAATCAGGAAGACCAAACTAGATATATTCTAAGACATGTCGTAATCAAAACGTCAAATATCAAAAACCAAGAGAGAATTCTGAAAGCAGCAAGAGAGAAATGATTCATCACATACAAGTAATCCTCAGTAAGATTGTGTTAAGTTTTCATAGGACCATGCAGATTAGAGGTTAGTGGTAAGATATATTTAAGATACTGAAAAAGAAAATTTGCCAGCCAAGAAATCTGGAACTGGCAAAATTGTCCTTCAGTAATGAGAGAGAATGTAAGGCATTCAATTAAGGCCCAGACTTAAGTTTAAGACAGTCACTTCTGGAGTTCATCACCAAGAGATCTGCCATACAAGAAATGATAAAAGAAGTTGTTCAGGCTGAAAGGAAAGGACAGCAGATAGTAGTTTGGAACTGCACAAAGAAATAAAGATCTCCGGTAAAGGTAACTATATGGGTAAATACAAATCCCAGTATTATGTAGTAGTATATGGTATGCAACTCTACTTTTTATTTCATATAAGATTTAGAATACATTGCATAATAAATAATCATATTTCTATATTATGCTGAATTGGAAAAAGTATAAAGAGCTAATGTATGATGGAAACAACATAAAGAAGGGGATTAGAAGGATATAGGAGCAGAGACTGTTTTTGCTACTGAAGTAAAGTTGGCATAATTTCAAACTCAATGTTTATAGATTTAGAATTTTAAATACAAACTTTAAGGTAACCACAAATAAAATATTTAAAATATTTATAGAAATGGCTTTAGTAGGAGGGTGATGTTGGTCTCACAGAATGAATTAGAGAGCATATTCTTCAACTCTGGGGAAGAGTTTGAACAAAATTGAACTTAAGTCTTCTCAGAATGTTTGGTAGAATTCCCCTGTGAAGCCATCTGGTCTTGGGCTTTTCTTTTTTGCGAGGTCCTTTATTAGGAATTCAATCTCTTTATTAGTAATTGCTTTGTTGAGATTTTCTATTCCTTCTTTTTTTTTTTCTTGAGTCTATATTTGTAGTTTGACTGTTTCTAGGAATTTGTCTCTTTCATGTAGTTTATATCTAATGTATTGGCATACAGTTGTTCATAGTGTCCTCTTGTAGTTCTTTTTTTTTTCTTTTGCATGCACAGGCCCAGGAAATCAAACTCTTTTTTTTTTATTATTTGTCAGTACAGCTAAAGGTTTGTCAATTTTATTGATCTTTAGAAAGAATTAGTTATTGGTTTTTGCTGATCCTCTAAATCACATTTTTTTCTCTATTTCATTTATTTCCAACCTAATCTTTGTTATTTCCTTTCTTCTGCTTACTTTGAGTTTAACTTGCTCTTCTTTTTCTAGTTCTTCCAGTTTTGAAGTTAGGTCTCTGATTTGGAGTCCTTATTCTTTTTAACGTATGCATTTAGAGCTATAAATTTCCCTCTCAGCCCTACCTTTGCTGCATCCCATAAATTTTGGTAAAGGTTGTATTTTCTTTTCCATTTGCCTCAAAACATTTCCTAATTTCACTTCTGATAAACTCTTTAATACATTGGTTATTTGACTTCTATGTATTTGTGAATATTCCATTTCTTCCTGTTATAGATTTCCAGCTTCATTCTAATATGGTCAGAGAATATACACTGTATGATTTCCATATTTTTAAATGTATCAGTACTTATTTGGTGACCTAACACATGATCTATCTTGGAGAATGATCCTGGTTGTTCTAGTTTGCTAGTTGCTGGAATGCAATATACCAGAAATGGAATGCCTTTTAAAAAGGGGAATTCAATAATTTGCTAGTTTACAGTTATAAGGCCGAGAAAATGTTCCAATTAAAACAAGTTTATAGAAATGCCCAATCTAAGGCATCCAGGGAAAGGTACCTTGGTTCAAGAAGGCCAATGAAGTTCAGGGTTTCTCTCTCAAGTGGAAGGGCACATGGTGAATACAGTCAGGGTTTCTCTTTCATCTGGAAAGGCATGTGGCAAATATGGCATGATCTGCTAGCTTCCTCGTCTAGCTTCCTATTTCATGAAGCTCCCCAGGAGGCATTTTCCTTCTTCATCTCCAAAGGTCGCTGGCTAGTAGACTCTGCTTCTCGTGGCTATGTCATTCTTCTCTGCTATCTCTGAATCTCTCACATTCTCCAAACTGTTTCCTCTTTTATAAGATTCCAGTAAACTAATCAAGACCCACTCAAGTGGAATCACTCTTGACTGAGTCACATCTCCAGGGAGATGATCTAATTACAGTTTCAAATATACAGTACTGGAGAGGTATTAGAAAAAGCAGCTGCCTTTACAAAATGGGATTAGAATGAAAACATGGCTCTGCTAGGGCACATACATCCTTTCAAACCAGCACATTCCACCCTCTGGACCCTAAAAAAAAAGACACGTTTTCCCCATATACAAAACACATTAATTCCATCACAATATCAGAAATCCTTAAGCCATTTCATTAGCAATGAAAATGAAATACAAAGTTAGATACAGTACAGACTCCTATCAAAGTTAGCTACAGACATGGTCTGTTCTAAGGAAAAAAATATTCACTGGCTCTGGACCTGTAATACTCAAATGAGTTGTTTACTTTAGAAATTGGCAGTCCCAGCCTTTCCAAGGGCCTACACAGAGGCCTGCCTCTCTCTGAGTGCAAACTTGGGGGACATTGGGGAAACCACCTTTTTCTCAGCCCCAACCTCTTCAAACATTGGGGCCACACCCAGGCTCTCTGCCATCTTCGGGGCCCACACTCAACCACACCATATGGTGGCAGCCAGGCTCTCCCCAAACCCCAAGGAATGTGCTTCACCCTCTTCAAGAACTGAGGCAGCATGAATTTTCCACTGCAACAAGGTAGAAGGCCTATTCTCTACCTTTGGGGCAAACTCAATCTCTCCAGTGCTTAGGTGGGTCTCCTGTCCTAGCCCGAGACTTCTTGACTTCAGACCTCAGTCTCCATGGCTTTGCCTCTGAAGTTATTTTCCTCTAAGGTATCCCTCCTCTGAGACCCCAGTACACACTGGCAGCAGCTCTGCTTATACATGTCCCACAGCACTGTCTTTGGCTTTCTATGCAGTAACCTTGGGTCATGCCCATCAGACATAAGCAGTTTCCACAAATCCTTCCTGGACAACTCCATGTCCAATTCTGGCTTCCTCTGAAATGTCTGGCTGGTTCCACATTTGGTCAAACACTCGTGTGGGGCACTATTCTCTGGGGTCTCCCTTACGGAAAGCAAAGAATTTTCCAGAACATCAAGTTTCTGGTTTCTTTTTACCCAAGAGTTCATTTCTCAGCTTATCTCTGCCCTGTCGCATTTCACTATAAGCTATGAGGAGAAACCAGGCTGCACTTTCCACATTTAATTTGGAGATCTCTTCTGCTAAATATCCAAGTTCATGGCTTTTAAAATCTGCCTTCCAGCCAAAGTCATTCGTCAATTTTGCCAGATTATCTGCTATTTTAAAACAAGGATCACCTTCCTTCTAGTTTGCAATAACATGTGCCTCATTTCTGTCTAAGGCCTCATCAGCGATATCTTTAGAGTCCACATTTCTATCAACAGTCTCTTCAAAGCATTCTATGACTTCTCTATCAAGCTCCTCACAACATTTCCAGAATCTTCCTCTTATCCATTTAAAAAGCTGTTCCAACATTTTTGGTATTTGCAAACTACAACAACACCCTATCCTCCAGTACCAAAATCTGTTCTAGTTTGCTAGCTGCTGGAAGGCAATATAGCAGAAATGGAGCGGCTTTTAAAAAGGAGAATTTAGTAAGTTGCAAGTTTACAGTTCTAAGACCAAGAAAATGTCCGAATTAGAACAAGTCTATAGAAACATCCAATCTAAGGCATCCAAGGAAAGATACCTTGGTTCAAGAAGGCTGATGAAGTTCAGGGTTTCTCTCTCAAGTGGAAAGGCACATGGTGAACACAGTCAGAGTTCCTCTCTTATCTGGAAAGGCACATGATGAACACGGTCAGGGTTTCTCTCTCATCTGGAAAGGCACGTGGCAAATATGGCATCATCTGCTAGCTTGCTCTCCTGGCTTCCTACTTTATGAAGCTCCCCGGGAGGCATTTTCCTTCTTCATTTCCAAAGGTTGCTGACTGGTGGACGCTCTGCTTCTCGTGGCTATGTCATTCTTCTTTGCTCTCTCTGAATCTCTCACATTCTCTAAAATGTTTCCTCTTTTATAGGATTCCAGTAAGCTAATCAAGACCTGCCTAAGTGGGTGGAGACACATTTCCACCCAATTCAGCTTAACAACTGCTCTTGATTAAGTCACATTTCCAGGGAGATGATCTAATTACAGTTTCAAATATAAAGTTCTGAATAGGGATTAGAAGAAACAGCTGCTCTTACAAAATGGGATTAGGATTAAAATATGGCTCTTCTAGGGTACATATATCTTTTCAAACTGATTTGCTTTAGCAAATCAGTACATCCCCTGGTACCTGGTATGCAGCTATTGATCTGGCAAATGCTTTTTTCTCAGTAGCTGTTAGCAAGGACCACCAGAAACAGTTTGCTTTCAGCTGGCAAGGTCAGCAATATACTTTCACAATCCTACTTCAGGGGTATATCAATTTTCCACCCTTGTGTCACAATCTTGTCCACAGGGAACTTGATCATTTCTTCCTCCCACAAGACATCACACTGGTCCATTATATTGATGATATCATGTTGAATGGACCTAGTGAGCAAGACGTAGAACTACTCTAGACTTACTGGTAAGGCATTTGCGTGTCAGAGGATGGAAGATAAATCCAACAAAAATACGTGGGCCTTCCACCTTAGTGAAGTTTCTAGATGTCCAACGGTGTGGGGCATGTTGAGATATCCCTTCTAAGGTGAAGAATAAGTTACTGCATCTGGCCCCTCCTACAACCAAAAAAGGGGCACAATGCCTAGTTGGTCTCTTTGGATTTTGGTGACAACATATTCCTTATTTGGGCGTGCTACTCCAGCCCACTTATCAAGTGACCAGAAAAGCTGCTAATTTTGAGTGGGGACCTGAATAAGAGGGAACTCTACAACAGGTCCAGGCTGTTGTACAAGCTGCTCTGCTACTTGGACCACATGTTCCAGAAGATCCAATGATGCGGAAAATGTCAGTAAATGTCAGAGATGCTGTTTGGAGCCTTTGGCAGGCCTCTATAAGAGAATCACAACACAAACCATTAGGGTTTTGGAGCAAAGCCTTACCATCTGCTGCAGATAACTACTCTCCTTTTGAGAAACAGCTTTTGGTCTGCTACTTGGCCTTCGTAGAGACTGAAGGCTAAACCCTGGGCCACCAAGTTACCATGAGACCTGAATTGCCTATTATGAGCTGGGTGTTTTCTGACCCACCAATTCATAAAGTTGGGCATGTGCAGCAGCACTCCATCAAAAAATGGAAATGGTATATACGAGATAGGTTCAGAGCGGGTCCTGAAAGCACAAGTAAGTTGCATGAGGAAGTGGCCCAAATGCCCATGGTCTCAATTCCTGCCACATTACCTTCTGTTTCCCAGACCAGAGCTATGGCCTCTTGTGGAGTTCCTTACAGTGAACTGACTAAGGAAGAGAAAACTCAGACCTGGATTACAGATGGTTCAGCACGATATGCAGGTACTACCTGAAAGTGGATATCTGCAACACTATAACCCCTTTCTGTGGTGTCCTTGAAGGACAGTGGTGAGGGGAAATCCTCCCAGTAGGCAGGACTTTGAGCAGTGCACCTGGTTGTTCATTTTGCTTGGAAGGAGAACTGGCCAATGGTGCATTTGTATACTCACTCATGGGCTCTTGCTAATGGTTTGGCTAGATGGTTGGGGAACTTGGAAAGACCATAATTGGAAAATTGGTAACAAGGAGGTCTGGGAAAGAGGTATGTGGATAAACTTTCTAAGTCAGCTAAAAACACGAAGATATGTGTGTCCCATGTGAATGCGCACCCTAGGCTGCCTTCAGCAGAGGAAGGATTTAATAACTAAGTGGATAAGATGATCTGTTCTGTGGATACCAGTCAGCCTCTTTCCCCAGTAACTCCTGTCATTGTCCAATGGGCACATGAACAAAGTGGTGATGGTGGTAGGGTTGGAGGTTATGCTTGGGCTCAGCAACATGGACTTCCACTCACCAAGGCTGACCTGGGTATAACCACTGCTGAGTGTCCAATTTGCCAGCACAAAAGCCCACACTCAGCCCCCAATATGGCACCATTCCCAGAGGTGACCAGCCGGCTACATGGTGGCAGGTTGATTACATTGGACCACTCCCTTCATGGAATGGGCAGCGATTTGTTCTAACTGGAATAGACACATACTCTGGATATGGGTTTGCTTTCCCTGCATGCAATACTTCTGCCAAAACTACCATTTGTGGGCTTACAGAATGCCTTATAAAATGTCATGGTATTCCACACAGCATTTCTTCTGATCAGAGAACACATTTTACAGCAAATGAAGTGCAGAAATGGGCACTTTCTCATGGACTTCTCTAGTCTTACCATGTTCCCCATCATCCAGAAGCAGCTGGACTGATAGAAAGGTGGAATTGCCTTTTGAAAACTCAATTACAGTGCCAACTAGGTGGCAGTACCTTGAAGGCCTGGGGTAATGTTTTCCAGGAAGCTGTGTATGCTCTGAATCAGTGTCTGCTCTATGGTGTTGTTTCTCCCATAGCCAGGATCCATGAGTCCAGGAACCAAGGGGTGAAAATGGGAGTGGCACCACTAATTATTACCCCTAGTGATCCACTAGGAAAATTTTGCTTCCTGTCCCTGTGACCCTGAGCTCTGCTGGTCTTCAGGTTTTAGTTCCAAAATGGGGAGTACTTCCACCAGGAGAAACAATGATTCCATTGAACTGGAATCTAAGACTGCCACCTAGTCACTTTGGGCTACTCATGACCCTGGATCAACAAGCCAAGAAGGGGATTACATTACTGGTTGGGGTGATTGACCTTCACTATCAGGGGGAAATATGACTACAACTACACAATGGAGGTAAAGAAAAGTTTTCCCGAAGTATAGGAGATCCCCTAGGGCATCTTTTAGTACTACCATGCCCTGTGGTTAAAATCAATGGAAAACTGCAGCAACCCAATCCAGGAAGGGCTACCAATGCTTCTGAAACTTCAGGAATGAAGACTGAGGTCACCCCACTAGGCAAAGAACCATGACCAGCTGAAGTGCTTCCTGAGGGTAAAGGGAACATGGAATGAGTGGTGGAAGAAGGTAATGATAAATATGAACTATGACCACATGATCATTTACAGAAAGGAGGACTACAATGCTGTTTTGTTCACGTTAAACTATTTAAGTTGTAAGATATCAAGTTTAAGAATGAATATTACCCAAGGACTTGCACCCTATTCTGAAGAAATTTAATGTGTTTCTGGTTATATGCAGGACAGTTTAGTATTGTTAGGTGAGGGGAAAAACGTGTCTTTTATTGTTTTCTATTTAGAAATTAGCTATGGTTTAAGGTGATGAGTATAGCTGCCAAGTTGACAAGGGTTGGGCTATCATGGTCAGGTTCATGTGTCAACTTGGCCAGGTGGTGGTACCTGTTTGTCTGGCTGGGCAAGTGCTGGCCTGTCTTTTTCTATGAAGACATTTCATAGAATTAAATTATAATCACGTTGGCTACATCCACAGTTGATTCCATTTGTAATCAGCCAAGGGGAGTGTCTTCTTTAATGAGTGACACTTAATCCAATCACCGGGAGCCTTTTAAGGGGGATTCAGAAGAGACAGGCTGTCTTCCTGCCTTGGCCAGCAAGCCTCTCCTGTGCAGCTTGTCCAAACCCTCTGTTGGAATTATCAATTTCACAGCCTGCCCTACAGATTTAGGACCCAATTTTCCCATGGTTACATGAATAAATTTTATAAATTTTATATTTATGAATGTTTCCTGTTGATCCTGTTTCTCTAGAGAGCTCTAACTAATACCCTGGTGCATGCAAGAAGAATGTGTATTCTCTTTTTCTTGATTGGAGTGTAAAACACATGTTTGTTAGGTCTTGTTGGTTTGGAGGTTCAACCAAATCTTGAATTTTCTTTTTGACCTTCTGAGTAGATGTTCTATCCATTATTGAGAGTGGTGTGTATTAAAGTCTCATGCTCCATTCAAATATGTCAGTATTTGCTTCATATATTTTGGGGTTCTGCTGTTAGGTGTATTTGTGTGCATGGATATATATATAATTGTTACATCTTCTTGTGGAATTATCCCCTTAATCAGTATAGAATGACAAATATTTGTCCCTCATAACTGTTTTTAACTTGAAGTCTATTTTATTCAATGCAGATATAGCTACCCCAGCTCTCTTTTTGTTCCTACTTGCACAATGATAATTTCTACCATTTTTTCACCTTCCAGCTACTTGTGTCTTTTAATTGAAGGAGAGGCTCTTACAGAGAGCATATAGTTGGGGCATGCATTTTTATCCACTCTGACAGCCTCTACTACTTCAGGACTGGTGAATCTAATCATTTATATTAAATCATTACTACTAATAGTAGTAGCCATTTTACTATTTACCTTTTGTGTGTCATAGCTTTTTTTGTCTCTCACTTCCTTTAATGCCTGCTTTTATATTTATTTGAGTTTAGTGTTGTATCATATTGTGTCTTCTCATTTTTCTCTTGATATCTTATCTCCTTTTTTATTACCATAGGATTAAAATCTAGCACCCTAAATATATAACAATCATATTTAGTTTGATGCCAGCTTAACTTCACTAGCAGGTACATATATGTTTCCTATTCCCTGCTGTTCCCCCTTTCTTTTTGTGCTTGTTACCACTTATACCTTTCTACATTGTAAGTAAAAAAACAAACATAGATTTGTAATCACTTTTTATTCATTTGCATTTCAAAACCTGTAGGAAGTAAGAAGTGGAGTGACATACCAAAAGTACCCTACAATAATACTGGCATTTATAATTACCCAAATGGTTACTGTTACCAGGTCTTTTTTGTTTTATGCTGCTTTGGACTGCTGTCTGGAATATTTTCCTTTCAGTCTGAAGAACTCCCTTCACCATTGCTTGTAGGGCAGGTCTAGCAGTGATGAACTCAGCTTTTGTTTATCTGAGAATCTCGTAATCTCCTCCTCCCCTCATTTTTGAAAGAAAGTCTCACTGGATAAAAAATTTTTGGCTTGCAATTGTTTTCTTTCAGCACTTTAAGTATTTGAACCCACTACCTTTTTTGCCTCCCTGGTTTCTACTCTGAACTTAATGTAATTGGGACTCCCTTGTATATTTCGGTTGCAGCCTTTCTCTTTCAGCCTTCAGAACTCTTTCTTTGACCCTTACATTCAATAGTGTGATCAATATATGATTGGGGATACTTTTCTTCATGTTTATCCTGTTTGGTGTTCTCTGGGCTTCTTGGATGTGTATATTCATGCCTTTTGCTAAGTGTGAAGTTTTCTGTCATTATTTCTTTGAATATTCATTCTGCCCTTTCCTTTCTTTTCCTTCTGGGACTCCCATAATGTACACATTGGTACACTTGATGGTGTCCCAGAAGCTTCAGGGTAGTTTTGCTTTTAATATTTCTTTTTTGTTGCTGCTCCTCAGCCTCACTCATTTCAAATCTCTTGTCTTCGAGGGCACTGACTCTTTTTTTTTCTTCCCACTCCAATCTGCTCTTGAAACCCACCTGGCATTTTTCTTTTGACTTATTGTGGTCTTCAACTCCAGAAGTTCTATTTGGTTTCTTTTTAAAATTTGTATCTCTTTACTAAAACTCTCATATTGCTTATTCATTGCTTTCCTGATATCCTTTGCTTCTTTCTCTTTATTTTCCTTCACCTCCTTGAGAATTTTCAAGATCGTTTTTTTGTATGCTGTATGGTGAGGGTTGTATTTTATTCTTTTTCCATGTGAATATCCCATTGTTATAGCACAAATTTGTTGAATTTTGGGGGTGGGGTGGGGTGGGGAGTGCACAAGTTGGCATTGAACCTGGATATCCTGCGTGATAGGTGAGAACTCTACCACTGAACTACCCTTGCACCCCTAAGATCATTTGTTAAAGGCTTTTTCCTGAATATCCACTTTTTCACTTTCTTCACTGGTGTTTTCTGGATTTGTTTCCTGAGATGTCTGTTTCATGATGTTGTGCCAAGCCGGTGATTTGACAGAGATTACCTCACGCTTCAGCCCTCCTGCCACTTGCCCAAGGCAAATGTGATGTGCAGGGTTTGTCCTGTTTTTTTGAGCCTCTATCTTGACCTGGGCTTTTGCCTGTTCTTTGTTTTGGAGTTACCCTGTTATAGAATTTGAGTTATCCCCTCTGTTTCCCACAAGACAAACCTCTCTCCCCTGGGTGTTTGAAGCTGACAGACCTTTACCTCAGACTGTTTGAAATTATAGTTTCTTGTTCTCCTTTTGTTGTCTCAAGCTGCTTTTGCCTGGAAGGTGAATTCTGGGAGGAGGGGCCCACTGGATCGAAATTTCCTGAGTCAGTCTTTCACAGCCCAAACAGGGCCAGGGACCCTCAAAGGAGCACAGACTAGCTCCAAAATGCCCCAGGGAGGGAGATCAGGAAAAGCTCCAAGAACTTCTCCAATGGCTTCCCAAAGCTAAGCTTTCCTTCCTTAATCAGAAAATGTGGCCCTTCAGCTCCCTTCCCCCTCCAGCCTTGAGAAAGCACTTCCTCTTTAAGTCTCCAGCACCACCATCCTTGTCCAAGGTGAATTGAAACAGTGGCTCCCGCTGCCGTAGTCTGGGTGGGTTGAAGCCATGACTGCCCTCAGAGCTAAGTCCCAAGCCAAATTTGGTTAGCATCCAAATTTGCTAACCCAAATCCATGATCAACGATCAGCCATGTCCACCCTTGGTCTTGAGGACAGGGATTTTTACATCCCTTCTGTCTTCAGTGAGTTAGCCAGGGGCTGGGCCCGAAGGAAATGTGCCACAAGATTGGGTGATGGGTGGTGTTAGCTGCCACACAGAGAGAACAATTTATAGTTCTTTACCATAATTGATCAGCCTCTTTCTCTTGTTCTTCCCTGGATACTGTACAATATTCTTCTGGCCTCCCAAATTTCAAAATAGTTGTTTTGTGCAGTTCCTTCCTGTTTAACTGTTGTTTTGGTGGAAGGATTGAGTCCTAGAGCTCTCTACTCTACCATCTTCCCACCATCTTTTCAGCTTATTTTTTTAATCTGGTGTCTGTATGGTATAGTAAAAAGAGAAGCAGCCTAGGGTCTGGCCTGCTGAGTTTCTTTCATGATTCAGTCACTGGATAAATATGAGACTGCAAGCAAGGTACAAAACCTTCTAGACATAATTTCTTTATATGTAGATGGAAAATATTAACATTGATGATCTTTGTGGTATTCCATGAAAATTCTAATTTCTTTAAGAGAAGAGTTTAGCGTTTAATTGGTATTTAAGTCTGTGTCTATTTATTTACTTAAGAAAATTAGATACAAAGAAAGTTCTCAGCTCTACCCATCCATACACTTGGGTAAGTGAAATTAAGTCTCATAGAGCCTATGCTTATAAATGTCTATTAATTACAGCTATAAAGGTCAATGAAGGAGGGCGGGCCATGATGGCTCAGCAGGCAGCATTCTCACTTGCCATGTCAGAGACCTGAGTTCAATTCCTGGTGCCTGCCCATGCAAAAAAAAAAAAGACAATGAAGGAAACAGTGGTACCAAAAAACAGTCCCCTCTGTCAGCTATCATTGACCCAGTAAGAACCTTCAAAGACCAGGCATTTCCTCCAAGAATAGAAGAAACAGATGGTTTTGGAATCTTGGGCCAAAGTTGCCTGATATCAAAACCCAATTTCAGATTCTGTATAGTAAGGTACTTAAGGACCTAAACTTAGATGCCAGATTTCCTGATTCTTGGCCACATACTCACTGTCTGTATAATCGTTGCTTATCATCCTTATGCTTCAGTTTCTTTATTGTTTTATATTAATATTCCTACCTCATATGTTTGCTGTGATGATTTATTTAGTTAACAAAAGCAAAATATTCAGGAACTGGTTGTCCCATTTAATCATTCAATAATATGACAATATTATTTAAGAACATAAACTAAGGATTATAGCTGATTACCAAACTATTGGCCTGTGACCAAAGGATTCTTCCTATAGACCTTTTCCACCTTCTTCTATCATCAGAGGAAGATCCTTTTTATCCGTCTATCTGCAAGGATTGCACTCCAGGTATACTGACTCTTGTGATTTCCCCAAATGTGGAAAACTCTACTGCATAATTTGTGGTGGGGGGTGGGGGGACAGCTACATCAGCATCAAAGCCTGATTTCTTAATTTTCATAATTTCATCTTGAGCTTGAAATATTGGACAAAGAAATCTACTTTCTGATTCTAAAATTGTATTATTGAGGGGTGCAAGGGTAGGTCATGGTAAAATTCTCTACTGCCATGTGGGAGACCTGGTTTTTTTCCCAGTCTGTGCACTTCCCAAAGCAAACAAACAAACAAACAAAAAAACCAAACAAACAAAAATTCAACAAAATGTTACTGCAATAATGGGATACTCACCTGGAAAAAGAATGAAATGTGAACCTTGCCATACAGCATACAAAAAAATTGTCTTTTTAAAAAAATTGTGACAAAGAAATTTTACTCTAAGATTGCCTTAAACATCTGTTCTTATCAGTTCTCTTTTTTTTTTTTTTTTTTTAAGAGAGAGGGAGGAAGGGAAGGAAAGACAGAGAAGGAAGGAAGGATGGAAGAAAGGGAAACATTTTTTTAAACATTTTCTTGTTTTATTATATTTTGTTTGTTTGTTTGTTTTTTACATGGGCTAGGGCCGGGAATCGAACCGGGGTCCTCCGGCACGGCAGGCAAGCACTCTTGCCCGCTGAGCCACCGCGGCCCGCCCTTATCAGTTCTCTTTTACTCAAGATAACACATTCATAGTAATATTCCTCCCACCAAATAAAATTGTGTGACTATTTACATGTGTAAAGGCAATCCAAAATTGTTAGAGTTTCAGATTTGAATCAGATTACTTCTAGAAAGTTTAATAGAGTAAGTGAACTTTGAGAAAATAATCAAGGAAATGATAAAGATAAATGGAGAGATACTTACCTGGCAGGGGTAACCATCATGAAGATGGTTTTCCCAGGGCAAGTCTCACCCATTGCACTCCAGGTATACCGACCCTTGTGATTTCCCCAAATGTGGAAAACTCTACTGCATAATTTGTGGTAGTGAGGGGCAACATTCATGCTGTCCCCTGGGGAAAAAAAGAAAGAAATGGAGAAAGTATTTCAGATGGGATTTATGACTTGATAAAAGACAGAATTAAGAGTGAGTTTGTGAAACAATGCATGAAAACAGTATACAATATTCAGCCCATCTAAATATGGAAACAAATCAATTTTTTTTTGTCTGTTTAATTTCTGGAAACCAATTTTTCTTGCATTGCTTGGAGCAAAACTCTAATCTTGGCAAGCTGATTGATTTCAAATATGGTGGATCTGTAAAAAAAAGATAATCTAGTTGGCAGCACATAAAGAATAGACAGGTAGGTAGTAAAAATCTGCTAGACAAATGGAACTACAAATATTTTTAAGTCGGCCTAAGTTGAGACAAAAGCTAAATTCTCGTAATGAACTGCAATAATTTCAGAGTAATCTGCTACTCAAGAAATAAAACCAACCTGGATCTATCAAAATACAAAGGCAGGCAGTGCAAAAAATAGCCCTCAGCCAAAGTGAAAAATAAACTGAGAAATACCACACCAGGAAGCTTTCTGCAACACCCAGTTTCAAACTCCAGAGAAGAGAAATATTTTTTGGAAAGCTTTTGAGGTGCAATCACTTAAACTTTGTTTATAGTGGCACAATGAAGTCTTTTCTGTTCTTACCTTGCCAAAAGTAAAACCCTAATGGATTAGGAATATCAACAAGCAGCATACAGAAAACGTTAAGGTAGAAGGATGTCAAGAAGTATGGAATGTTTCTAAGTCTATTATTTCCTTCTTTGTGTTAGCAGCTGGACTCTACATTACTTGCTTTCAACTTTGTCCATGTTCCTTTTTTATAAAAGTCACTTCTGTCACTTGATTTCAGGCTTTCCTCTTTGCACTGAATTAATAGTATTATTGATTATGCTGTCAGCAGTTTCTTGCACTTTTATTCTCACTTCCATCGTTTACCTAATGTTCCTAAAATATATAGTATTTAGCATTTTCACTAACAAACTTTATAGTATGGAGCTGCCTTACAAATTTTTTTTTGCATGTTCTCTGCATTAAAATAATTAAGTTTATAATTCTACTTGACATGTAAACATTAACCATGATCTACTTTACATCTTATTTTGAATAGCAAATGGTACGGTTTGGCATGTTCCTATTTCTTCCTGTGAAAATAACCATCATTTCTTATGAACAAACTGTTTCAAATGAGTACACATTTTGTATTGATGTATCTATCTTTGATCAATGCCAAAATACTTAGGTTGGCTGCTTTACTCCTTCTTTTGTATGTCCCTGCTATTAACAAATAATTACATATGACGGTTCTTTGCTCACAAACTGATTTACACATGGTGAAATCTGAATAATGATCCTGGCAGACCCCAGTACTTCACTCAGCTGCTTTTAATGACCATACCATGTTGGCAAACAGCTTTTATTTGTCTCAGAACCTCTCCTTATAAATAACAGTAACTCTTTCAATCCACCTGGTTATCCTAGTACTGCACTATCCTCATTTCTAATCTACAAGCTTAAAATCTCTTTTCCTTAAGAAATGACTCTTATCTGCTCCCTTTCTCATACCTGACCCGACTAAGTGATCTGACTGCATGTGTTTTTTGTTTTGTTTTGTTTTTATTTAATCTCCTCCTATCATCTTAGTTTCCACTCCCTCCACCCAGCTCCTTTTCCTCGAGGTCAGGCCACCCTGGTTTCCCAATTATGAAAATTCCAAATGCCACAGAGGAATCCAAGTTTTACCACTTTAGATCCATATATTTTATTGTTGCATTTTACTAAGCACCAGACATAAAACATCCTGTCATGTAAGCATTCTTGAGCTACTTTCTTAGAAGTGAAATTTAATTATTCTGATCTGGCATTTATAAATATGTGTGACCAAACGTCATTTATCAAAACAGCACATTATTTCACATTGTTGGCTGATTTATAAGCAAAGCATCAAAGCTCAAAAGAAGACAACTAATACTGTCAAAATAGCTGTTTATCAAACTTTATGTTTCTCAAACTTTTAACCCAATTTTTTTGCCCAATAACTTGACAAAAGTGGTACTGTTATTAAGCATTGGCATTCCTCATTACCAAGTAGATTTCATTCCATGTTCTGATGCCTTAAATTATATTATAAATCAAGAATGGGGTCTGAACTAGTCACACATGAATTTTTTATGGTTAAAATAATCCTGACTTAAATTTGAAAATATATTAAGGTATGTATAAAAATACAATTTAATTAATCTCTAATACCGTTGATATCCACAGTAAAGATTTTAATATATTTCCTTCAAATATATTTGTAGTATTCTTTATTGTGAAGAGTAGCATATGCTGAATATAGAACATCAAAAAATATAGAAAATTTGAAAACAATCATAGACTCTCATAATTCTTACACCTGGAAATAACTATGACAATAACTTGATTATACCCTTTCAACCATTATACGAATAGGGGCAATTATATATCTAACAATAAAACATAATAAGGGACATATTTTACACAGCTTTAACTTATTTTTCCTACTAAAAAATATCCGTGAACTCTTATTAAGTATTATTCTGAATAGTGCTATCTAAATGCAGGTTCACAATTTCCCAACCATTCAATACCTGTTACTACTTTCTAGATTTCAGACAACTTGCAATATTATTAATTATTGTTTTGAAGTTACATGTTTTCAGTTTTAATATTCGTATTAGTTAGAGTTTTCTAGAGAAACAGAATCAACAAGGAACACTCACAAATATAAAATTTATAAAGTGTCTCACATGACTGCAGGAACACAGAGTCCAAAATCCGCAGGGCAGGCTGTGAAGCCAAAGATTCCGATAGAGGGTCTGGACGAACAAGACAGGAGAGGCTCGCCAGCCGAAGCAGGAAGAAGAGACTGTCTCTTCTGAATCCTCCTTAAAAGGCTTCCAGTGATTACATTAAGCATCACTCATTGCAGAAGACACTCCCCTTTGGTGATTACAAATCAGCTGTGGATGTAGCTGACATGATCATGATTTAATTCATGTCCTCATTGCAACAGACAAACCAGCACTTGCCCAATCAGACAAACAGGTACCACCACTTGGCCAAGTTGACATATGAACCTAACCATGACAATATTATATTATTCTCATTCAGTTTTAACCTGATTTGAAACATTTATTTTATTTTGCCATTTCTTTTATATTAAAAGTTTTCTATTTGAAAATACTCAATTTACCTTCTTTTTCATTAATTTAGGTTTTTTTTAAATGAACTCAAAAAGTTATATTTTTTGAACAGCCGCATATTTGAATGTCTATTTGTTGACTTGTACATATGTAAAATAAGTTAATTGGGTATAAAATATTAAGTATAAATTTTCATTCTCATAACTTTTCTCTTTTAATTTTATCATTGAAGAGGAAAAGTCTGTTGCCACAGCGGTTGCTTTATTTCATATCCAAATATCTTTCAACATGACTATTTTTAAGATTGTTTTTCTTACGTGTGTGTGTGTGTGTGTGTATGTGTGTGTGATTCAGAACCTCAGCACATATCAAGATGTTTGTCACTTTTAAAAATCAACTTATGCAATCTGTAATCAGAATGAGCAAACCTGGTAATTTTATCACTAGAAAAACTTCTTAAGTTTTATCTTTAATTGCTTTTGAAAACATTTGCTCTGACTTACTGTTATCTTGCATGTTTAAGAGCATATTCTCATAGCTGTAATATTCCCATTTCCCCTCAGAAAGCTGATCATTATCACACATGTTAAAATATGAGAAAGACAGAAAATCTGTTTTCTCTTCCTAATTAACACTGGAATAAATTATTATATATTTATATTTAACATTGGGTAGATGTATGTGGTCATGTATGTAAGAAGATTCCACTTTATCTCATGCTCTAACCCAGATATTAGTAAACTTTTTCTGTAAGAACCCTGTAGTAAATATTCAAGGCTTGGCAGTCTCTACAGTCTCTGCCACAATTACTCAGCTTTTTCATTTCACCAAATACAATATGTAAACAAATAAAAAATAATGTTTATTTACAAAATATTATTTTTAAAAAACAGGCAGCAGGTTGAATTTGGCTGGAGAGGTATTGTTTGCCAACCTCTAATCTAAGCAAATTGCTAGTTGGTCCTCTCCTCTTAACTGTAACTGAAGGACAGCTTGATGTACACAGTTTCCAACATAATTACCTGTCTATAGCAGGCAATGATCACCGAATGCAGGTCTTTTCTTTTAACCCAGGAAGTTCTCTACTTCCAAAGTCTTGCTAAAATATCTGTACTGAAATATGCTTGCAACTCTTCAAACTCTAGCAAATACTGCCATCACAGATCTTCAACTCAGTTTTCTGCCCTGGCAATAGCACCCTACTTGTGGGGACTATTTATCTAACTTGTAGACAAGTAAGGCTGTGCAATTTTCTGTTGCCGACTCTTTTAGTTACCTATGGCTAAATAACAAATTACCCAAAACTTAGCAACTTTAAAAAACACATATTTATTAGATTCCAGTTTCCATGCATCAGAAATCTGGGCATAGATTACCTCTGTCCTCTTCTAAGAACCTTATAAGACAGCCATCAAGGTATCAGCTAAGCTGTCTTCTCACGTGAAACTTAGCTGGGGAAGAATATACTTCCTGTAAAACAGGTCACTGGAAGAATTTATTTTGTTGTGATTGTAGGAATGAGGGCACCTGCTTCTTGCTGCCTATTCATTAGATGCCACCCTCAGCAACTTGAGGCTTCCTGAAATTCCTTGCCATACACACTTCCCCAACTTGATTCTTTTTTTTTTTTTTTTTTCACATGGACAGGCACAGGGAATCGAACCCGGGTCCTCTGGCATCACAGGCAAGCATTCCTGCCTGCTGAGCCACTGTGGCCCACCCACCAACTTGATTCTTATTCCAAGCCAACAGGGATAGTCTTTAGAATTAGTTTTCTAGCAAAAGGGATTCCTATATAAGTTAATTTCATCATGAGAGTGGCATGCTATTTATCACCTTTGTTATATTCTGTTGGTTAATAGAGAATTGGGGATCTCTGAACGCCACCTTAGAATCTGTCTATCACACCATTGAATTTAAGCCTCTAATTTAGGAAGTAAAGAACAAGAAAGGTATAAACTATTTTCTGTCTTTTGAACGTTAGTATGTTTTATGGAAAGCAGATGTACAGCCTAATTGTATATTGAAGAGTTGTAGAGATAATTCCCTGATTTGGTAAACAGGTTGTTTACAAGTAATCCTTTGGGGTATTATGAGTTTTCATATCTTTTCTACTCTCAAAATTATTAGTACTGGAAGTTGTTAAAGATTGCGTCAGAAGCTTTTAAGCCAGGTGGCATTTTAGCGCAGAGAACTCCTGTTGCAGTCAATTCTAAATGTAGTATTTCATTTCCAACGTCTTATGAAAAGGACAGAACTTTCCAGAGTCGGTTTAATAGAAGTAAATTAATTTTAGGCAGCAACTGCTCAAGCATGATAGTTTGAATCCAAAGGTATCATGAAGATCTTGTAACAGAATCGCATGACAAAATGACCTGTGCTTACCAAGGTTTGCCAAAGAATACTCACGTTTAAAAGTTACCTTGGCAAGGAAAGTTCACGTATGCTCATATTTCAGGCTATTGTAGCTCTGATACTTACTAAAAACGCAAAGGACAACAACATAAGTCAGAAGGACTTGGCTGAATTGAGTTCAAGGTTAGGTAACAGGCTGTTATATAAACTTGAATTAGGTCTCTACTGATCTCATGTTCACATTCTTTAAGCTTCCTAGCTTACCAGTCATTGACAAAATAGCAATTTCCTGAAGTATGTTAACATATGCAATTTTTTGCTCCCTCGGTCTAAAAATTTAAAACAGAAAGGTACATGGCATCTGCAGATCCAGATTCACATAACATCCTATTTGTCTTTATATCAGCTTTAATAAAAATAGGTTAAATCTGTAATTATAAATTATATTCCTAAGCTTTCACCCAAATGCGTGTATTCCTTTAGAAATTAGAATAGATTCTCCACAATTGTTATCCTACTATCTTTCTGTATTTATGGTATTATTTTTTAAAAAAAGCTTTTGTTTAAAAATTTGACTTTATCATGCACATATTTTATTCTCAACATCTTCTCTTTTTAAATTTCATTAAATTGGTGAAGTGAGTCTTTCATATAACATGGTTATTCAATACTAAATCTCCTCTTATTTGAATGCTGCTTTTTAAATGTATAATGAAATATATCAGACCCATAAAGATTAAAAAGTCCAATAAAAAAACCTGTGCGCATTTGATCCTGTCTATCCATAAAGTTGAAACTATCTATGTAGCCCTCATATCTCCTTCCCCTTCTTCTTCCACAACATTAACCACTTTTCAAAAATCAGGTGTTGTCATGCCCATCTATTTCTTCACAGTTGTTTCCTACAAAGCCCATATTTACAAAATTTATATATAATATAATTTAACACAAATATCATTTATGAAAGTGTATGCTAATACATGTATCATTTGGCAGCTTTCTTTTTTTCTTCTCAATATTACATTTCTGGGAATCATTTTTATTACCATGCATGAACAATACCTAACTGATTTTCTCTTCTCTGTATAAGTTTGTTCTATGAATAATTTCAGTGTATGTACTCATTCTCCTGTTGTTGGACATGTAAGTTGTTATCACTGTTTTTGACTATTAAAAACAATTCCATGAGGGCCAATGTCTCTCTCCCAGGACAATGGATTGAGATTTTCTCTGCTATATCTCCAGACGGAATTATTGTGACACAGAGTGAGTGCATCTTCCAATTTGGTAAATATTGTGGCGTTGTTCTCCAATATACACCTATTTAGTGAATTTAAACAATTTTTTATGGTCTGTGTTTTGGATTTGGGTTTTGAAATCTTTCTGTTCCAAAACAGTATAAAGATATCCTTAAATAGTTTTTATTAACTCTCAAAGTTTATTGTTTATGATAATGAGTTTGAAATTTTATTGTTTTTATTATGAACAAATCATCAACAAAATGATTTTTTAGCCTAAGACACTATTATCTTATTTACTAGAGCTTTTTAATACAACTCAGTGTTTGGTAAATTAAGCCTCATTAAATTATTCTTTTTCAAAATTTTCTTGGCTGTTCTTGGCTGTTGGATATCCCAGAGAATGGTGAGAATCCACTTGCCAAGTTAAAAAAAGCCAAATAATTTTACTTGGGATTATGAGGAATTTATGGATAAATCTGGGGATAATAAACAATTTTATGATATCAAATTTTTCTCTCATGAATATTTTGCATCTTCCAATTTCATGAATATTTTCATGTATTTCACTTAAGTTTTTTGTATTTTCTATAAACATTATTGCACAGCTGATGATGTTAAAATTATTCTAAGATATATTATAATGATCATTGCTATTATAAACAGTACAGAAATAATTAAAAAGAAACATCTATATTATGTTCAGAAAATTTGCTAATCACTGCTATTAATGACATTACTTTGTTACTAGGGTCTCGTGTTTTTTTTTATTAAAGACCATAATAACTGAATAGTAAAATATTTCCTTAGGTATCCTGTTGTGTTTCAAAATCTAAATATACTTTTCTTTTTCATTGTCCACTATATAGTTCTATAATTACCATATAAAATAGAAATGGTTATAACGGCCTTCTTTTTATTTTTTGAGGGGATTGAAATACATTTACTCTACCTTGTATTTTCAATATTTCTTATCTTCTGGCTGTTTGCCTTTAAATGGCATATGGCCAGATTTTGTATTTATGTAGTCTAAATATTTCTTTTTCATGAGATGCTGACTCTACATTACATTTACATATTGCATATCACATTTGTAATCACTTTTGATGATTAAGTCAATTAGGTCAATGCTGCGTATTTTAGGGACCGTTATAAAAATACCTCACTTACAAATACCAGCTTCTCCCCATATTAGTCAAGTTAAGCTTGTTAAATAGTAGAAACAACTAACCACAATTTCTCACTGACTTAATCAAAAAAGGTTTAATTTGCTCCCAGAAAATTCTCCCACGTCCAAATAACTCTCCAGAAGTGCGCTTCTCCACAAAGTACTTCACCAATCCAGACTGCTTCAATCTTTAGTCTCACCATCTCAACACAAACCCCCCTCCACAATTGTCACAGAAGTGAAAGCAAGACATGGGGAAATAATGCATAAGTTTTTCACTGCCTTAGCCTGGAAGTGACAGGCATAACTTCCCCTCTTATTTCATTGTCCAGAGTGAGTCAATGGTCCAGCCTGCAAGGAGCTGAAAAGGGTAGTCTTCAGTGCACCTAAAGTGTCTGAAGAAGCAGGGCATGGCAAGCTGTAGTATTTTCCAATAGAATCCGGTGTGCATTTTTAGGTGTGATCACACTAAATAGTTAATTTAACCTAGGAAGAATGGGCAAAATTATAATGTTGGAACTTCCTTTCCAAGAAAATAGCTAGTCATTTCATTTGTTCAAGACTTTCTTCATGTTGTTCGGGAAAATTTTTTAATATTTTTTCAAGTATAATGTCAACATTTCTTGCAAGATTTTTTTTTTATCTAATTTATCTTATTTGGGAATATAAATGGGAAATTTTCTTTGACCACATCTCTTCTGTTTTGTTGTTGTTGGACTATATGAACATTATTGATATTTTATGTTATTAATACACCCATATTTTTGTTCCACTACCGTAAATTGTTTTACACTTGTTTCTCTTTAATTTTCCAGATAAAAAGTAAACTCATCTGCAAATAGTAATGACTAACCTCATCCAATGTTTACATCTTTTATATTTATTTTTTCTAATTTTATTGGATCATAGCTAAGAACATTTAAAAAATACTAGAATGAATAGTGGATATCCTTGTCTTTTTCCAGACTTGAGTGGTAATGCTTTTAAACATAATGTTGTGTTTCCATTATGAATAATGATGGCCTTTGTGCTGAGATGAATATATTTTGCCATGCTCAGGAAACTTTTATCATTTCCTATTTTTCATATTTTTTTTTCATATGTGAAAATAAATTTATTGTTTCTAGGATTATTCTTTGAACTTCTATTTTTTTATTAATTAAAGAAAAAAGAAATTAAGATCATGCATCTGTGTGATGATGTTAAGAATTACTGATTGCATATGTAGAATGGAATGATTCTTATTTTTTATATTTTGAGAAGGAATTTTTATAAGCCAAGATATTGAATTTATGACCAGTTGTTTCCATTTCTAGAGAAATGTCTATACGATGTTTTTTTTATTCCAAATCATGGGATAAATTATTTTAATATGCATTTATTACTCTGATAAGTGTTCCTAGATTCTACTTGCTAATATTTCTGTGACAATTGTCACATCAAAATCCTCCATTTATTTCCCATATTTTTGTGTTTTAAGAATTTTTTAATTAAAAATATAGAAGAATTAAAAATTAAAAAAAATAATTTTTAAAACAATTTAAAAATTGAGAAGAATTTAGATGTTTTCTTAATTTTCTATGCTCAGGAGCAGTTTGAATAGAATTTTATTTGCTTTAAATAACTCACAGGATTTTTCTGTGCAACAAGTGAGTTTACAGCTTTTTTAAGAGGAGGAAGGTTATTGCTTTGAAAACTTTTGCTTTTGCTTTAATGGAATTGATCTCTTTAGTTCCTATCCTCCTCAATCGATCTAATCTAATCTATCATTTAAGAAAAAGTGTGCATAAATTCTATTTCCCAAGCGTTGTTCCGTCTGCCCTACTTTTTAATTTAATAAAATAAATTTGAACCAAATAGACTTAATGATTGTTTTAATATCTTTTAATTTATTAATATTTCCTTATCATTTATTATTTCAAATATTTCTGATTTCTCCTTTCTTAAAAAGCTATATTTTGGATTTATATGATTTTCTCTCTTTTTCCTAATCTGTGGTGAGTTTTCTTTTACATTCATTAATTCATATTTAGTTTTCTCAATATTTGTTATTTAACTTTTTCTAAGTTATTATGTTGGATACTGAACAACAATTTTTATCATTTTTCTGTTCATTAAAATGAATCCTATATATTTTATCTTGAAAATATTATTATGAAAAACACTATTAAATTGACCTTGAATATCTAAAATAATTTTGAAAATGAAGAATGAAGTTGAAGGACTGAACTTCCTGATTTTAAACTTTATTACCAAGTGACAGTGATCAAACAGCATTGTACTGACACAAGGATATATAGACTAATGGTATTGAACTGAGAGTTCAGAAATAGACCATCACATCTATGGCCAACAGATTTTTATCAAGGGCACCAAGTTCCTCTTAACTGAGAAAGAATAATCTCTTTAATGAATAGTGATGGGAGAACTGGTTATCCATGTACAAAGTAATGAAAGGGAAACCCTATTCTACAACTTATAAAAAGTAACTCAAAAGGGATTGAATTCCTAAATATAAGAACCAGGACTATAGAACTCCTAGAAAAAAATATAGGGAAGCATCTTTAGGACGTCTTGTTAGACAATGGTCTCTTAGAATTTATACTGAAAGCATACATAGCCAAAAAAATAAATAAATAGGATCTCATCAAAATTAAAACTTTTGTGCATAAAAGGACTTCATCAAGAAAGTGAAAAGACAGCAGACTTGGGCAGGCAACAGTGGATCAGTGGCAAAGTTCTTGCTTGCCATACCAGAGACCCAAATTCGGTTCCCAGCGCCTGCCCATGTTAAAAAAAAAAACCTGTATAAAAAGACAGCAGAGTTAATGGAAGAAAATACTTGGATACTGAATATCTGATGAGGGTTTGATTTTCAGAATGTATAAAGAAATCCTAGAACATGCAAAATGATAAACTACCCAATTAAAAAATAATCAAAAGACTTGAATAGGTATTTGTCCAAAGATAATTAAATGGCCAAAAAACACATGAAAAGATGTTCAACATCATTACCCATCAGGGAAATGTGAACAACAACCACAGTGAGATACCACTCTACACCCACTAGAATGACTACTACGAAAAAAAGGAAACAGAAAAGAACAAGTGATGGAGAGGATGTGGAGAAATGGGAACTTCATTCATCATTGGGAGGGAATATAAGACAGTGCAGACACTATGAAAAACAATTTGTTAGTTCTTCAGAAAGTTAAGTACAGAATTACCTACCATATGACCCAACAATCCCAATTCCAGGTATATGTCCAAAATAATTGAAAGCAGCAACTTAAACAGAAGTTTGCGTACCAATATTAATAACATCATTTTCATAATTGCTAAAAGATGGAAATAGCCCAACTGTCCATCAACAGATGAATGGATAAACAAAATGTGGTATACACACATGGAATATCATGCAGCAATGAAAGGGAATGAGGTGCTGATGCAAGCGACTACATGGATGAAACTTGAAGAGCCCATGTTGAGTGAAATAAGATAAACACAAAAGGACAAATATTATATGATCTCACTGATATGAAACAAAGCATAAGCAAAGCCATAGAGTCAGAAACTAGAATACAGTTTACCAGGGGCTAGGGAAAGGGGAGGTAAAGCTTAATTGGTACAGAACTTCTGTTGCGGATGATAGAAAAATTGAATTAATGATAGTGATAGTTGTACAATATTGTGAGTATAATTAACACTGCTGAATTATATATTTGAATGTGGTTAAAGGGGGAACTTTTGTGAGTATGTTATTAAATAACAACTAAAAATAGTCATAGGTTAAATTTTTAAAAACACAAAACTATTAAATCGTAATTATGGGATATTTGATGATTCCAATAAAGGACAACCTGCTTCCCTCCCAAGTTCACTCAACTCAAACTGAGAACAATGGAGAAAAGCAAATGAGTGATTAAAACATCATTGTTATTGCTACCTCTGAGGTAAGAGTTAATTAGCTCCAGACAAATTTTTAACAAGAAAAGAAATAGGCAGCCACAAGGCCCCATGACAATTAGCTTTAGCCTAGTAGCTAAGGCACTCATTCCTAATCAATCACAAGGCTTTGACCCCAGAAACACTTCCCTGACCCCAACGTGCTGTGGAAAGGATTGGCAATTCTGAGTCATGAACCATGATTTGGTGAATCCTGCCACTACCTTGCCAAGTCACATGGTAGCAATCTAAAGGTTTGGCCTCCAACTTTATACTCTTTTAATACTTTCCCCATCAAAGCCCAGTCACAATTATTGTGCTGCAAGGATAAAGCTGAAGACAAGGTTCTGCGACATTATATTTGCTATTAAATCAAGGGCTGTTATTATAACTAGAAGAGGGGTCCACGTTTCCATAATCATGTAGCTTTAAAAATCTGTGGTGTGAATGACAAGGTCCTTCTTGAAGAATCTGACATCTAGCCCTGCCCTAGTGCTGTGTGCCACCCCATAAACATGCTACTGGTCCAGTCTCTGGGAAATTTTGAAAATGAACACTTTTAAGCAGGTTTGTGGTGTGGTGCTGGGCTATAAAACCTGTATGCATGACTCTGAGAATGTTGATAATGGAGAATGCAGTTGAAATTGGAATGTTCTAAAGAAGCTGATTTACTCATGCATTTGCAGACAACCTGAATCAAAGCATGTAGATCTTCCTAAGGTAAGGGCATGGAAGAGTAGAAAAGAATGATTGATTTCCATATGTGGGCTTGTTCCCAAGAGAAAAAAAGGAAGTATAAATAGCTTGTCCTTTCAAGCCCAATATTTCTTTCTACTATCACTTATCAAGTAGTCTCTAGAGTGCCACTGACAGAAATAAATAAGGGTGTTCGAAGAAGCAAAAAATAAATAAGGTGACAGAGAGGAGCAAAATGTGGAGTACTGTGAGGCAATCTCTGTGTGACAGGAAACATCAGGAGTGAGAAAGAAGCATCTCCACCTCTGCCACTCTCAACAATCTTCTAGATTTAATTCTCTAAATTAAACCATTGTTTAATTAAACCATTGTGATTAACATTAAGATTATGGTCAATTTAAAGATGAGCAGTCCTGCTCCCACCTTCACAAGCTCTCTTCCCTAATTGCTAGCTGCCAACAATCCTTGGGGTTCTTTTTCTAAGATGTTTTTCTCACATCACATGGCAATATTCTCTCCTTTCTCTTCTGGTTCCCTCAATTTCCTGCTTCTGGTTCCACCGATTCACAGACTTTGTGGCATTTTAACTTCCGGGTCTCTCCAGTACTTTCTTTCTCTTTCTCTCCCAGTTTCTTCTGCTTGTAAAGGCCTCCATTAATCTGGATTTAGGCCCACTCTCATCCACTTGGGTCACACCTTAACTAAAACTAACATCTTCAAGAGGTTCTATTTGCAATGGGTTCACACTCACAGAAATGTAAATTAAGAGTAAGAACATGTCTAAATTGAAGTACATTACTCAATCTACTAAATAACAGCACTCTAATATATATCTGAATGTGATCAAAGGGGGAAATGTTATATTTTATGTATGGTAACAGAATAAACATTTAAAAAAAAATCTATGAAGCTATGCTACCTGGGAACCAAAACTCAAACCATGGACAATTGCAAATCGTTATCATAGTGCAATTATAAAATGTTCTAGCAGCAACTGTAACAAATGTTCCACAGCAATGCAAGATATTAATAGGGTGGTATTGGAGTCTTGTATTTTAAGCATGATTGTTCTGTAAAAGCACAACTCCTCTCATAAAGAAACAATAACTGAGGAAAGAGCAGATATTGAGGAGAATGTGGGAGCATATTATCCTTGGTAGGCACCTAAGGGTATGCATTTTGTGAGGCCAACAGGCTTTAGTTCACAAATTTTCTGAGAGAGATTATATAGCTAAAATAGATACAAGGGGCCCAAGCCCCGCAGCAGCCGAGCCGCCCGACCTCCCTCTCCCCTCTCTTTCTCCGCCGGCCCGCCGCGCGGCGCCCAAGCCCCGCAGCAGCCGAGCCGCCCGACCTCCCTCTCCCCTCTCTTTCTCCGCCGGCCCGCCGCGCGGTGCCCAAGCCCCACAGCAGCCGAGCCGCCCGACCTCCCTCTCCCCTCTCTTTCCCCGCCGGCCCGCCGCGCGGCGCCCAAGCCCCGCAGCAGCCGAGCCGCCCGACCTCCTTCTCCCCTCTCTTCCCCCTCCTGCTCCGGCTGCTCTCCAACCACCACGGTGCCCTCTTCCCCTGCCTTCACCGTGCTCCTCCGCCACCAGCCTCGACAGCCTTGCCGCCCTCACCTTTCCTCCTCCAGAACAGCTACTGGGGGAGTGGAGATAATACAGAGCAGCTCCCGGAGCCACGACGGAGATCAAAGGGACAGCGGACCCCATCCTGGAACGGCTGACTATCTGGGAGAACCAGCTCCGGTGAGATCACCAAGGGGCACGGGCTTTCCTGGGTGGGACGGCAAGCGACCGGAGTCCCTCCCTTCCACCTTCCTGGGCCAGTTGGTAGAATTGGACAGGCGGTCCCCTTAGGCCGCGGCGGCTGGTGCCCCCACCACACGAGGCCCCCTGGAACAACTGAGATAGTTGGGTCGGAAACCCCCAGACCGCGGAGAACAGTGACCGGGGGATCCCTTCCAAACACGTGACTCCCCCGTCGGATGGGAACAGTGTACTCTCCCGGGCTGCGACAGCTGGCGCCCTCCCGCCACGCTTGGTGCCCCGCGCCGACTGGCTAATTTGGCCGGACGCTCTCCTGTGCTGCGACGGCCGGCGACCCTCCCCACGTTTGGAACCCCGGGCCGGCTGGCATTCTTCCAAGATGCTTAGGTTGCCGAACCTCCCCTACGGCGAGAGTTTTCCAGAGTTGAGGGACCCACAGCAACTTTCGCTGGTGGAACCCACAGACAGGCGTGTGCCACGAGCGCCACCTACTGGGCAGGATAGGAAGAACAGAACCCAGAGATTGCGCAGAAAAATCTTTCAAGCTGTGGGGTCGAACACCCGGGGAAATCTGACTAAATGCCCAGACGCCAGCAGAAGATAACGGATCACGCTCAGAAAATTGAACATATGGCCCAGTCAAACGAAGAAACCAATAGTTCAAATGAGATACAGGAGCTGAAAAAACTAATGCTGAATATACGAACAGAAATGGAAAACCTCTTCAAAAATGAAATCGATAAATTGAGGGAGGACATGAAGAAGACATGGGCTGAACATAAAGAAGAAATAGAAAAACTGAAAAAACAAATCACAGAACTTATGGAAGTGAAAGATAAAGTAGAAAAGATGGAAAAAACAATGGATACCTACAATGACAGATTTAAAGAAACAGAAGATAGAATTAGTGATTTGGAGGATGAAACATCTGAATTCCAAAAAGAAACAGAAACTATCCGGAAAAGAATGGAAAAATTTGAACAAGGTATCAGGGAACTCAAGGACAATGTGAACCGTACAAATATACGTGTAGTGGGTATCCCAGAAGGAGAAGAGAAGGGAAAAGGAGGAGAAAAACTAATGGAAGAAATTATCACTGAAAATTTCCCAACTCTTATGAAAGACCTAAAATTACAGATCCAAGAAGTGCAGCGCACCCCAAAGAGATTAGACACAAATAGGCGTTCCCCAAGACACTTACTAGTTAGAATGTCAGAGGTCAAAGAGAAAGAGAGGATCTTGAAGGCAGCGAGAGAAAAACAATCCGTCACATATAAGGGAAACCCAATAAGACTATGTGTAGATTTCTCAGCAGAAACCATGGAAGCTAGAAGACAGTGGGATGATATATTTAAGTTACTAAAAGAGAAAAACTGCCAGCCAAGACTCCTATATCCAGCAAAATTGTCCTTCAAAAATGAGGGAGAAATTAAAACATTCTCAGACAAAAAGTCACTAAGAGAATTTGTGACCAAGAGACCAGCTCTGCAAGAAATACTAAAGGAAGCACTAGAGTCAGATACAAAAAGACAGAAGAGAGAGACATGGAGAAAAGTGTAGAAAGAAGGAAAGTCAGATATGATATATATAATACAAAAGGCAAAATGGTAGAGGAAAATATTATCCAAACAGGAATAACTCTAAATGTCAATGGACTGAATTCCCCAATTAAAAGACATAGACTGGCAGAATGGATTAAAAAACAGGATCCTTCTATATGCTGTCTACAGGAAACACATCTTAGACCCAAAGACAAATATAGGTTGAAAGTGAAAGGTTGGGAAAAGATATTTCATGCAAACAACAACCAGAAAAGAGCAGGAGTGGCTATACTAATATCCAACAAATTAGACTTCAAATGTAAAACAGTTAAAAGAGACAAAGAAGGACACTATATACTATTAAAAGGAACAATTAAGCAAGAAGACATAACAATCATAAATATTTACGCACTGAACCAGAATGCCCCAAAATACGTGAGGAATACACTGCAAACACTGAAGAGGGAAATAGACACATATACCATAATAGTTGGAGACTTCAATTCACCACTCTCATCAATGGACAGAACATCTACACAGAGGATCAATAAAGAAATAGAGAACCTGAATATTACTATAAATGAACTTGACTTAACAGACATTTATAGGACATTACATCCCACAACAGCAGGATACACCTTTTTTTCAAGTGCTCATGGATCATTCTCAAAGATAGACCATATGCTGGGTCACAAAGCAAGTCTTAACAAATTTAAAAATATTGAAATCATACACAACACTTTCTCGGATCATAAAGGAATGAAGTTGGAAATCAATAATAGGCGGAGGGCCAGAAAATTCATAAATACATGGAGGCTCAACAACACACTCTTAAACAACAAGTGGGTCAAAAAAGAAATTGCAAGAGAAATTGGTAAATACCTAGAGGCAAATGAAAATGAAGATACAACATATCAAAACTTATGGGACGCAGCAAAGGCAGTGCTAAGAGGGAAATTTATTGCCCTAAATGCCTTTATCAGAAAAGAAGAAAAGGCAAAAATGCAGGAATTAACTGTCCACTTGGAAGAACTGGAGAAAGAACAGCAAACTAATCCCAAAGCAAGCAAAAGGAAAGAAATAACAAAGGTTAGAGCAGAAATAAATGAAATTGAAAACATGAAAACAATAGAGAAAATCAATAAGACCAGAAGTTGGTTCTATGAGAAAATCAACAAGATTGATGGGCCCTTAGCAAGATTGACAAAAAGAAGAAGAGAGAGGATGCAAATAAATAAGATTAGAAATGAAAGAGGAGACATAACTACTGACCTCACAGAAATAAAGGAGGTAATAACAGGATACTATGAACAACTTTACGCTAATAAATACAACAATTTAGAAGAAATGGACAGGTTCCTGGAAAGACATGAACAACCAACTTTGACTCAAGAAGAAATAGACGACCTCAACAAACCAATCACAAGTAAAGAGATTGAATTAGTTATTCAAAAGCTCCCTAAAAAGAAAAGTCCAGGACCAGACGGCTTCACATGTGAATTCTATCAAACATTCCAGAAAGAATTAGTACCTACTCTCCTCAAACTCTTCAACATAATCGAAGCGGAGGGAAAACTACCTAATTCATTCTATGAAGCCAACATCACCCTCATACCAAAACCAGGCAAAGATATTACAAAAAAAGAAAACTACAGACCAATCTCTCTAATGAATACAGATGCAAAAATCCTCAATAAAATTCTAGCAAATCGTATCCAACAACACATTAAAAGAATTATACATCATGACCAAGTAGGATTCATCCCAGGTATGCAAGGATGGTTCAACATAAGAAAATCAATTAATGTAATACACCATATCAACAAATCAAAGCAGAAAAATCACATGATCATCTCAATTGATGCAGAGAAGGCATTTGACAAGATTCAACATCCTTTCCTGCTGAAAACACTTCAAAAGATAGGAATACAAGGGAACTTCCTTAAAATGATAGAGGGAATATATGAAAAACCCACAGCTAATATCATCCTCAATGGGGAAAAATTGAAAACTTTCCCCCTAAGATCAGGAACAAGACAAGGATGTCCACTATCACCACTATTATTCAACATTGTGTTGGAAGTTCTAGCCAGAGCAATTAGGCAAGAAAAAGAAATACAAGGCATCAAAATAGGAAAGGAAGAAGTAAAACTATCACTGTTTGCAGACGATATGATACTATATGTAGAAAACCCAGAAAAATCCACAACAAAACTACTAGAGCTAATAAATGAGTACAGCAAAGTAGCAGGCTACAAGATCAACATTCAAAAATCTGTAGCTTTTCTATACACTAGTAATGAACAAGCTGAGGCGGAAATCAAGAAACGAATCCCATTTACAATCGCAACTAAAAGAATAAAATACCTAGGAATAAATTTAACCAAAGAGACAAAAAACCTATATAAAGAAAACTACAAAAAACTGTTAAAAGAAATCACAGAAGACCTAAATAGATGGAAGGGCATACCGTGTTCATGGATTGGAAGACTAAATATAGTTAAGATGTCAATCCTACCTAAATTGATTTACAGATTCAATGCAATACCAATCAAAATCCCAACAACTTATTTTTCAGAAATAGAAAAACCAATAAGCAAATTTATCTGGAAGGGCAGGGTGCCCCGAATTGCTAAAAACATCTTGAGGAAAAAAAACGAAGCTGGAGGTCTCGCGCTGCCTGACTTTAAGGCATACTATGAAGCCACAGTGGTCAAAACAGCATGGTATTGGCATAAAGATAGATATATCGACCAATGGAATCGAATAGAGTGCTCAGATATAGACCCTCTCATCTATGGACATTTGATCTTTGATAAGGCAGTCAAGCCAACTCACCTGGGACAGAGCAGTCTCTTCAATAAATGGTGCCTAGAGAACTGGATATCCATATGCAAAAGAATGAAAAAAGACCCATCTCTCACACCCTATACAAAAGTTAACTCAAAATGGATCAAAGATCTAAACATTAGGTCTAAGACCATAAAACAGATAGAGGAAAATGTTGGGAGATATCTTATGGATCTTACAACTGGAGGTGGTTTTATGGACCTTAAACCTAAAGCAAGAGCACTGAAGAAGGAAATAAATAAATGGGAGCGCCTCAAAATTAAACACTTTTGTGCATCAGAGAACTTCATCAAGAAAGTAGAAAGACAGCCTACACAATGGGAGACAATATTTGGAAACGACATATCAGATAAAGGTCTAGTATCCAGAATTTATAAAGAGATTATTCAACTCAACAACAAAAAGACAGCCAACCCAATTACAAAATGGGAAAAAGACTTAAACAGACACCTACCAGAAGAAGAAATACGGATGACCAAGAGGCACATGAAGAGATGCTCAATGTCCCTGGCCATTAGAGAAATGCAAATCAAAACCACAATGAGATATCATCTCACACCCACCAGAATGGCCATTATCAACAAAACAGAAAATGACAAGTGCTGGAGAGGATGCGGAGAAAGAGGCACACTTATCCACTGTTGGTGGGAATGTCAAAGGGTGCAACCACTGTGGAAGGCAGTTTGGCGGTTCCTCAAAAAGCTGAATATAGAATTGCCATACAACCCAGCAATACCATTGCTAGGTATCTACTCAAAGGACTTAAGGGCAAAGACACAAACGGACATTTGCACACCAATGTTTATAGCAGCGTTATTTACAATTGCCAAGAGATGGAAACAGCCAAAATCTCCATCAACAGAAGAGTGGCTAAACAAACTGTGGTATATACATACGATGGAATATTATGCAGCTTTAAGACAAGATAAACTTATGAACCATGTAATAACATGGATGGACCTAGAGAATATTATGCTGAGTGAATCCAGCCAAAAACTAAAGGACAAATACTGTATGGTCCCACTGATGTGAACGGACATTCGAGAATAAACTTGAAATATGTCATTGGTAACAGAGTTCAGCAGGAGTTAGAAACAGGGTAAGACAATGGGTAATTGAAGCTGAAGGGATACAGACTGTGCAACAGGACTAGATACAAAAACTCAAAAATGGACAGCACAATAATACCTAATTGTAAAGTAATCATGTTAAAATACTGAATGAAGCTGCATCTGAGCTATAGGTTTTTTTTTTGTTTTTGTTTGCTTGTTGGTTTGTTTGTTGTTGTTGTTTTTTACTATTACTACTACTTTTATTTCTTTTCTTTATATTAACATTTTATATCTTTTTCTGTTGTGTTGGTAGTTCCTCTAAACCGATGCAAATGTACTAAGAAACAATGATCATGCATCTATGTGATGATGTTAAGAATTACTGAGTGCATATGTAGAATGGTATGATTTCTAAATGTTGTGTTAATTTCTTTTTTTTTCCGTTAATAAAAAATAAAAATAAAAAAAATAAAAAAATAAAAAAATAAAAAAATAAAATAGATACAAGGGCAATGGGGGAACTTTCCAAGAAGTGGTATAGCAGATTGAACCATGTACTCCTACTGTCATTGCATCTTTTCCTTGAGCTCTTGTATTTCTACTTTTTTGTTTGATTACTTGGAAATTATTGCTTGTTACTATTAATCATATTAATATGTCAGATAACCAGGACATTACTTACCCGGAACCAATCACACAAAAGTGATTGGGCATTCTCGACCCACACTGGTGGCAAAAAATTAAAGAACATATATGCATGAGAACAAACCATACCCACTTCTTCACCTAGCATATCAGAGACAAATTTTTCCTAGAATAGGAAAGATGAATTCTATTTTGTCAACTCTACACCTCTTTGTTTCAAATATTCATCTTATTGTGGTGAGGATTTTGCTTCGTAACTCCTCAAACATTGGATAAAGTGTAAACTTTTTTTACTAACCATATTAAGAAAAGTTTGATTATAGTTGCCAATCAGCTCACCACTGTGGTTTCCAGCTCCCTGTAGGATTTTCCTCTTTTTTTTTTTTTTTATGTGATCTTAGATATACAATTAAAGAACACTCTTTACTTTGGAACTATCTTTTCTGTGTTAGAAAGTTTTTCATCATATGTCACGTTTCTAGGAATGGAAATCTCCTTTTTTAAAGACATTTCATATTTTTTCATTTAAACATTGCAGATGCAGAGAATATCATTCGTCATATCAACACATTTATAGATAGATATAGGTGCACAGATTGAATTTTATTCAAAAATTTCTAAAATATACCCACCAAGCAACGACTTTCTCTTCCTCCTCCTCTCATACCCTGGTGACCACTAATTTATATTCAATCTCAAAAAATTTCCCATTTCTAGTGTTTCATATAAGTAATATCATCCAGTATTTGTCTTTATATGTCTTACTTATATCACAGCAGATAATATTTTCAAACTCAATCCTTGTTGCAGCATGTCTCAGAACTTCATTCCTTCTTATGGCCAAATAATATTACATTGTGATATGTACGACATTTTGTTTATCCAATCATCCGTTCATGGGCACTTGGGTTGTTTTCACCTTTTGACTACTGCTGTGAATATCAAATATCTGTTTCAGCCCCCTTGTACAATTTCTTTAGGTATATACCTATGAATGGAATTGCTGGGCCATCTTGTAATTCTATCGTTAACCTTCTGAGGAACTGCCCTTCTGGTCTTCAGAGTGATGCATCATTTTATATTTCCACCAGCATGTACAAAGTTCCCAATTTCTCTGCATTTGTCCATCTTTTTAAAAATAATAGCGGTGCGACGGTGGCTCAGTGGCAGAGCTCTCGCCTACCACACCCAAGTTCGATTCCAAAGCCTGTCCATGCCATGAAAATAAAAAATAATAAATTCCCATTCTTGGGTGCACGGACGGTTCAGTCGTGGCATACTCGTCTTCCAAGCGGGAGGCCCCAGTTTGCTTCCCGGACCATGCACTTAAAAAAAATAAATATCTATTCTAGTAGGTGTGAAGCAGCATGTGATTTTAATTTATTTTTCCCTAATGAGGGATGCTAGGGCATCTTTTCTTATTCTTATTGGCATTTGTATATTTTCTTTGGGAAAATGTTTACCCACAGTCTTTGGCCATTTTCTGATAAAGTAGTTTGTCTTTTCACTGTTGAATTATGACTTCTTTATATATTCTGGATGCTATATCTTTATCAAATATATGCTGTGTTACTAGTTTCTCTCATTCTAGATTGCCATTTAATTTTCTTGATAATGTCCTTAAATATGCAAAAATTTCTAATTTTGATGAAGTTGAATTCATCTATTATTTCTTTGTTTACTTCTGCCTTTGGTGTCATACCTAAGAAAAAATTGAATCCTAGGTCATGAAGATTTTCCTCTCTTATAGTGGTTTCAGGTTTTCAAGCCTTATATTGGGTTCTTGGCCTTTTGATTTAATTTCTTATATATGGTGAGAGCTGGGAGCTGAATTTCATCATTTTGCATGTAGAAATCCAGTTTTACCAAGCATCATTTCTTGAAGAGTCTATTTTTTCCCCTTTCTTTTTTTTTTTTTTTTTTTTTTAAAGAGAGAGGAAGGAAGGGAAGGAAGGAAGGATGGAAGGAAGGAAGGGAGGAAGAAAGGGAAACATTTTCTTGTTTTATTATATTTTGTTTGTTTGTTTGTTTTTTACATGGGCTGGGGCCGGGAATCGAACCGAGGTCCTCCGGCATGGCAGGCAAGCACTCTTGCCCGCTGAGCCACCGCGGCCCGCCCCTATTTTTTCCCCTTTGCATGTACTTTGTTGACTTGTCAGAAGACAACTGGCCATAAGTCTCTAGATCTATTTCTGGATTTTCAGTTCTATTCCATTGGTCTATATGTCTATTATTATGCCAGTACTATACTGTTTTGATTACTTTGGCTTTGTAGGAAGTTTGAAACTATAGAGTGTGACTTTTCCAGCTGTTCTTTGATTCTTCGAAAATAGTTTCAGAGTACTGCAAAGTATTCTGCCTTTAATTCATTTGGTCTAATTGTAAAAGAAATGCATACAGAGCCACTTTTTAAAAGAACAAATGAATTATCTAGTGGATAAGCTACATTTTAATGGGCAACTTGACCTAATACTCCAGTGGAATGAATATCTCCTGAATTTTTATATATTTAAATTTGCTTGATTATAGCCTTCATGCTGAGAAGACAGTTTGGTTGGCTGAAGAATCCTAAATTCCTTGGTGCTTACTCCCTGCATTCTGGGGTCAAGTCTAGCTAGGAAGAAGGCTTCTCCTCAGTTGTTTTTTCATTTTATTTTACTTCTATTTTTTTTTAATTGCAGGGAACTTTAAACCAAGTTTTTCTTCATAAAATGTTTCTTTCAATATGGACATTGAATCCTTCTCTAATGTCATGAAAAGTTTATTGAATTATTGTTTTAGATATTCATTTGTTCCATTATTTTGGTTTGATTCTTCAGGGATTTCATTTAACATTTTTTTATTCACTATCTATCATCTATATAATTTCCTCTCTATCTTATATTTATTTCTCTTACTCTACTGACTTTCTGTGATAGCTGTACTTTCTATTCCTGTAATTTAGTCTTTATTTCTGAATGGAATCTCCTGAGCCATGTCTGTTTCTTCCCCTACCACCTCTCCCATGTTCTGCTAGCCTGTGTATGTATGTGTGTGTGTGAGAGAGAGTTAGAGAGAGAGAAATTTCCTGCGCTAGGTGGTGGCATGTTTCTAAAACCATGTTCAAGTTTCCTATTATCTTACAATCAAGCCATCACTTCCTGTTATTTGTCTCTTTCTTGGTCTTCTGCCTTGGGATTTTACTTTATATCCAGATGCTTCACTGAGGTTTTTTTGTTGTTGTTGTTACAATTTTAATCTGCTTTATTATGATGATAATGACATTTTCTTTGTCATTGGCATCATGTCTACAGTAGTTGTAATACATTTTTCATAAACTTTTCTTGTAATATATTCATATGGGAGTTGATTATCTTATGACTTATATTTGAATGATTTGTGTTTTTTCTGGACTAGTAGGAGATTATTGTGGCAGTGATAGTATGGTTGTGGGAGAGTTGTTTTCCAGATTTCTTGCTCAAGACTCCATTTTCTCTGGCTACAATTGTAGACTGTTGTTATAAAACATGGTAGCTGCATAGTTGTGCCTTATAGAACTTGATTTTATTGTAGGGATTTTCCCAGCAATCTTTCATCAATTTCTTTTTCAGACTACCATATCTAGGGATTATAGCACTTACCTTCTTGGGGATGCATTCATTTTGAAGAGGTATTTTGCTGGCACTGTCTGACATATGCCAACTCCAGAGCAATTTTCTTTCTACTAGACTCCTTTACTATTTCAGTATTGCTCAAAATATTTCCTTTTCAGAGTGCCCAGCCCCCACTCATTACAGGTTCTTAACAGGCTTTCTAAACAGTTCCTTTGTTCTTAGATGTATTTGGTGTTCATTTAAGGGCAATTAGAGTTCTGGGTTTTCTCAGACTCTTCATTGCACTGAGAATGTGGTCTATGGGTTTTTATTTTAACTGTTCTGCTTCCTTAGCATTGAGGCTTTTTAATTTAGTATGATCAATAACCTCCGCCCTGAACCAGAAGTTCTATAGGAGTCCTCTTAATGGTGGTGTCTCAAAATCAAAATGTTAATACTAGCTGGATTGAAAAAAAGATGATGACTTGGATTTTCGGGAAAGGTATATTGTAAAAATTGAAATGTAAGAATATTCTTTATTTCTATGAAAACTGCCCTCTGTCCTTTTCCTTAAAATGTGAAACCTCTTTATCATTTTCTGCTTTTCATTGTTCAAGGGGAAAAAAGGCAATACAGCAACCACAGTGTTATACATCAATTAAGACTTGCCTTTGGAGTCCAGGGGAAATTTAGGGGATGGTAAGGATGGTGGACAGAAACTGTGCACTGCTTCTCTATTTAGGTTGACTGTACCAGATATTCAGATGATTGATGAAAACCCGGAAATTTTTATGTGTATGTGAAATCTCCTACGTAAGTTGATGGCATGTTTCTAGAATCATGTTCAAGTCAAGCAAACATATTTGTGAGCTGCATCTGAGCCGCAGACTTCCGTTGTGTGAAGTCTTTCTGAACTCTTAAACTTTAGTGTTGTTACATTAGACATCACCTTGATGGATGTCAGATAGAGATGTCTGAAAGTGGGCACATGAATGGCATATTTCATTTTTGACATTTGTCTCCAAAAATCTCACTGGAAAGTGTGGGCTACATTTTTAAACTGATGGAAAGCACATCTACTTCTCTCTCAGTAAAACCTCCCAGCCGTTGCTCACTAAATTATATATATATTTTTTCTATTCTTTACTTTTGGATCACTTTAGATCTTGACAAATTGGACATTATTATTTTTTCCTATCACATAGTCCACATCCAATGCTTCCCTTATTACATCAACATGAAGGATGGATTAATGATTTTACTGGGGAGACAAGGACGTCCATTTACAGTATCCTCATGGGCATTACAGGACTCTATAGTGCTGTAAATAATTATGAGAACAAAGGACCAAAGGAAGCATCAGCAAATGACAGAGGAAGAACAGTGCCGTTGAATCAGATTTTTTTCATTAAACAGGATGTCTAAACTCATATATGTGTTCAGATGCATTTAGGCTAGGAGAGAGAAATCAGATCAAGAAAAAGAAAAAAAACTTCACATCTTTTGTCTTATTATTTTTTCTTTATTTTCATCCAAGTATGTCTTTCAATAAATAATCAATATATTTTACCTTCCTACCTGCCCCAAAGTGCATACCCAGCCATCTGCAACTTTTCTTTGTTACTTTGAAAACTTGATGAACTAGTTAGTAATATTTTCAATATATTTAATTATAGCCATTACCTACTGCTTATAGTAAGGTACAAAGCAAATATTTGTTGAAATAGTAAATTAATGAATGAACATAATATTATTGATGTTGATTCATTCAATCTAGCCTCATGCTAGAATTGTTACCAGTTGATGGGATGAGTTATCCTAATTTTATGACAAAAGACACCTATATTGAATCTCCACACTTAATTTCTCCATTGCGCTTAATACACTGCACCCTCAACTTGTGCAGACTGACGGAATGGGTAGCATGCAAAGTTAGGTAGCTTAAGAGACTCTTTACAATTCAGTAGCATCTGTCAAAACTTTAAAAACCTCACAGCATTTGGCCTAGTGATTTAACCACTAAAGGATTTTAGAACAGATGTTGCCCCCACTTGGACAATTATTTTTCAGAATACAAGACTTCTGCCTACTTCATATCCACCAGCAGGTGAAATTAGCACATAGTCATATAAAAGTAGAATTTGCAGTGATAAAAAGGTTAGATCTCTACTTGTTTCTATTTGAAAATAATTTTTCAGTATATAGATATATTTATATCACCTACAAATACATGCAAAAATCTATGTTCAAGTATACAAGGACTATCTCACAATTAGTTGTTTTCTCTTGGGGTGGGGTGCTGAGGGACTGGGGTCTGGGCTGAACTGTTGGTCATGGTAATAGTTACAAACATCAACAGCAAAGACAGTGACAGCTAAATATATGCCGTGAAGCTCTATACACTTCATGTAGAATTTTCATTTAAGCCATACAAAAAGGAAGATAAATAAGCCTTAGTAGCAATCCTTTTTTGCAAAACAAGATTAAAAAAAATTATCTAAAATCAATGAACCAATTATTTTTTATTCCAATGTTAACCCAAGCTAACTGACTATAGAACCTGTGTTCTAGAACATTGTATATTCTGTGTGGAGGGTTACTATTTTCAACTAAAGAATGTTTTTCTTAAAGTTGAATGTGCTTCTATTTTGAAGGCCTAAAATAGTTCTATAATGATTACTAAGAAAGACATTAATCCCCAACCCTGTAATTTTTCTCTGCTTTCAATTATTTGCTAATTTAAAAATACATATCTCCAAATCTCTAAACTGGCTTTTCAGTTTTAGGGACTAACTATTAATTTCTCACTATGAAAGATGAGGTTTTAATTCAGTAAATCTCTTCCTTCTCCCTCCCTCAATTCCACAACAAACAAACACATTTCCCTCCCAGCCTACTAATGCAGTTATATCAAAATTCGGATTAGAACATTTTTGCAGCATTTAAAATGCTGACTATGTAAATGCTATTCAATGCTGAGATATTGGAGCAGAGTACACTTTGTTTTCTTTCCTGAACAAATTCTTATATTCTTCCCCATGGATTTTATTTTGTTTCAATGTGCTGGTTTGCTTGCATATTTTCTGCTTATGTGATATAGGCTCATGTATCCAGTCATTTGTCTAAAACTCCTTTAAATGCTTTCACAATTGACAGGTTTACTATCAATTGTGTTCTCATACAATCTCAACCGACTTCTTTTCACTTACTCCAATGTGGGATGTGCCCTCTACTCACAGCAGACAACCATGATGTAGGTTTCTTGCTTCATCATAATCCTGGAGATTCCCTTTGCCTCGCCCCACTGTTAGATCCTCTTTCAATTTTTCTGGCTGCCAAAGCAAATACCGTGCAATTTGTTACTTAAGTAACAGGAATTTATGGGCTTATGGTTTTGAGGTTTGGAGAACTCTAAAATCAAGGCATCATTAAGGTGATCTTTTCTCCCAGGAGACTGTGGCTTTCTAGGGATAAATGGTGGTGATCTGCCATTCTTAACTTTTCCTTCACATGGCAGTGCATATGACCGCCTCTCCTAGCTTCTCAGTTCTGTTAATTTCCAGCCTCTGACTGCTCCCTGCGCTTTTTTTTTTTTTCCTATTTGAATTTCACTCTACTTATAAAGGACTCCAGTAATCTGGGTTGAAGCCTAAGCTTATTCATTTGGGCCTCACTTTAACTGAAATAACATCTTGAAGAGATCTTCTCTACAATGAGTCCATACCCACAGGAATGGATTAAATTTAAGAACGTATTTTTCTAGGGTGCATAGCTCCAAATCATACAGATCCCCTGTTTCCTGGGTCCCATCACATGCCTTCGTCTTTTTTTGTTTGTTAGTCCTTTAGTTTGATTGACGATCTAGTTGTCTTCATAGCTATCTGTCTGTATTTTTTTTTTTTTATAACTCTAACTTCATTCTTGTATGAGAGCTGAACTGGTGTAGAATTCGGAATTGAAAATCATTTTTCTCAATAATTTAAAGGCATTGTTCTTTTGCTTTTAAGTTTCCTTCCTTGGGGTTAAAATGTAAAATCTGTTCTTTTTTCTTAATTCTTTGTATGAGACCCTATTTTCTCTGGGGAAGCTTGTAGGGTTTTCTTGTTAGCCTTATGATTTGAAATGCAATGATGTTGCATCATCATGTGTCTCTGTTTTTATCCATAGTTCTTGATTTCAATGAGCGCTTTCAATCAGGAAACTCATCTTTTGTTCTGGGAATATTATTGAATAATTTTATTAGTGTTTTCCTCCACCCCATTTTTTATGCTGCCTCTTTTTTTAATTAATATTGATAGGTGCTGAACATGCTAGATTTGTACTTCAATATCGTTTTTTTTTGGCTTCCTGTATTTTATTGTTTTATTTTGTTCTACTTTTTGGAAGCAAAACTTAATATACAAAAATTCTGTTGAGGATTTCAATTCAGATTTCATGTTTTCAATTTTCAAGAGCCTTTTGTTTTAGTTTCTGATTTTTCTTAATTAAAAAGTAGCCTTCTCTTCTTGTTTATAGATACAACACGTCACTATGTATATGAGAGAATTAATGATCACAGTGGATTTATAGAGTTAGAAATTTCTATGGTGAAAATACTCCCACTGTGGTACATTTCAAACTAGCAACGTGAAGTCACTGAATGGAGAATTGGGAGGAGATTATTAATAATTGGTTCTTGCCTACAAACTGATAGTTTTCAATACACCACTGAATGATAGTTTAATTAAAGCTATTTTCTGATTGTGATTGTTCTTTGCTCTCCTCAGATATATGGTGAATCTTGGCTAATTGTCTCATCTTTAAGAGTAGAATGCTCAAAAGTCGATTGGAAGTTTCTGAGTATGTGGATGGGACTTATCAGCTGTTTACTTTGCTATAAAGTGATCTAGCAGGAAATCCCCCAAGTCTGTAATATTTTTTTTAGGTTACTTAAGTTTCTCAAAGAAGTATCTTCTAGTATCTTGCCTGAAGAGGAAAATTTTAGCTCTTATTGTTTTCAAAACTGAGGGGGAAACAGTTCGTCCTTGTCCAGAATGTGTTTGCTTTATTAATCCCCCTGTTTTCTATACGACAACCACTTATGATAGGCTTCAATACCCTGTTTTACCCTCTTTGAACATAGGACTTCTACATTTTGTGTTACTCAGAATATGTAGCATGAAAGTCTGAGTGCTTTGGTTGTCAACTGGTACTTAAAATATAGGTAGGATTTTATAAAAGATATGTATTATTTTAACATATATTACTGTTCAGATATGGAAGTGGCAAAATAAATATTTTCATGGTATTTTCTATACTGAGAAAACTCCATATTAGTAAGTTCTCATCAGGACAGATTTTATTTCAATTTGCATATTAGAGTAAAAAAAATTTATTAAAATTTAGCGTGTAGAGAAATTACCTGCCCCTAATTCAAGCTGAAGAATCAAGGACTTCCATATCTAATATAAGCATTGCTTAGTTCTTATGGCGCCTACCTCTAAGCAATGAGCAGGAAAATATCTGCATTTCTTTGTAATTTCATCAGTCGCTGTCATGTAAAACTTGCCAAATCCCCAGGGCAAGTTAAATATTTTTGTGCTGCAGTTTTTCTTACATTCACACATGTTATATACCTTCTTTTGTTTAACAATGTGAAGGCAGGCTTTGGACTATATTTCAACCATGATGAATTCTTCCTATTCAGTCAAGTAATTTGTTGCTTATTTCTATTTTGTTTGAGAAGTCAATATATTCTTATATTGTTTATTTGGGTGTTAAGAACTTTCTGAGAAAACATGCAAATATGTTAAATGTTTTTTAATTTAAATCCTTTTTTGATTTTAATTTACTCAATAACAATTTATATCTCAGTATACACACTTATAGAAACATCATAAATGAATAAAAATATTTTTATATTTCTAATAAAATATCTAATATAATTAGATAATATATATGCAAATGTTTAATATAAATTTAAAAACATTTGTCTAACAATGCAAATACTTTGGCAGAATCAAATGCATTTCTTACATTAATGAGAGGAGATTCCAGAGACTTTTTTTGACCCCAGAAAGAGGTGAAATAAGGTATTACTATTTTCAAATAATTATGGCAACAAAGATCTTTCCACATAGAATAAATTTCTATATCACAAGGGTGTATACATTCTAAATGCACATTTCAATGATGCAGCAGTTCTCCCACAATAAACTGTCAAAATAAATGTGATATTTATTAGTATTTTCCTGCTCCAAAGGCATAATAAAATAATTTTACACTGAATATTGTTTTTTGTTGAATATTTAAACAAAGTTCATCTGAGAAGCAGTTTTAGATAAAAAACTCTGTTACTAAATCATCACTGCATTACAGGTAGTTATGACAATGTTATTGTGAGAAAATTATGCTTCTTTCATTCTAAAGTGGTGCTAATTTTATTGTGTAAATAATCTATGAACAGTGTGATGGGAAGAAAAGATTTTCTATTATTTGAAGAATTTTCTAAGATTTAATTTAATTATAAATTGATACATAGACTACTATGTCCCCAAGTACAAGATAATAAATGCAATTTTTATTTATTTTTTCACTTTTCTGCACTTAAAGAAGTTAAATATTATATGTAGTGATGTTTTATTTCTTTTTTTTGATGCCTTTTTTCTTGAACAAAGTTGTTGCCATCGTTAAGTGTTGTCTGTTTATCATTCTAATGTGAAATCAAGACTTCGTAAATGGAAGCATAGTTTTTTTATCAATAGTCATTAACTAACCATCACTAAATTGCAAGTTGTTAGAAAATGAAGCAAAACAATAAGATAGTTAATGCATAGAGAGAGAGGGCAAGTAGATTTTTAAATGAACATCAGATTATAGATGCAAAAATTAAAGATGGATATTTTCAAATCTAGATATGTTTTTCTCATTTATTTTTTAATACATGAAAAGACCTTTTTGAGCTATGACTGATCTCACCATCAGAAAAGTGTTTGTATTGTATATTACCTTTTCATCTCTGTGCATGTGCATAAACATTTTGGCAGGTGGATTAAGGTTCACATGTATTGTGTAAGCTGCTTTTTTGCTTACAAATTACTAGTTCATGAACATTAGTGTATAGTTCCACATAAATATATGTTCTTATTTGAATGACTTAAAGTTACATTAAATTGATATGCCATAATTTATTTAATCATCTCTTTGTGGAATTTTCATTTAATATTTTCCTGGAAAATGAATATTGCTACTTGTTTTTTTTGGTAGAAATTAGTAATTTTAATTAGTCACTTTAACTGAATGAATCAAATATCAAGTATAGTTAAAACAATGGATAAAGTTACAGAATCCCATAAACTGTGAGTTCTAGTTCTTGCATTGCTGATTAAAATGTTAACTTTATTAACCCTCAAAAGGTGATAAAATACAATTTTGGTAATTGAGCTGAGTATTCTTCAATGTCTACTCCCATATTCAAAATTTTGCTGAATTTTTCTGAATGAAACATTTTTTTTCCTAAAATTCAAGTGTAAATGCATATGTTACTGTTTCTACTATAACTTAATTAATAACTTAATAATAATAGAAACAATATCTATTCTTTTATAGTTAAAAATGACCTATTATTATCAACATATAATTTATTTTACTGATTATCAGCACTATTTCATAAGATTCAGTGAAACTGTTCCCTGAATTCAAAAATAGACAAAAGTGAGTTTTTTATTTAATGTGGGATTTTTCATTCATAAAAAAGTTTACAGTTATAAAAATTAAATCCTGCTACTTAAACTTTTAAGGAATTGCCTTTACTGAATACAATTTCATGCATAAGAATTGTCCCATAAAATCTAAGGATGTCGTTACATTGTGTCTATTGCTATTATTAATACTGTCAGCTTAAAACACATTATTATACAAATTCATACAATCACAGTGATTCAGTCATTATAATAATAGCATTTTATAAATTAGGTAAAAGCTAACATTTTTTAAGCACTTACTGTCAACACTACAGGTATATACAAATTATTTTGTTTAATTTTCCTACTTGAAAATGTAACATATAGTTTTGAATTGAGGAAAATACACATCAGAGACTTTATGGAAGTTGTACAAGAGCGCAGAGCTGGTAAATGGTAAAACTGGATTTTAATCTTAACCAAACATATTCTAGAGCTTGTGTGGTTAGCCACTATACCATATTGACTCCCATAAAATTATAAAGTATTTGGTACATCAGGAAGCTTTACAATGTTTAGTGGTGATATAGCCACATATGTATATATATGTGTAGTATGCATATTTTCCTATATACATAGTTATATGTGTAAATTTTCTACATGTATATTTATTCATGCAAATAATATATTAGCATAAAATATATAAACATAAGTACAGATTCTGATGCTTTTAGCATATATGTATACATAATAGGAATATACTGAAATAAAAAATGAAAGACAACATAGCACCAATGAAAGTTAGTTTAAATAGCCTATGTGTAAAACCAATTGTCAAACAGCTGTTTTAGAGTTTGTGATTTAAAAAATGTAAAATGTAGCTCCTTGGATACATTGGCTATTCCAGCGCAGCTCAACCCTGAGCACAAAGAACACACCAGATGAGAAGCTCCCCATGAGTTTTGTTGGGACTTAGTAACAGGAGACTGCTCTTTTCTGATAGCAGCCAGTTGGGTAAGGGATATCAGTGATCTGCAAAAAACAAGAGGAAGGGGAGTGCCTTTTCTAACAGAGCTTCATGAAACCTGGCCAAAAGAAGTCTCAGCTGAGTCTCCTAGAAGTTGATTACCAATAGTGGTTAGGCTCAGTGACCTCCAATGTCTGTGTTCTGGTCATGTGAGCTGCTGCGTGCTCAAGGCTCCACCCTTTTTCCTAAGGGAGGGGGGTTCCAACCCCTGGGTTGCCACAGTCCACCCCCATGCAGCAGTGTGCATTGACCATAGGCGGATGAGGGCCAGATACAACCAGCATATCTGTCTGTATCTGTCTTGGTCAACAAGAGTCTCCAATGCTTAGGGCAAAACCTAACCTAGTTCACTAATGGCCTTCTCTCTGCAGGATTGACATTGCTCCTGTGACTGTGCAATGATGAGGGATCTGATGAGTTTTAAAATCTATAGGAAAATCAACTTCTGCTCTTTAACCCCAAATACCTGAAACATCAGGGAACAAGAATGGACCAAGGCTTACAACATTTAGATCAAGTCATGGAATCAGATGAGGGTTGTTTGGCTTCAAGTGGGTTGGTTACCATCTGTCATGGTTAGGGACAGGTGTCAACTTGGCCAAGTTGTGGTACCTGTTTATCTGATTAGGCAAGCACTGGCCTGTCTGTTGCAATGAGGACATTTCATAGGATTAGGTCATGATCATGTCAGCTACATCCACAGCTGATTCCATTTGTAATCCGCAAAAGGGGAGTGTCTTCTGCAATTAGTGATGCTAAATGCAATCATGGGAAGCCTTTTAAGGAGGACTCAGAGGAGACAGGTTCCATTCCTGCTTTGGCTGGTGAGCCTCTCCTGTGGAGTTCGTCCAGGCCATCCATTGGAGTCATCGGCTTCGCAACCTGCCCTGTGGATTTTGGACTCTGCGTTCCTACGGTCACGTGGGACACTTTCATAAATTTTATATTTGCAAGTGTTCCCTGTTGATTCTGTTTTTCTAGAGAACCCTAACTAATACACCATCCAAGGTTTCCCATTAGTGGGTAGCCCCAGGCAGGTTTTCTGCCCAACTGTGAGTACAAATGGTTAATGCATCTCCTAGTTCATTAACAATGACCATTCATACAGCCTTTAGTTCAGTTCATTGGCTGCTTTGCATAGTCCCCAATTTTCCACCATGTAGTGTCTGTACTAAGCTTCATGGCTACTGCTTCCACATAGGAAACAATGTTAGTCCTTCAACTTGCAATGCAGTTTGGCTCTTTTCTACAGCTGAGACTAAAAGCTGCTGGAAGCTCTCTTTGCCTGTTGCCTTTGCCACATGCCCCCACCCCAAGCCAGTATCGGTGCTGGCTATATCTAATTCACAAATCTGGATCCATTCCCCAACCCCCTTACTTATTCATAGTAAGTAAGTACTTTAGCCTTTAGGGCTTCCTCTATAAAGCCTGTGACAGTATGATAGTCCATTTGGCTTTTTCAAAAGTATCTTGCTAGGGGGTATCCCATTCTTCATGGATTGATTTTCCTACTCAAAACATAAACAGGTTTTAACACTTGGGCTATGTGAGGAATGAAATGTTTTCAATACCCTAACAATCCCAAGAATTTAACAGGGCAACCAAAGCACTGCAATGTATACTAATCAATTGTCCATCCTAGACTCCCAAGGCAAAACAACAATGAGCGTGAGGCTTGTTTTAGTTCTGAAAAAGAGTTACTGATTAACATAGCAATATAAAGGATTACACTTTTCCACTTATACAAATCCTTTGCTACAAGACTGTGGCAGATGATCAGGCCATAAAAATAGCTTTGTGGCACATGATGAAAATCCTTTCTTCTTCCCAAGTGAAGACAGAAACAGGCTGACTGGCCCTTTTAAAAGAATACTAAAGAATTGAATGCTAATTTCCTGTAGTAAAGAGATAACCTTTAGAATTGCCTTAATAAATCTATGCTACTTGGGCAGCTCATTCCACAGTTCAAATAATATTGCATTTGACTGTCCATCAATATCCTCAGTTTTAGCTACAGCAGCTATTATATTTGTCTATGCGACACCTGGATCGGACCATCATGTCTCCTCAGAAGATGACCTGTGACTCCAGCTCTCCTTTGTCCTAAGCGATCTGTTTCTCCCTGGTGTGCAATCTTTAGGGCAGCCCATGATAAAGGCTTTCATATAAGTAACTGAGAATGGGCACCAAAGTTCCATACCACTGATGGGAGCAGTATGTAAAATTATCTCTTTAATTCCTATGGCATAAATTATACTATCTAGTCCAATGACACCCAGCATGTAAATCACATGCCTCATCCCTAGTCCACATAATACATCTTGTAGTTCATCAAAGGTGTCCCAATAGGGGGTTTGATGGGACAAATAGCCTTTGTTGAGCCACAACTCCTTACACTGAAATATGAGCTAATTAAGTAGCAAATTTTGTTCCATTTAAGGAGCTAATAAATACAAGCATTGACATAGAGAAGGATGGGTGGTAAGAGAAGACAATTTGCCCATCTTATACCCTGAGAACAGTATACCATCTGCACCAGTATTCCACAACTGCAATAGCCAATTTGATTAAAGTTTCTTAGGTTTTTGCTTATACCCAGTCCCAATATCTTGTAATTCAGAGGCAGTAAAGTCTCTCACTGTAACATGCATTTTTTGCTCAATGGGTATGCTAGGACTGGGGTCATTTCAGCAGCAGAATCCTCATCCACCTGGGGGCCCATTGGGGCTAGGATACACTCTGATTTAATCTTACATTGGACCAGAGGGCAAACAAATTTACACTCTTCATCCTCCTTCTCCCAGTCAGACTGAGATTCCACCTTATCTGACAAAATTCACTTGGTCCCAAACCTTGGGATCCCAACCAAGGGGAAGTTGAAATATGTCTTACTTGAACTTTAGGTAACTTCCACCCCCTTACCTTAGTACAATGACATGCTAATGTTTGCAAATTTTCATCTACTTGGCATAGACTTTCATTTAAAGCATCTTTCAACTCTGTCTGGGGTACCTGCTTACTCTTCTGTAGCTTATGTTCCTCCTCTAGGCAGCTAACCACCACTTAAAGCCTTTAGGGCCTCTTCTATAGCTGATACCATGGCCTCCAAAAGCAGTCAGGCTAAGCTGTGGTGGCCTAGCTGCTTTCCTTGTTCTTACAAAATCCCAACTGTCCTGCAGCTTATTGCAGGAGGGCTATTAGTCCAGCTGGGGAGTCATAAGTATCCTTCATACCCCCTCAATGAACCTCATTCATCTAAGAGAGTAGCCACCCCTACCCCCCATGGACATTGCAGGACCTCCTGGGATACCCCCCAGAGAGTCTCCTTTCCCAGTACTCATGCCATTTACTTCCAATGGCTCTTTGGCCTCCTGGCTGGCTCACCAAATCTTTCAACCCAGTTCAACCCCAGAACCAAATAACACACCAAGCAAAAAGTTCTCTATGAGTTTAATTTGGGACTTACTAACAGGAGATGCCAATGATGACTGGTCAGGAAATGGAAATCAGTGATCCACAAAAGACCAAGAGGAAGGGGACTACCTTCTATAGCAGAGCCTCACAAGACCTGGACACAAAGAAATTTCAGTTAATTCTCATGAAAGTTGATTACCAACAGTGATTAGGCTCAGAGATCTTCAAATTCTGAGATTTGGTCACACAGACTGCTATGTACTCAAAGGCTCCAACCTTTTCCCTAAAGGAGGGGGGTTCCAACACCTGGGCTGCCACAGTGGTAAATCAAAAGAAATTTTTGAAAAAAGAAAAATATGAATACTAAAACACTATTGAATTTATAGCTACACTAAGCTATCAATTTGAGAATATAGATCAGTTTTCATTTGCTTAAGTAGATTAATAGTAATCAAGACTAAATGCAAATAGTAGTAAAGTCTGTAGTTTACTGTGATAAATAGGAGAGAAATGGTTTAATAGCAGAAGCCATAATTATCCACAGCTCTCAGTTTACAATTAATTTTCTTTGACAGTTATGGTCATAAATGCCAGCTTTAATCATGTGTTCAGGTTGAATTAGACCCTGCCAGTGTTGGAAGAGATCTAATCCGCTTTCTTTCCTATTCATAATGAAATAATAATGCAAATTCACTACATTGATGGGATGACCCATGTGAATTTATTATGGGCTTGGAGAAGTCTCTTGAAAGGGATAAATTCTTTCTGGTACAGGCTTGAGGTAATTCAAACCAGACAAGGAAAAAAATGGAGCTGTCATCAGAGGCCAGGATATGGAATGGATTTAATTTGTATGAATAGGCTTTTTAATAAGTATAACAGGGCTAAGCTCCAGCTTTAGTAGGGGAATATTACTTCTGTCAGTTTCCAAATCTGGATGCACTAACTTTATTTGGGAAGATAAAGACGACTTCCAAAACTAATTTCTTGTAACAGTGCAGGTCACTATAGCTAAAAACACGCTATGCTGTCTTGTATATGACCATGCCTTTTAGTTGGGGGAGACAAAATTGAGAGGGCAAATCATTTTTCACTAACTGACTAGGGCCAAATGCAGTTGACATATCCAACTGTTGTTTGAAGGTTTATTTTAGGCTATGCATGTCATGTCTATAGAATAGAATGCATTTTTGTAGCCTGTTTTTGAGGAAGAAGCATGTTAATTTAATTTTTTTAAAGATTAAATATTCATTTATTTAAACCAACAGAAGAAAACACCAGCAAAGCACAGTTTGAAAAACAATACTAAAACACAACTCATCACACAGGGAACTGAAGATTGACCATTATAATATTTCAGGCTGATAAAAATTCATGTTACTTGGCTTATATATATTTTTATTACCTCCTAAAGGTATATAACAGATTCAGACTTAAACTATATCAATATCAGTGAAATAGCAATATGGAAATATTATATATTTTGGACAATATTATTAACTAGTTTGGCAAGAAATGCAATAAAAGAAGAAATAAAGAGTATTCGATGCATCAAAGAAAACCAAGAAAAAATTTTAAATGTGATACTCCACGGCAAAAATATCTAGTTGCTTCAATCTATTAGTTGCATCTATTGAATATGTTGTTTTGCCTTGCATTATCCAGAATTGTATTTTATTAAATTTAAGAGCACATAGCCTCTAAGTACACATTTTTCCTGAATTACAAATATTTTCATTTTTATGAATATGATTGTCAAATATTTTTTATCTGAAATTATCGCATTAGCCCTGATGCTGTTTTTTATGCATACATTGAATAATGCGATCTTTCAATAGTGAAACATATCATTCATTTATATAACAATAGAGAATTTACAGGCATTTCATGAACACTAAAAATAAGGTCAAAAAATAGTTACTCAAAGAATAAATTACAGAGAAATTCAATATTCCTGTACAAACTATTTTGATAATGATAATAGTATCAAAAGAAAAAATTTCTATTGCTAATTTACTTCACTCATAGGAGCTGTTTGTTATGAGTTGTTTTGTTTTTCTTAATTTTTTTTTTTTAACCTGGGCAGGCACCAGGAATCGAACCTGGGTCCTCTGACATCGCAGGCAAGCATTCCTGCCTGCTGAGCCACTGTGGCCCACCCATGAGTTGGTTTGTAATGTTTCTCCACTCAGCCAACTTCCAATTCTTGTCTATGCACCTACTATGCTCAATAAGCACATTATACCCAGTGACGGTTACACTGTTCACATTACAATTATAACTGGAGTATTGTAGATAATTGTTGCACCATAAAAGAAAGAATGAATCTACATCACTACTGCAGGTTTTCAAGCAATGGCTCACCTTACAAATGACATAATACATAATACCAGGGGGAAATGTGGGGAAAGCAAAAAGTGAAAGAGAGGGCTTTTGTTCATGCAAAGGTGGCAAGATTTTCATGTTAAATGAACACATGAGTTTGATGAGGAATAGTTAAAAGTACTACATGGTGAAATTTAGTAAACTATACATCTGACAGGTTAAATGTTACTGGATAAAAATCAGTAGTAATGTGGAGGTTATATAAATTTTTTAAAAGTTAAAATGGCTCAGATATTGTTGTTTCATAAGCAACATAAACAATTAGGCTAAAACTTTAATTAGTGCAATGAATTCCTATAGAACTGGTGGGAATGATAAAGCTGAATTATTTGATTCAGGTAGTAAAACAACTGCAAATGTTTTCTAAAAATATGTGTTACAGGAGCAAATGTGACAATCATTCATCAACATGCAGATAGGATATCACATAATTTTTCTATGCTCCATATAAATAGTTGATAGTCATGCTAATATATTCCATTTTACTTGAAGGTAAAGCAGTTATTACTCAATTTCCATATATATTATTTTGAGAAAATAATCAAGATAACTTAAAACTTTGCATTGTGGCTGACATAGTATGTATTTTAGTTGAATTAGTCTAATTAATTAGTTTAATTTATTTAGTAAACACCTAACTATATTATTACTATTATTATAATTACATCTAGCAGTAATAACTGTCATGTGACTTAGAACACTTACAAAGCACCATCATTCCTTAGGGGTGTGGGAGGGTGGTTGAGAATAGAAAAGAAATATTTTACTCAAATCACATTTATAGAACTAATATAAAGCAGATGAACAAAGATTTGCACTGTTTCACATTATGTTAAAGAAAGATGGTCTAATACTAAAGTGAACGAAAATATCAATATTTAGTTCCTGGAGTATGAAAAGTAAAATGCAGTTTAGGTTGCGGTGAGACTGTTTACCTTTGTATGTGCACATAACATTTCAAGGTACTTTTCCTCCACCCATTTCATTTTACTCCCATTATACACCAAAAAGCTGGTAAGCACAAGAATCATGCACCTTATTTTATGCTTCAGGAACTGTGACACAAAGAGAGGTGATGACATACATAAGACGACTTACAAGCTAATTGTTTAATCAGAAAATTATGTTTTAAATGATAAATTTTTAGAATTTTAATAACTTTTTGAGTGTAGCTCTGCATTTGATATAATAATTTCAAAAATTTTAAGTGGTAACATATTTCAAAAATAAAATGGGGGACTATTTTTAACGCTTTTCTAAAATCCACATCTTTGGAACATCTTTTATTTTAATTCTCAGGATATTTATTTTATTACTATTACCTCAGTATTTACAAATGTATATTTCATTTAATCTCTGACAATTTAAAACGATATAAGCATGTAAAGCTCTAAGTATAAAATAAATTTGAAATTCTCATCCCATTAAAATATCCTTAAAAATTGACAAATATTTGTAAAGCACCTACATGGTGCCAGAAAATACTCTAAATGATGGAAATCCAATGATGAATAAGACAGATCACATGGCTTCTTCCCTCAAGGTGAGGGAAACAAAAATAAAGAGATCAAAATAACAAAATTTTTTGAATTTGGTAAATGCTATAAAGGCAATGAACACATAATATCAAGGTAACTGGAGGTAAGGGATTACAAATGAAAACACTCACCATGATAATTTTTTTAATTATCAGAATATTTATTTTAATGTCTGCATTAATTTTAAATAATGTCACATGTTTTGTGATCCTGGAATCAGATGGTGGTTCAAAATCTATGGCACACTGAGTAGGGAAATCATTGTGTGGAATCATTAATGGAAACAATAATACATTATTTTGTGAAGCAGTGAGAATGGGCAGGCTTTATATAATGCCACAATATGGTCTAGGCTCTGATCAAATGTTGACTTTACAGAACAGAGTTTATTGGGAAAAAAAGGTGTCCAAAACAAAAGCAAGTGTTTTATTATTCTTATAATTCCATCTTACTCAGGTGATAACTGTTTAACTGGTAGTTGTTATAATGTGAAATAAAAAAGAGCTTGGGGTATGCAAGGGTAGTTCAGCAGTAGAATTCTCACCTGCCATGCTGGAGACCTGGGTTCGATTCCTGGCCCCTGCACTGCCCCCAAAACAATTAAATGAAGAGCAAGCAAACAAACAAGAAAATTCAACGAATGGTGCTGCAATAACGGAATTTTCACATGGAAAAAGAATGAAATATGACACCTGCCATACAGCCTACAAAAAAAAGAAAGAAAGAACTTGGTAAATATGAGCAAATCTTCTGTAGCCTTTCATATCAGCTGGTACTTTTTTTGTGAAGACATTTTAGGGATTCTTAGAAAATAAGAACTGGAAATCTGAAATAATCATACCATTCCTCATTCGTATAATATGTGTGAAGCGGCTTCAGAACATATGCTCTTACCTGGTACTGTTTAATTCTGATCTAAGTAAGGGAGGCTAAACTGCAAGATGCCAAAATGAGCTCTTAATACAGCCACTTTGAAGGGAAGTGGGAGCAGTACAAGGCAAAGATTTTTCTCCTTCGTATGCTAATTTGATTCACACCTGCCACCACTTCATAAATGGTAACACTGGAACACTGATGCTTATAGTATGGTGGTATATTAGCCAACTTCCTACATATTCGCTGTCAATCACAGTATTGGAGGCCGCTGGGAAAATGCTGTTGCTTGTGAAAAATTACTTGCAGGGAATTCGCTATTGAGGAATTGGTCCTATTAAACCGGACCCCTGAATGTGGCCAGCTCACCCTCCATTTAGTTCCTGGGACAGGATGAAAAATACTTGAAACCTTTTAGAAGTGCTATTTAATAGCACCTAGGATTTTCTACAGTCATCGTTAAGAATAAAATATGCATTGTTGATATTCTTTTTTTTGTCAAGTATTTGCATGCACAAGCATAGCAATTTAAAAAATATAACACTAAATGCAGTAAAGGATTTTTAAAATATACTCATATAACAAGAAGAAAATAATTCTGAGTATAAAATATCAACGTGTAACACCCAAATTCAGATGATGATTTTTGAAGTTGATAAATTAATCTCCATTACTTCCTGATGGAAGAGGATTACAACTATAAAGTATATTTTAATTTAAAGTTAAATACAATGTCCTTAGAAACACAATGAAAAACTGAAGCAATAATCTGGCCAGTTCAAAGGGAAAAAAGTACACAGTTCATATGAAAGTTTCTTTGACTACCATGGCCACTTTATTTTGTATTTCCTATAATACAAAATATTTGCCTAACTTTTATCTAACCATAGTGGGCATAATCAACTTAGACTTTCAATAGGAGTTCTATAATCAATTTTCCCAACTGATATTCATTGGCATCAGTATAAAGAGGAATGCATGATAACTGTGGCCTCATATCCCTACCAACCAGTATAATTATTCCTGAGTTTCCCCATTATATAACAAGGCACAGTTCTTACTAAACATTGTATTTCCCTTTTTAAAAATTTAGACAGAATGATATATTCATCAACCTTTAAGATATTTTCAAAAATCTCATCTCTTACTTGAACACTGTGTGGGCATTCGGGAATAATTGTTATTGAAAATATGAACATAGATTTCTTCATGTACTTTTTCTCCATCACTTTAGTCCTATTTGAAAAAACAAACAAACAAACAAAAAACTGATCCATTATTCCAGATCTTTGAATTGTTGCATTGAGAAAGGTTATGTATCAAATATTTTTCTGCAGTTCCTCTATGGCTTAATTTTTAATGTTAACTTTTTATTGCACAAAGCAGTGCAACATAATTATGAGTGTATCCAAAACCAAAAATAACTTCTACACTTTGGAGGGGGGGGGAGAAGAGAGGGTTGTAAGGAGACCTGGAAGAATGATAACTCCGCTGATTATTAGTTGCATGATCATAAACTTATTTAAATTGTGGTTTTCTCATCTCACATACTTTTCATAGAAAGTCTCTGAAGTGATAATATAAAGTTCACAGAAAACTATCTGATGTATAGCTTGTGCACAATTTTGACAGTCATTCCAAACTTTAATGTCTGCCTACAAACATATTCCTCAGAATTGATCATATTATAATAATGTTCTGTATCCTGAATTTTAAAAATTTACTAATATATTCAGAAAACATTTCCATGTAAATAAACTTTTCTCATCATCTTCAACAACTCTACAGTATTTTATTACACACATCAACCCGCTCCAATAAAGAAAGTGCTACATCTACCCCACTTTAATTGCTTTCATCAGGTCACCAATTACCTCCATCTAACTAATTCAAATGGCTCCTTTTCAAGCCCCATCTTGCTTGGCATCTCTGTATCATCTGACATTACTGAATGCTCACCCAAAACAGTCTCTGATCCTCTTGATTTTTACAACACTGGATGTTCTTTCTTGGGTTAATTATGGTTTCTTCTATTTTACCCCCTTAAATCTTGATTTAAGTCTTCTGATTTCACTCTAAACACTTGGCTAAATTTTCTCATGCATTCCCGTGTTTCGCTCATCACCATTAGATTCACGACTACTATAATGCACGTACAAACAAGGCCAGGAGTGCTACATGTGTTTATCCAAATGTCACCTAGTTTTCTTCAACAGAATGACTTTGCGTCACTTCAAACACAGTATGAGCATAACCAAAATTCTGTTGAATGCATCATTGCTCCCTCACTGATCTAAAACAAAACTGCTTCTCCTCTAGTCCTACATATTTCATAAATGTTACAAATATTCTCATGTGTTCAATTCAAGAACAAGGAAGTCATTCTTTCTTGCACCTCACCTCCAGTTAACAAATCCTTTTGATTCTCCTTAAATGACTATTTCTTTACATATCCAGTACTTCCAACTAGTACAAGCCATCATGTTCCCTCTCTGGAACATTAGAACCATCCCTTAACTGATCTTCCCTCGTAGGGTAGGTTGACCCACATGATATTACTGACATTAAGCATTTTTTATGGAAATTTAATATAGTTCATCTTGATATTAATTCCCTCAAATTCATTTTATACATTACTGCTAATGTTTTAAAAACAATGAAACATGAGTATTGAATGAATATTTATTGAATAGATAAGCATGTGAGGGTATACTGTAGTTTATTTAACTCACCTATCTTTATCATAGTCTGTTTCAAAGATTTCATTGGGATGAAAAATTATGCATTGAATATTTTGCAAGCTAATCCTATTATATAATCCTCTTATATAAACAAATATATTGAGTGGAACTGTTGAATTTTTTTGAATCACTAGCAGACATTGCCAGGTCTCCCCTATGAGAGTTTTTGGTTTATACAAGTAATTCTATGCAAAAACATAGCAGAATTCAGGAGGGCACCCTTCAATAACCCTGGAAATTATTACTTTTTAAGGATCTTCCTAAAGCAAATATATAGGGTCAAATGATGTTCACTGGAGATGATTTTAATTAAAGCAGTTAATTTATGTGTTACCTTCATTTTCCATTTAAAAGTTACTTTATAACAAATGATAACTGGAATAGGGCCAATATGTTGAATTTAATTCAGATTTTAAAATATATTTAAAAATCTGTTGGAAAAATTCATAACCTCACAAATTTACTGTCAAATTATATTTAAGGAAATAGCCCTTCTTTTGCATTTTCTGAAACGTGTAGGTTTTGTTTACAGGTAGCCCTTAATGCTGCATTTTCCTGCAGTGCAATATCACATCTGCTAAAACTCTAGCAGCAGATTACAACCAAAGTCTGTATTATGACTTGCTGCACAAGTCATAATCTTGTTTTACGTGTTACCTTCATTTTTTATTTAAAAGTTACATTATAACAAATGATAACTGGAATAGGGCCAATATGTTGAAATGACAGAAAGTAGGTTAAAAAAAAATATTACTGATAAACAAAAAAATCCTAGAAAGTTTTACTGGCATGGAAATCTTTAAATTCAATACTCTGAGATTTAGGAATGGTATAATTATGCTAAAAAACGAAGTGAGACAGGAAAAATCAAGTACTCAACCTGCCAGTGTGGGATATGATACTCTATAACCACTTCTAGTATTTTAAAATTTATGACTCTGAATAGATAAAGGATTATACTTACTTTCCACCATTAGTTTTAAACTTTTGCCTTCTGTTGAAGGATGAATGCTCAGTTATCTGTGTATAATTTCTTTGATATAATTTCTTTAATGCTCATCTTTGATTATAATTCATCTATAAGCAAACTCTATCTATAGGTATTCTTAAAAACTGAACTAAATATTCTTATGCCAGAACTTGTACATATATTATCAAATCATTTCAACAACTATGTATAATACTATTAATAATAGTTTACAAATAAAGAATCTACTTTTCCATCAGGTATCATAAGAATATGATAAGAAGTGATTTCCAAACTCTGGCCAGATTTTCCTTTAAGGATTTCTCCAAGGCTTAGGTTGGGGGAATAAAGCCAAAGAACCAACCATCAGACAACCTGGCCTAAGAAAACAGGGCTGCTAAAGCAACAGGTCCGCTAGGGGAAAGAATCCCATGGAGGTAAAAGCCATAGAGATGGAGCCAAAATTTTTTTTTAATTCCCTCTACTTGTTGGCTGACACATTTACAGCACATGTGCTAGTTGGGTCCCCCCAAAACCCAGCAGTAATAACAACCAGGACACTAAGGAACTGAGGAAAGATCTGAGCAGCTATGGAATCCCCAGAGACACATTTTGGGGTTAAAATTTTGCCTAAGTGTAGGAAACCTTGTCAACATACTAGACTATTAGACAAAATGCAGAACAGTCTGTGTCCTTGGAGTTTTGGGAATGCCCAAGAAATAATAGTGATGCCATAGGAGTAAGGGCCACATTCTTAGACAAAAGTCAGAACTGAACTGACCAGTCCAAACAATACCTTAAATTAAGTCTCAACTAAATCAAGGTGATCATCAGATTACCAAATGCCTATAAAATAAAATTTTACCTTTTTTGGAAGAAACTATCACCTAGAACTTCCACAGTTTTACAGCAACAATGTTCAGCATCAATTCCAGGTGCATAAGGAGTACTAAAAAAACATACTGACATACTGGAAATCAATATTTAAAGGACCTATCTAAACAGAATCATATATAATTCAGATACTGGAATTATCAAATAGGGACATTGTGATTAACATATGAACTATCACTGATATGTGAAAGAAAAGGTGGAACATATATTAAAAGGTAAATAATTTTAATAAAGAATTTGAAACTAAAACATCTAAAAATAAGCACACATTAAATGATGTTGGGACCCAGGTCAGGTTTCTCATCAAGCAGGCCCCTGACTGACGGCAAGGGCACATCAGAGTAACTTTGGAAGCACTGCCCCTTGGTCTCCAGTGCAATGAGGTCCGGCCTGGGCTATGCCTTATCTAATCTGGCCTTAGTGTGGGAAAGTTCTGCTTCTGCAGTTTCAAGCAAACTAATTAATGTTCACTCTGTTCTCAAGAAATTCTGTATCCCTATTCATTACGTTAAGTACCTTATCATGTACTGCACTGCCTTATCTAGATTTCTGTTGTTAAACAGTATACAATAAACTTGCACTGGCTTCTCAGGGTCATTGTCTTCAGTCAGACAATGAACCACCTAGCCCCTGCTTTCTCTTAAACTCTGTATTGTTATTTCTCAATCTCTCACTACCCCGTATGACCCTGTTTGAACAGTTGCTTGAGCTGAACTCAGCAAAATGAGATTGAACACAGTAAGAAATAGAATTAGAGAACTAGAAATAGAACAATAGAATATATCCAAACTGAATCACTGAAAGAAACAATGATGGGAAAAATAAAGTAAAATAAATAATAGAATAGAATAGAACAGAACACAGTGTATAATATAATATAAAAAGTAAAATAAATAAAATGCAAGAGACATCAACAAAAGTTTTAATGATATGAAATTCAAGTCCCAAGGAGAGAGGGAAAAAAATGAGACAGAATTAATATGTGAAGAGATAGCAGCAAATCATTTTTAAAAACTGGTGAAGTTTTCTCACTGCATCTCATTCAGATGCTAATGTTTCACTGAACTGCATGCAAGGTGAATATAAAGTAAATCATATCCAATAGCATCAGAGCCACATGGTTGAAAACCAAAGATGAAGATAAAATCAGGACAGTAGTGAGAGAAATAAATGATACATTACCTTAAAAGGAAGAATTAACATGTATGGTTATCTTTTCAACAGACAATCAAAGCCAGATGTCAGTTTAATGACATATGTAAATGCTGGAAGATATTTCCAGTTTAGAATCCTATATGGAAAAATATGCTTCGAGTACAGAATGACAGAAAACACACTTACCCTTCCACCATAAACAACTATAAAACTGGGAAGATTATATGAAGCAACTTTTTTCAGACATTTGACAACATCGACCACAAGGTTATTATCTATGAGAGAAGGGAAATATATTGAGTACCCCATTCATGAAGATTTCTTCCTGGGAGAATGTTATAAACCATGGCACATGGAACATACAAGCCCAAGCAGAAATAAGCGATCTACCAGGGAAGAATAAACAGTAATTGCAATATAGGACTCTTAAAGCAAATGGAATTAGGGGAGCAGGATAGAAATGATAAAGGATATGTGCAGAGGAACAGCACCAGACATCTGCTTAAGGTTCCTTGGAGCCTTTGGCTGAGGATTAAATTGTACACGCGCAGGGAGATGTGATATGAGGTCTTGCAGAGAACAACTACTAAGGAACTGTATGCTAACGGGGATTCTAGACTTTACACACTTCTGATACACTTGTCCAGTGAGTGCAGGAAAACCTCACTAATTAATCTAGACATTAAATTGAAATGAATTGCTTGCAAGAACAAGCAATTGCTTGCAAGAACAAACACATAATTCCTTCAAAGAAGCCAACAGAATCCAGACTCTCGATAATGTAAAGTACACAGATGTCAGCACAAATTCGCAAATAATATCCGTGCACAGAAGCGGGAAACTGTGATCTGTAAGTAAAAAGAAACAGAATTCAAGAGAGTTGCCATGATGCCATTTATGTTAAAATTAGAAGACTAATAAATTAAACGATTATTATACATAAGTTCAAAGACAAATTAAAGTATAAGAATCAGGGGGCAAGAGGTAGAAAATCACAATAACAACAACAACAAAGGAAAATATAAAAAAGAGCCAAATGATTCTGCTTCCAACATTAACGGACTAAATGTTACTAGACTACCCTTTCTTTCATATGCAATTGGAAAATACTTTCAGACATTTGACAGTATGGGTCCATTGGTAGAACAGGGCTGTAATGCTGAGAGAAGAGAAATAAACAAAATGAGTCTTATGATTGTCCCACCCTGCTGAATGTCTGGAAGTACTTTCTGGACTCTAGAGTTGTAAAGGAGACAAACAAATAAAAGAAATATTCTGTGTTGAGGAGATAAAGAACAGAGTTTAAGGAAGTAGAGGCAGGTGGAATACAGAATATATAGTAGAGTACCACACTGGAGGGAGCTACACAAAGAAAGCGCTCCAGGAACCTACAGGTTAGCTTTCAGCTGAAGAATAACTTGTATCTTTATCTGATGAAGCTCCACAAGACTGGGCAATGTACAACTAACTTGGATCTGCAAACTGAGAAACTGTTAAAATGCATTTAGGGTAAGAAGGCCTTAGAGTTCAGACCAGGAAGAGAGAGAGATAGTGTTGAACACTGACATCTTTCAATAGAGACCTGTGAAAGGCAGTACATGCATTTCAAGTGGTAATTAACCATTCCTAGAGAAAAAGCTACTTCAGACACATCCTAACAATAATTGAAAAAAGCTTTCAAAGGGTCAAGCTCATCAACAAGTAATTCCATTTCATGTTGGAAAATAAAGCAAAATCCTTTAAAGGAAGGCAACAAAATCCAGACATTAAAAAAACTAACATTTCCAATATCCAGAATTGAAAAATTACTACTCTTATCAGAAAAATGTGATCCATAATCTGATAATTATTTGGAGAAAAAGATCCAGAAATCAATGACTGAAATTGGCAAAGAAAGATTTTTATGCACGTATTATAAAAGTTTTCAAGAATTTAAAGGAAAAATATAAAGATACTGAAAAGAAAAATAGGTACTATCAGGTCAATCAAAACCGGAAATCCCATTGACAGATACACAGTTCACTGGATAAGAATAAATGCAGATTGTACCCTGCAGAAAATACTAACAGTGAATCTGAAGATAGGGCAAGTGAAAACCTCTAAAGAAAAGCACAGAGAGAAAAATAAGTAGAGATACTTATTGACTAATGCAGATGTCAATATCATTTATCCTAACATAACTGTAATTTGAGACCCAGAAGTTGTAGATGGGCAGGAAAAACACGAGTATTAATGACTCCAAATTTTCCAAATTTGATATAAAACTATGCATGTACGAACAAAAGAACCTAAATAAATCCTGAGCAGAATAAAAACATGGTAAACCGCACTAAACCAAATCATAATAAATCATTTTGGTAGACTTGAAAATTACACCTTGTCATTAGATAATATTGCTTACTCTCTGTTTTCCTCCTGAACCTGCTTACTTCATCCTACAACTTTTAAATAAGGAAAACAAATTGATTTACCCAGATTATCTCTATAAATAAGAATTTACAGTGGTCATTTGTCAAAAAATGATTGTACTGCCTTTGACTAAATAATGATTTGTGCTGTACTTATTGGTTTCTTTCTTGCCTTTAGACATAAACAAGAGAATCTGAGTAGTTCCTTCTTTTATATCCTAAAAAACTGTTCATATAAATATACTAATTAATTAGTTCCCCATTAATTGATTCTTTTCATATATTCATTGGACTCACTCAGTGCATATTGTGTCAGATTCTCTGTTAGGCTGGAATCAAAAGAACGTCTTTTTTACAAAATGCAGTAAGAGAAAAATGTAGTAATAATAAAAATGCAGCAGTATTTCAATCTATATCACCTAAAGAGAGATATATGTCAACAAAGTAAAATTCTGAAAAAGGAGCTGTGATTTTTCTCTCTTTTGACGAAAGAATGCTAATGTTATGAACATAATTTTTAAAATAACGAGCACAAATTTCAATTGATTATACATAAATATACAAAAGAACTAAATTTGAAGCTTTATGGCATACACACAGAAAAAACCTAAAGAAATTCTAGGAAGAATGGTGGAATTAGTACATTTTCAAAAAAATCACTGTCATATCACTATCCAATACATCAAAAAAAAAAAAAGAAAAGGAAAAAGTAAACCCCAGAAAATACATGAAGAGTTTATAGAAAGTCGTTCATCTCATCTTAAAAGACAATTTGTATAGTATTAAAAGGGTGTATAATAAGCTGAACCAAACTTTCTGTACCCGGAACAGAATGACCTAATCAAGGTGAATACATTTCTGTCCAATCCAATTAGTATCTAGAAGTTTAGAAAAGAGAGTTCTGAAGAAGGGATGGGCTACAGTAATCCTTTTAGAATCTGTTGGCCTTATAGATAAGCTATAACAGCAGAACCTGGTAGGCTAGGTCATACTGTAATTTCAATTTTTTTTTCAATCTAGCATCCTAGAGCTGCTAGAAGCAAAGTAAACATACAGAGAAATTTGCAATATAAATTCAGTGAGTAGAAGAAGTTTCATCTAAATAAAGTGTGTCCAATGTGGAAACATCCAAATTCTGGCAAGAATAGTCATATAAAACAAATCATCAAAGAGATAAATTTCTAATTTTATGTGGCTGTCCCTGATGCAGGCTTTTTACCACATTTGAAGAAAACTACAGAGACAACACATGAAGTTATCACTGCCCATGGTGCTAGGTCCCCCAAACCAAGTCAGAAAATTGACTAGATGAAGTGATACTTCTTAAAAATAATAAGGAATTAGAATTGATGAATTAATTTCTTCATTTGAATTGGGAGGAATTACTGCTGACTTCTGCACTTTTGTGTTGTTTGTGAAATGCATATTTCAAAAACTATTTCAAAGTAAAAATGTAACTACTTCAAAGAAATATGTCTGTGTAGACACCAGATCATCAGAGACAAGAATACAAAGGAAATATTGATCTTATAAGATAACAACAGAAATAAAGTGAGTGGCAAGAAACATACTTTTTAAAATTGCTTTTCTAGGTGTGTGGGATATGGAATATTTGGATTAATGCTATGCAAAAGAACTTTCTGTGATAATGACTATCAACATACATGTCAGTTGCTACATATGGCTATTGAACATTTGAAGATGGGCTGAAAAGTTATTTTCAAAATTATTGAGTTTTAATTAATTTAATTTAAATAGCCACATGTGGTTATAAGCTACCAAATGCCCCAGCAAAATTATAGGTACAATTAAAAACACTTCCTCAGAGCGCTTGCTCTCTAGAGGCCAAAAAAGCAAAACAAAAGAAATATGTAAGTAAACGCAGAAACTAATAAGGCCATTTCATATCATGGTGAGTGTCGTGAGGAAAATAAACAGGATAATATTTCAGAAAGCAGTGTGCGTGTCTTGGCAAGTACAGGGAAAAGCATGTATAAGGAGCTGGCAGTTGTATTTCTGTCTAGAAGACAAAAATACGAATAATAAACGTGATTTCCCAGTCTCCTTTAGCCCAGGCTTTGATAATAGTCGAGGATCAGATTTTATTTATTTCTCTTGCATGGCCCAAGTTTTGCTGATCTTCTCCTGCTTGTCCTGTACTCATTATTTACAAGTGACATCTGCAACTGAGTGGGTGGCTTTTATGTACCGAGTCCCTTATAATTATCCATAATACATTCGTTCTTCTACCATCTGCAATTTTTTAGTTTGTTCTTAGAGCAGAGATTTGAATGTGGTCTTTTAAGAGTGTTTGCAATTTCTATTAAGTTCTGCTGGCTGTCAGCTGCAGCTTTCAATTTTCCCAGAGCTTCACAGCACTGGCCTTCTATGGTTCTCTGTTTTCTGTGATTGTGCTATCCTCGAAAGCAAAAAAAAAAAAAAGAAAAAATAGGGGGAAAATTTCTTTTAATCCTCAGATATAAAGAAATTTCCCATTCAATTTGGGTGCAAAAATTTTCTTTTTTGCAGAAACTGAATGTGGGAAACCATGAATTATCCCACTGGACTTTAGAGGCAAAGAGATATATTTGTGGGTCATCATTAGATATCCCATACCTTGTAGATGATTTGGTAATGATCATGGAAATATACCCAAGGAAGAACTGTGTAACAGGAAAGCAAGGAGTCTCATTCAACTTCACAGATGCAGCAGTTTTCTCAGAGGAAATAGTTAGGCTCAGATTGAGAAGAGTGCAATAAACAAATTATGTTGTAAACAATGAAAACACCAAAATAAGGTAAAGATTGGGAAACTGAAAATAGTTTGATATAACTTGTACATATAATAAAATTAGAAAAGTCTAGCATAATTACAACTTTATAGTTACTGTAATATTTCATAAAATAGGTGTCTGTAAGTTAAGTATAAACTCTTCATATGCTTATAGAAGAAAAATTCTAAAATATTAGTGTGAAAAATACCTCATTAATTCTGCTGGGGGAAATTCAAAACTGTGCATTGAATTTAGGAAAAATATGTTATTATCTTTAAGGAAATCTGCAGTATAATGAAGATTCTTATTAGTTTTACAGTTTACCTATCTGTTAACAAACCTAATAGTGACAATTTGGTCATTTGGAATTGCTTCCCTGAGATACAAGTCTGTAAATTTTTTAAAAAATAAAAATCAGTTATCTTAGATATTAGAGCTAAAAAAGAATTTAGTTTTTCTTACATTGGTAAAATTGCTTAGTCAATAATTCTATTAAATGGTTATATTCTAGTGAAGGATGAAATTGAATCAGGGCACATCATAAATGAGTATAATTTTTAATGTAATCAAATGTGTAATCAACAGAACAATTGAGTTGTTTAGCTAATCTGTTGTTTGGTAGGTTGGAGATTAACTTTGCAAGTAGTTCTTTAATAATGAATCAACACAGCTGCATTCTTTCACAGGATAGAGACAGAGGGTGTAACACAAAAATCCTTCAATTGTGCTTATTATTAGTAGCTTTATCTACTTTAGCATTTTATTTAATTTTCAAACAGTTAAATAACTAACATTCATACCAAGTAAAATCCCATATTGCCATTTAGCTAGAATACACACTAATTACAAATAAACAGCACATTTAAACAACATATCTAAAGACCTGGAGTATTTATTACTATCACAAAGCCCTTCAAAAAGTATGAGATGGAAAAGAAAAGCTAACTCAGTCCAAGCTCACAAAGAAAAATGCCTAAAATGTTCACATTAAAAAACTTTTACCAATAAAATAGTTTATGTAGTTATTTTAGTTCATTATTTAGTTATCTGGTTAATGTGTTATTAGTCACCTAATTTACCCTTGATTCATAAGACTATCAAATAAGCAAGGGATATTTGAGAAATAAAGCATCATATTCTGCTCTTAAAACACAGTTTCTTATTTCAAGAAAATGTCATCTCAGTTAAATGTCATTGGCCAGAACATTTCTTTACATACCACATAAAATTATTTGATCTAAAGTAGCACCATTTTTTTTATAACATTACACCATTTTACCATTTTGGTGAACTATGGGTTAAAATGTGTAAATATCAAAATTTAAGAAAATATCCAAATTTCAAGAATAATACTTAACAAAGACTTAAAGAAAACATTTAAGTGACAAATTTTTTTAAATGTTTTCTAATTTGTGTAAGCTTCGAAAAATAAGAAGCCTTTGTTAGTAGTGTGAGAAATAGTGTTAATTCAGATGGCAAACTGGGTTCCATATTGTTTTGTGCACTGAAGATGGCAATTAATAATCAATAACGACACTGTATTTATCTCTTAAGACCTAATGATTAATCAAAATGTTAATGGTACTGTATACTAATTTAGGGCCCTTACATGTTCTGGCATTCAGTAGTAGAAACAATATTTGTACTTTATTATCACTTGCTAATTATAAAATTGGAACATGTAGAAAAGCAGAATTGAATCTCTTTATTCTGAAACACTACTCAAAATTGTACTGCAAATTTGATCTAAATTCTATTAATCATGCTGAGAAATCTTGGCAAATATTATTTATCTATATTCAGTATAGTAAATGACAGTTTAATGCTCAATAGACATTTATTTTCTCAACCGTATATTGTATGAAGTGTTTCCCTATCAAATTAAAGAGGAAAGACTAGTTTTAATGATACGAGTAATAAATTTTGATTTCATTATCATTGAACTATTACAGGAAAAAAAGGTTTATTAAATGTGTTGTATTAGTAAATGATTTTCCTTTTTATGTATTTCAATTAAACTATTAGATTTTTAAGTGAGTATGTTTATTGTTTTCATTAGGAATGAAGTGCTATAGGTTGGAATTTAATTATACTATCTCAGCAAGCTATATTTATGGGCACAAATTACATCCCCTTCCTGCCAATTACAACATTGGCACTCTAGAATTGGTATCTGCTTACGTATCTATGCATATCCGTTTAAATTATACCTATTCTTGAGGGAGCATTGAAGGACAATTCTTTGTGTCATCTCTACATGTCCTGTTGACAACTCTTGTCTCAATACTTTTTCAAGTGTTTATGTATAAAAAGACAGCCTTGGAAGACAAGCTGGTGTCTCCCTGCTGGGCAAGGTGTAAATTTGCTCCCAAACCAGTACAAAAAAAGATCATGTATCCCTGCAGGCTAAAATTTGGGCAGATTTGTTAGCAGCCTGCTCATAATATTAAGTGTTTCCTCCATTCAGCATTTCTCAGCTCTAATAGTAGTGAATTCACAGCATCCCCTGGGGCTAACTTCTGTATCATCCCCATGGCACCTGGAGGGCAAGGGAAACTGATGAAAGCACCAAACTCGTGCTTCCTTCTGTGCAATAAATAATAAAGCCTTCTGTCTTTCACCCAGGAGTCAACCTACATCACCGATGAAATGGTGGCAGGCTAGCTTGTTAGCTTGCAGGCAGTGTAAGCTCTTCCTCTATGCGCCTCTTGAAACTAGTACATTAGTTATCTACTGCTGCATAAAATTTACCTCCAAAACTTAGTGACTTTTAAAATAGTAAACATTTAGTATATATCACAATATCTGTGTTAAGCATTTAGGAGTACACTAGCAAGGTGGTTCTAACACAAGTCTTCATATGAAGTAGCTATAAAAATATATAATAAAATGGAAGTTATCTGAAAGAATCACTAGGGCTGGAGAATTTGCTTGCAAGGTGTTACACTCAAATGGCTGGTAAGTTGGATTGATTAAAGATCTTCAGTTTATTCCACAGGAGCCTTCTCACAGGGTCCTCACAACATGGCCACTGGCTTCTCCCAGAAAGAATGATCTGAGAGATAAAGGTGGCAGTCATCCCACTACAATTTTGGTCACCCTCATTCCTATTCAGCCAGAGAGAATTACACAGGTGCATGAATGCTAGATGCCAGAGAATGGGGATGAGAGTGTGGGAGAGGCTGTGGAGACAGACTACTCAGAAGCATCATTAAGATTATCTGTTCACCTACCAAGATGGCCATGGGAAGTTTTGTTAAATAGTATTTTGTGACATCTCAGAATGATGGAGATTCTAGAAGTTTGTCTAGATATTTCTAGGTTATAATCAAGAACAATAACACTATAATTTTAGCTTTATCATTTCCTTTGTTGTGGATTCTGGAAGACCCTGGAAGTTGAACTTAAAATTGTTTTTAAATTGACCTTTAAAAGGAAGATGCCAGAACTGAAGAGTATTAATTAACTTTCAGAGCTGAGTGTAACAAGGTAAAATTTCATATTCCTAGTATAAATTGAAAAATCAATCACACAGACATAACCAACTTTCCTAAAAAATTAGTGAGGAGAAATGTTTAGTAGCAGGTTTCTCAACAGCAGGCAAATATTTAGGAAATATTTTCAGAGTTCTAAGAGTATTGAACATACATCCAAACAAATAAACATAAATGAGCGCAAACATAAAGTCATTTTTGAACATTCACATTGCAAAACACGTTTGTACTTCTGAAAAAGCTTTCTTATTAAGTAACTTTCCAAGTAAAAATTATAAAATAGATCAAAACAAAGGCTTAAGTTTCGACACAATAGTTAATCAATTTTAAATCAAGAAAAGTTAATAATGTAAACAAAAAAGAATTTTGAGGATGTAACAAAGCAATAAGAATAATGATGGAACCAAGATGGGAAGAAAAGTGCCAAGCATATAAATCATATAAATGGATAAATTGAATTACACTATTGAAGGAAAAAGAAACTCTAATCGGATATTCAAAAAAAAAAATCCAAGTTCAAGAAAAGACTCATAGTTCAGTATTTTGTAGACAAGTAATTCCACAGTTTTAACACATTAAAATAAAGTCAATGTGGCAAAAGCCTGTGGCACATCATATATTATTTCTTATAACCATTTCATAAAGAAGAAGAAAACTGTGATGTTTTATAAGCCATTTGGTAAGCTGAGTATATTGTTTACTCAGAACTACCACACAAAACTTAAGACGAGTGTGGTTAATCCTCCTGGTTTATGAGAGATTTACTCATTCAACTGAACAACCCAGGGGGTTCACCTCTCCCTCTTTTTCAGTTGATGTGTTTCCAGAGGAATGTGAGATTTATGCTTAAGCTCCCAGGAGCACTCTGTTCCCTGGACACCATAATTGTACTAGAGATTGGCATGTGATACAAGCGGAGCCAATGGTTGTCAGGAGCAGAAATTTTATTGAGACACTTTAGAAAAAGATACTGTCGTTGATGATATGCATGGATTTGGGTGGAATTGCACCCAGTTTGGCTGACAGTTATTATTCCACCACAAGAAGACAATCTCTCTGAAAATGCAGCCAACGTAGAAAATGTTGAGAAGAAAGGAGAGACCTAATGTCATCTTTTAAACATATGGATGCCTGGATTTAGTTGTGACTAAAGTGAATCCTATCTCTAAATTTCTAGATATATAATTTAATTAATGTTTTCACTTTCTTTGTTGTTACTTAAGCCTGCTCTAATGAGGTGTTCTTATATAAATTATAATAAAAAATCATAGCTTATGGTCGTGATGGTAAACACAACATTATGCGTGTAATTAACAGCACTGAATCACATATGCGAATGTGGTTAAAGGGGGATATTTTAGGTAGTATCTATGCTACAAAAATAATAATTAAAAGAAAAACCATGTGAATGTACAACACAATGAACCCACTGTAAAGGTAATGGACTATAGTTAACAGTAAAATTATAAAAATGCTCTTTCATGAATTAGAACAAATGTACCTCAGTAATGAAAGGTGTAAATAGTAAGATTGTATAAGAAAACTCTACATTTTATGTACCTTTGAATGATATTTCTGTAAACCTACACTTAAAAAAAGAATCATATCTCATATACTAATAAAAAAGAAAAGGCTGAAAGTAAATTACCTTGGCATCAAGATTCACATTGTACAACATGTTCTCTGAATTTTCTAAATCAAACCATCATTACAGGACTTCTGACTTCCAGTTAGACAGTAGAAAGCTAGAAAGTGCCTCAAATAATCCACAGAATCATAGTGTTTAACCTATTTGAGAGCTAAGGTCAGAGGGGAACCAATTATCCAAAAATCTAAGTAAAGACAGCCTCTCCTTCAAGAAGTTTTAAGGCATAAGCACCAGCTTACCATGATGAAGAAGAAGCCAGGAAGAATTCAGCTAAAATGTTTAACAAATTGCTAAATGAAAAATGTGGGCTAGGATGAGAGTATGAAACTCCTGAGAACTGCAGGTACCAGGAAATTTGCACCCACTTGCAAGCTCTTTTCCAAGGACTGCTCAGGGTATCCTGGACAGGGAGGAGAAACCAGAGAGAGAATCCATCATAGTGCAGCCCTGAGGGAGGAGAACAGCCAACACTGCAGGGAAGACATGAGGAAATACCCCAGTCCTTCTCACCAATAGAACAAAAGTCTTATGCAGTTGGAGGAAGACCAGAGTCGCCTGCCATCCCCAGATCACAGGTAAAGATTCCGGGTGGCTATGACTGGGGAAAAGAGTGGGGGGTGGGGAGAAACAATCCTTAGGAGAGGAACAAGAAAAGGATCCCAGGTTCAGACAATCAGAGGTCTACTGCTGGAAGAGGAGCAGCTTCAACTGAGAAAGGGCCGTCTGTGAGACTGAGTGATGCAAGGTCTGCCGGAGACTGAGGCTGAACCAGGACAATGGAGAATGGCCCATCCCCAACCTACTAAAATAACAAGTAGAGCAGTCCAAGAGTGGGGAAGAGGCAAAGCATGGTGACAGACCCTCTCTGAAATGCAGGCTCAAAGCATATATATATATTTTTTTTTCAGCTTGAATTTACAGATACTAATTAAGTAATACATGATTATTGATTGCTGTAGTTATGATAGAATAGTGCTTAATTTTGCTGTTCAGGGAAAGCATTTACAGAAAATAATATGTTGAAGTGGTACATCATAAAATGTAAATGTAGTTACCTTGAAGTATCAATAGCACCACCTTGGGGTGTTCAGTATTTCAGAAACTGTAATGTTTCAATACAAATTGATTATGACAGACACCATTTCCCAGAAATGTAATTAAATCTAAGTATCATGGAAGTTGAAAACAAGTCCTTATATTTTTATCATAGATGCTGCAGCATTGCTTAGAACAGAAAAAAAAAGAATTAAAAACAAATACTAATTAGTATGAGATTTGTAAAATAATTTATGGTGTTAGAGCTGCATTTAGTAGGAGTGAACTTTCTTGTTCCCACAAAGTTTGACATCAACCATGAATGTGAACATACATTATTACCTGGGTCACTTCAGGACTGAAATCTTTAAAGCCAACATCGGTTTTATCACACATGTCTTTCTCTTCGCATTGACACTCAGCAACACTTCAGATGAGACTTCCTTGGTCTTTCTGAGTCCAAGAAAGAGGGAGTCAGGGAGCTGAGCCCACAAGAAACTTTGATGAATATGCATCATGAGAAATATATATTCTTTTTTACTTTGAGCCATAAAGGGTTTGGAATTCTTTATTACTGAATGATTATATATTCTATCTTAAATATATTATATTTAAGTATTTACTGCAATATATTTTGTGCATAAAATTATAATGTCCTCTGTGTATTGACATGAGAAAATATAGGCCATATTTGCCAATTTGAAGAAGTTGGATATAAAATAGCATTACAGATCAATGTATATCCTAGAAATACTGATGGAAAGAGGGAATTCTGTCAGGATAGATAGGTAGATAGATAGGTAAATAGATAAATACAATGATCAAGCTTTATTTTTGTAATAAGAAAAAGCAGGAACATTTTTCTCTCAGTTACTCTAAGTGTTTAAAAATTTCCTGATGTTTCAAACCCTTGATAAAGAGTTGATTTAACTTTGTGCTGGATATTTTTCTTAGTTTTCTAACTAGTTTTGATCAGTTGGACGGGGTGGAAATATTTTAATTGGTATGTGGGAAAAATATTTTTTCGTAGCCAATGTAGAAAAGACGCAAATGACTTGTCTTGTAGTCACATAGCCTGCATTACAGCAAGTATTTAGTAATATAACTTAATATGTTTAAACATAATTTCCAAAATTTCTAACCGAATACTCTGGAAAACTGAATAAATGTTAGGAAAAATTATTCCTTACAATAAGTGGTATCTTTGAATATACACAATTATGGAATGAAGCAAATGTCTGGCATTTCGTATCTTTGAGCTTAAATTTAAAAAGGACATAACTTACTGGTAATCAGCAGCATTTCTTTTCACATTATGCTCAAAATACTATCTTTGAAAGAGCAGACTTAGATTTTTATAAAATTCCATATAACAATTTCTGATGCTCCACTGAGCATTTATACAGCAAAACTATTAGCTTGAAATAATTGTTACATATTTTAAATCTCCTTTCAATAAAAAAATCAATTGCCAATCTTGAAGAAAGATTACTTGGTAAATATATATTTCTAAACATTACTTTTAGAGGCAAAGCAAATTTATACACAATATTTGATACCTTTCTCTCAGGAAATAACCTGTTATCTCACAAAACTATGCATAACACAACATCACAATAAAATAAAAAACCAAAGAATAGCTCCAGCTTTGATCTTTTCTATATTATGCTACTGGGGTTTAATTAACATGCTACAATAAAAGCTCATTTGGAAACATTCAGATTTGTTTTTGTGCCATCTTAAAGCAACTTATAATAGTCTTTTTCACCCCGTGATCAATGCCAACAATAAACATTTATGTCAAATGAGGTATTTCTATACCTAATGCTACATAAGCAAAATGAATCTTTTTTTGGTCAAGTATAAAATCTTCACAGATAAGAAGTAGATGTAATGGGGAAATATTGTCTAGTAGAAAGATGAATGAGATCAAATTTCTTTACTGAAATGCACAAAGCTAAATTGAAAGCCTGGCTGGTCAGCAATTGTTTAACTACAATAAAATTCATGCCCGTCTCTTGTACCCTATTTGGCAACTCCAACATAATTCGAGTATAAGATATTCCATGCTGTAATCCTATAACATCATTTCATTAAAATTGGGTGCTCCATATTTTCATTAAATGTTCATCATTCTGAGAATAAAATTCTTCAAATACACTTTTCAAATAAAGGAAAGTAAAAAGAAATTTGGGTATTAGGAAGGGAAAATCTTACACTGCTAAGAGGAAATACCTCTTAGGTATAGAAAGGAAAATACTCGTGTTTTACCACCAAGTAATGAATTACCACCATGCAGACCCACAAAACATAATGAGAATAATAAAAAGAAGTGCTCATAAAGGGAATCTTCATCAACGTTAGAGCAAATGGCAGCTATGCAAATCTAAGCTTAATATCATATTGGTGGAAATAAAGAAGAAAACTATTACAATGAAGAGTTTTCTATCATGTAGGCCATATAAAAATGAAAATAAAAGTCTATATCATTGTTATGTAGAAAGAAGTAGCCTCTGTCAGGACTTCCAGAATATAGAAAGCAGACAATGGGTCATAGTGCACCTGCTTACCAGGTGGTCATATGACCATCCAGCCCGACATTGGAGGGTGAAGTTGTACTTGCTCCAAATGAGAAGATACAAGGGTAATGCTAAAGACTCCGGCTGGGCCACAGGCATTTATCTATGCACTCATGCATTAATTCAGCACAGTTTATTATGTATCTCCTATATGCGTGACACTGTCCTAGAGAGCAGAAATAAAAAGATGAGTACAACAATGTTCCATTTCCTCAGATGACAAATCTAGAGGAGGCAGATAAGTGAAGAAAGTAATGTCAAAGAGCAGTGGAGGTGGTCTGGTAAAAGTGGTGGAGTTAGTTCTGTCATGAATTTGAATAACTTTTGAAAATTTCTCCTCCAATTAAACAAGACAATCTTTTCTATATCCCTAGGACCCTTGTTAATATCTAAGCAGAGTGGAATTATATCAATAAAATTGCTCAACGAGCACTCCTGAGCACCTAAGCCTATGCTGTGCTTCGAAAGGGCAAGGAATAAGTGCTGCCCTTAAAAGGTGAGTAATTTGTCTTGGGGATGAATACTAATATTTAAATGATCACAATACACATAATTAAATGCCAAATTGTATGCCACATTCTAAAAATCACAAGGAAATTCACAGAAGGAGGGGAATAATGAGGTCTAGAGTAGTAAAATGTCAGAGGCAGTACAAAAGAAAAAATAGAGATGGGAAAAGAAGCTATAGCATATCTGTATCGGTATCTAGCTATCTATCTAGAGAGAGGGAGAGAGATGGCAGGTTTAATTGAAACCAATGTGGTCTGCACCATATCTGCCTCTTATTGGTGTAGATCCAAGGAAGCAGGCAGTATTGATGACTGTCCCCCAGTGCCTGCTAATCACTTACACACCTGTGCTCCCACAGGGGACATTCCCCAGTTTCCTGCCCTGATCACAATTATTCCTAGGAGTACCTGATGGAGAACTGCAGAAAAATGTTTGTGACAGTGTGCACCTTCCCTTATATCTTTGGCTCCTAGCTAATCTGGTGTAACACATTGATCCATGCCAGGGCTTTAAGAGTTGGTTAAAATTTTCATTGAGTTCTCATTATTAGCTTGTGTAGTGATCACCTATACCTCTATCGATCTGCCAAAGTGAAATGGTTGTTGCATCCCATATTTCCTTAGAAGTGTTATCACACTCTTGAATTCAGCTTATTTGGTTACCTTGAAAAATGTGACTTTCTGATGGTTTCAGAAGAAATTAGAGTTTTTGTAAATCATCTGGCTTTTTTGGGGGGAAGGGGGTAGTTGTTATGCTGTGATTCTCTTACTGCTTTTGACATCTTAGCCAGACAAAGAACTCATGTTTCCTGTTATAAACTAATGGTTTAAATTATCTTGATGTTTCCCTAATAAGAAAAAAAAAAATAAAAGAGGATGTGTTTATTGATAATTCCATACTTTACATTTCTTCAAGGTTTTTCTAGCATTTAGTCTTAGTCAAATTTTTCTAATAACACTGGTATTCTAGAAAAAAATACAAAATGTGTACTAATCTATCAGACAAGCAGCAGCCTTGCTGTTCTAGTCTGTTAGCTGCTGAAATGCAACACACCAGAGACAGATTGGCTTTCAAAAAAAAGGGATTTATTTAGTTAACATATTGTTCTTCAGAGGAAAAGCAGCTAACTTTCAGCTGAGGTTCTTTCTTACATGGGAAGGCACAGGGCAATCTTTGCTGGCCTTCTATCCAGGCCTCTGGGTTCCAACAACTTTCCCCGGGGTGATTCCTTTTTGCATCTCCAAAGGCCTGAGCTGAGCTGTGAGTGCTGAGATGAGGTATGCTGAGATGCTTTGGCTGTTCTACATTGAGATCTCTCATTTAAGCACCAGCCAATTAAATCAAACATCATAAATTGCAGCAGGCATGCCTCCTAGCCAACTGCATATGTAATCAGCTGCAGATGAGGTTCACAAGCCATCAGCTTATGTCCCACAGCAATAGAACTAAGCACTTTCACCTAGCCAAGTTGACACCTGAACCTAACTACCACACTTGCTTTATGAATGAATATGATTTTTTCCTTTCTAGCTATGATGGAATAATGCAGTAATGTTTTGTTTGTTTGTTTGTTTTTTACATGGGCAGGCCCTGGGAACTGAACCTAGGTCTCTGGCATGAACTCTGCCTGCTGAGCCACTGTGCGAGAACTCTGCCTGTGGCCCGGAATAATGCAGTAATGTTTTAGCTTTTTTGTTCATGCACATCTTTCTTCTTCTATTTTCTGCTCTGCATTAATACCCCTTACCTCCAAAAGTGGCCCATGATCTGCCTCAGTGTAACCTCAATACTTTGTAATAAAATAAAGGGCCCTCAAACTCTAAACCAGCCCTACTGAACCTGAATTTCTGAAAATAAAGCCCAGGAGTGTATATTGCAACCTGATCTCCATTTGAGTCTATGTTCACTTAGACATCTTTAGGCAGTGTGAAAATCATTAGAAACAACAGAAAATTATCATTTCAATTTGGTTCAGTGTAATTTATTAAAAAGTACTGTATATATAATAGTTTAGGCAATAATAGTCATGCCTTTAATAAAGAATTTCATTAAGCTGCCATAGAAAATTACAACAGAGATCTTCATATTTTTTCTAAATAGTTCTGAGATACTTAAAACATATTTTTAAGTCTAAAATTAATAATTTCTAAATGGAATGGCATAAAATAATAAATGTTTACACAGGAATATGTTGCAATTATTTTTTCCTTTACAAGATACCAGCTCTTTGTCTACACTAGAAAAAGAAAATAAACATGCTTTAAAATAAGCTATAAGAACTCATATCTTTAAAAATGCAATTTTGTAAAACAAATACACAAAGCTCTTGAGGTTTTATAATACCAAAGTCTGGGATTGTATAAAATCTTATCTGAGACGCACTAAGACACATTTAAAGAAGATTAAGAAAAATGATTTAGTATACCACAAACATGGCTTCTGCAAATTTATTATATAATCCTTTATAACTAGTTTTATGTAAAGAAATTGTGATTCCTGGGAGGTCTAAAAGTTCAGGGTGATAAATTTCATGTATTTGAGTTTTTGGAACTGATTACTTTGAAGATTTTATAATAGCAAAGAAACAAGCTCATATTTTTCTTATAGGGTTAGGGAAGCTTCTATTTACTTTAACATAAAATACAATTTCTTTAAAAAACTGTCTGAAAGTAGATTGTTAAATGAGAAATGTGGCCAATCTATTATCTAAATGAGTAAATAATTTTCTTTTTTATGAAGCAGTGCATTGTACTATAAAATACCACAAAGGAAAAGTTATCAACTAAAACAACTATTTTCTTCCCTCTGACTGCTTTGGGATTAGTTTGCTCTTCTTTTTTCTAGTTCTTCCAATTTTGAGGTTAGTTCTATGATTTGAAATATTTCTTCTTTTTTAATGTAATCATTTAGGGCCACAAATTGGAAACAGAAATAAGGAAATATGGATTGGAGCAGAGAAAATGAAATAGAGAACAACAAAAACAACAACAAAATAGAGAATTGGCAAAACCAAAAGGTATTTCTTTAGAAGAATCAATAAAATTATCAAACATTTCTAGGCTGAACAAAAAAAGAGAGAATATAAAAATAATGAAAATCAGAAATGGAAATCAAGGCATTAGTACTGACCCCATTTAAATATAAAGAACTGTAGGAGGAGTATACTATGAACAACTGTTTGCCAATAAATTAGATAACCTATATGAAAAGGGCAAATTCTTAGAAAAAAAATAAATTACCAGCACTGACTCAAGGAGAAATACAAGATCTCAAAAAAACTAATAACTAGTAAGGACAGTGATTCAATAATCGAAGACCTCCCAACATAGAAAAGTCTAGGACCAGATGGCTTCATAGGGGGATTTTATCAAACACTTCTAGAAGACTTAACATTACTTCTGCTCAAGCTCTTTCAAAAAAATGAAGAGGAGTGTTTTAGTTTCATAGGCTGCTTAGGCAAATATTATGAAATGGGTCAGGTTGAACAATGGGAATTTATAGCTCACAATTTTGAAACTAAAAAAAGTTCAAATCTAGGCACCATCAAGGCAATACTTCCTTCCCAAAGACTGGTGTTACAGGGCTGGTTGCCGTGATTCTTGGCCCTTGTCTCCTCTGTCACCTGGCAATGCACACAGTGCCGTCTCCTGGATCTCCATTATTTCTGGGTTCTGATCATTTCAGATTCTGACTGCTCCTTCTGTGGCTTTCTCTCTCTGTCTGAATTTCATTCTCTTCTGAAGGGCTTGTGTAATAAGATTGAGATCCATAATGATTGAAGTGGGGCACACCTTACTGAAGTAACCTCATCAAAAGTTCATAATTATACTGGGTGCATACCCACAGGAATGGATTACATTTAACAACATGTTTTTCTTGGGAACATACAACTCTAACCACCACAAACCACCTGCTGTACCCCCCAAAGCCATGGTCTTTCTACATACAAACACCCATACCATCAAAACATCCCAAAAGCCTTAACTCAATTCAGTAGCAGTACTAAGTACAAAGTCTCACCACAATCTGATTTGGGTGTGATGTCCTCTCTGCGGACCTGCAAAACCTAGAGAACAAGTTATCCACTTCTAATATACAATGGATACAACGGAGGGACAGACATAGAATAAACATTCCAATTCCAATAAGGAGAAATTGGGAGGAAAACAAAGGTCACAGATCCAAAACAATTCCAAAACCCAGTAGGGCAAGCTGCAATAGATTTTAAGGTCTGTGAGTCATCTATAGAATGATATTATATCCTCTGGGCCTGGTGAAGTTTCATCCCTACTTTTTCCAAGTGCTATCTCCAACACTGGGGTAAAGGCTCCCCCCCTCTCCCAACATCAGGTTGGCAGCCAGACTCTCTGCAAACAGGGGCATTAATCCCACCCTCCTCAGGCACTGAGATGGTGGTCAGATTCTCCATAATTGCAGTGGCATAGATCCCACACTTTCCAAATACTGAAGTGGCAGCCAGGCCATCTATGAATGATGGGGCACAGGCCCCCAGATCTCTGAACATTAGGATTGCAGCATTCTTTCTGAATAATGAAGAGGAAGGCCTGCTCTCCACAAGCCCTAGGGTAGACTCAACATTTACACACATATGAATGTGCTACTCTCTTGGCCTGAGGAGGTATCTTTGGACCAGACTTCAGTTTCCATAGGTTTGCCCTTAAAGCCATTCGTCCCTCAATTTGTCCCTTCTCTGTCCACTTTTATCCAAGTTGGCAATGATTCTGCACATACAAATCTAACAGAAAAAAAAACTTGTAATTTTAATGTAGTTAACTAGGGTCCAAATTACCATACAGTAGGACTTTCCACAGATTCTTCCTATATTACTGCATTTCCAATCACAACTTCTGTAGAAATTGCTGACTGGTTCCACGATCTGATAAACCCTCCTACGGCGCTCTATTCTCTGGGAACTCACTTTCCAGAAGCTCAGAAATTTTCAAACCAGCAATTTCTTCTTTCTTTGTGCCCATGAGTTCAGTTCTCAGCCTATAGCTTTTTTCTTGCATTTTACTATACGCTGCAAGGAGAAACCAGGCTGCACTTTCCATACTTACCTTAGAAATCTCCTCAGTTAAATAGTTAAGGTCATCACTCTCAAGTTCTTCCTACCATCTGATATCAGAACTCAGTTTTGCCAAGTTCTCAGTCACTTTAAAACGAGAATTGTCTTTCCTCCAGTTTCCAGTAACACATTTATCAGCTCCATTTAAAGCCTCATAAGAAGGAACTTCAGCATTCAAATTTCTACCAACAATTTCTTCAAAACCATTTAGGCCTTACTATCGAGCACCTCCAAATTCTTCCAGCCTCTACCCATTACAGAACTCCAAAGATTTTTTCACATTTTTTTTTTCCCCATGGGCAAGCACTGGGAATCGAACCCGGGTTCTCGGGCATGGCAGGCAAGCACTCTTACCTGCTGAGCCATCGTGGCCCGCTCTTTTCACATTTTTGGTATCGGCATGGGGGAAGCATCCCACTCTCCTGGTCACAAAATCTGTTTTGGTTTCCTAGCACACTCATGGAAGTTTCATGAAATAGTTAGGATGAAGCAAGGGGAATTTATTAGCTTATGATTTTGAGACTAAGAAAGTTCAATTCAAGATATAAATAATCACAATTTCTTCCTGAAGACTGACGTTCTGGGGCTGGCTGCTGGTGATTCCTGGCTCCCTGCCACATGGCAAAGCACGTAGTGACTTTGCAAGTCTCTTCTCTTCCGGATTTCATTGATGGCAGATTCTTGCTTCCTCTGGCTTCGACTCTCTGCGTCTGAACTTCATTCTGTTTATAAAGGACTCCAGTAATAATATTAAGACCCATTCTGATGGGGCTGGGCCACACCTGAAATGAATTAACCTCATGAAAAGGTCCTGCACACAAGGGGTTCACACCTACAGAATGGATTAAGTTTAAGAATATGTTTTTCTGGGGTATATACAGCTTCAAATTTCCCCAAGGATGGAATATTTCCGAATTTATTCTATGAGTACACTATCACCTTCACACCGAAGCCAGATTAAAAAAAAAAAAAAACACACACACACACAAGAAAGAAAATTATTGGCCAATATATCTTGTGAGTACAGATTCAAAAAATATCCACAAAATACTAGGAAAATGAATCCATGTGCACATTAAAACAATTATAAGCTATGATAAAGTGGCAAAATACAGCCCTCTTTCCTGATAAAAAACACTTAGAAAAGAATGAATAGAAGGAAACTTTCTCAAAATGACAAAGGACATGCATGAAAACTTACAGTTGGCATCACATTCAATGATGAAAGTTTGACAGCTTTCCCTCTAAATCAGGAACAAAACAAGGATAGCCACTGTCACCACTGTTATTCATCAATGAAATAACTGGAAATCTTTGCAAGAGCAAATAGGAAATAAATAGATGGACTGGGCACAGGGGATAAAAAAGAAAAAGAAAAGACGTAAAAGGCATACAAATTGGAAAGAAAGAAATAAAATTTTGACCAGTTGTAGATGACATAATCCTATATAGAGAGAAGCCTGAAATATCCACAACAAACCTCCAAGAGCTAATAATTAAATTCACCAAGGCAGAGGGATAAGATCAATGCCCCCACATCAGTAGTGGTTTTATATACAATGGACAATCAGAAGAAGAAATCGAGAAAAAAAATTCCATTCACAGTAGAAACAAAAAGAATAAATATCTAGGAATAAATTTAACCAAGGATATAAAGAATTTTATGCAGAAAGGAATTGTATGCAGAATATACAAAACTTTGACAAAAGAAATCAAAGAAGACCTAAATGAAAGGAAGGATGTGGTTTGGCTCCTGGTGCCTGCCCATGCCAAAAAAAAAAAAAAAAAAGACAAGAAAGACACGTCATGTTCATGAATTAAAAGAATGAATATTGTTAAGCTGTTAATTCCAGGAAGGATGGTAGAGGTTGGAGAAGGACTCCACAATGCTGAAATGAAGAAAGAAAAAATTAGGTAGGAAACTTCTGTCCCAATCCTGCCATTCCCTTCCCTCCCCCTCACTCAGTACCACACAGCTTGGGAGTTGCTCAAAGGCAAGGACTGGGATTCCTCCCATCTCCTGCCAGGGACACAGACTATACCGCCACTCACAACAGTGAATTACAACCCAATGCATATCCACAGAGATCCTGGGTAGAACACAAGCCATTGAGGAATGCAGTATACAAAAGGGCCCCCAGAGGGGGAAAAACAGGACAGAGAGAGAGAGAGAGTACAGTAAAATGATGGTTACCAAGCGGTGCACTCTGTTCAATCTACTTCTTGTTGACTAGACCACCTAAAGGAAAACAGACTCTTCTGGAGTGACCCACTTTTTGAATAGACCCTATTTGGCTTCCTGGGGCAGCATGCACTAACAGGCAAAAAAAAAAAAAAAAAAAAAAAAGCAGAGACAGAAGAGCCTCATAGAGAAAAGGAAAAAGGAAAGGGTGTTAAACTGAACTGCTGTAAGACAGGTGATTCCCAGTAATGAAAACTGTAAGTAAAAAAATGGGGTACAAAATGAGAGGAAAGAACTTAAACAAATCATAGGAGCTTGGGATAAAATTATGCACAAAAACAAAAAGAAAAGATCAAAATTCCCAGAGAAGGAACACAAGAAATAAAGCTTTATCCTGGAGGTGAAATAATTACAAAAAAAAAGTGCAATCTTAACGATTGTACCATATATTCAGGGAAAGAATCAGATGCAGAAGAGCTATGAAAATCTGATCAGTTAAACTTGGACTTGTATAAAGGCCCAGAATAAATTAGACCAAGTATCAAAGAAGAGCCTTAACACAAAGTCAGTCAACAAAAGATCCTATACAAGAGGGAAAACATGGCCTTTAGAGTTCCACTCATCAAGATAATCAAATGCCTAGACATCAGCAAAAAATGGCAAACTATACTAAGAAACAGGAAAGTATGGCTCAGTCAAGAGAACAATCAAAACTCCTGAGGAGAAAAAGAATTTGGAAAAACAATGTCCAAGCAAACATCCTAGATCAATTCGGGGAGATGAAGGAAAATATGGATAAAGAGACAAAGGATATTAAGAAGACAATGTGTGAACACAAAGAAGAATGTGAAAGTATTAAAAGAAATATAACAGAAATTATGGCAAGGAAAAGCACAACAGTAGAGATTAAAATACACTGGAGGCACAAACAGCTGAATGAAACAGGCAGAGGAATGAATCAGTAAACTAGAAGACAGAACAACAGAAATCATAGAAGAACAGATAGATAGAAGAATAAAAAAAATTGAGTAGTTTCTCAGGGGTTTGAGTGACATTGTGAAGTGCACAACAATATGTCTTGCTGGTACCCCAGGAGGGAAAGAGGAGGGAACATGGGCAGGAAGAATGTTTGAGAAAATAATGGCTGAGGATTTCTCAACTCTTAAAAGAGATATAAATATACATGCCCAAGAAGTACAACATATTCCAAACAGGAAAATACAAATTGATCAACACCAAGACACATACTAATCAGTGTGTCAAATGCCAGAGATAAAAAGAATTCTGAAAGCAGCAAGAGAAAAAGTGATTCGTCATATACAAGAGTTCTTCAAAAAGATTAAGGACCTAGCTCTCATCAGAAACCATGGAAGTGAGGAGGGGGTGGTGTGATATATTTAAGGTACTGAAAGAGAAAAACTGCCAGCCAAAATTCTTTGTCCAGCAAGACTGCCCTTCAAAAATGAGGGAGAATATAAAGTACTCACAGATAAACAGAAACGGAGTTTGTCAGCAAAAACCCTCTATTGAAGAATAACTAGAGTTAGTTCTGCAGGTTGGAAGGAAAAGACAATAGACAATGGCTTAGAGTAGTGTGAAGACATGAAGATTATTAGTAAGGGTAACTAAAAGGGTACATGAAAAACTCAATTGTACTATATCTTGGATTTACAACTCTACTCTTTGATTCCTCTGAGAGTGGGGATACAGTTGAACAAGAAAAAGGCATATTTCCTTGTATTAGTCAGGGTTCTCTGGGGATACAGAACCAACAGGAAACATCCATAAATATTATGAGCTCTTAATACGAATTGTCTCACATGACTATGGGGATGCACAGGTTCAGATTCCATAGGGCAGGCAGCAAGCTGAGAACTCAATGAATTCTCCAGAAGCTGGCTGGCTGAAGTAGTGATGGAAATTCTCTCTTTTGACTGCTGAAATCACATTTCTCCTTGTCGCTTTCATTGTTGAAGGCAATCTCCTCAGGTGATTGTAGGTATCATCATCATGGATCCAATTCAACTTGCAGACAATGTAAGCCTGTGAAATGTCCTCACAGTGCAATCACGCCAGTACTTGCTTAAATAAACAACTGGCCACCATCATCTGGGCCAAGTTGGCACATGAACTAAACTATTACAGTCCATTCCTTGTCAACTTGGTTGTCGTGCATATCACCTTAAACCATAATTGATCTCTGAATACAGAACAATAACAGCCATATTCTTGCCTAACATCACTCAACCATCCTACATACAACTGAAAATGCACTAACTCTCTCAAGAGTACAGTGCAAGTCCTTGGGTAATAATCACTTGTAAATGTAATATCCTATACCTTAAATAATGAGACATGGAATAAGACAGGGAAGAAAACAAAGATACTTGTATGTATATATATATACATACAGCAAACCAAGGAAGAAATATTCCTAATCATTACAGTTCTCATTTCTGAGGTGGCAATGTCTTGTGAGGCTGGAGTAATGTTCTTCAGGTAACTGGTGACCATGTATGCTCAAATTTGAGTACACTCACTATTACCCTTAGTGATATCCTCTGGGAACTTTTTTACTCCTGTTCCTGTAACCTTAAGCTCTGCTGGTCTACAGGTCTTAGTTCCAACAGGAGGAGCGCTTCCATCAGGAGATGCAACAATGGATTTCATTGAACTAGAAGTTAAGACTGCTGCCTAGTCACTTTTGGATCCTCATGTCTCTGAATAAATAGGCAAATAAGGGGTGATTGATCCATTGATCCTGGCAAACAAGGGAAAATAGGTCTGCACCTACACAAAGGAGATAAAGAAGAGTTTGCCTGGAATGCAGATGATAAATTGGACTCTGAAATAATTAATGTCAATATTATGAATCTTCTTTGCACTTTGTGGTATATTTTTATAGGCACTAAATTAGTGTCCTTCCCCCCATATCACTCAGCCTCAAAGCAGGCAAGACCTTCTCAAACAATTTCTATCTGGATAAACAGACTTTCTAAATATGTCTCAACTTCCTTCACTTACTCAAGTGAGGGCTGATTTTCATAGTCCAAGGCATGATCCCATTCCTAGCATGTGCCAAATGGCATGATCCCATTCCTAGCATGTGCCAAATGGATGTGTCTCAGCTGCATTGAGAGGCACTAGTCCTAAAACCTGACATAGTCTCTGACTCAGTAAAGCATACAAAAAGATTTTACTATCCAGCATGCATTGCCACCAAGTGTCTTGCCTCCTCTGGTATAAGAAAGATTCTTTTGTAACTGGCAATGTCTCATTATTAAATACTTGCTCCCAGTGTTCAGCAACTCTCTGTCTTGCTAGTTTCTGGCAGTTTCAAACATTGAAGAGATGTAGAAAGCCACTGATAAATAGAGATCAGTTTTCCAGGCATCCCGAAAACAACACTTGTGACCAAATTTTGTTGTGGAAAGGAACTGGGTCATTAAAACAAGATGCAGATGCTGGACACTGGAATAGACTATCAAGGCTATTCTCTTTAATCAGACAAATTCCTGTATCAATAGGTGAGACCTAGCTTATTTGGGTTCATTTATTTATTGATATGTTTACTAGCTTATGTGATTCATATAAATAGTGCCATTGATTTAATAATTAGGGTTAACTCCTCCCATAATTTGACAATAGTTTAGCTAAAGTGTTTATGCTTAGATTGCTTGATTTCATTTTTTTCTTTCTTTTATGGATTTTAGTGACAAATTGAGGAAAACTAAGCTTGCTACTCAGGATTAATTTTAAGCTATGATTAATTCTAAGCCATGACTAAAATGCATAAAATTCTAAAACTAAAAATTCTTAGTTCTATAATTTGTGAGTTTGTTTACAGAATTCACAGGTAAACAATGAATGTTCATTGGAAATAGAAAAAGGCTTTTAGTTTTTAATTGGAGAGTGGGAAAATGCATATTATAATAATAAATCAACACGAAAGCCAAGCATTCTTTCAAGTCAATCTATCAAAATTTATATTTTTGGTATCTGCCATTGTAAGGAGATTTTAAAAATTGTAAAAATAGGGATTAGAGCCTTAAGGAATTTATACCTTTGCAAAGACGAAGCTAGCAAACTTTGGAATATGAATACTCTATGTGCAAATTAGCCACTTGGGCAGTCCAGGCACTGAAGAAATTCATAAGATGACAAAATCAATGAGAAAACTCTGTCTGAATGAGGGAAACAGTAAGAGAAGAACAAATTCAATTTGAATGAATGAAGGCTAAGAAGTTTAGCTTGCTCTTCCCCAAGACTACTTATTTCACAGTGTAGTAATGAAAAACAAAGCACTTTAAAAACTAAATATTCCCCCCTTATTTGGTTACTTTAGCATCACAGATGCATATTTCCAAGGATTTCATGCAACCCATAGTAACATGGAAAATTAACTCTCTAATTTTGATACAAGAATACAATGAACATGATAATTGACAAATTATTTTTGAAACTCAAATAATCTAGTTGATCTGAATAAATTTCAAAATGGTTATCATTAATAATTAACACCTATATTAATTTGCCACATATGGTTCTGCTCAAAAAAAATTGCAGAGTCTTTAGCCCTTCTCCTAAGAACTCACTGTGATAAGATAAGTCGCTGTTCACTTGGCAGAACTGCTGTCAGACATCTTCCCATATTGGATTCCCTGCTTATAACAACCATTGTTCATATATTTTCTGGTATCAAAAGTAAATATGGGGTGGGCCACAGTAGCTCAGCAGGCAGAGTTCTCGCCTACCATGCCAGAGACCCGGGTTCAATTCCTGGTGCCTGCTCATGCGAAAAAAAAGTAAATATGTGGATGTGGAAAAATCTAGAAAATTATTGAAACAATGACCCCAAATTCTCACATCTAGCAGTAGCTAAAGTGCTTAATTTGGTGTCCTTACCCAGCTTTATTTTCTCCCCTATTTTCCCATGTCATTTGACATTTAACTGAAGATTTATCAAATAAAACTTCCTTTAATAGTATCTCTTAGATTGCAATTTTTAAAATGCATGTGCCATACATTTGATGTCAGTTGTTATTTGGGGCATCCATCTCACAAATATTACAAAATAACTTTTAAAAAATTATAGTACATACATTTAACAAACTGAAAAATACTACAAAATAATCTTACCAACCATAAGACTGACTATCTCAGCACCTATAAAGGAACTTAGAAATTATTGTAACAGTTTCCCTTATATAAACCTGATCAAAATTTTTGCTTCTTCTTAAATGCTACTATTTCCTCTTCCATTCAGTTTCATCTATTTAATATAGCCTCTGAAGATTCTTTAGTTAATGTGTATTTGAAGTTTCATTCTACTCACAATGAACTGTGCTGAAAAGTATCATCAAGCCTTTAGCATTGAAAGAAATCAATCTACTGATGGTAAATGGTCTGTGGTCTCACAGGGATAGACTCATCTGTTAAAACTTTAAAGCCATACAAATCAAATATCCTGTCCTTTTGCAGAGTGCTTTATGTGGTATTAATGTATTTTAACCCACATGACACTACCATTTTCTACTCTTGTATGATGCACACACACACACCCAAAAGCAACATATCTTAAAAGTGCTGTGAAATGACCATTTCAGTTAATTCAGATTTTTCTTTCACTAATCATAATGGCCGAATGCTGAGACACTGATCAAGGACTGAACAGTGATTTCATTGTTTTTGTTTGTTTGTTTGATTGTTTACTTTTGCTATCATGGACACAATTAACTGAATGTGTGCCACAATTCTCAAAATCTTAATAACAGATTTGACAGGGTCTTTAAAACAGCATCTGAAAGTGTCTGCAGTAATTTCAAAAGAAATGAAACGTATCTAAACCTTCTCCATTCCATCTACAATTTTTTAAAGCATACAAATATGTGAATATTATGTGTTTGGGGCTGCAAGTTTACAAAAATTATCTTATTAAAATATTTGCATTTCACAATTGTATTAACAAGGGAGCTATAATGTTCTCACTTTGTAACAAAAATTAGAATTATGGAGACATTTCTAACATCTCCCTACAGATATAAAACACCCAATTTTCATGGAAATTTTACATCAAATTTAACAAATGAATGCATACATTTTAAAAAATAGTAGTTTGTTTCTAATCTCAATATGAATAAACCAGAAATTACCACTAAAGATTTATATTTTCAAAACCATACTTAATCACCAAACCTAATTGCAACTCAATGACTTTTGAGCACTTGTGCCATAAAAGCAACAGAAGCCCAGTGTCACTGAGTAGCTTTTCCATGTGGCCATAAAACAAGTAAAACCCAAAACAAATAGCAGTAACTTTAAAATGTACTGCAAATTAAGTTAGCCAAAGAGATAATCTTTACCAAGCTACTAAGAATAATTATTTTCCTAAGACATATTAATCACCACACCAGATATTAAAGACACATTTATTTAGCTTGTTCCATCACATATTACTTTGAAAAAGAAAAATAAACCAAATATTTTTTGAACTCACCAATTTATGGTGTACTTTGTTTTTAAGAGTTCCCTGAAAGATAAGTAAAATTTGAGTCAGCATAGTTCATAAATTTTCTAGGAAACCATATAATATTGCAGGTGGTCATTGAAGATAAACTCCAGAATTTTTCAGCATTAAAAATCTTTTCAGGTCGGGCCACAGTGGCTCAGCAAGCAGAGTTCTTGCCTGCCATGCCAGAGACCCAGGTTTGATTCTCGGTGCCTGCCTATGTAAAAAAAAAAAAAAAAAAAAAAATCTTTTCAGCAAACCAAAACATGAAAGTCTATACATATTTTCTCCTCCACTTTGAAGCATAATAAATACTGAGAGCTTTCTTGACAATTTATACACACTCATGCACACACACACACTCACACTCACGCAAATTATTCCTTTTGCAATAATGTTAATAATGTTAACTATTGTTTTAGCTTAGCTTTGTTTTGTTTTCTCTTTCCAAGTTGTGCTGGTTTGAAAGGATGTATGTACCCTATGAAAAGCCATGTTTTAATCCTAATATCATTTTGTAAAGGCAGCATTTTTTCTAATCCCTATTCATTATTGTATGTTTGAAATTGTAATTAGATCATCTCCCTGGAGACGTGATTTAATCAAGAGTGGTTGTTAAACTGGATTAGGTAGAGGCGTGTCTCCACTCATTTGAGTGAGTCTTGATTAGTTTCTGGAGTCCTATAAAAGAGGAAACATCTTGGAAAATGAAAGAGATTCAGAGATAGCAGAGAATGCTGTAGCACCATGAAGCCAGTGCTTTGAAGATGAAGAAGGAAAATGCCTCCCTGGGGATCTTCATGAAGCAGGAAGCCAGGAGAGAAAGCTAGCAGATGATGCTGTGTTCACCATGTGCCCCTCCAGATTAGAGAGAAGCCCTGACTGTGTTCACCATGCGCCTTCTCACTTGAGAGAGAAACCCTGAACTTCATTGGCCTTCTTGAACCAAGGTATCTTTCCCTGGATGCCTTTGATTGGACATTTCTACAGAGTTGTTTTAACTGGGACATTTTCACAGCCTTAGAACAGTAAACTAGCAACCTATTAAATTCCCTTTTTTAAAAGCCGTTCTGTTCCTGGTCTATTGCATTCTGGCAGTTCACAAACTAGAACACAAATTATGCTACAAGGCTTTTGAAGAGTAATGGTCTCTCATTGGGAATCATTTGTACTAAGTAAACCTCTGAAAGTCAAGAAAGACCTGAAAAAAATTAACTCAAATATCAAAAATCTTGGAATTGTGTCCTCTTCCTCACACTGGTTGTTCTGAAGTTACAAATCCAGTTTGTAGCACATCTCTAGGAACTGCACCTTAAATTCATCATTCATGAATGAATTTTTTTGCTCTAATTTAAGGTTGTTCTCACCAATAGAAGCTAATGTGATTTGATCCTGGCTTAGACTGATATGGAGAGTTTACTCAGGTGATACAGGGAAGAATGGCTAAACTCCGTGTGGGTCTGAACTAAGAAACAAGAAGATCCAGTGAGTCCATTAATGAACACTTTGATAATTAATGTTAATTTGTTCCATTATTGTAATATATGAATCTATCCACTTCCTTTCAAATTTTATAGTGAGTATAGATAGTTAATAGATAGGTAGATGAGAGGTGATAAATAGATAAATGTTTATAGATAAGCAATTGAAGTAAAAAGAGAAGAAATGAAACCATAAGTGAGTTATAAAGGAAAATCTGCCTATCAATAATTAAGAAGCATGGTGGTATGTGATGTAGAATAAATAATGTGTGCCACATTTTGTAAAATATAAAATACTTCAGAATGAGGGAGTGGTTATCCAGAGCACAAGACTATGAAGCTAAGATATTCCATGACATCCATATATCATGGATATATGATATATATATATATATATATATATATATATATGCATATATATGTGATCCTTTTTGCATTTCAATATAAAAGCATTTACTGTACAGACATTATTTTTCAGTTTGGGTAATAAAAATGGTGATTTAAAACATTAAACAGCATTTCTAACTGTGCCTTGTAGCTCATGAGGAACATTGAATGAATGCCAGCATGCCAACCAATCACAATGAGCTGAACTTTGAACAGCTCTTAAGAATATATATAATGAATAACAGATTTTAGCTTATTCACGGTTCTAGAATTTTTTCCAAACCTTTCTTTAAAACATGAAAATTGCCTTTAGTCTCCTTATTTTACAACTACAACCATTCCAGCATGGCAATGCTGGAGTATCACTTAGTATGTGGTTGTCCAAACTAAAACAAGCTGCTCAAAAAGAACACAAAGCCACGACTATGGGATATAGTCTCCTCCATGCATTAATCATTAAAAGATTCCCATTCAAAAGAAATTTATTTCTGTCCCAAAGTAAGTTGTTCATTTTTCCAATTGTTTTTTATCTTATAGACTTGTGAATGCCAAGAAAACAAAAATAACTCAGTCTCTCCATCAATATAATCCTTACTGACATTAAAGCAAATGTTTACTTAGAAACCATAAATGTTAGAGCATAAAACAAACAAACAATTAATCAATCCACTAATTCTACAAAGATATTGAACAGCTATAATTGCCAGAATGTATCGTAGGTGTTGAGAACACACAATAAACACATCAGCAAAGTCCCTGTCCTCAGGGCGCAAATAGTTTAGTTTCAGAAATACAAAATAGACACGTTAACCCATAACAATTTTTACTCTCTGAAATGTAGTATCTGATATGAAGAAAAATCAGGGTAAAGGAAAAGAGAAAGAAGGATGGAAAGAAAGAGCTATTTTAGAAAAGCTATTAAAAAAGTTATACCAGAGGTGATATTTGAATGGAAATTGTAATAAAGTAAGCCAGACCAGAAAAGTTGAGCGTGCAGGTAATCAGAAGGAGAATCACAAACACAAACTCTCTGATCCAGTAGTAATCTTGAAAAATTATTCTTAACTTGCATTTTTAAATGCTTAACATGTAAACATAAATCTCTCATTTTTGAACCTTCTAAGGAGGGGATTCATTAACATGCAGCACCATTGTCCCAAAATTAGTATGTGGGATTTTCACTCAGCAGGGAAAAGATAAGATTAATTTGATAGCCCTTGGAAATGTAGAGGAAATTAGCCACTAAACAGAAGAAGAGTGCTTACTCTGTACAAAAATCAAGTAAAATAAACTTTATTTATAATTCACTGCAATATCTAGAAATGTAAATTTACCGGTTAAATTAATAGCATAGCTTGAAGTTATGAACACTAGAAAAGCATAATCTTAATCCATCCCCGTGAGTGTGAACATTGTCATAGGACCTTTTTATGAGATTATTTCAGTTACAATGAGGCCCAACTTAATCAAGATAGGTCTTAATCTCGTTTTGAGAATCTTTTATAAGCAAGATGAAACTCATGCACATAGAGAGAAAGCCATGGGAAGAACCTAAAAGTCAAGAGAATAAATAGAAGCCAAGAGAAGCTACCATATGGATTGCCATGTGACAGGAAAACCAAGGATTTAGTATCACTGACAGCCAGGTCCACCACACGCCAGCCTCCAGGAGACAGCATCACTTTGATGATGCCTTGATTTGGGACACTTCCTAGTCTCAAAACCATTAGTTAGTAAATTCCTGTTTGTCTTAGTCTGGGGCTATGTTCCGCAGAAAAACATTTTCTTAAACATACTCCATTTCTGTTCATGTAAACCCATTGTAAATAAGATCATTTGGTGAGGTTGCTTTAGGTAAAGTGTAGCCCAAATGAATCAGGATGTACCTTGATCCTATTACTGGCATCCTTTACATACAGAAAGAAATTCAGATAGAGAGAAAATTGTGAGAAGCAAGAAGCTGAATATCAAGGAACATGGAATACAAGAGAGAGAACAAGAAATACCTCATTTGTTTTGCCATGTGACAAGTTAGACAGCCCCAGAACACCATTTGGGAAGAAATATGCCTTCCTGATGCCTCAGTTTTGGAATTCTCCCAGCCTTAAACCATTAGCCAATAAATTTCGATTGTTTAAGTCAGCCCATTGCATGGCATTTGCTTGAGCAGCTGAGAAAACGTGAACACCACCGTAAAAGAAGAGAGCAAATGAAACAAGGTTCTTTATTTACTAAGAATTTAATTAGTAGATTTAAATTTTTCATGTATTTGAATCTGATAATTCTCATTCTAGGAAACTAATCTAAAAATATAATAAATAAATAAATCAGGAAATGCTTTATAACAAGTATTATTTTCATAGTCAAATAATTAACACTCACAATGGCTAATATTAGACACATTGGTAAGTAAATTATGGTGAAGCCATGGTAGCAATTATTATGATGCCATTAAATATAGCATTTTCCCACATTATAATTATCTTTAATTAACAATACCACAGCCTTCATCTTAGGTAGCTGAAACATGTTATGAGGGTGACATCATCAAAATGGTGTTGTAAGACATTACCTGAAAAAGCCTCCCCATACATTCAGTGAATTAAAGGACAAATCTCACTTGTTTAGATCTATGGATGGTGGTAGAGACTGAAGAAGGACTCTGCAAGGGCTAAATCAAAAAAAAAAAGAAAACTGTCAGGTAGGAAATTTCCATCCAGACCCACTGGTCCATTCCTCTCCCCCTCGTTTATTCCTTGGGAGCTTGGGAGTCCCTCAGAGGCAGCAGCCCAGGTCCCTACACTGCAGACACTGCACACAGATTATATCATGACTTACATCAGTGAGTTAGAACTCCATGCATGTACAGGCACAGGGATCACAGTTTGCAGATGCCCAAGGCATAACACAAGCTGCTGGGGAGTGCTGCATACAAAAGAACCCCTAGAAAGGGGGAGGGAGAGACCATGGTAGGACTGTTGACAAGAACTATTGTGCTCTCATTCATTCCAGTTTCTTTTGGCAGGACCAAGTGAATGCAAAACAGAATTTTCTGGACTGATCATCTTTCTGGATTGACCCCCTCTAGCTCCCTGAGGTGAGAGACCCTAATGAAGATGAAACCAGAGACCAAAAAAGAAAACCTCCCAGAAATTTAAAAAAGGAGGAAGGGAGGGTTAATCTAAACTTCATAAGATAGGACAGATCCTAATAATTAAAAGACTAAAGAAACAGATTTGGTACCAAAGAAGTGGGATGCTGCTGCAGTTTGCAAACACCAGACATGTTGGACCAGGTTTCTGGATGGATAAGGGGAAAATTTTGGAGGAACTGTGATGAGAATGATGGAGAAGTCCTGAAGTGCTTGAAGAGACTGTTGGTATAAATGGTACCACTGCCAATCTGGACAAAGGGGGCCACAAAAGGAACAAACTGGAGTTTGCAGAGTGAGAACCATGGAAGCTCCGGTCTGAAGCCAAGAAACCTTGGCCAGGAGAGTGGACCCATCCATATACATGGAGAGGGTGAGTTTGCCCAGAAGGCAGAAGATGAGTCTCCCACCTCATTGCAGTGGAAGAGTTGTGCTGCCTCAGGTCTTGGAAAAGGTACAGCATGTGAGTTGGGAACTGGGGAGAGCCTGGCTGCCACCACATGGAGGGGTTGAGCATGTGCCCTGGAAATGGCAGAGAGCCCAGTTGTGGCCCTGATGCCTGGAGAGGGTGGAGCCGAGACAAAGGTGGTCTCCTCAATGTCCCCCAAGGTTGATTCATAAAGAGGCAGGCCACTGCATAGGCCCTTGGAAAGGATGGGACTGCCACTTTCTAAAACTGAAGGATAAATGACATTTGGCATTTGAAATTCAATGGTGTTTGCCCTGCAGGTTTTCAAAATTGTTTGGGTCTTGTGATTCCTGTATTCCTTCCAATTTCTCCTTATGGAAATGAAAACCTGTATCCTGTGAATGTCCTTCTTTGCATATTGTCACCAGATAACTTGTTTTGAGATTCATAGGTCCACAGCTAGAAGATAATTTTTACACTTTAATATTGTTTAAGGTGATGCATGTAGTTGCCAAGTTGACAAGGACATGTTGTAGTTAGATTCAGGTGTCAACTTGGCTAGGTGAAGGTGTCTAGTTCTATCGCTATGGACAGGAGCCAATGGCATGTGAACCTCATCTGTTGCTGATTGCATCTGCAGTTGGCTAGGAGGCATGCCTGCTGCAATGAAAGATATCTGATTTAATTGGCTGGTGCTTAAATGAGAAAGGTCAATGTAGCACAGCCCAAGCAGCTCAGCATACCTTATCTCAGCACTCACAGCTCAGCCCAGGCCTTTGGAGATGCAGAAAGGAATCACCCCAGGGAAAGTTGTTGTAACCTAGTGGCCTGGAGAGAAGGCCAGCAGAGATCGCCCTGTGCTTTCCCATGTAAGAAAGAACCTCAGTTGAAAGTTAACCTCCTTTCCTCTGAAGAACTATACATTAACTAAATAAATTGAAGACCAATTCATCTCTGGTGTGTTGCATTCTGGCAGCTAACAAACTAGAACACCAGTCAAAATTCCAGCAGCTTATTTTTGAAAATGGAAAACCCAATTATCAAATTTATTTTGAAGAGCAAGTGGCCCCAAATAGTCAAAACTATATTTAAAATGAAGAATTAAATTGGAAGATCCACTTCCTGGCTTTAAAGCTTATTACACAGCTACAGAGGCCAAACCTATGGTGCTGGCCCAAGGATTAACATTAAAACTAATGGAATAGAATTAAAGAGTTCAGAAATAGACCCTCACATCTTTGGCCAATTGATTTTTGACAAGGCTGCCAAGTCAACCCAATTGGGAAAGAATAGTTTCCTCAACAAGTGGTTCTGGGAGAACCGGCCATCCATATGCAAAAGAGCGAAGGAGGAGTGTGTAAGTGTAGTTCAGTGGTAGAATTCTTATCTGCCATGCAGGAGACCCAGATTCGATTTCCAGCCCATGCACTTCCCAAAAACAAACAAGCAAATGAAAGAGAGACCAAACAAAAATTCAACAAATGGTGTTACAATAATGGGATACTCATATGCAAAAAGAATGAAACGTGACCCCCACCATACAGCATACAAAAGAAAAAAAAGTGAAGGAGGACGTCTACCTGATACCAAGTATAAAAATTAAGAATGGTTCAAACATCTACATATGAGAACCAGTACTATAAAACTCTGAGAAGAAAATCTAGGGAAGTGTTTTCAAAATATTTTGCTAGACAACAGCTTCTTAACTTTATGACCAGAGAACAAGCAATAAAAGAAAAAAATCAATAAATGGGTCTTCTTCAAAACTTAAAACCTTTGTTTATCAAAGGACTCTGTCACAGAAGTGTAAAGATAACCTACTCAATGTGAGAAAATATCTGTAAGTCACATATCTGATATGAGTTTACTATACAATATATATAAAGAAATCCTATAAATCAACAGTGAAAAGACAACCCAATTTAAAAACCGACAAAAGAATTGAATAGACATTGCACCAAAAAAGAAATACAAATAGCTAAAAAGCACATGAAAAGATGCTCAACATCACTGGACATTAGGGAAATGCAAATCAAAACCAAAATGAGCTATCATTTCACCCCTGCTAGAATGACTCTATAAAATAAAAGTACAAGTGTTGGATATGATGTGGAGAATTTGGAACACTCATTCATTAGAGGGAATGTAAAGTGGTGTACCTGCTGTGGAAGACAGTTTATCAATTTTCGATGAAGCTAGGTATATAATTACCATATGACCTGGCAATCTGGCTACTAGGTCTATATATCCAGAAGAATTGAAGGCAGGGACTCAAGTATTTGCATACTGATGTTCATAGTGACATTATTCACAAGTGCCAGAAAATGAAGTTATCCTGAGTATCCATCAACCAATGAATGAATAAACAAAATGTGTTATATATATATACAATGGAAAATTATTCAGCCATAAAAAGGAATGAAGTCCTGATGCATGCCACAACATGCACTAACTTTGAAAACATTATACTGATTGAAAGAAGTCATACATAAAAGAACAAGCATTGTATGATCTTGCTGATATGAACTAACTATAATAAACAAACTCATATTGTCAGAATCTAGAATATGGGTTACAAGGGGGTAGATTGGGAGCAGAGAATGGGGAGCTGATGCTTAATTTATACAGAATTTCTATGTAAGTTGATTCTAAGTGTTTGGAAATGGATGGTGGTAATGGTCACCCATTATTGTGAGTGTAATTATTGGTGTTGAATTATGTATGTAGATATGGTTGGAGGGGAAAGTTTTGAGTCATATGTATTACTAGAATGAATATTAGAAGATAATAAAACATGGGACTGGATAACACGGTGAGCCCTGCTTTGGATGATGGACTGGGTTTAATAGTATAAGAATGTTCTTTCCTGAATTATAAAAAATGTATGACACATACAAGGTGATAATAATAAGGTGGGTGGTTTAATGGAAAAAATAAATATAATGTAAACTATGGATGATAGTTAATAGCACTATTTTTTTCCACATGGGCAGGCACTGGGAAATGAATTCATAGTACTATTTTAATAATTTTTCATCAATTGTAATAAAGATATCACACTAATGCAAAGTGACAACAACTGATGTATATATGGGAACGTTGTATTTTTTACATGAGTTTTCTGTAAACCTACATCTTCTCTAATTATAACAATAGTAGGATATATTTCACAGGCCTTTGTATTGGGTGTTTTAAACGAGGTATTCTGTGTAAGTTGCTTCACATGTGCCTAGAACATAGAATCTCTCAATAGATGATGACTACAACTGTTAAAAAAATAGTACAATTATGCCAAAATGCTATCATCAGTTGTAACAAATGTTCCATACCAATGCAAAGTGTTGATGGTGAGATGGTGTAAGGGACTCTTATATTTTATGCATGAATGTTCTGCAAATCCATACTTTCTTTAATAATTTTTTTTTTAATTCCCAAGTGAGGGACATTTTACAAAATAACTGACCAGTATTTCTCAGAATTGTCAAAAGCAAGGAAAGCTTGAGAAACTGTCATGCCTAGAAAAGTGAGCCCAAGTATACCTGATGACTACATGCATTGTGGTATTCTGAATGAGACCCTGGAGCAGAAAAGAGATGGTAGAGAAAAAATAAGGTACTCTGAATGACAGATAGACTTTTTAGCTATCTGTCACATTGATCATATACCAAAAGTGCATTAATAATGTATCAATATTGGTTTATTGATTGTAACAAGTATAGCATACTAATGCAAGTTGTGAGTAATAAAGGAAACAAAGGTATTACTTTTATAACAAAACTAATAAAGTTATGGGGTTAAAAACATGTTACAAATGGTATGTAATATCTGATTTCTATTTTCTAATAAAAATGATGCCTGGATAAATCATATCACCTAAAATAGATAAACTGTTTTAATCATAATATACAAAAATGCTCTTACAAATTGATAAAGGCAGCTAATATAATAAACTAAATGAACAAACCAAATGAAATGAAATTAAAGAACATAATCTAAATGAAATAAATAAAATAAATGAACAAACAATTCTAAAACAGAAATGAAAATTAAACAAAGAAAAATCTGCTTCTTTACGGTTTAGTATAAAAGTAGAGCAAACATGACATGCTCATTTTCATTAGACTTCAAAAAAATTTAATAACGTGAGAAGGAATGCAGAGAAAAGGGCCCTCTCACATATTGTTGGTGAGATTTAAAAAAAATATTTAGTAATATGCTTTCGATGCACTTACATTTTTATTTCATCATCCCACTTTTGAAACTCTGTCACATTGAAATAAATATATCAGCATATCTGTACAATGACATTTATTACAACATTGTCTGATTGGTCATAAATAAGGAAAGGATAAAATACATTAAGGATAGCATACGTACTATTTAATATCCTGCACCAATATAAAGTACTTTAGAGCCGCATGTGTATCAATATAGATGTAAGCCTTTGGTGCATTATTACAACAAAAAAATGCAGATAAATATATAATCCATGTTCATAATAAATAAAGAAAAATATTTGAAAAACTCAAGGTGCAAAGTGTAGCAGAATGATAATACATATTATTGCTTTAACTGGAAATGCAAAATATAAATTTCTAATAATGGCAGTATTTTAAATGTGTAAGAATTATATATATTCACAGATAATGTAACAGGCATAAAGTAAAATATTACTATGATAGGACTCTAGGAAAATTTTATTTTTGATTTGTTAATCCTTCAATTATATTCTGAAATAAAATCACGTTGCTATTAAACAAGCAGGACAAATGAAAGAAGAAAGTGACTCTTTGTTGAAGCACCTATGCCATTATTTTCCAGATAATTGATATGAATTCTTTTAATTTTTATTTATATATTTATCTATTCTTCAAACTTTCTGTAATTAACATATTATATTCATAGTTATAAAGAAATTACTAAGTTTTAAATTTATAAAAAGAAAAAATATTCATTTTGTTTTAAAGTTGGCAGTAACACAGAAATAATTGTCAAGACACTGAAAAGAAAGTTCTCCAAGTGAGACTTCCAAGCTGCAAAAATCCCAAGTCTGTATATTTAGAAATCATTCCAGTGAAAAAAAAAGTGAAGTTCTTACTGGGATTACATATAAAAAATGTGGAAAATGTCACATATCCAAGCATGAGATTGTTAAATATTATGGGACCATCCCTATGCAAATGACCAAAGGGCCAAGTATTGGAGCACTCTCTTCTTCCTCTAAACAAATAAAGGGAAAATCTGAATGAATACTAGAAATAAAGCAAGATTGTTGCATTTATATGCCATGAACTTCAACAAGGAGCCTAGAGTGAAGGATAACAGCACAGATTTCAGGTAAGTAGAGAAATCATAATCAGAGCATCACTTGCAACCTACAATTTACAGAAAGAAGACTTAAAGGCAAGGACAGAACTGCGAATAGATGGAGACCATATTATGGTAAACATTTTTTTTTTCATCTAAAAAGCAACATGCTCAAAAATAGATTCAAAAGAAGTCCCAGATATGTGCAGAAGTTGCAATAAACAGAAAGCTGAGAGTCAACAGGGCCTCTTGTTGGCACAGATGAATACACCTGATTCAAGGAAGCAACTCATATTGTTAGAAAACAAAAAGTGGGGGTGATTGAATCAAATTAACTAAGCAGAAAAGGCAATCTTCCTCAGAGAGGAGCTTTATGTTACGGGCAAAATTGTAGCAGAAATCAGGCCAGAGTTCCAAGTTGCTTGCAAATTCTAGGAGCTCTCATTCCTAGATAACCAGCTATTGATTCACCTTACACAGAAACAGGGTCCTTCCATTGATCACAATCACTGCCACCATAAGTCATAGACAGGTCAATAAAGAATCTCAAAATTACATAGAAGATCCCACCATGAGAAAAACCACACAGCATTTGAGGCAAAACAACACTAAGTGAAATATGATTGAACCAAGACCAAATGGATCAGAGTTAGTGGTGAAACAAGAAGGCAATTTAGAAGGCACTACAGTTAATATTTCAGAACAATTAGAGAGAACAAAGCTTCCATTAAACAAAAGTAGACTGTTAAAAACAAAAGAAAAAATTCAGAAATAGAAGGTAAAAACAAACACTAAAAAGCGTGGAAGACCAATATTTTGGAAGACTGAGCCAACATTTCCCCAATCTTTCCCTTGAGTTAATGACCCCAACATCTCCCCAGTTGCTAAGCATAAATCCCAGGAACCAGGCTTTGTTCTTTTGTTAACCTCATAGTCCACATCTGGTCATTAAAAACTGTTACTGGCTCCACCACCAAAACATATCCAGAATCCGGCCAAATATCACCATCAATGTTAACATAAAGATGTCCAAGACATTACCATCTCTTGCCTTGTTTGCTACATGAACTTACTGTCATTCTCCCAGTTTCTGCCCTTGGCTACTACAGTCGGTTGTCCACACAACAGTAAAGGTGATTGTTTTTCAAAGATGCAATCAAATCTTAACACCCCAGCTTTGTACACTCAAATTGCATCCCCCTGCTCTTCAGTTATTGCGGTGTCTATATAATATGAGCCTTGCCTACCTCTCTACCTTTTTCCCTTTCCCTCGCCCCAGCATTCACTGTTTACCAGTCACATTGACCTTATGTCTGTCACTTGTCTGAAAGCCTTTGCAAATACTTTCCTCTTCCTGTACTTTACTTTCCTTGGATTTCCATGTATTTGCATCCTTCACAGCACTGAGATATTAGCTGAATTACTTCTCAAAGAGGCCTTTTTAAACAGAGCAAAAACTCAGCCACTCTCTATCACATTGTGACTTCTTAATAGCTCTTATCATTATAAATTTATAGAATATATGCTTTTGTTCAGTTCTCTCAGCCTTGAATTATAACTTGAACTTTAGTAAGCAAAAATATGCCTTTATTCCATATCAGTGAACCCCAAATCCCTAGACTAAAACCTGGTATAAAAAATACAATACAAAGCTTCTTGATAAATGATAGAAAGGAATGAATTTTGGGCAACTTTATAAGTACAAAATAACAGCATTATATTTTGCATTTCTTTGATTTTATAGTAATCAAAACACTGATTTACTTTTTATTGGGTAAGTGATTATTATTTGCCTATTTTCAAAATGTTAATGCTCTTTCACCTCTTTTTTAAAGAATTGAATTTCTATAAAATAACATTTTATTTTTTATAGTTTGGGCTCTGAAGTAAGGCAGCCTTTGTATCCTAGCTGTATCATTCATCTACCATGTAATCCAAGTGAATTTATCTCCAATTCCCTTATCAGAAAATAGGAATAATAATTATGGCAGTGAATTCCTAGTGTTATTGTGAAGATCAAAGGATACAGTATAAATAAAGCACTTACTGTAATGTCTGGCACAAATTAGTGTTCAATTATTGTTAGCATTTCCTCTAAGATGCATATATATTCTTGCATTGATATCTCACTCTTTTAATTAATTTACCTTTATATTTTCATAACCTAATAAAATTGCCTTTATACTACTTATTTTTACATTATATTGCCCTTTCTTATACAATTTTTTTCAATTTAATTCTTGCCAATTTATTTGCTCATATGAACATCTAAGCATTTTATCAAATTCCAAAATGCCATCAGCTAAAGTATTTAAAACAATGATGATAATGCATTCTTCATAAAAATGAAACAACTCATAGTGAAAATTAAACCGATACTGAAGTTTATGATTAATAAATTAAAATGATAATGCCCAATATCCCACCAACTAAAATCAGCTTTTATTAATAGTAGATAAACATGATTTCATCCATCTTTATATGAATATAGAGAACACAGAGGAATATAAATAAAATGGAAAAATGGACATTAGATAAATAAAAATAGGCAAATATTTTTATAAAATGTGTGTCCTACATTGCATTTTATTTTAATAAAAATTGCTAAATATTATCTTCATTGCATTAAACAGTAGAAAAAGAAATGGAAAATTTCAGAGGTTTGCACATTTTTTTCACTATATGAAATATTACATCCTAAATTATCTTTCTACTCTTATGAAAATTCAATTATTCAAAATAATAGATTAGTGAAGACAATATTCTATTCCTTATTAAACTTCTTTTCACTTGTGAAATATCCTTCAAAGCAAGAATAAGCCTATTTAAAAAGCCATTGAAACAAAAAGGACTCCACAAGAATACTGAGGGAAAAATTGTAATTTTGATATTTGAAAAGGGAAAAGAACTACCTTTTGAAAATTAAAGACTGTTATATCAATCCCAGGCAAAAAACCCTGAGTCGAGAGTTTCAAGCATGGGTTACAAGCAACTAGAAAAAAAGTGGTAATCATTACCACGGGTTGACTAAGAACAAGTCTTTTTAGATTAAATGCAATTTTCTTTTTTGAAAGATTTACTAGGCTGGAAGGTCAGAAAAAAAGCAGTAGACAAAATATATCCAGATTTCTGTAAGATATGTAAAAGTTTCTTGTGTTATCTTTAAGAATGAAATGGAGAAATATGAGCTGAATTATTACACAAGTAGGTAAATTCATAATTGGCTGAACAACTTTACCCAGAGGTTTCTGATTATTAGATCACACTGATCTTGAGAATTCTCTTTCATCCTGTGCCTTAAGGTGACAATTTACCCAATGAATTCAATGAGTATCAGTAATGCATATTGATCAAATTTCTGAATGATACAAAGCTAGTATAGAAGGGAAAATTAAATCATATTATAAAGGAAATTAATCCAAATAGCTGTCAAAACAGCCAATATGATCTTAGCTTACACAAATAGAAACAAAATATATACAATATTTATAATGAAAGCTTTGATATTTCTGAATTCTGTTTAGTTCTGGGAAGTAAAATATAATGAAACATGAAAAATAAACAAATACTTCTAATAATTGCGATAACAATGATAATAAACTAATTCAGAAGACACTACCAAGTTCTTATAGGTAAATAAATAGCATTTCATACAATGAAGGTCTCCATGCTGTCAGAGAGGAAACTCTGAAAAATCATCTTAGTTGTTTCACATGTTGGAAGATTTTCTTTTTCTTTCTTTCTTTCTTTCTTTTTTTTTAACATCGGGAGGCACCGGAAATCGAACCCAGGTCTCTGGCATGGCAGGCGAAACCTCTGCCACTGAGCCACCATTGCCTGCCCATGTTTGAAGGTTTTTAATGGGAAAAGATAAGAACCGTTTTTAAAGCCAAGTAAGACTAGAGCCAGCTGACAAAAGTATCAGTGGAAGACATTCTGGACTGACTTTCCCCCACAGAATCTTTGACAAATTAGCAAAAACCAGCAGAGCCATCTTTGTCAGAACACCAGAAAACAGTTAAAGGGTTGCAGTAACTGAGTGAGTGCCAAATTAAGAAATTGCAGCCTTAAAAACTGTAGGAGGAGCTTGTTAGCTTGTGGTGCACTTACTGGTGCCTCCTTCTCCCACTCCCCGCAGCAGGGTGGAGCCATCCTGCACTCCCATTAGGGTTCTCTGACCTTTTCCAGAGGAACTGAGTAAGCCCTAAATTCATACTGCAGTGCCTGTATGTCAGTGCTAACTTATCATGTGGAAACATGAAAGACTGAACCAGAAAACTTGTCTTGGGCTCACCCTCCTAGAACTTGTTTTGCAGGCAGAGCAGTTTGCAGACAGCAAAAATCATGTAGGAAAGAAATTAAGACAAAGCAATCTGAGAAAAAAGATGATTTGTTTTAAATAATACAATAGAGCATATGAGAGGGGGACAAGTGTATTTCCTAAGGAGTAGAGATGGCATTAAAATTCCAGTAGGGGAAGTTCCTAGGGCCACAAAGCAAGCAAAAACCCAGGACAATATGCAAGCTCAGAGAAGATGGAGAGAACTCTGCACTTCACATTCACCTCAGACTGATCTTCTTAATAAGAAGGCTAAACTCTGAAGGAGGATACCAGCCAACACAGAGCTGATTTGCAAAGACTTTGAAAGGTTTTTTATATATATATTTTTGTTTGTTTGTTTGTTTTTGTCAGATCCCAGCATTTAAGGAAATCTCTGTCATATCACTATACAAACTTAAAGGAAAGACGGTGCAGGGACTAAGTTCTAGATACATACTTAAAAATAGTAAAGTATAACGGTGTGCAAGCAAACATTACAACACAAAATACAGGAAATAATGATCCATCCAAAGGGACAAGACAAAAATAAAGAAACCATCAACAGAGAAGACAAGATTTGGTTATATACCAGACAAACATTATAAAATATGATCCTCAATATACTCAAGTTAAAGGAATACACAGAGAAAAATACTAAGAACTAAAGGATAGCAAGAAGAAAGTGAATGTATGATATGAGAATCTCAATAACCAGAGAAAATTTTTGGAAGAGCTAAACAGAAATAATTGACCACAATAACTAAAATGAAAATTTCCTAGATGGTCTCAAAAGCATATTGAAGATAGTGGGGAAAATGTCATGAGCTCAAAGACAAGATAACTGAGATGATCCAGGCTATAAGTAAAATGAGAAAAAGAATGGTTAAATGAACACTATCCAAGATGGCACCTCCAGGAGCTGGGTACAGGTGGCCAGCAGTGAAGGGCAGCCTGGGTTGGCCTTCTGGTTTCAGGGTCTGGGGACCATTTGGCCAAATTCTCCCCACTCATGGCTCCCCTACAATGCGTACAAGAAACCAGAGCAGTGGCTTCTGAGAATAGTGGGCAGTTTTGGAAGACGAGCACCAACCTGCTGGGGTACATCCAACCGGTGAAGAGAGCACAGCACCCTCCACTCACCAAAATTTCATTAAAGAATGGTCAAAAGTCATTGTTCCTCTGAAGTATAAGAAAGCCTTCAGTTTTCATGAGTTTTCCCAGAATACCACTGGTGCTTGGAACATCGATGGTAAGAAACAGGACTTTTCCTCACTTCCTTTCCAAATTTTGAACTCTGCTTTGGCAACGGCAGCCCAGGTGCTGGAAAACCAGAGTAAGCTGAGGATGAAACCAGAATGGTCCGAGTCAACAACACCTGAAGTTCCTAACAACTACAAGGTCATAAATCTAGCCATGATGCTCAGCTGTCCAGAAACTCCAGTGATACATACTGGCTCTACAAATAGCAGTCACTTCCTCTCCAACCTATCATTCCCATTTTCTCTTGGATCTCAGACAAGAATGTTTCTGGGGTTCCCCCTGAGTGTCTAGGATAAAAATCCACCCAGAAAAATTTCATTAGCTTCTCTCCAACTGCAATAATGACTCAGATGAATCGAGGAAGTGCAGCTGGTCAGGATTTACAGGGAGGTTTGTCCTTAACCTTGACACTCTGGGCAGGCTATCTCCCAGCAAACACTGAGAGAAGAAAATTCACTCTGCAATGGAAGCAGGAGGATTGCAGGAGGAATATTTCGGCTTTATTGAGCAGTGTCGTGACTTGAAATAAGGAGCTTCACCAGGATACCTGCAGACAGATTCACATTGATCTTCCAAGGATGAGTGCGCTCATTCCACTGTTCCAGCAACCACTTGCACAGGATAGCTTCAAAATAATTATATTTATTTGGGTCATGTGATACTTTGCCAGTAAATATATCCAGAGAATTAATGACCTGGTCACTCCAATCTTTGCTATGTTTCTCTAAGAATATGTGGAAGAGATATAAAGAACCTTGATATGCCCAACTTGTCTCGACATGTGAAGTATTGAAGCTGACAGCTTTTCAAATCCAGGATAACTATACCTTTGCACAACCAAGGATCCAAGAGAAGGACAAGGCATGAGAGGAATTAGTCGGCTGGGGTCACGAGCATTTACATTATCACTTCAGGAGGTATGAAGTTGAATATCTACAGTTTGCCTTTCATTGAATGAACTGCTTATGCAGGAGTATTCACTTCACTGCAACACCTGCCTGTAAGACACATACAGTTTGAACCAGGATTCTCCCATTTCTTTCTCTAGTGTGTGCAGCCTTCCGTGATCAAGTAGAGGAAAGGGATCCTGGATGAGGATGACTTTCAGATTAAGTTCATGCATTTAGAGCAATAATATCTCAGAAATGATATGCCCTTCTCAGTGCATCCTATCCTGAGGGTCTATTCATGCTGCTACAGACTCTACCTATCATACTTTGGGACAATGGAAAGATTGGGCTGCTTCTCCTTAAAATATACAGGCTCTAATACATAGTTACCAATGACCTTAATCATAATCACTAATAGGTGCTGTCTCCCACTGGGACCCAGGTTGCCCCATGTCTCGTGGCAGTCTGATCACATGCTATGTGAGCAGTGGACCCTGGTCAGGAATTATTCCTGCTATAAAAAAGCTCACATCCGCCACCCAGGTCTTAACTTTCTGGGGTGCCTGTCCATCACTCCATGTCTCTGGGTATATCTCCTAAACCAGTCAGTATTCTATGCCACGTGGATGGGCCCAGCTCTGGGAGATGACAGAAAAAGAGGGACAGGGTTGTCTACCCTTTAAAAGAAACTGGACAAAAGAAGGGGAAAAGTAAAATGTCTCAACTCACATTGTCCCTACATGGCCTGGCTATCTCACCTCCCTATGCCAACTGATACTATTGCACTAGAGCTTCCTGACATAGTTTGATTTGATCACAGGTCAAAATGCCTTATATTTAAAACTCTTGAACCCTCCCCTCTCTCCCAAGTCTTAGTTCTTTTTCTTTTGCCCTAGACTGAGCCAGTGAGGGCCAGCTTTTCAAGACCATTGTTCTCAGATGGGGGAGGCACTGATGCTTTTAATTCTGGGAAGATAACTACATCTAAGGGCTAGGATTTTTTTTTCCTTCACTCACCAGATGTTTCTTTATGTGTAAGAGACAGTGTGTGTGAATGCATACATGCCCACTAACATTTAGGTATATGTCTGAATTTCTGTCTCTACACTAGTCCCACCAAAACTATCTGGGAAGGGCTCCAGTGACCAGGTATACAAGTGTTCCTGGAGAAGGAACAGGCAGGGGGAAAAGGAAAGACCTTTTAACTTTCCAAATCCTTTTTCCATGATGACCCATTCCATGATATTATGTGTGAATTGCATTATTATGTATATGGGTAAGGATGTAAAATATATGTTCTCTTTGTAGCAGAAATTGTTTTATATTTATAATGGGCATCACCATGTGGAAACAATCTAGATCGCTGGCATATATGAATTTGCCAAGCAAGTGCTTCAGTGATCCAGATTGGTTTGGGGTGACCTCCTCTGAGGGATGTGGAATGGTTGTCTGCTAGAGTGAGTATGACTCAGAAGACGGAACTACTGTTAAAACCAGTGGAAACTACCCAAAGCATCAATGTTTCAGGGTTTTTCTCCCCTCCCCTTTTTTCTCACCCCTCCCTGGGCCTTTCTGCAACAGCTTCCCTGATCCCTTCCCCTCTTCAGTAGAAAAGGATGCGTGGAAAGAGCTCTCTCTACATTTCACCCACAGCATCCACTCAGAGAAGGGACTGCAAAGTTGACCCTTTACATATGATTTAGCTCCTGCCTTTTCCTCAGAATTTAAGGAGGATTTTTGTTCTTACATTTTTAAATCAACATTTTAATCAGCACAGAAGCTAAGACTGACTAGTCAATGCCAAGAAAAGGAATAGGGTTTCCCTAGGGTTAGGGGCTCTTCTCCACTCTATCACCATCATACTTACACAGCTCATCCTGAGATACATGTTAGATTTGGGGGAGTTTTAGTGGGGAAAGTTGGGGGGAGGGTGCGGCAAGCAGCTGTCATCTTCTTGGGAAGCCAAGCAGTGTACCCAGTGGATGATATCTTGAGCTTTATTGCCAAATAAGTCCTGCCAGTATATGTGAAATTTCTTATCTCTGGTTATTTCTCAGGCATTCTTCTTTTCCTTTTCCTCTTTGATGTAACTCAGTAATTTTCTTCACAGAGTGAGAGGGTTTGTGACCTACCCTCAAGTGTACTAATTAAAGAAAGATACTTGTGTACCCTTGTAATGGTTTTATTTTATTTTATTTTTAGTTTTTATGTTTGTACAAGAAATTGTGGATAAAGCAAAAGAATTGTAAACAAAAATATCGTATACTTTTATCCTCAAAAATGTGAAAAGAACCTCAGATACCTATAGGACACCATCAAGTATATATATATATATATATATATATATATATATATATATATATATATATGCATTATGGAAGTCCCAAAAGAAGAAGAAAGAGAGAAAGGTGCAAATCAAATATTTTTTAAATGATGGCATAAAACTTATCAAATTTAATGAAAGATATCAATAGGCATGTTCAAGGCACTCCAAACAGGATAAGCTAAAATAGTACCCTATCCAGACACATAATAGTCAAATTGTCAAATCCCAAGGACAAGGAGACAGTTCTGAAGCTGAAAAAAACCATAATATATTATGTACTAAATGAACCCAAATAATATTAAGTGCTTATTTCCCTTCTAAAATCATGGGGGCAAAAAGGCAGTGAAACAACATATTTAAAGTATTGAAAGAAATAAATTGCCAAACAATATTTTTATATCCAATGAGACTGTCTTTCAAAAAATGAGAGATTAAGATGTTCCCAGATAAACAAAAGCTGGGGAAGTTTGTCACCACTAGATCTGCCCTATAAGCAATGCTAGAGAGGGTTCTTCAGACTGAAAGGGAAGGATGCTAGACAGATATGATAGAGCCCCAAAATACATGATACAAATAAGGACAGACTTAAGGGAAAGAAATAGACTGGTATATATTAGTAGTAGACCTCAATATACCATTTCAACAATGGATAGATTATCTAGACAGAAGATCAGTGAAGAAATAGAAGATTTGAACAATACTATAAACAAGAAAACCTAAAGACATATATAGAACACATCATCCAAAAGCAAAACAATACACTTTCTTCTCCAGTACATATGGATCATTCTGTAAGATAGATCATATGTTAAGTCACAAAACAAGTCTCAATAAATTCCAAGACACTGAAATAGTCCAATATATTTTCTCTGAACATAATGGAATGAAGCTAGAATCAATAAAAGAGAGACTAGAAAATTCCCAAATATGTGAATAAAAGAAGAAATCATAAGAGGAATTTCGAAATGTCTCAAGGCAAATGAAAACACAAGCATAAGACACCAAAACTTATGGGAAGCAACAAGACACTGCTGAGAAAAAAATTAGAGCTATCTAAATCCTTACATTAAAAAAGAAGGATGTCAGATCAGAGACCTAACCTTATAATTGGAGTATGTAGGAAAATCAGGGCTAACTAAACCCAAAGTGAGCGGAAGGAAGAAATAACAAAGGTTAGAAGAAAAATAAATGAAATAGAGATTAAAAAACAAAACCAAAAGTTGGTTCCTTGAAAAGTTCAATAAAATTTACAAACCTTTAGCTAGACTAACAAGTTGAAATAAAAAAAAAGAAAGAAAAGAGGAGGTAAACAACTAAAATCAGAAATGAAAGGATAGAATATTTCTGCTGAACCCCACAGAATTAAAATGGGTTATAAGAGAATACTATGTACAACCTTACGCCAATGAATTAGTTAACTTAAATGAAAAGGAAAAATTCCTAGAAATACTACTTACCCTGACTCAAAGAGAAATAGAAGTTCTCAACAGACCAATAACAAGTGAAGAGATTGAATCAATATTACCACTAACAAAAACTCCCAGCAAAGAAAAGACCAGAAACAGATGGCATCACTGGAGAATTTTATCAAACATTCCAGTAAGAATTAATACAAGCCCTGCTAAAATTCTTCCAAAAAATGAAGAAGAGTCCTTCTTAATTCATTCTATGAGGTCAACATTACCTTAGTACCAAAGTCAGATGAAGATACCATATGAAAAGAACAGTGCAGACAAATATTCCTTATGAATATAGATGCAAAAACAAAAATCTTCCTCCAAATACTAGCAAACCAAATCCAACAGCTCATTAAAAGACTTACACACCATGATCAAGTTGTATTTATCCCATGAGTGCAAGGGAGATTTGATATAAAAAATTCTGTTAATGTAAAACACCACATTAATATAATGAAGGAGAGAACAGCCATCTCAGTTGATGCAGAAAAGGCATTTGACAAACCCAGCAACCTTCTTGATAAAAAAAAATCTTAAAGATCTAGGAATAAAAGAAAATTTTCTCATCATGATAAACGTATATATGAAAAATCCACAACTAACCCACACTCAATGGCAACAATTGGAAGCTTTTCCCTAAGATGACAAATAACACAAGGATGCCTACTGTCACTGCTGCTGTTTCCCATTTTACTTGCAGTTCTAACCAGAGTAAATAAGCAAGAAAAAGAAATAAAAGGCATCCTAATTGGAAAGGAAGAAGTAAAATTTTCCCTACTGGCAGGTGACATGATCCTATAAATAGAAAATCCTGAAAAATATACATCAAAGCTCTAAGAGTTAATAAACAAATTCAGCAAAGTGGCAGGATACAAGATCTACTTGGAAAAATCAATAGAGTTCTATATGTTAGTAATGGACAATTTGAAGGAGAAATCAAGAAAAAATTCAATTTCCAATAGGAACTAAAAGAATTAAATATATAAAGATATATTTAACCAAGGATGTAAAGGACTTCTACACAGAAAACTAAATTTTTATTATTTAAACTAAACATATGCATCATCCTTATGTGCAATTATCCTTAGAAATAGTCATGCTCAAATATTAAGGAATCCTCATTGACCTACTGCTCTCTTATAATGGAAATAGAAAGCAACATTATTAACCAAAGCTAGTGAAAATGTACACATGAATCATCATCATCCTTGCCAAATCCAAAGTATTTAAGGAAGAGGACACAATTTTGTTTCACATTTTGGTGTTTGGTAGAGCTTGAAAGATCATGAAATTTTTTTTTTAATAGTATTCATTTGAAGAATGTGTAAGCTTTCCAGGAAAGAAGTTGAAACCTGATTCATATTTAGCCTCAACATCTTGAAGTGGTGAAGACTAGAAATGAAAAATCAAAACAAAATTAATAGGTTGAGGTCATAAAAAATTACCAAAAGATTTCACTCTGATAATGGAAAAATTGAAGCTTGGTTAGTTAGCTTATGAATCATGCTGCTAGCCAAATGTGAAATGCTCATAGTAGTAATTGTAATATAATAGTGATTCTCTTGGCCTTTTGTTTATTTTTTCATAGCTTGGATTCTTTCTGTTCATTAAAATCCAGTTTGTAATCATTGCCCATAGTTCGGTTTATAGATATATAATTGTTCATAAAGACGCTTGCTCAAAATGCCCATACTTTATTCCTTTTGCTAAACAATCCAGATAAAATCTTTCAGTATTGTTATTTCATTTTATTCTAAATAACACAGAGGCATCCCCTATTTTCCTGATGATCTCATATGGCTATTTTTATTTTATTATTTTTTTTTTTTTTAGGTGCGTGGTCCAGGAATCGAACCCGGTTCTCCCGCATGGAAAGCAAGCATTTTACCATTGAGCCACCCATACACTCCTCATACATCTATTTTTATTCTTCTAGTTTGTTTCTGATAATGACATATAGGACAATTATCAAAAATAATTTTAATGCTTTGATCATGCCTACTGGCAGTAATTTATAATGGTAAATTGAATATAATTAGAAGTATATTTACATATAGTGTATACAGATAATTTAACCTACTTCCAAGGCAATAATATCAATGAGGAAATTTACAATCTTCTAAGCTATGCAAGAGATATCAGGACAGTAACCCAGATAATTATTTATATGGAATTCAGAGTAAGAGTTAATGCTTGTTGCTGATAAACTATCAACTTTATTTCCTTTTTTGCTATCCCTCTATGAAGACTGATATGTATGTATTTTAAGGACTTCTGATGACCTCATGCCAGCTCTCTCCATAGTGGCACACATCTGGTCCATGGGGAATATACTTTCATCCCTTGCTCAGGCTAATTTTGGAATTTCAAAAGACCGCAACACAGCAGTACTCTCCTGGTTTTGCCAGTAAAACCTTTCCGAGGACTTATTTCTTAGTTCTCTGAGTGTTCCCTTTGAACACCTAACTAAAGGTTTGTACATGGACATAAGCCTTGTGGGTTTGACCAAGTCCTCAGAGAAACAGTTGCTAAGATGGTATTTCCTTAAGGGAATTGTGCATGGGGAAATGGAGAGGGTGCTGTGTATCCTGGAAGAGGCTTCAGCCTTGATGCCATTCTGAGCAAAGGAGAGGAGAAAAAAATGAGTGGAATAGTTATAGACTACCCATAGTCTAAGAAAGTTTTGCTAAAGCCATAAAGGAACCCTCAAGCCACAGGCCATGAGAGGAGTCCTGTATCTCCTAGGAATGGGTCTATCAGTATCCCTGTCCAGTTCAGTCACTAACATTCACACAAACCAAAGGGTGGCCAATTATATTTCTTTCATTTGGAGGTCTTCAAGGCACACTCTCATGTCTGCCACATCTCCTTTGTTCTCCAAAATGAACTCAGAACATGGAAAGAATTCTTCTGCAATAAATCTCTTCGCTATCATTCTCTACAATATTCTCTCTCTTTATCCATACTCTTACTCTTCATTAATTCGAAGTGTATAAAGGGATTCAAGAGTCATGGAACAGGATTTTTCCATTCCTTTGGAGAATCTCTATATGATTGCTTGCTGTTGATATTCTATATCCATTTTTATCTGGAGATCTCCATTTGATTTCAATTTAACATACTATATCATATCTATTCCTGAATCTTCTGAAAATAGAAACTGGTTAGTTTTTTTCTTCAGCATTGAAACTTATAATAAAATAAATATTATTCAAAAATTATTATGATGAGAACACATATTAGGGTACTCAGAGAGCAAATAATGGTATTCAATATACTTATTAATTAAAGACTTAGGAGGACAATACATGAACACTTCTGTTTGTTTGCTTGTTTGTTTTATATTATAGAACTCTTGTATCAGTAAGAATTATAAATTCAAAGGGAGTACTGGAAGAGTGGGTTTACATCTTATCAATGCATTCTTTCTCCTTCAAATGAATATTTTGGAAGAAGCCGTTTCTTCATTGCTTTTTTTGCTCTCACCTATGAAAAATATTGATTTTTATGCAATTTTGCAAATGCAAATATATTCAATTCAGAAACTAGATGAGAAAGCAATTGAAAATAACTTATTTTAAATGTTAAGAAGCTAATGTGTAACACATGAGCTCCTTGTAATCTGAACTAAAATAAATGATTGGTTTTGCAAAAAAAATCCAAGTTTGTCAATTTTCAAAAGCTAGCCCAGGTTACAGTAAATTGACAGAAAGAAAATAAAACCAAAAAATGAATTATTTTTGAACTCTGTCATCTTAATATCTAGGGAGACTTAATACCTCATTACAAAGTTATTGATTTTGGTGCACAGAGCACAGAAATTGTATATTACTTTACCAAGGTAATGACATGTTTTGAACGGAATCTGTATTTAAGCTAAGCAGGTTTATTTGAGTGCATAGAACATGAAACAACTTCCTAAATTACTGAACGATTTCTAATAATTCCAAAGTAGAAAGCATGACACTTTTCCAGCATTAAGCTTTACATTTAGGTTGAAGTCAAATTTAATAAAGTGTTGTTGGATTATTTCTAAACTCTAATCCAAAAACAGATTCTGGTCAAGTGAATCAGTGTAATTTGCTATCTGATCATAATGACTGACATTTCAGGGGCTCATCGGGCTGCATTCCTTTATTCCTTAGGACAATTCTATAAGTAACCTTCTAAAAATGAATTACAACTCAAATATTTAATAATGAAATTTGACAGAGCTGAATTTCCAGGTAGTTATAAAAAATTGAAGATGTTCATCTTTGTAAATTTAAATATCAATAAGGAAAAAGCTCATTGCAAAAACAAGCAAATGGATAACAAGCAAAAGAAGTGAAATTTTCCATGTGGATAGGGAGATAATCTCAGAAATGGGGAATGAGGGGAAAAAAGTGTTTTCTCTTTCTGAAGAGAATGGAATAGCTTCTTGTAAACCAAGCTTCTAGTGCGAACAACAAGAAAAACTGGATAAAAATGTAAAAATCTTCTGTTTAAGAGCATCAGAAAGCTGCTGAGGCAATAAGAACTAAAAAACAAGTTCTGAAGAAGAGAGGTTCAGTTTGGTGATTTTCTGCATTTCCCTAGAATAATTTGCTGATGCTAGTTATGAGACATGAGTTGAAGAGCCCAAGATTTGGCTGGATGGAGGGCAACTTCAGTGGAACAGGAGAGACCAATAGAATTTTTGCCATCTGGTCACCGAGCAGGGACAAAGTTGGAGAAGTGATGGGCCAAGATCTTGGTGAGGAAGGATGAGTAGAGAACTGAACCAGAAACAGTCAGGCTAACCCTCAAATTATTTATTCAATTCTGATGCTTAATCTGAAAAGTGAACCCAAAAGTTTTCTGCTTCTTAAGCACTCCTCAACTTGAGTTTAGGACTTACAAGAGGGAGTATCTCTGATGAACAAACCAAGTTTTCAGTTGAAATTCTTGGAAGTTTTCACCTTAGAAATGAATGAGTACCAGAGGTACAAGAGCCTTAGGGAAATGACTACTCAGTCTCAACTCAGCTCAGCTGCCATGTTATCTGCCCAGCAAAGGGAAAAGTGAATAATTCCTAGAGGAATTAACATTGTAGTTTATTTTAAATATACCGTGTTGAGTATTCAATTAATGATTAGGCAAAAACCTAGGAGATGGTTGATAAAAATATTAGTGAAAATATTTTAAAATAGCTAAGAATAATAGGTCAAATAAAATAGACATGGATAAAAAGATGGAGAATTTCACCTAGAGAAATAGTATTTATAAAACAGATTTAAATGGAAATTCTAGAACTGAAATTGAAATATCTAAAATTAAGCATTTAATAGGTGACTTTGACAGCAGATAAGACATAAACAGAAAAAAAATGTGTGAACTGAAACACATATCAATAGGAAAGTTCCAAACTGAAACGTAGGAGAAAATAATGAAAAATACCAAAAAGATCATGAAAAGGTATAATACACATGCAGAATTCAAGTTCCAATAAGAGAAAAGAGAGAAGATTGGGACAAAATCTATTATTGAAAAATATGTCTGCAATTTTCCAAAACTGGTGGAATACTTCAAGATATAGATTTTAGTTTCACAATGAACTTTAAGCAAAATAAATACAAAGTAAACCACACATAGGCATATGAGGTGGTTTGAAACTCTATGAACCCCAGAAAAACATGTTCTTCAATCTAATTCATTCCTATAGGTATAAACCCATTGGAAGCAGGGTCTTTTTTTTTTTTTAAGGGAGGAAGGGAAGGAAAGACAGAGAGAAGGAAGGAAGGATGGAAGAAAGGGAAACATCTTTAAACATTTTCTTGTTTTATTATATTTTGTTTGTTTGTTTGTTTTTTTACATGGGCTGGGGCCGGGAATCGAACCGGGGTCCTCCGGCATAGCAGGCAAGCACTCTTGCCCGCTGAGCCACCGCGGCCCGCCCGGAAGCAGGGTCTTTTGATGAGGCAACTTCAGTAAAGGCGTGACCCGCCTCATTCAGGTTGTGATTTAATAGCATTGCTGGAGTCCTTTATCAGTGGAATGAAGAGAGAGACCAGGAGTTGCAACTACCTAACTTGCCATGTGATAAAGGAGCCAAGCATTCATAGCAGTCAGTCTTTGGGAAGGAAGAATTGTCTTGATGCCTTGATTTGGACATATTCCAGCCTCAACCATTAGAAAATGAATTCCCACTTTTTTTTTTAACCAGACCCATTTCCTGATATTTGCTTCAAGCAGCCTAGGAATCTAAAATAGCATATAATAAAATCGTTGAAAATTACAGACAAAGCGAAAATCTTAAAAGTAGTGAAAAGAGGATAAACATGTTACTTTTGATGAAGCAAAAAATAATTGACACCTAAATTCTTAAAAAAAATGAAAATGAGTGAAAAGACAATGGAAATACTTCTTTAGAGTCTCAAAAGGAAAATTATTATCAACCAGGATTTCTCTACCCAGCAAAGATATTCTTAAAAATAATGATCAATTAAATATATGTTCATGCAGGCAAAAACAAACAGAATTTTTTTTGCCAACAAAACTGAACTAAAAAAAAGAAAGAAAGGAATTCATTAGTCATAAAGGAAATGATTCCAGGAAATGTAAGTACAAGAAGGAGTAACCAGTAAAGGAAAAGTTGAGGTAGATGAGTATTGATAAGATAAGATAATGATGATGATGATGATGATGGTTTATATAGTTGTAAACATATGTAGTTAAAATTCATGAAAATAATGATGTAAAATGTGAGCAGTTGTATATGCAGTTTAAGTGTTTTATGCCTCTATCATTATAGAGGAAGTACTAAAAGTAATCATTTGAATTAGATTGTAATGTTTCAAGGAAAATTTAAGGGGGAAAAATATAATTATAAAAAAAGCAGCCCCTAAAAGCAGATTAATCCCAAAATAGGCAATAAAAGAGATAATGAAAACATAAAACAAGTTGATCAAAAAGAAGATAAATGGTAAGCTGGCATATATGAAGCCAAATGGGTCAGTAATTAAGTTTAATGTAGATGAACAAAATACTCAAGCAAAGAATAAGCGTATTAGACAAGATGTAAAACAAAAAATAAAAGCAGCTCAACTGTCCTAAAGAGAAATGTCTTAACATAAGCATATGAAGAGATTAAAATTCAAAGGATGGACTAAAAGGCATATGAAGCCAACACAAAGTAAATGAAAATTTAAGTGGCCATATTAATTTCAGAAAAAGGCAACTTTAAGGAAAAAGCATTCCTAGAGATAAAGAGTGAAGTTTCATACTGATAAAGGGCTGCATCAATGGGGAAAATATGACCATTCTAAATCTCTATGCAATCAGTACATAGGTTCCAATATATATGTTCCCATTCACAAACTTCAAGAGCTGCTAAAAGTCGCAACCAAAAATAAGATCAGGAAAGATATAGAAAATCTGAACGACGCAATTAATATAATTGACCTAATTGTGTCGTTGTGTACTATACACTAAATGAAAAAATTCAAATTCTTTTCAGGTGCACATGAAACATTTGCTGAAATGATAGGAAATGATCTTTGTCACATCAAATTTTACAATCTTACCAAGTGTTTCATGCTCAATCTGCCAGGTACTCTAGCAGAACTTCTATTAATTTAGGAGTACATCTTGGGCAAGAAAAATGCATAAAATTCTATGACATTTTTCCATCCAATAAGCTAATGTTGCTCATGCAATTAAAGAGGACTGAAGACTTAATGATAATTGTTTCATATGCTGCTCTTTTTACTAGTGAAGGTCGATGCTATTTCTCTTACTTTAAAAAGAATATCTGCACATAAGGATGAAGTAAAAATATGTTTTCTTTTAAACGTGTAAAGTTTACTTCCAAGTACTTATATTGCTGGCCGCATCTTTTAGCTTCATATATATAATTTATATCACCTCAAACAGAAATTCTTCTTAATGTTGACAGTAGAATTAATGTGCTTCTCCGGCAGTTAGCCCAACTCACCATTAATAATGTCAAGTTCATGGGGTCTACTATTCATTGGCCAATGCGTGTTTTATCATGCTATGCCTATAATAAGCCTCTAAGCTTAGCTGAGCATTTATAAAACGTGTGTGGCGAAAATGTAAAATGTAGATGGCTCAGCACAAACAATTAGAAAAGACTGCCCAAAGAGCGTGCCCTCTGAATCAATAGCATCATCTTTGTTTAATAAGTACAGCCCCTTGATTTATCTGAAAAGACTCAGATGCATCCCTCATTAAGGGAAGACTGTGCTGCAGGCTTTGTTTACTTAGAAAACCAAATTGGAGGAAATGTTGCTAGGCTGCACTTGTATGCGGTCCTAATAATTGCAAGGAGCAAAAAATGACTGCAATCCTTGACAAAACTAGGAATTATTGCGTATGAAATAAATTATATATAAAAAAATCAAACCAGCTCAATTTTAAGAAAACTTCATAATTACTCTGTCTTAAAATAATAGTCTGAAGGATGGCATTAATACAAGATTCACTGAAAATGAGTACAAAGCCGCAGTATTATTGCTTTAGGACATTCCAGGAGCAAAAGTGTCGTCAATGATGAGGAATTCAGTGTATTAAAATGTCAGGTTTTACAGAGTTTTAAGAACCTGGTAAAATGGCAAAATCAGACATGTTAGTCTGAATGAAGGTATATTTGATATATAAGGCTGATAATTAGGCATAATATATAATTCACACATTGTCCCGAGAATTAAGTTCACATATTCATCTCTGGAAATGCATGGATTTAACTACAGCCCGTTTTGAATTTTATGGTTCTAGTTCTTACGTGTCTTTGGCTGGTGCACAGAGATGTGGGTAAGACTTGACATTTAATTTTTAATTAGTTACTTTGCTAAGTATCTTGCCTAAATGTACTATAGAAAAAGGAAGTAAATGCTTCTTTTACTAAAATGTCATTATTTTTCACAAACTATACCAAAGGCCAGCTTAATGGGCTACAGTTTCACAAATAATTAGACTAAATTATAAAATGTCAAAATAAATGAACAGGCATGCCCTTTGATGTATCTGCTTTATTTAAAACCTTGCTAATTTGCATATAGGCCAATTTGCCAAATTGGCAACATTTAGCTGTGTTTGCTAGCATTCACGTGAATCATCTTGTTTCATCCATTTAGGTGTTTTTTTCCAATTTATAACATTGCTGTAATTAGGCTAAGATCCTGGTAGTTTTTCTTCTGCTGAAGGGAAATTTATATCCTCTGAGTAATTCCTCACTGCATAGTAAAGACAATCTTTTCTATACGACATGATTTAAACAGGACTGTCACAACTTACCTAACCAAAATCAGTTTCCCCCCAGCTTGGTATTTTCTCCATTAATCACTAAAGGTTTAAATGCCAAAATGTATATGTGGAGATCTATTTTCTGCGTTATGTATTCAAATTGAGATTATGTTATCTCTCACCCTTTTACCATTGACTTCTTACATTTAGTTGTCATTAGGTTTACTTATTCAAATATTTGCAATTCTTCCAGTGACCAACTTCTCACCGACCTCAGTTCATTCTATTTTATCTGTCAAGCCATTGATACCTGACTTATGGCCCTTCAGCTTAGAGTCACTTATTTAGCTGAAGTCATCTTTGTCCTTCTCTATCAGTCAGTTCTTGATTCTTGCAAACAAAATCTCAGTGGCATACAACAATGTACATTATTTTTTACCTACATCTCTGATTCTGATGGGATGGCTCTTGGTTGGGCTGAGTGAGCAGCTTTAAGTGCAGGTTGAGTCCATGTCTGTTCCACGAATCTCTTATTGACTTGCACCAGAGAGCTATCTTGGGTATTTTGTTCTCATAGTGATGACAGAAGCGCAGGTGATCAAGAAAGTTCTCTTTAAGTCTTTCAGCTTGGAGCTGGGCACGCTCACATGATTGGTCAAAGTAAATCATATGGCTGAGTCCTAAGTTAGGGGGTTTGGGAACACAAGCTGCCTTTTGTGTCAGGAATGGCAAAGTTACATAGTAAATAGCATCAGTGCAGGTAAGGTTGAAGAATCGGGCCAATAATACCTGTGATCACACAACCTAGTAGCCCCAGGATGATTTCTTCTAAGATATTCTTTTAGATTATGAGATACCAGAATGTGATATATCAGAAATGGAATGACGTTTAAGAAGAATTTAATAAGTTACAAGTTTACAGTTCTAAGGAAGTGAAAGTGTCCAAATTAAGGCACCAACAAGAGATTACCTTCACTCAAGAAAGACCAAGGAGTCTGGAACACCTCTGTCAGCTGGAAGGTCACATGGCTGGAATCTGCTTGTCCCTTGCTCCTGGGCTCCATTGCTTTCAGCCTCTGTTCTTGTGAGGTTAGGGTTAGGGTTAGGGTTAGGGTTAGGGTTAGGGTTAGGGTTAGGGTTAGGGTTAGGGTTAGGGTTCCTCACTTTTCTTCCCTGGAGCTGGCTTTCATCTCTAGATTTCTCTTGGCTGTCTTCAGGTTCTGGCTTTTGCTTAATATCTCATGGTGATGTGAAGTGCCTGTTCTCCAAACATCTACATTTGCTCTCTCTGTTGGCTTTGAAGCTTCTGTCATTTCTGTCAGCTCTGCTCCCTCCGAAATGGCTCCTCTTTTAAAGGACTCCAATTAAACTAATCAAGACCCACCTGGAATGGATGGAGTCACATCTCCATCTAATCAAAGTGTTACTCTCACAGTTGGGTATGTCACCTCCCCACAGAGATAATTTAATCAAAAGTTTCTGACCTACACTGTTGAATCAAGATTACAAGAAATGGCTGACCCCATAAGAGTGAATCAGGATTAAAACATAGCTTTTCTGGCTTTTTTTTTGAAACACAATGCTTTCAAATCAGCACAGATATCTTCCTTCTATGCACACTTTGGGATTCATTGATTTCCTAATCTCAATTATATCCTGTTTTTCCTACACTTGTATTCTTTCATCTTACTTCCCAAATGTTGGGATTTCATAGTGCCCCCTTTTCAAATGCTTCCTTTCTCTCCTCATTCCCCATACCAGCTCCCTTGAGTAGTTTCTTATAGGGCTTCTATTATCACTTATATTCTAAAAATATTAAATCTATAATTTTAGCTCTCTTCTCTTACTGGAATTTCAAGCTCAGTTTTCTAATCTGTAGCAGATGTAACGTTAAAAGGCATCAACAACCTCAACCTTAGTATGTCCACAACAAAATTATTGTACCATATTCCAATTGTCAAACTTGCTATTTTTATTTTCTTTGAATTTCTTAATGACATCATCTTGTATTTAGACATTGAAGCTTGTACTCTGAGAAACAAACATAGCAAATTTCTCTTCCAATCCCTTCCAATTTAATTAGTTGCAAATCTTGTTGAGTATACCAAATTCCTCTCCTAATATTTCCACAGCCTTTGCGCTAATTTATTTGACAAATTTTATTATACCAATTGTGGTTCAAGGTATTGTGTTAAACCATGTTAAATGCCCAGAAAGAACTTAATCTCATATAGGATGCAAATATTAAGATATAAAGTGCTAAATAGTTCCCAGAGATTGGAGGGATTGTTTTTAGCAGAATCAATCGAGGACATTGTAATGTTCTAACTAGCTTTTGAGTTATGTCTTAAAATACGGGTAGGGTTTAGATATATTAAGAATGTAAGATGGCAGGAAAGTGCTCACTTCGGCAGTACATATACTAAAATTTAAAGGAAACAGAGACAATTAGCAAGGTCCCTGCACAAGGATGACACGCAAATTTGTGAAGCGTTCCATATTAAAAAAAGAGAGAGAGAGAGAGAGAGAGAGGATGGCAGGGAAGAAGAGTATTCAAGATGGGGGAAATTAGTGAGTATAACTACAAAAAAAATGGAATATTTAAAAATTAAACCCCAGGAAGTTTTAATGTAGCCAATTGTTGGTCTTCCTTCCATTGGGTGGTCAAATTATTAAAGTATGGCAGACAGATTTCTCCTACTTCTTCACCCTAGGAGCAAGGGCACAGTTTTCACTGACAGTGTCATGGTTTAGAGTCCATGTCCAGTGGTAAGGAAATGCCTAGTTCTGGCTGTGGCAGTAGTGGAGAGGTTTTAGCATGTGTACTAATTTATGTAATCTGTAGAATTATAAACTTCATTGCATGGCATCACTTGTATTGTTGGCTTTCCTGTCATTTTGTTTCCTTTCAGTTTTGCATACCAGCTTCCACACTTCCCAGCAGTTTCATGAGCTGCTTGCTATGCCTCCAATGCATCGTTTTTTTTGATTAAGCTAACCAATAAGTAATCAATAACTGTTTTATATGCTTTCAACAAGAGCCCTGTCATTGGTGGTCATGTTACTCAGAAGCAAACCCTGAGATGAGGATTTCTGTGCTGGAGATTTATTGAGGAATAGCTTCCAGAGTTAAGGAATATGAGAAACAGGATAGAGATTAGGAAGACTAAGTATGAATACAATTTCAGTCAAAGTTCTGTGGAGCATAGCTTCAACCTCTTCCTGGAAAGGAACTGGGGACTGTAAATCACGCCTCAGAAATTGTCTGTTTGAAAGTTGGACTTCATACTAAGGTATAATCAGTATTTTTGAAAGCCTATCTTTTCCTGTGATATGTATCCCCCCAGGCACTTCTAGCTCTCTGCTTATTTAGACAAAACAGCCCCAAAGTTCAATGATAGTCCTCCAAAGAGAGTTGTAGATAGAGGCTATAAGCAAAAGCAGAGAGATTCCAAAGGAGCAGGGAAGGGAACCACAGAAATGGTAAGAGAGAAAATAGAGCACCGACAGTACCTTCTACAGGTTACAGCTGTTAAAAACATTTTTAATAACATATTGTTATGGAAAAGGGGGTAAATCTCCAATTGATTATCTGTCCTACCTAGGGATACAGGCATTGAAAATGGTATTAGTATTCAGGAACAAGTAGTATTCAGGAATTGTCATCTGGAGAGGGGGCTTCCAGTGAGAAGAGAGCAAAGAATAATGGTTAAAAGCATAGACTATGAAACCTAACTGCCCTTGTCAAATCTCTGCTCCTTCCCTTTCTAGAAAGTGGCTTTTGGTAAATTACATACTCTCTCTGTGTTTCAGTTCCTTCATGGGTAAAATCAGGTTTTAGCATAGCACCTACTTCATGAAGTTTTTGTGAGCTTTAGATGAGTTAACATTTCTCAGGTACTCAGAACTGTGCCTGGTTCTTTATAGTAGAAGACAGTGTTTACAGTGGTGGGATAGCTACTTAAATCATCATCTGCAATTTCCTAAACATTTCCCTGCAAAGAATATTGCAAATGTTATGGATCCAAAAATGGTGCATTTAAATGATGGAAGCTAAAATTTTTGGCCATATAGAAATAAATGATTGTTTTTTTTTGGCAAACTGGCATTAAATTATTTTCCCACTTGAAGATAAACTTTGCCTCCTTATTCCTTCTTCCTGAGAGGAAAGGGATAGATATATTAGCCAGGCTCACTAATCAGATACTTCCCTCCCAGGACTTTGAATCCTACGGGAGTAACTTAAGCTACTGGGGCAAGTTAAACACATTCTTGAAGGCAATGATGTTGTCAAGGGCAGGGGAGAACAGCAACAATGCCTTGAGAATGCCCTTGGCATCCAGTTTCCCTTGGTAACTGCTCATTTTCTGAGCCTAGTTCTCCATTCTTCCCAAGTAGTATGATTTGCCAAAGATTCTGCAAATGTTACTTTCATGTGTTCATTACCCAGATTTGATTCTATTGCTGCAGACAATCAAGGACCCAAATGGTCCACAAGCCTCTATTTGGAGCAGTATTTGGAGTGGGAAAGCACATGAAATGAAATGTGTAAAAGTTATTTAATGAAATTACCTTGTCTTTGCCAGAGATATACGTATGTACATTCTTAGAATTGGTTCTTAGAATTTCTAAATTGATTCTTTACTCTTCAGATTCTTTTTCATAATTGCTCAGTTCTCCTATTCAAATTGCCAGCTACCAAGACAGGTCTTGGGAAACTGTGTGTAGTAAATTCAGTTTTTCTTGGATCATTACAAAGGAACTACTAGAATGTATGGCTCACCTCATTTTCTTTTCTAATAATAACTTGACTTTGGTGTCATTATACTTTCAATCATTAGCAAATAGAGTCATAGATTCTTGGGCCAGGTGCCTGGATTTAAAGTCTGGTTATGCCATTTACTATTTCATTAATTTCACTGAACCTCAGATTATTTATAAACAGGGAATTAACAAGTCTATGTTCTTCCTAGGGTTGTTGGAAAGTTTAAGTGAATTACTATATGTGCAGAGCTTAGAATGAGGCCTGATTCATAGTGCTACAGAAGAAGTAATTATGATTATTATTCATCTCTAGCTAACTTGTATTAGTATAAATAAATCCTAAATTTCTCATAATTTTACCAAAAAAAATCTTATTTTGCTTTGTAATGTACAAGCCAGAGAGCTGATTAATTTGCTGTATATTTAACATTGTCTCCTCTGCCTTTATATGTTTTCTTTAATAAATCTAATGCTCTACATGCAATAATTAATATGTAGAAAGTGGATCATACAACTTAGGGTTAGAAGTTGGCTACAAATATATCCATCCTGTATTTTTTTGTTTGTTTTGAGCTTCTTATTTTTTTTCACTTGGTCAGGCACTGGGAATCAAACCCCGGTCTCCGGCATGGCAGGAGAGAACTCTGCCTGTAAGCCACCATCGTACTGCCCCACCCTGAATTTTTTGTACTTAAATCTGAAGCCTCTTTTATAAGATGCTTAAAAATATGCTTACAGCAATTAATGTCTAGGAATAAAATTCAAAAATGATTTGTATAATTAAATGAAATAAATCATTTTTATTCTAGAAGTATTATATGTTGCATTTTTAAGTAATAAAACTTTGAGATATGTTTTTAAGAAATTACAATGTGTTTCTTTTTAAAATCCTGAATGTCAGGTTAACGTTCTAATGTGATATAGTCAATGTAGAAAACTGTTTTGACTAAGGTTGTGCTATGCCAACAAGACAGAGAGCTCCATGTGGAATAAGCTAAGTACCAAATCCACTGGCAAGAAAATGTACAGGAAAAACTTCAAGGTCATGATTTACACTATTTTCTGCTTCTACCTGTCAAGTAGCATTTTGAAAACATACTCAACACATTTTATCTGCAAGGAAACACAAATCTTAATGAGGAAAATATTTTCAATTCACATTTCTCCTGTCTCAGCTTCCAGCGCGAAGTATCATAACATGTGGAAGCTTCAGGAGATTCAACAAAATGAAACAAGAGTTGTACTTCAGAATTACAGGCAAGATATTGTTGTTCACAAATATATTCTGTACCTGAAATACCCAGAGAGGTCCACTCTTCATGTACTCGGTCACTGTTATATGAACATGAGGTTTTCCATTTTTTTCCTGGTGGTAGTGCCAGGCTGAATTGTATCATACAAACCAAATTCAGTTTATTTATTTACTAATGCATGCTGAGTATAAGAGTACAGAAGGTGGTGGGCAGCTGTACGAAGAAATTGAGACATGGTTCCTATCTCTGATCTATCTTAATATTTTCTATTTTAGTAGTTTCTTTCGATGCTTCTTTGAAGTTTAGAGCACAGGAAAAGGCAGATCAAGGGCCAGGTTGAATCAACTGATACAGAAGGTTCCCAAGTCATATAGGTTTTGTTAGAAGCACTTTCCTAACAGCTGTATAAAAACTAAATAATAATTAATATATTACTATCCACATCATGCCTCTCTAAAGTGCTGATGATCAAAATTAAAACAGATTCTAATCAGATTATACTGTTTATTGTGGTGATAGCAGATGTAATTATGCAGACTTGAGCTCAAATTCCACCTACACCTTTTGTTAGCTGAACAAATTTATGCATGATATTCAACTGCTCTAATCCATAAAAATGACTATGGAAATACTGTTTTATTATGTACAAGTAATGTAATTAAACCTCCACAATAATAGCTATATACTAGGTCCACAATAATTTCTAACTGCTTTTACTATTACTGTTATAGAAGGATATCTGAAGATCCTTTTGGTGTTTTATTGATATGCATATCTGGTGCTTGTTTGTCTTGTTCAAAAGTAGATAAAAGGAGGTGTGATGGTGGCTAAGTGGTGGAATTCTTGCTTGCTGTGCTGGAGACCCAGGTTGGATTCCCAGTGCCTGACCATGATTTTTTTTTTAAAAAAAGTGCATGAAATAAATTTTACTATTATAAAATTATTAGCTTTAAAATTAGATTAGAGAGAATTTCCTTAGCTTCAAGAAGGAATTTAGAATAAGCAATATAGTCAATGGTGATACAGCAAAAAGGATCCCCATTAGGTTAGGAAAAGATAAAAATCCTCACTAAGAATTGATATTTAACATTCTTCTGAGGCTTCTGATCAATAAATTAACTCACCAAAGTGAATTAAAAGAAAGGAGCAAGAAGCAAAATTGTTAATACTTTTGGCAATATTATTTGTGATGGAAATTATTTGGTATTATTTCTATCCAGGAACCAAAGACAGTTTACTGACAACTATTAGAACTTGAGTTTTACTAGTCCTCAAAGAGTTTACTGGGTGTAAGGATTGGCAAAAACAGCAACTTGGCCTAGAATTAATACTGTTTGATATAAATGAATGAGCAAATAAAACTCCTTAGTTTGTCACAGAGGAAATATACCCCAAAAATAATATTTAGAAAGTGCAATGAAACAAATATTGCTTCATTAGAACAATAAAAATTATAGACTAGGAAAACCCCCTTTTTTTTTTTTTTTTTTTTAAGGAAAGACAGAGAGAAGGAAGGAAGGAAGGAAGAAAGGGAAACATCTTTAAACACCCTCTTGTTTTATTGTATTTTGTTTTTCCGTTTTTTGTTACATGGGCTGGGGCCGGGAATCGAACCGAGGCCCTCCGGCATAGCAGGCAAGCACCTTGCCCGCTGAGCCACCGCGGCCCGCCCAACCCCCTTTTTTAAAACGTGCAAATCTATTTTGTGTTTTACAAAATGAAACACTAGAGACGATCCACACAGAGAACCATGTAAAGGAATTTACTATAAATGTGACATCAGTGGAGAAAACCTGAACCATTCAATAGATAATTGTGTGATTACTTCTGCATTAGAAAAATAACTCATCCCTATTTCATGACAATCATAAACTAGTTTTCAATCTGAAAATAAAAAGGAAGACCATGAAATATTAGAAAGGACTATAATAAATGTTTGTGATTTGGGGAATAAGGAAAATCCTTTAAACAGCACAAGAAACAAAAGCCTAAAAGAATCTAGAGATAATTAAGACACACCAAAATTAGAAACATTTTTACCAGAAACATCGTAAATGAAATTAAAAGATAAGTGATTGACTGGAAACAAAAATATTAAAAAAAAAACAATCACCAACATTTTCAAAAATCAATAAGGAATAGTTTAATACTCTGATAGATGAGGGAAGATGATATGACTGAGCTATTAACTAAAAAGGAAATATAAGTGACCAATAAACATAAGAAAGGATGCTCAATTTTGCTAGTTTAACTAAGGACAAACAAATAAATACAAATGAGATGTCAATCTTTTCACACATCAGAATAGTAAAAATCACATTTGGACGATGTAAAGATATATCAAAGAAGTGGTAAAATGAATATTCTGAGGCTTGATAGTTTGCCTGAACAAATGATGCAGTAATAATGTAAGGTAACTCCTTTTTTTTTTTTTTTTTGCATGGGCAGGTAGAGGGAATCTGGGTCTCTGGCATGGGAGGTGAGAATCCTGCCACTGAGCCACCGCGGTACTGCCCCAACATTCTCTTTTAACCGGAAAGGTACATGCATTCTATTACCGAGCGATTCTATTCCTAAAGATCTACTATTTAAAAATAATCACAAATTTCGGTAAGATGGATATTCATTACAACATAGTTTCCCTGAGAGTGATGTTCATGGAAAAAATGGGAACAACTTTAAAAACATCAGTATAGGAATGACTAAGTAAATTGTGGTTGATCCATTCTAGGATTACTAATTCGGAAGAATATCAAATGTGTTGATTTCCTCAAGCAATGATACAACATCTGGAATGACAGCTGCAACTGGACCACCACCTGATTAAATTTATGATAATCCACTGTCAACCTCAAAGACCCATCTCATTCCAGCACAGGCCAAACAGGAAAGTTCAATGGGGATGTGGTGGGAATCACCACTCGTGCATCCTTCAAGTCCTTCATGGTGGCACTAATCTCCACGGTCCTCCTTCCAAGAATATAGTATTGCTTTTTAAAATTTTATATTTAAATTGTACATAGTAAATGTCAGTCTTTAGTCATGCTATTGTGTGAGTTTTGACAACCATATACACTCATGTCACTAACAAAACAATCAAAATCTAGAACAGTCACCTCACCCAAATTATTTCACCCAGAGCCTCTCTCAACCCAAGCCCCTGGTAATAATCTCTGCTCTGCTTTCTGTCGCTGTAGCCTTTATTTTTTAGAGAAGTTGTGATTTACAAAACAATCATGTATAAAATACAGGAATTTCCATTCAATATCCAATCACCACCATTTGTTACTATTAATGACAGACGTGTTTTTATAATTATATAATTGTACTATTCTTTTAAACAGTAGTTTGTCTTGTTACAATTGATGAAAGATTATTAAAGTAGTTCTATCATTCATTATTTACAGTAGTTGTATTTTCCACATATACCACTCTATCATTACCACCTTGTGTTAATATTATGTATTTGTTATAATCCATGAAAAAAACATACTTGCTTTGTACTATTAACTATAGTCCATTGTCTACAATAGGGTTCACTACGCTATACAGTCCTATGTTTCACCTTTTAATTATTATACTAGTTATATATATACACATATCCTAAAGTTTCCTTTTGAAAGCGTATTCACCTATAGAGTACAGTGCTGTTGATTGCATTCACAATGATGTGCTACCAACACCACCATCCATTTCCAAATCTTTATCATCAGCCTAAATGAAATTCTGAACAAGCATCAACATCCAATTCTGTAAAAGAAATCTATCTCCTGGTAACTTAAGTTCTAGATTCTAACTTTATGAGTTTGCTTATTATAATTAGCTCACAACAGTGAGATCATACAATATTCATCCTTTGTGTCTGTTTTATTTCACTCAGCATAATGTCCTTAAGTTCATGCATGTTGTTGCATGCATCAAGACTTCATTCCTTCTTATAGGAATATTCTATCATATGTATATATGACTTTTTTTAATACATTCATTGACTGATGGACACTTGAGCTGCTTCCATCTTTTGGCAATTGTGAATAATGCCACTGCGAACATGTGCAATTGTCTGCTACAGTCCCTGTGCCAGTTGTTCTAGGTATATGATTAGTAGGATGATTGCTGGATCATTTGGCAGTTCTATGCCTAGCTACCTGAGGAACTGCCAAGCTGTCTTTTACAGTGGCTCAGTACCACCAACAATGAATGAGTGCTCTTGTTTCTCCACATCCTCTCCAGCACTTATAATTTTCTGTTTTTTTAACAGTGGCTTTCTATTAGGTGTGAAATTATATCTCGTTGTGGTTTTGATTTACATATTCCTAATAGCTAGTGGTGTTGATCTTTTTACATACTTTTTAGCAATATGTGTCTTGCCTTTGGCAAAATATCTATTCAAATCCTTTGTCTATTTTTTATTGAATTGTGTTTTTTTATTGTTGACTTAGCGTTTATTTTATATATTCTGGATATTAAACCCTTTTTGGATATTCAATTTCTAAATTTTTTCTCACATTAAGTAAGTTGCCTTTTCACTTTTTTGACAAAGTCCTTTGAAGCACAAAAGCATTTAATTTTGAAGGGATCCCATTTACCTATTTCTTCTTTCATTGCTTGTGCTTTGGGTGTAAAGTCCAAGATATCATTGCTTATCACGAAATTTTGATGTTGCTTATCTACATTTTCTTCTAGGAGTTTTATAGTACTGGTTCTTATATGTATATCTTTGATATATTCTGAGTTAATTTTTGCATATGGATATAAAATTCTCCTGGTACCATTTGTTGAAGAGACTTTTATTTCCTAGTTGTGTAGACTTGGCAGTCTTGTCAAATATCAATTGGGCATAGATGTGAAGACCTGTTTCTGGACTTTTAAATCGACTCCATTGGCCAATATATCTATCTTTATGCTTCTACCATGCTGTTTGACCACTCTAGCTTTGTGATACACTTTAAAGTCAGGATTATGAGTCCCCCAGCTTCATTCCTTTTCAAGATGTTTCTAGGTAGTTGGGACTCCTCTACATTCATTAATAAATTCATCTGAAATGTTATCATTGGTAGCATCTTTATCTGGTTTTGGTATTAGGGTGATGTTCGTCTCATAGAAAGAATTAAGTGGTCTTCCCTCCTCTCCAATTTTTGAAAGATTTTGAGAAGGGTCGTTATTAATTCTTCTTGGAATGATTGGTTGAATTCACCTGTGAAGCCATTTGTACCTAGGCTTTTCTCTGTTGGGGGTAATTGATGACTGACTCCATCATGTTACTTTTAATTGGTTTATTGAGGTCTTCTATTTCTTCTAGAATCAGTATAGGATTTTTGTCACTTTCTGGGAATTTGCCCCTTTCATCTAGGTTGTCTAATTCATTGGCATAAGTTGTTCATAATATCATCATCTGATCCCTTTAGCTACTGAGGGATCAGTTGTAATGTCCACTCTCTCATTACTGATTTTATTTATTTGTGTTTTCTTTCATTTTTCCTTTTTTCAGTCTACCTAAAGGTTTGTTAATTTTGTTGAACTCAATGAAGCAACTTTTCCTTTTTTATAATTCTGTCTATTGATATTTTATTCTCAATTTCATTTATTTCTGCTGTAATCTTTTTTTTTTTCCTTCCTCTTGTTTTGGAATTACTTTGCTGTTCTTTTTATAGTTCCTCCAAGTGTGGAATTAGGTATTTGATTTTTAGCCCTTTCTTCTCTTTTAATGGAAGCATTTAGGGCTATAAATTTCCTTCTCAGCACTGTTTTTGCTGTATCCCATAAGTTTTGATATGTTGTGTTCTCATTTTCATTCATCTCAAGATATTTACTGATTTCTCTGGCACTATTTCTTTGATCCACTGATTAAAAGTGTGTTATTTAATTTTCATATATTTATTATTTTCCAGTTATCAGCCTTTTCCAGTTTCATAACATTACACTTTAGAGAAAGTGCTTTGCATAATTTCAATCCTTTTAATTTTTGAAAACTTAGTCTGTGACTCAATATGTGGCCTGTCTTGGAGAATGCTCCATGAGCATTTGAGAATGACTATTCTACGATGTTAGGATGCAATCTCTGTTTATGTCTGTCATGTCTCGCTCATTTATAATATTATTTCAGTTCTCTGTTTCCGTATTGATTCTCTGTATATATGTTCTGTCTGTGATGAGAGTGATGTATTGCAGTCTCCAACATTTATTGAGAAGTGTCTATTATCCCCTTACTTTTATTCTGCTTTTTTGTTTTTCATGGGCAGGCACTGAGAATCAAACCTGGGTCTCTGTAGACCTCCCCCTCCCCTTACTTTTTTTTTTTTCCTTCATGAGCAGGCACCAGGAAATGAACCTGGGTCTCTGGCATGACAAGAATTCTTCCTGCTGAGCCACTGTGGCCCACCCTCCCCTTACTTTTTAAAGCAGTTTTATTGAGATATATTCACATCTCATGGCATCCATCCGAAGTGTACAATCCATGTCTCACAGTATGTTCACATAGTTGTATATTCATCACCATATTCAATTTTGTAAAGTTTTCATCACTCCAAAGAGAAACACTACATACTCCTTATACCCCCTGTTTTTGACACATGCCATTGGTGTGGTTGTTTAAATTGTTGAAATAATATTAAAATATTACTAAGTATTGGGGTGCATGGGTGGTTCAGTGGTAGAATGCTTGCCTTCCATGAGGCAGACCTGGGTTTGATTCCCAGACCACGCACCCCCCAAAAAAGGAATAGAAGAGTATGGGTGGTGTGATGATGGCTCAGTGGCAGAATTTTTGCCTGACATGTTGGAGACCTGGGTTCGATTCCCAGTGCCTGCCCATCCAAAAAAAGAAAAGGAAAAAGACAATAAAAAAAATTATTGTCTATACTTTTCATTAGGCATATGTTGCCATACACCATCCTACTTTTAACACTGTATAATAGTGATTTACATTTGTTCCAGTTTATGTACAAATACTCCTATACTTTTATTACTAACCATACTCATCATCTACAGCATGGTTCACTATGTTATACACTCCCATGTTTTATTCTCTAGCTTTACTTCTAATGACATATATGACCCTAAACTTCCCCTTTCAATCACATGCACACATAATTCAGCACTGTCAATTACATACACGATAATGTGCTACTGTCACCTCATCCATCTTCAAACACTTACAACCAATCTGATTAAAAATTCTGCACAAATTAAACATGAGCTCTCCATTCTCTACCCTCATTCCATCTCCTCATTACTTATATTCTAGATTTTAACTCTATGAGTTGGTTTATCATAATTAAATAGTGTTAGTGACATCCCAAATATTTGTATTTTTGTGTCTGGCTTATTTCATTCAATGTAATGTCACCAAATTTCATCCATGTTATTGTATGAATCAGCCTCTTATTTTTGAAAATTATTTTTTAATTATTTTTTTAATTATTTTATTATTTGTATAAAACAACATACAAACACAAATATTCTTAAGATACAAACATTCCATACTTGAAATACAATCAATGGCTCACAATATCATCACATAGTTAAATATTCATCAACATGATCATTTCTTAGAACATTTGCATCACTCCACAAAAAGAAATAAAAAGAAAAAAGAAAAAATTCATACATACCATATCCCTTACTCCTCCCTATCATTGACCACTAGTATTTCCATCTACCCAATACGTTTTAAACTTTGTTCCCCTTATTATTTGTTTATTTTTTAATCCATATTTTTTACTCATCTGTCCATACCCTAGATAAACTGAATGTCAGACACAAGGTTTTCACAATCACACAGTCACATTGTAAATGTTATATTTTCATAGAATTATCTTTAAGAAACAAGGCTACTGGAACACAACTCCATAGTTTCAGGTACTTCCCTTAAGCCACTCAAATGCAGCATGAACTGAAAAGGGATATCTATATAATGTGTAAGAATAACCTCCAGGATAAACCTCTTGACTCTGAAATCTCTCAGCCATTGACACTTTATTTTTTATTTCTCTTTCCCCTCTTTTGGCCAAAAAGGTTATCTCAGTCCCTTGATACCAAGTTCCAGCTCATACTGGGATTTCTGTCCTACATTGCCAGGGATATTCATACCGCTGGGAATCATCTCCCACATAGGAAGGGACAGCAGTGGGTTCACTTGCCATGTCAATTTAGAGAGAGAGGCCACATCTGAGCAACAAAAGAGGTTCTCTGGGGGTGACCCTTAGGCCTAATTCTAAGGAGGCTTAGCCTATCCTTTGAGGGAGTAGGTTTCATAGGGGTGAACCCCAAGACCAGGAACTCAGCTTATTGACTGGTTGTTCCCACTTCATCATCCTTTTTATAGGTGAACAATATACTCTCTTCAGTTTTGCCAGTGTTTGCCTCATGTATTTTGGGGCATCATGGTGAGATTCATAAATATTTGTGGTTGTTATTTCTTTTTAGTGGAGTGCCACTTTTATTAATATATAGTGTCCTTCTTTTGCATTTAAAGTCTGTTTTGTCCAATATTAATATAGCTAGATCAGCTCTTTTTTTTTTTTTGGTTATAGTTTGCATGTAATATCTTTTCCAACCTTTCACTTTCAATCTACTTATGTCTTTGGGTTTAAGGTGATTCTCTTGTAGACAGCATATAGTTGGACCATACTTTTTTTAATCCATTCTTCCTATCTGTGTCTTTTGTTTGGGTAGTTTTATCCATTAATATTCAGTGTTATTACTGTAAAGGCAGTACTTAACTTCAACCATTTTATTCTTTGGTTTTTATCTGTCACATCTTATTTTTGACTTTTTTTAGCCTTTTATATATTGTACCCTGAAAATCTTTATTTTGACACTCTACTCCAAGCCTCTGTCTGGTCTTTTCCTTCCAGCCTGCAGAACTCCCTTTTGTAGTTCTTATAGTACAGGTCTCTTGTTTAACAACTCTTTCAGTTCTGCTTCAATGTGAATATTTTAAACTGTTTCTCATTTTTGAAGGACAATTTTGCCAGATCAAGAATTCTTGGCTGGCAGTTTTTCTCTCCCAGTACCTTAAATACATCATACTAATGTCTTCTCATCTCCAAGGCTTATGATGAGAAATCAGGACCTCATTTTATCGCAGTTCTCCCATATGTGATGAATCACTTTTCTCTTGCTGCTTTCAGGATTCTTTCTTTGTCTTTGCCATTTGAAATTCTGATTAACATGTGTCCTGGAATAGGTCTATTAGGATTTAGTCTATTTGGAGTACACTGCACTTCTTGGCCATGTGTATTTATGTCTTTCATAAGAGCTGGGAAAATTCTTACCATTATTTTCTTAAATTCTTCTGACTGTTTTCTTGTCTCTTCTCCTTCTAGAACATCTATGACATATATTCATGTGCTTCATGCTGTCATTCAAATCCCTGAGCCCCTTCTCAGGTTTTTTTCCTATTTTTTTCTTTATCTCTTCTGTCTATAAGATTTTGATCATCTAGTCTTCTAGTTTGCTGATTCTCTCCTCTGCCTGTTCAAATCTGCTGGTATATGCCTCTCCTGTATTTTTAATCTCTTCTATTGTGCATGCCATTCCCATAGTTACTGTTATGTTTCTTGTTATAAAATTCAAATTCTTCTTTATGCTCACACTGTGTCTTCTTAATATCCGTTATCTCTTTTTGCTTATTTTCATCCATGTCCTTGAATTGAGTTAGAAAATTTGTTTGAACATCTTTGATTAGTTGTTCCAAATTTTGTGTCTCCTCTAGTATATATATATATATATATATATATATATATATATATATATACCTTTCTTTCAAAGAAGACAATTGACTAATTGAAATCACTTTAAGTATTTCAACCCACTGCCTTCTTGTCTCCATGGTTTCTGATGAGAACTCAACATTCAACATAATTGGAACTCCTTTGTACATAATATGTTGCTTTCCTTTTTCAATTTTCAGACCTCCTGTCTCGTCTTTTGCATTTGATACTATGATCAATATATGATGGGGTATATTTTTCTTCATGTTATCTTGTTTGGTATTCTCTGGAATTCTTGGATATACATATTCACATATTTTGCTAAGTTCGTGAAGTTCTCTCTCATTATTTCTATTAATGACATTTTTTCTCTCTTCTCCTTCTGGGATTCCCCAATGCATATATTGTTATATTTGATGATGATGGTGTACTCTTAAGTTACTTTTGCCTTTTTAGATAATTTTTCTTTCTGCTCATCACCCTGACTTATTAGAAATGTTTTGTCTTCAAGCTCAATGATTCTTTCTTCTGCTAGTTCAAATCTGCTCTTGAAACCCTCCTGGTAATTTTTCATTTCAGTAATTATGGTCTTCAACTCCATTAGTTGTTGGGTTCCTTTTTAAAATTTTTAACTTTTTACTAATATTCTCATATTGTTCATTCATTGTTTTCCTGTTGTCCTTTAGTTTTTCTCTGTATTTTCTTTCCTATCCATGAGCATTTTATTTATTTATTTATTTATTTATTTATTTATTTATTTATTTATTTATTCATTATTTTTGCATGGGCAGGCACAAGGAATTGAACCCGGGGTCTCTGGCAAAGCAAATGAGAGCTTTGCCACTGAGCCACCATTGCCTGCCCTCCATGAGCATTTTTAAGATAATATTATCCAAATTTTTTTTTTAATGCCCACATTCTAATCTTCTTCATTGGTGTTTCCTGGATTTTTATCTTCCATTTGAAAGGGTCATTAGTTTTTGTTTCACTATATTGTATTATTTTCTTTGTATACACTGTACATCTTAATATTTTAAAATGTTAACTTGGGATTTATTCCCTGAGATGCCTTTTTCTTGATTTTGTAACTAGCTGGTGATAAGGCAGAGATTTTCTTAGCTTCATTCTTCTTATCAGGAAAGTTTGTGTAAGGTAAGTGCAGTGTACAGGGTTTTCCCTATCTTTCTGTGCCTGCATCTTTTCCTGGGTTTTTGCTTGTTAGTTGTTTTGGAGTTCCCCTGTTTACAGGAGCTTTGTGGTCCCCTTTATTTCCCAGGGCATAAAACTCCTTCTCCCAGGTGCTTGAAACCACTATGCCTTTGTCCAAGATTGCCTGTCTCTATAGTTTCTTACACTCCTTTCATGGGTTCATGCTGCTTTTGCCTAAAGAGAAAATTCCGGGATGGGTGGCAGGCCAGAGAGGACTTTCCCAAGTCTGTCTCTCCAAGCCAAAACATGACCATAGACTCATGAAGAGGATACAAACTGACCCCAAGGTACCTTGGGGAGAGAGCACAAATGGCAACAAGACTTTGTCCTTGGCTCCCCAAAGCTGAGTTTTCTTGGCATCTGCAGCAAATGCAGTTCCTTTATGTTAGGAAGCATACATCTTTACCCTTCCTCTACCACTACTATTGTCTGCGGTGGATTGAAGCAATGGCTGCCACAGCTCATTCTTGAGAAGGGTTAAAGCTATGGCTGCTCTCAAAGCCAGGTTCCCAGTGATCCAAAGTCGCTAACCAAAAGCCATAATTAGTGATCATCTGTGCCCACCCCTGGTCTTGGAGAAAGTATATTTTTAAAGCCTTTTCTCTTATCAGCATGCTAGCCAGGGGCTGGATACCGTGGCATCCTGCTACAAGACTGGGGGATAAGCAGTGATAGCCATCATATGGAGAAAGCAATGTATTGTTCTTTACCATAATTTATCAGTCCTGGATGCTGTTCTCTGTGCTTAAGATGTCAAGGGATTCAAAATAGTTTATTTAGACAAGTCCTGCCTATTTAATAGTTGTTTGAGACTAAGTTCTGGAGGTCCTCACTCCACCATCTTCCTTTTGATGGGTATTGACTTTGAATTCCTATTTGGCTTCCACTTAGTCTTTCCTACCATAATGGCCTTCATTCCATGAGTCAGGGAACCAGTCTGGGGATTCTGCAAGTTGCTGAGTATGTCTCTTCCAATTATGCATTCCAGAACTGGGGAAATAACCACGAAATGGGTATGGGGACCACTGGATCCACTGTGAGATAGATTTTGAATGAAATTCCTTTGATCACCTAACCTCTGTAGGTCCCTACACTAACTGGTGTACCACAGGGACATTTTGGGTCTCCTGGAATTAATCACTTTTAAACTGGTGTCTAAAAATCCCAAAAATGTATGATCATTTTTTTTTTCTTATATACATCGTTACCTTGCAAAAATGCTACACATTTCTTTGGGGAAGGCTGGGAGGAAGATTAACAATAGAAAATTTTGGCAGTGTGGCAGTGTCCTTCCCTAGAGAACCCAGGTTTCTTTTCATTCCGGGAGCTCTGTATCTCTGAATTGTCTCAAATCTGAGAATACATTAGGGGACCATGACTCTCTGTTTTTGTAATTCAAGTTAGACTTTTCACTTGACCTAGAACTCATATGCTTATAAAGATAAACTAAGAATTCAGTAGTTGCCTGTGTATTTTATTTCTAGGTAGCCTATGAGGTACTAGCCATTGCCATAAGTTTTTTCAAGGCAGAGTATGATTATTGCTTTGAGTCTGCTCTCAATTTTGGTAGCCATGCATTCTCTTGTCCTTTATAATAAAGTGCTGCCACATGGCTTCTGTAAACCCATTATCTGATCATCCTCATTGTTTTTCAATGATCAAAATTTAACAACAGCAGTTCCTACAAGTAAGAGCAACCACAGAACTCTTAAGGGACAATGGAGGTAGTCTTATAAATTCATTCATCACAGTCCTGGTGAAAAGGGTGTGTCCTCTGGACATTCCTCGATCGAGTGTGTGTGTCTTGCATGATAAATCCATTCTCACATTCCAATCTCTTTAAGTCATTGGATCCCATCATCTGTACTATACCATAGCAGTTCTGACAGTTTGAGCTCAGACAATGTAGGCTGCAATTTGGTCCATGCCTCAGACAAATACAAGAACAAAATGTTAGAGACCTTTTTAACCCCTCAGGCTATAACAGTGAATCCATAAACTCTGCTTACTGGAATCATATTAATCAACTAAGCTTCTTGATCAAGCTTTATTTTCCTTTGACAACTATCCCACAACTTTAATATTCATTCCCAGTCATATTCCCCTAATTTCTCTTTACATAAATTGGTAAAATCATGCAGGATTTTTAAATTATAGTGTACTTCTCCAGAAGTCACATTCTATACCTACCTTTTGGAGGCTGTTGGGATTTCAATCTAGTCATAGGTTTGTAAAAAATTGAGGTGGTGGGGGTGGGTCATAGAAGAATAAGAATCAAATTGCAGTCCAACTATCTTAAGGCATTCTATTACAATGTCTTCTGATGGAGTAGGATTACTCTCTTCAAACAGAGGAGTGAGGGCTGTTACTTCAGCAGAGGTGGTTACAGGTTTTTCAAGAACAGCACTGGTTAATCTCTTCCAGTGGAGGTTGGCTGGCAGATTCTTAGGGTAGGCTGCTTCATCAAAGCAGACTATTACAGGTTTATCTCACAAAGACTCAGCAGAATCTAGGGTTTCAATCTCCCCACTATCATAATCAACCCATATGTCTCCATTCCAGTTTTCAGGATCCCATCCCTTTCTAATAAATGCCCTCAATTCAACAGCAGATAACATACAAGATTGGACATTTAATTTAAATTCTAATTCAGCCACTCACATAAGGAGACTGTAGGTTTGGTTTTCAGAAATCTCAAGTCTGTGTCTATATGGCATAAGATTTCCTTTTAGAGCACCCATAGAAATTTTCATGTCCATCATATGTCACTTAAGTTGATGATTTAAAATCTTGAGCTCATCCTTTTCTCTTACAACTGTATCCAGCACATTTAAGTGCAACCGTCTAACATCACTATAACTTTTAATGCCACAAAACTGTTATGGTTTCAAAAACACTGCCACCCAGAACTTTGTCTCAAAAAAGCATGCGACTGGCCATTTCCATTGGTAATAGTTTGGGTATCTGTATTGTCAACCCATGCCATGGTCTGTCAGTACCATTATTATTGCTGGAAATAGAGTCATTAGTGCCTTTGAATCTAGAAACAATTCTAAAAAAATCCAGAATCAAGACAGAAACTCATCCTTAAGTTTCTGTGCCTTAAGAACCACACCCAATGCTACATATGTATATATGAATGAATTGTTTCAGATGATTTTTGGAGATGGGCAAGTCAGAATTCCATAGAACAAGCCACAAGTTGGGAATGCCAATGAAGATTTTCAAGTGTTTGCCAGAAGAAGTTGGCTGGCTGAAGTAGTAACAAAAATTCTCTCTTCTGACTGCTGAAATCATCACATCTCCATTTAAAGTCTTCTTCTGATTTAATTAGACTTCTCTAGTTGTTGAAGGCAATCCCTTCATTTGATTGTAGACGTAATCAGCCATAGATACAGTCAGCTTATTGATGACTTAAATCCAAGAAATATCCTCACAGTCACACAGGCCAGTACTTCCTTGACCAAACAACTGAACACCTTAACCTGGCCAAGTTGACAGTAACACTTAACCATCGCAGTCACTGTCATATAATATTGGTTATTCAATCGATATCAACTTTCACTGATGCACAAGTAAACACATAAATGTTTCACTTAAATTTCTAATTCTTTAGGACATTTCTCATTTGACAGAAAATAAGGTAATAGTGATTATCAGGGAAAACATGGATATGGAAATATAGTCGCTATGTCAGTTCTGTTTCCCTGGGTTTGAAAACCTGATCTCTTAATTTGATGAATTACTACTAAATAAAAAGAATTAATTTGGAGAAAGAAAATAGTTCTCTGCATTAGTTGCAGTTTTAAAGTTAAATATTTCTATCTATATTTGGGGCCAGAATTTGATTATTATGAATAATCACCAATGAGTTAGATGTACATTGAGACATCAATTCTTAAATGTTGTCAACTGTAGATGACTAAGTGGTCAAGTTTCAGGTTGTCATCCATCATCGTCTGCTCAATTCGGTGATTCTCAAAATGGACTTCATATTCAAATTACTTGGTGACTTTTTAAATATAAAAACACTGAAGCCAAGGATTCACTTCCCACGAGCTGCCCACCCGCACCTAGATATTCTGACTGGCATTCAGGAAATGGTGGCTGTAAAACATCCTAGCAGATTTTAAAAGGCAGCCAGTGTTGCAAATCATGGCTGGGTAGGAAACCTGCACAATGCTTTGATGATTTTAAACACAGTACACATTTGTTAACCTGGTGTAAAGTCTGTCCTTAATCAGAGCACTTTATTTGCATGGATAGAGCCATTGTTTGCTTTTAGTTGATGATCTCTGTCACTATTAATAAAAATGTCATTCAATTGCCAAATGAGCTGAAGTTTATTTATCAGGATCATTGAATTTCAATATGTCATCATATAAGAAATAAGTTTAATTGAAATTTTGAAAATCAGATAAGCTCTAAATATTTTCTGATTACCCAGCATAAATATAAATATAATGCATGCATATCACTAAAACCGATGGGCAAAGATTTCCATCTCCTAGCATAAAAATATCACTATTTTAGAATGGCAGATTAAAATTTCCATCTTAAGGTACAAATATTTTTAATCAGTAGGCTTATAATTAGTTTAATGGAATCAATTAAATGCATTTGTACAAATGACTATGAGGTATTAGTATGTATTACAGCAAATGAACTTTAAGATAATACTTAAAATAACTATAGTGGAGATATTAAGTTGGAATATTTTAATGCCTTTTTAAGTATAGCAATACACTATAACCACAAAGTGGCTAATATCATCACCATTATTCCTGATTAAAATATAAAGTTAGCTAGAGCCAATAAAATCATACTTAAAGCTAAAAAGATTTCTTCTTAATGTTTTTAAAGTGTGGCAGCAATAAAAGTAAGATTACAGAAAGAGAATACTGACTTGACTTTAAAAGAGGTACGCTATGCTTGTACTTTGATGTTCAAATAATTACCTGAATTAATATATCCTATATAGACAAAATTTGACTTTCCAGTGGCAATATCTTTTAAAGTCCTTGTGATGCTCATGATCAAAGTATTCCTTTCACTATAGCCGTAGTCCTTCTTTAAATGGAATAGATATGCAAATATATACTACCTGTCTACAGTAGAGATAATTTGATAACAAAGCACCTTAAGGGTTTTCAATCCCTGGAACCTGTGCTTATGTTTGCCATCTTCAATGTTTCAGGTTGTTATCCACCATCACTTGTTCAATGCAGTGGTTCTCAAACTGGACTATGCATTAGAATTACTGGATAAATTAAAAAAAAAAAAAAGGACTTTACTGATGTGAATAAGTTAAGGATTTTAAAATGGGAGAATGGGAGGTTTGTCCTAGTGGGCTCAATGTAATTACAAGTTCTTTGTATTAGAGATAAGAAGACAAAATTTGAAGGAGATGGAAAGACAAAAGTTGAGGTTCGAGTTATGGGTCTTGAAGATGGAGGAAGACACCAGGAGCCAAGATTGCAGACGATCTCTAGAAGCCGGACAAGACAAGGAAACTGATTCTTCCCTAGAGCCTCCAGAAGGAATGCAGCACAACCCACACCTTAATTTTAGTTCTGTAAGACTAACTTCAGTCTTCGAACCTCCAGAGCTGGAAGAGAATACATCTATGTCACTTTGAGCCACTAAATTTGTAACAATTTGTTACAGCAGCAACGGGAAAACAAAACAGATTTCCATACACGTTATCTAATTTAATTTTTATCATAATTTTTCAAAATAAGAGGGTAGATGGCAACCCAATAGCAATGCCTCTAAGTAGACTGCTAGTGAGCTAAACGTTTAAAGTAAGTTACATATATTCTAATATCATTTTTCCTTAATTCAACTACTGATTAAAAACCAGAAAATTTCTAAAGTTTAAATTGCATTTCATACTTTAATTTTATTTAATATTATTTTTATCATAAAATTAACCTAATATTGTCAGTAATTTGGAACTAGAAAAAAGTAAAAAATATTCCTAATCAAATCTAATCTAAGAGCTTTAGTGTTTAGAGGTGCTTTCAAGCTTTAAAAAAAAAATTGCTTATAACATTTTTATATGCTTATAATCATGTTGGATATGCAATTTTTCCCACTTTGAATACCACCATGGTTGTTATATAGTATTCATAAGTATCATTTAAAACTCCTACATAATCTATTCTTGAATGATGTAATGAAATTTTCTTAACTATTTTCCTATTCTGGACATTTGTTTCCAGTTTTCAGCTATTATAAGTAATGTCAAATGTATTTTAATACATACCTTTTTGCCTTTAGTTCCTGTCTCTTAAAATAATTTAGACTTCCTACGACTTTTGGTGCACTCAGACATACCAGCCCAAATAAAAATTTAAATACTATAACTTTCCTCATTTGATAAATATTTCTTAATATATATATATATGATTAATATAAAGCATAGTATACCAGACTGTGTGTAAATGCTAGGTACAGAGTGATGAACAAAACAGATGTGTTCCCTGCTTTATGGGAATTTCACATCTGACTGGCCATGTAATAAAAGCACTTAATGGATATTTTAATATTAATTATTACTTAATGTAAATAATTTATATTACCAGATTTCTTACTACTATATAAATCTGAAATATTTTCAAAAACTCTCAGCTATGCCTATAAATGCTTTTATACTGACTATTTCAATGCATCCTCAGTTTGTTAGTTATTATTATATTCATTATTGAAGTCAGGAAGTTTAGGCTCAGAGGTACCAGGAAGTCAAGTAAATTACTTAAGATCATATAGTTTTAGAGTACTTGGTTAGTCAGCCATAGTTAATCCATTCTCTTGCCCTCATGGCTGCCTTGTGCACGAGGATGTAGAGGAAAGGATAAGGCTTAGTGTTAGAAGAATTAGAGAGTTGAAGACTGTTTTTGTCTTTTTTCTCAGGTAAAGAAGGCGGACAAAGATAGGATTTTCAGCAGAGGTGGAGTGGAAGGTAGGGAGAAGGGGAGTTGAGGGGTGGGAATATTTTCATATGTATCTCCTACTCTCATTTCTCTACTTTATGCTTAAGCTAATGAAGCACTATATATTTTTTCCAAATATACTTGCCATGTTTGTTCATATCATGATTATCCTGAGAATTTCATTCTTCCACATTTAAGCCTTTATTTCCTTGCCTTCCATTTTCCACTCAGAGAGGTCCTCACTCTGTGAATCAAATCATTCATATTATAATTTTCTCCATTTGAAGTAATATTTTTCTGATTTGTGCTACCGAAGAACTCTCCGCACATTTCCTTTTAAATTTTCATCTTTGGCCTTGCTTTATGATTGAGTACATGTTTTCTCTGAGAGCATCATCTATGAATGATTACATATATATATATATATATATATATATATATATATATATTTGCTCAGCACTTGTAGGATTGAATTGAGTTAAAATAAGCTCTGGAAAAATATATATTACATGTGCCATTACATATGTGCATGTTACATTTGCCAAATTTGTAGTTATATACTTTTATATCTTCATGTTCAATATAATGTGAAGAAGAAACCAGACTTTGGAATCAGATGGACATAACCTCTCTTGGATAATCTCAGAAGGTAATCAGACAGCCTTGGACTTATTTTTAATTTTTTTTCTTTTTAAAATTTTTAAAACTTGCTAGCCCTATTTTCTCATGAACCAAAAAATATTGAGCCCTGTTGGGCACAAATTTAGTATTAAACAATAAACACATAAAGTCATCTTGTTCTCATCATACATAATATAGGCATAATGAAAGTAAATAAAAATACGCATTTTAGTTTTTTTTAGCTTCAGAAATGTAAATATGAACAGGATGGTTTAACTGTTTTGGATGAGTCATATTAGAATCTTGTCTAGAATCTGCATCAAAGCAGCGAGGCAATTAGCATTTAATTCCTAGGCAAAACAAAATTGAGCACCCATTCAATTTCAAGTAGGTATTGCAGGATAAGAAAATGCAACATTTCATGTGGTATTCACATGCGAATTGCTAGGGTTTGAGGCTAATAGAACTATTTATTCACTAAGTGGAACTTGTAGACAATGAAAGATAAGTGCTTAAAATGGCCAACAAATTCTGGCTTGTATCAATTAATTTCTCAGAAGACATTTTATTTTTCCCCAAACAAAGCATCATGGAGGCACAGCTGCAGAATATGTGAAAAATCGTTTAATTGTATACTCTTCAATCAATGAGGCATTTTTAAAATGCACATAGCATTGTTGTAGCAAATGGTCTGGAGGAAAACTTTTAGAATTTGGACTAATTCCAGTAGTCTCAGAGATTGAAAGAAAATCAGCCATACCTGTGGGAGTTTGTTTACAGACCTTCAAGTAATTAAGAGCAATCTGCCCTATTTTGGGAATCTTTGGGCCACTAAAGGAGAAAGACAAGGTATTCTTTTAGATACATCAATATGCACACTTTGGGCAAAAATCAATCATGATAAATGATGACAATCTTTTTTTTTAGAAATAGTCCACTACTAAGAGATACACAGCAAGCTACGTATCCTTGGAAATACTAATTGTTGATGAATATTCATCTCCTAGAAGAGCTTATATTATGTGGAAATTAAATTCAAAGCATGCTTCTGAGAATCTTGAAAATCTGTAAAAAAAAATTGATAATATGAATTGTAGCATCTGTGGCATTATTATTTTTTGTTTATATTGTTCCTCAAACTACTTTAGCTTTGCAAGTTTTTTAGTCATATTTAATATTCTGTTCTGAGAAGGAAACGCATCTTCAATAAGTAGAGGTTCCCATAACGTCTTGCTTTGCAACCTCCTGCAAATATAGGCTGTCTCTGTCCACAGCACAGAGCGCACAGCATTGGGGAAAAGTACGCTGCTGGGAGTGACAAGTCCCAATTTTGCACTCTGGTTGGGCTCCAGTTCTGACTCCCTTTTGGTAGCTTTCCAACACCTCTGATCCCCATAATTACTTTTTCCCTCTGAGTTTCTTTCCACATCCGTCAACAATAAGAAGAAAAAGTTTACTATGGAGTGCCCATATGACATGCGCTTTAGTTGAGGCTTCAGATAAAAGTTTATGAAAGTTTGGAAAGATATTTGCAGTGCCCTTTGTAGAGCATACAACCTAATGAGTAAAATAATTAAATATAAATTAACCGTAATTGCAACAAAACAGCAAGGGGAGAATTAAATGCTGCTATGGGTGCTTATACAGGTACAGTACTTAACACAAGGTCAGGTGAGAGAGAGGCTGTGAGAGAAGGAGTGTCGTTTAAGCTGGGTCCTGAGATAATACATGTAAAGTCAAATTCAGACATGGAGAATTATTATTATTTGGGAAATTGATTCTACATAAAATGCCAAAAGGACAATGAAATCCACAGGTCTGGTCTTTGGCCTGCATTGTTCACATCAGTGGTTGAAATTGTTTAAATAGATTTGATTTAAAAGGAAACCAGTATTATTGATCAAAGAAGATATTCTCGGTATTCTCACCTGGCATGTGCTTAGATGCCACTCCCACACTCTCTGCAATGTATATAGTGCCATCAATTATTTTATCAAAGCATATATAATATTATTCTTGAGATATGTGAAACCATTGCCAACTGGGAGATTCTTTTTTAAGAAAAAAATAATTTTATTGAAGCTTAATATGCCTGCTTACTTTTATTTTGGTCTTCTCATTTAATATAAAACATCCAGTGTTGTTATCTTGGATTGGTATAAAGCCATTTTATACACTTTAATTTCCAGCAATAATTTCATTGTAAAGCTAACAAATATCTTTCTCCCCTCATTTCCTCTCTTCCCCTACCTTATCAAACAGAGGAAATAATAATAGAGGCTTTCTAGGTGAAAAAAAAAATGCCATAAATTTGTGCCACAGTACTCAACTGAAATGAAAATTCAAGCAGCCATAATGGTTTGAACTAGCAACAAATAAGCAAAGAGAAAAATAAATGCGTAGTGAGGCCCAAGGGCCTGGGCCAGCTCTGTCTTTGAGGGTTCAGGGGAGTGGGGCAGGGCCACCCAGGGAGAGAAAATTCTGAAATGAACATTCCGAGTGTCTTGAATAAGAGTGCGATTAGTTCGGCATTGCTTTCATTTTTCACTTCCCCCTCCCACTATAGACTTCAGTTTTAATAATGATTAAAAAATAATGCCTGAATCCCAGCTGAAGGGATTTTCAGATTTAACTCACTGACTCTATTCATAGCACTGAGCTTGTAAGGAGAACTGAACAGATCTGCACAACTAATCGTGGAATATTACACTGATACTTCCTCTCTCACATCAATACCAATTAAGGCGGCACAGAGAGCATCACATATTATTTTAACGGGATAAGAATTTTTAATCCAGTCAGGTAGTTCTGGCTGAATTTGTTTGTATGGCTGTCATTAAAATTTGGTGGCTGATGCTGCTCAAGACAGACTCATCTTGGATGTTTAAAATTTCACAGATGTTATTTATCCATCAGAATGGAAAATTTCCTGCTCTCTCCTATATAGATTCTGCCTCATTAGCATAAATAAAAAATAAAGCATAACAACAACAATCTTGCTTAATGTGTACACACAGAAATATTGTCATAGGCATCTGGCAATCGGTCGGAGACAGTGAAAACTGCTAAATGAATGAAACCGGCAGAACTAGCAGCAGTACGAGGTTGTTTTCTGGGGAAAAAAAGTTTACTGTTAAAATTTTTTTCCCTTTGTTCTGTTGGTTTTTATTTTCAAGGCTTTGTGATCAGCATGGACATTCAGATCAAAGTCCCTTTAACAAATATTTCAGCTGCTGACATTTCTAAAAAACGATACTTTTCTTAAGCGAGGAGCGAAGAGGGATTTCTCTTCAAATCATTTAGTCAAGCAAAACTTAAAGAATACTAACATTTTAACCGCAGGATCCTGGCATCGCATCTCACAGGCATGTACCTGTGAGATGTTCCTGGCAGGTAAGATGTTCCTATCTGTATCGTAAAAAAATTCTGCTAACAGCCATGTATCTTTTGCTGCATTCAAGAATAACTCATTGCAGAAGTTTGATTATTACTTCTGAAATTCCTTTTTCTGTCCATTGAGAAATACTTCGGGAATTTCTAAACTCTAGAGAATGTCATAATAAGACATATTGGATTTTGACTTGAATGAGAGCTAATGGGAAGTTTCTGTATCAAATCCAACCATTTCCACTATCCTTCTTTAGATAATATTGTCTGTTTTCTGCTTCATGTTAACTCTTACGTCTGCCCTCCCAACTAGCCAAAGCTTTTTTGAGGGCAAGGACCTTTTCTTATTCATCATTGTATGAGACGTCATAGTGATAAAGAGGTAACACTATGTATTTTTCATGAATGAGTAAGTGAAAACTGCATATTTTTCCTGGGGTTATATAAAATTACACTTTTGAGTTAGCAAGAACGAAGAATGAAGAATTAAGATCAGGATACAAAAATCTATAATGAAAGTTATGTTTCAAAAAAGATAATGTTGCATTTTATCTATTTTTTAAAATTAAAATGAATTTTCAATGCAGAAAAAATAAGTTTGAACATCATCCAAATCAAAAATATTAATCCTTCAAGTCTTTCACCAATTTTCACTTTTCCTTTAGTTTATTCTTCAAGTTCTGACTGGAAAAGAAAGTGAACCTTACCCAATATTTCACTCTTGTGTTGCGAAATGTATGTCCAGGCTTTTGTTTTTTTCATACTTTGTTTTAAAAAGGATATAAGGCAGTTACTTCTACAGAATTTTAAGCAGTCACCACATCACGCAGGGATCTGAATGCAAGCAACAGGTACCAGCTCTCGGTAATATAAACTGAAAATGAATTTCTTGAAAGAATGCTGCATGGCTCACAGAATCTCTGAGAGTGTTGGAGAACTGGGCATGGGAGTTATGCAGCCAGAAGCAGGGCGTCTGATGTCATATCGCTGTGGATTTGGTCCTTTGAAAGCACAAGGGCAATTGCCTTGGGCCATGGATACTACAGCCTACATCTCCACCCCCCCAAGTTTAGACACGCAGTGCTGCTAGAACTGCAGCCTTGGTGCCTCTGCAATAGTTACTGTCACTTCTGCCATTTCTGACAGTATTCATTCTGCTCAGCCTCTTCCTTTTTTCCTCATTAGTTTGTGTTTGAGTTCCTGGAGGATTGAGTCCCTGAGATCTGTTTGGTGGAAGCTTAGGCATATACTTATGTTCTGGATGCAAAGGAGCCTGGGAAGGTGACTCTCTTGCATTTTCCATTTTTTTGTGTAGAAAACAGTCATAGCCTATGCACCCAAAAAGAACAAGAAAAATTTACCATACAGTAATACATATACACAGCCAATGAAATAAATATGTTCATGCATTTCTTATCACGATTATATATTAGTACATATTTGTTACTCTTTTTGGTCTCTATGCTTGCTAGATGAACTCTTTTTTAATAATGACATTGATGTTGTGGTTTCATGTTTGTTTTATTTTAATAGCAAGTGATGTGACAGTCTAATGAGGATGCTGTGTCAGTAGGTATAGTATCACCTGGAGGAATGAGAGATGACTGGGAGAAACAGGATTGGGTAACTAGAGCAAGGACGGTGCGATGTTTCTTACTTTAATTAATTAAGTAAGTAAGTTAATGAACTTCTCTGAGAATATATTGAATGCTTGAATCTTGATCCCAGAAAATATACATACTGAAAAATTATGCAAACCACTTTAAAGGAAACTTGGATCAGAGGAACATGAATTTGGCAATTAATTGCATGTGAAAAGCGAGGGAAAAAGAGAGGTGGTAGATTCTTCCATTTCAAACCTGCATGATGAAAATAAGCAATAAAAGGCTGGAGAGGTTTATATGGGTAGGGTGAAAATTTGGTTTAAAATGTTATCTTGAAATCTAAAATCTTCCTATTTTGAAATAGCTAGCTCAATTTGCTACTTATAAGCATAATTGCATCAACTAGTTTATCAGGTCTTTAAGAGCAGCATGCTGTACAGTTGGGAGATGCAGTCTTGGGGCAAGGCATTTTAACTTTGGTTAGGACATCATCTATGTAAAACAGACTTTGGGCAGACATGGCAATGCTCAGGATTGGTTGTTGATCTCCAGTTGAAGAAAATGGAGGGAAAAGCGTATGGAATATGCTGAAGCCTTTCATTACTCAGTCCTAGCTGTATCCAGCTCTGAGTTTCAGTAAAATTGGTACCTTTCTTTTCTTTTTTCACATGAGCAGGCACCAGGAAAAAAATTGGTACCTTTTTGACGTTAAATGAGTTTCAAAATTATTTTCCAATAGTAAATTAAGTACAATGGAAAATTTGCTTCATTTTTTTTCTCCCATGTGGAGCAATAACCTTCTGTTTTGGCTGAAGGAGGTGAATTTACATAGCTCCAGCCATTGCTGAATTTTTGTCATATTTGGTTGCCAAGAAAAGTAATGGAATCAACTTATCTCAAGGTCATTTAAAATAGGATAGGAAGCTATCAATTTAGATAGCTTAGTTGCCAGTCGTATTATAAGTCGAAAGAGACAAGCTGACCTCTCAAGCTACTTAAGATAAATTCTTAAGCTTTTATGAACTAGCAATCCCCAAATCTCATTATCCAGGACAAATGTACTAGTCTTTTTCATTACCTATTAGAACACTGTGGGAAACTAGCCCCCAAATATTATTTTCTTCCTTCTTCTGGGATTAGAATTGGTAAATGACAAAAAAGAAATGAAAAACAAAAATCACAGAATGTCCACTAATAAGGGGCACAGTCATTTGATGGATATCTTTATAATTCTACACCTCCACTTTGATTTATTTTTAGAGTCAAACAGATTGAATTCAAGGCTTGCAATTCTTACAATATATATCCTTGAGAGAGATAAAGATTGTTTATTGTGTTACTTTGCATTCATTTAAAATCTACTGATATTTTATATCATTAGTATGAATTTAGGGAAATGGAACATGAATATCGGTCAAATTTTCTAGCATCTAGCACCTGTTAATTGATGGGAAAATAGACACTTTTCAATTTAATGTTAATTCATATATTTATAGAAGCCATTAGTGATTAACATTGAATTATTCAATTAAAAAGAAAATGAAATGATTATACATATATATGTACTAGTATACACATATGTATATATGCTTGTCTAATACAGCCCAAATATGATCGTATTTACCACAGAGTCTCTAATGTACTTCATTACAAGAAAAATATTAATTTATCAACATATTGAAATATTGAATTCTGGAGCCAAAAAAAGACTGTATGAATTATATAGTAATATCTAACCCTTTTTTTTTTTTGCAAGATGATATCCAGAGAAATTAAGACTTTCCCAATTTCATAAAATTAGTGGCCAGAAGAATTCAAACCTTATTTTCTGGCTCTTAGTTCATTCTCTATCCCAGTGTAGAAGGCAAAGCTTTCTGTTATCTCTCAAGAAGAGAAGGAACATCTGTTGTATTCAATCAAGAAATCTTTGTCCCCTTCAGAGCACTTTAAGTAGAGAGTGTGGTGGGAGTGAACTATATTAACCTAAGGCTCATTAGGGTAGAGTATATATCCACATGGCTTTTGGATGTAAACTACTATTTTTCTAGGCCTGTGTTAAATAAGCATATTAAAAATTTCATTCTGTCCTTTTCTTTCTTTGGGCAAGTTCACTTCAATGGTAAATGTCTTCTCTTAGATCTGATAGGAAGTCTCACGCTCTGCTGGTATTAATTCCATAGCACTGATTTAGATACCCAGGGCACTCCTTCTTTCCACATACTACACCAAAGTTTTGTGATGTGATCTACAAAAGCTGGTAATGGAGGTTTTCTACTTAGCCATACTTATACTTTCACCACCATAATCAGTCACCAAATATCTCACCAGCATCTTGGTTATATCATATTCTTTTTCAATAGCTACCTACCTATTAACATTTCTGGAATTGTGACACAATTATTTGCCATTAACCAATCTCAAGCTCTAAATATATCCTTGTTCAAATAAGCATATCCTTTATATTCCTGATATGGTTATTAAAGTAATTTACTTCTCCTATTCAGTGACCTTTATGGGAGTGAGCAAGTCTGGACAGGACTCTAAGGTGATTAAAAGTTATTCATCACATTGAGTTACTTTCATTTAATAGCTTAGCAGTTTTTCAAAATTGAAATGACTATGTGTATTTATACTAAAAATGAGAAAAAAATTTACTATAAAAAGTCATTTTTCAAAAGACTGAGCCAGAAGATGTTTCTGAGTTGTGCCTACAAGGAAAGGAAAAAGAAAACAAATAATAAATGGCAATTAACATGGATTACTATTTGGAAAAACTGAATAATTAATTTAATTTAGCTCATGCTTCAACACATATTAAAACCTAAAAGTGAGTTGTGAGTTGGATGGAAAATCGAAGTACAAATTAATTGATCCAATTGAGCATTAGAAAAACTTTATTTTCAATTTCTGCCTTGTCTTAAATTTGCACGAGCAACTTCATTTTCAATTTCTGCCTTGTCTTAAATTTGCACGAGCAACTTCATAGTGTTGCTTTGCCTTATTTGTATATAAACTGTTTATACAATTTTAAATGTTTATACATTACAACATAAAATATGTAGAGTATTTATAAAAACAACAGAAGGCCCGATAAAGTTATTTTTTCCAGCTAAGACAGAGAATTATTTTTTACATGCTGAGAAAAGAAATCTTGTTGGAATAGTGATGAGGCAAACATAAACGCATCCACTGTATTTTTCCCCAAGAAATAAAAACTGCTAAAAAGTATTATTTATTTCTTTTCCCCTTCTTCTCTTTTACATTAACTGTTCTCTCCAAAGTCTTGATCTCAAAAAACCTCTAATATTTGTATTCACATGTTTATTAAGGAAAAAAATAAAAATAACAATCTATGGAGTATACATTAAATCATCTTTAAAAGCATCAGAAGTCTTTGAAAAAAATTATTTTTCATCAAGATAGCAGTTTACAGATTAATATTCCAAGATCTGGTACCAGAATGCTTGCATTCTGAAACTTGTCCTCCCACATAAGAGCTGAATGACCTTGAGAAAATTATTATACCTTTTATACCTGTTTCCTCAACATCAATAGGAGAATGAACACAGACCCCATTTCTTAGGTTTGATGTGTAAGTGTTAAATCTGATAAAGCTTTATCGTGTGCAGAACAATACTAATATATAGAAAGCACTCAATAAATATTTCTTCTCTTATAAAGTGGTTTCTAATTCTAGTTTTATGAGAAGCAATCCCTTTGAAGATAGCAATCTTGGGGAGGGAGGGTGTATTTTATATTATTCATGTGTATCTTACATTTTAATATTGAAATCTCCAATGCAAAGGGAGGAAATTTAAATGAAAAAATTTCTATGCAACAAGTATTTTATTTCTGAGGAATCCCTAGGGAAATTACAAGGTCCAGAAATTAATCCTAACCTAAGTCAACTGACTCACTTATTAGAGGGTACATCTCTTCTGCAGCGAATGAGATCCTTTGATCTCTGTAAGAGTTGTTTGTAGAATTGAAGACATGAAATCTATTAAGCATTCCATTATTAACCTCAAATTATCAGTTTGAATCCTCCTGAAATTGCTCTCTCACTCTAGATTTTCTGGAAACTACATTTCTTGGATTGGAGACATGACATTCATTTTTCATTTTGAAGGGAAATTAGAATTAAAATGCAGAATATTGCTTATGTATTTGCATGTCTGGCATATAATTGGTGCCAGGGCACAAAAGAAGTTCTCGTTTTTTGTATATGACTGTTTAAGTTTGCTGGGTTGTTCAGGCAGAGACCATGAAATGGGTTGAGTTAAACAATAGGAATTTATTTACTCACAGTTTGAACCTGGGAAAAAGTTCAAATCAAGGCATCACCAAGGCAATACTTTCTTTTTAAAGACTGTGCTTATTGGGACTGACTGCTGGTGATCCTTGGTCCTTAGTTTGTCACATGGCAATGCAAATGGAAGTGTCTCCTGGTCTCTCCCTTCTCTTCCACATTCTGCTTCTGTTTCCACAGCTACTTGCTTCCTGTGGCTTTCTCTCTCTCTCTCTCTGTCTCTGTCTGAATGTCATTCTTCTTATAAAGGGCTCCAGTGGTAGGACTAAGACCCATCCTGATTAGGCTGAACCACACACCTTAACTGAAGTAATTTATCCAAAGTTCTTACTTACAATGGGTTCACAATCACAGGAATGGGTTAGATTTAAGAACATGTTTTTCTGGGGTACATACATCCTCAAACCACCATAATTTCCTTCTTCAGAATTTGGTCTATCCCTTTCATTTTAAAGAAAAAAACAGCACCAAACTGAATTAAAAGACACAATAGTACCAGTTGCACACACTGGAGGTATGTACAGAAACGTGTTTTGTAAGAGTTATAGTCTTTAATTTAGGTAAAGACTGAGTAAATTGGGAGAGGATTGTGGAAGATGGTGAAGTAGGAAGCTCCAGGACTCAGTCCTTCAATAAGTACAAAAATTTAAAAGACAGGAACTATCTAAAGCAAGCATTTTGAAGATCCAGGGTTCATTAGAACACTGTATAGAACCCAGAGGGAGAAAGAAAAGGCTAGCAAATTACAGAAAAATATAGTAAATTGCTCTGTCACCCAGTGAATATTGGTGCCCATCCTCTATTCTCACCACTATGGGGTTCAGCCCATGGTTAGCTCATTGCTGCCAGTGACATAAAAATCCATTTCCCTGATGTCAGGAGTGGGTGGGTGTGTTGTTTTGAATCTGTAGATCCCAGAAAAGCCATGTCTTTTAATTGCTATTCAGTATTGCTGAGTAGGAGTTTTTTTTAATTATCCATGGAGATGTGACCCACTTAATTGTGGGTGGTAACTTTTGATTAGATTATTTCTATGGAGGTGTGTCTCCACCCATTCAAGGTGGAGTTGCTTACCAGTGCCCTTTAAGAGGTAAACATTTTGGAAAGAGCTACAGAGCCTGTGCAGCCAGAGACCTTTGGAGATGAAGAAGGAAAACACCTCTGGAGGAGCTGTGTGAAATAAGAAGCCAGGAGAGAAAGCTGGAAGATACTGCTGTGATCACCATGTGCCTTTCCAGTTGAGTGAGAAACCCTGAACCACATCCGCCTTCTTGAGCCGAGGTATCTTTTCCTGGATGCCTTAGAGTTGACATTTCTATGGCTTTGCTTTAGTTGGGACATTTTCATGGCCATAGAACTGTGGATTGCAACTTTTAAAGCTGTTCTGTTTCTGGTATATTGCATTCCGGCAGGTAGCAAACTAGAACAGATTTGGTGCTGGAGAAGTGGGGTGCTGCTGGGGTTTGCAAATACCAAACATGTTGGAACAACTTTTTAAATGAATAAGGGGAAGATTCTGGAGGATTTGTGAGATACTTGATAGAGAAGGCCTAAAATGCTTTGAAGAGACTGTTGGTAGAAATGTGGACTCTAAAAGTACCTCTGATGAGGTTCTAGACAGAAATGAGGTGTGTGTTATTCCAAACTTGAAAGAAGCTGGTCCTTGTTTTAAAATGGCAGATAACCTGGCAAAATTGACTGGTGGCTTTGGCTGGAAGGCAAATTTTAAAAGTCATCAACTTGGATATTTAACAGAAGAGATTTCCAGATTAAATGTGGAAAGTGCAGCCTGGTTTCTCCTCACGTCTTATAGTTAAATGTGACAGGGAAAAGATAAACTAAGAACCAAACTCTTGGATACAAAGAAATCAGAAATTGATGTTCTGGAAAATTCCGTGCTTCCAGGAAGGGAGACCCCAGAGAATAGTGCCCCATGTGAGGATTTAACCAAACATATAACCAGTCAGCCATTTCAGAGAAAGCCAGGATTGGAGATGGTGTTATCCAGGAAGGATTTGTGGAAACTCCTGCTGTCTGGTGGGCATGATCCTTGCTTACTACATAGAAAGCCAACAGGAGTGCTGTGGGACCTGTTTAAATGGAGCTGCTGCCAGTCTGGACTAGGGAGCTCAGAAAGGAGACAATGTGAAGGCAAAATAACTTCAGAGGCAGAACTAGGGAAACTAAAGTCCAAAGTCAAGAAACCTCAGGCCAGGAGAGTGGACTTACCCAAGCATGTGGAGAGGGTGAGTTTGCCCCAAAGGCAGAGGAAGGGCCTTCCACCTCGTTGTGGTGGAAGGGTTGTGTTGTCTTAGGCCTTGGAAGGGGCACAGCACATCCCATAAGGATTAGGAAGAGCTTGGCTGCCACCACATGGAGGGTTTGAAAGGGAGCCCTGGAGACAGCAGAAAGCCTGGGTATAGCCCAGATATTTGGAGAGGGTGGAGCTGAGAAAAAAATAGTTTCAGTGTGTCCCCCAAAGTTGCATTTGGAAAGAGGCAAGCCACTGTGTAGGCCCTTGGAAAGGGTGGGACTGCCACTTTCTAAAGCTCCAAAGATAAATTATTCAAAGTCTTTGAAATCTAATGGAGTTTTCCCTGCAGGTTTTAGAAACTGCGTGGGTCCGATGAACCCTATGTTGCTTCCAATTTCTCCCTATGGAAATGGGTATATGTAGCTTATGATTGCTCCTCCATTGCATGTTGGCAGCAAATAACTTGTTCTGAGTTTTACAAGTCAGAGCCAGAGAACAATTTTGCCTTAAGACAGTCCATTCCTAGAGTTGACTTTGATGATATTTTGTATTGTTTCTGACTTTGAATTGCATTTGTATTGCTACTGAAATTGTTTAAGGCTTTCTGATATTGTGATGGAATGAATGTATTTTGCATTTGGAAAGATTATGTCTTTTGGGGGCCCAAAGGGTGGAATGTGCTGGTTTGGATTTGTGAATGCCAGAAAAGCCATGTCCTTAAATGCTCATTCAATATTGCTAGGTGAGAGTTTTTAAATAGTTCATGGAGATATGATCCACCTAATTGTAGGTGGTAACTTCTGATTAGATGATTTCCATGGAGTTATGTCTCCACCCATTCAAGGTGGGGTTGCTTACTGGAGCCCTTTAAGAGTGAACCATTTTGGAAAAAGCTACATAGCCCATGCAGTCAGAGACCTTTGGAGATGAAGAAGGAAAACACCCCTGGGGGAGCTTCATGAAACAAGAAGCCAGGAGAGAAAGGTAGAAGACACTGCCATGTTTCCCATGTGACTTTCCAGTTGAAAGAGAGACCCTGAACATCATTGCCCTTCTTGAACCAAGGTATCTTTCTCTGGATGGCTTAGATTTGACATTTCTATAGCCTTGCTTTAGTTGGGACATTTTCATAACTTTAGAACTGTAGACTTGTGACTTAATAAATTCTTCCTTGTAAAAGCCATTCTGTTTCTGGTATATTGCATTCTAGCAGCTAGCAAACTAGAACAGTGTACATGGCCTATTGATGATCATGGCTTTTGATTAGCAACTGTAGATAGTTGGGGGCCCAACTCTGAGGGTAGCCATTGCTCTAAACAACTTTACACAAAGATGGTTGAGGAGATATAAAGACTCTACACTTCTCAGGGCCACAGGGAGCATTTGAAGGGCTGCATTTGCTGGTGAAGTCAAGAAAGCACAGCACTGGGAAGCCATAGAAGAACTCCCTGGTTTCCTTGCTGATCCTCTCACCAGGACAGTTTGGAGCTGTCCTGTGCCCCATTCATGTACCCTGGCCTTGCTCCAACTAGAAAGACTGACTTGGTACATATCTCCAAAGATAGGACTCAGGATGGAGACAGACTTTTTTTCCTCTATGCCTGGGGGATATCCTTGCAGGGGAAGTCATTGACACACCTAGCACCCAATGCTATCGCCCAGCCCTAGCATTTCCTTTTCTATTGTGTGTTTGTGTGTAGATGTTTCAGCATATTCCCATTCCACTGCCCAAGAGAGATGGTAGGTCTAATGAAAAAACATGACCATACCTTAAACCCAGAAATCTGGAAAGAAGCAGGCCCAGCTGCTTGTCAGAGAGGAAGATAAAGGGGCAGGAGCCCTTCTGAGTTGTATAAAGACCTTGCCCTCAGACAGTATAGGAGTCTCTCCCCTGGGACATGAGATGGGACAGGTAGAGTTGTCATCCACCAACTCTGCCCTGAGCAGTTTGGCCTCACTGGCTGACTAGCATGATGGGATCTGTCCTCTGATCCTTTGAACACTTTGTACTGAGTATGATGCTGAAGGTTTCTATTGTGCTAAAGTTTCTGTTGTGCCTGAGCCTGTGTTCCCATGGCACACCAAGTAGCAATTCATTCCACAATCCTTTTTCTGAAGTGGAAGAGTTATTACAAACTATTACATCTTTGAATTACTATAGGAATGATGCCAGCAAAGTTGGCATCTAGAAACGAGATGCCAGTTTCATCACTTTGAAAGGATTTATGTACCCTAGAAAAGCCATGTTTTAATCCTAATCAATCTTATGGGAGCAACTCTTTCTTCTTATCCCTATTCAGTACTATAAATTGGCAACTTTATTAAGTTATCTCCATGGAGATATGACACCATCAATTGTAACTATTAAACTTGATTATATGGAAATGTGTCTCAACCCAGTCTAAGTGGGTCTTGGTTAGTTTACTGGAGTCCTATAAAAGAGGAGACATTTTGGGGAGAACTCCTTTTGGGAATGAGGAAAGAGCTACAGAATCAAGACAGAAGGATAAGTGAACTACAGAGTCCAACAGCCAGCAACTTTTGGAGACGAAGAAGGAAAATGCCTCCCAAGGAGCTTCATGAAGCAAGAGATCTGGAGAGAAAGCTAGCAGATACTGCCGTGTTCACCCTGTGCCCTTCCAGCTGAGAGAGAAACACTGAACATCATCGGACCTCTTGAAACAAAATATTTTCCTCAGGATGCCTTAAATTGGACATTTCCGTAGACTTGTTTTAATTTGGACAATTTCACATCCTTAGAACTGAAAACAAGCAACTTACTAAATTCCCCTTTTTAAAAGCCATTCTGCTTCTGGTATAGTGCATTCCAACAACTAGCAAACTAGAACACCATGTATCAATGAACATGTAGCAGGTATTTTTATTCATTAACTTCTCTATCTGGGGACATTCCTGAAGAAAGACTTTACAACAAGGGTGAAATCAAGCATCAAAGAAATGAGACTATGCTTACTCTTACAATTTAAACTGAGTTAAAATTAAAAGCATAATGTTGTATGCCATAGTTCCACTTCATAACTCCAGATATTTACCATTTTAAGTTGCTGGATGCATGAAGTAAAAAATGCTTACATTGAAATATTGAAAAAATAAATCTGCTTGAAATATTACTATACTAATTATCCATAGTTTCATGTGACTTGACACCAAAATGATGAGTGTTGAGGAAAATCTTTATATGTTAGATAAAGATCTAAAAATTAAATTACAACACACTTAAGAACCCCATGAATATATAGATAGTTATCTACCTAGGTAATAGCTCATAAATTTTTGTTTAGAACAGTTGTAGGTTTATAGGAAAATCATGCAAGAAATAGAGTTCCTATGTACACCCCACATGCAATTTTCCCTGCTACTTGACCTTCACATTGGTATGGTACCTTTGTTCCTATTGATGAGAGACAATATTATTATAATTATATTAGTAACTTAGTTTATAGTTAACATTTGGGATTACTTATGTTATATAGCTCTATGGTAGTTTTTGCCTCCTTTCTATACTGGTAATGCATACACAACCTAAAATTTCCAATTTTAGCCTCTTTCAAGTACACAATTCAGTAGTGTGAATTACATTCAACGTTGTGCTACCTTGACCATCATTCATTACCAAAATTCTTTCAGCATCTCAAAGTGAAATGCTGCACTAGGTATTCACTCACATTCCCCATCCCTATCCCTGGCCTTGATAACCTGTATTCTAATTTCTGACTCTATGGATTTGCATATCCTAATTATTTCATATAGTTGAGATCATACAATATTTGGCTTTTTGTTTCTGGATGATTTCATTCAACATAAAATCTTCATGATTCATCCATGTATTCACATGTATCAGAATTCCTTTCTGTTTTATGATTGAATGATATTCTATGTATATACCACAGTTTGCTTATCCATTCATCAGTTGATGGACACTTCAGCTGGTCCCATCTATGGCAATTCTGAATTATACTGCTATGAACATCAGCATGCAAATATCTCTTCAAGTCCCTGCTTTCAACTGTATGAGGTATATACCTAGAAGTGGGATTTCTGGGCTATATGGTAACTCTACTTAACTTTCTGTGGAGACACCAAACTGTCTTTCATAGCATGTGTACCATTTCCATATCCACCAGTAATAAATAAGTGTTCCTAGTTCTCTGCAACCTCACAAACACCTGTTATTCCCCCCCCCCCTTTTTATAGCTAATGTTGTTGAGCATCTTTTCATGAGCTTATTGACTACTTGTATATTTTCTTTGGAGAAATGTCTATTAAAGTACTTTGCCCATTTTTCAATTAGGATGTTTGTTGCTTAGTTATAGGAGTTCTCTATATATTTTGGATATTAAACCATTATCAAATAAATGGTTTCCAAATATATTTTCTCCAATTTGGTAGGTTGTCTTTTTACTTTGCTAATAAAGTACTTTGATGTGGATCCTCTTTGAGACAGAGGCTGTGTCCATAGGAGCATAACAATAACTTTGCAAGTAAAATAAACGTATGTGAAAATTTATGCTTTATTCAAAATGTAACAATAAAATCTATATTTTTGTGATTATTTCGAATTTCATATTTACCTATTTTTCCATGATTGTTTTTAAATGAACTAATTTTTGAACAAATTTTGTATATGATTAAGCCGTATCAAAAATACTGGGAATTGTTTTTCAGTTCCTAGAGGAACAAAAATCTGTCAAGAATTGAAATGGGTAAATATTTCTAATGTAGGTAAATATATTTAAGTGGTTCTCCAGTTCTTGGAGGGACATCACACACTTCTATATAGTGAGGCTTTGAATGGGACCCATTCAAGATTGCATGCAGTTAGTGCTTCACTGGAACTAGACTCCAAGTATCTACTCCTAATTTGCTTATGTTCTCACCACCAAAACAATTGCAAGAAAAATTTGTAAATGGTTAGAGGTTTCATATGCTTCAGGTTGGAATATATGAACCTAAACATACGTAACATGACAAGTCTATAATTCCTTTGTTTTTAAAATTGTCGTAATTTTATTTGGTTGTCATGATATGAATATATGTATTCTCAAACATAAAGAGAAATAGAAAAATTCTGAATTGCCAGAATTTTCCACAAAACAGAATGAGAGTTCATCAACATGTAATGACCACTTAATTTTTTCTTCAGATGAAATATTTCGGTCACCTACTCTTCTTTTGACTGAGTGGAAGGATGTAAAACAGTCCATTATATAAGGGTTCATTGTGCATTATTTAGAACTTTTCCATTGTGCAAAGACCTCCATGTTCTATTTAGGTAAATAGTTTAGGAATATATATGTTAATTGGTTTCAATTTCGTATGATATGCTTTTGTTGTTGTTGTTATGTCTGTCTTAATGCCTAAGAAGTAAGTAACCAGCCTATTATTTAATGTTCCTTACAATGGTTATTTATTGAAAATTATAATCTCCTATGTATACGAGAAGTTGTAGCCTTTAAACTCTGGATTGGTGCTTGATATGTGCATTTGTAATTATCATACTAGAGTTCTTAATTCAACAAGTCAGAGACCAAAAAAGAAGCTGTTAATATTGACAGAAACATGTTTGGAAATAGCAAATGAAAAAAAGGAACCTGGTATAAACTGAAGATTGAATTACATTTCCAAATACTTTAATATAAGGAAGTAAGTTCATAGCTTTTTAAAGCATCTGGCTATTTTACTTAATGAAGAATCCATTTACTTTTTATAATATACTAGATTGGACTATTTCTGACTTAACACAAATGAAAACATATGCCAGTACAATGTTTTTTGTTTTTCTTTTCTATTTGAAAGATTTCCTTAGATGTAATAACATTATACTAGGATAGATTTCTGCTGTTCGCTTTTTCAGAAAATATAGGAGTAGGAGATTGAATGTAAATTGAACAGGAAATGGTGAACAATGTGGTTTGCAATGTGAATTCATGCCTTCTGCATCTAAATTTGAAACAAAAGAGACACTGAAGTTTGTACCACTCTTTATTCACATTTTGTTGTTTAAAAGCTTAAATCGAAATGATAGGGCATTCTGTATTGGGACAATATGATATCTGGTAGGTTCCAATTTTCCTTAATTTAATTACACTAATTAATCCCAGTAGTATGATGCTGAGAGCATGGCTTATTATGCAATAAAAAGTCTGTTCCTTACTCCCTCAAATATATAGACTCATTAGCTTGTTGAAAAGACTTTATAAAATATTTTCTTCTTATTAAAACACAGACACAAATTTCTCAGGACAATACTTTACAAGAGGGGCTATCAGGCCACTCTACTTTTGATACCCTGTAGGAAATTCATCAAAGACCTATGGAAAACTGCAGGAAATCTCAATCTTTGATTCCTCAAGCTGTTTTAGTTCAATTGCAAATGCTAAAATGCGAGGCTTTTTAACATCAGCTCAAGAGTCAGGGATATTGTGGCAAATCTATCAGAATATGGTGCAAACTTTATTTTTAAAATCTTCTGGAATTGAATCATTTCTGCATTTATTAAGGATTTGTGTCATATTAGGAAATATTAGCAAATGAAGGTGTCACTTCTAAAAAATACAGACTAATTTGAGAACTAAAGACATAAAAGTATTATGAGAGAACTATGTTTAATCAGATGATGGGTAAGCCAGAGTTTGAGGTGAAAATGAAAAAAAAAAAAAAAAAGAGCTAGATGATTCTTTTCCTATTCCCTTCAAGTTTCATTGCTATTTAACATTTATATTTTGAAGGAAAGAGAATAGTTCTTTGAAGGGCTTTGAATCTGCTTCAATAATAGTATACAGATTTTCATGAACAGAACACCCCCCAAATAACCAAGGAAGAGGCAAATCATTAAACCTTTTCAATGGACTGCAACTGAGCATCTTAAATTTTCATTATCAGGACCTAGCAGGTCCACATGCCATATATTATCACTGCTATGCTTAAAATATTCTAAACCAATGAGAATTCCCAGCAACCTATTTTTACCAACTATTTCCATTATTTCCAAATAAAATGGGTGATGAATAATTAAATGCCACCATTGGAATACTCATGTGCCATCTTAGTGTTAATTAATTATTTCCAAAAAACCTATTGGTTTTGCTATCCCAATCACAGAACTATGCATTTTATGTTTCTGATGGTATGACCATAAAAAGGTGATAGCCCAAAAAAGAACTAACACCAACCCTGCTCAATTTTTTCCAAAAAATCGAAGAAAAAGAAACACTACCTCACTCATTTTATGAAACTAAAAATCATTTCATTACCAAAACCAGGTAAAGATGCTATAAGAAAGGAAAACTACAGGCCAATCTCCCTAATGAACATAAATGCAAAAACTCTCAACAAAATACTAGCAAATCAAATGCAACAACACCTTAAAAGAATTATAAACCATGACCAAGTGGGGTTTATACCAAGAATGCAAGGATGGTTCAATACAAGAAAATCAATTAACATAATGCAGCACATTAACAAATCAAAAGGGAAAAATCACACGATCATCTCTATTGATGGTGAAAAATTCAACATGTTTTTCTAATAAAAACACAAAAGGTAGGAATCAAAGGTAACTCCCTCAACTTCATAAAGAATATATATGAAAAATCCATAGATAGCATCATACTCAATAGTGAAAACTGAAAGGTTTCTGTTAAGATCAGGAATGAAACAAGGATGTGCTCCACGACCACTATTATCCAGCATTGTACTAGAAGTTTTAGCTAAACCAATCAGGTAGGAAAAAAAAAAATAAAAGGCATTCAAATTGGAAAGGAAGAATTAAAACTTTCATTATTTGCAGATGACATGACACTATACTCGGAAAATCCTGAGAAATCTACAACAAGGTTACTTGAGCTAATAAACAAATTCATCAATGTGGTGGAATATAAAATTAATGTGAAAAATCAGTAATGTCTCTATACACAAGCAATGACCTAATTGAGGAGTCAATTAAGGAAAAAATTTCATTCAAAATAGCAACTAAAAGAATCAGGTATCTAGGAATAAACTTAACTAGGGATGTAAAGGACTAGTACATTAAAAACTATGTAACATTGCTAAAATAAATAAAAGAAGACCTAAATAGGTGGAAAGATAGCCCATGCTCATAAATAGGAAGGTTAAATATAGTTAAGATGTAAATTCTACCCAAACTGATTTACAAATTCAACACAGTACCAATCAAAATTTCAACAACCTACTTTGAAGAGCTGGAAAAATTAGTTACCAAATTCATCTGGAAGGAAAAGAGATCTTGAATAGCTAAAAGCATCCTTAAAAAGCAGAACAAAATAGGAGGATTAACACTTCCTCATTTTAAAACTTATTATAAGGCCACAGTGGTCAAAACAGCATGGTACTGGCACAAAGACAGAAGTATTGACTAACAGAATTGAATTGAAGGCACAGAAACAGACCACCAAATCAATGGTCAACTGATGTTCAACAAGGCCCCCTAATCCACTGAACTGGGACAAAATAGTCTTTTCAATAAATGGGTATGGGAGATTGGATATTAATAGCCAAGAGAATGAAAAAGAACCTTTACCTTACACCCTATATAAAAATTAACTCAAGTGTTCACTTAGGTGACACATATACTAAAATTGGAATGATACAGAGAAGGTTAGCATGGTCTCTGTAAAAGGATTATATGCAAACTGGTGAAGTGTTCTATATTTTTGTATGTTACTTTTCACCAAAAAGAAAAAAAAATTTGATTGTGAAAGCAAATGCACAGCTATATGATGATATTGTGAACCATTGATTGTATACTTTGGATGATTACATGGTATGTGAATATATAATATATATCAATAAAAATGAATAAAAGGATGCCAGGAGGCAGAGAAGAAAAAGTGAGTAAGAGCTTAGTGGGGGAAGAGTTTTTGTTTAAGGTGATGAAAAGTAAGATTAATAGATAATGATATTAGTAGAACAGTATTTCAATTGTAATTAATACTACTGAGTTGTACACTTGAAAGTGGTTAAATTTGGAAGTTTTGAGTTGTATATTTGTTACTATAATTAAAAGTTTTAAAAAATTAACTTAGAGTGGATCAAACACCTAAATATAAGAACTAGTATCATAAAGTTTCTAGAAGGAAATATAGGGAAACATCTTCAAGAACTAAGAATAGGAAGTTGCTTCCTAAACTTTGCACTCAAAGCACAAGCAATAAAAGAAAAAATAGATAAATGGGAACTCCTCAAAAGCAAATGCTTTTGAGCCTCAAAAGACTTTGTCAAAAAGGTGACGAAGCAGTCAACTCAGGAGAAATATTTAGAAATCACAATTGGATAATGGTTTGACATCTTGTATATATAAAGAAATGATACATCTCGACAGCAAAAGAACAAACAACTCAATTATAAAATGGGCTAAAGATACGAATAGGCATTTTTCTAAAGAGCAAATACAGATGACTCAAAAGCACAAATGTTCATTTTCATTAGCTGTAAGGGAAATACAGATCAAGACTACAATGAAATACCACCTCACACCTATAAGAATGGCTGCTAATAAACAAACAGGAAACTACAAATGTTGGAGAAGATGTGGAGAAATTGTGACACGTAGGCGCAGTTGATGGGAATGTATAATGCTACAGCCACTACGGAAGACAGTCTGGCAATTTTTCAGAAAATTAAACATGGAGTTGCCTTATGACCCAGCAATGCCACTACTGTATATACGTAGAAGAGCAAACAGACATTTGCACACTGATGTTCATAGCAGTACATTAACAATTGCCAAATATGGAAACAATCCAAGTGCCTATCAACAGACGAGTGAATTAACAAAATATGGTATATACATACGATGGAATATTATGCAGCAATAAAATGAAATGACGCACATAACAAGATGGATGAGCCTTGAGAACATAATGCTGAGTGTAATAAGCTAGACATAAAAGGGTAGATATTGTATGATTCTACTTTTATGACCATAGTAAAGGTAAAATCAAAGGCTTATAATGCAGAATATAGGGGACCTACAGATACGCAGAAGCTAGAAATGGGTAAATGGGTAGCTAATGAGGTTGAACTTAAATGTAAGGGAATAGATAGAAGTGAAGGCAGTTCACTGGTGGGTCTATAGGTAATATTATCATATTGAAGGTGAACATGATTGAAAGGGATTGTATAGATCCATGTGTCACACCAATTGTTAGTTCTTACATGAACTACTGCAAAGGTATGAATCTTATACAAAGAGTGTATAATTTCTCGGTATAGAAGAAAATTGCTACTGCTTGCAATGGGCTGAAAATATCAACAGTACCACAGAAATACCAGAGGTAAATAATGGGAAGGGGACTCAAGAGTTAAGGGGAGATTTGGATGTTCTATTCGGTGAGGGGGTGTTTTGTGGTTGTCTTTCTCTTGGGAACAAGGAAATTATCTAAAATTGGGAAGGTTCATGGACTGTTGACTTTAGACAATATACATGTTGCCTAATGGATGGAGGTGGCCGAAAGATGCACTGACTAAGAAGTAGATTGATGAACGACGGGGTATACATATGATCGAACACTGTGCTGCTACAAAATGGAATAAAATTGTGAGGAATGCCACATTCCGAATGAACCTATGTGACACTTTGTGAGGCAAAAATAAGCCAGAAACAAACAAAAAAAATTGTATGGTCTCATTTAGAAAATACTTGTAAGCTCTTACAGCAGTCATATTTAATCCAAAGTGGCAATTGTTATTTCTGGATTTTCAGAGGCTGTTTTATTCATGTGTAACCTGGTATTTAGAGGTAAGAATGAAGCCGAATAGGTCAGAATTAAGGTAATTCAGAATACAGGAGTTCTAAAATACATTGCATTTTAGACCTTCACCTACTCTTTGAGATCAAAAGAAAAAAAGATTTATTATGTCCAGGACCTAAATTTTCTGTAACACAATCTTACTCAATCTGCCTAGATTGATTTAAAAAATTCAAACACAGGGAGTTTAGAATAAGAAAGAGGGCCTTTAACCCTATATAGTCTAATGTAATGCCTATATCCATCCCAGATGGATTATTTTAGATAAATAATAAAGAAGCATTGGCAAAATCCTTTGAGGACTGGGAGAAAAAAATACAGAACTATTCAACTTTACCACCAAGGAAACCCCTGATACTGTGTCAAACATTAAGGACACCCAAATCAATAGGTCAAGCCCTTGAGCTTGAGGCTTTCTCTTGAGAAGCTTATGTACGTAGCAGAGAAGCTTAGCCTACCTATAGGTATGCTTAAAAGTTACTTCCTGAGGACTTATTTTGTTGCTCAGATGTGGCCTCTCTCTCTCTCTCTCTAAGCCCGACTCTGCAAGTGAAATCACTGCCCTCCCCCATACGTGGGACATGATATCCAGGGGTGAAAGTCTCCCTGGTGGCATGAGAGATGATTCCCAGGAATGAGCCTGGCTCTGGCCAATGCCATCCTGACCAAAATGGGGGAAAGAAGTGTAACACATAAGGTATCAATGGCTGAGAGAGTTCAAATAGGGTCAAGACAAATTCAAAGACTTTCTACTCTGGAAGTCTTTCTTACACAAGCTTCTATTAGATATTACTACCTATCATAGCTTGGCAAACCCCAATCAAAATCATTCCAGCCAATTCTAAAGAACAACTAGAACATTATATTAGATTCTACAAAGATTCCATGCACTAGGGTAACTTTCCAGAAACCTACAACCTCTAGATAGGAGGACCAGGTAAATCCTGAAATGAAGAGAGGCCAGCCTCTCTAGGACATCAACTAATTCCATCCACCTATCCCATATTAACTCCAGCCCTTCCAACATAAAATGGTAGAATGTGCATAGCCCAAATACCCCTAAAGAATGGGAGAAAGATCAAAGGTGATGGTGGTGCAATATAGAGAAGGTAGGGTTTAACAAATGAGTGTGATTACTGAATCGTTATATTGATATTTCTTTTAATCTCCAGTGTCTTGGAGCAGCTAGTAGTAAAAACCTAAACATGTGGAATTTTAACCCATACCAAATTCTGAAATCTGTTCTACAACTAATTGTTGTGATGTGCTTTGAAATTTGTTGCTGTTTGTATATATGTTATTTTTCACAAAAAAGAAATAAAGTCAATTCTGATAATAGATGCACAGCTAATATTGTGAACCATTGACTGCACACTTTGGATGATTACATGGTATGTGAATATATAATATATATCAATAAAAATAAGGAAAGAAATTTAAAGTGATCTCTATCATAATTCACAAATTAAATATTCTCTTCCTGAATGTAATAAGAAAGAGAAACAATCACAAAGTGCCATAAGATTCATATTTGGCTTTGTCATTATTTATGAGAATAGATATTAACTAATGATTTCCTCTGTATCCAAATTTGCATATTTATTTTGATTCAGACCTAAACACACTATCTGCTTGAATTAGGATCATCTCTTAGGTAACCTAAGAGATAGGGTCATTCTCATTTTATTTGTGACCACAATGACAGTTACATAGCTAATTTTAAAATGTACATATCTGTGTATACGTTATAATGTACATGCTATCTATGTTTATATAATCCTATGTCCCATGTCTCAAATATCTATCCATCCATTCCTCTCTCTCTCTCTCTCTCTATATATATATATATATATATCCATCATCTAGCTATACATATGTGTGTAATTCTATGTTCCAAGGCCATGTTATTTATGTATATGATAGTTATTATTACTATCACATGTAACAGTGCCTGAAAAGTGGTAAGGAAAGGAAGCAAATGTAAAGTATACATATGTGACTGTTCTTTCCCCAGTCACCACTAATCTTGGTGCTCTTTAAGCCTTGGGATAAAAAAATTGGCAACATCCTTGATCTCCTAGCCACACAAGTTACGTCCTATAAATGTCTCTATTCTTCTTACTGTGGGTGTACGTTAAAAATGACCATTTGTGAGCAGTGCCCTTGTGGCTCAGTGGAAGAGTTCTCACCTGCCATAACAGAGACCCAGGTTCAATTCCTGCTGCCTCCCCAGGCAAAAAGAAAAAAAAAAATTACTGTTTGCTGGCCCCACTACTCCAGAGCTGCAGCTTTTGCCTTTGTTGATGTTGGTTAAGATTGTTCTGGCAGTTTTGCTTGCTGATACTGTAATCCTCTTTTTCATTTCTCTCAGGAATATTCTGATGTCCTGTGATTCTTGAAATGTGTAAGAACTGGGTCTCGATGGTGCCTTACGTTTGGGTATCTACTTCCCACTACAATGGGATGTCAGCGACATTTTCTCAAACTGAAAGGCAAGTAGCTTTTCAGCTCACTTGTTCCAACAGCCCTATAGAATCAGTATTTATATCTATGATTACCAACATGGTTCAACTTTTAGCAAATTTCTTGCTATTTTTAAAATCTGAAATAGTGTAAATTTGATTCAATATATGGTCATAAGCTAATCGAAAAGTCATATAAAATAGTGGTCTTGAGGCTAATTGGCTGGGTTCAAATTCCAGTGGGACTATTGACCAAAAATTTGACCGTGGAAAAACTACTTAACCTCTACCAGTCATCCTTAGAAAAGAGACATTTATCTCATAGAATTTCTGCGAATTTCCTGATTTAATGAACATAGGTACTTAGCATACTGTCACATAATAAAATTTCAATAAGCATGATACTATAGTCATGCAAAGGAAGGTATCTCAGGGAAAATGAGATGCAAAAGGAGGGTCTAAATCTCATGAATGCAGAGTAATGTATAAGATTGATTATTTGCCTCTTTACGTTCTTCAATTTCAGTTATTCATATGTAAACAATTCAAATTCCTCTTTTATTTTTGTCTAAACAATTAATTTAGAATTTTAAGTATTTTTTTCAGTATTTAAAACAATGTTAGATCACTCTTGAAATTTTCATCTTGATTTCCAAGGGAGAGAGGTCTGAATATATTTATTGTATACTAGTCATTATGAAGATTAAAAATGAAGAGTATAACAAATATCAACTTGTCTCAATTGTATGAAGAATTTTCTTAGGAAATATCCACAGAATCCACTCTCAAGACATACATTGCACTCATTTTCTTTGTTTTTATTCTGTTCTTTATTTTTATTCTTGTAGAACGTTTATAGTCTTCTCGCAATACTTTTTAATGGCTTCAATAGGAGGATACGATGAACTTCCAGTAGCTAATCTTATGTCTTTCTTAGTTTGCAACAAGCATTAGATACCTGCAGGGAGGTGCCAGTGGAAACGTGCTGAGAGAGCAGCTCTGTTCATAGTCCTTTCGAATACATACCAATTCCACTGTGTTGTGTGATTAAAGAAAGAAAAGATAGGTTCACGGTTTGGAAAATTTAGGTAAGGATTCTTTCCTTCTCTGCTTCAAAACGAATAGTAAAGCCCATAAAAATGATTCGGTTTAAAATTCTTTCTCCTTAGAACTCAGTATTATTTGTTCCTGGAGCTAGGAGGGAGACAGAGGTCTTCAGCCTACATAAATCACTGTGCAAATCCACAAATATTACCAGGATGTGTAAGTAAAAAATAAAAATAAATCATTTGGGTTGGTGAGCAAGGTAAAAGTTACTTAAGTAAGAAAAGATATTTCAACAGCAAACTAGTCTGGATAGTTGCATAGCTAGTTTGGGAAGTAATAAAAGAGGAATAGTGTATGGTATGTAACCAGTGAATGGAGGTAGCAGAGAGCCACATTACTCAATGAAATGCGAAAACCATATGAACACTGGGGCTCTTGTGAACATTTGCTAAATTCTGATCTTTTGAAAGGACCTTGGGAAGACTGATGCCCTGTTTATTTAATTAATGTGTAATATGTTGCTGCCAAATGGGTCTCTATTTCTGTTACTTCCCAGTAGTGACCAAATCATACTTTGATCATACAGTAACTTGGATGTGTTTCCTTACTGTTCATCCAAACTGACCAAGAGAGAAAGCAGCAAAGAAAAACACAAAGGCGAGCAAGTGCAGTTCAGGAAAGCAAGCACACTCAAGCACTAATATATCACATGTATTAAATATGCCATTGACCTCTCATTTAAAGGCTAAAAACAAGCACACATGGACTAATGGCTTGATAATTGAATAAAGATAAGGACAGAGTCTTCTCAGCAGGCTCTGTAATAAGGAAAGATGCTGTAGCATTACAAACAAAACAAGATTAAATCCTACCTTCCATTTTATAGTGCATGGGCGAGAATTTCTCATTCAGTAAAATACTGGAAAGATGTATTTATAGGTTTTTATGGGAAAATAGAAATGCTTGAAGATGGATCCCTAATAGTTTACATCTTTATCATAGAGAAAATAGTGCATTCCTACAAAACGTTTGCTGGTACCAATATATACATGGAGTACAGTGATGTGAAATACACACTCTTGACTAAACACTAACTTTTCCTATTGTGGCTATTGGTTGGGAATTTGGAAGGGATAGGAGGGAAATGTGGAAAGGATAGGGTCTGAAAATGAATATTGCTGCTTAAATCTTCTAATTTTGTCAGTTATTGCCTCAAAAACTTTCTTGGACTCCCTACCTTCCTCCTACCCTCTCTTCTTTCTTACTTCCCTCATTTATTTTCTCTCTTCCTTTTGATTAAATCTACTCCATTCAGTTATTTCAACCTGGAATGCCTTAATTAAATTGTGAGCTGGGTTCTACTATAGAAGCACCAAGTTGCTCAGTTGCTCTATAAATGATTAAAGATGACTTGTCCAGAACATGGTTCAGAAGATTGAATCTGAAGAGACTAGCAAACCCTGAGCTTCTCATGTCACTTTCTATCACTGAAGTATGGGCAGTAGATGCTTCATTACTAGCATTCTCTTTATCATTGATGAAGTTGAGCAGCATTAGCCAAGCATGACATATTAGCTCTCTTTAAACAAACACATCAATCTTGTGTTTTCGTGTTCTCAGCTCATTATTGGAGTGATGGAGTGAACTCACAGCTGCTTTGTGGGACTGGGATTCAAACAAGATCAAAAACCTGGATGTGACATTTTGTTGTGGCAATTATTTTTGGAGAATAAACAATAAGAGAAATATGAAGAGCTAGAATTCCTAGTTGAAAACCAAAAAAATGCTGTGCATCTAAATATGGTATAAAATAAAATTTTAATAATTATAACACTAGACATTCAATTGTTACTATCATTTTGTTGCTTCATGTCTTTGTGTTCTTATCTTAATGTTTTTCAAACTTTGAAACAAATACGTTACAACTGAAAAAAAAACAAACCAGGAATTTAGAAAATTCAGAAAAATTGAAGAATAAAATAAAATTACTAATAATTTGATCATTTAGGGATATCTACTCTTACCATTTTCCATGCTTTTTCCTTCTGTGTCTTGTTTTTTATAATAGATATCTTACTGTATTATTGCTTTTATTAAAATTCATCAAACTCCATTTATGCCTTCTTAGTATTTCCAAATAATTAGCTTACCTAATTCTATATTCTTAAGCATTCACTTTATTCCCTTTTAGCTATTATAAAAGCAATGATGACTACCATCAACAATATATCGTTCTGATTGCATCCTTAAATTATGGGCACTTTTAGTTCCTTATACATGCATATTGTCACATTGTTTTCACAAAAAAAAAAGTGAACAAATAACTCTCTAAGAAGCAGTGCTCCTTATGTGGCCCAAATGATTGGATTACAAAGTTGCATTACAAGCAAAGGAAGAAAAGAAAACCTCTATTATATTTTAATATGTATGTTTTGATCTGCATTTATATTTTTACTGATCTTCCTTTTTCCTCTGATTAAGATCTACTTCTTCCTTTTGTTATTTGAATCCATAACGACTTACCTAAATATTGGACTGGGGTTTAGTATTGAAGGATCAAAGATGCAATATACAGCATTGCCATGTTGGGTATGTGTAGGCTCACTGCATGTAAGCTACTGTAAAGCAATATGGGAAATGTAATGGGAATATCTAAAGCACAAAACCACATTTTAAACTTTATTCTCCATGTCATCAAACAGGTAACACAAGAGTTTTCTGTGTGAGTGAGTGTATGGGACTGGCAAAATCATTTCATGAGGTGGACCCTACAAACTGGGCTTTCCCAGATGCCCAATTAGTTCCTTTCATGGTAGACTGAGCGATTCCTCTTAAAACATCTTTAAATAGAATTGTTGTTATAACATCCACTATGAAATTTTGCATAGGCTTCCTAAAGGATACAAATTTTGTTAATATCTGTGAAGTTTGTGTGACCATATCATAAACTTGAAATAAAGTACATATCTAGGAAGTCATGAGAGAGGAATAGGAAACCCAAAGATAAAATACTTAAAATAAAGCTTGTTAAAATAAAATTCACAATTTCATCTTAGGGCACTGTGAGTACATTTAAATAAGATGAGTGAACCACTCTGAGCAGTTTTAGAGGGATATGGAGACTGGGAGAGGTTCCAGAAACTGGGCAATAAACTACATCGAATAGCCAGTAAAAGAGGTTGGACACTGAAAATCACAGACTGGTGAGCTTGATGTAGTATCTGAGAGGAGTTCAGACCACATTTAAAAAAATGATTTTGCATAACATGAAAAATGAATCAGTTGACAACTAGGATCCATGAGAGGGGCTCATTTCTTTTATACAGTTTAAATGCTATTAAACCCAGGAAACGTGGCAAGAAAAATACTGCTCCCACATAAGATGTGCATTTGAGATGATTTCTCATGTTTATGGACAACATGGATAAATAGTAAGTAGATAATTTTAAAAATTAAATAACTATTTGTATAAATTAAGAAACATACTAGATGCATATCTGTTTGAAGGAAATTTATAATAAAGAGCCTTTTGTAAAATTATCATAATGAATAATTTTTAATGACTTAGTCTGTAATGTTTAAGGCAGATACCAAATATTTGTGGAATAAATATTAAAATAATAACACTGGGTTTGGTCATCAATATGCCAATTATGTTCAAGTAGGAAGGATATTCTCTGATTAGCTGAAAAATTATGAAACTAAAAGATAATGATAGGCTAAAGAGTTGATTAACTGTAAAACTATGATTTTTAAATTTTAATTATGTTTCTAGCGGTTAAGCAATAAATACTCATTACTATCTCATAGGCCTAGACTGGCATTACTTGGCTTAAATCATTAAATTAATTTTTTTTTCAAAACTTGCCTTAAGCTAATCTTCTAGAAGCTAATCTCCCAGAATAAAACTAATCGCTTTCTCCACATCACCTTAAGAATCATAGAGGCATAATGGTTCCATTTTTATTTGATTTATAGATTAACTGTGGAGCAATTGACAACTTTGCAATATTTTGCATAGAGCATGTTATATATTTCCATTTATAAAAGTCACTCTTGTGCTTAAGTCCAATTTTGTAGTTCTCTTGATGTGACATTATATTTCTTTTTCAAGTTTCCTGCTAGGATAATTATATTTTCCGTTGGTACCATAAATGAGAATATTCTTACATTATATTTGATAATTAATTTTTATTACAATATGGGAAATTATATTGACTTTTGGCTATTATCCAATTAGCTTATTATCTAATAAGTCCAATATATTTTAAGTTGATTGTCTTAGATTTTTTTAGTTATAATTCTATATACAAGATGAAATTCAACAATTATAAATATAATACCCTACAATTAAATCTAATATAGAGTAGAAGGGAGTTATAGCTAAGGTCTAACAGCAATTATTAATATTACTTTATTACTTTAGTCACTGATTCATTATTATATATTAGGAATTAAAAGTGCTAGGGACTAATCTAGGTGCTGGGGATACAGTAGCGAAAAGTCAAAAATCCGTACACTCATGAAATACATACTACAGAAAAAGCAGAGAAAACACACCCATACTAACCAAGTGAAATGTGGATTATGTCATATTGGGTAAGTGTAAATAATGGACAAAGGAGAAGCAGTGGAGAGACAGAAAGAGTGTCATGAAAGAGTTCAATTATCAAAAGGAGTGTCAATACAATTCTCACTTAGAAAATGGATTTCAATTAAGACTTAAAAGTGAGGAAAGAAGCCAGAGGGATCTCGTGGATTCCACTGGGAGAGGGAATGCTAAGATCACTAAGTGGAAGGGAAACTGCTTCAATGAGGATTTCACACCAATGTGGGGAAAGTGAAGAGAGTTAAGGGATGAGGTAAAATGATAAAATAGGGTGAGACCACACACAGCCTCTTAACCACTGTAAAGAATTTTTATTTTAGTCTGAGTAAGAAGAAAATCCATTTGAACATTTTCAGCAGAGGAGTGACATCGTCTGACTTTCTGATTTTAAGTTTCTCTTCAGCACTGAATGGCCAATAGACTATAGTGGACAAGGTTTGTAACAAAGAGACAAATGAGGACAAAGTGAGGAAATTGTTCCAGTGGTCTAGGAGAGGGGTGACGATGTCTTGAAGCAAAATGAAAGTGTTTGAGTGTCTCACTATTACACCATAGTGAGAAATTTCTAGATTCAAAACTTATTTGAAGGTAGAGCTTATGGAATTTGTTGAGAAAATGGATGTGGGGTGTCAAGAAATGTAATGAAGGGGTTTGTTGTAGATTTGAGAGTCTAATATAAAAGATTGACCTCTTATTGTTTGCATTTTAAGAACATCTGTAAGTTGAGGGTGATGATAACACTGGACTACCATTCATTCTTACTTGTGATATTGCATTAATTTTTGGATATCATAATTTAAAGGGATTAAAGATTAATTGAAACCTGCTCAAAAGAATGTCTGCAAGGTGATGAAGGGCACTGGAATCATATTATGTGATACATACTTTAAGAAGCAACTGGAGGACTTCTGGAAAGATGGCCAACAAGAGCAGTTTGAGATTTGCCCTGCTCCATGGAAAAGTTAGAGAAGGAATAGGAGTGAGACTGAGGAGGCAATTCGGGGATGCGGCTGACCTGGAAGAGCCTTCTGTACCACAAGGGGCAGCCCTGGTTGCAGACGCTGAGGAACTGAGAGGCAGAAAGCTGGAGCCTAGTCTGAAACAGCAGAACCCACGGGAGTGCACAGATGGGGACACGGGAGTAAGAAGTCAGCAGTTCATTTTCTCAGATATGTTACCCTCACCAGCACAGCCCCATGACCAGTGACTCACACCACACCCCTCTCACCTGAACCCCATCACCTGCTCCCATTCCCCATGCTCCAGGTGCCCCCACCCCACCAGCCCCCAGTGCATGAAACCCCACCCCGAGGGCAGCCCAACCCACCTCTTCTGCACCCCTCCTGAGCACTACCTCCCCCTCCCTGTTCTCTACAGGCTGTTACCACCCATAAAGGTTGTGGGCACTAACCTCCATACTTAGGCTACCCTGTCCCCCCTCTTCCACCCATAGTGTTGCACAGCCTCACCCCGACCTCCCTGCGCTCAGCACACTGTTTACGACAGTCCCAGGCCCATGCATGTGTATTGCACATTACAGGAGTCCAAGAACAGTGCATCCACACAGCCCTCAGTCTCACTTCCCAGCTTGAGAAAGTGCCAATCTGCACAGCCGGGTCATATTGACCCCAAATCCACAAAAGAGTAATGCCATCCTGCTGCGACATCTCTACACATGCACACAAACAGCCCTGTGCCTTAAACAAATGCACACCAGAGCTACGTCCCACAGACTGGTGTACCCACGCAGTTACATCCTCCCTGGCTGCTGGGTGCCCACGTTCACAAGCACCAGCATAACATCCCCAACCTGTGCCCACACTTGCCCTGAAACAATCAACATCTAATGCTCTACCCCGTGCCCTGCTCCCTGCTATACAACTATCCAACAAACACATGGTCATAAGACTACTGAAAGAAATCAAATCCCAAAGTAAATCAATCGAGATATCTACATGCGATGAACACAGCAGAAGATCACTAAGCATATCACAATGCACACAGCTATAGCCCTGCCTAATCACCAAATTAAAACACCTGAAGAGACAGACTTTGGAACAGCTAATCAAAAATGTTCAGACAACTCTACTTTATAAAATAAGCAGGATAGCAAATGACATAAAGGAGATCAAGAAGACAGCAGAAGAGCACAAAGAAGAATTTGAAAGAATAAATTTAAAAATAGCAGAAATCACAGAGATTACTTTGTTGACTAAATAAAAAATATATTAGAGGTACACAACACCAGATTTTAAGAAACAGAAGAAAGAATACATGATATAGAAGACACGATATCTGACTTCAAAGACTCAAAACAACAAATGACAAAAAAGATGGAAAAAATTTCAATGGGAACCCAGGGAAATGATAAACAAAACAATGCACACAAATATAAGAATCATTGGTGTCCTGAAGGAGAAGAGAGGAGTAAAGGGCTACAAAGACTAGTTGAGGATATAATGGGGGAAAGCTTCCCAACCCTCATAAAGGGCATAAATATACAAGTCAAAGAAACCCAAAGAACTCTAAACAGAACAAATCCTACCAGGCCTTCCCCAAGGCATATACTAATCAGTCTGTCAAATGTTAAAGAGAAGCAGAAAATCCTGAAAGTACCAAGAGAAAAACAATCTACTGCATACAAGGGAAATCAAATAAGACTGAGTTCAGACTACTCAACTAGCACCCTGGAGGTGAGAAGGCAGTGGTATGATATATTCAAGATCCTGAAAGAGAAAGACTTCCAGCCAAGAATTCTGTATCCAGACAAACTGTCCTTTAAAGCTCAGGGAAAGATTAAAGTTTTCATAAACAAAGAAGTCCTGAAAGAATTTGTCAACAAAAGACAGGCCCTACAAGAAATACTAAAAGGAATTCTGCCAGCTGAAAAAAAAAAAAAAGACCGGAGACAGAAGACTGGAAGAAGATACAGAATTGAAGAGTACCACTAAAGGTAATTTAAGGAATACAAAGAGTAAGAGGGAAAAGTATATATGCATCTGACAAATAAAATAAAAAAGATAAGATGGTGGAATTAATAAACACCTTTTTAGTAATAACTTTGAATGTTAACAGACTAAATTTATCAATTAAAAGATACAGATAGGCAGAATGGATTAAGAAACATAATCCAGCTATATGCTGCTTACAAGAGACTCATCTAAGACACAAGGATACCAATAGATTGAAAGTGAAAGGATGGAAAAAGATCTTCCATGCAAATTGTAACCAAAAGAAAGCAGGAGTAGCTATACTAATATCAGACTAAAGAGATTTTAAATGTAAAGACATCATAAGAGGCAATGAAGGACACTATATACTAATTAAAGGGTCAATTCACCAAGAAGACATAAGAATCATAAATGTTTATGTTCCCAATGAAAGAGCTCCAAAGTACATGAGACAGACATTGGTAAAACTGAAGGAAGTGATAGATGTTTCAACAATAATAGTAGGAGACTTCAATATACCACTCTCCTCTATAGATAAAATGACCAGACAGAAGATCAACAAGGAAACAGAGAAATTAAACAACTTGATAAATGAATTAAACCTAACAGATATATTTAGGTCATTGCACCCCAAAGCACAAGGTTATACATTCTTCTCTACTGCTCATGGAACATTCTCCAAGATAGAGCACATGCTGGGGCACAAAACAGGTCTTTATTAATTTAAAAATATTGAAATTATTCAAAGCACTTTCTCTGGTCACAATGCGATGAGGCTGGATCTAAATAACCACCAAAGAATGAGAACATTCACAAATATATGGAGATTAAATAACACACTCTTTTTTATTAATTTTTAATATTTTTAAATATAATAACAAACAAACATTCTTAACATATGATCACTCTTAACCAGAAGGTCAAAGAAAAATTTGCTAGAGAAATCAGCAGCTATCTGGAGATGAATAAAAATGAGAATACAATTTATCAGAACTTATGGGATGTGGCAAAGACTGTGCTGAGAGGGAAATTTATTGCCTTAAATGCCTACATTAAAAAACAAGAAAGAGCAAAACTTGAGGACTTAACAGCAAACCTGGAGGAACTTGAGAAAGAACAGCAAAGTAATACCAAAGCAAATAGGAGAAGAGAAATAACAAAGATTAAAGCAGAGATAAATGAAAGGGACAACAAAAGAACAATAGAAAGAATCAATAAAACCAAAAATTGGTTCTTTGAGAAAATCAATAAAATTGATGGGCAAAACTGACAAAAAAAAGAGAGAGAGAATGCAAATAAACAAAATCAGAAATGAGAAGGGGTGCATTAGCACAGACCCTGAAGAAATAAAAGAAATCATAAGAGGATACTATGAACAACTATACATCAACAAATTAGACAACTTAGATGAAATAGACAAATTCCTGGAGACACACAAACAGGCTACACTGACTCACGAAGAAATAGAAGATCTCAATAAATCAATCGCAAGTAAAGAGAGTCAATCCATCATCAAAAATCTTCCTACAAAGAAAAGCCCAGGGTCAGATGGCTTCAAGGGGGAATTTTATCAAACATTCCAGAAAGAACTAACACCACTCCTGCTCAAGCTTTTCAAAAAAATTGAGGAAAAAAGGAACTTACCTAACTCATTTTATGAAGCTAATTTTATTTTAATACCAAAACTAGGTAAAGATGCTATAAGAAAGGAAAACTACAGGCCAATCTCCATAATGAACTAGATGCAAAAATTCTCAATAAAATAATAGCAAATCAAATCCAACAACACATTAAAAGAATTATACACCATGACAAAGTGGGGTTTATACCAGGAATGCAAGGATGATTCAACACAAGAAAATCAATTAATGTAATACAACACATTAACAAATCAAAAGGGAAAAATCACATGATCATCTCTATTAATGCTGAAAAAGTATAAAATTCATCACCCTTTTCTGATAAAAACACCTAAAAGGTAGGAATCAAAGGTAACTACCTCAATATGACAAAGGGTATATATGAAAAACCAATAGTCATCATCATACTCAATGGAGAGAGACTGAAAGCCTTCTCCCTAAGATCAGGTACAATACAAGGATGCCCACTGTCACCACTACTATTCAACATTGTGCTAGAAGTTCTAGCTAGAGCAACCAGGCAGGGCAAAGGAATAAAAGGCATCCAAATTGGAAAGGAAGAAGTAAAACTCTCATTATTTGTAGATGATATGATACTATACTGGGAAGATCCTGAGAAACCTACATCAAAGTTACTTGAGCTAATAAACAAATTCATCAAGGTGGTGGGATATAAAATTAATGTGCAAAATCAGTAACATTTCTATACCCAACAATGATCTAGCAACTAAAAGAATCAGATACTTAAGAATGAACTTAACTAGGGACATAAAGGATTTGTACACAGAAAACTACATTATATTGCTAAAAGAAAGCAAAGGAGATCTAAATAGGTGGAAAGACATTCCCTGCTCATGGACAGGAAGGCTAAATATAGTTAAGATGTCAATTCTCCCTAAAATGATCTACAGATTCAACACAGTACCAATCAAATTCCAACAACCTACTTTGAAAATGTGGAAAACCTAACTACCAAATTCATCTGGGTGGGAAGAGACCCCAAATAGCTAAAAGCATCTTTAAAAAGAATGAAGTGGGAGGATTAAAAACTCACTGACTTTAAATCCTATTATAAAGCCACAGCGGCCAAAACAGCCTTGTACTGGCACAAAAACAGAAGCATTGACCAATGGAATCGACCAATGATTCCAAATCCTCTAAATTGGGACAAAATAGTCTTTTCAATATTTGGGCATAGAAGAACTAGACATCAATAGCCAAGAGAATGAAAGAGGACCCCTATCTTACACCCTACACAAAAATTAACTCAAAGTGGATCAAACACCAAAATATAAGAACTAGCACTATAAAGCTTCTAGAAGACAATGAAAAGAAATATCTTCAAGACCTAGTAATAGGAGGTAGCTTCCTAAACTTTACACCCAAAGCACAAGCAACAAAACAAAACATAGATAAATGGGAACTCCTCAAACTCAAATGCTTTTGCACCTCAGAAGACAGTCAAAAGAGGCAGCCAACTCAATGGGAGAAAATATTCGGTAGTTGTATATCAGACAAAGGTTTGATTTCCTGTATATACAAAGAAATCATACAACTCAACAACAAAAGAGCAAACAATCCAATTATAAAATGGGCTAAAGATATGAATAGGCATTTTTCTGAAGAGCAAATACAGATGGTTCAAAAGCACATGAACAGATGCTCATTTTCACTGGCTATAAGGGAAATGCAGATCAAGATTACAATAAAATAAAACATCCCACCTATAAGAATGACTGCTATTAAACAATCAGGGGAATATACATGCTGGAGAGGATGTGGGTAAACTGGGATACTGATGCACTGCTGGTGGGAATGTACAATGGTGCAGCCACTATGGAAGACTGTTTGACGGTTCCTTAGGAAACTAAATATCAAGCTAACCTATGATCCAGCAATAGTACTACTTGGTATATACCCAGAAGAGCTGAAAGCAATGACACAAATCGGCATTTGCACACCAATGTTCATAGCAGCATTGTTCACAATCACCAAAAGATGGAAACAAACCAAATGTCCATCAACAGACGAGTGGATCAACAAAATGTGGTATATACATATGATGGAATATTATGCAGCAGTAAGACAAAATGACGTCCTGAAGTACATGACAAGATGGATGAGCCTTGAGAACATAATGCTGAGTGAAATTAAGCCAGGCACAAAAGGACAGTTACTGTGTGATTCTACTTTTATGATCCCATAAAGGTATAATCAGAGAGACTTATAATACAGAATACAGGGGACTTCAATATACACAGAAGCTAGAGATGAGTGAATCATTAGCTAAGAAGGTTGAACTCCAATGTAAGGGAATAGATAGGAGCAAAGGTGATTCTCTAGTTGTATTACCATATTGAAGATGAACAAGATTGAAAAGGGGTCTATAGACCCATGTGACCATTGACTCAAACTAGAAATATGAATGAGCACTTGTAAGAATTATTTTAAAGATATGATTCTTGCATAATGTAAGGGAAAAGATGGGAGCAAAGGTGATTCTCTAGTGGGTCTAGCAGTTATATTACCATATTGAAGATGAACAAGATTGAAAGGGGTTGTAGAGACCTATGTGTCCCATTGACTCACACTAGAAATATTAATGAGTTCTTATAAGAATTACTTCAAAGATGTGATTCTTGCATAAAGAGTGTAAGTGCAGGATACTAGGGGGAAAACTGCTATTGCATGGTATGAGCTATATTCAAAAGGAAACCATCAGCACTACCACAGCAATGGCAGAGATAAAGAATGGGGTGAGGAACAAGAGTTAAGAGGAGGTTTAGATTTCCTATTGGGTGAGTGTGTATCTATTGGTTTCCTGTCTTTTGGGAACAATGAAATTATCTAAAATTGAGAATGTTGATGGACTGTGGACTATGGGCCATCTACATGATGTATGATAAATGCAGGTGGCTGAAGGATGCACTGATGGAGAAGCAGAATGGCGAACAATGCCATATCCGTATGAACAAAGATTGTGCTGCTACAAAAACGAAAATGTCATGAGGCACGTAATGATGTGAATGAACATGTGGGATATTTGGTGAGACAAAATAAGCCAGAAACAAAAAAAAAAAAACAGCAACAATGGTATGGTCAGTTTTAGAAAATGCTTATAAGAAAACAGGGGCCTAAATTGTAAGTTTTTAGAGCAGACACATTAAGTCTGGAGTGGCGATTGTTATTTCTGGATTTTGAGAGGCTGTTTTATATATATAGCCTGATATTTAGAAATAAGAATGGAGCCAAACAGGTTGGGGTTAAAGTAATTCAGAACATAGGAGTAAGGAAGACAGTGTCAATATTTTAGAAGCACACATACTCTATGAGACCAATGGAAGAAAGATTTATTTGATCTGGAGCTGAAATTTTTGGTAGTCCATAATGTAATTCAACTTATCTATACAGCTCATTTGAACAACTGAAACACAGAGAGCACTGAATGAGAAAGAGGTCCTTTAATCCAAAGGTCTTTTAATCCTGTATAGATTATTGTAATGCCTGGAAACATCCTAGAGTACATTAATCAGATGATCAAAATGTATTGGCAAAGTCCTCTGAGGGAGGGAAGAAAAAATATGAAATTATTAAATCTTATTATCAGGGAATCCTCTGATACTATGTCAAGCTTTAGGGACACCCAAATCAACAGGCCATGCCTTTAATCATGAGGCTTACTCTTGTGAAGCTTATGTAGATAGCATAGAAGCTTAGACTACCTATAGACATGGCTAAGGGTTAATTCTGGAGGACCTCTGTTGCTACTCAGATGTGGCCTCAGTCTCTCTAAGTTCAATTTTGCAACTAAAATCATTGCCCTTGCCCCTACATGGGACATGACATCCAGAGGTGAAAGTCTCCCTGACTTCCAGGGATGAATCCAGATCTGGCACCATGGGATCAACAATTTCATCCTGACCAAATGGGGAAAAGAAGTGCAATTCAAAAAGCATCAGTGGCAGAGAGATTTTAAATAGGGTTGAGGGGCTACTCTGGAGGTTGCTCTTATGCGAGCTTCAGGTAGACCTTGCTACCTATCATAACCTGCCAACCCCCAACCAGGACCATTCCAGCCAATCCTAAAGAACACCTAGGGCAATATATAAGATTTCACAAGGGTTCCAGGCACTAGAGTAACTTGCCAGAAACCTACAACCTCCAGATGGGTCCCTGGTCCAGGTAAGTCCTGAAACTTAACCCAGTCTCTCCAGAACATCAGATAGTTCCATCTCCCTACCCCATATTAGTGATCGACCCTTCTAATATCAAAAATTTAGAATTGCCATAGCCCAAACAACCCCAATGAGAGGTATGGAAAGATCAAAGGTGATGGTGGAATTATACGCAGAAGATAGGACTTAACAAATGAATATGAATGCTGAATCATTCTAATGATATCTCTCTTAGTCTCCAGTATTTTAGAGCACCTAGAAGTAAAACCTAAAATCGTGAAATTGTAACCCATGTCAAAGTCTGAAATATGTTCTACAACTAATTGTGGTGCTGTGCTTGCAAATTTATAGTTTTTTTTTTATATGTTATTTTTCACAAAAAAAGAAGGAAAAAAAAGTTGATTGTGATGATAAAAAAGGTATTTAAACCCTCTAGCCTCCTATATTCTGAAGCAGCTAGATGGAAAAATATGAGAGGATCATATTGTAGCCCATGACAAACTCTGGGATCTATCCTGTAACCACTTTTTTGAGGAGTGCTTTGAAAGCTATTGCTTTTTTATTCTTTGTGTTGCATACATGTTATACTATATAATAAAAAGAGTGTTTTTTTTTTAAAGAAGCAGTTGGTGTCTAACCTAATGACTGCAAGGGTCAGGTGAGAAATAATAGCTTTATCAAATACATTGTGTCATGTCGAAGAAAGATGAAGCTTTTTAAAAATGGACCTCACGAGGCAGGACTAGTATCTGATGAATGGAAGTTAGAGGGACACAGATTTTAGTTCACTGTAGGTCTGAATTGTTAAAGTCAGGGCTGGACTAAAATGTAATGGTCTGTGCTAGGATATGGAATTAATCATTATTCAAGGTATTGAAGCCTATATTTAAGGGCAGTGTCCTAGGGATGTTATAGAAGCCTTCCAATGTCAATTGTGACACTTTCAATCTGAAGATAAAGCTGTAGGTATTCCATAAAACTGTGTTTGATTATTCCATTTTGGTGTCTAGAATACTTTAGGAGGTTATAAGGGAGAAACAGGGATGTTTTGAATGTTCTTCATCTTGACAAACTAAATGTAGTAATCATTTTAAATGACTTGCTTTGTTTTGTTTTGTTTTGCATGAGCAGGTACCAGGAATCGAACCCGGGTCTCTGACAGGGCAGGCAAGAACTCTGCCTGCTGAGCCCGCCCTTAAGTGACATTTTTATTTTTTAAAAATAGTGCTATTGGTAAAATTGCCTCAGGTGATGTTTATTATAACAATGTAGTTTATATACTATTTATATGTGGCAAAAAGTTTCACAAATAAAATTTAAATGTCACTTGCATGAAACTTTCACATACCCTCAATTGATTTTGAAAAGTTAAAAGTTCTTAAAAGGGGTGAGAGGATAGTTCAGTAGTAGAATTCTCACCTTCCGTGTGGGAGACCTGGGTTCGACTCCTGGCCAATGTACTTCCCAAAACAAACAAACAAGCAAAGAAAGAAAGAAAAAACAAATTAACAAAAATTTAACAAATGGTGCTGCAGTAATAGAATACTCACATGGAAAAAAGAATGAAATGTGACCCCCGCCATACAGCATACAAAAAAAAGTTCTTATAAATGTGCATAATATTTTATATTCATAGTATCTTATTACATTAATGAATTATATGAACATTAATGCAATAATTTGATAATTATATTTGGAAAAGCACATGCTTTTATTTTGTACAAGAAGTTAAAAAAGTGTGCGATATAGGAAATTAAAAATATTAGCTGCTTCACTACTATATGGTTCAAATGATTTTAAGGTACTAACTCATTCATTCTCTGCTCCTGAAAATTTGTAATTTGACTATATCCCCTGAAGTTCAGACTTAGCTTAAAAGGTAATTAAGAAGAAGATATACTTAAAGCATTATGGCTTTAAGTACTGATTTTCTTTGCTTTGCCTGGTGCCCCTGCCTGAAACATTACAAGGTTCCCAGGGTTCTAGCCTTAAAGATGTTCTCTCTCTAATCCTATTAATCCAGTTTTTGTTGTTGTTGTTAACAAGCCCTCCTTTGAGACTACAGTGAAGTTTAGACATACCCACTATTTACATTTGCTAAGAGCAATACCAAGCAAAGACTGACGCTAAAGGATGAAAATTTTAATATGCTGAAGAAGGATAGCATAAATTATAGAGGCGTGGCTGTTAATGGCTCTTACCCATTTTCTATTTAGGTTCATTTCAAACTGTAGATGTTTGTCAGCTCTTTATATATGCCAGATACTAGTCCTTGGTTGGATATATCGGTTTTGCAATTATTTTCTCCAACTTTTTCGCTTGTCTTTTTATTATCTTCATATTAAATTTCTCTAAGGAAAAAAATGTTTTTAATTTTATGAGCGTCAATTTTTCGATTTTTCCTTTCATGAATCATGCTTTTGGTGTCAAGTCCATGAACTGATTGCCTAGACATGAATCCTAAAAAGTTTGTTTGTTTGTTTGTTTTTTATTTTTTGTTTTTTTCTCTAAAAAGTTTTTAATATTTTCATTCAGTTTTATATTTTACATCTAGGCCTGTAACCCATTTTTGTTATGTAAGACGTTTAAGTCAAGTTGTGTGTGTGTGTGTGTGTGTGTGTGTGTGTGTGTGTGTGTGTGTGTGCGCGCGCACCTGTGGGTTTCCATCAATTTCCTCCATTTAACCTTTGGAACATGTTTGTGGAGGTCTGTTTCTGAGTTTTCTGTTCTGTTCCACAGATCTGTGTGGCTATTCCAGCATGACTCTGTCTTGATTCCTCTAACAGTAGGAATAAATTATTGAGAAAAATTGTTCCTCCTACTTTATTTTTTTTTCTCTTTCAAGATCATTTACGTGATTCTAGGGCCTGTAACTTCCCATAAAATTATACAGTAAGTTGGTCTATCCGTACAAAATAAAACTTTCTATGATTGTGAAAGGATTGAAATAATCCTAGAGATCAATTTAGGGAGAATTGATACTTTTACTATGTGGAGTCTCCCCATACATGAACATAGCATATCCCTTCAATAACTTAAATCATCTTTGATTTCTTTCATTAACATTTTAGAATTTTAATATACAGATTCCATGCACATTTTGGCAAAAGTATACATTTTTTTTTCATTACCTTTGGAGTGATGTTAAATGGTATTGTGTTTCTAATTTTGGTTTCCACATCCTCAATGTTGGTATATAGAAGATTGACTGATTTTTGCAGATTGATCTTGTATTCTGTGACCTTGCTGAACCCACTTGTTATTTCTGGGAGTTTTTAGTAGATTCCTTGAGATTTTCTATTTCGAAAGTCATGTCATCTGCAAATACAGGTAGCTTTATTTTTTCTTTCCTTTCCTATCTGAATGCCTTCATTTCTTTTTCTTGACTATTACAATAGCTACAACTTTCAGTACTCTATTGAGTGAGAATGTTGAGAGTGGACAACTTGCATTGGTCCCAATATGAGGAATAAAATACGTTCATCATTAAGGATGATGTTAGGTGTAGATTTGGTAGACATTCTTTATCAAGTTGAGATATTCCCTCTATTCCTAAATTGTAGAAAGATTTTATTCTTAATAGGTGTTGGATTTTATCAAATGCTTTTCCTGCATCAAATGATAGAATTTTATGGTATTTCTTATTCAGTTTGTTGATGAACTTTTTGAATAGTGAAATAGCCTTCCCTATACAGAATAAATTTCACTTGGTCCTGGTCCATAATTATTTTTATACATTGTTGGATTCAATTTTGTGATACTTTGTAAGGGTCTTTTTTCCTAAGCTCATAAGAGATATTGATCTGTGTTTTTCTTTTTTTTTGGGGGGGGGGTGAGGGGGGTATTTGGTACTGCTTTTTTCTTGTTTTTGTCTCAAGTAAATGCTATATTTGTAAGTTAGTTTTGAAATGTTCCCTCCTAGATTATTATCTGAAAACACTGTCTAAATTCAGTGCCATTTTTCTAATGTAAACATTTTAATGATAAAAATTTCCCTCTCAATACTGCATTAGCTAAATCCCACTTATTTTGATATGTTGTAGTTTCATTTTCTTTCAGTTCTATTTTTAAAGTTTAATTTGAAACTTCTTTGACTCATAGATTATTTAGAAGTATATTGTTTAAATTTCTACATGTTAGAGATTTTCTTGTTGTCTTTCTATTACTGATTTCTAGTTTGAATCCTTTAAAGTAAGAGAATAGACTTTGCATGAATTCATTATTTTAAGTGTGTTAAGGTTTGTTTTATGGCCCAAGATATGGTCCATCCATCTTGTTGAATGTTTCTTGGAAGCTTGAGAAAGATGTGCATTCTGCTTTTGTTGAATGGGGTTTTCTATATATGTCAAATAAAATCTGTTGAGTTTTTGTGTTGTTCAGATCTTCTATTTACTTGTTGTTTGCTGTCTAGGGGATATTTATTTCTTTGGGTTTTCGTACATGGGATTGTATCAGCTATTTCAATCTGTAAGTCTATCTTTTGCCAGTTTGGAAGTTTCTAACATATTTCCTTGAATAGTCTTTCATTATCTCCACTCTCTCTGCATTCTCTCCTTCTGGGATTCCAAAATATGTATGTTGAATTATTTTACTTTTCTACTAGTATTTCTATTTTGCTTATTTTTATAATTCTACTCCTTTGTTGAGATTTTCTTTCATTTATTTCAAGAAAATTTGTAATTGATTATTGAAGCATTTTTATGATGGATGCTTTAAAATTCTGTCAGGCCCAAAGAAACAAGGGGTTTCTGGGCTGGGCCACTTGATATGGTCTCTTTTGACAGTGCCTTAAACTGCTTTGGCATTTCTCTACAGGGGAACTAAGTCTCAGGGATTATGGGAAGGAAAATGCTTCCCCTGTTTGCCTCCTGTTAGTTGGGTTCATAATAGGTCCCCTTTGTTCCTTTTACCATGCCAACCTGGTGTGTATTAGTGAGGCTTTTTTATTCTTTGGACTGCAGAGAGGAAGGGGCTTACTTGTACTGCCTTATATTGTTAGATTGGAAATCAAGAAATTCTGGGTTTTTTGTTGCCTTCTTCTACTAGATGAAGATTTGTAAGACACCCTGATATTGTGTTTTTCTTCCAATCCTGTGGTTCCAAATTGGTCTATTCTATCTGCCAGTACCATACTGTTTTGATTACTGTGGCTTTGTAATACATTTTAAGATCAGGAAGTGTGAGTCCTCTAACTTCATTCTTCTTTTTCAAGATAGTTTTAGATATTCAGGACCCTCTACTCTCCCTTCCATATAAATTTTATGATTGGCTTTTCCATTTCTGCAAAGATGGGTATTGGAATTATGACTGAGATTGCATTGAATCTATAAATTGCTTTGGGGATTACTGACATCTTAAGGATATTTTGTCTTCCAGCACATGAACACAGAATATTCTTTCATTTATTAAGGTCTTCTTTTAGCAATATTTTATGGTTTTCTGTGTACAGATCCTTTATATCCTTTGTTAGATTTATTCCTAGATATTTGTTTCTTTTAAATACAATTGTGAATGGAATTTTTTCTTGATTTCTTCTTCCGATTATTCATGCTTGTGTATAGACACACAACTGATTTGGGGGTGTTGATCTTGTACCCCACCACTTAGCTGAATGAATTTATTATTTCTAGAATCTTTGCTGCAGACTTTCCAGGATTTTCTGAAAATAAGATCTAGTCATATGCAACTAAGGAATATTTTACTTCTTCCTTTCCAATTTGCATGCCTTTCATTTCCTTTTCTTGTCTAATTGCTCAGGTAAGAAGTTCCAGTACAGTACTGAAGTTTAATCCATTTACATTTAAAATCACTACTGATAATACAGACTTTTTTCTGCTAGTTTGCTAGTTGGACTTTGTAAGTCGTACACCTTCTAGTCCCTGATTTCCATTACTACTTTTTAAATTTATCTGTACTACTTTTATGTTTATGTGCTTTTCTGCATTGCACTATATTTACATACCAAACATCACAATACAATAATACAGGCATTTATAATTACTCCAAGTAATTACCTTTTCCACAGTACTTTATTTCTTTATGCCCCTTTGAACCACTGTCTAGTGTCCTTTCCTTTCAGTCTGAAGAATTCCATTTAGCGTTGCAGCTCGGGCAGACCTAGTGGTGATGAACTCCCTCAGCTTTTGTTTATCTGAGAATGTCTTAGTCTCTTCTTCATTTTTGAAAGAGTTTCACCGGATTTAAAATTCTTGGCTGGCAGTTGTTGCCCTTCAGCTCTTTAAATATTTTAATCCACTGGCTTCTTGCCTGTGTGATTTCTAATGAAAAATTGGCACCAAATCTAAATGGGACTGTCTTGTACATAACACGCTGGTTTTCTCTTGCAGCTTTCAGAATCTATCTTTACCCTTTGCATTCAAGTATAATCAACATATATAGGGTGTGTTTTTCTTCATGTTAATCCTGCTTGGATGTGTATATTCATGTACCTTGCTATGTTTGGGCATTCTCTGTCATTATTTCTTTGAATATTCCTTTTGTCCTTTTTCTCACTTTCTCCTTCTGAGACTCTCATAATGTGTATATCGGTGTGTTTGATGGTGTCCCATAGCTGTCTTGGGATTTCATGATCACTGATTCTTCCTTCTGCCAGCTCCTATCTGCACTTGAAACTCTCCTGGGAATTTTTCCTTTCTGTTATTTTGTACTTCAACATTAGGAGTTCTGTTTGGTTCCATTTGAAAATTTCTATCTCTTTACTTAGACTCTCATATTGTTCATTCATTATTTTCCTGATGTCCTGTAGTTCCTTTACTGTACTTTCTTTCATCTCTTTGAGCTTTGTTAAGCACTTTTTTAAGGCTTTGTTCAATATGTTCATATTCTCATCTTTTTCATTGGTATTTTCTAAATTTTTATCCTCTTCCATTAGATGGACCATCATTTCCTGTTCCTTGTTTGTCTGGTACTATTTTGTTGCACGTTGTACATTTTTAAATGGTAAATATGTGATATACTGCCTGAGATGTCTGTTTCTTGGTTTTGTAACCAGCTGGTGATAAGGCTGAGATTTTCTTGAGAATCAGCCCTATTATCTGGATGATCTATCCAAGGTGAATGCAGAATGCCAGGTTCTCCCTGTCTTTCTGGGCTTATGTCTTGTCCTTGGCTTTTGCTTCTTAGATGATTTGAAGTTCACCTGTTTACAGGAGTTTTGCTGTCCTTCTGTTTCTGGGAATTTGACATTGACAGGCCTATGTCCCAGACTGTCCACCTCTATAGTTTTTACACTTCTTTAGTTGTCTCAATCTGCCTTTGCCTGGATGGCAAATTCTAGGAAGAAGGCACAATGGAGAAGAGTTCCCTAAGTCAATCTTTCCCAGACAAAAGAGGGCCAACGATGTATGAAGGGAGCACATATCATCTCCAAAGCACCCTGGGGTGTGGTTCAAGAAGGTCTCCAAAATTTTTTCAAATGGCTTCCCCAAAGCTGAGGTTTTCGGTCTGCCCAGAAAATGCAGCAGTTCAGCTAACTATCCCTCCAAGTGTCAAGGAATTGCTGCATTTTTAAATCTCCACTGCTTCCACCCATGTCCAAGGGAGATTGAAACAATGGCTGCCACTGCCTTTGCCAGGGCAAGGTTGAAATAAGGGCTGCTGCCACCTTTCTTCTGAGTGGATTGAAATAATAGCTTTCTCAGTTGAATTCACTAATCAAAAGCCATGATCAATGATCATTCATACACACATCTGTTCTCAGGGAAGAGATATTTTTCTGTAATGAGCATCTAACCAGAGACTGAACTGCAGGTGGCCTGCTGTAAGAGTGGGGGATGGGTGCCCAAGGAGGTAGCAATTTACAATTTTTTATGATAATTTCTCTGCATCTTCTTCCTGCTCTTCCCTGGTTGCTATACAGTGTTCTTCTGGCCTCTGGAGTTTCAAAATAGTTGATTCAGTCACTACCTGCCTATTTAATAATTGTTTTGGCAGGAGGACACAGTCCTGAAGTGCCCTGCTCTGCCATCTTTCCCAGAAGTCTTACTTGCCACTTTAAATATAATTTCTAAAATGTGTGATAAACATAAGAGATGACTGGTGAAGAATACTACATATTGCATAACAATCTGATAGATTTCAGCTATCAAGGTTTCAAGATTCACTGTCCATCAGTAAAGCCCCTTCTCCCTGTCTTGACCACAAGGCTCCTGTGCCTGCTCTTGGCATGCCATTGCTTCTGACCTTTAAGGACCCCATGGGAATAACAAAAGGTCAGAGGGAAACTTCCCCAAGCCACAGAAAATATTTTAGGACTACTTTTGTGCACCCTTGATTTATCAATTTCCTGCTAAGCAGAAACATGTATTAATAGCAGTTTTCATTGTAGTACACTACAGGGTAATAAGATGATAGAGATGGGAGGTATAGCCCTCACCTATCTCTGCCTACTGGAGGCTATCAAAGTTTGTCAAAAAAATGTTTGGCTGGGTAATACCATAAGTGAGTTCAGTTAACACATGGTTTTTCAGAGATGGGCATGTGAATTATTTGACATGTAATGAACTACTGCTATAAGTTCTTGTGAAGAGCCAGAGAATGACAAAACATACCTACACATAAGAACAAGTCAAGGTAGATTTTCCCAAGCAACAATTCCCATGCATGAATTGATAACAAAATCTGGACAGAAAGAAGTCTCCTTGACAATAAGATAGACTCTTTTGCAGATCCTCTAGAATCCTAATTAGAAGGTTTAAGCAGCACTGAAAACATCCTGTGTGACTGTTGTGTCTACATCTGTTTTATAGCAAGTAAATCTATGTATAGTCACAATAAAGACTGAGAAGAGGAAGGAAAAAAGGAGACAGATATGCTGAGTGTAAGAATAATCCACTTTACTCCCAACAATCCTAAGGGAAAAGTCAAATTTTGTTTCTTTCTCCCTCTTTTATTCCCATTTCTCTCTTGTTCTTAAAAAGGATATATAAGCCCACGGTGTTCTACAAAAAACATAAAATGTTACGCATTAGATAGGTTTAGACTTTGTGGCTCCTTTTGCAAGAACTGTCTCAACATTGAGCCTAAGAAATTCTCCTTTAGAGTAAGGTAAAGGCCTTTGGTGGAAACCTTGGTCATATCACAGATTTAATATCTATTCATAAGAAATCTAAAAGCAATTAGTCTCATCACTCAACAAATATTTGAGTGCCTATTATATATGACTTAAGAATGAGTGAAACTGAGCCATTATCCAATTCTGAATGGTACCCCTTTAAGTAAAAAGTTTGTTACTATTATTGTATTTTTTAAAAACCCTCTCATTGGGCATTTTAGAAAACTGACTAAGCTGGTTTCTTGAGTAAACTATTTCTATTTACATCACTGTGAATAACCATATGATCTCAGCATATCCTTGAATTTATCTAGTGTCTTCAATTCACTATAATGAACCTGACCAATGACCGTGGTTAAAAGCGAAGTTTGATAGCAAACTCTTAGAATAGAATAATTTACTTAACAACTTCCTTCCACTACTCTATTTCTATCTGGTCTGTGGGCCACATATAGTTCCTGTCTTCTTTCTTTAAATTCTTCATTTTGGATTTTGGAACAAATGCAGTATATTTATATCTTTCCCAGATTGTCAAATTATTTTCAACATTCCAGTTGATAAAGTATTTGTGAATTTGGGGTTTATTTATTTATTTAAAATAATTTTGGTATGCTTCTGTAGCCTGAAGTACTCAGTCTTATCAGCCATTGGGTATAAATGAGGTCACACTAGCATTCATATGAAAATTCCACTGGACTGCTATATTTCACCTGCACAACCACAATATCTCAGTTCCTTAAGTATCTCCTTAAGTATTACTGAGATTCTCTAAAGGGCATTCCACATTTGTTCAGTACTCATATTAGACACCATGAAATTGTTGATTCCTCCTTCATAACTCCACTAGTGAGTGATTGTATCCATATATCTTTTGATTTGCCCCTGATTGTAGTACCTCAATGCAGCTCAAAAACAAACCAGTTTCTCCAAGACATTAAAACACACTTCTTTGTTTTCAGTTATTGATATGATCTTCATGAAGAAATCAAGTTCAAGAGGCTATATCCTGTATGATTCATTTTATTACATGACATTCTAAAAAAATGACAAAATCATAGTAGCAATGAACAGATCAATATTTGCCAAGGTCTGAGGGTGGGAATGAGGGTTGTCAACAGATGACCCTAAAGGAATTTTTTTCATTCTGGAGTAAATCTTGGCTCTAGTTGTGGATACTCAACTCCATGCATCTGTGAAAACTCATACAACTGTATAATAAAAAGGGTGCCTTTTATGGCATGTAAATTATATCTCAATTTAAAAATATCTTTCATGAAAACATTTCTTTTTCATTTTTGTCTACCTCCACAAAAAAGTGTAAATAGTCCCTTTGGCTGAGGTGGATGATGAGACAGGCAAATATAAACTGACCCCTTCTTATCCCTTCAGTCTTACTGAATATATCTCAATCCCCTTCTTTAGCCAAAATCCTAAAGCCTTATTTAAATCTATTATAGCAATAAACTCCTTGTCTCAATTGTTCCAACTCTTAATGAACACACAAGATAAAACCTAAATTTCCCTAAATTCAGTAGGAATCAATTTTAACTTCACTGAGAAAATTGTCCTTTAACAATATTCAACCTCTAATCAATGGGTTGTATATTGGCATGCTTGACAGTGTCCCATAAGTTTCTTATGTTTCTTTAAAAATTCTTTTTTCTTTCTACTCCTCAGCATGAATCATTAAATTGTCTTGCTTTTGAGATCATTGATTCTTTCTTCTGCCAGCTATAATCTGCTATTGAAACACTTTAGGGAATTTTTCACTTCACTTATTGTTCTTCAATCCAGTATTTCTGTTTGGTTCTTTTTTAAAAGTTTGACCTTTTTATTCAGATTCTCAAATTGTTCTTTCATCATTTCCTTGATATCCTCTAGTTCTTTCTCTGTGTTTTTCTTTCTATCAGTGAGCATATTGATGATTTTTTTTCTTAAAGTCTTGGTCCAATATGTCCAAAGTCTGTTCTTCTTTGTTGATGGTTTCTGGATTTTTATCTTGTTCCTTTGAATGAGTCATCATTTCCTGGTTCTTTATCTTGTAATATTTTTTTTGCACACTGCACAATTTAATACTTTAAACTTTCAATTACGTGATTTAGTTACTGAACTATCTGTTCCCTAAACATTTATCCATCTAGTGATATGATGGAGATTTCCACAAATGGGAGCAACTAACAAAGTAACCAATATAAAATCATTCTTTATGGTTTTCACAAATTAACTGCATCCAGATGGTGCTTTCCTTCTGAGTTTAGCCCTCTTCTCATGAATATCAGTATGAAAATGAATTATAAAGCATTCTTCAACTTTTCTGAGCCTGAATCCTGTCTTGGTCTTATGTTTCTCATGACCTTAGGAATTTCTCTTTTACAGAAATTTAAATGCCCCCATGAATTGGACATTCTTCCCTTCCAAGATGCTTTATTGTATGACTCAAAGCAAATAATCCTTTGCCCAAGGACACTTCGTTTAATTATATGTTACACTGCTTTAACTGATTGTAAGCTGTTTCTCCCTGCAAGACAAGTCTGGGAAAGTGAGCCAGAGAGGAGTTTGAGTTCTTGGCTCACTTTTTCAGGCTCCTTCTGGATAGATTGGCACTGACAAACATGCACCCCCATGTGAGCACAAGGAATACTTTGCTCCCTGTGGAACAGGATTAGGGACTTACATGGGAGCTCAGGCTGACGCCACATGATGCCACAAAAGGGATGGGTGAGGGCCCAGGAAAGGTGCTACAGGCTTCTCCTGCCTTTTCTGAAAGCTGCATATTCTTGATTCAGAAATCATCTTGTTAATGTAAACTTATAACTGTTTTTAAAGGTTTTGAGGAAGATGGCTCTTCCACTTTCTGCTAATTGTTCAAAAATTCTGTGGAGGAATGACACCTTAAAGGATCTTATGCTGTCATCTAGGTTAACAGAAACATAAATATGAGATTTGACTCATTTTTAAACTCTGAAGATGTGGCAATATTATATGTTCTCATCTGTTTTTTTCAAAGTCTGAGATCTACCTGATTTTTTCTATAGGTTACTTGCTTCTACTAAGAGCAACCACTCTGTGTAGCTTTGCAAAGATACTCTATGAACATATAAGCATAGCTGTTCAACTATTCTGTTTTTAATTTGTTCAAATGAGGGAAAACAGTAAACACTTTTCTGAAACTTGCTTTATACCCCCCAAAAATATATTTATAATCAACACGCATGAGACCTCCTACTTTTCCACACCTTCGCCAATGCAGTATTTTAAACTTTTTGATCTTAACAAAAATAACAGTTGAAAAAGTGGAACTTAATTGTAGTTTAATTTTTATTTTTATTTAACTGATTATAAGAAGGGTGAGTATTTGTCATGCATTTAAATTAATTTTAACCCAAAATATCTACATAGATCACATGTGTTTGCATATTTTGGTTTTGTTTTTTAGGTTAAGATTATTCCCACATTTTATATGATATACAATTTAAAAGTATGTCAGGAGACAGAACAAAGAGTAAATTTATCCATAATTAATGTGAAATGAAATATAAGCTGTGTAACTTTCTTGATGAGAAGCACTTAGTAGTGCTTTAAAATAGAAGTTAACAGAAACATAGTTATTAAAGCTCTAACGCATCTTTTTTAATCATTAGCTGATTAAGAAATTAAACATAAACAGAAGCTTGGATCATTGTTAGAAGCTAACAAATATGACCTACAAATTTACCTTATTTTCATTTACAAAAATTACACTTGTTCTCTTGTCATCAATCTCCCCACAGTCATGAAGGAATTCTGAAGATAAAAACTCAATAACTAGAACAGCTTTTTTGTTCCCACAGCAGGTATTGTGGTGGAGGATGGAGTATAATAGAAAAGGACCATTATGTGTTAGACAAATTGAGTCAAATGTAGTTCATCAAAGGAAAATCATATCTAGATTACATTTTCTACTTTTGTGTTTAATTTGACTTTTAACAGATAAAGAGGGAGAGCAGCTCCAAAAGCATTTGGAATATTTAGTCCTTTTATTATTTTTTAACTTGTAGATGTTTTAAAAGTAGATCATTTTGAAAATATATTTTAATATTAAAATATAAATGAATTATATATTTTGTGACACAGGCTTATATTACATGATTTTTACTTTCTATTACTTTCTATTCAATAGTTATAATCTGTCCTAGTTTGCCAGCTGCCAGAATGCTGTATACCAGAAATGGAACAGTTTTTATAAAGGGGAATTTAAAAAGTTGCTAGTTTACATTCTAAGGCCGAGAAAATGTAGCAATTAAAACAAGTCTATAGAAATGTCCAATGAAAGGCATCTATGGAAAGCTACCTTGGTTCAAGAAGGCCGATGAAGTTTAGAGTTTCTCTCTGAAGTGAGGAGGCACATGGCAAACATGGTCAGGGTTTCCCTCTCATGTGGAAAGGCAAGTGGTGCACATGGCATCATCTGCCAGCTTTCTCTCCTGGCTTCCTGTTTCATGAAGTTCCCTGGGAGACATTTTCCTTCTTCACCTCCAAAGGTCACTGGCCCATGGACTCTCTGCTTCACATGGCTATGTAGTTTTGCACTCTCAAAATTTCTTGCTTTCTTCAAAATGTTTCCTGTTTTATAGGATTCCAGTAAACTAATCAAGACCCACCTACAATGGGTGGAGACATGTCTCCATCTAATCCAATTTAACAATCGTTCTTGACTGAGTCACATCTCCAGGGAGTTAATCTAATTAAAACATGCAGTACTGAATAGAGATTAGAAGAAACGGCTGCCTTTACAAAGTGGAATTAGGGTTGAAATATGGCTTTTCTAGGGTACATACATCCTTTCAAACTGACACAGAATCTAAAATATTCTTTTAGAATATTTGCCTATTAGTAGTTCATTCATTCAGGAATTATTTATTGAACACATTTATGGCACTAGGGGATGGTTTGTGCTTTGCATGCTTGTCTTTTTACCTCCTTACAACCATTCTCTTAGGTAGTTTCTATTAATATCCCCATTTTACTGTCATGGAATCTAAGGCTGAGTAATGACTATATTGTTGTGATGTATATAATTAAAATTTGGATCAATTTGACTCTGTAAGTCATGCTTTTAGCTTTTATAAAGTACTTTCAAACTGTAATTATAAAAACTTGGCTGTGCATCAGTATCGCTTATAGATTTTTTTTTGAAACTCAGATACCTGATGTACATTTTATACCTAAGTAACTAGAATCTGCAGGGGTAGAGAAAAATATCTGTTCTAAAAATAATAATAATGATAACAGCAAAACACGCACACATAAACATAATGCATATGTATTGCTTATGTCTGTCTAAAGTTGAGACCCCTACTTTTAAAACTATTTAACTGTTTAAGTATTATTGTGGGAGAATGTGCATTTTTCATTAATATCAATAATATTTAGCTTTTTATAGTATTATGTTATTCTGAACAGAATACAAAATTACAATACCAAAAAGTCTAGTATAATTTAAGGAACTTTAGCTGGTTTAATACTTTGTTCCTGACCGTTCTTTTATATTTACAGTTAAGAATTTATAAAGGTTCAGTGTTTTAGTTTAGATTATCACCAGCATCAAACTTTATTAACATTTCAAAGTTCACATCGACAATAGTCCCTTTGCTCCTTTTGCACTTTATCCAGCCCATGACCTTTTGTTGTTATACGGTTGGTTAAGAAGAGACCACAGCATGTGGGGTTAAGGACTAAAGTGCCTCTTTCTTACCTACTTGCCAATCTCTGCCTCATTCTTTAGGCCTGAAAGACTTTCTCCTCTATTTCTGGGGCTTTTGACTCCTGATTTTGGTCACAGCTTTTCTCTGAGGTTCACTAAAATGTTTAGTCTTGGAAAGGAGGGACTTACACAGTCTAAGTTTCTCCTTGTATTAAGACGCACTTAATTTGTTCCCATTAGACTTTATGCTTAGTTTTTCTATCAATACTCAGGCTTATATAGCTCTTACAGCTTCTTCCCCATTTCTGACTATCCTATGCATATTTAATACTCCAGATCTCGAAAGCTAAAGAATAATACTGTCTTGTTTTCTTATAGTTTATAAATAGGTTGATTGAACTGAGTGCTTAAAAATAGCAAGTTCTTAAAGCAAGCAAGAGTATTGGAATTCAATGTACAAAGAAGGAAAAATGCCTACCTGGTCCCCTGGATCTGTCAATCTTGTTAACAATTTCCCAGGTGACTTTCCTTTTCCACAGATTTGCTGGTGATGGGTGTAATGTTAGTGATACCTCTGAGACCCCAGCCTGTATTCTCTTGGACTCCTACTTGAGCTGCTTATTCAGGAACTGCTTTGAGTTAAATATAGTCTCAATAAATCATTAGAAATAGCAGAGTGAGCCATTCATCAGCTCTACCCTGACCATATCTCAATACATTCCTTCTCTAAGAACCAAGAATCAGTGGTAGGTACTGGCACCTGGCCCTAATAAAAGTACACTTCTTTAAAGTACTATATCAGGCATTGAGTCTTTCTTACTGACTTCTAAAAATTTACATACAATGCATAAATATGTTTGACATTTTCTTCCCTTTTTTTTCTGAAGGCAAGGTAATAACAAATAGCACTTTGAGAAATCACTTTTGTGTAAGCTGATTTTCACTTTTGGTCTGTGGCATCAATGGTTTAATTGTTATCATTTAAACAAAATTATGGCTGAAATTTTTTAAGTGATGTCACACTCATTGTACTTATAACAGCGATTAAATCATTTGATGGTTTTTCCAAAGTGTCATTTTTTGACTACACAGCAAATTATGGAAAGTGGACTATAACATCTTAAAATAATCAACACTATGTATAATATGTACAAGTTTCAATCTGGAAATTTGACATGTTACTATTTTTGTCTTCCTTTGTTAGAACTAGTAGACAAAATTAATAAGGCAATACAACATTGCACCTTAGAACCATGTCCATTTATCAGTCATTCTATCTATGAAGATAACTGTATTGTGTTATTGGCAAGATGACTGAGAAGTATCATTTGGTTTCCTACATACTTTTTTAAATCAATCAGTCTTATCATTCCGACCTGAATAAGTCACCTAAACACCAAATAATTTGTCAGTACAGAAGAGAAATTGGAAAGTAGAATAACAAAGCAAAAAGCTATGCATTGCCTTTTCCTATTTGCCATGATGGATAGAAGCAATCTCTGAAATGGGTTTTTCACTAGTGATTCTTTGGGATGACTCTTAGTGATCCTTAAGTTCAACATTCAGAAACAAGTTGTGAGTAAAGCATGTATAACAGTCATGTTTCAACATTGCAGTTTGTTTGATAAAATTTTTAAATTGTGAGATCTTCTATTACCAAAGTTTCTAAAGTTTTTGTGTATGAACTTGGGAACAATTTCAGATATTTTTTTTTCTACTATATGCTTACCAGAAATTGAAGCAAGCCTATGTGGAAACCTGGCTTTGGATGTGAAAACCATTCAAAATCTTTGTAAGGTAGAAACCCAAAGAATATCTCTGTAAGCAGATAGCTGCTTTACAGTACTGATGGCTACTGAGTCAATTACAGGATCAATGAACTACTTCAATAGTGGGAAAATCATGGATTGTGGCAGTAGGCAAACCTGCATTTAAGTTCTGACTTCCCAAATTATTTCCTGAACAAGACTAGGAAAGTTGATTAACTTCCATAGTGGCTCACTTTTTCTCATCTGTGAAATGGATATAAAACTCTTACTCATATTTATTGATTATTTATTCAATGTACAACTATAAACTCAGTGGTTACTATGCGCTACATGACTAAAACCAAATGTCAACTTGTTCGCTAAGATTTTTACATTGTCTCAGTGATTTAGAATTTTTTTTTCCTTATGGTGTGAGCACACTTTTTTTTTTTTTGAGTTGGGTTTAATAAGAATGTGGCATACCTGCAATGTGTGCAGACTTTCTCTTTAATTCCTGGGATTTAGACAATGCTGTTAAAGACAGTCACCATTTCTCACTCTCTTTCTTTGCACTATATTAAATATGTAATACATTGCATATTAGTTTAGATGGAACCCACAGATAGAGATGTAAAAAGAAATTCACCCTATTGTGGCAACTTCATAGCAATTGCACCCTAAGCAGCAGTGTGTCCTACTGTGCATTCATGCCTATATTTTTTTATATGTAGCAGAAACTGAATCCAATGTTTAGGTGCCATGTCCTTTAGTTTCCTGTCCACTGTACGCCTCTCTGTGATTCAAAAGCACAAGGGAATATCTTCTGGCTATTATCGCTGCTGGTTCATGACTCATTCGCTCTGTGCTATCACCTAGAGATTAATTTTCCCTCTAACTGTTTTCCAGGTCTGTCCCCCTCTCTGAATAGCTGCATTAGGTATTTCCTCCCCTTGTGTAATGATGTACATTTTTACAACTCAAATCTCACTTTTATCATTTCCTTATGCACTTCTAATGCCTCTAGGTCCTTTATTAAAATTATTTCCTTGTCCTCCCCTGTGTACGCAACATCATCCCACTTAGTACCATCCACAAATAAAAACAAGTTATTTATTATCTTTTCTTGAGTATTCACAAAAATTTTGACTATAAATGAACTTAAAAATTTGAACTTTGAGGGCGGGCCACGGTGGCTCAGCGGCAAGAACGTCTGCCATGCCAAAGGACCCGGGTTCGATTCCTGGTGCCTGCCCATATAAAAAAAAAAAAAAAAGATTTTGAACTTTGAAACATCCTCATTCATTTCTAAGAATCTAAATGTTCATGTGTATTGTTCTTATTTGTTTAAGCTTATGAAGTCAATTTTAACATATTTAACAAATCATACGGAGGCAAATTGGAATACATTGCATCCAATTTTATTTTATATTGGTATATTGGGTTAAATGCCTAAAGATATAAAAGATTCCTCTGCTGTTCTTTAATCCTTGTATTAGTTACCTAAATGCTACCAGAAGGCAATATATAAGAAATGGAATGGCTTTTAAAAGAGGAATTTAATAAGTTGCACTTACAGTTCTAAACCTATAAAAATGTCAAAAACAAAGGCATCCACGAAAAGATACGTTAATTCAAGAAAGGCGAATACGTCTGGAACACTTCTGTCAACTGAGAAGGCACATTGGTCTCTTGCTGGTCCCCTGTTCCATTGCTTGCAGCCTCTGTCCCTGTGGGATTCCTCACTTTGCTTCTCCAGGACTGGCTTTCATGTCTTGGCTTCCCATGTCTCTCCAGGTTCTGGCTTGCTTCACATCTCATGGCGACATCTGCAGACTCCAAGCATCTACAAACACCTGTCTCTGTTCTCCAATTGTCTGCATCTGTGTCAACGCTCTCTCTTTCTCTGTTGGCTCTGTCATTTCTAACTCTCTCCAAATCATTTCCTATTTTAAAGGACTCCAGTAAACTAATCAAGACCCACCCGGAATGGGTGGAGCCACATCTCCATCTAATCAAAGGTCACACCAGCAATTGGGCATATCACATCTCCCTGGATATAATCTAATCAAAAGTTTCTTCCCTACAGTTAGAATGAAAAGAAACAGCCTCCTCCAGAAGTTGGATCAGGATTAATACGTGGCTTTTCTGGGATATATAACAGGTCCAAACAAGCACAACTCCCTTCTTTTATTCAAAACACAATCTTTTATTAATACATTTTAATTTTTGTTTCAACAGTAAACTTAGATTTAATTTTTTAAAAACCCCTAAATGTTTATATGCTAATATGGCTCATGATATTGACTTTTAATAATTTCACATAACACTTCTCTGAGAAATTTTTAATGAAACCGTGTTCCAGAATAATTTATGTGTAATTCAGTGTTCAGTTGTCATTAGTGATATTTTATCTTTGATAAAATCACAGTTAACTATAAATATACCCAAATAAAAATGCATTGGTTGAAACATCAAAAGAAAATAACATGGGTCATCAATTGCTTTAAATGTGGCAGGTACAACCCAATTATATTGCTTGGGTTTCTAAATATGAGTTTTTGAACCTATATTAATGTCTTTTCCAAAGCTTTGTGGTTCAGACCTAGATCAACTAGAAATCTCTAGAAAGAAATATTGGTACTCTCTGTCCACATCTTTTTATAGCAGTATCTTAATGAAAGACTCATTCAGAAGGTAAACAGTAAATATAACCACGAGGCAAAAATGATTCTGATTCCCCATGTCATAAATAAACACTGTTATCAAGAAAGGTAGGGAGCTAGGACACCAGGTTCTGTCCCCTCAGAAGGAAACATGGTCAGACAGAAATGGATACATAACAGAAAACAGCAAGAATTCATCACTCTCAAGAAGGCTACTCTGAAGGTCAGAAAGGCATAGAAAATTTTTTTTTTCAAAAGGAATATTCCAAGACTTATAAAAATGCTACATCTCCAAGGAGAAAAATGAAATGGATATCCAATCAAGGTCTTATATAATTTAGTTTTCCCGCACAGTAGTATTTCCACCTCTTGGTAATATATCAATATATTGCTATTAATTATCTGCATTTCTATACAGACACCCAAAGCCTTGGAGGTCATTTTAAGTGCAAGTATTAAGCATATATAAAAATACAAATTTAAAATATTTGGTATTAAACAACAATGTACTCTTGAAACTGAAATATCTATAAGCTGTAGCTGGATGAATCTTAACTAATTAAAGATGTTAATTAGCAAAACAGCCTCAATTCTTTTAATTTACCATAGCTAATATTTTTACCAGCTAATCAAGCACTGTTGCTTAAACAGGAGCATCACTGTTGAACCTCAATATTCCCTTAGCATTCCCTGCATTGCACTTTGTTTCAATTTGAATGTCAATCAATTGGTAATTTGAATATGTATTTTTAAAGATTAGCAACATTCTAGATGTGAATTTGTTTATAGAAATATTACTAAGCCACATATTACAACTGCAATATACTAATTCCAATACGTCATTTGCAAATTAAGTTGAACATATTGTGCTTGTGGAGTTAAAAACAGGATTTTTCCCCCTGATTTTGTCAAGATAAGTAAATATTTAATTCAGTAAACCATTTAAGCAACCAATTTGTATAAGGAATTACGATGAACTAAAAGAGGGTCCCTGTCATCAAGGGAGTTGCACAATAGATGGAAAAAGAAATTAATATTCATCTTATTTTTCACTAGCTAGAGAATTATATTAAAATATATCTAAAGTAACTAGATGTCAGCAAATGACTTTAATAAGAACAAAAAAAAGAGGAAACCGTGAATAATAATAATACTATTTTGCCTGAAATCTTTAATTACTTATGTGCTACATAAAGTATGATAATATCTGCATTTGACATTAAAAATGGTATTATATGAGATCTGTACAAGCTATAATGAATTCTTGAAGAGCTAATTCCTGTGTTACTACTTGTATTCGTTTCCCAGGTCTGCTATAGCAGAAGCACCACAAACTCGGTAGCTTAAACAACATAAATTCATTCTCTCATAGCTCTGGAGACGAAATCAAGATGTTAGTGGAGTCATACTTCCCCTGAAGGCTCGAGGGTGCAGTCCTCCCTTGCCTCTTCCTAGCCTCTGGCGGTTGCCCGCAATCCTTGTTGTTTCTTAGCTTGCAGCTGCATCATTGCAATCTCTGCCTCTGCTATCACGTAGCCTTCTGCGCTGTGTGCCTCTTCTGTGTCTCTATGTCCAAATCCCCTTCTCCTTTCTTTTATAAAGACAAAGTCACTGGGTTTAGGGCCCAACTTAATCCAGATTGGCATCATTTTAACCTGATTACATCTGCAAAGACTCTATTTCCAAATAGCATCATATTCACAGGCACTGGCAATTAGGACTTTAATGTTTCTTTTTTGAGGGTGTCCTAGTCCTGTCCTCTGTCTTCACAGGCCCTTCCCATGGTGTCTGTACACGTGTCTTCTCCCCAGTCATATTGGATGGAGGCCCGTCCTACTCCATTATGACTTCGTCTTAACTAATTCACTCTTTATTGACTGTATTTCCAAGTAATGTCACATTCTGAGGTACTTGTGTTTAGCACTTCAATGTATCTTTTTTATGGGACACAATTCAACCCACTACATCATTTATGGAATTCATACTTTTCTCTTTCAGGTGATTTTTTGCTTCTTGTTCCATGGACCCTACTTGAAAACATTTTACTTCCATCCTGATTAGTATTATTTGTTAATATCATTTGTACTATGGTCTTAGTATACTTAGAAAGTGTGTTGGTTTGAAAGGATATATGTACCCTAGAAAAGCCATGTTTTAATCCTAATCCCATTTTGTAAAGGCAGTCATTTCTTCTAATCCCTATTCAGTACTGCATGTTTGAAACTGCAATTAGATCATCTCCCTGGAGATGTGACTCTATCAAGAGTGGTTGTTAAGCTGCATTAAGTGATGACATGTCTCCACCCATTCGGGTGGGTCTTGATTAATTTATGGGAATCCTACAAAAGAAGAAACATTTTGGAGAAAGTGAGAGATTCAGAGAGAGCAGAGAATACTGCAGCAGCACTATGAAGCAGAGAGTCCATCAGCCAGTGACTTTTGAAGATGAAGAAGGAAAATGCCTCTAGGGGTACTTCATGAAACAGGAAGCCAGGAGAGAAAGCTAGCAGATGACACCATGTTTGCCGCATACCCTTTCAACCAAGAGAGAAACCCTGACTGTGTTCACCAAGTGCCTTCGCATTTGAGAGAGAAACCCTGAACCTCATCGGCCTCCTTGAACCCAGGTATCTTTCTCTGGATGCCTTTGATTGGACATTTCTAGAAACTTGGGACAGTTAATTGGGACATTTTCTTGACCTTAGAGCTGTAAACTAGCAACCTATTAAATTCTCCTTTTAAAAAGGCATTCTGTTTCTGGTATATTGCATTCCAGCAGCTAGCGAACTAGAACAGAAAGCATGTGCATACTTTTTTGTACATAAACTAATACAATAATCAAGGTCAGTTACAGCAACAGAGGACTAATTAGAGTTGTAACCAAAGACATGTACAAATTTGAGAAAAATTAGACAAACTGGGTGGAGGAAGAAAGAATCAGTGTGTGTTTGTGTGTGTGGTGTTGGTGTGTGTGTGTGGGGGGGGGGGGGGTTATAAGCTAGAAAATAACTGCCCAGCCCTGTTTCAAAGAGTTCCCTTTTGATAAGAGTTCAGACATTTCTGATTTTACCACTTGGCCCCAACAGCTGCACAACCATGTGCAGTATCAAATCATCTCTCACATACTCTTATCGCACCTTTATTCCTTGAATTGGGCTCATTTTTGGCCTTCTGTATTCAAAAATAATAATAACAATGACACCTGATAAAAATAAATGCATAGGCAGAGATGTGTAGTTCGCCTTCACCCAAACACTGAGGAAGAGGAGGCCTCTTCAGGGTTCCCTCAACCCCATCCTTTACAGGAATGGGGCTATTTAGTCTAAAACTTCTCAAGTCACACCCTTGAATTCAGATTAATAATTGCTCCCTTTACTCCTACACCCAGCAGAAGAATACCTCTTCCTATTGCTGCTTCAGGAAGTTAGATGCTTCTACCTCATTTTTGGTTGGCTTATAGAAAAACTAGCTTCATTTTTACTATGTTCAATTTTAAGAGCATGCTGCAAAATTCTCCCAGATATCCTATTCGATTGCCAATGTATCAGTCTCCCATTTCATATATGTGTGTATATCTATATTTAATACAAGTACATTTTGTCTCCAAGGTACTCAGACAAGTGCACTCAATGAATTACATTAGATTAAATTTTGACCAAATGACTTAGGTAGAACTGTACTGAAATTTATATTAATGAGTATTCCAGACCATCACCCACTAAATAGGTAGTACCATTAACTGGATTTAACTTAGGGATCTAGACTCTAGAGTTCTCTTGCCATAAACTATTTATTTAGATTACACATCCCTCATTTCAATGTAATGCAATATTTATTAAGCATCTACTCTAACCATGACATTATGCAAAAGCTTAATATAATTTTCAAATGCTGAAGGATTCTTTACCATTTATACAAAGTGACAATTATAAATCTTCAGCTTATTTTCTCAGGGTAATTCTCAAAATACAGCTATACTTTTTGTTCAGGGTTGGTAAGATAGTCATGGGAATTGTAGCTGTGGTATAGAAAAACTATTGATTTTTGTGAGAGAAGGGTAGAGGTATATAGAGAAATACTGATGATAGGGAAATTTACAACCCTCTCTAAGGTAAATCAATAAAATAAAAGTCCTTCAACAATCACTGCTAAAGCAAATGTAATCTCCAAGTACAAAAACATAAATACATAACACTTTTTTAAATTCATCTTGAATAAATATACAAAAACTGCTCACTTGATCTGGATGACTCCATTCAAATATGTGTATCTGCTATGTGCAAAGACTTTTGCATTTCTTCTCCAGTCTATCTCTATATCTATTTACTATCAATCTATCTCCGTATAATGGAGCAATACATCCATTTAATATCAAAATTATTGGGGAAGCAAGGGTAGTTTAGTGGTAGAATTCTCGCCTGCCATGCGGGAGACCCGGGTTCAATTTCCCATCTAGGCACCTGCCAAGGGGAAAAAGAAAAAGTTCAGCAAATGGTGCTGCAATAATGGGATAGTCACATGGAAAAAGGATGAAATATGACCCCCACCATACAACATTCAAAAAAAAATTATTGAGGTTTTCCAGAATGCTATTATTTACAATAAGTGCAGATTTAACAATGCCATGACATTTTCTGGGTACAGAGTGATAGACAGATATTGTCTATAAGCTAAGCATTCCCTCATTTTATAAATCACAATAAATTTTAGGAAACTGGAAAGGTTAAAAGCGATTCTTTGGTGTGTCTTGGACTTCCTCATTTCTCAGGAGTATTACCCAACTATTAAATGCCATGAAATATCTACTCTCTCATTGCAGATATAAATACAGACACAAGTTGTCACTCGTGTGCTTTATTAACATATAGTATGGCTTTAAGGGCATAGATATGGCATCAGACAGACTCAAATTCAGATTAGAAATCAGCCTCAACAGTGGGACTATGGTTAAATTAGCTGCTTCACCTCTTCCTATAACACCTTATTTATGTTGGCAACATCTGGAAGGGCTTGCAGTATGAATCTACTTTTAGAAAGAATTTTACTGTTACAGAATTATAAACTCAGGTAGAGGTCAGGGTGCATTTCAAAAGAGGGTTTACCCATTGCCCACGTCTCATTACAGCCATTCGGAGTTCCTACTGGATGGGCTCCTCTTTGTTCTTGTGCTCTTTGAATTCTTGCCCAGTCCCACAGCCCTTCCCCAGGACTCTCTCCTCAACCTCATTTGGGCTGTATCTTGGGGAGATGTCCAGCCTTACAGAGCCCTGTTAGAGGACACTTCAGAGACTTCCAGTAGTGTCTGTTCTGCTGATGCCATGACCATAGCTCAGCACAACTAGGAAGCAGGCTTATTTTGTGAACGATGCCTTTGTCTCTTGACTCTATCAACAAAGTGCCTTTCTTCCAGTGGTGGGAACCTGGAATGGAGGGGAGAAAGAAGCAGGGTGGGGCAAAACAAATCCTGAATTGTTATACTTCAATAATCTGTAAAATAGATGCAATAACTACTTTTTCCAGAGGGTTTTTGTGAAAACTGGTTAAAAAGAATTTGTAAACCAGGTGGTACAGTGGAATAGTGAATAAATTATAGTTATCTTTAATCAGCAACATTACCTCTAAACCAGACTGGAGAAAGTTAGCTAGAGTTTATTCTCTTTTTAGTCTCCTCATTCATTTTTTCTTTTTTTTTTTTTTTTTGCTTATTGGTTTTTTGGTTTTTTTTTTTAGCATGGGCAGGCCCTGGGAATTGAACCCAGGTCTCCGGCATGGCAGGCAAGAATTCTGCCTGCTGAGCCACCGTGGCCCGCCCTCCTCATTCATTTTTAATGCCAATATTATATTTTGAGAAATCTTCATGATCAAGTTAGCACATGACATGCTAACTCTGGCTATAGATATTCATATATATAACACACACAAATGTGCAGACACAAACATTTACACATGCATATTCAGCATAGTTATGTTCCTAAATACTAGCTTGCTAAATAAATCTTTTAACATTAATAACTTGTGTACATTCCCTGACCCATCAAGAACAAGAATCAAAAAAGCTGTTTGAATTCCTTATCCCGTTCCTTTCCCCCACCTTCCTTCTTTCTCAAACCTCAGTTTTCCTGTCAAGCATGTGCACAAAATCAAAGCAAGAGGCAGCAAGGAACACTGGGAAGATAATAAGAGCAGCATTCAAAAATGGCTCCAGAGTAGTCCACTGATAAGAGTAAACTTGAGAGAAAGCATTTTGGACAGGTACAATTGGAAGGGAATTCACATAGGAATATCTCAAAGCCTGTCACCATTGGGGAAAAAAACAACAATAAAAGTGGTAGAGATTTCTCTCCTTGTTACCTTTACATCTACATGCATTACTAGCCCCCCTACAGCACATGACACTGATTAGCTGTTTGTTGGCATAGCAGTTGCAGGCCTGGACACAGGTGGGACACATTAAATCACTTATTAATAGGAATTATTACTTTTAGCTGCCCCAAGTGCTTACAAAGGAAAATCTCCGATATTTTTTCCATGACTTGAGTCTTATGACAAATTCTACATTTGCAAGATGATATTAGCATTTGAAGCTAGTGGAACTTTAAAATCTACTCTGTTCTTCTTTCATAAATTAGACGGCAAACAGGGAGAATAATAACAAGCTTTAAGAAAACCACATGCTATTTTAAGTCAGGTGTTTAACCAAGCAAAGGCAGGTGTTTAGATTTGGCTTTCATTTCTTAGAAAAATGAACTCATATAAGATTTAAATGTAGTCATCTCCATAAGGACCTTTATCCTTTTTCTGGAATAAGCTACTAGTATTGCCAGATTTTAATAGTTCATCATTGACTGTAAAACTTAAAGCAGGTCAAAAGGGAGTGTTACTGTTGGTATAAAGTTTCCTTAGCGAACCATTTAACAATTTGCAGGGACAGTGTTTACCCATCTGTTCTGGCTTTAAAATTCAGCCTGCAAGATCATACTCCAAGAAATGAATAAAATAACAGGAATCCATTTGCAGTCCACAAATTCATAAAATCAGAATGAAATTGCCATCCCTTTCCTAATAGCGGCATGTCGTCTCAGAAAGAGGTTTGGTACGAGCGTATTACTGAAGGGAAAAGAAAATACAGTAACATCCTGTTGTGGATAGGTGCTCAAATAGCACTGGGCTCTTATTACTGGGCTGCTTCTCTACCAAGTTAGGACTGTCAAACCATATGGGGTAGAGTAGATTACTTGACACGGTGTCAAGTGCTTACAGGATTCTGGATGACTAAGCATCTTTATTTAACCACTATGCTACTAACCCCACATGGTAAAGGGCCTGAAAAGGTTAATGTAAACATTGTATGCTGCCTTCAAACCGCACCAGAATACCACATCTGGTGGGTCACGTCACCCTGCAGTCAAAACTCAAAGGACATTTGCTTTGTGAATGTCAGGATAATTTTATGAGAACCAGACAGCAAGCAACTGGCATGCAGTTTGTGGAGAAGGCAGATTGTTGTATGTGAACTGTTTGGTTTATAAAAAAGGGTATGAGTGTGAGGCCAGGACCCACTATAGTAGTCATTGAAGCTTCCAGACAAATTACATCCATGCTACACCTAACATCAAATGGCAGGGAAAACTCTGCAGTAATGAGATTTCAGAGCACAGTGACTCCACATGAACTAAAATCATGGATTAGACAATTCAGTCACATCTGGTTGGTTTGGGATAAGAATAACGAATACCAGGGTGTAGCACAAGACTCACAAACAACAACATAATGTTGCCTTCAATTTTTGCTTAAAATTCCATTGAATGTATATTTTATTTATTGACTCAAATTATATATATTCAGGTTGCTTTCTATCCAGTTTTCCTCTATCACAAATGCTATGGCAGTGAGTATTCTTGAGCATGCCCTCTAATGAACTTGCATCAGAATTTCTTTAGAATCCATCGAGCAATACATAATAAATTATATATATATTATAAAATCACATCAGGAGGTATGTGTATACAAAAATTGCATAAATAGTTCCAGGTTATTTTGCTGAACAGAAGCTGCAAATATTCTACAATGAAAACATATTACTTAGTAATTAGATAAAATAAATATTGTTAAAAACAGAAGAAAGTTTTCTTTCTCCTACTTACTCTTTCCCTTATTTGTGCTGGAGAAGCACCATCATTTATTAAGTTAAGCAAGGAATGAAGCTATCTAATTTTTGGCTTTTACTTGCTTTCCATTCCGATTTCTCAGGGTCACTAAATCCTATAGAATTGATAGTATCTACAGTATAGATATTATTAATAGTAATTGCTATAATTCTCTGTAACCCTCCCCACTAATTCATTAGTATTTCCATTGATCCATTAACATTTTCTTGCCTTAATTTTACTTCATAATGTCTTGACATCTTTCTGCTCTACTCCACCTTGATGGTGTTAAATGTTTTCCTCCCTCAACCTGAAATACATCCCATTTTATAATGATAGCCCAAACAGCCATAAAAATGTAAGGAAATGCCAACTTACCATATTGGTATAGAAACATCGTCTTTTACAATGCTTTTCACAGTTACTGCAATTATCAGTTAATATCCAGTCTCACAAGCCATAAACCCCTCAAAGCAGGAATGATATCTTATTTGTATTTGCATCCCTAGTGCCTGATGAATGGTGACTGTGCCATAAATTGTTTGTTGAATGGGTTTTATTATTATTCCCTCAGGCTCTTATCTACTCTTCAAATTATAGTTAATTATCTGACAAAATAATCCTACATTAATATGTTAATATATAATTATACTCCTTTTAATAAGTTAGAAAAGAAACAAAATCAAACAATATATTTGGTAAGCATTTGTATGTGTCTGAGATGGAAACTAGTGAAGAAAACCAAGGAAATGATGAGCATAAACTTCTGGATAGAAGTTATCTTTGGGTGAGAGATCAAGGGCAGGATGTGGGAAGTGTATAGGTAAATGTAAATTTTTAATAATATTCAAGTTCTTGGATTTCATGATACATGTAGAGATGCCTGCACTGTTACTAATAGATACTTAAATAAAATCAAAGAAGGCCATGTATGGACCAAAATAACAGTAAGTTCAGAGCCACAAAACATGCTTAATGCAATTCTTTAACCTGGGTTAAAAAATGAAGAATAAAAATTTGTATCCTTGTGTGTGTGTGTTTCTGAACTGTGTATTATCTCTCTGTAAGAGCTTGAAATTTATACAGGAGAATTGTAAAGATATAATTTATGAATGCAAAAAATAAATGTGTAATACTTTCAGTGTTGTGTGATCATGAGCAAAATACTTCCTTTCCAGTGCTTCATTTAATAAAATGCCCAATTATAATATTAAGGTATCTCTCGGTAGTAAAGTTTATATTTTCATGAACAGAAGACCTTGTGTGACTTTGGAGCCAAGGATATTTTGAGTGTACTTTAAGTAATGTTACTCTGGCTGTTGCCAGTTGTAGACATACAATACACTGATTGCCTGAGAAGTTATGGAAAAATATGAACTACAATTATTGGAATCCCTTCCAATAATTAAAAGCATGAAACATGAAACTAGTTCATGCTTCACAATATTGACAAGAACACAAATTATGTGTGCCACAGATAGAAGAAGAGGCTGGAACATACATGAAAGAACAGCGATGCCAGGACCTTTCTTGAAATAAACTCAACAACATTATAATTCTTACCAAATTCTCCCACAATTTGAACCTTGCCACACCTTTGTAGATGCTATTTACCAAGCCTGGTGTATCTACCTAGATTCAATTTTCAAATGCATTCTCAGTTTTCAAGGAGCCACCCGAGTACCATTTTTTTAAGCCTTTTCTAATCTCTAAAAACAAGCTGCTTTCCTTCTAAAATCTGAAGTTCCACTTAACTTTCATTTTACTCTAACCGATATTATTGTTAACTTTTGCATATTCTCTCTCCTTTTCATTGAATGTACATGGCATAATTTTGACAAAAAGTTTGTTGAATAAATTACTGATTCTTTAAATAATTGTGCCCACACATGGTCCGCATCATGAAGAATTCAAATCAGGAGAGGACGTAAATGTTCAGGGTTTTAACAAGGCCTGTAGTCAGAGGATGAGTTTCTTATACTCTTTTTTTTGTATGGTGCATAACAGGGGTCACATTTCATTCTTTTTCCATGTAAGTATCCCCGTATTGCAGCACTATTTGTTGAATTTTTGTTTGTTTGGGGTTTTTCCATTTGTTTGTTTGCTTGTTTGTTTGGGAAGTGCATGAGCCCGGAATCAAACCCAGGTCTCCCGCATGGCAGGTGAGAATTCTACCACTGAACTAACCTTGCACCTCTCCTCTTGTACTCTTGATAAATCTTCACAAGCCTCTCTCTCTCTCTCTCTCTCTCTCTCTCTCTCTCTCTCTCTCTCTCTCTCTCTCTCTCTCTCTCTCTCTCTCTCTCTCTCTCTCTCTCTCTCTCTCTCTCTCTCTCTCTCTCTCTCTCTCTCTCTCTCTCTCTCTCTCTCTCTCTCTCTCTCTCTCTCTCTCTCTCTCTCTCTCTCTCTCTCTCTCTCCTTGTCAATCACCATCAGATGATCAGATCTATTTCCTGACTGTAGAAATGTTAAAAAGTCCAAAAGACATGAGAAAATAACTCATCATAGAATGCAACAAAGTACAGGGAAAAGTTCACTCATCGACTGCCTGACATCTGTGGCCAGGGTAATTTATGAATTACCCTGGCCACAGGGTAAGTAAAGAATCTCTGTTTCTTTACTTACAAAATAAAATATTTAACCTGATGATCTTTGAGGTTCTCTCCAGGCTAAACATGCTGTGAGTGTGTACATGAAGAAACTTAATCAGAGAAAAAAAGAGAACAGATTAGCTTCCATTTTTCTGTATTCAGTATAAATGCCTCATCTTTTTTATTTATTTTGAGTATTTTCATGAGTCAGAAACTACAGGAGGAAACCACCAACTACTCATCGTTTAGCAATACAGTGGGCCCATTTCCACAGGTATGAATTAACCTCAAGAACGTAGTTTTCTGGTGTATGTACATCTTCAAACCACCACAGGAACCTATTTTAGACATCAAGGAAGGAAGACTATTTTGATTTTTTTTCTTCATTTTTTATTTTTATTGTGTACAGAAGAGACATATTGAGCACAGAAGAGACTCTGTGCTCTGACATATTTTATGGAAGATGCCCATTGTAAAGTGTTTATAAAATCACCTCTCTGAACACTAGAAGACATTTGGATTTCTGAAATGTAAGATCATCATGGGGCTAATTCCTGATGGCCTTTTGTATTTGGAGCTTTTTCAATATTCTTATGTTGAAAAAGAAAGCCTTTATGATCACGACTTTATGTGCCCTTTGACTAACGAGAGGGAAAAGGAAATATTTCCAAATGCCAGAATCTCTAAACTCATAGCTTTAGAAATTAAAATTTTATATTAAAATTCTACGTGGTCTAAACCGTTGGATATCAAGTGATGTTGATTAGTGTAGATAGAATAATTAGTCAAGGTTAAACACTGTATTATATAATTTCCTATACATAAAATTCCCATTTTAAATTGCCCTAAATCAACAAAGTACAGTAAGATTCAGCCACTAAAAATTCTGTTGGTAATTAATGTATCTACTTATTCAATTATTCTCCTGAGGTGAAGATAAACTGAAAAGATGCCAAGAATTTAATATTAGACACAAGAATAAGGACAGGCTACGTGCTTAGTTCTCACATCTAGCAAACATGTAGAAAAGGTCTTGTTAGGCATAAGGCATTCAAATTACAAGAGCCACTACAATGAGTCTTTGAGAAAGAAAAAGAAAGATCTTTAAAGAAGGTTTATTTTCCCTTTAAAGGAGATTATCTAGCTAAATGCAAACGAGGTAAGACTAGAGACCTGGTATCCAACCAGGGTTTCTGGAAGTAGAAGTCACTTCTCTGGAGATGTATTAGGGATTATTTCCTGACTCACAACTGAAATTTCTCTGGAATATACTGATCCTCCTCAGGGCATTCTATTAAACCATACTGCCTCCTTTATTCTGCTTTGACTGCAATTTCATTCTTTTTTTAATTTTTTTAAAATTTTCTTTAAACATAAAAAAAGAATATTCTTACTGTATGATCATCCCATTCTTGGCATATAATCAATAACTCCCAATATCATCACATAGTTGTATATGTATCACCATGATAATTTCTTAGAACGTTTGCATCAATTCACAAAAAGAAAAAAAGAAAAAACTCATGCATACCTTACCCCTTATCCCTCCCTCTCATTGACTGCTAGTATTTCCATCAACCCAATATGTTTTAGCCTTTGTTTCCTCTATTTTTTCCTAATCTCCTTACCACTCCCTTTCATTGATCACTAGCATTTCAATCTACTCAATTTATTTTAACATTTGTTCCCCCATTATTTATTTATTTTTAATCCATATGTTTTACTCATTTGTCCATACCGTAGATAAAAGGAGCACCAGACACAAGGTTTTCACAATCACACAGTCGCATTGCAAAAGCTATATCATTATACAATCATCTTCAAGAAACATGGCTACTGAACACAGCTCTAAATTTTCAGGCACTTCCCTCCAGCTTCTCCAATATACCTTAACTTAAAAGGGGATATTGATATAATGTGTAAGAATAACCTCCAGGATAACTTCTTGACTCTGTTTGAAATCTCTCAGCCATTGACACTTTATTTTGTCTCATTTCGCTCTTCCCCCTTTTGGTCAAGAAGATTTTCTCAATCCCTTGATGCTGAGTCCCAACTCATTCTAGGATTTCTGCCCCACGTTGCCAGGAAGATTTACATCCCTAGGAGTATAAATCTCATGTAGAGAGGGGGAGGGCAGTGAATTTGCAATTCCGTTTTAAATATTAATTTTAGAGAAGGCTTTACTTGCAATTAACCATTCAATTATATATAATCATATTGAATTCTGTACACTAAAATGAATTTAGCAATTCTGGATCTAAAGAGATAATAAAATTGACACCCATGGAGTTACTGAGTTTACTAAGAGGTCAGACTCCTATCAGCTCCACTAACTTGAAACCCAAACATCAATTGAGAAATAGTTTTAAAAGTTTCCAAAACAAAAGGATAGCTTTAGACTATAGACATAAGAATTCATTAAATTGTACCTATTTATTAAACTAAATAGGTTTTATATCAATTACAGGATTCAAAAGCCTATTCAATCATTCTTAGAATTGATGATCAATATGCAGAAGAGGGTTGTTTGAACTTAACACAGTGAAAAATGCAAGCTGTAGAGAAGAAGCAGTTCTGCTGGCATCTGTCTGTAAACTGCATGGCAAAAGGCAGCAGCACACTTCAATAGGATGCTCAAAAACAAACAAAGAAAAAGAAAGAAAGCATTTGCATTATGAATGATTAGATACCTGTGAAATTTTTAAGCATCTTTGCAACCTTGGAGAATCATGACCTTGATCCCTCAATTTCATAATTGCAAAACTGCGACTCTTCAGAGTTGAGATATTTAGATGAAGAACAGAGAGGCAAACCTTAATGCTTTATCTACTCCATTAGTATATGTGTGGGTATATGTATATCCATGTAAATCCACAAATGCATATACACAAACACATATATACATGTATAATTCCACAAGATACAGCATCCCTTGTGTGGTATAAACACCATTAGTAATAGAGCACCTGTTGAACAGTGGCTAAATTTAAAGTAGTGTTCTGTTTCATTTAATCACTACAATCAACCCTCTGATGCAGTATCATATATATATTTTAGAGGTGAAGAACTTGAAACTCAGGTAAAATTTCAGTAACTTGGACAAAATGAGACAGCGCCTATGTCACAGAAGCAGAACCAAATCCGAATCTCCTAACTCGATCTTTCTAATACGTCATGCTGACAAAGAAATCCATGGATTTTATAAGGTTGTTTTTACTATAAAAGCAATTGTGCAATATATAATGTGTAGCAAATACATAAAATTAAAACTCTTAAATTAAACCCATTTGTTATTTCACACTTTAGCAAAAGATCTTACAAGACTATTTCTCTGGTACTCTAAAACTATTCAAAGCTAGTACACTGAATATAATAGAACATTAATTTCTTTGTATATATTTAATTTCATGTACATTCATAAGTCGATAATAGTGGTTTTGATTGCTATATATTCTTCCTAATAAGGATTTGGATTTTTATACGATAATTTCAAGTATTGTCATTTATTTATGAACACATTGTTTTTTCATATCATGTTTCTTTAACATAAATGTTAAACTTTATACTCACGTACATGAGTCAGTTTTTTAATTTCCCCCTTAAGGACAGATTCTTAACATTGAAATTGCTGCATCAAATCATAGCAGACTTACATAGCGTTTGATATATATTGTCACATTTTTTGCAAACCATCCCTACTCACAACGCCGGTGTTGATACCAAGTATTGTAAATAATGCTATTTTTCATCAAATTTATAGTTTAAACAAAGTTATTTGATTGCCAATTTATATTTTATTGTCTACTAGCAAAGTTAAATCGTTTTCATGTTTGCTTTCCAATTGTTAACTCTTCTGGAATTGGTTAATACATAAGACTTCTTGACTGCAATTATGGTCATATAATTTTTATTGTTATTGATTTTAAAATACTTTCCTCGTTTAAGGATATTGAGTATTTATCTGTTGTAAATATTTTCTATGCTTGTTATTTCCATTTTAATTTTTCTCGAAATATTTTATACAGATTTTTTATATTTAATGGTGTCAAATCTGTAAATCCTTTCACACCATTTCCATTAATTTTTTGCTCAGGCACATCACTTTTCCAAAGATTAGTGAAATAACCATCTATATTTTCTAAGATTTTTTATTTGAAGATAGCACAAAATTAAGATAAGAATGGATATTGGAATTTAGTTAATACATTAGGTTTCCAGAGAGTGAAATTTGCCAACACTTATTAAAAAGCCATCCTTTATTTAATTTTTACATGTATTTTAAGTAAAAAACTAATACATTCTAATGGTCCAAAACTTGAAATATGGGAAGAAATCATAAAGCACACTTTTGTTTCCTAATCTCACACACCTTAATGTAATTTTCCTAAATAAATGTGTTCCAGATAAAACTTATTTTATATGCATTATGTATTACCACACAAAAATACCTTTCATAATGATTTTGAGCTTTTGTACTCAAGTTTGTAGCCATAATCATAACCATTACTCATACTTCACCCATTTAGCTAACTGGTTTCAGTGTCTGCCGTCTGATAATTAATCATATGAACTTATCATTTTTGAATTCTCGATTTTGCTTTACCTCTTGGTTCACTATTAACATCAGGAAGTATTTTACTTGGGAATGGAAACCAAGTAATATTCTGGGAAGGGTAAAGAAATCGTATATTTTCTATTTTTCATGTAATTATAAAAGCGGTTGTATTAGTTAGGGTTCTCTACAGAAACAGAATCAACAGGGAACACTTGCAAATATAAAATTTATAAAACTGTCTCATGTGGAGGGGCCAAGATGGTGGCTTAGCAATGTGCGCATTTTAGGTCGCCCTCCAGAACAACTATTAAATAACCAGAAACAGTGCAGAACAGCTCCCGGAGCTGCGATAGTGACCGGACACACAGCGTACCCCAGTCTGGACCAGCTGGACCGGCTGCAAGTCTCCGGAACCGTGAGTTCCCCAAGCCGCGGCGGCCGGCACCCAGTGCCCCTCCCCCACAGGCGGCTTCCCAGAGGGAAAAGAAAGACACTCTAACAGTAGCAGGGACTGAGTCCAACCAAACACCAATAGTGGCATTAATAAACAAATCTGACTACTAAAAATCGGCCCCCAGCTAAGGTGAAACTGGTCAAGACGAAAGTCACTTATTAGGCTAACTGAAAAAGAGGAAAGGGGATGAAACAGGTTTTTGTGGCTGTTTCTATGGAGGCTTGGCTGCCTCTGGATTCAGCGGTGGAACTACTCAGGCTGTAACTGCCCCAGGAATAGGCAGAAACAGACTGCTTTCAGGGCTGTCTCCCACGTGTGCCTTCCCCAGGGGAGGGGTGAAGCCCAACTTAGGTGGATCCCTCTCTCAAGGAATTCAGACCCCAGGGCTAGGCAATTGAGCCTAAAACCTCTCCTCTGGCTCCACCATGCCCCCAGCAGGGAGAGCCTTCCAAAGTTAAAGGAGCCACAACATCTTTTGCTGGTGGGACCTGCAGACAGACAAGCACCACATACTGGGCAGGATAAGAAAAACAGAGCCCAGAGACTTCACAGGAAAGTCTTTCAACCTGTTGGGTCTCACTTCTCAGGGAAAACTGATGCAGGTGACTCCTTCCCCCTGATAGGAGACCAGTTTAGTCCGGGAAAACCTGGCTGGAGTCTGTAATACCTATGTAGACCCTCCTAAGGGTGGGGAGGGAAAAGGCACCTTACAAGCAGGACAAGAAATAAGAAAACAAGAACTGAAAAATTACCCTCTGTTAAACAAAACTTAAGCTAGAGGCCCAGAAAAAGCTGAAGTGAAGGTCAAAGAACAGATAGACAACAAACTCATCTAGCAAGAAAACCCTAGGTAAGATAAGTGAAAGCAATCTCCAGAATAAACTAATCAAGGTAATTAAATGTCTAGACGCCAGCAAAAAATAACAAATCACACCAGGAAAATTGAAGATATGGCCCAGTCAAAGGAACAAACCAATAGTTCAAATGAGATACAGGAGCTGAAACAACTAATTCAGAATGCACGAACAGAAATGGAAAACCTCATCGAAAACCAAATCAGTGAATTGAGGGAGAACATGAAGAAGGCAAGGAATGAACAAAAAGAAGAAATGGAAAGTCTGAAAAAACAAATCACAGAACCTACAGGAATGAAAGCTACAGTAGAAGAGATGAAAAAAACAATGGAAACTTACAATGGTAGATTTCAAGAGACAGAGTTTAGGATTAGTGAACTGGAGGATGGAACATCTGAAATCCAAAAAGAAACAGAAACTATAGGGAAAATAATGGAAAAATATGAGCAACTCAGGGAATTGAATTATAATATGAAGCACACAAATATACGTGTTGTGTGTGTCCCGGAAGGAGAAGAGAAGGGAAAAGGAGGAGAAAAACTAATGGAAGAAATTATCACTGAAAATTTCCCAACTCTTATGAAAGACCTAAAATTACAGATCCAAGAAGTGCAGCGCACCCGAAAGAGAATAGATCCAAATAGATGTTCTCCAAGAAACTTACTAGTCAGAATGTCAGAGGTCAAAGAGAAAGAGAGGATCTTGAAAGCAGCAAGAGAAAAGCAATCCATCACATACAAGGGAAACCCAATAAGACTATGTGTAGATTTCTCAGCAGAAACCATGGAGGTGAGAAGACAGTGGGATGATATATTTAAATTACTAAAAGAGAAAAACTGCCGACCAAGAATTCTATATCCAGCAAAATTGTCCTTCAAAAATGAGGGAGAAATTAAAACATTTTCAGACAAAAAGTCACTGAGAGAATTTGTGACCAAGAGATCAGCTCTGCAAGAAATACTAAAGGGAGCACTAGAGACAGATATGAAAAGACAGAAGAGAGATGTGTGGAGAAGAGTGTAGAAAGAAGGGAAATTTAGATATGACATATAAAAATACAAAAGGAAAAATGGTAGAGAGAAGTACTACCCAAACAGTAATAACACTAAATGTTAATGGACTGAACTCCCCAATCAAAAGACATAGACTGGCAGAATGGATTAAAAAACAGGATCCTTCTATATGCTGTCTACAGGAAACACATCTTAGACCCAAAGATAAACATAAGTTGAAAGTGAAAAGTTGGGAAAAGATATTTCATGCAAATAACAACCAGAAAAGAGCAGGAGTAGCTATACTAATATCCAACAAATTACACTTCAAATGTAAAACAGTTAAAAGAGACAAAGAAGGATACTATCTACTAATAAAAGGAACAATTCAACAAGAAGACATAACAACCATAAATATTTATGCACTGAACCAGAATGCCCCAAAATACATGAGGCAAACACTGCAAATACTGAAAAGGGAAATAGACACATCTACCATAATAGTTGGAGACTTCAATTCCCCACTCTCATCACTGGACAGAACATCTAGACAGAGAATCAATAAAGAAACAGAGAATTTGAATATTACAATAAATGAGCTAGACTTAACAGACATTTATAGGACATTACACCCCACAACAGCAGGATAAACTTTCTCTCAAGTGCTCATGGATCATTCTCAAAGACAGACTTTATGCTGGGTTATAAAGCAAGTCTCAACAAATTTAAAAAGATTGAAATCATACACAACACTTTCAGATCATAAAGAAATGAAGTTGGAAATCAATAATAGGCAGAGTGCCAGAAAATTCACAAATACATGGAGGCTCAACAACACACTCTTAAACAATCAGTGGGTCAAGGAAGAAATTACAAGAGAAATCAGTAAATATCTCACGGTGAATGAAAGTGAAAACACAACATATCAAAACATATGGGACACAGCAAAGGCAGTGCTAAGAGGGAAATTTATTGCCCTAAATGCCTATATCAAAAAAGAAGAAAGGGCAAAAATTCAGGAATTAACTGTCCACTTGGAAGAACTGGAGAACAAACAGCAAACTAACCCCAAAGCAAGCAAAAGGAAAGAAATAACAAAGATTAGAGCAGAAATAAATGAAATTGAGAACATGAAAACAATAGAGAAAATCAATAAGACCAGAAATTGGTTCTATGAGAAAATCAACAAGATTGATGGGCCCTTAGCAAGACTGACGAAAAGAAGAAGAGAGAGGACGCAAATAAATAAGATCAGAAATGGAAGAGGAGACATAACCGCTGACCTCACAGAAATAAAGGAGGTAATAACAGGATACTATGAACAACTTTATGCTAATAAAGACAACAATGTAGATGAAATGGACAAGTTCCTAGAAAGGCATGAACAAGCAACTTTGACTCAAGAAGAAATAGATGACCTCAACAAACCAATCACAAGTAAAAAAATTGAATCAGTCATTAAAAAGCTTCCCAAAAAGAAAAGTCCAGGACCAGAAGGCTTCACATGTGAATTCTACCAAACATTCCAGAAAGAATTAGTACCAACCCTGCTCAAACTCTTCAAAAAAATTGAAGTGGAGGGAAAGCTACCTAATTCATTCTACGAAGCCAACATCACCCTCATACCAAAACCAGGCAAAGATATTACAAAAAAAGAAAACTACAGGCCAATCTCTCTAATGAATATAGATGCAAAAATCCTCAACAAAATTCTAGCAAATCGAATCCAGCAACACATTAAAAGAATTATACATCATGACCAAGTAAGATTCATCCCAGGTATGCAAGGATGGTTCAACATAAGAAAATCAATTTTTGTAATACACTATATCAACAAATCAAAGCAGAAAAATCACATGATCATCTCAATTGATGCAGAGAAGGCATTTCCTTTTGAAAACACTTCAAAGGATAGGAATACAAGGGAACCTCCTTAAAATGATAGGGGGAATATATGAAAAACCCACAGCTAATATTATCCTCAATGGGGAAAAATTGAAAACATTCCCCTTAAGATCAGGAACAAGACAAGGATGTCCACTATCACCACTGTTATTCAACATCATGTTGGAAGTTCTAGCCAGAGCAATTAGGCAAGAAAAAGAAATACAAGGCATCAAAATTGGAAAGGAAGAAGCAAAACTATCACTGTTTGCAGATGATATGATACTATATGTCGAAAACCCTGAAAAATCCACAACAAAACTACTAGAGCTAATAAATGAGTACAGCGAAGTGGCAGGTTACAAAATCAACATTCAAAAATCTGTAGTGTTTCTATACACTAGTAATGAACAAGCTGAGTGGGAAATCAAGAAATGAATTCCATTTACAATTGCAACTAAAAGAATAAAATACTTAGGAATAAATTTAACTAAAGAGACAAAAGACCTATACAAAGAAAACTACAAGAAACTGTTAAAAGAAATCACAGAAGACCTTAATAGATGGAAGGGCATACCATGTTCATGGATTGGAAGACCAAATATAGTTAAGATGTCAATTCTACCTAAATTGATTTACAGATTCAACACAATGCCAATCAAAATCCCAACAACTTACTTTTCAGAAATAGAAAAACCCATAAGCAAATTTATCTGGAAGGGCAGTGTGCCCCGAATTGCTAAAAGTATCTTGAGAAAAAAAAACAAAGCTGGAGGTCTCACGCTGCCTGACTTTAAGGCATATTGTGAAGCCACAATGGTCAAAACAGCATGGTACTGGCATAGATATATTGACCAATGGAATCGAATAGAGTACTCAGATATAGACCCTCTCATCTACGGGCATTTGATCTTTGATAAGGAAGTCAAGTCAACTCATTTGGGACAGAACAGTCTCTTCAATAAATGGTGCCTACGGAACTGGATATCCATATGCAAAAGAATGAAAGAGGACCCGTATCTCACACCCTATACAAAAGTTAACTCAAAATGGATCAAAGATCTAAACATTAGGTCTAAGACCATAAAGCAGTTAGAGGAAAATGTAGGGAGATATCTTATGAAATTACAATTGGAGGTGGTTTTATGGACCTTAAACCTAAAGCAAGAGCACTGAAGAAAGAAAGAAAGAAAGAAATTGGAGCTCCTCAAAATTAAACACTTTTGTGCATCAAAGAACTTCATCAAGAAAGTAGAAAGACAGCCTACACAATGGGAGACAATATTTGGAACCGACATATCAGATAAAGGTCTAGTATCCAGAATTTATAAAGAGATTGTTCAACTCAACAACAAAAAGACAGCCAACCCAGTTACACAATGGGAAAAAGACTTGAACAGACACCTCTCAGAAGAGGAAATACAAATGACCAAAAGGCACATGAAGAGATGCTCAATGTCCCTGGCCATTAGAGAAATACAAATCAAAACCACAATGAGTTATCATCTCACACCCACCAGAATGGCCATTATCAACAAAACAGAAAGTGACAAGTGCTGGAGAGGATGTGGAGAAAGAGGCACACTTATCCTCTGTTGGTGGGGATGTCAAATGGTGAAATCACTGTGGAAGGCAGTTTGGCAGTTCCTCAAAAAGCTGAATATAGAATTGCCATATGACCCAGCAATACCATTGCTAGGTATCTACTCAGAGGATTTAAGGGCAAAAACAAAAATGGATATTTGCACACCAATGTTTATAGCAGCATTATTTACAATTGCAAGGAGATGGAAACAGCCAAAATGTCCATCAACAGACGAGTGGCTAAACAAACTGTGGTATATACATACGATGGGATATTATGCAGCTCTAAGACAGAATAAACTTATGAAGTATGTAACAACATGGATGGACCTTGAGAACATTATGCTGAGTGAGTCTAGCCAAAAACTAAAGGACAAATACTGTATGGTCTCACTGATATGAACCGACATTAGAGAATAAACTTGGAATATGTCATTGGTAACAGAGACCATCAGGAGATAGAAATAGGGTAAGATAGTGGGTAATTGAAGCTGAAGGGATACAGATTGTGCAACAGGACTCCAGGCAGGCTGGAGGTGGGGCAGTTATGTCCTCAGGGCAGACTATCACAGAGTTATCTAGAGAAGATTCAGCATGATCTAGGGCTTCAACCTCACCCCTGACATCATTATCAATCCATATGTCACCATCCCATTTTTCAGGGTCCCACTCCTTTCCAATCAATGCCCTCACTTTAACAGCAGACACCATGCAAAACTGAGATTTCAGTTTACGTTGTAAAGTTGCTACTCTAACAATAAGAATCTGAGTCTGATTTTCAGAGCTCTCAAGTCTATGGCTACAGGAAATAAGATTTTCCTTCAGGATACTCATAGAAACATCTACATCTTTCAGAAAGCTCTTAAGCTTCTCGTTTGAAGCCTTAAATCCATCCCTTTCACCCCTTAATGTAGACAGTGTATCTAACAACAACCAACCAACATCTCTATAACTCTTATTTCTACAAAACTCTGTAAAGGTGTCAAAAACATTATCCCCCAGAGTCTGGCTTCATACAAGTGAAGCATTAGGTGAATTGAATGATGATATTTTGACTATCTCCGTTGCCAACTCACTGTATGGACTGGGAGTGTCATTCTGATTAGAGGGATCAGAGTCCTTAGTGTCTCTGAGTTCAGTCAGAGTAGAAAACCATTCATAAAAACCCATTTTTAAGATTCTGTTTCTTAAGAACCACTCCTGGTACCAAGATGTATTAGTTAGGGTTCTCTGGAGAAACAGAATCAACAGGGAACACTTGCAAATATAAAATTTATAAAAGTGTCTCACATGACCGCAGGAACATAGTGTCCAAAATCCATAGAGCAGGCTGCGAAGCCGACAACTCCGATGGATGGCCTAGATGAACTCCACAGGAGAGGCTCACCAGCCGAAGCAGGAATGGAACCTGTCTCCTCTGAGTCCTCCTTAAAAGGCTTCCCATGATTAGATTTAGCATCACTAATTGCAGAAGACACTCCCCTTTGGCTGATTACAAATGGAATCAGCAGTGGATGCAGCTGACGTGATCATGACCTAATCCTATGAAATGTCCTCATTGCAATAAACAGGCCAGTGCTTGCCCAATCAGATAAACAGGTACCACAACTTGGCCGAATTGACACGTGTCCCTAACCATGACCGCGGTATTCACATTTGAATAAAGTTTTTTGGAGTATACCATCCTCAAATGATATTAATTTTTATTTAAAATTGTATTAGCTTTACTGATTCATGTTTGAGACAAACAAATGTTATGCCATTCTGATTTTTATTACTTTTTCTGAAACAATTTTTCTGCCACCAGACATTACTGGAGTTTTCATCTTTAATATTTCTTCACCTTAGAAATGTTTGCTTTTCTTGTATATTTGATTATTTCTTCTATATGTAATGAAATTATGTTCCTATTGTACTCCTCAGGTTACAAACTATAAATTATATATTGTATCTGTGGCCTAAAGAAAACATTTGTATTTAATTTGCATTCTTGGATAATTTCTCAAATTTGTCCTCCACATTGCTAAGTAAATTTTTTGCTATAACAAATCTGTTCTATCTACAAAACGCATTTTAATATGATTATTAGGTTTTAGGATTTTTTTTTTTCTGATTCTAGCCAGTTTATCACACATGATGCAGTCATTATAGCTTTTTATTTCTCATCACTTTTGCCCTTGCTCAGTTCTCCAAGAGCTCATGGCATTTTCATCTATTTTCTATAGCCAATCAATTTCAGAAAAACACTCTTCCCTTAATTCTGAGGATTTGGAGGAGCTGAAACACTCACATTACTTTGCTGGGAATATGAAATGGTCAGCCACTATGGAGAGTGGTTTGGCTATAGTCTAGCCATCCCATGGTGAGGCATTTTCCCAAGAAAAAGGAAAGCCTAAAGTCACACAGCCTTACATACCAATGTTTGTAGCAGCTTTATTTGTAATAGCCCAACATTGGGAACGGTTGCGATGGCCATCAGGAGGAGAATGAAAACAGAAACTAGAATACCCATAAAGTGAAATTCTACCCAGGAATAAAAATGAATGAATTACTAACACAAATGTCAACATGAGGGAATCTCAAACTAATTATGCTAAGTAAAAAGGAACCGGAAAGGGAGAGTACACACTGCTTGATTCCACTGATATAAAATTAAAGATCATACACATTAATACTAGTGACAAAAAGCATTTGGTTACCTGGGTAGAGCGAGTGTGGTTGGGTAAAAATAAAAGGGAGGGGTTAGGAATGTCATGAAGAGACCTTGAGGGAGAAGGATATGTCCATTAATCTGCTTGATTTTGATATCATACGTGTACGCATACGCAAAAACTTGTCAAATAGCATACTGCAAATATGTGCATTTTATTGTATGTCAATTATACCTTTTCAAAACTGTCTAAAGAGAAAGAACTGTATAAGTATAAATTCCTTTGTACATAATCTTGAACAGTGACTCATTTAAGTGTTCACTAATACATATAATCTTGGAAGACTATATAAGAAGCATGTAATAAATAATTGTTAATTTAGTTGAAAATGTGGTTTATCTTGTGAACCCACCACTATAATAAATGTAGAAGTTCTAAGAGATAAGAAGGAATAATATAATGAATTTATAATTATTCTCAAAATAATTACAGGATTATTTCAATTCCAATGAAAACCCCATCAGGGTGGGAGGGAGTGTGAATTAAGTTGCTGGGTGAAAGTTTGTGGAACGATTCTAAGTCTCAATTGGGCCAAAAATAGATGGCAGTGAATGGAATGGTATATATAATCAAAATGGAATTATAGGGCAGGCCAATGTGGCTCAGCAGGCAGAGTTCTCGCCTGCCATGCCAGAGGCCCAGGTTTGTTTCCCAGTGCCTACCCATGCGGAAAAAAAAAAGGAATTATAAATCAGTGTAGAAAGAAAATATTATGTAATAAATTTTACAGGGATAATTGATTTACTATTTGAAAAAATGACATTAAATACTCTCATCATACAACATTCACAGTAAAATCAAAATGGATTGGAATGTTTAACAAAAAAAAGTAAAGTCACACAAGTAGAAAAAACATATAGTTGAATTATCTCCTGATTTTGGTTTGGAGAAGGACTTCCTAAGCTTAAAATAAAATGCAAATATTATAATAAAATTGAAATTAAAAGATAATCCTATACATAGGACTGTATAACACAGTGACCCCTATTGTAAATGATCGGTTTACAAAACTACAAGGAGAAAAATGTTCTTTCAGGAATTATAACAAATGTACCACACTAATGCAAGGTGTTAGTAATAGGGTAATATAGCTGAAAAAAATGCAGGTAATGTAAACTATGGGCTATAGTTATAGTACAATTTTAATATGCCTTCATCAGTTGTATCAAAGGCACTACAGTAATGCAAAGTGCCAAGAATACAAGGTAAAGGGAAATACTGCGTTATTTACATGATTTTTCTGTAAATCTACAACTTCTCTAACTAAATTTAAAAAAAAAGAAAATGGAAATAAGATAAAGGGGAAATAACGATTTTAAATAATATAAACATTATGTATATTTATCACATATAAAAATAAATTTCTAATAAAAAAGGAAATATTTAGAAAAAATTAACATGTAAAGGGTAAATAACATCATGAATAAAAGTATCTATCATTTGGTAGTGTTCTATAGGTAGATTTTCTAATAGACTCTTTCCTTTAAAAAGTTTTAGTATAAAGCTATTTAAATTAAATATGCTATCTAATTCAATCCACTCAGCAGCTTTCTATTGAGCAATTTCAACATCTCAATTCTAAAGTTTATTTTTTTAATTGAAAAACGATGTGCCAGAAAGCTTGAGTAACTTATTAGAAGTGGAGGTGCCAAGTGTTGAACCTAAGTCTGCAACTCTACAACTCTTCTTCATCTCGCTATCTTGGGTTGCTGCTTAATTGTCAGGAACCATAAGTGACCACAATATTTGACTTAACAATTTCATCTTACAAATGAACCATCACTTATAATAAATGCTTAGAAAACATACAAATAACCAAACAATAGAGGACTGGCTAAATCATTTATGGAATGACTAGATGATGGAATACAATATTTAACAATAAGGCAAGATAGATATAATACAGACTTAATTTTTTAAATCCTGGTACAGAAGTGCATTTATGGATGAATTTAATTGTTTTTTGTTCTGTTTATTTATAGTCTAACTTTTAATCATGTCCGTCCATCTCTTTTCATATTGGATTCATGGTTGATCTTTCTGGCTTCTTTATAGATTTTACTCTTCTCCAAATTTTATTGAATGACTGTCGTACTTTTAATAATACAGAAAAGCATGCACATAAAAGTGAGCTATGTTGCAACACATTTTTAAACATTGAAAACAAAATAAGTTAGATCTAATAAGCTTCTAGAATTCAGCAGCATAATAATATTGAAATGGTGTTTCTGGCACTTGAGGTCTGAAAGCCTACTATATGAAGTAAAAATTAACAGTTTGATTTAACTCTCATTCACTAAACTTTTCAAGAACAGTTCAGAGATTATATGGCATCAGAGTTTATGTTTCAAAAGAAAGCCAAACTAAAATATAATAGCCTATCAGCTCGACCATTGTCCTCTCTACTAAATGTATTGGTAATTATTTTGCAGAAACAAGCCTTAATCCAACTCAAATCTGTGTTGCTTAAACTGTGCGTACAATGTCTTAGTTAACAGCTTTATAGACTTTTCCAAAAATGGCAGTTCCAAGACAGTGTCATGAGCCCTTTTTGCTACCTGTTCAGAGCACAGCTGGAATAATTTCCTGCTTCCATTCTTATCCAAAAAATCAATTCCTGCCCCTGTGATAAAACTCATAATACTGTCTCCCTGTTTCTCTGAAATGTAGATGAATTCTACTTATCAGTCATGTACCCAATGATTCATACTTAACAATGAATAAGAAGAAAGCAAAGTGAAGCAAAGTAGGGGATCTTTCTACTCTTGTTCTGCTTTCTGGTACTTACCGAAACTCTCCAGGGAGTTCTAGGTTTTCTTTAGGAACAGGAAAAGTATGAAGGAAGGGCGGTGGAACAAAGAAAGATAGGGGAAAACCAGAAAAACAACAACATTATTTAAAATTAAACACTTCCATGGAAGGCAAGAGAGGACAGGCACTGGTTGGAAGCAACAGATGGGTTCCTCTTTTCTTTTAGCATTTTGTTTCACTTATAAATTTATTTAATAAAGCCAAATTCTGGATACATATCTTGCTATTCTTAAAACTATATAGGTATTTAAAGCAATAATGTTCTTAATCTCTGGTAGACTCCTTTAATTTACTATATTGCGTTTGTATTTCCAGGTTTCTATTATGTCCATCTGCATCTACCTGGATATATACATGCATCTATCTACCTGTCTGTACCTATCTACCCATACGGAAAAGAGATCTGTAACAGTAATTGGTTTGTTAGTGCACTTGTATATTTATACATATATTCACTGTGCTCAGAATTACCTTTTGGCCCACAAATTAAGAATTTTCATAGCCTTTTAATATTAAGTGTACCTTTGTAGACAAGACCGTTGTTTTGTTTTGTTTCTTCCTTACATTCAGGAACCTTTCTAACTACAAGACAATAGAAAACGGGTGTTCTAAATATTGTAATTCTTTCCTGTTTTATTTCATCTTTACTTTGTGAGGTTACCTTTCCTCTTTTCATTTGTACATATTTTATAATAAACACTTAAGTTCTAATTCCTTTGACATTTAATCACAATATTATCTACACCTATTGTTCAATATTTGTCAAAAACAACATAATCTGATATTCACTCTCCATACTTTGCTAATGAAATGAATCTGATTTTATAGGTAAATGTTTAGCATCATTAGTTCTTTATTTTCTGTCATTACTAATTCTAATTAAGTAAAGTTTGAACTTAGTTATTAAAAAGCTGTTGTTACAATGAGGTATCACATCTTCTGAAAGTTAGAATAACATGATCCAGGATCACCCAGCTAAGAAATGACAGGTTTGGGATTATAATGCAAGTATCTCTTACTTTAAATCCTATTTTTAATTTCTTACATAGTTGGCCTTTTCTGTATCCGCTAACAACAACTATTTCAGATGATTGAACTTCCATATCTTACTTTAGAGGTGTGCAGATTATCTTGCATTGAATCATGTATTTCTGTAAATTACCTTGGTTTTAAGCATTGACTTCTTGTGCTGGAGTATTAATTATCTTGTCCTCCCTCATTGTTTTTATTCTATCTTTGATTTTCAACTTTACTATTATTTTCTCGGTATCACAGCATATTTTGTTTTGTTTTTCTTCAATTGACATATTCATCTTTGATTTTATTTCATTTATATTTTCTATGAGATGTCAATTCATACTACAAGTTCCATGGAACCCATTGCTGGGTCCCATTTCTCATTTTCTAGTATTGCATTTGATAATTGAGCATTTTTGTTTTGTTTTAATATGCATTTCTTGCTTCTCAAGCTTAACATCTTGTGTCTTAATTATTATATTGATCTTTATTTCATTTTGTTATACTCTGGTATTCGTATTTTTTAACTATTATAAGGCTTTCTAAAGTCTTCTAAATATTGTTTTAACAGAAGGAATACCATAATGGGCCTCTACAACTGGATATAAGCTTATAAGTGTTTGAACATTACTTTTTATGAATTATATAATCATGGAAAGCATCATAAATACAAACCCTGAAATACCTGTGACCATTCAATGAATAAAGAGAGGGACTCAGACCAAACATTGGTTCTTTTTATTCTTTTCGTATGTTCATGGTGAAATTTATTAAAGGAAATCATACTACTCCAATGTAATACCTTTTACATTACAGATATTCTTCTGATATTTCTCTTCTTTTTTCTTTCCCAAACATTGGGCTTTCATTCCCCCTCAAAGTTACCTTCTTCACCATCATATTTCATTGACTCCTTAAAAGAATCACTTTGTTAAGGACCTTGATTTTTCAACAAAAACAATTCTTCTTAAGAATAACTTGTTTTTCTTCCTGTATATATAGGAAAGCAATATATTATTCATTTTTCCTGTGAATAGTTTCTTCTCATATAAAGTGATCACATTTTATTAATTTATTTGGAGAATATGTTTCCTGATGTGAGTAAGAAACGGATTTTAGAGATTAAGGTAAAAAATAGAGCAAGTACTTTCTTATATATTCACTAATGGCATTTCAGGGATGTAAGAAAAAGGTTTTTGTGCATTATATACTCAAATGGCTTATGTTTTAAGATCAATATGGATTTTCTCAATAATACGGAAAAGAAACTGGTAAACTAAATTTAATCTATAATTCACCAAATAGTAAGTTTCAAAATTTTCATAAAAGAATCTTAATGATTATTCTATACAATGATTTCCAGGTGCTTATATTGAATAATGAGTAAAATAAATTTAGAAAAATAGTTTAATATTTCAAAAGCTCATTATAAAAGTCTCAAAAGATTCAACTGTTATTGAAGTGTATCCTATCTTTAATTTTATGCTAAAAGGAACATAATCTTAGGAAATCAGATATTTTTAACTTTAAAGTTTATCCGTATTTCAGAATAATATAAAAATTTTCATTTTTCCAATTTCATTTAATTTGGCAAAAAGTTTACTTTCTTTTTTGCAGAAAATATCATTATATAGAAAAGCTAAAAATATTTTTTAAATTTTCCAAAATACACTCTTGACATTTGCTGTTAGATATTTGATTAAATCATGTTATTATATAAATAGCACAGACACAAACTTGATAAGAATAGACATATATACATATGTGTGTGTATGTGTGTGTGTGTATACACACACACACATACCTAAAGAAAGGAATGTTGTCAATGATAGAATTCTGTAAGGAAAAATTCTAATACATGTATGCATTTTATTTTACTTTCTTAACTTGGGATAAGAAACTTTAGTTGTTAATAGAATCTGTACAACTTGAGGTATTGAACAATAGTTAAATGGCTTAACACTGGAGTTTATTAAAACAAGAGAACTTATTGAGAAATACCTATCATTTTCATACATGAATTACAATTACTGTAGAGTTAAGGAGTTCTAAATAGATTTTTAGGTTCTCTTGACTAACAGACTTTTATTTGGACCAATCCACAGTCAATGTTCAGCATTTTAGAATGCTATTGTCCCACCAAGACTTCTGTTTCTCATTTCCAGTTGTTCATTATTATGACCTAAAGTTCTCAGTTTTCGCTTCTTAACTTTGGTCAAAATTGGGCCTTAAGTGTAGAGTCTTTATCAAACAGTCCTCTCCATTATGTTTGGTAAAATGTTAGCTGCTTAACTTACTATGTATATGAATGCCTAAATGTAGCTGCAACTTTCTTTCAAACTTCACTATTCAATATCTATATCACTTTTCTATTCTCTCCTACGTGAGCAGTATTCCACATGGTGACAAAAGAAGACATGTTTTATAGTTTTTACACAAAATTTTTTGATGAAATTTCTGATGAAAAATTTCCTTCCCAAATCAGAGTTTAAAACTGATACTCTCAGGTGCATGACTAGTTCAGTAGTAGATTTCTCAACTGCCATGCAGGAGACCTGGGTTCGATTCCCAGGCCATGCACCCAAAATACAAAAAGTGTTGTGAACAAAATTCCCTATGGTATACATACCACATATTTGCCTCTGTCTGTATGTATCGATAGATTTAGAAATACATATATGTAGGGAGACAGGTAAAAAATTGATAGTATTCATTAGATAGTACCAAAAATGTATCACCATTGGACATACAATAACATTCCTGTGCAACATCCAAGCTTCCCCTATGGCTACAATATTTAAACAGAATTATTTTGAGATAACCTATGCATATACAATACCATGTGAGTTACAGATTCACAAAAGGTGTGTGTGTGTGTGTGTGTGTGTGTGTGTATGTGTATTTGTGTATATTTTACCAGCATTCAAATGATTATATGAGCAGGCCATCAAATAACTATATGCTATATATATATACATACATAAAAGATTGAATTGTCTTCAACATTATAATAGCAAATACTTTAGTATCTCTTTAGCATATATACATTAAGAATATTAGGTATTCTTATTAAGGAAATAATCACATCTCTACACAAATAGAAAATATTTTTTCCCTCTATATGGAATATAACACATAGTTTTCAAAGTGATCTAAAACATCTTTATGGGGCCACTGTTTCCTTTATTCTGTCCACCACAGATCAAAAGTTAGCCATGGAGTGGAGTGCAAGTGTAGCTCAGTGGTGGAATTCTCACCTGCCATACGGGAGACTCAAGTTCAATTCCTGGTCCATGCACTTCCCAAAAAACAAACAAACAAGCAAAAACCAAACAGAAATTCAACAAATGGTGCTGCAATAATGCAATATTCACATAGAAAAATAATGAAAGATAACCCGGCCATACAGCATACAAAAAAAGTTAACCATTGAATATTGGTCTTCTTTCATGACAAATTGACAGGTACATTGAATTTTGTTTAATTTTTATTAATAAAATCGATCAACATTTAACATGAACATTCTTAACGTATGAAGCCCCCATACTTGGTGGGCAATCAGTGGCTCACAATGTCATCACATGGTTATGGATTCATCATCATGATCATTTCTCAGAATATTTACATCACTCCAGAAAAAGAAATAAAAAGAAAAAACCCATACATACCATACCCCTTTCCCCTTCTTCTCATTGATCACTAGTATTTCCCTTTACTCAACTTATTTTAACGTTTCTTCCTTCTATTATTTATTTACTTTTAATTCATATTTTTCACTCATCTGTCCATACCATAGATAAAAGGAGCATCATAACAAGGTTTTTACAATCATACAGTCATTTTGCGAAAGCCATATCATTGTACAATCATCTTAAAGAAACAAGGTTACAGGAACACAGCCCTACAGTTTCAGGCACTTCCTCTAGCCTCTCTAATACATCTTAAACTAAAAAGGGGTTATCTATATAATGCATAAGAATAACCTCCAGAATAACCTCTTGACTCTACTTGAAATCTCTCAGCCACTGACACTTTATTTTGTCTCATTTCTCTCTTCTTCCCTTCAGTTGAGAAGGTTTTCTCAATCCCTTGATGCTGAATCCCACGTTGCCAGGGAGGTTTACACCCTTGGAAGTCATGTCCCACGTAGAGGGGGGAGAGCAGTGAGTTTGCTTGCCATGTTGGCTGAGAGATAGGCCACATCTGAGCAACAAAAGATGTTCTCTTGGGGGGGGGGGCACTCTTAAGCCTAATTTTAATTAATTTTTTAATTGAAAAATCTTCTAATTATTTTGTCCTCTGAATTTTATATTCACAAAGGCTGCTTCACCTAAACAATATTATTTTAATGTGAAAAACCTTAATCTATAGCATATATTCAGGAATATATGTTACTTTTAAAAATTTTCAGGTCAACTAAGATTTTCTTCTGTATGGAGCCTTCAAAAATATCATACACATGTGCAGAGCACCCAAATCTGATCACAGATTATGCTTCTCAAGTTAAAGTCTACAACAAAAGGATATGACTAATGACTGGCTTTCTTATGCCACTTTGTTTGTGATTATCAGCAAAGCTTTAGGTAATGGGAGAGCAAATATCCTGCCTGCATTTGGAAGAGGGGTGGAAGGCCTATAGGGAACTTTAATCATATTCTTCAGTTATAATCTTCCCTTATTAAAGTTTAGTCAAAGAAAAGATCTGATGAAACTGTTTACTATAGAAATAGTTTAACCTGTAATAAATAGGTATGTGAAACATCTCTGCAAATTATAATGTTTACAGTGATAGGCTTTGAACTTTAGAAAATGGTAGATGTCTCCTCATTTCAAATGCACATGTGTAAACTATTGTTCTTTTATGATATTGGCATACCCTGGGATTTTCGCCTGTTTGGTTTACAATTCTCACTTAAGCCTACAGATATATTGGTTTAGAGAAAATGTTAACAGCATTAGTCTTGGTACTAGGAGATAGAAATTCTAGACTTCAACCTGTTACTGACTTATTTTATCTATAGGCATTTATTTAGCCTCATCATGACTTAATTTCTCTATTAGAAACTACGGTTAGAATTTCATATACTTCACAGAAATATGTCCAGAAAAAATGGAAGAATGAGATGCTATCTTAATGTCAGAAATTTGGTGAAGTAGTCCTAGAAATAAGTTTTCAATACTTAGTTTCAAAATTTTATAAACGTTTATTTCTTCCTCCAACATATATTTTCAAACTGAATACTTTGGGAAGTCAGCAATCTTTTACAAAATTCTGAGAAACAAATATACCATTTCATCTACCTCTGCTGACATCATCCAAATATCCTTTTTCAGGAAGATAAAGCATCTTCTAATTTCTCCCAAAGATATTGTTGGTTAGACAGCAGAAGAGCTATATGTAGGAACATGGTACAATAGAAAGTTAATCATCTTCATGTTCTTATTTACAGTTTTCCTCTTGCTCAATGTCACCCAGGAACTGTTGAGCACAAAAGAATCGGCATAACATCTGGCAGATGTGTTTTACCATCTCCCCTTTGCTCTTATGTATGATCACAATCTAAATCAAAGATTGGAAAACTATGGCCAACCACCAGGATGACCCACAACCACTGTCTGCTTCTGTAAATAAGGTATTACTGAAGTACAGCCATGCCCATTCATTCACTTATTGTCTATGATTGCTTTTGTGCTGCAACAGCAGAGCTGAGTGTGTGATCAGCACAATCCAAAATATTTGCATTCTTGCCCCGTATAGAAAAACAATTGGGTGGGCCACGGTGGCTCAGCAGGTAAGAGTGCTTGCCTGCCATGCCCAAGGACCCGGGTTCAATTCCCGGTCCCTGCCCATGTAAAAAAAAAAAAAAGAAGAAGAAAAACAATTGTTGGTCTAAATCATCATTTTCTTCTTTTGTTAAGCGATGGAGCAGCATCATGGTATAATGGGGGAAAGTATAGATTTAATATCAGTAACTGCTCCATACTCCAAGTTAAAATTTCTTCACGTATAAAAAGATGACAGCTTAGTTTTGTCCTTTCCTAGGTTATAGAAAGTCTATGATCCGAGACATTGGATGTTGCTTCTATTCAACCTGAGCTACCTAGGTTCCTTCCCAACCCAGAATGAGCGACACATCACTATGAGTTGAAGCATAATACCTGTTTCTTTCCAATGGAATGGCACATAGGAATCCTGAAATCGATTATAGAGAAGAGAAAATACTTGTCTGTCTAATTCATTAATTATGCCGTGTGTGGGGAATGTAGACCTTCACAACATGTCATATAATATCACTCCTCTGCTCAAGTCTCTGCATAGCTCCTCATTTCACTTAACATAAAGGTCCTACTGTGACTTACAGGGAGCCACGTAGCTGACACATTCCCAGATTGATTCTCTCTTCCTGTGTTCCCCTCTCCATCATTACACCAATGCAGCCATCCTGGGCCCCTACAGTTCCTCAATCACTGGCATGCTCCAAACTTAAGGCTTTCTCTGCCTGGAAGGTTCTTCCACTAGATAGTTGCCTGACTGTCTCTTGAACCGACTTCAGGTCTTTGCTCAAATATCACCTTCTCAGTGATACATTCCTTTATTACACTCTAAAATTAGAACTCGCTTTTCCTAACACACTCTCTAATTTGCCTTTTCCTGCTCTATTTTTATTTTCATAGTACATATCACTTCCTAGCATATTATACAATTAACTTGTTTCATATGCTTTTACTTAATTGTTCACTCCTTGGGCTAAAATATAAGCTTCACAACGGATAGATTGTGTCTCTCTTGTATCCCAAACACTCACAAGAGTGCCTAGTACAGAGTAGGAATTCCTTAATAAATATTTGATTAATAAGTGAATGAGTGAATAAATGAATATATTAATTAAAGAAGTGAAATGTTAAGATAACAACCAATTTAGTAATAGTTAACATGTGTCAAGACCTTTGCATAAACCTGGGGATATATACATGAGATATAATGCATGCCCTTGCCAAATACACAGTTTGATGAAGAACAAAACGATAATATAAATAGTGACTCATTTGAATAGAATTATGAATAAATAAGCTCTGTTGGTTTGCAAGCTGCCAGAATGCAATATACCAGAACTGGAACAGCTTTAAGAAAGGGGAATATAATAAATTACGAGTTTACAGATCTAAGCCTATAAAAATGTCCAAACTAAGTCATGCAGGGAAAGATGCCTTAATTCAAAGAAGGGCTATGAGTCAGGAGCATCTCTGTCAGCTGCCTAGTCACGTGGCTGGCACCTGCTGGTCCCTTGCTCTTGGGCTCCATGTTTTCGGCCTCTGTTCCTATGGGGGCTCCTCACTTTGATTCTCCAGGGCTGATTTTTATCTCTTGCTTTCCTTTGGCTCTCTTCAGCTTCTGACTTGTTTAACATCTCATGGTGATGTCTGCTGAGCTCCAAGCATATCTAAACATCCATATCTCTGTTCTCAAAATGTCTTTTGTGTCAACTCTGCTCTGTAGTTTCTGTCGGCTCTGTCATTTCTTCTAATGTTTCCCCTTGTAAAGGACTCCAGTAAACTAATCAAGGCCCACCTTGAATGGGCAAAGTCAAATCTCCATCTAATCAAAAGTCCACCCCTCAACTGGGCACATCACATCTCTGTGGAGATAATCCAATAAAAAATTTCCTGCCTTACAGTACTGAATTAAAATTAAAAGAAGCAGCTGCCCCCACAAGATTGGATCAGGATTAAAACATGGCTTTTCTGAGGCACATGATACTTTCAAATTAGCACATAAGCCAATGAAAGTAAAATTGACAATATTGAGATGGCAGTTATAGGAGAGAAGGATGATAGGGGTGCTAGCTGAGCTCTGAGAGACAGGCTGCGCTTACTGACAGACCAACATCAGCTTCCTCCTCCTATAATTACCTCTTGTTTTCCTTGCCATATTTTTTTAAATTTTTTTCATTTACTTATTTTCTCCTATTTCCTAAGCTTACTATTCAAACAAGCTATATTCTTTGGCTATATTAAATTGTTCTTATTTTAAACATATACATATTCCCCCAAATTTACGCTTATCACTTTTTGTTTTCTTAATATATGTATTTCTCCTATTTCAATAATTTCACATTCTCATGAGATTTTATAAGCCTTACTTAATTTGTTACAATTTATCAATTAGTGACATTTTCCCTTAACTTTTAGATTTTGTATATTTACATTTTCTGTCCTTATTATATTTTTATCATTTACTTTCAAGAGTTAATTTTACCAACAATAATCTTTAATTTTCAAAAATCTTTAATTTTCTACATCTAGTTTTAATTTTTAACTTAAATGTTGACTTTATAGCATGTTATTTAAAAATGTTTAAAGAAAGTTCCATTTGTGTTACGTTTAGACAAACTTGCGTTTGAATCTCACTTGCTTTATTTATTTTGGAATTTCAGTTGCTAACCTTTAGAATTTACTTATACTTACCTCATTAGTTTTTTCTTATGATCAAGGAAGATACTGTAGTTAAAACACTTACCATATTGTTAGTCATATTAAAGAGCTCTGTATGAGAGTACCTCCCTTGAAGCTCTTGAAGCTTTCAACTACCAGCGGTGTGGCAGGTGAGTTAAAAAACATCCACTTAAATATTCCAGAGGAATAATGCAGCCATGTATAATGTCAAAGGCAAGATGTCATTGCAGCAGGGCAGATAGAGATTTTACAAAGGGGAGAAGGCTTGGGATAGAAAAAGATAGCAAATAAAACTCCCTAATGGCCCAAAAAGCCCATGTATAAAGCATATCTTTACACTTTATAAACAAAACAAAGTAATCTAATACAGTTTAGAAAACTGGCAATTTATCTCTAAAGCGTCAAGAAATTTCCAGAATCTCATCAGAACTCAGATACTATGTTATACAAAAGGAGGCAGTTTGCTCACACTATCAAAACATTTTAAACCTGTGGTGCACTAATGCTAAACAATACCAATATCCAGTTCAACTGTCTATCAGATTGGCTTAGCCCCAACAGTAGCAGACTGAAAAAATATAGCATAAACTCTCTGAAGGAATATATTTAATTTAATTTATTAAACTCAATACCTACTTTATTCACTACAAAATGTCTGACAAAAAAATAAAAATTGTAAGATACACTAACTACCATGAACACACACACACAAAAGTGACCAATAGTCAAAAGAAGAAATAGTAAATAGAAGAAACATCATTGTCCTTGATATTACAATTATCAGATGGTATTTTCAGATGATAAAAGAGCTAACCACCTATTGAAATGGTGGAAAATATGGATGACTTAAAAGAGAGTTTTAGTAAAGATACAGGAAATACATAAAAGAACTAAAAGGAATTGTAGAAATGAAACATTTGTTGTAATGAAGAATCCATTAGATAGATTGAACAGCAGACTTATAGCAGAAGAAAGAACCAATGCATTTGAAGAATGATCAACATTACATATTCAAACTGAAAAAATGAATTAATACAATAATAACAAAAAAGAGAGTCTGCCATCTGTGAGAAATAATAGTTTATCATACATGAATTAAGTCTTGAAAGGAAGAAGCAGAAATAATGGGTTAGAAAAAATGTTAGAAGAGAAAATAACCGAGAATTTTTTAAAGTTAATGAAAGAAATCAACCTAAAAGTCCAAGAATCTTATCAAAACCAGACATGAATAAGCAAAATAAAGACACAAAAAGGAAACCCTGACTCAGTAAACATTAATTAAATATGGGATAGGGGTGGGAAGACAGACAACAGCACGATATCTTTAAAGTAATGATAGAAATAAAGTGTGAACCTAGGATTCTATACCTAGTGAAAATATCTCCCCAAAATAAAATAAGGATTGTTTTGAACAGACAAAAGATAAAAGAATGTGTCTCCAGAACTGCACTACTCTAAATTCTTCAGCCTGAAGAGAAAGGACACTAGGTGAAAACCTGGGTATCTTCTCTTAAGTAAGGAATGAAGAACAATAGAAATGACAAATATATGGGAAATGTAAAATTCATATCAATAGAAAAATAGATATTTAAAATAATATGAATGGCTTTAAATGAAAAGTAATAATTTGTGACACTATGTTACAGGGTTTTATAGCATATGTAGAAGTAAAATTAAGACCAATAATTCACAAAGAGGAGGGGAGAATACATAGTCATATGGTCCTTACACTGTTTGTGGAGTAGTATAATATTATTTGAAGGGAAACTGTGAAAACTTAATGCTATCTGTCACTAGAGAAACACTAATAAAATAGAACAATGAGTTACAAGTAAAAGGCTGGTCTGTGCAGGAGATAAGCAATTCACTCAGAAGAAGTCATGAAAGGAAGAACAGGGAAAAAGAATGTATGGTTAAATATAAAACAAATACCATGGCAGGACAATTAAACCCAAACATAAATATATCTACTATAATGAACTAAATTCAATTCAGAGATCATCATGCTGATTAAGAAGCAAGATCCAACACATCTTAAATACAAAGACATGGATTAGTTTAAAACAAATATTGAGAAAAAAGATATTCTAACTTCTCATTTCAGCTTCAATGTAGAAAGAACTTGAAAGTAGTCATTCCCATTCTTACAAGGAAAAAAACTACACAAAGTGAAAATCAATAACTTTTCTTGGACCCATTGGAGAACTGAGGGAAAATCCACCCCCCCCCCCATTCTGGAAAGACAGACACATCTGGAGACACACAGGCAAGACCTCTTTACCTAGAACAGAAGCCATAAACTGTTGGGAACATTTAAATGATAAGCTTGACTAAGCAGTGGAAGATGAGTGTGGACTAGCCGACAGTAAGAAATTCCAGGAAACTGCAGTCTTATGGGTATTCCCACACTTTCCTGGACTTAATCTTCAGGAATTAGATAAATTTATCACAGTGAAAATCTGAGAAAGAATCCCTCATGGCTTTGCACAAGGAAGGTAAGAGCGATTGTTGTGATATACACCCAGATCTCTTCCATAAAAAGGTCTATGTTCTAGGAGGAAGGACTTTACCAGAGTCAGTTTCTAGAGTAGGAAGTGAATTCGTCCCACTTCAGCTTCCTCTAGCCCCTTTGTCTCACCTAAGGAGGAACACACAGAGTGAACATGGTCAGGAAGATGTAGGAAATAGATTGGTCATGCAGCAACCAGAGAAGGAAGTAGAGCGCACTCAGGGTGGGGGTTGGGGTGTACCACTGGAGAAAATATTGTGCAGGTTTCAGCCCCAAAACACAGTCCTATTAAAAGAAGGAAGATTATAGAAGGTTCCCCCTCCCCCCCACCAACAGTACAGCAATAAAGTAACAATGAGTACAGATGGAAGAGCGGTAAGACCCAGATTCTCTCTGAGGAGGAATACATAGGGTAGTCCAAAATCAAGAGCTGACAAATGCAAGAACTCTAGACGAATTTGAAATCCTGGTACTTACAGCTACAGCAAACATTGAATATAGCCCAGTTTCTAGGCAATTAACATAAATCTTCACACTAAAATTTTTCAAATAAATGTGATTACTATGTTAAGGGTTATGCTTTAGTATAAGTTATTGGAATCACACATGGATCAATAGAGTGTTGTTTGAAAGAAGACTTAGATTACATTAAAATATATATTCTAAACTTGAGGACAACGTACAAAAATTTTAAGTATGATTGACACACTAGAAAGGAGACAAATGAAATCATATGAAATGCTCAATTAAAATCAGACAAGGCAGAAAGAAGGGGAGAAAGACAAAAATAGCAAGTGCTTTAAATAGAAAGCACTTTTAAACATTGTAGATACTGATAAAACTATGTCATTAACCACTATAAATGTAAATGACCTAAATGTACTAGTTAAAACATAGAGACAATCAAAGACGATAAAAAAGACTAAAATTTATGGGTCTACAAGGAATGCATTTAAAAATAAAGACAAATCAGTTAAAAGTAGAAGTATAAAAAGAGATAAACCATGGTAACAATAATCTAAAGAAACTGGAAGAGGTATACAAATTTAAGGAAAAGCAGATTTAAGAATAAGGAAGAATTTCAAGAATAACAAGAGGCACTAGTTAATGATAAAAGGGTCAAGTCTCGAAGAAGACACAACAGTCCTAACTGTACATACACATAACCAAAAAAAAAAGAAAAGAATTAAAATACATAAGTCAAAAAATGATAGAATTGAAAGGAGAAAGTTAAAAATTCACTATTATTGTTGGAGACTATATACCAATAATAGATAAAGGCATAGTAAGAAAACTATAGATCAATATCTCTCATGAACATAAATGACAAAAATCTTCAAAAATACATTAACAATTCAAATCTAACAATTTATGTAAAAGGTATACACCACAACCAAGCAGAATTTATTTCAGGTGTGAAAAATTGACTCAACATTCAAAAGCCAGTGTAATCCATTTTATCTACAAGCTAAAGAAGAAAAATCATATGTATCACAGCATTTGACCAAGAATAAAAGCATTGGATAAAATCCAACAGTCATTCATGATAAAAAAAAATCTCAGAAAACCAGGTATAGATAAGAAACAACTCAACAGATGAAGAACAAAAATATAGAACAAGCTCAGCATGTCTCCTACCACTACTCCTATTTAACACTGCAGTGGAAGTCATAGCTATTTCAATTAAACGAGAAAAAGAAATAAAAGGTATACAAATGGGAAAGGAAGAAATAAAACTGAGTTAACTCATAGATGGCATGATCGTGTATGCAGAATTCAAAAAAAAAAAAATCAGCAAACACCACAAAAAAATAAACCTCTTGAAATAGTGACCATTATGAGTCACAGAATACAAGGTCCATAGACAAAAATCAGCTAATTCTTTCCTATATGCCAGTAATGAACAACTGGAATTTGAACTTAAAACAAATACCATTTATAACACCACAAGCAATGAAATGCTTAAGTGTATATCAAACAAAATATGTGCAAGATTTGTTTATGGTAAACTACAAAACAATGCTTAAAAAATCAAAGATGCAAATAAATGGAAAGAGATTCTCTGTTCATGAGTTGGAAAACATAAAATGTTAAAATAACATTCTTTCCAAGTCGATAAACAGATTCAAAGAAACCCCAATCAAAATCCTAGCAAGTTATTTTGTAGATGTCAGCAAACTGATTCTGAAGCTCAGATAGAGCAAAAGATCAGGAATAGCCAACACGATAATGAAGAACAAAATTGGAGGACTCAAACTACACAACTTTGAGACTTACTTCAAAGTTACCATAATAAAAGAAAAAGCTATGGTAGCCTCAAAAGAACAGACACATAGATCAAGTGAACACAATACATAACCCAAAAATAGACCCACAGAAATATAAATTAGTTTTTGACAAAGGAATAAGACATTCAATGGAGAAAGGATAGTCTTTTCAACGTATGGTGCTGAGCAATTCAACATCTGTGCAAAAAGAAAAAAGTACGTATATAGGCTTTATAGTTTTTACAAAAATTTACTCAAAATGGATCACCTGGGTGCATGGGTGGTTCAGTGATAGAATGCTCACCTTCCATGTGGAATACCTGGGTTCAATTCCCAGACCACGCACACACATGCCTGCACGCACACACACACACACACACACAAGATTAATGTAAACTAAATGTAAGCTGCAAAAATTAAAAAAAAAACTTCTAGAAAATAACATAGAAGTCCATGTGACATTGAGTTTTGTGACGTGTATTTAGCTATAACACCAAAAGTAACATCCATGAAAGAAAATTTTATACATTGAACTACACTAAAATTAAAAGCATATGCTCTGAAAACACATTTTAGGAGAATTAAAAGATGAGCCAAAGACAGGGATAAAATATTTATAAAACAAATATCTGATAAAGGGCTTGTATCAAAAAGACACAAAGAAATCTTAAAACTTCAACAATAAAAAAATGAACAACCAAATTAAAAATGGGAAAAAGATCTAAACAAACATATCACTAAAGGAGATATACAGATGGCAAATAGATATATTAAAAGACGGTCAACAACATTTTCTTCATTATGGAAAATGCATATTAAAACAATGAGATACTAACATATACCAATTAAAATGGCTAAAATCCAAAAACCTGGTCACACCAATTATTAATAAGGATGTGCAGCAACAGGAATTCTCATTTATTGCTGAAAGGAAGACAAAATGGTGAGCCACTCTGGAAGACAGTTTGGTAGTTTCTTGCAAATATAAGTATATTCTCAGAACGTGAGCATGAGATCTTGATGCTAGGATTGGTCAATTGATTTGATAAATTATATTCACATGAAATTAGGTACATGGCTGTGAGAATAGGATAGTCACATGGAAAAGAATGAAATGTGATTTCTACAACACAGCATACAAAAAAAAAAAATGTACATGAATAGGTACAACAGCTTTATTTGTGCCCAAAACTGGAAGGAACCAAAATGTCCTTCAACTGGTGAATAAACAAATCTATAAACCCCATATAACCATGAGAAAAGCATCAGACAAATCCCAATTTAATGACATTCTAAAAAATAACTGACCAGTAATTCTCAAAACATTAAGGTTATCAAAAACAAGAGAAGTCTGAGAAATTGTCTCAACCAGAATACCAATGTCATGTAGTGTCATGGTCAGGTTCATGTGTCAGCTTGGCCAAGTGGTGGTACCAGTTCGTCTGGTTGGACAAGCACTGGCCTGTCTGTTGCAATGAGGACATTTCATAGAATTAAATCATGATCACGTCAACTGCAACCAAAGCTGATTCCATCTGTAATCAGCCAAGGGGAGTGTCTTCTGCAATAAGTGTTGTTTAATCTAATTACTGGAAGCCTTTTAAGGAGGATTCAGAAGAGACAAGCTCTCTCCTGCTTCAGCTGGCGAGCCTCTCCTGTGGAGTTCATCCAGACCCTCCAATGGAATCGTCGGCTTCACAGCCTGCCCTGTGGATTTTGGACTCTGTGTTCTCATGGTCACATGAGACATTTTTATTAATTTTATACTTGTGAGTGTTCCCTGTTGATTCTGTTTCTCTAGAGAACCCTAACTAATACATGTGGTATTATAATTTGTTAGCTGCCAGAATGCAATATACCAGAAACAGAATGGCTTTTTAAAAGGGGAATTTAATAACTTGCTAGTTTACAGTTCTAAGACTGAGAAAATGTCCCAATTAAAACAAGGCTATAGAAATGTCCAATCAAAGGCATCCATCCAGGGAAAGATATCTTGGTTCAACAAGGCCAATGAAGTTCAGGGTTTCTCTCTCAATTGAGAAGGCACATGACGAACACAATCAGGGCTTCTCTCTCAGCTGGAAAAGCACATGGCAAACACGGCATCATCAGCCAGCTTTCTCTCCTGGCTTCTGGTTTCATGAAGCTCCCTGGGAGGTGTTTTCCTTCTTCATTTCCAAAGGTCGCTGACTGGTGAACTCTCTGCTTCTCACAGCTATGTCATTCTTTTCTATTCTCTCTGAATCTCTCTCATTCTCCAAAATGTTTCCTCTTGTATAGGATTCCAGTAAACTAATCAAGACCCACTCGAATGGGTGGAGCCACATCTCCACCTAATCCAACTTAACAACCACTCTTGATTGAATCACATCTCCAGGAGGAAGATCTAATTAGAGTTGCAGACATATAGTACTGAATAGGGATTAGAAGGAACAGCTGTCTTTATAAAATGGGATTAGGATTAAAACATGGCTTTCGTAACACACCCTTTCAAACTGGCACATGTGGTATTCTGAGTTGGATTCTGGAACAAACAATGGACATTAAGTAAAAACTAATGAAATCTGAATTAAGTATGGATTTTAATAATAAAAAATGTATAAATATGAGATAATTGTGACAAATGTATCATACTAATGTGAGATGCTAATAATGAAGAACTGGGAGAGAAGGAATTTTCTCTACTATGGTTGTAACTTTTCAGTCATTTTAACTCTATTCTAAAATTAAAAATCTATTTAAAAAATTAAGAGAACATGGAGACAGTAGATTTCAGAACGACCCGATCAAGTGGAAAGAATGGTAGCAGGGCCTATAGGGAAAAAGAAGGCAAAATTTACAACCCAAATGAATAAAAGTGGCTGAGGTATGAGAGCTATAGAAACATTTTCCTTCAATTTCCCAGACTAAAAATGATGTAGGAATTACCTTTAAGTTTAGACTGGAGATTTTAATTAAGAGTGAATCAGAATATAAAAACTCAGAAATGCACAGCACAATACTACTTAACTGTAATACAATTATGTTAAAACACTGAATGAAGCTGAATGTGAGAATGATAGAGGGAGGAGGGCTGGGGGCATAAATGAAATCATAAACAAAGATAGACGTTAAAGACTGAGATGGTATAATCTAGGAATGCCTAGAGTGTATAATGATAGTGACTAAATGTACAAATTTTAAAAATGCTTTTGCATGAGGAAGAACAAAGGAATGTCATTACTGCAGGGTGCTGAAAATAGATGGTAATTAATATTTTAAAATCTCAACTTATGTGTAAGACTAAAGCAAAAAATGTTTATTTGGCACAAAATTAAAAAAAAAAAAAAACCCTATCCAGTACTGTATGTGGAAACTTGATTAGATTAGCTCCACGGAGATGTGGCTCACTCAATTGTGGGTATTAACTTTTGAATAAAGGGAGATGTGACTCCACCCATTCCAGGTGGGGCTTGATTAGTTTACTGGAATTCTTTAAAAGAGAAAGCATTTTGGAGGGAGTCACTTTCTAGAGAATGATGACGGAGCCACAAGAGAGCCACCAGAAGCATGAGAGCCCATGCAGCCTGAGACCTTTGGAGACGAAGAAGGAAATCACCCCCTGGGGGAGCTTCCTGAAACAAGAAGCCTGGAGAGAAAGCTAGCAGACATCACCATGTGCCTTTCCAGTTGAGAGAGAAACCCTGAGCATCATTGGTCTTCTTGAACCAAGGATGCCTTAGATGGGACATTTCTACAGCCTTGCTTTAATTTAGACATTTTTATGGTCTTAGAACTGTAAAATAGCAACTTATTAAATTACCTTTTTAAAAAGTCATTCTGTTTCTGGTATATCACATTCCGGTAGCTAGCAAAGTAGAACAAAACCGCAAAGAGAATTGAGAGATGACTTTGTGCAATCCCAGAGTGTCTCCATACACCCCAAGTTGAGTGCCTTAGGAAATCATGCCCCCAATGACAGGTATTTTTCTCCTACAGTGGCCACGGGAGTCATCGCAGCACTGAATCCCCCCCTCCATCCCTTCATACTACCTCCCTCTGGGGCTCACTTGTCTAGGGTTTCTAAGGGTCAAGTTGGTCTAGAGCTATTCATTTCCTCTGAGTTGAAATGTACCCATGACCTTTTAGTGTTTTTGAGTCATATCAGAATAAGTTTGAGGTCTGAAGTTGTATTACCTCCTGGGAACTATTTATACTGGGTGCACTGCTTGGGTAAATTGGAGAGCATGGTTTGGCTCACCTTAGAGAAATGGGTTGGCCCCGCTCCTAGGTGAAGGAAAAGCAGCTCTGTGGTACAATTATTCCAGGATCAAATCTTTCTAGAGTGACAACTGGATTTGGAGGCAACTTACCTAAGACCTTTGTGTTCTTTTCTTCTTTTTCCTTTCTTCAGACTTTTTGTTTGCTTTCAGCATGTATTGTTAACTGTGTCCCCAAGGAGCCCAGCTGAAGTTAGAAACTGCACCTGTGGCTGAGCTCCATTACATGCAAAAAATAAGTAAGATCAGCAGAATTTCATTAACATAGTGTCTATGCTTCAATATCTATCTATATCTGTCACCTCTTTTTTTCTATATATGTTTCCATGCCTCAAGGAAAGAACACACTTTTGTTTCATATATGTCCATGGAACACATAAAAATTAATAGAATCTTTGGATAAAAACAAAACCTCAACATATTTTGTTTTTAATGTAGAAATCTTCAGGTTACATTTTATCATAGTCTAATAAAATCAGAAATAACTACTTTAAGGGAGACCAAATATATATTTTTTCTGTTGTGTCTTTATTTATTTATTTATTTTTGCATGGGCAGGCACCAGGAATCGAACCTGAGTCTTTGGCATGGCAAGTGAGAACTCTGCCTGCTGAGCCACTATGGCCCTCCCAAATATATATATATTTTTTAATATTTGGAAATTAGGAAACATATCTTTGACCCTTAGGTCAAAGAAGAAATCAAAAGTAAAAGTTAGAACTACACAGAAATCAATGAAAAAGATAATACTTGATACTAAAATCTATGGGCTAAACAAAGCTTATAATTTTAATGCAAATTATAGCCTTAAAAATGCCATCATTATTCAAGGGGAAGAAAAACAAGAACAAAGCATATTACTAGAAATGAAGACGAATATTTCATAATGATAAACGGATCAATTCAGCAAAAAGATGTTAAAATCCTAAATAACAGAACATCAGAATGCATGTTGTAAAAATTGACAAACACAAATGAGAAAAAGACAAATGTACAAACTTCATTGCAGATACTGATAACTCTCTGTTCTAGTTTGCTAACTGCCGGAATGCAATATAACAGAATCAGAATGGCTTTTAAAAGGGGGAATTTAATAAATTGCCAGTTTACAGTTCTAAGGTCGAGAAAATGTCCCAATTAAGTCTATAGAAATGTCCTATCTAAGTCATCCAGGGAGAGATACCTTGGTTCAAGAAGGCCGATGAAGTTCAGGGTTTCTCTCTCAAGTGAGAAGGCACATGGTGAACACAGTCAGGGTTTCTCTCTCATCTGGAAGGGCACATGGCAAACACAGCATCATCTGCTAGCTTTCTCTCTTGGCTTCCTGTTTCATGAAGCTCCCTGAGAGGCGTTTTCCTTCTTCATCTCCAAGTGTCGCTGGTTCGTGGACTCTCTGCTTCATGGTCCTGCAGCATTCTCTACTCTCTCCGAATTTCTCTCAATCTCCAAAATGCTACCTCTTTTATAGGACTTCAGAAACTAGTCAAGGCCCACTCAAATGGGTGGAGACATGTCGTCAACTAATCCAGTTTAACAACCACTCTTGATTAAATCACATCTTCAGGGAAATGATATGATTACAGTTTCAAATATACAGTATTGAATAGGGATTATTCTGCTTTTATGAAATAGGATTTAGACTAATACATGGCTTTCATAGGGGACATACATCCTTTCAAACCAGCATACTCTCAGTATCTGATAGAATATGAGACAAGTATAATTAGTAATGTCAAAAAAGATTTGAACAGCACTGTCAACCGATTTGACATAATTCGTATTTACAGATTATTATACCCCCGTACTACAACATATGCCATATTTTCAAAAGGACACATGGAACTTTTACCTATTTATACCGCATGGTGGTCCGTAAAATAAATATCGATAAATACCAAAGGACTGAAATAAAACTGAGCATGTTATCTGACTGCAATATAATTAAATTAGAAACTAATAGCAATTAAATTTCTGAAACAAAAGTTCCCAAATATTAGAAATAAACAACAAATAAGATAAATCACAAGGTAAATTAGAAAGCATTTTTAAATGAATGGTAATAAAACTAACATAGCCAAAATATGTGACATGTAGCTAAAGCAATGTTTAGCAGGAAATGTACAGATTGAGAGGATTATGTTACAGATTGAGAGGATTATGTTTCTTACTTCCCTTTCTTTATCATTTCTCTAGACTAGAGGGAGATGTGCTTCTAAAGCAAAATTATTTGAGAGTATTTTTTACTGCTCATTTTTTTGTTTGTTTTTTGTTTTTGCTAGCTCCATCCTTTATTTTGATTATATGGGCTCTATTCACAACTAATGTTTATTTAATAGTATGTTAAGGATGTTTTTCAAACATTTATATAAAAATAAGAATTAAAATAATAAACACCCAGTATTTATTCTACTATGTACTTACAATTCACCTTTAGAAAAATCTTACCATGATTTCATTTTCATTTAGATCATCTTTTAAATAAATAAAGCATACAATTATTATTGAAGAATGTGTACTCCTTCCCAATTCCATTCTTTTAGCCCCTGCCCAAACAAACTTACCCAATATCAGCATTTATCACACCCACTCATATGTTTCTTTGATTACATATTTATGCATCCTTAATATTTTACAATATCGGTTTTAAACTTCATGTAAATGGTGTTATTAAATGTTATCAAATTTGCCCTTTTTTGCTCAAAATATTGTCTTTGAAATTTGAAATATCTATTGATGTGGCAGATTTGCTCATTTTTTACTATTTTATAGCATTAGAGTATATGAAAATGCCATTTTGTCTGTTTTATTTCTGATGAATTGATTTTACTTTTTTCTATTAAAGGCAACATTGCAATGGAATTTCTTATCCATGCCTTCTGATGCACATGTGTGAGTTTTGCTAAATAATACACCTGTGTCATAACTTATATTACTATTCAACTTTGCTTGGAAATGCCAACATAGCCTCTGCTTCTTCCTTTACTTTCCCTTTGGTCTATATGAAGGTCCTGAATATTACTCTCTAAGACCATTGTTCTTCTATACTTTTTAGTTCCGTTTTGATGGATGTGAATTATTTTATTGTGGCACCAATTTGTATTTTTAAGAATACTAATGATATTTACTATTTTTCACCTCTTACTGGCTATTTTGATTTTCTTTTCTGTGAATACCCTCTTCTTATCTCTTGCTTTTTTTTTCCCATTGGATTCTATATTTTAAAAAAATTTTGTGGGAGTTCTTCGTGCATTTTCCAAATAATTGATTATTATATACCTTGGAAATGTGTTTGAATAAATGTTTAATTTCAGTAGATATTCATCATAGCTTAGATTTTTCATGTTTTTTTTCCCTAAGAAACGAATTCCTGAACTAAGCTTTGGGGATATATTTCCTTCTCAAAATTTTAGGGATTTGCTTTGGTCATTTGCTTTACTACACCAGACATTAATCTTTTTGTATGTAAAGAATGGATCCAAATTTATGTTCTGAGATGGATTATCATTTTTAGCTCCACTTATTAACTACTCCATCATGTTTTCATTCACTTTCAATGTTTTCTCTGTCATATGTCATTTCAATGTATATGCAGATTACTTCTTTGTTCTAGTCCATTGGTCTATTCCTTTTTACATTATTACTAAATTATATTAATTACTAAGGCAGCAAATAAATTTTATATGTTGTGGAGAAGGCTCTCACACACTGCTCTTCAAGACTGTTTCTTTTTTTTTTTTTGCTTTCCTTACCTACAGAAATTGAAAGGTTCCCGAAAACAGTATGAGTTTTGATTGGAAATTAAATTTGCAGAATAATTTTGGGTATTTTTTGTCGTATTTATTGATCCTTCCCATCTATGACCATTCTATATTATTTTTAGTAATCCTCAATATTCTCAATTAGTCTGTAATGGTCAGATACAGGTTTTGTTCTGCAAATCTTCTTGGTTTTCGTTGTCATTGTAAATAGGATTATTTTTCTATTATCTTTCAAATTTCTTATTAATTTCATATAGAAATGCTATTGATTTTCATGTAGATCAATATTCAACAATCTTGAATAACCTGGTGTTCTAGTTTGCTAGCTGCGGGAATGCAATATACCAGAAACAGAATGGCCTTCAAAAAGGGAAATTTAATAAGTTGCTAATTTACGGTTCTAAGGTCGAGAAAATGTCCCAATTAAAGCAAGTCTATAGAAATGTCCAATCTAAGGCATCCTGGGAAAGATACCTTGGTTGAAGAAGGCCGATAAAGTTCAGAGTTTCTCTCTTAGCTGGAAGGGCACCTGGTGAACACGGTCAGGGTTCCTCTTTCATCTGGAAGGGCACATGGCGAACCCGGCATCATCTGCTAGCTTCTGGCTTCCTATTTCATGAAGCTCCCCTGGAGGCATTTTCCTTCTTCATCTCCAAAGTGCTGGCTGATGGACTCTCTGCTTCGTGGTGCTGCAGCATTCTCCACTCTCTCCGAATCTCCTGTTTTCCAAAATGTTTCCTCTTTTATAGGACTCCAGAAACTAATCAAGACACACCCGAATGGGTGGAGACATGTCGTCACCTAATCCATCTTAACAACCACTCTCAAATACATCACATTTCCAGGGAGGTGATCAAATAACAGTTTCAAACATACAATGGTGAATAGGGATTAGAAGAAATGACTGCCTTTACAAAATGGGATTAAGATTAAAACATGGCTTTTCTAGGGGACACACACCCTTTCAAACCAGCAAACCTGATATCCTTGTCCTGTTTTAAACTTGATGCCAAATTTTCTACATTCTCACTATTATCTAGGATATTGTCTATAGATTTCTGATCAATGATTTTATCAGATTATGGCTGTTCTATTCTATTTTGAGTCAATTAGAGTTATTGTCCTGGATGATTATTCAACTTTCAAATATACATTTTGTAAATCTATTGAAATGAACGTATTTTTTTCTCATTTAATCTTTTAATATGATTTGTTTCAATAAATATTAGCTGATTCTTAGTCATCCATGTATTCTCAGGGTATGGCATCATCCATAAACCACTTCTACTTTGGGCTTCTTTTACACTGAGATAAAGTGTCCCTTGCAAATTTTCATTCCATACTTTTCTTTCTCTTTTTTTTTTTTCTGTCTCAATTCTTCTCTTTCTGTTCTCCATTGTGAAGAAGAATCTGCTTCCTTCATTAGTGCTTCATCCATATCTGTGCTGTGCATTTGAGTGTTTAACCCTCTTCTAGAGTTTTCCTACATAAATCATTTCTCACCTACCTAATCTTCTTTTTGAACATGGAGAGCTCAGTTCAGTGGCAATGCTTACCCTTTTGGAATTTATCCAGTTCTGCAGAATATACCCCTCATGTATCCAACAATCCATATTTCCCCGGGTTTTCTCTTGGCTAAAAACACTGGGTCTTCAGGCTCTGCTCCACTCTGATTTAATAAGTTTCTCATATCACTAACTCTACATTGAATAGTGCCACTATTCAGCTGACCTGGCCAGAAATCTTAAATATGTTTTTGCCTCATACCTTGGTTATTAATGGCCAGTCTGACAAAAAAATACAGCTCATTCAAACAGCAGCTACAGTCTAACTCTAAATTGCACATAAGATTTGTAGACCTGGAATTTCTGATGTTAATCCCAAATTGTCTTGGGATATGACTTCATGGAGACCTCAATATAGGGTAACTTTTCTAATCAGCTTTTTTAATCATCATATATATTTTCTCCATGACCCATCTCATAGAAAGAGATTCCCACATGCATATTATTCGCCTTAAGTTTAATTTCACCTTATTATCCCCTTCAAATATGTTCACTAAGTACTGTCTCCACTTGCACTTGTTTGTAGACCATTACCATTACCACTTCCTTACTTTGTTATTCCTTAGAAAGTGCAAAGAATCTTTAGCTCTTTAATCATACTCTGTAATTCATTCCTTCCCATAATCTTATCCATTGCTCTTTTCTCTTTCTCCATGTGTTCATTCGATAACAAAGTACCAAGGTTGAACATGGCAACCCAGGATCACTCTTGACAGCCATTCTGAGAAAGGGCCCATTATCTCCACCTCCTGGTTGTAGGGAGCCCTTAAATTTGCTTCTGTGTAATAATGTGATCATTTCTCTTCCTTTATCTCTTAACTACTATACAAGTCTCTTTCTGTTTCCTTTTCTTTAAATTATACCTTCTGTAATTTATTAGCCAATGGTCAAAATATTTTACTCTTTATTCTTATATCTCCTCACATGCTGAATTAGCACTAGGTATTTTTGTCATTACTCTAAATGCCTTTGCCAGTATCATTTGACGTAATCTTCTGTGGCACATCAAACAACTACCAATATGTATTTCGCAAATAAAGTTGTACTTTGAGAGCACATCTACCAGACCACAGTCAAAACTGTTTTAGAGAACACAAATATTGGCAATAAAAAAGTTCACATTATAGAAAGTTTATAATGTAATTTTTATCTTCTTGAATAATTTTTAACATGTTGGAATATTTAGTTTTACATCACTTGGGGCTTATTATTCATTTATTTTTTATTTATTTATATATATATTTTTGCATGGGCAGGCACCGGGAATCGAACCAGGTCTCCAGCATGGCAGGCGAGAATTCTGCCTACTGAGCCACCATCGCACTGCCTGGGGCTTATTATTTAAAGGCACATAAACCACAAATAATTTGTCTTTGTGACAATATGTGACATATTGGCGTTAGCTTAAATTATATTTTCTGTTCTTAAGTAATATTCCAATTGAAAGCAATTCCTCCCTCTCCTATAAATCTTCTACAATGGTGTATGACCCTCTCTTAAGATTATCACAAACTAATATAATCATTAAAATATCTCTTTAGAATTATGAAATACTCCAACATCAAATAAAGCTAACAGAATGATGACTAGCTTGTGATCACTGAATGGATTGTAATTCATTTTTAATTTAATATCTAAATCAAGGTAGTTATCGTCATATCTGAGTAATCGCTTATCATGTGATACATACTTATCCCAGAAATCCACCCTGTGCCTCTTGTGAAGCTTTCTTCTTTATCCAGTGTTTTAATATGTAATTGTGCCTTCCTAAGAAAATATTTTCAAACAATTGACAAAAATGGGAGAGTCAAATTTAATAAATGATTGAGCAAGTTCAAAATGACTTCATATAAAATCTTGACCAAAAAAGAGAGAGAGAGAGGATTTCTGTGAAGAATTATAATCCTGATTGGACTTTGGTAGAGGGGCAGGTCTGTAATTAGATAATGGTAGGAAGTAATAAGTACTATTCTCCCTGTGTCCCCTGTATTTCCAAGTTCAATGGCCAAGAGCACTGTCACCAAGACAAGGATACTTTTGGGGAGCAAGGAGAGGAGACCAAGCCACCAATGTATTTTTTCTAATACTTATTATTTATTCTTTCTGGATAATCAGTCCCTGTTTGTCCAGGCACAAACTTTCTCCTTCCTCACCCCCAGTATGACAGACCAATTTATTGGTAGTAACCTCAAGGAATAGCCATTCTAGGTCAGGATTTTCCACTTAGGGAACGATAAGCTGTGCTGGAGCAGCAGAGAAACACTTTTTTCTTACAACCAGAGAATATAGAAGAGCTTATTCCTGAGGTCCATACAAAAATGAACCCAAAACTATTTTTTTCTTTCCTTTGACAACTGAAATTGAAATCTTCTAACTTAATATGATTACTTGGTTATTTTATTGGTTAATATTTTAAGGTAATTAGCTAAGATACAGAGTTAATATTATTACTTGGTGAATAACACAGGTTTTGGAGTCAGACTGTTTGGAATTACTCTCACACTCTGCCATTTATTAGCTGCGCAACCCTTCTGCATCCAAATTCCTTTATCTAAAAATGGAAACAGTTTACTTCCTACCCTAAGGTGATTTGGGAGATTAAATGAGACCATGACTATAAAGTACTTAATGCAGTAATCTTTCAATACATGTCAACTCTTTTTATTTTTGTTACCATTATCTCAGAATTGTCTTTATATAAGCACCAAAGGGCATTTTAGGATTGCACTGTAATGTGTTAGCTATTTCTTTTCCTCTTGGATATATTATTTCATATGTAATAGTAGCAATAGAAGCTAGCTATATGAAAAGTTGATTTACAAATAAGAAAACATGATAATCATGTATCAGAGTTATTAATGAAGTGCTAGAGTAGATGACAAATTAGGGCTCTGGACAGATAGGTTTCTTGTAAATGTTCCAGGTTTCCTTGGTGAAAAGGAATCAAAATAATAGTTACAGGTAGCCAACTTTAAAATTAAAAAAACAACTAGGAAATATTCTCATTTCAAACATGCTTCAAGCAAGATGAACACTAATTTAAACTAAAAAATTTAATGCATTTTCTCAGCTGGGGTTATTTTATATAATAACAAAGGAAGATATTAGAAATGTATCATTTCAGTGTTGTCAATATACAGAAATTCACCAAACAATGCCTAATAGGCATTTGGCTATTTACTGATTAAAGATTAGTCACCCTAGATTTAAAAAAAAAAAAAAAAAAAGGGAGAGTTAAACTCTGATAGTTATTTCTTTTTTATTAAGTTGTTCTTATTTTTAGTGAAATATTTTAGAACATTATTGCAATTTTCAAGGTAGGAAAAAGAAAGTGCCCAAACTATAACCTTTACATTGAGACTCTTGAATAAAAAAAGAAAAGGATATCTCAAGTTATTATGTTTTAAAGAAACTATAGATCACTTGGTCTCTGGATAAAAAGAAGACAAATTCTGGCTAATAGCAACATTATCCCATGATCATAAGAGAGACAAGCCATTTATTATGTTCATTTGTACCAATTGATGAAGGGATTAGATATAATGTATATCTCTTTTCAGACAAGTATGACAATAGGAAATCTGATCATGCCACATTTGCAAGGAGAACAACATGTCAGGATAGGCAAAGGGGTAATATGAGAAGTAATTTGATTTGGTGAACTCCAAATGACTTTGGAGTCTGCACATGAAATTTTGATGAGTGTCCACAGTCAGGTAGAAAAAGCCAAAGATCAAACTCTATACTTCTGGCTCTTTGTGCTTCTTTGTCTTTTCCTTAAGTCCTCAAAGATACATTTGGTCCCTAAGAAAGAAAATTTTCCTTGAAATGAAACTTAATATATTAAATAACATCGCTTTTGCAAGCTCATGTTAGTCAACTTTAACTTGTTATTCTTCTTTATGTAGAAAAGAGACTTACTTTCTTTTTGCTTTTAGCAAACAAATTAGAATTTCTATGAGGGCTGTAAGCTGGCAAAAGACAAATAATATAAAGTATAAAGATATTTCTTTTAAAAACCCAAGTAAAAGATGAAGTGAATGATAACTGAATACATAATATAAAGGCAGACAAGAATGAGCGTTCTCAAAACTCTAATGACATGACCAAAGGACTTCAATTAATTGGAAAGTTTTTCAGGCTTAATGAAATAATATAATAAAAATATTATTTTATGCAATCAAAATAGTCAATTATCCCATCTGTCTCCAGAACCAAGAGCAAATTCCTTACATTGATCTAAATTTTCCTATCTCACTAATCTTCTCACTCACCATTTTCCTAATTATACTAGGGAAACTGTTTAATATATTATTTCTGTAAATATTCTTACATATGTCCTGATTTGCTCACTTTCTATGTCTTTTCCAGAATGTCCCTTACCCTTCTCTGTGCTTAGCTAAAATCTGCCTTACATTAACAGTGCAGTTCAAACTTCATCTTTAAGACTTTCCCTACCATCTCATCCATTGGAACTCGTTTCTCCTTTGATTTTTTCCCAAAATTTATTGAGCTCTGCATCATTAGCCTGACAATACCTCTTGGATAAGGACCTTGTAAAGCCTGTCTGGAACTCTGGGATTTAGCACTGTGCTTTGTGTAGAGTAGACATTTCACAATCCTTTTGTAAGTAAGGATACCACTGATGAAATGAAATGTGATAAAATTTTATAGCCAGATATACTACTTGAAGGAAATTCTAAAGAAATGTTCTTTGATAAGCCCAGAGAAGCCAAAGTTAACCCTTTTTGGGCAATATCCCCATCATTCACATTCATAAGAGATGGGTTATAATTCTTTAGAAAACTGAAAGAATTTTAGAGAAAATAAATTTAGTACCTAATTTAAAAAGCATAGAATGAGAAGTGATTATGTACTATGCACCAAGCGTAGAACTATTTGGGTTAAAACATCACTAAATAGAAAATATTGAACTATCCTATTTTTCTGAAATGGCTCTGTCCTTTTTTGAAATCTGCCATGTTAATACTGCACCAAATAGAAAGTTAAACAAGTTAGAAGAATTCCTAATAAACTATTATTTTTAGTGGCTGCATCTGCCATTAGCTCAAAAGTTTTCTATACATCAAAAAATGTTGATGATTCTTACAAATGAAATGAGATCAAATTAGTTGAATAATCACCATATGTTTTGTCATATGTGAACTGAATAATTTCCCACAAATCATTTGTTCAATTAGGTAACCTAAAAAATAGTCAGAATCATTGAGTAAAAATTGACCTAACTATAGTGAAAGTAGGGGTAAAAGAATGACATAGAAGAAATTACTTAATAATAGTCAATGAAAAGTTCTTGGCTTACATATTTGATCGTAGCCTGTACTAAGTGCTATTTTGAGCTATGACAAGAAGAAAAGGACTCATTTAGGCACATGGAAAGGAAAACCTTTCTCCCATCTCTGAATTAGGGGTAATATTGATGTCTGCTGCATAGAACACAGCACAAAAATGCAGGCAGAGCGAGAACGCAACAAATTTGTATTAACACATGTCATGTCCATAGTAGGCCATAGTGCATTCAATCATATGGCTTTCTGGCATAGAAAAACCTAAAAGCTGTTAGACTTATAGATATTGATAGGAAACAAGTTCTCCCCATCCAAATACATTGTTGAATGGAGCTTGATATACATGATATGAAATTACTTGGTGAATTCCTTCAGGTCTGTCTTAGCACTGACAATACCAAAGATCATAGTCAGGAAGTAGTGAGATAGAGCTGGTCCCCAGATATATCTAATTCATGTGTCTTTTCCATTACGAAACATGATGGTTATTACACATGGTATTATTTTACTATAATAATTGTCCTTCTGCATCTCCCCTCCTCCAAAATAAAATTGAAAATACCAGTGACAATATATTCTTCTTGATTTAAGCAGGGTAGGACATGTTTCTTTTTTTAACGCTTGATTTGAATATTTTGTCTGAGAGCCTCAGGAGGGCACTCTGGGTTACAAGGCTACCAGGTGGACCGATGAGGTAGGAGGTGGTTCTTCCTGGGGCAATATTTTCCCTTCTTGCATACTGGAATAACAGGGCAACAGGAGTCAGCCATGATTGTGTAGAAAATCAGTTGATCATTCTTCTTTCAAATGCAAGCTGAGGGGGTACCGCAGAGAAGAATGTAGTATTTTTTATAACAACATAACTCTTTTCTCGATGATCCTCAGTCTCAAAAAGTAGCATGTTTCGTGTCTAAAGAAGAAAAGTTTATCTCAGTGATAAACAGAAATGATGTCAGACAATAATAGAGCAATGCTCACACTGCATGATGACTATAAATAGTAGTCAGTGTGAAATAATAGCCAATTTGAATGATCAGGAACCACACCTGCAGACTAGGAATAGTCCCTTCCAGTATATAAAGATCTAAATTCTAAGTTATTTGTCTTGAGGAGTGGCAGATATATTTCTAGTGAGACCACAGGACATATGTGTACATTTTACTACACGTCATATAAAGTAACATATATAGGCAAAACTCCATCTGTCTTGAATTAGAGGAAATGACAGAAGGTTACACCTAGTAAAGTGCATTTAGGGTGAAAACTTTTAACCAAGGGAAGTGGATGAGTCCCTAAAAGTCCTTCAAGCATCAATATCCAAAGCATATAAATAACAACTGGTAAAATTTCATAAAGACTGAGTATAATGCAATAATTTATTTTTTAGCAGACAATATATACCTTATAGATTTTAGTTGAAAAAGAAAAGTAAAAGAATAGAAGAGGAAGAAAAGTCTAGATGATACCCAGATGCCCATCAGGGAGCTGAACTCATCTCTTCAAAGGAATATTCGTTTTTCTTCCTTTGAAAAATTACCCTTGGAAAATTCAGATCTGCTTCAGAAAGACATAAGCATTACGCATGAATTTAAAAGACATAATGCATTTAGAAAACATAATGGGACAGAGATCCTGGAATGAGCTGAGACTCAGCATCAAGGGACTGAGAAAAACCCTAGAATGAGCTGAGAATTAACATCAAGGGATTGTGAGAACCTTCTCGACCAAAGAGGGAAGAGTGAAACGAGACTAAGTGTCAATGGCTGAGAGATTCCAAACAGAGTCGAGAGGTTATCCTGGAGGTTATTCATATGCATTAAGTAGATATCACCCTGTTGTTCAAGACGTAGCGGAGAGGCTGGAGGGAACTGAAAATGTACAGCTGTGTCCCAGTAGCCATGTTCCTTGATGATGATTGAACAATGATATAGCTTTCACAATGAGACTCTGTGAATGTGAAAACCATGTGTCTGATGCTCCTTTTAGCTACTATATCAACAGAAGAGTAGAACACATGGAATAAAAATAAATAATGGGGGAACAAATGTTAAATTTAGTTTGAAATGCTAGTGGTAAATGAAAGCGAGGGGTAAGAGGTATGGTATGTATAATCCTTTTTTTTCTCTATTATCGTTTTATTTCTTTTTCTATTGTCTTTTTATTTCTTTTTCTAAATCGATGCAAATGCTCTAAGAAATGATGAATATGAAACTATGTGATGATATTAAGAATTACTGATTGTATATGTAGAATGGAATGATATCTTAATGTTTTGTTTGTTAATTTTTTTAATTAATAAAAAAAGTTTTAAAAAAACATAATGTATTATTAACTGGTTTTCCATCTGATAATGCAATAGCTAATTCTTAGTGGAGTGCAATGAAAAGCAACATGCCAATAGACATGAACATGGTATGACATGCAGGAAAAAGGAAAAGACATTGATCAGTGATTACAGCTAAATAAAGAAAAGTTGACAACGGAAGCCAGAAGGTAAAGTTTTCTCCATAGTAGGGGAGAAACTTTTCAATAGCTCTATCCAGAAATTATGCTTTCCTCAGGACAATTAGAAGGGTCAGCTGGAGTAAAGAACTAATGATATCCATAAACGTATGTTTTCGCATTAACATATTTGATACAAATAAAAGAATATGTGTGTTGTAAAGTATAAAGCTATAAAAAATAGACATGAACCACAACTGAACCCAAGAAATATAACAGTACTAGTGACTTGCATATGCCATGTATGCTTCCCCTGATCTATCCTTCTGCCTCTCTGCAGCTGCCCATACCCCCACCCCAGGGAAACCATTTGCCTGGACTTTATATTTGTTATTTTCTTGCTTTTATGTTAATATTTTATTATTTACGCATGTGTGCCTGAAGGATATATCATTTGGTTTTGTTCGTTTCAACTATATTTTTAAAACTGAGTTTTAAGCATTTGCATTGGTTTGAGAATATTTGTAATTACCACATCAACACTGATAGAAGAAATTAAATCTATCCCCAAAACAACAACAACAGCAACATGGGTAAGAGCTGAATTTGTTACTAGAAGTGAGACTTGGAAACAGCTTAGAGGATAGAATAGAAAAAAGACAGCAAAAATATCTAAATACTAGCTCAGATTGCTATTTGCTGAGGACAATACCCTATAACATAGTTGCTACAAGAACTATCCCGTAGTAATACCCAGTGAAAATTTTTAATTTCTATATCTACACTAATTGTACATTATCCATGTCACATTTTGATGACAGTTTTTCCTGTGAACATTTGCTTGCATTATTAAGTTCCAAGTTCAATGAACATTTTCATGTGTTACTTTGATACACTACCTGACTCAGAGAAAACCAAGTATTATTACACAGACAGCCAAGGACTAAGTAAGTAGAGCCACTTAAGAAAGTGATGGTTATTTCTGTTTGAACATATGTCACATTTAATCATGCCTCTCTGTAATTCAGCTAACCTACATTCTTGGCATTACAGGTCTTCTCCTCTCACTGTAAGTTCTATAAGGCTGCAGATTTTGTTTGTTTTATTCACTGCTGAGCCCTGAGCACCTAGAAAAGTGCCTGATATGTAGTAGAGGCCCAGAAATATTTGTTGAATGAATGAACTCCAGAGAATTTGGTTTCTGCACAAATATGGTCCTATTGCATCTCCACAAATTCTTCTGAACCTAGTCACGTCTATTTGCTCAATCTGCTTTTCTCTTTGACACTTCCAAAATCCTCCCTATCCTTCAGCTCCAACCTATATTGTGTAGATACATCTAATTATTCCAGACAGCATGAATCCCTGTAGGTTCATGCTCAAAAGTACAGTTTAGGACTTAACCTTTCTCAAACATGTTGGGTGTTGTCTCTTTATTCTTTCACTTCACAAATATGTCTTGAATGCCTGCCATTTGTTAAGCACTATTTTTAAGGGATCTGAGATGTATCAGTGAACAAATAAAGGTTCCTGATGTTTAGCAGGAGATATAGACAATAAATAATAAACATAAATTTTAAGCATATTTTATAGGATGTTAGAAGGCAATTAGTGCTGGGGCGGAAATAAAAATTAGAACAAAGTAATGGGGACTTGAATTGCCAGAGTAGAGGTCGAGGGTATTGTTCTATTAAATAGGGTGATAACTATGTTTCATTAAGAAGGTGAGATTTGACAAAAGAGGGAAGATGTGCCCGTGCTAAACCATGCAGATATCTTGGACAAGAGCATTCCAGGTAGAGTGTATAAAGTCAAAGAGAATCTTTAGCATATTCTAGGAAGACAATAAGACAAGGTGGCTAAAGCAGAGAGTGCAAACGGCAAGTAGTAGGAGGTGAGGTCAGAGGGGAACCGAGAAGCCAGGATGTAAAAGCCTTGAGGGCCATTATGAGGACATCCTCTTTCAGTCTGGGGAAAATGGAGAACCATCTCAGCGTTTTGATCTAACCTGGATTTTAAAACAGAGCCCTATGCAAGGACCACGACCCAAATACTTCTTATCTACCCAAAGCCCTGTTTGGCCAAGTGGTAGAGGAGCATGTTTCTGCATCACTGTTGACTCTCTGTAATAACAGTCAACATTTCCTGAAGTAAAGCATTAACTATGCGGAAGGCAGTATTATACACTGGCTGAAAGCAGAGACTCTGGAATCAAGCTGAACAGGTTTGAAACCCTGTTCGACATTTGTTAGTTTCAAAGTTTCAGATTTTTCATCTTTAAAATGGCAGTAATAATGAGCCCTACTCCCTGGGGTGCGGGGGGGGATGTGATATGAATATTAAATGTGAAATTACATGAAAAATACACATGATATAGTCCTGGAACAGAATAAGAAGTCGTTTGTATCCATGTGATATCATAGGGTAGTTATAAGGATTTAATGAGATAATCCAAATAAGAACTCCACACTTACATGTTTGAATATCACTATTATTGCTATTGGTAGAACCAACTTTTTAAATACATAATTAAACATTATGCATTTTCAGGCAATAATTTAATAGACTCCACTGTATTTAACATGCAGAAAGAAAATGACAATTACAATTACCATTTTAATCCAATGCAGTTCAACAAAAGATTAGATATTTGTATGAACACTAATAATGTTTTCAGAAAATTCACCATAAAAGGAAACTGCAGGTGTCTAAAAACAAAAAGGTCAAAAAAGAACATAAAACAGAGCCTTTCATGGTTATTAATATTATTTTCAAAACGTTTCTTTTTGTTCAATGGACTTTTTTTTCCTGCAACACACTTTTTACATCGTATTTATAGATGAAATTTTAATCAGTTTCTTGAAAAGATATATGAGACATTGATTATTTGAGTTTTAGAGTATTGCAAATTCTGAAATAGATAGGCATTTGGTAAATTGCAATTTCAATATATACTATATTATTTTAATTTCCTTTACAATAGGTTTGCAATGAGCAACCTAACACTTCATCTATACCTAGAAGATCTAGAGACGTTATCCTTTAATTTAAATTGATTTCATTCTCTTTCCACAATTAATAACTGTATTTGGTTCATTTTCAATAAAACTTAATGTTTAAATTAAAAAAGGTTAATCAGGTTTAAATAAAGATGAGGGTGACATTTCCTCCTTATTTGTCTGGCTCCCAACCTGCTTTCTGCTAACTTTGAATTCTGCCTCTGTGAAGATTATGCCCTCTAAAAAAGAAGTTTTGTGAAAAGGGCCTATGGGGCAAAATTGAGTCTGGGCATCAAATGTAAGAATATTTTTAAATAAAAACTGTATGACAAGTGAAGTAGCTGTTTAATTAACATTTTAGGTAGGGATTATTGCTTTTCATTTGGATGAAGAGAGGCTTAAATAAAAATCGCAGGAGAAATATAGCATCAGCACCCTTTGCTAAACTAAAAAATAGGCATAAGACAGTAACATGACATCCTTACTGAATCCCATTGAAGGCTGTAATTAGCCCATGCTTCAGCATTTTGTGTAACACAATGAAGCACTATTTTACCCAATATATCTTAATTAAAAGCAAAAACACAATACAACACAAAACTACTATCAAAGAGGCGTTATTGGCACTCACATAATACGGAAGATGGGGAAGGAATTTGTTTTCTTTGTTTGGCCAGAAAATTGGGACTAGGCATTCTATTCTCCACACAGCTCTCAATATAGAAGCATTTGTGTCCAAAATAAAACTTGCATTTGCACTGTAAATTATATGGACGAAAGCCACATAGAAACAGATAGTTTGTTGTTTTATAATTCAATAGTAGTAGATGTTTGAATTTCTTTTCTTTCTCTTTATAAAGAAAATAATCATTGAAGGCTGGGTTTTTACCACAATGGGAGAGTTAGTTGGATATTCTAATGTTTGTATTTCATATTCCTCTTTCACTGGAATGTATTAATTATGGAGTAATGTTAAAATACACACACAAAGTAATTTTCTCATCACCTCAATTTTTGAATTTTGAATATAAAAGGAACCAGAGTGCTCCACTGTGTCTCTTCTTTGTATTTTGTTAATATGAGGAAAGAAAAACAATGAGGCAAATTCTATCCTACAAAAAAAATGTTCTCTTAAAAATCCATTTATCTCTACACTGATTATAAGTAAGAAAGATAAAAGGTGAAATGAAGGTGATTCAAATAGCACCAGAGTTGCTCAGTATGATGAGTCACACAAAGATTTTAGTAGACTGGAATGGAGGCAAATTGAAGTATGAACATGAAAAGAGAGCTCCAAATAATTTAGATGGAGAAAGACAATCATATCCTTACACAAATGTCAACCATACATCAAAAACATAAGAAATTTTTGAAGTTGTAACATCTTTTACCTTATATCTGATATCTAAAATGTTAATTCTAGCAAAATCCTCAAAGATTTGTATAACAACTATGCCTTCCATCCTGGGAGTGAAATGAACAATTGTATACCAGCTGACTACACCATCCAGAATTTACTCTGAACTGCGAGAATTGCCTTTTTCCAACTGCTGTTGAAAAATGGGAAGAACTAAAAGAGTCAAGAAAGTACAGCTTATCACCAGTCTAGTCCAGAAGCACTAATTACTGATGAGGAAACAGAGAGATGAAGTGAGTTTTTCCTGACCATACTGGTAGCAGCAAGGAAAGAAATGAACCTATTTTTCAAATACCAACTATACACAGATGACCAGCTTTTTAATAGCATCACTGTGTTGCTTTGAAAGAATTATGTGCCTAGAGAAACCATGCTTTGAACCTGATCCAATTTTGTGGGAGCAGCCATTTCTTTTAATTTCTATTCAATAATGTTGGGTGGAATCTTTTGATTACATTATCTCCATGGAGCTGTGACAAACACCCAATTGTGGGTATTAAGCTTTGATGAGAGGGAGATGTTACTCCACCCATTCCAGGTGAGTCTTGATCAGTTTACTGGAATCCTTTAAAAGAGGAAGCATTTTGGAGAGCTGCAACAGAGCTGCAAGAGAGCCATGAGAACCACAAGAGCCCATGCAGCCTTAGACCTTTGGAGATGAAGAAGGAAAACACCCCTGGGGAAGTTTCATGAAGCAAAAAGCCTGGAGAGAGAGCTAGCAGATGTCACCATGTTCACCATGTGCCTTTCCAATTTAGAGAGAAACCCTGAGCTTCATCGGTCTTTCTTGAGTGAAGGTAACTTCTTGTTGGTGCCTTAATTTGGACATTTTTGTAGGTTTGTTTTAAATTGGGACATTTTCATGGCCATAGAACTGTTACCTTGCAACTTCATAAATTCCCCCATTTAAAAGCCATTCCATTTCTGGTATATCACATTCTGGCCGCTAGCAAACTAGAACAATCACCAAATGGATTTCCAGGTTAACAAAGTATAAACCAAGAGACTAGAACAATCAGTGTTGTTCTAGCCCCATCTGCTAGAACTGCTAGAGCAGTTCCTAAAGATGTGCCAAGAAGAACAGGAAAATAATGTTCTGTGGGGAACAGATCATGACTGATTTTATCTGTATCTATCAAAGGAATTATGGGAACAACAATAAAACTGTGGAGTGTGGAGGCTATAAGAATATGCAATGAGAAACTTCAGTGGGCACTGAAGAAATGTGAAACTTAATTGTAATGATTCTGCCTGAATCTGAGTTGTATACAGCCTTGATTTTTGGCAATAATAGGTTAAATAATCAAAGTGGTGGATCTGATAAGTGTGACTAAAATAATGTACAGATATTTACATAAAAATCAATTAATATACCACACAGATGTCACAAATACCTAATTGATGAATATTAGATACTGTTGAAGATAGTTATATCACGGCATAGCAGAATGCATTTGAAAATAGATATTAGATTAAGATATTGATAGATTAAAGAATTCTATTCAAACAAGGGCAGTACTTACGAAAAAGCTACTAAAGAAGTAGGTTGGGTAGATAGAAGCAAGAAGAGAGAAAACCAGGGAGAGAAGTAAAGTCTGAAATGTAAACACGTAAACCACAAAAAACCATGAAGTAGTGTCCATGCTGCTCACATAAACAAATTCTTCCTAATATGTAGTAGGAAGAAAAAAAAAAAAGAGTGAGAGCTGATGAAAAGAGGAATCAGCAGTGCTTCTCCATTTCTTCTAGCTTCCTTTTATGTTTAACACCTATTAATGAATCCTTCAAGGAAAGGTCAAAGATCATTTCTTGGAGCAGTAAAGGGTAATCACTTTGGAAAAGCCTTGCTCTAATGGCTATGTGGATATAGTACATTGTTTCTTTACTGTTGTTCTTAAGTGGCAAAATCTTCATGAAAACTCTGTTTATTTTATTTTGAAGCCAACAATAATCTATTACACATTTTTTTTGTTAAATGAAGTATCTGTTTTCTAATCAGCCTGATGTTTAAAGAATACAATTGTGCAAAGTACAACTGAATGCATCATGTAGCAATATCCCCACTGTCCTCTTGAATCCAAATTTCTAATCTACCGAATCTCAGTCTTACAGGCAATTTTTTGGATATAAAACTTTAAAAGCAAGAATGCTATCTTTGCATCCTTTTTGTACCCAAACCCTAATATGATAGTTGGTACATAACAGGTATTTAAACTACATGAAAAATAAATATATAAGAAAACATGGAAAATCTGAGTTAACATGATGAAAAGATTTTGATTTTATTTTAGAGAAATTTTCTCTTTTCTTTTGTGACACCACAAAGGCATGTAGTGATTTAAAAACATATATTTTACTTTTGTGTCATATGATTTATTACTTGTCTTTGTCCATTTGTTGACTTTACTATTCATTTTATGGTGGCTCCAGAATTCGACTTGAAGCTTAAAAAACTCTGGTCTTTAACATGCCTTTCCTAAGTAGTCTACTCACTATATATAAATTTAGATGAATTTTGAAGATAATAACATCCTTTCTCCAAATTCTAATTTGAAAAAAAAAAGTCTTTATCCCCTAAAAATATATGAAAGTGTTTGGGTCTCTTCCAGAGTGAAACAGATATTCTGTGACATGGGTTCCAAAATATTATAATTTGGAAAGCCAGAGGATTTAAATTTGGTAGAATGAAGTTCAAATACTTCATACACCTACACATTTTGTACCTAAATAACTTGTCCTTTAAGTAACTTGATTTAATTCTAACTGAGATTGTTGAGATCTCAAGGCTTTCAAAATTGCTTGTTTGCAAACAACTACAGTATTGCTTTGTGTTCTAAAAATTTTGGCAAATGAATGCAGGATGGTGGGCAAATTCAGACTGAATACTGTCTTCAGAAATGGATCTGATGATACCATGTCTGCTAAAACACAAAAGTAATGGAGAAACAGTGAGGAAACTAAATGAAATGGGAAGTAATTGTCCTGTCACCTGAACACAGTTATGTGTTTAGAATGAGTATACCGTTCCTTTGACCAATTTCACTTGCAAGCACTATGTGGGAAAAATGAATGAATATAGATTAGGGAAAAGACAAATTCAGAATCCATTTTGGTGTAAGTAATGTCTCTTAAGTTGAAATTGTAACTTAAGCCCTTGTTTTCCCCGAAATGTAGATGTGACAAGGTTAGAAAGTGGGAAAATATGACTAGTAGATGTCCCATACAAAAATTTTTTGAATGAATGAATCAAAGTTTTTCCCTCATTTTAACTCTGTTTTAATTCTGTCTTCAAGTTAACTCTCCTGGGAGATTCTGAGCATCTGAGAATAACCAACAAATTTCCCCGTTTTAACTTCCACATTTTTTATCGGAGGGTCCTCAAACCCCTTCCATCAGCCTTCTGATTGCTGCCGCCTATACCACAGATATGCTACTCATTTCAGGGAGAAGCTTTCTACATATCATGCTTTTATTTCCTGTTCTATTTGCTATAAACATAGTTATTTCCATTCTGCTGCCTTCAGTCACATATGGCATTTTCAAACAGTTAAATAAAGAGATTATCAGTATTAGATCTAGCTCAACTATAAAACCTACATTTATGGAGAAATATGATCTATTCAATTTCATTTCTGAAAGCCTAGCATCCTAGTGATGGTCATAAATTCACATGATTACCCTAAGCATTAGATTTTGCATTTGGAACACTATTTAACTAGAAAAAGAAATCAAACATTCATGTGAGCAAGGAAGCAGCTCCCTATTAATGACATATGCAAGGAAACTGCAAACTATAAATGATCCTTACTAAGATCATCAATAAAATTTGACAGTCAAACAAAATTACTCCATAGTTTCTCCGTTTGGGATAAAGAGCATGCGAAGAATATTAATATTTTGCCAAATTCAACATTTTGCAAGGTATCATTTTCTTAATTATGAATTTATCAAGAAACCTGTGAAATAATAGTCAATAGGGATATATGCTATTATCTGCAAAAATACAAAATACATATTAACCAACATTTAACTGGAGACTTCCTGAGAGAACTTAATCAACATTGGTTACGTTAAACAGAATATTACTGTAACATAAAATTAAACTTAAAATTATAGTCAAGATTGACTCAGACCCTAAAAAATTATGTACATGAAACACTTAAACTAAATAAAAATTTAATACAACATGATTTAAATGACTACTGAAAACAAACAAGTTCATTAAAACCTTCCTTCAGGAAGAGAAATGATGCTTCAGCATCTGAAAAATATGTAAGAATAACTCATATTGCATTCATTTTTAGTTATTAGGTTAAGGAAAATTTCTGAAAATTAGTTTTATTGATAAAACTAATGCATTTGATTCATCTTTTTTTCCCTCCATCCCTCTCCTAATAACAATAATACAATTTACTCTGAAGAGAGAAGGAAGCCATCATCTCAGGGGGTTGTTTTCCTGGAACTTTCACTAACTTCTCCATGGTAATTCTGATAGTATATCTCTTAGGGATGTTTAGGGAATAAGACATGTAGATGTTATAATTGAAAACTAAACAGGAGCTAATGTCCACCACAGGGGAGGTAATTAGAAAAATCATGAATTGGGCTACTGTTGTGAATGATAATCAAGTAGACTTTTATCCCTTGATTACAAGCCTCATTCAATGCAACCCACATGTTGTTGGGCATGAAGTGATTAATAAGCAAACATGCTGAGCTGCTGCTGGTGAGTGGGGACTAGGGAGGCAGCAGGGCTGAGAGGAATGGGGGGATATTGTTGAAATAGCCTCAAAAGGGGAGCATCCTGGTGCTGGATTGAAGAAAACGAGACTCAAGTAGAGAAGACAATTCAGAAAGAGAGGTGTTACTACAATGTCACCATAGTCATTCCTGGTATTAAGCAATATAGCAGGTAGCCAATATCTTGCAAATTATTTACTTGCCATAGGAAGTAATTAATGGATTTGATAGTCAAAATCAAACTTTCAGATAAGCATAAGATTATCTGAATAAGGTTATCATAACTATTAGCTGTGCACATTTTCAAAATACATAAGCCCATTCTCTTAATGAATAAAAATCATCTTGATTGGAGTCTGCATATTTAAAAAAAAATGTTCTGATCTACAACCAAGTTTGAGAGGCTTTGGCACAAAGAAGCATAAATATCTTTGAATAACTAGCACTATCTGTTGTGAAGCAAGAAAAAAAATACCTGAGAAAGTCATCAGAGGAAACTAGCACACATGAAATTAGATTCAAAGCAGATCAGACAAGATAAAGCATTTTGTTAGCTACACACTTAAATGGGGCAGAAACTATTCTCAAAACTCACCATGGATTCTTCATAGCATATTTTACATAAATTCATAGAGTCCAGCATGTATAGCTATTATTACAGAATATTGTTTTCATCACTGGAGAGTTCAAAATTAAGAAACATTTTGGTTATTGTTAAATACAAAAACCCCAGCTGGGTTAGATTGTGGTTAGTACACCTAAGATTCCAATGCTGGAATGAAATCAGGCAGGAGTATTTCTCTCTGCATATGCCACATATTAGATCTCTGCATGTTAAGATTTTAACTAATGCTAAATGTTTCAAAATGCAATGTATATCAAATTTCAAATACATTAACTATTATTAAACAGCAATGAGTATGAAAGAGGTCAACATATAGTTTTGATAAACATTTAATTAGTATCAACAATCAAAATATAAACTTTGTGGTTGAATAGTTTGCCAATGTTCTTCCCTACTGGCAAACTCAAGTTCCATTCAGGTCATAGTTATTCCATAAATAAGGACAGATCGTCTCTAACATACCTTGAGCCTTTGAGGTTGGTGCTGCAAATCAGTGTTTGCAAAGCTACTTAAAGAGTCATGCTCTGGCTTCATTTTAGCTGAAGTAAAAGTGGTCATCATCCATTTACAGAATGTATGGCTTATCATCATGCAGCCTTAAACCATCATTTGATGGCTTCAGCTTCAGCACCGGCATTAAATTTATATTAACATGTTGACAAACATTTTGGTTTATGGATCTGAACTAAAAGAACCATTAAATGTTCTGATTTTCTTTTTGTCCAAATGGAAACTCTCATAATTTATTTAAGGATTTGCACTGGGATAAACTAAAAAATATTTGGCAAAATCCCATCGTATATGACAAAGATTTCTGAAACTAATCCAACATATTATAAATATTTGGCAAAAATTTTGAATGTTTTTGCTAATCACCTGTAAGGTAAGATATGCTTATTTCCTTATGTCTTTCATTTCATCTCCATTGGATGCCCTGTTTGTGTGGAAAGCCAGTAGTTCTCCATGGCATGTCACTTATGTGGTGAGTCTATTCGGTTCTGAAGATTTACAAGGCAAACTACATCTAAGAAACTTACCTCAAATGATCGTTCAGACTACCATACATTGATCTTCAGAAACCTCAAGTCATTTCAAGATATGAGTTTAAATAACCTTAATTTGGTCATTCATAAAATTCAAAGGGCACAAATACTCTTCATGGTCACTGCAGTGGTTTGAAGCTGTATGTGCCCCAGAAAAAAACATGCTCTTAAATTTAGTCCATTCCCATAGGTGTGAACCCAGCATAAGTAAGATCTTCTGATGAAGTTAATTCCATTAAGAAGACGTGGCCTACCTCCATCAGGATTAGTCTTAATCTTATTACTGCAGTCCTTTAAAAGATGAGTGAAAGTCAGACAGACAGAGAATTCACAGAAGTGGCACCCAGAAGCTGGACATCAATGGAATCTGCAAGAGAAAGGAGAGAACAGAGACACCTTGTGAGGCACACACTGCCATGTCCCTTGCCATGTGACAAACTACCAGCCAAGGCTCGCCAGCAGATAGCCCCAGAACACCAGGAAGTGCTTTCCGGAAGAAAGCATTACTTTAAGGATGAGTTGATTTGATCTTTATTTTAGCCTCAAAACAATATGTAAGTAAATTCCCATTGCTTAGCATGACCCATTTCATGGTATTTGTTTGAGAAGCCCAGGAAACAGCCATCAAGTATTTTATAAATAAAAATGGTGACGATGAAAGGCAGACTAATACTTAATACAAATGATTTGGCCACCAACAGTTACAAAACTTAGGGCAGATTCCAGAATGTGAAACTTGCATTTTGTAAGAAAGTGTGCTTTCTTTTTAAGAGTAAGTATTGTTGCCTGGTCATTTTGATATCACAAATACACATGTCTCACATCATATGCTATGAAATAAAATGTGATTGATTAGAGTTGCCTGTACATTTGGTACTATATCTCACATTGAACATTGCAGCTAATAATTCTCTATGTTGTAGTTATTCAAGTTATGTTTTCAAAAGCTTTGGTTTATACCTTTTTACATATTATATTTCTTTAGTATGCTGTCATGGCCTATAATCATGGCATTAATGTAAAATCACACAACATGAAGAAAGATTTAAAAAGTGCATTCTCCAATTTTCTTCCAAATAATTAAGGTTTAGATATTTTTCCTGTGATCATTTCTGAATGTAGATCTAAGTTGAAGTCTTCCAATCTGATCTAATGACCTTGGCGGGAATGCCTAAGACATGTTTTAAAATAAAGACTTGGTTTATATATAAAAATATATAAATAAATGTTCACATATACATATTTATTTAAATAGATGAATATCACCATGTATCTACCACATTTAATATAATTTCTAGAATCCATATCTCTTTGATATATTACTACTTAAAAATAGATATCATAGTTGAAGAATGCCGTACGAAATAATAGGGATGTTCCTAGTTATGAGAAAGATTTAGAATGTTCTTATTTCTATTCAACAATAAAATGCATCCCCACTTTAAACAGTGACCTGCCCTACATACCCAATTAGTGATCTTAATGAACACAGTCTTCTGAAATAATAACTCTAAAACCTTAGCTCATTGACCTGTCTATTTTAAAACCATGCTTCCAAGCACTATAGTAAGATTGGAAGTAAAACACAGAATTATGGCGCATGTTAAATCATTGCTCAAAAAACACCCTATGGAATGATGCATGTGGCATTGAAAACCTTAAACTTATACAAATAAATATAAAAGATTATTTAATTAAGTATCATTTTAAAATATATTTGTTCCAATGGTTATATTCAAATTAGTTATGTGGTTATAACTAGACATATGGTTACCTAAATCAGAATCTATCCCCTTCTCTTTCTGAAATATCACCTCAAAGCAACAAGGAAAAAGAATCACATCCCATAACTTCAGTTTTGAGGAAAACTAGCAGGCAGGTATAACAAGCAGCCTGCATCACCCAGTGAGAGCTTCCAAAGGGACTGAGAGGAGCCAGAGCCAGGCAGGAGGAAATTGAGGCAAGAAAGCAGACAGTGCAAGATGACCCAGTAGGGGCAGTTCTCAGATGTCATCAGCAAAGCTGAGGGGCTCACTCAGAAGTACGAAAGCTGCATTTCTTGAACAGAGGAGAGCATAGCCTCTGGACCAGGTCTGATCTAGAGCAGCAGAAAATGTGGGAGTTTTGGGGACACACAGATATGCACAAAGTAGCCACGTTTGGAAGAACCAGTCAATCTCTGTGGCAGCTGGAGGAAAGCTTTTAGGTTGAGAAATGAGAAACCCTATTTAGGCCCCTCTCATACTGCAGTTCCAGAGGAAGCATCTACAAATAGCTGATTCAGGAAAATGCAACACATTCAGTTTATTTTTCAATAAATACTAAAAAAAGGATATGATGCAGCATTAGCATATTAATACTATAAAATATAGAAAGGATCACCAAATTTACTAAAAAATGAAAAATATTCAATCATCCTCTACTCCATACACTCAAGTATCTGTCTCTCCATCTTACTCAAGCAAATTCAAACCTACAAGGCCCTACATGATCTTGCTTCCTATTACCTCTTTTATTTGCATCTCTCTGCCTTGCTCATGCTTTCTCTTCCAAAAATGTTCCAGGCACAGTTACCCCTGAAAGCACTTTTCCTTGCTCTTTCTCCTGCCTAGAATATTCTTCTCCAGATATCAACATGGATCCCTTTCTTAGCTCCTTCAGGTTTTACTCAAATGTCATCTCCTCCATCAGTCACTCTTTTTTTTTTTTTTTCCCCCATGGGCAGGCACCGGGAATCGAACCTGGGTCTTTGGCATGGCAGGCAAGCATTCTTGCCTGCTGAACCATCGTAGCCCGCCCCCAGTCACTCTTTTTAAATGGAAGACCAACACTCCGACATCTTTTTCCTTCTTCTTTGACTTGTATGATCCTGTAGAGCCCTCTTCACAGTCCAACATATTACATATATTCACAAATTTCACCTTGTTATCTTTTATTGACTGCTATACCCTCAATACCTACTGTAGTATAAGCACTGAAAAAAATACATTTTAATGAATGAATGCTTGAATGAATAATTGTACACGTTTCAGATAATGTTTCCACAGAGGAGATACAGAATATAACATGAAGAATTAAGAAAATTGAATTAAATCACTTATGAAGAAAATTCAAACAGAACAATTTAAGAACTCAGGGAAGAAATGTGGGGGGGGGGGCAAGGGGGAAAGATGAACTAGAGTAGATGGAACAGAGAAATAAGTAGAAAAAGCAGATAGAAGATGATACAGATATCATACAAATAGGAAGATTAAATTTAAAGAAATGCAAAGGGAAAGATAGGTCTAGAAAACCCAGAACGGGACACATGAGATAAAAATGAGAAAAAAAATAAAATCAAGCAAGTAATGGAAGGCAGAGGTCTCACCTGCAATGCCGGAGACCCGGGTTCAATACCCAGGGCCTGCCTAGGCAAAAATAATAATACTAATAGTGGAAAATAATTCTTTACACAGATTAGAACAAAGTATGGATATAGTCATATAGTATGGTATCTCTAGCCATTAATACGTAACACTCAATCATAAAAAGGAAAAATTATACACGAATTCCAGATGAAAGAAACAGATACAAATGCCTACATGCTGTCTTATTTCATTGGTGCAAAGTCTTAGAAAAGATAAAACTATAGGAACAACAAAATGGTTTGGAGTTTGCCTGGGTTCAGGGGTGGGCACGGGAGTTGATTACAAATAAAGAAAGTTTTAGGGGTGTTGGAAGTTGTTTCAAAATTTGAATGTAGTGGTTGTTGCACAACTGCATACATTTATAAAAATTCATTTAACTGTACAATTACACTAAAAGTTACAATTTAATAACCCTCTCAATATTTTTAAGTACAGAGAAAAAGATATTTCATATATAGGCAAAATATATCTAACATACACATAATTGAATTACTTTAAGGAGAAAATTTAAATAATATTTAAATACAAAAATCAAGAAGTCTTTTCCAAAAGAAATTTATATTTTTTTATTAATAAATTGAATATACGCCTAAAAGACTATACTAGATGGCAAGCACATTTTTAAGTACTTTTAAACTATTGACATCTTATCCTCATTAACTACTCCTTTGCCTTAAGGCAAATGCAATTATTTCCCCCATTTCACAGACAAAGAGACTGAAGCACAGAGAATTTTGATAATTTGATCAAGATTCAGCTAATAAGTAGCAAAGACCTTTGAATCTATATATTAGGAGCTCATTATATGCCAGAGCAGAGAGCACAATGCTCAATATCTACACATATCTTGTTAAAGTCCCTAAAGTTTAAATTTGAAGCTGCCAATGATAAAAGACAAGTTACATATAATGGGAAAAAGTAAGACTGGTCTCATATTTCTATCTAGAAACACTGTGCAAGAAGACAGTGAAGCAGCATTTACAGGATATTCCAACAAAATTAAAAAGATCATCTGCAAATTTTACAGTAAGGCATGTGTGGCAGCCCAGAGCCCAAGCCCCTCCTAAATAAGAATGAAAACCTGAGCTGGTAACAAGCCTGCTTTAACCAGGACAAAGTTCAAGAAAGTCAACAATCTCCCTGAAGAGAAAAAAAATGTAATCGCAGATATAAAATGACACTGATGGTATACTAGACTTAAACATTAATCTTAGTAAACCATCAGATCTTAAGCCCTTCTAACGTTGATACTGGAGTCCCAATCCTCATACTACATGGAATGTCTTTGTTCTAAAATCATATATATATTGCTACCTGTACTTCCTGCCCATTTGCAGCACACTGTCCCTCCAGGCCGCCACCACCAGAGAATCTCTCTTATTTGTAAGTGTTAATAAATCTGTCTGCTTCTGTGCCTGAGGTGTTTTTTTGGTCTGGCACGGCACTGGCTCATGCTTTGCACAAACTCAATCTAGAACTGAACAACTGGCAAGCCAGCCAGAACAGCAAAACACCACTGGCAACACTAGGCATGGGTCTAGGGAAGGAAGACTTGTCAGGGGAAGTCCCAAGAAGTCCTGTATCACCCATTGGGGGAGGGATGACTGCCCTCCTAAACAGATCGAGACTACCATGAGAATACAGGCGTGCCCTAAAAGTTCTGGCAAAGTTGCTAACTGTTTTGCAACAGACATCAGGACAACTAAATCTTAGCAAAAAGAACAGAGAATGCCAAGTAGCCACGACCATAGCCTAGTCCCTTTTAAGGAGCTTTATATATGGCCACAGAGGCAGAACAGGTGACAAAAACCACAATTCACCATCTACAAGAGGAATGAAAATTATAAAGAGACACATGTCTTGCTAAAACAGATGTTAAAGATGCTTGACTGAGTGTTTGTGTTGGGTGGATTATCAACTAGAAACTTTAGCTTCTAGATATGCTTAAATTCAGTTAAAAATTACCCCAAGTTCAAGTTTAGAGAATACTTCTCTGGGGTGGGACCCAAAATCTTAGGACCCCATAGGTTCTTCATCTGAGGATTAAGAGGAAGAAAAGGAAAAAGTGTTGAAATAGAGGAAGAGGAACCACCCCAGTAGATATGCCTGGCGCTAAAGCAAAAATTAAGAACATCACAGGAGTGACCTGCAATTGTGGACCCTCAAAATTTATAACCTCTGAGCAGACACTCCACATTACCATGAGATATTAAACTACTGCTGAATTAGGTGATCTCAAGCAACATTAGAGGCAGAAATCCAAGAAATCATTACCTGATTGACTTTTACAATTATGGGTGAGACATAGGACCTGAGGGCATAACATTAACTGGGATGGAAATGAGTAAGCTAGCGTCTATTACAACACACCCATCCCTATGCCAGTGCCTGTATGCCACCTTAAATTGTGGAAAAAAAAATGGCATTTTTGTTAGCCTACCTAGTAGCTGCATGCAAGGCTGCCTGGCCCAATGAGAGAGATATTCCACACACTACTCCCCATTGGTAATCTATAGAAGGATTACAAGATGCTTTGTGGGCTCTTAGGATAAAACATGCGATATATTCTGAGAATTTCGTAAGCCCCGACAATGAAACTTTTACAGTGGGAATGAGAGACACCATCCTGCACACCACTCCTAATCATTTTTATGGATCCCTCATGTTCATTTTAAGTCCTCTAGTGGGAAAACCTGTTTTGAATGCTGCTCAAGCTAGATCAGATTTCAAGGAATTAGACTGAATCCTGAAAAGAGGAGTGAGGGCATCAGAAAAGATTTCCCAAGAACATGAAAACCCTAATCAGGACTCACATAAGCAAATATGGGCTGATCTAATTGTCAGGGGAACACAACTAAAAACCAACAGATAAACAACCAAATGTTGTTTTAGTTCAATTGTGGGGCAAATTACTCAAAAACAGAATATTTGCTAAAATACATCCATGAACCACTGAAGGGGAAGACAAACTAATGAAAACCCCCTTCCAAAACATGAGAATCCTGCACACTCCCAGAGGAGATTTGGAAAACTCCCTTTCCCCTCCCATTAAGAAGGGTTCAAGACCACTGGTGTGCCAGTTCGAATCTGTGGTGGACCCCAGAAAAGCCATATCATTTAATCCTCATTCAATATTGCTGGTGTGGGAGCATATTTGGCTCTGAATATCTTTTCCCCCATAGTCATCTATGGCCAGCAGAGGTCAGTTAAATTGGGTTACATTTCCATAAATTAAATTACATTAAGTTTCAGTGTCTACTAGAGCTGAACTCTAGTAGAACAAACTCTCTGTTTGTTAGTAGTGGATGAATAATTAATTCTACCTGTATCCTCCAATCCTTAGGGTCCCTAGTTATTGCTTGTACCCAGCTGTTCTAGTTTGTTAGCTGCCTGAATGCAATATACCAGAAACAGAATGTCTTTTAAAAGGGGGAATTTAAGAAGTTACTAGTTTACTAGTAACTGGGTGGTAACTTTTGAATAGATGATTTCCATGGAGGTGTGTCTCAACCTATTGAAGGTGGAGTTGCTTACTGGAATCCTTTAAAAAAGGAAACATTTTGGAGAGAGTCTCTTTTGTAGAGCCACGAGAAAGTCAGCAGATGCCTCCATATTTGCCATGTGCCCTTCCAGCTGAGAGAGAAACATTGAACTTCATCGGCCTTCTTGAACCAAGATATCTTTCCTTGGATGCCTTAAATTGGACATCATTTCTATAGACTTGTTTTAGGGTCACTTTCTCAGCCTTAGAACTGTAAACTAGTAACTTCTTAAATTCCCCCTTTTAAAAGACATTCTGTTTCTGGTATATTGCATTCAGGCAGCTAACAAACTAGAACAGCTGGGTATAAGCAATAACTAGGGACCCTAAGGATTGGAGGATACAGGTAGAATTAATTATTCATCCACTACTAACAAACAGAGAGTTTGTTCTACTAGAGTTCAGCTCTAGTAGACACTGAAACTTAATGTAATTTAATTTATGGAAATGTAACCCAATTTAACTGACCTCTGCTGGCCATAGATGACTATGGGGGAAAAGATATTCAGAGCCAAATGACATAATTTGCTCTTACAAATTGTGAGATTGTCCCCCAAAGAATACACTTTATATAAATTTCTCCTATGCCTGAATATATATTAGGAATTGCTCTTCTCTTAAATTCCATTTTACAAACTACCATAGAAAAATTCTGCCTCCAGTGTAGAGTAGTGAAAACAGTCTTAAGGGGACAGGTGAAATGGTCCCCTATGAAAATGCTACACCCTAAGAGGCTTGTAGCCATTAAACGATATAAGCTCCCAGAGGGACATCAAGAAATTTCTGCAACCATTAAGGAACTAAAATAAGTGCAAATAATACCAATCCATCACCTTTATAATAGCTCTGTGTGGCCAGTATGGAAACCTAATGAAACCTGGCACATGACAGTGGATTGTCACTAATTAAAGAAATTCCACCTTTGTATGCAACAGTTCCAAACATTACAACTTTACTACAAAAAGTTAGCACTCATTTATGCCATTATCACATCGTTTTAGATTTAGCTAATGCTTTCTTCACTATTCCCTTATATAAGGCAAGTCAACCTGCTTTTGCCTTCACCTGAGAAGGACAACAGTGGACTTTCACAGTACTCCTGCAAGGTTATCTAAATGGCCCCACTATTTGTCATTACTAGTGGCAAAAAACAACCATTTGGGAGAAATCCAAATTTTTGACACTATTTCATTGCATTGATAATATATTACCTGGCAATTCCCTTTCAGAAATAAAAATTGAGTCAGAAACTTTAATATTAGACCTTGAGAGGCTAGGATGGGCAATCAACTGCAACAAGCTACAAAACCCTGGCTTTCTGTCAATTTCGTGGGTCTTGTATGGTCAAGCAATTTAAAAAATATTCCTTCTGCAGTAAATGATAAGGTACAATGTTTTCCAATGCCATATACACCAAAGTAATTGATGACTTTTCTAGGACTATTAGAATATTTAAAAAAACTTTCATTACCCATTTAGCTCAACTATTAAAAACATTGTATATGCTAACTACAAAGGTCATACTTGGGAATGAGATGACCTCCAACAGTCTGCTTTTGAAAAAGCAAAACAGGGCACTAACACAAGCACAAGTATTAAGGGGGTGGTAAATCCTAATTTACCCTGTGAATTGGATATGGCTAGCACCAACAATGACTTTGGGTGGAGTTTGTGGCAAAAACAATGTTTTAAACAAGTGCCCCTAGGGTTCATGTCACAATTATGGAAAGGGTCAGAATTAAGATTGAACCCCTTACAAAGGCAACTGTGTGCTGCAGATAATGCAGTACACAGATAATGCAGTTGAAGGTATGATGCAAAAATATCCCACCGCCTCGAGGAGGGCCCCCCACCTACAGAGGAGTGAATTACAGACAAGGCCAATAAGCCACACTCTGGACATGTGCAATTAAGCACCTTAACAAAATGGAAAATGTATTTGCTGCAGCACAGTGTTTTCAATACCAGTCCTCTTTGTGCTAAGATGCACGAGATTTTAGAACCAGTGAGATATGTAGAGAATTCAACAGCTAAAATTGTCACACCTAAAATATCTATTGAACTACCCACTATAGTTGGCACAGGAACAATTCCCTAGTCTGCTTAGTATACTAATGGTCTGCTAGCAAGCAGCCTCTCACATGGACAGCTGTGACAGTAACAAGCAAGTATTGACACTATATGGTGGGAGACTGGTGCTATGCAAAGCAGTCAATGGGCTGAATTAAGAGCCATATGGATGGTTAGAGTGCATGAACCAGGAGCCTCACAACATGAACAGTGACCTACGACTGCCCATCGTTTTTGTTTCTATGGGAAAAAGAGCTGTGGGAAGACTCTGGGATGCCTGCCAGTGACAACAGGTCACTGTCTGTCATGTTTCTGACCACATTCCTATCATGCTACTTGGGAACATTGAGGCAGACATCCTTGTTTGAGTCTGGAGCCAAACTACTGAAACTAAAGAAGTGACTGAGTGACTTCATTAAATGAGCAGACACCAAAGGTATCAGATCTTATAGCATTTAGCCCAGAAGTTCCAGCTACCCCTCACATGCCAAGAGCTTTTAAACATCACACAGGAGTGCCCATTGTGACCTCTATAATGATCATGCCAATTGCCCCACCAGATGAGATGCATTGACTAACACACGATCCAGTAACTGTGTGACAGGTGAACTCTATCGACCCACTTCCACTCTCAGAAGGGACAAAGTATGCATTCACCATGGTAGAAACTGTTACAGGACTTCTGTTAGCTTTTCCATTGGGGAAAACTAATCAATCAATCAACAAGCTGCCTAATAAAGGTTAGCACTCCCTATGGGATAGCTACACAAGTAAACAGTGGTTGGGGAACTCCTTTCATGGACAAATGACCCAAGGATAGTCATGGACTATGATGTCATATGGACTTATTATCTACCTTATAACCCAAAAGGCACAGGACTTATTAAAAAAAATGAATGGGCTCTTAAAGAAACAGTTAAAAGATAATAAGAAATCCTTACAACAATGGAATAAAAAGCTTTATCAGGCCCTAACCCACCTAAACTCTATGCCATACAACAGGCTTTAGCACCAGCTCAATTAAAATGCTAGTGGAAGAATGACATCATCAACATGGCAATGTAAACAGCTTCTGAAAACCTCTCCCCAGAGATTCAGCACAAAAGAGGACAACTCTCACTAGTTCAGAACTCTGGAGGAAGGTAGAAACTAGAGAAAGACCCCCCCAAATGCTGAATCAAAGGAAGAGACAAATATCAGGTAGGGAACTGCAATCCAGGGCCTGCTGATCCTCTCCCCTCTCCCTCATTTGGTACCATGCACACTGGTCCCAGAGGCAGAAGCCAGGATTCCTCCCACCTCCCACTGGGGACACAAACTATAAAATCTCTTGCATCAGGGAGACAGATCCCCATCTATTTTCAGACATAGAGACCCAACCCCAAAGACCCACGACAGGACTTAGCTGCTGGGGAGGGCAGAATACAAAAGGGCAGTAAGGAGGATTTTCCAACGTGGAGGACTAGGGAGGGGACCACAAAATCTTTCCTAAAAGCAGCAAGCAGCCAAGCAGAGACTAGCCAAATCAAATGTTTGGTGGTGTGGTGGGACAGGAGAGACATTCTAGGCTGAGGTCAGTGAGGGACCAAGAGTCTAAGAAAACATGGACAGAGACTGTGTTTCCAGTGCTGGGCTCTGGTTCCCATCCCCCACCCTTGAGGGAAACCAGCAGCAGGCACCCTGATCCATACCTAGGGGATGGCTGAACACTGGAGCAGCTAGAGGTCTATGCTGCAAGCACAGTGAGGGACACAGCCCCACATTGGACCAAATTTTGGCTGGCAAAATGAATGGACAGGATCCCTGCAGTTTCAGCCCACCGCACTCCACCCCACCCATGTCAGACACTGGCCTCCAGCAGGTGAGCAGCTTCTAAGGACAATTAAATCACTAAACAGTTAGCCATCTTCTGGGTAAACCAGAAAGTGCAGGGGAATTACAGGGCTTTTCAGAGCCTCTCCAGACCCTATCCAAGCCCATTGGAATTGGTCTACACTTCCTGCATGGGAATCCAGCCCTATTTTGGCTGAAAAATATGAAAGGTCCAATTGTCAAAGCAGTACCCTAAAACAAACCCAGGGCTTTCTGGCTGGCAAAAAGTAGAGCACTCCGGGGTCAAGTTGACATATGTTGAAACTCTCAGTCCCCCAGCCTGAGAGCCTTGGAATCATCAAACAGCATTGTCCCCGCAGGTGGGATCTCAGCCAAGGTGTACAGTGTCAACCATGAAGGTACAAGAACATATGGCCAAAGCAATTGATCAAATTAAAAAGCTGTAGGAGACACAGACTTTGGAACTACCAATTAAAGATATTCAAGCAAATCTCCTAAATAAACTCAATAGGTTGGCTAAAGACATAATATCAAGAAGACGCTAGAAGAACATAAAGAAGAATTTGAAAGAATAAATTTTAAAACAGCAGATCATACAAAAATGAAAGATACTGTAGATCAACGTAAAAATGTACTAGAAACAGACGATTTGAAGGGCAGAAGAAAGAATAGGCAAACCAGGGAACAGAATAACTGAATTTGAATGCACAAAAGAACAAATGATGGAAAAGATGGAAGAATTTGAACTGGATCTCAGGGAATTGATGGACAACATCGAGCACACAAATATAAGAATGATTGTCTCCCAGGAGGAGAAGAGAAGAGTAAAAGCCTAGGAAGAATATTTGAGGAGATAATTGGGGAAAATTTTCCAATCCTTATAAAAGACAAACATATGTCAACACCTACATATCAAAGAAGATCAATGAATTCCAAATAGAATAAATGCATATAGACTCACACCAAGACACATTATAATCAGATTGTCAAATTGAAGAGAAGGAGAGAGTCCTGAAAGCTCCAAGATAAAAGTGAGTCATCATGTTCAAGGGAAGCTGCATATGACTAAGCATTGACTACTCATTAGGTACCATAGAGGCGAGAAGGTAGTGGTATGATATAAGACAAGAGAAAAATTGCCTGTCAATAATTCTTTATCCAAAAAAGTTGTCCTTCAAAAATGAGGGAAAGTTTAAATTTTTCACAGATAAACAAATGCTGAGAGAATTTGTTAACAAGAGACATGCTCCACCAGAAATACTAAAGGGATTTCTGTGGGATGAAAAAAAGGACAGGAGAGAGAGGGGTCTGGAAGAGGGCACAGAATTGAAAAGTACTAGTAAGGGTAATTTAAAGGACAGAGAGAGAGAGAGAGAGAGAGAGAGAAAATAGATCTGATAAATAAAAGTCAAAGAATAAGATGATTGAATAAAGAACTGCTTTTTTTACAGCAATAATTTTGAATGTTAAAAGATAAAACTCCACAATTAAAAGATACTGACTGGGGTAGGCAACGATGGTTTAGTGGCAGAGTTCTCACCTGCCATGCCAGAGACCTGAGTTCATTTCCCAGTGCCTGCCCATGCGGAAAAAAAAAAAAAGATACTGACTGGCAGACTGGATTAAAAACTCTGATCCATATACTGGCTGTTTACAAGACACTCATCTTAGATCCAAGGATACAAATAGGTTGAAAGTGAAAGGACGGAAAAAGATATTCTACACAAGTTGTAACCAAAAGAACCTTGGGATAAATTACTAATATCAGACAAAATAAATTTTAAATGCAAAGATGTTGTGGTAGATAGATTAAGGTGTTAACTTGGCCAGGTGAACGTGCCTAGTTCTATTGCTGTGGACATGAGCCAATGGCATCTGAACCTCATGTGTTGCTGATCACATCTGCAGTCGGCTAGGATGCATGTCTGCTGAAATGAATGATGTTTGATTTAATTAGCTGGTGCTTAAATGAGATTGCTCAATGTAGCATAGCCCAAGCAGCTCAGCGTACCTCATCTCAGCACTCACAACTCAGACCAGGCCATTGGAGATGCAGAAAGGAATCACTCTGGGAAAAGTTCTTGGAACTTTCTCTCTCAGAGGCCTGGAGAGAAGACCAGCAGACATTGCCCTGTGCCTTCCCACATAACTTTCAACTCGGTTAGCTGCTTTCCTCTGAAGAACTATGCGTCAACTAAATAAATCCCCTTTTACTGAAAGTCAATCCATCTCTGATGTGCTGCATTCCGACAGATAGCAAACTAGGACAGATGTCATAAGGGACAAAAAACGATACTATAAATTAATAGAAGGACAATTCACAAATAGACGTTTATGCACCTAATCAAGGAACTCCAAAGTACATGAAGCAAATATTGGCAAAACTGAAGGAAGCAATATACAGTTCTACAATAATAGTGGGAGACATGAATACACCATTTCTTCTATAGATAGAACAACCCGACCAATAAGGGGGAGCAATAAAGAAATAAGACCCTAAACAATATGATAAACGATTCAGGCCTAACAGACATATATAGAGTGTTGCATCCCAAAAAACCAGGATATACATTCTTCTCAAGTACAATGGAACATTCTCCAGGATAAATCACATACTGGGCACAAAACAGATCTTTATAATTTTAAGAAAACTGAAACTATTCAAGGCATTTTCACCGACCTTAATGGAAATAAATAACCATCAAAGGACTGGAACATTCACAAACATTTAGAAGTTAAATAACACACACTTAAACAAGCAATCGGCAGGTTTAAGAAGAAATTGAAAGAGAAATCTGTAAATAACTGGAGATAAATGAAATAAGAATACAACATATCAAAACCTATGGGGTATAATGAAGGTGATACTGAAAGGGAAATTTAGAGATGTAAACACCTACATTAAAAAAGAAGAAAGAACCAAAACCAAAGACCTAACTGAAGAAAGAGAAAGAGCATCAAACTAAACCTAAAGCAAGTAGAAGAAAAGAAATAACAAAGATTAAAAAAGAAATAAATGAATTGAGAGCAAAAAAAAATACAATCAATAAAACTAAAAGTTAGTTTTTGAGAAGATCAACAAAATGACAACCCTTTAGCTAGACTAACACAACCAGAGAGATGATGCAAATAAAATCAGAAATGACAGGGGCATCATTACCATGGACCCGAAAGAAATTTTAAAAAATATAAGATTCTATGAACAACTGTATTCCAACAAACTAGACAGTTTAGATGAAATGGACAATTTCCTAGAAACAGACAAACAAACTATACTAGCTTGAAGAGAAACAGAAGACCTCAACAAACCAATCACGAGTAAAGAGATTTAATAAGTCATCCCAAATCTTCCTACAAAGAAAAGCCCAGGGCCATATGGCTTCACAGGGGAATTTTACCAAACATTCCAAAATGGACTAATACCAATTCTTCACAAAATCTTCAAAAAAAAAAAAAAGAAGAGAAAAGAACACTACCTAATTCATTCTATGAAGCTAATATCACTCTAATACCAAAACCTGATAAAGTACTACAAGAAAGGAAAACTACAGGCCAATATCCTTAATGAATTTAAATGCAAAAATTATCAACAAGATACTTGCAAATTGAATCAAATGTACATTAAAGGAATCATACATCGTGACCATGTGGGGTTTATTCCAGGCATGCAAGGATGGTTCAACACAAAAATTTAATCAGTGTGTAATACAATACATTAACAAATTGAAAAGGAAAAATCACACGATCATTTCAATTGATGCTGAAAGGGCAGCTGACAAATTCAACACCTGTTCTTGATTTTTAAAAAACACTCCAAAAGGTAGGAATTGGGATGCACAGGTGGTCTAGTGGTAGAATGTTTGCCTTTTATGTGAGGAGACCCAGGTTCAATTCGCGGACCATGCGCTGCCCCCCCCAAAAAAAGGTAGGAATCAAATGAAACTTCCTCAATATGATAACGGGCATAGATGAAAACTATGAATTTTATATTCACTGCTTATGGGACTATAAAATGGTACAATCACTGTGGAAGACAGTTTTTCAGTTCCTCAGAAAATTAGATATTAAGCTTGCCTACACCCTGTCATTCCATTATTCAGTATATACCCAAATCTGAAGCAGTGACGTGAACAGACTTTTGCACACCGATGTTCATTGTGGCATTACCCACAATTTCCAAAAGATGGAAACAATCCCAGTCTTCACGAACAGATGAGTGTATAAACAAAATGTGATATGTACATACGATGGAATATTATGCTGCAGTAAATAGGCATGCGGTCCTGAAGCATATGACATCATGGATGAATCTTGAAGAAATAATGTTGAGTGAAATGAGCAAGACACAAAAGGGCAGATATTTTAAAAAGGAAAGATATTGTATGATTTCACTAATATGATCTACCTAGAAAATGTAAACTCAACATCTTAAAATGTAGAATAGGGAACCTGTATTGTGAATGAGGTTGAACTTGAATGTTTGGCAATGGATAGAGGCATTGGTAGCTTATTATTGGAAGTACAAGTAACAATGCCATATTGTAGGTGAATGTGATTGAAAGTGGTTGTTCGTAGTCATGTATGTCACCGATTTAACACTACAAATATAAATAAATTCTTAACAGTGGTATATGTGGCAAACATACCTATTGCATGCTATGGACCATATTTAACAGTAATATCAATATTTTTTCGCCAATAGTAATGTGTAACATACCAATACTAAGGGGAAGCCATTGGGGGGTGGAGTATAAGGGATATGAGGTGTTTTGGGCTTTTTTTTTCACATGTGAGTGTGTCTATCTGTTATATTTCCCTTTGAAGCAATGAAAATTGTCTAAAATTGAGTGTGATGATTGCACAACTAAGTGGGAATACTGTAAGACATAGTATACTTTGAATAGAATATATGATATATGATATAACCCAATAAAATCCGCAGATTCAAAAGAATTCAATTTTTTTTTAAATAACAAACAGAAAGATACAAGTGCTGGAGAAGATGTGGAGTCAGTGATATACCTACTGTCTGTTGGTAGGGAAGTAGAGAAATACAGGCTTCCTGAAGGGTAGTAGTGGCAGTTTCACAGGAGGCAAAGTATAGGGTTTCCATTTGATCTTGCAATCCGGTTATAAGATATCTACTCAGGAGAGCTAGAAGCAGGGATATAAATAGACATTTGCACCCTGGTGTTTATGGCAGTATACTTCATGATTGCCAAAGGATGGAGGTGACCCAAGAGTACATCGACTGATGAGCAGAAGGATGAACTGTGGTGTATATATATATATATATATATATATATATATATATATATATATATGATGGAATATTGTGCAGCTGCAGAAAGGAACGAAGTCATGAGGCATGCAATGAGGTGAATAAACCTTGAGGACACTGTGTTGAGTTAAGTAATCCAGAAATAAAAGGACAAATATCGTATAGTTTCACTAGTATAAACTAACTATAATGAGCAAATCCTGAGAATTAAATTCAAGATCGTAGGTTATTAGGAGATAGACACTGGGCAGAGATAGGACAATTGATAATTAAGAAGTACAAAGTGTTCTATAAGGCTCATTGAAAAGGTTCCTAGATTGTAAGCTCTTACGACAGTCACATGTATTCCTGAGTTTTAACTGTTTTCTCTAAAGTCTGTGATGCTGTGTGCTTTGTGCTCAACTTGGCAGTTCCCTGGAACATTGGGGATCTGTGTAACACCGGAGACTCAGAGTTACAGTTCTGCAGCTCTGAAAATCAGCATTACTCCACACAGCAATGGTAGAGATGCTGAAAAAGAGACTAAACTTCAGTTAGAGATATGAATGAAGCTGAACTTGTTAGGAGTAGGTTAAATAAAAATACAGGGCAAATGATGATGTTGTTTGTATTTTAAGTCTTCAACTTCTCTGTGAGATCAAAGGAAAAGATGTTTATTTTGTCTAAAACTTAAATTTTCTACAGCACACAATCTAATTTAACCTGAACTGTCAGTGTATTTAAATAACCTAATTACATGGAACTTAGAATAGGAAATGAGATCTTGTTATTCTACACAGGTTAATGTAATACCCTGATACATCCCAGATTCTCTTGCGCAGAAAATAAAAAGGTACTTTCAAAATCCCTTCAGGGATTAGTGAAAAAATGTGTAACAATTAAACTTTCCCACTTAGGGAATTCCTGATATTCTCTCAAGCATTATGGATTCCCAATTTAATAAGCCAAACCCTCAATCTTACCATGATGAAACTAAAGCTACTTACACCAAAGTTTCACCCCAGAGAGCCTCTTTTTTTGCTCAGATGTGGCCTCTCTCTAAGCCAAACTCTGCAAATAAATTCACTGCCCTCCCCCCTACATGGGACGAGACTCCCAGGGTTGAGCCTGGCCCTGGCATTATGGGATTGAGAATGCCTTCTTGACCAAAAGGGAGAAAAGAAATGAAACGAAATAATGTCCCAGTAGCTAAGAGATTTCAAATAGAGTTCATTCTGGAAGTTACTTTCATGATAGCTTCAGCCAGATTTTGCAAATTGCTTCAGTATGCCTAGCCCCAATCTACAGTATTCCTGAAAACCGTGAAAAATACCCTAGACTCTAAGATGCTATAAAAGTTGTAAGTTTGTTTTTTCAGAAACAAATTCTCCTGCTAGTTCTTATGCCAGTTAAACCCTAAAACCAAGAGGTACCAGTCTCTCCAAGGACATCAACCAGGTTCATTCCTCTACTCCTATGATCAGCATTCCTTTCCAGCATGAAGTACTTACAATGATTATTGCCCAGATATCCCCCAAAATGAGAGAATGATCAAATGAGAGGGAGGAGTAGTAACTGAGAAATTAGGATTTGGAAATGACTATGACTATTGAGTCATTATGTGGATGTTTCATTTTAGTTTCTAGTGTATTGGAATAACCAGAAAGAAATACTTGAAATTACTCAATTGTAATCCAATAGTCTTGATCTTTGATAATGATTATATAGCTATATAGTTTTTATCATATGACCATGTGATTGTAAAAACCTTGTGACTGGCAGGCCTTTTATCCAGTGTATGGGTAGATGAGTATAAAGTCAAGATTTGCATGAAAAATAATAATAATAATATGTTGGGAAAATGGGGAAAAAGCATCTCTATGTAAACTCTGGACAACAGTTATCCTACTATTTGATAAACATTTATCAATTGTAACCAATGTAACTACTGTTAAAAATTAAAAATTAGTAGAATCACAAAAAGTGTCATCAACTATAACAAATTTTCCACACCAATGCAAGTGGTGGTGATGGGTACAATGTGGGAATCCTATATTTTATGCATGATTGTCCTGTAAATCCACAACTTCTCCAATTAAAAAAAAATTAATGCTAACAGCAATGCCAATGCAAGCAGTATGAATACAAGTTAAAGAGCTAGCCACTTTACAGCCTAAAGTGAGAAACAATGTCATTTAATATTGTCTATGCCTCAGACTATACAAATCATGGGGGAATGAAATCCTTTGGTCTTGGTGCTGGCCTATGCAGCTGCACTGGTTAAGGATCTTAAGCCAAAGGGTAAAAGAAGTCACCAAAAACATTGTAATATAACCACAATTTATACAAAAAATGTGCCTGTTAAAATTTTCCTCACCAATCCAGGGCCACTTATTCCCATGGGCACTTTATATACAACTACGTAAACCCTTCTTATAACTAGACTAACAATTGATGTCACAGTGGAGGATTCTTAAAACTTACAGGGGAAAATTTCTGGTATTTAAAATGTGTTCACAATGCCCCTCTGCCTAGTACCTCACTATCTACCAACAGAACTCTTGCATGTATATTACTAAATCAACAAGATTTACCCCTTATTTTCCCCCATAAACATCTCTCTCTTCACCCGTAAGGCCCTAGCAAGCACATTTCTACAGTGGGCTTCAACAGTAGCTCATGCCTTACAATCAAACCCAGTGTTGGGTTGCATGACTTGCCATCTTTGGGTGCCACCAGCCTTCCTTTCCTAGAGCATAGCTCTTGCTAACTGAATTACATGGAGTGCCCTGTTCATGGCAAAGCTCATGTAACACACTGACAAATCTGGAGAAATTTCTCTTTTAAGACTGAAATCCAATTACCATATTATATCGAAACTCAAGTTTATATTTTTTCCCTTGTGAAGGAACAAATAAATAAAGCCCAGCCCATATTAAAGTATGCTGTACATAATAGGATAAAATAGCTGACAGCGAAAACAGTAACCTTGGACAGTATTGCCACTATCTCGTGGAGTGCCTAAATGGGAATCAAGATAATAGGGTGGTTACCCCCAGAAATGTGTAATTTTACCATTAAGCTAGAAAATAATAAATAGCCTTTTCCAATGGCAAATTGCATCCCACAAACATGGAGCCACATGCCACCCCCTTTGGATGGCCATAGACCTGTAGGCAATATGGATGGCCCTATTTACCTGACAGATGAACAAGTCACTGTGCATGGGGCAGCTGTACGTTCCGGCCACATTATATGATTCTTTACCACATACTGCTAGCAATTGGGGAATGGTTAAATCTAAATATCAAGTGATGTGCACCGCATGGTGGTTTTATCCTTTAGCTTTCTTGCCCGAGGGGGAGCTGTGATAGTTACCAAAAAGCATATAACAGCTTTAGCTATTCATACAGCTCAAGTGCCTAATGAGTCTAAGTTAGAAATATCATTGTTAAATGACAAGACCACCCAATTACAGAGAGAAAATGGTCAAAGATTAATGCTCCTAAGTAGTACTAGGATCAAAGGGTTTCAAGAATTCCAAAAATATTTAACAAGCAGCCTATTGAAATGTTATTAAACTTCCCCAAGCATAAAAAAGAAAGAAAATATATCAATGTATATGTCATTGCTGTGGAAAATTGCTGAAGTCTGTACTTAAGAAATAAATTATCATACAATTTCTTATGAATATCGATGCAAAAAGCCTAAATAAAATATTGATTTTAAAGATAATACAGCAAAATTAAAAGATGACTTCACCATGACTGAATTGTTTCTGTTATGTGAATGAAAGGATCATTCAACAGTAGGAAATATATTAATATAAATAACAGAAATCACCACATCAGTGGATAAAAAGCATTTAAAATAATTCGACAACCAACCTTGACAATATTAAATTGTACCAAATGAAATGTCATTTTTGCAGGTGAAAAAGGATGCACAATTTCATATAGTTCAATATAATCATGACAAAGGAAAAAGCAGATGGATCCATGATAAAAATATATCTATCTCAGTTCATAAGTCAATGCAATATGAAAAGAGAAGGAAATCACAAATGTAACATTTTTGAATGGAGGCTGCAAAGCTATTATTATTATTTTCTGAGATATGATTGTTTACCTGGAAAACACAAGAGGTTCAATAGGAAAATTCTTACAAAAAATTCAGTAAGCAATAGGGTTATTAAAGTAATATTACAAAACTAGTAGCTTTCATATATGAAAATATGATGCAAGAAAAATCTCTATTTACAATAACAAAAAGGCTAAAAGGGTATGAATAAGCATGACAACGAAGTAAAAATCCTTTTGAACAACATTTAAAAACATTATTGAAAGACAGGTATAGACATTAAAGAAATGGAGAAGATATGCCTGTCCTTGGATAGGAAGGCTAGATATCAAAAATATTTTAATTCTCTTTAAGTTAATTTATAAACATGACACAATATAAATAAAAGTGATAACTGCATTAGACAAGCTAATCATAAATTTTAAAAAGAAGAATTTCCAGCAAAACTCTGAAAAAGAATAAGGAAGGCAATAAAGAAGTTTAGCCTTATGAGATAATAATTCACCAATGATCTATGTATAATATATATTAGTAAAGTTTCAGCATTAAAACAGTGAGGTCTTGGCTCATAAATAGATCCATGGCAGAGAACAGAACATCTAGAAATGTAAACAAATGTATATTAAAAATCGATAATATTGTGGAGTTGGCGTAACAAATAAATGGGACAAAAGTTCCATCCTACATTTCCTTCGTCTAAGCTGTATTGTGAAGGTATTTCCAGGACAAAATAACAGTAGTATTTTTTTTCTATAAAGAGCCATATATAGTGAATATTTTAGGCTTTGTGGGACAGCAATGGCCCCTATGGCCATTGCTCCACTTTGTATCGTGGCAAGAAAACATAAAAAAGAAAAAAAACAACATAGGAAACAAATGAAAAACACAGAAAACAAAAGAGGACCAGGAAAAGGTAGCTAGATCATTTTATCATGTTTACTTATTGCACTCATTTCTTCATCTATTTCTTAATCATAGTTCATCCAAATCAAATAACAACACCTAAGCAAGTGTGTTCCAACATAAGTCCATTCACAAAACGGGCAGATGCCTGTAGGTGATTGTCAACCCCCAGTATTCAAGCCCTCTTTGTCCCTCCAGCCTCACTACTCACTATTCCCTCTCAGTGTCTCTCCCACTCACCACCCCAGACGGATATTATATTTTCTGTCCTCTGTGCCTTTTTCTCATTCTCTCACTCCTACCCTTTGGCATGTGACCGGACCTCTGCCTGGAAATCTTAACCCACCTTCACTTGGTTTCTTCCCACTCCCTTGTCTTCACAAACCCCTGCTCCAGGACATTCTTGCTTGTCTCCCCCTGCCTGACAGAGCTTTCTTGTGGCTTCCAGAACACCTTGGTTTCCTCCTAATACATCACTTATTGCATCAAGGTCATTAGTCTGATTACAGGCTTCCTCTCACACAAGACCATAAATTCTCATGAGGAGAAATGTTATCTTGTTCAATACTTTTATTTTCAGGGATTATCAAAATATCGATTACGAAGAGTTGTTGTTGAAAGAAAAAATGAATCACATAGAGTGGGGGAAAAGTTCTTTATTTTTGTACCGGTATATTTATCTGAACATGCACATTTACAGACTTTTGCAGTTGGATTGAATTCATTCCACGTACATAATGTCGTGGATGAAGGAACTGGGGTTAATAGAGGTCAACTGACTGGTCCAAGGTCACACGATTAACAACAAAGCCAAGACTGTAAGCCACAAGAGAATCGCTTCCCTCATTAATACTGCAGTTCCCACAAGGCAGACCTAAGGGGCTGGGCTTTACAACATGTGCAGCGAAAACACAATAGTCATTGGAGGGAACATAAACAGTCTCTGCTTTAAGAAGACAACCCCTTGCTATTTTGTCCCTCATAGCCTCTTTTTCAACTACCATCTCTACATAGTCATCTGTGATAAATACCCATTCATAAACACCAGGAATTATAGTAGGAACCAACCCTCATCTGCGGTTACCTTCTGGGAAGAGTGCTGTCAAATCATTCTTTTTCTGGGGGGGAGGGGGGAGGAAAGGGTTGTGCATGATCTGGGAATCGAACGTGGTCTCCAGCATGGAAAACAAACATTCTACCACTGAACCACTTGTGCACCCCTAAATCATTCTTGTTTTACAAAATGTACAGACCAGATCTCTCTGGGTCTCTTTAAAATAGAATCATAGAGTAATCAGATGTAAAATCAGTTGACTTGTAGGAAACATATCCTTTTCTGTTCTAAGAAAATATTTCAGAAATAGTTCCTTTATAAGATAATCAACAAAAAATGAATTTTTGAGCAAGATTTTAAATAATAGGAATCTACATATTTTGATGCTATAATATTTTAAGGGTAGCAATAGATTGAAATCATTGAAAGAACAATCCAGACTTTGAATTCTACTCTCCACTCATGAGCTGTGTCTTCTAACTTCAGCAGGATCATGAGTCCCTCTATGCCTACACTTCTATGCTTTTGAAATTCAAGAAAATCCTATTACCTTGGAACTGTTTTAAAGATAACAGTGACTGCACATGGAAAACATCCTACAAAAGGTAGCTAATCATTTTACTATGTTTACTTATTTTATTCATTCTTTCATCTATTCCTTAATGATAGTTAATCCAAAGCAAATACTGGTATGTGTACCACAACGCAATTATTTTTTTTCTTGATGACTGTGCCCCATTACAAATCATAGAGGTCTAATATCCTTAAACTGTGAGTCAAATGGTTAACAAGCCCATACTTCCTGGTCCAACTTACAGCTTGTATATACATTTTAATTTAAAATCAGAACAGAGGACCAGAACATTTCAAACTGAAGATGAACGATCCCATTTTATGCTAAGTGGTCGAGAATGAAGCTTCCAGCTGGATGTTTCATTTAAATGTCTAGCTAGCATATCAAAGCCATTATAGTTTTCCATACTTCCTGCCTAATTTTCTAGTTTTTTCTGTAGTCATACTTTTTTTTGCCCTTCAATGCTCCAACCATCATTCTAATAATGAAGATTGTAGCCTTAAATACAAAAGTGACTCCTTATGAGTCCTCTCCCACATTGATCCAGCATCTAGTTTTGGCTAGACATACCTTTACAATGTCTTTCCTCCTTTGCATTTCTATAGCCACTTCAAAATGGTCATCAGTATTTGCTTCTCAGAAGCTAGTACTTGAACAGAAGTACTTTATAAATTTATAGTTTATGAATAGAATAATAGTAGAGACTTAAGAGAAATAATGCATTCTTTGCTCAGCACTTTCAGCAATAAAAATATACATACATACATAACATACATGCATACGCTGGTATCAGGTGAAATTTATTGAAATGGTCAAAACTGAATGCATATAAGCTTTTAAATATTTATTTAAAATGAAGATTAAATAAATTAAATTACTTCTACTTTATTAGTTACAAAATCACTAGGATATTTTATTTTACACTTTTATTATAAAATATAAGATATAAAAACAAATATCAAAGTTCTCCCTTTATTTTCCCTTTCCTCAATCATGTATCGTCTTACTATTAGGACAGCATTACTCAGTCAGACCCCTGTATTAGATGCAGCATCAAGTATACATTTTTTTTTCTTGTAAGAGTATAATATTAACAATTCATTTCAAATAAGTAAGTTATAGGAAAAGAAAGAACTGCTATTTTGCAATATTGGTCATTGTTCTACAAGCTAGTGTTTCATTCTTGACAGCTTAGCATAAAATGGGATTGTTCAACTTCAGTTTGAAATGTTCTGGTTCTTGGTTCTGATTTTAAATTTAGAATGTATGTATACATTTCTTTCAGCCACATATCATTGAGCAATTTTTTTTGGTGTAAGCATTTAAAGCACTACAAACAGAAAACACCAAAACAGATTGTTCTAGTTTGCTAGCTGCTGGAATGCAATATACCAGAAATGGAATGGCTTTTAAAAAAGGGAATTTAATAAATTGCTAGTTTACAGTTCTAAGGCTGAGAGAATGTCCCAATTAAAACAAGTCTATAGAAATGTCCAATCTGAGGCATCCAGGGAAAGATACCTTGGTTCAAGAAGGCCGATGAAGATCAGGGTTTCTCTCTCAAGTGAGAAGGCACATGGCGAACATAGTCAGGGCTTCTCTCTAGGCTGGAAGGGCACGTGGCAAACATGGCATCATCTGCTGGCTTTCTCTCCTGGCTTCCTATTTCATGAAGCTCCCCAAGAGGCGTCTTCCTTCTTCATCTCCAAAGGTCACTGGCTGGTGGACTCTCTGCTTTGTAGTGTTGCTCTCTCTGAACCTCTCTCTCCAAAATGTTTCCTCTTTTATAGGACTCCAGTAAACCAATCAAGACCCACTCAAATGGGTGGAGACATGTCATTCCCCAATCCAATCTTGACTAAATCACATCAACCAGGGAGGTGATCTCGTTACAGTTTCAAATATACAGTATTGAATAGGGATTATTCTACCCCAATGAAATGGGATTTATATCAAAACATGGCTTTTCTTAGGGGGCATACTTCCTTTCAAACCAGCACACAGATACATATTGAAATTTGGATGAGATGCATCATCTCATCAGCAATCGCTGAATCAGTAGCTTGTTAACAACGCAAAGTTAAGCCAAAAATGAAATTCGTATATCAACGGGAAGATCAAACATCATGGTTTCAGCATAAGTGATACTCAGATATGTGGAAAGATGTTGACTGTTTTATGACATCTAAAAATTCATTTTGATTTCAGATGGAAAATATTAATGCTCTTACCAAAGGATGGAGGGCAGGGCCAAGAATAAACAGAATAAAGTTTTGAAGGCACTAGAGTCAACTTCCTAAAACCACAGAATGCCCATTCATCTTCCAACTTTTTCAGTGACTTCCCCTCACCGAATGGGAAATTCTGCTATTTGGGATTTGTGACTACAGACAGATCATAAAAAGAAATGGAATTGGAAGTCGAAATTGCTGTGTTCTAATCTGATTTAGTCCCTTAACACCCGGAACCCTGGTCAAGAAGGCATTGAAATTCTCTGAACCTCAGTTTAATTTTCTGTAAAACTGGAACAATGATACCTAATGTCTAGGGCTACGAGTTAATTCATTTGTATTTTGAAAATACCAATGAAATTATGCAAATGTAATATATGAAGGCAAACACAGAAGGACTTTGAGGACCAGGGATTGAATCTATCTTTGCAGTCCCACCCCACCTTATTGTCCTACTCATTGAAGCATGAATGTTGCTCTGTGCGGGAGTCTGCTGCTCTGTTCACTGTTCTCCTTATACATCCCATGCTTTCCTGTCACCCAAGTATGAACATCGATCCTCTCTTCTGGATCAACTCTATTCCTCAACTCAGCACTCTACCCACCTGTCTTGTCTTAGAGCATCAACATCAACATTACAAAAAAAAAAAAAGACTTAATTCTAGCATTTGTGTTTTTATGTGGTATAAATACTTCTATCACAGCCTATTTCAAGACACCAACAGTTTACAACCCATGTGAAATATTACAGAATATCTAACAATCTTCTCTCTCTCTATCCAGTGTGAGCAGCTCCAGTAAACCAATGCCTGCTACTCCATCTTTAGCACAGTGCTTTGACTTAATACACATTGCTGAAATCATGGATGGATGAATGGCCATGCTGGCAACCCTTAGGCTGTCAATAGGAATTGGGTCCGGGACATATAAGTGGTATAAGTGCTTTTCAAACTAAAAACTCATAGGCAAGCCATTCTGGGGTGGGCCACGGTGGCTCAGTGGCAGAGTTCTCACCTGCCATGCCAGAAACTTGTTCAAGTCCCGGGGCCTGCTCATGCCAAAAAAAAAAAAAAAAAAAATCGACAAAAGAAAAGTCATTCTGTTTTTGGCATATTGCATTCTGGCAGCCCCCTTCCTCTTAAATCTGAATAAGCTCTGTGAATGCTTGACCAACTGAATATGAAAGAAGTGACTGTGTGCTGTCTTCTAGGCCCAGGCAGTTACCACTGCCTGCATCTTATTCTCGTGTTCCTGGTCCGATTGTCTCAGGTCCATCTCTTACCCTGCTGAAGAGACCATGTGGAGGGGCCCTGAGAGCCCATGGAGAAGGAAAGTGGACCAGCTGAGTCCAAAGCTCCACTTGTCCCCACTGAGGCATTATACCACTTAATTGTATACCACCCTGTGGCCCCAGTCAATGCAAGGCAGAGCAGAAGACCTTACCTAGCGGAGTCCTGCTCAGATTCCTTCCCCCCAAATTTTGAGGAATAATAAAATACGTTATTATAAGATGCTAAATTCTGAGGTTTTACAAAAATCAATCTTGATACCGCTTGGAGGTGTTTCGTGACACCATTCTACCCAGGCACAATTAGGCTACTATGTTTTACATCAATTAACTTCTACACTTTATAATGCAAAGAGAATTAGAAATTTTGAAAAATTAAGGAACTATTTCTCCCAGGATTGAATAATTATTCATATCATGACAACATCAAAGATTCAGAATGAGCATATTTTATTAGATGGCAACCACTTCCATAATGATGATAATTTTTAAGTTATTCTAGTCCCTTTTCATTTTTCAGCCTATAAATCCAATATTCCTGAGACTGAAGGTTTGGCAGACCTCTGGCAGCGTGCGTAGGCCTGTTTAATAACTTCTGCCTGCTAAGAACAGCGATGCTGACTTGGGCCTTCCTAAGGCCTGCTTAATATGAGCTTCCCATCTCAGTCCAGTGGTGTGACTGAGGCTCAGCTACATTGCTTTAGGCCTGCTGGCAAGAGAAAACCTGTTTAATTACCTGCCCCAGCTGTACTTACTAAGTGGAATGATTATTAAATCTGTCTATTTCACAGTTTCAGTATGCAATTCAAGTATATGCCAAGAGGAATGGGGACGTCAATTCTATAAGTGTAGACAGGACTAAAATCATCCTGGTGATAGGTGTCTTAAGAGGATTGTTGCCTAGCGCTCAGCCAACCCCCGTTCTAATATAAAAGTGAAAGTTGCTTAGATGCGCTGCCAACTTTGTAACTGTGTGGAACTGCTCATTGTCCACATTGTTCTCCAGTTCATTTTCAAAGGAGGATACTAATACTTGGCCCTGACCTGCTTCTTCACCTGCTGAAGGATAATTTGAGCCTTTTACTCTGAATTCCAAAGACATGATAAAACAACACACTTGAGTTACTCCAATTTGCAAACTCCCTTCATCTCTTTCTCACACTTTATTGCCATCGTAGCCTAACAGCAGACAGAAACAACACACACCCTTGGGGAAGAATTAAATGACCTGCTTCATCCTAAAAAAGATCAAAGTTTTCATCCTAAAAGTTATGTAAGCTTTGCCTGCTACCCTATAATGCATGCATGTTTACAATAACATAAAAATAACGGTTTAAATCACTTAAACATTTTATTAAAATGGATTCTCTGGGAAGATAAAATGTGTTTATTTTGTATTTTGACTGTACCTTTAAGTAACCCTAACTTCGCAGAGTTAAGCACCAAAGTTTGAGAAGTACAGTTTAGCTTTCATTCATTTTTTGTTTCTAAAAAGGTTTCTTGGATCATAAAAGCCCTTTGTTGTCAAATTCCCTAACTTATCCCTATTTCTTTGCTATTTCTTTGCTATTACTTACCTACATTATTAATCACAGGTGAATTAAGTCTTATTGGAGATAGACTTTTACATGATATCTGTCAAATTCAACCAGAAAATAAACTAAAATTCATTCATTTCACTTCTATCAGTGATTATGTAACTAGTGTCATTTTAAAAATACAGTTAATTTCTTTTGGATCCTTAGTAATTAGAAATTATTTTTATTTTGCAATTTTTTATTTAATTTCCACCAGGAAGTTAGGACACCCCACCCTCACCCCCCGTCCCCAGCAGTATGGCAATTCTTAGGTTAAAAGAACAATTCAGTAGAACATGATTTAACAAATCATCGGCTACCTCCTACCACATATTCTAGCCAGAATTTGGTGTGACAAACACTGTAAAATATTAGTTCTATTCATAATGACATCGAGTTTATCAATAAACATTATGAGGTTAACAAAAGAAAACCTGCTCCCTTTTCTCACTCCACCAAACCATAAAGTTTTAAGTACTGATAGCACGCAGGCCATAAATCATAGAAGTGATGTGTTGTTATTTGAAGTTTTTATAAAACCTTCATAACCAGCCACATCTTCTTAAGCGAGTCGCAAAAGATTATACGAATATTGAATAAAATATAATATATTAAGTGCTTCTTTATGCTTGCTCAAAGCTGAGAGGATTATGTGGTAATTTTGCCCAGCTGCCTGAAATGCTATAGAGCCTTTGTGGGTAGTCTTGGGGCCCCCCTCGGAGCACGAGAAATAGTGGGATGGAGGGAAAACACACTGGACTTAAGGTCTGTTCTGAGTTTAATTCTAAGCTCTGTGACTCACTTTTTGTTTTACTCTGGGCAAATCGTTTCACATTTTTTGGCATGTTTCTTCATCTGCAAAATAAAAAGTTCTTGTGATCATTTGAGAGGTCTCTTCTAAGGCTAAAATTCTTGAATTGTTCTAAGAGTTTCCACATTTTAGGTTGAATGTGAGGATTGAAGTACTGAGTTCTTTTAACTTATGCATGCTTAGTACAGGGCCTAGCACAGAGCAAGCTTAACAAAGTAGGAGTTCTGGATGTTTCTATAGCCAAAGTTAGCCTGCCTTATTCTACATAACTTCACACCTTAACGGGTTAGCATTACCTTGAGTCTTCACTATAATTCACTGGTTGACATCAATATTTGGTCCTCCTTTCCCTATGGACCTACTGAAGATGACCTTTAACAAGCTTCTCTTTTTTTTTTTGCAAATTGCAAGTTGTATGTGACACGTGATTAGTGCTGGTCAAAGTAATGTGAGCAGAAGACGCGTGTGATGTTTCTGGGCTGAGGGAGAAATGTTGATGCGCGGTTCTCCAGCTCCTCCCCACCCCTAAACTGCTGCTGAAACAAATCCCTGTTGCTGCAGGTACAAAATGGCAATGCCTATAGCAGGTTTGGTCCCTGAGAGAAAGTGTGGGGAAGAAATCTCTCACACACCAGGTGGGATACGTGCCGTCAGCGAGAAATAAACTTGCTCTTACACCACTGAGAGTTTGGGTGGCTTTTACTGCAGCCGAACAGCCTGTCCTGGGTAAGACACTGCACACCACTAAAATTAATTCACATGCTTCCTGAAAGGTATATTTAGCCTTGCCTTCCTTAATGCCACTCAGATACTGTTATTTATTTCCTTCCCCTCAAGCTCATCACTAAACCACAAACCAGTTTGGTTAATAATTCATAACTTTACCTCCTAAATATCTCCCACACATGCCCCTTCCTCTCCAAGCCTGCCATTATCTCCTAGTCTAGGCCTTCATGAGATCTCACCCAGGCTATTGCTGCAGCCTTCTGGCTGGTCTTCCTTCTACGGTTAATACACAATGCAAGTTGGTCTTCTTGGTCTCCTTTTCACAACACCTGTAGCATCAGGATTCAAAGCCTAGTGGTAGGATATGCAAAGCCTTCCATGACTTGGTCTGTTAATCTCTCTAATTTTATTTCCCACCACTCTTTGCCTAGAAAGTTAACCTCTCATTACTATGGAGCTACCTAGTGATCTACAACCTTTCATACTTACTGGCAGCTCCCTGACAAAGCTCATGCTATTCCAGCCCTGGAAAGACCTCCTGTTCATTCTTCATTTGGTTCATTTTCTGTTCATTCTTCCAGATCCAATACATGAATATTTTCTTCTTTGAAATCTCAGGTTGTGTTGTGCCCCTGTTTTTAGTGCCTTTTTTTTTTCAGTTTTAGTTTTTTTTTTTTTGCATGGGCAGGCACCAGGAATCGAACTCGGGCCTCTGGCATGGCAGGCGAGAACTCTGCCTGCTGAGACACCATCGCACCACCCTGTGCCCCTGTTTTACACACCTACTCTGCTTGTAATTCTAGGCCTGTTTTTACCCCATTATAGAGAATCTGTAAGTTGGGTCTCTTTTACCTACTAGATCCAGAGCACCTCAAGTCAAGGACATGCATGACACGTATCTTTAAATTTCCCACCTGCCCCCACAATGCCTAAGAATGCTCTGTAAATTTTGGTTGAACATTCCAAATTTCTGAGAGTAAATGTTCTTGGTGCCCTAAAAGCTCCCATACTGCCATCCATACTTCAACTTTATTTGACCCCACTTTTGTCATCACATTGCCTCCACACACAGCAGTACTTCTGATGGGATTCTGTTCCAGATTTCCTGCTGTGTCAGAAGCCCTGCCATAGACCAAGCCTTCCTGGTGTAGGCTAACCCTGCCTTGTGTTTGTCATTTCTTTTTTTCAATTCCCTCTCTTAGGTCTAAACTCTGTTCCACATGGATTTTGCTTAGAGGCAGGAGCCTGCTAAGAACAAACTGATCTCTTCTGATTCAGGGTATAGGCCTCTCTATCTGTTAAATAGTGCCCCTTTTCTTGGAAGTTTGTTGCCCCACTCCATCGCCTAGAATAAACTTTTCATATCTAGCCATAGCACAAATCAGTCATAAAGGACCATAGTTCCCTCTTATGCTTATCAAAGCAGCTCACTTCCCTGCAACAGAAACAATTACTTATGAGCATCTTATTTTGTCTCTATGCTTTACCAAATTCTTGAGCAGGTTTGAGGCCCAGTCCACAAATTCCTTTCCAATTTCTAGAAGAGGGAAGTTGGAAATAAAATTCATATATAAAAGAGTTAAAGAAAAAAAAATAAAAATCATATTGAAGTGGTAGATGATGTGTCCCAGATTAAAAAGACAGTACTGTAGTTTGACACATATCACACCAATGCATGGAGAAGCTGAGATGAACTGAGATTGATACCTCCATAGTAGGTTTTCAAGTTAGAGTCTGTTAAATTTAACAGTGTTGCTATTTTGTGCTAAATGCTTTAAAAGAGGAAAGTAGGAATTTTATAATTATGTTGGGTCATTTCCCAGAAAGAAAGCCCATGTCAGCATCTGTTACCTCTACTCACTAAGGTCCAGCTGTTTTCATGGGTCACTGAGTGTGTAATGAATGCAGAATGGTTTAAAGTCCATCTTCTAGGGCTCATCCAGACTGTTTTCCTAAAGGTGCTACATTCTTCATCAGTACTTCATCGGCCAGTAGAACTCATGAAAGAGGGTCAACCAGGTAACCCCAATGTGCTGGTTTGAAACTGTTATGTACCCCAGAAAAGTCGTATTCTTTGAATCCTTATTCAATCTTGTGGGAGCAGACCTATCGTAGGGTAAAATCTTTTCATTAGGTTGTTTTCATAGAGATGTGACCCATCAAACTTCTGGCATGACCTTTTGATTGATTATTTCTCTGGAGTTTTGGCCCCACCCACTCAAGATGGGTCCTAATTAGTTTACTGGAATTCTTAAAGGAGCTCACAGAGATAGAAAGAGCTCAGAGCTGACACAGAGAGCAGACATCTATACACAGATGTTTGGAGATGCAGAAGGAACCTCCCTAGCAGAAGACAGAAGAAACTACAGGAGCTGAGAAAGTCATCTTCAAATCAACCCAGAAGGGTCAGCAGACATGCCATGTGCCTTCCCATGTGACAGAGGATCCAAGCTGCTGCCTTTCCTCCAAGAAGGTATCTTCTTGTTGGTGCCTTAATTGGGGCACATTCACAACCATAGAGTTGTAATTTACCTTAATAAACCCCCGTTGTAAAAGCCAATCCATTTCTGGTATATTGCATTCTGACAGCTTTAGCAAACAAAACACTCAATAACGGGATTGCAAGAGCAGATAAAAAAGATGAAAAAGCAAAAGGCTGCATGGGCATCTTATAAGTGGGGCTCAGAAGGAATGGCATTGAATGTTCCATGATTAACATATTGAAATTCTTAGCACTATTTTAATAAGGGAATCCACATCTTCTTTTTGCACTGGGTCCCACAGATTATGTAGCTAATCCTAGCTGATTTTTCATGAAACATTTCAATAAAGGGTCATCAACCATTTGCAAATGTCTCTAAAATGTCTCCCTTCGCTTTTTCCTGACTTTCCACAGCCCCTAGGACTTATATAAGAACTAACCAGAAGAAAAAAACAAGCATGACCCAGGAAATGCACTGTGGTGTCAGTATACTCTCTGCCAAATATTTATCATTATGGGCTATAGAAAGAAGATTCAGTTAGGAAAAAAAAAAAAACACAATTTCTTAAAAGCAAGGTGTCCTTTTGCTTAGAAAACCTCTAAATGAAAAAATCAAACAATTATCTTGACAGCAGTTAATGTGTTCTTCTTCTTTTGTAATCCAAATTGGAAGAAGTGTTGTTAAAACTTTAGTTATTATACCAATATAAAACTAAATTTAAACTGTTTTCTTTATAGTTCATCAAACTGCAGCCCAGTTAAGAATTGTTGCATTATAAAGAGCTGTACTTTGTTTACAATTAATTCATTGAGCCTTCTTTTTTAGTAGTCTTGATCAGAACAATTTCACTTGTTATTCATTGTTATTTACATAAATGCTCCACAGTATTTTACTATTAAAGGATACTTAAAATGCAGGGCAACATTTATTTCTCTTCTTTTCTATGCGACTCTTTATTTCATGTATTACTTGAAGAGGGTTGTTATGATCAGCAGACAGGAACTAGAGAAAACATAACTTTAAGTCTCTATTGGTGATCACATTCAGTCCTTTAAAAACTACTGGCTTTCATTGATTTGTCTCTAGTGTGAGCTGAACTGTTACGTCTGAAGTGAAGCTTCCTTTAACTTTTCTTAGACTCTGAGAACTAAGCATGATTAATAATTTGCTTTAAAAAACAGTGATACTGGGTGGTGCAATAGTGGCTCAGTGGCAGAATTCTTGCCTGCCAAGCCGGAGACCCGGGTTCGATTCCCAGAGCCTGCCCATGCAAAAAAAAACAATGATACTAAGCCATTCAGTCACTTACTAAAAGTACATAGTAGGCACTGTTTTTCTGCATAGGTGATAAACATATAAGGAAAAACAGACATGAATCCTGACCTAGAGCATTAAGTCTAGTATAAGAGATGGACTTTAATACAGTAAGCATAAAAACAAAGGCAGCTAGCATCTGGGGCATGTATATGAAAGAGAGGTAGCCAGAGTTAGGAAATAAATGTAAAAAGTCAGATGATTTTTAAAGCAGTAGCTGACTTGAATGGAGATATAAGAAATAAGTAGTGTTCAAAGAGCAAGTACATCCATTTAAACGAGCAGCAAACATTTAGAGTATATGTTTTAAAGGAAGATATTATCTCTGATTATAACAAAAACTATAAGAGATTTAGGAATGGTACATTAAAAAAAATGAGCAGGAAATTTGTGGAAGAAATTATACACTGGATTTGACTTGAAAAAAGATGCCAATTGACCTGAAAACTCAATATCAAAATGATGTCGATTTCTTCATTCCGATCTCTAAATACAAAGCAGTTTTCATCCAAAGTCAATTAGGGCTTGTCACCGAATTTGGTAAGTTAACCCTAAAATGCATCTGAAAGAATAAAGGGCCGAGAATAGCAAAAATATACCGAGTAAGAAGGGAATTTACTCTACAGAATATCAAAGCTTATTTTATATGAAGTTATTATATGGTGAGTATTGATATAAGAATGAATAGATAAGTGGAGTCAAACACAGAATTTACACTTATGCATATAAGCATATATTTTGCATATACCATTGACATATAACAGTTTGACCTTGTAAATCAGTGGCAAAAGGATAGAGTATTCAGTAAATGATGCTTATACATTTGGTTATGATCATAAAAAATAATGTTTCTATTCCACATAATACACAGGAATGCATTTCAGACTTAAACATAACATTAAAACACTAAAAATATGGAAAGTTCTAAAACTCTGAGAAGAATACCTAAGAATACTTTGTAACCTACAATAAGGAAAGATTTCTTAGACAAGAAATAAAAATACAACATGGAAGTGAAAAAGTTATCAGTTCATTTGCATTAAAACTAAAAAAAATCTCTGCTCAACAAAAGACATAAACCAAATTAAAAAAGAAGTGGCTGATAGGGAGAAGATATTTGAAACATATATAACCACAATGCGTAATATCCAGAATATAAAATACGTCTATAAACTAATAAGGAAAAGATAATACAACCCCATGTAATATTGGGTAAAATACATAACAAGTAAGTCTTACAAAAAAAATTAGTATGACCAATTAAATATAAAAAGTCAGCATCACTAGGGCTTAGGGAAATGCAAATTAAAACAATATATAATTTCATACTCTTCATTTTAGCAAATGTTGATATGACCATGTTTTAAGAAGCTAGTATTTACTGGGAGCACCAGTAAACTATGGGCAAAGAATAATTGGTAAAACTTTGATAGAAAACAACATGACAATGTCTAGTAATATTGAAAACGTACAAACCCTCAACCTGGCAGTTTTACTCATTGGACACTAGTAACACTAGAAAAATTCTCACACTTGGGTATAAGGAACATATAGAAGTTGTTGATTGAGGCAGTATTTTTGTTACAGAAAGAGGAGACAATGGGAGGATGCAAAATAAAATTATAGAATAGCCATATAATTATAGCAGTTAAAGTGAATAAACTAGATCAGCATGGATAAACGTGCAATCCATTTATGTGAATTTCAAAAAATGAAAAGCGTTACAAACACACACATTCAGGGAGCCCTCATTATCTGAGTTTCTTGCTACTGAAACTTAGGAACCAATGGACTCAAATAAATCTTGATTAAATCTTTCTCTGTCTAAACTCTCCCTTGTTATTTGAAATTCAAGCAACAAATAGATCCAGACATATAATATTCTTGTCTCCCTAACCCTCCATCCAAACCCATTATTCAAATTCAGATAAAGATTATAATTGTACATAAAGAGGAGCTTTTAATAAAGAATCATCCAAAGGAGTGTAGGAGATTCAAAATGGCACTTAACTTTGGTTAAGAGGAAGGAGAATGAGGTATTATCATACAAGGGACATTCAATGTTTCTGTAATATAGTCAATGTTTAAAAAAAATTGAAGGAAGTTTGATAAAATATTTAATTTGCAAGTAGTGTGTATACAGCAATGTTTTCTGTGTTGTTCTATGTATATTTCCTGAGTGTTGAAAATACATCAGAATTTGATAATTGCAAGCACATAGTTAGGATATGACTTGAGTTAAGAGCATTCCAGATGGAAAAGCATGTGCAAAGAACTTTTGGCAGGATGGAGCATGACACATACAAGAAGCTTAACCAAGTCCTGTGTTCAAGAGTGGAATAACAACAAGTGGGGCAGAGATGTAAAGGGATTACGCAGGGACTTGAAAATCTGGTGACTATACTGTAAGAACAAAGAGAAGCCAGCAAATAATCTGAGATATGTGTATATAGGAGTTAAGGTAAGTAACAGGATTGCATTAGATAGGTAATAGGATTGCATAAGAGTTTAATCTAGTTGCAGGGTGAGAAATGAATTGGAGTAGAGCCAGTGCGTGCAGATAGATCCATTCAGAAGGCGTTGCAGTACTCCTGGTGATTAAGAAATATAATGAGCAAGAAATCTGATGACTTTAAGCAGAAAAAAAACTCAGTAAGATTGAGATGTCAGGCTCGACACGCTAATAAATATACAGGAAGATGGAGAGTATGACACAAAAATAAAAAGGTCTGACCCAGAGACTCAATGATTCCTGCATCCTGCATCTAAAGCTGGAACTTATTATAAACAACAGTGACTGTAGCACATCTTCAGCCTCTTATTCCCAAAGGGGAAGATAAGTATACGTGTAGTTCCCTAATATAGAGGAGTTAAACCAGAAAGTACAGGTGATAATTATTATATTATGCTATTTAACTCTCTATGGATTCCGAAATGAAGAAATACCTGAACTTTAGAGGAATTGGAGCTCATCATTCAAGTCTCAGATCAAAAAAGACACATTCTTTGACCACTCCCCACACCACATCAACTGTATAGCAGTAACATTATATGAAATCATCACACCTATTTTTGATCTCATTGATTCTCTTACTCCATTAGAATATAAGTTCCACAGGAACTGAAACACTGACTGTCTTTTAAGTGGTCTCAGTATCTAGAGCAATATCTGGCACAGACCAGATGTTCAAAAAAAATAGCTGTTAAACACATGGATGAATAATTTCCACATCCTTAATAGTCAAATGGGAAGTGAACACAATGGAGAGAGAGTCATTACTCCTCAGTACCCCAAAATTTTGAGGAAAAAAAAAAAAAGACAGAAGAAAAGGCTAAGTAATGACTTTCTGTATATATATATATATATATACAGATCCTTCTTTTAAAAGTACACAGTCGTTTTCAGAGATGTCAGCCTTATTATCCATTACACATCAATGTGCATGTTGGCATTCAGCATGAAATTCCATATACGTATAGTCCATTTTATACATTTTGGTGTCATGCTTTACAATTAATAAATATTTACAACCACCATTGTCTACTTCAGTTGCTGGGGAGCATATTTAAAGCTCCTCAGGAGGCATAAATATTTCATGTTAAGCATTCTATGTGACAAGTACAAAATATAACAGCAAAATTCAACGGGTGGAGCATATTTCACATAATCAATCATGTCCTAAGACAGGCATTACAAATAAAATGGATGAGTTCAACATTTCTGGGTCAAATATAATTGCCACCATGCACTCACACATTTGATAATAGGGAAGAAACATTATACATAAAAAATATTTTTAATTATAAATAATGTCTATAAAGAAAACAAAATATTAAATTATCATATTACGTATGTTGAAAAGTAATTTTAAAAATCAGACAATCAAATGACATCTGCAGAATTATAAGTATAAACATGCATTCATAATTTCCTTCCTGATAAACAAAAGCCCCAATTTTTTGGAAAATTTCTTGATGTATTTGTCAAGAGGGACTATTCTGCAATAACAAGTAACCCAAATATCTCAGTGGTTTAAGAAAACAAAAATTTCTTTTTCATTGATAGGAAGTCCATATGAATCCAAGATACTTCCCAAGGTATCTTTTCTCCATGCAATGACTCAGGGAACCAAGAGGCTTTAATTCATTGTTGTGCCCTCTCAGCGCACGATAGCCACAACCATTACAGAGAGGAAAAAGAATGACACTAGCTAATTACAAGGAGGTTTTCATTGCCAATGGTCTGGCAGTGACACGCATTACTTTAACATGCATTTTATTGGCTAGAACCAATGACATGATCCCACCTAACTTCAAGGTGCTGGAAAGTGTAATTTTTCACGTGCCCGGGAAGGAGTACAGTGCTTGGTTTTTTAAAACACTAAAACTCTTCACAGTTAGCATGATAACATATTACAGGTCCACCACAGATTAAGTAAAATAGATTCCCCACTTAAAAAACATACTCTGTATAATCATGGCAAATTATTATTCAGGGGTTTACCGAATACAGATGGCAAGAAGCAGTTGCAACATCTAATTTGATGTATAATACAATTTAGTTGGCAGATGTGGGAATTACTTTCCAAAAGAACATTTGGTCAGCATCAAATTGTAACCAAAGAAGCAGGCTTTTGCTTTGTGGTACAATGAAATCAATCTCCCAACAAAATGTTTAAGGTCACTCACTGAGACAAAGGAAATTACCAATAAGGTATAGAAAGACAATCAAGAAAAAGATCTTTTTTTATCATAACAATATTCTCTCTCTTTAAAATACTATGCTCTCCTCAACTATTCTCTGGAGATTTTGAAAATTGATAACAATTCCTCATTCCTCTTTTCCAGTAAACAATGAATCCTCAGCAAATACACAACATAACTTTTGAGCAAGAAATTTAAATGTAAAAATATTTCTAAATAATGCTTCAAACCTTTATCTGACTTTACCATTATTTATTTCTATGCTGTATGGGGGATCACATTTCATTATTTTTCCATGTGAGTATCCCATTATTGCAGCACCATCTATTGAATTTTTGTTTGTTTGTTTGTTTTGCTTGTTTGTTTTTGAGGAAGTGCATGGACTGGGACTCGAACCCAGGTCTCCCACATGGCAGGCAAGAATTCTACCACTGAACTACCTTAGTACCCCCCAATTTTACCATTTTGATGTGAATTTTGGGATTAATGAATTCTAAACTCTGCATACCATTTTTATTATTGTACTTAGGCATCAGTAGTTTTTAGAGTAGAGTAAAATTTTATTAATTTTGCAAAGTTCCACTTTGAAAGAATCTTATTCCACTTTCTTTCTAAATATACTGTCTTTCTGCACATTTATAATGATTAATATAGCTCCACACTTTAATTTCAATAGTATTAGCTACAAATTATTATGGTTTTCGTACCTTTTCCAACAATTATTGACTTACCTTTGCTTTCTATTACATTTCTTATAGATATGTGAGAATAAACTATGTTCTCTTAGAAGTAGGTATTTTGAATAATATAACTTTAAAATTTATAATATAAGACAAAATTGAGGAGAAAAAGCAATTACAGTGTTTTTAAAACCCACATTTTCCATAAATAAGGAAGACAAAATACACAGGAAAACATATATAGAAAACATGAAATAATATACACAATATATTTGAAATATGAGGTAATACACACAATAAGGTTTCATTGGTTAGATGTACATAAAAATTATATACATATATATATACTCACACACACTGTGAAGGTTAAATCCATGTGTCAACTTGTGCCAGGTGATGTGCCCAATTGTCTGGTCAAGCAAGCACTGGCCTGTTACTGCAAAGACATTCTGTAGACTTAAATCATCCATCAGTTGACTGCATCTATGGCTGATTACATGTATGATCAACTAAAGGGAGTATCTTTCACAATGGGGGAATCCAATCAATTAGATTTAATCCAATTCATTGAAGAATTTTAAGTGACAGAGGTGACAACACCTGTCAAAAGAGAGAACTTTTATCTCTACTTCAGCCGGCCAGCCTCTCCTAGGGAATTCATCAAAGATCTTCATAACCATTGCCAGCTCAAGGCCTGCCTTATGGAATTTGGACTCATGAATCCTCACAGTTATGTGAGACACTTTTATTTACAGATATCTGCTGTTGATTCTGTCTCCCTGGAGAAGCCTGGCTAATACAGCTTTGGTATCAGAAATGGGTTTTGAGAAACAGAATCTTATCATTGGTTTTTTGAGAAAACAATGGGTTTGTGCGATTGGTTTCCTACTCTGATTAGATTCGACGCACTAATGACTCTATTTCCAGTAATCAAGAAGGCACTGACTGTCCATGGTGTAAGTTGACAATATACATATGCAAAATATCACCATTTGATTCTCCTGATCATGCTCTTAGAAGAGGCAAGGTTCTGGGTGACAGTGCTTTTGACACCTTAACAGAGTTTTGAAGAGTTAAGAGGTATACCAATGTAGGTTAGTTGTCTTAGATATGCTGGATACTATTATAAAAGAAATAGATGAGCTGAAGACTTCCAAGCTGCAACTTAAGGGCTGTGTGAAAGATATAAAAGTTTCTATGTGTTCCCTGAAAGAAAATCTTATTTTTTGTGGTCACAGACTTGACATCTCTGAAAACCATACCCATAATCTCATTGTGCAAGTAGCAGATTTACAGCATAAGCTAAATTCTCAACCTTACAAGGTGTCTGCATTGATTGAAAAAAATGGGATCCTGAAAATTGGGATGGGGGCATATGGATTGATAATTATGGCAGTGGAAACATAGAAACCCTGGATTCTTTGTTAGATTAACCTGTAATGTTCTGCCCTGAGGAAAATGGTAACCCCCCTCCAGGCTGCCCTGAGGAAACAACCACACAATGTCCAAAATTCCCTGAGGAGATAGCTACTGGACCTTGAGCCTGTCTTGAGGAAACAGCTTCCTGACCTCCAGCTTGCCATAAGGAGTCTGCAATCCATCCTCATCCTAAATAGATTAACCCTTCAATGCCTGGAAACCTGTAGTCACTTCCCTTGGAGAAACAGTCCTCACTCCTCTGTCTGCAGAGATTAACCGTGTTTTACCAGATGAAAACTGCAATGGAATGCTCTGAGGTAACTGACCTGAGCGACACTTCTAACACTTTTAATTACCCAACCCCACCATCCCTCTTTTCTTCAAGACCTGTAATTAAAGTCCCAACAGCCCCTGAAAGGTGAGTACAGTGTGACCCATGAGGAGGTATGCTATTGAGTACAGTGTGACCCATGAGGAGGTATGCTATTCGCCAAAAGAACTGAATAAGTTTTCCAATTTATATAGACAATAATCAGAGTAACACGTATGGGGATGCATATTAAGGGTGTGGGATAATGATGGCAGGAATACAAAGTTGGAATTTATTGATATGGGTCCACTAAGCAGAGATTCTGCATTTACGGCTGTAGTTTGAGGGATTAGAACGTGTGTTAACAGTTTATTTGGATGGTTGGCCGACATTATCTGAGGTTGAAATGCCAGAACTGCTCTGTTATAACGTATGAAGGGATTCAAAGGCTTAGAAGGATTGAAATGTTAGAGTGGATTTATCATGGAAACTTTCTCACACACCCCAGGAATGTCCAGAAGACATACCTTTCACCAGGACTTTGAGGAATAAATTTGTGAGATCAACTCCATTGTCCCTGAATAGCTCTGTACTCACCCTTCTCTGTTGGTCAGATATTACTGTGGGAACTGCTGTCATTGAGTTGGACTCCTTAAATACAGTGGGTATGATTGGACACCATGTTGGCAGAAGCCACACAGCAGCAGTTAATCACCAAAAACAAAGTAGGTGTGGTTACCATAATGGAGAGCAGACTCAACGCAGCAGTCAGAATAATCTGACTCACAGAAATATATGGCATTAGCTAATAGATCATGGGGTGCATAGAAGTAAAATAGGTGGACAGCTCACTAAATTCTTGTTTGATATATATATATATATATATATATATATATATATATAAGCAGAAGAGTTCCAGGTCAAGTGAACTAAAGTCTAACCTGAATTACAAAACAGAGTCTCAGCCTCTTAATCAATTCCCAGACTTGAGACAGTTCAGAGACCAAGAACCCCTTGAATGAAAGGATTACCAGGTAACCATGGGGAAGGACCCTGTTGCATAGTCAAAAAATTATATGGTTAATCTTCCTCCCAACTTTCTCCAAGGAGACCTCTAACCTTTTACCAGGGTAACTATGCATGGGGAGAAGGAAATGATCAGATATGTTATGGATTATTAAATACTGACTCACAAGTGACATTAATTCCAGGAGACCCAAAATGCCACTCTGGTACTCCAGTCAGAATAAGGACTTATGAGATCATGTAATCAATGGAGTTTTAGCTCAGTCCTTTCTCACAGTGGGTCCAATGGGTCCCTGAACCCATTCTGTGGTTATCTCCCCAGTTCTGGAATGCATAATTGGAATAGACATACTCAGCAACTGGCAGAATCCCACATTGGTTCCCTGGCTCATGGAGTGAAGGCTATTATGGTAGGAAAGGCCAGGTGGAAATCACTAGAACTGCTTCTATCTAGTAAAATACTCAATCAGAAATAATTTCCTAGAAGGATTGCAAAGATTAGTGCCACTCTTAAGGACTGGAAGAAGGTAGTGATTCCCGCTATATCCCCATTCAACTCTCCTATTTTGCTTGTGCAGAAAAGAGATGGGTCTTGGAAAATGACAGTGGATTATTTTAACTAACCAGGTGGTGACTCCAATTGCAGCTGCTGTTTTAGATGTGGTATCATCGCTTGAACAATTCAACACATCCCCTGGTACCTGGTCTTCAGATGTTGACCTGGAAAATGATTTTTTTTAATAGCCATTAGTAAGGACCACCAGAAACAGTTTCCTTCCAGTTGGCAAGGCCAGCAATATACTTTACTATCCTACCTCAGGAGATATAAACTCTCCAGCTGTATGTCATAATCTAGTTTGCAGGGAAACTTGATCATTTCTCCCTCCCATAAGACATCATTCTGGCCCATTATATTGATGATAACATGTTGATTGGTCCTACTGAGGAAGAAGCAGCGACTTTTCTAGATTTATTGGGAAGGCATTTGCATGTCAAAAGATAGGCGATAAATCCTACAAAAATATAGGGCCCTTGCACCTCTGTGAAATTCCTAAGTGTTCAGTGGTGTGGGGCAGGTTGAAATATCTCTTCTAAGGAAAAGGATAAGCTTTTGCATCTGGCCCCTCCTATGACCCAAAAAGAAGGCACAATGCCTAGTTGGCCTCTGTGCTAGTTTTAAACTGTTGTACACCAGAGAAAAGCCATGCTCTTTAACCCTGATTCAATAATGTTGGGTAGGATATTTTTTATTAAATTATTTCCATGGAGATGTGACCCACATACTTCTGAGTGAGACCATTTGATTAGGTGGTTTCCATGGAGATGTGTCTCCACCCATGCAAGGTGGGGTTTTACTGGAGTTCTTTAAGAGGGAACCATTTTGGAAAAATCTTCAGAGCCTATACAGCCAGAGACCTCTGGAGATACGGAAGGAAAATTCTCCTGGGGAAGCCATTTGAAGAAGCTGGGAGAAAAAGCTAGCAGACATCACCATGTGCCTTCAAAGTTGAGAGAGAAACCCCCAACATCATCAGCCCTTTCTTGAATCAAGGTATCTTTTATTGGATTCCTTTATACCTTAGAAATGTAAACTTGTAACTTTGAAAATTCCCTTTTGAAAAGCCATTCACTTCTGGTATATTGCATCCTGGCAGCTCTAACAAACTAAAAAGTCTCTTTGGATTGTGTAAACAATATAGTCCTTATTTGGGTGTCCTCCTGGCATAGTCACCAAGTAAGTAGAAAAGCTTGTAGTTTGAGTAGGGACCAGAACAAGAGGAGGCTCTATGACAGGTCCAGCCTGCTATGCAAGCTATTCTGCCACTTGGGCCATATGATCCAGCAGATCCAGTGGTGCTGGAAGTGTCAGTGGCAAATAGAAATGCTATTGGAGAGTCTTGCATGCCCCTATAGGAGAACTACAATGCAGGCCCTTAGGATTTTGGAGTAAAGCCTTGCCATCCTCTGCAGATAACTACTCTCGTGTTTTTTTTTGTTGTTGTTGTTGTTTTTTATTTTTTTATTAACGGAAAGAAAAAAAAAGAAATTAACACAACATTTAGAAATCATACCGTTCTACATATGCACTCAGTAATTCTTAACATCATCACATAGATGCATGATCATCGTTTCTTAGTACATTTGCATTGGTTTAGAGGAACTAGCAACACAACAGAAAAAGATATAAAATGTTAATATAAAGAAAAGAAATAAAAGTAGTAATAATAGTAAAAAACAACAACAACAAACAAACAAACAAGCAAACAAAAACAAAAAAAACCCTATAGCTCAGATGCAGCTTCATTCAGTGTTTTAACATGATTACTTTACAATTAGGTATTATTGTGCTGTCCATTTTTGAGTTTTTGTATCTAGTCCTGTTGCACAGTCTGTATCCCTTCAGCTTCAATTACCCATTGTCTTACCCTGTTTCTAACTCCTGCTGAACTCTGTTACCAATGACATATTTCAAGTTTATTCTCGAATGTCCGTTCACATCAGTGGGACCATACAGTATTTGTCCTTTAGTTTTTGGCTGGGTTCACTCAGCATAATATTTTGAGAAACAGTTTTGGCCTGCTACTAGGCCTTAGTAGTAAGTAACATGGGCCACCAAGTTACCATGAGACCTGAGTTGCCTATCATGAACTGGATATTGTCTGACCCACTAAACCATAAGTTGGGCATGCACAACAATGCTCCATCATAAAATGGAAATGCTATATTAGAGACAGGGCCAGAGCAGGTCCTGAAGGTACAAGTAAGTGACATGAGGAAGTGACTCAAATTCTCATGGCCCCCACTCCTGCCACATTACCTTCTCTTCCCCAGTCCAAACTACAGCTTCTTGGGGAGTTCCTAACATTCAGTTGACTGAGGAAGAGAAAATTTAGGCCTGGTTTACAGATGATTCTGCACAACATGCAAGTACTACCCAAAAATGGACAGCTGCAGTACTGTAGTCCCTCTCCGAGATGTCCCTGAAGGACAGTGGTGAGAGGAAATCTTCCCAGTGGGTGGTACTTTGAATAGTGCACTTAATTGCTCATTTTGCTTGGAAGGGGAACTGCCCAGAGATGCAACTGTATACTGAATCATGGGCTGTTGCTAATGGTTTGTCTGAATGGTCAAGGACTTGGAAGGAGCATGGGTGGAAAATTGGTAACAAAGAGGTCTGGGGAAAAAGTATGTGGCTAGACATTTCTGAGAGGGCAGAAACCATGAAAATATTAGTGTCCCATGTTGCTTCAGCAGAGGAAGGTTTCAATAATCAAGTGGATAAGATTCTGTGCACACCAGTCAGCCTCTTTCTCCAGTCACTTCTGTCATTTCCCAGTGGACTCATGAACAAAGTGGTCATGGTGGTAGGAATGAAGGTTATACATGGGCTCAGCAATATGGACTTCAACTCACCAAAGTTGATCTAGCTATCGTACTACTGAGTGCCAATATGCCAGCAGCAGAAATCCACACACAGTCCCTGCTGATACAGCACCATTTCCTGAGGTGATCAACCTGCTGTCCGGTCGCAGGTTAATTATGTTGGACCACTTCCCTCATGGAAGACGCTGTGATTTGTTCTAACTAGAATAGACACATACTCTGGATTGGGGGTTGCCTTCCCTACATCCAATGCTTTCACAAAAACTACCATCCAAGAACTTATGGAATGCCTTTTCCACCATTATGGTATTCCACACAACATGGCTTCTGATTAAGGAACCCATTTCACAGCAAATGAAGTGTGGAAATGTGTGCATGCTCATTTAATTCTCTGATCTTACCATATACTCCATCATCCAGAGGCACCTGGGTTAACAGAATAGCCTTTTGAAGACTCAGTTTCAGTGCCAACAAGGTGGCAATAGCTTGCAGGGCTAGGACAATGTTCTGCAAGAGGCTGTGTATGCTTTAAATCAGTGTCCACAGTATGGTGTCATTTCTCCCATAGCCAGGACTCATGGGTCCAGGAATCAAGATGTGGAAAGGGGAGTGGCACGACTTACTATCATCCCTCATGATACACTAGAAAAAAATTTGCTCCCTGTCCCTGCAGACTTAAACTCTTCTGGTCTACAGGTCTTAGTTCCATAAGGAGGAGTGCTTTCACCAAGACTCACAGCAACAATTCCATTGAACTGGAAGTTAAGACTATCACCTGGTCACTTTGAGCTTCAGATGCCTCTGAATCAACAGACAATGAAGGGGATTGCTGTACTGGCTGGGGTGACTGATCCTTATTTTCAAGGGTAAATAGGGCTGCAACTACAGAATGGAAATAAATAGGAGTTTCTCTGAAATACAGGAGGTCCTCTAGGATGTCTCTTAGTTCTACCATGCCCTGTGATTAAAGTCAATGCAACAACCCAATCCAGGCAAGTCTACCAATGGCCCAGAAACTTCAGAAATAAATATTTGGGTCTCCCCACCAGGCAAAGAACCATGACCAGCTGAGGTATTTACTTAAAGTAAAGGGAACATGGAATGAGTAATAGAAGAAAGTAGTGATAAATATGAACTACCGTGTGACCAGTTACAGAAATGAGGACTGTAATGATATGAATATTTCTTCCATGTTTTCCTATGGATATGTTTATATTTGTGCATAAAGGAAATATCTTCATTGGCTTCCCTATCTTATTCTCTTATCATATGACTTAAGTTGTATTGTTCCTGTTACAGTAGTTAAGTTATAAGATATTAAGTTTAAGAGTGAATGTTACCCAAGGACTTGAACCTTCTTCTGGAGAGATTTCATGCATTACCAGTTTTACACAGAACAGTTAAGTATTCTTAGTTGAAAAATGAGTCTGTTTTTATGTTCTATTTACAGATTAATTATAGTTTAAGGTGATATGTATAGCTGCCAAGTTGACAAGGGGTGAATTGTGACAATTAGACTCACGTGTCAACTTGGTTGGTGATGGTGCCCGATTGTCTGGTCGAACAAACACTGGCCAAACCATTTTTGTGAGGACATTTCATGGACTTAAATCATCAGTCAGTTGACTGCATCTGTGGCTGTTTACATCTGTGATCAACTAAGGAGAGTGTCTCCTGCAATGAGAAAATCCAATCAGCTGGACTTAACCCAATCAGTTGAAGACTTTTAAGGGAAAAGTGATGACTTTAACAGTCAGAATATCTTTCATCTGTACTTCAACCAACCAGCCTCTCCTGGGGAATTCATTGAAGGGCTTCATCATTGTTGCCAGCTCACAACTTGACCTATGGAATCCGTGCTCGTGCATCCCCACAGTTGCATAAGACACTTTTACAAAATTCAATCTTTACAGATAACTCCTGTTGGTTTCCTTTCCCTAGAAAAGCCTGACTACTACATACAGAGACATATACAGCCTATAAATAGAGATTACACTATATTTCAGTTATTTGAAGGCTGTTTTAAAATTTATGACAAACTGGATCACAAGAAAGAAATTCAATAAATCAAAAGAAGACAAAGCAGACAACCACAATCTTTTATCACAATGCAGTAGGCCCAGAAATTATAACACAAATATAAATGAAAAATACAAAAAAATTAGATAAAATCATATATAATTTTTAAAATCAATTTACTAGTAATATAATTAATATAGCCATAGACTATTATAAATATAAATTTTTTTTAAATCATTATAAGGTATAGTTAAAATTATTTATACCCTAATTAGAAAATCAAATGAGATCAATGATCATAGAAGAACTAGAAAACCTAAGAGATAATTATCTCTAAAATAATATTTGGAACCTTACAACTTCACTGGTAAATTCACACAAATATTTAAAAGTAGATAATTCCCACTCCTTACAATTTCTTCCAGAATATACATTGGATTAAATGTATCTATTTACTGTGTTATAAAAAAATAGAAAATTGAGCAGAGAGAAAAATTGTAGAATAAAACATCAATCATATGTTGAAATGCCAAATAAAATACTACATAAGTTATTAAAAGTTAGTCCACCTCAGCCAAATGGGCTTTCACCTGGAATTGCAAAATTTTTTATAATACTAATAGACCTTAGATGAAAAACTATATGATCATCTAAAAGATCCTCAAAAGTTTCTTATTAAAATAGCCATAGGTGAGCACTCCATTAAAAATGATGTCAAATACTAACTTAAATGAAAAAAGAACTGTGCATTTAATTGACAAGCATTAGAGGAATTTCCAATAATACAAATTCTAAAAAGTTTAATAATAAAGATAACTCCTGTCCTAATTACTCTTTAAGCTCATTCTATCCAATGCAATAAGACAAGAAATGGAAATAGTAAGGATTTTGAAATCAAGACTGGTATTATGTTTAAGATTGCTTTTCTACCTAGAAAAAGCTAAGCAAATATGTTAAAATGCAAGTAGGTTTAAAAGGTAAGTTTACTAAGTTAATGGACAGAAAAACTAAAATGACAAATCCAAAATGCATTTAATAAACTAGAAATAATAATTGACAAGGTACAATTAAGAAAATCATTAAAACCAGAAATTGAATAATAAAACAACAAATATGTGAACCATATATAGGGAAAACAATCACATTTTGCTAAGAAATATAAAATCAGGTTTGACTAGATGAAGCAGTATAAAAATTTCTGATTGTGCAATAAGTATTACGAATATGGCAATAGCTCAAGTTTAATATAATTACAATTAAAATCCTCATTAAATCAGTTTGAGCTTGATAAAATTGCATTTTAGAAAATGATTATGTAAAACAAATAGAAGAATTTTGAAAATGAAAAGACATAAGGGAAATGTGAATCAAATTAGAGTCCCTTGAAATCATCCACGTAGCTCATAAAAGGAATGTAGTAAAAGCTTATGATTAAAATGGACCCTGGCAAGCAGACAAAACAATGCTCTAGACCTTCTCTAAATTCATCCATTTTGTAGCAACTTGGTTTACTTCAGGGAAATGTTGGTTGCTTAGATAGATGCATTTACAAAACAGTATACAGTAGCAGAACCAGGTTCAGAATTTTATTGCTCCTTAGAGAGATTTTAAGAGATTTCTGTGCATAGAAATGAAAATTTAAGGCAAACATAACTGACAGCTTTAAAATGAAAAGAAATGTTATATTCCTTTACGAAGGAAGGGAAACTACTTTTTTCTTTGTAAGTTATTTTTAAAAAATAGTTTTTTAATGTTTTGTCATAAATTGAATATGATCTTAACGTTATTTATTATTTGAACTAAGCTTAACACAAATTTTCACAAAGTGTCTAAAATTTCAATTATTTTCTTTTATAAACTCTATCCACTCTATAAGTCCCGTAGATACATATATGATTGAGGAATAACCAAGTTAATCCACTCCAAGGAGAAAAACAGATGATTATATGGACTTTACTGCACTCCAGAGAAGAGTATACAGCATCAATGGACTACCGTTTCTCCCTTCATTCTGAGAAATGGTTATTTCATAAACATGCATTCAAATTAATACTTTGATTTATCAAATAGATTATTTTAATTTGAAAAACTAAAATAGGGCTTCAAGGCTGATGTCCATATCAATTGAGTTTCCTGGTAATTCCTCACAGCCATTTTCAGATTTGACTTATTGCTCCTGTGTAATGCTGAGATGAAGCTCATAGAATCTTCAAGTATGTTTGAATTTTTTGTTTTACATATTTCTAACCCTTATACCGTAGTACTCTTTATTTTATCTTCACCTTCTACACTCATATGCATTTGCATCAACTATATCTTCTTCCTCATTTGTGCTTTTAGTTGTGTATGTCACCATCTTAATCCTCTTTAGTGCTTTTATTTCTAAATCCCACCTTATCGGGCACTAATATCACCATTTACCATTTGCATTTTCTTTCGGTTTTCAATTACTTAATGTCTCTTTGTCCATCCTTTTTAATTTCAACGTTATTTTTTCTATGTGTATTCCTTGGAAACAATATATATCTGACCTTTGCTATTCCAGTCAGTATCTGTTTTTAATGGATGGCTTCAATATCTTCACATTACAAATAGTATCTTCTGATTTTATTAATTACTTACTTTAGATTTTCTTTTCTCTTTCACCTACATTTTTGCTGATTATTATATTGATTTCATTCTAGATTTCTCCAAATTTTTAAACGTTTTTGTATTTTCCTTTCTGTTCATTATTGTACTACCCATCACTTTCTTACATAATCACAGCAGATTCTATTATTATTTGTAAACCAGATGCCAACTATTTCTCTCACCAAAATTCATTGCCTCTTTGACCATGATGCTTCTATTCCCATCTTCTTTTGTTTTCCTCCAACACCCCATAGATTAGAACATTTGAAATAAGTCGTCCACATCTCTTCTCTTTTCCCCCCAATTTTTTTTCTCTCCCCATGATAACTCAGACCCTTCAAATATTTTTATTTCCTTCCTTCCCAACCTCAAACTGCTAGGTTTTGCAGGGGCAGTTTGTATTTATTATCCTCTTTCACACAGAATTTATCTTCTGTTTAAGAGATCTTATTTAGCACTTATGTTGCTTACTCCTAGATAATCTACCCTTATTCATTATATTCCTATCTCTGTATTGATGTCTTTATCTCTATGTCAATATACATTGCTCACTAATTTTTTATTTTGAGGTTTCTGTTCATTTGCTCTTTAGTTAGGTTTTTTCTGACCTCAGATGGTGATGGCAGCATTCCCTGTTAGCCCATGGGAACTTCTTCCCTCCTTCCTTCCAAGCACATGGCAGGACCTACACTTCCCACCTCCTTGCAACTCACTGGGACACTAACAGTGGTCCAGCCAATGAGCTTTTAAGCAGAAGTCCATGTGCCTTTTGTGTCTGTTATAAGAGCCTTAGGTTTTGTTTTTTTTCTCAAGTGCACTAATTTAAGTCTCAGCAATGATCATACACTGATTTGACTCATACTAATTCTTTAAACCACAGGTAATATTTCTAAATTCCTGAAAGCATTGTCTGTGATGATTTGATCTTTTCAAGTGAATGTATTAATTCAGGTATCCAGATAACTCTGACATTCTATTTCATTGGACTATATCCATGTGTTTCAAACTGATCCTTCTCTCTCTGTTAGATGTCTCAGATGGGCAGCTGTTTTTCCAAAACAAACAAGTTTATATCTCATTATTGGAATATACTGAATATTCTAAATGGTAGAAATCTTATATAAATCTGTAAGTGCTGAAAGGTAAAGTAGCATTCATGGACCCTGCTGCAACCCAAACAACAAGTATCTATAAAAATCCGTGAGATCTTCAGTTCCCCTCACAGTCTCATGGCTTAAGGGGAAAGGGAGGTTCACCCCACTGTCTGATTCTTCTCTCAGTTTTCTGGAAATCTGAGACAACTGCTGCTCCTAAACAACTCATACTGTCCTCACAGTAAAGAATTCACATAAGTAAAGTTTTCTTGTGATCTGCTGCCTTTCGGGCCCCTCCCTGATCTCTGCTACTACTGCCCAGGTCACTGCTTGTCTCAAAGAGTTCCCCAAACCAGGATTCTAGGCAAGACCTCAACAGAGCCAGAGACTTCCTACATACAAAGTTGCCTGGCAGTCTAATGAAAGCAAGAAGCTTGAAGTTGAGTGTAGCGGGAGCAAAATCAAGGCAATCAATTCCAGAATTCTCTTCCCCCAGTGGCTTTCAACCTTTTAGCTGTTTCTTTCTGTAGTCATCACCATTTTTCTAAATAAAATACTGAAAACGTGTAGGCTTGCATCAACTTTTAGCAGAATCCTGTTAAGTAGTTGTTTGAATTTTCTTAGTCTACCATCATCATCACTCCCAAATTCCCCTCCTACAGCACTCCAATATTGTTTTATTATACTGTTTGGTTAAATAATCAGTCAATTTTTATATCATTATGGACTTGTAAACCTTGTTTATTTACTCCAAAGGCAAGCAGTTTGTATTTGCAGAGAAAATATCTGCTTTTTAGATTTTTTGTATGTTCTATGTATTATCAGTAATTTCTTCAAATGTTCCAAGATAGCTGTCAAATCCTGGCAAGGATTTTCCAAAATACCCATATCATAAGAAAATTTCTGGCAGTTCTTCCACGCTGCCCTCCAACCATCTGCTCTAATATGACTGACTACTGCTGTCTGCGTCTGAAACATAGTTGTCACCCAGAATTATCCTTCCCCCTTCTCCTGAGTTAGGCAGCCTTTTCCCTGGGTAACATGCCTTTCTTTTGGTAGGATTATCACTTTCTTTTTCTTCCGTACATTCTCTAGAAAATTCTTAAGGAAGATCACATGAGAGCTAAATTTTTGACTTCTTATATTTTGAAACAGTTTTGTCTCTTCTCATACCTGATGGAGAGTTTGAGTGATTATCATACTGCAAGATGAAAATCACCTCTTCTTAAACTATTAGAGGTATTTTTCAATGATTTCTAGTACCTGTATTAGAATTAAAAGATGGGTGACATCTTGATATTCTACAATTTTTAAGGGACTGGTTCTCTCCTCTTCCTCACACGACCCTTTAAATGTTTTAGGATTGTCTCTTTAGTTCTAGTGTGCTGAAATTTCACAAAGATGTGCCTTGGTGTGAATACATTCTTCATTTTCTTCATTTTACTGGCTGTTCAGAGGAAACTTTGTCTGGAAGTTTATGTCTTTCATGTCTGTGGAATTTTCATAAATTATTTATTTAATATTGTTTCCTTCAATTTTGCTACTCCCTTTTCACTACAGTTCTTAAGATTTGCACATTATTCACTTTCTTTACCACTTCCTGAATGGTCAATTTGGTGGATGTTAGAGGAGGCTTAAGGAGAAGGCTTAAGCTGTAGAATCAATAACTCTGATTATGGTTAGTGATCATGTTAGAAAATCAGGGAAAAAACCAAAGCACAGAAATAGCAAACCATCAATGAGACTTCAGAAGATAATTGTACCATTGCAGATGAATTAAACTTATTTTGAGCTTGAATAATATAAATCAGAATAAAAATGTCTACATATTATCATAATTAGGCCTTATGGGAATAATAATAATAATTATCATAAAGGACACTTATTTTGCACAGGTAAGATGCTGAATTCCTTAAATGTATCATTTATTTGTATTCATATAGCTATTTTAAAGATGAGAACCTAGAAAAGAAAGTGTTTGGAGAATTGATGCATATCCACGTGTAGTAAGCAAGGGAGCTGGAACTTCCACTGAGTCTGATAGAGTAAAATGGGGTACCCCGCACATCCCTGCCTCTCAGGTTTCCATGTTCATGGTAGTTCTGGAAAAGAAAGCCCTGTCTTTCTGTCATCTGGGGTTACCCTGATGAGTAAAGTACTATTTCACACATTACTACATAACAGAAGAAAAGCAATCTGATGATTTTTTTTAAGCTTGTGCTGGTCATGAAATATAATGTAAAATGAAGTAGACTTCAAAAAGAGATGATTAAAGGAATTAAGTTGAGTGGCTTGGTGACTCCCCATCAGTCTGAACTTTCAGACAGGAAATGTGAAAAACTATATTTTTGCACACCAAGCTGATATTCCTTCTTTTCTCTCTTCCTCCATTCTAGCACATTTTCCTGGAATGCATATGTGCATATTATGAGGGTGGTGAAATGAATCAGATAATGAATTCCACCCCCAAAGAACTTAAAAGGCTAATAAGCACTAACTCTTGTTGGGAGGGTTCAGAGAAAGTATGTAGAGCTGGAAATGGGGAAGAGTGAGCTGTTCTGTAAGCTTAACAGAAATATACAAACCATGAAGACAGAAAAAAGGAAAACGATTGGAAAGAAGATTGGACTCAGCTGCTAGAAATTCCAGGATGAAAAGCAAGGAATTTTGACCTCTTCAATGAGTCAGTAGTCTACAAACTCTTTTTTGACCAAATATTTTCTATCAGTAAAAACATTAAAATAAGTATAAAATCAATAGCAAAATAAAATTTTAGAAATCAGTAAAAAAAAAAAAGAAGTAGAGTATACATACTGTGTTTACATGTGCACATACATACAGATAAATAGATAGATGGTTATAGATATATATATGTAACCATCTTAGCTAATATATCAAGGTAAATATTCACTTAAGGGTCATCAATAAAATTAGTGGTTACAAATCCATATTCTTCTTGATCATTTTTTAAGTATTGGCAACTTCTTATTGCCAAGTGACCACAAATGAAATGAACTTCACTTAACCTGGCACAAATAAACTGTGTATACAGCAGTACACTGTAAGCAAAAGAAAGAATAGAAGCTTCACTGGGTCCCCCGTTCAACTTCATCAAGGTAGTTCTTGCATCATATATGACATATGAACTGCTGATTCTTACACCAATTCATTTATTACAATATAATGAAGATTTATTTCTTACTTTTAGGTAAAAATCTAAGTTCTAGTATTTCTCCTTGAATCTCAGTGTAGCATCTTGCAAATATCAGGAATACACATGCCCCCACTTTGGGGATGGCTTCTATAGGCAGAAAGGAGCCAGCGAAGAATCTTATACAGAAAGCATAACCCAAGCTATGATTACAGGAGGATAAGCTACTAGCAGTGTCCAAAGACCATTGGTGAGACTATGAGAGCACTGCTGGAAAGAGTTTTTAAACAACTTTTAGAATTGCATTCAGTAATGTTGCAACCAAATCCTGTGATGGTTTTAATATATGAAGAGATTTCATATGTCCAAAATCATCTCATTTTCATCACTGATATTTCTACTTATCCCAAGTTTTCCCATTCTGATAAAAAAAAATGTCCTTTGAGGGACCACAACTCACATTTTTGACAATGAGGTGAATGATAACATGATCTCAAATCAACTTGTATCTTATGATGATTTTTACAGATATGTGTTATGAACAAGTGATAAGTTTTTACTTAAACTATTTTTATTAGCTAGCTATCAAGATTAGTTATTTTTAATTGTCAAAGGAATCTGTGTGTTGTCAACACATCCAATTAAAAGAAAGTGATTTATAAGACTATTTATGTTTCCTATCCCTTATAATTCAATCAAAATCATATGAATTGCAATGAACAGAATAGCTGATGAAATGGAGCTCACAGCAGAAGTTCTTAAACATTAGAATCATCAAAATTTCCCAAAGTTTCTGATTCAGTAAGTCTGAGATGGGGTTCAAAATTCTCTTTTAAAAACTTGTTTAAAACAAGTTTCTTGGTAATAATGCTGCTGCTGGCCCAACAATCTCACTGGACTTTATTAACAAGAGTTCTGGAGTTGAGTTCATTCAAGGTTGGTCAATTCAGTAACAAAACTGCTTCATTGAGGTTCCATGTACTTTCCATCTTTCCTTTCTTCCATATTCATGGCCTTCCCCTCATGGCCACATAATGGCTGCTGTAGCTCCATGCATCATGTGTTTATACCATCAAATACAAAAAAAGATTTCCTTAAAGCCTTGAACCAGACTTCTCCTTAACCTCCCATTGCCCAGAGTTTTTTCAATGTTTTTTGCTCTAGTTCTGAAGGAAACTGGAAAAGGAGAATCTGGAGTCAGCACTGCTATTAAGTGGCTTTATGCAACATTTGGCACAACACCTCTAAATAGGTCTAAGAAATTTGACTGCAATAGTTTACCATAGCTAAGTAAAGACTGTAGCCAACAAGAAGAGTAGAGTGCTATCGCACAGGATGGACTACATAATGTGTGGGGTCCAGCGCAAAACTGCAATGCAGGCCTCTTGTTAAAATTTTATTAAGGATTTCAAGACAACAGAGCATTAAACCAAGTGCTGGGCCTCTGCACACAGGCCCTGTGGCCTGCATGAATCATACATGCAGAAAGTGGTCATGCTGCTACCCCTCTTAGCTCCCAACGTGCCTCTGAAAACTCCAGATTCTGCTCATTTTCCTACGTATGTTTTTCTCATTGCTCTTACCCCAGTAAGCAGGGGACGGAGCATCACAGAAATTTTCTAAACAAAGAAGCTTCTCTTTTTGTACATTATCTTGATCTCTATTGTGTGGAAGCCAGTGCAAGTGACTTCGGTTTAAATAGCAATATTTTCCCCTCTCCCTGCATATGGACACATAGATGAATAAATAGCTGGATGGAGTGAATGACTCAGCAAGTAGAGATGTTGTCAGTTTGAGATAACAGGGTCTGTGGGTAGAAGGTAAAGATTTTGGACCTAGGATCAAAAAGAAAGAAAAAAAAAGGAACTTGGATTTATCTGCATTTGAAACGTGAATATCAATGAGGGTCATCCGTTATTCTGAGAGTTACACAACAGACTTTCAAAAGTTAAAGTACTCCGCCTCCAAGCCAAGTTCAATGCAAGAGCAAATTTTATCAGTCTGGTGCCCTTGTAACATCAAAGGAATATCACTCTGTTCCTCTTTGTGGTACCTAGAAACAGGGCACCGTTTGGCTTTGTAGGGAAGATGAAATGCTGCTCTGATAAATCACCTGCCAATTGAATCGAAGTGGACGGCTAATGCAGCTAAATTGAGAGGGAGGAGGCCCTGAAAGGGGGAAGATGGGAGAAGAGGGATTTGGCAACCACACAAATAATTCTATCTTAGTAACTCATTGTTTGCTTTAGACAAAGGATGAAGTCTGAAGTGCACTTTCTTTTGCTTACACTTCTTACTTCAACCAGATCTCTCGGAAATGTAGTTTTCATTAATTATAATTTCCACAAATAAATGAATTTACTTGAAACAGTATAGCTCCTCTATACCACACCAGTTTTCCACTCTCTGTCTTTGAAGAGTCAATGAAACCACCCTATTTGGGTGCATCTATTATTACCTAACTGTACTGAACAAAACATTTGCTCTATGTTCTGAATACTTATGATGTTTCTGAAGTGAATTATGATGAAATTAATTAAATAACTTCTTGACCCTAACACATTGTAAAAAACAGATTTCCAATCATTTTGACCAAGTGAATATACTTTCATTTCAAATACGGCAAATTATATCTGTTAAAGTTTCTCTGGAGAAAGTCGGTTTGCTGTGTGCAGCTCCAAATTGGTGCCAGTTGAATTAAAACAGAAGTCATTGTATCTGCCATGTAGGAAAGTCAGCACTCCCTGGACAACCAGTGTAACTGGAGAAACTGTCAGTTGATCAATCTGGCTAGGTTTAACATCCACAAACAACTGTTTGGATTTGCTTTTTCTGTCCCTGGTGACAAGGAAACATGAGGTTAAAAATTGATTGCCTTTTCCTGTACAAGCTCATGAAAGCATGCTATAATTGTGAATAAATACCAATGTCATCATTTCCAAAACTTATTTCAGTGCTGGATATTATAGCTTGGGTCACTCTAAAATATTCAAAGGGGATAAAATCCAGGGTATGTTATGAAAGCTTGCAATCTTGCAAATGTAAAACTGGGAGACGTTTTAAGGTAGATGACAAGTTAATGTTATCCCAAGGGCAGAGTTCAATGCCAGTACATAGAGCATTCTTTGGAATTAATGCTGTACCTTGTGATGTGAGGATTTAAGAGATGCTGTGCATCGTGGATATCAATTATTTACCATGTTTGTTGAGAAAATTACTTCAAGCTGAGGTCAATCACTGCCTCCACAGCTCCCGAAGGCCAACAGTTGAGCCTACATTATGCTTACATGATAGTACACTTCTAAGAAGTAGTGTTGTATGGTGGTGCAACGGTGACCCACCTGCCATTCCAGAGACCCGGTGCCTGCCCATGTAAGAAAAAAAAAAAGTAATGCTGTAACTATTTCATAGATAATAATGGAAATTAGGCCTGGAAAGCTAGATCAATCAAATTATTGAGCTTAATTTTTACCCTATAAGTAATACCATGAAAGGGAAGAGAATTATGTTTTATTTTTATTGAGAGTGGAGTTTTTGGAAGATATCTTTCAGTGGTTCTCATGTTTTGTTTTGTTTTGTTTTGTTTTGTTTTGTTTTGTTTTGTTTTGTTTTGTTTTCGATGAAATGCCATTGAAGAAACATTCATTGAATGTCTATTGTAGAAAAGAGAATCACATTGAGTGTATAGAAATAAATTAATTTATTCCTGTCCCTTAAAGGCTTTAGAAACTAAGCAGGGATGGAAACATAAAAGAAAATCATAATAAAAGACAAAGAATAAGAAGTACACTAAATATGAAGCTAAGTAAATTTTAAAAACTGAGAGATGATTCACACCAGGACCGAATGGGAGGGAAAAAACAAAAATTATGGTGAATTTGCACAATCTGATTTGGACTCAAGGCAGAGATCAAAATTAGGAAAAATACACATATAAGTTTTGAAAAAGTCTACCAAAGATGATTTAGAGGAATTATAAATTATAATTGAGGGAGAACATTACTGTAGTTAAAAGTGATTCTATAAGCTTAAGCTATTGACAGAAAATTAAGTATAGAAATATTAGTTAACCGACTGATACAGTGGTTTCAAATTTCCAAATTAAAGTAAAGAAAATATACACACATGTCCACACACATTATGGGCATTTAAATCTAAACCACTTCCTAACCATAAAAAGTAAATAAATGCATTTACACATGCACTTACAAGCTGGTATGATATATAATGTAAAAAGCTTTATCTTAAGCAAGTCACAGCCTCTAGTATCTTACAGGCTTTTCTTTATACTAAACTTCTGGACTTCTTCAAAGTTTATGAAAGGGCCAATGTATCTGTTGAGAGAATTGCTTGTTTCATATTCCGTAAACTTGAATTGGATTTAATCACCACTTCATATATAACACATCCGTATCCCCTTCACCCCCCCACCACACTCACACGCGCACACACACACACACACACACACTCTAAATTTAATTAAAATAACTGAAATGAAACTAGAGATAATTTGTTTTTTAAATAGACTGCCACATGCTCCATTTACATAAAACCCATTAGTTTGCATTAAATACAAATTAGCTGCTGATATGAATTAAATCACATATAAATAGTTCAGAATAGCCGCAGAACCAGGCGTTTTAATTAATATAACTGTTAACCAGATTTATTTAGAAGGTAATCAAGACACTTACTCATTTATTCATCAGTACAATAGGCCAGGCAACAGTGGCTGTCCTAGAACACTGCATCATTTCTGTAGAAATACAAATCCAGAAGAAACATTGATTAGAATCTCTAACTTCAAAGTATGCAAATTATCAAAACATGACAGTTAGGGAATTACGGCATCTTGGTGAAAAAATGCAAAGTTCCCTCTAATAATCTAAATAATTAACTCATATTTAAATGGTTTACTGATCACTTGATTTATTAGGTTTTTTCCCCCTCCCATTCTTAGTCATGGTTTAATTTAAAGCAAGTTTTTAAATATATGAAATAGTTTTCCTTTGTTACCATTCTTATTTCGACCATTTCATGCATGACTTATAAAATAGAAAGTTTTGGTTGCTTTACTAGAAAAAGGATGGGTGGAGGACTTAAGTATTTCACAGTTAATAATAACTTTCTAGGCTAATTCGAATTCAGAGTTTAGAAAGAGAGTGTGTGTTGGCCCAGACTCTTTTTGTTACAAATAATTGAACCTCAAAGCGACTTACTACAGTGTAGATTCGCATATATAGGTGTGCATAAATGAAAACCCATGTGTTATCTTCGGTCACAATTGGATTTAGCGCTCGAATGATGTCCTTGGAGGGGCACGTACGGCTGTCTCCAGGTCTGAGCAATGCCTTTTTCTACAGCTTCCGTTCTCTGGCAGACTCCACTTTTTAAGTGGAAAGATGACTGCCAGCGGTTACAGGCTTAATACCAATCTGTCAGCATCCCAACACTTTCTCAGTAATTGAATGAATGCCTCCCAAGTAAAGTTTTATCTGCCTAGATCATGTACACTTTTGCCTATGATAATCACTGTGGAAAAGAGAACAGAACACTCTAACTGGCCTGAGTTGTGAAAAGGGTCATTCCTACATGAATCATATTAATTCCTATGAGAGAGAAGGTGTGAAATGTTTTGATAAAGTAGAAAGTTTGGGTCACGTTAATAGAAAAAGGACGGATGGAGGAGTGTTGACGATGTGAATGCAGAAAGGAAAAGCTATCCATTGCAGTATTGCAGTCCTTGCTTTGGTGCTAAACTGTCAGTCTTCTTCAGTCACCTCATTTAGGCACTGATTTATCAATCAGTAAAAAATCCAAAGTATGCAGTCAATATTCATGTGCAAAAATCCCTGATGCAAGCAACCACAGAAGTTGTAAAGGGCAGCCATGGATATTCAGCAAGTAAAGTACCAATATAGAAAGGGCTTCATGAGCCTTAAATCATGCTGTTGTGCGTAACATGTTAAAATATGAATGCTACATTATGTACGCGATTCCTACTGAAGGTTAGGGGTGATTAATGACACAGGTTTAATTGAGTGTAACAAAAAGTCCTGGGTATTTGTAAAAGAAAAATACCATTTAGGTCATAATATTCACTTCTGAACAACAACAACAACAAAAAAAAACAGCGTCACATTCTAGCTGAAAAACACAAAGAATTGCTTAGATTTTTGCCCACTTCATTAACACTACTTTATCCCATTGTATCTGTGTCTCACAATCCTAGCTGTTATACAATGTGTGATAAATGTTGCGACTTAAAAGCACAATGCTCTTAACCTTTAATGAGCCATGGATTTCTTTGGTAATTTTACAAGGTCTGTAGATCCCATGAATCTCTCCTCAAAGTATTTTTTTAATTAAAAAACAATTATAGACTAAAAGGGAAATAAAAAATATCAAATAGTTATCAAAATGTTTGATATTGCAATATAGCAATATATGTTGCTCTATTAAACATTTAATAAAAAGCAGTATCATTGGAATATAATAGTTGATTTTGAAATTCTACAACAACTCTAATATGGTATGTAAAGATCTAGTGTTTCGCCTGGATAATATGTCACAAGAACTATTAATACTCATGTGGTTTGTGGCCTGTAGTCACAATTGAAAGAAATGTAAATTTCATTTCAAGGTTGCTGAAAATAAAAATGAAAATTTTCCCATCCTCATCCATGGACTTCAGCCAGAGGACATTTGGTGATGACTTTAGAAAAAGAGCTTCAAAATCACTGTAATAAGGCATCTTACCCATCAGATCTTGGACCCTTATTGTAGTTTTCTTATTCACCTCTAGTTAATTTCCTGCCTTATTTTCATAGGAGCAATTCCAAATTTTATTACCCATTTCTATCCCAGTCTTTCTTTTGCATGACTAACTTCACCTCTTATATTACTTAGAAAAAGAAAGCAACTGGCCAATAGATTTTTTTCCTTTATACCCTATGCCAGTTTAACTCTATTATGTACTCCAGAGAAGTCATGTCTTAATCCTGATCTAGGCTTGTGGGGGCAGCTATTTCTTTTCATCCTGATTCAATATCTTAGGGTGGAAACTTTTGAATTAATTATCTCCATGGCAATGTGCCATACCCAATTGCGGGTGTGACTTTTTGATTAGATGGAAATGTGACTTCATCCCTTCAAGGTGGGTCTTAATTAGTTTACTACAGTCTTTAAAAGGGGAAACATTTTGGAGAAACCTCAGAAATGACAGAGCCGATGGAGATTCTTGGAGAACAATTGCTTCAGAACTGATAAAGCCAACATGAGACCCAGTCCTTTGGAAATGTAGGACCCGGCAGACATCGCCAAGTGCCTTCCCTTGAGATGCTAAGGAAGCCAGAACCCAGAGTTGTGTCCCAGAGGAACTAAGTGAAGGTCCACAGATGCCATGTGAGGAAGCCCCACAGGAAGCAGAGGTTGAAAGCAATGGCGCCCAGGAGCAAGAGACCAGCAGAAGACTTCCGAGCTCACAGAAGTGTTCCTGATTGCATCAGCCTTTCTTGAGTAAAGGTAACCTCCTACTGGTGCCTTACTTTGGATATTTTCTCAGCACTAGAACTGTAGACTTATAACTTATTAAATCCCCTTTGTAAAAACTTTTCCTTTCTGGTATATTGCATTCTGGCAGCCTAACAAACTAATACATACACTAAAATATTTTTGAGTCTTTTTCATTTTACCTTTTTACTTAGAGTCCTACAGATTACAGAAAACCTATCCCTGCCAGTTAATTGGGGCCTTATTGATAGAAACCAAAGAGTAAAAAGAAAAGAAACCATTCTAGCAGTCCTAAGGCCTCTCAAGGAAAGAAAGATGCTATTAAGGATAAATGGAAATGCTAGTTTTCTGTTCCTTGCTTGAAACCCAGGTGGCAAGTGTGCAGAGCCTTACCTTCTCCCATTAAAGGTAATATATGTTACCCCTAGGTGTGGAGCTGTGATAATTTATGCAAAGATAGAAGATGAGAACTATGGCAGAGTCCACTCTAATAAGCACCATACAGATGAAAAAAGAAGAAAGGATATGGTGGGATCTCATAAAGGAGCTGGGGCTCTATCTCTCAACATCAAGCTTTTCTTAGGGAGTTCTACCATATGGCACAGTCTAACCCAGGAGTATTTCTCCCTGCCTCATGTCTCTATGAGCAACATTATCCCAAATGGTCAAAGGAGGCTTATTTTCTCTTTTCTTTCCCTCTTTGTTTTTGTTTTTGTTTTTTTAAAGTATAGTGTTTATTTCATCATGAAAGAGAATGGATTTGCTTTATAAGCATTTCTTCTGAGATAAGTATTCCCCAAGCAAAAAGCCTAGGCTCCTTTGTGACCTTTCTTTCCCCTGTAGTAGAAAGGAATTGAACAAGGTGGTTCCATGTTCTGGATAATGATTTCAACCTGACCACATGGGTTTTTTATGACCTGATTTCTCTGATCCTAAACACAGAGACTTTTAAGAAGTTCTCATAATTTGTAAAACTTCTGGCCAAAGATGACTCTTATGAATAATGGGTTTTGCTGAAGAAATTAGTCACAGAGAAAAGTTTAACCAATTAGGAGAATTTGCTTTAACTTCTGTTCAAAGATCTATTGCACTTAAGTATTTGACTCTAGTACAGAAAAGAGATTATATGAAGGTTTTATCATATTTGTGTAGAAACACCGAGTAATAAATCTCATGCTTATTTAATTCAAGTTGACACCACCTGTTAGCCTTTGGATACTTGAGGTTTAGCCTTTTCACAAGCGAGCGTTCACTGGTCACTACTCCAGAGTTCCACAGTTATGGTGGCTCATATATTCTCTACCTTTGCTTCTGCTGCTCCTGTCTCTATCTAATAACCTCATCTACCTCCTTTTTTTTTTCTATTTCATGGGTCTTGCTTACTTATAGCTCTATCATCTTCCAGATTTTAATGTCTTCTGGCTTCTAGTTACATGGATCCTGCTGGTTCCTGCCTCTATCTAATAACCTTATCTACCTCCTTTTTTTTTCTATTTCATGGGTCTTGCTTACTTATAGCTCTATCATCTTCCAGATTTTAATGTCTTCTGGCTTCTAGTTACATGGATCCTGCTGGTTCATGGCTTCAGTGTACTTTCTATTTTTACTATAGCTCTCAACTTGTGTGTCACTCCACCATTGCCAGTTGTTACTTCTGTCTTTATATTGACATTCAGACATGCTAAGAAATGTTGTGTTCGGTCAGTCACACTTAATTTAAGAAGTGCTTGCTTGTTAGAACCCCAGAGTCAGACTTTCTCATAAACTTCTGCCCTAAGATGGTGTTGGAATCAAATCCTCATCAGATCATCAATTGCCAGAGTGGTGGGGTAATGTGGCACAAAGCTTGGCAACCAGAGCATAAGAAGCTTTGAGAAGAGAAGAAGTAGGGAGGCAGGCCCTGGATATGTCTACCTTCCCTCTTGCTTGGCCAGACAAAGGATGCTTTGCCTTCCCAAAGCTAACATTTTTCCCCTATGCTTAACTTTAAGGAGTTTGTCTTCACAGCATTCATTTTCTATTGAAATTTAAAAGGCTGAATTTCCAGATGGATTCCTTACATGGCCTCTTCTAAGGACACACATCACTTGCTCTGCTGTTTTCACATTGGTTCTTTTAATATTGATATTGAGCCACCCTGATAAGAAAATGTAGGAGCTTTGGATACTGATCAGATTAAGAATAAAATTGGCAATTTGTTTTGATTGTTGGTTTGTGTATGTTTTTCATCTCAAACAGTTATTCTTATCTTACATCAAGTTCCCCTAAATATTTCACCTTGATGTTGTGCTGCTGGGTGTTCAGAGAATATGTATAGACTGAAACCCAGTAGAACTGACAGCTATGTCTTCGTCATCATTTTTCTCTCCCATCTAGTATTGCATCTGATACCTGGAATAAATATTCGATGAATGAAACTAAGTTTAAGCAAAATGAATTAGGATGGAAATCTCTGGCAGTAAAACAACACAGCCAAATGCAAATAACTTGACTGCCTGAAGTTTAGGATTATCCAACTAAGTAAGATATCCATTTAGTTATATATCTTTGCCTTGCCAGAGATGGAATTGCATATTCACCTGTCCATACAGGTGTGTGTTTGCATATATTTTGGTGAAAATATCATAAGCCTTTGCACATTCATCTAAACCATCTCAACTATCCATGAAAAGTACAATGGAAATAAAATTGGTATAAAAATGGAAGCATTATTTTCTAACACTGAAGTAAATTCTACTTGTAAATTTTAGTTTTAGACACAAATGAGGGAAATTTAATTATAGATCTATTTATATGCATACATATATAAAAATGAAAGGATTAGACATACTAAAGGACATGGAAATAAGCTGGGTGTAGGAAAATAAATGAGTTGATTCTTTTTTATCCTCACATAATGCTAGAGTACCAGTTTTCAATGTGTGTAAGCATTAGTTAGCTGGGCATTGTATCAATAAGGAGATAGACACAGGAGGCAGAGCTGAGAAAACTCAATCTCTTCACAGCCAACTGACCTTATAAGTCAGAAGGAAATTGGTCCAGTTACATAAAACATTGGCAGAGCATGTAATAACTGAAGTGGCACTAATACTGAAATACAGCAAATGCTCCAAGTCCTTTTAATATCGAAAAGAGATCAAGCTTCCAGATGTTTCCACTGATTCATAAATAATTGACTACTGTTACAGTTACATTGCATCATAATGAAGTTAGAATATGTAGATAACATTAGTTGGGGTAGTATGAAAACGTTCAACCAATACTCAAGAAAAATTTTAAATTAGCTTAAAAATAGTTTTTCTAATAATACTCATAACACAATTTTACACCAATTTATCTTTCTGGTCAATATGGTATTTAGATAGCAAAGCTTTTCAAGTCATAATGTTAAATAAGTGCAAAACTGCAAATCAGACCTTATAGATTGGCTCTGCACATTGCAATTCATACTGAAAATGTTTGTCCTGTTAGCAATACCTATAAAACCTACTATAATATGTCCCTCTATCTCAATCTGAGGTTCACATTTATTTACTGGGTGCTTTCCTTTTTTAAAACCTGACTGTTTTCAAAAGGTCTCTGGAGACAACAAACATTTTTCAATGAACTACTTGCTGTTGCCTTCTTTTTTTTTTTAATTTGTACTTCACCAAACATCTCTGCCCTAGTATATAACTATCACACCTCTGACCAAACCCACTTCTCTGGGAAAAACCTTAATTAGCATTTTGATATTTTTTTAGTAAATACAGTAAAGATTGATAGTGTTGACTAGATGGCTATTTTTTATTGGGTGTTAAGGAAAACCTTCATTATTGTGGAGGTATTTAAGCTGCCATGTGAATGATAAAATGAACCATATAAGAATAAGGAGGAAGCAAGCAGAGGGGCCCAAAACAAGAGTAAGTTTGGCAAGGTTGAGGAACAGACAGGAAATCAGTGTGGCTTGAAAGTACTGGGGAAGTGTCATAGTGGAGGGAAATTGGAATGGGGCATGAAATAGGAGACCACAAAGAGTATGGAAAAACAGGTAAGACATCTGAAATGCACTGTATATATGATGGGGGGAAAATTAAATTTTAAGCAGAGGGATGATATGAAATCATTTATGTTTTGAAAAGATCATTTTGGCTGCTGAGTGGAGAATGAAGTGTCTGTGCAAAAGCAGAAGGTGAGGCAACTAGATACCAAACTATAGAAATTCAAGGTAGAGTTGAAGATTACTTGGACTAATAAGATATGAAAACGGAGAGAATCAGATGGATTTGGGTTTTGTATAGGATGGTGCCAACCAGATTTACTGATGGATTAAATGTAGGTGAAAGAGAAAAAGAGTGACTAAAGATGGCTAAATATAATATTTGACTGGAGCAAATGACAGGATAATGATAGTCTTTTCCAACACAGGAAAAACCTAGATAAACACTATGTTGGTTTGAAAGGATTTATGTACCCTAGAAAAGCCAGGTTTTAATCCTAATCAGTTTTATGGGAGCAATGGTTTCTTCTAATCCCCACTCAGCACTAGAGCTTGGAAGCTTGATTATATTATCTCCACAGAGACATGACTCAATCAACTGTGAATATTGAATTTGTTTAAATGGAGACGGGTCTCCACCCATTCTAAGTGGCTCTTGCTTAGTTTATTGGAATCTTATAAAAGAGGAAGTAGTTTGGAGAAAGCTTCTGAACCACCACAGAACCACAAAGCAGAGTCCAACAACCAGTGACTTTTGTAGATGAAGCAATAAAATGCCTCCTGAGGAGCTTCATGAAATAAAAGGACTGGAGAGGAAGCCAGCAGATGCTGCCATGTTCACCATATGCTCTTCCAGCTGAGAGAGAAACCCTGAACATCATCAACCTTCTTGAACCAAGGTATCTTTTCCTGGATGCCTTAGATTAGACATTCCTATAGACTTGTTTAAAGTGGGACATTTTCTCGCCTAGAACTGTAAACTAGCAACTTATTAAATTCCCTTTTTAAAAGCCACTCCATTTCTGGTATATTGCATTCTGGAAGCTAGCAAACTAAAGAAAACACAAACCAGGAGATCATTAAGACTAGAATCAGAAGCCTTTTTCAGAATGCTGAATAACAAGTTACAGGTGAATGCTCTACTTTCAATAAACTCTTCACTATCCAGCATTACATTCTGAATCCTTTCAATGAACACTCTATTCTATTCACACATATTCTCCCAGTTCTTATTTGTACATATTAGTCAGATCCTGAAGTTCCAGAAGCTATCAGTCTATTTCCTTTCATAGCAATAAGTATAACTCTCAGTATGGCTGTGCTATAGTATCTGACCCTGGTTATTTTCTTGAAGACAATGAGGAGTGAAAGGGCAAGTCCTGAGGATAATAAGGATCACCTTGTGTTTTCATTTGCAACTGCTGGAATGTGATATGCCCAAACTGGAATGACTTTCAGAAAGGGGAATTTAATAAGTTACCAGTTTACAGTTCTATGCTATAAAAATATCTAAACCAAGACATTTAGGGAAAGATATGTCAATTCAAGGAAGGCCAATGGGTCAGGAACACCTCTGTCAGCTGGGTAGTCACATGGCTGGCATCTGCTGGGTCCTCACTCCTGGGCTCTCTTGCTCTCAGCCTCTGTTCCTGTGGCGGTTCTTCACTTTGCTTCTCCAGAGCTGGGTTTCATCTCTTGGCTTCCCATGGCTTTCTCCAGGTTCTGGCTTGCTTAACATCTCATGGTGGCATCTGCTGGACACCAAGCATCTCCAAACATCTGGGTCTTTGTTTTCCAGTTGTTGGCATCTGTGTCAGCTCTGCTCTGAAGTTCCTGTTGATTTTCTCATTTCTCAGGTTTCTCAAAAATGTTTCCTTTTTGAAAAACTCTGGTAAACTAATGAAGACCCACCTGGAATGGACGGAGTCACACCTCCATCTAATCAAAAGGTACATATGAGGTTTTGGGAAGATAGTGGAATAGAAGAGGTTGAGTTCAACCCTGTTCCAAAGAACAGGTAGAGAAGTGACAAGAGAGGGATTCCAGGGCATAAGTGACCTTGGAGGGTCTTCTATACCTCATAGGGAGGCCCAAGTTGAAAAGGCAGAACAATTGAGATGCAGAGAACCGGAGACTGTTCATTTAGTACAAACAGCCTAATGGACCCTTTTCCAAACAGAGGCCTGGAGCCCTCAGGAGTGCATGGACAAGGGGACGGGAACAAGGAAGTAAGCCAAGCTGAGCTCCTTGAAAGCACTACCCTCACACACACCAACCCTTCCTCCACTCCTGCCTTATGATTCACTCCACACCCCACACAACAGAACCCTGTCACCCTCCCCCCACCATGCTCCAAGCACACTGGTCTTGACACCCCTCCCTGCATGTCCTCACCCTGCACCTTCACCCCACCCATGCACACAAGCACAAGCCCAACCTACATCCTCCATGCAAGCGCACAATCTCACCCTGCCCTTCCCAAGATCCGTGCACCATATCCAGCCCCTCAACCCCCATCTCTCCTTCCCTGCCCCAATAGGTGGGCACCTGCGCAGGCACTCACCTTCACACCTGCAACCAGCCCATGCAGACACAATCCCATCCCGCTTCCCTTGAACTTTGTGCATAGGCACACCAGGGGCCTGCACTCCAGACCCACACACAAACACAGACACATCCTCCCTGCTGGCACCCACTTATCTATGTACTGATCTCTTGACCCCTACACCCCATGCCCCTATCTTGCATATGTGCACACCCTTACCCTACTCTTTGCACAAATGCACTTCTCCCACACCTGGCAATTTCTCTCATGTACATCTGTGTCACATGGCCCTGCCCTGCACAGATATGCACCCCTGCCCAACACTCCTGCACCAGCACACCTGTACCAGGGTCCCACCCGCCCAACACACACCCTTGACACACATCCCGCAACTCCCAAGACCTTTGCCCTGCCCCTACACAATTGCACATCTGCATCCTGACACCCCCCCAGACCCTTATATTTTGCAAAGACACACCCACACCCTGCCCTCCCTGTGCCCAACTTCTGTACCTAGTACTCCACCCTGACACCCACAACCCATATACTTCATGCACTCCCCCTTATCCCACCCACATACCAGCCTCAGCACATCCACTGAATCCCCCCATCTCCTCCCCCATGCTGCACCCTGTTTCTGTGCTCCAGGTCCTGCCTAAGCTGCATCTCCCCTTCATACTTCCCCACATACCACATCTCCACCACTCTATTATCCATGCCCCATGCTCACAGGCATCATGGTAACATACCTGTCCTGTGCATATACCTACACTGCAACCTGTCACCACGCTGTTGTGCCCCGCCCCACACTTCCATCTCCTGCTCCACACCTGCCCTGCAAATACAAAGCTTTAGACTTCTAAAGTAAATCAACCTCCAAAATAACCCTTTCAAGATATTTACATACCAAAAGACAACAGAAGATCACTAAACATATGAAGATGCAGACAGATACAGTCCAGTTGAATGACTTAATTAAAACACTGGAGGAGCCATAGACTGCAAAGCAGCTAATCAAAAATGTTCATATAATTCTGCTAAACATAATCAGTGGGATGGTTAATGACATAAAGGAGATCAAGAAAACACTAAAGAGCATAAAGAAGAATTTGAAAGAATAAATAGAAAAATGGCAGATATCACAGAGATTAAAGATGCTGTAGGCCAAATAAAAAAATACACTAGAGACACACCACAGCAGATTTAAAGAGGCAGAAGAAAGAATAAGCGAACTAGAGGACAGGACAACTGATTTTGAATGCATAAAAGAGCAAATGACAAAAAAGATAAAGAAATTTGAATTGTACCTCAGGGAAATGATGGACAAAACAAAGCACACAAATATAAGAATCATCGGTGTCCCAGAAGGAGAAGAAAAGAGTAAAGGGCTAGGAAGGTTAGTGGAGAATATAATGGGGGAAAACCTCCCAACCTTTATAAAAGACATAAATTTTCAAATCAAAGAACCCAAACAAACTCTAAATAGAATAAATTCAAATAAGCCTTCCTTAAGACACATACTAATCAGTCTGTCAAACATTAAAGAGAAGCAGAAATTCCTGAAACTGACAAGAAGAAAACAATTTACTACATACAAGGGAAACCACGTAAGACTGAGTTTGGATTACACAACTCACACTATGAAAGTGAGAAAGCAGTGGTTTGACATATTTAAGATCTCAAAAGAGAAAAACTTCCAGCCAAGAATTCTGTAACCAGCCAAATTGTCCTTCAAAACTGGAGAGATTAAAATTTTCACAGACAAATAAAGGCTAAGAGACTATGTCAGAAAGAGACTGGCCTTATAAGAGACACTAAAAGAAGTACTGCGAGCTGGAAAAAAAAAAAACACAGGTGAGGGAGGTCTGGAGGAGGGTACAGAATTGTAAGAGTACCAGTATGGGTAACTTAAAGGATAAAAAGAGAAAGAGGGAAAAGAATATATAGCTCTGACAAACAAAATCTAAAGGAAAAGATGGTTGATTCAAGAAATGTCTTTGCAGTTATAACTTTGAATATTAATGGACTAAACTCACCAATTAAAAGACACAGGTTGGCAGACTGAATTAAAAAATATAACCCAACTATGTGCTGCTTAATAGAGATTCATCTTTAATGCAAGGATACAAATAGATTGAAAGTGAAAAGATGGAAACAGATGTTACACACAAGCTGTAATCAAACAAAAGCAGAAGTAGCTATACTAATATCATACAAAATAGACTTTAAATGTAAAGACACCATAAGAGACAAAGAAGGACACTACATATTAATAAAAGGGACAATTGAGCATGAAGAAATAATAATCAGAAATATCTATGCCTCCAATAAAACAGTTCCAAAGAACATGAGAAAGAAATTGGCAAAAGCAAAGGGAGTTATAGACATTTTGACATAATAGTAGGAGACTTCAATACACCCATCTCCTCTATGGATAGAACAACCACACAGAGGATCAACAAGGAAATAGATAACTTAACAATTTGATAAATGAATTAGACATAACCGACATATACAGGTCATTACACCCCAAAACACGAGGTTATGCACTCTTCTCTAGTGCTCATGGAACATTCTCCAGTATAGTATATGCTGGGGCACAGAATAGAACTTTATAAATTTTAAAACACTGAAATTATTCAAAGCACTTTCTCTGATCACAATGCATTTAAGCTGGCAATCAATAAGCACCAAAGAATGAAAGCTTTCACAAATATATGGAGATTAAATATCATACTCTTAAACAACCAATGGGTCAAAGAAGAAATTGCTAGAGAAATCAGTAGCTATCTGGAGATGAATGAAAATGAGAATACAATATATTAGAACATATGGGAAGCAGCAAAGGCTGTTCTGAGGAGGAAATGTATTGCCCTAAAAGCCTATATTAAAAAAAGGAGAGAATGGTGCAATGGTGGCTGAATCGCAGAATTCTTATCTGCCATGCCAGAAACTGGGTTCAATGCCCGGAGCCTGCCCAGACCGAAAAAAAAATAAAATGAGAAGAGCAAAAATGGAGGATTTAACTGCTCACCTGGAGGAACTCAAGAAAGAATAACAAATTAACCCAAAAGGAAATAGAAGAAGAGAAATGACAAAGATTAAAGCAGAGATAAATGAATGGGGGGACGAAAGAACAATACAAAGAATCAACAAAACCAAAAGTTGGTTCTTTGAGAAAATCGATAAAATTGATGGGCCACTAGCCATGCTGACAAAAAATATAAGAGAGAGAGGATGCAAATAAACATAATCAGAAGTGAGAAATGAGATGGGGATCATTACCACAGACCCTGAAGAGATTAAAAAAAATCCTAAGAGGATGCTCTGAACATTATCCTCCACAAAACAGACCTTAGATGAAATGGACAAATTTCTGGAAACATATGAACAAATTACTCATATGGACTCAAGAAGAAATAGAAGGTCTCAACAAACCAATCACGAGTAAAGAGATTCAATTAGTCATCAAAAATCTTCTTACAAAGAACAGCCCAGGGCTAGATGGCTTCACCACGGTACTTTATCAAGCATTCCAAAAAGAACTAAAGCAAATCTTGCTCAAACTTTTCAAAAAATTGAGGAAAAAGGAACACTACTTAATTCATTTTTATGAAGCTATCATCACCTTAATATCAAAACTTGGTAAAGATGCAACAAGGAAGGAAAACTACAGACCAATCTCCCTAATGAATACAGAAGCAAAAATTTGCAACATAATATTAGAAAATGGAATCCAACAGCATGTGAAAAGAATTGTACACCACAACCAAGTAAGATTTATACCAAGAATGCAAGAATGGTCCAACACAAGAAAATCATTTAATGTCAGCATATTAACAAATTGAAAAAGAAAAATCATGTGATCATCTCAATTAATACTGAAAAATCATTAGACAAATTTCAACATCATTTTCTGATAAAAACACTTCAAAAAGTAGGAGTCAAAGGTAACTTCCTTAATATGATAAAGGGCATATATGAGAAACTCACAGCCAGCATCATACTCAATGATGAGAGAATACAACCTTTCTCCCTAAGATCAGGAGCCAGCCAAGGATGCCAACTGTCATCACTATTATTCAACATTGTACTAGAAGTTCTAGCTAGAGCAATTAGGCAGGAAAAAGAAATAAAAGTCATCCAAATTGGAAAGGAAGAAGTAAAACTTTCCTTATTTGTAGATAGCATGATACTGTACTTGGAAAATCATGAGAATTCTACAACAAAGTCACCTGATCTAATAAATAAATTCAGCAAGATGGCAGATTATAAAATTAATGTGTAAAAATTAGTAATGTTTCAATATACAACTAATGACCAAATCGGGGAATCGATTAAGGAAAAAAATTTCATTCAAAATAGTAACTAAAAGAATCAAGCATCTAGGAATGAACTTAACTAAGGATGTAAAGGACTTGCACCCAAACAATTACATTAACATTGCTAAAAGAAATCAAAGACATTCCATACCCATGGATAGGAAGATTAAATACAGTTAAGATGTCAATTTCATCCAAATTGGTCTGTGGATTCAACATAATACCAACAAAAAATCCAACAACCTACTTGAAGACTTGGAAAAGCTAGCTACAAAATTCATCTGGAAAGGAAAGGGTCCCCAAATAGCTAAAAGCATTCTAAAAAAGAACAAAGTGGGAAGATTAACACTCCTTGATTTTAAAACTTAATATAAAGCCACCATGGCCAAAACAGCATGGTACTGGCACAAAGACAGAAGTGTTGACCAACGGAATTTAATCAGGAGCACACAAACAGACCACTAAATCTATGGTAAACTGATCTTTAATAAGACTCCCAAATCCACTGAACTGGAACAAAATAGTCTTTTCAAAAATGGACATGGGAGAACTGGATAACAGTAGCCAAAAGAATGAAAGAGGACCCTTACCTTACACCCTATACAAAAGTTAACTCAAATGGGATCAAACACCTAAATATAAGAACCAGTCTCACAAAGCCCCTAGAGGAAAATGTAGGGAAACATCTTCAAGACCTACTAAAAGGAGGTAGCTTCCTAAACTTTAAACCCAAAGCAAAAGCAACAAAATAAAAAATATATAAATGGAAATTCCTCATAATCAAATGGTTTGTGCCTCAAAAGTCTTTCCCAAAAAGGTGAAGAGGCAGTCAACTCAATGGGAGAAAATATTTGAAAATCACACATTGGACAAAGATTTGACATCCTGCACACATAAAGAAATCATACAACTCAACAGCAAAAGAACAAACAACCCAATTACAAAATGGACTAAAACATTAATAGGCATTTTTATGAAGAGCAAATACAGATGTCTCAAAAACACATGAAGAGATGATCAATCTCATTAGCTATAAGGGAAATGCAGATCAACACTTCAATAAGTTTGCACCTCACCTGTACAAGAATGGCTGCTATTAAACAAACAGGAAACTGCAAATATACAGTATCAAATATCTCTACATTGGATGTAGAGAAATTGGGACATTTATGCACTGCTGGTGAGAATGTATAATGGTACATTCGCTATGTAAGACAGCTTCGCGATTCCTTAGGAAACTGAATATCAAGTTGCTCTATGACCCAGCAATATATTCCTCAGTATATACCCAAAGAGCTGAAAGCAGTGACACAAACAGAAATTTTGACACCAATATTCATGGCTGCACTATTCACAATTGCAAAAAGATAGAAACAATTTAAGTGCCCATCAATAGATGAGTGGATTAACAAAATATGGTTTATATATATGATGGAATATTATGCAATTGTAAAATGAAATGATGTCCTGAAGCACATGACAAGATGGATGAGCTTTAAGGACAAAATGCTCAGTGAAATAAGGCAGACACCAAAGGATAGATACTGTGTGCTTCCACTTTTATGACCATGGTAAAGGTAAAATCAAGAGGCTTATAATAGAGAATATAGGAGACCTAGATATACACTGAAACTTGAGATGGGTGAACATTTAGCTAATGAGACTGAACTTAATTGAGATGGGTGAACAGTTAGCTAATGAGAATGGATAGAATTGAAGGTGGTTCTATGGGTCTACATTATAAAATTACTATATTGAAAGTGAACATGATTGAAAGGGGTTATATAGACTCATGTGTCCCACCTAGTAACTACAAATACAAATAGATTCTTTCATGAACTACTGCAAAGGTATGAATTTTCTATAAAAAAAAAGTGCATAATTTCATGGTATACAGGGGAAAAAATGCTATTGCATGCCATGGGCTATGTTTATCAGGAAAAACATCAACAATACCACAGCAGTATAAGGGGTACAAAGTGGGGGGAGGGATGAGAGTTAGGGAGAGGTTTGGTGAGAATGTGTTTATTGGTTATCTTTCTCTTGGGAACAACGAAATTATCTAAATTGAGAGTGTTGATGAACTGTTGACTTTGGCTATTCTACATAAGGCCCAGTAGAGGGAGGGCTGAAAGATGCACAGATTGAGAAGTAGATTGGCAAACGATAGTGTATACATATGATCAAACGTTGTGCTTCTACAAAAAAGTAATGAAATTATGAGGCATGCAATGATATGAATGAAGCTGTGGGACATGTGATGAGGCAAAATAAGCGAGAAGCAAAAGAGCAAATATTGTATGATCTCATTAAGAAAATACTTATAAGAAAACCGGCACTAGATTGTAAGCTCTTATAGCAGTCACATTCAGTCCAAAGTGGTAATTGTTATTTCTGGATTCTGAGAGGCTGTTTTATATATGTATAGGCTGATATTTAGAAATAGGAATGAAGCTGATAGGGTCAAGATTAAGGTAATTCAGAATTCAGGAGTAAGGAAGTTAAAGCTTCACCTACTCTTTGAGACAAAAGAAGGGTTAATTTTGTTGAGAACCTAAATTTTTTGTAGCACATAATCTAACTCGAACTGTCTGGATAGATCATTTAAACAATCCAAACAGAGGGGACTCAGAATAAGAATGAGAGCTTTTAATCTTGCATAACTTAATGTAATGCCTGGATACATCCCAGAGTATATTAAGCAGATAATCAAAAAGTATTGGCAGGGAGGGCCATGGTGGCTCAGCAAGCAAAGTTCTCGCCTGCCATGCCAGAGACCCGGGTTCAATTCCCGGTGCCTGCCCATGTTAAAAAAAAAAAAAAAAAAAAAAACTATTGACAAAGTCCCTTGAGGGATGGGAGAAAAAATATGGAACTATTAAACTTTACCACTAGGGAAACCCTGGATACTGTATCAAACATTAGGGACACCTGAATCAATAAGCCAAGCCCATAATCTTGAGACTTGCTCTTCTGTAGCTTATGTAGGTAGTGGAGAAGTTTAGCCTACCTATAGGCATGCCTAAGAGTCACCTCCAGAGGACCTCTTTTGTTGCTCAGATATGGCCTTACTTTCTCTAAGCTTAACTCTGCAAGTGAAACCATTACCCTCCCTCCTATGTGGGGCATGCCATGCAAGGGTTAGAGTCTCCCTGGCAATGTGGGAGATGACCCCTAGAGATGAGCCCGGCCCTGGCACCTTGGGACCAACAATGCCATCCTGACCAAAAGGGGTAAAAGAAGTGTAACAAATAAGGTATCAGTGGTTGAGAGAGTTCAAACAGAGTCAAGAGGCTACTATGGAGGTCATTCTTATGCAAGCTTCAGTTAGACATTGCTACCTCTCATAATCTGCCAAACCCCCAACCCAAACCATTCCTGCTAATTGTAAAGAATACCTAGGGCATTATATAAGATTCTACAAAGGTCCCATCCTCTAGGGTAACTTTCCAGGAACCTGCAACCACCAGATGGGTCCCTGGAGCAGATAAGCCTTGAAATGCAGAGAAGCCAGTCTCTCCAGAACATCAGATAATTACATCCCCTATTTCATACTTTCAACAGCCCCTTCCAACATGAAAAACACCCCTACAGAGTGGGAGAAAGATCAAAGATGATGATGGAGTTATACAGAGCAGGTAGGGTATAGATATAACAAATATGAGTGCTGAGTCATTATGTTGATATTTTCTTTACTCTCCAGTACCTTAGAATGGTTAGAAGTAAAAACTTAAAATTGTGGAATTGTAACCCATACCAAACTCTGAAATCTGTTCTACAATTAATTGTTGTGATATTATTTTGAAATTTATTGCTTTTTCTGTATATATATGTTATTTTTCACAAAAAAAAAGAAAAGAAAAGAGGAGTGTAACACAGAAGATAGGATTTAACAGTCTGACTGCTGAATCATTATGTTGATATCTCTTTTAGTCTCCATTGTCCTGGAGCAGCTAGAAGAAAACCAAAAAAATCATGGAACTGAACGCATACCAAACTTTAAAATCTGTTCTCTAACTACTTGTTAAAATGTACTTGGAAATTTATTGCTTTTATATATATATGTACGTTATATTTCACAGTGAAAAAGAAAACATTCTAAAAACTGTGACGATAATCTAATCAAGAGTTTCCAACCTACAACATTGAACCAAGATTAAAAGAAATTGCTGCTCCTACAAGATTGGGTCAGGGTTAAAACATATCTATTCTGGGGTGCATAATACTTTCAAACCAGCACATCTTCTTGCAAGGTGTCTGCCTTAACTGAGGTTATTACATCATATTCAGGAAAAAGAAGTCTGCTTCTCCAGGGATGCAGGCAAGAAGTGCTTGCTTCTGCCAACCCAGAAGTCCAAGAAGATACGAAAGGATATATGAGAAGTTTCTGGTACATAGACCAAAATTATGGACAGGAGAGTATATTGGGACTTAGAACAAGACTACCTATTCAACTTGTGGAGATGCAGCTGAGAGCCATCTGCTCTGCTGTATTTATTTAAATTTTTAATTTGTACATGTGAATTTTAATATAAATAAGAATAATTTCTCTCTGTATATAAGACTATGTTTAGAGTGGTGCAAGTTTTTCTAATTTAAAAATATGCAGATATATTTCTGTCAGAAGCTTAAAAAAATAAAGCTTAAATTTGTTTTTATGGCTAAGGAAACACCCATGCACACACATACACACCAGCAAGTTAACTACCATCTTTACTAATAAATGGAAAACTGTAGGTATTAAAAAATAAATAAAGCACAAGACAATTATATTTTCTTGTGAAATTATATATTTCAAAGATTCCATCCTGGATATCTTTGCTGCACTGACTGTAGCATAAGATAAGATATTTCTTTCTTTAAAGAAATATGAACTGCAGAATCTTCCACAAATATATGTGATGGAAAATGTGTTTCTGTGATAAACATTGGTTATTCCCCCACCGCAATATTTCAAACAACTCTAAAAATTTAAATGTACGTTTAAATCAATCAAAGTTGATGGCATAAATACTGTGCATGAATATAAAATATTACTTCTACTTCCCAGAATATAATATGTGTCTGTACATATGTTGTATTGAATAATAAACTATTAAATCTACATTTTACAAATAAAATATCAAGAAATGAATAGATGTATGTGGGAAGAAAATTTGAAAAAGTAGAATACTAGTTACAGATCATGCAAAGGTCGTGAAAGACACTCTGAACTCTCTTTTTAGACAATCTTTTCAAAATGTTCAGGTAGTCAATTCGACTTTTGAAACCAAACATGTTGGACACCCCCCCCATAAGAACAAAGAATGAAGAAAATCTTTATTACAAACTTCTGATAAAGTAGAGTTTGACTCCTAAAAGCTAAAAATATATATATAATGTGAGACAAAAGTGGAGAAGGGAGAGTGAACAAGTTCCGAAGTCAACAGAATTTTGTTAAGTCATAACAAAATTGAGCAAAGTCTATTACATACAATAAATTTAAGATGTACCTGGATTTTATCAATAAAATCTCAAATGATTGGTTTTAAAGATTACTAATTAGCAATCATGGAAAATGTTAAAGCAAATGCAATGATATATATTGTAAATAGTGTTGTTTATAAAGGACAATATAACCTGAAAATGCAGTCCAAGACTAACCTAAAAATAGACATATCTGTTGACTTGGGGAAAGGTTATCAAGTTCTGACATGCTCAAGTTGCTGTAAAGCAAGCTCACTTTATGTGCACCCCTTGGTGCAGCCAAAATATGATCATACTGGGAGAGGTGGGCACTCAGCTGTACTAATGTTTCAGTTTGATGACTATAAGGGAAATGTGCCATATATCTTTCATCTGGGTTACTCTGGATATGAAACAATATTCTACGTTCTTGTTTCTGTTCAACTTCCAAAGAGTTGGAAAATAAGCACAACTCTTTACTTTTAGAAAATTTTAATAACTTGTGTTAAAGGTGCCCAAGGTGGTAATTTATCATGTCGCAGCAAACAGATGTGCCAAAATCTGAAACTGGGAGATTGTGGACTGTGTTTAATAAAATCTGAACATGTTTATAAAACCAACCTTAACATGAGATAAAGTAACGTTGAAAATCCTTATGTAGCTTTTGTATACAAAAAAAGTATACTTTTCATAGACTTCTTGCTAATTACAGTTAAATTATTAATTTACATCCTTTTAATTTTTAAAGAACCTATGTTAGGCTGATTATAACTCACAGACAAAGTAACAATCATAATTAATTTATGCTATATTCTAAATTGATAAACTTCCTATCCTTCATGTTCTATTCCATTCAGATGTCTCATACTAAATTTACTGCTAGCTCACACTCAAAAAGAAAATTTTCAGACATTTTCCAAGCAGTCACAACTCACATTTTTATGATGAATTAAGTACTTTGCATGAAGGTAGTTACATAAACATTATATGCCAACTTTAGCCCACATTCCTCTATGTGAATTAGTATATTAGAATAGTAAACTCATTGTTTTTGAACAATTGAAAGTTCTGTAAAATGTATTTTAATATATTAGAGGTATCTAAAATAGAATGTTGATTAAATATTCCACGTGAAAGATGAGAAATCCAAATCCACCTTTGGCCTTAGATGGTGTTGACTCCTCTTTCCCTAGTGTATTGCTTCCTGGTTCAGGTTTTCATTCCATACATAGTTGATGTGACTCTTTCTCACCAAATACCAATATTAGGGGAAGCTATAATTTCCTCACAGATCTATATTTTTAGACAAGTGAGTAAGAGCACAAAATTCCCTTAAAAATGTTTAAGCAATGGAAATGGAAACCAAGAAGGTCAAGGTCAAATGTTAAATTACTGGTGCTATACCAGCTATTAATCAGTAATTCTGGCTTCCAGAAAGAACCCATCCTTGTCAATAAGCTCATTATCCTCCAAAGTTTTTCATTATACCCAAATCTCCTTACCCCTTGGCATGTATTGAATGGATCATACTGTTTTAGCTGGATGTGTCATATAGCCTGTTGCTAAATTATTGCGTGATCTGGTTAGACATCAGCACCAACTCCTGTCATTAGAAAATGGAATGAAAGGGCACATCGTTTCGAAAAGAAATATCACCTGAGAGTTCCTTTGTGTTTTTTTTTTCCTAGTCTTTCTTTTTTATTCCCTTTCTGTATATTCCAATAATTCAGAACTACAGGGGCATAATTATGTCAAAGTAATTTCTTTTCATGCTTCCTGCATGCCATCATTCACACCAAACCCTGAAATACATTTTTTAGCTAATCTGTATGGGTTGATTTTTGAGCAGAGGAGAAATTAATGAGGAGACAATCAAGATATTGTGATCTTACTTTGATCATCAGACTACCAAATATTTCTGATTCCCTGCAAGAATTCCAATTCAGTTGGTCTTTCACTACTCGCTATTAAACACATTATCTACAAACCGTACTGCTGTAGATGCTGGAATAGTGCCCATTTCCTGTGGTTTCTGCTCAAAAAAAAAGAATCCTATCTCCCATAGTGGAAAGTACAATGGTTTATTCAGGGCAGATTCTAATTCTTTTTCTTCAGCAGTATATTTGAGGAAAAAATCCTATTATTAGAACAATCAGGGGTAGTACAGAAAAACTCAAGCCCTCTTAAATGAGACTATCGGTCCTTTTCTGTTTTTTTTTCCTTTCCATGTTGCTCCATAATCTGCAGTATTTATTCCTCTATGAAACCTGCTGGAATGCACTTTAACCCTCCTAGATATGGACAACCCTCTTTCCTATATAAAATTCTACTCTGTGAATCAAACTTAGACTTCCTACCTCCTTCCCATCCTTTCTTCATTTTCATTTACAGTGGTGATCAGTTTGCATTCTTTTTAAGTAGAATTTTACACTTTTCCTTGCCACTCATATGCAGATTTTCAAAAGCATTTTAATTTTACTTAATCTGAACTCAAATACAAAGCTGACTGAGAAAACAAGAATCCACTCCCTAGTAATGAATGACATGATGAATGAAGTCAGCATTCTTCATGAAAGATTGAATATATTGAGCCCTCACTATGAACCAATCAATTAGGCATCTTCACGTACAATTTCACTTAATCCTAACATCACAAATATGGGAGCAGGATCATTATACATATGTGATCATTTCAGAGAGGCTAAAGACTTTGTCTGGAATGATAGGGTAATAAATTGGTAGAATTAGGATTTGAGCTTAATCTTCCAAATCAATCCTATGGTCTTATATTCAACAGCTGAGCTTCTTATTAGGCAGAGTAGTTTCAAGCAGATAATTCTTACTTGTTACATTCCAAAGACCTTCACCTAGTCTGTACACCTCGTCCATATCCAAAGCTTCTCCAACACATAAGAACCCCAGAATGCTGTGTTTTAAAGCCTATAGATAGAAACTCTGTCACCACACTTTCAGTTACTTCACTCGCACATTAGCATTATTGAAGTACCCTGATGAGCAAATCTGGCTTCATAAAAATGACATCGTAGTTACACTTGCTTGGTTGTTGAACAGCAGTTACAGTGTAATTAGTGCCACTTAATGGAAAGCGTTATTGGAGTGCATATCGTTATTAATCAAACTCCAATATAAACCTGGCTATAGTGATAATGAGTGCAATTATGGGCTGATGAACTGTTAAACTTGGAAACTGACCCTAACCGAATTTTCTTTCTTCGAAAAAGTAATAAAACTCAAAGGGCTGAAAAACACTTTATTTCCCTGGACTCGCTTGCCGCAAAAACAACCTGGGAGATATTTTCTCATGCTCCATGTTTTTATAATTTCATGCACACTGAAGCTTGTAAAGTGATGCGAGGATTGGAAAATGTGACCCTAAAGATAGGGTCAACTCTAATCTGATCCTGACAAGATTTGATCCAACCCAGACTCATTACCTACCAGACAAGGTGGAATTTTATCCAGCTACTTTACAGGGTTGCACACATGCAAAAATCAAACGCTTTCTGAAAAAGACCATTGAGACTGAATTAGCCAGCAGACAAATTTAGGTACAGGATAACAACTTGTTCCCTTAAAAGTATTTGAAGAAATCCCAATGGATATATAAGATGACCATCTGGTCCCAGGTACGGCTTCTCTAAATCCTGCAATGGCTATTTGGCAAATTTTTAATGGTATCTGCATTTCTTAGTGTTAGAAAGCATGTTTAGAGCTGAAATAATGCTTGACATTTTTAAAACATAGTTTATTACCTTACCTTGTTTTAGCTCCACATATCTTTCCACTTAAACTCCTTTATAAATGGAACAGCCTCACTTTGTCCCAGTAGTGATTAGAATGTATTCTCACTATCAAGACTTCCTAATATTTTTTACAGGTGCATGAGCTAGTTGTCTCACATCTCCTGATCTCTGAGGAAGTACATTCCCCCAGTGAACTGGGGGCTTACATTTTATATATGCTTTCTGGACTTTAAATTGTATCCAGTTAAGAAATACCATAAAGATAATTGGAACAAATGCCCTGGATTTGCTAAACTCAGACACCCTAGTGCTATGTCCAGCAGTGTTCACCTTGACAGATGTGAACTGGGTTTAAAACACCTAAAAAGCACAGAAGACAAACGAACAAAGAGAAAAGAGAGGTTAAAGCTTGAAAATAATTGCACAATTTATTGAGGATGAGGGTGAAAACAATCCCCCTAAAATGGAAGCACAAATAGAAAAGGAACCTTGAGAGTTACTTCACTGATAGCTGAATAATTAATTCAAAACTCTGTATCATGCATTCACAGGGCTGTCTGTGATTTGGCACTAGCCTCATGCTTCAGTCCTTTTTCCCACGCCAATGTAAATGCATAGTATTGGATTGATAAATACGTCTTATGTTATTCTTCTCTTGGCTCATTATCACAAAGTATTATAAATGTCTTTTCAACAATATTCTTGAATTAGGTGTGTTCCTGTAATCTTGAAGGTTCTCACGGGGAGAGGCGTGATTAAGGCAGAACCACCAGGGGAGAAAGTTCAGCTCAATTTCTCTGATTCAGTATCCTTTTAACAACTCTTACTATGCCTCAACATAATCAATAGTTCCAAATGCATTCACCAATAATTTCCTCTATCCAGTAGGCACAAGTAAGCACCATTTTCTTACTAGATAAAGAAACAGATGAAAAGTCTTTTAGAGACGAAAATGTTAGCTAAATTACCACTATCACAACGTATTTATTTTTTCCATCATGTTTCAAAATGTGATGTTTTCCATGTTCTGCATTGAGTTAATTTGACTCTCAGGTTATTCTTGGACAAAATCCTTCCATTCACTTAAGGCACATTCATTTAATATATTTAATATTCATACATAAATTATGCAGTTAGTAGACTATATTTTAAAAACAAGTGAGCTATTACAGTTTTATATTTGTCTTTCCGGCCCTTAGAAACGCCATAGAATTATCTATACGTTCTTTATTGTCAAATCTTAAATATTTAAATTGCAGCATAACTTTCTAATTGTGCCTTTCTAGTCACTCATACCACGTTTTAGATAATTTTTTAAACTTTTTTTAGAAACTGCGGCCATTTTCTTTTTACTAAAAGTTTGCATAATAATTGCCATGCTGAAAAATAACGTTATAAAACAGGATCTAGGCATTTATGAAGGCCATCAAAAGTCCCTTATTTTTTGTGAAACTCCAACTCTAGAATATCTTCACAGGAAGATACATCCAGATGAGATTTCCCTTATCTGAAATGACATATGTGCCAAATAAATATATTTTTCTAATAGCAATAACACCTTCAAATATATGGTTAAAATTTCTTATTGTCCCCTGAACAATACATACTTGTGCTTAATTTCCCCAAAACTTGGTTGAGTGAATGATATAACCTTTTGGTAAGAGATACAGTAAAATGAAGCTGCTATAAATTATCCAGAAAAAATTAGGTGGCCAAAGATGAAAATTACAGCTGAAAGCAACAGTTCAGTTGACACATTGTGTTTGAGGACTTAAGTCAGTGACAATTCTTACACTTCATACAACAAACTCACCTTCACATACTTAACAGTATTATTCCAATATATCCCTGCTAACTTTAATTAACTATTCTAGTCTCCCACGTTTGAGGGTTGTTAATTTAGCATGAGATAAACAAGTTTTACAGCACTCTGTTAAAAATACATTCTTAAGTATAAAAATGGATGAAAAGTGGTAGAAATGTATCAAAGAGAAAGTGACAGTATAACATTCCCCAAATTTTAAGTGTCATAGAAAAAGCCTATACATATTAAGAGAAAATAAATAGATCAATGTACTTTGTTATATGAGGTAAAGCTATGACAGCTTGTTCATTTCCTTCCCACAAAGAGGCCCTCTTCTTTACTGAGACTTATAAGAAAGGAAGGTGTGAGCTGATCTCATCTCATCTCTAAATGTATTCAGAACTCAGTACATGCTATTCCAATAAAATGTAGAGTATGCTAAAAGATTCATGTTAATGCTCAAAGGATTAACTGTTTCACCTACTCCCTCAACTAAAATGCATGTGTTTGTGTTATATTCATTTTTCCATCCACCAATATGTGTCACATTTAACAATTGCAATAAATTATCCCATATTCTACTGCAAGGCTGAGCTGTGATTCTATATAAGAAATTTGAAAAGTTATGCCTCAAAAACTTCTTGAACTGTGGAGCAAAATAATGGCTCAGAGCAGAGCCATTATAATGGTCCTTATATTAAGGTCTCCAATTCTAAAAAGATTCTTTCCTTTTCTTTAAGTTGAAGGGGAGGGCTACATGTAGATCAAATTAAGTACGCCAGTCCCAGGAACTAAACAATTTTTAGGATTTATGATTCCTAGTGTGGCCCTTAAGTTCACTGTTAGAGCTACGAAGTTATCTCAAAAATCCTGTGATCCAACCTTGCTCTTGTACAGAAGGGAACACTAAATGAGAGAGAGAGAGAATGAGAGAGAGAGAGAGAGAGAGAGAAGCTAAAGGCAATGTATTGTCTACTTTTGGTTATTGCCAGTTAGGGGTTAGAATCTATTGTTTTCTAGAGGCTGCCTCAGAGTATTTTCCACCATTTTGGAAAATAATCATTTATATTGCATATGAGTTTTTTTCCTTTAAAGTTTTTTCTGTGGGGTCCTTTTGAGTAATGAATTTCTTTGCTGCATTTAAAACTCAGTTTGATATATACACAGTGTACCGTCACAAGGACAAAGCCGGCAGTTTGGTCAAGGGCAGGGGTCCATTGGAAGAATTAAGACTTCAGATTGCTTTAGCAAGTAAACAGCTTACACTTAATCTGTAATGAGCCTTGGCCTCAGTTTCCTCAGCTATAAATTTGGGCTCTGTGTAAGATTATATCTATACGCAGTCTAGTTTGACTCATGTTATTGTTTTTTAAAACTTTCCAAGTCATGGTATGTTAAACATGAAACTCTTTAACAAAAGTAAAAGGAGCTCAATTAGAATTAAAAGTATATTTGTGAAACATTGATCAAAATTATTCTAAACATTAACTATGTTAATTGTATAGTTTTAGTCAAACAATAATTTTTAGAGCAATAAAATTGATCGTTCTCAAATATTTGGCTGACACATCTAGGCATCATGGAGGTATTTTCTTCTTATAAACTGTCCATGGACATTCAGGGGGAAAAATGCACCCCTAAACTTTCAGGGATGTATAGAAAGAAGGCAAATAATGTTGCAAAAACACTTTCACATAAATAAATTTCCAATGCAATGAAACTAACTTCTAAAGTACCTTACCTGTTTCTAAAATATTTTAGATTGTTCTCAGATTAAACCGCTGCCCAGGAAGCTTATGTTATGGATTGAATTGTGACCCCAAAAGGTGTTCAAGTTCTGCCCCTCCTCCTGTGAATGTGATCCCATTTGAAAATAAGATCTTTGAAGATGTTATTAATTTAAATAAGGCCAAGCTGGATTAGGTGGGTCCTAATGCAGTATGACTGGTGTTCTTATAAGAAGGGGAAAATTGGATGCAGACAGAGAGAAGATGGTCATGCGATGGAGGCAATGATTGTCATGGATTGCCAACAAGTCTCCACCAGGACCCTACAGCCTTCAAGGAAGCAAAACTTACCGCCACTTTGGTTTCAGACTTCTAGCCTCCAGGATTGTGAGACATGAAATTCCTATTTTAAATCACCCAATCTGTAGGACTTGGTTACGGCAGTCTTTGGAAATAAAGAGAGCTTATAATGCCACCTAAATTTTCCATTCCTTAGAAGACCATGTGAAATAATTCTTTTAAAAAGAGCGAGATGGAATAATTTTTAATGTTTGTAGTTTTGGTGGGGTTTGTTTATTCCATTAATGATGATATTTCAAGTAAGATTTATATGTTGCATGTCTGTATCACTTACTTTATTTTAAATGATCTTGACTTTTCTACCTATGAGAAATAAGCTGCTAATGTTGCTTTTTTTGTTTGTTTGTTTCAAAATAATTGTCTGAGATAGGTATGAAAAAATCCGTGGTAGCTCACAGTGCCGTTTGTCTTTGATCAATGCAAGCCCTGTTGAGTTGTAAATATACCAGTGCTGTGAGAATCAGATTAAATCATTTGTTGTTTTCCTTATGTTTCAAAATTTCATTGTTCCAATCAATTTGGGAAGTTGTTGCTATTTGATTTAACCCATGTTCTCTTGAATTGTACATTAAAAACTTTTTTTAACTGTTAAACCACCAGCTAAGAATATTATGTCCATTTTTACCTTTTGTAGATTTGAATTTTGAAAAATTTGTTTCAGTTTTCACATGTAAAATGGAATTGCACTACTGGATATACCTGTTTACCTTAAGTGTATATTCCATGTTCACAGAAATTCTAATGCAGACATGCAATAAAATCACTGCTCTGTAATTTCCTTTTCCTAAAATATAAAGCAATCTAACCTTCCTCACATTTTGCTTGTCATGTGAATGCCAGTCTTTTTCAGGGGAAGCTTTTTGTAAAGTCTTTTTGATTTTTAATCAAGCAGTGTTCCTGTGCTTCCCTTATGTTGCATCATGGAATTTAGCATTCAGACTGGAAGATGCCCACCTCACTGATGTGAATCAGTGGTTTGCTTCCATTTGTATCAGTGCACCTGAATCTTAAAAGGTAGCAACTCTGCAATTATAGCTTTTTGACTCCAAGTCTGCCAATCATGCCAATGTGTACCAATCGTAATAGTGACTTTCTGGACCTAAAAGTAAGTGATTATTTTTAATTTTTGTGAAAAATGTACAGTATGTCAACATTTGTATTTCTTTACCCTGATTTTCAGAATAATTTCCAAAAAAATATAAAAACCTCTTGTCTACAAATGTTGTTATTTACTCAATTACCTGGGTAATCATATCTCCACAGGTAAAATGTCAAAGCAGTACTCTCTTTTTAGCATTTTCATCGGTGCATTCACCAGTATTTAATAGTAGAGTTTAACCTACTATGTTTTCAACGAAATGACTGGGGTTGATAATTAATGGTTAATTAAAATACTAATCATCTTTGTAGAATTACAGAAATTAAATTAGTTTTGCAGACTGGAAATTGTAATCACTTTTATTCATTCTAAATTAAATCATTTTTAACTGGTTAAACCCACATAAAATGGCTTTTTACATAAAGCAACAGGAAACCCAAAATGATAGGAAGGGGGAAACAGTAGCAAATAAATTTAAAGTTTTATTATTAATTATGTAGCACATAAATATTACATTAATTTATTAGAAAAAAAAATTCTGTAGTGGGAAGAAAACACTGAACTTAGAAGAAACCAAAACTAAATAAATTCAGATGAAATATTTCCTGGCTTACCCAGAAAACTTTCTAATGAACCATTCATAGCTCATGAACAGAAGTCTTGGTTAGTCCTACTTATATTGTATTGTATCATTAATAAGTCCAACATAGCTTTGACATTTTGAAATAAGCAAAGAACACCATGATGATGTATTTCACTTTTGGAGGTTATCTCACCAAGAATTATCATTTTTATTTTGCCTGTTTTCCCAACCAACCTTTGAGTTGAATTCTGTTATTTTTCAAAAATCATATGAATAATAGCATGACCTGAAAAACCAATTTGCATCCCCAGAACAAAGCGAGCTACTGTAGACATAATCAGCTGATGAGAAAAGACATAATTGTGAAATGAAATTTCAGATCCTTGTTTCAGAGATGTATTCAATCTACAACCCAAAAATCACCAGTAGAAAAGACACTTCTCAGCTAAATTTACTAGAAGACTGAAAAGTTCAAAATGTTGACATCTACAGTTATAATATGTTTCGTATCACCCTAGGATAACTTTTGGAAAGCAACATCCTCAAAATACTTAATGAAGAAACTATCCTTTCCACTCTTATGTCTCATCTTACTTTAATCTTCCCATTTGTCATTTATTCAGTGCTGACTTGTGTATCAAGAAAACAGATGGCATTGAAATGCTTTTGTGGGAACTGGTTAAAGAAGAAATTAATTCCAAATTGGACTGAGAACCCAATATATATATATACATAAATTTTAATTTCTCTTTCTTGATTACTACAGTTGCTTGAGAATACTGTGGTTTCGTAAAAAGAAGCCTGCTAACTAACCCTTTACTTATTCTGCCAAGTACTTTTCTGTGTATACTTGTAATTAAACCCATTCTGGATTCGTGTCAACCTTCCCACATGGCGATCGATAGTAAATTGTAACAAAGGGAAAGAGACAATCTCTGTTGTTAGTAGATTTGTGCCTGTACTTGTACAAATAAGATTAGAAGCAGCATGTAGAGCGAGCTGTGAGTACATGACATTTTCCCAATAACTGTTTTTCATTATTTTGAAGTGTGCATGAAACTCCTGTCACCTTGGATCTTCTCATTTTCTCTCACATGTCACTGAGGATTCAGCTTTGTTGGTAGTTCAGTTCTCTGACACAAAGCAACACCCCTTCCTTGCCCACCATCCCCACTACCCCAAAGATCACTGTTTTCCAAAAGAATTTATCTTTCTGGGAATGAAACAACTGCTTCACAATATGAATATTAAGGGTCAGCATGCATTTACAGACGCATTTGTAATTTCTCAATCACAAAGTAACATCTACTACCAAATTGTTTTAAAACATGAATTCAGAAAAAGACAAAGATACATGTCCATAAAATAAAACTTGATGGCATGCACTGGAAACCTTCTCTCTCTTTACTATTATATTTGTCTTTTATAACTTTTCATGTCACCAAGTATTTATATTATTCGGAGAAAAGTAGTATTCACTGATGGTATTCAAATGTCCCAAGTTTTCATTAGACAAAATGACTGGAATAAATAAAAAAGATTTATTCCTCTTAACACTTCAAAAAAAACAGTAGAAAGCATAATAAAAAAGCTTCACTTTTCAAATGACAGCTATGTTAAAATACACACAAGAACTGCGTGAGGTCAATACTCACATTACAATTATTAGATTGCATAGCTTGCAATTCAAAATCTTTTACTATCTATATTAAATTATCTTGGGTTAAGTGCATAATGTTAACTCCTTGAACTTTCTATTTCATTGCTTTTGTTGGTTTTCCTAAGTCTAAGGCCTTTCACAAGCCTTCGAAGTAGGGAAACTTACATCTTGAATTACAAGGATTTATGCTCTTTGCTCAGTGCCTGGGATTTATATTCATAAATATAAAAGGACATTAGATACATAAATCTCTGTGGATCAAGATGAGAACATATACACAAAAGGGATTCTAATGTACTCTGTATATTTACCAGAAATGTACTGATTAATACAGCTGCATGATTTGAGTTCATATACACATATACAGAGAAAGGTAAAATAGTCATTGCAACATTTCTTTCACTCTTTTTACAAAAATGGGGGGGGGGGAATGCTGTGCCTAAGCAAATGTTTCCATATTTTCCTTTTATCTGTGTACTAGCTTTTAATTACAGACACCATTGTATCACATTCATGGCAAGAGCTGTACTTTAATATTAATGTAAATATGAGGGAATAATGGAACGATATGTGCAATGATTCTGAGTTTATTATTCAGTGAACAGCATTGCTGAAACTAAAACTTATCCAGTAGTTTTCCAACAGGACCAGCTTATTTTTCTTATTTGAAACCACTGAAAACAATTGCTGAACAATTTATTTGGTTCTTTTTCCATAAGAAGGACTGAAAAAAAAACCAACACAATGCCCTTTGTTTTGCTGAATTCTTTTTCATGCTAGCAAAATATAATTCCATTTTCATGTCAAAGCAGTAGTTACTCTTTCCCCTTTTATTCTTCATAGACTTTCAGTTATATCATAATGTTTACAAGACATAATTGCCTTCAACAGAGTATAAAGTGGCTTCAGTGGACATCATAACACACTTTTTGAGTGACTTATGCCATCTCATATCTTCAGTTCTGTAAAATGATTTGGATTGTCCATTCTTTGCAGGGTTGCCAGAAAAAATTCAGATTTCCAGTTAAATTTGAATTTCCGATAAACCATAAATAACTTTAATATGTCTATTTCATCCAACATTTGGGCCATATGTAGACTTTTGAAGGTACTTGTGCATTTGAAATTCAAATGAAACTGGGTGTTCTATACTTTCATTTGCTAAACCTGGAAGCCTTTCCTATCACCTGTAGTTCTTGACGTGAAGAAAGAATTGGAGTTATTAACATGTAGTTTAATTTGGTTTGGTTTGGTTTAATTAATTTCTGGTGCAAAGATATCCAGTGATATCAAAAAAGTCATGCAAAATCAAAAACAAAAAGGACAAACCTGTTTAAATTATTAGAATCTTTTGTTTATATGAAACAAGGGCAGTTTTTATAATAATGTCACTTTTCTACTTGAAAAGGACAGTACCATGTGGGAGAATGGAGAACTCAGGGGACCACTAATGAGATACAGGCCTTTCATTGGTTTGAATATAGCCCTAGGAGGTAGCAACGGAAAGTTTTTGCCATCTGGTACCTGATCAGTGGCTGATGTGAAGCTGTTGATTTTACTATAAAAAAAAAAAATGAAGGCAAATAGCAAGTGTCCTTGAAGAAGAGTAATTTGGCTGCCCACCACACTTCTATAACCTTGACCGATTCATCTCACTTCTCTGTCCCTCAACTTCTCCATCACTCCAAAGGAAAGCAAACAAGTTAGCTAACTGTCCTTGCATTAAAATAACTTTCTCTCTTGTAAGAAAATTTGAATTTAAACATATTTTCGATAGTTACTCGTGCATGTCAACTTAGACTTAGCTACAATTCTTTGATTTGCAATGAATAGGAGGAACCTATTCCAAATATTTTTAAAGAAGTAACAGTTACAACGATTTTTCAAGAACCCAAAGTTGAGTGACAGAAATCATTCAACTCATTATTTGGAGAGACTCTTTAAAAAGCTACTATCCAAGAAATTTGGAAGTATTTATGGCAGTGCTGAGCAGACTCCTTCTTCTCATATTCGTTTTCCAGCTCCTTCCTCATTCTGTTATCTTCGGGGGGGCTTGCGTGTTAGTTGTGGTGAAAAGACCGGCACTGAGTTTAAGTCAGAAGAGCTGAATTCAAGACCCATGCCTGCTACTCCGTGCTGGACAATCCAGAGAAAGACATTTAAACTCTCTGAATCTCTAAAATAAACAGTATAATTCCTGAATCTAATTGTTGCAAGGATAATTTTCTTTTCTCCAAACAGCAAAAAGAAGGCTCTCTTTTAAGGAGTTTGGTTTGGCAATATAAGATAAAGGCCTTAAAGTTTCACTTTCTACTTCAGTCAGGGTAAGAGAGAGAGAGAGAAAAACCTGGGGCAGGGAATGCAGACAGTCATGGAGTGCCTGGTGTGTTCAGAATAGACAGGGTTTGAGAAACAAATTGCCATCGGGGATCAAACTGTCATCAAATATGTACCGGTTCACAGCGGGCGTTGTGTAACATACTAGGGATTTTATACTCTATTTTGTAGACAATGATAAGGCTTTTAAGTAATATAAAATAATGTGTTTCTTTGTTGCAGACCAAAAAAAAAAAAATCCTCTCTAGCTGGGATGAGCAGAAAAAATATCTATTACAGGTTATGGAACATGCACAGAATTAGTGCAGGCATGGAGAACCTATAGTCTAAGCTTCCAGATAAAATACACAGAACCTGGCCTTCCAATACAGTTGTCCTATCTTCTACGATCAGAAAGTGATAGTATCAGAAAGCTGCCAGCATATCTGCCAGATTCAGGACCCCAAATATGGTGAACCTTATTCTTTCAAAATGTCTTCCTTCTCCCTGCCTCTGGACATCCATGAAGTGGGGACCAGCTAACAGGGCCTCCACTAGGAAAATCAAAAGCCCCAGCAACTTGGCTTGACAGAAGAGCCATGAGAACTCCGCCTTATGGTGTTCACATCCACGTTGCAACTCTCACCTGGTGTTGTTGCTTCACAAACATGCTGTAGCAAATTTCAACGGCTGCAAGGGTATCTGGGAAATGGAGTTTTTAAGCTTTCCATCCTCTAAATGGAGAACCGCATGGGGATTGCAATGGTGTTTGTTGAGTTAATCTCTTACATTTTCCAAAGGAAGTATGAAGACAAAAGTGATGTTTAGTGAAACCGGAGAGGGTATCAGTAAAAGACAACATATGGCATTAGAAAAAAAGTAAGTGAGCAAAATGAAGAGAAGATGACCAAAAACAGGACCTTGGAGAACATAAATATTTAAAAGGTATATAGAGAGGGGAAGGAGATTTTAAAAAATCCTGTGATAAATAACAAAGAAGACTGAAGGGTGGAGGGGAAGCAGAAGCAAATTGGTGTTTTGGATATCAAAAGAGACGTATTCAAGGAAGAAATTTTCAAGTTGTCAAATGCAGCACAGAGGTCTTAAAAGCATCACTGTATTTGTCAGTTTGTGTGGCATTTGTACATTTTGCTAGAAGAATTTTATTAGAGAGGTGAAAGGAGAGACCAGATAATAGAGGATTGGATGAATTGGAGACAAAGAGGTAGAGACAACTTGATTCTAAGGAAGAAAGAGACAAGGTAATAGGCAGAAGGGAGGAGGTAAAAGAAGCCATAAAGACTTTCCAGAAGGATAAAACTTTTGAAAATGCAGGATAATGATGCAGGATCTTGAAGAAGTCAAGATCCACAGGAAAGAGGGAGTGATACAGAAGTGGAGATTCTTCTTCCTCTGGAGCTAGGAAAAAAGAAGTTAAGTTGAGAGTAGATTTACTTGGGTTCCTGAGAATAAGTGTGACAAATTTGAGGGAGTTATCATGCTACATTCAATGCTCACTGTTGGGAAAGGGGGAATTGATGTAAGTGGCTTGAAAAGGGTAGGCATATCTTGGATTACTCCTGAGTGAAATGCAAGGGAGACCAGGAACATGTAATGATACTGACATTGCATGATTTTCCTGTAGACCCACAACTTAACTAATAAAAATTAGAAGTTTAAAGAAAAGATACTAACATATAGCCTAGCTGCCCAGAAGACTCAACTAAGGCTGGATACCACGAGTTTTTGGTTGCCCAGTTTGCATAATTCTCTGATTTGTCCCACTTTGTGCCATGAAGGCAGATGGCTGGACTGATTCAAAGTTAAGAGTTACTGAGTGTCTGTGCTGAGGACTAGCTGAGTACCCAGAATGACGTGCAACCCCCAATGCAGCAGCTGATGATCTATATCTGTGGAGAATGTCATACAGAAAATGAAATACAATCCAGGGATACAATCAGATGCAGAGAACGGGGGTACAGAATAATGCACAAGAAAAAGACTAAAAGATTGGTGGTTTTTTATGCTCAATGAAACAAATTCAGAGTAGCATGTTCTCTTGCAGTTGGATTTGCCTTTACTGTTTCACATTGTTGTCCAGTTTTGGGTTAGCATACTTCTCTTTATGGATACATATGCACAATTTCATTTTATCTCATTTTTTAAACCATATTATATTTAGGTATCTGTTAATGCTTTATAGGGAGAAAATGGGTTTCTTTTTGTTCAATTACATGATATATAATTTAATTTTATTATATATTCAATCTGACACATGGTAAGGTTAGAATTGCTTTTCCCAATCCATACTTTTAATCAAAACCTAGTATCACTGGGCCTTTTGTTTAAAATACAGTTTTCTAAAGTATTCTGAGGGTCTGATTAAGTATATTCCTTGGAAACTACTGTCCTATATCAGAGTTTGTAAGCTGGTAGTGTCATTTGGTACAGAGTATACCAGTGTACTTGCTGACAATGTACATATATCATTTTGACTTCTATTTTTCAGGTATTATTGATATAAGAGTTTCTGTATTTGTACATAATTCTTGGTTATTTTTAAAATCTTGCAAGAGAGAAGATACATCTCAATGGTTGTTCTCTGAAAGACAAAATCAACGCCTAGTAAAGTGAATGAAGCAGACTTAAGCCAGGTGTGGATTCCTGTCATTTAACATGGTCAAAAATCCTGCTTTTGGAATATAAAAAGAATGGGAATTAATTTGTAGTAATTATTGGATAGATGTTTAAATCTTTTACCTCAATCTTAGGAATATGGAATTGAGGCTCACACCTGCACTCCAGCATTGCAGAATCTCATGCCAGCCTCCTTAGCATTCATTTTAAAGATTAGATATACTCCAATTTTGCTAATAGCTACGTCTGTCTCATTTTAAAGAGTGCTTCCTTGATCCAGGTTTTCCTTTATCTGTGATATTAAAAATATTGTGATTCTTGTATGTTCCTTTTTGACCTTATCTTTTTCAGATAAGGGAATCCTAATATACATGCTGTCTCCTTATGACAGCTCCTTAAACAAATAAACCCCAAGTGTAATGTAGTTACACTTTTTTTAACTGTTCTAATTCATCCTAGGTGTTTTGTGTATTAATAGTTTATTTGAATTATTGTTATTTGGGTAACTAGGCAAAATGGTTTAATGGAAAAATATTACAGCAGGGACTCAAGACCTAGTTTTCAATCAGTCCTTAATCTTTTTGTGCCCCTTTCATCTATAAGACAGAAGTAATTTGACCTGTTACCTGCCTGGATATTTTTATGGGAAAAAAATTTTTGAAATAGATGTAAAATTGCTTTTCAAAGATTCTTTTGAACAGTGCTTATATTAGTTAGGGTTCTCTAGAGAAACAGAATCAACAGGCAACACTCACAAATATAAAATTTATAGAAGTGTCTCATGTGACTGCAGGAACGCCGAGTCCAAAATCCAGAGTAGGCTGTGAAGCCGACGATTCCGATGGAGGGTCTGGACTACCTCCACAGGAGAGGCTTGCCGGCCGAAACAGGAAGAGCCTGTCTCTTCTGAATCCCCCTTAAAAGGCTTCCCGTGATTAGATTAAGCATCACTCATTGCAAATGACACGCCCGTTTGCCTGATTACAAATGGAATCAGCTGTGGATGCAGCTGACATGATCATGATTTAATTCTATGAAATGTCCTTATTGCACCAGACAAGCCAGCACTTGCCCAACCACCACTTGGCCAAGTTGACACATGAACCTGACCATGGCAGTGCTCTTTAAATGCAAAAATCAGTGAATTTGAACTTAAAATTGATATATAAGTTGGCCCTTACTGAACTACTTTAAAAAAAAAAAGCTGTAAACACTGAGTGAAAAAGCACTGAATGGAATTTAGAATTGTAAGTTTCATCCTTGACACTTATTAGCTTAAAGATTGGGGTAGTTTATTTTTTTTAATTTCTGTTTCATTGTCAAAGTGGAGGAATAACGATGGTCAATGTGGTGGGGTAACAGTGTTTTGAGAAGAGCCTATCTGGAGAGATTGATATTACGAAAAATTCAAATGTAACAGATAAAATCAAGAATGACCAGCACAAAGGAATAATAAAATATAGAAATACATGGCTGAGGAGACATAAAAGCAAGTTACCTCCTCCTCAGATTCTCATTGCACGTGCATCCTCACCCCCCCCCCCCCCAGAATAAGTTCAAAGTTAATCAAGGGGGATGTGTTATTTGAGCAGAGGGCTGAAGCATGAGAAGGAGACAGTCATTGGAAAATAAAAAAGAACATATCTAAAACAGAGAAAATAGCTATGGAAAAGCTCTAGGGTGGAAAGTGAGCTTATCTTGTTAAGCTTATCACTTCTGAATGAAGCCCATGGTGGCCAGAACTTCGTGAGGCGAGAGAGAGTGGGAAGAGACAAGGTTGCAGAAATAAGGAGGGGCCAGTTCACTTAGGGCCTTGTAATGGAAGCTTTTGGGGGAATAAGCAGAATGTTAACATATCAAAGACTTAAAAAAGTATATCACTCGGGCTGTTGTGTGAGAATGGTTTGTACAGAAATGGGAGTGGCACTACAAACAGGAGTGGCAGTGGAGAACCAGCTATGAGACACCGTAATGGTTCAGACTAATAATCATGGTGACTAGACAGGGGTGGTAGCTGTGGAAGAAGTGAGAAGTAGCTGATTATGAGAGGTATGTTTTGAAGTTGAACTGATAGGACTTATTGATGGATTGGTGAGTAGTCAAGAGGTCTGTAAACAGCATGGGCTTTGACACAAGGCTTTGGGTCCCGATACCCACACTGACCCTGGTTAAGCTGGCTGTGTGAACTTACCAGGCCTTGCTTCCCTCATTAACAAAATGGATGTGAAATCATAGCACCCACTTTAAAGAGGTGTTTTTATATAAAATGAAGTAATCCATGTGTGGTGGTTTGAAACTACATGTGCCCCAGAAAAACATTTTCCTAAATTTAATCCATTCCTATGGGTGTGGACCCATTGTAAGTAGGACCTTCTGATGAGGCTACTTCGGTTAAGATATGACCCACCTCGTTCAAGATAAGTCTTATTCCCCCTCCTGGGGTCCTTTATGGGAAATGTAATTCAGACAGAGATAAAGCCAGGGAAGCAAGAGCTGAAACAGACAAAACCCAGAAGAGAAGGAAGAGACCAGCAGATGCCACCATGTGTCTTGCCATGTGACAAAGGAGCAAAGGATTGCCAGCAGCCAGTCCTTGGGAAGGAAGCATTGCATTAATGATGCCTTGATTTGAACATTTTCACAGCCTCGAAACTATAAGCTAGTAAATTTCCATTGTTGAAGATAAAAAAAAAAAAAAACAAAAAAAAAAACAGGGTAAATGCACAGAAGCCAAGAGAGTGAAAGGCTTTTCATTCTCTTCGGGATGCTGACACAAAAAACTACATTATAAAAAAATCAAATAGAAACATCTTGCACTTCTTAGGTGGCTAATATACGTTAGACATGATGATAAATATTTAAACTGGGTACCTCGTTTAATCTTAACAACAGCCCACATAAGTAACAGCATTATCCCTATTTTACAGTGGAGAGAAGAAACTTCATTGGATCCTAGCAAGGTTTGTTTGCTATTATATGAGTTTGGTTAAAGTAGAAAATATTCCAAACAAACAAGAAAATGCGTATTTCTCTCACATGAGTAGAAGATGGTATTTCAGTTCTTTACAAATTCGCCAGTGACTTAGCCTTCTTCTGTCCCGCTGCTCTGTCATCTTCGAATGTGGTTTCCAACTCTTGCCCCATCATCTTTACCGCATCCCTATTAGAAAGACCAGAACAAAACCATGTGGCTACACCAAAGCACTGAAGGAGACTGGGAAATCTGGTTTTTAGTTGGGTGACCTATCTAAAATTGGAGAATTCTATTAAGAAAGTAACTATTATTTTAAAGAAAAGTATGCTAAAATTAAACACTGAACACTTTTTTTAAATCCTGTTTTCCATAATCTTTTAGAATTTGTTTAAACATCAACTCCTCCCAAATTTTTGGTTGTCCAGTCTGCATAATTATATATTCTGTTCTATATTGTGGGTGTCATGAAGACAGATGGCTGGACTGAATCAAAGTTAAGACTTAGCAGGGTAAATTCCATACGGTCAAGAGACTGACCTTCTGTTTGGGAAGGGTGAGTACATTCACAGAATAAAGAAACAATCAAATAAAAAACAAACTTTTATTGCATGAGATTGAGCCAGTCACTTAAATCTCCTATCATATTTTTCTTCCTCCTGTTTGCTGCATCGCAGCCGACCATAAATCTAAATGTGAAAGGGCTATCCACTCTTCCAACTTCATGATAAATGTTTGTTACCATCCCCCCTTTCCCACACCCAAATCCCCACTTGCAGTTGTTGCTTAATCCATGTTCTGTACAAGTGAGAAGGGAAGATCCCTCTATTTTTCATTGACCCACATTCTATAGTTGCTGCAATTTCCTTTGAAAGCTTTTTGGTACCAAATATTTCTCAGTCAAGACATTTTCTTGATAATCAGGACTCATTTGCTTTCTCCCTGGCCCCCTCAGTTAAATTATTCTTCTCTAACATCAGCACTCCATAGCCAGCCTCACCCGGTTTCATGTTCCTCATTCCTCATCACTTACAGAGTCTCTGTGTATAAATCCATCATCTATTTCTTTGATCAGCTTCAGTTGCACATCACTAGACCACTTCACCTGTACCTTTTGGATCCTGCATGACTGACTAAATGAAGCATTTCTCATTAGTATCACAAGGACTAGACATATCACCTTTCCTTCCATTGACATTGTTTTATTCACTCCATAGAAAACTTCCATTTCATTTAAGGTAAGAAAATGAATATTCATGTCTAGATGAGTGATATAAGATTTGATTCTCTTTTATCATTTTTTTTCTTGCTATTGTATGACAGGAGTTTATGCCAGCTAAGGGTATATAAACATTCTATATTATTGAGCTTTGCTTTTATCCCACAGTTTCACCTAGCTACATCATGGGCAGTGAAAACTTAGTAGAGCAAAACATTCTGCTTCTTTTTTATTTTTTTTTCATCTAATTCTCATCAGGAAAGAATCCGCCTCTCTTTCCAGTCCCGCAACCACAGCATCAGGATACCTGCCAATCAGGCTGATAGCACATAAAATTATGACCCAAAAGGACTAGGTTGATATAAACTTTGTCATTTATCATGGTAACATGACCCAATAGCCACTTAGATAACAGTATTTCTCTAATTGAGAAAGAAAACTAAATCTAAAATATCTCGATTCTAAAAAAAATAAAAATTAATTCAACCAGAGGGCAAGGACAGGCATGAAATTTAAAGCATCACTGAAGAGGCTTGGGTGGCCAGGAGGACCTCTCACTAAGGGACATGATGCCTGTTATATCATTTCTCTTAGACATGAAATCCTGATTCATCTTCTTTGTCCAATCACTATGTATAAAGCATACTAAAGTAATGATGGAATTAATAGTAGCCATATTAATAGCTGTGGTAGATTGAATTATGTACCCCAATTCAGACATGTTCTTAACCGTGTCCTTGTGGGTGTGAACCCATTGCAAATAGGACCCCTTGAAGATGTTACTTTTAGTTAAGGCGTAGCCAACTGAAGTAGATCAGGCCTTAATCTGACTTATTGGAGGCTTTCTAAAGAGAAGAACTCAGAAGCCAGGGTCAGAGAAGGTCACAGGGAGAAAGCAGAAGTCAGTAAGAACTAGTAAGAGAGATGAGAGGATATGGTCATGTGGCAGCAAAGCCAAGGGTTGTGGTAAGTCAGCACTGGAATGCTACCGACCCCAGGAGGAAACAAATCTTCTAACCTCTGAAACCACCAGTATGGTTAATTGCCATTATTTTAGCCAATCTGTGGTGTGGTATTTGTGATAACAGCTTGAGGCAAACTAAGGCAGTAACTTATACACACAGTATATTCCTGTGTCAGGCATTTCACAACAATCCAGTAGATATTATTAGCATCCTATTGTAAGAGGAGACTAAGGCACAGCGAGATTAAATAACTCTACCAAGATTACACAGCTAGTATGTGGTGGAGCCCTATGGCAAAGTCTTTATGTAAAACATAAAATCTGGCTCCAGAGTTTATGCAGTTAACCACAGTACTATAGATGCCTGAAGACAAAAATTATTTAAATGTGTCAACCTCTTTCCTTTGTAGCTGGCTGCTAAAAAAAAAAATAGAGCCAAATAGGTGATAATCAAGGGAGCAGTTGAAGACAAGCATCCATAGCATCCATACAGCCAGGAAGACAAATGAGAGTGCAGAGATAATCACCACAAAAACCACTGCGCCATCAGCTTAGAAATACTAAGCACCATCTGTCTCACAAAAATTCATTGATCATTCTTTAGCAGCTTGTTTATAAGAATGTTGTCCTTTTATTATTTCCAACATATATCTCTTTATAATGATAACAATAAAGCACTTCATAATAACGATGTTTCATTACATCAATTATATTTCTTAGTTTCTGTTGCTTGCAACACCTCACAGTTTAGCAAGGTCTGTAAAGTTCCCCAATGTGCTATTCACAGATTCCTTCTGAATCATTAATAAACGGATAGATGTTAAAAATGATCAGCCCCAACACTACTTCCGTTGCACCCCCCCAAATACCTCCTACAGTTTTGCTTCATTGCCACTTTATTCCTATGCTTTATTTATGGTCCTGAAGCTAGTTTTGAATCCATATGACTATTTTCACATCTACTCTAAATTTGAATCAATTTAGCAATAACACTTTTGAAGTGTGGCCTCAATTTTTCCTAGAATCTTAACGTTAAATATCTAGTGCATTTACTTTAGCCTCTATTTATTGGGATAGCTTTCAAATTGGAAAGGGGAGCAATAAAGAAATGTGTTTTGTCCATACATTCATAATATATACTGAGTGTCTACTCTTTATGTTAAAGCACAGAGATAGGGGCTAGTGAAAACAAAATCCTTAGTGTACCATGAAAAAATACTGTAATATTTTGTACTCATGTCCAAGTAATAGAGCAATACTTCTCCAGAAATGATGACCAGCACCTGGACTTAAAATTAAACACATAAAAGATAGGAAATAGACTCAACACCAGTCCCTAATAGTATAGAATAGGAAAAGCAATTAACCACAGATATTGGATACTTAAAATGCTAACAGGTAAAATAAGGATATGGGGATAATTAATCAAACATATTTAAACCCCAATTACTGCAAAACTCCCCTAAATCAAAATCAGCATGATAGTTGCACTAAATAAGAATGCCACACTTTCTAGATACTCATACAAGCATATTTATAAATTTCAGAGGTCAACGGCCAATATGCTAAGTACATGTGGGTATCAATGTTCAGATTCAATCCCAGCAATCAATATTCTCACAATACCCTATATTTCTTCTTCACAAACTGTTCCACAATTATAGTTAATATCATTTGTCAACTTATTTGCTTAATGTCTGGTAGCCTTAGGGCGAACATAGGGGATTTTAGTTCTGCCCCATTGTCCTAGAACCCAGAATCTACATAAACCATAAAAATGGCAAAAAGAGCAGACTTCTCCTTACCTTCTTTACATCTTTATTCAGAGACTGAAATCTCTGCATATGAGATCAAAGAAGTATAGGCAAGAAAGAGGCAACGCTATACTCATTCCATTCAGGTGGGAAGCACCAATTAATACCGAAGATCTGGGCAAAGACCTTGGGTTCAGAGGGTCAGCCAGTGAAGTAAGAGAAGGTACCCCAAGCTTGCAGAGCCACCATGGGGAAAATGCTATCTAGCAACTGGAAAATGGAGCTGGGTACGTTTGTTTTGCACTTCAATTAAAAATAGAAAAAAGGAACTAGACCAAGTAGAAAGCATTCAGATTCTGTATGGGGGCAAATACTCAGCAGGAAAAGTGCTCTTTTTATTACAGAGTAAGAAAATCAGAAAACAGGAAATAAAAACATTGATCAAATACATAAATACACATATCTTATCAAATATGTATTTACATGTTATAACACACAACCTTAAAACTTCTGAATATTAAAATTATAACGAACAAATTAAAATAAATAAGCAGTTATAAAAATTACAGAATTTGGGAAAACTTTATTATAACAAATGAAAATAGTTTTTACCCTAATAATAACAATTCTCGAAAAATAACAAAGGGCAAGAACAAGCACTCCTCAACAGTACATATCATGAAAGAAATAGTAAAATATTTAACTGCAATGTGAGCAATAATGAGTTTACATATTTTTATCTTTCAAACCTACGCTTGTGATAATACTGAGAGTGAGGGTCCCTTGTATCCTAATGCTGGAAATATTTCTTGTAAAAGCATTTTTGGAAAGTAGTTTGAGGCTATATATCACAGAATCCTTAAAAAAAAAAAAAAGATCAGGGGTATCAATATTTGACCCAATAGTTTCTAATTATAGCAATGCCTGCCTGCCATATAATATGTGCACATTAATGAGTGAACAAATGAATTTTTTAAAGACCCTATTATTTCAGTATCAGTGTCAGGATTCACTACAGCAAAAATTCCTCAAACTATTCATTAAGGAGCCATACAAAATTCATATTCATAATCCACTACTTCAATGGAAAACCAGGTAATGATACATCAATAACTGTCCTTCAGTCAAGTCCTATGGAAATATCTGGCTGCTGAGATTGGAGATTTATTCATATTTTCATGATACGTATACATCACATCACATACACAAAAGAAGCTGTTGTTTTGGAAATTGATTTTTTACCTGTATTTACTAAAAATGAAATGGAGGCCAAGGAGACACATATATTTTCAAAATATCTTTTTTGATGTACATATTCTGACTCTATAAAATTATTTCACTGTAAATGTTATTTTTCAGGAAGGGAAGGTTGACAGTATTTTAAAAGACACAGCCCTTCAGTTTATATGTCTACAATAATTTGCATTTAAGTACAATCTTCCAGAGGACAGACATCACAGTAAGAAGTTTAAATATTATTTTGGATGATGACACTATTTTGAGATTATTTTATGATGCTATATTCAAATTACTGTCATAAATCTTACTCTATAACACACAACTTATTTTAGGGGAAATGTTTCTGAATGTGATCAAATAATATCACTTCTTTGTTAGCCATACCATGTGGGAGAACCTTTGGAAAACAATTTCCAAATCAATTCTTAAGTTAATGAAAAACCCCAACTTCACCTTTGTGGAGGAAATCTCTATAGAAATTTTTTGAAAAGTTAAATTGGTGCTAAAAAGCATGAATGAAGACATTAGGCTAATTTGAGAAGATAATGAATTTTTAATATGAAATGTTTTGCCTACCCATTATACAAAGTGTTACCTTATCTAAATTTCTTTGATTAAATGGCAGCAGATAGCATTCGAATTGCTTTCTGGACAGTTTCATTATCATTCCTCAGAACATTAAGGAATGTATTAGATATATTCTTTGAGCTTTTGAGTAACATATTGAATTTTAGAATGAAACACAGTACAAGCAGCAATAATTTTCTTTCATATTATTTGAGCAATATTGCATTTCATTTTTCTCCTTTCATCCTGATGAGTCCTTAGAAAAATGAGCATGCTGTGTTGAAAAGACATGTAGCACTTCCATTGAAGATAGAACATTTACAAATCAATCCCCAAATATCAGGCCCGAAGGGGGGCCAGTAACTAAGTGCAAGTGGTCAAAGTGAGCAAAAGGGATGTGTACAGGATATTCAGATCACTGCTTCTCCAATTTTATTGTGCACAGGAGTCACCTAAGGTCTTGTTAAACTTCAGGGTCTAATCCAATAGATGTAGGTGGGGGCCAAGGCCTTGCAGCTCTAACAAGCTCCCAGGTAACGCTAATTCTCTTGCCCACAAACCATGCTTAGAGGTTACCACTTCAATAACCTGTTCACTGAGTTTCAGCTGTGCATGCCCAAATTCAACTACCACTTAAACAGGGCCAGGGATTCTCATGTGCCTCCTTGAAATAAAGAGATGGTTTCCCAATCAGTACCAAGGTTTTCACAATCCTTATCAATCATGGAGAACTCTCCATGAATCTCCCTGCAGGCTTTTCAGGGCACTATTGCCCATGAAATCGTTGCAGGGCTAAATGCACAAGCAGTGTCAATCCAGCCACCATTAACAAACATATATTCGGTACTTCCTGGGTGCAGGAAGTGACAAAGACACAAATCAAAATGGAGCAGGAGGAAGCCCCTGTCCTTGTGCTCTTAAAATCCAGTTGCAAAATGGGAAATACACAAAAGAGGATAGCCATAAGTATGACACTGGGCTCATGTCTCAGTCCAAGTGAAGGGACAGGTAGTAATTACATGCAAAGGAGGAAATAATAGCTAAGAGGATGGTGCTAATAATGAAAAAGAGTCACCAAGGGAGGAGGTGACTGGGCTTAGATCTCAAAGAAAGGGTAAGACATGGGGGAAAAAATGGAAACACTTTTCAAACATGATCTCTTTATGCTCTATGTGAGGCATTGTGTGCTGAATTTTTAGGTATAATTTTACAAAGAGAGAAGCCTTCCTAGAGGATCCTTCTCAAGTACACAATTTGTTCTCTAACAGGGTGACAGTAACAGTGACAGGTTCCCTACGGAAGGGGGGCACTTACAAATGATTGGAATTTTTCACTGTGCCAAAAATGAGTGTCCTTGGAGCATGTAAGATTTTCCTTTTTGAGGAAAGAGAGATATGCAAGAAAGACACAGAGATGATTGTGGGTCAATTTGTAGAAAGAGTGCAAAGTCTTCAGGAGAGGAGAAAATGATCTCAGTGAGCCAAGCGAAGGAGACGAGGCTGTGGACTGGAGTGAGCTGTAGGAGTTCTCTGGTAGATCAGGGCCCCAAAGATGACAAATGCAGAACTTATTAAGATGAAATTAGGAGTGAAGTCTGGAGATCTGGGGCCTTCAGGCAACATAGTGGTCATTTGTGTGGCTGATTATGGAATTCTCAAAGACCTAGACCCCCTGATATAATTGTTTTACTTAAGGAGAGGTGGCTTAATCTGGTGTTTCAGTTTGCTAAAGCTGACAGAATGCCATATACTAGAAATGAGTTTACTTTTACAGTGGGGATTTATTAGTTTAAAAATTTACAGTTCTAAGGTCATGAAAATGTCCCAGTTAAGTTCTCAACAGGACGATGCATTCTCTGAAGAAAGACCGATGGCATCCGGGGTTCGTCCGTCACATGGGAATGCACATGGTCAGAGTCTGCTGATCCTTTTCTCCTGGGTTTCATTGCTTTTAGGTTCTGGCTCCTTCAATTTCTGTGGGTCATTTCTTGCTTATCCCAGGGCTTTTCTCTCCCAACTCCTTGGGTGTCCTTCCTTTGTGAGCTCTCTCCATAAAAGACTCCGGTGAAAAGGATTAAGACTCACGTTGTATTGATGGGTCACATCTCGATTGAAACAACCTAACCAAAAGGTCCCACCCATAATGAGTCTGGCCCCACAGGAATGGACTTTTAAAACTTCTGGGGTGCATAACATCTTCAAACCAGTACACTCAGGAATATGAAATAAACAGAGCTGCAATTCTGGCATCCAGAGTCGGATACCACTGTGCTTGAAAGCAGCAGAGGAGAGTTATTGTTCCCAGAATCGGGCAGGACCGTTCTCTGCACTCTATGCAGCAGCAGAAGCAATCACTGTAGTGGTTCTCATTCTCCCCATCCTGGTGTTTAGAAGCCAAATTTTACTTCTGAACCCCAGTTGAATAAGTCTCCGAAGTTCAAATCAGAAGTTCAGGGGAAAGCATTAAATGAAGACAATTAGACTTCTTGCTACTAGGGATTGTATAATTAATTAGAAAAATAAAAAAAAAGTACCATAGTTACAAAAGTTTGTTTAAATTACCATTCATTCACCCACACATAAATATTGAGTGACAAGCACTGTGTTAAGTACATAAATTGAGAGGAGAAAAGGAAAGACAAACACTTTATTCTTAATAAATTTTACTGTAGCGGAAGCTGATCCCCAAAAGGCTCCCAAGCATTTATGGATTCCTAGAATAAGTAGCTGCTGAACCAAAGTCCGCAGGCTCACCTCCTATTGTATATAATAGACTGGGGGGCCCTCAAGCACAGTCCAAGCTGTCCGCATTTCAACAAATAAATTCTACTAATCCCCAAACAAGGTGATATTCCATGTAAGAGAATATAGACCCACAGGAACTGCAAGAAAAACAGGACTGAGAGTGTTAAGATAGTGATAGGGCAGGTAATCTTCCAACTATATATCCTTTTAAAGAAAGCATCCAAAATCAGCATATTTGTTATTTATGCAAATATCAGAGGACAAATAAGACATGGAGAGACCAGTTTGCCTTAGAACATGTTTTGTCCACATATAATTTTAGTCACTGAGATAAACTTTGCATATTAAACTCTCTCATATTTGCAAATACTTTTCTTTGTAAGCCTGCTTCCATCAAATGATACCAAATGATTACCGGACTCAAAGGCAGATTTCAAAGACTTGTAAAATACTGGCCACTGAAGCACTTAATGACTGTCAGATGCTCAAAACTAATAATACATTTCAAACTACAATTTAACAAGTTTGAAACTAAAATGAGCAGAAATTATCTTCTAAGAGGTGTTATGTCCAAAAGCAATTTAAGACACATGTAATTTTTTCTAATTTTCTGTGTCTGTTTTATATTTCTAAAGCATATAAAGTAGTAGCAGGTAAAGAGGCAGGAAGTTGTGTTCCTTGGTTAAAATGTGTATTACATGCCAAAGTTCCACCCAATTCAAGGGACTTTCATAAACGTGTAACTTACAGCTAGATGTTTATTTTGCTGTTTTCAAATTCAGGATTTTGTCATTGAGTCTAAGCAACATAAGCTATTTTCAAAGGAATCTAATGTATTATTCAAAGGCAAAAGTGGGAATAGAGGAGAAAGTGTGGGAGTAGAAGAAAGAACAGTTATTTAACTACAAGCTAGGAAAGCAATGATGAAATTCCCAGACACATACACTTATTAGCAGGTTACACGAGATGTCAGTTATCAGCAACCTTAATAATGAGAATAACTATGATAAGAATTAATTTTCATTGCCAATAAAACCCAATGCACTAGCCAGTTGAACTAACGTTCCTTTCATTAAGTGACACATTCTAATCATCACCTCGGAGAAGACTTGCAGAACATAGATAAAAGCCTAAGTGTCTCCTCTTGGCCTCCAAAATATTCCATTTGAATAGAGATGAAAGTGGGTATCAGCATATAACCTGTTATTTGCTTTTTCACTTTGAAGTTTACTCATTCTGTAGCACAATGGTCAGCGTGCCAGTTTATGCAGTAAGCAATCCAGTTGGTGGGTTATGAATTCAGTTTTTTAAGACTGGCTTTAACTTTCATGGGTCAAGCTTGCCATTGGCAAAACCATGCCCGGACAAAAGTATTCCAGTGTTCCCTTTGCCCCTTTTTATACTTACAGGTCTAAATGACCCCCATTACTATAAGTTGGTCTACCTTCCCAAGTCCTTGTGCAATAGTCAAGAGAATACCATATATATTGTATTAGTTGAGAGCATAGACTTTCAAAGCAAATACAACAAGGTTCAAATCCAAGTTCATACAGGAGGTCACTTAACCTATGTGCCAGAGCATCTTATCATTAAAAAGTGAGTAATTTCATCTCAAATGGTCAATATAAGGATTAAATGGAATAATGTAGGTGAAGCATTAAAATAGTTCTTGGCACTTAATAAGCACTTGTAAAAGGTAACAGATTTTGTTGTTACAGCTCATATTAAGCAGGCCAATGCTGCTTAATAAGTCTTTGATTTCTTTACATTCCATCCCTAAAAATTGTATTCTCTGTTGGCTGAAAAAGAAAAAATATTGTACCTGGTGACCAGAGGATATGCTAAATTGTTATGGTGTGACCAGAGGATATACTAAATTGTTATGGTGGGCAATTTAGCAAGAAGGATCAAAAGCCTTAAAATTTGGATCCAGCAAGTTCGTTGCTAGGAAATAAGCATAGATGTGCCTAACACAAAGTCTTGAGAATGTTTCCCTGTTTCCTCCTAGGAGTCCTATAGTTCTGGATTTCATATTTAGGTCTTTGATCCACTTGAGTTGCTATTTTTTAACTTTGTTTCAAAAGATTTTTTTTTTCTTATTTTCTGGTGCCTCTGACTGGCTAGTGCCTTACGTGTTAGTTTAGCTTGCCTACTGCATAATCCAGCACTGGACAGCTTAAACCAAAATTTAATAATGAAACCATGACCATATTTATTCATAACTTGGGTCATGAATAAACCTCCTTACCACAATGTGCACTGTTCAGATAGTCACTTATCTAAATGTTCAAAAGTTAAATAGTCAGTGAGTGAAGAAAGGGTCAGTTAGAAATGGAAAATTCAATACCACATCCTCCTTTCCTCTGTTAATGTTGGCATTCCCTCAGCTGCTTGGAAAACAGTCATTGCTCTGTTAACCAGCTACCTGCAAGAGCCCTTTAGGACTCCACATGTGTCTATCACTTTAATCCTGGAGGCTTCGTGATCCCTTCCCATAGTAATGCTACTTAGAAGTAGCATAATACGATAGTATCATGTTGAAATCCTAGCCCATTTACTGACCGTGGGACCAAAGCAATTTACATAACCTCTCTGTCCCTCAATTTTGTCATCAGTAAACATGAGTAATAACAGTACCTACTTCATTGGGTTATTGTGAGGAGTGAGTTAATAAGCATCAAAAAAAAGATTAAAGCATTGCCTGAAACATAAGCATTCAGAATAAATGGCAACTATTATAGAGAGCAAAAGGAAGAGAGGAAGGAAATTAGGCCATTGAGGTGCCAAATCATGGAGGGTTTGGAGGCTCTGCTATGGAGAATGTTTTCTAAGTGTCATGTAAATCCATTACAGATTATGTGCAGTGCAGGAGTCTGGGGATAAGTTAGATCTTATGTGCAGGGAATCTAGCATAATGCCCAGTAAATTAAAGGCTTTATGGTTTTAATTACATACCTCATGTTCAATATGTGGATGATATATGTGTATATGTATATATATATATATACACACACATATATATATTATACTGAGTATAATAATCTGACTCCAAACAGTCTGGGCAGAAGATAATTACTGAAGGTCCTTTGTGACCAGGAACCTCTGAGCCTGAGAGAATGCCAGTTGGTGGACTCTGAACCACACAATGTAGAACTGAAAAAAAAAACCGATTGATTTCTAACAGCAGTAAGACACAGTGTGGTCATTTATCTGAAGATTCAGGTGTTGGGTTCAGGAAACCTGCCTATTTACGGAAGGTTTTTGCCAATCCTAGTACAGGTGAAGGTAAATTTCATAACGTGAATATCTACTCTCTCCATGTGAACAGTTCCAGAGGATCAAAAATAAAAGTGGGCTCTCCCTTTCCACTCAATCCTTTAGCACCAATTGCCTTGGGAACAGATCAGTATTGCTGCTTCTGGAAAGTTATATTTCATTACCATTTTAACATAAATGTGCCTTATTGAAAAACAAGAGAATAGCCATTTACATTTTTGCCAGCTACTGATTAAAAAGCAAATGGGAGCCCAGGGCAATGTGAACCTGTTGTACACCAAGTCTCAGCGGAAGTGAGCCACTCTGAAAAGGCCACGGGCCTCCAGGGGCTGGCATTGCTTGGGACGTGAGAGGAGTCGTGGCCCAGTCGGGGACTCTGGGCATAGAATGTGCCTGCTTGGGTTGTAGACGCATCCTCTTTTGTTTATGAAACCAAACTTGTGAAATTTGGACAGAAAAGACAAGTCGGCAGCAGTGCTTAAAGAAAATACATGCAAAATATTTTAATATAAATAGAATATGGGGTCTGCCTCGCGTAAAAAAAGGAGTATTTTAGATTTTTCCATCCTATAAGTTATAGAAGAATTTACCCTTAAGAAAAATATAACACATAAAACATGGCACTTTGAATTACTATATGAACCAGGATTATGGATTAAAAATAGCTAGCAAGGTCTAAGTACAATTGGTTTCTGTTAATCTAAAGAATAAACTTCAGTTTTAAAGAAATCTTAGCATTAAAGATATTCAAAGGACAAATTCAGATGTCACAGAAACAGATGTGAAAATGATGCAGATATTATGTTTATCAGTAGGACTCATATTAAGTATTAAAAAGGGTTACAGATCAGAATGCATATTAGTCACACTTTCTAAAATATATTATTTATAGATTTGCATGAGGAAAGTCTAGAAGAATACATGTTAAATTATTAACTGCTTTTATCTTTTAGAGATGTCATATGTGATGACTTTTTTCATTTTCTTTCTTTGTTATATGTGATTTTTACTATAATAATACACAAACATATTTATATGATGAAGTGAAAAACACAATCCTTTATATCAGGTAATGGTAAAGCTTAATCTAAGCTGTCCAAGAATTTTGGAAATTCAAATTTCCAAAGCAAACAAACAAGTATGCAATAGATTGAAATGTCTGATTGCTGAACCAGGAAAATGTCTTGAGAATCCACTTAAGTGTCACGCTGAATGCAGATTCCTTGGTTTCATGTTCCTGTGACTTAGATCTAGTGCTAGAACTAGAGATGACTGCACTGTGGGAATGTAGCAGCTGGCTGGCTGGACAGTTTGCTCATCTGGTAATCTTGAGGGAAATGCTGCCTCTGACAATGCTGAGAAACAAACGGAGTGCAAGCCCAGGCAAAAGATCTGGAGCAAGGCCAGTGAGTTCTTCCCCTAATGTCCGGTGAATGCTAAATTAATACTTGCTGAATGACTGACTATTTAACCAAGATGTAATTGGAGAAACTTTAGATATTGCAACAGATGCACCTCTCCTCTAGTATGCCTTGGAGAGCTTCTTGATTTCACAGGCACCTGCCCATGCATGACACAATCACATGCTTTGCATCCCCATATACACTCAACTCTGAATGGCTCAAGTCAAACCTGATCAAAGTGTGGTATCAGTGAGACGCTGTAATTATGGCCACATCTTTCAGAACCCCGCATCTGAGTATTGCTTACATACCCAAGCTGCATTAAGCCAAAATTCATGCCTCCATTGTTCAAAGTCATTTCTCCACAAAATAGGCTTCAATTGCAGCACAGTAAGAAGCCTCATTTCAGGATTTCCAGAAAGATAGTCTAAATGTGCTGTGTTACGACATTATGCTTCACCTCTTAGAGAATCCACTTCGTTCTCTACACATATAAATTTCTTACTTTTTACATGTACAAAAAAATTCAAGAATGAAATATTTTTTGAAAAAATAAGCAATATAGAAATGCATAAAGAAAAAAGTAAAATGGTTCACCATTAAACCAGGACTGTAACTATCATGCATGTGCCTTTATGTAGATTGAAAATAGGCAGAAGATAAAAAAAAAAAAAAAGAATCAATGCTTTCTCATACAACTTGAATGACCTATGTGGTGAGTGTGATTGGAACAAGGAGCGTCCAAACCACCATCACTGTGGCAGGAAAAGGGCATTTGTTTGGTCTCCCAACATGTTTGCTGGTTCGGACTCTCCTCCCCTGCTCCAGCACTCAACAAGAAACCCAGAATCACCGAGACTGCCTACATGCTCTCCTGTAAGTTACAACTATGCGTACAGCGTGACTGATGACTTCATAGATGAGGCTCCCTTGAAAAGTACATAACTTGAACAACTCCATGCATCGATGCAATATCCTCACCCCTCCCAATTCTGTTTCCAAGAGATAGCCACACGGTGCATGTGGTTGAAGTCACTTTTAATTTGGAAATCAGTGAGAGAACCCATTAAGGCCTCTCTTTCGTACGCTTAAAGTTCCACTGGGCCTACATTAAGGAAAGATACATTCTTTAACACAACCTCTCTGAAAGTCTAAATGTCACAATGCAGTTTCGACTGGCAGGTGTTGATGCAGTCTTTACTTCCCAGGACCTAGGCTTGGAAACATCCTTGCAAACTCCAGGGAAACTTTTCCCTTCTCTATTCAAATGGCAACAGGGAGATTTTGTAATGCACGGCTGTATCAAATTTGGTGTGAAAATATGTTTCATGGAATTTGTGAAAACTCACATTTGAGGCATCTTTCTAAATAGGACCATGCGGAGCACATTTTATACCTACCAGGTCCTTATACTTGATCTCTCTAAATGACAGCATATGGATTTCAGATCAAATTAAATAAAATGCTCAGGATCTTCTTTTCACGCATTCTAAAGAGACTCTTTTCAATAGGAATAGAAGAGCTTAACATTGCATTTCTATATGAATAAAATGAACTCTGTATGAATAAAACAAATAATAAATGTTTTGTTTTACCACTCATTCCTCCAAAACATCAAGAACTAGTTTCAGATGTATTTTACAAATGAAAGGGATGGCTAAACTAAATTCTGTAAAACTCACCAAGGATTTCATTTTTGTGTTTCCATTTTGTTGTCTTCTTGAAACCACCTAATTAACATCAACAGAAATGTTTCGATTAAAACTCTTCACAATGGTGTAATAAACGTAATTGCCACACAATTTATTTTTTTTTAAAAACTTAACCTGATTTTTTATTCCTACCCACTTGTTGAGGATAGGGTTGATCCTAGATCAAACTTTGAAGGAAATTGCTTTTTTTTTCCCACTGCCTCCCCACAACCATTCTTTCCAAGATTCTCTCCCAGCATGTTCCTTTAACCCTTCTCAGCCCCTTTCTCTGAAGCTTTGCTCTCTCCCCATTTCCTCACACCAGAGCTTATCACTTCAGAAGCTCATTTCCTGAAGCTTCTGATGTATGCCAGCTAATTTGATAAACTAAATAGGCTGACACATCACATCATTGATGGAAATGCCAAAATGCGTTGCTGCTCCAACAACATTTAATTACATTTATTAGAGGCCAGAACTAAATTTAACCAGCAAAATGAGTAATGGTGGAAATTTCAGAGTCTCCAAAAGTATAAGAGGTGAGAAATTTAAGAGCAAAAGGTATTGTTAGGACTCTCTAATTCATGCTACATAGACATGTTACATAATACAGGCCAACTTCATGGGCACATCACATTTCTAGCTCAGGAAAGGCACTGCCACATAAAAATCACAGTCAGTGGTTGATTTTCAGATTGAAAGTCAGACTGGAGGACTTCCACGCATTAAAGATTGGTTCTCCAGGCACAGACAGTGGGAGAAGGTTCATTTTCCTCGGAGACATTCGGCACAAATAAACCCATTCTTCACAACAGCACAGCCTGATAGACTATTTAGTCTAATCATTTAATAGATTTGATTCCTTTTCTGACTCTAATCCTGAATTCATAGAAATTTGGCAACTCCAGTTAGAATGCTGGAGAAGTAATTTACTAAAATGACACCTACTGGCCTGGAAAGAGAAATATTTCTCCTAAATCTCCAAATCTGCATCTAGGTATTTCTTCACTCCGTACCTCTCATTAAATAGAATTTATGGAAATACGAATTATTCTTGGAATCCTAACATCAGTATTTCCTATGTACTTCAATCATGAGCCAAAGCTTTTGTTCTAGTTTGCTAGCTGCCAGAATGCAGCACACCAGAGATGGATTGGCTTTTAATAAAAGGAGATTTGTTTTGTTAGTTCTTCAGAGGAAAGGCAGCTAACTTTCCACTGAGGTTCTTTCTTATGTGGGAAGGCACAGGATGGTCTCTGCTGGACTTCTCTCCAGGCCTCTGGGTTCCAACAACTTTCCCCGGGGTAATTTCTTTCTGCATCTTCAAAGGCCTGGAATGAGCTGCCAGTGCTGAGATGAGGAATGCTGAGGTGCTTGGGCTGTGCTACGTTGTGCTCTCTCATTTAAGCACCAGCCAATTAAGTCAAACGTCATTCATTGCAGCATGCCTCCTAGCTGACTGCAGATGTAAATCAGCAACAGATGAGGTTCACGCACCATTGGCTCATGTCCACAGTAACAGAACTAGGCACGTTCACCTGGCCAAGTTGACAACTGAATCTAACTATCACTTTGTCTACCAACTTTTAAGTTCAGTAGTGCAGGTAAGTTGAAATGGAAAAGTTAAAGTACAAGACTCTATATCCTGATCCTTAGGAAGAGCTTATTCTTTGTTTACTATTTATTTATAGCTAAAATATTAAATGTGACCCCCAAAACTGTCCAGTCCATGTATGGACTAGAATTCAAGGAAGAAAAGTGCAACTGTCAAATAATTTAAAAGGAAATTAATATATATTTCAGGCTTTAAAATACCATTAAAGGGTATCCAATTTTTAGCATACAAAAATACTTAACTAAACCCCTTTTTCCAAGATCCATTTATTTTGTAAATCACAGCCATCTCAGACCCCAGTATCATACAAACTTGTAGGCATGTCTTCTGCTCCTTCGCAATTTGCTTTCTACCCAAGAAGAAAGATAAGGGCTAGATTTTACAGGAGAGGCAATTTTTTTACTAAACCGGGTTTGGATTAAAGTTTTCCTTGATGGGGAAAACATTCAGATTAGAACTTCAGAGTATATTAATTTTATTAGCAAGTAACTCTACAGATAACAAGCATTACTCCATTGTTTTTATTCTATAGTGTGAGCTCAGCCATACTAATGAGTGCTTTTATTGTCATAAAACCTTGAACTAATGAATCTTTTAAGTTATGTTCTAAATCTGATAAACTCCTCCTTGCTCTCCATTCTTGTATTTAAACTAGATGACCCAAAATGCAGCACTCTTAAAGACTACTGAAGTTTCCTGCAGGTGGACTAGAAAATGAATTCATTTAGTGAACACTTCATGAAAACCCCCTTATCTACCAGGCCTGATAGCATATGCTGGGATTGTAGACATGAGTCTGTGCAGAACTCCCTGGTTTTAGAGACAGGCATATAACCAGATAATTTATAGTGCAAAGTTGTAATTGCAACTATTGCAAATGAAGGCCTGTTATGGACTGGATAGGGGATAGGAAGTACAGGTAAGAAGTTGTTACAAGTTCAAAAAGAGTCAGCATGAACTTGGTTTTTTGTCTTGATTTCTGTTGTTTTTCAGTAGCACCTTTTACAAGTTTAAATTATCTTGTTCACTTTTCAGCATAATTATTTCTCGTTTGTCTCCCACTACTGGACTTCATGCTCCATGAGTTAGAGGTTTCTCCCTCTGCAGTGTCTTGGACAGTGCCTGACATGTACTAGGAGCTAAAGATGTGTTCATGAAACAAAGAAAGGAGATGAACTAAATTCAGGAGATAGAGAAAAAGTAGTGGGTATAAAAGAGAGTTCACCAGACTTCGTGATGATTGGATCTGACAAGTTAGGAAGCATGATGACTCAAATACAATATAAAACTAATCCCGAGGGGACAGATAAAGAATACAGAAGAAAAACAAATTTCGATGGTGCTTGTGTTAAGTACGTTGTGGGAAATAGGGAGAGTCGATGCAGGCAAGTGTAGCTGTAGAGTTGCACTTGCACAGTGTCCATATGCATATATCCAGCAAGAAGTGAAGAACATGGGTCTGGAACCAAGAGGATGGGAAATGCATATTTCCTAGTTTTCTGTCGTAAATTGTGTTTGACATCATAGGTGCAAATGAGTTATTTAAGGAGAAAATAAAAATTGTGAATAGAAGAGGATTAAGTTTGGATCTTTCTGGGGAAAAGTTATCATTTATGGATGAGGTACAAGAATGTGGATAAATCAAAGAAGAACAAAAGGAGGAGGAAATGGGAGAAAATGATGCTGCAAAAATAAAGCAAAGAAAAATTTTCAAGAATTTGAATGTTGTCTATTGTATCAAACACAGCCGTTGGGTCCTGAAGGTTTGGAAATGAAAATATCCCCTCGGATTGAATCATGCACTTAGAGAACAGCTGAGGCAGAGATCAGTTAGTGTATGTCTGAGGAGTTAAGAAATGTGAGGAAAGAGGTACCATGTTTCTAAATCAGAGTTGTAGGAATTCTAAATGCATCATCTAATAAAGCCCATGCCAATCCGACAGAGTCTAAGGATATTCAAGAAACATTTAGTTATTGCATGGTGTGTAATCTGAGATCCATCAAGGTTTATGAATAATTCCAAATTACCCAAGAGAATTCCTCCTTAATTTTAACTCAGTGTGTGTAAATGGCTTTTAATCTAACTGAAAATGTGTATGTATATATATATATATATATATATATATATATAGAGAGAGAGAGAGAGAGAGAGAGAGAGAGAGAGAGAGAGAGAGAAGATGTCATGTACCCAAGAAGAGTCATGCTTTTTAATCCAAACTTGTAGGTCAGACTTATTAGGAGTGGGACCTTTTTATTAGGTTGTTCCTAAGGAGATGTGACTCCTCCCATTCAAGGTGGGTCTTCAACTGCTTATTGGAGTCTTTTACGAGGAACATTTTGGAGAGAACACAAATGCTTGGCGAGCCGATGCTGACAGCAGATGCTTGGAGACACAATGCCAGGGAGTTGTCAAGCAAGGACCCACAGAAGCTCCCACTGGAATCAGAAGTTGAAAGCAATGCAGCCCAGGAGTTAAGGACCAGGAGATGCCAGCCACGTGCTTTCTCAGCTGACAGGCGTGCTCCAGATGTTGGGAGCCTTTTCTTCAGTCTGGATATCGCCTTGTTGACACCCTAAATTCAGACATTTTATGGCCATAGAACTGTAAATTTGTAGCCTAATAAATCCCCTTATAAAAGCCAATTCATTTCTGGTATATCGCATTCTGGCAGCTTTAGAAAGCCGAAACAATATATAGCCTTGTTCATGTTTTAATAGGAATTTTTTTTTCTTAAACCAAATAATATGGTTTATTAGCTAAGTCATTTGAAATATAATGTCTTTGAACACAACATTGGAGAGATAGAAAAAAATAGATCTTTAGTTGTAAAAGAGATTGCAGGGCGGTGCAATGGTGCTCAGTGCAAGGGTTCTCGCCTACCATGCTGGAGACCCAGGTTCAATTCCTGGAGCCTGCCCATGAGGAAAAAGAAGAGAGAGAGAGAGAGAGAGATTGCGATAGTTTGTTTTTTATCTTTATTAGAAAAGTTGTGGACTTACAGAACAATCATGCATGAAATACAGGATTCTCGTACACTATCACACTACCAGCACCTTACATTCGTGTGGAATGTTTGTTACGATTTTGATAGCACATTCTTATAATTGTACTTTTAATTAAAGGCCATGGTTTAATCTAGGGTTCTCTTTTTGTGTAGGGTAGGTCTGTGGAATTTTTTTCTAATTTTTATTGTTACCATGTATACAGTCTACCACTTTCCCTTTTATTCATACTCGGATATATTTCAATGCTGTTCATTGTTTTTCATGATGCTGTGCTACTATTACCACAACATTTCTATCATTCAAAATAGGAATCCTATACACTTAAAATTTTTAACTTCCCATGCATTATCCCCACCCCATCCCCTGCTAACGTATATTCTATATTCTGACTCTATGAGTTTGTTTATTCTTATTGTTTCAAATCAATAAGATCATACAGTATGTGTCCTTTTGTTTCTGACTTACTTGACTCAACATGATGTCTTCAAGGTTCATCCAAGTTGTCACATGTATCAGGACTTCATTTTTTTTTTACAGGTGAAGAACATTCCATGGTATGTGTATGTTACAGTTTATCTATTCATCAGTTGATGGACACTTGGGTTGCTTCCATCTTTTGGTAATTGTGAATAAAACTGCTGTGAACATTGGTGTGCAAAAATCTGTTCAAATCCCTGCTTTCAATTCTTTGGGGTACATATCTATTTGTGGGATTGCCAGATCATATGGCAATTATGTATTTAGCTTCCTGAGAAGCTGCCGAACTGTCTTGCATGGTGGCTGCACCACTTGACATTCCCACCAGCAGTGAATAAGCATTCCTATTTCTCCACATCCTCTCCAATATGTGTAGCTTTCATTTTGCAATTTTCACAATGATGTCTCATTGTGGTTTTGATTGCACTTTCCAGACGGTTAATGATGTTGACCATCTTTTCATGTTTCTTCTGTCCATTTGTTTATCTTCTTTGTAGAGCCATCTATTCAAGTCTTTTGTCCATTTTTAAATTGGGCTGTTTGTCTTTTTGTTGTTAAGTTGAAGGATTTCTTTATATATTCTGGATATTATATCTTTATCAATATGTGTTTTTCAAATGTTTTCTTTCAATGTGTGTGCTGTCATTTTATTTTCATGACAAATTCCTTTGAGGCAAAAAAGTTTTTAAATTTGATGAGGTCCAATTTAATCTAATTTTTTTCTTTTATTGCTTGTGCTTTGGTAATGTCAAATAAACCATTACCTAACACAAAGTCCTGAAGATTCTTTGCTACATTTTCTTCCAGGAGTTTGACATTTTGGGGCTCTTATATTTAGATCTTTGATTCTTTTTGAGTTGCTTTTGTACAAGATGTGAGATAGGGGTCCTCCTTCATTCTTCTGCAAATAAAGATCATTTTCCAAGCACCATTTGTTGATGAAACTATTCTTTCCCAATTAAGGGGTCTTTGCCTCTTGTCAAAAATCAGTTGGCCATGAATGTGAAAGTTGATTTCTAAGCTATCAATTCAATTTCATTGTTCTATATGTTTGTCCTAGTGCCAGTACCATGCTGTTTTGATTGTTGTGGCTTTGCAATAAGTTTTAAGATCAGAAAGTGTGAGTCCTGCAACTTCGTTCTTCTTTTCAAGATGGTTTTGGCTATTTACAACCGCTTAACCCCTCATATTTATTTGATGATACAGATTGTAACACGGTTTTTTTTTGTATGCTGTATAGGGGAGGTGTCACATTTCATTCTTTTTCCATGTGAGATTCCCATTATTGCAGCACCATTTATTAAATTTTTGAAGTTTGGTTTTTATTTTCTTTGTTTGTGGGGTAGTGAATGGGCTGGGTCTCCCACATGGCGGGCAAGAATTCTACCACAGAATTATCCTTGCACCCCCAAGATTGCAACACTTTTGAATGACTTCAGAACAACTCATTTATTACCATTAAAGTTTCCAATAATAATATTAAGAAAAATACTTCATGAAGGCAAAACTTCAACAATTTATTCTATTATTATATTCCAACCACTTATCATGGAACGTGACTCCAACTAGGTACAAAATAAATAGATGGAGGATAGTTATAGTGCTTAACTCAGCTACGATGTTCATTCACGTGCACTTTCTCTTTGGTCCGAAATACATCTAAATTATTTTGTTTTGCAAAGAGAGAAACAGACAACTCGATATGTACTATATTAAAATTAATGTGTGTCCAGGCTTATCTACCAAAACATCAGAGAGTATAAATGAGTATTCGTAGGAATTTTACTGCTTTCAGATTCAAGATGAAGTTTGCTAAAGCAGAACAATGTGAATCTAATTCAATTTTTAAACCTCAAGGGTCAATAAACAACATTAAATGTTACTGCAACAATATCATTCTCAGCACAGTATGACTTCTTAAGCTTTGCAGAGAAAGATAACCAAATTTGAGGACAAAGCAGGTCTGTTTGAATTTTAAACTTCATCGAAAATCATTCAACACACTTGAAGTGAAGTTGCCCATTTCAATTGCCAGCTTTTTACTTCAGCTTCAAACTTAGAGACCTTTAACCTCCAACAACTTTGACCAATGGATGTCATTTCTATGAAGACTAATTGCACAGAAAAAAAATTCGAAATATGAATATGAAACAATGATAAATATAGATTTAAATTTAGTAAAGATGTTCAAATATCATTCTATATTTCAAAATTATACATTAGGAAACAGTTCATTTTCATTTATACTTAAGAAGAGGGATTAAAACCACGAATAGGGTACGAAATTATCATGACAGTCTTTCTTATTTCCTTACCTTAATGTAAGTAGGCAGAAATGCACTAGGACAGTGAGAATTATTATTTTTAAAAAAGGATTTCTTACAATTTACACTTCTGGAAGCTATTAAACATTTTTAACATTTTCTTTCTTAAATGAACTAATAAGACAACCCCCATTGAAATAAAAAAACAATGCAAAACTTTTGTTTAGTATGGGGAAAATATATTACAGGTTAGGCAAATTTCTTTTATTAAACTTTCTTTAAATCGAAAAGTATGGATACTTCCCCCTTAGCCCACCTTCACACTATCTCATTTTTAGTATTGTTTAATGGTGTAAATTAGTATTACAGCATTTTCATGAATGGATGCATTAATAATAAAATGGCCATTTCTATTCAGGCTCCAGCAAACCTCACCTTGAGGGACCCTTTGTCTCACTGAGTGGATTCATTATTAGTCTAACTAACAGGATTTCAGTTTTCACTATCAGTGTCCTGTTTAGTTTTAATTCATAACATCATAACCTTTGCTTAGCCTCTCCTTCAGGGAAGTCTTACAGTTCCTCTCTTAGACTGAAATATTGCTTAAATACTTGAATATTAATTCAGAGAGTGGAAGAACAACGTCAAAAATGTCCTTCAGAGCCAAGATTTCCGTGGATTTGGAGTAGTAGCACTAGGATAGTACCTAAAAATCCAAAAGATGTTGATTTTCTCCCTCAGGCTTAAATACTATTTGCTCACAAAAGATTTTTAAAATACCTCCAAGGTCTGAGGTCATTCTCCCTAGAGTTTTTTTTTTAGAGACAAACGGGAACTTGTCAAGCATCTCAGAAAATTGTGCAAATAATTATGGAGATGCCAGTCAAGAAAGCTGCATTCCCTTACGTCTCAAATGTGGCTTTGATAATTCAAAAACGTTTCCACCTGCTTATCTTGTACATTACGCCCACAAAATCCCTGAACTAATCACACGTTATGAAACCGTGTTGTCAAAATAAAAAAAAAATTATAAAGGTATATAAACTTGAGATTAGATTAATTTCAGCAGTCATTCAAAGTAGTAATTTAAATACTGAGTTTGAGATAAATGCTTCCATTATTAGGTAGGTATCTTATTTTAAAAGAGTACTATGAGAATTCTTGACATGCGAAGAGATCAAATTTAAAAGTACTATATATGAGCATTTTAGATTTGGCAAGAAACCATACTCAAAAATAAATTGACATTACACATGAAAATTTATTTCAATAAAAAACATGAAATCGTCAATTTTCATCTTTTAGTCTAACATTTCATAGACTAAGAGCCTTTTAGTTGGAAATAAATAAAGGTTATTGTTGCTCTTCCTTCAATTTTTAAGAATTGTTTGTCTGCAGGTGTCCTAGAGGGTTCCATCCTCTTGCTGAACTAGAAGTGGTTTCCTGGCCTTGAGAATTTGTGGCTGCTGTACTCTATGTCCACTCTGTAATCCATGGTGACTGCCACTGACTAACATCCACATGTCATTTATTATTTGAATAACAAATAGCATACTTTCCAACCACAATAAAACATTGCAACAATAGACAACAAAGGTGCCACATGAGTCCATTTAAACTGACAGTATAAATCATACGCATAATCCCAAATATCTATTGTGGCTTATATTTCTAGTTGAATAACTTCTGTGTGTCCAAAAATTGTCCACTGAGCTTTTAAACTAGCACCTTTTTTTGGAATAACTCAGTTCTATCTCCCTTTGAATGGTAGAAAATGTTTTAACTCACCACTGGGATACAGTAGCTGTTCATATGGATTAAATTCCCCAATTTTCACTATGTCAAAAAGAGCTCCAGGTGCCATCCCAACACGATGCCATGTTCTTCTGGTGGAATATCCTGGACTGTGAGATTCTAGAGTTGAAAGACATCGCTAAAGAACTGACAAAGGATTTGTATAACCTAAGAGAAGTACCATAGGTTTATACAAAAGTTCAAAGACCATATGCTCATGAAAAGTTGGTGATTCTGGGAGAAGAATTGATAGGAGAGGTTCAGATGACATAATAAAGTGATATAATAGTATCATTTGGTACAGAATTTTGGCAAAGGATCCAGAAGTTACCCTGAGAATTTAGTAAGAGTGTAAATGGATCTTTGTGGGTTAAAGGGAAGTTAGCCCAGAGTAGCTGGTTAATACTCTTTCAACCAGATGGCTTCGAGAAGACTGGAATAAGTAGACTTATCAATCACCTAAGACTACTCGTGGGAGTTACAGGGCAGGAACATATGTGAGAAAGACAAATGGCATGCTATTAATGCAATATTGCCCATGTGCCAGGCACTGGGTCTATTTTATAAATAAAGGAACTCAGGTTTTGAAAGGTAAAGTGGCATATTCAAGAACATAAAGCTAGTGACAGACCTTAGTCAATCCCAGCTCTTTTGACAGTAAATTCACTGCTGTTCCTGTCAGATCACTATATTCATCACATTTCAAGGGTTTAAAATTTCCCAGAAATATTTTGGGGGTCACCAGAGAATTATTAATATTTTCTTTTTCCACGCACATTAAAATAAAAAAGAACTCCATCAGTTTACCAAACAAAGGGAATTTTGCTCTTTAAATTGAATAAATTTATCCCTGTGAAAAGAGTCACTATTTTCCTTGGTTTTTCTGACACTAATGAAAAATCTATCTCAGAATGGAATGGTGCATAGATCCCCATTTAGAATCCTCTCTCTGCCATAAGAACCTCCCAATAGGAGCTCAGTGACTATGCTGGAATTTTATTGCATTTGGATCACCTGAAAGTAAATTTATGAATACTCTCCAGAAGACATATGATATTTCTTTAATCCTAAAACATATTTAGCATTTTAATTTTTTAAATTGAGAGGTAACAAAAAATTTCAACATCCATTTAAGTCAGCAATGCTTCATGCTATTAATAATGTCATAGTATTGCACAAATCCTGTCCATTTTGAATGAACTGATATAAGTTCAGGAAAAAATATATAAAATATGTTTCACAATTCCCGATTTCCAATATCCAGTGACAAGAAAAGACCAGGTACTAAAAAACTATCTATTATGTGAAAGTGAAATGAAGAGACAGATATCTATGCCTCTCAAGATATTTTTGCAGGATTCTAATTTCATAACCTACATCCTCAAAGAAACTGAATGGTTACAAAAAGAAGGTTGGACTTGAGGCTTGACTTTTCTTTTGCTTATAAATAACTCTCTTATTCAGGAGTTTTGGGAAATTATGATTTCTGGTTAATCAAATATTCTGGCCGATAGATTATTACCCTACTTAATTCCATGCATATATCATTCATTATAAAAAATTAAACCACAAAAAAATACACTTAGCACAGAAATTACACGAAGTAAAAAGTATGATATTTTCTTTAATGACTCAAGATGCACTTCAAAGCCTCAAGTTTACCATTATGAAAAAAATCAAGCTGCAATGTATATACAGGGCAAGTAGTAGAACTTTTTACTTAACAAAGTCATCAAATAAACTAGATTTGTCACACTTCATGCTCTCTAATAAATCAGTATAACATAATATTTTAATTATAAAAGTAGTATGAGCTCAAAATTGGAAAAAGGAAATAAATTGTAACTCAACAATAGCCAAAGCATTATCATTTAATTTTATTTTCTTAAAATTTTGTTTTCTTCTCTGCATGTTTTACAGAGACATAATAATAGATTATAAACATTTTTATTTTATATTTTACACTAAATATTGCATCATAAGTATTTTCCCTATAGCAAAATCTTGATAATTACAACTTTCGATGACTAAATAATATTCATGCAGGTTAATGTACAATAACTCAGTCAACCTTTTTCTAAATTGTTGACCATTCTATTTGCTTTCAATTTTTCACAAATAAATGGTATAAAGAAATGCTGAGATTATCAGCTTATCTTGCTATATATTTCTTTAAAGTGCTTATTGCTCTCTGAAAAGATTTATGTCTTTAATGGATATTTTTCCTTCCTATTCAAATATAGACCCCAGGAGGGCAGGAACTGTGCATATTTTGTTCATCACTCAATCCTTAGAATGTAACACAGCATCAGACACATCATGTGGGCTCCATAAATATTTGTTGGAGAAGTAACTAGCTAAATTGTGCATCTTTGTATTTAAGGAGAGTTTGGTTTCCAAAAGCGGGTCTTTGAAACTTGCTGGGGTTTTGCTTCTAGTTGCAATGAGGATAATCAAGTTCCTAAACTAGGTGGTAAAGTAAAAAGTCCAAGTGGCTTGGATGGCTTAAAGTTGGAAGTGAAAGGTGTGATGAGAAAGAGACGATGAGAGAAAGAATGAACAAATGGGATGCAGATATTGAAAGAAAGTTGAAGAGCCTAGGATAAGTCATAGTGAACAAAATGTAGGGGAGTTTAGGGGACCAAATAATGGGAATCATCAGTGAAAAGGCAGTTTTTAGGGAATAATTTCTGAGTAGAATTGGAAAACCCAGAAAAGAAATGCAGGGAGCAAGGATCAAGCATAGAAAACTATCAGCAAGTTAGCTCAATGAATTCCGAAAGCAAGCAGATTATTAGAAAACCCTGGAAAGCTTTTTTTTTTATATTTTTTTCCTTTCTAATAAAAATTCCCCAGCTTCAGCCCTGGAAATTCTAATTCAGCCCATCTGGGTTTTAACCCAGTAATTTGTATTTTGAAAAATTTCTGCTGACTCTAAATTAAACTCTATTATTTGTTGTAGAACACAAAGAGTATGTATAAAACAAAAATGAATGTTAATATTTCTACAGTTTGGTAAGATCACACCTGAATTGTGCAAATTTTTAGAAATGTGGGGAAAATTTTCAAAAATATATCTATTTGCTCCTATGTCTAATTATCCGAAATACTCTTAGATCTTTTATTCAAACTACATTATATATTGAGTATGAGTAATCAAATAACGAACACTTCCATAGAAAAATTTCAGTTAGTCTCTTCAGCATGCGTTTTCTGAGCTCTAATTGAACACAATCAAGTATATTTTACTCAACTGACAAAAGAGCTATGATGGTTATTATGGTTCATCAAATATTTACAGACTTCTTCCTTAATAGTTCAGCTCATATTAAAGTCAATGGAACTCATACCAGTAAGGCCTTTGGAAAAATCTGAAAGCATGACCACGAAGTTGTTGGTAGTCACACTTCTTACATTCGTGTCATTTTCATGTTATCGTTTCTTTGAATTCAAATCAAGTAAGTCACTTGCCATGAAGAATGACTTCTTGCCCAGTTCAAAGTCGTTGTCAATCATCGATTGCTTTTTAATTTACCTACTCTCTGAAACATCTTTTGGGGTGTTAGAGATTAGCACCGAAATCTTCTAGAAAAGACTGCTTCTCCCCAAATTTTCAGCCTTGTTTTGTAGCTCTAAATATTTGACTCTCCTCCAAGTAAGCAAATCTCCAACTTCTTACAGCCTATACTGTGATATCAATTTTTGAAATTGGGAAGCAAGGCTACATAGGAATTGCTTGGGGATGATGTCAGAGTATATGCCGAGAATTTACACTGAAGGCTTAGCTCCATTTCAGGGGATATATAAACCCCAAGCTTTCAACTATTCTTAGCCATTGTCAGTCTCAGAAAGATTTTGATCTGTCTCCTTTTTAAAGCCTTTAGGTAACTTAAATTGGGTGAATAAAAAGCGTATTTACTACTGTTCATTTCCTCTTTTCATTTCTTACTGTCTCTGGTTCCCATTGGCCTCATATATAAAATAGGGGTAATGTCATCTGCGCTGGCTAGCTCATGTCATTATAATAAAGATTAAATGAGCAACACGAGTGGAAGCAAAATAAAAATGTCAATAGCTATCCAAATACAAAACACTATTATTGTTATGGTCTACAAACGTTTGGTGTTTTCTAGGGTTTTTCAATATACTTTCACAGTAGGTTTGCTAGGAGAGAGTTTCTGTGAGATTCCAAAATATATCAAGACTGTTAATGAAGGGATTTCCATTAAACATGTATAGTTCATTAAGTTATTCCACATGGTATCAAAATCATTAGTATCTTAAATGTAGCAATGAATATTGTGAAATAGTGTTGACAGACATAAATCTACTATATAGAGATTTCCATGGAGTGAGTATTCAGCTAACTATTGCTGTGACTACAGAAAACATCAATATATATTCTCTTTCACCCAGATTTTCCATCTAGTTCTGAAATCTTAAAGAGTTTCCTTCCAACCGCAATTTGATTTTTTTTTTGTTGTTTTTACAGAAACACATGGTGCAAATTGACTGTTAAGCATCCACATCTAGTCCATTTAGCACAGAGCACTGAATCACTGTCTTGGCAATAATGAATTCACTTTCCAGATTAAATCAAACTAATTATGTCCTGGTTACTTGACTGTGAAGTCATATGACACCACTTTTAATTTGTTGATGCCGTATTACTCATCGGTTAAGAGAAGTTCCACACGTGTTGTTCTGTCAAGAAGCCGTTGTGATTATACACACATTAACACACTCATGATTCAAAGACTCTGCACCTTATGCTTTTATTCCCTCCCGTGAATGAGGTTTGACTTGAGATGCTTATGATGGCGACAGCACTTAGCTGCATAATTCAAACATTTCCATGTGCAAGCTTGTAGCAGTTTGTATGCTATAAGCTTAAGTTTAACTTTCTCAGTACTGTTTTCCGCTCACTTGAAAATAGAAAAGAAAGAAGGAAAAAGTGAATTTACCATAAATAATATATGACATGAACATCTGTTCACAATAGGCAGCTCAAGATCAGTTTAAGTTTTTCAGGCATAAGGAGAATATAAATGGTTAAAACAAGGTATCCAGGCCAATGAAGAGACAATTGAAAGAATAGCACTGTGACCTGTGTTGGGTTTTTGTTTTTTGTTTTTTTTTATTCCATTATCATCTGTCATCTATGGCCCTTTCCCTCTTAAGCTCTGAATTCAGACTGTCACAGTGCCGTCTCACCCACCCCTCGCTACTCCTCATGCTGGTAACAAAGCCCAGCAACAAGAATTATCGTGTGAACTTTTCTCAATATTCTTCTTTCATCTTTGCTTATTATTCTGATTTTATTCCTCTTCCTATTCTAATTCTATAATCTTCTTGAACTTTGCCAAGGGATATTTCTATCAACCCACTATTTTAAACAAAGAAGTGAGGCTGTCCTATCAGGAAGTGACAGGTTCTCATAACTTAAGTGAACAGCTTTAGCTAAGCAAACTTGCTTGTTTCCTTCCTCTCTTCATATCATTTTTTTCGCTCTTCCATGACTTCTACCTTAAGGCTACATGAAATCAAAATAGGCTTTCAAATTGGCTCCATAAGGATTCAAACCCTGGCACAACCATTTAGTAAGTGTCCGGGATGTTGGATAAGTTACTTAAATATGTTATTTTTATTTTTTATTTATTTTTTATTAATTAAAAAAATTAACAACAAACAAACAAAAATATTAACATATCATTCCATTCTGCATATACAATCAGCAATTCTCAATATCATCACATAGTTGCATATTCATCATTTCTTAGAACATTTACATCGATTTAGAAAAAGAAATAAAAAGACAACAGAAAAAGAAATAAAACAATAACAGAAAAAAAAAAGATTATACATACCATACCCCTTACCCCTTCCTTTCATTGATCACTGGCATTTCAAACTAAATTTATTTTTACATTTGTTCCTCCTAATATTTATTTTTATTCCATATGTTCTACTCATCTGTTGACAAGGTAGATAAAAGGAGCATCAGACACAAGTGTTTCACAATCACAGAGTCACATTGTGAAAGCTATATCATTGTTCAATCATCATCAAGAAACATGGCTACTAGAACACAGCTCTATATTTTCAGGCAATTCCCTCCAGCTTCTCCACTACATCTTGAACAACAAGGTGGCATCTACTTAATGCGTAAGAATAACCTCCAGGATAACCTCTCGACTCTGTTTGGAATCTCTCAGCCGTTGACACTGTCTCATTTCACTCTTCCCCCTTTTGGTCGAGAAGGTTCTCTCAATCCCTTGATGTTAATTCTCAGCTCATTCTAGAGTTTTTCTCAATCCCTTGATACTGAGTCTCAGCTCATTCCAGGATCTCTGTCCCACGTTGCCAGGAAGGTCCACACCCCTGGAAGTCATGTTCAACGCAGAGAGAGGGAGGGTGGTGAGACTGCTCGTCATGTTGGCTGGAGAGAGAGGCCACATCTGAGCAACAAAAGAGGCTCTCTTGGGGGTGACTCTTAGGCCTGGGTTTTAAGTAGACTTGACCTATCCTTTGTGGGGTTAAGTATCATATGAACAAACCCCAAGACTGGGGGCTCAGCCTATAGCTTTGGTTGTCCACACTGCTTGTGAGAATATCAAGAATTCAACTTGGAGAAGTTGAATTTCTCCCTGTTCTCACCATTCCCCGAAAGGGGCTTTGCAAATACTTTTCCACTCACTGTTTGAATCACTCTGGGATTCATCGGAGCATCACTCTGGACAAACCAACAAAATCTCATGTCCTACCTGAGATCCCAAGTACTTATGGAGTTCAATCAAACTATCTACATAAGTTATATTAGGAAACGCACTAGTCAAAATATAAATTTTGTAACAAACATTACTTAAATATTTTAAATCTCCTTTTAGTCATCTATAAAAAAGGGATAAATGACATCTACCTCATAAGATGGAGTCAAAACATACAGTGCATGTTAAAAAATTAACAATACATAACAAATAATATGTACTCTATAAGTTGACATTTCTGTTGTTGTGGACATTGAATTTGAAGTTAACCCTCTCTCCCCTTTCACTTTTTAAGTGACACCAATGTTCTCCAAATAAGAATTCTAAAATATTCCTTGTGCTGAACTTGCAATCACGCTATCATTTTGAAACTACTTCTGCGTATCAATCAGTTTCTTCTGCATAACAAACCACCTCAAAACTTAGTTACTTAAAACAATGATGAATAATTACTTCCTCAGTATTTTCCAGAATTCTGTGGACTGGGCCAGGCAGATCTTCTGGTCTAACCTGAATGGTATGCATGCCTGGGTCCTGGGCTGGGTTGATTGTCATGAGTTTATTAAGACAGCTGGATCCTACCATTTGGCTTCATCCTCCATCAGGCCATCCCAGTGTTGCTTCATATGGATGTAGAAAGATTCCAACGGCAAAACAAGAGGCGCCCAACACTTACATCACTTAGTGATGCATCCTTAGGCACAGGGAAAATAAGTAAAAGAATATGATATTGGAAACTTGACAAACCTGAGCTAAAATTCAGTTTCCACTTCTTATTTACTGAATGCTCTTGAGCAAGTTCTTCACTCTCTATGTGACTCAGGGTTAATGACAGAATTAATTGAGATACCATGTAAAAGTGAATCAGTTCATCACCTGTCAAGTGGTAGAATAAATAATCAGATACCTTCTACCATCACCTGCCTTTTGAGCTTGTTTTTCTATTCCCATGAGCAGTCACCCCCCCACCTTCATCCCTCCACATACAAAACCTAAGATACCACAGTGTTCCTTACCTGGAATAAAATATTGATGTAGTTGTTATATTATTGAGTTAAAACATATATCTAGAACCATGAAATCCACTTTCTCATACTTAGAGCAATAAATAATAGCTATCAGAGCTACCCCTAATTAATTAAAATTTCCTTCTAATTTTTTAGAATTCTTGAAAGGCAGGGCTTCCGCTGGTAAAAATTCAAGGATCAGGGACATAATTAAATTAGTCTAGTCTCTCTAGTGACTTAAAATAAACTTATATACAAAACAAATAAACCAGAAAGACGATAACAAAAAAAAACCTGAGAAATGTTTTCTTTAGCAGTATAACTTAAAGATAAATGCAAATCCATATCTCTTAAAACTTGCAAAGGGATGTATTTAAGTAATACAGAAAACTGTTTACAGATAATATAAGGGTACCAGGGTATTTTCCACTAACAAGTATGTCAATATTGTACAAATTAATAACAAAGAAAAAATGTACTAATGAATAGGACCAACAATGAATAGGACCAATAAATGAATATTTATACATAAAAATGAAAAATAGTCTAATTCTTTAATTTTTAAAAAATGCACATACTTTACATTAATATGTTGAACTATTTTATGTTTAAAACTAGGTGAATCCCTTTAAGAGATCGCATTTTTCTGGCCTCTAAGGGGAAGGGATATCTGTTTTCTCACTTTCCAAACCAGAGATGTCTCTCTTCTCCTCCATCCCCCATTCCCTGCCCAGCTTCTCTTCTTCAGAGATGGAAAAGTTAATCTAGTTGGACAAATTCAGGATGCTGTTTCCTCATAGTGGGTGGAAACACACAGCCCTCCAGAGACTGGGCCATAAACAATGCCAAGACCCTCAGGGTCATACCATCTTGTCCTCTTCCTCCTTCTCACGTGAGGGCTTCGTTCCTTGGGAGTTCTCACTGTGCATGCTTGAGAGCTGAGAGAGGAAAAGATCAACGCTTAGGTAATAAGGAGAGGCCTTCTTGGGTCATGAGCTTGAGGCCCAGAGAGCTCTGGAAATCATACTGCTGTTTAAGAGCACATAGAACAGTCCTCGCTCCCTCATTTCTCATTTTGATTTGTGCATATGGCTTCTTCAAGAACTTCATAAAAGGAAAAGTGATTGAGAAGACCACATTCAGACCTCCTCTGTTCCCTGACTATAATACTGTGTGCCACCAAACCCCATCTTGAGTTTATTAATATATATCATAGAAAATATGTTGACATGTTGTCAATTAAAAATAGTGATTTATTAAAATATTATCAGAACTTCTAACTAATAAACATTTTTTTAACTTCTTCCGGAATTCCACTGCACCCCAAACCAAGGGAGAAAGGTCATCAAGTAGATAAGAACCAAAAGTACATCCAGAAGTAAGGATACTTGCCTCACTGCTTCTACCTGAATGTTGATCTGAAGGGAATAGGAACTACTAGAAACTCAGTCTCATCCCCCAGAAAGACATGCTCACATCTTCTGCATTTCTGTGGAAGTGAACATATTTGTAAATAACCTTTTGAACATATTATTATGAATTAAGCTGTGGTCGAACTGAATCAGGATGGGTCTTAATCCACATGACTGGATACTTTAATAAAAAGAGGAAAATTGAATCCAGTTAGCAGAGAAAGCCACAGGAGTAAACAAAAGACAGAAGTGTGAAGAAGCCAGAGGAAAGAGAGAAGTCACAAAGTGATGGAGACTGCCCTCAACTGAACCTACCGATTCTGCGAGAGAACATGGTATGCTGACATCTTGATTTTGGACTTGCAGTCTTCAAAACTGAAATGATAAATGCTTGTTGTTTAAGCCAGCCCATTAAGTTTATTTGTCATGGCAGTTCTGGGAAACCGAGACAGGTGCTCATGCTGAAGCTTTGCATTACCATTATGAAAATCTGGAATGAAGTTGAAATCCCTGATTTTCATAAATCCCTAAGTGCAACTTGTTTAGCCAGAAGACTACATTTTCTGTGGACAATGCAGAACAAAAAGTAGCTGAACTACCATGAGCCAGACATCACTCTAAGACTTACCTGAATTATATTATTTACTCCTCACAAGTCCATGCAGTTTGCTTAGAAGTACATGGCGAAACCAGGATTCAAACAGGTGATCACCAATGTTTATAGCAGCATTATATACCAGAAGCAAAAAATGGAAGCAACACAAGTATCCATTAACAGATGAGTGGATAAATAAAAGGTGGCATACATATATGATGGACTATTTTCAGCCTTAAAAAGGGATGAAGTTCTGGCACATGCTTCAATGTAGATAAATCATAACAACATTATGCTAAATGAAATAACCCAAAAGGACAAATATATTGCATGCTTCCAACTGCATTAAATATTTAGAATAAAACAAAAAGTATATTAGAGATATTACTAGGGCCTGGGAGAAGGGATGAATCTGATGCAGTTATTTCAAGGTATAGAATTTCTTTTTGGGGTGATGAAAAGGTTTTGGTAATAGATGGATGTGGAGAGCGCCATATTGTGAATGTAATTAATGGCCCTGAAATGTACACCAAAATATTAAGGTTAAAATGGCACACTTCATGATATATATTACCACAATAAAAAAGAACAAACAATCTAATTTTATTGTCTACTCCTAACTGCTCCCCACTGCTGCCTTTAGTACACACGTCTACCAATGGATACTGTTTTAGTTAGTAAGCTGCTGGAATGTGATATACCAGAAACAGAACAGCTTTTAAAAAGGGGCATTTATTAAGTTTCAAGTTTACAGTTCTAAGGTCATGAACATGTTCAAATTAAGGCACCAACAAGAGGTTACCTTCACTCAAGAAAAGCCAATGAAGTTTGGGGCTTATCTCTCAGGTGGGAGAGCACATGGTGATGTCTGCTAGCTTTCTCTCTGAGTTTCTTGTTTTATGAAGCTCCCCAGGGGCATTTTCTTTCTTCATCTCCAAAGATTTCTGGCTCTGTGAACTCTGTTGGTTCTGGCTGCTCTAAACCTTTTGCCAAAATGCTTGCCTCTTAAAGGACTCCAGTAATCCCATCTTGAATGGTTATAGACACATCTCCATGGAAACCATCTAATCAATTGGGTAGGTAACATTTCCATGGAAACAATAAAAAAAAAATCCCAGGCAGCAATATTGAAAGAAGATTAAAGAACATGGCTTTTCTGGAGTACACAAGATATTTAAACTGGCAGATACTTTTATTCAAGCATCAAATATGCAGAGCCTCCTATGTACATAGCAATCTGATGGATGCTGCATTGAATATAATGATACATAAGTTATGGTGTCTGTCCTCAAAGAGTTAACAAACCTGGAATGAACCAAAATGTATCACAACTATCTGACATCAAAAATGTATACAAATATATGTATAAATATGTGGTTCTGATGCAAGTAATGATAATTAAGTGGCATAAGAGGAAAAAGGCTATTTCCTGGCAAGATGATCTTCTCTAAATTCTCTCCAGGGATTTCCTTGGATGTACTAGAGAGAATTTAGATCACAAGTTTGATTTTAGTACTACAGGAAAATTAATGACATAACTTTCTCTGTTTCACAGCTGCAGAAGAATTGTCAAGAGCATGCTCTATCCTGACTGAAGTTAAAACCAGCTAGTCCACTCAAATTGAAAGTTTTCTACATATGATGACCATGTGTGCTTGGAGGTATTTATAAATCAAATGTATGTAAGTCCAAAAGATCAAACTCTTCACTAGCTACTTGGCTTTAATGAATTGTCTTCTATTACTTCTGTTCTCTATAAATAGATTAAGCACAATGACTTCAATTCAGTGTATAATTATTCCAAATCTACTGTGTACAAAGCATGGCAGTATGTCTGGATGCAGGGCGGTAGAGCACATTAAGGTGAAATAGATCAGTGACTACTCCAGAGGAGATTGCATACTTGTCTAAAAGACTGGTGACTAAATAAGCCATTTTAAACAACCAATAAAAGGCCACCAAAAAAAAAATCTAAACTTCAAATGGTAAAAACACCATCTGTCTGTGTTCCTTTAATCTGGGCTGCAAATTTTACTAATTGGTATTCATGAGGTCATATTCTCAGAGCTCTTTGCCCTCTGTAAGAAAAGCACGATGAGAACTTTAGTAAGTATTAACTCTGGTTTCTTGAATGATCATACATAAAACACAACTTCCCATATACACCATATTATTAACATCTTGCATTAGCATGGAACACTTTTTACAATTGATGAAAGCACATTTTTATTATTGTACTGTTTAAACTATAGTTCATGGTTTAACTTAGGGTTGATTGTTTATGTAGTCTGGTTCCATAGATTTTTTCTTTAATTTTTACTCTGTTACCATATATAAGAACCTAATATTTCTCCTTTTAACAACATTGAGATATATATTTCAGTGCTGTTAATTATCTTCACAATGCTGCGCTACCATCACCACCATTGATTACCAAAGATCTGCATTGCTTCAAATAGGAAATTCACAGATTTTTAGCCTTAAATTCCTATTCCCAATTTCCGCCATGGCCTCTGCTAATCTTTATTCTAGATGTTGACTTTATGACTTTGTTTAATCTAATTATTTCACACCCGTGATATTATATAATATTTCTACCTTTGTGTTTGTCTTAGTTCCCTAAGTCTTTTTAACAGTTGACTAATATTCCAGGTATGTATATACTACATTTTATTCATCCATTCATCAATTGATGGACATTTGGGTTGCTTCAACCTTTTGGCAATTGTGAATAATGCCTTTATGAACATTGGTGTCAAAATATCTGTTTGAGTCCCTGCTTTCAATTCTTTTACATATGTACCTACTAATGGGATTGCCAAGTCATATACTTAGCTTTCTGATGAACTGCCAAACTGTCCTCTACAGTAACTGCACCATTTTACACTGCCACCAGCTATGAATGAGTGTTCCTATTTCTCCACCTCTTCTCCAACACTTGTAATTTTCCATTAGCCCTTTCCATACCATTGTGAAATGGTATCTCACTGTAGTTTTGATTTGCATTCCTTCTCGGTTCATGGTGTTGACTTTTTCATGTGCTTTGTGAGTTTGGGTATATCTTCTTCGCAGCAACTTACGAAGAGTTGACTTTTATCTTTGGTCTATCTGTTCTGGGGGTCACAGTTGGCAATATTATCACTTTGTTCTTTCTTTCTACTTCTTAGTCATTTCTTCCTACTTGGAAGGTAGTTGAAATTCCTTAATCTTTAAGTTTTACCTATTTTGGTAGTTGAAATTCCTTAATCTTTAAATTTTACATGATTATAACGATTACTTTCCTTTCTAATTTTGGTCTACTGGAATGTTCCAGAAACCTGCACCAAAATAATAATAGTAACAATAAATTCTATTAAAATAATTTTTCTTAAATTGCATGTGTCATCAATGTTTCTAATTCCCCACATTTCTTTCAAAAGTTGCTATAAAAAATCAATTGACAGGTATAAGAGTGGGACTTAATTTAATCCGGGCATTTAGAGGAAGGCATTCCCTTAAACCTGGCAACCAAACATTAAAGAGAACAAGTTCAAAATTATAATAGGCACGGAAGAAAATCATACATAACTAGCATTAGTCCTTCCAAAACGCCTCATGCTCATGCTTCTTTTGAACCAGTGTCAAAAAAAACAAAAGCTAACAGTTGTACTTAAGATAAGTTTTTCTCTCCTTGGTATGATGATAACAAACTTGGATCAACTATATGTGTCTGTGTAGATAAAAGGAAGAAATGATCCCTGGTATTCCATGAAGGGAATGTCATCATACACAAGGGTAACTAGACACAAATGTTATAATTTAATGGACCAGCTACGCAAACTTTCCACGGAAACACATGTTAAGAAGTCGAGTCCTGGCCTTCTCACCTGCCATGACCTCAGAGACAGAAGGAGTCTGAGTTTTTTCTCTTTGTTGCTTTGTATCCTGAAAGTGATTGTCCTAGAATGGAAAATAGTCTGTAAGCAACAGTTTGATCACTGTGGAAAACCTGTCATCATAATAACTAAAGAAAAATAATCTGAACATGATCTAATGAGACTATTGGATGTACAGAGTCAATAGGTAGATATGTCTAGGTTTTAGTGTAGTAGAGATCATACAACTTACTTGAAATTTTACCTGCAACTTATTTTTATGTCCCTGCCTAAAGCAAAAAGGTAAAGCTCTTGAATGGCTGGCTGGTGCTTTGGAGCAGTTTGTTAGCTAAGTTTCTACAAGTAGGTTTTTTTCCAAGAAGAAAACATATTTATTCTTGAACCAACTTCTACATAGTCTAGCCATCTTTGCTTTAAGGGAAATCTTTTGGGCTAGGTTTAAATAATTTCCCTTAAGCTAAGAGTGAGGATCCTTTTTTCTCATGTCTGAAAAAAAAAAGTCTGCCCTTAACCCCAGGCATTTTGTAATGGTAATTATCGGCCACCAAATTTTTGTTTGTTTGTGTGGAGGCAGAAGGGTGAATAGTCACATTTCATTATCATTTTCCTGACTGTGAATTGCTAATACTCTTGAAAATAAAAATATACTTTGGATGGCTCTGTTAATAAGAGCCCAAGGAAATAGACACATTTAACACAGAGCTAAAGCTAAAGTTAGGCTTAGATTCAACTTCAGCTCTAGTTGCAATTAGACCTTTGACTTTCTATTCTTAGTAGTAATAGAAAAAAAATAGAAATATTTTCTTTTTGAAGGCAATGTGTTACAATCAAGAGAGTTAAGAAGAGTGGAAGCAATTCTCTGGACATTTCAGGAAAATTCCCGACCCAAAAGAAGCTGGTCAATATGAAGTGCAATAAGCAGATAACCATATACCTGGACAAACGTCAGTAGTAAACACACCTGCATTTTCCTTAACCAAGGGTATAACTGCTTTATCTTGTAGCTAGATATACTCTCTATGGGGCTATGTTTTCGACTATCAGAATAACGTATTCCTTTACCTAATGACTTCATGGGATTTAATATAAAGCTAGCTCTAAAAAATAAAAATACCATGAGCTTTTGCTACATGGTAGCCTAAAAATAGAGGATCAACCCATAATAATCTATAAGAAGCTTTTCAGTCACAAATAGGTTAAAAATATTTTCAACTTCATTTTTCTATGTAAAATTAATGCAAAGTTGAATCAATCCAACTTTACAAATCATGTATGGCTCATATGCAGAGCCCCATAAATTGAAATAATTTAAGATTTCGTTTTACATTAACTACTGTTCGTTAATGGGAAATTGAAAAGCTAAAACAAGATCTCCAAGCACTTTTTTCTTTTCTCCCCCTAGAGCTCCAAACTTATTTCACTCTCATTACCTAACCAGCCCCCAAACACACTTTGTAACCTCAGGGAAACAAGTTATTGTAGATTCTGCAAAAATTATAATTATAGTGGTTCTTGGAAAGATTACAAGCTGCAGAATGAAGGGGACAAAATAACGCCTGCAGAAATCCATTAAATCACAACCACTATAGCTATCAAAGGAATGGAGGTAGTCCTGTGCATCTGGGGTGGGGGGTGAGAGGAATGCATGCATTTAGAGAGAAAGAGAAAGAAGTTCAAGTAACATAAATATCTTTAAAAATTAATATTATCATAAACTAAAGTGAAGCCAAACTATGGAAAATTGCTGAGTGTTCAGGAATATGCCATAATCTTTTCCACCCAACCTTTTTCTTCAACCCTTCCCTGTAGAGAAGGATGCTGCCTGTCTCACTTTCCAACTCACCACCTGGGGAGAAAAATGATACCCACTTACATAAAAAAAATTCACTAAATGTGGTTTACCCTAAATAACGTCAAGGAAAAGAATTAGCAGGAGGGAATTTAAGGATCCCCTCAAGGAATATTTTACTTAGGAAAAGAGTACCTGAGATCTAGGCCACTAACAATTAAAGTCATTAAAGTAGCACTTAAGTTGCTGAGTATCACAACAAAGTAAAACCGTAGACAGGCTTAAAGTTTAAAAAGCTTTGACACCAATTAAGGGTTGACAATATTCATTGTCATTGTTTCCATACTTAATTTTTTTCTATTCTTTTTTATTTAAATAGGCCTTTTCATTTGACCTTTGTCCTCAGCTAAGTTTACACTTTCCTCAGTACACTGAAGTCAAATCAATCTTCTTAGTCAGAAGACAATTTATCAGTGAGCCGTGAATCAAACATGTACTGAAATGATCTGCTTGCAGCGATAAATCGACACTCCAAAATTCTCATTAGGATTTATTTCTGTCAATGTATGCTTTTCATATACTAAAATAAATCTATAAATGATAAAATGAGGAAATACCTTTGAATACTGGAAGCAACAAACTTACCGAGATTAGAATAATTACCACATTGCTATGATACAAAGAGAAGCCAGTCAAGCAGAAAAACTGGTCTCATGTATAAAGGAGATGATGACTATACTATACTGATTAGACACAACTTCAGGAAATCAGATCTGTACTTAGCAGGAGTTAGAATAGGAGAGACCAGTTTTTAGGTTTGCTTCTGGAAAATTAAGATAAAATAACTATGTTGCTTTTAGGAAAACAAAATTTCTCATTTCAGGACAGATAACCTCGTTCTCTCATTAACCTCATTAAATAGGATATTCCAATGCTGCAGGACCCCTTCTGTTAGAACCATTGGAATTACCCAAATAGTAGTTAGAAAGAGATTCTCAAAGTTCCCTCAGCAACTTTGGCGTCATCTGGATATATATTAGAAATCCAATTGTGAGTCCCCAGCCCAGACCTACTGAATCAGATACTAAAGGTGACTGATGCAATTGAAGTTTGGGAAAACTGAACTGGTGATAGTTTCCCATTCAAAGTCGATCCCAGACTGTAGTAAATACAGTAAACTGACTCGGGTGAGGCGTGGCTATCACCCCAATAAATGTCAGCTGAGATTAAGCTAGATTAATGGCTTTGTATAAAATTTTCACACAAATGAAGGTTAAAAAAAAAAGGCCCACCATTGCATTTGCTTTGGGTCGAGATAGCTATTTCAAGTCTTCCATCATTTCCAAATAAAGAATAAATTGAAAGAGTGCGAAGGAAAAGAAAAGTTTCTCATAAATAAGTGTCCTGCATGCCTGATCCTTTTTGTTTTGCTTTGTTTTGTAGATAAAGGACTTCAGTAATGTTAAATGTTACTATCTTTAAATTAATTTGCAGTATTGAAAATTCTAAACAAACAGGTACATGGATTTTTTTTACTCCAAATCAAAGACCAGATCCAACTGATATGACATTTCTGGCTTTAAAATTATTCCCCAGCTGGAGTATGATAATTTTAGCTCAGTTTTGTTTTGCTTTAAACAAAATAAAATGAGAAGCTAAATCATGAGCAACCTCATAAAGAAATTTCATGGTTCCTAGAAGGATTTGTCTTCAGAATATTTGCATAATCTTAAAATTCAAGAACTGCTTGTGGAAGTTGTAGAACACTCCATACATTTTGCAGAAGGGATTTATAGCCTCTTCCATCTTAACTATTTGACAGGTTTTAGATTGTAGACAAATTGCATCATAGACAAATGTACGTGAAGGCTAAAGTGGAAGCAAATATTTCTAGGGTGGTGATTCTCAAAGTGTGATCTCAGATCAGTAACATCAGCATTACTTGGGAACTTGCTAAATATGTATATTCTACATCCCAGAGTTAATGTGTCAGAGACGCTGAGAATGGGACTTAGGTGAGTCTACAAGGCTGCCTGGTGATTCCAATGCACACCAAAGTGTGAGATTCACTGTCCCACTGGAATGAGTACACATGCTTCTGTCTTCCAACTCATAAATATTTTCCCCCAAATTATGATAGCCTTTTTAAAATAAATAATTTATGCATTCATTCATGTGGCTACAATTTATTGACTGTCCACTCTGGCCCAGGAGTGTGCTAGGAACTGAGGTGTAGTTGTGAAGAGAGCATTGTCCTACCCTCACTGAGCTTCAGACCGTGCAGTTGGATGGACAGGAAAAACAATAAGAAAGCTAATAAATACCAGGTATAAAGGATTGTGAGGCATGTGCATAAGGTATTATGTAAGGAGAAGCAGGGGGTGAGGGAAGGAAAACTCAGTTTAGATAGAGGAAGCTGTCTCCCTGAGGAGGTGATATTTAGGAGGAGGGAACAGCAGGAGTAAGGACCATGCATTGGTAAAGGGCCTGGGGAAATAGGACGTAAAGCAGGTAGAGTGTGACTGAAACTAAGCAAATAGGCTGATGGTGACCAGAAATGAGTTTGGAGATGTTTTAAAGACACGAGTTTCAATGTCACTGCAATAAGTTCAGATAAGAGATAATAGTGGCTACTTACAAAATTCCTTGGCTACTCTCACTGTCCATCATCAGTATAGAGATGCAGCATCTTTCTAGAGATTCTCAACTGTTCCTAAGCACCATGTAGATGCATTACATGCAGGAAATAGACTGAGGAACCGAGAGAGAAAGGATAAAGGCAGTGAATAAGGTAGAAGTTCTAGCCTCTACACATGCTGCAACATCATATGGAAAAGATTTGCTTGCAGATTTTCCAAGTATAGACAGGGTATTATCTTTCTTATATTTATTATAATAATTAGTGCTATTTTTTTATTGGCAAATAATTCTTGGCTCAGCAGCAGTGCTGAAGTTAGTTTGCTTGTAGAGAAACAGTACTTTCATTACTTCCCTGTGTCTTCCTCAAATTTTATGTTTGTGCATATGTGTACATGCACACACATTCATGACATACATACATATATATACATATATATATATATATACATATATATATCCTTCATCAAAATTGCCAACCCTGTCACTTCAGTGGTGCTCTAGAATAGAGTACTAGTATAGTCTGCTTCTGGATAACATCTCTACTTAAAGGTATCAGAGGTATCTCAAACTTCATTTAGCCCAGAATAGAAAAATACAGCAATAAAAAAATTAAACTTAATTTTCCACTCATACTTGTTCTTCTCCTATTCTTCCCCATTTAGAAAATGGCACCACTATCCTCTCAGTTGCTCAAATCAAAACGTAAGGTGATTTCCTTGATTATTTTCTCTAAATCCTTCTCTCCTCCACACCTAATCCATCATCAAGTAATAGAACTCAATATCCAAAAGACAATTCCAGAAAGTGTCCAGTTCTAACCCAAACCACATCGATTATTACTGCGGCATCCTAACAGGTTCCCTCTTTTATTCTTGCAGCTTATGTTTCATTCTCAACCCGGAAGCCAAAGTGTTACTTTTGAGAGAAAAGTTGGATCATGCTTAAAATACTGCATTGCCTACCTCATAAATAAGATGGAAAATGTACTCCTTCAATCACGCCATGTGCATTTCAAGTGCCCATTGGCCACATATGGCTAGTGGCTAGTGGTTAATGCATTGGACAGCTTAGAAAACATGTTCCTCATCACAAAATGTTCTACTGAACAGCACTTTTCTTGATAAACTTATATTCCCCCTCTATTTCGTGAATATGTCGGGTTTGTTCCCTTCACGAAGTCCCATCCTGGCTTTTCCTTCTCCATGAGTTTTTCTCTCCTATTCTGTATGTGTAGCTCCTTTTCATTCATAATTCAGAGTAAATAACATCTTCCCAGAACACCCAATTTGTGGGTGCAACCCAGGCACTCCCTTCATACCACAAAATTTAGATTTCTGCACCACATTTATGAGTAACTCACACTTCTCTGGGTCATTTTTGGTTGATTGGTTGGCTGGTTCTTTGGTTGGTTGTTGTCTGTCTCTCCCACTATGACTTAGGCCCCATAACACTGGGACCTCGTCTGTCCTGTGTTCATTGCTCTATCACTTGCATGTAGACTGGCAAATAGTAGGGACCCAATAAATAGCTATGGAAGGATAGGTGGCAAGGGGCTAGGGGAAGATGTGTTACCATTCACAGTAAACACTGATTCAAATATATTAATATAAGGGGGATGTGAGGGTAGTTCAGTGGTAATATTCTCGCCTGCCATGCAGGTGACCTGGGTTTGATTTCAGGCCCATGCACTCCCTGCCCCCCCAAAAAACAAACAAGCAAGGAAACAAGCAAAAAAGCAACCAAACCAAAAAAAAATTCAATAAATGATGCTGCAATAACAAGATACTCACATGAAAAAAGGATGAAATGAGGCCCCACCATACAGAATACAAAAACTCTAAATAGTATAATACAGAGAGTATATATATATACTATTTAGAAGGAAAAAATCTCAAAAAAAATCAATATAAGCTCCTGATATATATGAAATAATTACTTCAGTAAGTTCTTTTTATACTTTTAAAGTCCAATGTTCCTACTCCAGCTCTGCCTCTATTAGGGGCATATCACTTTGTTTTATGAGTCTCCGTCGTATTTGTTAAAAAGAAACTCAGACAGGAGTTGAAAGATTCTTTCAGGTTCCAAATTCTGGGTTTTTCTAAAGAAAGTGGAATCCACTTATTATATTTAGAGAATACCCATCTATGGACCCTTACAATAGCATGAGACTCCCTGAACTGCATTTTAAATCCTCATCACATTGCACAGTATTATGGTGCCTAAATGTTCATGAAGTAAAACAAAAATAAGCAAACTTGATCACACAGTATTAGAGAAAGTTTTGCTTAAAGAAAGTAAGCTAGTCATGAAATTGGAATTTAGGGACACATCTGCTTAAAGATACCAAATTAACCACACTCTGATTGTTAAGAATTGATCAGGTTAAATTCAAACTATCAACATCCTTACATTACCTTGCTGTAGGCATGTCAATTCATATAGATATAGCCAAAGAGCTAGGTAAACACAATCCAATCCTGAAGAGAATTCCTCTAGAAGTTTCTAAAGAATGAAAAACACACCCTTGTTTGATGGTTTATTGCTCAAACAGGATAGGTTTATAATAATAGAGTTTTTCTGTATCTACTGAAATAAATTTTCCAAGGAACTTACTCAGAAGAAGTATTCACATCAAAAAACCCAAAAGGGACCCCTCTGATAGACGCATGTGGTTCCTTCACAAGATTTTCTTAAGCCAGGAATTTATTCTATTCATTTTTGTATCATCCCCAATACCTAACAGATTACATTGAATATTAGATGACCTGAAAATATTTGTGAAGTAATGAAGGTTTTAAAGGGGGGAAAATGAATCAAAAGAGAATACAATTTTCTTTTTATATTAAATTATATCATTTTAATTAAATTCTGGCCATTCAAAAAGTTCGTCTTAATTTTTCATATCCCTTTTAGACACTCAGGTAGGAGGCTGAGACTATTTTCAGAAATGAGTGTAGGCAACATCTTCCAGTTCAATGTCTTCTAATACAAACATAGAGATGAGCTAAGAATTCTCTTCATATCCAAACTGCTGAATAAGAATAAGTTCCAAAAACAGGAGAGAGCCCACACCGCCAAAGATAGCTTGTTACCAGAGCATTGTAATACTTGAGATTTACTGCTTATTAAAATGCAAAAGGCCATTACTTTCCCCCCAAGAACAAATTTTGTGAACAGAGATGGACCTAGATGCTTTTAGCCCATTTCCTGAATCATAAACAAAGAACTTCATAGCCAGCAACTCTACGAGATGTAAAGAGAAGTGTGTTATAAGACCCTTATTGGATTACTCAAAGGCTCAGTGAAGATACTTTCAAAAGTGATATAAATCAAAGCTAACTGCTTGCATAAAAAACCAATCAAGCTTTTGAGAATATCTTTGTTCCCTGAGGTTGCACAATTAGATTTAGATACTTCTATTAGGACCTTTGCGATGGAGCATTCTTAAGTAATTATGAAATCTCAGCCTGGAAAAACACCTGGACAGACTCCCAAAGGAATTAAATAGATCTTTGGTTTCAAATATTTGGATACTTTATAGAAGTAGCTCCTCACCTAATTTCTGGGGGGAAAAAATTCTCCCTTGACTGCAATAAATTAGTATATTAATTAAGATGAGATCTAGAATTTTTCACATTAGTATTACCAGCACTAAATAAATGCTGCTAGAAAGAAATAAACCCTTAACAGAGCTTACATTTGGGAAATAACAATTAAACCAAAATAAATAGAATCTTTGGGAATGCTGGGAATGTTATTTAGTAACATGAAACCATTTCTCCTCCAGAATGCCTTCTGTCAACCAAGATGGGACTCCACAAGCTGAGTGAGAGATCTCTTTAAAACAACACAAAACAATAGTGACATCTTGGCTAAAAAGAATTTGCTGTAAGGCATAATATTCTCCAGAGATCCATGAGAAGGCTTACGTTTTCCTTTGTAGAATTGCCTTGTGGTCAAATATTTCATTTTGCTCTAAGCTCACAAACACACACAAATCTTGATCTTTTATAAAGCTGACTCTTGCCACTTGGAATAGCAACAACCATGTTCTAGAATGACGGTTTAAAAGAACTGACATTTATTCACTGCTCACTTTGAGAACTTGGGAAAATCAAAAATACTTTCCAAATGTTGGTTCTTCAGAAACTCTATCTACAAAATCAAGCACAAATGCACACCGCCCCACTTGTAGAAGACTTCTAGGATGAATTAGCACCACTTGACAAGTATTTATTGACTAGTAATTTTGTGCCTGGGACTGTGCTAGATCATTGAAAATGCAAAGTAATCACAAGTTATAATTTATGACATCAAGAAGTCTCGTTTAGTAGGCTAAGATAAAAATATGTGAACAATATAAGACAATAGTAATTATGTGTTAAATTCTGTGGCAAGATTTAAGCGTCATAAGAATGCAGACACATGGAAAATCAGCAGAGTTTATCAGGGTTGGAGAATTTCATAAAGAAAGTGCATCTTAACTTGGGCAAAGGGATTTAGACTTGATGTGATAAATTGTTCAGAATAATTGTAGGTTTTTGAGCAAGGAAGTGACAGATGAAACCAACACTGGAGGAAAATTTATGTGACATCAGTATGCAGAAAGTCTTAGATGATAGAAGAGGGTATGCTAACTAGAAACCTAACACAGTATCTCAGGGACAACATGATAAAGGCCTGGGCTATAAAGTGGGTTATGGGAGTAGAGAATTGACATTTGGAAAGAAAAATTGATAGGTTTTCATAACGAAGTGGAATAGTGGAGAGGGATTATTACTTAGAATATGTATTACAAGAGTTAACAACCAGACACCCATAAATTATAATAACCACTGTCTTAGTTTAAGTTTCCCTGAAGCACAGATCACCACAAGGGTGTGGATGCAAGTTGTTTATTCTGGAGAAAGTTCCAAGAAGAAGTGAGGAAGTGGAGAAAGAGAGAGAGAGAGGCAGGAGAAGAAGAAAAGCTAGTTAAGGACATCTTAATGAGCTGGTTAGCGATGTGAACAAATAGCCCTTCACCCTACTGGTGACAGACTTTCAAAAAAACCATGAAGAGTGTGTTTTAGAATTGTCCAACCAGTGGCTGGGGAGGCTGGGAATTTATTCATTTACTTCTACCCCATTAGTTGAGGGTTTCTCCCAGTGGCATTATCTTCTCTGCAAATCTTAGTTTGTCTGTCCTATGGGGCTGAACAACCTTCTGCCTTAGAGAAGCAGAGCAGAGGCTCTGTGATGTCGGTCGATGTGCCACACTAACGATGGAACCATATCTGCACTGAAATCAGGTGGGGATGTGGAATGAAACAACATGAGCAACTATTATAAACACACATATAGACAAATGCCTAAAATAAGGGTATCACGTGACAGAAGCCTCTGACAGAGGTGGAGCTCAATATTTAGTAACTCAGGTTCAGGACTCAGCAGTCATTGGGTAGGGATTCAGTGTCTCCTCTGCAAGGTTTTGTATAAATTTCTCTATTTTCCTTTAGCTTTCCTCAGTTTCCCCAACAGTTAAACACTGATGATATTATCTAACTCGAATCATTGTTATGAGTACTCAGTGAGTTAACACATGTAAAATAATTAGCTTACTGTAAAAAAAGTGCCCCAAATTATTGCACCTCAGGAATTTTTTAAATTGGATTCCCTAGGGAAATTTGAAAAATAAAAAAGAAATAAAGTCAAATTAGTAGCAATTGTCAATACCAGACACCCCAAATTGAAATAAGCATTTTAGCATGCATTCTTATTCCAAAAGCAAGATAGCTATTGGCCCTTTTTAAGGCACGTAATAAGCTCTGAGATAATACTAGCAAAGAATGTGCTTAATAGCTAAATACCTCATCCAATTAAAAGTTCATTTTCATCAAACTAGTAAAGAATCATTCCATAACCACAGCTCACCTGTTTCTGGCTGATGTCTCTCCACAGCACTCCGCAGTCATTACAACCATCTTCCTTCCAAGATGTTAAGTAGCTGCCATCTTCATGCACACCCACCCACAGCAGACAGTACTTAACGAACAAACTTTAAAGATAAAGACCAACTAAAAGTCAATCTGCATATCCAAGACCCATATTCGCCTCCTTTACTCATTATGTAAGCCTCAAAGTGAGTAGGTTCTATAGTAGTTCATTTGGGGGAATAACAGAAAATTATATATAGACTCATAAAATATTAGCGCTAGAACACAGGCCCATAAAATATTAGAACCAGAACTGACCTCAGAGATCCAGACTCTGCATTATAAAATGAGTAAACAGACAAAAAATGTCAAATTATTTCCCTGCAAGCTGCTTATCTCTTGTTCCACCACACTGTCTCTTAAAAAGTTCCCCCGCCCTCATGTCACCCTCATGCCTTTGCCCATAGCCCATGTCCAATCATAGAAAGTGAGAAAGTGAGGTGACAGTAATTACATCAGTTAGCAAGGAACACTGGAAGATGTCTTTCTCACGAAGAATTTTCACCCTGAAGTTTTACCCCTGACCCAGCCTAATAGTGCACCTAAAAGAGTGTTCACTTAGACACTTAAGCAAAATTGAGGATTTCCACAATGTAAATGGGAAGTTTGGGGTCCAAGGGGTAGGAAAAAAGGGGAAATGGAAAATATATCAATGACAAAAGAGTAAAAGGAAGGAAAGAAAAATATATCCAAACATGACATCAGAGTAAGAATATATGGCTTGTATTTTTAATAATTCTTTTACTAATTAAGAAAAAACATACATGATCATTGTAGAGAATTTAGAAAATATAGACCATAAAGAAGAAAATAAAAATCAACCATTATTCCTACTGTTTAAAATTTTTTACTGCTAATGGTTTGATATGTTTCCCTTCACCGTTTCTTTGAAAACGTAGACAAAATTATTTGCGAAGTGGTGTCCAGCTTTTCCACATCATTTGATGTTGTAAAAATTCTCCCAGTTCACTGCGTAATCTTCAAAATAGTATAAAAATGTTTTATAGTAGCTATACTAACTAGGAAGCATAGGAAAGTAAATTTCCTGAAAGGAGGTTTTTTAAAGTATATCTTCTCAAAAATAAAACTAAGTTCTCTGCAATATACTAGAAAAGGTTATGGCTTATGCACAAATTAAAAATTCAGTACTCCATCTACTGTTACAATTTTGGATTAAAAGTAAAATAATATATATTTGTTCCATATGGTTACAAGAAAAGGAACATACCGATATCTTTTCCCTGTCTGTACATATATGAAAGATGGTTGCACAGGTGGCTATGATAGAGTGTTCATGTCCACATTGGCGCCTGAAATTCCTTTACCAAGTTATAAAGCCTTTTATTCTACAATAAAAGTCAAAATGTAAATAGGCCTGGGAAAGAAAAGTGATGCTTTTTCAGACTAAGGTACAATAACAGAAAACAGAGCCCTTTCTGTGAGCAGATGTGGACCAGAGACATAATAAAGAAAATGTGAATAAACTAGTTACCCCAAGAAGAGAGTGTACCTTCTCAAGGTACAAGAAAGCACCTTTTCAAGTCACAAAGTATTAGAAGTTTCTGCAAACAAAGATGAGGGATATTAAAGATGACCATTATTCCCTCCTCTTTTCAAATAAAGTATCAGTACTGGCTCATCCAGAGTTCACCAGTAACAGCTAAATGAACTCAGCAGTTGGAATCCACATGTGCCTGGCTTCTTCACTATTCTCTCAATCACATGTTCTTCCTCATCAACTTCATCACTTCCAATGCCCTCATGTTTATCAATGAACTTCTTTCTTTAAACCCCGTATCTATAACTGATCACATCAAACAAGGTGTTTTCCAACCAACACACAATTACATAGAATTCTCTCTCAAAATTTTGAAAATGTGCTTATTTATTTTTCTAAATACTAAGTTAACTTTGTTTATTATTGTCTCACATTAGTTTTGGGGTTACAGTGTTGTCTCGTTTGCTCACATTTTTTTTAGGATGTTCAATTCTCAAGATATTTTTTAAAAATCTTTATGGTAATGCTTATGATTTTCCTTCATTCCACTCTTGATTTCACCGATATCTTAACCTTAAAACACATCTAATAATTAGTGAATCTATGGTGTATGATGGATAAGCTCCTGCAGAATTAGAGTTCCATGAACAGGGGCATGGGAAACGATGCATTTATCATATTCCAAATTCCCTGGTAATTCTTAAAGGTAGAAATATTTGGAACACAATGACATTCCAAATTTTGAATGCAAATTTCAATATAATTTGTTCATTTTAGAAGACATAGAATGTCCAGTGGAAATACAAGAGGCTTTGGTATCAAGCTGACACAGGAGCTCAATTCCTAATATCACAACTAATCAGTTATACAACCTAGGACATAGTATCTCATGGAACGTCTGTTTCCTCCATTGTAACATGAGAAGAATGGCAATCGCTTAGGCCTGCCATAGAAAGGGGATTGTGAAGATGAGCTGAGAAAGCATTTAGTAAGCAAATGGCACAGACAGGTGTTCGAAAATCAGTGACTGATAAAATTTATATGGAAATGCAAGGGATGCCAAATAGCCAAAACAATCTTGAAAAGAACAAAATTAGAGGACTCACACTCAAGGATTTCCAATTCAGTACAAACCACAGTAATCAAAGCAGTGTGGTATTAGAATAAGGATAGAAATTTAGATCAATGGAATAAAATTGAGAATCCAGGAAGGAACCCACACCTCTCTGGCAAATTGATTTTTGACAAGGATACCAAGTACATTAAATGTCAAAAGCAGAGTTTCTTCAACCATGGTGCTGAGACAACTGGATTTCCACATGCAAAACAATGAAATTGGACCCCTACCTCAAACAATATTCAAAAATTAAATGAAAATGGATCAAAGACTTAAACCTAAAAGCTAAAATTATAAAATTTTTGGAAGAAAGTATACGTGTATGTGGAGCAAATTGCTGCACAGTACACCATGGGAACACAGGCACAAGAGACTTTTAGCAAATGTCTTCTTTATGACTGACACAGAGCAAAGGGTCCAAAAGAGCAGGGCAAGGAAACCCCTCATTACCAGTTCCCTGGGGAGGTCAACCACAAGGGTCAGCGTCACAACTCTACTTCGCATCTGAGATGAAGGACACCTGTGCTGTCCAAATATTGGGCTTTTATACACCAAATACGAGATGGTCCTGCAATGAACAAAAAGCATTCATTAAGCAACACTTTGTACCCTGGCAAGCAGTTAGGGCTTGTTGAGATTGAACATCTCCCCTGGGTTTCTTGTGATCTCTTTCAAAATGGAAACATACCAAATACCTGAATGCAAACAAGTAAGAGGGGAATAGGAGGGATAGGTGAGAGCTGGAAGATGGCCATTGAATCTGTCCGTGACTTCGCCAGTAGTGTAAGTCTCATGACCTTGGGTTAGACAATAGTTTCTTAAATATTACACCCAAAATACAAGCAACATAAAAGATAATCAATTGGAGTTTATCATAATTTAAAACTCTTCTGTGTTAAGAGATCCTCTCAAGAAAGTTAAAAGAAAGCACACAGAGTGGGAGAAAATGTTCGCAAATCATATATAGGGTCTAATATTGTGGTAGGGGACAGTCAGAACCCAGCCTGCCACGTTTCCTGTGACCCATAAATAAACACTGTGCTTGGGACTGTGTTAGGCTTTCTCCTAGGATTGGATGATCAATGTGGGATAACTTCCTTCTTGAGAGTGCCTAACAGATGAGGGACAGTCCATATTTTCCTTCCTTTATTGTCCCAGGCATATATAAACAATTGTTGGAGACAGTCAGACTAAAGTGAGCATATTTTATGACATCTGACTCATCCTTTTATTATGCGCAAGAAGGGACACCAGCAGATGAGATCATCTCTCTGTATTAGTCAATTGATTGGGACCTACTGGCCATTGGGACCAATGCCCACTAGTGAAGATGGCCTTGCCCTTTAAAGACTTCTTAAAATTTAACAATAAAAAGACAAACAACTCAACTGAACAATAGACAAAGGATTTCAGTAGACATTTCTCCAAAGAACCACATCTAAAGAGCCTTAACATCATTAGTCATTATGAAAATACAAATCAAAACCAAATGAGATACCACCACATTGGCTATAATTTAGGAAAAGGAAAATAACTGTTGGGAAGGATGTGAAAAATTGAAACCCTCATATATTGCTGTTGGAAAAGTAAAATGGTGCAGCCTCTATGGAAAAAATGTCTGGCAGTTCCTCAAAAAGTTAAACATAGGGTTGCCATATCACCCAGCAACTCTATTTATATATGTATATATACCCGAGAGAATTGAAAACACTTGTTCACACAAAGCCTATACCTAAATGAACATAGCAGCATTATTCATAAGAGCCAAATGTGGAAAAAAGCCAAATGTCCATTATTTGATGAATGAATAAACAAAATATAGCATATACATGCAAAGGACTATTCTGCCTTAAAAAGGAATGTACTGATAACATGCTACAACATGGATATACTTTGAAAACATTGTTTCAAAGAAGCTATCCATAAAAGGGCACATATTGTATAATTCTACTTATATGAAATATCTAGTATTGATAAATCCATAGTGACACAAAGTAGATTAGTATTTCCCAGGAGATGTGGGGAGGAAGGAATTGCGATAGACTACTAAAAGATATAGGATTTCTTTGGGGGATGATAGAAATATTCTGGAATTAGAACTTGGTGAGGTTTGTACAACATTTGGAATGTACAAAAACCGATGAATTGTACATACAAAATGGTTAAATGATGAATTTTATGTTTTGTAAATTTTATTGCAATATTTTTTAACTTAGTGGTTAATACTGTTACTAATAGAAGTAGTAAGTAGTGTAACTGAGAAGTTAGGATTTAACAAATGATTTTGACTACTGAATCATTATGTAAGTATTCCTTTTTTCTATTGGAGTAGAGAGAGGGAAATACCTGAAATCTCTGAACTATAATCCAGCTGACCTCTGATAATGATTGTAAAAGCCTTGATCTTGCCTTTGTGATTAGCTGGTAATCAATTCCTTTATCTGTTTTGTTTGTTTCTTTGTTTTACTTTAGAAACTTGTGAGGGCAAACTCCCTACCACTAATAGAGGCACTTGAATCAGCTCAGAACCAACCATTAACTGGTTTCCTTCCTTTACGTGTGTAAGTTGTTTCTGCCTATACTTGCTATTGAGATGGCAACTCTGCCTCTCTTCCTTTCGGCTTATACTTGCTGTTGAAATAATGACTCTGTCTCTCTTCCTTTCTCCTTATAGTTGCTACTGAAATTATGATGACTTCATCTCCTCTTATTAGAATTCATGAAAACCTCAAACTCCCTAGGCTTAAGGAGACAGAAGTTGAGGTTGATAGACCATCTGATCTCCTGCTTCATGCCAAGAAATAAACTCTCTTTGAGATACCAACATCTCCAGAATTGGTCATTTGAGCACCTGGGGCAGAGAATCCACCAACTTTGTCCAATAGTAGCAATAGTAGAAGAGATGGCAGAACTTTTACATTTCCCTGGTAAGAATGTCTTCATTTGCCAGAGCTGCTATGACAAATGCTACACGATAAGTTGGCTTAAACAACAAGAATTTATTATACCACAGTTTCAAGGGCTAAAAGTTCAAAATCAAAGCATTAGCAAGCCATGCTTTTACAAAAAGACAGCCACTTCATGTATTCATTTCACAAGTATTTATTGAGTGTCTGCTGTACCTATCGGTTGCTGTGAGATACAGTAGTGAATAAGAATATTATAGTCTCTAAAATCTATTCCAACATTTTATTATATAGCTATGTGCTATTACAAGCCTATGTTTTTACAAATGAGAACAAGAATAAACACATTGAATAAGCTTGGGCAGGTTGCAGCAAAATGCATATGCCAATGTGCTTACCACTTACTATTTTCTAAGCAGAACTGCATAGTCATATAATGAAAAAATATGTATCAAGTGGTTAAAATTTTGGCCAAATCTTAAAGGAAATTGGTTTTCCTAAATTTGTTTTATATTGGTTTTATAGAGCCCCAGTAACAATAACATTTGCATTTTGATCCTTTTTCAAACTTGAGATTTTATGTAAAAATACTACCACGTTTTAAAAACATTTCTGGATTTAAAAGTAAAATTTCATACAAATAGGATATATATTTTCTTTGATAAAATTAAAATCTAAGATAAAACAGATACCTACCAGTGGTTATGAATATATATATATAAAGCGTAAGAAGGATTTTAACTTCGAATCAATTATCAGCATTTAAGTTAGAGCTCTTTTTCATTAACTGGTCATTTGTCAAGATTACATGTGTAAGTTGTAGAAAGTTATCATGAAAATTGGCATTCCTTTGGGGAAAGAAAATTTAATAAGAACATTTGTTAAATATTGCAGGAAATAACTTCACTGACTAATTCTGGCTTTTTTTCTAACTAATCTCTTTTTTGGATTGAAACAGGCAAGGTATCATCAATAATAGTAGAGGGAATCATATTTTTTTCCTTAATTCCTGATCATTTTGCCCAATTGAAAAGATTTTTCTAAGGTATAAGGGCCTCATTATAAAACCTAGGAAATAGTTGTTGACCCTTAGTAAACATAAGCATATATTTGTCTATTGAATTCCATCAATAATCACAATTGTTGACTTTTGAGATGTTTATGTAAGATTAAAAGTTTTCGATGCTTCCTAACAAATCAACTTTGATCTCACATCGCAACCATAATGTGTGCTGAGCAAATCTTTGTTCTGACTTGGGTGTTAAAGCTTACACTAGAGAAAGAAGTGGGTTCTATTCATATAGATGTTCCTGAATATCCCACACTATTTCCCACTTGACTGGCATATAGAATTTAAATCTGTCCAAACTATTCCATATAGCTTATTATAAAAATGGTTACTTTGCTTTGGAATACGCTATCACTAAGGCTTGATAAGATGTTAAAGAACAAGTAAGTTATGATCTTTACTGACTTCTGGCCAGTTAGGAAGCTCTCCTTGATGAAAGTGAACCAGAAAAGATCAATTACCATTAACCCAGAGGTTTCTCTTAGGGGAGAGAGGATGGAAATATACTTATTTAACAGATACTTTTTTAAATGTTGACAAAGAATAGAAAGAACTAGTGCACTAGTTTTGCAAAACTTGGTTTATTACTGTGGCAATATTTATTAACTTACATAAGTCAAGATAGAGATGGTGAGAACAATCTGTTAGGTATCTGTTTCACTGGAATTCTACATTTGACATTTGATTCCAACAAAAGCTGAAGAATCAGTCACATTTCTGCAAGTTCATTGAGATGGTTATATTTCTGAGTTCCTTAACAACTTGCTTATCTCAAGGTTCTCTAATATAAACACTCTTCATGGAATATAAGGCAAAAATTTTGGTTCAAAGTAATCGATCAACCTAGGAAAATTATGGGAAGACAGCAAAATAGAAAGCTCCTGGAAACAGTACTTCCACCAAAATAATTATTGAATTGGCAATAACCATCTAAATCAACTATTTTGAAACCCCAGGGTCTTTGGGAACACTGTGCAGAATCCAAGGAGAAGCTGGAGGAACAAGCTGGTAAATTGTGAATACAACAGTAAATACCGCCCCCCCCCCCAGTGGCTATCATCCCCCAAATTTTAGTTACAAGAGCAGCTAAAAGAATCAAGTATCTAAGAATGAATATAGCATGGATGTTAAAGGTTTGTCTACAAGACATCACTAAAAGAAATCAAAGATACAAATAAATGAAAAGTCATTCCATTTTCAAAGATTAGCAGTCTAAATATTATTAAGGTGTCAATTGTACACAAAGTTACTTACAGATTCAATGCAAGTCCAATCAAAATTCCAACAGGACTTCCGGAGAAGATGGAGGCTTAGTAAGATGCGCGGGTCTTAGTTCCTCCTCCAGAACAGCTACTAGAGAAGTAGAAACGATTCAGAACATCTCCCGGAGCCACGACAGAAACCAAGAAGACAGCGTACCCCATACTGGAATGGCTGACTGGCTGGGAGAACCCGCTCCAGTGAGATCGCCGAGGGGCGCGGGCTTACCTGGGCTGGGGCGGCAGGCGGCCAGAGTCCCTCCCTCCCTCCTTCCCAGGCCGGCTGGGAGAATTGGACAGGCGGTCCCCTCAAGCCGCAGCGGCTGGCGCCCCCCCCACACACACACGGTCCCCCTGACCAGCTGGGAGAATTGGATAGGAGATCCCCAAGCCACGGAGAACGGTGACCTGGGTCCCTTCCAAACACGTGGCTTCCTGGTCTGGCTGGGAATGGTGGATAGACACATCTCAAAGCCGCGGTGGCTGGCGCCCCCCCACCACGCTTGGCACCCCAGGCCGGCTGGGAAATTTGGACAGGCGTTCCCCCAAGCCGCTTCGGCTGGCGACCCCCTCCTACAGCGAGAGTTTTCCAAAGTTAAAGGGGCCACAGCATCTTTTACTGGTGGGACCTGCAGACAGATGAGCGCCACGAGTGCCACCTACTGGACAGGATAAGAAAAACAGAGCCCAGAGATTTCACAGAAAAATTTTTCAACCTGCGGGGTCTTACACCCAGGGAAATCTGATTAAATGCCCAGACGCCAGCAGAAGATAATGGATCATGCTCAGAAAATTGAAAATATGGCCCAGTCAAAGGAACAAACCAATAGTTCAAGTGAGATACAGGAGCTGAGAAAACTAATGCTGAATGTATGAACAGAAATGGAAAACCTCTTCAAAAACCAAATCGATAAATTGGGGGAGGACATGAAGAAGGCATGGGCTGAACAAAAAGAAGAAACAGAAAAACTGAAAAAACAAATCACAGAACTTATGGGAGTGAAGGACAAAGTAGAAAAGATGGAAAAAACAATGGATACCTACAATGGTAGATTTAAAGAGACAGAAGTTAGAATTAGTGAATTGGAGGATGGAACATCTGAATTCCAAAAAGAAAGAGAAACTATTGGGAAAAGAATGGAAAAATTTGAACAGGGGATCAGGGATCTGAAGGACAATATGAAGCGTACAAATATACGTGTTGTGGGTGTCCCAGAAGGAGAAGAGAAGGGAAAAGGAGGAGAAAAACTAATGGAAGAAATTATCACTGAAAATTTTCCAACTCTTATGAAAGACCTAAAATTACAGATCCAAGAAGTGCAGTGCACCCCAAAGAGAATAGACCCAAATAGGCGTTCTCCAAGACACTTACAAGTTAGAATGTCAGAGGTCAAAGAGAAAGAGAGGATCTTGAAAGCAGCAAGAGAAATTCGATCCATCACATGCAAGGGAAACCCAATAAGACTATGTGTAGATTTCTCAGCAGAAACCATGGAAGCTAGAAGACAGTGGGATGATATATTTAAATTACTAAAAGAGAAAAACTGCCAACCAAGACTCCTATATCCAGCAAAATTGTCCTTCAAAAATGAGGGAGAAATTAAAATGTTCTCAGACAAAAAGTCACTGAGAGAATTTGTGACCAAGAGACCAGGGAGCACTAGAGTCAGATACGAAAAGACAGAAGAGAGAGGTATGGAGAAGAGTGTAGGAAGAAGGGAAATCAGATATGATATATATAATAGAAAAGGCAAAATGTTAGAGGAAAATATTATCCAAACAGTAATAACACTAAATGTTAATGGACTGAATTGCCCCCAATCAAAAGACATAGACTGGAAGAATGGATTAAAAAACAGGATCCTTCCATATGCTGTCTACAGGAAACACATCTTAGTCCCAAAGATAAACATAGGTTGAAAGTGAAAGGTTGGGAAAAGATATTTTATGCAGATAACAACCAGAAAAGAGCAGGAGTAGCTATACTAATATCCAACAAATTAGACTTCAAATGTAAAACAGTTAAAAGAGACAAAGAAGGACACTATCTACTAATAAAAGGAACAATTAAACAAGAAGACATATAATCATAAATATTTATGCGCAGAACCAGAATGCCCCAAAATACATGAGGAATACACTGCAAACACTGAAAAGGGAAATAGACACATATACCATAATAGTTGGAGACTTCAATTCACCACTCTCATCAACGGACAGAACATCTAGACAGAGGATCAATAAAGAAATAGAGAATCTGAATATTACTATAAATGAGCTAGACTTAACAGACATTTATAGGACATTACATCCCACAACAGCAGGATATACCTTTTTTCCAAGTGCTCATGGATCATTCTCAAAGATAGACCATATGCTGGGTCACAAAGCAAGTCTTAACAAATTTAAAAAGATTGAAATCATACACAACACTTTCTTGGATCATAAAGGAATGAAGTTGGAAATCAATAATAGGTGGAGTGCCAGAAAATTCACAAATACATGGAGGCTCAACAGCACACTCTTAAACAACGAGTGGGTCAAAGAAGAAATTGCAAGAGAAATTAGTAAATACCTCGAGGCGAATGAAAATGAAAACACGATATATCAAAATCTATGGGACGCAGCAAAGGCAGTGCTAAGAGGGAAATTTATTGCCCTAAATGCCTATATCAGAAAAGAAGAAAAGGCAAAAATTCAGGAATTAACTGTCCACTTGGAAGAACTGGAGAAAGAACAGCAAACTAATCCCAAAGCAAGCAAAAGGAAAGAAATAACAAAGATTAGAGCAGAAATAAATGAAATTGAAAACATGAAAACAATAGAGAAAATCAATAAGACCAGAAGTTGGTTCTATGAGAAAACCAATAAGACTGATGGGCCCTTAGCAAGATTGACAAAAAGAAGAAGAGAGAGGATGCAAATAAATAAGATCAGAAATGGAAGAGACATAACCACTGAACTCACAGAAATAAAGGAGGTAATAACAGGATACTATGAACAACTTTATGCTAATAAATACAACAATTTAGATGAAATGGATGGGTTCCTGGAAAGACATGAACAACCAACTTTGACTCAAGAAGAAATAGATGACCTCAACAAACCAATCACAAGTAAAGAAATTGAATCAGTTATTCAAAAACTTCCTAAAAAGAAAAGTCCAGGACCAGACGGCTTCACATGTGAATTTTATCAAACATTCCAGAAAGAATTAGCACCAACTCTCCTCAAACTCTTCAAAAAAATCAAAGCGAGGGAAAGCTACCTAATTCATTCTATGAAGCCAATATCACCCTCATACCAAAACCAGGCAAAGATATTACAAAAAAAGAAAACTACAGGCCAATCTCTCTAATGAATATAGATGCAAAAATCCTCAACAAAATTCTAGCAAATCAAATCCAACAACACATTAAAAGAATTATACATCATGACCAAGTAGGATTCATCCCAGGTATGCAAGGATGGTTCCACATAAGAAAATCAATCAATGTAATACACCATATCAACAAATCAAAGCAGAAAAATCACATGATCATCTCAATTGATGCAGAGAAGGCATTTGACAAGATTCAACATCCTTTCCTGTTGAAAACACTTCAAAAGATAGGAATACAAGGGAAGTTCCTTAAAATGATAGAGGGAATATATGAAAACCCACAGCTAATATCATCCTCAATGGGGAAAAATTGAAAACTTTCCCCCTAAGATCAGGAACAAGACAAGGATGTCCATTATCACCACTATTATTCAACATCGTGTTAGAGGTTCTAGCCAGAGCAATTAGACAAGAAAAAGAAATACAAGGCATCAAAATTGGAAAGGAAGAAGTAAAACAATCACTGTTTGCAGAAGATATGATACTATACATCGAAAACCCAGAAAAATCCACAACAAAACTACTAGAGCTAATAAATGAGTACAGCAAAGTAGCAGGTTACAAGATCAACATTCAAAAATATGTAGCATTTCTATACACTAGCAATGAACAAGCTGAGGGGCAAATCAAGAAATGAATCCCATTTACAACTGCAACTAAAAGAATAAAATACCTAGGAATAAATTTAACTAAAGAGACAAAAAACCTATACAAAGAAAACTACAAAAAACTGTTAAAAGAAATCACAGAGGCCCTAAATAGGTGGAAGGGCATACCGTGTTCATGGATTAGAAGACTAAATATAGTTAAGATGTCAATCCTACCTAAATTGATTTACAGATTCAATGCAATACCAATGAAAATCCCAACAACTTACTTTTCAGAAATAGAAAAACCAATAAGCAAATTTATCTGGAAGGGCAGCGTGCCCCGAATTGCTAAAAGTATCTTGAGGGAAAAAAACGAAGCTGGAGGTCTCACACTGCCAGACTTCAAGGCATATTATGAAGCCACAGTGGTCAAAACAGCATGGTATTGGCATAAAGATAGATATATCGACCAATGGAATTGAATAGACTGCTCAGATATAGACTCTCTCATCTATGGACATTTGATCTTTGATAAGGCAGTCAAGCCAACTCACCTGGGACAGAACAGTCTCTTCAATATGCAATATCCATATGCAAAAGAATGAAAGAAGACCCGTATCTCACACCCTATACAAAAGTTAGCTCAAAATGGATCAAAGATCTAAACATTAGGTCTAAGACCATAAAACAGTTAGAGGAAAATGTAGGGAGATATCTTATGAAACTTACAATTGGAGGCGGTTTTATGGACCTTAAACCTAAAGCAAGAGCACTGAAGAAAGAAAGAAATAAATGGGAGCTCCTCAAAATTAAACACTTTTGTGCATCAAAGAACTTAATCAAGAAAGTGGAAAGACAGCCTACACAATGGGAGACAATATTTGGAAACGACACATCAGATAAAGGTCTAGTATCCAGAATTTATAAAGAGATTGTCCAACTCAACGACAAAAAGACAGCCAACCCAATTACAAAATGGGAAAAAGACTTGAACAGACACCTCTCAGAAGAGGAAATACAAATGGCCAAAAGGCACATGAAGAGATGCTCAATGTCCCTGGCCATTAGAGAAATGCAAATCAAAACCACAATGAGATATCATCTCATACCCACCAGGATGGCCATTATCAACAAAACAGAAAATAACAAGTGCTGGAGAGGATGTGGAGAAAGAGGCACACTTATCCACTGTTTTTGGGAATGTCAAATGGTGCAACCACTGTGGAAGGCAGTTTGGCGGTTCCTCAAAAAACTGAATATAGAATTGCCATACGACCCAGCAATACCATTGCTAGGTATCTACTCAAAGGACTTAAGGGCAAAGACACAAACGGACATTTGCACACCAATGTTTATAGCAGCATTATTTACAATTGCAAAGAGATGGAAACAGCCAAAATGTCCATCAACAGAGGAGTGGCTAAACAAACTGTGGTATACACATACGATGGAATATTATGCAGCTTTAAGACAGAATAAACTTATGAAGCATGTAATAACATGGATGGATCTAGAGAACATTATGCTGAGTGAGTCTAGCCAAAAACTAAAGGGCAAATACTCTATGGTCCCACTGATGTGAACTGACATTAGAGAATAAACTTGGAAAATGTCATTGGTAACAGAGACCAGCAGGAATTAGAAACAGGGTAAGATAATGGGTAATTGGAGCTGAAGGGATACAGACTGTGCAACAGGACTAGATACAAAAACTCAAAAATGGACAGCAAAATAATGCCTAATTGTAAAGTAATCATGTTAAAACACTGAATGAAGCTGCATCTGAGCTATAGGTTTTTTTTTGTTTGTCTGTTTGTTTGTTTGTTTTTGTCTCTTTTTTTACTATTATTATTATTTTTATTTTTTCTCTGTATTAACATTCTACATCTTTTTCTGTTGTTTTGCTAGTTCTTTTCCTAAATCGGTGCAAATGTACTAAGAAATGATGATCATGCATCTATGCAATGATGTTAAGAATTACTGATTGCATATGTAGAATGGAATGATTTCTAAATGTTGTCTTAATTTCTTTTTTTCTTTAATTAATAAAAAAACTTATTAAGAAAATGTACACTGAAAAAAAAAATTCCAACAACCTTCTTTGCATAAATGGAAATGCCATTTTCAAATTTATATGGAATTCTAAGTGGCCCCAAAAAGTCAAAGTCATCTAGAAAAAGAAGATTGAAGTTGGAGGACTCATACCTTTCTATCTTAACAATTATTGCAAAGCCTTAGTAATCAAAACAGTATGCCATTTGCACAAGAAATCTAATTGAGAGCTCAAGAAATGTACCCTTATATCCATGGCAACTGAGTTTTGACAGGGAAGCCAAGTCCACTCGATCAGGAAAGAGCAGCCTCTTGAACAAAAAGTGTTGGGGAAACTGGATGTCCATATGCAACAAATGAAGGTGGACCCCTACCTCGCACCATATTTTTAATAACCTCTCAAAATGGATCAAAGATCCAAATATAAAAGCACAAGCTACAAAACTCCTGGAAGGAAACATAAGGAAGCATCTTCAGGACCTTGTGTTAGGTAATATTTTCTTAGACTTTACACCAAAACACGAGCAACAAATGGAAAAATAGATAAAAGGGATCTCATCGTAATTAGAAATTTTGCGCATTAACGGAGTTCATTATGGAAGTAAAAGACACTATACAACTGGAGAAAATATTTTTATAGCACATATCTGATAAATCTAGACTATAAAAAAATCCTACAATTCATTAATTAAAAAAATACAATATAAAAATGGTCAAAAGACTCGAAGAGACATTTGTCCAAACAAAACATATAAAAGGCCCAAAAGCACATGAAAAGATCCTGAACATCATTAGCGATTAGAAAAATGCAAATCAAAACCATAGTGAAATATCATTTTGTATCTAGAATGGCTATTAATTAAAAAAACACAAAACAGGAAATAATCAGTGCTGAAGGAGACATGGAGAAATATGAATACTTACTTATTGTAGATGGGAATATAAAATGGTGCAGTCACTGTGAAAGTCAGTTTAGCGGTTCTTCAGGAAGTTAAGTGTAGAATTACATGTGACCCAGCAATCCCACTACTAGATAGATAACTCAAAGAATTGAAAGCTGGGACTCAGAGAGATAGATGCACACCAATGTTCATAGTGACATTATTCAAAATTGCAAAAGATGGAAGCAACTCAAGTGACCATCAACCATCAAATGGTTAAACAAAACGTGGCATATATATGCATAAGAATATTATTCAACTGCACAAAGGAATGAAGTTTTAATACATGTGACATGTATGTACCTTGAAGACATCATGTTGAATGAAATAAGCCAGACAGAAAGAGACAAATATTACATGATCTCACTGGTATGAAGTAATTTGAATAAGCAAATTCATAGTGTTAAACTAGAAAATAATTTACCAGAATTTGGGCCAGGGTATGGATAAGGAATGGGAAGTTAATAATTAAATAAAACAGTGCTTCTATCTACAGTGATGGGAAAGTTTTGGCAATGGGTAGTGATGGAGGGAGTACAATATTATAAACATGATTCACAGTACAAATTATATATTTTAATGTGGTTAAAAGAGGAAATTTTAGGTTGTATATATGTTACTGGAATATATATTTTTATAGCCATGGGAGTGTTTAACACAAACAGTGAACTCTAAGTTAATCTATGGACTATAGTTAATAGTACAGTTACAGCAATATTTTTTCATCACTTTTAACAAATGTATCACACTAATGCAAGTTGCTAATATAAGAAGGACTCTGTTTCTGTATGATTTTTCTCTAAACCCATGACTTATCTAACTTAAAAAAATTTATACACCTATGCTTCTATTTACTGAAAATATGTTTCAAAATCAAAAGTAAAATTTAGACATTTTCAGGCAAGCACAAGCTGTTTAAGTATGTTACAAACAGACCTGCACTGTAAGAAATGCTGATGAAAGTTCTTCAGATTGAAGGAAAAAGATAGCAATGGAAAACAGATCTACACAAAAGACAAAGAGCATCCAAATGTTAAAAACATGAATAAAATATAAAAGATATTTTATCACTTCTTTATTTCTTTAAAAAGCAAGTGATAATTTAATAGAAAAATAAAAACATTGTATTGTGGGGTTCATGGCTTATGTAGAAGTAAAATATATGTTAACAGTAGCAAAAGGAATAGGAGGCATGTAAGTAGAAGTATAATACTGTGAACTTTATTATTATTCACAAAATGGTATAATATTAAAATAGGGTAATATTTGGTAAGTTATATGTGGATATTAGAACCCTAAAGGAACAAGTAAAGAAATCTAGAGTTATAGACCAAAAAAATCAATACAGAGAATAAAACACACTAAAAAATACTCAATAATATTTTTTTAAGTTAGAAAAGGAGGCAAAAGGCAACAAAGAACAAATGAGACACAAAGAAAATATTTAGAAGATAGCTGACTTGAAATCAGCCGGACTAAAATTACAGTAACATAAATTAATGAAACATTTTAATTCAAAGATAGGAATTGTCATAGCATATTTTGTGCATCTATAATATGCACCTTTTATAAATGAATCACTTTAAATATGCAGACACAGATATTGAAAATAAAGGGTGGCGGAGATTTTTCATGAAGTCTGTAAGCATTAGAAAGCAGAAGAGGTATATTAATAATAGGCTAATAGACTTAAAACATACACTTTTACTAAGAGAAGAAAGGACATTTCAAAATGACAACAGGGTATATTCACTAGAAAACAAAACAGTCCTAATTATCTATGCACCAATAACACAGCTTGAAATTTCATGAACCAAAAACATCAGAAGACCTGAAGAAAGAAACAGATAAATCTAAAATTATACTTAGAGATTTTAATGCTCTGCTGTCATTAATTGATAGAATAAGTTGACCAAAAAATATTAAGGATATGAAATTTTAAAAGAATTATCAACCAATGTGATCTTATTGATACAGAGGATTATACTTATTAATAGAGAAGGCACATTCTTTTCAAACCAATCTGAAACCCTCACCAGCATAGACCATAAACTGGATCACAAGCCAAGTCTCAATAAATTTTAAAGGATTGAAATTATAGAGAATATTCTCTAACCCAAAAAGCGGCACAAAGGAAATAAAATGGAATTTAATAACAAAAATATATTTTAAAACTTTATTAACTATTTAGAAATTAAGTAAAACATGCCTACATAATCCATAGATCAAAGAAAAACCCAAAAAGTAAATTTAAATGTTTCATAATGAATAATAATTTAAAAACCAAAATCAAAATAAAGTTTGTTGGATACATCTAGAGTAATGAAATTTATAGAAAAATTTGAGAAATTTGTAAAATATGCGTAGGAAAAGAAGAAAGATTTTAAGGTCAAGTGTTCTGTTCTCCCTACTTAGCTAAGAAGTAGGAGAAGAAGAGAAAATTCAACTCAAAGTAAGGAGAAATGAAAATAAATACAATAACAAATTTAAAAAGTGGTGAATATACATAGAAAAGTATATATGAAAATTAAAGGTTGTTTTTTTAAATATTAATAAAATTGATAAGTCCCTATCTAAGTTGATATAATAAAGACAACACAAATTATCAATACTAGAAATGATACAGGGGCCACCACAAGAAATTATACAGATAATAAGCAGATAAGGGAATATTATGAACAAACTTACACCAATATATTCATGAACTTAGAGGAATGGAACTATTGCTGGAAAGACACAGTTATCAAAACTGACACTTGATGATATAGAAAATAGGTATATTCCTCTATTTGTCATAAAATCACATTTGTAATTAAAACCTTCCTACAGTGAAAAATCCAGGACATAAAGGTTTAACTAGTGAAATCTATTCAACAAATAATGAGGAAATAATACAAATATTACACATTAACTATTTCAAAATATAAAAAAGGAAAGAGTATTCCACAATTAACTTTTGTGATGCCAAAACCTGATAAGTAGATTGCATGAAAACTACAGGCACAAAACTTAACAAAATATTAGCAAATAAAATTTGGCCTTGTATATGGAGGATAATATCACAAATTTATAAATCAACATTTTATTAATTAACGTTAATGCAATAAAGAATAAATACTGAATTGGTGTTCTCAATTGGTGCAAAAAATCATTTAAAAATATGAATAGCCATTAACGATTTCAAATTCACAGTAAAGCAATAATAGAAAGGAAAACTTCAGTCATATAAAGTCCAGCTATGAAAAATCTACAGTTAACATCATACTTAATAGTGAAATATTGAACATTTCCTAAAATTGAGAAAAAGCAAAAACCTTCATTCACATACTTCAAATTCAATAATTTACAATTAACTTATCATGCAATAAAATTTGAAAAATAAGGGGTTAAATTCTCTATTCAAAGACAAAATGATTGTTGACATGGAAAAATTTAAGGAATATTTTAAAGACTAAAACTATAAGTAAATTTAAATTTTATAAATCAATTTTGTTTTTACACACTAGCAACAAACAATTGAGAGAACATTACCGATATCATTTACAATAACAGCAAATTTATAAACAAACACATACATTCAATGACTGTCATGTAAGATTTCAATATTAAATTTACAAAAACAATGCTGAAAAATCAATAAAGATGAAATAAATGGAGAGATACCACGACTTGAAAGAGTCAATAGCATGATGAAACTTCTCCGCATATAGATCTTTAGAAATAATTCCATTCAAATCAGCATCCAGCAGGCTTTCTTGCATAACTGAGAAGTTATTACTAAAGTTTTAAAAACATGCAAAGGACCCGGGGAAACAAAATCAATCTTGAACAAAGAAGACCAAATTGAAGGGCTTACACCATTTGGTTTACTGAAACAAAATTATATTTATCCTATCTGTGTGGTGCTGGCTTAAAGATAAACAAGAGGAACCAAATAGAATTTCCAGAATACTTCCACACTTACAAAATTACTTAATTTTTGACAAGTGTGCCAGAATAATTAAATGAATGTAAGGAATAAAAGCTTTTCAAAAAATGGTTCTGGAAAAGTGGCACAAAAATAAAAATAAAAAAGGAAATTTGTCTCCATCTCATACTATTTACAAATATTAATTCAATAGAAATTGTAAGCATAAATAAAAAAAGCTAAAACTCTAATATCTCTGAGAGGGAAATAAAGAAAATATTTTCATAACCTTGGGAATGCAAAAAAATTTTATACACTAACAGAGAACACAAACCAAAAAAAAAAAAAATTGATGAAATGGACTTCACCAATATTAAAAATTCTGTTTTATCAAGGGGCAGGCCACGGTGGCTCAGCAGGCAGAGTATTCGCCTGCCATGCCAGAGACCTGAGTTCGGTTCTCAATGTCTGCCCATGCGAAAAAAAAAAAATTCTTTTTCTCAAAAAAGCCATTAAAAAAATGAACGGCAGGACACAGATTGGAAAAAAAAATTGAAAATTGTATTTTTCTAAAAGGAATTATATCCAGGACATATAAAAAATTTCAACAACTTGATAGTAATTTTTTTAAAAAGCCAATTTAAAAATGGATAAAAACTTGAACAGACAGTTTACAAAGGAGATTAAACCAAATGGTAAGTGATGGAAAAGTATCAACATTATTAGTCACCAGAGAAACACAAATTTAAACTACAATAGATACCCCTATACACCTAAATACTGTGGCTACTGAAATATTTAGAACAATACATTTTGGCAAGAATGCTAAGAAACTGAACTTATGCATGTTTGGTAGGCATGAAAAATAGTCCAACTATGTTTGAAAACTGTTTGGAAGTTTTTTATAAAATTAAACATGTGGTCCAGCAATTTCACTCCTAGGTGAAATAAAGCTAATATCCACAAAAAGCACAGAAAACAAATCTCTATCTGCAAGAGAAAGAATAAATAAATTGTGATATATTCATACAATGGAGTACTTAGCAATTAAAATATACAAAGTAATACAACCACACAGATGAAGCTAGGCATAAAAGAATATGTTAAATGATTGCATTTATATAAAGTCTTAGAACAGCAATCCTAAACTACGGTGATAAACTATTGTCTATTTGGACTAGGAAAGGAAGATTAATGGGTAAGATGACAGAAATTTTCCTGGGTGATGGGAATACTTATACCTTGATAGACATGTAACTTACATGGATGTTTCCATTTGTCAAAACTTGTCATTTTGTACATTTAAAATCTATGCATTTTGCCTTATGTAAAATGTCCCCCAAAAAATGAAAAAGAAGAAAAGTAAACTTACAAACATTAGAATTCTGATTTTTTATAGCTCACATTGTCTAAATATCTATAAAAAACAAAGAAAAAAGAACGATGAATTTTCACTTTGCGTGTTTCCTCTCCTGGTATGAGCTCTGTTTGATCTATCACTGCTACTAAAAATGAGATTTAATAAGAAAAGTTCTAAATTTTCTTAGTTTCTTCCCATATTTAATGATACAAACTTCACCTAAGTTAGGCAAAATATATTTGAATTTTTTTTGTCAAACATGATCTAACTTTCACATGTTAAACATAAAGTCATTTCATCCCACTGCTAAATTTGGTGTCAAGAAAGTAGGCTTTCACAATTTAAAATATGACTTGTGAACTTCTGAACTTTCTTTGCTAAGTGTTTATAAAGGGTAGCTTAAACATCAACTACATTACTTAACATCTTTTGTTTTCCAGATACTCTTTCATATCGTTATTTGCAAGAAATTAGTAAATTGTAATTTGAAGTTCAGCTATCTTCAGACAAACAGTTATGATTCAGGCTACTTTTGGAGGGTCGTTATGATTATCTCTTCAGAAAAGCTGTTTTCCATTCTTCTATTTTTTGGGCTTTGATTCCTAAGGGCAGAGACTCTTTTATTCATTCAATGCTGCTTTCTTTCTTTTCCATATTCCAAGGTGTCTAAGGCTGGTGATGAGACTTTTTAATATAGAACTAAGATTTCTCCATCTGTATTACAGGAACAAATTAGGGCATTCAGCTAAAAAAAGTAAAGTACTTGAATAGTGCAATCTTTGATGAAGAATGGCCAAAAATGGTACTTGAGTTCTCTAAATTAGAGCATTAGTCTTTATCCTTCAGAAGGAAAAAAAAAAATCAGACAGACTGAACTAAATTGAACAGAAAAGCCAATAGTGAAGAATAAACCGGAAGGTGCTCAAATCAGGAGAGTGAGGGTAAATGCTGAGAACATAACAAGTTTCAAAGGTAAGATGCTTAACACCCAGAGATGTGAGTCACGTGGCCCACTCTAGTCAGTCGTGCCCAATCTAAGCCTCACAGTTTTTCAAGATAGAAAAATAATGTTCCCAGTTCAGGCTGCAGATGCCCAAGAGAAGTTGCTAATTCCTGATATTAAAATGGGAGTTCAGGCCAGGACCTTAAGCAAAATTGAGGTAAAAAGTAAAAACGCTATCGGGATAATTCAGGCTGAAAATATTTGCTTCAAGTAGCCATAAATCCAGGCAAAAGTATATTATTGGCTTATGATTATAAAAATTATGTCAGCTCCTCCATGAAATGAGGCGGTTGCATTAGAGGATTTCTGAGTTCCCTCTAATTACTAGAATCTATGTTTATTGCCTTAATTATCTGAATATTTCAAGCAAAGTTGTTTGGGGCCTGGAATATTCATATAATTGCCACAATTTTTCATTTAACTTTGCATGTGTGGACACAAACTTAATGCGATTTATATTTCATTCGAGAACTCCTTTAGTTTGGTGAGAATGTCCCCAGTGAACACTCTCTGTGGTGCCTGAGGCTATGATACATTTATAGGGTTGGGCTAGCACGAAAATTCAGGGTGTGAGAATGCTATATTTTCTGTGTAATTGAGAGCTACGATGCCAAGATTTTGAATTTAAAATTCAAATATTCCTTGCTTTTTATTGCATTTCCCAAACTAAGATTTTGAAAATCAGATAGCTTGGTCGAGATAGTTAGTAAGGCACTAGAAACTTCATTTCTGAATGAAGTGAAGTCCTCCTTTAGTAATGCAGAGAATTATGTACCCCAAATCCAATATTAACATAGAAGCACACATGTTATGATTATATATTTAATATAAACATTTTTATATTCAGAGGAATGAAAATCCAAATTAAATATAGAAAACATACAAGACAGAAAATGGATGCTTAACTGTTTTTTTTTAACCAAGTGCATAGCAAATTTACAATATATTTGCTATACTATCAGGAAATCAAATCATAATGAGGTCCTCCATTAAAAAGATGCCTACCTTCCTTATAGCATGTGGTTTAGGGGCTAGAGGTGCGAGGTACATTTCATGCTAGAGGTGTGAGGTACATTTCAATTATCAAAGGAAAGTTCTTGAGGGCAAGGACCTAACTTTATTTCTCTGTCTCTCACATTCCTAGCAAGAATTTCTCAGTAAGGGGTTCTTTATCTGAATTGAAGAGGCAGCAGATCCCCACTAATAGAAGAGAAAATCGGCAGGTTTCTCAAACACACTCTCCAAAGAATCTTAAACATTCCAATTCCAGGGAAATATCCAGGCCTCCAAACACAGAATCTTTTGGTGAGGAGCCAGGGAATCTTTTTAACAAGAACCCTAAGTGATTCTTACCATCATGCAAGTTGATAAATACTGCGCTGTGAGTTTCAACTGGAGACATCAGAGCAAGAACAGAGAGTTTCGCAAAATTCCAATTTAACAATTTACGGTCTCCTTAGTTTGACCCTACCTTTACTTTCCAGTACCCTCTCCCTTAATCCTCAAACAAAAACCTACTGTAGAGGTTAGGCTAAAACCAGAAAGCATAGTGGGTGGGAAAAGGCATGGCATTACTTTAGATACCCCTAGATTTAAGTCTTGGCTTATCCCAGTAAATAGCCCTGTGATTCTAGCATCATTAGTAACCTGGCTTGTTTCTACACACATCCACTTTGCTATGATTAACGGTGAGGATATCCATCCTGCCCTTGACACTATAACTGGGGTAAAAATGTCTTGGCTGTTTTTCTAATGAAGACAAGGAATCCAGACTTGCCCTGCTGCCTGAAGTCCAGCCAACTTCCGACTCCCCATTCCCCTCCCTCCTTCCTACCAAGGGGAAGGATAATTATAACACATGCTCAGATTACCAGTGCATGCTTTGACAGTGATCATGTTAAGAGACAACTTTATGGTTTCGCTGAAATGATAAATGTGTCTCACATAAAGCTGGCGTCCCCTCATTCTATAGAGACATAGGTCACCTCAACACTGTGGCACCCCTTTCTGATTCCTGATGCTCAGGGCCATTCAGGTGCCTGAGTGTTCTTAGACTCAGGATGGCACAAAATATTCAAATGATCCGGGTAACCCTGGTGATCTCCAAAGCCACAGCTGGTATCTTATATTCACCTAGTGGTTAGAGCATGCCTCCCGTATTATTCAATATTTCAAATTGTGTTCCCTCTTGTTTAAGTGTTACAAAATTGGGATTACTAACTTTTGCTATGAATAAGAAAACTCAACCCAGCTGCCTTAGAAGAAGAGATCCAGTGTTAAAACTGTGATTTCATCACATAGCCTGTGGGCAGGTGTTAGTACAGATCATTTATTTGTCCAGAGAAGCCTTTGCAAATCATAGCCGTATATCCTTACCCTTGGCAAGAAAATAATTGAATCCCCTCCCTGAGGTCTGATAAAATGTAAATAATACTAATAAGGTTGTTTTCAGGAAATTACTTAGAATAGACATTAGTACATAGTAGGAAATCTATTATTGTTAGTTCCCTTCTTTCTTTCCTCACTATACCCTAAACATGCCCTGCCCATTTCCCATTTCTAAGCTCTGCCCATACTGTGCCCACCTCCTGGCCCAACTCCAGCAAGGCTATTCAAATTGATCCAGCCTTCAGGTTCCGATGAAAGTCCCGTCACCTAACCTCTATGCCTTTGTCAATCCACTGTAGGCTACAAAAATCTCTGAATATTCTAGAATTTATACAATGGTATTTTTACTAACAGGATTTAGACTCAAATCAAGCATTAATATAAATTCCTGTCTAACAGATTATATGTGTGCATTCACTTTAGTAAATGAGCACGTAAAAGAAGGGATAATAACAGAGACTTGTGAATATCTCCCAATGTAATTACTGTGAGATGCACATAGTAGGAAAATTGAAGTGAAATAAAGAACCAGAAACTCTAACCCACCCAATTCTTACTATGATTGGAAAGGTAGTCAGAAAAGGGAAACTTTTTTTATATCCAACTCAAATATTTCCCTGTGATTTTACTAAAGAGCAACTCTAAATTCATCAGCATCAATGTCTACATTGAAAAGTCATCTCAAGATGCTTTCAAAAATTAATAATGGACTGCTGTTGGGGTAGAGATTGATGTACCACTGCAGTGGGAAAACAAAGCAGTACATTGCAGAAATCTTACACATATGCATCCCCTTTGATCCAGCAATTCCACTTTGAGAAATCTAACCTAAAAAAAAGAATTAAAACTGCGTTCAAAAATATGTTCATTGCAGTTTTGCTAAAATAGGAAAAATATGGAAGGAGCCTAAAATATCCCCAATATGGAACTGGTTAAATAAAATACCAAGCCTCCATTTAAAATAATGTTAGAAAAGGAATACTTAACGACATGAAAAAATATTCTTGGTATTTTAATGGAGTAAGAAGCATACATATATATATATATATATATATGTATATATATATGAATATTACATAATATTCTAATTCTTATAAATATATGTTCATTCCTGTGCATAGACAATAGATGAAATAGCTATTCAAAATTATAACCAAAGGTCTGACAAGATTTCTTTGTGGTATTCTATATATTTTAATTCTCTAAATTTTATTTCTTACATTGACAGGAAAACATTTTAAAAATAAAGTTCAGTAAAGAATATATAAGTGAACTGCTAAAGTGGAATCTTCCAATGGAGCTCTAAAGTTATTTGCCATGAATCAAAATAAGGAAAGTAAAATTAGTGAAATTCAGACAGTAAATTGATTTAAATGTAATTTAAAAATTTTTAAATAACGTCATTAATCTCCTTTAAAGTATATAATATAATGTATGTCTAGAAATATTGATGGAAAAAGAATAAGGAAATTGATTTAATTCAATTCAAAAAATATGTAAAAGGGTGCCAAAAAAGAAAAGAATAGTATTTCTCTTTCCAGCCTATTTCTTGGGAAATAGAATGCGATAGGTTATTAGGCACTATAAAAATGTGGTTTATGTCAATATTTTATGTGAATTCAACTTATCTTTTTAACACATTAATGAAACTAAAGAATAAAACCAATAGAAAATAATGTATTTTCTATAGTACCAGTTGTGTGGTCTGTAACTCACCCAATAAATACTAAAAGCTAACTATTAACACACGATGTCTCCTTACTGGAAGGGAAAAGTGCTGCAGGCACAGCTACCCTAACATAGCTGTAGCTGTGGGGCAGCTGGTGTAGAAGACATAGAGAACTAAAAAGGACATCAAGCCAAACAACAAACTCTATGGAAATCTGACATTTGGGCATCAATGATTAGGATAGAAGCTTGAAAAGAACATTCTCTTCAGGGAGAACCCACACTCTCTCCAACTATATCTGGTTTATTGAACTGGCTGAGCAAATTGCAATCTACACCATATCTGGAAAGGGCATTCTAATAAGATCCTGGGACACAGTAAAGCGATGCAAGAGGAATCTAGATATTCTCCTTCAAGGTGTATACTACACATAGATAAACTCTTTTAAAATCAAGAATAAATGAACAGAAATGAAACTACACACAACTGAGTGAAAGTTTCTGTACCAGGACAGGAAAAGATAAGCACAACATTAAAAGAAAAAAGAATCTGCTTTGGGAAAATATTTACCAAGGATGTAAATTTCAAATAGCATCAATTCTCTCTTTTAAGTTCAAGAAAATATTGACTCTGAAACAAAGATGAACTATGAAATATAGGAAGGCAACTGGTCGAAAGGCAAGGAGAAATTTTTTTAAGAGCTGAATGAAATGCAGCAACAATGTAAGGAAACTAATGATGACAGAACAGAATTAAGAAATACAAAATATTTTGAAAGAGAAAACTACATAAAGAAAGAAGGAAAACTTGCACATGTAAGACACACTTTATTCATTTATCAATTACATTTTATATACCAGGCAGTATGCTGTATGATTTCCTCTATTAATTATCCTATTAATTTTGACAACAGTTTCAGAAGGGAAGTACTATTATTAGGTCCAATTACTGAGAAAGCTGAGGCTTAGAAAAAAAATATCTTAGCATATCAAAGGTTCAGCTGACAAGGATGTGGCTTTCCTTCTAATAAATTCATATAAATGCTTAATAGAAAACAACTTTTCAAAGATATAAAGGCAAGGAGGCAGGCATCAGAAATGACAGAAAAACGTAAGCTAGAAAATTCACTGTGCAATGATGGCCCACAGGAGTCGAGGCAGAGTTTTCAGACTGCTTTTAACCTGAATGCTGGTAGTTGAGCTTCAACATCCACACAGGGGCAGGAGGCATGGTGTCTTAGTTAGGGTTCTCTAGAGAAACAGAATCAACAGGGAGCACTTGCAAATATAAAATTTTAAAAAATGTGAACATGGGAAGGCGGAGCCTAAAATCCGCAGGGCATGCTGTGAAGCCGATGATTCCGAAAGAAGGTCTGGACGAACTCCACAGGAGAGGCTTGCCGGCAGAAGCAGGCCGAGAGCCTGTCTCTTCTGAATCCTCCTTAAAAGGCTTCCAGTCATCAGATTAAGCATTACTTATTGCAGAAGATACTTCCCTTTGGCTGATTACAAATGAAATCACCTGTGGAAGCAGTTGACATGATCATAATTTAATTCTATGAAATGTCCTCATCACAACAGACAGGCCAGCACTTGCCCAACCAGACCAACAGGTACCACCACTTGGCCAAATTGATACATGAAGCTGACCATGACAGTCCACCCCTTGTCAACTTGGCAGCTATACATACCACCTTAAACCATACCTAATTCCTAATAAAAAATAATAAAACACACATTTTTTTCTTTCACCTGACAATACTCAACTGTCCTGAAACAGTTGAGTATAACTGAAAACACATTAAATCTCTCCAGAATAGGGTGCAAATCCTTGGGTAAGATCCTTTCTTAAACTTCATATCTTACAACTTAAATAGTATAACATAAACAAAACAGTATTACAGTCCTCGTTTCTGTAACTGATCACGTGGTCGAAGTTCATATTTATCATTACCTTCTTCAACTACCCACACCATGTTCCCTTTACCCTCAGTAAGCACTTCAGCTGGCCATGGTTCTTTGCCTGGTGGGGTGACCCAAACCTTCATTCCTGAAGTTTCAGAGCCATTGGTAGTCCTGCCTGGATTGGGTTGTTGCAGTTTTCCATTGATTTTAATCACAGGGCATGGTAGTACTGAAAGACATCCCAGGGGATCTCCTATATTCCAAGAAAACTCTTCTTTACCTCCGTTATGTAGTTGCAGTCCTACTTCCCCCTCATAGTCAGGGTCAGTCACCCCAGACAATAATGTAATCCCCTTCTTGGCTTGTTGATCCAATGGCATAAGTAGTCCAAAGTGACCAGGTGGCAGTCTTAGATTCCAGTTCAATGGAATCATTGTTTTTCTCCTGGTGGAAGCACTCCCCATTTTGGAACTAAAACCTGTAGACCAGCAGAGCTCAGGGTTGCAGGAATAGGAAGCAAAATTTTCCTAGTGGATCACTAGGAGTAATAGTGAGTTTTACCACTCCCACTTGCACCCCTTGGTTCCTGGACCCGTGGATCCTGGTTATGGGGGAAACAGCACCATACAGTGGATGCTGATTCAGAGCATATACAGCTTCCTGGAGAACATTTACCCCAGACTTTCAAGGTATTGCCACCCAGTTGGCACTGTAATTGAGTTTTCAAAAGGCCATTCCACCATTCTATCAATCCAGCTGCTTCTGGATGATGAGGAACATGGTAAGACCAGAGAATTCCATAAGCATGTGCCCATTCCCCCACTTTATTTTCTGTGAAGTGTGTTCCTTGATCAGAAACAATGCTATGTGGAATACCATGATGATGGTAAGGCATCCTGTAAGCCCAAGGATAGTAGTTTTGGCAGAAGCATTGCGTGCAGGGAAAGCAAACCCATATCCAGAGTATGTGTCTATTCCTGTTGGAATAAATCGCTGCCCCTTCCATGAAGGGAGTCATTCAATATAATCAACCTGCCACCATGTAACTGGCTGGTCACCTCGGGGAATGGTGCCATATCCGCGGCTGAGTGTGGGTCTCTGCTGCTGGCAGATTGGGCACTCAGCAGTGGCTGTAGCCAAGTCAGCCTTGGTGAGTGGAAGTCCATGTTGCTGAGCCCATGCATAACCTCCATCCCTACCACCATGACCACTTTGTTCATGAGCCCATTGGGCAATGACAGGAGTTGCTGGGGAAAGAGGCTGACTGGTATCCACAGAACGGGTCATCTTATCCACTTGATTATTAAAACCTTCCTCTGCTGAATCACCCTCTGGTGTGCATTCATATGGGATACAAATAAGTTCATGCTTTTTAGCCCACTCAGAAATGTCTATCCACATATTTCTTCCTCAGACCTCTTTGTCACCAATTTTCCAATTATGGTCTTTCCAAGTCCCTGACCATCCAGCCAAACCATTACCAACAGCCCATGAGTCAGTGTACAAACACACCTCTGGCCAGTTCTCCTTCCAAGCAAAATGAGCAACCAGGTGCACTGCTCGAAGTTCTGCCCACTGGGAGGATTTCCGCTCACCACTGTCCTTCAAGGACACCTCAGAAAGGGTTTGCAATGCTGCAGCTGTCCATTTTAGAGTGGTACCTGCATATAGTGCTGAACCATCTGTAAACTAGGCCTGAGTTTTCTCTTCCTCAGTCAATTCGCTGTAAGGAACTCCCCAAGAGGCCATAGCTCTGGTCTGGGAAAGAGAAGATAATGTGGCAGGAGTGGAGACCATGGGCATTTGTGCCATTTCTTCATGTAACTTACTTGTGCCTTCAGGACCTGCTCTGGCTCTATCTCGTATATACCATTTCCATTTTACAATAGAGTGCTGCTGCACATGCCCAACTTTATGACTTGGTGGGTCAGACAACATCCAGCTCATGATAAGCAAGTCAGGTCTCATGGTAACTTAGTGGCCCATGGTTAAGCGTTCAGTCTCTACTAAGCCCCAATAGCAGGCCAAAAGCTGTTTCTCAAAAGGAGAGTAGTTATCTGTAGCAGATGGTGAGGCTTTGCTCCAAAATCCTAAGGGTCTGCATTGTGATTCTCCTATAGGGGCCTGCCAAAGGCTCCAGACAGTATTTCTATTTGCTACTGACACTTCCAGCACCATTGGATCTGCTGAATCAAATGGCCCAAGTGACAAAGCAGCTTGCACAGTAGCCTGGACCTATCACAGAGCCTCCTCTTGTTCAGGTCCCCACTCAAAATTAGCAGCTTTTCTGGTCACTCGATAAATGGGCCAGAGTAGAACACCCAAAAGAGGAATATGCTGTCACCAAAATCCAAAGAGATGAACTAGGTGTTGTCCCTCTTTTTTAATCATAGGAGGGGACAGATGCAGCAACTTCTCTTTCACCTTAGAAGGTGTATCTCGACATGCCCCACACCACTGGACACCTAGAAATTTCACTGAGGTGGAGGGCCCCTGTATTTTTGTTGGATTTATCTCCCATCCTCTGACACACAAATGCCTTACCAGTAAGTCTAGAGTAGTTACTACTTCTTGCTCACTAGGTCCAATCAACATGATATCATCAATATGGGCCAGTGTGATGTCTTATGGGAGGGAGAAACAATCAAGGTCCCTGAGGTAGGGCAGTGAAAGTATATTGCTCCTTGCCAGCTGAAAGCAAACTGTTTCTGGTGGTCCTTATTAATAGCTATTGAGAAAAAAGCATTTGCCAGATCAATAGCCGCATACCAGGTACCAGGGGATGTATTGATTTGCTCAAGCAATGATACCATATCTGGAACAGCAGCTGCAATTGGAGTTACCACCTGGTTGAGCTTACAATAATCCACTGTCATCCTCCAAGACCCATTTGTTTCCTGCACAGGCCAAATAAGAGAGTTGAACGGGGATGTGGTGGGAATCACCACCCCTGCATCCTTCAAATCCTTAAGAGTGGCAGTAATCTCTGCAATCCCTCCAGGAATCTGGTATTGCTTCTGATTTACTATTTGGCTCAGTAGGGGCAGTTATAGTGGCTTCCACTTGGCCTTTCCCACCATAATGGCCCTCACTGGATGAGTTAAAGAGCCAGTGTGTGGATTCTGCCAGTTGCTCAGTATGTCTGTACCAATTATACAATCTGGAACTGGGGAAATAACTAAAGAATGGGTCGGGGGCCCTGGACCCACTGTGAGATGGACCTGAGCTAAAACTCCATTGATCACCTGGCCTCCATAAGCCCCCACTCTGATTGGTGGACCACAGTGATGTTTTGGGCCCCCTGGAATTAATGTCACTTCTGAACCAGTGTCTAATAATCCCTGAAATATTTGATCATTTCCCCAATGCACGGTTTCCCTAGTAAAAGGTCAGCGGTCTACTTAGGGAAAGCTTGGAGGAAGATTAACAGTATAAATTTGTGGCCATGTAACAGGGTTCTCCCCCAAAGGGACCTGGCCTCCCCTCATTCAAGGGGCTCTGGGTGTGTAAACTGTCTCCAGTCTGGAAATCGAATAAGAGGCCATGACTCTGTGTTTATGTAATTCAAGTTATGTTTCTGTTCACTTGACCTAGAACTCTTTTGTTTATACAGTTCAAACAAGAATTTAGTAGACTGCCTATCTATTGTATTTCTAGGTACCCCATATTTACTAGCCAATGCCACAAATCTCTGAGAGTCATATAATTTTGATGCCTGCTTTGAGTTTGCTATTTTAATAGCCACATCTACCCTGCTTTGGTGATTAAGTGCTGCCACCTGGCTTCTGCCAACTTGGGATCCCTTCATCCCCATTGTGTTTAAGGATTCCAGCTCAGTGACAGCAATTCCTACAGTAATATCTGACATACAGAGAAATGCAACCACAGAGCTCTTCAGGGATGATGGTGCTAGTCTCACAAATTTATTTCTCACTGTTCTGGTAAAAGGTGCATCCTCCAGATATTCCAGGTGTGTAAGAATAGGCTTTGCATGATAAATCCACTCTAACATTCCAATCTCTCTAAGCCTCTGGATCCCCTCATCCACATTATACCAGGGCAGTTCTGGCATTTCAACCTCAGGTAATGTTGGCTACCTTTTGATCCATGTTTCAACCAACCATCCAAAGAAACTGTTAATACCTATTCTAACCCCTCGAGCTATAACATTGAATGTAGAATCTCTGCTTAATGGGCACATATCAATAAATTCAGCCTTATATTCTTCCCGTCATTATCCCACACCCTTAAAATCCATTGCCACACATATTCCCCTGATTCCTGTCTATATAAATTGGAAAACTCACACAGTTCTTTTGGAATATAACATACCTCCTCATGTATGATACTTTGTACCTCACCTTTAGGGGCCTATTGGAACTTTAGTCTAGTTATAGGTCTGGAAGAAATGAGGGGTGGTGGGGGTGGGTCATGAAAAGAATTAGAAATATCTTCCAAGCCATTTGCTTCAGGGCCTTCATTTGCAGGTTCATCTGGTGAAACAGGATTAATCAATCAAGGCTAATTCCTTCAGGAGGAGGTTGGGTGGCCAACTCCTCAAGGCAGGATGAAGGGATCCCAAGTTGGTAGAAGCCAGGTGGTAGCACTTAATCACCAAAGACAGGGTAGACGTGGCTATTAAAATAGACAGCAAACTCAAAGCAGGTGTCAAAATTGTATAACTCTCAGAGATTTGTGGCATTGGCTAGTAATGAACCACATTTTGTTCATCCATTCATTTGTTGATTGAAAATTGAGTTTTGCTTCTATCTTTTGGCGATTGTGAATAATGTCATTATGAATTTTGGTGTCCAAATATCTGTTTGAGTCTCTGCTTTCAATTCTTTGGATTATATACTCAAAGTGGGATCTCAGGGTCATACGATACTGCCTCACTTAACATTCTGAGGAACCAACAAATTATTTTCAACAGCGACTGTATCATTTTACATTCCCCTCAACAATGAACAAGTATGCTTATTTTTCCATATCTTCTCCAACACTTGTTATATTCTTTTTTCTTTTTTGGCATAGGCAGGCACCAGGAATTGAACCCTGGTCTCTGGAGTGGCAGGCAAGAACTCTGCTACTGTGCCACCACTGCCTGCTACCTTTTATTTAATTGTTGCCATTCTAGTGGTGTGAGGTGGCATCTTATTTCTGGTTTTTATTTGCATTTCCCTAATGGCTAATAAAGTTGAGCATCTTTTCATGTGCTTTGTTGCCATTTGTATAACTTCTTTAGACAAATGTCTCAAGTCTCCTGCCCATACTTAATTGGGTTTTTTTTTTTCCTTCAATTGTTGAGGTGTAAGTTTTTTTTTTAAAGAAAGTTTACAATTTTGATGAAGTTCCATTTACCTAGTTTCTCTGTTTCTGTTTTTTTCTTTTGTTGCTTGTTTTTGGTATAAAATCTAAAAAAAAAGAAAGTTGCTTAACACAAGGTCTCAAAGTTGTTTCTCTATGTTTACCTCAAGGAATTTTATTCATCTGGGTCTAATATTTAGGTTGTTGATCCATTTCTAGTTAACTTTTGTATGTTGTTTGAGGTTGTAAGGTTCCACCTTGGTTCTTTTGCATAGGGGTAGCCAGTTTTTCCAGCACCATCTATTGAAGAGACTATTCTTTCCCTATTGAATAAACTTGGCACCCATGTCAAAAATCAGTTGGTCATACAAAGTCTCTTGAAGGATGGGAGAAAAAAAGATGGAACTACTAAACTTTACCACCGGGAAACCCCTGATACTGTGTCGAACATTAGGAACACCCAAATCAATAGGCCAAGCCCTTGACATTGAGGTTTACTCTTATGAAGCTTATGTATGCAGCAGTGAAGCTTAGCTTACCTATAGGTATACCTAAGAGTTACTTCTGGAGGACCTCTTTTGTTGTTCAGATGTGGCCTTATTCTTTCTAAGCCCAATTCTGCAAGTGAAATCATTGCCTTCCCCACTACTTGGGACATGACATCCGAGGTGAAAATCTTCCTTGTGGCATGGGAGATGACTTCCAGGGATGAGTCTGGGCCTGACACCATGGGATCAACAATTTCATCCTGACCAAAAGGGGGGAAATAAGTGCAACTAATAAAGTATCAGTGGCAGAGAGAGTTCAAATAGGGTCGAGAGGCCACTCTAGAGGTCACTCTTATGCAAGTTTCAGTTAGACATTGCTACTTATCATAATTGCCCAACCAAAACCATCCCAGCCAATCTTAAAGAACATCTAGGGCAATATTCTACAAAGGTTCCATGCAGTAGGGTAACTTTCCAGAAACCTACAACCTCCAGATGGTTCCCTGGACCAGATAAGTCCTGAAACCTAGAGGGCCCACCTCTTCAGAACATCAGCTACTTCCATCTCCCTACCCCATATTACTGACAGCCCCTTCCAATATAAAAAAGTTAGAATGGACATAGTCCATATACCCCTGAAGAGTGGCATAGAAGGTGATGGTGGAGTTATACAGAGAAGGTAGTAGTTAACAAACAAATATGATTGCTGAATCATTAAGTTGATATTTCTTTTAGTCTCCAGTATCTTAGAGCAGCTAGAAGTAAAAACCTAAAATTGAGGACCATATCAAACTCTGAAATCTGTTCTACAACTAATTGTGGTGCTGTGCTTTGAAATGTATTGCTTTTTTGTACATATGGTATTTTTCACACAAAAAAAGTTGATTATGATGATAAAAGATACTTATTCTTTTCAGACTCCTATGTTCTGGAGCAGCTAGAAGGAAAAATCTGAGAGAATGGTATGGTAGCCCATGACAAACTCTGGGATCTAGCCTATAACTACTAGTTGAAGAGTGCTTTGAAAATTACTGCTTTTTTCTTTCTTTGCTTTCTGTGTATGTTATATTATACAATAACAAAAATCAGTTGGCCACAGTTGTGAGGTTTATTTGTGAACTCTCAATCTGATTCCAGTTGGTCTTTATCTGTGTCTTAATGCCACTGTATAACGGTTTTCATTACTATACCTTTGTAATGTGTTTTTAAATCAGGCAGTGTGTCTGTCCTCCAACTTCATTCTTCTTTTTTGAAAGGATTTTGGCTATTTAGGGCACCTTAGCCATCCATATAAGTTTTATGATTCGCTTTTCAGTTTCCTCAAAGAAGCCTGTTGGAGTTTTTATTGGGACAGCATTGATTCTGTAAATCGCTTTGTGTGGAATTGACATCTTAATATTACTTAGTCTGCCAATCGATGAGCATGGAATGCCACTCCATTTATTTCAGTCTTCTTGGATTTCTATTAGCAACATTGTACTTTTTTATGCCTACTTGTTTACATTCCTAGATAATTGAATATTTTAGTTGCCAATGTCAATGGGCTTTTTTCTTGATTTCCTCTTCAAATCACTATTGCTACTATATAGAAACATTACTGACTTTTTGTTGTTATTGATCTGGTACCCCCCCCCCCCCCCCACTTTGCTGGATTCAGGTATAGCTCTAGTAATTTTTGTTAGCTCTTTATCGTAGGATCTTCAGGATTTACTATATATAGAATCACAGCATCTGCAAAAAGGGATATTTGTACTTCACCTTTCAATTTGAATGTCTTTTATTTCTCTTTCTTGCTGAACTGCTCTCATTAGAACTTCTAGTACAATGTTGAATAGCAATGGACAGTGAGCCTCGATAACTTGTTCCTAGACTTAGAGGGAAAGCTTTAGTCTTTCACCACTGGGCATGATTTGAGCTGTGCATTTTTCGCACATGCTCTTAATTATTTTGAGTAATATCTTTTTACTCTTATTTTCTTAGTGTTTTTAAAGGGAGCACTAGATTTGGCCAAATGCCTTTTCAGTGTGCATGTATAACTGTTAGGGCTTGATGGCTTGTAGTATCGCTCAAGTCTCCTATTTCCACGTGGATCTTCTGTCTAATGTTCTAACTATTACTGAATGTGGTATTTTGAAGAAATCTACTGTTAAAACAGAATTATATCTCCCTTTGAATCTGTCAACATTGGCTTCAGATATTTTGGGGCTTTGCTGTTAGATACATCTGTATTTATAATTATTATGTTTTCTTGTTAAATTGCCCCCTTTCCAGTATATAGTGTCATTCTTCCTCTCTCAAAAAAGTTTTTGGCTTAACATCTATTTTATCTGATCCTAGGATATCTTCCCCAGCTCTCTTTTGTTTATGATTTGCCTGGTACATTTTTTTCTATCCTTTCATGTTCATTCTTCTTGTGTCTTTAAATTTAAGTTGCGTCTCTTGTAAGCAACATATTGATGGATAATGCTTTTTTAATCCATTCTGGCAACCTGACTTTTGAATGGAGATGTTAATCCATTTATATTTAAAGTAACTCCTGATAATGCAGGACTTCCTTCTGGCATTGTGCTATTTGGTCTTGTTAAGCCTTATACCTTCTCTGATCCTCAGTTATTCCATTAATGACTATGTTCATATTTATTAGATTTTTTTGCACCATACCATTTTTAGTTCCTTATAATTTCCTTTTGCATATATTTTTCACATATTTTCTCTGTGCCTACCATGGAGCTTAAATTTAACATCCTAAATACTTGCAATTACTTTTGATTTGATACCATTTTAGTTTTAATAGCATACATGTGCCCTGTTTTTATACCCCTATGTGCCCACTGTTTTGTTGTACTAGTTACAAATTATATTTTTATACATTGTATGTCCAAATCCAAGCATTTATGCACCTACATTTTACTGTTTATATGTTTGCATTTTAGACATATAAAAAATAAAAGGTGGATTTACATATGAAAAATAAAACACAATTGTATCAGTAATTTATAATGACTGATATGGTTATCTTTAGCAGACATCTTTACTTCTTCATGATGTTTTGATTCACTTTCTAGTATCCTTTTTGTTTAAAGAATCCCCTTTAGTGTTGCTTGGAGGGTAGGCCTAGGGGTGACAAAATCCCTCAGCTTTTGTTTATCTGGGATTGTTTTCACTTTTGAAACTCTGACCAGATATAAAATTCTTGGCTGGCTATTGTTTTCTTTCAGTATCTTAAATATTTTGCTCCACTTCCTTCTTGCTTCCATGGTTTCTGATGATGTAGTAGTCAGGTTCAGGTGGCAACTTGGCCAGGTGATGTTGCCCAGCTCTGCTGTTGTGGACTTCAACTATCAGCCTGTGAATTTCATCCATGGCTTCTGTGGTTGGCAAAGAGGAGTGCCGTCTGCAATGAGTGAGGCTTAAAAGGAAGGTCAGAAGAGACAGACACAGCTCAGCAGCCCAGCACACCTCAGAGCTCAGAGCTCAGAGCCAGCTCAGACCCAGACATTGGAGGGGCAGAAAGGACATGAGGTCATTTGAACCCTGAAGCTGAGAGAGAGGCCAGCAGACCTCCCCAGAAGCCTTCCCATGTGACAGAAACCCAGATGAAAGTTAGCTGTCTTTCATCTGAAGAGCTGGAAATTTTTAAATAAATAAATCCCCTTTATAAAATCCAGTCCATTTCTGTGGTATTGCATTCTGGCAGCCTTAGCAAACTGAAACAGATGAGAAGTCTTAGTCTTATTAGAACTTCCTTAAACATAATACATTGCTTTCTCTTGCAGCTTTCAGAACATTTTCCTCATCCTTGGAATTTGGCAGTTTGAGTACTATATGTCTGGGCACGATTCTCTTCAAGCTTTTCCTCTTTTGTTGGTCTTCTTGAACGTACCTATACACATCTTTCATTATATTTGGGGAGTTTTTGTCATTATTTTGTTAATGTTTTTCTGTTGCTTTCTCTCTTCTCCTTCTGGAATTCCTACATCACATATATTGGTGTACTTTACGGTGCCCGACAGGCAGGTATCTTAGGCTCACTTAGCTTTTTCACATTCTTTTTTGTTTCTGTTCCTCAACCTGAATCATTTCAGTTGCTTTCTCTTTGAGATCACTGATGCCCTCTTTGCCCAGCTCCAATCTGCTGTTGAAACCCCCCAGGGAATTTTTCATATCAGTTATTATGTTCTTCAACTCCAATATTTGTTTGATTCCTTCTTAAAATTCTCTTTTTCTGAATTTCATATATGATTCATTCATTTTTATACTCTATCATTCTTTCTCTGTGTTTTTCTTTATCTCCTTAAGCATTTTGAGTATCGTTTTTTTTAAATCTTTATCCAGTGTGTCCAGTGTGTCCAAAGTCTTGTATTCTTTGTTGACGGCTTCTGGATTTTTATCTTGTTCTTTTGGATGAGCCATAAATTCCTGTTTCTTTTTTTGTCTTATTTTGCTCTGTTGCACACTATACATTTAATTATTTTAAAGTGTTAACCTGGAATTTAGTTCTGACCTCTCTGTCCACTATATGTGTATCCAACTAGTGATATAACAGACATTTCCTTGAATGCTAACAGCTAACAAAACCAAACCAATCAAAAAGACAACAACAAAAAAAACCTTTCAGAGTCTTTGCAAATTGGCTTTGCTTTGGCTGGTATTCTCCTTCAGACCTCAGCCTTCCTATCAATAAGATAAGCCCAAGGCAAATGTGAGAAATGGTCCCCTCTGTCTCTTCTGAACCTGCTTCTCTTCCTGGACTTGTGCTTCCTTGGGACTTAGGAATTCTTCTGTTAAGAAGAATTCAAATACCCCTCTAGTCCTTATGAAATATATTTTCTTACCTTTCAGAGCGTGTTATTGTATAACTTAAAGCAGATAACTCATTACCCGAGGCCACTTGGACTTCATTGATTCTTAAACTGCTTTAGCTCTCTGAATGGTGCTTCTGCCCATAGGGCAAGTTTTGGGATTTGGGGAGGGTGAGCTGGAGATGACTCTCTCGGTTCAGGCTTTCAAGTTGCCACCCAAGAAACTGGCACTGACATACAGGGACCACAATATTTATATAGGGGTTACTCTGCTCACTCCAGAACAGGACCAGGGATCCACAATGGTACTGACGGCTAGGGCCACACCCCGCCCCAGGAGGGGTTTGGGGAGGGTCCAGCAACAGCTTTTCCTACAAATTCTTAAAGCTGTGTTTCCAGATTTAGCACTTGCCTAGTTACTGCAACCTTTATACTGCTTTCCAGAGTTCTGAGCAAGATGGCTTCAGAAGTTTTTGCTAGTTGTTCAAGAATTCTGTGGAGAAGAGGATAGCACCTTGGTATATCTTATGCCACCATCTTGTTCCAGTGCAATGGACCAGGACTTTTGAATCCTATGAATATCTATCAGTGTAATATATGAAACTTCACCGTGAGGCTATCATTACACCAGACAATCACAGTATAACCACATAGGGTCACTGGGTAAAACAGAGGATGCCAATTAAATTTGAATTTTGGATAAACAGTGGAAAAATATGTTCCAAATGTTGTGGGTTTTAAAAAAAAAAGAAACCCACACTAAGATAGAAGAAAAACTTGTATAAAACATACAGTACTAAATAAGTATCCATTGTTTATCTGAGATTTGAGTTTCATTGGGCTTTCTATATTTCTATTTGCTAATTCTGAATATTCTTCTGAAGACTAGCTCTAACACAAACACACACACACACACACAAACCCACCCAGCTATCAAACCATATAATGGAATAAAACATGAGGTAGAGGCAGCAGAACTAAAAAACAGAAAAATAACCCAATGGATGGTAATATTATGCAATTCTGAAATAAAATCTAAATATCTTTAAAAAATAAGAAACTAAAAGTGACTAGAAAGCAAATAAAATAATTGGATAATATGAAAGAAAAAGAAGCACATGTTTTCAGAGCATTAAATTTAGTCTGAAATGACAATTATGGTTATTAAAATTATAAATACAATGCATGAATTTTCCTCTTCCTATATAGTGTGGAGTTAATATATAACAAATTACTATTGACAGTAATCATTAGAAAGACATGAAATCATATATACACTTATGAAAACTGAATTTTTAAATGATATGTAATTTTCAAATGAGTAAAGAAAAATTACGAAAAAATAAAAGAAAAGTATTTTACTTAACAAATGTACTAAACCTAAGAAAAGCAAGAATAGAAATAAGGGAAATTTAAAAGAAAATACCTTAAAGAAATAAACATCATTTATGCACATAATTAACTAGGTAAAGTCCTTTTTAAAAGATAATTTTTTTAAAAATTATCAAAAAACTAAAACTATTTAGAAAAGCATATAATCCTAGAAATATTCAGTAGTGTATATGCAGAAAATAATTTATTACCTAAAATGTAAAATTTATTATCTAAAAGGTAAGTCAAAAAACTATACATTATTTTTTAAATTTCAAAAACAAAGTAGGGGGTGCAAGGGTAGTTCAGTGATAGAATTCTCGCCTGCCATGCAGGAGACCTGGGTTTGATTCCAGGTCCATGCACTTCACAAGAAACAAACAAACAAGCAAAAAAAAAAATGAAAACAAGCAAACAAACAAAAATTCAACAAATGATGCTGGGATAATGGGATACTCACATGGGAAATAATGAAATGTGACTCTGCTATACAGCATACAAAAAAATTAATAAAACAAAGCAACACAAAAAAAATTACCATTGTTCTAGTTTGCTAGCTGCTGGAATGCAACACACCACAGACAGATTGGCTTTCACTAAAAGGGGATTTATTTTGTTAGTTCTTCAGAGGAAAGGCAGTCAATCTTCAACTGAAGTTCTTTCTTACGTGGAAGGCACAGGATGATCTCTGCTGGTCTTCTCTCTAGGCCTCTGAGTTCCAACAACTTTTCCCGGGGTGATTTCTTTCTGCATCTCCAAAGGCCTGGGCTGAGCTATGTGTGCTGAGATGAGGTATGCTGAGCTGCTTGGGCTGTGCTACGCTGCACTCTCTCATTTAAGCACCTGCCAATTAAGTCAAACGCCATTCACCGCAGCAGACACGCCTCCTAGCCGACTGCAGATGTATTCACCAACAGATGAGGTTCACATACCATCGGCTCATGTTCACAGCAACAGAACTAGGTGCCTTCACCTGGTCAAGTTGACAACTGAATCTAACTACCACAACCATCTTAAGTAGAAATTATTCTGACCTTATTTTTAGTCACATTGAAAAAATATTAACTTTACAATTTACAAACAATTGGCAATCAATTTACAGAGTAATTTCAAAAGAACTTTTCCAAATAACTTTCATTTATAACATAAACATGATAAAACATACTCATGTTATAATAACAATATCTATAAAATTGCCCAAGTAAATGGTCATATAAACTATGCAGTCATATTTCAAAAGTATATATTCAGGGGCAGTTTAAAAACTATAAATTTTGTAATTTATCAAAAAAAGAATAAAAGAAATTTTGAGACCGTATTTATATGGTACAAAACAACAGGAGAGAGGTTTAGGAAGTGAGTTTTGAGATATGTTACCTAGAAAGTTATCAGTTTTCTTCATGGGAAAACTAATTTTAAAATCTTCCATTATCTGCAAAGTAATTTATAAATTAATATAATGCTTATCAACACCCCAACAGGATTTTTGGAAACATTTTTAAAATTGGCTTTAAATTCATCTAAAAATAAAGAAGAACTAGCAAAACTAGTTTGAAAACAGAAAATGGGGTTAAATTTGCATTACTACATAATAAAAATAATTTTAACAATTAACAGATAGATGCTAGTCTACAAATACATTGACAGATCAATGGGAAATGATAAAAAGAAGGATCAGTGAAATTGAAGGGAAAATCAAGAACCAGGGCTTATTTACAAAATTACCATATATCAAAACTATCAATCCAATAAAGTAGCAAGCATTTGCTTATTTAAAAAAATGCTCTTCGGACATGTGGGTAATTTTTGCAGGAAAACAAGTGAAGTAGAACTTTACTTCTTAACATACAGCATATGAAAGGAAATTTATTGCAATTTAAATTTAAAATTTTAAACTGTTCAAGATGTTAAAGGAAGTCATTATATACTTCCTCTTCCAAGTTCCCATTTAAATGAAAGTAATCGATTAAGAAAAATATAACTTGTCACATTGTGCCAAATAAAAAAGAGGTTTCAAACAAATTTCAAGAAGGAAGAAATTTGGGGAAAGAGTATTGACTATTGAAGAAAAGTAAAAGCTGCAGCCAGGCCTGCCTACTCAAAAAAGGCAGCAGAATATATGAGTGCACCATTGCCCAAGCTCTGAAAATGATCTAAACTTGGATATAGCTATTAGAATGGTAGAAAGGTAGGAGAACTATTACCAAAGTGAGGTACAAAAATATAAATTCTGTATACAAGGCAGCTGGCAGTCAGACATTAAACCCTACACAAAGACAGGTCAAGGAAATTCTCAAAAAAAGTAATTTAGAATCTTCAGAATTAGGACAAAAAAAGTAATTTATAATCTTCAGAATTAGGACAGTCAGTGATTTTCACAATCCCAAATAAAGGCCCCATATTCTGGCATTTGTGATTCCCATTGTCCCCAAAATTCTTTTTTTTTCTTTTGGTGGTGTTACTGTTTGGCTTGATAAATTTTCAAATTTTAATAAATTGAAAAGTATTATTATTTTCATAACGATGGAATCCAATACTTTTAATTATACGAATAAAAGGACAGTGACACACATGTCTACTGCTGTCATCATTCCTTTCAGAATCTTAGGTTGGGATTTGTTTCGTGTGTAATTCTACTAGCCAATTCTGAAGATATTTGATATTTCCAAAAAGTTCAGTGATATTTATGAAGATAAAACGCTTCATAAAGTTCTCATATTCTGGCATTTATGGAACTTTAAAAATAGGTACATCTTGTTCTCCTTTATTCCAAAGCAATACATTCCAGACAAGCAATAACATACACCCAAAGCATGAGTCAATCTTCTCATGGATTCAACCTTAAATAAAAACAGAGCACAAAGCATCACCCGGCAGTTGAAGAAGGTGAAAAATATAAGTGAAAAAGCAAGGTAAATATTAATCGAAAAGCTGATCCTAGAGAAAAATAAGATAATTTACAGATCAGAAGAAAACTTGTAAAAATCTATTAAGTACCATCAGAGGAATCTGAAAAGATGTTGTATTTATAAACCAAAGAGAGAGTTCTGTGAAAAAGTAACATATAGAAAACAAGGATAAATTCCTGGAAATTCAAAACATGCCTAAAATTTTAAAGGAAAAAATATGAGTAAGAATATCAATTCAAGAAAATCTCCCAAACTTTAGAACAAAAGATAACAATAAAAAGCTGAACAATGAGAGAAAGAGCAAAATATAGATCAATTCAGGTGTTAATCTAAAAATTATATAAGGCAGCTGGCAATCAGACATTAATATAATGTTACAATTTTAGATTATCTTATTTTTATTAAAAATGAAATATAATTATTAAAAATAAAATGTAATTATCCAGGTGCTATTCTGAGCTAAGAACTAAGAATATATACATTCTTTCATTTAATTCTTGCAACTTTTTGGAAGATATCTATTATCTACATTTAAATAGGTTCATGGAAGTTATATGACTTGCCAAAGGACTCATAAATGGTAGACGGTGGCTTTTAAAGTATGGCACTCTCATTTCAGAGCCAATATTAACATTCCTTATTGCCTTCCAGGCTTGAATATACCTCCGGAAAAACATCAGTGAGAGAAAATTATCAAAGACATTATAAAATTACAAAGCAGAATGTTCAGAGACAGATAAAATGAGACACAAGCTTAACAAAGGAATGGGCCCACAAAATCCCGAACAAGATATAATTAAAACACACATACATATGCTCATAGACACAGCCTTATAAGATTTCAGAAAACCTAGGATAAAGAGATTCAAATGTTTCCAGAAAGAATTAAGAGTTTACTGAGCAATCAATGAAAATTAAACTGACTTCAGATATTATAATAAAAAGTGATACCATTTTATAATGTGTGCTGACAGCATTTCAGCCTCACTCGTTCCTCTCTCTGTGTGCTTATCATCTGAAAAGCCTGGTAAGAAATCCAGGGTGCATCCTCCTTTGGGGCTGGTAGTTCAAACCACATGCGGGAACCCTCTCCTCTGCCTCATCTCAACCACCATAAAAACTGCAAGTCAGAGTCCTTTATTTTGTTCTTCTGAGTCATTTTTGGACGTGCTTTGAAGCTGCTTTGTTTTCCCCCAAAAGTCTCATTATATGAGTAATGATCTTTCATACCCTCTTCATGTACGTGTGGCATTATCTGTCAGGATATTCAAACCAAATTTTGAGTGCATCCTTTCTATGCAAGGTGGTCATGGCACATGTTTCATCAGCAACATTGGGTGCCAGACACAGTAAAGCAAGTCTTTGATATTCTGAAAGAAAATGATTGCAATGGAAAAATCTCTACCAAAACAAACAAACAAACAAAAATTTATTTAAATGAGATGGAAGATTAAATTTTGGACTACAAAGATTTAGAAAACTAATCTTTATGCAACATTTTCTGGAAGTCATTTCAAGATTCGCTCCAAAAATAAGAGTATAGAAGAAATAGGAAGTTATGGAATCCAGGAGAAATTATATTCAACCGAAGAGACAAATGAAGTTTCCATCCTTGAACGCAGTTTCTCAGTGAGTACAGAAAGTAGTTACTCCGATGAAACCAAAGGACAGAGGACTTTAGAAGAAAAAGTAAAAAGAACCAAGTAAGATTCCACAGATTTAATAATTGGAATACTAGGACGTGAGGTTACATTCAAGGTCATAAACGCAAGAAATAAAGAAATACAATCTAAAACTATGACAAACAAGCTGCACATGTCAGGAAATATTTCAGTAGCATGTTATGTTGTACATAAGGTAGAGTTGCCAGGTAAAATACAAGACAAGTTTCAGCTACTAACTTTAGTATGACATATACTTATACTGCAAAATATTTGTTTGTCTGAAAATCAAACTAAGCTGGGTGTCCTGAATCCTTATTTGCCAAATCTGGCAACTTTAACACAATGGGAATATTTTCATGCTATTCAGGCACTATTTTTACACTAAAATTATCATTATGTATTTTAGTCCTAGCACACTATCACAAGACTATCTCTAAGTTGCCTATTTTTAATACTGTTTGGCAAGGATACAGTTGTCTGAAATGATTTCAATCAATGCTAGTTTGGGATGGATATAAAGACCACTTATGGATTTGACAGAGATGGTGGCAAAGAGATGGTACCCGATTTAGTAACTATCCTGAGTTAATACTGTCACACTGCAATTCATCAGATTTTTGTTTCAAAAAGGTTCTGTAAGGAATTTTAGAAGAAACAGCAAAACATCAGTGGTTCTCAACCCTGGTTAGATAGTAAAATTAACTTGCAAAGATATGGAAGTAAGAAATCAAGCAAAAATAATCTATTAAATAAAATGTGCTCTACCCTAGTCTTCGACCAATGTTTTCACAATAATAAAATTCTAAAATGAGTAAATCTATGCTTTTTAGATGACTGAAAGTGGGCAAAATATCAAAGATGATTGTATTTACTTCTTATTTGTATGTCTGAATATTGTGCGGATGGGTTTGTACTATTTGAAAACAAAATAAAATATGTGTTACATAAAATCTCATTTCAGCCAAAGTAATAATATAATGTTTTAATTAAGATTTTCAAATAATTTGTGTTCTATGAACACTAACAAATAAGACAACTTATCTTGAATCCCTTAAGTTTTAAGATTTTTCTTATTTTCAACTTGGAGTAATTTTCCTCTGAGACAGCTACAACTGAAATTATCAATAAAGTTGTTTAAATTAACTTAGATTCAGAAATGAGCCATGGATTTCATATATATGAAAATTGAAATGGCCTTATATATAATAATTATCACCATCATGAAAATACTTAATGTCACTATTATGTCTATTATAATCTTCCCTGTGTCTTAAAGCAATATCTAGATCTATTAATAGTGTAAAGAACTAGCACTTATACACAGACACACACATTTATTTAATTTTTTAAATGCTCTCTAGCCACCATGCACAACTGTTATAAATACTGGGTTAATGTAATGTATCTGTAGAAATATAAAGAGAAATAAATAAACAAAAAGATTCACAACATTACAATAACTTTTTATGCAAGAATCTATTGCAAAATGTGGTCTGAGAAAAAGGACTTAACAAGTTAACTAATAAATTCTTTCTTATCATAAGGTCTTCACAGTTTCAATCTTCTCTATAACTTGAAGGAGTGTCTAACTCCATTTTGATACAGTTGTTTTTCTTTTCATAGATATAGGGCAAGAGATTTGGAGAGGCATTTTCATGGGTCCTAGATCATGCTGGTCAAAAAATAGATGTGTAAGCTTAAAGATTGTTCTCTGCCAATGTTCAACCCCAGAACGCAAATGGCACGGATGGTCATGTGTCCTTTAATAAAATTATATTTTCTGTGTATTGTGAAATGCAGGCTTTCTAATGCAGTTGGAAGGGGAGTTTCTCAATTGGGTCTAAGAGGGGTGCTGGTTATGTGCACGGCTACTAGAAGTTTGGGATCAATTGTCCATATGCATGCATTCAAAAATAGCTGTATATCAACCCATTAACTAAGAAATAAGGTGTTATACATTTGGGAATACGGCATAAAAGTAATCAAAATTACAATAAAATATCAAATATATCAATGTGAGAAGTTTTAATAAAGTGATTTTTTTTAAGTGGTACAAGAAAGCACCAATATTCAGCCAATAAAAGAGTTTTTGGTATTCTCATTAGAAAAATAGGTCACCCCGTTTGAGGCTCCCCTTATTTTTCAGACTTAATCATTAAGATTTCTAGTATTCTTTATTGTTCTTAAACATTTGCACAAAGCAATAACAATTTAATTATGATATAGAATGTAGCATAAAGTTTATTCAAAAGTAAAAGTATACATAATGGATAATTGACATATGACTAGAAGGAGAGGAAAAAGAAAAGTAGAAACATTCAAGTCCTAAATTTAATGCAGGACCAAGATATACTATCAAAACTTGTTGGATTGACAGATAGTGATTTAAATATAGTATTAACCTTACAGGAGTAATAAACATAAGAAATAAAATAGTACTGTATTACAACATGGGGAATAAGAGAAAGCAAATGGAAAATATATATAGTTATTAAATTAAGAGAGACCTATATGGATGCTTTGGCTTCAAGTAATGGTGGAGTAGCCTGTAGACTAAACCTCCTGTAGATAATAATTATAAACTTTGGAATATATTTTCCCATAGAAAAGCATTAACCTCAGAGAATATACATAAGATAAAAACAAAGAAAATCAAAACGGAAAACATATTAATAAAACTTCTGAAATCCTAAGATGAAATGGATGCACTGAACAAAATCAGAAGGAAATAACAAACTACAAAGCAATGAAAAATCAATCAAAAGACAGCCAACTTTTGAATCAAAACAATGAAGACTAGGAGACAATGGAATGCCATCTTAAATGCACAGGGGTTGGGGGGGAAGGCAGGAGGGCAGAGAATCTGTCAACCCAAAGTTCTATAAAAAGCAAAAATATCTACAAAAATTACAGTAAATGCTGGACATTTTCTGATAAATGAAAGCTGAGGTAGTTCATTGTCAGGAGATCTGCATGACAATAGAAATTAAAGGAAGTCTCTGGCATCTACCAGAGGAAATCAAGAACACAAGAAATGTTAATATGTGAGTAGATATAAAAACTAGGCATCTTTCTTCTTAATTACCCCAAAAGATAAATGGCTGCTTCAAGAAAAAAAAATTACATTATAAGGTAGAATTTATAGTATGTAAAATATGTATATTAAATATAAACAGAGAAAACAAAGTGGGGAAGAGTAAATTAAATTATACTTTGTAAGGTTCTTACATTTAGAAACAAAGGAGAGAACGAACTGATAATAGATTGACTTGAATATAATATTTTCAAAAATTCTCTCTACATTGTAAATCACCATCAAAAAAACTGACTTGAGAAAAAATTAGAAAAAATACTATAATATATTTTAAAGAACATTTAAGTAGCACTCTCAAATGCAATTTTAAAAGCATGACTACAACACATGAGAATAGAAGAAAAAACAGTAATAGTCAGGTACCAAGCAGAAACTGTTTAACCTAATTAGTAATTAAATCAATTCAAATTTAAAATTACTGAGATGCTTTCTGTATATTTATTTTAAAAGAAATGAAAGAAAATAAATGAATCAATTTTGCTAAGGAAGAGTAAAATAGTCTCTCATGTATTGCAGAATTAAATGATTCAAAACGTTTACAGGTAAATTTGGCAATATTTATCAAAAGTCTTTAAAATATTCTTATCTTTTGACTCTGTGACCCAATTTTCATAAATCGTATTATAGAAATAGTGAAGAGAATGAACAAAGATTCAATTGCAAAAATCAAGGTATTAAACATGCTTACTACAACAATTAAAATCTTCAAATATCCTTGATGTTCAACAATAGGGAATTTATTAAAGAATATGGTATAACATACTTGATATGTACAAAGCAATTCATTTGTTATATATATACAGATACAGGTAAGGTTTGAAAAATTATGTTTATCAAGCATAATAGATATAAATTATTTCTCTACTATTACATATAAATGATTAATAATTTTGAAATAAAATAAATGATTATGGGGGTTATATTCTATTTTTTACATATATGTATTTTCTGATTTATCCAAAATCAATATCTATTGCTTTTAATATAAGAAGGTATTTTCTGTTGTTAAAAACAAAATAAAAATGTTAATCCCTTTGTGAATGTATCCTAAGGAATTATTAAAGGACATGCAGTCTGATTTAAGTGCATGAAGATTCATAAATGTTTTATGTATCTGAAAGTAGGAGACTGTGTAACAACCTCATAATAAAGCCCCAAGCAGACATTAGATACCATATTGTAGAAAAACATCATTATGTAGAAAACTATTAATGACATATTAAGTAAGGGGAAATTAGAGAGCAATATGTACACCATAGACCTAATATTTTTAATGTGTACCAACAGAAAACTACTAGAAGAAAATGTATTGAGCAGTCAGTAGTTTTCTGTGGATAACAGGATTATAAGTAATTTTAATTGTCTTCTCCTTGTCTTGTCTATTTTTCAGATTTTCTGCAATGAACATACATTGCTTCATATTACAATAATAAAATGAGTGCAGAAGTTCAGCCAGGCAATTAAGAGTGCCAGAACCAGAGGAACAGATGTGGGGAGGAAAAATTAGATAACGTATAGCAGAAACATTACAGTATTTTCCAGGATATGATCATTTATTAGACTGAAAAGAAAGAGTAAATTAATTAGCATAAACCAATGTTATTATTTTCTAAATTTGGAGTTATAAATTGAATTGTGTCCCCCAAAAAGATATGTGCAAGTCTTAACCCCTAGTCTCATTAATATGATCCTATTTGTAAAGAGGATCTTTGAAGATTCTATTAGCTCAGATGAGACTAAAGGGTGAGGGTAGGGACTAATCCATATATGACTGGAGTCCATACAGGGAGAGGAAATCCAGACAGGAAAGAAGAAGGATAGCAAAAAGAACCATGGGATGACAAAGGCAGAGAACATCATTTATTGCCAGCGAGCCATCATCAGAAGCTAGAAAAAGCACAGAGCAGATGCTTTCCTAGGGAATGTGAAGGAAGCATAACTCTGCCAGCATCTTGATTTCAGACTTGTAGCCTGCAGAACTGTGAGACAAAGAATTTCTGTGGTGTTTAAGCCGCCAAGTACGTACTACTCTAAAATGATAGCCCTAGGAAACCAAGACATGGAGATTCAGGGCAAAGAAAAGATTTGCTCAGTTTTCAACTCCTGCGTTTTGTTTTTTAAGTTTTGGGGGGAACATCCAGACAGATTTTCCCAATAGGCAAAAGGACTGGTATAGAGGAAGTGTGAGAAGACTAAGTAGAACTATAGATTTGGACGCAGCAGCACATAGGGGAGAGTTAAAATCACTGAATGCATGAAATTATCGAGAGATAGTGGAGCATAAGAAAGCCCTGGAAAACCTAACAATTCCCAGGTAGGCTGAAGGTGATGTGGTGGGTATAACTGCATGTCGGTCAATAAATGAACCTCAGGGACAGACAACTTGGGTGGAAGTCCAACACTCACCACCTATGCTAGCTTTAGGGAGATAGGCAACCACTCCAAGTGGCATTTTTTTCATTTTGTAAGCAATAGTAGAGACAGCTACCTCATAGGGTTCTAGAACACCTTCACTACGGCAGGGAGTGCCAAATAAATAGTCACTGATGGTGGAAGTGGTCTTTGTCCATTTAGTGGTAGTAGTTGTAAAAGTAAAGAAAACTAAGGCGCAATCAGAGAGGCAGGAAGCAGGAGCGAATGATATTCTGAAAGGCAAAGGAGAATTTCGAGGAGGAGAAGCATTCGGCAGAGTCAAATCCAAATTAGAAGCAAGGTGAACCTAATGATCTTGGTATTTAGGAGAACATTCGACATGATTACCAAAGCAAACATTGTCATATTTTTCTTCTTAAAAGAAAAATGTTCTCAATAGATAGCATTATTACTATCTTTTGACAATTCATCTTGTAACTCATCTAATCACAATTTGTATAGAAATAACGGAGATTTTTTAGGAAATGAAGTTTGTGAATATATCAAAATAAAACAAAATCTGCCACTGCGCATTTATAAAAGAGGGAAGATCACCTTTGTTGTATAATTTTGTTTACTTTCCATCTGATATCACTGGCCAGACTAACAGGACTTGGTGGTGGTTTCCAAATGCCTTTGGTAGTTTTAACCAGAAACACATTCGTTGCAGAAAGGCTTTTTCTTTTTTCAATAGACACATCTGCTATATCAATCTTCCAATAGGGTTCACAGTGAGAGGAACGAGAAGGGAAGAAATGCCTCTGCAGGAATCTTCTTCGTCCACGAGTCTTAATTTTTATTTTATTTTATTTCGTTTTATTTTTTTAAGGCAGCATAGCAGAAACTCCTTACTTCAAAAAGGGATTGAATGTGTGAAACCTGTCACAAAGCAGGGCAAAGACTAAAATATTTAAAGTCAGATGTAAAAGTCCAATGCTAAGACTAGGTATGCAATAGCAAAGTAAAAAAGGATATATGAAGACACTGAGGTTCAGCCAAGCCTCAGAACTGCTTTTCAAAAGGCTGTAGAGACCAGTGGGTAGTGGCAGCTAGTTGCTGAGGCAGGGCCCAGGAATGCACGGGCTGTGCCAGCAAGGAAGCTTTGTGAGCATCTTTAAAATGAGAGAAAAAGGAGCACTTTCACGTGAGATGAACTTGCCAAAGCTCTCAGAGCTGTAGCCCTAACGCTGTTCTGAGCCTTGTCATTGAGGTTAGAGAGCTCTAGGGACTGAAAATAAGAAAGTCGGACAGAAAAGGCTCACAAAAGTCCATTGTAAAAGTATCATTTTCAAGTTGAAGGTGCATATAATACATTCATAGAAAGGGGATAGCAGCCCAATCAAAATGGAAATACTTATTTCACATTTAAGACCCTGAGAGAGTGTGAAACCCTAATCCACACAATTCACTTTATCCTACATGTTCTTAATTGGAGAGAGAGAATGACGCTATTCTTAAAAAAAAAATAAAATAAAATAAGTTATCCAGCTTAGAGAATTCATCGGAAAAATAGGAGTCATTTATACTAAAATCCATGTAAAAAAATCCATGCTCCATATGATTGAATATGACTGCTCTCTGTCAGCCTCCAGAAAAAGCAGTAGAATTTGAAGGCATCTGCAAGGCTGAAAAAATCAGAAATGGGGGAAAACCCACGGAGTATGCAGAATATTGTTCTGACACCTCACCTTCTTGGTTGTTAAATAAATAAATTCTGTTTGCTCACTTCCTGTAGTTGGCACATACAGCAATTCTCTGAAACTATGGATTTTAAGTGGATTTTTCTCTACATTTTCTATTTCACATATACATCTGAATTTTTAATTTTATGTATTATGAAGAGCAATGCCTATCTTTCCTTACAAGAGAACCCTTACACATTTTCAAAAACCTACATGGCAAATACATAGTGGCAATTGTATTTTTAAAACAGTGGAGCTCTGTTAGAATTGCTGTAGGATGTTTGTCCACCTATAAATACCTGCTTTCGTTTTTTTTTTTTTTTTTTCGTTTTGCTGTGACTACATTTAAAATTCATTTTTGAAATAGAGAATAGTCACCACAAAAGTTTTTGAATTTTTACTTATTTACTTATTCTTTTTATATATTTTCTTTCCTTCTTTTCTTATTTTATCTTTTGCGGGGGAAAGAGACTTCCTTAAAGAACATTTTCTGATATGTCTTTTCTAGTGTTCTATTTTTAACTGAAAGTAACCCTTGCATTGCGTTAAGAAATAAAGATCCAAAAAGCCTTATTCAAAGGTTTTAAACTTTCAAAAATTCTGTTCTGTTGTAATAAGAAACCTTGGAGACTCGTTGAAACAGCAGCAAAGGCAAGGTTTCTTTTTATTATGAAAAATGTTTATGTGAAGAACAAAATAGACAAGAGAAAGTAACTGCTTCAGAATACTTGATGGGCACTTTAATCTTCTATTAATATGCAAATTTTGTTCTTTAGAACCCCAGTAAGAGATTTTTTTTTTCTTCTATCAGGCTATTTGAAAATAGTCTTATTCTCCCAAAGGCTCTTCTTGCATGAGTCTAAGTGAAACAGTGTTTTTTATGCTAATTCCCAAGTTGCTATTGTATGCATCATTTTCTTTTGAAATTATATGGAGTTTATTGAACCACATTTGTAAAACATTCCACAGTTGATTTCATTCTAAAGAGCTCCCTTAATAGAACTGACTCCCCTGTTGATCTGTGTCATAGGAGAATGTTAAAGAAAATCAGTTTTAACAACATGGAAGAAATAAAAAAGAGCTTGTGGATAGAAGTGAAAATACAAATTTGTGAACAGAAAAAGGACAATTCTGTTGAGTAATTAACCTCATCAAGAATTTAAGCCTACGGGAAACTACTGAATTCGTGTAACAATTGTACCACTTCATAAATATAAATTTCAAGAATAATGGCTTAAGTGCATGCACATAGTTTTTTGGCCTTTTTGGTATCATCTATTCAAATTACATTGCTTTTCAATAGCTCATCTTTGCAAAAGAAGCTGTAATAATAACTGCAACGCAACGACAATTCCCTTATTTGTGTAGAAACTAAGATGAAGAGTGAAATTATTTATCTATAGTCCTATAGCTTTCCATACAACCACTTCAGTCAACTAGTCCATATAAAAAAGGATGTAACAATTTGTGTTATTTCATCTTTTGTTATTTCAACTGGGAAAGAAGTCTCAACATCTTATCAATATGGTACTCAGCCTATGATCTAATTATCTCTCTTATGGAGCAGATATTTACCTAGTTGTAAATATGAACATTAATAATGCCTGAGAAAACTTTTGAATTATGCTTTTCCTGGGCTAAAAAGATTGTTCTGATTTATTTTTGATTTATGGATTTCTAAAGGTTGTGACACCCTGTCCCTACCAAAAAGAAAAATATTCAGAATCATTGACTGAATTTTCTGGCATAAAAATACTCTTTAGGGTAAATTATGATCCAAGCACAAAATTCAGTCTCATCGTGTCTTTTTATCTTTTTTTAACACAAAAAAACAATATCCTTCACTTTTATCATCCTTTTCACATTAATTTCTTTTTGGCTAGAGAGTCTTTTTACATCATCTCTGCCTGGTAAAATTCTACAAGATCCAAGTCAAACCCCATTTCCTCTCATGAAGCTTGCCTTGATCCTTCCACTATCCCCAGGTAAAATGGATTATTTCATTTGTTAAAATCAAACAAGCAAACAAGAAGATAACCCTGCTGTGTCTCTTACCTATCTCTGTCCCAGCGGTTCACACACAGAGTTGCAATTTTTTTTGTTTACATGCCGCTTTCCTCTAGCAGAAATCCAGGCATCTGTCTTGTTTATCCTTGCTACCCCCTGAACATAGTGAGGATTCAGTGATTTACCCATGCAGTTCTGTTAGTGCTTGATTACTAATTCAATTACTGAATTACTAATATTGAAAATACAGGGATGTGTGGTGGGATGAAATTTCAGGGGTGGGAGCTTATCTTGATCCCTATGATGTGTCCTGACCAGGTTAATCATAATATATAAAATAGCTACTGGTGCTTTTTTAAGCTAAAAAGCCCTTTTCATAGTGTAAGTATTAAGTTGTGTTCTACAGATGCTATTGGTATTACAGCGCTAGGTCAACGAGAAAGAAAAAAAAGCCCTAGAGCAGTGAAATCCACAGCACCTCCTTCAGAATTCACTGGGTGAGATCTAGAAAAGAACTAGCCCAACAACAAGAAAATGTCATTTCTTAGCAATAGCAACTGTGAGATATTGATAACCAATACTTTAAATCTCTCCAAAGATTTAACAAACTACCTACAGCTCTAGGAACTAGAAGCAGTGAAAAGCACAGATTTAAAAGAGCGACAGGAGGCAGCCCTTGTCACACCCAGAAATTGATGGAGTGGGTTTGAGGGTAAGTTTAGAGAGCCCAGAACTGGCAGAATTATTACCACTCGGGACAGCTAGTGCATTAAGGTTCATAACAGTGCAGATCCCAGCTACTGATGGATACCAGCTCAGCAGAATCTACTCTTGTCCAGAGAGAAATATTTATATTTAGTATATAAGCTTTTTCAAAGGCATAAAAGATGAATCCACAATATACTTTTAGAAGGAATTTGTTCCACAAATCAGGACTGCCCATTAACCCCTGGGCATTAAATTCTAGTAACTTAATAAGGCTACTAGCTGATACCTTTTGATCAAAATCTCAGCATTGCAACATTGTTCCCCAGGATAAATCAGATTAAAGAATATAATACAATGTTCACAATTACATCCCCGAGAAAGGCCCACCAGGGAACTATGATTCACCTGGGAATACAAAATCTGCCTAATGTATTTAGCAACAATTAATACTGACTGTTGTCATTGTTTTTGAAGTTGAAGCACTTGGCCTTCTGTCAACCCTTAGTCTTCAAAATTAAGAATTTGTCATATTGAAGTTTTTCAACCATGACTAAAATGTATTCCTTACGGATATGTGTTTCTGCCACTGAACATTTCAGAGAAAATTTGTGGACCAGCAGAATAAGTTATATTTTTCAATTGTGCTTTCCCAATAAAAAAACAAACCTTTTGCTTTACACATCTAGATTCTCCGCAGGAAATAGAAATTAGAAAGAATTAAGTCAATTCCTTGCTGGTGATATGCACTAAAAAAAATAAAATAATCAATTGCCATAGTTGAAATTCTTTCTCTTGTCTTCAGTATTAGATTTACCACTTGGTAATGGGTGGTATGCCCATTTCCACTGAGGTTTAAAGGTTGGAGAAGTGATGCTTAAACCTGTGGTCTGAGAGTAAAGACAATTCTGGAGAAAGAGTAATAGAAGGAGCTTTGCATAGTACTAGAAATGCAAACTATAGAGCTCTTAGGAGGAGACCCTAACCCAAGAATGAGAAGCAAGGACTAACCCAAGAATGCAACAAATGACATTACCTACTCTGTCTTGTTTTGGTAACATCAAGTGTGATATTTTTAAATAAGATTAGCAAAAATACAACTGGGAATTAGTTGAGGGTATTGAGTTAATGCTGTGATGTATACCATAAGGAAATTTCTTAGTAAATGAGAAATTCTTGAGATAGCATGTCATGTCCCTACCAGCCAACCAGAGAATTAAATTGCCATTCGTGCTTAGCAAAGTTCAACAGGGCACTTACCAGGGTCAAACTTTCCAGGACCTTTGAAGCTAATTAGTATGAATTCAAAGGTTCTCTGGAACTCTAAGGAAGTTGCTGACTTGTCTCACTTTCTCCTTTCTAGCACTTTTTCCTATGAACTCTTTTATATGACTTTTTCCCCATTGTTATCATTAGGATTCAACTGCAAATCTGATAATGCAACAGGAAATATAAATCCATTATGTCTAATTCAAAACTGAAATGAACTTGATTCATAAGACTTACAGGACATTTCTGAGATGGCATACATACATTGGAAACTTTCTGCTTATAGGCCACTAAATTATCTTCCCATAGGTAGCTGCTAGTTTACTATATAAGACCACTTCATTAGAAAAGCAATGACATGGTGATTGCTCAGAAATTCTGGAATCATAACCATAAGCATCTTCTTTTAACTGAACTGTAGGGGGTCTCTTCATTCATTTGACTCTCTTGTGCCAAGCTTGTATTTAACAAGGCCAAAGCGGAACTCTTGCTCTACCATCTCCTTGTCCATTCTAAACCATTCTTCCTTTCTTGCCCATTTTAATATGTGATAATCACCCAGTTGTTCCAGACAGAATCCCTGAAATATCCTTGATTCTTCACTCACCCTCAACTTCCATTTGCAATCCATTACCAAGCCCTGTGGGTTCTAAGTCAAAATATATCTTGAATCCATCTTTCTGTTTTCATAGTCAGCCTCCATCACTTACACATCATCATTATAATGGTGTCCTAGACTCCTTACTTCTAAACTTATGTTTTTTATACTGTGTTATTTGTATTTCAAAATGCAAATCCTCTCATCTTACTCTTTTTCAAAATCCTTCTGTGACATCTCCTTGACCCCAGAATAAAATCTAAACTCCATACATCAGTGCAACATAAAGTGTGGCCCATAGTGTGGTGCCACTTTATGACATGACAAGTTGAAAAATTGAGAATAAGCACTTAGAAAATTCTATACAAATTTGACAGTACTGGGACATCTGGGCGTGTGAGCAGTGAATTCGTCTTGTCACAGAGGATAAAGACCACCTCAGGTGTGGTCAGACGTGTTCCATGAGGCACACATGGCTCTACATGCATATGAGTTTTGGTCAACAGCAAGCCCTGGTCTGCTGTGAATTGGAAATTTAAAAATAAATATATAACTCAACCTTCAACACCAATAATTTGAGAATCTCTGTTGTGCATGCACCAGCCACATTGCCATCCTCTCCATGGACCCTTTGCTTCTTCGTTTTCTGTACTTCAACCTCACGTGTCCTGTGACTTCTAGAGCGGTTCGCTTCCTTTCTCCCCTCAGCTATTTGTACTTGCTTTTCTTATGTCTATAAAGATCTTCATCCCGCCCCCCCCCTTCCCCTGCTTTACCTGTTCTTCCTTCTAAAAGTTGGGTGGCTACCATCTTTACAGGGGAATTCCACATGCTACTTTTCCTTCCCCCGAAGTTCTTTTTCCAATTTCCTCTCATTTTGAAGAATTGTCTGGTTTTTTTTTTTTTCATTTGCTTTGAAGGTTGATTTTTTTTTCCCCCTTGATTTTTTTTTTTAATGACCTTTTTTCCTCAGAGCTGTCTTCTGAAACAGGCTTCTGCACATAAGTGGCTTCTCCTGCTTTCCGTCTTTGGACTGACACGTGCCCGTGCCATTCTTTCAGCAATCAGCAACCAAAAAGCCTATTTCTTCTCAGCTTTTCCAAGGCTCAGCTCATTTCAGGTAGAAAATCAAGTGGTCTCCAATGTTTCCCTTTTTGCTTCACCAGCATGAAGAAGGGAGTATCCAGAGTGTGAAGTGTAAAATGGAAAGAAAAGCAGACAAAGATTACTGTGGCATGGGGAGAGGAAAGGAAAAGAAAAGGAAACTAATAAGACATATAGCAGACAAAGCTCGATATTTCTAGCATCGTTTAATAATAGGAACAAAATATATTCCTTCATTCTTCAGTGCTTTGAAACTTAGTATATTTGTGGAAAATCCAAATAGCTTACTGACCTTTGATTGTGATATCATTTTGGGTGTTCTGCAGAGCCAAATATAATCAAGGCAGGGCAAATAAAATTAAGCCTTGGGCGAAATCCATGTGAAAAGAATTTCTTGTCAATTATATGCCTTTGACAAAAGATTTGTGATTAAATATAATGGCTGGATGCATGTAATAACAATTGGTCTAAAGTAGTGATTTTTCTCAATTAAATCCACAATTCAAGACCATCATAAGGATTAATGACCTCAAATATTTTTAAACTAGGCAGGGTTTATTGTTACATATCATATATGTCATATATTTTTATTTAATACAAGTGCTATAATCCTTGAAGGCTAGAATACTTAACAGGTAATGCTAAATGTATCTGTATTTCAATAACAAAAGGGTAAGTTTTGTAATATTTCTGTATAAGTATTGCTACAGGGAAAAAGATGATATGTATTTAAAAATATCTAAGTCACTGATTGCTAGTTTGCAGTAGTAGAAGAAAAACAAGGGGAATAATTCATGTTAAGCTAATGACAATAACATCATGTCATTCTACCAAAAATCTCTCAAAAATTACCTGAATCCTCTAGTCAGAGAGAATAGGGATGAGAGAAAGGCCCATCCTTTGTTCCAGCTCTGCTTACCCAGCACAGATTTGTCATGTCCTGTACGTGCTGTGCCCAAGGTCAGTGGAAGAGTCACGGAAGATATATCCCACCTTGCTCCAAACCATGAAAACCTCTCACAAACCATGCCCTCTTCCTTCCTCTGTTGTTGTCCCTGAGTCCCACCACTCACTCTCAGCCTAGACCATTTCAATACCTCCTCTCTGTCCCACCACTTCCGAATTTGTCTCCTTCTAATCCATTATCCTCCTTTCACTGTTCTCCGTGGAAAATACAAATTGAACCTGCTCAAATCTTTCAGTACTTTCCCATGTCCTTATATCCTTTCTTGGGCCACGGTAGGGTTATGGTATGCACAGGCTTGCCACCGCCTCTTTCTCAACTTCATTATATCCCATCCTTTCTTTGCTCTCCGCATGCCTTTTTTGCTCAAGAAAGTGTGTTCCAAAAGGAAAATGGAGGCGGAAGAGGGGGCGGGGGAGGAAGAGAAGTAAAGGAAGAGGGAGAAGAAGAAGACGAAGATGAAGGAGGAAAAGGAGAAGAGGAGAAGGAGGGCATCCTGCCCGCATGCAAACCCAGTGCTGGACTGCTCTTTCCACACCTCATCCTGGCCATGATACTTTATGTTTCATTTTGACGATAACGCATCAGAATGTTTCCCCATCACCCCCATCCACTGTTGCTCCTTTCCCACAGAACCCTGTTCCCTTCTTCCATAGCATTTTTCAAAATGTATAATCATATATTCCATTCACTTGTAAATGTTATGGAGTGTCTTCAATGTACCAGGAATTTTTAATTGCTAGAAATGATACAATGAAAAACTAATCTGGAAATTAACAGAGTTTGTGAACTTTACATACTACGGGTGAAAAAAGACAACAAAAGGAATGAGTAATAAAATATTTACCATATTAAATGGTGATGGGTATGATGGAGAAAAATTAAATAGGAAATGTTGGGTCAAAGCATTTGAAGAAAGATCTGTCTCCTATTTGGTACGTAAATAGTAAGATCATAACTCTTGATTTTCAGTGAACTCAGACCTTAGCAGAGTGCTCGACATAATGCACTCACAAAATGCATATTCGTGCATGAATTAATGATTTTTTTCTGATTTTTCAAAACCTAATAAGTGAAAACTCTTGTTCATTTCTTTGTCATTAATTTTCAGTGCTTTTATCTACTGTAGAAGCAAAATGATGCTACATATAAAAATCGTAAATGCTACAAAAACAGAAGTAAAAAGTAGGTTAAAAACAATATGTGAGCCACCTTCTCCAAGATAATTACACTATCATGTGGTGTATATTATTTGGGAACTGTGCTAGTCTAAGATATTTTTTTCCAAGAGGAACCATTGCAATGACATTGAACAGACTAGTACTGAGAGCAGTTCTACTAGTATTGAAAACTGTAAGTAAAGCCCCTGGGCCACCAGATTGGAGAGTGAGAGAAAAGAACAGCTCTGGCCTCATTTGTATTTCGGTAACCCATGGCATTACGAGGCATGCATATACTAAATTTTAGTTGTGGATATCAAATGCAAAGAGTTTGGGGTCTTCTGCAGACAAGAGCCAGTCATTGCAGTAACTCTTATCTTCTGTACAATGTAAGCTTAATGGCAAAATGCAGATATAAAAAACAGATATACTGCTTTTCTTTTTTGTGACTGAATCCCAATACAGAAGATGGGGGGGAAAGATAATATCCTTTAGTGACCCATATTTGTGGCACAAATTTTCTACTCTGAGACATAAATATATGTCACTTAATTAGGAGACCTGGCTTTGAAGCCCATGTTTAAATACCCTATTTTCCATAGTAATGAAGACAACAGGACCACGTGATATTCTGGGCTACACATAAAAACAATTGAGTTACATTATTTCTTTCTAGTTTAGTACAGCATATTTTGAAACATAAGGTATCAGAAATAATTTCTGTCAATATCACTTGGGACTCTTTTATATGAAAATTTCTACAAGCTGTCCTTTGCAATATTTTCCTATCAATAAATATACTCCTAATGGACCTTAAAAATGATGGCTGTTTTATTTTTATCGTGACTATTATGAATAAAGGGTATGGAAGAAACCACAAAGTTACTGGAACATTTTCATAAAACTAAAGAGTTATGTCAGTAATAATATCCCTAAAGAAAAACAGATTTCTTTAAAGAAAACAGGATGAAGTAAAGTTGAGGGCCACTTTCAGATTAGACAAAATATCTCCTTACTCTCTTTTATTTTAATTAAAATAAATGAAAACAAATTGGGGTTTAGAGAAATCATATCTCACTTCCTAAACAGTCTTTTAGGCAAGTCTACTATATGACATCAGGCAAAGCTGAGGAAAGGGTCTTATAAATTACACTCCTGGATTTTATGACATGATCTCATATCCCACCAGTACAATGCTGCATAAAACTGCAGGAAATTGCCCTGTCCCATGGTGCCACTGTATACTATTATTAGGAACGATGTTACAATTCAAATGAATGTTACCTTAAAGAGAATCAACTACTTTACCATACCCAACTACCCCTGAAAAATCACTTGTGTCATATCACATAACACTAGGTAGACTGAAAATAATAATTCGTCATTTCAATACATAGCTAATGAATAATTGTCAAAATCTGAGTGCTAATAACTCTATGTGGGGTAAAAATAAGTTTGTTTTGTCTAAAGTAAATGTCTTTGAAAAGTAATTGGCTTGCTATGTGTTTCAAAGATTTCTGTGATCCCTTTGGTTCTGTCGTAGGAGAGGATGGATGGAGGTAAAGGTGCCCCTGGTATGTAACTTTCCAAACCCAAGCAAGTGATGCAACACACTGGTTCTTTCTCTTGGCCCCAGTTACCATTCTCCAAACTGTAGCCAGAATAGATTTTTTTTAATGGACTGAGAAATCTGTAAGTACGAGATTTATAAAACTCACTCACACAACTGTGGGGATAACAGCACCCAAAATCCACAGGGCAGGTCGCAAGGCTGGCAACTTTGCAGAAGAATCTCAGCAAACTCCTCAGGAGAAGCTGGCTGGCTGAAAAGAAAGTGAAAATTCTCTCTTCTCCCTTGAAAACCTTCAACTGATTGGATCAAACCCAATTTATTGGATTCTCATGCTTGCGGAAGACACACCCTTAGTTGATCATAGATGTGATTGGCCACAGCTGCAATCAACTGGCTGATGATTTAATAAACCAGCCTTCTGGTTTATCAACCAGCCAAGAAATGTCCTCACAGTAATAGTTAGGCCAGTGCTTGTCTGACCAGACAAATGGGCACATCACCTGGCCAAGCTGACACCTGAACCCAACCATCACACCACTTTACTAAAAAGCCTCGGTAAGAAGGTGATTCATGAGCAAAGGCTTGTAGGAGCACATGGCCTAGCCTTGTGGATGACTTGATACAACTCATTCCAGGCAGAGAAGAAACCCAGCAGGAGAGTGTCTGACATTTCTCAGGATTTTAAGACTAAAACTAAAAGAGACCAGCAAAGAGGCGAGAATAGAGAAAAGAGGGCCAGGTCCAAAGATGAGATTTGAGGTTCTCTGTACAAAAATGGGGGGGGGAGGAAAGGAAACCAAATATTGGTTCACAATGCCATGGATTTAAGTAAAACTTACCCAGAGGATAGTGGGCAATCATTAAATCAATGACTGTATAAAAATCAATTTTATACAATGAAATACTCACATAGTAGGCTTTCAAAGGAATGTTGGTCAATTCTGATCCACCCATTTCCACCATTAATCTAGAGTTCATAAGCAAAATGGCAAAAGAATATGTTCATAATGAGCTAAAAACTATGGAAAAGATGAAAATTAATGTTATAGACCTTAGGACTAAATAACTTAATTTTTTTCTTCACATCACTCCAAATGCAATTAAGTGGGAGTTGTGATCAATTTAAGTCAATTGCGTATCCAAGGGATAATATTTAAGATACATGAAAATAGTAATCAGGAGCATATTATCCTTTGTCCTAATAAAGCAAACTGTGGTCACTCTATTTTAGAAAGAACCAATCTTAGAAATTTTCTTTGCCCAAAGACTGAAGGCTAAATTTGTTCCAAATCTGATTCTATATAACTATAAATTCATTTTATTCATCTTGGAGGGGAATCAGAAGACATCAAGAAACTGGCCTCATATTATTTTCTTAAAAAATAACCATCACTACTTTAATCCATATATGTCTGCTACTGCCAAAATCTTCACTTAACCTTTCTAGAATGTTATTTTTATTTATCAAATGATCTGTTTATAATTAAAACATAATTCTGATGCGATTATCAGACTTACATTGCTCTTTCTTTCTACCTTAAAACAGATGAAGGCTTGAATTGTAGCGGTAACTGGAATACCCATAAAAGTTATTATATGGTAGTGATACTGAGAAAGGGTTAGGAATTTATGAGAAAGAACAGCTCTGCCAGAAGAGTAGATGTAAAGATTTTTATTTAAGAAAATAAGAAATATCCTTTTGAATGTAAGGTTGATTCGAATCACAATATGTTTTTTCTTTTAACCTGTTTTCTATTTAATCATTCAAGTTTAATAAAAACAGAAAAAGAGCAGACACAACAACAAAGATACACGCTGAATGTTTTCCAGTGATTCATTCTGTGAGCACATTCACCAATATATTTTTTTCTGTTATCCCTATCAATTCTGGTCCATTTATACTAAAAATTCACTGCTCTTGCCACTGACAAACTGACAGAGACAAACCATATGATGTCTCCACCTGACTGCCAGTTCAACACTCACACATGGGTCCTTGAATATAATTTTTTTAAAACATAGCAAGAGTATAAGTACTTCTCCGATTTCAAATTGCTGAAGAGATATTTGTCACCATAAAAATAAAGTTCAAAAAACTAAAGATAATTGGGAATCATGGCCCTCTAAAAGAAATAATTTTCCGGGGTCTCAGGTTATCCCTTTACTCAATGTTCTTAAACATTTTTTCTGAAGACAAAATCACAGACTGTCATTTTGCTTTGTACCACTAAGTAATAACTAAGGCGATATAAGATAAAACACTAAGTTTCTGAAGAGTGGTCAAAACCAAAGATTAACTCATTTCAGTTTAAAAGGGGGGGGAAGTATGTATATATGTATATATATATTTTTTTCGCTAAAGCAGCACAGGCACATTTACCTTATAAAGACTGGCACCCGGGGGCAAGAATGCCATTCATTTCTTATAAGTTATACAAAGAATCAATGGCAAGTGTTAAACATGAGATAGAAATGAAAAATCTTCAAAGCAACAACAGACACATGAAACACATCCCGAAGGGAAATAGGAGAGCCAGAGGAAAGAAATAAAGTGAAGTGAATACAACCTCACAACTAGTGCAAATCCCCCAGGAATGCTGCTAAAATGAACCGTTAAAGCCATGTGTTTAACATTTGATAAATCTAAGTTCTTTGTCAAATGCAGAAGCTCCAGGCACGGTAAGCATTAACCTGGTCCCATAAAAGGCATGCTATCATCTGTCTTTACATTTCATTGCAAAATGACATTGCAAACATGTACATCCAAATCGTGTTTCATTCTTATAAGTTAAATAAATAGACGACCTTCTTGTTTGAAAATTAAGCTCAATGAATTCAGTCTTTAAAAAGATGGTTATTGAAATATATCATGGCCATGTCTAAATAATGGAAACATCAGAAACAATCGCCTCCATGCTTTGCTCCACACATCTTTTTATTCAGCCAACATGGCATGTCTAAAAAGGTTCAGCAAGAAAGCAAATGTCTCTGGTATCTTTGTAGCAGATATGTTGTCAAGCATATGCTTCACCCACACTGAGAAGTAGACAAAAATAAAAACAGGACATGTAATAAGAATGCAGTATGGCAGGAACATGCAGAACTCAGAAACTGGAGACAGGGTGCAACGTTCCAGATTTTTCATTAAGTGCCCTTGGACCTGCTATATTCTTACTCTAGAGCTCAACTCTTCATCCGCATAATGAAACTGTTGACTAAATCATCTCTAAGGTCCTTTTATCTCTGATACTCTATACTTCTAAATTATTCCAAACTGCTATTATAGGCAAAGATAATCAAATAAGACTGCATTCCAGTGTGATTGGCCTGTTCATCACCCAGCCCTGCCCAAGCATTTATTGTTGGTGCCTGGTAATATGGTAAATTCTTAACAAATACTTACTAATTTATTTCTTCTAGTGACAACAAGCAAAAGCTATTATCTTTCTATCTATATTTTACAGATGAGGAAACTTAGACAAAGATAGATTAAATGGTTTACCATAGACTATATGTGAATCCAGTATAATAATCCATAATAACTCTATTCTCTACTGCCTCCCAATAAGACATATTTCTGCCAAGGAAGAGAAAAACTCAACCAAGCTCTTTAAATGATTTCAGTTAAGAAATAAAGGGATAAAGAGTCTCGTTTGAAACTCAAGAAAGCAAAACTGATTCCACAAAATAAAGACAAACTCACGTGGATTAGGAGTCCTATTTCCGATTGCTTTCCTTTGCTGCAGAGATTTTTACTAACTAGAGAATGCCTAGAACAATGACACAATTAGCTCCCTGGAAAGTGAAGAGGGTCTGCAGGGGAACCATTAACAGGCCATGTTAATGTGCTCCATTCATGTAGAATTTTGGACTAAGACAGAAGGAACTAACATTTATTCAGTATTTGTTATCAACAGCCACATCTGTGTCTCTATATCCAAACTCTTTCTCCCATAACATTGAGATGTTTTCTTCTTCTCCCACTGTATTCTCTCTGTTAGCATGTACCACATCTGCTCACCTTCAAAATTTATAACATCGAGGGAAAAATTCTCGATGGCATGAGATCTTAGAATAATGCTCTGGCTCTGTATTTCTCCAGAATTTTCTAGTACTATTCTAGTTCAGAGTTTCCCTCGCCCCCAGAGACATTTTCAATCCAAAAGACTCTCCTGAAAGTTTGTTTTTATTTGTAAGGATAAAGTGGAGATAACTAGGAAATTATTTCAAAGAACTTCCTCTTTAAAAGATGGTCACTTAAGTAGAATTAATTATGATACAGCATCAGATTTCACAAACCACATGGAAGAGGTCATGGACAAGAGCACACTGCAGAGATTATTGGAAAAAAATATATTTCCTTGCTCAGGGAACAAACTATGTAAAGCTTCCCTCCATGAAACGGTTTGAGATTACAATCTAAAATCCAAAGAATCATGACAGCGCTTCTTGGAAGCTTTTAAAATTAGTATCCCTTTCCTTTAAAATATTTCAGTGGACTCTCCAAAGTAGTAAGACAAGATGCTTTTACAGTGATTTATATGATCTTTTCTGTCTTAACAACTGGACTCTTTCTGTTTGCAGGACTGCCATGTGGCACGCTGTTCAAAGCCACGGAGTGTTAGAAGTCCTGAAACAGGATGTTCACTTAAGGACTATATAGAACATGTTACAAATTTAAAATATGAAAAGGAAAGGAATTCAGTTGCAAAGAGCATGAAACCTAAATCCGCAAGCTTTTCCAATGCTTTTAATGCAGTTAAAGGGGGATGAGAAATGTTCCTTCTTCCAACTGTCAGCCAACATATGTATGAAGCTTAACTGGCTTCACAAACCCCCACAGGGTTTTCTCCCCCCTTTGGTTTAACTTCATTTCCCAACAGGTTTTAAGAATCAGTAAGGTTTTAAGCAGCTCATCTCTTGCAAAAAAATTCTCTTCTTTTCTTTGAAATGTGATGTATATATTTTAGATTAGTGGTCACCCACGCTCTGCAAGAGATTCTGAACCCCTAGCTTACTTTTAGCTATGTACTTTTCTATATCATACATACACAAAAGTTGTAAGGTATTGAACACATTAATACAAGTGAAAAAATATATTTTAATTCTTTCAGTTGCTGAAACAAAAAGAATAATCCTTTCATTTATTGAGACAAGACAAAAAAATTTCACACTATAACCCATTGGTTAAAAATTAATTATTATAATAATAAATATTATTTTAATTAACACGAGAATACACAGTCTCTTGCTTTTGATTCTTGCTTAATCACAGAAAGAAGTAACTTCCGGGATTAACAAAAGAAAAAAGTCTTAGTCTCAAATGAATATTTTTCTTGATGTTAAACCTATGTACAGAACAGATAGTGAATGCAAAATTTAAAAATCGAAATACTTCCAGTGTGTACATCTAGGAATCCCTAAAGATAAAAAAATTTGTATTGATATTCAAGCTTAATTATTTGCTTTATTTATGTTTAATCCTTTGTATCATGAACTACAAGACAAAGACTCCAAATATTTTATGAATCATATATTAGAAATCATTCAATATGTGACATAAATAACTGTATTAGGGTTCTCTAGAGAAACAGAATCAACAGGGAACACTCGCAAATATAAAATTTATAAAAGTGTCTTACGTGACCGCGGGAACGCAGAGTCCCAAATCCACAGGGCAGGCTGTGAAGCCGACGACTCCGATGGAGGGTCTGGATGAACTCCACAGGAGAGGCTCACCAGCCAAAGCAGATTACAAATGGAATCAGCTGTGGATGTAGCGGACGTGATCGTGATCTAATTCTATGAAATGCCCTCATTGCAACAGACAGGCCAGCACTTGCCCAACCAGACAGTCAGGTACCACAACTTGACGAAGTTGACACATGAACCTGATCATGACAATAACCCATCCAGAATTGTTTACAATTTATCAACATTCCTTTAAAAATTCAACTGTATACATAAAAGACGTAATATTCCCAAAGAAGACATCTCAAATTATGTATTTTGTTTAACAGTAGACATATGGCTAACTTGAAATGAGAACATTTACTATATCAACTCCAACTTATTTCAAAAATATATTATCACATTTTAAAATAAATCCATAGAATTACACTACACAAACAGTGGACCTTAAGTTAAATCATGGACTATAGTTAATAGTGCAATTATAAAAATGTGTTTTCAGCAACTGTGACAAATGTTCCACACCTACGCAAGGTATTAATAATAAAGTAGTATATGGGAATCCATATTTTATGTATGATTATTCTGCAAATTTTTCTCACAAAGAAAAAAATGATTATCAAACTGTTATACAAGGTAATGGCAATAAAAAGAGGACTGGAATACAGAATTCCTTAATCAAACATCCAATGTATGATTTGTCTCAAATAATTTGCACATGCTAAAAGGGGAACCAAATTACAAAAATAAGTAACTCATATACACACAAGAAAAACATGCCACATCCAAAAGAATTCCAACACCAAACTTTTTCATACGCTTTGCCTATATTGGCTTCTTCAACAGCATACCAATAGTTGAAGCTAATCCTTAGCTGGCACATGGAGCAGACCCTGACTTTAATCTTCTCTGCAATTATTCTGAAGGTCAAGTAATCAAAACATAAAGCAAAATTGTTGCATGTAATATTAGCACATGGTAAGTGAGAATGATTATAGAGGTTGTAGGCGAAGAAGACAGATGTCTTTTACAGTGCAAAAATCTCTGCCACAGTCTCAAGTTCCAAGTTTACCACAATTGTTATTCACTCAATCTCTCATTCAGCAGATAATTAGTAAGCACCTCTCATGTGTCATGTACTGTTCGAGACAGAAAGCAATCAAGAACTAAATAAGTTAATTTCAGATAGTCATAAAATACCTGAAGATACTAAAACAGGAAAATGTCATGGAGAATGATTGCAGGAGGCATTGGGGTTAGTCCAGTTAAGAAAGATGTCCATGGAAAGATTATATTTGAGCTGAAACCTGACTAATGAGGAGGTGCAGTCATGTAGGTATATTGATGAAGCATTCTATGCAGCAGGGACAGCAAATATAAGGACCTTTAGGTAGTGTGCCACTTTAAACCTATTATGTACCCCCAGAAAAGCCATATTTTAATCCCAATCCAATCTTGTGAGGTCAGATGTTTCTTTTAAACTTGGTTCAATACTGTAGGGTTTAAACTACAATGTTGTGGGTGAAGCCTTTGGTAAGATGGAGATATGACTCCACCCATTTAAGGTGGGCCATTATTAGTTTACTGGAGTCCTCTAAAAGGGGAAACATTCTGCAGAAACCGCAGATGTAGATGCTTTGAGAACAGATGCTTCAGAGCTGACAGAGACACAGATGTTTGGAGATGCTTAAAATACCTACAGTGTGAGCAGATGCCCAGACATGGGCAGAATCCAGCAGACATCACCATGCGCCTTCCCATGAGATGCTGAGCAAGTCAGAACCCAAAATTGTGTCCCCGAGTTGCTAAGTGAAGGCCCACAGATGCTTAGAGAGGAAACCACTGGAATCAGAAGCTGGAAGCAACAGAACCAGGAACAAGGACCAGAAGATGCCAACGATGTGCCTTCCTCACTGATAGAGGTGTTTCAGATGGCATTAGCCTTTCTTGAGTGAAGGTAACCCTTTATTGGTTCCTTAGTTTAAACATTTTCATGGCCTTAGAGCTGTAAACTTGCAACTTAATAAATCCCCCTCTTAAGAGCCATTCCATTTCTGGTATATTGCATTCCAGTATTTTAGCAAACTAATACAGATAGTGTAAACATTTGAGAAACAGAAAGAAGGTCAGTCCATATGAATGGCACTCCCTCAATTTTGAAGAGCACAACTATACCATGGTATGCAGTCAAGTGGATACTCTGAGATCCCCATTTAAAGGGAAGGAGGAAATTCAGTTCATCAGAACTTCATTCAGAAGGGCTCATCATTAGAGCCCTTCTCCAGTATTCCATGTTGTACAAACTTCCTGAGATCTTACATTAGGGAGGACTCAAAGTCCCTGGAGACTTATTCGTACTCTTTTCCACTGATACGTCTATTATTCCATTTGATGGCTTAAAGGTGACTGTGCTTCCTTGGGCTAGGAAGCTTTTGTAGCTGGGAAACCTTATGCCATAAGTACACTTATGTCTGTGTACACACAGTCATTCCCTTCTGCATACTGTCAATTGCTCACATGCAACTATGGGTCAGAACATATCTTGCTCCTTGTCTAAAGAACCATTATCCTCTCTCCACTCTAAAGGAATGTCAAAATCTTCTACTTACTCATCCTTGCCAGTGATCTAAGAGTAAAGTTGCCATTTTCCTATATTTCTTTAATCTAGTTTCTAATTTTTTAACTCAAATCAGATATTTTTAATATCACCCCATCTTTAAATAATGCCTCAAATCCAAATATATTATTCAAATTCATCAAGGAAATTTCTTATTTCAGTACATATTCCCAAGTCTTGAAATGGTCTCAGATACATAAATACAAACTATATGTAAAAGGTTACTTAAATATAAAATATTTGCTATATAGGATAAAGCCTGATGCAACTTTTTAAAATTTTCATCAGGTGCTAGTTATGATAATTTTTAAATATATTTTTCAAATGTAAAAGACATATGATAACCATGCAGAAAATTTAGCAAATACAAAAGACTTAAGAATCAAAATAAATTCCAGCAAATGGAGAGAATGCCTTAAAGTGTTTTGGGATTCATCCGTAACTTTTTTCTGTATATCTATATATTACTAGATAAGTGCCACATATTTATAGCCTATACCCTTCTTTTGTCATACAACCATTTACAGAAACCATTTCCAACTAATTGGAAATTCTTCAAAATCCTCAATCTTAACATCTACAGAATGTCCCATTGTTTAATTGCACCATAAATTTTATAAATATCCCCTCTAGCTAAGCATAAAATTTATTTCCAATTTTCCTATTAAAAAGAAAATAATGCAAAGGAAGTTCCTTAAATACAAATCTTTTTGGATTATTTCATAAAACTCCTTAGATGTAGAATTGTTAAAACAATTGATTTTATTTTTTCAGTTCTTGACATGTGTTGCTAAATTCCATCTACAAAATATTTACAATTTATCCAACTATCTGCAGTATGTGAGAATGGATACCTCACTTTTTCATAAACAAAGACTATCAAGTTTTTACTTTATGAGCTTGAATAATGATCAGTGGTTTGAGGATGCTTAATTTGGATTTTCATAATCATTACAGAGGCTGAAACTATTTTCATGTATTTCTAGACAAAAAAATGCAGCCTTTTGATTTTGCCATCGTCTCCCAGCCTGGAACATTTTTGAGATACCAGGTAGGCCAGGAAATGGCCTTGAAAATGGTCCTGCAATAAGGACGACAAGGATAAAATATAAAAGGAAACTGGAACATTAGCAATAACAGGGGCCTACCATACTAATTTTGGGCTACTTTCCTGTAAAAATAATAAATAAACATGTCCCTTGTAAATGTTGATATTTTTATTTTTGGTGGCAGCTATCCATAACTGAACACGATTCCTGATGTATTCAACTTGAAAGCTTGTGTATGATATACTTAGGGGAAAAAGTATCATCTATAGTATGATTCTATATTCTTGTAAGGACACATGGAGAGCGAGAGAGGAAGATTAATTTACACCAACCTGTTGACAGTAGATATCTCTGAGTAGTTCGATTATACATTATAAATTATGTCTTTCGTTTTTGTATTTTTACCTATTCATTTTTCCTTATTTTTTTTTTGCATATAATTTTACTTAGGATAAATTTGCTATCTTTACCATATTCAACCTTTTTGAACCAAGAACACAGCACCTTTCTGCATTATGGAATTATTCTTTAATAGCTACCGGTACAACAGAGTAATTTGCTTCATATGTTCATGCCATGTTTCTATTAGATTTTTTTTTTATCAGTGTCTGTGCTTCTTATATTAATAAGAAAGAGGTTTTTTTATCAAACATTATCTTCTATTTTTGGCATATGTAACATACACTTTTTCTTTCTTTTTTGGGGGGGAGGGGTGCATGGTCTGGGAATCGAACCCGGATCCTCTGGCATGGCAGGTGAGCCCTCTGCCTGCTGAGCCACCATGACCCACGTGAACATATACTTTTGAACATACATTTTTTTTCTTTTATATGCTGTATGGTGGGGTCACATTTCATTCTTTCTCCATGTGAGTATCCTCTTATTGCAGCACCGTTTGTTGAATTTTTGTTTTTTGTTTGGCTTTTTGTTTGTTTGTTTGTTCTGTTTTGGGAAGTGCATGGGCTGGGAATTGAACCTGGGTCTCCCACATGGCAGATGAGAATTCTACCTCTGAACCACCCTTGCACCCCCTGCATATACATTTTGTTCCTTGTAATTTTCCAGAATTCTCTTATAAGCAAGTTGTATGAATATAATGATAATTTTGCCTTCTTTATCCAATCATTATTTCTCTTATTTTTGTTTTAGATATTAGTATTCTTGCCAGACTTCTAATAAAAAGTGTCTAAAAATAGCAATCATTATGTATGACATGCTTTTATTCATCTCAATTGTAATAACTCACTGTTTTATGAGTTGGCTTTAGGCATTATTATTATACTGATGAAGTAAACTTATGATTTAATAATTGCTCTTAAAAATAGTAACTAATATTTATATGGTGTTTTCAGGCACTGTTCTGGACATGTTACCTAAATTAAGTTCCATAACAAGCTCTGAGATACATACTGTTATTATTCCCATTTTACAAATGAGGAAAGAGAAGTACAGATGTGTCAATATCTACTAAAATTCTCATGTGTTTTGCTTCAACTGCTGATGCAATCATCACATATAAGAGAATTTAAAACATTGCATTTGGGGGATGAATCCAACTGGGTTTGGTTGAATAATCTTGCCAGTCTATCTCAGTATTTCACTTAAACATTTTGATTCTTTATTAATATACAAGATTGTCCTTTAACTTGTTATGTGTGATGTCTTCTTTTGTCTGGTTTTGGTATCAAAATTTTGCTGGATTCATAACGTGAACTGGAAAGCTTGCCAACTTTTTTCTGTCTATTGATACAGCTAGTATTTCTTTAATACTCTACAAATGTAGTTTTGATCTCCTCTGTGATCCAAAATTTATTTTGAAAGGTGTTTTTGAATTTCATAGTAACCGGGTATAGAATTCAATTAGAGAAGCTCATATAAGCAAAACATTTTATGCTTTAGGTATTAAAGGCCATTTATATCACATAATGAAATGTGTAAATTAAATAAATACTATTTTCTAGAATAATTTATTTTAAAATCCATGTTTAACCATTGTAAATATGCCAAACAATCTGTTTATAGATAGTAAGCTAGACAGATTGTATATACATACATTGAGATCATGATAAGTACTCATAGCTAGTGCAGTGATATGTCTATACATAACTCATGAAATATCAAATCCTATTTATGATTATATAACCTTTCTATGATTTCATCTTTATCTCATGATCTATGAAAGTATACGAGAAGATTATTAAAATCTATTGCAACAATTGTATCTTTATTCGTGCTCTGTCATTATAGATAAAGATAGATAAATAGATATTGATACTACAATATGAAAGGTTTATAAAATCCATGATTCTATCTTAATTGTAGATTGTACATTTTATCAATTTTAAATTATCCTCTTTAATATATTTATTCCTTTTTTGCCAACCAAGCTACTCTTTAATTTAGTTTTCTCTCTTTGCTATTAAATTTTCAACATTATTTTATTTTAGATTGGTGTATCATTTTGAATTTATTTTGAAATTTATATGAAAGGCTAGCTTTACATAATATTATATAACCTGTTAATATTTTTTTAGGTCATTGACATGTCTATTCTTACTTCTAATACCTTGTTTCTGATATGTATATTTGTAATCTTCTTTGTGCTTTGCTTTGTTTTTTATCCTGTGCTATATGTACCAATTTGACTCCTTCCGTTTTTCTGCATTTTATATTTCCCTAAATTATTGCCTAAAATAAAATGGTATCTCCTCACTCCCTCCAACATAAATGGGGAAATCACTTTTATTTCTTCTTTCCCATATTCATAGTCTAGATTAATAAAATATGATATTTAAAGCTTGGGATCCTGTTAAAATTAATATTTCAAATTGCCTGGCTTCCCCAAATAATTTCTGAAATTTGTATTCAGTTTTATAAGCACATCATCAGCTATTTATACCATTTAGGTTTTTTTTTAATTCCACCTCCATTCTTTTTTAGAAAATTCTATAAACCATTTGGAATATACAGAGATCATAATAGCTAATATTTACTTAAAAATTGCAATTCTAAGTACTTTAAAATAGTTAGTCTATTTAATCCTTTATAATGGCTATATCAGATAGAAAATATTTTTATTTCCATTTTACAGATGACGAAACGAGACCTAAAGAGATTCTGCCATTTGCTGAATGTCATACAGCTAAAATGCAGAGTTCACATTCAAACCAGGGCCCTCTGTCACCTGAGGCCCCACTCATCCCTCTGCTATTAAACCTCCAGGACAGGGAATCTAGAACCAACTCCAGTCTAGCATTTATCCATTTGTATCTTTTTAATTTAAGATTTTTTTCCTACCCACCTTCTCTTTCATCATTTCTGTTTGTGTGATTCATTATTGCTTATTCTTTTAAATGGATATTTTCCTCCTTTTATTTCTCAGAGGGTCCAAACTATACTTATTTCTAAGTTCTGAAATTTTTCAATTTATCTGCTTTGAATTACTCTTCCATTTGTTGAGTGTGATTTCACTGATTCTCTTCCTTAGGTTAGTTTCATTTATGGGTTTTTGAGTTTGGGGTCTTTTAGTAAAATTGGCTGGGAATATATATTTTTTCACAACTCTGCATTCATATTCTCTCCTCCCTCTCCCTTTCTCTCTCTCTCAGCCTCATGGAGAACCTGAAAACTAGAGAAATCTCTGAATGCTAATTACTAGGCTTTTAAATGTAAATTGGCATTTCTTCTTCCCCAAGATTGAACATGATTGAGTAGATTTACTATAATTCGATATGGAACATTAGTCCATGAGGCAATAGTCTCTTAAAAAGCCACTGTAGAAGAGATTCTATCTCTATATGGGCTGGTCTTTTTGGCTCCAAGACAAACTGTAGTTCCAGGAAATAACCAACGTTAAGGTAGACTTATATGGCATGAGCCCTAGCACCAATTAAACACAGAGGCTTGTCAGAAGTTGCTTTTCTTAAAGGAAAACTGTGAATGTGGCAGGAGCCAAGAGGGGTATTTTGGAGATACCCCTTGGCACATCTCTTCATCAACTCTTTATTTTCATTCACCTCTCAGTATTTTTTATATATTTTTGTGGTTCTTTATGTATATTTTTCAAAACCTCATTGTTTTCTTCAGTGTGTTGTGAGGGCACTTGTCCTGTTATCTTCCTTGGGAAAAAAAAATACTTGAACATTTCTGGCTTATAGCAATTACTCATCACAAGACCGGGTATATCAATTGTATTTCTGCTTTAGAATTTACATGAATTTGTTCCCTAAAATTTCACAACCTTTCGAAAACTAGGGTCTGAGAAAAATGAACGTTTATATAGTTAGCTGTTAATCCTACTAGGAACTAGGAATGTGTAAGGGTAAATATCAACTTTAATTTGAGTCAACTAGATTGGTTGGGCCGGATATCCGAACTTCCGTGTAAAACTGCCCAAATTCATGACTCTAGCTGCGACATGAGGTACACATTTTCATAAAGGGCCACAGACTTTTATAGAGCAGAAAAATGATTCTCCTGAAGGGAAACTAAAGGTGTTTGTTTAATAAAAATAAATGTTGGGCCAAATGTTCATCCTTTATTATTCTCCCACAGGAGTTTTACAAGATGAGAATCTGGCATTTATTAGCAGGTCATCAGGGGGTCAGGGGCTGTGGGAACTCAGACTCTTTGTCTACATTTTATCTTCACCATATGATTTTAGTATGAGTATTTAAGTCTCATAAAGTATAATATGTCATGAATATTTAATAATTACGTTTTTAAAATAACACAAATTAAATCACCTGTCTGTTATAATGCTGCATTATCAATAAAGACCCACTTAATTCTTCATTAGGGATTTAAAAATATTTTTGTTTGAGCATTCACTTAGTTATGTGTCTGTGTCTGTGTCTGTGTCTGTGTGTGTGTGTGTGTGTGTCTGTGTGGTATGCTATGAACAATTTCAACTTGGAATGCGATTTTATGGTTCATATCTCTTTAGATGAATGCTTTGAACATGCATATAATTTTAGATGCCATGTGCATTTTTAAATGGTATTAAAATAAATATTGTAATGTAGGTATGAAATGCATTTGTTGACCTGCTAGATTATCAGATAAATGTATGCTAAAATATTCTCAGTAAATGAAAAAAATTCAGCCAAGCTGGCCAAGACAAAGTAAAGAAGAGAGACTGATGCTACTGTTAAGATGATTCACCAAAGGTGTTTACCAAGCATCTATTTGAACTCTGTGCTATGTACAATGCAACCTGAGAAGGCATGATTCCTACCTTCTGATAACGTTAACAAAAAATATACAACAAAGGTCTGAGGAAAGCGTTATGGGAGAAGAGCACATGATAACATCTTCATAAAAATACTTGGAATCAGAAGAGGAGCTTCTGAGTTCTGGTTTTGCCATTATTGTGCAATCTTGGGAAAATTACTTAATCTCTCTTGGTTTCTGTTTCTTCACCATTTAAATGGTCGCAATGATGCATGGTTTTACTCTACTACAGGGTTCTTGAATGCATCACATGGGATGTCATGTATAGCAGCTATCTGCAAAATGCCACTCTGCCCCTTGTTCACAGTGCCTCAGCCACTCCGACCTTCTTGTTCTTCCTAGAAAATATCAGGCATCTCCTCCCTAGGTCCTTTGGAGAGGTTCTTTCTTCTCTCTGGAATGCTCTTTCCCCCAGATCTCTCTATGGGGAGTTGCCTCTCCCCATTTATGTTTCACTCAACATTCCCCCTGAGGTTTAGGTCACATGCCTGTGCTTTCACTCCATAGGAAACTCTGCCTCCCATCCAGACTCAAAAAGCACAGAATTCTCCTGAGCAGCCAAAACATTGAAAATGTATACTACAAGTTTCAAGATACTCTGCAAAACTTTCAAAAATGTATCACCCAACACGATAACTTCAGAAATTTCTAAAAAATGATTAACAGTCCATCAATAGAAATATAATAAAAGCTTAAGAGAGCAGTGAAACCAGATAAAAGGTCTTGAAAACCACTGCCTGCTCCAAATGTTGCTCTAATCATTCATTCAAGCAGAGTTTGTAGTGGCCAGGAAGATGTAAGTTTCATGGGATCGTTCTTTGGCATTGAGAGGGTCATGTTGTTTTGACGCAATTGAGCCCTCACTGTTTCAAACCCTTTTCCACTTTAATAGTTTTGTGCCTTTAAATATATATATATATATATATATATATGTATATGTATACAGTTAAACAAGACCCCATTTAAGTTCTTCCCTTGGGCAAACTGAATACTTTGGGAATCTATGTAAGGCAACATTTTAATTTGTTTAGATAACTTCAGAAAAAATTTATTGGGAACAGATTGCATGTCAAACACTTTGCTTTATATACATTATTCCTGTTCTTCATTCAACCCTGCTGGTTATTATTATGTTTATTTTATAGTCAGGAAGCTGAAATTCAGAGAGATAAAATACTTGTCATATGGAATTATATTTTCTGTTGTTCAGTTGGTCACTTATTTGGTACTTACTATGTATTGTCATGAGCAAGCATATTTTCTCCCATTTCACTAAATTTTTCTCACATTCTCCATGCCAGTGGAGTAGACAAAATCTGCATAAATGCTTATAAAGAGAGAAAAGAGAGATGACTTTGGTACATAGTGAAAGCATGGTCCTTCCTCATATTTCTTGATCTTGTTTTCCCATTTTCTAGTACAATTTTTATAAATTAAGGACATACATATACTTTGGTGCCTTGAATCCTTTTAGATAAAAAGTTTATAATCCTTTTAGATAAAAAGTTTATTTCAATAAGTCAGTTGCTAAACTATAAGCTGTGCAAGATATTAAATAATATGTTGTAAAAACACAGAAATAAAATGTATAAATATGGGTGTCTGACTCCTATAAATGTGCAATATAACAGGATAAAAACATTTGCATAATCATGCCGGTAGTATGGTATAGTGCAAGTACTGTTTTTGGAATCAGATTGACCTGGATTCTAAATCAAAGGTCAAAACAATTTCCTTTCTCTAAAAATTGGAAACAATTACAACTTTATAGTTGTAAGTATTCCATGAAACGACATAGTAGAGTACTTAGCACAGTTTCTGACAGATAGGCACTCAGTCATGGAAGTGTCTGATTTGCTCCTGTATGACAAAAATTTGCTCCTGAATAACCAAATTGTCATTCGGTAGCCAAGCCCCAAACACCACTGTGCTTTCATATACATTCAGCTACAATCCCTGGTAGAGTAGGATAGCCTGGTTGCAGTTCTCATCACCTGTTGCTTTCTTTTGTTTCCTTTAATCTTTCATGTCCAGAACTTTTGCCTCTTCTTTTGGGAACAGCAGCCATTATAACATTGTTTGAGGTGGTTCCCCTCTGCCATTCTTAGTCCATGCTAGAGGGATGTCTACTCCCTATAGCTTTAGGAAAAAGTATATTACCCAAAATGGCCAATTGGAGTCACACGACTGATCTAAGAATGACTGTGTATCAGGGATTGCAAACTCAGGAAATTTGCTGGAACTACTAGGAAAAAAGTACCCTCTCTACTCTGAATGGCTAAATTGGTGGGATAAAAATTTGGAGCCTTGACGGGCTACCATAAAAGGAGAACTTGCCTAAGAATGAAATGAATAGGAATAAAGATGATGGAGAGAAACTGATATCTGATGGCATCTTTTAAGTTTCTGGATCCAATTGTACCTGAAGATGAGATACACTTCACTTTTCCAGTTATGTGAGTAGGAATCTTGGTGGTAGACAACTTCCAAAATGAACGTCAATAATTCCCATCTTCTGGTAGTCATACCTTTGTACAATCCCTTTGCTTCAGTGTGGATCTAAAGAGTTGCTTCTAAGAAACAGAATATGGCAAAAGGGATGGGCTATAAACTCCATGATAAGGCTTCAAAAGACTGTGACTTCCATCTCACCAACGCAGTCTCTGTATTGCTTTTTCCCCTTGCATGCTTTAAAGAAGCAAGCTGCCTTATGACAGAGGTCACATGGCAAGAAATTAAGGTGCCATCTAGTCAACAGCAGCTGGGAACCAAAGCACTCAGTCCAAAAACTGTCTGAAGGACTTGAATACTGCCAACAACCACAGAGCAATCTTAAAAGTGGATGCTTCACCATTCTAGCCTCCAAATGAGAATGTGGATCCTGGACCAATTCCTTGCTTACAATCATATGAGACATCATGAATCAAGGGACCCAGCTAAACTGTGACCAGATCCCTGGCCCAAAGAAACTTTGAAACAATAAAAGTGTGCCTTTTCAAGAAGCTAATTTTGGGGGTCAATTTGTTACCTAGCAATGGATAACTAATAAAATCCATTTATGTCACTTGGATTTATGTTTGTGTCTCTGATATCCCCCAAAATTCCTGACAATTAACCTGAGAAACACTTTCCATGGAGTAAGAGAGAAGCAACAAGATTGCACAGCATTGAGAGAAGGTGAACTTTCGGCAACACACCCAGTGGAACTGAAACAGTCTGAACAAATGACACAGCATGAGTTCTTTCTGTAAACCATTTTTTTCCTTTTTCTTCACTTTAACCACAAAGGAGACAAGCTCTAAACAATAAAGTCTAAAAAGTCTATGTAAAATTTAAGTGCACTTAACAGTTAACTATTTTTAAAACTTTCAGGAAAATATGTAGGAACTAGCAAAAATGAGAAATTATCCCAGAAGAGTAAAAGAAAAAATTATTTTTCCCTGAGGAGTATTGAAAGAGTGAATAGGAGAAAGACGGAGCAAGTTTCAGAGATAGAAAATGGAAATTCAGCGTGTTTTTTTTTTCTCTTACAGAATCAGAAAATCACTGCAAAATAGACTGAAAATAACTTTTTTGATGTTAGGGGCATTTTGATGTAGGGAACATTTATCAAAAGACTGAGTGCAAATGACAAAGTAGAAATAGCATCTCAGCTGAAACATGGAGATGAAGCAAACTTTAAACTGTAAGCAAGCTATAAGTCGTATTTTAAGTCCTTACCACTATCAGAGACCTTAAAAATGCCCTAATCTAATCTAATTAATATTATAGGTGAAGTAACTGAGGGCCAGAGCTGCTATACTACTTTCCCAAGATGAAGCAATTAGTAAATGCAGAGCAAGAGTTGCTCTTATATTTGTGATCTCTAAGCCCATTTTTAAAGAAATCAGTACAGTTATATATTGTAAATATTCATAACTGATTGTGCCCTAGGTAGATTGAAGTAGGATCCACAGAGCTCCCCATATTCTCCTTCACATGTTCTCAGCCTTGTCATAACACACTGTCTTAAACATAAGTCCCAAGCAGGCATCTAGGCACTGACTCTCTATCATGCCCTGATCTGCCATGAGAACCAGCCATGTCTCCCAGGCTAGGATACCGCATGGCACTGATATCACAATATCAGTTCTTTTATAGCAAGACCACTTATGACAAGTTGTTGTCAATTCTGATTGACCAGGTACCATGCCACCTTGGTTGCTAACACAATACATTGATTATCACCCTTAACTCTGACCTTGTGTTTCTCAATCACCTCATCCCCCTAGTACCTTTTCCACTCAGTCCCAGAAGTTCCCCTCACCCCAGTGATTCCCGGACTCCAAAGGGATTCTTTGACAAGCCCTTGACCCTAACATGCTTTTGCTAGCAGTCCCTCCCTCTTGACCTTACCTCCTGCTAACACATCCATAAAATTTATAGTCCATCGTTTCATTAACTATCCTTCTCTTGTATTATAACCTCAACTCCATCACTCCTTTCTCCCTCTTCATATATACCTGATAATAAATAATTCCAGGGTAGCACAACTCTCTGTTCATTCCTTACTTGCCCAAGCAGCTGAACATGACTAGAAAAAAAACACAACCAAGCTGAATGAACATACTTTAAATTTATGACCATACATTTCAAATAGACTCTTAAATATTCCAATAGCTGGTGAATTAACTTTCCTACCCTCCAAGATGTATATTTTATAGCTTCTTCTCTTTCCTTAGACTTCCCCAAATCTTCCTACATACTCTCAGTATGCTTCTTATTTCAATTTAAAAAAATTAGAAATAATCAGAAGATATCTGTCATATATTGGCACTGTCAAATTTACTAAGCTTCCAACATCTGTTGTGAAATAATATGACTTCCTCCATTTCCAATGAATGAATTGGAAACTCCTATCTACAAACAGTTCCTATGTTTGTTCATTGGTTCCATTCCCTCTCCTCTATTAAAGATTTGTTCTTACAAGTGCCCTTATTTCTCCTGAAGCACCATTTTCCCTGCTTTCCTGGATCATTCCCATTAGCAGGTAAGCAAGCTGAAATAGCTCCAAAAAACTAACCTCCTAGCCCTCTTAGGCACCATTAATCAGTTGCTTCTACTTGCAAAACTCCTTTAAAAAGCTGTCTATACTCTCTATTTCAACATTTTCACTACCCTTTCTCTATTCAAGACAAAAAAATCTCTCAAATCCCCTAGACTCTTCTTGTGCTGCATTCGTGTCACTGTGCACATCCATATTGCCTGTCCAGTGGTCCAGTCTTTGTTTTTATTTTAGTCTTTTTGAGCAGCATTTAGCACCATGGCCTACTGTCTCCTTATGAAACATTTCCTTTACTGGGCTTCCAAAGCAACACATTTTTTTTAATTTTGTTTTTACCTACCTCAGTGTCCATTCCTTTTCAGTCTCCTTTTCCCCAAGCCCTTTTCTCTTCTCAATGTGTTCATGTTAGTGTGCACCAGGAAGTCATCATATCTCTTTGCTCTCCCTTCACAGGGGATCTCAACCAATCCCATAGATCAAATGCCATTGACAGCCGACACCTCCCAAAAACATACCTCCAGCTGAGAAGTATACACTGAACTCTGGACTTCAGATTCCAAATTCCAGTGAATACTAGTTTTCATTACTACCTGACTAATAGACATCTGAAATTTAACATACTCATAACCAATCTCTTGATTTCCCCACCCCATGCCAGAGTTGTTCCTTCCCATCCTGGTAAATGGTATTACAATAATATAAGCAATTGTGAAAAGTTCACATTTTATAAGTCCATATATATCAGGGATACTGCATGGTGCAGCTATTAAAAATTGCTGCATTGAAGCACATATGCATGTGCACACACACAAATTTAATAAACAAGGACAAATGAAAAGAAATTTAATTTTTACAGGAAATGTCTGCTTCCATTGTTATGCAGTGGCATGTTAGATTACTCTTCCATCAAGAAAAACTGTTATAGATGGAAAAAATGCTCAAGTAACAGTTTGGAAGCATTGAAGATGAAAATAGTCAGGATCTGAAGGATGAAGATTCTAGAGAGAAAGGAAGCATTGAGGTGAACACAATTTCACTGCAGTCTTTCCCCTTGGGACATTTTTTTGACTCAAGGTATAGGATAGAGAAGCCACACAGAAAGTTTGTGGCATAGTCACTTGGCTGGACGATAAAAATTGAAGATCAGGGCTACCTACCCACAGGACTCAATAAGTCCATGTTCCAGAAAAAAAGAAAACACCAGAGAACTGAGCCTGACCTTCTACAAGCAATTTCCCTTTTAATTATTTGCCAGATCCTAAGCTGTGAATCTGCAGGAAAAGAGTCAACAAACCAAGCAATATGAGACTAATAAGAGCCTAAAAAAGTGAAAATGAGACCTTGGAGGCTTCATAAAGCTAGGAAATTCAGAAATTGCCCCATATACTGGAGTTCAGAGACCTCCAACAAGGAGCTCTTGTAATCTCTCCAGGATCTCTCCACTGAGACTTCTGAGGCTAAATGCTACCAGCACAGGAAAACAGAAATAGACAAGTCCCTAAAACCAACTCCATCTGAATCAAGGTGATGTGCCCCTACTGCATATGCCTGTCCGAAGAAAATCAAATCCTCTAGGCAAATAATAGTAAAATTGATGAAAAACTAAAGACAATGAGAAACTTTTAAAAGTAGCTGAAGAAGGGCAGCATCACCTTGAACGCAGGAAACTACGGAACACTGAAAGCAGTGGAAAAATGTATTTAAAGTGACAAAAGAAAACTAATTGACATCTTAGAATCCATCTCCAGAGAGCATCATTTTCAGAAATAAAGTGAAGTTAAGGCACTATCAGATAAATTAAGGCTGAGAGAATTCACCATAGCAGACCTGACCAAAAGAGATACTAAAGGAAATTAGCCCTTCAGGATAAAAGCAAATGATGCCAGACTGCAGCAAAGGTTAATACAGAAAAGAAAGAAGACAATCAAAAAGGGTAAATACATGAGTAAATCTAAATGAAATATTGATTCTTCAGAACAATAATAACATAATTTGGAGTTAAAATACAGAGCCATTGGGGATTGAATTATATTCCCCAAAAGGCAAGTTCTTGGGCCTCTGGGTGTGCACCCATTTGTAAAGAGAGCCTTTGAAGGTGTTATTAGCTAAGGTGTGGCCAAACTGCATGGAGGTGGGCTTTAATCCCAAGTGGCTGAAGTCCTTATAAGAAAAGGAAATGGGACACAGAAGGAAGGCTACAGTGGAAAACTTAAAGTCTGCTGGGACCTGAAAGAGAAAGGACAGGACATCACCACAGGCATTGCCATGATGTGCTCAATATAAAGGATCATGGACCCTAGAAAAGCCATGTTTTAATTCTGATCCACCTTGTGGAGGCAGCCATTTCTTTTAATCCCTATCCAACACTGGGGGGTGGAAACCTGATTAGATTATCTCCACGGAGATGTGGCACAGCCAATTGTGGGTATTAATTTTTGGTTAGAGGGAGATGTGACCCCACCCATTCCAGGTGGGTCTTGATTAGTTTACTGGAATCCTTTAAAAAAGGAAACATTTTGGAAAAAGCTACGGAGCGACAAGAACCATGAGATCCTATGCAGCCAGAGACCTTTGGAGATGAAGAAGGAAAACGCCCTCCCAGGGGAGCTTCAGAAAAGAAGCTTGGAGAGAAAGCGAGCAGACGTCGCCATGTTCACTACGCACCTTTCCAGTTGAGAAAGAAACCCTGAACTTCCTCGGCCCTTCTTGAGTGAAGGTAACCTCTTGTTGGTGCCTTGATTTGGGCATTTTTATAGACTCGCTCTTACTGGAACATTTTCATGGCCTTAGTACCACAAACTTGCAATTTAATAAATTCCCCTCATAAAAGACATTCTGTTGCTGGTATATAGCATTCTGGCAGCTACCAAGCCAGAGCACACGTGAAAGGAAATCCAAAGAACCCAATGATCACCAGCAACCAGCACCAGAAGAGCCGCAGTCTCTGAGGAGAAAGCATCATCTTGCTGCCGCCTCGATTTTGGACCTCTCCTAGTCTCAAAATTGTGAGCCAGTAAATTCTCTTGGTTTAAGCCAACCCATTGTGTTGTATTTATCAGAGCAGCCTGGAAAACTAAGGCAACAGATCATTAAAATCTTTGACAATAATATCACAAAAGGCAGATGGAAGGAGGGGGGAGTGTTAAATGGCATTAAGGTATTCCAGGTCCCCTACATTGTCCAGGACACAGTACAAGTATCATTTACAGTAGATTCTGATAACTCAGGGATGCCTATGGCAAACTCGATGAGCACCCCTAAAATAAGACTAAGAAAATCCTAATAAGAGGGGAAATGAAATAATAATAAATCAAAACTTGATTGAATCAAGAGAAGGCAAGAAAGGAGGGGAAAGGAACAAAAAAAGCAGATGGAACAAATATTTAGATTTAGGTTTAAACTCAAATCTTTACTAGAGTCTCTTGAAGAATATCAAATGACAGGCAACACATAATCCTCAGTGAACTCCTCACTGTCCTCTTCTGCATCTGCCTCTCTTTCTCCTACATACCCCACAGCTGCATTTAAAACTCTTTGCCTTCTCCCCCAACTTCAAGCTAACTTCTCTCACAACTTCACCTTTGAAGTTATGAACTATGACCTGAAGCAAGATACAGACAGATAAAATAAAAACATCAACACTTCCATGTAGAAATGGAAGTGCAGAAAGAAAAAGAAAAGAAAACTATATCCATAACTCCACCAACTCCACCTCGCCTTCCACCCCTGGTCATCCACGATATAGATAAATGCTGAAATTCTGGTTCCCTTTAGTCAGGGGGAAATGACTGCTCCCCTGCCTTCACTGAGATTCCACTCAACCATGGACAGCTCCAGAGCAGACTCAGCAAGTCTCTTCCCTCCTATAGTAGGAATGGGGTGGCAACCATTTATAACTTGATCATTTTATGTCAATGTCATTTTCATGTCTTCTTCTTTCTTATTCTTATTTCTCCAACCTTGCTTCTGTATTCCCAGTTCCATTAAATTAAGCAATACGAGCAGCAGTCTAGCAAATCCATTGTATTTTTTCAAAAGAGGGGGGAGTATTTCTTTTATCCATGTTTTAAAAGGTGAAGTAGCTAGAAAGTTACAATATAGAAAGTCATTTTTATGTTCTCTGATGTATTTCTTCCAAAAGCTTTGTCTTTTGAATCAAAATTCTGGAGGGATTCCAAACTTTGCCAGTTCAGTAGCTGCATGATCTTAGCCCAAGTGAACCCCACACTTCTAAGCCTTATTTTTTTCATCTGTGAAATGGAGATAATAAAACAGATGGGGTGAGGATTTGAAATCCTAGATTGTAATATGTGTTCAATAAATGACAATTCCCCTTCTTCTACAAAGGCCGTTCTGTGTTTATTTTTATAACGGAACTAAATAGATAAGATTTTTTGAAATTCATTTGTGAGGTCCAGGCTACCAGAGCTGACATGAGCCTCTGCTTCTCCCCCATCTGTCTGCCAACTGACATTCTTTGCTGCTAATCTAAGACCCAGCCATATGTTCTCCGTATGGGAGACTCTTTCCTGCCCAGGTGGGAGAGCAGACGCAATGATCTAATAAGTCTTTTCTGTCTCACTAGGGCAAGTCTTGGGAAAACTTCCAAACGTTGAGAGCTTCTGATGAGACAGCACAAGCTTGGGTGACTATATTGCTCATCACATTTTTTTTCTTACTTTCTTTTTTCCTCCCAAGATCCCCAAACCATGCTTCAATCCTGTCATTACCTGTTTCCTCGTCTCTGTTTAGTCTAGCAGACAGGTCGAGACACTAAGAAAGATTTCAGCATGGGATGTGTGTGGTGTCAAGGATGGTTATAGATGAAAAGTGTACATTAGGAGCCGGAGAACTGAGCTGAGTCGAGCTCTGATCTACAAATTTCAAACCTGCAGCATGCCAGCCAAAGAAAGGTGCCACTTTAGAAAGCCATGTTAAGGAGAGTCAGAGAGTTCCTGCCACCGGGTGTGCAGAGCCTAATGCCACCACACTCAGCAGAAGAAAAAACCATGGACAGAAGTTTAAAAAAAAAATCATGCTCTTATAAAAAATCATACTCTTAGAAACTACAGAAGGAAAACAAAATCATATTCAGAACTTCATAAAAAGGAGGACACAGCAAATTGAGAAACAACTATTGACCTTTTAACAATGTTCTTGCTTGCTAAGTCATGGGTATAAAGTACAATCCTTTAGCACATTCTCACCACAATGGCAGTTTATGAGTGGCATCTCTGGGACACCATGACTATGTTGACAGTTACAGGAGAACAAAAACAGGGATTTTCACTTTCGACTTCTTGAATAGTACTATAAACTCATTTTTTTAAATGTCAAAAAAATCATGTCTAAATAATTCTGTTTGAAGTTAATTGAATTCATAGCTAAATTCAGCAACATTTAGGATGTTTTAAGACTCAAAGCCTTTAATGTCAGGTTCAACAGAGATTTGAGTAACTACATCGGACCTTGTTTTATTCAAGGCCTTCTACTTTTCAAATTTTTAACTGAAGTTGCATTGCTTAACACACATGGATGACCTAGGTCCACTTAAAATCAGAGCCTCAATTTCTACAACCACAACATAGTAATTAAAACTTCTGCCAGCTAGTTGTCTCATAGCGAGTGTAATAGTAAAGGCATTTTTACAAAGTGTTTTCCCACTTCTGAGGACCTGCACTAGGAAAGATGTTTATTATCGTTGAGAACAAGCAGGGATTTACATATTCTTTTAATTGGCCCCCTGCAAAAGTCGTGACAGGTTTGGACCTCAAGCCATGTGACCGGGCTCTAAATATGTTTCAGGAGTTGGAGCTGAGTTCTATATGCTCATTATAGCATCATTAATAACATTCATCAGAGAAACGGTTTCTTCTGATCGGAACTAATATCAGTCCTTCATTTCTCAGGTGAAGACACTATACCTCACCAAAAACGTCACCTTTCTGCAAGCACAAACCTGTCCAAGAAGGCTGCCCATAATTAGCTGTTTCCACCATACACTAGCTTGCATCATGCCACCGCTTCAAAGAAATATACAATTAACAAGAGTATGTAATTAGTGCTTATGCTATCTTCCAGTGGTCTTGACGCTTCTCACAGGTAGGGACAGGCAGTAGATGTCCAAACTTGCATTGCATTTAGGAAGTATGCCACGGATCTTAAAACTTCTAGTCTACAAATTGCCAAAAAGAAGAGTCAGCAGGAAAATGTGTGCAGCATGTTGAATGACTCATGCCTTTGGATTTATCTGAGACTCTCTTCGTTAAAAGAAGTGTTCATACAGCTGTTCATGCATGTGCTAATAAAACCCACTTCTGCATTAGGTAGGGAGCTCAGGGTATATACCATATACATGAATTTGCCTAGTTCTAGCTAGCAGGTCTCTGTAAGGATAACAAAAATATGAGAGAGATCTGATATTATATCAAAGTACTTCATTCTATCCCAAATTAGTACTCCTTCTGGAAGATAATGCTGGATAGTTATCCATGTAATACTTTCATTATAATAGAATGGAGAGGAATTGCATTAGCCTCAAGAGACATGAACTGGAAAGGTCATTTTTGTGATAATGGAATTCATCAAGGAGACTGAGCACTCTAGGAAAGACTCACAAAAGATGTCATTTTCCCCCTCTGTCTGAAAATTTTTTTTCTGACTACCCAAAGAACTTAATTCTTTACAAAAAGTATATTTTTTAATTCACCTGGCACCATTTTATTTTGTCACAGGTCTTACTAAAAAGGCATGCAGCATTCTGGGCTAACTATAATTATACTAGATCATCAGGCGGACCTGAATATTTCACATTTAGCAAAGAGGGTTCTCCATCAAGTTTGATTTCTAACCATTTATATTCCCAAAATAGCTTTCCTTTTCCAGACATGAAAGTAGTAGTTTCTAGGGAATGTCCCAATCTCAAGGGTTCTAAATTTACCTCAAATCTTTCAAGTTCGACATTTAAGATGAATCTTAAACCTTGGAGACCTGCATCTCACTTCCAATTTATGAAATTTCAAATATTATCAAAAGCATCTCAAGTGTGTCTTGAAGAGCTTTTGTAAGGCTCTTATAAATTAATTATCAGAAGCACAGGTCACTTGAATGTCTCCAAGGTTTGTCATTGGCAAAGATCAATCGCATTTTACTAAAGATTAAACAACTTAGAAATATTTGAGATGGATTCTCCACTTTTGTCCCAAGTTCTTGACCTTTAAGTACTCCCACAGTTGAACATTACTTGCTATGTGACCTGGAGCAAGCAATTTAACTTCTTCAATCCTTCATTCTTTCGCCTCTAAAATGGAAAGGATAATTTCTGCCTTACCTATCTCATAAAAATTGGGGCAAAATTACATGAGATCATGTGTGTAAACTTAATGGTGAAGTGTAAAATGTATGTAATGGTGCCACTATTCTTATCATCTTATTTTTATTTACTTTGCTTTTGTGATGTCCATATGATCCCCAAACCCTATAGCTTTTATTAAATCAAACTACAACACATATGTCCTCTCACCCTCATACTATCAGTTAAAAGGAAAATTCTTCTTTGTCCACAACTTTCTGCTATGCCCTTCAGCTGCCAACTTGATTGGGACCTCTGTAATGTCAAAGCAGTACCAGAAAGTTCTACTATCATGTCAGTATGAATTCATAAGGGGAAGTGGAGGAAGGGGGGATGCTATTGAACACGGGCTTCTGTCCTTTATCCTCTCACTGATCATCACCTCTCAAAGACACAGGTCACTGCAATGTCACATTTTACAAATGCCTAACATTCTTCACAGGAAAACACCTCATTGCTTGCTACCCTGTGCTTAAAATCATTTCGTGAGGGGTGGTCTCTGTCCCCCAACCGAAAAGCAGAAACACTAGGAAGCCATGTGTTTTAAACTCAAAATTATTTGTCCATACTTAAAAAAGAAAAAAGAGTAAGGAATGCTTAAGTTTCCACACAATCCCAAAAATTCATGTTCATCTGAAACAGCATACATAGGATGAAAATGAGAGGAAAATCAGGCAAGTAATTAAAGAACATAAAATTGGACATGACAAAAATAGATGAATTACATCCTAAATCTTAAGGGAAATGAGATCTTTTTGGAGAGGAGCAGTGGATCAATATTTTAAGAGATCTGAAAGGAATTTCAAGATAGTTTCCAAGGACTTCATGATTTTGCATATCAACTTTAGATTTTTTTTTCAAATGGAAGACTGCATATTTCCTTGATGGTGGTGTGCCCTCGTACCTCAGTTCTGCTTGGAGTCATTTAGGACTGCCAATTAAAACATGTGAGTAAAAGGAAGAGGAGGCAAAGGAGAGAGATTTTACAGAAGGATGCAGACAAAAATTGGAAGACAAGGAGAAAGAGGAGTTAGAGTGAAAATATGAATGTATGGGATGAAAACACTCCCAAAGTTGTATTGACTGTGATCTGAAATCGACAAAAAGAAAAAATATACCAAGATATAGCAAAGATAGATTCAAATCATTCCATGCACCAGTGTCAAGAAAACAGCATCCCCTGAAGAAAATTTATTTGGGAAGTCAGAAGTAGGCTGGGGATGAAGGGGTCAACATTTGAAAAGTCAACAAAATTGAGCCCAAGAGCAAACTGGGTACAGGTACAGGATGTTTGCAAGTCAGGTGCTCATAACTTAGGGATTCCTTAAAGTGTTATTCCTGCACTTTAAATATCTATATGAAAAACTTGAAAAGTCAACTGAGTGCCCATACATATGTTAATATTAAAGTGAATTTCGAAAAATTGTGATGCTTCCGTACATTTTTGAAAGTGTTTTACACAAAAGGAAAAGTAAGCATACAGAAAGAGCTAAGTAGAAGAAAGTGCAAACATATTAGCCATTAGGCCAATAATAGCATCTGGCATGATAACCAATGAAATGTCCTGATAAATTTCAGTGGTTAGTAAAAGGATATTACCATGTGATAACTGATGGTTTTATACCGCTGTCTGACTGGCCTACAAGTTAACTGAAATAGCAGATCATTTTATGAGCACTCTAACAAGCAAACACTAGAAGAATACTTTTCAGTGTCAAGATTTCAAGAACAGATACAGACTTCCTTGCGTGACATGGTTTTCCATCAAGAAGGCTGCAGCTAAAAGGGCAGGGTTCTTTATCTATTAAAGAATGTGAACAAGAAGTCAGGGCACCCTAACAAAGAGAAGAGAGTCCAAGGAGTGAGTCCAGAGGTGGCTATGGAGATGGTGTGACATTTGTCCACCCATAATAGTAACAGAAACAGTATTTTAACATAATGACAGTTCCAAGACTTCTGGAAGTTGTTTCACTTGTGTTTTCTGACAATTTGATATTTAGCTGTTGGCATGTTATTAAGAGAAAATAATATGTGCAATAATAAGATTTCTCCAGTACATGTCTACCCTTTTAGAGAATATAATAGATATAAAAGTCAATGTTTTACCTCAATATTTCATAGTAATCATATTTGTTTCCTATTGCTGCTGCAACAAAGTACCACAAACCTCGTGGCTTCAAACAAGGCAAATTTCTTATCTTACAGTTCTGTAGGTCAGAACTCCAACTTGGGTCTTACTGGGCTAAAAATCGATGTATTGGCAGGGCTGCATTCCTTTCTGGAGACCCTAGGAGAGAAACTGCGCCCTTGCCCTTCCCACTTCCTTGAGGCGACCCACATATCTTGGCTCATGACTCTGTTCCTCCATTTTCAAAGCCAACAATGTCACATGGAGTCCTTTTCGTGCTGCCATCTCTCTGGTTTTCTCACTCCACTTCTCCTCTCCACTTTTAAGGATGCTTGTTATTACACTGGGCTCATGTGGACAATGCAAGGTAATCTCCTCTTCTCAAGTTCAGCTGATATGCAAATTTAATCCATCTGCAACCTCAAGTCTCCTCTGCCATGTAACATTATATATTCATAGTTTCCAAGAAATAAGACGTGGATGTCTTTCTGGGACCATGATTCTGTCTGCCACAGTATATAAGTAACACAAAGGTGTCATAACCAGAGTATCTCAGAAAATAAAATTGATCCATCATTTATAAAAATTGCTTGTTGAGACCAGATAAGTCCTGAAATGCAGAGGGGCCAATCCTTCCAGAACATCAACTAGTTCCATTCTCCTATCCTGTATTATCAACACCCCTCCTAACATGGAAAAGTTGGAATGGGCATAGCCCAAATACCCCTAAAGAGTGGGAGAAAGATCAAAGGTGATGGTGGAGTTATACAGAGAAGGTCGGGTTTAGCAAACAAGCATCAGTGCTGAATCATTATATTGATATTTATTTTAGTCTCCAGTGTCATGAAACAGCTAGAAGGAAAAAACCTGAAGTTGTGGAATTGTAACCCATACCAAACTCTGAAATCTGTTCTACAACTAATTGTTGTAATGCGCTTTGAAATATATTACTTTTTTATGTATATGCTATTTTTCACAGAAAAAAAAAATGATTGTGGTGATTTAAACAAGTGATCATTGAGAACCACTTTCCAAATATTAGAAAATATGAATAAAATCTTTAGCCCGATATGGTTATGAGTCATGTTTACCCAGTGGCACTGCCACTATTTCAAAGGAAATTTTTTATTCTCTTTATGAAGAGAATGAGAGTCATGTTTAACGATTAAATTCAACCTAGCATGTTTTACAAGATTTGAGTTAATAGAATTTCAGTAGAAATAAAAAACCCATCACAGGGCAGGGTAGGTGGATAACTTTTTAAATACCTGGCCTTACAAGCAAAGATAATTATTATTATTACAAATAATGAATTAACTAGTTACTGTGTTTTCAGGAAATCTTAGAGGAAAATATAAAAAGCTTATGGAAAATTAATAGGAGTCACATTATTATAACTGCTATTAATGCTAACTTATAATAAGAAAAAACAATTTATTTGGTGCCATGCTTTAGAACTTTTCCTGTTCTTGTGGGTTTTTATTGCTCAAAACCATCTTATGTAGATGATATTATCATGTCTTTACAAATGAGGAAAATCCAAGAGAATAACTATCCCAACATCAGTTAATCAGGGTGAAGTTTCAAATCCAGACCTGCCTGATACAAAGTCTGAGTTTTTCCTAGCGTGTTGTAGATGCATATAGAGATGGCTGCCTGTGGGGTTCTATTGAAGTGGTAAACTTCATGACTTGCTTATTCTGATTGTAACCTGTTTCAAGCAGAGGGCAGCGTCTGTGTAAGAAGAAGAGGCACAGCCTGTAGAAACTGCTGCTTCCGCTTACTTGACTTTTTACACCTGGTGCCTCCACCCCTACCTCACAATAATGACCTCACCATCCTCAGATCCTGTGGTCCAGCAGAGCTAGAAAGATCCAGAAAGATCCAGCTACAAATCCTGGCTCTGCCACTTTCCAGCTGTGTCTTTGGGATTATTATTCTTAACATTTCTGAATCTCTATGTCCTTTCAGAAAGCAAGGAAAATTAGTACAGCCTTTCGGTAGTCAGGATTAGGGGCATGGATGGAAAGTGCCTCAACAATGCTTGGGGCAAGTTAAAAATATAAACTGGGACTGCCGTTATTCTCTCTAAAGCCACTACTCTTATCAGGGCTGAGTACCAAGAACTGAAGCAAGACCTCAGCTTGGAAAGTTCCAGGCTGTACCAAGTATCCTCGCTGCTAGCACTCAGGCAGAAAGAAAAGGTAGAACAGCTTCAATCCAAGGTAGGACTCGTGTCCTGGCAATTAGAGACACGCTGGCTTACGTCTTCTAGTCTGTTCAGCTTGATAGTGTTGGGACAAACAGGCAATTAGATCTGCCCAGTTATGTTGTCCATGATCACCTGGCTTCCTCATGTGACTATAGCTGTTTTCTCTCTGAACACAGTTTTAAGGAATACCCCAGCTAGGCCTGCAGACCTGTGTTCTTAGCAAATCCCTCACTGGACTAGTTGCCCCTTTCTTGATACTTTGGTTTTCTAAATAGCATAAACGTAATTAATGTGCATGGAAGACTTCTGTCTTCTGTATAAAGCCCTATCTTCCTGCATCTCACAGAATTATCTTCGTTCAACTCTTCTAAAATGCAAATAGTGCTACTATTTTGAAACCAAGTTTTCAAAATAACGTTTCAGGTAATACTTTCCCATGGTAACACAGAAAATAAGACAATAGGAAAATCAGAATTGCTTTACCCACATTCATTCCACAGCTGTGGGCAAACATCCTCCTCAAAAAGGGTTAACAGTTATATAAGTATTGAGAACGATCTAAAAATGTCATTGGATATGCCTGGTTTTATCCTCAGAAAGCGTATAGCTTCAGGGTTTATCTCACACCCAAGTCGGTTTGGAATCCAAAAAGCAAATTTCCGTAAGTGAGAACCAAGGTGATGAAAGAAAATGCCCCTCAACGTGATAAGCCTTATGGCATATTTAACAGAGAAGGTAATCACTTGTCACAGCCGATGCATAAATGAACACGCATGATTAACAGGTGCCATGGTGGAGTATGTAAAACATTGTTACGGCATTGAAATGAAGAGAATTCTGGTCTTAGATCTGCCTTCACTGTAGGCTCCTGAGAAAATTCCCACATCTCTAGGTACCTTAATTTTACTCAATTTTAAAAATTGAGGAGAAAAATTGGGGGAGAAAATTTTGGAAACTGCCATGAACCTGAACTCTGCTGGAGGTTTCTTCGGGCTATCTGCATTTTAAATATGAGAAAACCAAGATGCAGAAAGTTTGAACAAATTAAGCTGAATTAAGGACAATAATTCCTTCCCTATTTCCCAAGCAAGTTGGTCTAAAGGGGGAGGTAAAATGTGCTCAGAGGTTCTTGGAAAAGTTAAAAGATGCATTAAATATGCAAAAGTTAGTTTCAGGTAAGAAGGAAAATGATCTTGAATCATAGGCGGAAGGTTTCAAGATAGATTTGTTTAAATGATGCTGAAATATGCTTTGAGGAAAGGATGTGGGCATTTCTAAAAAGAAAATTATCGAAAGCTATTTCTTGGTGTGGTTTAAGTGCTAGCTGAAGACAGGTTGAACTATGACTTCCTGAAATTCCTCTTTGCCTGAAGTCTTTGAAATTTAACCCTGGTGCTTTCAGATCACACTCTCCTTTCCTCATTTATTGATTTACTTGAATAACGTTTGCTGAACATCTAGTATGTGCTAGGTCATGTGCGAAATGCTGGGGGATGCAATGGTGGGCACAACACAACATGCTACGCTCTCACAGACAATGAACTTGCTGCTGGGGTGGGGGGAAGAAGTGCCGTGTTGAAATACACACAGTTGTCCTCATTGTGCTTTTACCAGCTTCTCTGCAGCTTCCTAACTCCCAGCCTTTCTTTCCCCTCTTCTTCAGTACCCCACTGGTGCCCGGCCTGTCTGGCAGGGTGCCTTGATCCAAACTCCCTCTTTTCAACCTCCCGTACCCCAATAAAAGGTCTAAGCTAGAAGCATATGAGTTTCATCAAAACAATTCTTAATAAATGTTCCATTCAAAACTTTTCTATCGGGGAAAATGTGGCAACACTTTTAAAAGATGTAGTTTATGAATGCAAACTAATGAATCTCTAATAATAAAGTATAGAAAGTAAGACAAAGCGAAGAACAAATATTCAGTCCAGATGTGGGAGAATGCCGACGAGAGGTACAGTTTTGGTACTCCTTAAATCACACCATTATAAAGTGCTTTCTTCTAAAGCCAGACTGTCTATTGCCCTTTTTCTTCAGGGTGCCATAACTAAGTGCCAAATAGCTGAAGCTCTATAGATCATTTACCTGGGCATCTCAGCTTGCTCTCTACATCAATCTGAGTGAATATCAACTTTTTGTTGCCATGTAGATTCTGACTCAATGTCAGCATTTTACTTCTTTTGGAGATCCTAAAAATAAATGTTTCCATAATTTAAGTTGAAGTTATCACATAGGAAACAAAATGTATGAGCAATACAAAAAGGTGTTGCTGAATTTGTGTTCGCTCCTTGCCTCTTCAACTACCACCCAATCCAAGCTACGCAAAGACACACAGCCTAAGTCAATACCCTCTGAATGACATGTGAAAAATGAAACAGACATCTGGATGTTTCCAAGCATCCAAGTGTTTGGCATTATGTAGACAAATAAATGGATGACTGCCAGGTTGTTAAAATACTGGAGATGGTTTATGAAGACGCCTTCTCATTATCCGAAGTATTCCACAAAGGGCAAAATCTCTTCACCCCAGTTTTCCTGCGGAGACGATGTAAAAAGCAATTTGGAGAAAAGATAAAGGGGCCTGTCTTCCTGTGCAGTATCAGATACTGGCCTAGAATAAATGCTTTTGGCTACTCTAATAGGTAAAATTAGATGCTTCTAAAGTTCAACGTCTGGCATTTCTCCATTGTAGCTGACTTCATGGTGTTCTATTCCCTAAAAGGCATTTCTTTCCTCTCTAGACTATCCCCATTAGCAGGCAAGTATGGCTGGACTGGTCCTTCACACATTGGTTTCTTAAAAGTGAAGAGGAGTGTAAAGCTTTAGTTCATTCACATTAATTTTCAAAATGTCCACATTTGGATGAAATTAACCCTATTTGCAGCGTAAAACTGACAAGCCCATACAGTTCTTTAACACCCCATTAATCTTACTTTGTTAGACTGGGGCATACACCAGCCAAAACCTGGAAACTTGATTAGCTGGTCCTGTGCATTAGCTATCTCATTGGTATGGCATTTTAAAATATTTTCCAGATACACAACCACGTTGTTTTTTCCTTGGTCTGGATGGGGTTAGAAAAAGACATACCAAACAATTCCTCTATAAAATTGTTGCACTTTAGCTACCTCCCCCTTAAAAAATTGATTTTCTCTTAGGGATTTTTCCTTGATAAATAAATAATCTTAAAGAATACTATGCAGGTTGAACTTTTGTTTTGTGGTGATCTTTCAACACAGGCATTCTCCTCCTGTTCCTCTAGATTTATCAGGACCCAATTTATTTTTTTCCAAGCAATTTGATAATAATTTTCAATATTTTATAATAGTCTGAAGTTTTCAGAAAATCCTCCTGATGAACATGAATCCAATTGGAGTCATTTTGAAATGGATAGTCACTTTATTGGATTAGCTGATAAGGTGATGAAAATCTCTTCTAATCAGATGGATATCTTTAATGAATCCATCTCCAACTCATTACAGCCTTTGTAAATCTCATGGAATGACTTAATGGTACATTTTATGTTCCTTCTTTTGTGATTTTTAAAAAGCTTAGCAAATTGTTCATAGAGAAAACTGTGTATCACAGCACAAATGCTTCAATTCAAAAGCTAATGCAGCCCCCTCGTTCACAAGGGCCTGGCCAACCAAGTGAAATCAGGAGGACACCAAAACGAATCTATTTTTGATTCTCCGAGACCAGAAAAATAAGTTGTAATGCACAAGGGCATTTTCTCCTGGAGGTGTCACCTGAGAGTTCCATCTCTTCTCTCATCTCCACATTAAGCAAAAAGAATAGAATCGTGGCCTGAGGCAAAGCAAGGCCTTTTCCTCTAAACTCCTGCACAGTGTCACAGTTGGTAAAAGCAGCTGATTTAACAGAGTGACTTACAAGAGCTATATTCACCTGAGGATTCTTTCAGCTTCTCAGCAAAATGACCGGGCAGTTAAAGGAATATGTCTATCTTTCTTTTTTTTTTGCTATTCTGTTTTTTAAATGATACTTGTTTGCTAAATACTCCCAAAGAAACAAGTGTTATCATTAATAAAACAAGCACCATTTCCATTCTGATGGCATTGACATTTAAATCCACTATCTTTTTGTCCCCATGTGGAAGCCTGGAATAGCCTCTCTCTTTTGCCTGAGAAATCTCTCCTATGACTTAAGGCGCCCATCACTCAACAAGCAACCTCATATTCTGAACAGGTATCTAGATTCATGTCAAATTAAAGCAGGGAGACAAAGGCAATCTTGAGTACTTTCCCTGGGTCTTGGGTCCCTTCCCACGGGGAACACCAAGCCCCTGTGAGCACCTCATTTCACGTATTAGCGCCCCATCCAGCCCCTACTCAATGACAAAGTCACTAAATATGAGACTTAAGCAGATGACTATTTTAAATCACAAAAGGTGTAGAGCTATTCTCTCATAATACAAAAACATCCATCAATCAAATGACATTTTGAACATATGTCATTCAAAAATTCAGAAAGTTTTAAGGTTAGCTCCTTTTAAGCATAAGATTCCTTTCTCAGCATTTGCATTTCAAAAAATAAACCCAGTCATACCAGAAAGCATTTACATTTGCGAATGCCTATAAATGTTGGCTGTATCAATTTTTCAGAAGAAAAATCACAAATTTGTATCATACGTACTCTCCATCTGTACTTGGTCAAAATTAATATCCAGTACATCCCACTTTTGAATTTTAAATATAGGTTTTAGAATTGAATTTCAACTTGTTTCCTTCGTTCATCCATCTCCATGTTTAACTTGAGAGAAGCTACATGAACTTTAGCTGAGGAGTTTCACATATTCTCATCTCAAGCGTAATTTCTGGAGAATAATTTCCTGTGGGAAGTAACTGTAGGAGTATCTCTGTTATTTTATGGAAAAGTAAGAACAGCTGCAAAATTTTAAGAATAACCTATATAGGAAAATGTCAAACTAGGAGCACTCCTACCTTTTCCCTAACTAAACACAGCCATCCATCCTTCTTTAAGCACTTACTAAAAGGGAATTTGTTAACCAACTTGAAGTCTCAAAAACAGGCCAGATACCACTGAATAGAAATTCAATAGTATTTTTCTCAACATTGTGGAGGATATTGTTAAATACCATTTATCATGTCCAGCTTAAAATGATTAATGAGGTGTACATTTCCTTTTTCTTTCCCTCTCCTTTTTTTTAAATCAGCAATCACATACCAAACTTACAATATCTTCTGGGTTTCTTATATATGGCAAAATATGTGGAAAAGGGATGCTTATACTCCACTGTAGTGAATGGAGAAAAATTAGAGGAAAAAATATATATAAAAAATTATCATGGTTATTTTGCACATATGTGAAGAAGGAAAAATGCATAAATCTAATATATATATATTTAAGTCTACAACTCCAGAAATTGTCTTATTTGATAGTTATTCATACACAATACTACAAGGAAAAGGGTAATTTATTAAATATATGTATTAAATATTTTATCAGATAACTTTAATTTAGTCCCATTGTTCTCAATTTTGAAATATATAATGGGGGCAAAACTTGTTTAGGCAGTGTTGTTCCCTAAATTGTTAAATAGCACCTAAATTACACTGCTGGGAATTTCTAAACTGTTCTTAGAATTTAGAGTACTCTATTAGGAGAACATCTGTAAATAGTCTGATACATGAGCTCACTTGCAAACATATCCACGTTGGTATTTCAAATAATCACCAAAATAACAACAAAAAAAAATCATTTTGAATTCAGACAACACAGCAAGGAAGTAGGTGTCAAAATTAAACACAAATGGAGATGAGGTCATTACTTACACACTATTCTAAAAAATTCTTTTGAGTCTTCTTTTGTTGGTAATGGTTATATTGCCATTTCCCTTTGAAAGATGAAGCAGCAGATGATTCTAAACACCATACTATATTTTCAACAGCATTTTCAGAGCCAGCGTAAGCATTTCACTTACATACGATGCACTACAATGATGAATACTTTCCCTGAAATGCAAATAAAGTAGAAGTGACAAATGTCACTGTAATGGTAAGATTCAAGGGTTTTGCAGGTTACAAAATAGGTGCAAACTAAAAATAAAGAGAAAAATCCTAGAAGTATTCTAAAAGAGTGCTTAGATTGCACTGCATTTAATTTATTTCTCAAGTGTTTATTCATTTCACAATGTTCTCAACTTCAATGAACAAAATTCGATCACTTTTTTTTTCTTTTTGGAAACTGAACCATACAAAAAAGAAGATTATTAGAGATGTAAAGGAGATGCTATAAAATGAAGTGCTCACTGGTATGTTGCAATGTAAGATAGAAACAATGAGCAATATCTGAAAATAATTTTAGAAGTCTGAAGGGATTACACAAACAAAGTTTAATTGTGAACACAACACAATGCAATTATGGAGTCTAGTACTTGTAGTAAAAGTATGCTAGATTGAAGAAGAGGCCAAATTTTGCCACACGTCTTACTTTACAAACTGGAAAAGTAATTGGATCTTGTAGCTTGGACTGGCTTCACAGAGATGGCTTCTGAGCGCGTAAAACTCCACCATGAACCCAATCACACTGAAAGGGTTCCGCTGGTCCTCCCAGAGCCTGAATTAAACATTGACAGCAAATTAGCCCAAAGAAAGAGCGATTCATAACTTCAGCTCAATAGCGCTCGTTTTTGACACATTTATTACATTGGGTTAAATTTAGGAACCAAGTATTGGTGCCTTTTCTGTGTTCTCCACAGGGTTTAGTGCTGGGCAAACAGACGGCACTCAAACTCTTTTTGACTCCCTGATGTTCAAGATGAAAGAGTACTTCAGATGCAGGAGGAAAGGACTGGGTAGCAGCTGGTTGATATTCCATGATGTGATCACAAATTTGAATTGTCAAAGTTTGGCAAAGGAACTTCACGTGATATAAAAGCAATGAGGGGAAAACATGCTGGTGTTGTAGTATGAATCATATCAATAGTCATTGTATTCTTTTACTTAAAAACATTCTTGCCTCAGCAGGAGTTAGAAACAGGGTAAGATAATGGGTAATTGGAGCTGATGGAATACAGACTGTGCAATAGGACTAGATACAAAAACTCAAAAATGGACAGCACAATAATACCTAATTGTAAAGTAATCATGTTAAAATACTGAACGAAGCTGCATCCGAGCGATAGGTTCTTGTTTTGTTTTGTTTTGTTTGTTTTGTTCTTATTATTATTACTTTTATTTTTTTTCTCTATATTAACATTCTATATTTTTTTCTGTTATACTGCTAGTTCTTCTAAACCGATGCAAATGTACTAAGAAACGATGATCATGCATCTATGTGATGATGTTAAGAATTACTGATTGCATATGTAGAATGGTATGATGTCTAAAAAAAAAAAAAAAAAATGGTCAGCACAATACTGCCTAATTGTAATGTAATTATGTTGGAACGCTGAATGAAGCTGCATCTGATCTATAGTTTTTTTTTGTTTTGTTTTGTTTTGTTTTTTCTTTCTCATATATTTTTGTACTTTTTATTTTTATTTGTGTTTTCTCTGTGTTATCACTTTATTTCTTTTTCTGTTGTCGTGCTATTTCTTTCTCTAAATCGATGCATATGTACTGAGAAATGATGACCATACACCTATGTGATGATATTAAGAATTACTGATTGCATATGTAGAATGGATTGATTTCTAATGATGTGTTAGTTAATTTTTTTAATTAATAAAAAATAAATAAATAAATAAATAAATAAATAAAACGTTCTTGCCAAGGCAGTGAAAATTATTCATTTTATCAAATCTCAGCCCTTGTGTAAAAATCTTTTTAATACTGTGTGATAAAACGAAAGATATGTGCATTAAAGTACAGCGGCCACCTTGAAGGCAAGTTCTTTTGTGGTTACTTGAGAGCTGATCTAGCCATGGATTTGTGGAATATCATTATTACTTGAAAGAGTGACTGGCTGAAAACTATGATTATTCAGATTTGAGTATTTGGCAAACAATTCTTGAGAATGTAAAAAAAACTTATAAACTTCAAGGGAAATAACTGACAATATTTGGTATCAATAAAAAAAAGAAAACCACAAAAGAATCATTTCTATGGCAGAAAATAACAGAATATCGAATGGAAAATATGGTCAAGATAAACAGTTAGGTATGCCTGGAGAAAATACCTTTAACTCGTGAAAAAATATACTTAAATGTTTAGGCAGTGTTGTTAAAATTCCCAAATGGCATGACTAAATTAAACAGAAAATTGTATCCAAGTACCAGCAATGTAAAACGGTTCTTCATAGATCATGATTTACATAAAACATGCAATAATAAAGGAGAAATAAGAAAATGAAGTGAAAGGAAAGAAAGAAGAAATAAATTCTATTTAATTTTCTAAATTAAATCATTCAAAAGGGTACTCTGTCCTTTTATATTAAATATTTGGTGTTATTTTGCTTCAAAATTCTGATCATGATTTTCTGCAGGAAAAAAAAATGAATTCTTTACACCTATCCAACCATTCGGTAAATACTAATGAGAGAAACCTTCTGCTTATGTGAAAAGATGAGATAAATAGTAGAGGAGACATAAATAAATAAATAAATAAATAAATAAATAAATAAATAAATAAATAAATAAATAAATAATAAATAAAACCATGCTCAAGCAATATCTGGCATGTTGTCTTTTTATCCAGTCTTGATAAATTCTCAATTTATCAGTAGATTTGGAAAACCTTTTAAGTAGAAATCGCTAGGAAAAAGCAAATGGAGTCACTGAAAAACACTCGGCAAATTTCTCAGGAATCATTCGCCAAAAGGATATATAACGAGCAGCTGTTGTCGAAGTCGGACTGTCTTTATTGAAAATAGCTGTGTTGCAGGGCAGTAGAGCCTGACAAATGATGAAAATATTCTTATTTCAAATTCTTGGTCAAAGTTAGAGTGTTCATGTATAACTCAAAATCTATGCCATTAACTGAGTGCCCGCGCAGTCAGGAAACAAAGCCGTATCCCTAACGTATTTTTAAAAAGTGTCAAAAAGGTTAATCTAATTCTACACTAGAGCATTCCCTCAGGTCTCCAAAGTAAAGTTTAAAATGTATAATCTAGTCTCCTGTGTCTCTTAATCTTTTACACTTATGATTAGTTCCTTTTCATGTTAGCAAATAAGAAAAGATTTAATGTAGGTCAAAGGTTCTCTGAGCTTATTTCCCTTTTAAAAAAAAAATCAATACCTCCAGGCAATTTAAGTTGGCTTTCACAGGAATTGACCATCTCTCTGTAGCAGCAGTAATAATAAAAATAATAATAATAAATGTGTTCTGTGTTCTCCAGTTGCATCAACTGGATTAGTCACAAGATCAAATAAAATCAAAGTTAGTAGGTTACAAGGGTCAAACGTATTAAGCTTTTTTGAGATCTGGAGCAGCATCTGAGTCCAGGGACTGGGCTTGTTAATTGAATATTAACTATCACTCAGGAGTGGGGAAAACAGCGATGATTATGTAATGGCTTTCTCTTGAGATTATTCTTGTCTAGCATATGGACTATTTCACATCACACTTCACAAGTTTTGATACTTCTGACATCTTAATCTACAGTAGATACTGTTTAAAACCTTGTGATCACTAAAGCACTCTAAAATATGAGCTATTTAAATATGTATTTCCTGGCAATTAATGCCTACTGGTGACAATGACCAAATGTTTCATTGCAGGATGGTAAATGAAAAGAGGACTTAATCAAAGAGGAATAGAAGAGAATAAACCTGTATTTTTTTCCCCTATTAGCACCGCAGAATAAACAGCTTTAACACAGCACTTTTATCTTCCTTAAAAGCATGATGATGGGGAATTTTCCCCATAAAATACTGGATCCTGAAAATAGTTATTATTAAATTCAATCTCAAATTCAGGGATTGCGCAATAAGTTGTCAAATTCAAGAAAGAAAAAGTTAAACCGATTTACATTAATTTGGGTAAGTTATTTTCCCATCTAATTATATGACTTTTTTTAACACAAACACTGTTTTTGAAGCCTAACAGAAAGCAGGGCTTTGACTAACTAAGGGTAAAATTTGTCCCACTAAACCTGGAAAGAGGAAAAGTAAAGTCACCGAGTTGTACTTTTCTATTCTAGTTAACTACTCAATAAGATTTTCTTAAAGTAGGTTACAAATACAATACGCAAATGCAGCAGGATTGCAACTACATAAAGAGAAAAAATTTAACCTTGGAAAAAGCAAGAATAGAAGAAAATGCATCCAAATTAACAATTGCAATGTGTTTGGGTAATCAAACTACCAGTGATTTTGTTTCTTTCATTTCTTTTGCTTTATTTCCAAATATTTTAACAAATATGAATCAATTTGAAGAAAAGATATGTTGCTATAAGTATCTTTAATACATTTCTTCTTACATAAGAAGTAATCTCAATTTTTACTGATGCTTTTCAGGAACTGAGACCATCTTAAACTAATGTTTTGTTTTAGTGGTTTCTGCAGAAAAAAATGCACATGCTTAACAAGTGCAGTTTAGTAGGGAAGGTAATTCCTCATGTACCCTGCCTTAATTTAGGAGTTCTAAGGTTCAAATCACAAATTAAATGGTTTCCAGAAACCTTTAATAGACACGAGATTAATTCTCCGTTTCACTTTACTTCTCCAAGTATGTTATCTTTTCAGTGGTAAATGTTGGCCTCTTTTCAGTAAACAGTGCATTTGGCAAGAACTGAAGCATTTTCTGGGCTATGCAAGTGATGATTAATGATTCAGAGTTCAACAGCATCATGATAATTTTCACTGAGTCCCTAATTTACAAAAATATATATCATACATATTTTCCTTCTGCAAATTCATGTAGGTAAAAGCAAGAGTAAATTTCAGTTTAGGTCACATGAAATATATACAAAGAATGCATTTAAATGTAAATATGTCATCATACCAAATCAATTCTTCTTCCTTCTCTTCCCCAATTAATGGGAAATAGGGTATTATATTAATATATATTATGCACAGATCTTTGTCAAGTATTCAAAATGAGGGTGGCCTTCCTTGATATAAATAATGTTCACATGCATGACAAAATAGCAATATTTTCTGTGGCTATTAATACATTTTGAGAGTATGCAGAAATTATAAAAATAATGAAAGGGGTTAATATTTATTGAGTGGTTATTACATACCACGGACTGGGTCAGGTGCTCATAGATTTTATGAAGTACTTCTTCATCTCTGAGTGTTCAAGTTGCTGACCCACTTTATAGACCCTGAAACACAAAGTAGCTTACTGAGCTCCACAGCTGATAAGAGATGGCATGGGGATCTAAAACATATTTTTCCAATTTCCTGCGTCAGAGCTTTCGCCTCTGCCATGGGGCCTCCTTCCACGCGTTGTTTGAAAGAGCCAACCATGGCCCAGGCTGGGTGGCGAACCGAGTGAGAGTTTCAAACAACCTAGCATCGTATCTGAGATGCTCGTGAGTTGAACAGTTCAGCAGACCTGAAGGGAAAGCTCTTCCCTGTCTAGAAGAGAACCGAATCATCGTCAGTGGGGTACGACTGAAGAAAATGAGGTAACTACGCCTCCCCTCCCCCGCTACAGGTTGCCTTGAAGGGATTTTCTATAAAGATTTTTAAGGAGAAAAAGCAAATTTCTTCCCTCAGCTTCGAGCCTTCATAGGCTATGTCTTCTGGGAACATGCCACCTCAGGAAAGTTTCATATCAAGGCAAAGGTAGAGTTCCTGAGGGCAATCTGAATATTTTGTGCGTATTGAGATCAACTTTTAGGAAATAGCTTAAACTATTATTTCTGCCTCTCTAACATTTTTGCCTCTAACATTTAAAACAATTAACCTTCAAAGAAAAAAATAGAGCAAAATTAGAGAGGGATTTTTTTTTTAAAAGACATATATTTCACGCAGACATTTATAACTATGTTTTATTTTTTAAAATGAATAAGTAGGTTGATTGATTTAGTTCTCTGAAGGGTGTTTGATTTGTCAGTAGCTAGTAGATTTTTATTATCCCTATGAGCCAGTAGGGAATTCACTCTATACCTTTAAATTTCAGAGTGAATACAGTTTTATTGTTTTTCCTTGATGATTTAAAAAATTCAAACAGTACATGAAAATGAAAGAAAGTAATAAGTACACTATAACTCTACCACTCTAAGATAACTATGATTAACATTTTGGCAGCCATACTTTCTTGCATTACTTTATGCATAAACATAGATAGAGTATTAGATAGATAGCTAGATAAACAAAGAGACAGCTGCAGAGATAGATAGAGGTGGACAGATACATAGACATTTGCATATAGAGGGTCATATCATGCATATAGTTGTTTTGTTTTTAATGATTATTAAATTTTATTTTTGGTAACCTTCTCCCACCTACATTCAGATAACTACCTCTTACCACCACCCGTAGATAATTCATACTGGGAACTTTGTCATTTCCATATTTTTCCCACACTTACACAATCATTTGCAAATATATACGTGGGTTTTGCAACTATTTGCTTTACAAAAATTAAATTAGATATTTTTTTGCGTCATTGCTTTCCCCCCTCAAAACTATCATGAGGAAACCTGGCTAAGTGAGTTGGTTTCAATTTAATTCATCCTTTGTAATAGCTGAATAATGTACCATAGTGTGGAAGTAAAATGTTAAATTCCAAATTATGGTCATTTAATGTGTTTCTATTTTTTACAAATAGCATTAAAAGGAAAAATCCTTGGGCATCTATATTCTAGATTTACAGGTGTCATATTTTAATGGATAGATTTTCAGAAGTGAATTGCAGCGTCAAAGATAAGTGTATATCTTAATTCTACTAGCTATTACCAGATAGCTTTTCTAAATGTCTGTAAGAATGTTCCATTTGACATGGATGTGTTAAATAACAAAGCTATATATATTGCTTTGCCATAATAGATAATCAGTGATATTAATATTAGCATCTTTTAATTCCTTCTTTTATGCATTCATGTAATTGCCAAGCGCCTAAATGCCACGTACAAACCCAGGATATCACTTCCCTTCAGATCACCAAAAAATAAAATGTAAATTGGTACATCAGAGAATCTTCCATAGTTTCAACTACTTTAGTGTGATTCTCCAAAATATCCCCAGGGGGCGCACCTGAGAATTATCGTTTTATATGAAATTGCTGTTTTATTGGTTGGATGGGTGGTTGGATAGATGCGTGGTTGGTTGGTTCTTCGTCTAAACTAATCCCCCAATTCACAGACTCATTGTCACCATGAGCCTCTGTTATTGGTGAGACTTCACTATATTCTTCCGGAGTGTGAGGGTTGAAAGTAGATTGAGACTATGCTGTAGGCATTAATCTGCCAAACCAAATTCACTGCAAGTTATTGCCTGAGCATTTCTGTCCCAGAAATCAGTTTCCTTGCTTTTCCTTTCTGCATTCATACACTATTGTTATTGTTTTCGAAATATTTAATAAATTTAACTAACTAGCCTTTCTGAAATAAGCTAACTTTAAAACAATCTGATAAATGCAGCTGCCCAAGCAAAAAATGTACCATTTAAAATATACATAAGTTTTACTTACTGAAATGGAACTTAAAAATAGCAGCACCATAACCAAATACAGAAAATCTGCGGATCCAACATAACTTAAATATTGCTTAGTGCCTGATATTATCATACAAAGCTGTTTGGGATTTTATTTTTAACTGACACTGAGGAGAAAATGCTTTATTAATTGAGGAAAGAAATCTTTGAATAGGAATAGCCTTGGTTTTTAAATTATTGACCTTATCTTGCTCTTTTATGTATGCTCAGAATAGTGACAGCATTTTCAACAATGTTCCAAAAGCTATTTAGCTTACAAAATGGAATTATTGTGATATGGTACACTTAATGCATTTCTTCTTCATAGCATCTCATTTCATAAAAATCAATTGGATTTTTTGCCTTCCACAGAAGGCCTTTCTTTCACAACGAAATCAGAGTTATCATGGGTAAGCTGGCCAAATATCATCAAATCCACTAGAACCTTTCTATGCGTATTTATTGTTGTACAGAATGCAGTGTAAGGCACGCCACCACAGTACAATAAATGGCACTTTCTCTAGCGCATCCATTGTAGTAATTCTTTATAGGAAGCTGTTAAAATTACAAAGGTAGCTAGGGATGTCTTGACGTTTTTCCAGGGACTAGATGTACTGATCTAACACAAAAGCTGTGCTAATACAAGTTTACACATAAAGCCCATCTAGCATAGTGCCTAGCCTGTGGTAGATATACAGCATGTATTTGTTGAATAAATACATGAAGTCCTCTAATATGTGCAGTGATGACAAGGGAGAGACACTGAGAGACACAGGCAAAGGATACAGATTCCATTAACATCGGTAAGGAAATAGTACTGGATTTGCATACACACAAGTCTTAAGAGCTGGGAGACTAGCAGCAAATTGAAAGGGCAACCTTCCGTGCCCTTTGGGAACCCACCTGCCAGTAAAAGCTCAGATACTTAGAATAAGCATTTCATCTGATTCTTCTAAAAAGTCTCCATTCTCAGGGCACTTTAAAACTTCATGGCTCCTCTCAAATCTCCTAAAGACCTTGAGTATTGGCCTGATGCTTAGCAAACACGAGTGACTGGTAACTACCAAGGCATTTACTGAATATTCCTGAGCATTTACTGAATAAAAGAATCCAAGGATATTTTCTTCAATTTATCATCTCCCATTACTAACAGATCTAAACTTCATATCTTCTTGAGGCCTGTTCCCACATGATGAATTCCAAAGATGGAACTTCAGGAAAGCTCCAGTGCATGCTAATTTCCTTTAAATACCCATAGAAGAAAAGATATTTCTGCCAAACTGATGATCAAAAATAAATAAGATACATGTGATATAGAAACTCTATGATGAAATTAAGATGCTCAAAACTATTTCATCCTCTTTTGTGACACTCTTAGATTACTATCACAACTTCTCTTTTCTTGATTCCTTTTCTTTAAAATTCTGTACACATATATATTGTCTCACATTAATAAATTAATGGACTCATATCATATATGTTAAGAGCTTTCTTAGTTCAGTATGTTTCTCCCATCACCCCTAACCCCCAGTTATTTCCTCCTTGCTTCCTTTTCTCTTAAAGAATATTAAAAACGTCATATGTATGTTTTCATACTTTTCAGCATATCATATAGTCATATATGAAAATACATATACATTTATATGAGGTTGATTGCTGTTTTGAAAAAATGGGCTCTAGTCTACATACTTCACTTGCTTTCTTCTCTGAAAAACAACTCATGAAATACCTTCAAATTAACCTGCATGTTTCTCTGTCATTCTTTGGCGTGACTACGTACAGCCCAAGGCTTGGATGTCCTGTATTTTGTTCTACCATAACTTACTATGGCTTTTCGATTAGTTTTCCTGTGCTTTTCTATAAAGAAGAATTAAAAGATCAATTCATTTCCCTCTAGATATATCCATATAGTCCCAGGAATGGGATTGTTAAGTTAAAATACAGATAGACTAAGACATAGAGAGAGAGGGAGAGAAGGGAGGAAGGGGTAAAAGAGAGAGTGAGAGACAGAGATTTAAGAAGGGTTTCCAGACTGCTGTCCAAAATGATTGAAACATTCCACATTTCTGTCAATCCAATAAAAGCAATTACTGTTCTCTTTTTTTTAATCTTTGTCAAGTGATGAACATAAGGTCTTATCTCATTGTCAAATTTCCCTGAATATTAGTGTGTTCAGAGCTTCTCATATAATTGTAGGCTGCTTAGTTTAGTCCCCTATAAATTGGTGTTTCTTATTCATTCCCTCTTGAGATTTACAGATACAAATTTTTGGTACATTTTTAAGAGATGTGCAAATAATGTAGCTATTAAATATTGGTCTACTACATTCAAATATATTATCAAATCTTTTGTTTAGTTGATGCTTGTGTATTATATGTATGTGATTTTATATAGCCAAAAACATTTATATTTAGTTTTGTAATTTCCTGATTTCTTATTTGGGTTCGAAACTTTTTCTCCCTTTTTTCCCTATATTTCCTAGACTTTTTGTATTTTCCCTCATTTCCTGTGAGGTTTTTATGGTTTAATTTTTTTACATGTAAGTCTTTATTCCAGCTGGAAAAAAAATTTTTTTTTTTGTATGCTGTATGGCAGGGGTCATATTTCTTTCTTTTTCCATGTGAGTAACAAATCATTGCAGCACCATTTGTTGAATTTTCATTTGTTTGTTTCTTCTTTCTTTTATTTCCTTCTTTGTTTTTGGGAAGTGCATGGGCCAGGAATCGAACGTAGGTCTCCCACATAGCAGGCGAGAATTCTTCCACTGAACTACGCTCTGGAATTTATTTACTTACTTACTTATTTTATTGTAAAATATAACACTTACACAAAGCAAAGAAATTTTTAAAAAAAAGCTATTGCTTTCAAAGCACTCTTCAACAAGTGGTTACAGGGCAGATCCCAGAGTTTGTCATGGGCTACTATATGATCCTCTCATATTTTCCTTTCTAGCTGCTCCAGAATATAGGAGGCTAGAGGGCTTTAATACTTTTTTATCATCACAATCAACTTTTTTTTCCTTCTTTTTTTGTGAACAATAACATATTTACAAAAAAGCTATAAATTTCTAAGCACAGCACCCCAATTACTTGTGGAACGTATTTCAGACTTTGACATGGGTTACAAATTCACAATTTTAGGTTTTTACTTCTAGCTGCTCTAAGATTCTGGAGACTAAAAAAGATATCAATTTAATGACTCAGCATTCATATTTATTTGTTAAGTCCTGTCTTCTATGTATAATTCCACCATCACCTTTGATCCTTTCCATACCTCTCTTTGGCATTGTTTTGACTATGACAATTTTAAATTTTTGATATTGGAAGGGTCTGTCACTAATATGGGGTAGGAAGATGTAACTATCTGATGTTCTGGAGAGGCTGGGCTAGGTTTCAGAATTTATCTGGACCAGGGACCTATCTGGAGGTTGTAAGTTTCTGGAAAGTTACTTTAGCACCTGGAACCCTTGAGGAATCTTATATTGCCCTAGGTGTTCTTTAGGATTGGCTGAAATTGTCCTGGTTGGGGTTGGCAGGTTATGATAGGTAACAAGGTCTAACTGAAGCTTTCATAAGCGCAACTTCCAGAATAGCCTCTCGACTGTATTTGAACTCTGTCACTGATACTTTATTAATTACACTTCTTTTCCCCTTTTTGGTCAGGATGGAATTGTTGATCCCATGGTGCCAGGTCTGGATTCATCCTTGGGAGTCATCTCCCACATCGCCAGGGAGACTTTCATCCCTGGATGTCATGTCCCACATAGGGGGGAGGGCAATGATTTCACTTGCAAAGTCAGACTTAGAGAGACTGAGGACACATTTGAGCAACAACAGAGGTCCTACAAAAGTAACTCTTAGGCATGTCTATAGGTAGTCTAAGCTTCTCCACTACCTACATAAGCTTCACAAGAGTAATCCTCATGATTGAGGGCATGGCCTATTGATTTGGGTGTCCCTAAAGTTTGACACAGTCTCAGGAGATTTTCTGATGGTAAGGTTTAATAGTTTCATATTCTTCCTCCCTCCCTCAGAGTACTTTGCCAATGCATTTTGTTTGTCTGCTTAATATACTTGAGGATGCTTCCAGGCGTTACAATAGTCTATCCAGGATTAAAGGACCTCTTTCTTATTCTGTGCTTCTTCTGTTTCAGTTGTTCAAATGAGCTATACAGACAGGTTGAATTAGGTTATGCACTACAGAAAATTTCAGTTCCAGATCAAATAAAGCTCTCTTCCATTGGTCTCAAAGAGTATGTGTGGTTCTAAAATGTAGACACTGCTTCCTTTCCCCTGTGTTCTGAATTACTTTAATCCCAACCTGTTCAGCTTCGTTCTAACCTCTAAATATCAGGTTATATATATATAACAGCCTCTCAAAATCCAGAAATAATAATCACACTCTGGATTTAATGTGTCTGCTCTAAAAGCTTACAATCTAGGCCCCTGTTTTCTTATAAGCATTTTGTAAAGGTGACCATACCATTGTTGTTTTTTAGTTTCTGGCTTATTTTGTCTCACCAACTATCCCCCATGTTCATTCACATCATTGCATGCTTCACGACATTGTTCCTTTTTGTAGCAGCACAGCCTTCGTTCATAAGTATACACCATCATTCACCAATCTACTTCTCCGTCAGTGCATCAGCCACCTGCATTCATCAAGCATCGTGTAGAGGGCCCAAAGTCCATCAACATTCTCACTTTTAGATAATTTCATTGTTCCTAGGAGACAAAAAACCAATAAACAGACCCCTGCCAAATAGGAAATCTAAGCCTCCTCTTAACTCTTGTCCCTCACCCCATTATTTACCTCTGCTGTTGCGGTGGTAAAAATGCTGATCGTTTCCTTTTGAACATAGCTCATGGCATGCAATAGCAGCTTTCCCCCTGTACCCTGGACTTGAACACTCTTTATACAAGAATCATATCTTTGAAGTAATTCTTACAAGAACTCATTCATATTTCTAGTGTGAGTCATAGGACACGTAGGTCTATACAGCTCTTTTCATTCTTGTTCATCTTCAATATGTTAATATTAATTCTAGACCCATAGAGAATCACCTTTGCTCCTATCTATTCCCTTACATTGGAGTTCAACCTCATTAGCTAATGGTTCACCCATCTCTAGCTTCTATGTATCTCTAAGTCCCCAATCTTCTGTATTATAAGCCCTGATTAAACCTTTATGCTGGTCATAAAAGTGGAATCATACAGTATCTATCCTTTTGTGTCTGGCAAACTTCACTCGGAATTATGTCCTCAAGGGTCATCCATCTTGTCATATGCTTCAGTACATCATTTTGTCTTACTGTTGTATAATATTCCATCATATGTATATACCACATTTTGTTGATCCACTTGCCTGCTGATGGGCATTTGATTTGTTTCCATTTTTGGCAATTGTGAATAATGCTGCTATGAACATAGGTGTGCAAATGTCTGTTTGTGTCGTAGCTTTCAGCTCTTCTGGAAATATGCCAAATAGTGCTATTGCTGGGTCATAGGGCAACTTGATATTTAGTTTCCTAAGGAACTGCCAAAAAGTCTTCCATAGTGGCTGCACCATTATACATTCCCACCAGCATAAGCATTTTAGTTTCTCCACATGCTCTCCAACATTTATAGTTTCCTGTTTGTTTAATAGCGGCCATTCTTATAGGTGTGAGGTGGTATCTCACTGTGGTCTTGATCTACATTTCCCTTATAGCCAGTGAAAATGAGCATCTCTTCATGGGCTTTTGAGACATCTGTATTTGCTCTTCAGAAAAATGGCTACTCATATCTTTAACCCATTTTATAATTGGATTTTTTGTTCATTTCCTGTTGAGTTGTATGATTTCTTTGTATATACAGGAAATCAAACCTTTGTCCAATAGTGATTTCCAAATATTTTCTCCCATTGAGTCAACTGCCTCTTCACCTTTTTGACAAAGTCTTTTGAGGTGTAGAAGCATTTGATTTTGAGGAGTTCCCATTTATCGATTTTTTCTTTTGTTGCTTGTGCTTTGGGTATAAAGTTTAGGTAGCTACCTCCTATTACTAGGTCTTAAAGATGTTTCCCTACATTTTCTTCTAGAAACTGTATGGTGCTAGTTCTTATATTTAGGTGTTTGATCCACTTTGAGTTAATTTTTGTGTAGTGTGTAAGGTAGGGGTCCTCGTTCATTCTCTTGGCTATTGATACCCAGTTCTTCCATGCTCAATTATTGAAAACACTATTTTGTCCCAGTTCAGAGGATTTGGGGGCCTTGTCAAAAATCAGTTGACCATAGATTTGGTGGTCTATTTCTGCACTATTGATTCGATTTCATTGGTCAGTGCTAGTGTCTTTGTGCCAGTACCATGCTGTTTTGACCACTGGGGCTTTTTAATAGGTTTTAAGTCAGGGAACATTAATCCTCCCCTTCACTGGAATTTATTTTTATATGGTATAAATTGGGGACTCTAATTTATTTTATTTTATTCCAGATAGATGGCTAAACTGAGCAAGAATCATCCTTTTCACCCTGAATTGAAATGTTATTATGTCCTATGTGCTGGTTTGAATGTATTATATACCCCAGAAAAGCTATGTTTTAATCCTGATCCACTATTGTGGGAGCAGTCATTTATTTTAATCCTAACTCAATAGAACAAAAACCTTGGTTAAATTATTTCCGATGAGATGAGACACTCTCAATTGTGGGTGTGACATTTTGATTAGATGGAGATGTGACTCTGCCCATTCAGAGTGGATCTTGAATAGTCTTCTAGAGTCCTTTAAAAGAGGAAACATTTTGGAGCAAGAGCTAGAAATAGCAAAAGCCTCAGAGCTGACAAAGAGAGCAGATGTAGATGCTTGGAGAACAATTGCTTCAGAGACCAGAGACATAGAATTTGGAGATGCTTGGAGCCTAGCAGATGTTGCCATGAGATGTTAAGCAAGCCATAATCTGAAGAAAGCCAAGGGAAGCCAAGAGATGAAAGCCAGCCTTAAAGAAGCAAAGTGAGGAACCCCCACATGGACAGAGATTGAAAGCAACGGAGCCCAGGAGCAAGGGACCAGCAGGTGCCAGCCACGTGACTTCCCAGCTGATAGAGGTTTTCCTGATCATCGGCATTTCTTGAGTGAAGGTAACTCTTGTTGGTGCCTTAATTTGAACATTCTCATAGATTTAGAACTGTAAACTTGTAACTTATTAAAAAGCTGTTCCAATGTGATGATGTTGGGAATTGCTGATTGCATATGTAGAATGGTATGATTTCTAAATGTTGGGTTAATTTCTTTTTTTCCGTTAATTAATAAAAAAAAAAAGCTGTTCCAGTTCTGGTATGTTGCATTCCTACAACTTTCAAACTAACACATCCTATATTAAAATTTTCATATACATGGAGTCTTTTCCTGGATTCTCTATTCTATTCTATGATAAACTTGTTGATACTCTACATCAATACCAAATTGATTTGAGTTATTTAGTATATGATCTATTATCTTATAGGGAAAGTTCTCTTCTACTATTTTCTTTCACAGTTTTCTTGCTTATCTTAAAGCATTTTTTTCTTCCATGTAGACTTTAAAGTAATTGATTCAATGCAAAAAGTCTATTGAGAGTCTATTTATGAGTTATAAAAAGTATTTTTATGGTATCAGTTTTTCATCATTCAGCTGAATAACCTTCCATTTGTGGAAAAATTCTTTATGGCATACACATGTCATCTAATAATGTTTTATGATCTTCTTTATAGCTTTCCTGTTCCTTTCTTGTTAAACTACTTCTTGAGAATTTTATCATCTTTCATAGTTATTGTTAATAGCATATTTCGTATATTTGTCTTTTATTGAAACAATCTTCCAAATATACTTACTGAGTCTAGTAGAATATTTTGTAGCCAAGGTTATTTGTGTGTATTAACATTTATTTCTACTTTTTCAATATTTATTCCAGTCATTCAATTTTGCTTTTAATGTATTACCTACAAGTTCCAAAACTCTGATGAATAATAATGATGATGATCCCATTCTTGATTTGTTTGTTTGTTTGTTTGTTTTTGCATGGACAAGCTCCAGGAAACAAACCCGGGTCTCTGGCATGGCAGGTAAGATTTCTGCCACTGAGCAACCATTGCCCCATTCTTGATTTTGATTATAACAGTTTTGCTATCGAGAAAAACATTGATTCTTATTTTTAATAAATTACCTCTATTATCTTTAAGTGAGTTCTGTTTATTACTATTTAAACCACTGGTTTTCAAAAATTAATGCCAAACTTAATCACATTATTTTCATCTCTCTTTGTTATCATGTTGTTTCTTTAATTTGTTGATGTGACATATTATGCTGCTGGATTTATGATATTGAATCATACTTACATTCCTGGAATAAACTCTATTTCATCTAAGTCATTATTATTTTTCTGTATCATTAATTCTTTCAACAGTATTTAATGTGACGTATTTGTATCTCTATTTTTTAAAAGAGATTAGACTATATGTTTCTACTTTATAATTGTCTCAGGTTTGGGAATAATATTATGCCAACTCCAAAAAATTATTGAGTTATTTTCTATTTTTGCCATGGTATGGAACAGTTTAAATTGCATGGGAAAGTTAAACTGTTAAAAGTTAAAAAGTTAAACTGTTAAAAGTTAGATTAGAATTCATCTCTGAACCTATCTGGCCTTGGTGAGTTTCTCAAAATATAGATCTATAATCACCTTTACAAGTTCTTATACTTTAAAGGGTCTATCTTGATATTCCTCTTGAATTGTACTTTTAATCCATATTCTTAAAGAAAACCATATCTCCCTTTAAATTTTCAAAGAATTGCAGTTTCTTCTACAATTCTTTCTTCCATTCTTTCATTGTACTTCTTTTCCACAGCTAATTTGGTGTATTTTTTGCTCCGTCTCATTTTTCCTTAGTTTCATAGTTGAAACTCTTTAATTGACCATTTTGTTAAACCAGAATTTTTTTGTGAATTTTTCAGATTCATCTTTTTTTTTTATCTTCTTACTTACTTTAGCTAATTTTTCTATTCTTTTGCATATGTCTTAAGATTAGCCTTGGTTACTTTATTACTGTTGCTATTATTGTCATCTTTAATATGAAATGTGATAAAGGGTACATACTTTCCTTAGACTTCATAGACAGTAATGTGAAGTTCCATATTCCCTTCTCTCTAGAGTTGCTAATGCAAATTTTTATCTCCTGTTTGATATAAGAATCATCTAGAAGTATGTTTCTTAATTTCTGAGTAGTTTTTTTGCCTTTAATGCTTAATTTATTTTATTAAGGGATGTGCTCTAAAATGCTGTAATTTGTTTTGACACTGAAGTTTTCTTTATGACCAAGTATCTGATCAATATTTATAAGTATTCTATGGACAAATAAAGGAACCTGTTCTCTTTAGAGGATGTAATTTACTATTAAAATATTCATTGTAATATTCAAACTTCCATCCATATTTTTGTCCACTACATCTTTTCAGTCTGAAAGGGGTACTTCTATCCACGCTAAGTCTTTTTAAATTATCTGATCCACCTTATCTGGTAATATTGTTTATGTATTCTTTTATTTACATTTGCATGAATTTTTAGCTTACTCCTTTATTTTCTACCTTTCTGTTAGTATTTTAAATGTTTTTCTTAAATACCTCCTAGAGTGGAACTTTTGTTTTTAACATAAAATTACAGACATTATTTTTTTAACTATAGCTAATGTTAAATGTTAGGAAAGCTGTAAATTTACAGAAAAATCGTGTAGAAAGTACAAAGTTCCCATACAGCTCACATACACACACACACACACACACACACACACACAGTTTTCCCTGTTATTAACATATTGCAGTAGACAGACACCATTTTTAATAAAAGCATTTAGCTTGTTCACATTTGATAAAATAAGGAATTCACATAATTTTATTCCTCCCATTTTACTTCATGTTTATGCTTACATGTTTTGTTTCTCTTGATCAAATCAATTTGATTCCCTTTATTCTCCTCCTATTTTATTTGTAATTTCTACCATAGCAATGTTTTAATTATTACATTTTTTCTTTTCTGGTGCTTATATTAAAGATATAGTTCTCTACTATTATTAGAAAAGGAGACATTAATTACTTTTCCTGCCAAAATACACTATTTCCACAAATAAATACTTCTCCCAATACCAGCAAGATAAAACTTTTAGAATCCTTTCATCCCTACAAAAATATTTAAAAATTTTTTTTTACGGTGAAAGATGAATCCTGTTTTGACTAGGTATAAGATTTTGGTGTTTATTTCTTTTCTTTCTTTATTTCATTATTTTAAAAAACTTTTTCTACCTTCCAAGGATGCCTATAAGAAGCATGTTTTGTTTAGTTTTCTTTTTCTTTCTTTTGCTTTTTTAAGATAGCGTATTTTTTACTTTGGGCAGTTTTTAAATTCTTTTTTCCTTCTTGCAGTTTGGAAATTTTGTCAGGATGCCTAGGTATATGTGTTTTTATTTTTGTTTTCGTTTTCACCAAATCTATTTGGAATTTAGTGTGCCCTTTCAGTATACAATCTCCTGCCCTTCTTTAGCTTTAATAAATATTTTATGCCATTCATTTTTGTCTCTCCCTTATGTGTTGCTTTGATTCCTTCCTAATATTTACATGTAATATTTTTAGTATATATCCTTGAAATCTACTATCTAGTTTTCTTATGATTTTAATCTTTTTATATTTCTGTTCCGTGCTTCAGATATTTCTTCCACTATTTTCTAAGTGACTAACTCAGATCTCAGCAATAACTAACTTCTCTTCAATTCTCATAGTAAGTTTCATTTTTATTTGAAGGTGTGGGTTTTTATCCCTTCACCCCCACCAAAAACCTTGTTTGCAGTGGACGTATGTCTCCATTGGTATTCTTAATTTTTATTGTAAATGCCTTTTCCATTGGTGCTTAATTTGCTTATCTCCTCTGTGGTTTCTAGGCAGTTCTTTTCCAGCTCACTGCAACTCAGGTCTGGTTGCTATAATATCTAAGTCACAACAGTCCCTAAAGTGAGAGACGGCAAAACAGTCTCTTCTACTATGGAAGGGATTGTAGCAGTGGGCAGGTCGCCATTCCCCCCGATAAGGCACTGGGATGAAATTTCCTTATCTACAGTGAATCTGGAATTCCCTCCCTCAGGAATAAGGTGGTATGAACTTATCCATTCAGCAACTTCTGGGATTTTTATAGACCAACATGACCAGGTCTACTCCTGTGGGTCTGCTGTCAACTCTAGATAACCCTTGTGTCTTCTAGAATTTCTGAAGACCACGTTCTTATCTCAGGAAAGAGAAAGCTATTTACCGCCTCTTCCCCACTGAGCCTCCTCTGCCTGACATACTCAGTTGCCCACAATCTCAGAAACTTCTTGCCTCTTTAGACACAGATTGATGGGAAAGGGGCAAAAAGAAAGACGAGATGTACGCAGGTAGGCATATTTCCAGAATCCTCTTCAGTGGTCCAAATAGCTAATAAACATTTCTTATAATCATTTCATCATATAATATTAGAACTAAATCACCAAAAACCATGACAATAGATGTCTTTCTTTATTTTCTTTTCTACTTCAAAACCTTTTTGAAAGAAAAGCCCACCTGCTTCTGCTTGTATTAGGTCTCTCTCTCACATTTCTCCTAGAATTCTTCATCACTCCCTTTTCAGTACATCATGGCATCTGGTGAACACCTCGATACTGAGAGCAGTTACATATGTTATTATAATTGATTATGTACATATTTGTCTTTGAAGGGGAAGAATGGGTCCTTTTCATCTCTGAATTTACAGTAGTTATTACAGCAATTATAGTAGATATGCAAGAAATTGTCGAATTAATTTGTCAGTTTTTGCTATCAAAGATTCATACTTTAATGTCTCCCTTTGTAAAATATTTTGTTTTGAGACATTTAAACTTTAGGTTTTACCAATTTTATATGGAGTTCTAGGAAATTACACTTGAAGGGAAATAACACTTTCCAAAAAGAAAGGAACCAGCAAATGTTATTCCAAATCAATTAACAATATTAATACATTCCAGAGAATATTACTTGAATTAATTTAACTTCAGTTTGTAAATGAGTATATTTGCAAATAGTTTAAAATACAAAATCTGGCTTTTTAAATATATAGATAATACACTAAGTCCCCACCTTGAATAAGTGATTGAAATTGTTTTTCCAGGTACAAGCAATTTTATTCTTCAATTTCATCATCACAGTAAGCATTCATAAAGCCAATGGCTAATGCCAAGATCTGCAACATAGGAAAGAATTTCTCTCTGTTGGATTTTGGAGCAATGCACACTGAAAATCACATCTGATTTTATCATCACTAGCAATGTAGAGTTGAAATAGTTACCTAACTTCTCTGAACTTCACTTTCCATGTATATAAAATGAGATTAATACTATCCTATCTTACAGGGCTCTTATAAGGATTAAATATGGTACTTGGCTCAAGTATTTGACACTGATTGTTAATATTTTACTAAATATTTTACTAAAATGATTAATATTACAGTATTCATTAACTATTGTTCTATATAGAGTAAAAACCAATATATTGAACCAATAATAAAAACCAACAACTGCTTTGGGACTAATTCTTAGGTGGTGAGAAAGAGCAAGGCAAGTTAACAAACGAGAGCACTTAGAATAAAACAAAAACTGACTATGCTAAAATATGATGACAAGAACAAACAAATTTTTTCTTACTATCAAAATGAACCTCAATAAAAAATATATTAGAAATATTGTTTGTAGTGATTAGATAATCTAAAATCATATATATATATATATTTAACTTTCACAATCTTTACATAGATGTCTGTTCTAGTTTGCTAGCTGCCGGAATGCAACACACCAGGGATGGATTGGCTTTTAATAAAAGGGGATTTATTTTGTTACTTCTTCAGAGGAAAGGCAGCTAACTTTCCACTGAGGTTCTTTCTTATGTGGAAGGCACAGGATGGTCTCTGCTAGCCTTCTCTCCAGGCCCCTGGGTTCCAACAACTTTCCCCGGGGTGACTTCTTTCTGCATCTCCAAAGGCATAGGCTGAGCTGCGAGTGCTGAGATGAGGAATGCCGAGCTGCTTAGGCTGTGCTACGTTGTGTTCTCTCATTTAAACACCAGCCAATTAAGTCAAACGTCACTCATTGCAGCAGGCACGCCTCCTAGCTGGCTGCAGATGTAATTAGCAACAGATGAGGTTCACGTACCATTGGCTTATGTCCGCAGCAACAAAACTAGGTATGCTCACCTAGCCAAGTTGACAACTGAATCTAACTACCACATGTCCACCCCTTGTCAACTTGGCAATTATAAGCATCACCTTAAACAGGTGCAAAAAATTCTTTTCTTGCTGTGGAACTGTAAATCTCAAAACAAATTGTCTAGTACCAATATGCAAAGGAGGATATTCACAGGATACAGGTTTTCATTTCCATAGGGAGAAATTGGAAGAAACACAGATGTAAAACCTGCAGGGCAAGTGCCGTGGGATTTCAAAGTCTGAAAGTCATTCATCCTTCGGCTTTAGAAAGTGGCAGTCCCACCCCTTCCAAGGGCCTATGCAGTGGCCCGCGTCTTTTCAAATCAACCTCGGGGAACATCGAGGAGACCACCTCTCGGCTCCACTCTCTCCAGGCATCAGGGCCACCCCTGGGCTCTCTGCCATTTCTGGGGCACACGCTCAACCCCTCCATGTGGTGGCAGCCAGGCTCTCCCAGTCCCCTAAGGAGCATGCTCTACCTTCTCCAAGGTCTGAGGCTACACAACTCTTCTACTGCAACAAGATGAGAGACTCATACTCACCCTTCAGGGTAAACTCACCCTCCTCATGTATATGAGTGGGTTCACTCTCCTGGCTGAGGTTTCTTGGTTTCAGACCTGAGCTTCCATGGTTCTCACTCTGCAAACTCCAATCTCTCCCTTTTGTGTCCTCCTTTGTCAAGATTGGCAGTGGTTCCATTTACACCAACAGTCTCTTCACGCACTCCAGGACTTCTCCATCATTCTCTTCACAATTCCTCCAAAATCTTCCCCTTAGCCATCCAAAACACCATTCAAACATATCTGGCATTTGCAAACAGCAGCAGCTCCCCACTTCTGGTACCAAAATCTGTTCTAGTTTGCTAGCTGCTGGAATGCAATACACCAGAAATGGAATGGCTTTTAAAATGGGTAATTTAATGAGTTGCTGATTTACAGTTCTAAGGTTGAGAAAATGCCCCAATTAAAACAAGTCTATAGAAATGTCCAATCAAAGGCATCCAGGGAAAGATACCTTGGTTCAAGAAGGCTGATGAAGTTCAGGGTCTCTCTCTCAAGTGAGACGGCACATGGCGAACACAGTCAGGGCTTCTCTCTCAGCTGGAAGGGCACATGGCGAAGACAGTGTCATCTGCTAGCTTTCTCTCCTGGCTTCCTATTTCATGAAGCTCCCCGGGAGGTGTTTTCCTTCTTCATCTCCAAAGATCACTGGTTGGTGGACTCTCTGCTTCATGGTGCTGCAGCATTCTCTGCTCTCTCTGAATCTCTCATTCTCCAAAATATTTCCTTTTTTATAGGACTCCAATAAACCAATCAAGATCCACCCAAATGGGTGGAGACTTGTCATCCCCTAATCCAGTTTAACAACCATTCTTGACTAAATCACATCAACCAGGGAGATGGTCTCATTACAGTTTCAAATATACAGTATTGAATAGGAATTATTCTACCTTTATGAAATGGGATTTATATTAAAACATGGCTTTTCTTAGGGGGCATACTTCCTTTCAAACCAGCACAATGTCTAACACAACTATGAGCATATTTTGATGTAAGAATCTCAATCAAACATTAAGATAGTGAAAAATGTATAGATAGAATAATTTCTAACCTGGTGAATATTTTCTTCTTAATTGCATACATGCTTCCTCTCAAAGATAAGCTTGATTTTTTTCTACATTCAAATAGAACTGATGGATTTTTTTAAACACAAGTAATTAAGAATTTATTTGTCCAACTCACTTGTCAAACAGATGATCAAGAAAAATAATTTAAGACATAGAAAACCTCCTTTTTCTATTTATTACCTGCTTCGTGTCAGCACTGAATATGGTACACAGATTACACAGATAAAACACATTCTCAATTCACTCTTCAGTCTTTTTCCAAGCTGATTCAATTTCTGAGTTTCCTTAAGCAGTTAGTCTCAAAACATTTTACCTAGCACTTGCCAGATATACATATTTTATACGCTGATTACATATATTAACGTAATAATATATTTTGTGTATTTTTAACTAAAATAAATGTGCTTTAAAAAGATAATATAAATAAATATGAATAGAACTAATGCTTTTTTATACTTCAATGGCTCGTTTTTCTGCCCTCCTAGCTTTTGAGTCCAAGGGTCTAAATGGAAGAGAAAAGGACTAAATGACTAATTGATATCAATACTAGCTCAAGTTCTAATTCTCTCTTTATGCATTTAAAAAAATTTCTCCAGTTGTTTTAAGATGTCATCTCCCAGTAATAGAATGCAATAACACCACACATCTCAGCAAAATACAGTTTCACATTTTATCTAGATTTTGTAAAGCAGATGCATGGTAACACAGAGAATTATTATATGCTGGCAAATATGATAGGTTATTACCTGACAGGAAATATAAATGCCTATGAGAAACACAGAAATTATTCTAGCATATCTTAAAATAAGATTTCCATATCAAATATATTAAATATTCAAACAACATGAAAAACTGAAGCCTATTGTTAATTTCTAAACACAAGAGTATATTAGTTTTGTGAATTCCGTTTCACACTATTTCTACACTAGTTGATTACCTGAACAAGGTTTAAAAAAAAAGGTAGAAAAAATGAATTACATTGCACAGCTTACAGCACAACATTCTTTATAGTAGCTAAACCATGGTATTAGTCTTAAAAGACAAAATTTTCATAACATGAATCAGAGTTCTGTAATTTTTTTGGCCTATCTTTTTCAGCATAGCTGGCTACAAACTCAACCAGATAACAAGATGTTCAGTAGTTTGTAAAGGTTTATCTTTCACAAGCAAAAGGGCTTTAGTTTAAACCCCTCATTGACTTTAAGTGAGAGTTTAAGGAATATGGCACAATGTCATAAGGAAAATGGCACTTATTTATTAAAGATAAATAAGATTTTTGTGGATTTCCCTTGCCCCTTATTCATAGATTTTAGCATATATTCTCGTAAGACAAAGGTAAAATTTCTATAACTTGGAATACTAATTCTTCAAAATGCTTTCACAACAGTGTGTGAGCACTTCCAGTCAATAGATTAAAATGTTCCAAATATGCAATATGGATATGGAACATGATTGCATATGTAGAATGGAATGATTTCTAAATGTTGTGTTAGTTAATCTTTTTTTTAATTAATAAAAAAAAAGTAAAATGGAACTCTTGTTCTAATAACCACGTTAAAAAATCGAAGAAATTCTCAGACACTGATTATCATCAAATAGCTGTTATAAAATCTATAACCTCATAAATAAATGAGAAATATTCTTACCTATGCTAATTTTCTTAATTTAGATAGGCATTGCTTTAGTTTCAGAATACATGTTTAAACCATGGTTCCAATGTCCTATATGTGTGACTAAGAGTAAGTTTTTCAGCAGCTGAGGTTTTGTGAAAATTAAGTAAAATAAAATTAAGTAAGATAATTGCCTAACAAATTTTTGCAAAAGTAGTTCAGAAATTGTTATTAATATTTTGTTGCCAATTATTCAAGCCACTCTGTTTCAACATAGCCACAATGAGATCAGCACAAGAGTGGTAGAATACTGTGCATTTTCTATTTTCACAGTGGAAGACCTGTCACTAAGGGTAATGCCAATGAAATATAAAGCAAAGTTACTGCCCTAAATAAATTTATAATCTAGTTATGGCACAAGTAAAAAAAAAATGTTCCAAATAATTCTTGGAATCCTGTTTTTGGTGACTCCAACTCATTAAGATCAAAGGTGCTATTAATAAGACAGCTAGGAGAGGGCTTCCAGAATAAATATTTTCAGTGATTTGATAGAAAGATTTTTATTTACAAATTGTTGTGATTTTCAAGAAAATCAAAAGAGGAAAGCAGCTCAGCACCAACATAGAAAACCTTCCTTCTAATCATGGGGCTTGAAGAAAGAGCTTGAGTCCACAAGTGGGTGCTCCAGGAAAATTATTTTTCTAACAGATTTGACACATCTTGCAAGGGATTCATACTGCCTTGGCAAGCAAATGGATTAGTTTTGATGGTACTCCCAGTAATGCCACAGACATTTGTTGCTGCACAAACACATTTCTCTCTTTCTTTATATGGCCTCCAGCAAACTACACATGTTACTTTTGTTTGGGTAATTTACTGTCTTGGAAAAGGCAGTATGAAACTACTTTTTAGAGAAAGCCATTGAAACTCTTTGACTGGTGGCATCAGAATCCCTAGCTTCAGAAATATCATGAGAAAGTTTTCTCTGATCAAATGGAAATATTCAAAGGGGGGGGGGAGCGTGCACTTCTTAAATACAACCAGCAAAATTCCCCCAAACCTTCGTTCATAAAGCTTGATTTTCACAAGCCATCTGTTTTCCAAGTAGACCATATTTTTGGACTTAAACTTTCCTCTTCATGCTCCTTCCAACCATGTTTCTCATTATTTATCTAACAAGATTAATAAGGATCTTTGAAATGAGAATCTAACTCATCGCACAGCCGCTCTAAATTGTTATCTCTTTTTGCTTAAAACTTTTTAAATTTACACTCCACTTCTTTCACATTTCTTGACACTCAGTCTATTTCTTTAGCCAGTGCCATTGATTACTTGTTTGTGTGCTTTTGGGGTTCACATTTCTTTCATATTTTAGAATATCCCCGATTCACGTAGTCTGGAAATGAGATAGTAAATTAGCAATTTATTGGGCTTGGAAAGTATTTTCTCAATGTTTCAATCAAAAGAGCAGTTGTGGCGGGCCGCGGTGGCTCAGCGGGCAAAGTGCTTGCCTGCTATGCCGGAGGACCTCGGTTCGATTCCCGGCCCCAGCCCATGTAACAAAAACGGAGAAACAGAATACAATAAAACAAGAAAATGTTTAAAGATGTTTCCCTTTCTTCCTTCCTTCCTTCCTTCTATCCTTCCTTCCTTCTCTCTGTCTTTCCTTTAAAAAAAAAAAAAAAAAAAAAAAAAAAAAGAGCAGTTGTGATGCTCTTTTATAGGTTGCATGAATTTAATTAAATTTCAAATTTAGTATGCAGTGATTTTTCACAGCTTTTCTTTCAAAAAATAAAATAAGATTAGATAAACTCAAAAGATTTTAAAATGAAATTTTAACTCTCTGGTTCTAGTGTTGGTCTGAACTAAGAAACAAACTTAAAACTTATCTTTATTTTCAGCTAATGAATACATACGTTCTTAACAAAGATTGTTAAATATAATCAAATATTCACATCATTTTAAAATTATTTTATCCATTTAACCTAGGAAGTTAATTCATGATCTAGATGTCAACAAACTTGCAACACTTGATTCTGGATTTAGAAGCACCACTGGATATTTGGGATTTAAAACATCTAAATTTTACCCAACGCCTGTGCCAGGGAAACACTCTTTAAAAATCCCTCAATGAGTCAGGCACTCCAAAAACAGACTTTGGGAATCTGGTACCAAAGTTTCCTTTTAGGATACAGTGGAGTTGTCTCCATGAAAGACAGAGACCTAATATGCTCACCTTCATGCTTGGAGAAAGATATGAATATTTTGTTTGGGTAATTTATGTTAGGAATTACATACATGAGAGGAATTGGATTTCTGTTAGCCAGTGAAATAAACATCCTTGAACTATATTATTTTAGAAACTTCTTTTGAATGTATACATAGCCTATGTTTTCCAAAATGCATTGTATGGTTCTAGAGCAGCTAGAAGGAAAACTCTGAGAGAATGGTATGGTAACCCATGACAAACTCTGGGATCTGTCCTGTAACTACTTGTTGAAGAGTGCTTTGAAACTACTGCTTTTTTCTTGCTTTGCTTTGCTTTGCATATATGTTATAGTATACATTTTTAAAAATGCATTTTGTGACTGGTATGGCTGACATAACTCAGGCACCACCAAAACACTGAGTACTAGTTTAGTTCTCGTAACCCCTTTGGATGCTTTTCTTCCCTCTCCTTTTATCTCCTTTGCTTATTTTTGGTCTTGATTTTGATTTGTTTTGATTTGGTTGTGGAAGAGGTGAAGAAACCATAATTTTAAGTTCATTTCAAAATGATTTCATAATAATACTTTCTGCCATCATTAAGCCATGTTAAACATGTTTAAATAAATGCTCAGAGTTTTTTGGCTGTGTATAATGACTTGATAATTGTAAACCACAAAAGTAAATAGTCTCTAAACTAATTTTAAAAGACCAAATTTCTAGTTGTGGTGGGGTGGTTGTAAGTTGTTGTTGTCGCTGTCATTCTTGTTATGGAATAGAAATTCACTTTTACTATCCTTAACTATTGTTTACATTCACTGTGTAAGAAAAAGAAAGTAAAATCTTATTTTTCTTCAATTTCATCTCCTTAGAATGTAAGCAACCATAAAACTGAACCTTTATCCTGTGTGTACTCTTTCCAGCACAACGTACAATAAAAAGTAATTTGCTGATAATGAAGGGAAAGGAAATACCATGTGGACACAATTCCAGTGCTTTCACCCTTGTAGACTTGCTTTGAGGCACACGTAAACACACACACACACATACTCATTCAAACGCCATCAGTTATATTTAAAAAAAACATTCTGAGTTTCAAACAGTGCTGTAAAGTTTCAGTAAATCTGGAAAATCATTTTCCCAGTACTTTGTTTTCACATATGCTTGGATGTTCATATAATGCTCAAACAGAGAAAATCCAATTTTACAGATTCCAATAAACCAAATTACAAGATCATTTTTTATTTATATGAATGATGTATTTTCAACTTTACTCATTTTTTTCATTCTGTAATAACTACAAGCATTAAGATTTCCTGATAATTAGGAACGAGAGCACTATAATTTTCATGTTCTCTGAGTCTTTTCAAAGGCTGTCTCTTCCACAGCTCAGCCTGTAGACACAACTTTATCAGAGTCATTCCAAACAGATGTTTCTTTCTTCCACTGAAACCTGGGAAATGGTCCTTTTTCTCTGGCCTGAAAACAGGATTCTGACTGCCTCATATGTCAGAACTCAGAGAGGCTATTCTTATAGTTTATTTCTGGGGAACCACTCCCAAGAGTAGAAGGAAGGCTTTAAATGTTTTACTCTATTAGTAATTTGATCATTCCCATCAGTAACTACTTCAGCCAACCTCTGCTCTCTCTGAGAATAAGATTATTCTGGGCTTTTATTTGGAATGAAATCCACTGTTGGGGAGTAGGGGGGGTTACTCATTATACGGGCATGCAATATTCAGTTAAGCTGATTTTCTCCATCAATCCAGAATTTTCTTACTGTATTTTTTTGCTGCTGTCATCCCTATTGAATATTCAGACTTTCAATGGATTCATTATTATTTTACCATTTCTTCTATCATTTTAATGGGATTTAGAGAAAGAGGAGAGAGGATATTAAACCATTTTAAATAAGAGCCTATATCAGTCAGGACCTAGGCAGGAGAGAGATGGCACACTCAAACCGAGTGACTAAGGAAGGTTATTTACAAGCATATGAGCACGCCTACAAGGGATGGTTAAACACCCCACAGTTGGGAATGGGGGAGCTGTCAACACTCTAGGCCTAAAGAAGCAGGGGCTGGAGTAGCTGTGGTTGTGGACAGTGTCATGAAAGGACCTCTGGTTTTCAGCAGAGAAGTCCAGCCAACCAGCAACATCCCAAAAGAGAGCAGACAAGGAAATCAATGCCTTGACCTCACATTTCTCTTTCCAATCTCCGGTAGGTAACTCCCATTGAACAAATTTGTCTGGAAGCCAGAAAGCATGTTAGGTAGTTTAAGCTATCTGTAAGAGGTAAGCTTCCTAGAGACAGAAGACAGTGAAAACATGGAGAGAGTTTCTAAGGGAGCAACCATAAATCAGCCAGCCTTAGAGTCTTCTCTAACATCTTTGCAATCCATTCTTAATAATATTATATAATGTGTTTATTAATGAGTCTGTTTGAGTGCTCTGGGTGTGTTTGCCTGTGTGTGTGTGTGTGTGTGTGTGTGTGTGTGTGTGTGTGTGTGTATAAATACAGAGAACAATTCAGATAGAGGTACAGAAAAAACATGCTTAATAGTAAATGCTTATCAGCCCAAGCTCTGTTCTTAGCACTTTACATGTATCAAACCCTTTATTTTTCACAGAAGCCTGGGAAGGTAGCTCTTATTCTAACACCTCTTTTCCAAATAAGGAAACTGAAGCACAGAGATTTTAAGTAACTTGTCCATTCACAGAGCTAGTAAGAGGCAGATCTGGAACTAGACACATGTTAAGGCCTGCAGCAATCCTCTCATCTAATGAGAAATTTTGACTGGATAAACCTTATTTGTATTGTTTCTCCCTAGTCAAGTTTTTTCCTAGATATTGCTGGGTTGGGGCTGTAGATTCTACTCCCTCAGCAAGAACCACAAGTATGGCAATTCTATGTCATCAATTATGAACAAGACATATCCCTTAAAAGGTAATTTACTTTCTAGGATTCTGAAATCTGGTCTTTTAAGTTTTCAAGATAATCTGAGAGTTGAATATGAGGAAGAACTCTTGTCTACACTTGAAACTTCCTTCTTCCAAAGGAGCCATCTGGATAGCAGGCACATTTTCTGCATAGAAGAAACAGAGCATCTATATCCTGGCCCCATAATCTAAGAAGAATTGAGGTTTCATTCATGTTTCTAACAATAAAGGAATTTCTCTTTCAAGCCCATTCAGTTTATAGACCTGAATTCAACCCAAAGGAAGATAATTAGAAAATGGAGTAACTAAATCCCCTTCTTCTGTCAATCCCTGAAGGAGCTGCAAAGCAAAGTACAGATGACTTTATATTCCAATAATATAGCTAAGCCAAAGGAATAAAATATTCTCATATTGTTTAGGCCAGTTTGGTCCCATGCCTTCCCTTAATTTGGGGTGATATGTTTTGTTTTGCTTTTAATATCAACTTTGGGGAGCTAAGCAGTGGGTGGTACTTGATTTTGTTCTATATTCAGTTTGATTGGGCATTATTAAATGTTTTATTGTTTTCACATACAGTAGTAAAAAAAATCATTTAAAGTCAAACTGAACGTAAGGCGGAAATGAAGATAAATAATGAAATTTTTCATGGACAATTTCCACTGAAAAATAAATTGTCTGGATTGTAATCTGTCTAGACATGATGCAAAGTAACCACAGTGGAAATACATTCTACACTAAATAAATTGTGTACACAGTGGGTATACACTAAATAAATTAAGATAATTGCTGGGGAAGGTAAAGCAATTATATTAGAATTACAGATCTTCATGATTAACACTCCAAAACACTCTGCCTAATATTCTTGCTTTTCCTGTTGAGACTGTTACAGATTTTGAGGTATATGCCTTAATTTAGCAAAAAGGAAACTTTTGCCAACACACGATCAAAATTTTAAATATTCACCTGTTCTGGTTGAGACTGTGTGTTCTCCCCCATTATAGCCTATCATTGCAGATACTTACTACAAGCAATTGGCAGCACAGTCACAGGAAAGCTGTCTCCCATAGGGTTCCTACAAATGCACATAGGAAATCAATTTCTATATTCACAGGACAGGAAAACACAGAAGTCCCAACTGAGAAACTTTCCTGCTGTGACTTTACCTCATACTTTTCAAAAGCTGTGTAAATATTAATAGGATGAATTTATTCAAGAAACAATCTAGACATGAACCCAAGGAGACATATTCACCTTGGGGTAATAAGGGAATCAATTTGGATCCTTTGAGGGGCACAGAAACAGAAATAAGTATTAAAGAATAAGCTTCTACATTTGGAAGACACATTTCTATGGGATTAAGCTTAGAAGTTGCAATGAGAATGTTGGATTGGGGAAGAGGAGCAGATATAAATATATCAAGAATAAACAGTTCTCTTCTTATTTTTAATGCTGAGGTCTATGATTTTTAACCTGTGCTTCCTTTGTTTGTGTGCATGCCCATATAGCACTATTTTTTGCATGTAATTGCAAAGACAGAGATACTGATTTTCTCCCTTTAAAAGAAAGGATGATTTTTTTTCTTGCATTTAGCCAAAAAGAGAAGGGAAATTATTGTAAATGTATTCTATTCTGCTCTAACATTTTTTAATTAAGCTACCTTTCCTTTTTTGGTTACAGTATTTAGATTAATCAAGACCGAAAGAGAGGCAGCAAAGATTCTATGGGTTCTTTATTCTAGCATAGAAAACTAAGCCTCCTAATATAGGGGACTATGTAACATGTTCTTTTATGAAAAAGCCTTTGATAATTACTTCCAATAGTTAAACGTTTCTTTCAAACTTGTACTCTATTAATTTGAATGTCATATTTCTACCTTTAATAATAATTTTGGTTACTCATTTGCAAGTGTACCTCCTCAGATTCAGATAATTCTTCATCCTTACTTGACTTATTACTGTCTGGTTCTTCTGCTAAAGATAGACCGTGTTTAATGACAATATTAAGTCAAATACCACCCGGCAGGAATTTCTTGCCTCCTTTACGAGGGCAGAGAAGTAATGTTTCACCAGATTTGTCTAGACATCAAGACCTCATTTTTAGGATAATTCCCAGAGTTACCTCAAAAGTCACTCTGGTAAAAAAAAAAAAAAAAAAAAAGGTAAAAAGTAAAAAATTTGAGGGTCTTTATTATTTATTTGATGGTAGGCGGTATTCAAAGTGGAACCAAAAGGAAGCAGCTAACCTGAAAACAAACAATCTAAAGTCTGTAATTGTATTTCAAGAAAAAAAAAATTAGAGCTATAAACAGACAGATTTTTATAGAATTACTCAAAAGCTAAGCTCTTCCAATTTATAAAAAGCCTTGTATTTCCGAAGCAGATTGTCTTAAGATGAATGAATCTTGACACGATCCTGGGTATTTACTATGACATCTGTTAGGTGGTAAATTGCTTTGCATGCCACATGCATAATGAAGGAGAGAACAGTTTTGAGTTCCTAGGGGTTCCTCATGTGGAGATGTGCAAATAGAGGTAGCAAAACCCAGACCACCTGGAAGACGTGCCATGCTGGAGATTGCTTATAACTTGCTGGTGGTGTTAGCTGTCTCTTAAAAGATGTGCACTCAGATGAGGTCTCCAGGGAAATGCATTTATAAACTGCTCAATATTCCAGGTGATGGCAAGCGATACCTTTCGTGAGACTTCTGCTGTTACCTTGAAGAATCGGTGTCAAAACTTAGACCCTGCACCTGAGAAATGTTACCTCCTTAGTACACTAAAGTATCTTTATTTTGCACAATGAGACAAATATGCATCTGCTTATAAGAATAAATTAGTCAACAAAGCAGCTCATTTGAAGATTGAAAACTGGCTTTGCATTTTCTAAATAAGCAAATACTGCGTTTCAGAATTATTTTAATTAGATAGCAATTGAAAGATTTCATAGCAGGAAAGAACCAAAACTATCCACTAGTTAACAAGCTACTTAAAATCTTTAAACTCACTAAATGTATTTCATAACATGCATTCCATATAATAAGTGTGCAAATATGTGGATTTTATATACATGTGCACATTTCATTCATAAATTAATACCTATAGTAACTGTGATGGTAAGTTCATGTGAAAACTTGAACTGGAGTTGAACAGAACAGGTCCAGTTGTTTTGTTAAGCAAGCACTGACGTGATTGTTATTGTGAGGGCATTTCATGGACTTAAATCATCCATCGGTTGATGGCATCTAGAGCTGATTACATCTACAATCAACTACGGAGGTTGCATTCCGCAATGAGAGACTTCTCATCCAATCAGTTGCAGGCTTTAAAAGGAGAAGTGATGATTTCAGCAGTCAGAAAAGAGAATTTCCATCTCTACTTCAGCCAACTTCTCCTGGGCAAGTCATCACAAACCTCACAGTACCCAGCTTGCAATCTGCCCTAAGGAATCATGGATTTGTACATTGCCCCCAGTCACATGAGACAATTTTTATAAAATTCTCATAATATTTACATAGATCTTCTATATACATTCTGTTTCCCTAGAGAACCCTGACTCATGAAATAACTCACTTTACTGGTTCAAGGCTATTAAAATACTCTAATATTGTGATTTTCACGGAGCTGGGTAAAGAAGAGGTGTATTGGAAGTCTTGATCCTTAGAATGCATGTTTCTCCCTGCTTTGAGCTGCCTTCAAGGGAAATTTTGTGGTCAGTCACTCTGGCATTCATGTTCCCAGAGTTTTAATTCTGCTAACTCAGCGGTCATAAGAGAGCACAAATTCGAGCATTTCGGTATATTCTGGTAATCTGAAAAGTGTGAAACAGCTAAACGTTTCTAAACTGATATTTTCAGCATCAATTTTCTGTTAAAATAACCTACCATGGGCAACTTATTTAAGTCCACAATTTTCTTTGTTCTCTTCACTTAGCAATGTTTGGTTTGCCGGCATGAGTGATAGATTCTCTGCAAATGTCGGTGCACAGGTCATGATTTACACCATCTGAAACTTTAATGTGGATGAGCTTACGCAGTTTCAGGTAGAGGAGGGGAGTGCCATCACTTGTTCTCAAAGTTGATATTTGCTCCGTACAGACACAGTACAGAACTTGCATTTCTCAAAGAGGATGGAGTACAAAGCTTTGAAGACTGGGCTACTTTGAAAATCCTTTAAGAGCCACAACTTAAGACACAGATACTGCTTCCTTCAGGTTTGTACTTTTTTAATCAAGTAAGGCTTGGAATCCTGTCATGTAGAATTTAAGGAAAAGCCTCAAAATCTAGAGGTCATAATTTATTGATTTCTCTAAAGCCAAAAAAAGAAGAGTTAAAGTGAACTTTTACAAGACAAAACAAAATATTTTACTTTCAAGACATTGCTGTTTTAAATCATTTGTTTCCCTACACAAATTGTACATACTAATTAGGGAGCATCTCAAATATACTGAAATGTATCTCTAGAAGATAATTGCCAAGTCCTACCAGTCAAACACAACCACAATAAAGATTTTGATATATTTTACCATTTCCTTAATATATTGATGAGTTTCTTCCCAAAACTCTACACATAACAATATTCATTTAATTTTGTGTCTTTTTCTTCACTTGTCACATAATCGTGACCTTATTGTTACTTTTTATGCTTAAATAATTTTAAATTCTGCATAATAATCCATCACATAGGTATTTCATTGTCATTGAATATTTAGGTAGAATAAATGTTCTTGCTTTTATAAATCCTGCTGCTGTCAATATTTTTAATAATTAAAGTTTATTTTATATTTTACATTTTCTCTATAATTTATAGGTGGATCAAAAATAATTATATCTATAGGTATGATAAACATCACTGTATTGCTTTCTAAGATCAGCAACAACGTACAAAAATGTCCATTTCACTTTCACTCTTACCATTCATAAAGGTTTCTCGTGTCTTTTTGTGGTGTTTTAATTTTATATATTAAATATGGTATATCATTTTAATTTGCCTTTGTTTAATTTCTAATGAAGTTGATTATTATTTCAGATATTTGTTTGAGGTTCTAATTTCTCTTTGGTGCAATTTTTTCATCCTTTGGACATTTTCTTCAGCCATGTTTAGTTTAATAATATTGTTTCTGACATCAATATGTTTGATTTGATCATTGTTATAACCAACGTTAACCTTTGCTTTTAACATTTTCTCATACGCTTTTCTTCTACAAGTTTTGACTCTTTTAATTTGGTTACTTTATACAAAACATATTCATGTCTTAAGCAAATTTATCAGCTTCCTCTACCTTTTGTAGGTTTTGAAAGCCCTTTCCTTTTGAGAATGCAGTTAAGCATTTATTTCGAAAGGGTTGTTTTTGTTGCTAATGTGTAGTGATAGTGCTGGTGGGTATTTGAATCTCTTGATTATTCGATATTTAATATTTAATACTCTGATTCATTTGAAGTTATTTTAGTGTGATTATAAAAATTGACTTTTGTCCAAATACTAATCAGTTGTCACAAGTCCATCATGCAATTTAATTTTAAATGCATGCATGCAGTTTCTTTGGCATATATTGACTGTTAACGAAATTTTAGAGTAAAGAGGTTACCACATGGAACGTAAAATTCTGCCCCAGTTGGGGTGTTCCTGGAGCTAGGAGCCTTAATTACACCAGGTGTCCCAGTGCTCTGTGACAATGGAAGCCACCACTCATGGAGCCAAGCAAACTTTGTTCTCTGTGACCTGTGGCAATCACTCACTATTTCGACTTTACAGAAATTAAGAATTTAACACAAGAACCACTCAGTTTATGAATAGCCTTTAAAATATCTCATATGCTACTAGTGAGAGGGTCAGCTTTTGGCAAAACATTTTGACAATGTCTATCAAACTTAAAAATGCATTTATTTTTGACCCAGAAATTCATCCAATGGAATATATCATGCAGAAATATATGTATAAGTGTGTACTGATACACTGACGGGGCTGTTCACTGGAGCATTGTGGCAATGGCAAATAATCTAAATAGAAATAACCTAAACAGCAATCAGAGGAAAACTGTTTACCCAAACTATTGTGTTTCAAAACCATACAACACTTGGCTGCTACTAGAAAAACAGGGGGTGGAACTATACATGCGGACAAGGAAAGATTTCCAAGTGGTATTGTTAAATTGAAAACAAACTGCCTAAGAATAGATTTAGTAATAATCCCTTTTACATATTGTGATGCATATGTGTATGTGTGTGTCTGTGTCTCTATAGATATAGATTATGGAAATGGATATGCATGTAGATACAGATGTATATGGGGATATAGAAATGTGGATAAGAACATGCATATAGATATGGAGGTAAACATAGAGGTACATAGAGTGATAAGATAGAGGTTCTCCTCATTTCTATAATTATGAAGATTAGGGTGCCCCAATATTCAGACCCTGGACGTCTTTGCATCAGTTCTTTCTAGTCACAATCTTACCCTTAGTGATCTCATCCTGATTCTTGGCTTTAAATTCACCTGTATGCTGAAAATGACCAAATTTATGCATCAAGCTTGTCCCTCTATGATGAACCATGTTCAGTCATTTATTCGAGAAATATTAGGTTAAAGTAATGGAGATTCCACAATGAAAAAGGTCAGTATTCAGGCCTTTATATTTGATATCTCCACTTAATATACATCAAAATTAAAACGTCCAATGCTGAATTCCTGATTTTTCTCACCCCATCTCTCTTCCTCCAGATTTCCCCATTTCACTGAGTAGAAATGCATTTTTCCAGTTGCCAAGGCAAATATTCTGTTTTTTATCCTTTACTTCTCTTTCCCTCACACCCCACATTTGATGTAACCAGTTTTGTTTTGTTTTGTTTTTTACCTTAACTTGAGGGAAAATCACCATGTGAGGACTTAGTGGGGGCCAGAGACTATCCATTGAGCTGTTATCATCAGTTTTCCTTATGCTCCTTGCGTTGTGCTGTTTTCCTCCAAACACCCTCACAGCCCAAGGTACACTACCAAGTATTGAACTATAGATTCTCCTTTGGCATTTCTCTCCCAAGATTAAGTAAGTGCACTTAGAGGGAAGTTCTGGAGTAAAAGTCTTGCCTTATTAGCTAATCCAATGGATTGATTCACATTCAACAGGAGGGAAAGAACACATTAAAGGAAGAACCCATGCAATGCTTGGGATCAATCCCTATTGAGCTCTAAACTCACACTCTATAGGGCCAATATTGCAATATGACATGAATATGATATTTGTTTTCATTATGCATTCTAAAATATTAGTGATGCACATTTAATATGATTACTAATCACAGAGGAAAAGACACATAAATGGCTTTAAAGATATTCAATTTTCATGCACATCAAACCTCTTAGTAAATAAAGCTATTTTACTATTAACTCCAGTTCTATAATTGTGTAAGTCATGCAAATTTGAAGATATTTTTTGAGGAATAGAAGTAACAGATGAACCTTAGGTGGTGTGTGAATGTTTTGCTATTTGTAGTAATGGGTCCTATTTCTTTATTTTCATAAAGAAAAATTATTTAGGGGGCAAGGATCTCTCTCCTTTTTAATCTAATTCCCTTAAGGTCTGATATGCATCGGTTTTCTAAATCTGACCCCTCTGGAAATAGCAGTAACTTTCCAGGCCAGAAGCAATGCATACAATTAAGCATGAAGAAATCAAAAGAAAAATCTGATTGAAATAACAACAGAACCCTCAGGTGGCTGATTAAGTTTTCCATACCCCAAAAGGACAGAACTGAAAAATTTTCAAAGTACTTTTCTCTTTCTCTCTCCCTTTCACTCTTTCTCTCCCTGACCTCGCCACACCAAACACACATGCATATAAGCATCTTTATATATAAAATGCATGACATATGACCAACTTCTTGAGAAGTTTCATTATTTTCACACAAAGACCTACTGAGCAGAAAAAAAATCACTAATAATCAAAATCCCGTCAATACAATTGAAATATTGTGCAATTTAAACCATAGAGAACAACATAGTTCCAAGCAACTTATTTTATAAGAAGCTGAAGTAGGAAGTCACAAGCTGGAAGGATGGAAGAAGCAGTTCCAGAATTCACTGAAATGAAGTTTCAAAAAAACACCAAGTGGCTAGCTGAGGAATCCAGCAGCTGCACACCTATTAGCCATTTTCATGTAAATTATGAATCCAAAAATCAAGCCAAAAATAGTGACAAACACATAAGCTAGAGTTATAGTCACTAATCAAAGCCTTGCCTTCACCTGTGCTCAGTGGGAACTGAGCTTTATTCTTTTATTGGTCTTTACTTCCAAGCTAAGGGAACATGATTAACCAAGAAGAAGTGCAATTAACCAAGAAAAGCCATCAAACAATAAGTTATTCAGGAAAATACCATGCCAATGTGTTTCATCTTGGCTCCGCTTCCTCTACAAGAAACAATTTTCTAGCATTTTATTAAGAAGAAGAATATGCAATACTCTGCTCTCCTTCCCTCCACATCCCTGCCTCTTTTCATATATCCCTGGGCCTTTGTCCAATTTCTTTGCAGATTCCTTCCCTTCCGATAAGCAATTAAGTATGGATGAAACCCAGATATCCATCTTGGGCCCTATTTTTCCTTACTCGACTCTTTGCTATGGCCAATATTACCACTCCAATCATTTCTCTGTTCATCTCTAAAAGTCAATTCCAAATCTATGTGTCCTTCCTTACTAGCTGCTTTCACAAGTCCACAAAATATGTCCCAGGCATCTCAAACCTATGCTGAAAATTTAACTTCTTTCTCGAAAGTGCTGATGCTCTCCTGCCTTCCATAATTCAGTTAAGGTGCCTATTCTCTTGTAGATTCTTCAGGGCCACAATTACAGATTTGTCTTCTACTTATCCTGCACCTCTCATTATATTAGTCACCAAATACTGATGATCTTGCTCTAAAATGCCACTTAGTCATCAACTCCCTGCTGTAATGGAGGCTTCTTTACCTCTCAGCTAGAATACAAAGATCCTTACAATTGTCCAAATCTTATCCCATCACACTGGGATTTGAGGCTGCAGAACAATCCATGTGATGAGCAAAGGATTGTGCACGGTGGGTAAACTTATAGGTAAAGACAAGTCAAAGTCTTTGAGGGAAAGGTAATACCTAAAGTCCTGAAAATTGGAATATACATAATCCAAAGGCAAGAGGCAGGATTAAGAATTTAAATTTCAGTTGAACAGGTATGAAGTGAACAAGACAGTCCTAAACAATTGCTCTGATCAATGTTGGGACACCTGTGACCTCCTTTTGCTAGTCAGTCAATGAACCTGTGTGGACAGCTAGCTGATTTAAAGAACGTACTCTCACCATGTTCATTTTCTCTCCTTGTGTCCCTTCTTCACATTCTGACAGCATCATCTTCTCAAAACTCATCTGTGATCATGCTATTTTTGGGGAATTTAATCACATCCCCCACCAAAGACATGCTCAAGTCTTAATCCTTGTTTCTGTGGGTGTAAGTGAAATGGTAAACAGGACCTTTGAAGATGTTATTTCAGTTAAGGTGTTTTTTAGATGACATCAAATTGAATCAGGGTGGGTCTTAACCCATATGACTGAAGTCCTGATAAGCAAAAGAAATTCAGACTCAGCCTGACAGTAAAAGCTAAAAGGCAGTGGAAATCAGAGGAACAGACACAAGGGAGAGAGATCTCTGTGTGATGGAGGATTGCTGGGAAACTACAGCATCCAGGAGAAAGCAAGCCCTGCTAATACCTTGATGTTGGATGTCTAGCATACAAATCTATGAGACAATGAATTTCTGTTGTTTAAGCCAACCCATTGTGTGCTATTTGTCATAACAGACTTGGCAAACTTGGCAAACTAAGCAGCACTCCCCTACTCAAAAATACTCAATGGGTGCCCTTAGACATGTACTCTAAGTCCTTCAAAATTCAGTCTCTATCAATCTTTCCACTCATCTCCTATCATTGAGAATGACTACCTGATTATGAAATACTTGGGGAAATATGGAGACAAACAGAAGGATGTTTTCATGTGATCAGGATAGGCAAGGTTTTTCATGCTTTCTGGATATACCATCAAAATATCAGAAAGATGCTTCATGAAATGTGATGTATGGGTATTAAAACCCTGTCATCCAGATGTATATGCACTTGTAGCCCCCCCAAATCCTCTCATTCCCCCATTAATCAATTCCCCTCTATCCCATAGACAACCACTTTTCTGATACCTAACCATTATAATTTCGTCTGTTCTTGAATTTCATATAAATGGAACTACTCAGTATGGACACTTTTGTGTCTGGCTTATTATAACCAACATATTTCCAAGCTTTATCAATGTGTTGCTGGATGTGTCAGAAGTTTACTCTTTTTTGTTTCTAGTTCATTATATGACTATACCGCTATTTGTTTATCCATCATCCCGTCACTGGACTTTTGGACTGTTTCCAGTTTGGAGGCATCAGAAATAAAATCGTTATAAAGATTTTTAAAAACCCAACTGTGTCATTTCAATTACTCATTTTTACCTTAAACAAGATTGAGAAATGCCCTATAGACAATCCTATTTCCAAACACTTCAAAAACTAGGTTTGTTTCCTACTCATCAGTATAACATTTGTGCAAAATGAAATGTGTCAGAAGCAAAAGCTAGTCTTTAGTCATCCTTTATTGGATTTAAATAGTATCCTTCACCCAAGAGCTCAAACTTACTTATCTCCATAATTTTAAAAATACTAAATAACATTTTTAACATGTACAAATAGATAAATAAATAAAATAGCATGCATTTTATCTGTTTTCTTGTCATAGTTCCCTGGAGATGTCTCAAATTTCCTTTATTAAGACCCTCCAGGCCTTTCTGGAATATATAATAAGGGTATATTTACATCACACTCCCACTGAACAAATCAGTACACCATAAGTAAATTATTCTACAAACTTTCTCAGAGTCTGGCTCCTTGGCTAAAAACCATGTGTATCACAGTTTTTACAAAAACACATAGCACTTCCTTAATAGAATAGGGTGACTCCATCTGTGTGGTTCTATTCAACTATTGTACAGCAGGAGAACACATTTATGAATCATTTGTCCAACAGACCTTATTGGAGCTTTAACACCTGCTGCATGAAACATATCTTCAGGCATATGATGATAATATTTCAAAACTCATGAGAAACCAAATCAAAGCAGCTCTTTTTAAGTTGCATGTAGCAAAAAAAATAAAGTTATTTAAAACATATTCCTGAGTCAGACTTGAAAAAAGCAAATCCTGTTTTCAAAAAATGATAGTGGAGAGACCATAAGAAGACAAAAAGAGGCAAGTAGAATTAATATACAGGCCTCAGAGGAACCACAGTGGTCAGGCTACCTCAGAATAACCATCCTTTTCAGCTTCCCTCTTCCTTTTGACATCTGCCTTCCCATTAATTTTTTTTTTTTTTTTTTAGCATGGACAGGCACTGGGAATTGAACCCGGGTCTCTGACATGGCAGGCGAGATCTCTGCCACTGAGCCATGCTTACACTTTTAAGGGAAGCTTGCCTCCTTTGCTTTTTGCCTTTGAACTCCCTTCAGTTTACTATTTATTTCTAAAAATAATGCAAAGTGTGCTTTATTTTAAAGAGTAGCACTGATACCCAAAAATTGTCAAAATTATAATTTTGCACTATTTTTGTTACTAATAGATGGCTGGTGTAGGTGATCCAAGTTGTATCTATCCACACAACTGCCTCATGACCTCAGTTGTTTTGCTTCCTTCACATCTCCTGCTTTTCTCACTATAGCATTACCCACTCAACGCTGAAATAGCTAATCATTTCACAGACAGCTGTCTGACTGATTTGTAGATAGGGTACTAAACAACTGGGTTGCCTGCTATTTCCCCCTGCATTTTCCCCTGCATTGATCAAATAACCCTGAATCACTGTGCAGCAGCCTTCTTTCTCACCTATTGACTTCGTGCTCATTTTCTTCTCTACAGACTCTTTCATTTCCTCTTTATCTGACTCAGACTCCTTTCCACTTTATCATAGGTAGCAAGTCAATTTCCAGTTACTGGGTTATCAAGACAGATTATCAAGGTGGACATCTGTCTCCCCCCACAAAAAAAAGAAGCGACATTAGATGTATGAGAACACCTCTCTCCCTCCCTCTCCCTCTCTCTCTCTCTCTCTCTCTCTCTCTCTCTCCCTCTCTCTCCCTCTCTCTCTCTCTCTCTCTCTCTCCCTCTTTCACACACCACAAATACACACACACACTACTTCCCAGGCAAATATGTCAGATATCACTCTGGGTACCTGCTAGCTATTCCATTTTGAATACAGTTTCCTCCAAGTCAAAGGGTACAAAAATAGCAACAGGGAAAAGTAAACATTTTAAGCCTCTTGTGCAGAATATTCTGTTTGGGAGAAGGAAGATTAGCTCTCTCTTATCATTTGGAATTTAAGGTAGTTTGATAGAGCTAAGAGTCCAGGAAAGAGTTTACTGCTAATGTTTGAAATGGAGACAGAATGCCATGGTACTCCAATTTTGAAATCTGTAAATGTTTCTATGCAACACATCACTATGTCTCTACAGTGATAACAGTTAAATGATAAGTGAAAGGAGGGGTTATATTGCTATTTCCTGTATTTGGAATTAGCATTAATATTTTCATAAAATATTGAGAAAGGCATTTCACTCTAGAAGAATGGGATTCTCAAGTTGGAGATAGAAACAGTTCCTTGGGAAAGTAAAATCTCAAGAAAATGGAGATACCCTTTTGCAGTGATTCTTATCCAAGAGTGATTTTGCCCACAGGGGACATTTGGCAATGTCTCGAGACATTTTTCATTGCCATGACTTGGGGGATACTCCTGGCATCTCGTGGGTAGAAGCCAGGGATGCTGCTAAACATCCTACAATGCACAGCCCTGCTTTCTGCAGCACAGCATTATGCTGACCCAAAGGTCAATAAGGCCAAGGTTGAGGAACTTATTGGAACCACTGTATTGGAAAAGAACCCAAGGCCCAACAAATTGCCTGTACTTTGAGCCAGGGTAAAATGAGGCAGGGTGTTCAGGAAAATAAAAGCCAAAAAACCATATATTCAGTAAGTTGGGTTCAGAACAACCACTTTTGTCCAGTCTTCACCTAACAGAGCAAGATGTCATGGCACACTGAGGATGTCTGCTGTGGTTTCTCATAGTTTTCAATGGGGATGAAGTTTGGAGGAATTACAATAGACAGCCTTGATTTTTAGTGGCAGAGTCCTAGCACCCAGTTCTTACCACCCAAGAGCCATTAAGAGCTGTTCTCTGAAATTATCATCTTACTGAGATTAGGATGGTTCAATCATTTTTTTTTTATTTTTATATTATATATGGTGGGTCTCACATTTCATTCTTTTTCTATGTGCCTATCCCTTTATTGAAGCACCACTTGTTGAATTGTTTTCAATTTTGACAACAAAGGGTAAGAAGAGATATTACTGAGGTTCACTGCATGAGTAAGGAAAACAGGGGTGAACATAGAGTTATTTGTCAAATACTTGAAAGTGAGTATAGTTTAGGGGAAGAAATAGCCTACACATCTTTATGCATCTAGCAAATTTCTGAAATTTGTGAATTTGTTTTTCTTAAGAGGAAGTTTCAATTTTAAAAATAAATAATTTCCACTTATTTTATACAAATGTATGGAAGAGAAATTCATATCAGGATCCTAAAGGAAACCAAGCCATTTGGGAGTTGGGTTGAGCAGAGTTGTGCTGGCTTTGGCTGTTTTAGCCAAAAAGGAGTTTATTAAAAGGATGCCAGGCAGTTCACAGAAATGTTGAAAAGGATGAAGAACCAAGCTCGAGACTCTTCTGGAAATAGTGCAAAATCAAGCTTCAAAACTTGAATTGGATAAGGATATTATCTACTTCAGTTTGCTGGAGCTGCTACAACAAATACCACAGCCTGGTTGGCTTAAACAACAAGGATTTACTGTCTCACTTTTGGAGGCTAAACATCTAAAACCAATGTGTGAGCAGGGCATGCTTTATATGAAGCCCATAGTGTTGCACTGGTGGCTTTAGCACTCTAAAACTCAATCTGCACCACAGTCACATGGCCCCCATCTCCTCTTGTCCCTTCCTCATGTGTCCACGTTTCCTCTGCTTATAAGGCTTCTATCACATTGGACCAAGACGGATTCACTTTAGCCTTACCTTAACTAATAGGATTTTGCAAAGATTCTATTTATGAATAAGTTCACATCCACAGGACTGGGGTTAGGACCCAAACGTGTCTCTATAGGGTAATGATTCAATCCGTAATGCTCTCCCAACACTAACTGCTCTACTGCCCCTTTTACATGCAGCGACCATGACATCGGTCAGGATGAGCTAGGTTAGACTGTGGCTTAAGGCAGCAAAACCTGTTTCTCTCTCACACTAGTCACTTATCACATGGAGCAGGCTGTTCTGTTCTGCATCGTCCCCACACCAGGACATAGGCTGATAGAAGCCAATATCTGCAGTTTTACTGTTCACTGCAGCAGAGGAAAAGGACTCTGGAAGGTCTCGCACCAGCTATTAAACTCTCCAAGTCAGAAGTGACACCATCACTACCACTCACAAATCATTGGCCAGGTACCTCAGTCAGGGCTCCCCACAGAAACAGAAACAACATGATATATACACATATATAAAGATTTATTTCAAGGAACCAGCTCATGCAGTCTGGGTGGCTGGCAAGCCCAAAGTTTAGCAGGCTAGAAATTCAGACAAGGGTTGATGCTGCAGTGTAGAAGCAGAATTTCTTCTCCAGGAATCATGAGCTTTTGGTTTTAAGACCTTCAACTGGTTGGATGAGGCCCACCCACATTATGGAGGGTAATCTCTTTTACTTAAATGCAATTTATGACAGAGGCTAATAACAAAATACCTTCAGAGCAACATCCAGGCTAGTGCTTGAGCAAATAACTGGAGACCATAGACTACCCAAGTTTACACATAAAATTAACCATCAGACAAGGACTAGTTACACATCTCCACCTAACTACAGGGAGTCCAAGAAGCCTAATCTCACACTGTGTCCCAAAGGGAAAGCACAAAAATCACAACAGCTACCTTTACCACCATCCTATTGCCAATCTGTCCCTGTCGCCAAAGAAAGAAACAGAGCTCTCAATCCCTTCTCTCTTATGATAAAAACTCTTGAGTTAAAGTCTGCTTGATAGAACTCAGATAAAATATTTCTACTGTAGCATTTTCATCTCCAATAAGAAGCTCTAAGACTTGCCCCTTCACAACTCCTCAGATGAAAGCATTCCTAAACAGAAATTCCATAAACACTTAGATGCTTGATATTTAAAAAAGTAATAAATTCCCATTTGGGAATATAACTTTTGAAACACCTATGTTCTCACTACATATGTCCCTTCCAGCTACTGTTTAAGTCTTATCTTGATAGGTCAGATCAATAAGCCCTAGCCAACTTCCCTGGATTCCCAATCAAAGGTGCACTGCACAGGAATGATATGAGAAAATAAATTGCATTAGGAGAAAGCATTAGCTTTAAGAACCCCAGGAAGAATACAAGAAAAGAGTGTCTAAAGTGACTGGGTCAAATTAATACTGGCTTTTCTAAGAGCAGGAGGGAGGGAGAGAGAGAGAGAGAGAGAGGGAGGGAGGGAGGGAGGGAGGGAGGGAAGGGTAGAGAGAGAGAGGGAGGGAGGAAGGGAGGAAGGGGGAGAGAGAGAGAGAGAGAGAGAGAGAAAGCTCAGAGCAAAGATGAGAAAATTGTAAAAGACCAGTTTATATTTGTAGAAATGATCTCTGCAACAGCAGAGGCAATGTGAGATCTCACATTGTGGTGCTGGTCAGGGATATTGAAAGCTGCCCAGGGGCTGCACTAAATTGTACTCTTGACTTGCCCAGAAGGAGCCATTCCAGTCATCAATCTAGATGATTTTATCCTTCTCCCTGACTAGAGGTTCTTTTTATTCCTTTTCTTTCCTTGCCTTTCTCTACTCTGCCTTCTCAATGGAAAAGAGAATGCAAAAATTAGGAAATGAGAAAGTGCAATTTAAAAAGTCTATCAGACTAACTCAATAAGCAAATTGCGTATGGTCAAATATGGCACGTTGCCTAGCAGTGAATGGATTTTTTCTTTGAAGTTTTCCATTGAAAGGAGTAATTGCAGAGCCTCCCAACAGTAATGGGAAAGTTCTATTTTATTATATGAAACTTTCATAAGTACACATATTATAAGTACCAGACATATTACTGCAGTTATCCCTCTTATTCAAATATGGTATTAATAGACCGTTTTAAATTGTGGGCTTCTTTCCACTGATATAACTTTTGTTTTATGTACTCCAATATGTGCATTAGAAAAACCTTGCACACCTGGAATTTTTTAAATTCCCCTGGTTGAAGGGAATTTTGAAAATAATCAGCTGTTTTAAAATAAAATCTTTGCACTTATAAAAGAGGTAATTTAGATTAGAAAAAGTTATTGATTTCCTACCAAGTGGGCACATTTTCCAAGCATATGTATATGTCTATTTTTATCTTATGTGGATTTGCAATAGTTTATTATGGTATATGCAGCAGAAACTGGAAGCACTAGCAGAACCCCCTTCAGTCCCCTCAATTGCTGGGAGAATTGGTGACTGACAGCTCTCTGCTGGGGTGTTCTCAGAGAACTGTCTTTAGACAAAGAGAGCTGGCTGCCAAAATCACATCTCTTCCTCTGGGCAAGACTCTACCAGACTGTTCGATGCAAGGGTATAAAGACCCAGTCACTTTACTTCAATTCAAGACATTTCTGAAGGCCACCTGGCTCCAAAGCTCCCTGCAAAGTCCGCTGAGACCTTTATTGCATCTCATTCTAAATCGCCACTCAGCCTTATCCTAGTTCCTGCTTTCCCGTCTTAAGGTGTTAATCTCAAGGATGCCCCTCCTCCTGAATGTCTCCAAAATATTTATCCTGGAGAACCTAACCTGAGGCAATATGCATATTTTTAAATATCATTACAAACTTTTTATTGGGCAAGCTACTTAACTGTTCTATGGTTCAGTTTTCTCATCTATAAAATGAAGAAAATAAAAGTGCCTAACTCAAAGAATTATAACTATCTCAAACAATTTTTCTTATTTCTAAGATATTTTGTTAATGATAAAAGCAAGCTGGAGAACACTGTGTGCTGAATGTGTAAGTATCTGTATTTACAAGAGAGATTATAGGATGCACATTTAAGTTTATATCTCAAAGAATTACTCCCATGTAAAGATTTCAGAGCAATGCCCAGCAAGTAGTAATAGCACTCAATAAAATATTAGCCACTATTGTCATTTTTAATGGCTGCTTAAATACCCTTCAGATGAATGATCCACACTATACAACTAGTCAATATATTTAGATGTTTGCATAACTTCTTATGTTAATATCTATTCAGTTATGAACTTTGAGCACAATTGTTTTTCATAATTTAGAATCATTTCCTAGAATAGATTTGCAAAAGTAAAATTATGGCTCAGATGACATACATATTTAATAATAAAGTTTATTTTATAATTACAAAATCAGTAAATGCTCACATCGACATTTTAAAGCATGATAAAGTAGTAAGTAGTAAAAAAAAAAAAAAAAACCTAGCCAAAATTGTCTAATTTTCCTGATATGAAAATTCTAAGGATTTGGTTGAAGTAAATTTCAATATATTGACAGCATATGATCTTCAAACTATTTTAATGATAAAAGTAAGCTGGTAAACACTGTGTGTTGAATATTTGAGTGTCTGTACTTAAAAAAAGAGGTTATACTCTGCACATTTAAGCTTATATAGACATAGGACATCTCTGAAAGTATTCAAAGGAAGGAGATAACCATGATTGCCCCCAGGGAAAGGATTGAAAGCCTAAGAGAGATGCTTCTCTCACTATAGATTTTATTAAATTATTCTTTGAATGTTATAATGTGCTTGCATTACCAGTTTTTTTTTTAATCCAAGCAAAATTTAAAAGCATGTTACAAAGCTAGGTTCAGGGAAGAAACCTAACAAATAAAAGAGAAAATAACAAATTTTCTTGGTATCACAATGCAACCAGAAACAAATGAGAATGCCTACTTCCCTGATTCTTGCCAGCATTCACTATTCACAAAGTTTTAATATTTACTAATTTTATAGGGAAAACAATATTTCATTAAAATTTTCATTTATATTTAATTGATTAATTAATTAATAGTGGAGTTGAACTCCACTTAGAACGTATTTACAAATATGTGTTAAGGAATTTGATCTAATTATTTTGAGACAAGACTTCTGGCTATAGTGATGTGAAGTGGTCAATGAATCCCCTCCCCAAAAAACAATTATAAAACCGGAAAATGTTTTCAAAGCAGCTCTTTCAAGTCTCTAAAAAGTGGGCAAACAACAATTGAGAGATGCCTACTCAGGAAGAATTTCCGAAACTCCAGCTAAGAAAAATGAGAGACATTCCTAGAAGTCCTCCCATTCCCCCACTAGACACTCAAAAGTAAATCTGAGATCACAGAAGAAAGATTCAGCAAACTTGAAGATAAATCAATAGAAATTATCCTGATATTCTGAATATCAGAGACGAAAGGGATTGAAGAAAAGTTCACAGTGCCTCAGAGAATTGTCAGACAACATCGAGCACACGAGCATGACACAGTAGATGTTCAGGAAGGGGGAGAGGGAGAGAAGGGGTCAATGTTTGGTTTCCTGGTTTAAAACAAATACCATGCTATGGGTTGGCTTAATCGATGGAAATTCATTGGCTCATGGTCTTGAGGATAGGAGAGGTGCAAAATTGAGGCCTCAGCAAGGCGATGCTTTCTTCTGAAAGACTGCAGCACTCTGGGGCTGGTTGCCAGCCATCCTTGGTGATCCTATAGTAATGTGCATGGAGGCCACTCCTGGCTTCTGTCTCCCTGTTTAACTTTCACTCTGTCTATAAAGAACTCCAGCAATCTGGATTAAAGCTCAACCTGATTCAGATGGGCCACATTTTAACTAAAGTAACATCTCGAAGAGATCTTATTTACAATGGATCCACATCCACCAGAATGTGTACAAAACAAAGAACATGTCCAATCTGGGTTATAAAATTCAATCCACGACAGGGCAGAAAAAACAGTCAAAGAAATAGTGGCCTAAAACATTCCAAATTTGATCAAATACATTAACATACTGAATCAAGAAGCTCAAAAACTCCAAGTAGAATAAACACAAGAAGATCCTTGCCTAGATATATCATAGTTTAATTGCTGAAAGTAAAAAATTACCCTGTATGTGTTTACAATAATTACATTAAATAAGAATAGATGAAACACTTCCACAAAAAGGCAGAAATTATTTGATTCAATAAAAATACTTTACACTTAGTTTTGAAGGATAAAAATCAAAGGACAGGGCGGGCCACGGTGGCTCAGAAGCTAAGAGAGCTTACCTGCCATGCCCAAGGACCCGGGTTCAATTCCCGGTGCCTGCCCATGTTAAAAAAAAAAAAAAATCAAGGACAGAAAAAGATAAGCCATGCAAATAGAAACCATAAGAAAGCTGGAGAAGTTATACTAATGCAAACAAACAAAATAGACATTAAGGCAAAGGGAAATTTTTCATAATGATAATGTCTCAATGTCTTAGGAGGAAATAAGAGTTTAAAATGTATACATACAAAATTACATGAAGTAATATCTGATAGAATCGAATGGAAAAATAAACAATTCAACTATTATAATGAAAGATTTCAATATCACACTCTCAATAATTACATAACAAATTAAAAATCAGTAAGTCTATAGAAGACAAACAATTAGGACAACAATTTGAATATCCTAATTGAAATTATACAACACTCCACCTAATAACAATAAAGGATACAGTCTTTTCAATCACGTTCCAAGTATATTCTAGGACAGACTATATGCTAAAGCATAAAACATTTCTCAGTAGATTTAATGTAATTCTTATCTGTTCATATCTTTGGTCCCTTTATCTAATGTGATTATAGTGGGTGTTTTTTTATCAATTTGAATGCATTCTTTTTGTAATCATTATATTCTATTTCTGTTTTCTCAGGTTTCTTGCATTTATTTTTCCAATATTCTTCTGCTGTTAATTTTTCTGATTTTTATTTCTGTGTTTCCCAGAACTACTTAGCTTTTCCTTCACGCATTCGTCTATCAATTTACCTGCTTAGAAAATCTCTTCCAACTAGAGATTTGATATTAACTTCTATTTTTTCAAGCTTTTCTCTTACATGACTTTTTTTTATTATTTAAATCTTTAATACATGTAGAATATGTGAATGTTTGAAGTGAAAAATCTATTTTACCCCATAGTTAACTAATTTCCCCAATGGAATAGTTCTTTATTTATCTACTGTTTTGTGAGATCTCCTTTATTGGATACTATATTCCTACCAAATTCTAAATTCTGAGAGGCTCTTATAAAGCATCGATAATACTCAATTAATTTATAAATTTAATGCAATTCCACTCATAATCCCCTTAGATACTTTTTAACTTGACAAAATGATAGAGTTACACTGGAGGGATACATTTTAAACTTTGAAAGTAAAAGTGTAGTTATGGGAGATATACTCTCACATAATTAATACTTTTGTATAGCTCCTACTTAAAAATACTACATCTCCAAAACAAAAGACAGAACACATTAAAACATCAGAGGAGACATAGAATTTGGAACAATGAATTAAAGATGCTCATACAGCTCTCCTAAATAAATTCAATATTTGGCTAATAAGATAAAGGATTTCAAGAAGACATTAGAAGAGCACAAAGGAGAATTTGAAAAGATAAATAGAAAGACAGCAGATTTCACAGAGATGAAAGATTCAGTAGACCAAATTTAAAATATACTACAGGCATACAACTGCAGATTTGAAGAGGCAGAGGAAAGCTTAAGTGAATTAGAGTACAGATGATTAAATTTGAGTGCCCAAAAAAACAAATGGCAAGAAAGAAGGGAAAAATGGAATTGGATCTCAGGGAAATGATGGAAAACATGCAGCATACAACTATAAGTATCATTGGTGTCCCAGAAAGAGCAGGGAAGAGTAAAGAGCTCAGAAGACTAGTTGAAGAGATAATGGTGGAAAACTTCCCAACCCATATAAGAGACATAAATTAGCAATTCAAAAAAGCCTAATGAACCCCAAATAGAATAAATCCAAGTAGGCCTACAGTAAACACATACTAATCAGACTATCAAATGTTCAACAGAAGCAGAAAGTCCTGAAGACAGCAAGAGAAAAATGATTCACCACATACAAGGGAAACCACATAAGATTGACTTTGAATGACTCAACAGGCACCATGGAGGTGAGAAGGCAGTGAAATAATATATTTAAGATCCTGAAAGAGAAAAACTTCCAGCCAAGAATTCTTTATTCAGCTAAGTTGTCCTTCAAAACTAAGGGAGAGATTAAAATTTTCACAGACAAGCAAAAGCTGAGGGGATATATCAATAAGAGAACTACCCTACAAGATATACTAATTTCTGTCAACTGAAATAAAAAGACAGGAGAGGGAGGTCTGGAAGAGGGTACAGAATTGAAGAGTAAAAGTAAGGGTAATTTAAAGGGGACAAAAAAGTGAAAACAGGAAATGAATATATAGATAAGATGGTAGATTCAAGAGCTGCCTTTAAAATAATATCTTTGAGTGTTAATGGATTAAACTCTGCAATTAAAAGATACAGATTAACAGAATGGATTTAAAAATATTATCCATATATATGATGCTTACAAGAGCTTTATCTCAGACCTAAGGACATAAAAAGAGTGAAAGTGAAAAGATGGAAAAAGATGTTTCATGCAAGCTGTAATCAAAAGAAAGCAGGAGTAGCAAAATGGATATCAGACAATATAAGCTTGTAAAGATGTCATAAGAGACAAGGAAGAACACTGCATATTAATAAAAGAGACAACTCACCAAGAACAAATAACAATCATAAATGTTTATCATGGCGTTCCAAAGTCTATGAGGCAAAAATTGGTAAAACCGAAGGGAATAATAGATGTTTCAACAATAATAGTGGCAGACTTCAATATACCACTCTCCTTTATAAGTAGGACAAAAAGACAGAGGATCAACAAGGAAATAGATAACTTAAACAATATGATAACTGAATTAGATCTAACAGACATCTATAGATTGTTATAAGTCAAAACACCAGAATATATGTGCTTCTCTAGTGCTCATGGAATGTTCTCCAAGATAGATCAAATGCTGATGCACAAAACAGGTCTTTATAAATTAAAAAGATTAAAATTATTCAAAGCACTTTCTCTGATCCCAGCGGAATGAAGCTGGAATCAATAACCATCAGAGAACCAGAACTGCTTCAAATATATGGAAATTAAACAATACACTCTTTTTTTTTTTTTTTTTTTTTAAAGGAAAGACAGAGAGAAGGAAGGAAGGATAGAAGGAAGGAAGGAAGGAAGAAAGGGAAACATCTTTAAACATTTTCTTGTTTTATTGTATTTTGTTTTTCCGTTTTTTGTTACATGGGCTGGGGCCGGGAATCGAACCGAGGTCCTCCGGCATAGCAGGCAAGCACTTTGCCCGCTGAGCCACCGCGGCCCGCCCCTAAACAATACACTCTTAAACAAGCAGTGGGTCAAAGAAGAAATCACTAGAGAAGTTGGTAACTATGTGGAGATGAATGAAAATAAGGATATAATATATCAGAGCTTATGAGATGCAGCATAGGCAGTGCTGAGAGGAAAATTTATTGCCCTAAATGATCTTTAAATGAAAAGTGATGTCATTTCTACCCAAATTGATCTACAGATTCAACACAATACCAATCAAATTCCTTTGAAGACTTGGAAAAGTTAGTCAGCAAATTTATTTGGAAGGGAAAGAAACCTCGAATAGCTAAAACTATCCTAATAAAGAAGAGCAAGGTGGGAGGACTAAAGCTTCCTGATTTTAAAGCTAATTATAAGGCCACAGTGGTCAAAACAGCATGGTATTGGCACACAATAGAGACCAATAGAATCGAGTTGGGAGTGTAGAGATAGACCACCAAATCTATGGTCAATTGATCTTTGACAAGGCCCCTACATCCACTGAATTGGGACAGAATTGCCTTTTCAATAAATGGGTCTGGGAGAACTGGATTTCAATAGCCAAAAGAATGAAAGAGGACCCCATCTTACATGCTACACAATAACTAACTCAAAATGCATGAAAGACCTAAATTTAAGAGCCAATTCAAAAAAAAACTTGTAGAAAAAAATAAAGGAAAACATCTTCAAGATCTAGTGATAGAAGGTGCCTTCTTAAACGTTACACCCAAAGCACAAGCAATGAAACAAACAAAAAAAATAGAGAAATGGGAATTCCTCAAAATCAAATGCTTCTATGCCTCAAAGGACTTTGTCAAAAAGGTGAAGAGGCAAACAACTCAATGGGAGAAAACATTTGGAAACCACGTGTCAGATAAAGGTTTGACACCCTGTATATATAAAGAAATCATACAACTGAGCAACAAAAGAACAAGCAACACAATTATAAAATGGGCAAAAGATATGAATAGACATTTTTCCTAAGAGCAAATACAAATGGCTAAAAAGCAGATGAAGAGATGCTTTTCTTCATTACCTATAAGGGAAATAGAAGTCAAGACTACAATGAGATATCACCTCACACCTATAAGAACGACTGCTATCAAACAAACAAACGTTGGAAAGGATGTGGAGAGATTGGAACACTTCTCACTGATGGTGGGAATGTATAATGGTACATCTGCGGTGGAGGTCAGTTTGGTATTTCCTCAGAAAACTAAATTTCAAGTTGCCCTACAACCCAACAATATGACTTTTCAGTATATACCCAGAAGAGCTGAAAGCAGTGACAGGAACAGATATGTGCATTTCAGTATTCATAACAACATTACACACAATTGCCAGAAGATGCTAATAATCCAAGTACCCATCAGTAGACAAGTGGATAAACAAAATGTGGTATATACATAAGATGGAATACTATACAGCAGTAAGATGAAATGAGGTCCTGAAGCACATGACTACATGGATGAACTTTGAAGACATAATGCTGAGTGAAATAGCCAGAAACAAAAGGATAGATGTTGCATGATTTTGCTATTATGACCTCGGTAAAGGTAAATTCGGAAGTTTATAATATAGAATATAGGGGACCTAGAGATACACAGAAGCTAGAGATGGGTAGAACGGTTAGCTAATGTGGTTGAATTTAAATGTAAGAATGGACAGAAGTGAAGGCAGTTCGTTTGTGGGTCTGTAAGTAATATTGTCATACTGAAGAAGAATATGGTTCAAAGGAGTTGTGTAGAGCCAGGTATCCCACAAATAAGATAAGCTATTGCATGAACTCTTTCAAAGGTATGAATCTTGTACAAAGAGTCAATAATAGAGGGGCAAAATGGAGAAACCTCTGTTGCATGCTATGGGCTATGTTTAAATAGAAGACATCAACAATACCACAGCAATGATAGGGGTAAATAATTGGAGAGTGGGGGTAAAGACAAGAGTTAAGGGGAGGTTCAATTTTCCTGTTTGTTAAAAGTGTATTTATTACTTTTCTCTTAGGAGCAATGAAAATTGTCTAAAATGAGAGAGTTGACAATTATACAACTAAGCAAGGATACTGTAAGACATAGGTTGTTTATACTGGCCATTATCCTTGATGCCTAATGAATGGAGGTGGCCAATGGATACGTTGACTGAGAGGCAGAAAGGCAAACTGTATTGTATTCATATGATAGAATATTGGGCGGCTACAGAAAGGAACAAAGTCATGAAGTATGCAATGAAGTGAATGAACTTTGGGGACATTATGTTGCGCAAAATAAGCCAGAAACAAAAGAACAAATTTTGTATGGTCACTTTTAGAAAATATTTATAAGAACATTGCAGCTTGGATTGTAAACTCATATAATGGTCACATTTAGTCTGTAGTTGTGTTAATTCTAGGCTTTAAGAAGCTGTACTATATGTGTATAATCTGGCATTTCCCAGTACTTCAGGTATCAATGTGACACCTAAGACTCAGATTTGGAGTTCTGAGGCTCTGAAAGTCAGCACTGCTGCATACAACAATGTTAAAGAATCCTAAAAAAAGAGATGAGACTTCAATTAGAGATAAAAATGAAGCAGATCTGGTTGGGACTAAGGTAAATCAGAATACAAGGTAAGAACTCATAGAGCTTCACTTACTATATAAAACCAAAGAAAGAAAGGTTTATTTTGTCCAAAACCTGAATTTTCTGTAACACACATGCTAACTCAACCTGCTGGGATAACTCATGTAAGCAACCCAAACATGTGGAACCTGGAATGGGAATGAGAACTTGTAATTCTGTACAGCTTAATGTAATATCCAGGTACATACCAGAGCATGTTGGGCAGATGAATTAAAGTATTGGCAAAGTCCCCTGAGGGACTGGGAAAAAATATGGAACTATTAAATGTCCCCATGTGAGAAACCACTGATACTCTCTCAAACATTAAGAACTCCCAAGTTAGTAGGCCAAGCCCTTGATCTTGAAACTTGCTCTTCTGAAACTTATTTCTGTAGCAGAGAAGCTAAGCCTACCTATAATTATGCCTAAGAGTTACTTCCAGAAAACCTCTTTTGTTGCTCACATGTGGCCTTTCTCTCTCTCTAAGCCCAACTCAACAAGGAAAATCATTACCCTCCCCCCTACATGAGCATGACATCCAGGGGTGAAAGCCTCCCTGGCAGTGTGGGAGATAACTCCAAGTAAGAGCCTGGCCCTGACAATGAGATCAAGAATACCTGCCTGACCAAAGTGAGGGAAAGAAGTGCAACCAAATGAGGTATTAGTAGCTTACAGAGTTCAAATAGAGTCAAAAGGCTATTCTGGAGGCTATTCTTATGTAATCTTCAGCTATTGCTAATTACCACAGTTTGCCAAAACCCCTGCCAACATCATTCCCACTAACCCCAAAAAACACCTAGGGCTCTATCTGAGATTTCACAAAAGTTTCACACACTAGGTTCACTTTCCAGAAACCTGCAACATCCAAGTGATTCCTAGGCCAGAGAAGTCCTGAAACCCAGAAGGGCCAGCCTCTCCAAGAACATCAACTATTTCCATCCCCCTATCCCACGTTATTGACACCCTTTTCCAATAATGAAAAATTTAGAACAGGCAGAGCTCAAATATCCCTAAAAATTGAGAGAAGAGTCAAAGGAGGAGAAGTTTTAACAGAGAACATAGGATTTAACAAATGAGTATGACTGTTGAATCATTATACTAATATTTCTTTTAGCCTCCAGTGTCTTAGAGTAGCTAGAAGGAAAAACCTGAAATTGTAGAGTTGTAACCCATACCAAATTTTGAAATCTGTTCTATAACTACTTGTTAAAATGTACTTGGAAATTTATTGCTTTTTTGTGTATATATATTTCACAATAAAAAATGTTTTAAAAAGGCAAAACAAATATCATAATTCAGTTGAATATGCCTCTTTCTCCCTCCCTTCCCCCTTCCACTGGATGACACAGAGCATTCACAGGGTATGTTTGACAAACGATCTTTTTTTTTTTTTTTTTTTTTTTTATTAATTAAAAAAAGAATTAACAAAGCAATTAGAAATCATTCCAATCTACATGTACAATCAGTAATTCTTAATAACATCACATAGTTGCATATTCATCATTTCTTAGTACATTTGCATCGATTTAGAAAAAGAAATAAAAAGACAACAGAATAAGAATTAAAACAATAATAGAAAGAAAAAAACAAAAAAAACAAAAACAAAAAACCTATACCTCACATGCAGCTTCATTCAGTGTTTTAACATAATTGCATTACAATTGGGTAGTATTGTGCTGTCCATTTCTGAGTTTTTATATCCAGTCCCGTTGTACAGTCTGTATCCCTTCATCTCCAATTATCCCTTCTCTCTTTTTTTTTTTTTTAATTAACGGCAAAAAAGAAATTAACCCAACATTTAGAGATCATACCATTCTACACATGCAATCATTAATTCTTAACATCATCACATAGATGCATGATCATCATTTCTTAGTACATTTGCATTGGTTTAGAAGAACTAGCAACATAACCGAAAAAGATATAGAATGTTAATATAGAGAAAAAAATAAAAGTAATAATAGTAAAATCAAAACAAAACAACACAAAACAAAACAAAAACCTATAGCTCAGATGCAGCTTCATTCAGTGTTTTAACATGATTACTTTACAATTAGGTATTATTGTGCTGTCCATTTTTGAGTTTTTGTATCTAGTCCTGTTGCACAGTCTGTATCCCTTCAGCTTCAATTACCCATTGTCTTACCCTGTTTCTAACTCCTGCTGAACTATGTTACCAATGACCTATTTCAAGTTTATTCTCGAATGTCCGTTCACATCAGTGGGACCATACAGTATTTGTCCTTTAGTTTTTGGCTGGATTCACTCAGCATAATATTCTCTAGGTCCATCCATGTTATTACATGGTTCATAAGTTTATCTTGTCTTAAAGCTGCATAGTATTCCATCGTATGTATATACCACAGTTTGGACAAACGATCTTTTAACAACTATAAACACAGCAGATAAAAAAGGAGGATGGGGAATAAAACATAATATAGATGAAATTTAAGCACAAAATAGTATATTTTATACTGTTATATTTATGACAATAACTGGCAAAAATCACAGCCCATCAGATAGTAAAAATACTAGCATTGGGAAATCTTGGAGATCAAAGAGAGAATTACAAAAAATCTTTAATGGTTACATTAGCCATTCTTCAGACATGAAACAAACAATTTTCAAATTTAACCGCAAACAATGCACCAATTATTTACAAATTTGAAGCCTGATTATAAACTTTTATAAGAAATATCTAAAATGGAACTAATAATGTGTACTTGTTTCTAAAAATCTAAATTCATAGTAAGCGAGAGAAATAAAGAGAGCAAATACTATAAGTTGCATGAAGATCACTCACTGGACATGATATTTAGTTCAATGCAATCAAACTGTGGATATCACTCAACAGGCTTAGAATCTGAGACTATAAATCTAGGTTCAGGATGAAAATGTTTTTCTAAACTGACTAAGGAATAAGTACACACTTCCTGGTATGCCACATCGGACCTTGTGAGGCATTACAAAAGAAACCACTCGTGAAAAGCTTTTTGAATCACCTAGTGATTTCTTAGACTTTCAGATGCACACTTTAATTAAAACATAAAATGAACACTGGAATTGCTTTAACCCAGAAGGACTCATGTTACAGGTGAGGAGGAACTTCCCAGAAAGTAATGGCATGAGGAAGCCAGCTGGCTGCCAATTCCTCTGCCAACTTTATCACTGTAAGCAAGGTTCACACAATCAACTATTTTTTATGGATACTTTTCAAAATACAACTTCAGTTTTGACTGTAAACTTTGGGAATCAATAAATATTTCCTAAACATGTCTTTGGAATTCTCCTTTGGATAAAATGGCTTGTTAACATAGTGACAACTGAATCTGCTTAGGGCTGTGGCTGCTTCGCTAGGAAAAAGATGACTCACAGTCATTGGATTAGGTTCTCCTCTCCCACTACCCATCCTCTATTCTTGCCGCGGTCCTGCCCAATACCTTTTTCAGTTTTCCATTCCCTTGTTTGTGCCCTAGGTACACAAGGACAATACTCCAGACTTTCTCATTATTGAACAACATGTTCTCTACCTTTCAAATAAATATAAGAAGGCAGTTAAAAATAAGAAATAATGAGAAATTGTTAGTAGGAATAGACTCAGGGAGACCAGCATTAGGTACACCAACTTGAGTCTTTCTAAAATATGTAGATTCTATATCACTGAATACCAGGAAAAAGAATACCTTTTTTGACATCGGTTAATAATTAGCTCAACTGAAAATGTTTTCACATCTTCTTTTCTTTAATGCATACTGAAATCTACCCAAACAAAATGTATCTTAAACAGACCTAAACTAAGACTGTGTTTAAGGAACCATATAAAGCAGAATGGTGCTTAATACACTATATAGCATGCAAATTATTATTAACTAGGAGAAATTAGTTCAACACTTGAAATCGCAAGCCCAGATATGCTGATTTTTCCATAACCTTCAGTTATTTCAAAATTCTGACTTGGTTGGTTCTATTGTAGGCCTCAATCGAAGACAAAGAATTAGGCAAGTGGTAAATCTATAAAAAGTACAAATTAGTCTTCTGGTCGGTTTAGCTACAGAACTGGTATAACATTGCCCTTACAGCATTAAAACCATAGGCAATAGTGTCTATTAGAACACTCCAATATGTGAGAAAGATCTCTCCATGTGGAGATCTAATGCACAAATTATTTATTGTAACCTCTAACTCAGGAGTCTCAGGCTTTCCCCCTGCATATATGAAACTCTGGCAGACTAACTTGTGAGCTTGAAATTGAGTTAAAAGTCTAGACCCTTCAGTTTTTGTCATTTGTACAGTTACAAAATAGAGTTACAAATTATAAGGGAATCCTTATAATTCCCCCATATATTGATACTTTTAACTGTATCACAATTACTTTAGACTTTTAAAGTACTTTTAAAAATTTATATTTAGCCTCTGAGTCTCAAAAGCCTGAATGCATTATAAAAAATTCTCATATCAGATTCTTTTTTTAGTTCTTCTCTAGTTTTGTAGTTACTAGTACTAAGCCACAAAGATTAAACAATGTGGAGGTATTGTAAATTCTGATGTGAAATTAAATTAATCAAGTTCAAATATCAACTTTGTGATTTATAAGCTGTGTGCTCTCAGGAAAATATTTATAAAAATCTCAATTCCTTCACATGCAAAACAGGGCTAATAATCACCTTATAACGTAATTTTGAAGACTAATTAAAATCATGCTGGTAAAGTTCAAAGCACAGTGTCTAGGCCACAGGAACCATACATAATTCATTCAACAAATATGTGTGGAGAATTTTCTTTGCCAGGCAGTATCCTAGCAATGCAAGAGTGAACAAAACAGACATTATCACCCCTGACCTCATGAATATTACATTCTGCTGGGGGGGGTGGGGAACCGGAGAGAGACAGACAATAGACAATATAAATCAGTTGTTAAATTAAATAGCAACAAGCTCTATGGAGAAAAATAAAAGGATGATGAGAATAAGTAGTGGGGTCAGGGTGGGATTGCAATTTCAGGTAAGGTGGTCAGGGTAGACCTCATCAAAATGGTGGCTTTTATGAAAAGACTGGAAGTAAGTGAGCAAGAGAGACCTGTGGTTATAAAGAAGAGAGTGGTCTAGGGAAAAAGGTCAGCCTGAACCGTGCCTCGAATATTCAAGGTTCAAGAAGGTCAGTGATGTCTGGAGCCAAGCAACTAAGAAGAATAATATAAATTGAGTCTATGACAGAAATAGGTGGCAGAGAGGCCAGATCATGCTGGCCTTATAAGAAATGGAGCTTTGATTTTTACTGTCAGTGAAGTGGGAAGCTATAGAAGGGTTTTAGTAGAAGAGTGACTTGACATGATGTGTCTTAATAAGATTCAAGCCACTAAAGGGAGCAAGAGTAGAAACAGGGAGCCCACTTACGAGATTATCTCAATAATCCAGGCAAGAAATGATGGTAAAATAATACAGTGGTAACAGTAGAAAGGACAGGATTCCAGATACATAGAAGATAGATTCAAGAGATTTTGCAGTTGAATGAGAGTTTAGGTATTAGAGATAAAAAATAATATTAATGAGATCAACATTTGAAAACTAGAAAGAGTTGGGAAAGACAGCAGGCGGTACAGGTTTGGGGCAATGGGGATATTATGGGGAGTTCAGTTTTGAATGCATAAAGTTATACATACCTGTTGAGTAGACAGGTATATATGAATGTGTGAATTTGGAGTTAAGGACTGTCATGGTCAGGTTCATGTGTCAACTTGGCCAGCTGGTGGTGCCTGGTCATCTGGTCAGACAAACGCTGGCTTGTTGCTATGAGGACAATTCATGGACTTAAATCACGATTACATTGACTGCATCCATGGTTGATTGCATTTGTAATCAGCTAAGGGGAGCGTCTTCTGCAATGAGCAATACTTAATGTAATCACTGGAAGGCTTTTAAAGAGGATTCAAAAGAGACGGTCTCTCTTCCTGCTTCAGCCAGTGAGCCTCTCTTGTGGAGTTCATCCAGCCCCTTCATCAGAGTCATCAGCTTCACTGCATGCCCTATGGATTTTGGACTCTTCCATCCCCACAGTTGCCCAGCCTGCCTCTCCAGAGACTTCATTGTGAACTTTATTGGAGTTGCCAGCTTGAGGTCTACCCTACAGACCTTGGACTCTACATTCCCATCGTTACATGAGACACTTTTATAAATTTTATATCTACAGATATCTCCTGCAGATTCTGTTTCTCTAGAGAACCCCAGTTAATACAGCTTGGTACGAGGAGTAGTTCTTTAAAAACAGAATCTTAAAAATGGTTTTTACTATTGATTTTTCTAAATATTTTAGTATTTAACTTTTATCGGCTGTCATAGAATCACTCAACAACATTTCAACTAGCTGGTACATTTTGTGGTAAAAATGAATCAGGTCAACCTCTTACTAGCATTCAGACTTACCATAAAAAGTATCAGGAATTCAAATGATGTGAAAACAATACATTTAAACTGATCTGAAATAGGCCCAGGTTGTTTTAACCTAACTTCACAGGGTGGCTGAAATTTGAAAAAGCTATCATTCACCAGAGATTAGTCCCCAGCTTTGAAATTTCAGCATATTTCCCTAATAAATCAGCCCCATATTATGTAAGCAGATGGGATATCTCCTATTAAAACTACACAGATAGCTAATCTTTATTTTCTTACTGTTTTCTCAGGACTACTTTAAGATAGCGAACTTGCTTAATTTATCTCTAAATTCTGGGAAGCTACATAATACTTCATTTAATAACTTCAGTTTTAGATGAATAATAACCATCGGTTGTGAAAAACTAACTTGTTGAAATTCCCATTGCAATATGTTTTATTCACATTTTATATTCCTTGTCTGTTCACATTCTGACCCAAATTTTTACATCTATTATGGTATTCTAAATTTCAAGAACAAAAGAATTCTATACATAAAAATGATTTATAAAAGCCAAGATCTGGATATGAACTAAATAGAAATAATCATAATTACTAAAACAGAATTGGAAGGAAATCAAATTTTGATGTTGAATTGCAAGTGCACAGACAGCGCAACTGGGGTGGCTGAAACTGAGACTACTTATAAAAGAACAACTCCTCGAGCACCTACCGTATGATCAATATGCTCCCTATATTCCTACATGGGATATTTCTCTAAGTCCTTAAAACAACAAGGCCAAACAAATATACCACATTAAATTCTTCTTATATGAACATCAAGTACATGTGAGTTGTGAATCATTTCTCCCAGAGAGAATTTCAGAAGGAGAGAAACTGGGGTGAAGAAGAGAAAAAGATTTTCCCAACCCTGGCAATAATGAATCCCTCTGGCTCTAAGGGCCCGCAAGGGACTTAAACAGAGGAGGTTGATCAGCCTGAGTCATGAAGTCCTAGAGGCACTGACCATTTGTACAGAGTATCAAACCTAAAAAGAAATACAACCCCCCTTAGAATGCATATTAACCAGAAAAGGGGACACGAATTTAAAAATCATCTTATTGTTGAAGACAAAGAAGAACTTCACTGTTTTAACAAACAAGTGACTTATAAATATTGATAGTACAGAACACTCTGTTACTAAGTGAAATACAGGGTAATAGAACAGCTTTATTGCTTTACTGTGGTGAAAGTCAAAAGTATTCATTGGAGCTTTCATCGTTTCACTCATAGCACACCATCTTCAAATTTGTATCATCACACAAGGCCCAGAGAATGTCTAATGGATCTCCAACCATGGATACTTTGGGGAACCATATACTCTCAAGATGGAAGATGAATTGATTCAGTATCATAATTCAACAGGACACAGAAATAGAAATTCTTTTAAGATGAAGTGTCAAGTAAGGAAATTTAATCTAAAAGCAAAACTTTTTTCATGTATAATAATATAAAGGAAGCAGAAATGAGGAGAATCCACAGTTTCTATTACATATTAAAACAATCAATAAAATGGAAAGGTCAGGCAATATTTTGAAGGAGTGGAGTGAGTTAAAAAAAAAAAAAAAAGTGCTAGAAGTAGCAGCTTAAAAGCAAGACTCTTGGATCTGTAAAATAACCCAAAGAGGATGGGACCCAGCTGCTCTGTGTCTTCACTTAGGATCAAATGAGGAAACATGGGCTTTGTTGTGTTTAAAAATAGGCACCGTAATCGGAGCCATGCCAAATACTTTGTCATGTAAAACTCTATGTTTAACACATGTCTTTTCCCTTTGTTGCTTACACACATACTGCTATAAAATATATTTAATGTTGAAAATATCCACTTATGTAATATTAACCACACAAGTTAGGAATTCACAAAAGAAATTCAAAATGTAAAATTCTCATCTCCTAGTAACTAAACCACATCCTTTCAACTATTATTCATATTGTGAAATATGATAAACTTTTTAATATCAAGTAAGTAAAGGAGGCAAGTGTCAATTTCGCAGGACAAATTTAGACATTTGCATTTCTCCTTTTACATGTTGAAATATGTCAAAATATACCACATAATTCTTCACCCTCAGTTTTTTAATATGAACGAAAAATAAATTAGAAGCATTCAATAATCTGCCAAGTTTTCGTGTTGGTTTTAGTTCCTCATTGTCTGCATTTTGTATTTTGATGCTGCATCCAACAAAAACAAGATAACAGATATCAAAGTTAGGGATCACTTTTGAGAAGAATGATATCATAGTCAAAAAAAAAGGTGTCCTATCTCTCTCTAAACCTTTATCTGAAGAAAGTGAAGTGTAATTGCTTTGTTGACTCAGGTGCTGCAATGCTTACTGGTAATATATATAATATTTGCACATCTCCTTGTACAAATTTGGAATCACCACCTTCCAGTTCCAGATTTCACTGATTGAGAAGATTTTCTCCCTTTAATAGAAAACAGATTGGGACTTCCACGTCCAAATATGAAAGGTTAACTTGTACTAGACTTGCGTTCACATGGTAATCAGCTACGTAGCCAACCGAAATATAAAAGGTGACTGTTCCTCTTATATCTCCAAGTGTTGCTTGGAGAACTAGGTGCCCACAGAAACAAGGCAATCCTGCTCAGCTGAGGAGGCAAAGTTCAGAAAATATAGGACTATTGAAGAAGCTGGAAGTTAGTGAACAAGGTATTAGAGAAAAGAGAGCTGGACAGAAGAGTGGTCCCAGAAGCTGTGTGGGGTCCTTGGCCAAGAATGGGACTGCATATAAGCACAGTATGTCTCTAAGAGGTCTAGAAGAAAGAGAGTCTTACAGAATGACAGGGAAATAACAATATTGGAGACAGCACAGTGTGGGTAGATGCTGAATTTCTAACTTAGGCAGAGTTGAGGGAATACATTAATACCCTGCACGCTCAGCTGAAATACTAGAAAATTCTTATGCAAAGATAAGAACCATGCTCTAACAATGCCTAACCTGAGTGCTGACAGGATTTGGAGCACCTCCCAGTATATCATCAAACCACAAGAACGAAGCTCAATATTCCTTAAATAAAGGCTGCGTGGCCATATTATTTACAAAATGTCTGCCATCATGTTCCACAAAAAAAATCGATAAATATGTGAAAAAGCAAAAAGATATAACTCAAAGTAAAATAAAGGAATCCATTAACAGAAAAAGACTCCAGGGTGATCCAAATGTAATAATTAGCAAAGTTTTTAAAGTAACTGTTAAGAGATGTTCATGGTCATAGTGAGTAAAGAGATGGAAAACCTCAGAAAAGAAAGGAAATGATTGGGTAAAAATAAAGAACCAAATTGAAATCTGGAATTAAAAGGTACAATATTGGAAGTTAAAATTTCACTTGATGAGCTTGTCAGGAGTTTGGAGATGGCAGAAGAAAGAGACAGTAAACTTGAATGCATATTAATTGAAATCATCCCATCTGAATAATAGAGATTAAGAAATGAACAGTGCTTCAAGGACTGTGGAAAAATATCAAGCAAACATATTGTAACTAGAGTCCCAGAAGGAGAAGAGAGAGATAAGAAGGCATGAAATAAATACTGCAAGATGTAATGGTTGAAATTGCACAAATTTAGTGGAAAAAAGAAGTCAAACTACAAATCCAAGAAATTCATTAAACCCAGAACAAACACAAAGAAAATCATGCCTATACACATCATTGTAAAGTTGAGGAAAATCAAAAATAAAGAAGACAGGCAAAGAAAACTGACACATGGCACATAGAGGACCACAAATATGAATAAAGCTGACTTCTCAGAAAAAACTGAGGCCAGAAGACATGCTAACTATGTGAGTTATAAAAATATTGGCTTCTTTTTCCTTCTCTCAGTTTCCCTTTCAAAAAATAAGTGAATCTTTAAAACCAAAAATAATATAATTGTAAGGAGTTCTTTAAAAAATTGTAGAATGAAATGAGTATGATTGCAGAATCATCATACTGATATTTCTTTTAGTGTCCAGTATCTTAGAGCAGCTAACAGTAAAAACCTAAAACTGTGGGATTGTAACTCATACCAAAGTCTGAAATCTGTTCTATAACTAATTGTTGTGATGTGATTTGAAATTTACTGCTTTTTTGTATATATGTTATTTTTCACAAAATAAAAGAAAGAAGTTAGAATGGGCAAAGCCCACATACCACTAAAGATTGGGAGAAGGATAAAAGGAGAAGGTGGAGTTATAACAGAGAAGATAGGATTTAACAAATGAGTATTAGTGCTAAATCATTATATTGATATTTCTTTTAGCCTCCAAGGTCTTGGATCCATTAGAGGAAAAACAAAATTGTGGAGCAGTAACCCATAGCAAACTAAAATCTGTTCCATAACTATTTGTTACCACATACTTTGAAATTTATTGCTTTTTTGTATATATATTTCAAAATTTTAAAAGTTAAGAAAAAAATGTAGAATGAAATATTTGACAAATTAGCATAAGAAATGGAGGTGGTATATAGAATTGTATTCTTGTAAGGTTCTTACATTTGTGAGCTATAATGTGCAAAATGTTGAATGGTACAATATGAATTCCAAATAGACTCTAATAAAAGTAAGATGTATTTTGTATTCAGTACATCAACCACTAAAAACAATATCTGAGAAGGTAAGAAAAAACAATAGAAAAAATAAAAGGAAACACAAAAATAGTCAATTAAGTGAAAGTAAATCATCAAATGAAGGACAGAGAAACAAAAACAAACGATAAAAATAGAAATCACAATTCAAAATAATAAACTTTAACCCAACAACACCAATAATCACAGTAAAAATAAATAGACTAAACACTTAAATTAAAAGGTAGATATTTACAACTGGGTAAGAAAGCAAAATCCAAATATGTACTACCTGTAAGAGATACATATTAAGAATAGACACAGAGAGGTTAAAAGTTAAATGATAGAAAATACATCTCACACAAGAAGTGGGCATAAAAAGCAACTGCTAAATTAATGTGTTGCTATATTCGTATTAAACAATGTATAATTCAAGACAAGGAATGTTACAAGAAGTGAAGGCATTGCATGAAAAGAAAAAGGTAAATTCAATAGACTATATAACAAGCTTAAATATCTATGCACATAATAAGAAAACATCAAAATATATGAAGCAAAAACTGACAGAACTAAAAGGGAAGCAGATAAATCTAAAATCATAGCTGATAGAAGACGTCAACAAAATACAGCACAAATACAGAAAATGTGAAAGGCATTCTAGACCATTCTGATCTAATTGACATTAACAGAGGACTGCAGAAAATAAAGCCTAGTCAGGTGAAGTAAGAACATTCACCAAGATAAAGCATGTACCAGTCCAGAAAATAAATCTTAATAACTTTAAAAGATTAAAATCAAACAGAGTATGTTCTCTGACCACAAAAAAAATTACTAAAAGTTAATAAAATTAAACTATCTAGGAAGTTCTCAAATATTTAGAAATTAAAAAGCATTTTTTTTAAACCAAATGATGGGGAACAAAAGCACAAGGGAAATTTGAACTCAATAATAATGAGACCAAAACACATCAAAATGTTTGGGATGCTGCTTATTTTAGTTATCTAGCTGCTCTAGCAAATATCATGCAATGGGCTAGTTTAAACCATGGGAATGTTTTAGCTCAGTCTTTGAGGCTAAGAGAAAGTCCATATCAAGGTGTTATCTAGGTGATGCTGTCTTCCCCAAGACTGGTTTCTACCAGCAATCCTTGCTCCTTGGTCTTCTATCCCATGGCAATGCACATGGTAACTTCTTCTGGAACTCTTCCAAGTTCCAACGAATTTCAGATTTTTGTATCCCATGTTTTTTTTTTTGTTTGTTTGTTTTTTTTTTCCCTCTCTGTTTGAGCTTTACTGTGCTTATAAAGACTCCACTAATAAGATTAAGAGCCACCCTGGGTCATGCCTTAACTGAAATAACCTCTTCATAAAATCCTATTTATGATGGGTTCCCATCCACAGGAACGGATGAAGCATAAGAATATGTTTTCCTGGGATGAATATAGTTCCACACTACTAACACAGTTCTTGAAAGGAAATTTAAAGCTTTACGTGCCAATCTCAAAAAAGAAGAAAGATGCCAAATGAATTAACTTTCCACCTTAAGTGAATAGAAAAACGAGCAAATTATATCCAAAGGAAATAGAAAATGGGAACAACAAAGAGGAGAAATCAAGCACTAACCAACATAGAGAAAATCAGCAAATACAAAAGTTGGCTTTTTGAAATGTTAATAAAACAGATAATCCCCTATGGAAATTGAGCAAGAAAAAAAAGAAATAAAATTAGCAACAGCAAAGATAAAAGATGAGCTATTTCTATAGACTTTCAGACAGTTAAGGGACTATTATATAAACTTTATGCCAGTAAATTGGACAAGTTAAATAAAATAAATTCTTTGCAAATGAAAACTTATAAAACAGTATTGCTTTTTTAAAACTGACAAAAGAAAAGAACTAGAAAAGCTAACTAGTCCTATATCTATTAAAGAAAAATGTTGAAAGTTTAAAAGATAGGAAATATATTTACATACAATGCAATAAGAAAAAAAAATCTGGCACGGCAACTGAGGTTATTAAAGTAATTGAATGTGTATTATACAATAAACCTCACCAGAAAGAAAATCCTGACTTAGACAGTTTCGTTACTAAATTCTATCAAGCATCTAAAGAAGATAAAATACCAATTTTACACAAAATATTTCAGGCAATAGAAGAAGAGGGAACACTTCCCAATTTATTTTATGAGTAGTGTAGCCATCAAGCCAAAATGACACAAATATGAGAAGATTATAACTCTGATTTCGGCTCTGACATGAAGAAGCTTGGATGTCTTTACTCTCATAATTAAACAAAAAAAATATGAGCAAACAGAAAATCAATTACTTTTCTTGGATCTACCAAAGAAACAAGGTCACAGGACAAATTGCCACCAAGAAATTTGGAGAAACAGGAGAACCCAAAGAGTCACAGCCCAGGTCTGATTACCAGGAGCAAAAGCATCTGGAACCGTAAAGTGGTAGGGGCATTTAAATGGTAATTTTGATAAATTGTTGGAAGTTCAGTGTCTACCTAATTTGAGAGTGAGCAATTCTTGGGGGCACAGCCTTAGGAAAGATACCCACAGTTTCACTGCAGGAACCGTACCTGGTTCTCACAGTGAACAGCCAAAAAGATCTCTTCCTAGCTCCAGAAAGAGGGAAGGGAAAAGTAGCCATTGGAAAATATGGGAATTCATTATCAGCAGACATGCTCTGCAAGAAATGTTAAAATAAATTCTTCAACAAAAAGGAAAATGATATAGGTCAGAAAAATGGCTCTACATTAAGAATGAAAGAGTGTTGGAGAAGAAATAAATAACTGTAAAATAATTTTTTTCATTTTTCTTATTCTTAATTGATCAAAAAAACTTCATTTAAAGTTAAAAAGTAGAAATGTATTGCATAATTATAGCATATGGGTAAGTGAAATGAATGACAGCAATATCATAAGTGTTGGAATAGAGGAAATATAAATACTCAGCTATAAGATACATTTACTATACTGCAATACTACTTGAAAGGAGGCTTAGATTAATTTAAGATCTATGTTGCATGGTTTCATAGACTTTATACCCAAAGCACAAGTGACAAAAGAAAAAATAGATAAATGGGACCTCACCAACATTTAAAAGTTCTGTGCATAAAGGGACTTTATCATGAACGTGAAAAGACAACCAGCTCAATGAAAGAAAATATTTGGAAACCACATATCCAATAAGGGTTTAATATTCAGAATATATTAAGAAATCCCACAACTCAACAATATAAAAAGACCCAATTTTAAAAGTGGGCAGAAGGTTTGATTAGACATTTCTTCAAAGAGGAGGCAAAGGGCTAGACAGCAAATGACAAGATGCTCAACAAAATTAGTTATTAGAAAAACGCAAATCAAAACCACAATGAGGTACCATTTCACACCCACTAGAATGGCTACTGTGTTTTAAAAAGCAGAAAATTACAAGTGTTGAAGAAGATGTAGAGAAATACGGATACTCACTCATTGCTGGTGGGGATATAAAATGGTGCAGCTGCCTAGGAAGACAGATTGGCAGCTCCTCAGAAAGCTATGTATAGAATTATCATATGAGCCAGAAATCCCTACCCCAAAGAACTGAAAGCAGAGACTTGAACAGATATTTGCACACTAATGTTCATAGTGGCATTATTCACAATTGCCAAGAGATGGAAGCAACCCAAGTGTTCATCAACTGATGAACAGTTAAACAAAATGTGCTATATACATATGGTGGAATATTATTTAGCATTAAAAAGGAATGATGTCCTGAATCGTATGACAACATGAATAACCTCGAAGATGTCATGTTGAGTGAAATAAGCCAGACACAGAAGGACAAATATTCTATGATATCCCTGATATGAAAGAATTAAAATAAAACTCATAGAGTCAGAATCTAGAGTATAGGTTATTAGGGACTGGGTTGGGGGTACAGAATGGGGAATTAAGGCTTAACTTATACAGAATTTCCATTTGGGTTGTTTGTAAAGTTTTAAATAGGTGGTTGTGATGGTAGCACAACATTGTGAATGTAATTAACAGCACTGAATTATATATATATATATAAATGTGGTTAAAAGGGAAATTTTAGGTTGTATATATGTTACTACAATAAAAATTAAAAGAAAAGATGTAGGACTGTACAACACAGTGAACCTATTGTAAATGATGGACTATGGTTAATAATACAACTATAAAAATTTTCTTTCATGAATTACAGCAAATGTACCGCACTAGTGCAAGGGTTAATAATAGGATGATGCATGGAAAATAATAGTAATAATACACTCTGTGCTGGTTCTGAACCCCAGAAAAGCCAAGATTTTTAATCCTCATTCAGTATTGCTGGGTGGAAGCTTTTTTATTGTTTCCATGGAGATGTAACCCACCCAATTGTGGGGTGGTAACTTTTTATTAGATGTGTTCTAAGGAGATGTGTCTCCACCCATTCAAGGTGGGGTTGCTTACCAGAGCCCTTTAAGAGGGAACCATTTTTGGAAAAAGTTACAGCGCCCACGCAGCCAGAGACCTTTAGAAATGAAGAAGCCCCTGGGGGAGGGTCATGAAACAAGAAGCCAGGAGAGAAAGCTAGCAGATGTTGCCATGTGCCTTTCCAGCTGAGAGAGAAACCCTGAACTTCATTGGCCTCTCTTAAATCAAGGTAATCTCTTGTTGGTGCCTTAATTTGGACATTTTCATAGCTTGCCTTAATTTGAACATTTTCATGGCATTAGAACTGTAAACTTGCCACTTAATAAATTCCCCTTTTTAAAAACCATTTCATTTCTCATATATCACATTCTGGCAGCTTGCAACCTAGAACACACTCTAATGTAAACTATACCATAGTTAATAGTACAATTATAATATTCTTTCATCAACTGTAACAAAGGTACCACACTAATGCAAATTGTTAATAATAGTGGCGGTATATGGAAAATCTGAATTTTCTTCATGATTTTTCTCTAAGCCTATTTAACTTCTCTAATAAAAATATGTATTTAAAAATACATAAATTGCAACTAGGACAACAAAAAAATTTTTAGAAAGTGTAATTGATACACTAAAAGAGGAGATTAACATAAAATGCTCAATTAAAACCAGAAAAAGAGGGAAAAAAGAAAATTGCAGACAATATCCCTCATAAACACAAACACAAAAGCTAACTTTATATCAAATATATCTAACTATATGTAAAAAGGATAATATATCAAGACTAAATGGGGTTTACTCAAGAAGTAAGCAAAGCTGCTTTAACACTTGAAGATTAATCAGTGTAATTTACCACATTGCAAAATAAAAAAGAAAAATCAGTTAATTATTGCAATAGAGGGAGCAAAAAGCATTTGACAAATTTCAACAGCTACCCATAATGAAAACTCACTGTTTGTTAAGAATTGACAGAAGCTTCCTCTATTTGATAAGGAACATCTACAAATATATATACATATATGAATAACCTCATTCTAAATGGTGATATATTAAATGTTTTCCCCTGAAATTGTAAAAATTTGTCCAGGCTAGAAGTGTGAGGCAAGAGAAATAAATACAAAGCATAATTATTAGAAACAAAGAATTAAAATTCTCTGTATTCTTAAGATACACAAATGGATACTTAGTATATGGGAAAATGCTAAATTCAATAATCACCAGGGAAATTAAAATTAAAATCATAGTGTAATACTACTTCAGGCCAGCAAGAATGATTTGTATTAAAAGTACAGACAAAAGCAAGTATGGACGAAGATGGAGAGGTGGCAGGAAGGCTCATGCATTGCCACTGTGGGTATGAGGCGGAAATCCACTTTAGGGAATAATTTGGTATTTTCTTATGGTATTAAATAAACATAAAACTAAGGAATTCCACTCCTAGTTAGTTACCCAAGAGAAATGGAAGTACATTCACAAAAATCGGGGTGGGGGAGGTTTCAAACATATACAGGAAGCTTTAGAGCAGTTTTTTTCATAATTGGTCAAAAAGAGAAATGGCTCAAATGTCCATGAGAAACTGAGAAGCTGAATGGATAAACAAATTGTGTTATAGTCACATAATGAAATAATCCTCGCAATAAGAAGGAAAAAACTGCTGATACACATAACATGGTTAAATTATGTTGAGTAGAACAAGAAAGATACAAGACATGATATAGATGTAGATATTGATAGATGATAGAGCTAGAAAGAGATAGAAGCAGAGATACTAATAGAAACAGAGAGAGATAGATACAGATAGGCAAAATCAACTGTGCTGGTTTGAAAGGATGTATGTACCCTAGAATAGCCATATTTTAATCCTAATCCCATTTTGTAAAGGCTGCCATTTCTTCTAATCCCTATTCAGAACTGTATGTTTGAAACTGTAATTAGATTATCTCCCTAGAGATGTGACTTGATCAAAAGTAGTTGTTAAACTGGATTAGGTAGAGACATGTCTACACCCATTTGGGTGGGTCTTGATTACTTTATTGGAATCTTATAAAAGAGGAAGCATTTTGGAGAAAGTGAGAGATTCAGGAGGACAGAGAATGCTGCAGTACCACAAAGCAGAGAGTCCACCAACCAGTGACCTTTGGAGATGAAGAAGGAAAGCACCTCCTGGGGAGCGTCATGAAACAGGAAGCCAAGAGAGAAAGCTATAGATGACTCTGTGTTAGCATGTGCCCTTCCAGCTGAGAGAGAAGCCCTGATAATTTTCACCATGTACCTTCTCACTTGAGAGAGAAACCCTGAACTTCATCAGCCTTCTTGAATCAAGGTATCTTTCCCCAGATGCCTTTGACTGGACATTTCTACAACTTGTTTTGATTGGGTCATTTTCTCAGCCTTAGAACTGTAAACTAGCAACTTATTAAATTCCCCTTTTTAAAAGCCATTCTGTTTCTGGTATACTGCATTCCAGCAGCTAGCAAACTGGAACGGATTTTGGTTCCAGGAGGGGGGGTGCTGCTGCGGTTTGCAAATACCAAACATGTTGGAACGGCTTTCTAAATGAATAAGGGCAAGATTTTGAAGGATTTGTGAGGAGCTTGACAGAGAAGGCCTGAAATGCTTTGAAAAGACTGTTGGTAGAAATGTGGACTCTAAAGATACTTCTGATAAGGCCTTAGATAGAAATGAGGCACATGTAACTGCAAACTGGAAGGAAGGCAATCCTTGTTTTAAAATATCAGAGAATCTGGCAAAATTGACTAGTGGCTTTGACTGGAAGGCAGATTTAAAAGCCGTGAACTTTGATATTGCGCAGAAGAGATCTCCAAATTGAATGTGGAAGGTGCAGCCTGGTTTCTCCTCACAGCTTATACTGAAATGCAACAGGAAAGAGATAAGCTGAGAATTTAGCTCTTGGGTACAAAGAAAGCAGAAATTGATGTTCTGGAAAATTCTGGGCTTCCAGGAGGGGATACCCCAAAGAATGGTGCCCCATGTCAGGATTTGGCCAAATGTGGAACCAGTCAGCCATTTCAGAGAAAGCCAGAATTGGACATGGAGTTATCCAAGAAGAATTTGTGGAAACTCCTTATGTTTGATGGGCATGATCCAAGGCTACTTCACAGAAAGCCAATGAGAGTGCTCTGGAACTTGTATAAACAGAGCCATTGCCAGTCTGGTCTGGGGGTTCAGAGAAGGGACACACTGGAGGAAAAATAATTTCAGAGGCATAACCATGGAGGCCGGGGTCTGAAGTCAAGAAGCTTCGTGCCAGGAGAGCAGACCCACTGAAGCCCATGGAGAGGGTGAGTTTGCCCCAAAAGCAGAAGATAGGCCTTCCACCTTATTGCATCGGAAAAGTCATGCCGCCTCAGGCTTTGAAGAGGGTGAAACACATTCCTTGGGGTTTGGGGAGATCCTGGCTGTCACCACATGGAGGGTTTGAGCATGTACCCTGGAGATGGCAGAGAGCCTGGGTGCAGCCTCAATGCTTGGAGAGGTGTAGCCGAGAAAATGGTGGTCTCCCCAATGTCCCCCAAGTTTGAGTTCAGAGAGAGGCAGGCCTCTGTGTAGGCATTTGGAAAGGGTGGGAGTGCCACTTTCTAAAGCCCCGAAGATAAATGATTCTCAGACTTTATAATCTAATGGACTTTGCCCTGCGGGTTTTCAAAACTGTATGGGTCCAGTGACCCCTGTGTTCCTTCCTCCCTATGGAAAGGGGTATATGTATCCTATGAATGTGCCTCCTTTGTATGTTGGCAGCAAATAACTTGTTTTGAGTTTTTATAGGTCCAGAGCCAGAGGAAAACTTTGCTTTAGAACAGACCATGCCTACAACTAACTTTGATAGGAGTTTGTACTGTTTCTAACTTTGTATTTCATTTGTATTGCTACTGAAATGGTTTAAGGATTTCTGATACTGTGATGGAATGAATGTATTTTGTCTTTTTTAGGGCCCAGAGGGTGGAATGTGCTGGTTTGAAAGGATGTATGTACCCTAGAAAACCCATGCTTTAATCCTAATTTCATTTTGTAAAGGCAGCCGTTTCTCCTAATCCCTATTCAGTACTGTATGCTTGAAACTGTAATTAGATTATCTCCCTCGAGATGTGACTCAATCAAAAGTGGTTGTTAAACTGGATTAGGTAGAGACATGTCTACACCCATTTGGGTGGGTCTTGATTACTTTACTGGAATCTTATAAAAGAGGAAGCATTTTGGAGAAAGTGAAGGATTCAGAGAGAGCAGAGAATGCTGCAGCACCACAAAGCAGAGAGTCCACCAGCCAGTGACCTTTGGAGATGAAGAAGGAAAATGCCTCCTGGGAAGTTTCATAAAACAAGAAGCCAGGAGAGAAAGCTAGCAGATGACGCCATGTTTGCCATGTGCCCTTTCAGCTGGGAGAGAAGCCCTGATAATGTTCACCACGTGCCCTCTCACTGGACAGAGAAACCCTGAACTTGATCAGTATTCTGGAACCAAGGTATCTTTCCCTGGATGCCTTTGACTGGATATTTCTATAAGCTTGTTTTGATTGGGATATTTTCTCAGCCTTAGAACTGTAAACTAGCAACTTATTAAATTCCCCTTGTTAAAAGCCATTCTGTTTCTCGTATGTTGCATTCCAGCAACTAGCAAACTAGAACATCAACTTATGATAGAAATCACATCATGGGTTGCCTGAGGTGGGTGGCAGCACAGAGACCTTCACAAAGAGACAGGGGGGATTTCCTAGGATGATGGAAATGTTCTATATGTTGATTGGAGTGATGAGTTACACATATGTATGTATTTGTGAACTTGTATTTGAATGTACTTTTAAATCTATACATTTTATTTCATATAAATTATATCTAAATAAAATGGACTTTTTGAAAAAATGGTAATCATGTCAACTCTGGACACTTGTAAAAAGATTCATTGATTCAAGAGCACAAGAAAAGGGAGAGGTGGGAAGCAAATCTTCGATTAAAATATTTTAAAGTGCATATACATACAAACCAAGGAAATCAACATTACAAAAATAGAGATAAAAAACTGAAGATGAATTCATACATCGATGAGGCAAGAGGAAAGTCCTTTATTAGAGTAATAAATTGGTTATAGATTACAAACCATTAAATAACAAAATAAAGAAGAAAAACATTTTTCAACTCTACTCTCATTCTAAATCTATGTTGAATCAAGAGAAAATCAAGACACAACATTCCAATCAACTGGAGTAAATTTATAACTCAGGCTAATTTTCTACTTAAGTTGGCCTTCTATATAAGTTTGCTGTAAAACTAAAAATTATATCAGAAATTTATATTTTGAAAGTAAAAAGAATAGTGCACAAACTGTCAGAAACTGCATATCATAATTGTGAAAAAAGTGATTTTTTTAAATTATTCCTCAATTATGAATAAATTTTTTTCATTTTTGTTAAATGCAATAGGATCTAGAGAAAGGAGAGAAATCATAGACTATGCTCTTACAGTGTCAGTTCATTTCTTTGTGTGGATAAATTATGTGTCTTCTAGATTTCTTGACCTAATTCATGTAAAGAATGGTACTAATCAAATGTATATAGCAGAAAAGATCTAACACTTCATTAACCATAAATTGATTGAGCCTACATATAAAAACTTATGACACAAAATAGTTTGTAATCTTTATTGTTTATGAAACATAAAGACTAAGCTTCATAGAATATAAACTCAGGTATTCTCCAAAAGGTCATAGAACACTGAACCTCATTTCAAAATGGTTAAAAATCCGAAGATATTTTTGACATATTTTATGCCACATAGCACTTTGCGATATTTCAAAATAACTCACCTTTAAGTTTCAGAAGATTTCAACATGAAAGCCTTCTCGAAAGCTAGTCTTTTTAAAAATGATTCTCAGCATATCGATTTGGTATCACTAAGAAGAGTTTACAGATAACTTTGACTTCAAGGCCAACCCAATTCCTTTTAGGGAGCTGTTGAAGTAAAAATAAATTCTGAACTATGTCATTGTCCTGACAGTGTATGCAAAAGCTGGTTCCTGCTCGCTATTACATAACAGGTATTTAGAAATAGTGGTAATAACGCTAAATAAACCTGGTGTTATAAAATAAAAATGCCATCAAATTACATCTATTTACTAATCTAGTTAAACTAACTTTTTCTCCCAAAGCTAATTAAGAAAACTCAAATGACTAACAGCTCAGGTTATGTAACACCATGCCTTAGTATATTTTGCATATATTAAGCAGTGGGAGAGTGTTCCTTCACTGAATTTAGAAAAACCTTAAATTTTAATCTATGTAAAATAAAGCCTGATAATCTGACTTGACATATCTTGAGAAACCTGAAGGCTACAGAAACCCCACCGTGCCAATAGATGATTAGTTAATAAAGGAAAAACAGCCTGACACCAAGGTGAGCGATAATTAAACCTGCAGTGAAATCCTCTGATAAAATTCAATGAAGTGGCCCATTGTTAGCAGAACAATGTTTCCTCAAAAGACACTGGTGGGTAAACCTCAAAATAAACAGAGATTCTGTTTAAGGAAAGATGCAGATGCTCGTTCTATGAATTTATGGCTCTTTGGATGGTGTTCAGTGCAGGCAATGTACTGAATCCTCAGTGTGCTGGATTTCCTCTGCTTTTCCAAACTAATGCAAAGAGAGGGTATTAGAAGTTGCAACTTCAATTCATTCATTTCTTCATTTATTTCCTCAACAGTTTTTTTGTTTGCTTGGTTGGTTGTTTCTTTGGAGGAAGGAAGGTACTACGAAGAGGTGGAAAACCAAGGTTGAATAAAAACCAAATCATTGCCCTGGAAAGGGCTTGTGATAGCACAGATTTAAAAGCACATGTGAAAGTGCTAAAGGGGGAAAGAAGAAAACCCTAACTCAGCCCAGGACAGTCAGGAAAGTATAGACGTGGTGACATTTAGGAGGTGTCTTGAAGAATGACAGGTGTTGTCAGGTGGTGAAAGGAATTGTAGGTAGAGGAAATGAAATTAAAAATAGTTAATGGAGTTATGGAAATGAAAGACAATTCATGAAGCTGTAAAGCTGTCAGTTTGGCTCCCGGGTGGTGGAGCACAGAGAAGTGGCAAGTAAACCAGGGAAGGAAAGACTGAATTGAGAATACTTTGGACTGTAGATGTAGACTTTTTCCTATGGACAAGAGAAACTGAGCTCCTCAGCAGAGCAGGGGAAAAAGATGATGTCTGCAGGTTTAAATAGCTCCCAGGAGGCACTCTACTCTTTTCAGACTCACACATACTTGGAAGGTCCTTGGACAGCTGTAGAGAAAAAAAAACTTTGCTATTTCACAATCACAAAATTTCATGATTATGACTGTGCTCTACATTAAATATAATTCTGCTTCTATTCATAAAGGAAAACAACCAGAAACACATATGTAAACAGTGAAGATGGGGGAGTGGGGTGAGACAGGTACCGGAGGGTCCAGATAAGACTGCCAGATCTAGTTGTCATAAAACAAGGACAGAGCCAGGTAAAGGCAGTGGGGATAGAGCAAGGAGAACTCAGGAGAGATTTGAGGCAGAACCTAATGGATTTAATGGCATGATTAAGCATTGCTGAGAATATAGGTAAAGGGCAGGAATGCATTTCGTGGGTGCCCAGAGAAGTCTGAACACAGGCTTCACAGAAGCCATTCTTGAAAGGAAAGAGATCTCACGCTCTCCCCTACCCCTATTCTTTTTTTTCACTAATCGTCTATTTCCAAACCACACTTATGAAATCCCTTCAGGATTCTTTTGGTCGGTCCTCTGCCCTTCTTCCGAATAGATCATCTAATGTTCCCCAAATCTGTCTCTGTCAATAATTGAGCATTGACTTTTCTAGGTTTGGAAGCAGGGAATGTTAAATAACTTAGCTATCATGATATTCAATTACACCCTGCAGGAAAATATCAGAATTTGCATAAGATTACATAAGAGATGATCAAAGTACCTACCCCTACCCCCAAAAAACAAAAGAGAAACAGTGACTATGTCCCCATTCTCCAACCTTTTCAAGAAATGCAGGCATAATGGATTACGAGACTATCCCCTGAAGTGGAAATAAACCTCTGAAGAGATCCACCCTACACAAAGGTGAAACCAGAGACATTTTCTGCCTCCCCAAAAGGCTCTTCTCTGAAGCTAAAAAGGGTTGGAACAGGAGGTGGAGGACAGTGTGACAGATGGAATTTCTCCATTTTTCCTCTGGAGAAAGTTCATCTTGGCACCCTGACACCCACACTTTCTGCCTCTCAGGAAGCAACAAAGGTTCAGACTCTAGAAAGATTTCTTGCTTCACATGAATTCAACAGTTTGCCCTTAATTGAAATCTACGAAAAAAAGTAGATACTTAGCCCAGTGAATTTTTTTCATATGCTGATATAATGACGATGATGATGTAAGACCTTCTGGAAAAAAGACAAAAGTGGCATCAAGGTTGAAAATTATATTCCTAAACCTTACTTATGATAACAGATCCTAGCAAGTTCTTAATTCTCATTAGCAGTTCTTGATCTAAGGAGGATTCTTTGGCTCATCAGCAAACATCAGGCTTCCACCAAGTAGTTCACTCCCTTTCCTGTGCTCAGGCCTCTGGCTCTCACACATGCACATCTCCTAATGGCCTGCAGCCCAATCTCAAACTCACCACTTCGCAGCAGTATGTCATATTCCATCAGGAGCTACTGTGCAAATAACATATTTCCATTTTTAAAGTCTGAAAAATGTCACAAAAAGCTTTTGGCATTTACATGACTCAGACTCACACCCTCTAATTCTCTCTGCAGCTAATTTCTTCTGTTCGATACATATCCACCACAGGAAACCAGGAATAACGATTACAGGAAAAAACCAAAGTTCGACAGCCCAGCCATTAGCATTCACAAGTCTAAAGAGTAGGGATTTAAATGGCACTATTGACAGTTATTTCTTATATAACGAAAATCAGGACTGTCAACATGTGAGACATTAAAAAGTATTCAGTAATTTTAGTTATAGCCTGTAGGGTTTTCTAATGCATTCCTGAGAACGAGCAAAAACCTACAAAGATGTGCGCCAAGAGGCCTAATAGATCAGAGGAGTGAAATTATATTCAGTGTGGGTAAAACAGCTTGCTGTATGTTCTCCAGCTACTGATCTTATCTCTCATAATCATGCCCCATGCTTTGTTTAATGTAGGACCGCACTCACTATGAGAGGAAATTCACGCTTGCATTTTATGAGGCTCAGCATGCAAAATCCGCATGCTATGTTTCCATTTCTTCTGTCTCACTTTACATAGCCCGGGCTTTTATCTTTCTGCTGAATAACATTTGTTGTTTTATTTTCGACTACTTAATATACAAGGACTCACCAAAGGAAATGGAGAGACCAGTGGCAGGTCTATCTTAGCCCCAGGAAGAGATTCAAATGCACTCTGAAAATCTGCTCATTTGAATTTGGTTGAATTGTAGGCATCGCCCCAGACAGGAAAAATGTGCATAATTCATAATTGCTCATTGTTAGAGAGTTCTAGGTCAGGTAAAATGGAACAAGCTCCCAAATAGTGATTATGGTGTGCTGTGCATGCAGCATGCTAGCACAAAAACAACTTTCATTTTCTTTTTAAAAGGACCCCAGTGGCTGCAATTGTCTGCAAATTTGAATGTCTGATTCATTCATAGATTCCCACACAACAGATTAGCTAATTAATTGTTATCAAAATGTACAAATGATTAAACAACTAAGCTACAACATTTGATTTTGTCCACAAACTATTCAGATAGCTACATTCATCGACAAAATAGCTGGTTACTCTCCTACTGATGAGATTCCTGCAAAACTGAAGAGCTGGACCATAAGCATGTCAGATGTCCTTTACAGAGCAAGCATCATTTTTTCTTTGTTTATCTTCCTTGTTCAATACATAGGATAGGGTTCTTGAGTGATACCTTTCCACCAGGTTATTGACTTAATCAATTTGTTTCCGAATAAATTACGATTTCCTAATTTAAAAATTTACCTTATAACCATTAGACCTAATATAAAGTACCATCTCAATGATATCTACTCCATTGTGATTTGAATTTGACTATATTGAAGTCTTTATATAGTTGCCTAACTAGAGGAGCACTAAGCAAAATATTAAGAACAATGAATACAGCTCTGTCATTAATATATATGCATATAATAAATATATATATTTAATAATTTTCTATTAGTTTTTAATATAGTGTTAGGGTCAGAGAGAATGTAAGAACCTACCTTATCCCCAATGAGGAATTATTTAAGGGGTGCAGACACTGAGAATGACTTATGCACCACTCCTTACCTTTTCAAAAAAGAATGCCTTCTTATTGGTTGATGTTCATTTCTCATTCAATAATATATACTAACTGCCTTCCATATTCATGCCCGGTGCTAAAGAAAGAAAGGGATGCAAAGATACATAAACCCTCAAGTAGCTTCCTAATATTCATGCGTTGATCCATTCATTCAATAAGCAAACATTTATTATCTATTAGGAGGTAGTCATTATGTAATACTGAAAAAAGAATAGGATGAGGACTCTATTCATATGAGCTCACATTTAATTGGGGAGACCAACACACCCACAAATATTTATTGCACACTGTGTTAAGTCCTAATTATAGTATGTGCCAGGCACCCTTGCAATTTAAGTGGCAAGTGGATTCATCCTATGAAGAAGGGGATAGTGGAGAAATGGTTTTGGGGAAGAGAAGGGAGCTAGAGAGCTGCACACGAAGTGAACATTTAATCAAAGCTATCAAAAGTGAATGCACTGGGTGGTGTGACGATGGCTCAGTGGCAGAATTCTTGCCTGCCATGCCAGAGACTTGGGATCAATTCCCGGTGCCTGGTCCACGTAAAATTAAAAAAAAAAAAAAGAAGAAAGAAAAGGAAAAAAGTGATAGTACCCAGGGAGCGCAAGGGTAGTTCTTTGTTAGAATTCTTGCCTGACATGCGGTAGACCCAGTTTCAAATCCCGGGCCATGCACTTCCCCAAAACACAAGCAAACAAACAAAAAAGCAAATAAGAAGTCAAAAAATGGTGCTGCAATAACAGGATACTCACATGGAAAAAGGATGAAATGTTACCCTTGCCATAAATTATACAAAAAAAAACAGCTGGTACCAAGGCAGAGGAGAAGTCTGGGCACCTAAAATACAATAGTGTGAAGAAGGACAGAGGGTTTGGAAGTGCATTAGTGAGTCCTTAGTTTCAATAAATTGAAAGGAGTAGGTGAGTTAAATCTATTGCAACATCTTTCCTTCCATTCAAAGCAGAATTCAGGAAACTGTGACCCTCAGATCATGTTTGGCTCTGGACCTGTGCTTGACTTACACAGTGTTTGAATTGATGGACAATATTTCAACATGGGAAAAATTCACAAAAATCTAGACTTCGAGCTTTTTTTTGAAAAAGTAAGGTTTTAGCAAATCAGGAGCAGAGTATTGACATGGAGATACTCTGGAGAGGAGCAGCAACTACCGCCTTTCGAGAAGCATGTACTTTCCAGTTTACTATAATCCTCACTTGAGCAGCTTCACCCATTTAAGTTACCTGACAGGCCCTTGTTGGTGTTTTATTTAGATTCCTGATTTAGGGTTTTAATAATTACTAAAAGGCAATTGACCCTGGGAAGAAAAAGATGAAAAGTAACTCTGCGCTGTTAATCAGTCATTTCTCTTATTCAGGTGTCAATGAAGCATTGGAGAACAACCTGGAATACAGGAATGAGAAACAGAGAGCAAGGTTCATTAAACATTAAAGTGCTTGGTTTGGGGGAGAATTTAGTGAGCTTGAAAAAGCAGAAAAAAGAAGGAAAGCAGAGCTTCATAATTTTATACTTTGACGATGGGTCAAGCATAAATATTCAGTTCAAACTAGGAATTCACTGTAAGAAATTGAGCTAAAACACTGAGTTTTTAAAAAAATTCGTGGCTGTGCTTCTTTATTTCTAGATAGTGCTCATGTTTGCAAGCCTACTGTTTTTGATGGTTAAAATTCTATTCCTCTCTCAGGGATCTCCTGAGAGTTACTGGCCCCATGCCCACTCGGTGAATTCCAACCTTGGACATTATCTCCAGGTAATTGAAACGTTCACTTAAAAAAATAAAAAAGCCAAGTATCACATAGAATTGTTAACCTTCTTCTCAGATAGCCTACTAGGTGTCAGAATTATCTGTAATGCCTCAGGGCTTTCTTGAATAGTGAATATCTTTGCTCACTGTGTCAGCACACACCATGTAAGAATAATTATCATCATTAACCTGAGTCTTATTAAGCTGCCTCCTTATTAATATGTATTGCCAGTCACTATAAGTGCCAAGTTGAGGCAGAAAAACAAAGAGATAGCTGAATAAAGATGGCATTACAGGCTTCACTAACATTATTAAAATATTTAGAAAGTAAAGCTAATGAATTCACCTTTCTTCTCAAAACACACATATTCCAAGTACTTCTAACCTTTGAAAAGAACATGTCAGCTCAATAAGATTGTCTAGCCTATAAGGGGAAGGAAAAGAAATACTTGAAAGAGAACCTGACATGATGCATCATTCATTCATAGAAGACAATGGATAAAATCAATGATTTGATCAAAATGCTTGAGAATTATTGAATTCCATGTTCCAAATGTGACATTTGGAAACCATGTGCTCAGAACCCACAAATCAAAAGCAGATGAAACATTTGCACTAGCTTTCTAGCAGTTCTTTTTAAAGAGTTCCCAAACTGTAGGGGGTAAATCCTAGAGAGAAAGGCACTGGGCCTTAACAACTGTAAGGAATTACTGCTGCAAAATCGGGACCAACCCTGAAGCGAGGCTGTGGGATGAATGGATCGCTTTATCAAAGGGTTAAGCAGCATCGTTAAGGATCCTCAGTGACAGGGTGTTCTGTGCCACAAAAGAATCAGGACTTTGTTGAAGGCGTTATGTAAGAAGAAACATAAAATTGCTCCAATGAAGTACATGGAAAATCATGAAAAGGCTCCAAAAGTGAGAATGCTTCATGGCAAATGGAGGGATATTAAAGGCAACCAGATTTCAAAAGAAAAGTTACAGCTGGCCCTCTTAGGCTATACTGCCTTCCCATTTATTGACTTCCAAATGCAACTTGAGATTTCAGCTCTCATTTAAAAATTGTGCCTGGACTTTATTTTTCCATTTTATCTTCTGAGAAAGAGTGAATAAGCGCAGCTGGAAATTCCTGCACAAGGAACTGAGGTAGATGTGGCTGAAGTAGAACGTCATGGTTCCACAACCATTCATATCCCACAAACTCCTCCCCCCCCTCTCCTTGCCTGAACACGTCTACTCTTGGTCTAGATTCAGTCACGCGTACGGAGCCGAAACTGTATATAATTTGGGTATCTCTCTTTCCGAAAAAGATCATAGCATTATTAATACAAAATTTGGTATGAATGTGTGTGCTATTTTGAAACTGTTATGTATCCTAGAAAAACCATGTTCTTTTTCCTAATTCAACAGGGCAGACCTATTGTCTAGGGTGAATCATTTCCATGGAGATGTGAGCTACCCAATTGTGGCTGCAATCTTTTTTTCTTTCATTTTTTAACATTTTGTGTGTGTGTGAAATATAACATATAGACAAAAAAGCAATAAATTTCCAAGTATATTTTAACAGGTAGTTATAGAACAGATTTTAAAGTTTTGCATGGGTTATAGTTCCATGATTTTTCGGTTTTTCTTCCAGTTCCTCCAAGGCACTGGAGATCAACAGAAATGTCAATATAATGATTCAGCAGCCATACTCATTTGTTAAATCCTATCTTCTCTGTTATACTCCGTCTCTTTAAATAACATATGTACTTAAAAGCAGTGAATGTCAAAGTACATCACAACAATTAGTTGCAGAACAGATTTCAGAGTTTGGTATGGGTTACAATTCCACAATTTTAGGTTTTTATTTCTAGCTGCTCTAAGGTACTGGCGGCTAAAAGAAATATCAGCATAATGATTCAGCACTCATACTCATTTGTTAAACCCGACATTCTCTGTATAACTCCACCAGCATCTTTGATCTTTCTCCCACTCTTTGGTGGGTGTTTGGGCTATGCCCATTCTATCTTCTTCATGTTGGAAAGGGCTGTCAATGATATGGGGTAGGGAGATGGAACTAGTTGATGTTCTGGTTCAACACTTATCTGCTCCAAGGCCCGTCTGGAGGTTGCAGATTTCTGGAAAGTTACCCTAGCATAGAGAACCTTTGTAGAATCTTATACAATGCCCTAGGTATTCTTTAGGACTGTCAGGAATGTTTTTGATTGGGATTTGGTGGGTTATGCTAGGTAGCAATGTCTAACTGAAGCATGTGTAAAAGTGATCTCCAATGGAGCCTCTTGACTCTACTTGAACTCTCTCAGCCACTGATACCTTATTTGTTACACTTCTTTTCCCCCTTTTGGTCAGGATGGCATTGTTGATCCCAGGGTGCCAGGGCCAGGCTCAACTCTGGGGGTCATCTCTGACACCGCCAGGGACACTTTCACCTCTGGATTTCATGCCTCACGTAGTGTGAAAGGCAATGGTTTCACTTGCAGAATTGGGGTTAGAGAGAGAGAAGCCACATCTGAGCAACAAAAGAGGTCCTCTGGAGGTGACTCAGGCATACTTATAGGTAGGCTAAGCTTCATACATAGGCTTCACAAGAGTAAGCCTCAAGATCAAGAGCTTGGCCTATTGATTTGGGTGTCCCTAATGTTTGGCACAGTATCTGGGGTTTCCCTGGTAGTAACGCTTAATGTTCCATAATTATTCTACCATCCCTCATGGAACTTTGCCAATAGTTTATGATTATTCACCTAATATACTCTGGGATGTATCCAGGCATTACATTAAGCTATACAGGATTAAAGGCTCTCATTCTTATTGTAGGTCCCCTGGGTTTGGATTGTTTAAATGTTCTATCCAGACAGATTGAGTTAGATCATGTGTACAGAAAATTAAGTTTTGGACATAATAGAATTTTCTTCCTTTGGTCTTAAAGAGTAGGTGAAGTTCTAAAATACAAAAAAGGTCTTCCTTACCCCTATATTCTGAATTACCTTAATCCTAATCCAATCAGCTTCAATCTTATCTCTCTTACATATATAAAACAGTTCCTCAAAATCCAGAGATAACAATTTCCATTCCAGACTAAATGTGACTGCTGTAAGAGCTTACAATCTAGACCCCAGTTTTTTTATAAGTATTTTCTAAATGGAATCATACAATAATTACTCTTCTGTTTCTGGCTTCTTTTGCCTCACCAAATGTCTCACAGGTTCATTCACATCATTGTATGCCTCACAACTTCGTTCCATTTTCTGGCTGGGATATTTTTTATTAAGTTGTTTCCATGGAGATGTGATCCACCCAATTGTGGGTAGGACCTTTTGATTAAGTGGTTTCCAAAAAGATGTATCTCTGCCCATTCAACATGGGTCTTAGTCCACTTATCGGAGTCCTTTAGGAGGGAACAATTTTGAAAAGAGTTCAGAGCAGGCACAGATAGAGACATTTGGAGATACCAAAAGAAAAGGCCTCTGGGGAAGCTGTTTGAAACCAGAAGCCAAAGGACCAGCAGATGCCAGCCATGTGCCTTCCCAGCTGACACAGGTGTTTCAGATGCCATTGACTTTTCTTGAGTGAAGGTGTCTTTCACTGGATGCCTTAGTCTGGACATTTTTATGGCCTCAGAACTATACATATGTAACTTAATAAATCCCCTTTATAAAATCAAACCATTCCTAGTATATTGTATTCTGGCAGCAGTAGTAAACTACGACAGCATGGATATTTATTTAGAATTAGAAAAGAAATCACAGAAAAAACAAACTTTTAAAAAGGTAGAAAATATCATGAACATTGTAAAATCCAGAAAAATAACATGTAAGTCTTGTATTTAATTTACTCTCTGACATGCCTTCAAAATGTATTTCTTCCATTTTTGGCTTCATATTCTTCAATCACCTCTACATGTGACAATAATTCTGCAATATACTTTTCTATAAAAAGATAATTCAACCTTTCCTCTAGCATAATTGATTGAACTTTTATTGGTAGTAGCAGAGACAAAACATGAAACTTCAACAAAGGCATAATTACCATTTGTAGGACTGCTGGAAGTTTGTGCCCTAAAACAGGAATTCTGATTGACTCCATTAAAAAAACAGAAATAATGTAGAGTACATTTTGAATTGTTTAAGATGTATTCCTGAGTATATTTGTGATCAGTGAGAATTTCTATACTGACTTACTGTCAAATCTTCCATTTGTACTTTAAACATCTGATGACTGGGAATATTTTCCACAAACCAGTTTCTGGTTTTAAACAATCTGAACCTCTTTCTCACCCACTCCCCATATATTTCTGGCACTCAGCACTATAAGACATATTCATATTGTAAGACCTGTGGACCTGAACACCTGGGTGAATTAACCCAAGGGGCATTTGGAGAACTTCCATTCCTATATTTGGACAACTAGTAACTCAACTACTTAGAAAGCAGAATGGAATGTAAATATAAATATACACCACTAAACCCTGTTTGAATGTATCTGCAGCTCAGTTTTCCCTAGACCTGATTTGTGACATCCTTGCAACCATCTCTCCATCTCTACCCACTTCCCCTCATTCCAGGGCCACCTAACACAAAGAAAAATGTAACAGAAAATAATTGAGAAGGAACCGCATCAGCAATATTAACCAATTATAGTTAAAATACTTTACCAAAGTTTATCAAACCATATGACCTTGTGTACACATTGCTGGGACCTCTCCTGTGAACTTTCAAACAACTTAACCTTCATTAGATTCAAGGAAACATCCTTCTGCACAGTTCAAAGACCTGGTAGAGGTATTCTCTAAAAAATTCCATGACTTGAGGCCTGCATACATGGGTATAGAAATGTCTTGGTTTCCAGGCTGTTATGACAAATATAATACCACAGTTTGACTTAAACTATGGGAATTTATTGACTCATGGTTTTGAGGCTATGAAAAGTCTAAACTCAAGGTCTCAGTAGGGTGATACTTTCTCCCCAAAGACTGAGGCATTCTGATACTGTCTGCAAGGAATGCATGAGCCTCTTGGCTTTCCCACCATATGGCAATGCATACAGTAGTGTCCTCTCCTTTTTCCTTCTGGTTCTGTTGACTTTTAGCTTCCAGCTCTTTGCCTTGACTTTTACTCTATAAGACTTCCCACGATAGGATAAAGACCCACCCTGCTTCAGAAGGCCACACCTTAACCAAAACTGGCCTCTTCAAAAGGTCCTATTACAATGGCTTCATACCAACAGGAATGGATTAAGATTAAGAACAATTTTTTTCTGGGGTACATAATTCAATCTACAAATGTTAAGATTTTTAGAATTAAAATAAAAGCGTTAATTAAATAATTTGGTAAATGCAGTAAGAGAATATACTTAATTGAGCAGTTAAAATGAAGCCATAAAATCTGTAAAATGAAGGCACGATAATGGCTAATTTCAATTCCAGGATTCCATAACTCTTTAGAAGCTAAGGGTCACATATATTTTATCAGAACTCAATCACAATATCCTGTGCTATTTTTTTTTAACATAATTATCTCCATTCCTTTTAAATTGTTTGCTGAAATGTAATCTCTCTCTCTCTCTCTCTCTCTCTCTCTCTTTCTCTCTCTCTCTCTCTCTTTCTCTCTCACCCTCCTACAGTTCTACATGCATCCTTCTTTGGAGAAGTTTGAAAAACTAAATACACAATTCCTCCATAAAACCAGGTGACAAATGAATCAAGTGTACAACATTAAAGAGAGAAAGTTCCAAATCAGCTGCTATTTTTAAAAACTGAGGAGTTCGTTCTAAATTCACCCAAAGAGAAAGGGGAGTTAAGAGGAGTTGAACTGTTAGACAGATGATGTAAAATGCTTACTTTCCTACTCATCTCTAGAGAAGTTCTTTCCAGAATTCTTTGTCTTTTTTTTTCCATTTGTTTTTTTTTTGCACTAAATAGAAATTAATTTTTTTTATTTTTTATTTTTTTTATTAACAGAAAGAAAAAAAAAAGAAATTAACACAACATTTAGAAATCATACCGTTCTACATATGCACTCAGTAATTCTTAACATCATCACATAGATGCATGATCATTGTTTCTTAGTACATTTGCATCGGTTTAGAGGAACTAGCAACACAACAGAAAAAGATATAAAATGTTAATATAAAGAAAAGAAATAAAAGTAGTAATAATAATAAAAAACAACAACAACAAACAAACAAACAAGCAAACAAAAACAAAAAAAACCCTATAGCTCAGATGCAGCTTCATTCAGTGTTTTAACATGATTACTTTACAATTAGGTATTATTGTGCTGTCCATTTTTGAGTTTTTGTATCTAGTCCTGTTGCACAGTCTGTATCCCTTCAGCTTCAATTACCCATTGTCTTACCCTGTTTCTAACTCCTGCTGAACTCTATTACCAATGACATATTTCAAGTTTATTCTCGAATGTCCGTTCACATCAGTGGGACCATACAGTATTTGTCCTTTAGTTTTTGGCTGGATTCACTCAGCATAATATTCTCTAGGTCCATCCATGTTATTACATGGTTCATAAGTTTATCTTGTCTTAAAGCTGCATAATATTCCATCGTATGTATATACCACAGTTTGTTTAGCCACTCTTCTGTTGATGGAGATTTTGGCTGTTTCCATCTCTTTCCAATTGTAAATAACGCTGCTATAAACATTGGTGTGCAAATGTCCATTTGTGTCTTTGCCCTTAAGTCCTTTGAGTAGATACCTAGCAATGGTAGTGCTGGGTCGTATGGCAATTCTATATTCAGCTTTTTGAGGAACCACCAAACTGCCTTCCACAGTGGTTGCAACCTTTGACATTCCCACCAACAGTGGATAAGTGTGCCTCTTTCTCCGCATCCTCTCCAGCACTTGTCATTTTCTGTTTTGTTGATAATGGCCATTCTGGTGGGTGTGAGATGATATCTCATTGTGGTTTTGATTTGCATTTCTCTAATGGCCAGGGACATTGAGCATCTCTTCATGTGCCTCTTGGCCATATGTATTTCCTCTTTCGAGAGGTGTCTGTTCAAGTCTTTTTCCCATTTTGTAATTGGATTGGCTGTCTTTTTGTTGTTGAGTTGAACAATCTCTTTATAAATTCTGGATACTAGACCTTTATCTGATGTGTCACTTCCAAATATTGTCTCCCATTGTGTAGGCTGTCTTTCTACTTTCTTGATGAAGTTCTTTGATGCACAAAAGTGTTTAATTTTGAGGAGCTCCCATTTATTTATTTCTTTCTTCAGTGCTCTTGCTTTAGGTTTAAGGTCCATAAAACCGCCTCCCGTTGTAAGATTCATAAGATATCTCCCTACATTTTCCTCTAACTGTTTTATGGACTTAGACCTAATGTTTAGATCTTTGATCCATTTTGAGTTAATTTTTGTATAAGGTGTGAGATACGGGTCTTCTTTCATTCTTTTACTTATGGATATCCAGTTCTCTAGGCACCATTTATTGAAGAGACTGTTTTGTCCCAGGTGAGTTGGCTTGACTGCCTTATCAAAGATCAAATGTCCATAGATGAGAGGGTCTATATCTGAGCACTCTATTCGATTCCATTGGTCGATATATCTATCTTTATGCCAATACCATGCTGTTTTGACCACTGTGGCTTCATAATATGCCTTAAAATCCGGCATCGCTAGACCTCCAGCTTCGTTTTTTTTCCTCAAGATGTTTTTAGCAATTCGGGGCAACCTGCCCTTCCAGATAAATTTGCTTATTGGTTTTTCTATTTCTGAAAAATAAGTTGTTGGGATTTTGATTGGTATTGCATTGAATCTGTAGATGAGTTTAGGTAGGATTGACATCTTAATTATATTTAGTCTTCCAATCCATGAACACGGTATGCCCTTCCATCTATTTAGGTCTTCTGTGATTTTTTAGCAGTTTTTTGTAGTTTTCTTTATATAGGTTTTTTGTCTCTTTGGTTAAATTTATTCCTAGGTATTTTATTCTTTTAGTTGCGATTGTAAATGGGATTCGTTTCTTGATTTCCGCCTCAGCTTGTTCATTACTAGTGTATAGAAAAGCTACAGATTTTTGAATGTTGATCTTGTAGCCTGCTACTTTGCTGTACTCATTTATTAGCTCTAGTAATTTTGTTGTGGATTTTTCTGGGTTTTCTACATATAGTATCATATCGTCTGCAAACAGTGATAGTTTTACTTCTTCCTTTCCAATTTTGATGCCTTGTATTTCTTTTTCTTGCCTAATTGCTCTGGCTAGAACTTCCAACACAATGTTGAATAATAGTGGTGATAGTGGACATCCTTGTCTTGTTCCTGATCTTAGGGGGAAAGTTTTCAATTTTTCCCCATTGAGGATGATATTAGCTGTGGGTTTTTCATATATTCCCTCTATCATTTTAAGGAAGTTCCCTTGTATTCCTATCTTTTGAAGTGTTTTCACAGGAAAGGATGTTGAATCTTGTCAAATGCCTTCTCTGCATCAATTGAGATGATCATGTGATTTTTCTGCTTTGATTTGTTGATATGGTGTATTACATTAATTGATTTTCTTATGTTGAACCATCCTTGCATACCTGGGATGAATCCTACTTGGTCATGATGTATAATTCTTTTAATGTGTTGTTGGATATGATTTGCTAGAATTTTATTGAGGATTTTTGCATCTGTATTCATTAGAGAGATTGGTCTGTAGTTTTCTTTTTTTGTAATATCTTTGCCTGGTTTTGGTATGAGGGTGATGTTGGCTTCATAGAATGAATTAGGTAGTTTTCCCTCCACTTCGATTATGTTGAAGAGTTTGAGGAGAGTAGGTACTAATTCTTTCTGGAATGTTTGATAGAATTCACATGTGAAGCCGTCTGGTCCTGGACTTTTCTTTTTAGGGAGCTTTTGAATAACTAATTCAATCTCTTTACTTGTGATTGGTTTGTTGAGGTCGTCTATTTCTTCTTGAGTCAAAGCTGGTTGTTCATGTCTTTCCAGGAACCTGTCCATTTCATCTAAATTGTTGTATTTATTAGCGTAAAGTTGTTCATAGTATCCTGTTATTACCTCCTTTATTTCTGTGAGGTCAGTAGTTATGTCTCCTCTTCCATTTCTAATCTTATTTATTTGCATCCTCTCTCTTCTTCTTTTTGTCAATCTTGCTAAGGGCCCATCAATCTTGTTGATTTTCTCATAGAACCAACTTCTGGTCTTATTGATTTTCTCTATTGGTTTCATGTTTTCAATTTCATTTATTTCTGCTCTAATCTTTGTTATTTCTTTCCTTTTGCTTGCTTTGGGATTAGATTGCTGTTCTTTCTCCAGTTCTTCCAAGTGGACAGTTAATTCCTGCATTTTTGCCTTTTCTTCTTTTCTGATAAAGGCATTTAGGGCAATAAATTTCCCTCTTAGCACTGCCTTTGCTGCATCCCATAAGTTTTGATATGTTGTGCCTTCATTTTCATTTGCCTCTAGGTATTTACTAATTTCTCTTGCAATTTCTTCTTTGACCCACTGGTTGTTTAAGAGTGTGTTGTTGAGCCTCCATGTATTTATGAATTTTCTGGCACTCCGCCTATTATTGATTTCCAACTTCATTCCTTTATGATCCAAGAAAGTGTTGTGTATGATTTCAATCTTTTTAAATTTGTTAAGACTTGCTTTGTGACCCAGCATATGGTCTATCTTTGAGAATGATCCATGAGCACTTGAAAAAAAGGTGTATCCTGCTGTTGTGGGATGTAATGTCCTATAAATGTCTGTTAAGTCAAGCTCATTTATAGTAATATTCAGGTTCTCTATTTCTTTATTGATCGTCTGTCTAGATGTTCTGTCCATTGATGAGAGTGGTGAATTGAAGTCTCCAACTATTATGGTATATGTGTCTATTTCCCTTTTCAGTGTTTGCAGTGTATTCCTCACGTATTTTGGGGCATTCTGGTTCAGTGCGTAAATATTTATGATTGTTATGTCTTCTTGCTTAATTGTTCCTTTTAATAGTATATAGTGTCCTTCTTTGTCTCTTTTAACTGTTTCACATTTGAAGTCTAACTTGTTGGATATTAGTATAGCCACTCCTGCTCTTTTCTGGTTATTATTTGCATGAAATATCTTTTCCCAACCTTTCACTTTCAACCTATATTTATCTTTGGGTCTAAGATGTGTTTCCTGTAGACAGCATATAGAAGGATCCTGTTTTTTAATCCATTCTGCCAGTCTATGTCTTTTGATTGGGGAATTCAGTCCATTAACATTTAGAGTTATTACTGTTTGGATAATATTTTCCTCTACCATTTTGGCTTTTGTATTATATATATCATATCTGACTTTCCTTCTTTCTACACTTTTCTCCATGCCTCTCTCTTCTGTCTTTTTGTATCTGACTCTAGTGCTTCCTTTAGTATTTCTTGCAGAGCTGGTCTCTTGGTCACAAATTCTCTCAGTGACTTTTTGTCTGAGAATGTTTTAATTTCTCCCTCATTTTTGAAGGACAATTTTGCTGGATATAGGAGTCTTGGCTGGCAGTTTTTCTCTTTTAGTAACTTAAATATATCATCCCACTGTCTTCTAGCTTCCATGGTTTCTGCTGAGAAATCTACACATAGTCTTATTGGGCTTCCCTTGTATGTGACAGATTGTTTTTCTCTCACTGCTTTCAAGATCCTCTCTTTCTCTTTGACCTCTGACATTCTAACTAGTAAGTGTCTTGGGGAACGCCTATTTGTGTCTAATCTCTTTGGGGTGCACTGCACTTCTTGGATCTGTAATTTTAGGTCTTTCATAAGAGTTGGGAAATTTTCAGTGATAATTTCTTCCATTAGTTTTTCTCCTCCTTTTCCCTTCTCTTCTCCTTCTGGGACACCCAGTACACGTATATTTGTACGGTTCACATTGTCCTTGAGTTCCCTGATACCTTGTTCAAATTTTTCCATTCTTTTCCAGATAGTTTGTTTCTTTTTGGAATTCAGATGTTTCATCCTCCAAATCACTAATTCTATCTTCTGTCTCTTTAAATCTGTCATTGTAGGTATCCATTGTTTTTTCCATCTTTTCTACTTTATCTTTCACTTCCATAAGTTCTGTTATTTGTTTTTTCAGTTTTTCTATTTCTTCTTTATGTTCAGCCCATGTCTTCTTCATGTCCTCCCTCAATTTATCGATTTTGTTTTTGAAGAGGTTTTCCATTTCTGTTCGTATATTCAGCATTAGTTGTTTCAGCTCCTGTATCTCATTTGAACTGTTGGTTTCTTCGTTTGACTGGGCCATATGTTCAATTTTCTGAGCGTGATCCGTTATCTTCTGCTGGCATATGGGCATTTAGTCAGATTTCCCTGGGTGTTCGACCCCACAGGTTGAAAGATTTTTCTGTGCAATCTCTGGGTTCTGTTTTTCTTATCCTGCCCAGTAGGTGGCGCTCGTGGCACACGTTTGTCTACGGGTTCCACCAGTGAAAGTTGCTGTGGGTCCTTTAACTCTGGAAAATTCTCGCCATAGGGGAGGTTTGGCAGCCGAAGCGTCTTGGAAGAATGCCAGCTGGCCTGGGGTTCCGAATGCGGGGAGGGTCGCCGGCCGCCGCAGCACAGGAGAGCGTCCGGCCGAATTAGCTAGTCAGCCCAGGGCGCCAAGCGTGGTGGGAGGGCGCCAGCTGTCACAGCCCGGGAAAGTGCACTGTTCCCAGCTGGACGGGGGAGTCACGTGTTTGGAAGGGATCCCCCGGTCACTGTTCTCCGCAGTCTGGGGATTTCCGACCCAACTATCTCAGTTGGTCCGGGGGGCCTCACGTGGTGGGGGCAGCAGCCGCCGCGGCCTCAGGGGACCACCTGTCCAATTCTACCAGCTGGCCTGGGAAGGTGGAAGGGAGGGACTCCGGTCGCTTGCCGTCCCACCCAGGAAAGCCCGTGCCCCTTGGTGATCTCACCGGAGCTGGTTCTCCCAGATTGTCAGCCATTCCAGGATGGGGTACGCTGTCCCAGCTGTTCCAGGATGGGGTACGCTGTCCCTTTGATCTCCCTCGTGGCTCCGGGAGCTGCTCTGTATTATCTCCACTCCCCCAGTAGCTGTTCTGGAGGAGGAAAGGTGAGGGCGGCAAGGCTGTCGAGGCTGGTGGCGGAGGAGCCAGTGAAGGTGGGGAAGAGGGCACCGTGGTGGTTGGAGAGCCGCCGGAGCAGGAGGTGGAAGAGGGGGAGAAGGAGGGCGGGCAGGTTGGCTGCTGCGGGGCATGGGCGCCGCGCGGCGGGCCGGCGGAGAAAGAGGGGGGAGAAAGAGGGCGGGCGGTTCGGCTGCTGCGGGGCGTGGGCGCCGCATGGCGCGCCGGTGGAGAAAGAGGGGGGAGAAGGAGGCTTTCCATTTGTTTTGACCCTTCCTACTATAAGAGTAGTTAACTAGCCAATCTCTTTTGACTACCTTATCCAACTAATCTATGACTATTTCCAAACCAAATGGAACATTAGTGATGTAAAACGTAGGATTTTGTTTTATTAAACCCTTGAAGTCTTTGATTTCATTGATTAGATATATCAGTGCTGAATATATGAATTGCACACTATAGAGCTGCATCAAACAGCATTTTACATAAAAAGTTTAACCCTGTGTACTCTGCTGTAAGTTCTTCCACATGGAATCATTGCCACGAGTGGAATACTCAGTGAAGTCAAAGTCAGGAGAGGGGTTTTATCTAGACAATGTGAAGCACATACCCAAAGAGGCTGTTTGTTTGATAGGATTGTTTATTTAATTAAGATTGAGATTACTGGAGTAGACTAAATCTCTAAATCTACTTCTTCTCCCCTACATACGCACCACCCCCAACACTGCCACAACTCTCCAGTGTGGAGCTTCACAAAGGAGACAAGGGCGTTGTAATCAAGTAAAAAGGTTGTATGTCCCTTACATATCTAAGGCTAACATAAATAAATCTGTAATTCTACTCTAAACAATTAAAAGGAAGAAAAAAAGGAAGAAGCAAGGAAATGAAAGGGGAGAGAGAAAGACAGGGACCAACTGAGGAGGGGAAGAAATCCAAGAATTTCAGAGAACATTGGGAATGCTGGGCATTCCCAAATCTGATGACACCACAGACCCAGTCACCTTCCCAAGGGAATCCCAATTCCAGGGTTAGTGTCTCCACAGCATCTGAATTACAAATCACATTTCAAATACTCTTTAGGCTGGAGAAAGATTTAAGGTAGGAATTCTAAATATTTTCAGTTTTTTGAAAGATTGAATTACATCATAAAATATTTTGTTGTAAAGTAAGAATTTGGCTCCTATTAAGAGTTTCATGTGCAAGGAATGGTTTCTCACCATATCTTTTCTTTCATGGCAACACTTTTGCAACTGCAGATTCTCACCTGATATCAAAATATGTAGTGAATTCAGTGACTGGCCTGAATATGATGAAGTTGACGATATATATCAACCAAAAACTACTGCAATTGATCACCTTATCCAAAAAATATATGGTCATTACCAAGCCAAAAATATATATAAATGTATATATATTAACAAGTCAAAAATCTGAAGGTAGAGGGAGAAATTTAATTTAAATTCATATAACTAATTCTTCAATTAGATATTTCGGTGTTAACTTAAAACCTCTGTATACTAAATTTAAGAAACAGATCTGTCTACCTTTCATTCATTCACTTTTCAACATATCTATTCACATTTTATTTATTCAATATATTTAATCTCATTTTATGCACCTATTTATTGAATACTTTCTATATAGCTGACACCGGTCTAGGAGGTGATTGAGTTATATCACAAAACTAACAACATCCCCAGGCCTCAGGGATCCCACATTCTACAAGATACGCCAATTGTATCATATGAGAATTTTACTTCCCAAAGTAGGAAGGTTTTGAACATTGAATCCTTTATATTAATCAGAAATTGGATACGGAAACCTTGGAACAGCTCTTATAGCTGGTAAACCTATGTAAAAATAATATATCAATGATTTTAAGGTCTTCCTGACAATGTAAAAGATGTAAAAAAAAAAAAAAAGAAAAACATTATTTGTTTTTCAAGGCTAGTAAAAATATTTTCAAGGATAGTTTTGACAATACACAATTGTCAAATTCTTACCTTAGTTACTGACTTAAGTTCTTAACCCCTTGGAAAAGATTGTTCTCTCCTATAACAACATCGGGACTGGAAATAACTCTTTCAAAATATAGTAGCTTAGATACTTGGTAAAATACTCTCATTGGTTTCAAGAATGAACATTCTATTTTACAAAGAGTATTAAAAGTGTAGGTCATGATTTAAGCTCCAGTACTGACATTAAGTGACTCTTCACAAGATGATTATTTTATGATTCTGATACATGTTAGTTTAGATGATTGATTTCAGCAAGTATTTATACTCAGTTAAATACATTTCAATGTCTTCAGCAACTTGGTTTATATATGTGAAAAACTCTTAAGCTGAAATTACATGGTTTACACATCACCCAAGTGATAATATAATAGCAATCTCATAATTCCTCTGGATATGTTATGAATTTTACATTTAAACCAGTTTTCATGTTAACATGCTTCAAAATAAAATGTATATGAATGCTCCATAACAAATATATTATTACTCATTTCCAATATTCAAAGAATATTAAAAACTACAATTCAGTAGTCATTTAAGTAGCTGAAAATTTGATTTGTTTCATCATCTTCATATTTTGTAAGAAATCAACCACTGGAACTTTTTACAGCTAGGCTTAGAGGGTAATTTTCAATATTCTAAATTTTTAAAATTACTGACAAAGCACCATTATTTGTATGATATTGAATATTGACAAAAAGAGTCCTGGGAAACTTACAAAAACATGTCTAGGTCTGTAAGCTCATGAAGTACACACTAGATTAATATTTTTTCCAGACTTGTTAAGGGCTTCTCATTTGATATTAATGCAGTTATATTGTCTTCCTGTTCTGTTTCCCCATCTAGAAGAAGGCTAAAATGTTACCTACCTCCAAGAAATTGGCACTGATAAGTGAGAAAATCACCAAAGTCTCCCGTGGCAAACATTATACCCTGGAAATAAATTAAGCACATCTGGAAGCAACATTAAAACTCTTTCAGGCCACTGGGGTACAGCTGCAATCATTTGTTAGTAAACGATACTCTAGCTGAGTAGATGGATGCATTTTAAGAACTATTTTCCTCCCAAAGAGAAACTAAAACCTTGGGAGATTGCCACTGAATATTCAAAATACAATGATATTTAAATCACATTTGGAATAGATCTGCTTTCTTTTCACTTTGTGCTACGATTTTGGTATATTGCTGTTTTTGTTTTGTTTTTCTTTGTGTGTTTGTGTATCAACTCTACTTGGATTATCTTCAAAAGCTAAGAAATTAATTTATAGTTTCATGCCCTTTAGTAGCCAGCACCAGAAGCTCTATGAAATCCTACTGTTTTCTACTGTTATTGGTTTTGTAGTAATTACACTTAAGGTTATCTGAGCCATCCTCATATTCTCTAGTTAATATCTTAGATGGTTAGGCCTAAGAGTCACCCCCAAGAGAAACTCTTTTGTTGCTCAGATGTGGCCTCTCTCTCTCAGCCAGCATGACAAGCAAACTCACTGCCCTCCCCCTCCCTACGTGGGACAAGACTCCCAGGGGTGTGGACCTTCCTGGCAATGTGGAACAGATATCCTAGAATGACATAGGACTCAGCATAAAGAGATTGTGAAAACCTTCCCAACCAAAAAGGGGAAGAGCAAAATGAGACAAAATAAAGTGTCAGTGGCTGAGAGAGTCCAAACAGAGTCAAGAGGCTATCCTGCAGGTTATTCTTAAGCATAATAGAGATATCACTTTTTTAGTTAAGGTGTAATGGAGAGGCTGGAGGGATCTGCCTGAAAATGTAGAGCTGTGTTCCAGTAGCCATGTTTCTTGAAAATGATTATATAATAATGTAGTGTTCGCATTGTGACTTTTTGATTGTGAAAACCTTGTGTCTGATATTCCTTTTATCTACCTTATCAACAGATGAGTAAAACATATGGATTAAAAATAAATAAATAATATGGAAAACAAATGTTAAAATAAATTTAGCAGATTGAAATGCTCGTGATCAGTGAAAGGGAGGGGTAAAACGTGTGGTTATGTATGAATTTTTTCCTGTCTTCTTTTTATTTCTTTTTCCGAATTGATGCAAATGTTCTAAGAAGTGATCATGATGATGAATATAAAAAAATGATCATGCTGATGGAATCTCAGATGGATTCCACTACTAACATTTCAAGCTCTCCATCTGAAGCCAGAGGATGCCTGCTTAATTTGTCACAATCTTGGAAATAACTTGAAAGACAAGTAAGTCATATCATCTTAATTATTTTCAGCATATTGAGAAACAGAAAACTTAAGACACTAGGAAAATGTCCAGGCAGTTGTTTCATGTCACTGCATTGCTCTGTACACACAGAGTCCTGGGTTTTTCTGAAATACCAGCAAAGAAATATAGTAGGAAGCCAAGAGACATACTCATTTCAAAACACTAATACCTTAGAACTCTTTCTAGCTTTTCCTTAGTGCCCACACTTTTCATGTATTTGGCTGTTATGGCAAAAACAAAATAGATGAAATGACCGACACAATGAACCCCTGTAAAGGTGTCCCAGCAGTGAGTGGAACCAGTAGTGACTGGCTGTGACATTCTTTTGTTTCTTTTTAATAAGAAGCACTCAAGTTATCTGATAAAAGTAACATGGAATGCAGTTTTTTATACACGTACCTCATTAAAGCAAAACTTGCTCAATATGTTTTTGACATTGCTTTATGTAGACAAATAATGATAATTAGCTGTAGAAAATTATCACCAGTCTCAGAGTACCCATTGCAAATGCTGTCTTTTGCCTGCCACTGGACTTTCAACTGAAAAACATTTTCATGCCCTGTGAGTGACAGTTTTTAAACTAACAATACCTTCACATTAGTCAGAAAAGAGTGCAGGAGAGAAACATACCAGCATGCTTCTCTCTGGGAAGTGGGCCATGTTGTCATTCAATAGGGGGAACTTAGAACTTGTATGCCCCAGAGGTCCCAAGAAAAATGCCATATCTCACTTCCAGGCCTTCACTGCTATAACTCACAGCTTAATACAAGACACTCACAGCTTTCTACACATGAAATTTGGCCCAGTATCCTAAAGTATTGGTTTGTCTATTTTGTGCTATCATACTACTGAAGACCAAAATTCCTCCTAGGGCCTAAAATATAGAGGGTAGCAATATATTTTCTCCTTTCATGACTTTGGCCTCTGACAGAAGACTCAATTTATTATAACTACTACAAGGGGCTACATTTTAGCATCACGTACTGTAAGTCAGCTCCAGACACACAAGTCTGCCAACACTAATTCATTTGGAATGAGGAGTGATTTGACCACTTATACTCTCATTGAGAAGATCTATGTTGCCTTTTAAAGTGAAAGAACTCAATGTCCCTTCAGAAGTGATTTACATTCATTGAAGTTTTGTGACAATCATGCTTCAATTAATAAATTAATGTGGCATAGACTAATCAGAAATTAAAGTCAAAAACACCATTCATTCCTCTGACACCTCAAAGATTCAGCCACATGACCTAGAAAAACTGACCATTTAGAAGTGACAGCACACAGTCTCCTGGGAGAAAAAAGAGGATGCTGTAGAGACAGAGAGCTGATCAAAATTAAAAGAAAAGGTTAAAAGGAAAATCAGAATTTTTAAGCCTGATGGATGGAAAAGATATTTAGAATTTTCCCAAGATAATTAGATCACAAAACTAAGTGTAAGTAAAAGTAAAATAATAATTTCATTAAAGTCAAACCAAAACCAAAATGAACAGTGATTTACTAGAAGATATAGGTAATATGTTTGTAATATATTTGAGGAAAACATGAAAACACAAAGATAAAAGATTAAATAACAATAAGAAAAAGTCAGAAAATCATGCATGACTGTTAAATGAAATTCTGTAGTCAATAAGAGCTAGAAAATCATGTGAAGGAAATCTAAAATATAAGGGAAAATAGCTCTGTGATCTGAGAAAAAGCAAAAAAAAAAAAAAAAGTATTCAATCTGGTTGAATTCCTTTCTCAAAAAAGTATCCCCAAAGCCCAGTGAATATAATCCTTATTATTTTCCTCTTTTATGGGTTTAAAAGTAATCTAAAGAAGAAAGTACTTTTGATTGGATTTAGATCATTGCAGTCAAATTGTTAGCAAAACATACAGGAGAAAAATGAGCAATTAATTTACTGAAATAGTTGCAAAAGTCATAAATAAAATGTTAGCAAAATAAATTCTCCAAAGTTTTTTTAATCTTGCCAAAGCTGGATTTATTCCAGGAATTCAAGGATGGTTTAACATAAAAATATTTCATTATAATTTACCCAATTCACAATGAAATTTGAAAACCATATGTTTATACCAACAGATGCGAGGAAAAAGTACTTATTAAAATTCAACTCTCATTCATGGAAAACCTTTTATCAATAATGGGGCATTCCTAATCTGATAAAATGCAGTTAACAAAATTTGCAGCAAACATCATGCTTAACTGTGAAACTATAGGGAAATCTCTTTCAAGTTCAGGGGAGCATTATCATTATTTCAGCTTAACCTTGTACTTAGAGGTTTAACCAGGGAAATATGATAAGACAAAACATTAAAAGGCCATGGTAAATAAGGAAGAAACTAAAATTTCAATAATCACAGTTGCTATGATTATCTTCATAGATATGTAAGAACATATAAAAACAGTTATTGAAATTATTGAATTCATTACAGCTGAGATTTAAGATTAATATATGAAAATTTCATTTTTCCATACTAGCAACAAACAGAAAAAAAAAATATATATATATATTGTAAAATACCATTTATAATAGTCACAAAAATGTAAGGATTTATAGGAACTGAATCTGACAAATATGCACCTTCAGTTTATGGAAAAAGTTATGAATTTTTATTGAAATAAAATAGAGATGAAATTAACAAATTAAAAGTGTTAGAGATAGGATTTTCACAGTGATCAAGACACAGTATTGTTTAAATGTCAAATATCTTCCAAATTGATCCACAAAAATCACTGTGATTCCAATCAAAATCCAAAGAAGCTCATTTGAAACTTGAAAAGTCAATTCTAGAATATTTATGAATAAATAAAAGCTGAAGAGTAAGAGAATAGAGTTAATGACTAGCCTTGCCAGATATCAAGACATATTAGAAGCCTAAATGAAGATATTCCAGGAATTAGGCAAGAATCAAGAAAAGCAAACACAGAAATAGATTTCTGAGTGCATGTGTAGCTGGTGGAATAAGGTCTCTGCAAAATTCATGTCCACCTGGAACCTCAAAATGTGACCTTACTTGTAAATAGAATTCTTGGCAACTGTAGTTAAGTAAGGAAGTTCAAGATGAGATCATCCTAGATTTAGGGTCAGTCCCAAATTCAATGACAGCTGCCCTTATAAGAAGAGGAGAGATTTGACTTATGCATCAGTCAAGGAATGTCAGGACCTAACAGAAGTTGGAAGAGGCAAGGAAGGATTCTCACCTACAGCCTTTGGAGGGATCATAACCCTGACACACCTCAATTTTGGACTTTTTACTCCAGTACTGTAAGAGAATAAATTTGCATCGTTTTAAGTTGCCCAGCTTGTAATAATTTCTTACACCAACCCTAGGAAATGAACAAAGCATGGAAATTTAAAACATGTCAGAGTTGAAATTTAAAATCAGTGGAAAATGAATGGTGTTAAACAATTAATTATCCATATGTGACTTTTAATGATGACTCTCTACTTAAAAACATGCGTGTATAACTGTACACATTAACTGTAGGATAAAGATTTATAGTCAAAACAGAAAAGTTGAAAATATTTGTAATGAATAGGAAAATATAGTATAAGAAAGGATTTTTTTTAAAACAAGATGCATACACACATGGGCAATGAAAATATTGTAAAGCCACCAATTCATCAAAAGATACAACTAAATACTTTGCTGATTAATTGATTTTCACAGGTAGGCCAAGAAAATTCATTGATAAAAAAATAGTTGTTACAACAAATGGTGCTGGGACAACTGGATATCCACATGCAAAATAATGAAATTAGACTTTGGTCTAACATCATATATATAAATTTACTCAAAATGGGTCAAAGATCTAAATTTAGGAGCTAAAATTTAAACTGTAGAAGAAAGCATACATGTAAATCTTCATGATTTTGAATTAAACAATTTAACATGATGCAAAAAGCACAAGCAATATGAGAAAAAATAGACAACCATACCTAATCAAAATTAAAATTATTCCACTTCAAAGAACATGATCAAGAAAGTGAAAAGCCAATCTAGAAAATGGGAAAAAAGTTTTTGCATACCATAACCCTGATTAGTGACTGGAATACAGAGTATATAAAGAGCTCTTACAACTCAACAATAACAATACAATTAACCTAATTAAAATTTAACCAAAGGATTTGATCAGATGTTGCACTAGTGAAGATATATAAATGGGCAACAAGCAATTTTTGCTCAATATCATTAGTCATTAGGGAAATGCATGACAAAATCACAATGAGATACCATTTCACACCCACTAAGATGGCTATAACCAAAAAGATAGATAATAACAAGAATGTTGGTGAGGATGTGGAGTATTTTGAACCCCCAGACATTGCTGGTGATAATATCAAATGGTCCAGCCACTTTGAAAAACAGTTTGACACTTCCTCAAAAAGTTAAATATAGAATTTCCTTATGATACACAGTTTCAATCTCAGAAAACTGAATCGTAAGTCCACAAAAAACTTCTACTTGAATGTTCATAACAGAATAGCCAAAGAAGTGAAAACAACCCAATTTTCCATCATTTGATGAATGGATAAACAAAATGTAGTATATCTATACAAGGGAATATTATTTGGCCATAATAAGGAATAAAGTACTGGAACATGCTACAATAGGGAGGAACCTTGGAAACACTACTAAGTGAAAGAAGCCACTCATGAAAGGTCACAGATTGCATTATCCCACTTATATGAAATGTCTAGAATATGCAAATCTATAAAATACAGGAGTAGATTAATGGTTGCAAGCATCTGAGCAGAAAGTGGAATGGAGAATGATTACTGTGGGTACAGGGTTTCTCTTTAATGTGATAAAGATGTCATAGAATCAGAAGTTCTGGAAATGGTTGCCCACTTTGTGAATACACTAAAAATCACTGAATTGTACATTTTTAAAAGGTGAATTTTATGGTACGTGAATTATAACTCATTTTTAAAAGATTAAACCACACACAGGGTAGTAAACACAGCAGTCTCACTTTTTTCGATTTATTCTACAGAAATAATCATTCTAGAAATTAATGATCTACACATGAGAATGTGGAGACAGCACTGTTTGTACTGTCCCAAAACAGAAAATAACCTGAATGGTTGCAGAAGAGTGATCGCAGAAATTATATCACTCTGTAGAAGTGAGCATCATGTTTTTTTTAATTAAAAATCTTTTTATTGCTTTTTCTGTAATTAAACAGGATAAGTTTATAGTTTTAAAAAAGGGGAGAAAATTCCAATAAAATTTACAAAGTAAAAAAAGATCCTTAATGCTAGCACCTAAAGATATCATCATTCTAAGACAATTTCTGAGTGTATTTATATGTGTGTTTGTATGCATGCAAGCCTAATGTCTATTTATATATATACACACCTAAACACATTTATTTCCAATAAAAAAGTATCACATTGACAGAAAAATACCATTAACAGCATCAATGAGACACAGATCAGAAGTTATTTGCAACATATACAGACAACAAAAGATTAGAATCCATAAATTAAATATTTTGCAAATGAATAAGAAAAAGATACACACTAAAAAGAAAAACAAGCAAAAATTATGAACAAAAGGTTCATATAAGAGGAAATATGAATAGTCAGCCATATATAAAAGAGGCTTACCATTTTATGGAATGTAGAAAGCACAAGTGAGAACATAAATGAAACAATATTTCACACTAATCAGATTGAGAAAAAAATCAATCTGACAATATTAAGGCTTAGCAAATGTATGGAATGATGGAAACTCTTATTGCTTGGGAGGAATAAATTGGTACAATCACTTTGGAAAACTATTTGAAAATTTCTAACAAAGTCAAAAATGGAATATTTGAGAGGGGGCCAAGATGGTGGCTTACTAAGGTGCGCACATCTTAGTTCCTCCTCCAGAACAACTACTAAATAACCAGAAACAGTGCAGAACAGCTCCCGGGGCCACAGCAGGGACCGGACACACAGTGTACCCCAGTCTGGATTGGCTGGTCCGGCTGCAAGAATCCGCTGCGGTGAGCTACCCGAGCGGCGCGCACTTCCCCGGGCCACAGCGGCTGATGGCCAGCGCCCCTCCCTCCCTCCTTCCTGGGTGGGCTGGGAGTCCCAGAGAGGGGAGTTTCCGAAGCCGTGGCAGCCGGCAGCCAACACCCTTTCCTTGCGGGAGGCTTCCCTGACCAGCTATGAGTCTCGGATCAGTGAGTTTCCCAGGCAGCGGCGGCCGGCAACCGGTGCCCCTCCCCCACAGGTGGCTTCCCGGTCCGGCGGTGGGTCTCGGATCATGAGCTTCCCAAGCTGCGGCCGGTGACTGGTGCCCCTCCCCCACAGGCAGCTACCTGGAGGGAAAGGAAAGAGTCTCCAAACAGTAGCGGGGACTGAGCCCAACCAAACACCAATACTGGTGTTAATGGACAAATTCTGACTACTAGAAGTATGCCCCCAGCTCAGGCGAAACTGATTAAGGTGGAAGTCGCCTATTGGGCTAACTGAAAAAGAGGAAAGGGGGTGAAACAGAGCCTTCTGCGGCTGTTTCTATGGAGGCTCAGTTGCCTCTGGGCTCAGCGCCGGGATTACACAAGGTGCAACTGCCCAAAACACAGAAACAGGCTAATTTCAGGGCTCTCTACCACATGAACCTTCCCCACAGGAGGGGTGAAATGCAACTCAGGTGGAGTCACTCTCGCAGGGAATGTAGATCCCAGGACTTCGCAATTTGAAGCCATTTAAACCAGCCTACAACCTTTCCTCTGTCTCCACCATGCACACAGCAGGGAGAGCCTTTCAAAGTTAAAGGAGCCACAACATGTTTTCCTGGTGGGACCCACGGACAGACAAGTGCCACATACTGGGCAGGATAAGAAAAACAGAGCCCCGAGACTTCACAGGAAAGTCTTTCAACCTGCTGGGTCTCACACTCAGGGAAATCTGATTAAATGTCCAGATGCCAGCAAAAAATAACAAATCACACCAGGAAAATTGAAGATATGGCCCAGTGAAAGGAACAAACCAATAGCTCAAATGAGATACAGGAGCTGAGACAACTAATTCTGAATATATGAACAGAAATGGAAAACCTCTTCAAAAACCAAATCAATAAATTGAGGGAGGACATGAAGAAGGCATGGGATGAACAAAAAGAAGAAATGGAAAGTCTGAAAAAACAAATCACAGAACTTATGGGAATGAAAGATACAGTAGAAGAGATGAAAAAAACAATGGAAACCTACAATGGTAGATTTCAAGAGACAGAGGATAGAATTAGTGAACTAGAGGATGGAACATATGAAATCCAAAAAGAAACAGGAACTATAGGGAAAAGAATGGAAAATTTTGAGCAGGGGCTCAGGGAATTGAATGATAATATGAAGTGCACAAATATACATGTTGTGGGTGTCCTAGAAGGAGAAGAGAAGGGAAAAGGAGGAGAAAAACTAATGGAAGAAATTATCACTGAAAATTTCCCAACTCTTATGAAAGATCTAAAATTACAGATCCAAGAAGTGCAGGGCACCCCAAAGAGAATAGATCCAAATAGACGTTCTCCAAGACACTTACTAGTTAGAATGTCAGAGGTCAAAGAGAAAGAGAGGATCTTGAAAGCAGCAAGAGAAAAACAATCCATCACATACAAGGGAAACCCAATAAGACTATGTGTAGATTTCTCAGCAGAAACCATGGAGGCAAGAAGACAGTGGGATGATATATTTAAATTACTAAAAGAGAAAAAATGCCAACCAAGACTTCTATACCCAGCAAAATTGTTCTTCAAAAATGAGGGAGAAATTAAAACATTTTCAGACAAAAAGTCACTGAGAGAATTTGTGACCAAGAGACCAGCTTTGCAAGAAATACTAAAGGGAGCACTAGAATCAGATATGAAAAGACAGAAGAGAGAGGTGTGTAGAAGAGTGTAGAAAGAAGGAAAATTAGATATGATATATATAATACAAAAGGCAAAATGGTAGAGGAAAGTGTTACACAAACAGTAATAACACTAACTGTTAATGGACTGAATTCCCCAATGAAAAGACATAGACTGGCAGAATGGATTATAAAACAGGATCCTTCCATATGCTGTCTACAGGAAACATATCTTAGACCCAAAGATAAACATAAGTTCAAAGTGAAAGGTTTTGAAAAGATATTTCATGCAAATAACAGCCAGAAAAGAGGAGGAGTAGCTATACTAATATCCAACAAATTAGAATTCAAATGTAAAACAGTTAAAAGAGACAAAGAAGGATACTATCTACTAATAAAAGGAACAATTAAACAAGAAGACATAACAATCATAAATATTTATGCACCAAAACAGAATGCCCCAAAATACGTGAGGAATACACTGCAAACACTGAAAAGGGAAACAGACACATCTACCATAATAGTTGGAGACTTCAATTCCCCAATCTCATTAATGCACAGAACATCTAGACAGAGGATCAATAAAGAAACAGAGAATTTGAATGTTACCATAAATGAGCTAGACTTAATAGACATTTATAGGACATTACACCCCACAACAGCAGGATACACCTTTTTCTCGAGTGTTCATGGATCATTTTCAAAGACAGACCATATGCTGGGTTACAAAGCAAGTCTCAACAAATTTAAAAAGATTGAAATCATACACAACACTTTCTCAGATCATAAAGGAATGAAGTTGGAAATCAATAATAGGCAGAGTGCCAGAAAATTCACAAATACGTGGAGGCTCAACAACACACTCTTAAACAAGTGGGTCAAGGAAGAAATTACAAGAGAAATTAGTAAATATCTCGAGGTGAATGAAAATGAAAACACAACATATCAAAACCTATGGGATGCAGCAAAGGCAGTGATATGAGGGAAATTTATTGCCCTAAATGCCTATATCAAAAAAGAAGAAAGGGCAAAAATTCGGGAATTCACTGTCCACTTGGAAGAACTGGAGAAAGAACAGCAAACTAACCCCAAAGCAAGCAAAAGGAAAGAAATAACAAAGATTAGAGCAGAAATAAATGAAATTGAGAACATGAAAACAATAGAGAAAATCAATAAGACCAGAAGTTGGTTCTATGAGAAAATCAACAAGATTGATGGGCCCTTAGCAAGTTTGACAAAAAGAAGAAGAGAGAAGACGCAAATAAATAAGATCAGAAATGGAAGAGGAGACATAACCACTGACCTCACAGAAATAAAGGAGGTAATAACAGGATACATGAACAACTTTATGCTAATAAACACAACAATGTAGATGAAATGGACAAGTTCCTAGAAAGGCATGAACAACCAACTTTGACTCAAGAAGAAATAGATGACCTCAACAAACCAATCAAAAGTAAAGAAATTGAATCAGTCATTCAAAAGCTTCCCAAAAAGAAAAGTCCAGGACCAGACAGCTTCACATGTGAATTCTACCAAACATTCCAGAAAGAATTAGTACCAACCCTGCTCAAACTCTTCAAAAAAATTGAAGTGGATGGAAAGCTACCTAATTCATTCTATGAAGCCAACATCACCCTCATACCAAAACCAGGCAAAGATATTACAAAAAAAGAAAACTAAAAACAAATCTCTGTAATGAATATAGATGCAAAAATCCTCAACAAAATTCTAGCAAATCGAATCCAGCAACACATTAAAAGAATTATACATCATGACCAAGTAGGATTCATCCCAGGTATGCAAGGATGGTTCAACATAAGAAAATCAATTAATGTAATACACCAAATCAACAAATCAAAGCAGAAAAATCACATGATCATCTCAATTGATGCAGAGAATGCATTTGACAAGATTCAACATCCTTTCCTGTTGAAAACACTTCAAAGGATAGGAATACAAGGGAACCTCCTTAAAATGATAGAGGGAATATATGAAAAACCCACAGCTAATATCATCCTCAATGGGGAAAAATTGAAAACTTTCCCCCTAAGATAAGGAACAAGACAAGGATGTCCATTATCTCCACTGTTATTCAACATCGTGTTGGAAGTTCTAGCCAGAGCAATTAGACAAGAAAAAGAAATACAAGGCATCAAAATTAGAAAGGAAGAAGTAAAACTATCCCTGTTTGCAGAAGATATAATACTATATGTCGAAAACCCTGAAAAATCCACAACAAAACTACTAAAGCTAATCAATGAGTACAGGAAAGTGGCAGGTTACAAGATCAACATTCAAAAATCTATAGTGTTTCTATACACTAACAATGAACAAGCTGAGGGGGAAATCAAGAAATGAATTCCATTTACAATTGCAACTAAAAGAATAAAATACTTAGGAATAAATTTAACTAAAGAGACAAAAGACCTATACAAAGAAAACTACAAAGAACTATTAAAAAGAAATCACAGAAGACCTAAGCAGATGGAAGGGCATACCGTGTTCATGGATTGGAAGACTAAATATAGTTAAGATGTCAATTCTACCTAAATTGATTTACAGATTCAACGCAATACCAATCAAAATCCCAACAACTTATTGTTCAGAAATAGAAAAACCAATAAGCAAATTTATCTGGAAGGGCAGGGTGCCCCGAATTGCTAAAAGTATCTTGAGGGAAAAAAATGAAGCTGGAGGTCTCACGCTGCCGGACTTTAAGGCATATTATGAAGCCACAGTGGTCAAAACAGCATGGTACTGGCATAAAGATAGATATATCGACCAATGGAATCGAATAGAATGCTCAGATATAGACCCTCTCATCTATGGACATTTGATCTTTGATAAGGCAGTCAAGCCAACTCACCTGGGACAAAACAGTGTCTTCAATAAATGGTGCCTAAAGAATTGGATATCCATATGCAAAAGAAGGAAAGAGGACTTGTATCTTACACCCTATACAAAAGTTAACTCAAAATGGATCAAAGATCTAAACATTAGGTCTAAGACCATAAAACAGTTAGAGGAAAATGTAGGGAGATATCTTATGGATCTTACAACTGGAGGCGGTTTTATGGACCTTAAACCTAAAGCAAGAGCACTGAAGAAGGAAATAAATAAATGGGAACTCCTCAAAATTAAACACTTTTGTGCATCAAAGAACTTCATCAAGAAAGTAGAAAGACAGCCTTCACAATGGGAGACAATATTTGGAAATGATATATCAGATAAAGGTCTAGTATCCAGAATTTATAAAGAGATTGTTCATCTCAACAACAAAAAGACAGCCAACCCAATTACAAAATGGGAAAAAGACTTGAACAGACACCTCTCAGAAGAGGAAATACGGATGGCCAAGAGGCACATGAAGAGATGCTCAATGTCCCTGGCCATTAGAGAAATGCAAATCAAAACCACAATGAGATATCATCTCACACCCACCAGAATGGCCATTATCAACAAAACAGAAAATGACAAGTGCTGGAGAGGATGCGGAGAAAGAGGCACACTTATCCACTGTTGGTGGGAATGTCAAATGGTGCAACCACTGTGGAAGGCAGTTTGGCGGTTCCTCAAAAAGCTGAATATAGAATTGCCATACGACCCAGCAATACCATTGCTAGGTATCTACTCAAAGGACTTAAGGGCAAAAACACAAACGGACATTTGCACACCAATGTTTATAGCAGCATTATTTACAATTGCAAAGAGATGGAAACAGCCAAAATCTCCATCAACAGAAGAGTGGCTAAACAAACTGTGGTATATACATACGATGGAATATTATGCAGCTTTAAGACAAGATAAACTTATGAACCATGTAATAACATGGATGGACCTAGAGAATATTATGCTGAGTGAATCCAGCCAAAAACTAAAGGACAAATACTGTATGGTCCCACTGATGTGAACGGACATTCGAGAATAAACTTGAAATATGTCATTGGTAACAGAGTTCAGCAGGAGTTAGAAACAGGGTAAGACAATGGGTAATTGAAGCTGAAGGGATACAGACTGTGCAACAGGACTAGATACAAAAACTCAAAAATGGACAGCACAATAATACCTAATTGTAAAGTAATCATGTTAAAACACTGAATGAAGCTGCATCTGAGCTATAGGTTTTTGTTTTGTTTTGTTTTGATTTTACTATTATTACTTTTATTTTTTTCTCTATATTAACATTCTATATCTTTTTCGGTTATGTTGCTAGTTCTTCTAAACCAATGCAAATGTACTAAGAAATGATGATCATGCATCTATGTGATGATGTTAAGAATTAATGATTGCATGTGTAGAATGGTATGATCTCTAAATGTTGGGTTAATTTCTTTTTTTCCGTTAATTAAAAAAAAAAAAAAGAGAAGGGATAATTGGAGATGAAGGGATACAGACTGTACAACGGGACTGGATATAAAAACTCAGAAATGGACAGCACAATACTACCCAATTGTAATGCAATTATGTTAAAACACTGAATGAAGCTGCATGTGAGGTATAGGTTTTTTGTTTTTGTTTTTTTTGTTTTTTTTTCTTTCTATTATTGTTTTAATTCTTATTCTGTTGTCTTTTTATATCTTTTTCTAAATTGATGCAAATGTACTAAGAAATGATGAATATGCAACTATGTGATGTTATTAAGAATTACTGAATGTACATGTAGATAGGAATGATTTCTAATTGTTTTGTTAATTCTTTTTTTTAATTAATAAAAAAATTTTAAAAAAAAGTTAAATCAAAATGTATCAAAGATCTAAAGATTAGGTCTAAGACCATAAAACAGTTAGAGGAAAATGTAGGGAGATATCTTATGAATCTTACAATTGGAGGCGGTTTTATGGACCTTAAACATAAAGCAAGAGCACTGAAGAAAGAAATAAATAAATGGGAGCTCCTCAAAATTAAACACTTTTGTGCATCAAAGAACTTCATCAAGAAAGTAGAAAGACAGCCTACACAATGCGAGACAATATTTGGAAGTGACACATCAGATAAAGGTCTAGTATTCAGAATTTATAAAGAGATTGTTCAACTCAACAACAAAAAGACAGCCAATCCAATTACAAAATGGGAAAAAGACTTGAACAGACACCTCTCGAAAGAGGAAATACATATGGCCAAAAGGCACATGAAGAGATGCTCAATGTCCCTGGCCATTAGAGAATGCAAATCAAAACCACAATGAGATATCATCTCACACCCACCAGAATGGCCATTATCAACAAAACAGAAAATGACAAGTGCTGGAGAGGATGCGGAGAAAGAGGCACACTTATCCACTGTTGGTGGGAATGTCAAAGGGTGCAACCACTGTGGAAGGCAGTTTGGTGGTTCCTCAAAAAACTGAATATAGAAATGCCATACGATCCAGCAATACCATTGCTAGGTATCTACTCAGAGGACTTAAGGGCAAAGACACAAACGGACATTTGCACACCAATGTTTATAGCAGCATTATTTATAATTGCAAAGAGATGGAAACAACCAAAATGTCCATCAACAGACGAGTGGCTAAACAAACTGTGGTATATACATGCGATAGAATATTATGCAGCTTTAAGACAGAATAAACTTATGAAGCATGTAATAACATGGATGGACCTAGAGAACATTATGCTGAGTGAGACTAGCCAAAAACTAAAGGACAAATACTGTATGGTCCCACTGATGTGAACCGACATTAGAGAATAAACTTGGAATATGTCATTGGTAACAGAGACCATCAGGAGATAGAAATAGGGTAAGATAATGGGTAATTGGAGCTGAAGGGATACAGACTGTGCAACAAGATTGTATACAAAAACTCAGAAATGGACAGCACAATACTACCTAATTGTAATGTAATTATGTTAAAACACTGAATGAAGCTGCATCTGAGGTATAGTTTTTTTATTATTATTTTTTTTTAATTTTTTTAAATTTTTTTCTATTATCGTTTTATTTTTTTTCTGTTGTCTTTCTATTTCTTTTTCTAAATCGATGCAAATGTACTACGAAATGATGAATATGCATCTATGTGATGATATTAAGATATTGTATATGTAGAATGGAATGATTTTTAAATGTTGTGTTAGTTAATTTTTTTAATTAATAAAAAAATGGAATATTCTATGGCTCAGAAATTCCACTTCTACTTACATATCCTAGAGAAACTTCCATAGATGATACGAGGTCAGAAATACAAGACTGCTTATGGCAGGATTGCTTGTAATATTGAAAAAAATGGAAATAGTTTAAATATCCATTTTAGATCCATTTAGAGATAAATGAATGATAGTGCATTTAGCCCATGCACAGTAAATGAACAAAGTGGAGCTTGATATGCTGATATGGATAAATCTAAAAAAAACCCCAGACATTAAACAATAAGTGCAATGAGCAGAAGTACACATCTTGTTTAGTACCATATGCATAATTCTTAAATCATATTCAGGATGTGACATTGTAGAGAAGTCCATGGACATTTTAAATACCAAATATAGTAGAGCAGTTTCCACAGAGAAGGACAAAAGTGGAGGTGGATGGAATCAGAAGGGATGCATTATGGCTTTAATTGTAATAGCAATACACTATTTCTTAAATTGTGTGGCAGGTGCATTACAGCTGGTTATACAGTTTTTTTTTACATTTTTGAATGTTTTAAATATTTCTAGTTCTATTTTTGAAGAAAGCAGAATATATGAAAGTAGGCTTTTGTGGTTTTGACATAAATCTTGGATCAGGAGATCAAAAATGTTTTATCCCACATGTTCTCTGATCTATAGAGAAATGATATTTAGAATAGAGTTATTAAGAATTAAAATTTATTGGCATTTGACTACAATGCAATCTATTAAAGGACTGGAACCTTTAATATTTTGTAAATATAGTATTATACTATGATCACTGTTCAGCATAATCACTGATCTGTGCAGTTGTCTCTGAGCTAAAAAATTCTTATGCACACTCTTTAGTGATTAAAAGACACTTCAAGAAATATTGCTAAGATTTTGATGTTTCTGGTCAAAATTCAATATCCTAGGATTTTACCAGAGGATAGAGAGAGTACTGTAGTTATATTGGCAGAGAACTTTGAACTAAATTATTTAGTAATACTAGTTCATCAGAGACTGTCATCATCCCCATATTACACAAGCAGAGTGAGACAGTCTCAATCAGAGAGCCTATTCAGCATCTTGGCTTGCCAATATCGTGAATGTCTTCAGAAGTAGCATATAGGACAATGGCACACTTGATTTCTCCACTAAACAATGTGAAATTGATTATTTTCATTTACCCTTTGAGTACTTTCATTGCGCTTGATATGGTCAAGAACAGAAAATATCAATATTCTGGCCTCAGAAAACAAAATCCTGTGGAAATGCACAAATAATAATAATAGTGATGATGAAAAACATAAGAGAATGTTTCCAGTGAAAACACAAAAAAGAGCTAAATAGAAAGTTCTAGTAACCACTTACTAGAAACAGATGGGGAGTTCATAAACCACATTTATCCATGGCCATGGGATTTTCTGAACATCTTTATGAATTTTCAAAAAGTAGATTATATTGGTTTGATGATTTAAGCTACTTGGGGCATGGAGATTGCCACAGAAACACATTCAGCAATGTTTCCACTTACTCCTAAAAATAAACAATTGATCATTGTTTTTATAAATCGTGCCTGTAATTCCTTTGTGAATCCCTAATTACCAGTCTTTATTCTGAGAAAATATTGCATAGAACCTAGGCTAAAATATCTTGGATAGTTATACTCAGGGTCAGCTGCATGGCAGAAAAATGGCAGGGAATCTTTCAATTCAATCTGTTTATGAAAATGGTGCATTGTGCCTGGAAGAATTACATGGTGTGCCAAATCAAGCTTAAAATATTGTTAGAGTTTCTCTATCAGCAATATGCATAAATATTTTTTCATTTGCCCAGCCTCTTCTTCAAAGATAAAGACAGACACATTTTGATAACTCATTTCTGTCCACTTCCAGAACTGATATTCTTTACATGTGAATCAGCTAAAAAGCTTGATCTGCTTCACTTGTCTTCTGCTTTACACACACTAAGTTTCCCTCAGGTGAGATTTGGATGGACTCTATCTTAGCAAAAACCTCTTCCAGTTTCATTTCAACAAATTTCCTGACTTCTTGGCTGAAAATTTAATTTTAAAATGGGGTAGTAAATTTATGCTGTTTTAAAAAATGTCTATACCATTCCTAGAGTTATGTGGAAATATTTTTATTTAAATTTCCTTGGCAGTTTAACAAAACATCACTTTTAAACTCAGCTAGTGAGTATGATCTTTATACCTCATTACTCTTATTTCAATTTAATTATTGTCAAACTTTTGTCAATGACTCAAATGCTCAGTGTTTCAAATAAGTGCAATTTTTTTTTGCATGGGCAGGCACCGGAAATCGAACCCAGGTCTCTGGCATGGAAGCAACAACTCTGCCACTGAGGGCCACCAGGGCCAGCCCAAGTGCAATAATTTTTAAATCTCACAAAGAACTACCTTGTTTGTTGTTGACAGTAAACATTTGTGACAACTCACTGCAACATGAAATATGCCCAGGAAAGCTTTGTGAAGTTTAGAGACTCAGGGCACTGATTCACTTGAAATTTCAAATAACTAGTTTCCACTTCCCTGCAGTGTTAACATCATTGATTATCGCAGGTTTTTTCTTTTTTTTCATTTTTCACCCTTCTCATAATATTAGTGTGTCACTGGACATTTTTCCCCAACTTACACTTTTTTCTACTTAAGCAGATTAAAGTGGAAAACTAAAGTAATTATCCAAGTTATTCAATCCAAAAAAAAAAATTCCTTCTGAATAAAATATACATGAATATCAAAATAATGGAATCTAGATCTATTATTATGAATTGTCTAGCTATTAGAAGCCACACTGCCTTATAGCAGTCATGTCTCTACTACATTTTTCATTGATATGACCATTTAATAACTAGAAGAGCTTTGTTTCTAAAACAGCTGATCTGCCCTCCAAATATGATGCTAGAGCATACACAACCAAAGTATTAAATGTTAAATTCAAAGAGAATAGTTGCATTATTCAATTGATAAATAGATTTTAGCTTTAGTTATCTTGAACTTCTGCACATATAGATCTGGACATTCATAGGTAGGTTGACACTGTCAGTTCACACCCTGAATTTCTTTTTCCCACTCCAAAGAGAGTGATAATTTCAAAAATAACGATAATTAGCAAAATGCATTCTCCCTCCAAAGGAAATACAGAACCATGCACCATAAACAGACTAGAAACAGATGCAGAAGTAGAGGCTGAATCTGTGAGCCTGCTGGGTTTCAGGTACCAAATCAAAGGATCATTAATCTGGGCTCCTAGCCAGTAAAAAAGATGCTGACAAAAGCCTGCTCATTGACTGAGGTAACACTTACATAAAGCTGAGAAATCTCAGAGGTAGGAGGACCAGGGAACACCTCTCAATCAGGGCTTGTGACTACCAACTCACTATTGTGTTCTGAGTGAAGGTAGAGAAGGCCACCCCAAAACCACAGGTCAAGGAACCATGAGTGCAGAGAAGGACAGAAGGAAGGAAGGAAGGAAGGGAAGGAGGGAGGAAGAAGGGAGGATTGCTCAACATAAATTTATGAAAGATTATTTCAAAGCAACCCAGCAACTAAGAAAGCAACAAAATCAGTAACTGGGAGATTTTTTACTACCAGTGAAATACAAATAAAAAAAAAATTCTAAGTGACTATAATAAAAGTCTTTGAATCTCTTATAAAAATAATCTCATCTTTTAAAAGTGAAAAAGAAAAAAATGAAACCAAAATAGCCATAAACAAATCAGAAACAGATAAATAAGTACTTTAAGAAAGAAAAAGAAATGTGGTTATTGAAATTTAAAGAACTCAAAAGAAGGGGAAAACTCTGTATTAAAACAGAGAAATTTCATTGAATAGCAGACAGGACTAAGAAAGTCACTTTCAATATAGCACTAAAAGACAAACAGATTGAGGAGTTCCGGTAAGATGGCCCAATAGGGTAAACTGAGGTTTAGCCCTGCTCCAAGAAAAAGTTAAAGGAGGGTTTGGGGAGGGCCACTGAGATGGTGATTCAAGAATGTAACTGACCTGGGAGAGCCTTCTACACCATATAAGGCAGCCCTGGTAGCAAAAAGCTGAACGGAGAAGCAGAAAACTGGAGCCTAATGCAGAAGTACAGAGCCCACAGGAGTGCACCCATGGGGAGACGGGGACTAGGAAGTAAGCCAAGTCATGCTCCTTGAGTGTGCTACCCTCACCAGCACAGCTCCATGGTCCATGCTCACCCCACAGCCCACACATCAGAACCCCATTACCCATGCCCACTCCCTGCACTCCAAGCACCCTGGGCCACCAACCCCCAGCGTGCACACCTGCCCCACACCTCCACCTCAAGTACAGCCCAACCCACATTTCCTGCTCCCCTCCCGAGCACTATCACCCCCTCCCTGCTCTCTACAGGCTGTCAGAGCACATAAAGGCTGCAGGTTCTAACCTCCATTTCCAGAATATACCCGCCTCCCAACCATAATATCTCACAGCTGTCTCACAGCTCAGGGACCTGTCCCCCTGAGCTCTGTGCATCAGTTTACAGCACTCCTAGGCCTGTGCATGCGCTCAACTCCCAGGCACATCTCTCAGCTCTGGGAACATCAGTTTACAACACTCCTAGACCCATGCATGCACACGGCGCTTAGTCATACTTCCCAGCTCTGAGAAAGCACTAACCTGCACAACCAGGTCACATCCACCCCCAGCCCATGAAGGCATAAGGCTGACCCACTGCAGTAGTTCTGTGGATATGCACAATAGGCCTCATTCCCTAGGCCAGTGCATGCCAGGGTTATGGCCCACAAAGCAATGCACCCACACAGCTACATCCTCCATGGCCACTGGGCACCCATGTTCATAAGCACCAGCATAACATCCCCAACCTGCACCTATACCTGTGCTGCAATGCATCACCACATTGTTGTGCCCCATTCCGTACACTGCATCCTGCTACACACCCACCCTCCAAACACAGGGCTTTAGCTTATTGAAGGAAATCAACTCCCAAAGTAAATCAATCACGATATTTACATGCAACAAAAGCAACAGAAGATCACTAAGCATATCACAATGCAGACAGATATAGCCCAGCCTAATGACCAAAATAAAACACCAGAAGAGACACAGACGCTGGAACAACTAATCAGAGATGTTCATATAACTCTACTTAATAAAATAAGTGGGATGGTTAATGACACAAGGAGATCAAGAAGACAGTAGAACACATAAAGAGGAATTTGAAAGAATAAACAGAAAAATAGCAGACATCATAGAGATTAAAGACTCTGTTGAGCAAATAAAAAATAAAAAAAACAGAGGCACACACCAGCAGATTTGAAGAGACAGAAGAACGAATAAGTGATATAGAGGACAGGAAAACCAGTTATGAACACTCAAAACAGAAAATGGCAAAAAAGATGGAAAATTTTGAATTGGACCTCAGGGAATGGATAGACAAAGCAAAGTACACAAATCATTGGTGTCCCAGAAAGAGAAGAGAGGAGTAAAGGTCTAAGAAGAGTAATTGAGGTTTTAATGGGGGGAAACTTCCCACCCCTCATAAAGGACATAAATATACAAGTCAAAGAAGCTCAATGAGCTCCAAACAGAACAAATCCAAACAGGCATTCCCCAAGACACATACTAATCAGTCTGTCAAATGTTGAAGAGAAGCAGAAAATTCTGAAAGCAGCAAGAGAAAAACAATCTACTCATACAAGGGAAAGCACATAAGACTGAGTTCAAACTATTCAACTGGCACCATGGAGGTGAGAAGGCAGTGGTAGGATATATTTAAGATTCTGAAAGAGAAAGACTTCCAGCCAAGAATTCTGTACCCAGCCAAACTGTCTTTCAAAACTGAAGGTAAGATTAACATTTTCACAGAGAAACAAATCCTAAAATAATTTGTCCGCAAGAGACTGACCATAAAAGAAATACTAAAGGAAGTTCTGCCAATTGAAGAAAAAAGATGAGAGAGAGGTCTGGAGGAGGGCACAGAATTGAAGCATAACAACAAGGGTAACTTAAAGGGTAAAAAGAGAAAGAGGGAAAAGAATATATAGATATGACAAATAAAACCAAAAGGATAAGATGGTGGATTCAAGAAACAGCTTTTCAGTAATAACTTTGAATGTTAATGAAATAAACATACCAATTAAAAGATGCAGATGGGAAGAATGGATTAAGAAACATAATCCAGCTATATGTTGCTTACAAGAGACCCATCTTAGACACAAGGATACAAATAGATTGACAGTGAAAGCATGGAAAAAGACTTTCCATGCAAGTTGTAACCAAAAGAAAACAGGTGTACCTATACTAATATTGGACAAAATAGACTTTAAATATAAATACATCATAAGAGACAAAGAAGGACAGTATGTATTAATAAAAGGGATAATTCACCAAGAAGATATAACAATCACAATTGTTTATGCTTCCAGTCAAGGTACCCCAAAGTACATGAGATGGACATTGGCCAAACTGAAGGGAGCAATAGATGTCTCAACAATAATAGTAGGAGGCTTCAATTAACCACTCTCCTCGATAGATAGAACAACCAGACAGAAGATTAACAAGGAAACAGAGCAGTTAAACAACTTTGTAAATTAATTAGACCTAACAGACATATATCCAAAAACACAAGGATATACATTCTTCTCTAGTGTAGTGGAACATTCTCCAGGATAGATCATATGCTGGGGCATAAAGCAGGTCTTTATAAATTTTAAAACATTGAACTTATTCAAAGAACTTTCTCTGATCACAATGGAATGAAGCTGATCTCAATAACACCAAAGAACAAGAAAATTCACAACTATAGGGAGATTAAATAACACAATCTTAGACAACCATGGGTCAAAGAAGAAACTGCTAGAGAAATCAGTAGCTATCTGGAAATGAAATGCAAATGAGAACACAACTTATCAGAACTGATGGGATGTGGCAAAGGCTGTGCTGAGAAGGAAATTAATTGCCCTAAATGCTTATATTAAAAAATAAGAAAGAGCAAAAGTTGAGGACTTAACTGCTCACCAGGAGGAACTTGAGAAAGAACAGCAAACTAACCCCAAAGCAAATAGATGAAGAGAAATAACAGAGATTAAAGCAGAGTTAAATGATGGGGAGAACAAAAGAGCAATAGAGAGACTCAATAAAACAGAAAGTTGGTTCTTTGAGAAAATAAAATTGAAGAAAAATGAAGGAATAAAAGAAATCATAAGAGTATACTATGAACAACTATATGTCAACAAACTAAAAAACTTAGACGAAATGGACAAAATCCTGGAAACACACAAACAAGCTACACTGACTCAGGAGGAAATAGAAGATCTCAACAAGACAATTCCAAGTAAAGAGATTCAATCAATCATCAAAAATTTTCCTATACAGAAAAGGCCAGGGCAATATGGCTTCACAGGGAAATTTTATCAAACATTCCAAAAGGAACTTGCACAAATCCTGCTCAAACTTTTCCAAAAAAATAAGGATGAAAAAAAGAACTCTACCTAACTCATTCTATGAAGCTAATATCATTTTAATACCAAAACTGGGTGAAGATGCTATGAAAAAGGAAACCACATGCCAATCTCCCCAATGAACATAGAGGCAAAAATTCTCAACAAAATATTAGCAAATCAAATCCAACAATCCAGTAAAAGAATTATACAACATGACCAAGTGGAGTTTATACCAAGAATGCAAGGATGGTTCAATACAAGAAACTCAATTACTGTAATACAGCACATTAACAAATCGAAACGGAAAAATCACATGATCATTTCAATTGATGCTGAAAAAGCATTCGAAAAAATTCAACATCCCTTTCTGATAAAAACACTCCAAAAGATAGGAATCAAAGGTAACTACCTCAGTATGATAAAGGGAATATATGAAAAACTGATAGCCAGTATCATACTTATGTAGAGAGACCGAAAGCTTTACCCCTAAGACTAGGTACAAGACAAGGATGCCCACTGTCTTGTCACCACTATTGTTCAACATTGTGCTAGAAGTTCTAGCTAGAGCAATCAAGCAGGACAAAGAAATAAAAGGCATCCAAGTTGGAAAGGAAGAAGTAAAACTTTCATTATTTGCAAATGACATGGTACTAAACTTGGAAGATCCTAAGAAATCTACAGCAAAATTACTTGAGCTAATAAACAAATTCAGTAAGGTGGTGGGATATAAAATTAATGTGCAAAAATCAGTAACATTTCTACACACAAGAAATGACATAACTGAGGAGTCAGTTAAGGAAAAATTCCATTCAAAATAGCAACTAAAAGAATCAAGTACTTAGGAATGAACTTAACTAGGGATGTAAAGGACATGTACGCCGAAAACTACATAACATTACTAAAAGAAATCAACGAAGATCTAAATAGGTGGAAAGACATTCCCTGCTCATGGACAGGAAGGCTAAAATAGTTAAGATATCAATTCTACCCAAATTGATCTACAGATTCAACACAGTACCAATCAAAATTCAAACAACCTACTTAAAAAATTTGGAAGAGCTAGCTACAAAATTTATCTGGAAGGGAAAGAGACCCTGAAGAACTAAAAGCATCTTAAAAAAGAATATCGAAGTCGGAGGATTAATACTCCCTGACTTTAAAGACTATTATAAAGCCACAATGGTCAAAACAACATGGTACTGGCACAAAGATAGAAGCATTGACCAATGGAATCCAGTCAAGAGTGAAGAAATAGACCACTAAATCTATAGTCAACTGATTTTTTGACAAGGCCTCCAAATCCTCTGAGCTGGGACAGAATAGTCTTTTCAATAATTGGGCATGGAAGAACTGGATATCAATAGCCAACAGAATGAAAGAGGACCCCTATCTTACACCCTACACAAAAATTAACTCAAAGTGGATCAAACACTCAAATATAAGAACTAGCACCATAAAGATTCTAGAGGAAAATGTAGGGAAACATCTTCAAGACCTAGTAATAGGAGGTAGCTTCCTAAACTTTATACCCAAAGCACAAGCAACAAAAGAAAAAATAGATAAATGGAACTCCTCAAATGAAATGCAGCTCAAAAGACATTGTCAAAAAGGTGAAGAGGCAGCCACCTCAATGGGAGAAAATAAATATTTGGAAATCACATATCGTACAAAGGTTTGATATCCTGTATAAACAAAGAAATCATACAACTCAACAACAAAAGAACAAACAACCCAATTATAAAATGGGCTAAAGATATGAATAGGCAGTTTTCTGAAGAGCAAATACAGATGGCACATGAAGAGATGCTCATTTTCATTGGCTATAAGGGAAATGCAGATCAAGACTACAAAGAGATACCACATCTATAAAAAAGGCTGCTATTTAACAAATGGGAAACTATGAATATTGGAGAGGCTGTGGAGAAATTGACACACTTATCCACTGCTGGTGGGAAATATATAATGGTACAGCCACTATGGAAGACTGTTTGGCAGTTCCTTAGGAAACTAAATATCCAGTTCCCCTATGATCCAGCAATAGCACTACTTGGTATATACCCAGAAAAGCTGAAAGCAATGACACAAACAGACATTTGCACACCAATGTTCACAGCAGCATTATTCACAATCACCAAAAGATGGACACAAACTAAATGCCCATCAACAGACGAGTGGATCAACAAAATGTGGTATATACATACGATGAAATATTTTGCAGCAGTAAGATGAAATAATGTCCTAAAGCACATGGCAAGATGGATGAGCCTTGAGGACATAATGCTAAGTGAAATAAGCCAGACACAAAAGAATAGATTTTGTATGATCCCACATTTATGACCAAGGAAAAGGTAAACTCAAAGGCTTATAATACAGAATATAGGGGACTTAGAGATACATAGAAGCTAGAGATGGGTGAACGATTGGTTATGAGATTGAGCTCCAACATAAGGGAATAGGTAAAAGTGAATGTGGCTCTCTAGTGAGTCTCTAAATAATATTACCATAAAGAAGGTGAACAAGATTGAAAAGGGTTGTATAGACCTACGTGTCCCACTGGTTAAGACTAGAAATATAAATTAATTCTTGCAAGAACTACTTCAAATGTATGATTCATGTACAAAGAATGTTTAAGTCCAGGATAAGGGGGAAAACTGCTTTTATATGCTATGGGCTATGTTTAAAAGGAAAACACAGCAACAGCAGAGGTAAACAATGGCGGGAGGGACAAGAGGAGGTTTAGATTTCCTGTTTGTCAAAGGTGTGTTTATTGGTTTTTTTTCTCTTGGAAACAATGAAATTCTCCCAAATCGAAAATGTTGATGGACTAATGACTTTGGGCACTATACATGACCCCTGAAGAATGCAGGTGGCTGAAAGATGCATGGACTGAGAAGTAGATTGGCGAATGATGATGTATTCTGATCAATGCATGTCGTGTTGCTACAAAAAAGGAATGAAGTCATGAGGCAAGCAATGATGTGAATGAACATATGAGACATTTGATGAGGTAAAATAAGCCAGATACAAAAGAACATCAGTGGTATGGTCTCCTTTAGAAAATGTTTACAAGGAAACAGGGGCCTAGATTGTAAGCTTTTATAGCATACACATTTAGTCTGAAGTGGTAATTATTATTTCTGGATTTTGAGAGGCTGTTATATATATATATATATATATATATATATATATATATATATATACAACCTGATATTTAGAGATAAGAATGCAGCCGATCAGGTTAGGGTTAAAGTAATTCAGAACACAGGGGTAAGGAAGACAATGTCTATATTTTAGAACCACACGTACTTGTTGAGACCAAAGGAATAAAGTTTTATGTGGTCTTGAACTGAAATTTTCTGTAGTGTATAATCTAATTCAACCTATCTGTATAGCTCATTTGAACAATTGAAGCACAGGGAGCCCAGACTAAGAAATAATTTAATCCTATGTAGCTTAATGTAATGCCCGGATACATCCTAGAGTATATTAAGCAAATAATCAAAAAGTGTTGGCAGGGTGGTGCAATGGTGGCTTAGTGACAGAATTCTTGCCTGTCGTGCCAGAGACCTGGGTTCAATTCCCAGTGCCTGCCCACGTAAAAATAAAAAAGTGTTGGCAAAGTCCCTTGAGGGATGGGAGAAAAAATATGAAACCATTAAACTTTACCATCAGAAAGTTCCCTGATACTGTGTCAAACTTTAGGGACACCCAAATCAATAGGCCATACCCTTAATCTTGAGGCTTACTCTTGTGAAGCTTACGTAGGTAGTGGAGAGGCTTAGCCTACCTATAGGTATGCCCAAGAGTTACTTCTGGAGGACCTCTTTTGTAGTTTGGATGTGGCCTCACTCTCTCTAAGCCCAACTCTGCTAGTGAAATCATTGCCCACCCCCACTATGAGGGTCCTGATTTCCAGGGGTGAAAGTCTCCATGGCGGTGTAGGAGATGACTCCCAGGGATGAATCTGGCCCTGGCACTGTAGGATCAACAATTCCATCCTGACCAAAATGCAGAACAGAGGTGTAACTAAAAAAGTATCTTGTGCAGAGAGAGCTCAAATAGTCAAGAAGATACTCTGGAGGTTGCTCTTATGCAAGCTTCAGTTAAACATTGCTACCTACCATAACTTGCCAACACCAAACCAGGACCATTCCAGCCAATCCTAAAGAATACTCAGGGCAATATATAAGATTCCACGAGGGCTCCATGCACTAGAGTAACTTTCCAGAAACCTACAACCTCCACATGGGTCCCTGACCAGATAAGTCCTGAAACCTAGAGGACCTGGCCTCTCCAGAACATCAGATAGCTCCATCTTCCTACGCCATATTAGGGACAGACCCTTCCTGCATGAAAAAGTTATAATGGTCATAGCTCAAACATCTCTAAAGAGAGGGATAGAAAGATCAAAGGTGATGGTGGAGTTATACAGAGAAGATGGGATTTAGCAAATGAATGTGATTGCTGAATCGCTAAATTGCTGTCTCTCTTAATCACCAGTATCTCAGAGCAGCTGCAAATAAAAACCAAAAATTGTGGAATTGTAACCTATGTCAAATTCTGAATATGTTCTACAATTAATTGTGGGGCTGTGCTTTGAAATTTATTGCTTTTGTATATATGTTATTTTTCACCAAAAAAGAAAGAAAAACAGTCAATTGTGATGATAAAAAAAATACTTAAACCTTCTAGTCTCCTATATTCTGGAGCAGCTGGAAGTAAAAACCTGAGAAGATCAGATGGTGGCCCATGACAAACTATGGGATCTGTCCTGAAACTACCTGTTGAAGAGTGTTTGAAAACTATTGCTTTTTTATTTCTTTGCTTTCTATATATGTTATACTATGCAATTAAAAAGAAAAAGACAAATAGATTGATATGGTCTGGCAAAGCAAATGGGAATGGAATATAAACATATTTGAAGAAACAATACCTGAGGATTTTCCAAAACTTAAAGTACAAAAAGTTTAAATAAAAACAAATCTGGCCTAGACACAATATAGTGAAACTACAGAACAATAAAGATAAAGAGAAAAATATTAAAAGCTCATATAGAAAATGCAGATATCCTTTTAAAAAGAATCACAATTGGCATAGACATGTGGTAGTTAGATTCAGTTGTCAACTTGGCCAGGTGAAGGCACCTAGTTCTGTTGCTGCGGACATGAGCCAATGGTACGTGAACCTCATCTGTTGCTCATTACATCTGCAGTCGGCTAGGAGGCGTGCCTGCTACAATGAATGACGTTTGACTTAATTGGCTGCTGCTTAAATGAGAGAGCACAAGGTAGCACAGCCCAAGCAGCTCAGCATACCTCATCTCAGCACTCGCAGCTCAGCCCAGGCCTTTGGAGATGCAGGAAGAAATCACACCGGGGAAAATTGTTGGAGACCAGAGGCCTGGAGAGAAGACCAGCAGAGATCACCCTGCGTCTTCCCATGTAAGAAAGAACCTCAGTTGAAAGTTAGCTGCCTTTCCTCTGAAGAACTAACGAAATAAATCCCCTTTTATTAAAAGCCAATCCGTCTCTGGTGTGTTGCATTCCAGCAGCTAGCAAATCAACAGACATTATCTGAAAAAGGACTTATTCAGTAAATAAACTTATTTATTGAATAAATAACTTTCCCAATTTTTCAGTTCCTTTTTTGTGCATATCCTACAGACCATTGTAAACATTAATAGGACTAGTTTTGTTTTTATTTTATAGCCAATAAATGTGGATCAGCTATTTACCAATATAAAGAAATAAATATTCATTACAGGACATTTTTTCTTCAAAAAATAAAAAATAAATATTTTATAGCAGTTAAAATATTTAGAGTTAAATAACTCTTCATTAAAATTAGTAAGATTTTGAATCTATTACTGAACTAATGGCCATTAGAAAATCAAAAAACATAATGGCCTAGAAGATCCAGCAGTCTGAGGATTTGCTGCTGTGAGGTAAAATTAGCATCTTTTTGTTACCTGTAAGTCAACAGTTTACTAAAATAAGCCCATCTATGGACTATGTTACAGCTTCACCCTAATAACTGAAGAGTCAAAGACGACGAAGTTTTTCCAACAGTAACCTGAATTTTTAGATGCTTATAAATTTGGGGACGGGAAGAATCCCCTTCCATAGATGAGCTCCATAGTTTCAACTGCTGCCAATTTTCAAGTTTGTTTGTTTAAATTGGATAGATATTTCTTCCCCAGTTGTGGAATTTGAAATCACGAACAACCACATCCTCCAGCTAGTAAAAAATGCTTCACAATTTCCCCCTGAAATGTGTTAACCATAATTACATTTTCATCTTGACAAAATTACTACTCACCCACTAATCAATAGTTTCTTAATATGATTAATTTAAAAAATAACTTTATAATCGTTCTTTAAAAAATAATGAAATCAGCAGTACCTATAGTATTCAAGGAAATGACTGTTCATCATCAGGGATAAAATTTAGGAAGAGACAGTGTCTTACCAAGTTCCCCGGTTCATGACTGTCCCAACTGATATTTTCAGCCATGCCACTTTTTCACAGATGTGTGACATTTCTCCCGTAGGAAGCTCACCTTCGATCAGTACATGTCACCAGCTTCCTATAGCTCTAGCTTCTTTGCTCCAAATTGAACAGAAAACTGCCATGTCATTTCTTTTAACCTTTGAGTTTGAGGCAATTCTGAGAACTTCTCTCACAGCCAATGTCTGGTCCTCCAATGCACTGTACTAGAACCAGCTTAATTGGAGAATTCTCAAGTTTAGGGACCTTTAAAAGCCCCGTGACCTCTCCAACACTGGCCACAGTCACTCAAAGCATTTCTAACAAACAGAATCTGCTGCTCTTCCCCAGTATTCCATCCTTCAGGAATTGTCTTCATTCTAGAAATACCAAATTCAAATCTAAATCCCTCAGACTTTGTTTTAAGGCACATTTCCCTCCTTGTTCTTGCCAAAGTGGGATGAAGGAGAAAGTTGATCATTTTTTGTAATAAATTTTTGCATCCAGTATTTGAATACCATGACTAAATCTAAATCAGATCCCAGCTGTCTCTTTTCAGGGCAAAATAACACTCATTCTTTGAACTATACCATATGAGGTTAGGTTTCCATTCTTCCAATAAAGTTTCTGACCATTTTCTGATTCCCCTCCAAACTCTTGACATTCTCCTTACGCTATGGCAGACACACAGTAAAATAAAGTATTTCTTTTATTAATTTCTGCATTTATTTTACTTTTTAAGCACTCTGCTGTCTTTTTTATGAGATTCTGCTACAGACCCATATGTAACGTTAGGACCCGTCGTGTCTCTAAGATCACTACCACTGCATTTGCAGCAGTATTTATATTTCCCAGTCATCCCTTTTATTTATATCAATTATATTCAGCTTGTTCTCCCAGATTTTATGATCAGGAATCATCTTTCATCAGCTGATACCAAATAACTTACAAATATAACACTGATCTCAAAGGAAAAGGCATTACTAGCATTTCTTGATCTCACATACATGTCAGGATAACTTTTAAAAAAAGAAAAAGAAAGTTTGTTTATTTTAATATCTTGCTTAAGTACAATTTTGAAAATAACATACTATCAGTAATTACCAAAAATGATGGATAATCTCAACATATGTTTCTCTGCACAAACGGCTACTGAATTCTTTTTAATCCATTTATTAAGTAGAGGTCTTTCAGTGTGTATCACATATCCAAATATTTCAGTTCAATAATACAACATCTATTTTATTAATCCTCATTACTTCCATAAAAAGGAAAAAGCTATGCAGGAGTCAAAACTCTCCCTTACATGGGTAGCGTGACATGCACCCTATAGTGTCATCAAATTATAGAGACGCAGTCATGTGCATCCAGGGGTAGGAGTGATTTGCTGAGGCACACAGACCTAGCAAAAAAGGGCAAATACATGGTAATGATCACAACAGTGCAGCTTTAATAGTAGAAATGCTTCAAAAATGAGTGTTTTACAGCAGACAGACTCCGCACAACCTGCAGCTTGTACATAATTTCTGACCCACTCTATGCTCCAAACATCCCCAGTTAGGTACAGCTAACCGTTAGTGCCAGGCGAGACCAACAAGATTCCTAAGCAATGACGAATATAAGGAAAGGAGGGAGCAGTGCACCTATGCCACAAAAACCTGCTTTGCCCAGTCCCCCAAGGTGATGAAATGTGTGACTGTCACAAGGCTCAGTAATACTGTTATAATTGGGATGTACAGGGAATAGATGCCAGCTGCAGAAACAGTATGTGCTTTGACAAGAAGTGTGTTGGAAGCGGCTGCCAGCCTGTGCCTGCTGCCAACTCCACTCAGCTACAAATAGAAATGACGATGCACAGTGGGCCACAGCTCTCGGAGTGGCCTTCACCAACCACTGTTTCAGGCCCAGGAATGCCAAGGTGGTCATGACAGTCTTCAAATTACTTACACATCACGGAGCGGTACTTCTCAAGGGATGGCCTCACCTGCATTGGCATCGACAGAAAAGCTTGTTTAAAACTGCGGTTTCCTCCCGCCCCTTGCTGCATCAGGATCGCTGAGGCGAGGCCCGGGAATCTGCATTTTAAAAGCTCCTTTGGTGTTTCTTATGAGCACTTTGGTTTGAGAACCAAGGCCGAGTGAATCAAATAAGAGATACCAAAACACAGTTAGCTCAACTATGTCAAATTGGAGAAAAGATGATTGTTGTGCATTCCTAGCATGTTTTCCAACTTGCAGAGTGCTTTTATGTGTAACTTCATTTCTGCACTACCATATCTTATAGAAGAGACAACATCTGAGACAGCTGAGTTGCCTGAGATTAGAAATATTATTTAAAAACAAACAAAAAAAACAGATCAGGAGTAGAACAGGGGTATTTTGATGGGGTTTATAGCTCTGTCCACTCTAGTGTTCAGACTCTGGTAATAATAATCATTCTGGCATGAATCACAACGTGAGGAACAGTAAGGAGAGCTGCCCTGCCGTGGTGCTAGATATTACCCAAAGGTTTTACATTTATGAGCACACTTTATTCCCACGATTGAGTGAGGATACATAGAGTTTTACAAATGAGGAAATTAAAGCTCAGAAAAAGTAGATTGCCTAAGGTCACAGAGCACATAAGTATTGACAGCTAGATCTGGACATACTTCCCTTGACTTCTGAAGCAGGTGCCCTAACCACTGGGCCCAACAGCCTCCCTGGTGTGACACTCTCTATCAGCGAAGTTTTGCTCCGTTGTTCAAAGATTTAACCTGGCTTCACTTTCTCACAACAACCAGGGCAATCCGTTCTAGCCTGATGAAGTAAATGAACTTTTCAATGAACATCTCAGGACAGTATCCTCAGATGTTCATTAACCAGCAATGGCTTGAACTCCCACTCAGTACCGGCTACACATTGTGCTTGGCGATGGGAATACAATGGTGAGCAAAATGAAGTTCTGGTTCTTGTTCTATAGAATTCACATTGTGGTGTAACTGTAGGGCTGCACAAGATCACATAAAATCCTACAACCCCTGACCCATACTCTAGAGATGATTCTTCTACTCTCCTAGCCAGCCTCTCTCTTGGTGACTCTGATACTTTCCTTGCTAATGGTTCTTAATGGGTTCAGGTGCTACCTCACAAAAGCCTGAGATCAATGTATCAGCCAGGACTTTTTAAGTTGCAAATAGCAAAAACAACTCAAAATGGCTTATGCAAAAAAAAAAAAAAAAAAAAAAGATTTCATGAGCCAGAAAATTCTAAAGGTTTTCTAGGGACAGCTGGATCCAGGTAGACAAGCATTCCTGTGTCAAATTTACTCCTTCTTTCAACACAGTGCAACATGGCCACCAGGAACTACAGCCTCATATCTGACTCTATTTGTAATTACAAAAGAAAGTTCTCTTTTTCAGTTTTGACAAGAATGCCAGGTTTGAGTGCCATTGGCTTAACCCACATGACATCAAAAGGTAGCACTTTGATTGAATAAGCCTAGCTCAGTGCCTCTTGGGTAATGAGATTGGTCCCACCCAAACTGGTAATTAGCAAAAGGAGCTTCACCAAAGACAGAGCAGGGAGCCATTATTATCAGGAATCAACTCTGGGCAGGTAAAAACAATAGATGTCCATTGGAGTCATTTACTCTTAGAAAAATAAAACCAATACTAAAAACAGGAAAAGGGGGCAGAGGGGTTGGGAGGGGGAATAGAGGAAGTAAATATTTTATTTCCTTCAAATGTTCTTATATATTAATATTTATTTCATTTATGCAAAAGAGGTACATGTAAGAATGACTAACTTTTAGATCTCGGGTGACCCCAATGAAGTGTATCTTATTAAATGGATCAAACTGACCTCAATAGAAACATTCTGTAGAGGTCCTGTGGTTAAGAACATGTTTATAAATGTATCATCACAAGTGAACAAATGGAGAGGAGAGAAACATTTAATTTAACGAAACTTCAAGTACTCTTAAAACAACAGCTATTAGATCATTTCAAGCAAGTGTCCCAATTATTTTTTTTCTTTCTATTTCTAATTCCATAGCATTTTGTTTAGGCATCCTTTGTGGCATTAGTTCCAAACCTGTATGCACATCTAAATCACCTGGGAATTCATTTAAAATGTAGATTCCTGGGACATCCCTCATCTCAGACTTTTTGAATCAGAATAACTGAAAGTGTGATCTGGGAATATTTATTTTATCCAAATTTGAGAGATGGCATGGCATGGTGGCAAGAACATAATAAATCTTGCACCTGACTGCTTAGTCTCAGATGCCCGCTCTGACTCTCACTTGTGGTGTGACCTTGGAAAAGTCATTTATCCTCTTTGTAAAAAACAATAGAATTATCTCCTAAAGTTGTTGTGAAAATTCAATGAGCTAACTCAAGGAAAATACTTAGAGTTCTGTCCCTTCTAGTGTTCAGACTCATGATAATAATAATTAGGGTTATTATTATTAATACATAATAGGCATATTAGTTATATTAATTATTTAAAAAGCATCCTTGGTGATACTTAGCAAAAGCTTGGCTTTAGACTCATTGGGAGCAGCCACTGAGTTATGCCAATACTTCAGATTTTGTGTTGTTGTTGTTATGCAAATATTTTTGTATGCCGTTTCTATATAATAAGAGCTTGAGAACAGCCACAGCCTTAATCTCTGTATTCCCCCACAGACCCCATATTTTTGAATGAATGAATGAAAACCAATGGGCAGATTAAACTATCACTTCTTCTATCCTCACTTTCTCAAATTCTCGTTCCTTCAGGTTCCTGTGTTTCCTGGAGGAAGATACCAATTAATGTAAAAGCATTCTTCCTCGTTGCAATAAACAGATTTCTAAAGATTATTCCTAGAAAGAGCAAAGCACTGCTTCCAAGGAAAGAGTACTTGATTGGTGGAGTTTCAGGAACAAGGACAGACAGGAAAAGGAGATATTTTGGACCAGTGGACTTACCTGGCTGCTCTGAATTCAGCTGAAATGATTTGCCTTTCCACATCAGCAAACCTAGAAACCACAGTTATTCCTTCTCACTCTTCACAGCCCTCTCTAAGCAAAACTATATGCTTGTGAGAGTATTTATTTACCCTCAAATCTCACCACATAGGTTTACATCTACTGCATGTTTGCCTAGGGGCAGCTCTTGTCTCTATTAGACAGCACTCCATATTTACCTCCAAAAGTGCACAAACGGAAATGAAAACTGCCAGTTCTCCAGAATAACATCTGAGGCATTCTGTGAGTACTGACATGCTGCAGAATGGCCACAGATGGCCACCCAGGGACAACCATACGACTGCATAGACTTCTGCAGAGAGCAATATGTGCTGGGAAGTGCAGCCAAGGTCCACATCTACATGCCCGCTTTGCAGCCATAGAGCTTATGCGGCTGCCAGAGGACTTCCTGAGGAGGGAGGAGATGGACCAGGTGTCCATTTTTGAAAAGTCCCTCCCCTTCTATGACAAAGAGATTGAGACCTAGCTCCATGTGCAAACAGCTTTCTGAAACTCTCTCATCCATTTAGAACACAGACCCAGAGTGAAACCTTTCCTCTTAGTCTCCATGATTTTCTACCTATTAGCATTTTTATACCTTCTGTGCTGAACAGGTTAATGGAGCTTTCATCCTTTGTAATGCCATGGGAAAGTCAATGTTATATGTAATAAATTCTGCCGAAATGCACAGTCCAGCCAATGCTCTTAGTAATCAGTCCTTTAATAGAGCTTGCTGGCACACTGGTCACAAACTTCATGCCTTGGAACCCTGACCCTCTGGGAGGAGGGTCAGTCTCCACCTCTAAGATGTAGTCACAGCTAGATCTTATTCTCATGCAGACACTGAAAAGATACGGCATCTTTTTAAATATGTATGTGCTGTGGTCTGAATACATGTATTTTTGAATATGTATATTACGTGAATAATTAGATATCGCTTCATACACTGTAGTAATACCTTTCTGTGTCAAAAAAATATCTTTTCTAGACCCTCTGATTAAATCTTTTTTGTCTGCTTTATTTTTTCTGGGGATGGTCACTCAAGAAGTTAATGGCTCCAAACTATGTCCATTCCCTTCAGTTTTCTGTTTAATTTCTTTTAAAAAAAAATCTATTCATAACTGAAGTATAAAGTCCACCTGGGATGTTTACTTAGATGGAATCATATTTTCTTTGTCTTGATTAGATAAATGGCATACATCATGATCTTTTTCCATTAATTTTACCTATATTACTTCCCATTAAATTATGTAAAGTATTACAGAAACTCAAAAAATTAATATAAATTGTTTTCGTTTCCAGCTACTAAAACAAATACTGTACAATGGGCTGGCTTAACAATGGGAATTTATCATACTCATAGTTTTGAGTTTAGAGACAGTTCAAAAAATCGAGGAGTCAGTGAGAGATGCTTTCCCCCCAAAACTGTGGCATTTGGGGTTGACGCCCAGGGATCCTTGGTTTTTTACTTTTCTGTCACACCCACAGGACTAAGTAGTGGGACCTGAACATGCCTTTTGTGGGGAATATTACTCAATCCCCAACATAAATCATCAAATAAGAATTTAAATAACAAAAGCACTATTATTTCTTAAGAACCTTAATAATTTAAAAAAAAACAGTAAAATCTAATCAAGAGTTTTTTTTTCTTTTTTTATTAATTAAAAAAAATTAACTAACACAACATTTAGAAATCATTCCATTCTACATATGCAATCAGTAATTCTTAATATCATCACATAGATGTATGATCATCATTTCTTAGTACATTTGCATCGATTTAGAAAAAGAAATAGCAAGACAACAGAAAAAGAGATAAAATGATAATATAGAGAAAAATAAAATAAAAATAAAAAATACAAAAAATATATATAAAACAAACAACAACAAAAAAACTATAGCTCAGATACAGCTTCATTCAGTGTTTTAACATAATTACATTACAATTAGGTAGTATTGTGCTGTCCATTTTTGAGTTTTTGTATCTAGTCCTGTTGCACAGCCTATATCCCTTCAGCTCCAATTACCCATTATCTTACCCTGTTTCTAACTCCTGATGGTCTCTGTTACCAATGACATATTCCAAGTTTATTCTCTAATGTCGGTTCACATCAGTGGGACCATACAGTATTTGTCCTTTAGTTTTTGGCTAGTCTCATTCAGCATAATGTTCTCTAGGTCCATCCATGTTATTACATGCTTCATAAGTTTATTCTGTGTTAGAGCTGCATAATATTCCATCGTATGTATATACCACAGCTTGTTTAGCCACTCGTCTGTTGATGGACATTTTGGCTGTTTCCATCTCTTTGCAATTGTAAATAATGCTGCTATAAACATTGGTGTGCAAATGTCCGTTTGTGTCTTTGCCCTTAAGTCCTTTGAGTAGATACCTAACAATGGTATTGCTGGGTCGTATGGCAATTCTATATTCAGTTTTTTGAGGAACCGCCAAACTGCCTTCCACAGTGGTTGCACCATTGGACATTCCCACCAACAGTGGATAAGTGTGCCTCTTTCTCCGCATCCTCTCCAGCACTTGTCATTTTTTGTTTTGTTGATAATGGACATTCTGGTGGGTGTGAGGTGATATCTCATTGTGGTTTTGATTTGCATTCTCTAATGGCCAGGGACATTGAGCATCTCTTCATGTGCCTTTTGGCCATATGTATTTCCTCTTCTGAGAGATGTCTGTTCAAGTCTTTTTCCCATTTTGTAATTGGGTTGGCTGTCTTTTTGTTGTTGAGTTGAACAATCTCTTTATAAATTCTGGATACTAGACCTTTATCTGAAGTGTCACTTCCAAATATTGTCTCCCATTGTGTAGGCTGTCTTTCTACTTTCTTGATGAAGTTCTTTGATGCACAAAAGTGTTTAATTTTGAGGAGCTCCCATTTATTTCTTTCTTACTTCAGTGCTCTTGCTTTATGTTTAAGGTCCATAAAACCGCCTCCAATTGTAAGATTCATAAGATATCTCCCTACATTTTCCTCTAACTGTTTTATGGTCTTAGACCTAATGTTTAGATCTTTGATACATTTTGAGTTAACTTTTGTATAGGGTGTGAGATACGGGTCCTCTTTCATTCTTTTGCATATGAATATCCAGTTCTCTAGGCACCATTTATTGAAGAGACTGTTCTGTCCCAGGTAACTTGGCTTGACTGCCTTATCAAAGATCAAATGTCCATAGATGAGAGGGTCTATATCTGAGCACTCTATTCGATTCTCTTGGTCAATATATCTATCTTTATGCCAATACCATGCTGTTTTGACCACTGTGGTTTCATAATATGCCTTAAAGTCTGGCAGCGTGAGACCTCCAGCTTCGTTTTTTTTCCCTCAAGATACTTTTAGCAATTCGGGGCACCCTGCCCTTCCAGATAAATTTCCTTATTGGTTTTTCTATTTCCAAAAAATAAGTTGTTGGAATTTTGATTGGTATTGCATTGAATCTGTAAATCAATTTAGGTAGGATTGACATCTTAGCTATATTTAGTCTTCCAATCCATGAACACGGTATGCCCTTCCATCTGTTTAGGTCTTCTGTGATTTCTTTTAACAGTTCTTTGTAGTTTTCTTTGTATAGGTCTTTTGTCTCTTTAGTTAAATTTATTCCTAAGTATTTTATTCTTTTAGTTGCAATTGTGAATGGAATTCGTTTCTTGATTTCCCCCTCAGCTTGTTCATTACTAGTGTATAGAAACGCTACAGATTTTTCAATGTTGATCTTGTAACCTGCTACTTTGCTGTACTCATTTATTAGCTCTAGTAGTTTTGTTGTGGATTTTTCCGGGTTTTCGACGTATAGTATCATATCATCTGCAAACAGTGATAGTTTTACTTCTTCCTTTCCAATTTTGATGCCTTGTATTTCTTTTTCTTGTCTAATTGCTCTGGCTAGAACCTCCAACATGATGTTGAATAACAGTGGTGATAATGGACATCCTTGTCTTATTCCTGATCTTAGGGGGAAAGTTTTCAATTTTTCCCCATTGAGGATGATATTAGCTGTGGGTTTTTCATGTATAACCTCTATCATTTTAAGGAGGTTCCCTTGTATTCCTAAACTTTGAAGTGTTTTCAACAGGAAAGGATGTTGAATCTTGTCAGATGCCTTCTCTGCATCAATTGAGATGATCGTGTGATTTTTCTGCTTTGATTTGTTGATATGGTGTATTACATTAACTGATTTTCTTATGTTGAACCATTCTTGCATACCTGGGATGAATCCTACTTGGTCATGATGTATAATTCTTTTAATGTGTTGCTGGATTCGATTTGCTAGAATTTTGTTCAGGATTTTTGCATCTATATTCATTAGAGAGATTGGTCTGTAGTTGTTTTTTTTTTTTTTTTGTAATATCTTTGCCTGGTTTTGGTATGAGGGTGATGTTGGCTTCATAGAATGAATTAGGTAGCTTTCCCTCCACTTCAATTTTTTTGAAGAGTTTGAGCAGAGTTAGTACTAATTCTTTCTGGACTGTTTGGTAGAATTCACATGTGAGACCGTCTGGTCCTGGACTTTTCTTTTTGGGAAGCTTTTGAGTAACTGATTCAATTTCTTTACTTGTGATTGACTTGTTGAGGTCATCTATTTCTTCTTGAGTCAAAGTTGGTTGTTCATGCCTTTCTAGGAACTTGTCCATTTCATCTACATTGTTGTATTTATTAGCATAAAGTTGTTCATAGTATCCTGTTATTATCTCCTTTATTTCTGTGAGGTCAGTGGATATGTCTCCTCTCCCATTTCTGATCTTATTTGTTTGCGTCCTCTCTCTTCTTTTTGTCAATCTTGCTAAGGGCCCATCAATCTTATTGAATTTCTCATAGAACCAACTTCTGGTTTTATTGATTTTCTCTATTGTTTTCATGTTCTCAATTTCATTTATTTCTGCTCTAATCTTTGTTATTTCTTTCCTTTTGCTTGCTTTGGGGTTAGTTTGTTGTTCTTTCTCCAGTTCTTCCAAGTGGACAGTTAATTTCTGCATTTTTGCCTTTTCTTCTTTTCTGATATAGGCATTTAGGGCAATAAATTACCCTCTTAGCACTGCCTTTGCTGCGTCCCATAGGTTTTGATATGTTGTGTTTTCATTTTCATTCACCTCAAGATATTTACTAATTTCTCTTGTAATTTCTTCTTTGACCCACTCGTTGTTTAAGAGTGTATTGTTGAGCCTCCATGTATTTGTGAATTTTCTGGCACTCTGCCTATTATTGATTTCCAACTTCATTCCTTTATGATCCAAGAAAGTGTTGTGTATGATTTCAATCTTTTTAAATTTGTTGAGACTTGCTTTGTGACCCAACATAAGGTCTATCTTGAGAATCATCCATGAGCACTTGAGAAAATGGTGTATCCTGCTGCTGTTGGGTGTAATGTCCTATAAATGTCTGTTAAGTCTAGCTCATTTATTGTAATATTCAAATTCTCTGTTTCTTTATTGATCCTCTGTCTAGATGTTCTGTCCATTGATGAGACTGGGGAATTGAAGTCTCCAACTATTATGGTAGATGTGTCTATCTCCCTTTTCAGTGATTGCAGTGTATTCCTCATGTATTTTGGGGCATTCTGATTCGGTGCATAAATATTTATGATTGTTATGTCTTCTTGTTTAATTGTTCCTTTTATTAGTAGATAGTATCTTTCTTTGTCTCTTTTAACTGTTTTACATTTGAAGTCTAATTTGTTGGATATTAGTATAGCTACTCCTGCTGTTTTCTGGTTGTTATTTGCATGAAATATCTTTTCCCAACCTTTCACTTTCAACCTATGTTTATCTTTGGATCTAAGATGTGTTTCCTGTAGACAGCATATAGAAAGATCCTGTTTTTTAATCCATTCTGCCAGTCTATATCTTTTGATTGGGGAATTCAGTCCATTAACATTTAGTGTTATTACTGTTTGGGTAATACTTTCCTCTACCATTTTGCTTTTTGTATTATATATATCATATCTAATTTCCCTTCTTTCTACACGCTTCTCCATACCTCTCTCTTCTGTCTTTTTGTATCTGACTCTAGTGCTCCCTTTAGTATTTCTTGCAAAGCTGGTCTCTTGGTCACAAATTCTCTCAGTGACTTTTTGTCTGAAAATGGTTTAATTTCTTCCTCATTTTTGAAGGACAATTTTGCTGGATATAGAATTCTTGGTTGGCAGTTTTTCTCTTTTAGTAATTTAAATATGTCATCCCACTGTCTTCTAGCTTCCATGGTTTCTGCTGAGAAATCTACACATAGTCTTATTGGGTTTCCCTTGTATGTGATGGATTGTTTTTCTCTTGCTGCTTTCAAGATACTCTCTTTCTCTTTGACTTCTGACATTCTAACTAGTAAGTGTCTTGGAGAACGCCTATTTGGGTCTATTCTCTTTGGGGTGTGCTGCACTTCTTGGATCTGTAATTTTAGGTCTTTCATAAGAGTTGGGAAATTTTCAGTGATAATTTCTTCCATTAGTTTTTCTTCTCCTTTTCCCTTCTCTTCTCCTTTTGGGACACCCACAACACGTATATTTGTGTGCTTCATATTATCATTCAATTACCTGAGCCCGTGCTCAAATTTTTCCATTCTTTTCCCTATAGTTTCTGTTTCTTTTTGGATTTCAGATGTTCCATCCTCCAGTTCACTAATTTTATCCTCTGTCTCTTGAAATCTACCATTGTAGGTTTCCATTGTTTTTTTCATCTCTTCTACTGTATCTTTCATTCCCATAAGTTCTGTGTTTTGTTTTTTCAGACTTTCCATTTCTTCTTTTTGTTCATCCCATGCCTTCTTCATGTCCTCCCTCAATTTATTGATTTGGTTTTTGAAGAGGTTTTCCATTTCTGTTCGTATATTCAGAATTAGTTTTCTCGGCTCCTGTATCTCATTTGAGCTATTGGTTTGTTCCTTTGACTGGGCCATATCTTCAATTTTCCTGGTGTGATTTGTTATTTTTTGCTGGCATCTGGGCATTTAATCAGGTTTCCCTGAGTGTGGGACCCAGCAGATTGAAAGACTTTCCTGTGAAGTCTCTGGACTCTTATCCTGCCCAGTATGTGCTGCTTGTCTCTCTGTGGGTCCCATCAGCAAAAGATGTTGTGGCTCCTTTAACTTTGGAAGACTCTCACTGCTGTGTGTGTGATGGAGACAGAGGAAAGGTTGTAGGCTGGGTTTAATGGCTTCAAATTGTGAAGTCCTGGGATCTGAATTCCTTGAGAGAGGAATTCCACCTGAAATTGCATTTCACCCCTCCCACAGGGAAGGTTCAGGTGGTAGAGAGCCCTGAAAGCAGCCTGTTTCTGCGTTTGGGGCAGTTGCAACCTGTGTAATCCCAGTGCTGAGCCCAGAGGCAACGAAGCCTCCATAGAGACAGCCGCAGAACGCTCTGTTTTGCTCCCTTTCCTCTTTTTCAGTTAGCCCAATTGGTGACTTCCACCTTGATCAGTTTCGCCTGAGCTGAGGGCCTAATTTTAGTAATCAGAAGTTGTTCATTAATTCCACTATTGGTGTTAGGTTGGGTCAGTCTCTGCTACTGTTGGAGACTCTTTCTTTTCCCTCTGGGAAGTCACCTGTGGGGGAGGGTCGCCAGCTGCCACGGCTTGGGGAACAGCTGTTCCGAGGCTCCCAGCCAGCCTGGGAAGCCGCGTGTGTGGAAGGGGCTCCGGTCGCCGGCCACCACAGCTTGGGGAACTGCCGATCCAAAGCTCCCAGCCAGCCCGGGAAGGAGAGAGGGAGGTGCTCCAGCCACCAGCCGCCACAGCCTGGGGAAGCACACGCCTCTCGGGGACCTCACCACAGCGGAGTCTCTTAGCCGGTCCAGCCGGTCCAGAATGGGGTGCGCTGTGTGTCTGGTCTCTGTCTTGGCTCCAGGAGCTGTTCTGTACTGTTTCTAGTTCTTTAGTAGTTGTTCTGGAGGAGGAACTAAGACCCGCACACCTTACTAAGCTGCCATCTTCTCCAGAAGTAATCAAGAGTTTTTGATATTGATTGTCTATGAAGACAGTTTAAAAGGCTATAGGAAACATGAAAATATTTTGTGAACATTTAAACTATGTGGATAGAGTCAGATGAGTAATAATTAACCACACATTATTTTATGAAGATTACCAGTCACCAAACATCAAGCTGTAATTTCACAATCAAAATGCATCTCTGGAATCCTTTCTTATCAAGTCCCTCACTCATTAGGACAATTTCGATAGGTAGGTTTAACAAAATTTACATGCAGTAAAGCAAGGTTATACTTTATGAATCTTTAGAATTACAGGGATTCCTTAGATATTTCATTAATATTGTTAGATTTATAGCAAAGAATAAAATCCAAAATAATGGCAAGCAAAATTTGCCTTTGAAGATTACAAAAGATTTGCAGTTTAGCTAGAATGTATTTATACACACTTTGTATGCCAATATGGCCTTCTCTGAGTTCATTACATTGTTGCATAGATTTTTAAAACATTAATATTAAGTCAACCCTTGTGCAACAGCGATGAGAACTCTAGAAAAACTGTGTTAAGATCTGATTGCTCCTTCAGGCATGGTATACATATTATGTCACATCAATTGAGTCATTTCTGAAATGAGGTATTTGTTTGAACTAAAATAGATGGTATTTCTAATTGGCACAGTGAGTTCTGAACTTGCATGTTTAGTGATCAACTTCTTGTGATAGCTAAAAGGATAGAAACTTTACAGCAATCAAAAGAGAATCTGGGTCTCCTCCTGCAATGGGGTGTCGCTTCCTATGAAGCTTAGGGTACATGAAAGGAAGAATACTTTAAACTCAAAGTTTTATCTTAAGCCATTATTTTTAGGCTAGGCTCTGTTTGCAATGCATGTTTTCTCTTTTATTGAGGAAACTAAAGGAAAATTAATGGTATTATTACAGCAATATAAAATATGGTAAGGATTAGACAAAAGTGTAATATAATCACAGATGATATTGCAGTTGGTTTATTTTTCTCTCCTCTACTTTAAAGTTTTCTAGTTAAGTGAATATTATAATTTAAAATTTAAGAATAAATGAAAGAGGGTGGGCCACAGTGGCTCAGCAGGCAGAGTTCTAGCCTGCCATGCCGGAAGCCCGGCTTAGGTTCCCAGAACCTGCCCATGCCAATAAATAAATAAATAAATAAATAAATAAATAAATAAATAAATAAAGGAAAGAATTCAGAGCAATCAATTAACTACTATTGCAATGAATGAATAAAATAAAGGGTCTGAAATCCAATGCCTGATGAAGAAGAAAATATCATCTATGTCACACTCAAAGTTGATAGTTCTTATATCAAAATATAACAACAATAATATCTCATTATTTTTCTGGCATCTGTAGTTGATAGCACTAAGAGCAAATACATTTCAAAAATATATTCTGTTTGAAGCAGAAAAATCACAAAATCCCGAAGTTCAATGTAAACAACTATATTTTGTTCCTTTTGTCCTTTAAAAATGTTGTATTTGGGGAAACTAAAAGACTTCTTCAAAGAGTAACACTTCTTATGTTTACAATGATTTTTAAGGACAATTTGAGGTCTTATTATAATTTTATATAATATAAAGCTAGTATTTGAATTTGAAATTTGACTTGCATAGTACCTATCATGTATTTCATCTAAACATAGTTCACGTGGGGTCATGATTGAATTACAAAAAGGGAAAAGAAGCAAAAGAGAAATAGATCTAAATAGAATTTTATCACAGAATTCTCCTCTCAAAGGGTTGTCACCCAGTTAGATAAATGCATAAAATAGGGTTAGAAATGTTCTGTAATATAGGATCCCAGACAGAATAACCAGTTACCCATGCTTCCTTTCCTTCACTTTATCTTTTCTAACAAATATACCAATTGTTATAAAGACAAGTCTTCTGGCACCCTAACCTTAGTTCTTGAACTTTTCTGGACTTTGCCTTCTGCTCTGCTTATCAATCTGCCTGAAGTCACTTCGTTGGCTCTTCATTTCTAAATGAAGTAGAAACTCATAGAGCTATAGTGAAAATGAAATGAGCAGATACAGCTAAAGCACTTAGAACAGTGGCTGGCATATGTAAATGCTCAATGTCAGTCATTATTATTTCTGTCTATGTGGAAGATGAATTCCATGTGAGTCTTAGATAAATTTTAAAGTAAGCAAAACTTCTCTTAAATATCTCCAGCTCTTCTGCTTTTTATCTTTTTCCCCAATTCCATGCCTTATCCTCCATACTGCATGCCCCACCAGAGTTGGCAAGGGATTCTGTCCCACACAATCAAGGACTCAGGCTGGGAAATGTGGGGGAGCAGATGGGACATTGGGTGAACATCGGTATATCGGCCACAACCTGCCATTTGAACACCAGCATCCCTCTGCGCCCTTCTTTCCACACATGGACCTCATTCAAGTCCTCCTCAAGGGAGAAAGCCCAAAGGCCCATCTGCTTGGCATCCTGATCAAAGCCCATTATCTCTGAGGGATGCAGAGTCATCTCTAAATCACTTTCAAATGTGAATCCATCTGGCTTTACACTCACTCAACACAAAGTTGGAACAATACACAATGATGGAATGATAACCACAGAAAAAGTCCTATTAGGATAGGATGGTTGGGAGGCAAACAGAACCCACTGGCCTGAAGCAGATTCTGAAACCCCACTGAGCAGACCTTATGAGGTCTTTCAGCCATGGATACAGAAATATTCCACACCCTGGGAAGATGTACAAGGCTCAGTAAAGCTTCCAAGGGTGCTTCTGCAAGTCTCTGGCTCCATCCTCAAGGACATTGTTTTCCTTTTCAGTATTCTCTTTGATTGCAACTGAAGTGATGATTAGAATACACCCCATACAGGCGACACAGATTTCACAGCCACTTTCACATGAGCAGGATGGGTTCCCAAGAATTGTTATAAATCCTGAACAATCACAGATTCCCTTAGTCTAGGTTTGTGTTTTTTTAGCAGTACAATTTTTTTTTTAAATTATTGGTTTCTTCGATGAAATGTCCACAGTTGATTTCAAGACACGGTGTCAGATTAACTTTTTGTTTTTTTGTTTTCTCACCTTCCCCACTCCCACACCATTAACCTCCCTCTACCCCCCACCCCCCCACCCCATATTTTCTCTTTCAATTTAGGGTGCACTCCTGAGGCTGCAGACCTTCTACAGAAAAGCTAAATCTTTATTCTGCTCTTTGCCTTGAGCCATTCTGTCCAACTGAATGGTTTTACTGGGTGCCATAAATTTTCTCTGTTCTTTTCCCAGAGAAATTTAATCAGCTGAAGGATTTTACTGAAGGCTTTCCTCTAAAAGTTTTTCTCAATATTATCTTTGCTGTTTGAAGTCAAGAAGCAATTAACTTTTTCAACAGGATGAGAACCAAAATTTCTGCAATCCTCCTTTACCTCTTAATTTCTGTTTGGAAACTGGCCACTTCTAGCCTGAGCTCATCTCTTTCTTGTAATGCTTTACCAAACAAAGCTGGTACCGATGGATACATGTTAGTAATATTCTTTTTTCCAACTTTCCTCCTGATGCAGCACATTCTATTAGGTATGCAATCTGTTACCTAAGATATTTCTGCAACAATTTTACCAAGATTGTACCACTGATCACCGTCCTTTTCACTTCCAATATCAATTTCCCCATTGCCTACCACCTGACTACTTTAAAAGATACCACGTATTTTGGATTTTCATTATATGAAACCATTTCCAATACCAACATCTGTGTAAATCAAGAGAAGCTAGAAATGCTACCCTAAAAAACACCAAAGTTGCGTTGGTTCAACACACAAAAGTTTATTTCTTCTCCATGCCAACATAGTTCACAGAAGTCAGCAAGTGGTTTTACTCATCACAGTTATTCAATGACCTAATCTTATAGAAGTTCCACCATCTAGTAGCTGCACCATCTGGAACACTTGGCCTCCTCGGTTCTCACCACAAGGAGAAGAACAGCTTGAGCATTGCACACCAGCTTTTCTAATCTTCAGCCCAAAAGTGACCAAGTCACTTCCATGCACAGTCCTTCCACCAAAACTAGTCACGTGGCCTTATATAACCTCAAGAGAGCCAGGAAATGTAGAAGAATATCCAGAATTTTTTGTGCCACCTTGTCTGCCACAATTCCCTAGCCAACATCAAGACACATTTTAATAAAGACAAAAAATTAACACAAATGGATGAAACAAATATAAGATACCAGCAAATTGCACAACCCTTAGGTAAATGTATTAATGTGGCAGAAATGCTGTAGATCCCAAATTTTATAATGTGGAGTTATTGTTAGGAGACAGCTTCTTGTCATGGATTTCATTTTGTCAGCCTCCCTGATATATACGGGTATGTCTGGATAGCTAGTTCTTGCCAATGGAATAAAAGCAAGAGAAATGTAGGGTTTTTTTCAAGCCAGGAATTTTAAAAATGATGTCCTTTTTCCTTTGTCTCTTCTTGTGTCTGTAGACTGGATCCAGAGGACACTCATGTTCTAATGGGTGATGGGTCCACAAGATAATAAAAGTTGAGATCCCTGAATGAGCACAGCAGGGAATGCTGCCTGAGATCGGTACATTTGCATCAGATGGTTCCATGAGTGAGAATTAACTTCTATTGTATTTAATCATTGACATTTAGATGTTTATTTCTTACTATAGTTTAACAATTCCCCTACTTATACAATCAATTACTCAAAAATATTCAAAAAATAGTATATTGCATTTTATTGATGTAAGGGTGAGATGGTTGATATTTATTTAAAGCTCAGTAGATAGTAACTGAGGTCTGTTTTTTGTAGCGTACACATCAGACATTGAATAATGAACAAAATAATGAACATATCTGGGTTTGCCAAGAAATGCAATTTATTTATTCACCTAATTTTCTGATGCTCAAATAGAAAAAAGGAATTAGCATTCATAAAATAAAAGTGAAGCTTGAGAGTATACAACATATAAAATTTAATAGATAAAAATGAGCCTAAGCTATGTATGAAAACAATGCTGCAAAAAAGAAATATCAGTGTGTGCTTTCCAAGTTTCATTTATCAGCATGTAAAGATCAAATATAATGATTTTTTTTAAGTAGCAATGATTGCAACTAGACCCCATTTTTAACCTTTGAATTATTGATGATGCAATGTTTTGGATATGCAGCATGTTTGTGTTACCCACTTATTGTGTCTAGCAAGAGCAATCTTTAGCTAGATGTGACATTAAAAGGAAGAAATCCAAATTAGCTTTCAAATGTGGAATATAACAATCAACATTGACGTGCTCTAGTTTTTCACAGTAAACACTGATAGAAGATATTAGTTTTCCCTTTGGTTATTTACCATTTAACTCAGCATTATCTGTGCCATCGGATCCCTGGGCTTGTTTTAATATTTAAGCATTTTCTCTACCATCGAAAAACTCTGAAAAATGAATTAGGTGAAGCTGAATTTTCACAGTTGATTCTGTTCTCTTTTCTTTTTTAATCACTGAATGGGAGGGGGAGGGTAAAGGGCAGTGTAATCATTAAAAGTGACAGCTCTGAGACGGCCTTGTGTCAGTCTTGGGCAGCAGAGATCGGCAGCGCCTCATCAGGCTCTTATGCCCGCCCCCTCCGGGCGGAATTCCGGGCTTGCGTTGCAGAAGGATCCAGGCATGCTCTGCCAAAACGTGGATCAGCGGTGGTCAAGCCTCGCCTCCGTTGCTTGTAGGTCTTGTGAGGTCATCAGGATTCTGGGGTGGAGCTGTTCCCCTGCAACTCCACTCCCTCTACCCTGACCTTTCACATATGCAGCAAACTATTTTCAGGAACTTAGGCCACCCCTTCAAATGCCCCAATTAATTGTACTGATAGGGACTTGAATCCAAAAAAAATGGGAGAGCTCTGGAATCACATGGCTTAGTTTTTAATATTTCATGTGCTTTTTCATCTGTGAATTTGTTTCGACTAATGAATCTCGCTGTCTCAGTTTTTTTGTCTGTTAAATGTAAATAATATTAGCTCTCACTTCTTTGGGCTGTTCTCAGGATCAAATTAGTTAATGAACATAAAATAGCTCGCACTAAATAAGTGATAGATTTCATGGTTATTATACTACCTCCCTCCTCTTCCCAAATCAAGCAGAAACCAGTCATTTCTCCTTCACGGTGTGTAATTGCTAACGTATGCCACTTTTCTCCTGCTCCAATTCTTTCTCAGCTCATACCCAGATAATTATCATAGGAGTCTTCTGACTGCTTTCCTTGCATCTCTATCTCTTTTCCAATCCCTCTTGCAAACACTGTGGCCACATTAAATGTGTCTCAATTACAATTGTGATAAGTAACTTCTCTGTTCAAAAATTTTCAAGACAGCTTTTAGCTTAAAAACCCAAATTCCATAACTTGGGCTTCAAAACGAAAAAACCCGAATTTAGTATTCTTCCTCATATCTCCGAATTCCGCAGAGAGGGCCCTTCTTTCAACAATGTTAGGTCCTTCATTAAACCTGTCAAGCTGTCCTAATCTTACCTTTACACTTGTGCTTTGCTTCTGATGATTGATTTGTCTTTCCACCTGCACTCGCCCTTCCCCAGTGGATAGTTCAGTCCTACACTCTCCATGTAACCTTCACATATCAGTCTGAACTTGATTCCTCCCTTTGTCTGAACTCCTATGGGACTGGATAAATCATTTGCCATATAATTTCCTATGTCCTCGCATTGTATACCATTTTAGATTTTTTTCAAGCATACGTACCAACTACTGCCTCATATTATTAATTTTTACTCCACAATTGCATTAATGAGCTGCTAGGACAGTTTGGATTATTGTAAAACTTCACTCCCTGCCCTCCTCATTGCATGGAGTTTATGTTCCCATCCCACTGATGATGGACTTGGCCATACGATTTGCTTTGGCCAATGAATGTTAGCAGACATGACTCAGTGAGCTGGAGTCTTATGACCCTAGATCCACCATGAGAAGAACCCAGCTTGGGTAGCCACTGCCCATTCAGCCTGGACACCAAAGCAAATTCCCAATGAGCAGATCACAATTGAATCTGCAGTAGCCTGACCGAAGTGCAACCTAAAGCAGAGCCACCCAGCTGAACCTGCAGACATATTAAAACACATATAAATGTTTGAAGGTGTGAGTCACAGAGCTTTAGGGTAAGTTTGTTATGCGGTATTATTTTGACAATAGCTGATGGTATGTTCCTTCAGATAAGCCACGCTCCTTTCCTACTCAGGGCCTTTGCACTTACTTAGAAACCTCTTCATTCTTTCTTTGCCTAGCTACTAAGTTCAGACCTCTATTTCTTAGAGTCGTATCCTCATACAGGTTTGTAAAATGCTATTTTTCTCCCTTATCATTTGTCAGGATGGCAATTTTCCCTTTCTTTGTGCAGTTCTTTGACTTGAAGCTCCCTGAGGGAAGCATTGCACTCCTAGCACCTAACACAGCATCTTGGGCACTCAATAAATATTTATTGAATAAATATGCAATTTTCTCTCCTTATTCTAATTATGTACTAATGAAGAACATTAAGTGTATCTTGTATTTGTTTATCCTTTGCAGAGTACACAGTAGTATGGCCACAATGTCACAGGCAAAAAAGATATGTCATAGATTTATAGTTAAAGAAAGATATTAATATTATTGACAACATTGGAAAATTTTATCTGATAACTTTTTTCCCGAGGGTCTCAGGTACATTCTAACTGAATGCATACGTGAGTTTTATGTGGAATTCTGATAATAAAATATTTTATCATTTTACATAAATTGTAAGACTTATATATTGGTTCAGCATGTTCATTCATCATTAAAATGCAAATACATTCAGTACACCAAATGTTTTAAAAGTGACCTTAGTGAATGAATCCATAGCCTCTTGATTTTTTGCTTTCAGCCTGGATGATATATGTAGAAACAGGCTTGAATAGCCCAGGTTTGTATCAGTGTCTTCCAAGAGATAAATACACACCACGGTGTGACGGTGGCTTAGCAGGCAGAATGCTCGCCTGCCATGCCAGAGACCCAGGTTCGATTCCCGGTGCCTGTCCATGCGAAAAAATAAAGAAGTAAAATACTGCTCGAATTAGATTAAAATACTAGAATTAAGAGATGATCCACATTACTGATGATAATGATAATGCAAATTAGAACTAACCACACATGACTGTTATTCACACCTCTCAGAATGGCAAAATTTTTAAAGATTGTTAATTTCTGCTATAGACATGGACAATAGAAGTATCTCAGAGAGTTAATCCAATGTCACCATCCCCTTTCTAAAGTCCCTTGTATCAAAGAAGAGGAGACTAGAGCTGGAATTTCCCCAAATCTCCTTCATCACATGGTTGCAAGTACTGTACCAATGAGAAGCACTCATGTGGTGGTCAGAAGGCAGAAGGGACAGAGGGGCCATCATTCTCTGACAGCTGTTGTGGTCAGATGATTGTGCAGATGTGGGATTCCTAGAGACCTTCGACCAGCTCTAAAGACCCACCAACTTCACTGCCCTAGACTAAGGTCAGAGCTTCTTGGAGATTGCAGCAATTTACTGACAAGTTCTATAAAGAACCACCCTTGTTGGTGCTACAGCTGGAGATCATTGCTGGCAGTTGCTTGGATCTGCTCACTCAGCCTTTCCAATGGTTTTAGACATTCTAATTTCAAGTACTAAAATCTCTCATTCCTGGAATTCATGGAGTGGTTCTTTCTGGGAATATTGTTAATTATAACACTCTTAGAATACAGTAGTACATGAAATTCTAAGATGACCTCCATGGCCCAAGCCCTTGTATAATCACGTCCTCGTGAGTATAAGTTGGCAGGGCCTGTAATTTGTTTCTAGCCAAAAGAATATGGCAAAGATGATAGGATGTCACTCCAATGATCACGTTGAATTGAATGGCAAAAGTAAAGGGATTTTACAGATGTTAGTAAGGTCCCTAATCAGTTGACTTTAATTAATCAAAAGAGCTATTATCCTGGATGGGTATGACCTAATCAGATGATCCCATTAAAGGAAGGTCCAGAAGTCAGAGGCAGAAGAAATAGTGTCTCTCTCTCCTCCAGGTCTTGAAGAAGCAAGCCAGTATGAGCTCTATAGCTGTAAGGAATTCTACCAATAACCATATGAGCTTGGAGGAGGACCCCTAACCCCACGTGAGATTCCAGCCCCAGCTAACCCCTTTATTGCACTCTTGTAAGATCTTGAGCAGAGGATCCAGCTAAACAGTGCCTGAACTTCTGACCCATGGAAACTGTGAGCAAATAAATGTGTGTTGTTTCAGCCTCAAAAATTCTGGCAATCTGTTACACAGTGTGATAGTTAGGTTCTGATGTCACCTTGGCCAGGTGATGTGACCAGTTGTCTGGTCAGGCAAGCACTGGCCTGACCCTTGCTGCATGGACATTTCATGGCTGGTTGATAAATCAGAAGGCTGGTTCAGTAAATCATCATTGTTGGTTGTAGCTGTAGCTGATTACATCTGTGATCAACTAAGGGCGCATCTTCTGCAAACAAGATAGTCCCATCAGTTGAAGACTGTTAAAGAAGAAGAGAGACTTTTGCATGTTTTCATTAACCAACGAGCTTCTCTTGTGAAGTTCATTGAAACCCTTCATCGGAGCTGCCAGCTTCATGGCCTGCCCTCCGGATTTTGGCTCTTCCATTCTCATAGTTCCATGAGATGCCTTTATAAATCTCATATTTACAGATAAACTCTTGTTTCTGTTTCTCTAGAGAACTCTGACTAATACACACAGTAATAGAAAAATAATATAAATATCATTTGATAGTACCTATCAAAATTTTTAAAAGCATCTGTTTTTTGACCCAGCAATTCCAGTGCTGATCCTTTAGGACCTATCCTACATAAATATTAGCATAAACAGTATCAGATTCTATGTACAGCTATGTCCACTATACTGTTATTGTAAACACCAAAAAGTAAATGAAGTAAGTTAATGTCAGGTAATAGGAGGCAATCCATTAATAAGAATGAGATAACTGAAAGGTACAAATGTCCATTTTAAATTCATTGAAAGTTAATTGTTGAATGATACTTTTTGTAATTCATGCAAATATGTGTGTGTGTGTGTGTGTGTGTGTGTGTGTGTATTCTTGCACATGCATAGAAAACTGTCTCGAAGTATGTCCTCCAAGATCTGAAAAGTAGTTAATACCAGGGAATCAGATACAGAAGATTAGATGAGAAGACAATTTTATTTTCTGCTCCATGCAATAGTGCATTGTCTAATTTTTTGTTACTGTGAATGATTCACTCATAAATGTTTTAAATAGAAAAAAAAATGTTAGAAGTGAATGATGGAGTCTGGAATGCTTCATTTGCATTAAGTGCCTAGAACAATGCCCTGCCTGAGGTAGGCTCTCAATAAACAGTTATAAAATGAATAAATCAAGCTATTAGTTTCAGAACGTATTAGCCCAGAGATGAGGGAAGAGTTACTAATGTTGGATTTCACCCATAATGAGAGCTAGATTGTGATATAATTGACAGCTGACAGTTGCTTTCCAAGGATAAATCATAAAAAAGATTTGTTCATATTGTTCTTGAAAAGCTAACAGTAAAATAAAATGAAATATTACCAAAGTAGGTTTAATTATATATTTGATCATTTGGTGGAGGGACTGTTTTACATTCCTTGAAAAAACACTCAAGATATTAAGATTTTAAAATGGAGACTTTACAACCTGTTCAACATGACACATAGACGGTTTGAGCTTATATTGTTTCCTTGGCTTCTTGCAAATAACATTTCAAAGAATTTTAAAAGGCTTCTTCTGAGTGCTATCACAGCGAGGAATCAGACTGTATGTTAGGTTGGAGAAACACGCAGGTTAAAACCATACAGGCCACACACAGTTACCTTGGGCATCCCGGTCGGTGTGGAATTTTAATGAAGATAAATGGACAAAACAAAATCATATCAAACATTTCGCAATCACAAAATAAGTCTTATGGAATATTAAAATGAGCACCACCTTCATGTTCTATTGATTTTTACTTTAACATAAAATCTTTCCTAAAAAGTACTAGTGCCTGTAAACAAATTATCTGAAACTGACATTTTAGAGCCTTTTTCCATTTTAGACCTACTAATATGCCCACTCAGAAAATGTGAATTCAGGGGAATGAGCAATATCGAGTAAGAAAACTAATATCGGTCTTATTAATAAGTGTTAACACTGTTTGCAGGTCCTTCTCATGAGCCTCTTGTAATCTTTCGTACATATTCGTTACATATATGGACATGTACATCTTTGTATGTCCATTGCTCCCAAGGGACAATCTTAGAAATAATAATTTCTCGGAAGTATTGTTGGTGTCAGATTTGAGTATTGGCATTTTAAAGTTCAGCAAGATCAATTATTAATAGCATTTAGTACATCTTATGCTGCATTTTTTTCATATTTGTTTCTAAACTCTGGCCCTTGATTTTGTTAGTATTAAACTACCTCTAGGCCAGTATTCTCCAAAGTGCATTTTGCAAACCATGTGTTTTAGAATGCCTGAAGCGAGCTTGCTCAAAATGCAGTTTCTTATGGCCCGCCCAGATTTCCTGTGGTGAGACCTAAGAATCTGTATTTTGAAAGACCCTCCGTCACTACTCACATTTGAGAAGCGATGCAGACAAAATCATTTGCAAAGGAAATTTTAGGTGACCAAGGAGGAAGCGCTAGAAGAAATGAAAGTGGCAGAAAATGGAGGGAAACAAGTGGGCTCAAGTTGATACGCCCTCAGGCGAGCCTCAGGAGAACAGAAAACATTCCTACTACATCCTTTCTTTCCAGCAGAAGTGGTTCCTCCAAATGCAGATTCACTTTTTTTTTTTTTTTAAGATTCCCCTAGACGCACCTTTGCTCCCCTAGCACCCAGCCAGGTCCTGGCGAAGTATGTGTAAGTTGGTCCATTCCTCCAGCGCAGCGCCGGGTCTAAATGCTGGCAGTGGGGAAAAAATGACTTGGAAAGCCTCCTTCCCATGCCCCCAATCCCAAAGGAAAACTTGTTCCCATTTTACAATCTACTGGGAAGATTAAGTTTGGTTCTGCCCACCCCATCTCACAGACTTGAAATTTTTAGTTAGTGTAGTTTTGCAACATTTTGAGCTCTTTAAAAAATATCCAAGAAAAGCTTTCTTCCTCATTTTCATAAATATAGAATAAAAGGTCATTATAATTTATAGTTGTTTAAAAATTACCACCAAATCCTCTCTAAATATGTTTCTTAAACTCTTAAAATAAGGCCCTAGAACCCTTTAAATACAGGATTTTCCATTATTTGGTTAACATGGTTTAATCAGTTAGTACTTTCTCAATTTAGACTAAATTTCCATTATCAAATAGACAGAAACCAGATCAGCAGGGCATTAAATCATGTGGTTAACAATATTTTCCACTCTGAAGATAATTCCAGGTTTCCTTCTCAGGAGTTGAAGTTTGGGGCCGCTTAAACAGCTTCCAGCTTCAACTAAAATCAGTCTGACAATATCATATATAAAACCAATGTGGCCATTCTCAGATATAAATGTCCTCAGTGAAGATTTCCCATCTTTCTGCAATTTCTCTCACCCCAAACAGCGCTGGTTCATCTATTAGCCCAACATGATTAAATGCTAACGACTTCAGCATTTTGGGTAAGAATTCCTGGGAAATGATGCTGCGTACCCGAGAGAAGGGAGGTTCTCTGATGGTTAGCTAGGAACTGAGCTCGCCGCCCCTTAGCACTGCAACCCAGTAGGTCTGCGGGGAGTTGCCACACATGTTTGTGATATAGGTTTTGTTCAGCATAGCAACCAACCTTCTGGTACTTTCATTCATTTGATAGGTGGAATGAAGTTGGTGTGTTGTAATGAGTCCCCGACATCGTAGCCTGATGAGCTGAGAGGTTTTTATCAGGTGGGAAACAGCTTTTGGATGTTTGTGAAAAGCAGAGAACCTTTTGTAAACTTAACCATACCTAAGGAGAAATTGTTATAAAAAGTTGTAGATTGCAACTGCATTATAAAAATTTTTCTATTCATTTCATTAATATCCGTTGAAATTTCAGCTCCAGGATTAAGCTTTCGTAATCTCTGTCGTTTTGGGCTACGAAGCGGAGAAGAAGAAGAAACTCCAAATGTGATGCTAACTCTATTTTTAACTTGCCAGCAATTTTTTTCTTGGAAGACCAATTACTTAGGCACTCGATTTGTTTGTTTTTTGTGTAGTTCCTGCTTACTGCAGAGGACATTATAATCATTCAGACGATCGCACAGTTCTCTTAACTTCCTTGGAAGAAAAATCTTATCAATATAAAGTTTTTAGATTTAATTATAGTTTAATTCATATTCTCTTCTTTGCAGGGAACCGTGAAAAAATATATAGTTGTAGGTTTAAGGAATTAAGGAAAAATATCAACTTTTCTTGTTCTCTTTCTCAATTTGTGCATTGAAAGCCACTCTGTTGGAATTCTCCCATTACCCTCTCCCAACACGCATCTCTCCCCTGTTGAAACCCTACCCATCCTACAAAATGTTTCCTTACAAAACTTTCTGGATTGCCCCCAACCAGATGTGCTCTCACCCTTCCTTGAACCCCACAGTATGTTTTACTTTTCTTATGGCACTTCTCACATACTGTCTCATATTAGCACTATTGCCATTTGCCTTTTCCTTATTAAATAGACCCTCCTTGAAAGCTGGGGCTGGGTCTCAGTCATCTTCGGCCTCCTTTGCCTAGTGTTTTTGACATAGTGAGGGTGCCTTAAATACGTTATTTAACTGACTTGTTTTTTTAGATTTTAAGTGGAGAGGCAGTGGGAGTCATTTAAAATGCAATAACAGCAGAATCTAGAATATGTGTTACCAGGGGACCGAGAGGGATAGGGAATGGAAAATTAACGTTTAAAATGTTCAGTTCTCATATTCAGAAGGATGGAAACGTTTTGGTGGTGGATGGTAGCGACGGTAGCACCAGGTTGTAAACATAATTAACAGCACTCAAATATGTATCTGAATTCGATTAAAAGGGTAAGTGTAAGATTGTACCTATGGTAACAGAATAAAAATTATAAAAAACAAAACAAAGCATGGAACTACACGGCATAAACAGTGAACTCTGAGTTAAACTATGGACTGTAGTCAATGGTACAATTATACAAATGTGCTCTCCTGAATTGTAACAAATGTTCCACACCAATGTGAGGTGTTAGTGACAGGGTGGTATATGGGGATCCTGCGTTTTGTACATGATTGTTCTGTAAAGCCACACCTTTCTCTAAGAAAGAAAGAAAAAAAACTAGAAAAAATACATTAATAATCTTGAACTAATTCAACCATATAATCATAGGCATCAAAATATGTACGTGTGTGTGTGTGTGCTGGTCCCATTTCCTTATTGACCATGGTGTGATGCATTCACAATACTTCACCCTGGGAGATCCCTTTGTCCTGATGACCTGATGACTTCAGGTAATAATTATAAATCAAAGATTTCCAAATCCTTATTTCTAGCCCCTAATGGCTGCCTTGTAACTTCCTTACTGAATCAAAGAACCAAAGAAAAGCTAATTCACTTTCCTATTTCATTTTCACTAAGCAAAAAATAAAATGAGATTTTAAAAATATACACACACATATAACTATATTAGAACATTGAGTTGTTTGTCCCTAGGAGAAATCCTAGTCTCACTGAAAAAAAAGAGAAAGAATAAAAGGGGGAAAAAGTGAGTTGATTAATAAAGATAACGAGGCTGAATTGAGAACACTGGAATTTACTCCTATCTGTCACAGATTTTCTGTGAGACGCTGTCGTTTAATGGCCTATGAACCTCACCTTGAAATTAGGAATAGTTGTCCTTTACATGTCTGCTTCACAGTGCTGTGAAGCTCAATTGAGATAACGTATGTGGCAGCATGTCAGGATGTACACAGAACTGGGCAAAGAATAGGGGAGTGGTTAAGCGTTCAGGCTCTGAAATAAAGTCTCAGTGGCTGAGAGATTTCAAACAGAGTCAAGAAACCTCTGGAGATTATTCTTATGCATTACATAGATATCCCTTTTTTTGTTTATGGTGTATTGGAGTGAGTTGAGTTCCAGTAGTCTTGATTCTTGAAGACGATTGTATAACTATATAGCTTTTACAATGTGACTCGATGATTGTGAAAACCATGTGTCTGATGCTCCTTTTATCCAGGGTATGGACAGATGAGTAAAAAAAAAAATATGGATAAAAAAATAAATAATGGGGTGGGGGGATAAAGGGTAAAATAAATTGGGTAGCTTGAAATACTAGTGGTCAATGAGAAGGAAAAGTAGGGGGTATAGGATGTGTGAGTTCTTTTTTTGTCTTTTAATTTCTTTTTCTGGAGTGATACAAATGTTCTAAAAATCATCATGGTGAAGAATATATAGCTATGTGATGATATTGTGAGCCATTGATTGTATAATATGGTCGGACTTACCTGTGTGGATATTTCTCAATTGCCAGTTTTTATAAAAATAAAGAATGTTGTGCCTGTCTTGGAGGAAAAAAAAAAAAGTTCATTGAGTATCAAAATCTGGAAAAGACATTACAATTGTTTAGTTTGTCCTAAGCCTAAATCTGGGAAAACTTCTTCAAAATTGACAAAAAAAAAAACAAAGAGTTCAGGCTCTGAAGCCAGACTGGATTTGAGTTGTGACCACGCACCTTGCCTACAGCCTGCGTGAGCCTCTCTCTGACCCCTCATCTGTACCCTGGGGAGGATAATGGGACCAGTCTCTAGAGCTCTTGGGAGGGACACATGAGAAAATCATTGAAAACCACTTAGCACTGTGTCTGTTATTACCCTAACAGTGTGGCTTCAATCGTATATTTTTTTCCAATCCTTTAATTTCTCAAAGAGCATCAAGAATTATGTCACATAGCTGACGCAAACTGTTAATACATAAATTTCCTGGAAGGACCTAAATGATTTAACAGTTTTATAGAAAACAGTGTATTTGCATGTATTTAACTGGTACGTTATACACCCCAACTATCTTAAAGAATGGCATGACTACATTTAATACTCACACTGAATACCTGGTATTTAAAAACAAATAGGGTGTTTAGCCCCCTGAGTGAAACTTGACTTTCAACCTATTTCTGCATTCTAATTTATGAAACGGGCATTTCTCTGGATCCTGGATCCAGTAACTTCAAAGAGGGTTTAACTATCTTATCACATGTTAATTGCTCAGCTCCTAAGTACATCCTCTGAGACAGAGTGGCCTATATGCATGACAAAAAGCTACTGTACATTTTGGGTTAGCAAACTCCAGAGCAAAAAAAAAAAGCTTCTAGTAGCCTATTTTGACAATTCTTATAATTTGCGGTGATGTTTTCATTTCAGTTGTGTCACACAGGAAGCCACAAAAGGAGTAGATACAGACCAGCTCATCCACATTTCTTCCAGCTAGTAATCACACTGCCACCTGCTAGTGTCCTTAACTTCTTTCGTGCCAAGTTGTCCATCTACTGCAGAGTGCGGGCCCTAAACTCGTTAAGAAATAGATGCACCACGTAGACAAAAAATGCCATTATCTGCGCTTTATTAGGCTCTGTGTTTGATCTTTTTAAAGAATATGAGCACGTAACAAGACGGATGTTGGGTACGAGGAAAATATGCCAGTGGGATTTGGAAAACCAGAGAAGCCATAGGAAATATCAGAAAGAAGAGGACCAGAAACAAGTGACCTGGCAAAAAAAATAGACACTATAAAATTGGATCCATGCTATATCCTTCTCACGGTCCTATAGGGGAGATTTTTGAAAATCCAGAAGTCATGTGGACTTGATCCAAACCTGAAATTTTTGAAAACACCATAGATTTATTGGGCTAATAAAAACCAGGTAACATTTGCTGACACCATAGAAAACCTACATTGGTGTCTTTATATTTAGTGCTTTTTTCCTCCAGTTCCTGAATTACTTTTTGTGGATACAAAGGTGCCTAATTGTACAAAGAGTAATAAAGCCATTTTTAAACTTTGAGTTTATCCTATCAATTAAAGAAGCCATTTGCAATATTTCCATTTATTAATAATATTTATTTCCGATCATTCTATCTGATGCTATGAAGCATTTGACAGGATTGCCAATATTTGGCTTAAAATTTTCTCCTCTTGCTATTTAAAACGAGCTCCCGGTTCTTTTCCGCACTCGAAATATTCTTCCACCATTTCTGTAGCAGACGTCTTTTCCTCCACCCGCCCTGTAATATTGGCATTTTCTTGGACCATCTGCTCTGAATGACCTCATTCACTTCCATTGCTTTGGCTATCACCTATCAATCGATAATACCAAAATGCTCATTTCTAGCCCTAACCTCTGTTTCCAACCTCAGATTCAAACAGTCAACTGCTAAAGGCACAGTCATCTACAAGGATGCAGCATAATTCATGAATTCAACTATCAATTTGATTAATTAAAAATAGCCTAAACTTACATTTCCATATGTTTGTTTTTATATTTATATTATCATAAAATAGCAGTGCTTGAAACAAGGTCTACTCCTTTTTCTCATCCAGTGCTGGTTCCTTACAGTTACATTCTAGATCCCTCAAACAGTCGGTCTCCGTGGTTGGACATTTTCTTATCATTGCCTCCCACCGTGCCTTTTATGTATTGCTACCAATTATTCATTTACCTTGGTTCCTAATCATAATGAGAACTTTATTTGCAATGACCTTTTTATTAACCTTAAATCCCTCCTATCCAGAATAGTGCCTAGCATAAAGGAAAGATTCAATCAATATTGACAAATGGATGAATTCATCATGCAACTCTTAAGACTGATTTTATTATCTTCACCTTTTTCAGTGTTACAGTCTTTAGTTCAGAAAAAACACAATGATAATTGTCCCCACTTATACCACATTCATTTGTAGAAGGCACATGTCCCTAAAACCCATAGTCCTTCATTGGTGAATTAACTGTGACATTGGGAGAGTGATGACGTGTGTTGTCACATGATTCTCAATGTAATGGTCTAGAGTAGAGAACAGTCAACATTCAGTTTCTTTCTATCCTCTCAAAGAAGCATAAATATCAGGTCTTTGGGCTCTACAACAAGCTGTATCCTCTCACCGTCCCTTTGCATCCAACCTTCTAAACCTAGATGTAGGATTCACCAACATGATGTAACTTATCTTCTCTGACACCTCCTGCCCACACACACACACCCAAAGCAAGGAGCACATTTCTAGGCCACTACTTTTCTTTTTCTTTTTCCCCTACATGGGCAGGCAATCAAACTCGGGTCTCCAGCATGGCAAGCAAGAATTCTGCCTCTGAGCCACTATCACAACACCCTAGGCCACTGCTTTTGATGCTACATGTCCGCAAACTTCTTTCTGTAGCCCTAGTTTCAACATTTTAACATCAACAATAAGTACAAAAAGTCTTGCCTCATTTGTTATTACTTCATTATTTGGGTAACATATCTTAAATGTTGTTTAAAGCATGTTGGAGAACTGTTAATGAATTAAAATGTTGACTAATGGGGATCTGGGAATATTTCGCAATGTTTTACATTCTGCAGGAAATAATCACCCCAATTTTAAACAGTCTGTTATAAGTTGCATTTCCCTGGGATTTTTATGCATTCAACAAATATTAAACATTGGCTATGTGCCAAGCACTCTTTGATAAAGCAGTGAAAAGAAGATATTTTTAATCCCACCCTCATGAAGCTTATATTTTAGAGGGAAAGAAAGACAATAAACAAGGTAACTAAGTTAAAAGCAAGTATGTTGAAAAATGAAAAGTTCTAGGAAGAAAAATTAAGCAAAGAAGGGATGTGTTTATAATGCAGAGGTAACCAGGGTAGGCCTCTCTGAGATATCCTTCAACTGAAGACCTAAGAAAAGCAAGGGAGTGAAACCATGCAAATATCTGAGAGGGGACATTCCCAACAGAACAGCAAGTGCAAAGGGCCTGAGGCAGGAGTATGCCATCTAATGTGTTAAAGGAAGCCAATGATATGCAGCTGAGTGAATCAGGTGGCAGATAATAGGTGGGGTGGGGGCGGTGGATGGCACATTGGACCATGCATTGGAGATAACGGTAAGATTTTCAGCTTTATGCCAATACAGGTAGAAAGATATTGAAAGGCTTGAAAGATAGAAATAATGTGTAGCAGAATTATTCTGGTTGCTGTATTAAGAATAGACAGTATTTTAGTTAGTAAGCTTCCAGAATGCACTGTACCAGAAATGCAATGGCTTTTAAAAAGGGGGATTTATTAAGTTGCAAGTCTACAGTTCTAAGACCAATGAAAATGTCCAAATTAAGTCCAGGCTATGAAAATGTCCAATCTAAGGCATCCAGGGAGAGATAGCTTGGTTCAAGAAGGCTGACGACATTCAGAGTTTCTCTCTCTCCGCTGGAAAATGGCATGGCAAGATCTGCTAGCTTTCTATTCAATGGCTTCCCCAGGGCTCTGTCTGTTGGGTTGGCTCTGTTGGTTCTGGCGGTTCTCACAGCTGTAAAGGTTTTTCCAAAATGGTTCCCTCTTAAAGGGCTCCAGTAAGCAGCCCCACCTTGAATGAGTGGAGACATATCTCCTTGGAAACCATCTAATCAAAAGTTACCACTCATAATTGGACGGGTCACACCTCCATAAAAACAATCAAAAATCTCTCAGCCAGCAATATTGAATGAGGACTAAAGAACTTGGCTTTTTTGGGGTACACAACAGATTCAAACTGACACAGAAGGCAAGAATGGAAGCAAGGAAATTAGAAACCATTGTAAAAAACCAGGCAAGAGAAGATGTTGGCTTGGTCTAGGGAAGTAGAGGAGGCAGTGATGAGAATCCGTTGGATTTTGGATGTACTTTGCGGTTGGAGGCAGCTTTTTATTTCCAGATTGGATGTGGTACGTAATAATTTAGATATATAATACCAACTTTCCACCCCCAACACCTGTAATGCTGTCCTCAAATGTAAGCAGTATTGTTGAATCATTCTTAAATCTCCCACATATTTCCACATTCAGAGAGTCACAAAAATTCTACCATTTCTACTTCTAAAACATTTTCAAATCCATTTGTTTCTTCTCCACACCTGCCACTCTATCTAGTGACCCTCATTTTTTTTTCTTATCTGACAGTTGTTACAGTCACTTAACTAGCCTTGATGCTTCCAGTCTCTCCCATCACTAATCCATTCTCGTCAAGGCTCCCAGACCAGATTTCCAAAGCACAGAATTGTTTCCCTCCTCTGTTTAAAATACTCAGTGGAGCTGCACTGCTAAAGGTCAAGTCCAAAAGACCCTACTTTTCTGGCCTTATCTCCTGGAAATCCAGCCACACATGACCTCTCATCATTCTTCAAATTTTCTACATCCATATGCTTGTATTGCCTTTGCTTATTCTGTATCCTCTGCTTGAAATTATTTTGATTTAATATCATCTCCTCTCTGACCCATTTGACAAGCCTGAAAAGATATTCCATTAATCCCAGCCCTATGTCCCAAAGGCATTTGTTCATAGATTCATTAGGGCACCTGTGACTCTATTCTGGCTCATGCTATGATCATATCCCATTCTGTACTTTTCATACAATGCCTGTTATATAAAAGGAGCTCAACAGATGTTTAACAGATGCTGAAACATATATTGAATCCAATATGTGTCTTATCCTTTTCCTGGCTTCCTTTGCCCTGGATTCACACTAGGCAAACCAAGTGACCATTCCTTTAAAGTTATATAGCCACAATATATCCGTATATAGATTCACCCCAGTTATAAAAAGAGATCGTCCAAGAAAGTAGCCTAAAAGAGTCCAAGCAAAAGGCGCTTTTTCATTCCTTATCCTTTTTAATTACCTGAATCATTTGTCAGCGTTAAATAAATTACTTAACAGACTCTTTTCTCTAGACTGCCATTACATTGTCCTTTCTTTATTTGTCTAGTAGTTATTTTCTACCTTCTTTTCCGATTCCTGTTACTCAGTTAACAGTAGGACCTGCATCTATGCCACCATCACGCTTTTCATCTATCACTACCAGCAGTGTCTTTGCAGACATCAATGACTCATAAATCTAAAACTACAGCCGGACCTCTCACCTGTTCTCCCATCCTGCAAACTCAACTCCTAAAGTTACTCATAAGCCAAACAACATCCACTGCATACACTTCTTATTCATTATTCCCACATCAGTACTTCCTCCCTATTATTCCTTTTTGTCTGAAGTAGTTACTACTCTAATTCCTCAGCTTAAAACATTGACATTATTTTTGCCTTTTCCTTTGCACTCATTCTTTTCATCTAAAATCATGAATATCTCTTCAAAACCCGTTTTGTTCTTCATTGCCTCAAATCTAGAGTCAGCCGTCATTACTTCATCTCAGCAAGAACAGCCCAACCAGTCTTATTGATACCAGAATCCACCCTTCCCATTCATCTCGCCTATGATTGAAAGATTTATTAAATTAGAAATGCTAGTTATTTGCAGGTAAACCCTAGCATCTCAATGGCTTAGCAGACACAGGCACACAGAGTTTATTTCTCACCTGTGTTTCCCACAAATAAGGTGTTTCTAGTCAAGCAGTCTTCATTCAAGAATTTGAGATTTTTTACATCATGTGGCTCCACTCACCTCTAGGACCTCAACGTGCCTCCACTCAACCAGCAAATAAGAAGGTTGCATCCAGTTTTTTTGTGTAGAAATAAGTGAAACACATGGCTTCCACTTGGCCAAAACTCAATCACAGGTCCTTTCATAACAACAACAAAAAAGAAAAGATGGGAAAATGAATCTAGCTCTGTTGCCAAGAAAGAGAAGGAAATTAGTTTCAGTAAATACATTGCAGTCTCTGCCACACTCATTTCTCCAAAGCCAGTTTCAAGGATAAAGTCTCCCTAATGTTAAAAGCGTTAAAGTTCCTCTCCTAGCCGAAGTGCCAAGGCTTCATAATCTGGTACCACTGATGTTTGGAAGAAGGGTAAATTGCCTGGAGCCCTACCCAAATATGCCATGAAAAGAGGTAACTTTTCTTCTGCTTCAAGATCGAACCTTGAAGAATAAGTCTTGCCAATTTTTAAGACATTGTTGAACTAGCCAAAGTAATTATACTACTCTCTGGGTTGGTGGCGGTGTAGGTATTTTTATTAAATATCACAGCACACTTGTGAACAAGCTAGCCTGCTAAATGTCACTAAGAAAAACACCAGTCCATTAACTACCATGGCCCAACCAGACCACTTTATTCCCAAGCTCATCACCACGGTTGTCTTGAAGCCCATGACATCAAATGAGACCAACTGCAGCCAAATCAGCCATGCAGTGATTTCCACTCTATTAAGATAAAGGATGTGACCAGGTTGGAAAAGCTGTAGTCTTAGTATTTCCATTCAACTAAGTTATTAAAGGACTGTTGTTGAGGAATTACACCCAATGTTTAGTACAGGACAAATCCTACCTTTACATAAGATCACATCTTTTCCTGTTACTGAAGAGCAAAAGCACAAATCTGGTATATCTGTCACTCAAAGGAAAAGGAATTATTTTACTGTTGGCCAAAGATAACCATATTGCAACAGGAATAAAGTACACATCAGCAGAGATGTGTCCCAGCAAGCAGATGCTTCAGACCATCAGAGCTCTGTCTTACACCACCCATTCATTGCAGCATCAACTCCAGAATATAATCAAAACAAAGAATGGCAAGGAGGTGTTCTGAAGGCAATGTGACAAACAGCCACATGATCACTCGATCGAATGGGCAGAGTTACAGGGTTTGTAAACTGGAAGGCTGTCACTCAAAAAGACACCTGGCCTTTTGCTCATTGGACGGTCCATGCATGTAATACAATAGCTCCTTCAATTGTTAGCAAAAAAAGAACAGATGGTGAAGGCAGGTATTGCCTGAATTCCAAACTAGCAGGAACATCTTGACATTATATGGTTTTCCATAACAGTGGTGTCACAAGTGAGAGAGAAAAGGAAAAAATTACTAACACTAACAAAGAGAAAAACAAATGCATCCCTATTTTTTAGCTTTGCTGAGCCATTTTCCATTACTATGGGGGGATGAGAACCAGGGTGATTTCCCTAATTACATATCTCAGAAGGATGTGTGAGCCTAAACATTTAGAATGGCAGAGGCCAAGATCTATGTATGCATATGCATATGCATGCCAAATATTTGAAATCAGCCTTGCAAATGTACTGAAATTCATTCCTAGCGTGCAAACTTGGTGACTGAAGCTCCCCAAGGTTCCAGTAAATGGTACAGTGAGGAACCAATAGCATTATGTCTAATTCATAAAGAATACATAAATCATTCATTTATTCAACAAGCATATATTGAATGGCATTCTGGCAGTCCCAGATGCTGTTTTAGCACCAAGAATATAGCAGTTGCCATAATAGCAAAACTGCTGCCCTGACAGAGCTTAAATACTGAAGGAGGGGAAGCAAAGAACAAACAAAATAAATATTAAAACACATAGTATATTGATGCATTATAATTGCGTTGCTGAGAAATAATGCAGTCAAATTTCTTAGTCCAGTTTAAGTTGATGTAAGAGACAGAGAATGCTGGAATGACCATTTTAAATAGGGTAGTCAAAGACTTGGAAGTAAGAGGCCAAATTTTGTGTCAAGGCAGACACAAAAGCCAGTGCTGATGCCCTGAGGAAGGATGCGCCTTAGAAACTCAAGGAAAAGCAGGAGGCCAATGTGTCTGGAGAAAAAGTAAGAAATGGGGAAAGGTCATTAAAATAGGGGGGCAGGAAAAAAAATAATAATAAAAAATAGGGGGCAGGAGGCGGGCAACGGTGGCTCAGTGGCAGAATTCTCGCCTGCCATGCCGGGGACCCGGGTTCGGTTCCCAGAGCCTGCCCATGCTAAAAATAATAATAATAATAATAATAGGGGGCAGGGATCATGAAAAGTTTTGCAAGCATTTTTTTTTAATTAGCTTTGGTCTGACTGAGATGGGCCCACTGCCATGTGAGCAGAGAGTATCTCTGTTTGTTTTAAGAGTATCATTCTGACTGCTCTGTTGAGAATAGACTGAAGAGAGCAGAGGTAGGAAAAGTAAATCCAGTTAGGAAACAAGAGATGACAGGGGCTTGGGCTGGATGGTAGCCCCTCACCAGCGGAGGTGGTGAGAAGTCGCAAGATTCCCGAAATATTTTGAAGATGGAGCCAATAGAATTTGCTGATGGAATGGATGTGGTATATAGGGGGGACAACAATGATTCTAGATTTTTTGCTGTTATTATTCTCTGTTTTGCCTTTGTTTTTTTGCAGCTGGGAATAGGAAAAACTGTATACAGAACAAGTGTTAGGAGAAAAGCCAAGGGCTCAGTTTTGAACATGACTAGTCTGGTCTGACTACCAGACATCTACTTGGGCAGGGTGATAAACAATTGAGTGTTTGAGTCTGTAACTGAGTTCTAGTTTGGAGATATAAATTTGGGAGTAGTCAATGTAGCTGTGATATTTAAATAGACCCTAAGAGAGAGAGCGCAGAGAAAGAAATGGGTTGGTCTCAGGACGGGTCCTTGGTAAGAGAATAGGAAGATGACCAGGACCCATAAGAAAAACTAAGAGAAGTGGCCAGTGTGAAAGGAGGGACATCAGAGGCCAAGTAAAAACAGTATTTCCAGAAGGTTGGTGGACAATGGATCCAGGACTATGGGTAGATAATGACTACAAGAGTAGATTAAGACTGTCACAGTACTTGGTGTCCAGTCTAACTTGACGTATTCTAGAATTCAGACTAAAGCTGATGACCGCAATCAGAAAATGGAAGTGCTAATGATAATAATACTAACGATAAAAATAAAGCCCCACAGTATTTTTACCAGGGCATTTTACGAAGCATTTTACATCATCCCACTCAATATGCTCAAAAACTCTACTAAATAAATATTAGTTGCCCCCTTTTGTAGAAGAGCATCCTGGGGCTCCGAGAAGGCTTGTGATTTTCCTGTGTTCATTCAACTCTTAAATAGAGGAACTGGGTCACAAAACAGGCCAACACCCTACTCTGTGCTCAAACCACTGAGGCATATCAATGCATTGCGTTCCTTACAATTCTAAATATGCAACTTTTTAAGAGCTTTTAAAACTAAGACAGGATCTTATGCAAAAACAGAAAAAATGACAAATACATTCATTGTGATAGAATTTCTTCCTAATTGTGCCCATTATTGCACTGAGTAGAGGTGGTCACCCTCACTGATCATTCTTCACACCGTTCTGCCTTCAGAGATAAAGAGATTCTGCTCCAGAAGCCTTGAAGAACAACATGTGGATGGCAGAGATAGGGAACGCAGGGCATTTAACACAGAATACTTTCTAAATATCTTATTTGACATATTTCTCACTTTCCAAAATTTATGGCTGCCTTTCTCCTAAGAATTGACTCTGGCACTCTGTCCCCTGAAACTCTGATGAACAAAATTGCCTACCTCATTTGTGAGGCAGGAAAGCCTGGTCCAAAGCCCACGCTCTGATGCCAAGCCAGCTGAGTCGCTGAGCCCTACAACACTCAAGGCAAAAAGCGTGTGTTTCAAACGTGACAGGTTAATTATTGCAAACCCACAGCGGTCTTCCCACATTTTTACGTAAGGAAATTCAGAATGAAATGGTGATGGGGGCAGCCTCAAAGAGAAGATGTGGAAGTAAAACTCTGGTGTCTGAAAGTGTCTCTGTGCTTCAGTTTCCTCATCTGCAACATGCAATAACGATGAAGAGAATTATGAGGACTAAATGTTATCATACGCAAGCATTTAGGGTAGGGCTTGACACATAGCAGATGCATACTAAATGCCGGCTCTTTTGTATTGTCCAGCATCTCTCTGGCAGTGTCTTGTTCATGGTCCCTAAAAACTAACGTAGCCTGTGTCACCTACAGCTCCTCTTATATTCATTCCCGGGCCTCACACTTGGTTTTCTTCCCCTTCCTTCACCGAGCTCAACATGATACCTTACAGGCAGTATGATCCTTCAAAGCTCTTCTTAGCAAGTCTAGGAGCAAAGCTTGTCAGTCTGAACAAGCTGAAAAAACTTAAAGGACTATGCTTTTTTCCCTTGCATCACAGTCAGTCTGTGACTCCGGTAATGTAAGGAAATAGGCACAGTCCTTTAACTTTTTCCATCATGGGGCTGTTAGCTGCTAGAAGCCCCTTGCTAAAACAACAAAAACAAAAGTAGGGTTGTCTTTTTGCCCCCCCCTCCCCCCAAATTTCTGAGTGGCCTGAGTATATTGAGGTCGGGAAAACACTAAGGAAGGAGGAAGGGCGGGGAGGGGGGGGGGGGACGACAAATGCTCACCAAGCCCCTCCTGAAACAAGCAAGGGGAAGTCTCCCACACCATTATGACCAGCCTCTTTAGGGTGTGCAATCTGCTTCTCCCTGGCCATGGAGATCTTCTTTATTGGGGGGGGGGGGGGGTTGGGCGTGGAGGTGGGTATCAAATTCCAGGAAAATGAGGCATTATCTATAGCATTTCAGCTGTTCTGAGCCTACCAAAATTTCAGTCTAAACTTATTTAATTGTTTGTGTTCCTGGAGGTTTGCTACAATTGCCGCCTTCTTCCTCAAAAAAAAAAAAGAAGAAGCATAATGTCTTCTTGGTTTGGTGTTAAAATCCAAAAGATGACTATAAATAGCAGATCTGCGGCAACAAGTTCCGATTGACCACGCTTCCACCTACCGCCCCCTGGTGGACGCCTCGCTGTGCCAGTTGCTGCTATCTGAGCTCTGAGATTAAATATTTTCCTCTCATTGATTTGCAGTGGTCAATTCAAAATGTGAGTCTCGGCTACTCCCCAAGGCAGTTTCTTGGTGAGTTTCCATCTATGAATGACCTGAATGCCCGTGGACACTCAGTTGGTGGCATTTCCCTGCCCTGAGGCTATTTATCTTTATTCCTTTCAGTGGCATTTCTAACCATTATTTAGAGACCTTTACTCCAGGCCTGGAGTAAGACTTTCTGTGAATTTCTCAAGTTCCTTGTAGAGCTGGCCTCTACCAGGGGTCTCAAAGCCTACTTAATTCCAGTACCGTGGTTCCAGCCAAGCCTCAAGGGATTTGTTCTCTTCAAGTCAGGTACAGCAAAAGCAGTGAACTAGCTCATCATGTCTGCCACTGACCTCTTCTCCCTTTCCCAGAACAACTTCAATTTCCTCAATAAATGGGTGTCCATGGAGTCTCAGTTAAAAATCCATTTTCAGCTTGTTAGTTCACAAGGGAATTTTTAAGAATTTCTCTGTTGACTCTCAGCCATTAATCTCCAACCAAGGAACATTGACGCTACACAACACAGTACAATTCACACAGCCAGATGACTGTTTCCCAGCTGGCCTGATGGAGCAGCCTTCTTCCCATTAATAAATTGTGCCCATTCCAGGAACTACCTTAACTTTATCTCATCTGAGAGCTTTATCTTTAAAAGCAGTCCTTAACCAATGTAGTCAAGCCCAGAACCAATGACCCAGTGATGTGGCTTATACATAAGACAAGGAAAGAGTTCTTACTTTTTTTTACCTCCAGTTTCTCCCAAGGTAACTGTCCATTCTTTTCCCATGGCCATAGGTCCTAGCTGGAGGAAACCCCTTCTTATTTTGTTTTCTTACTGCTGTCTCGTTACCTTCTCACTATAATTGGTAAGGTTATCTAGAAGCTTTATCTTCCAGGAGATGTAAGATGAAGTCCATTTGGTCAGCTCTTCTTTTGATACTTTTGGCTAATCCATCATCTCACAACATACTGTTGGACCTAAATTCTACCTGGACATTGCATGTAAATATTGATACTGTTTTTGATGCAATTCTAGAAATACATGACTTGCTCCTATAACCTCCAAAAACTCTGCATCTATCCTGCCATACATTCTTTAGACAGAGTTATACATAATAGATAAAAGAAACTTTCCTTTATGTCCACATTTTAATGTAATAAAATTACGTAACATCAAATGCTTGTGTCTTCACCTGAAATAACCAGGCAATCCAATAAACTCCATAATATTCATTTCCATATAATTCCAAAGAATAGATTATCATAGTGAAGGTGGACTTGTTGCTTAGTTCTAGGGTGATAACTTGAATCGAAAATCCCAGATGAGTCCTGCAATATAACCCAAATAGAGCTGACTTCCACTTGGACCAGTCTCTGTATAGCATTGTGGGCAATGAAACAGCAGTCTGACCACTGAGGGCCTGCAGTATTATATGGATTTTTAGTGTGAATTGCCTTCCCTGGGCAATGGGGGGAATTTACACAAAGCATTACATAGATCTTCCCCAAAATTATTTCCAAATATCTCTCTTTCCCTCAAGTTCTCCCTCATGAAATTTGCCTCTTTCTATCTCTCTATGCTTACTTCCTGCCATGCCTCTCTTCCTCTTTCCCTGCCCAGCATCATTTGCAAATGTAGAGCCCCTGACATCTGCAGCCCCCAAGGAGCAGAGTTTGTCTTCTGCTCAGAGTGCTTGTCTCACAATGATTGGCTCTCCCTGGAATTCTGTTGAACGCAAATACAAATTCTCCACCTTGTTAAACTTTCAATTTATACAGCGTACGGACATTCATCTACCAACCAACCCCTGAAATTGTTGTACACATAGAAATTACTTTCAAGCACTTCCTCTAGAAGTTGCTTTCTGATTTGAAGCTACAAAATCAATTTTGGTATGAATGAATGCAAATGCTGTTTGGACGTGAACAACACTGGTGTATGATAATTATATCTTGCTTAGAATTTTATCTCTTTTTCCCAATAGAGAAGTCCATTTGTTTTGGCGACCAAATTTCTATTTGTTCCCTTACATCTCCACATTTGGGAATACCTGTGTGGGGTGTTGTAGTCCTTATTCTCTCCGAGATTTTATGGCCCTGAGGGCCAATTTTCAGAGACCAATGCAACTCATCGGACTAGGTCTAAGGCTAGGGCCTGAGAAAAGTAATGAAGATTTATCCCTAAAACTGCGCTATGTTGAAAAGTTATAAACTGTCAGCTTCCCTCAGGCTTAGATGGGCTGATCGCTAGAAGGATCATCAAAGTCACAGCCCTGGGCCCTAAAAAGTATTTTTAAAAGGGCATCATCTACCAAAAATGTAAACAACTGTAATACGCATTCCAGACATATGAAGTTCAGGCACTAATCATCTCAGATAAATGATAAACAATGATGAGTTACATGTAAATCAACAGTGTTGTCAAAACAGTGCCCTTTTAATCCTAGATAAATGATGAAGTTTATAAAAGGAGATCTTCGAACCTCGTGGAAGATTGTTTAAACATACATGGAGAGTGGTTTAAGTGCTAATCCACTGCCGTTTACGTAAACTGCATTTCTTTCATCAGTCTTTGCTAAATAAAGTTGCCTCATCATTTTATAAGTCCGTAGATCTCGTTGAAACTAGTCCCTGCTGGAGACAAATTTTTTGCATTAAGCTTGAAAGTTTTAAAGTCCCCTCTACATGCACATAGTGACGCAGTTTTTTAAAACCTCAGCTCAAGACACGACAAACTTTAAAGCACTTAACTTTCATAGAGGGCTCATCCTTTCTCCGACTCTAAAAGATCTAGCAGTACAGAAATGCCTCGGCATCGAGATGTTTCACAAGGTGCTTTATAAGTGATTCTGGATTTTACTGAAAGCTAAGTCACACATCTGCTTTGCTTTACCAGTGAAGAACACAAATATGTTGATGGTTTCAGTCCAAACCCTTTTTGCAAGCAAGAAGGAAATGCGGAATGTTGAGCTAATTGCTAAGAGGAAATCCATATGTGTTATTTGCTTTCCATGAAAGGACAGGTCCTCTTGCTATTTAATTGATGAAATGTTGTACACAAAACTGACAGTGATTGATACCATTCTAAGATGCCATTTAAGGAGCTGTAAGTGTAATACTTTGGAATATGCTCTTTGACATTTACATTGCCTATTTGCTAGGTGCAAAATCTAGTTCTTGCCTTGAGCATTTATATTGGGGGGGAAATGTTAAGTAATTTCAAATGGCAGTGTCTTCCTGGGAAGTCAATCTTTAAAACAGCCAGAAACCAATCACTTTTTGCCACTGATTTCCTTGTTGAAACAAACAAACATTGTACAATGAATTCATCATCTGGAAATATTTATCAAGCACCCAGAAGGATTTGTGTGGTTCCCCCTTGATATTCCTATTCCCACAAAGAGAATAGATGGACGCTGAACAACCCAAATAAAAGGGGCACCTAATAAAATGGATGGATTCTTAGCAGGCCCTTCCATCCATCATCCTCCCCAACTGCCACACACACACACTCTCACACAGGCACACACACACTCACACACACACAACTCAGCTAGGCAGCAGCACTCCAGTGAGTCTCAAGACAATACACAATGGTTCTCAAATTTCCTTATTCCGTGAAGTTTCAAGGGACCTAGGGTTCAAGCCCGGGTTTTCTTTTGTAATCTCCAGCATAGGGGAAGGATGTGAAAGGCTTGTTTTTCCTTCAAAGAATTCACAGTTCATTATACTTAAGCTTTCCACAGTCTTGTGACCACTGGGGCTCTCCCCGCCCCCAGTTCTCAGCGCATCACTGCCTCCCTGAATCATTTCTATCTAATGGAGATAAAGTCTCCCTTTTGCAATTGCCTTGACGCTATTCCTGATACCACAACTATCAGAACTTTACAACAGCAAACCGTACAAAGTGAATCAAATGGTCCCTATCACCGGCATTCTTGATGAGAGGAGAAAGAGAAGAGGGTCTTCTCAGATCTGCGAGCCCTGTGCCTCTAGCATCACAAATACAGAAGTGTTTAAAAGCCCAGCAGGTAACTACAACAGAAGGAGAAGGCAAGGTGCAGGGACACAAGAAAGCATCCACTCTTCTCCTATTTCTAGCGTTAATCAGGCAACACTGCGAATATGATAAGGGGCAGTGGACACCAGGCATCAGTGACCGGGAAGCTACAGCAATTAACAGAGAAAGTGGGGGACTTGCCCATCTGAAAGGGTCAGCAGCAAGTGAGTTCCATCCAATTTTTTCACAGGCAAGAAAGAATAAAGCCCCTGATTGCCAGAAACCTGATAGATTCCCAAGGAACTGGAAGTCAAGATTTTTACATGAACTTTCCCAATTGCTGATTTTTTTAAGCGATGACAATGAATTCACCTAAAACAAGCAAACGAGCAAAGCCAATCACTTGGTGGCCGTCAATGTTTAGGCCACACGAAATCCCATCTGTGGACCAGATCAGGTCCAAAGGTTGAGAGGTTGCACCTCCAGTCTTGGCAATGCTCAGTGAAGGTTTATTTCATGTTTCTGTTTTTAATTCAAGCAAAAGATTCACTAGGACTTAACCTGAGAACCTGATGCAGAGAATGCTTCAGGAAGCTAAATGTGGAGTTCCATTATTCAAGCTGCCCTGAAGTCTCTTGTCAGAGCCAGAGTCTGTAAAAGCCTGAATGAAGCTAATTCTCCTGTCACCTATCATTTATCTTGAACACTGCAGAATACACTCCATGATATCCAATATGAGTACCAATAACCAACTGTAGATCAATTCAACTCCGATCTACTAATCTCTTCAACTACCCGGAAGTTCTCAGAGAAAACAAATCGTAAGGAAAGATGACATTTGCGTTGTGATGATGATAAAAATCAGAAATGCTAGGGAAGGCCCAGTAAGCATTTTGAAGTTTAAAGGAACAGGAGGATTAGTTTAAGGGCAATGAAAAACAGCGGTGCAGTGACAATGAAGAAATTTCAAAATTGAACAACTGCATTGATGGGATTCCAGTACTATGGGCCACCAACAGCTGAAACCTCCTTCTCCTGATGTCTAGGCCTATAGGACTCAGTTTGCAAACCACCATGTGTTTCTATGTCTTACCACATGTGCTTTACTGCCCAAAGGTCTCTGATGGCAACACATGCACACATACCCTCTCCCCACACACAAGGACCGAGTTCAAGGACCGAGCCCTCAGTTTTCCAAAGCCACCAGTTTCAGTTCTGTTCAAAGATGCTGACCAGGGGGAAAAAAGTAAAATCCTCCTCCCAAAACCCTATTCTTACTAAAGGGAGGGCCATGGAACTGCCAGCTGTCTTGCGCCAGCGCCTTTATGGTTTGTCTCTGACATATCAGTATCAAACCAAATAGCTATAGGCCAACCAATTAAAGGGGGAAAAAAGTGGAGACCAAGAGATTCATGCCTGCTGGTGAAAACTTAAGCAGGCGTGTGGGTAATATGAGTATGACAAGCTGGCAGCCCACAGTCTTTTTGAAGTGAAGAGCAAACAAGTTGAGGATTTTTATAATACAGGCTTTGTCCGGTAATTCAGCCAGAAGCTTTACCAATACAGCTGCTTCCCAAAAACTAAAACACATGGGGCCAAAAGCATTGCAACTTAAAGCAAACAAGATTCGCAGCCAGGACCAGCATGCCCAACAGCTGAAGAGTAGACACGCTCTGCCACTAAAAATAAAGCAGTGGCTAGATTCTAAATGTCTCCCAGACAGCTTAAAATTAAATGATGATGGACAATTATGAACTGCAAAAAGAACAACTGAAAACGAGTGATCAGTGTTTTCAGCTACAGCTACAAAGAGCTTGCTTGGGGTGGAATGTGAGGGTCAAAAGGGGCCTCTGGGAAAGAGAGATGTCAGTTATGAAAATAATACATAAAAGAAGAGAACAAAATACTATTGTTTTCTTGTGAAATATTTAGACCTAATGCTCTCTCACTGTACTCTCATAAAAAGCAAAAATACGTGCATACCACAATTCCACAGGGATCTATTGGTTAAATATAGAATAACAATAATAATTTGAAAGTCTGTATTCAGAGCAAAGTTTATCCTGCTTCCGTATTTCATTGTTCCTCACATGTTTGTTTACATTCCCCCATCATTTTTTCAAGGGGCCACACCCCCGACAGCCTTCAGTCCTGTTGAATCCGAGTCTTCATTGGCAGAAGCTGCTGAAGAGGTCCTCGCATTTCTGTTGAAGACAAAATGTTCTTAGGCAAGACTGCTAGGTCACAGTACAAATAAATCAATTCAATTCTCTTGGTCATGATTGCCCAAAGCCCAGAATACTGAAGAACAGCTAGGCTGAGAAAGTTCTTGAGTTCCTCCCACAAACCTGGTCATTCTCACTCATCAGAAGGAGAAACTCCTCACCTTTGAGCTGTCAACAGGTGGCCGAAAAAGCCTTAAATCTCCTGGGCAAATAAGTGGCGCATACTAAAGGGGAGGTAGGTTAAGGAGGACATGGCGGGCTAGTGCAGCCAAATGTGCATTCTTCAGCCAGGGTGTGTAATTTGTTTCAGCATCTACACAATAGATTCCCCGTTACAGTAATTACTATGAATTATAGATAAGCACTCTGTGTGTAATGTTCTGCTCTCCATTTCCTACCAATCAAATTACTGAGGGCTGTATTGAATTGTGGACATATTTAGAAAATCCTTTTATTGGTATTTGTTAACTTTCTCTTCTGCCAAGAGGCTCTAGTCCCTCCTTTGACCAGCTGCCCCTAAAGTGCCTACGCTATGAAAGGGCATGCTCTGCAGAGGGGGCTGAGGCAGGGCGGGGTGGGGCAGGGCCTGGAATCACCATGCAGATGAAAGCAGGGCTGGTAAAGTGGGAAACAGTGGAGGCATTCCAACGTTGGGCACTTGGTAGTCATTCAGAAATCACTTATTGAATGTCTACGCTGGTTATTAGTCCTAGGAGGGAGCCAAAGGAGACAGCTTCCTTGACCGAGGAAGGCTTCTAAACCAGATTCCTAGAGAATCCCAGCTCCCTTCCTTGGGCGCTGGATATGTGGCATGGACACAAGCACCGCTGCAGGATGGGAAAGTACATACCCACAGATTAGGTTTTGTCTACACACTGTTCTTTCCTGTTATGGGGAATCAACTCCAAAATATGACAGTCCCTGGAACAGATTATCAAGCCTGATTCTGGATACCATCACCGCCCTCCAGCTTATAGTGATGGGTTCTTAGCACCTGTGAAAGCAAAGCCTCCTCCTAACCTATAAAGTCTTCAGGAGGTGCAAGGGCCAGAACTAAAGGGGGAAATAAAAGCACTCCCTGAGTAAGGCTGCCTATCATGTCCTGCCCTTCCTACAAGATCATGCTCCAGACATATGGGATCCCATGAAAACTGCTGTCCCATTCACCCAGGACTATTTTATAAATGCCAGCTAAGTCAGATGAATTAAATATTGCTGTAACGTTAAGGTGGGCAGAGAAGCCCAACAAAAAAAATAGCTTGCATTTATTGAACACTTACTATGTGCCAGGGACTGCACTACCTCCTGCATACGTTATTTCATTTAATCTTCTCAACAACCTAATGACTTGAGTAGTATTATTTATCACTTCCATCTCACAAGTATGGGAATGTAGGCACATAAATTCATGAACGTTTCCTAAACACGCACACAGAAAGTGGGTTCAAACCCAGTCATGTTGGCTCTAGAACCTGCACACTTAACTATCTTCTTTCTGTACAGCAGCTCACATTTCATACTATATAAACAGATGTTATCTGCGTTATTCTCTACATACTGTTATTGTGGACCAGTAGGTCTTAGAGCCTCTCTGTCCCCCATCTGTAAACTAAGATATTGAAGTATCTCAGTGGATGTCAAGATTTGGTCACAATCGTGTTGGGCCTGGGTAGGGTGGCTTTAGAGGATGAGAGTTGCAGGACTCTTGTTTCTTGTTTCCTCACCCCAGTTTTGCTTTATTTTTTTTTCTTGGCATGGGCAGGCTCTGGGAATCGAACCCAGGTCTCCACCCTGGCAGGTGACAATCCTGCCGCTGAGTCACCATTGCACCACCCCTTGCTCCAGGTTTTGTTTCTGTCTTTTTTTAGACAATAAATGTAGGCAAAACATTTATTTTGTAGGAAGGTTTCTGAATCTTTAAACATTTTGAAGATATAACCCACTGGTCTAGAACAGAGATCATGAAACTACTGGCCCATAGCCAGAATGCAACCTGCGGCCTTTTTTGTTTGTTTGGCTCCAGAGAGTTCTGTTTTGTTTTTATATTGAAACTTTGAGGTATTTTGCATGACACTTGAGCCTTTCTTAAAACTCAGAAGATATTGAAGCACTGGGCAGACAGACATACCTAGCAACAAATATGCAGAATGGAATAGCCCATGACATGGTATGTGCCTGCTACAATTGACCACAGCTCCCACCCAGCCCACTTCATCAATGCTCCATTTCCCTGGCCCCTGTAGAAATTTAAATTTGCAATTCATAGTCTAGACTATCTTTAAAGTCCTTTCTAGTCCCAAATATAGCAACTGTATTGCAAACTTCTAGAAGTAAGGACTTTATTTTATGCATATTCTCAGGGCCTCCTGCCTGTATTCCCCTCCCCCCACCCCCAGCTCAACATACACACACTTACACACACTTACACATTTACACACATTCAAGAAATATGTTCAATACATAACTGAATTTCAATATTGGCTATTTATACAGAAAAATGACTTTATATTTTGTCACTCAGGAATGTTTGCATTTTATCAAGGAATCTTGAGCCCACAGTGTTTTTAGCCTAAGGAATGAATTTCTAATGGTATATTTCATCATGCTCTGTGCTAGGCAAACCTGGAAGACATTTTGTGATAAAAGGATTCTGTTAGTAGAGCAATTTATTTCCAATAAATAAATACTCATTCTGGTTACCTTAATTAATTAGGGTTTATTATAAGGATTTTCAGGGAAGCAAGAGAAACAAGGATGTCATGGAATCCCTTATACCCCTCAGAGACTGGAATATTTGAGAATAAGAAAAATCCAAAAATGGCTCCAATGCCACGAATCTTACTGGCCCTTTAGTAGCAGCCTTTGTTTATCCTTTACCTTTATAGTGTCTCAGCTCCTTTCTGACTGCATCTGCTCCTCCCATTAGTATCACTTCGCCACCTCTGTTCTCTGTCATCTCCATTTCAGTTTCTGCTCACTCATAAATTCTGTTTACTTATACCATCAGTTTACTCATCTTTCTTGCGGCCATAAGGCCTCTTTTTTGTGGTTCTTTTCAGCTTGTTCTCTCTCCCCAAACCAACTAATTGACTCTCTCCCCAGACGCCCTGGTTCAAATTCCTGAGCAAGAACATCTGACCCAACCAATTACTATTTTGCCTGTTTGGGCAGTTTTTCATGCCAAACCATCTCGTAGGACCCTGGCCAGCATAGGGATTGGTTCGGGATAGGACCACCCGGGTCCAGTCGGATAGGTCAGAGTGAGAACGGGACCCCTGGCCACCCCAGGGCTCCTCCCACAGCCCACTTGTGGGTAGAGCACTTTCCTTAGAAGGAAGCTGTTGGCATGGCAGACACTGTCAGGGACCTGTCCAATAGGATCTTTAGACTTCGGTTCAAATCATGCCCATATCTCCATCTTTTAGGGTGGTTCCCTCTGAAGCATAAACGAAAGCTAAGACTTATTGCTATAATACTCCTATTCATGAGGACCTTTAAGAAGGGGCAACCAGAGGCACTTTCTAGTTCTGTCATGCTTTTTGGTGAAGACTTACTCTAACCAATATGTATGGACCTCCATTGTTTTATTGTGCATCTGAACCCAGTCCTTTTTGCATTATTATTCGGCTTAAAGTCCAGTCAATTACACTGAACCCCAAAATTCTTCATCAAATCCATTTCCATGACTTCAAATACATCTATATGCTGAGGAATCAGCCCCAGCAGTATAAATCTAGTCCAGCTCTCTTTCCTGAACCTCAGGTCTAACCAACCCATCTCCACCTAAACATTCCATAGTTACTTCAGTGCAATGTTGCTAAAATTCATCATGTCCAAAGTCCACCTGCCTTCTCCCTTCTTCCTCAACTATGCCTTTGCTCCAATAATAAATATAGGTGTCACATTTGACTTTTTACCTCTTCCAGGTTTATATCCACTCAATAATTGCCATTCCTGTTGAATATTATTTCCCAAATATCTCTTAACTATGTCTCTCTAGTGCTCAACCTCCACTATCACAGCAAACTACTTTTAATTCCTCAGTCTTTTGCATAACAAAGCTACTCCCTTTGACTAGAATATTGGCTCCTCCTTGACCCTACACCACCTCCAACCAAACCTTAAACTCCTGTTGTCTGGCTCATTCCTATTCATCCTTCAAATCTCAGGCTAGAATCACTTCCTCCAGGAAGCCCCCCATGACCTACCAGTACTATGTGCTCCAGCTGGGCCATCCTATATTTTAACACGCCATGTTTGTAATTTGCTGTTTGCTCCTCTGGACCATCCCTAGACTATTTGCTCTCCGAGACAGGGACCATGTCTGCCTTGTGCAAGTCTGTGCCCCCAGTGTCCAGCATGGTCACTGACACATGGCAGATGTTTGATAAATATTTGTTAAAGGAAAAAAGTGCCCTACTCTGTAAGACCTATATATCTTCAATTTTTTTTTCTTGAAAAGCACCCAGCAAATAAGGTTGAAATTTTTATAAAGTTCTAAAAGCAACTGGACACAGTCAAAAACATGTATAATATCATACACGAAACAGAATGAAGACCATACAAATAAAAAGGTGCAAAATTCAAATGAAGATGCAAGTCACATAGCCATGTAAATCACTGGTATAAGCAGAATATATATTGTGTACCTAAATGTGTTTCCCAGCCCATATTTCTAAGGACAGTAGCATACCATGCCCCTGAGAATACAGGATACATTTTTTCCTTTTCTATTGTTCATACACTAACTCATACTTCTGAAACTCAGGTATTCAGATAACAAATAACCGAGCGTTGGAAGGAAAGTTACAAATTATAGTCATATGTTACAATCCAAGCAAATGGCAGTCAAATTTCCCTATATAAATTGCAGAATTCTCTCATGATTTCACAAGATGTATTGAAAAGAAAAACAGTAAAAAGGAAATTCATTTTTTACTCAGCTAATATAGTCTACGGGTAAAGCATTCATGTTTTAACTGTTACAGATGAGTGAGTTTTTCCAGAACTGCAGTTTTAACAAAGAATAATACCACTGAGACATTAAAACTGAATTTAAATTTAAAAAAACAAATTAGGTGAACACCTTCAGAGCAAATCATGTTAATATCACATGCTTCAAATAATGTTCCATTGTAAATAAATTTCTTAGCTAGCAACAAGACAACAGACTCCAAAAGAAGACAATGGAAGGATAGAGAAACTCAAAAGGTTCTTTAAGAACAAAAATGATTTTTAATTGACTAAAACCTATAAGCTAATATTAAGAAGTTTTTATACGTGTGAACTTTCCTTGTTTTTTATTACTTTGTTGCTATGGCAATTACTGTTAATTATTAGTGAATCCAAATTTAGCACTTTAAGAACAGGCCACAATAGTGATCAACCCATACTTTTCATGTCAGACTTTCATATTTTATTGCTGAGAATAAAAAAACATTCAAGGCAAAAAGCGTGTGTTTTAAAAGTGACAGTAAATATATATATATATATATATATATATATATATATATATATCCCTAAGGAGTGGGAGAAGGATCAAAGGAGAAAGAGGAGTTGTATCAGAAAAGACAGGAATTAACAAATGAGTACAACTGCTGAATCATTATATTGATATTTCTTTTTAGTCTCCAGTGTCTTAGAGCAGCTAGAAGGATACTACTGAAATGGTGGAACTTTAACCAGACCATACTTTGAAATTTGTTCTAAAACTACATGTGAAAATGCACTCTGAAACTTACTGCTTTTTTGTATATATGTCATACTTCATATTAAAAAATGTTAAAGAAAAAGTGACAGTTAATTATTGCTAAGGCACAGCATCCTTCCAACATTTTTACCTAAGAAAACTAAATGAAATGCTGATGGGGGGGGGGGGGCAGCCTCAAATGAATAAGTGGAAGTAAAACTTCAGCCTGAAGGCTTCTCTGAAGCAGAATTTGGTAAACAACAGTTTTGCCTCCAGACAATCCAAAAATAATTCAATCAGAAAGGTGAGGTTTAAGACTGCCTTTTACCCCATCCCCACACCAGCTTTACATCTCAAGGTCAGGCACTGCCCCTGGCCCTGACACAACACCAGTCCCCAAACTATAAGAACAGATCCTCCAGTAGCTCCTATTTAGATGCCACATGTGTCCTAATCATTCCTGGATGCGGGTTTTGTCATTTGTGTATGATTTTGCCCTGACCTCAAATTCAAAAAACTGAAGTGTATTTTGCAGCAGCCTGACGTAGAAACTCGAAATGTTCTCAGAATAAAAATAAACTCATTTTGGCAAGGCCATTTGGGGATTATTAGTTGGCATCTTTTGGCTGTACTCAGAAATAAGTGAGCATCCAGTCATAGCAATCTTTATAACATTATCTCTGTTTGCATTGTTATTGCGTTTATAAGTGCTTTTAGAACCCATGCTAGTCTAAAAAAAAAGATCTAGCATTTCTTCTCTACTTATGTTTTTTTCCCTAAGTCAAGGAAAGCAAAACTCCAAAAGTAACACATTTTCATAGAATATATGAGGAGCATGAAAAAAATCCACGTAAAAGTTCTTGAGAAAAATATTTGTGATCAGTGGAATTAGACCTCTTCCTAAGGTCCCAGTGACTATCAAAACAAATGTGTGATGTTTGTGCCTGTCAGGTGCCTCTTTAAAGCTTGTCCTTGTTCAGCTCAATGTCATTTAAAACATTCTTTGAGAGTTAGCCATAAGAATTACAAATCATTTTTCAAAGGTATGTACAGCTCTGCAAATTACAATGAGTGTACAGGTGCAGTCTTATTCTGTGTAACCTAGAGATGAAAGAGTTGTCAAGGACACCGATGCTTATTGCTGCATCAATGAAATACTCATGAATTCAAAAATCTTGACAATAATCTCTCTCATGGAAATAGATCTATGAGGGCGTCGAGAGGATGGCATCTGATTTCCTCTTAAATGAAGAGGCCTTTAAAGTGTTGTACGTGTTCCAAAAGCAGTGGGCAGCAGGAGCAGAAAATAGAGGCAACAGCCCTCACGCCCTGAATGGCTTTCTGGAACTTAGAGGAATGAACCATGGCAGACATCCTGCTGGTTACCTCCTCATACATTGACTCACAGCTCATAGCCATATCATAAGTAGCTTTCTTCTCTTTCACTTACGGTTGGGATACTGAAATACAAAAAGATTAAGTTACTAATTCAAGATCACCAGGCTAACAAATATCATAACAAGATTCTAACTTAAAAAAAAGGAACAAAGAAAGGAGAGGCACTTACCCCTAATGCTTTCAAAACACACACACACACACACACACACACACACACATACACTTCATATAAAATCAGCATGTTATCAAACTCAAAATCTGATTATCAACCCATTCTTCCCACTTGCATACACTTTCAGGCCACATGACACTCTAATTTGGACACTGCCATTCTACTTCCTTTTACCCTTCAAAGCTTTCCTAAATATTTATTTGAATTGAATTTTCTCATTAGAAGATTGCTGTAAGTTTAATTATTCCCTAAAACTGACCCTGATAGTGGACACTAAACTTGTATGTGTTTTTCATTCTCTTTAGCCTCTCCTTTCCTTTAGCCTCCCTTTTCCCCCACTAGCGTCACTGTCCATACTTCTGCCCTCATGCTAATGCAGCTAAGCACTGTTAATGAAAATCCAGGAACCCAACTGACCTGGTCTAATAAATTCTATATTGTCACACTGCCCTGCTTACTGCAAAGCAGCATAACTACTCCTCCCTGACCACAGATGGCTCTCAGATCAATATCTCTGGTCTTGACCTCTCATCTTCTTTCTAATGACATATTTCATGAGGTCTACAAAATTCCTCTCCTTGGTGGTCTGCCAAGTTCTAAAACTAATTATGACAACGCTGAGCCAAGTGTCCTCTCCCTCAAACCCTTGCCCCATTTCAACTTCTGTGCTGTGGCCAGGGCACTATTATCCATCTGAGGACCCTCAATATAATTGTGGAGTCATCTTTTGTCCCTTCTTCCTCATCTCCCCCACCCCAAGGTCCATCACCAGTTCACCAATCCATTCTTTCCAATTTAGGTGCCTTCCATTTCTACCTCCTCCTCTTTGTTCTAGCTTATCTCTACCAGCATAATACTGGAAGCCTACAGACAAATGCCCTACTTTCAGATTCCCTTGATTCCATCTACTTTTCACACAGAAACTACTACTATTTCCTCATATTCAAAATCTTCAACATGATTATAGGACCCTTCATTGCCTCAACACCATCTACTCTGCCTCACCTCATGCCACTTGCCTTTTCCTTCACTATCCTTTTTGTTTCCTTTCATGTTCCCTAATTTGACACACTCTTTCAACCTCGCAGCCTTTGCAAAATCTGTCACTCTTTCTGGCATTTTCTTTACCTCACATCAGCCAATAGCAACTCAGCTTCCTCTTGCCTCCATTCTAACTAAGTTCCTTTATTGTACTTTGCAATTTTTCCATCATTGCCCTTATCATGGTCTGTAAATATCTATTTAGTTCTTAAAGAATGAATACTCCCAATTGTTCTTCTGAGTAAAGGGAAGAACATTTGCAAAAGATCAGAGGGGAGAGAAATGATGGCACCACTTGTGACACCACAAAGGGTCCACTATAGCTAAAGCAGAGAGAGTGAGAAGTAGAGTGGCACTAGATGAAGTTGGAAATGTGGGCTGAGGCCATATTGTGGAGTAATTATAAACCATGGTAGGAAGTTTGAATATTAGCCTATGAACAATGGAAAGGCACTGAATAGTTTTAAGCAGAGGAGTAACATGGTCAGACTCTCATTTATAGGCAATCACTCTCGATAAGTGGGTAAAAATGAACTGGAGAAGACAGAGCATTGAAGAAAGACCAGCTTGGAAATTCTTATGGGTGGCTTGGACTAGGACTATGGTTTGGACGGTAAAGTAGGTAGATAATTACCAGAAGTATTTGCTAAGTAAAATCAATAAGCCTTGCTCACTGATTGAATGTGAGATTGAGGCTGTAAAGCTATCAAGTGGCTCACAAATATCTTCCTTGATAGATGAGTGTATGGTAGTGCCTCTCACTGAGAGGCAGATTTGAGGATGAGCAGGGAGATATTGATGTGTTTCATTTTAAATAGGTTGAGTTTAAAAAACTTCCAGAGAAGTGAAGTGAACATATCAGTAGACAATTGAATATACTGGGCTGTAGATGCAAATCAGAAATATTCAATATATAAAACTGTTTGAAGCCTTGATGTGGTTTAGGGATGGAAGAAAGGTATAAAGTTAGAAGAAGAGATTCTCTAGGACATTGCCTGTTTTGCCCAGTGAACAATCTTTCTGCCATGTCTTATCCCTTCAAAATTTCAAAAGCTTATTCAGAATTCACATTTTCCATGAAGCCTTCCCAAAGTCACATTGCATTTGTCCTACCATTCTAATAACACTCATTACCCCTGAAAAAGTTATCATTGGCTATATGTATGTTTATAGGACTTTCCTCATGCCAATATTATGTTGCAAGCTTCATGTTTCTTCTTGCATTGTAATTTCCCACAGAACAGGAGAGAGAGGAATGTATATACTATTCATTCAATTGACAAATTTGACAAGGCAACTCTATTCCTGCCAGTATTCCAGTAATATATACCTATTTGCATTTTGGAAATGTTGAGTTTCCATATTGTCACAGAGGCTATTTTAGTAATTTATGTAAATATTTTTGTTTTGGCAAAGTTTTATGTGTAATTAAAAGAAGATATAATCATATGATTTAGTCAAAATAATGGGTTTGAATTTTAGCTAAACAACGCACTGACCAAAGAAGAACATTAAGGCAAAAATGCTATCAGAATATAAGGCCAGCCAAGGTCTTCCTGTACCGTTTCCAATTCCATCCCATCAAATGTTTGGTGCCTGGAAATGTCATTAACAGCCCTGTCTCTGATCCTACATAAGTTGGGCCACACAGTCCATTCCCAGGCATATCGGTTTCCCTGAGAATTGACAGCTGTCAGAAAGCATTACCAACAAAGTAATGTTGACCACCCTCATTAGCTGGTCGCCAGAGTAGTACCCACTGTAGTCTTGGCAGAGAGGACAGCTCTGGGGCTGCTGATGGCAGTTCCCCAGGCCCATCTTTCACTGAACGCATTGAGTTGCAGTTCATTTTCTCAGACTTCCACTGACTTGGTTGGTTTGAAATAGCAAAAGAAAGGATGTTGAGTATAAAAATTTTTGGTCAGATTCCCACATAACCCACTTACCAAATCAATTAATGAAACTTTCTTTCTGACACATGGTAGATGCCCAACGAATATTTGTTGAGTGAATCAATGAGAGAAATTAACATAAATTAATGCCTAAATATGTGCTAGGCAGGGAATTATGTGTTTAGGTCTTTTTTTTTTTTTTTTGCCACCACCAGGATATTTTTTTCGACGATATGGTAAGCATGAGAAACAGAAATTCAAAGTTGATTAACATATTCAAGTTACACAGCTAGGAAGTAACAAAATGCAAATTTGAACCTACATCAAAAATCTTCCTCCAAGTAGGATGTTCCATATTGGAAAGGTGAGCTTAATGCTCTGACGCATCAGAAATAGACATTGGAATAAGAGAACTTCATGCCTGGAAATGTACAAGACTCTCAACTCCCATACTTGAGCACTCAGCATTGATCAGTGCAGCTAAAGATGCCGTGAGAATCTTTGGCAGCCCACACTGTACTATCAGCACAATTTCTCTAGCCTCCTGCCTCCCACAGATAACGCTCTTTACAAATATACATGAAACTAATCAGTGAATAAAACTGCATGGTTGTCCCAGATTATTAAATGTTGCCCTGAATCAGATTCCAATTTTCCATCTGTTTCAAGGGAGTTTTATCCTATAGATTCAGGGTCAACCTATGTGACTGTGCAGTGAGCAATTTCATATCCTAGATTGGCTTTAATTTAAAAGGAACTTCCTGAAATGCTTTCCCCCATCAGGAGGTCTATTAGTGCTTCACAGCCAAGAATTCTTTCAAAATAAATGTCCCCCGTATGTTTCTGACCAATTAAAATAAATAGGTTTATCAAGGTATTTTCCTATGAGTTAAAGAAGAGACAGGCAAAATCCACCACTAGACCATGGTGTTTGGGTTCACATTACATTGCCTTGGTTAGGAATAAAGAATAGATAGGCCCATAAATCTTCTGCTTACTAGGGCTGTGAACTTTGTAGGTAATTGAATCTCTATGAGCCTCAGTTTTCTCACTTGTACAATTAACAAAACAACTAACCTTATAGTCATGCAAGTGCTAAATAGTGATAATTATTTTTTTTTTCATTACTGCTTAAGGATAAATCTGTTTAAACTTCCCTTAGGCACAGCTCAAAGTGGAACCCATTTAATGATATTTGATGTCATTTGTTTCAGGGAAGAGAAACTTTAGAAAAGTAGAAATCACTGATATGAAAAGAAAGAAAAATACAGCATGTCTTCATCTCAGCAAATAAGTGGTAGTTTATTAGTTCTTTTTTTTTTCTTGTGGTGATGCATATGTCAATACAATGGTGATATTCCAAATAAGTAATGTCAGGACATCATACACATAATACTTCTTTTCAAGTTTTTAATGATATAAACATTCTTATATTAAAAGGTTGCTGAAAAATTCACAAGGAGGCTAGTCTTCTATAATGCAGAAACTTTAAAAGATGCCTTTCATACTATAAACTTCACCACTAACAAATTATATTATGATCCTGTAATTCCAATAATAAATTACTAAAAAGTAATAGCTCTTATCAATAAATCTATGTTCATTCTTTCATTTATTTAATATCAACTGAATTCCCTCTTCATGCAAGCCATGTTTTGGCAATGAATTTATCATGGTGAATCAAAGAGACATGGTCTCTGCCATGAATGGAAATTACAGACTATACTGAGACACATTAAATAAACAAGTAAATATATACTCACAGGCAGCATATTGTGGTCACTCACATGGAAAAAAGAACAAGGCACTCTGGAAATAATAACTTTAGATGGGGGATCCAGAGAAGGCTACTCTGATTGGAACCATAAGATTAGGAAGAAACCAGGCATGAAAAAGACTAAGGAACAAGGGAACTAGAAGAAACAATTTATACAAAGGACTTGAAGCAGTCAAAAGTGAGGTGGTCTCCTATATTCTGGAGTAGCTATAAGGAAAAATATGAGAGGATGGTATGGTAGCCCATGGCAAATGCTGGGATCTGTCCTATAACTACTCATTGAAGAGTGCTTTGAAAACTATTGCTTTTTCATTTCTTTGCTTTGTATATATGCTATATTACACAATGGAAATATATATATATTTTTTTAAAGTGAAGCTGTTTCCAGGAACTAAAAACATTCACTAGAGTGGGAGGAGAGTGGGTGAGTGTGTGCAGGGAAAGGATAAGAGATGTGCTGTGAGGGGTGGGCAAGAATCAGAGGATGCATGGCCTCGTAGGTTATGGTGAGGAATCATTTTTATTCTTGTAATCTCTCTAAGCTTTTGCAGGATTACTAAGCAGAGACTTGGCTGAAATAGATTGAATGGGGCGAGAGTGGAACAGTGCAATAGTGCATGCAGACTAGAGGCAATGGTAGCTCATGGAAGGGAGGTGGCAGCGCAAGAGAGAAAGAGGTTGGATTGGAAAGACATTTAGAAAGTCAAATGCATAGGCTACTCAGTGAAAGATTAAACATGAGTGATGCGGGAGAAAACAATATCAGTCACAGGTGTCTGGTTTATGCAACTGGATGAATGCCGAAAGCATGCAGTGGATGAAAAAAGCTGCCCGAGGCATGACATTCTAGTTTGCTAGCTGCTGGAGTGCAGCGTACCAGAAATGGAACAGCTTTTTAAAAGGGGGAATTTAATAAATTGCAAGTTTACAGCTCTAAGGCCGAGAAAATGTCCCAATTAGAGCAAGTCTATAGAAATGTCCAATCTAAGGCATCCAGGGAAAGATACCTTGATTCAAGGAGGCCAGTGAAGTTCAGGGTCTCTGTCTCAAGTGAGAAGGCACATGGTGAACACAATCAGGGGTTCTCTCTCATCTGGAGGGACACATGGCGAACACAGCATCATCTGCTAGCTTTCTCCCCTGGCTTCCTGTTTTATGAAGCTCCCCAGGAGGCGTTTACCTTCTTCATCTCCAAAAGTCACTGGCTGGTGGACTCTCTGCTTCTCATGGCTTATGTAGTTCTGCTGTGCTCTCTCTGAATCTCTTATTCTCCAAAATGTTTCCTCTTTTATAAAATTCAAGTAAACTATTCAAGACCCAACGAATGGGTGGAGACATGTTTCTGCCTAATGCAGCTTAACAACAACTCTTGATTGAGTCACATCTCCAAGGAGATGATCTGATTACAGTTTCAAACATACAGTACTGAATAGGGATTAGAAGAAATGGCTGCCTTTAAAAATGGGATTAGGATTAAAACATGGCTTTTCTAGGGCCCATACATTCTTTCAAACCAGCACATTCCACCCTCTGGGCCCTAAAAAAGACATGTTTTTCCCATATACAAAATACATTTATTCCATCAGAGAACCTCAAGCTGCCAGTAACATTACAAATACAATACAAAGTTGAAACCAGTACAAAATCTCAAAGTTAGTTACAAGCATGGTCTTTCTTAAAGCAAGGTTCTCCTCTGGCTCTGGACCTGTAGAAACTCAAATCAAGTTATTTGCTGCCGACATACAAAGGAAGAACAGCCATAGCATACATATACCCATTTCCATAGGGAGGTAGGAACACAAGGGTCACTGGACCCATATACAGTTTCAAAAATCTGCAGGGCAAACTCCATTAGATTTCAAAGTCTGAGAGTCATTTATCTTCAGGGCTTTAGAAAGTGGCAGTCCCACCCTTTCCAAGGGCCTACACAGAGACCTGCCTCTCTCTGAACACAACCTTGGGGGACATTGGGGAGACCACCTTTTTCTTGGCCCCACCCTCTCGAAACATTGGGGCTGCACCCAGGCTCTCTGCCATCTCCAGGGCACATGCTCAACCCCTCCATGTGGTGGCAGTCAGGCTCTTCCCAAACCCCAAGGAATGTGCTTCACCCTCTCCAAGGCCTTAGGCGGCATGACTCTTCCACTGCAACGAGGTGGAAGGCCCATCCTCTGCCTTTGGGGCAAACTCACCCTCTCCACTGGCTTGGGTGGGTCCACTCCCTGGTCTGAGTCTTCTTGACTTCAGACCTCAGCCTCCATGGCTTTGCCTCTGAAGTTGTTTTTCCTCCAATGTGTCCCTTGTCTGAGTCTCCCAGTCCAGACTGGCAATGGCTGTTTATACAGGTCCCACAGTACTCTCTTTGGCTTTCTATGCAGTAGCCTTGTATCATGCCCATCAGACATAAGGAGTTTCCACAAGTTCTTCCTGGATAACTCCATGTCCAATCCTGGCTTTCTCCGAAATGCCTAACTGGTTTCACATTTGGCCAAGTCCTCATGTGGGACATTATTCTCTGACGTCTTCCTTACTGGAAGCCCAGAATTTTCCAGGACATCAATTTCTCATTTCTTCGTATGCAAGAGTTCAGTTCTCAGCTAATCTCTCTCCTGTCGCATTTCACTATAAGCTGTGAGGAGAAACAAGGCTGCACCTTCCACATTTAATTTGGAGATCTCTTCTGCTAAATATCCAAGTCCATGGCTTTTAAAATCTGCCTTCCAGCCAAAGCCACTAGCCAACTTTGCCAGATTATCTGCCATTTTAAAATAAGGCTCCCTTTCCTTCCAGTCTACAATGACATGTGCCTCATCTCCATCTAAAGCCTGGTCAGAGGTATCTTTAGAGTCCACATTTCTACCAACAGTCTCTTCAAAACATTCTAGGCCTTCTCAATCAAGCTTCTCACAACTCCAGATTCTTCCCCTTATTCATTTAAAAAGCTGTTCCAACATGTTTGGTATTTGCAAACTGTAGCAGCACCCCACTCTCCGGTACCAAAATCTGTTCTAGTGTGCTAGCTGCAGGAATGCAAAAAAAAACAGAAACCGAATGGCTTTTTAAAAAGGGAGAATTAATAAGTTGCAAGTTTACAGTTCTAGGGCCGAGAAAATGTCCCAATTAAAGCAATCTATAGAAATGTCCAATCTAAGGCATCCAAGAAAAGATACCTTGATTCAAGAAGGCCAATGAAGTTCAGGGTTCCTCTCTCAAGTGAGAAGGCACATGGCGAACACAGTCAGGCTTTCTCTCTCATCTAGAAATGCACATGGCAAACACTGCGCCATCTGCTAACTTTCTCTCCTGGCTTCCTGTTTCATGAAGCTCCACAGGACACATTTTCCTTCTTCATCTCCAAATGTCGCTGGCTGGTGGACTCTCTGCTTCTCATGGTTCTGTCAGTTCTTCTCTCCTCTCTGAATCTCTCCCTTTCTCCAAAATGTTTCCTTGTTTTATAGGATTCCAGTAAACCTATCAAGACCCACCAGTTTAACAACCACTCTTGACTGAATCATAGCTCCAGAGAGATGATCTGATTACAGTTTCAAATATACGATACTGAATAGGGATTAGAAGAAATGGCTGCCTTTACAAAATGGGATTAGGATTAAAACATTGCTTCTCTAGGGTACATACATTCTTTCAAACCAACACACAGAATATTAGGGAGTGAGGAGTCATTTAATTAAAAATTAGTGTGCACATACACTTACTAATATAATTTTATAAGGCAAAATATATTTGTAAGTAGTGCATGTAAAGAAGACTTGTAGAAAATATACCAAATATGAAAGTTTTAGATGCTTTATAAATGAGAGGCTTAGGACGCATCCAAATGGTGATGTCAGACAGAGAACTGGATAGGCAATCAGGATATTAGAAGACAGATCTAAGCTAGGGCCACGTATTTAGGATTTGTCAGCATGTAAGTGGATTTTGAAGTCCTAGGATTAGATGAGACTTTTAGCCTATGAGGGGTTTCCAGAAATTATTCTAATTATCTTACATATTTTATTGTATTTAATGCATAAAACACCTCTATAAAATAGACATTATAATCTCCAATTTGCACACAAGAATTGAGATTCAGAGATTAATTATTTTACCTGAGGTCACTCAGCCAGAATTCAAACATGAGAATGACTGAGGTTTTTAACGAGGGTGATATTTTTATTTTTTTATTTTTTGCTTCAGGTTAAATTTACATTGGAAATTTTAAACCATTTAATGTCATAACATAAAAGAACTTTGCAAATGCTTAAGTGAAGTCATGAAAACTTTCTGGACTATAATTACTTACACACAGAAACAGCCTAAATTTGTTTAACTGTAATTTTATTGAAGTATCTCTACACACCATACCCTCCATCCAAAGTATAAAATCAGTGGTTCAGAGTACCATCACGTAGTTGTGTATTCACCACCACGATCATTTCTAGAACATCTGTACTACTCCAGCAAAAGAAATAAAAAGAAAAAGGAAAAAAACCCATACCCCTTACCCCTCCCTGTTAATGACCATCAACATTGCACTCTATCCAATTTTAAGACTTACAAAAGAAGTAATTCTTAAACTAAAGCAGAGTAAAATTGACATATATATCTGATATATATATGTCAGTGGAACAAAACAAAACATCCAGAAGTAGATTCATATAAACACAGGGAACTCTTTTTTTTTTTTTGCAATATAGTTAAACAATAATTATTAAGGATCAGGGCTACTGGATTGCAGCTCAACAACTTTAGGTATTTCCTTCTGGCTATTCTAAAACATGAGACCCTGTAAAGAAATATCTGTATATGAGTCAATTGTCAGTTGTTAAATCCTAATTTCTCAGTTATACCTCCTTCCTCTCATTTGATTGTTCTCCCCATCTTCAGGGATACCTGGGAAGTGACCATTTTAACTTCTTTTTGTTGGAAACGGGTGTTGACCTTCTGGGGTAGAGGAATGAACCTGGTTGCTGTTCTTGGAGATACTGGTACCTCTGGGTTTCAGGACTTAATTGACCTAGGATCAATCTGGAGGTTGTAAGTTTCTGTAAAAATAAAATTATAAAGAAAAACTTTTATAGAGGCTTAGACAGAGTCCAGGGCACTCCCCAGGGTTTTCAGCAATACTGCTGGTTAGGGCTTAGCATACTGTGGTACTTTGCAATATCTGGCTAAAACTTGCATAAGTAACCTCCAGTATGACCTCTCAACTCTATTTGAAATCTCTTAGCCAACAGAACCTTCTTTAGTTCCAATTCTTTTCCCTCTTTTGGTCATTCTCAATCCAAAGATGCCAGGGTCAGGCTCATCCCTGGGAGTCATGTCCCACGTAGGGGTTATAGTGAGTTGATTTGCAGAGTTGGGTTTAAGAGAGAGGCCACATGCGGACAACAAAAGAGGTTCTCTGGGGGTGACACTTAGGCATACCTACATGCAAGCCTAGCTTTTCCATTGTAGAAATAAGTTTCATGAGGGCATACCCCAAGATTGTGGTCCTGGCTTGATAATTGGGAGTCCCTAAAGCCTGAGAAAATTTCTGGAATTCCCCAAGTGGGGAAGTTTAATAGTTCCACATTTTTTCCCCAGTCCCTCAAGGTGACTTTGGATGAACATTTTTATTCTCTGCACTAAATTCTCAAGAATTTGGGTAGCACATTACTATACAGAATAATAAGATTTCATTCTATTCTAGGTTCCCTGTAATTAGGTTGTCTAAATAAACTAACTAGACAGGTTAAATTAAATAGTGTGCTACAGAAAATTTAAATTTTGCATCAAATAAACAACTTTCCCTTTGGTCTCCCACAGAAGTTGAAATTGTAAAATATAGATAATATCATCCTTTACCCTGTATTTTGATTTACCTTTGTCCTAACCAGGTCCATTTCATTCATATCTCTGATTGGAGTCTGATCTCTTTGTCAGCTTCTTTACCAGTTGCTGTTTGGAATAACGCTGACTTTCAGTGCTGTAGAACTCTAATTCTGAGTCTCAGGTGTCCCACAGACACCCAATGTTCCAGGGAACAATTAGGTGATACACAAAGAATATAGCACCTCAGTGTTTAGAGATAACAGTTGAAACTCAGTACTAGATGTGACTGCTGTAAGAGCTTACAATTCAGGAACCTTTACAATGAACCTTATTTGAACATTCTGTACTCCTTAATCATTGATTGTACAATCTCTGCCCACTTTATAACCCCTGATAACCCATACTCCCAAATTCAATTCTCAGAGTTTGCTCATTATAGTTAGTTTATGCTAGTGAGAACATTCATTATCTGTCCCTTTTTTTCTGGCCAATTTCACTCAGCATGTCCTCAAAGCTCATTCTCCTAGTTGCAGGCCACACAACTGTCATTCCTTCCTACAGCAGCTTATTGTTCCTTCATATGTATACACCACTTTTTTGCTCTTCTGTTCATCGATGTACCCTTAAGCCACTTCCATTCATTGCAAATTGTGACTAATGCCACCATAAACACCAGTGTGCAAATGCCTATTCATGTCCTTCCTTTCAGTTCTTCCAAGTCTTTGTCTACTGATGGGGTTGCAGGATCATGTCAGCCTAAATTTTTTAAAGGTCATTTAACGCAGTAATTTCACTTCAAAAATCTATCCCAGGGAAATAAACAAAGAGAAGATAAAAATGTTTTGCATAAGAGTGGTCATTTCTAGATAATTCATAATCCTAGAAAACTGGAATTGCCTAAATATAACAAGGTATAAGAATAGTTAAATAGGGCGGGCCACGGTGGCTCAGCAGGTAAGAATGCTTGCCTGCCATGCCCAAGGACCAGGGTTCGATTCCCGGTACCTGCCCATGTAAAAAAAAAAAAAAATAGTTAAATACATTATGATGTATTCAACTGACATCTATCATGTAGGTATTGAAAAATCACATATTCAAAAATACTTTAAACCATTGAAAAAATGCTTCTAATATAGTATTAGGTAAAAGAGTTAAATATACATGCTTACTTAGTAAACATATAATTCTGTAGAAAATATTGAACGCTTATCTCTATGCTGTAGGTGTACTTTTTATATTTTTATAAAGAATATTTTTATATTATTTTTCATATTTTTATGTATTTTCTGCAATGAACATATATTACTTTGTACTCAGAAAAAAATATTTTATTTTTTTTAATAAACACTAAAATTCAAAATCCAGGAGCAAAAACTGTAAAGCTTCTAATCCCTAGCAAATTAAACTATTTAATATGTTAGCTCCAACTATGGCATGCATTTATATTTTTATTAAAAATTTTAATGAGTATAAAAATACTTACTGATCTCCTAGAGAGTTTTAAGAATTAATGTTTATGCTGTGCTTTGGGATCACTGGATAAAAGGTGCTGCATAAATGCAATGTATTATTATTAAATGTTATTAAAGCAAATTGAAGGCAAAGCACATAATAAAGTTTTCCTGTAGCAAAAGTCTGCAGTCCATATATGGTTCCAAAGTGCCTAGATCACATTTAACTGTGAAAGGACCAACAGTAACATGAAAATGTTTTTGCTGCGGTTTGGAATCAGCAATGAATATGTGCAGTGTGACATTCAATTTTTAACTATATATTATATTTCACAGTAGATATTGAACTTCTATACCTCAAAATTTTATTTCACTTAATAAGTGCCAAAATTATAAAAATTAAAATATTTTTTATTTCATAGAACTCACACAGCTAAAGTTGCATTTGGTCACAGGAATACTAAGGATGTGTTGATGAAAGTGGAATTCTTAAATCTCAAACCATCAGTGCTTCCAGGTGTGCAATCATTTATCAGTAAGTTCCTAATTATTTATATTAGGTGTGAATAACAGAGAGCGTTTGTCAGTTTGGTTCTCAGATCATCTGAATTGCAAGAATCAAGAGATTAGTTAGTGAAACAAATCAGGAGGAAAAGGAGCATGCCAGTAGAGATTATACCTTTCTAAATAATTTGAGAGGGCCAGGAGAAAGAGAAGAAAAGATAGACGGGTTGGAGAAGGAGTGGAAGTTCCAATGTGGGATGTTAAATCTTAGGTTCAGGGTACCAAGAGGACTGCAGAATTAAGGAAAGACTTTCGGGAACCCTAGCCTAGAGATCTGCTTTAATGTACTGTAAATGAGATAGGTAGAGATTGGAATTCATTTTTAACCGTAATTGTTGGCTGGGTACTTTGTTTTAAATATGATTTTCGGTGGAAATTATGCTACCTGCGTAAGATTTATTTGTGTTACGATTAAGGAATATAGCTGACTAAAGAGCAGCTAAGTTATACACTTAGAAGACTGATAACTCTTTTCATATGTATATATTTCTTTTTATAATCTAAGTCAAAAGAAATAGCTCCATATTTTAAGAGCTTAATTACAATATCTGCAAAATTGTATTAATCATTAGCATTAATTAACATTGGGAAAGTATGGATGAGGTTAGGCAGCCATTTGTCACATCGTGTGAATATCCTTTTAGAGGTTAAAAGTCTTAAATCATTTATGTTCCCTTTGGTGTTTTTAGTTAACTGAACTGGAGTTAACATTTGGGGAAAAAAATAATAAACAATATAATTTATATGGAAGTTGAAAGACAATTTCAAAAGCAGCATATGAAGTGTCTTAAGTTATATTAAAGTTAAGACAAGGATTCTAAGCTCTGGTGTGCATTAGAATTGCCTGGACAGCTCATTTAGCAAATGTAGATTCCGGGATCCACTATATCTGTTAATATTCTGATTCGGAAGGTCTTAACTGACCCAGTTATCTAGTCAAGTGATTTTCAAGCATAAGATTCATAGATCACAGTTTGAGAATCACTGAATTAACGTTTAATAAAAAATATCTGGAGAAAGTTTGGTGTACACGAAGTTACATATGAGACTTTTAGATCCAGTGTAATTTTCTGTATGCATATCTCCTAAAAGATTATTAGTTGCAAGCCTATCCCTAAATCCATGGACGCAATTTCAGAACCACACAAAACTTCCCTGCAGACTTTAGTCAACCCATTTTATAACTTGGCTCCGCACTTTCACTGCACAACCTAATGTCCATGTGAACCGGTTTTATAGCACATTTTTATTGGCATAGGGCTGAATAATAAAGCTGAAGTTATGAAAAAAAGCAGTTATTTACATTAGGAGAGCTGAAACTCATTTTCCTCTCCCTCGTCAACATTTTCTCACTGTTTTTACCCATATGGATAATATAAAATGGAAATTTAGGTAATTATCCTATGAATCTGAGTAATGGACCCTTGAATCTTTTTTAGTCATGTATTTATTAGATGAATTGTAGGCTTATAGAAAAAATGCATAAAATACAGAGTTCTATATACCACCCTATTATTAATACCTTGCATTTGGGTGGTACATTTGTTATAACTGATAAAAGAAATCTTTTTATAATTGTCCTATTAACTATAGACCATGGTTTACATTAGGGTTTAATTCTGTGTGTTATATAGACCTATGATGTCATTTGATCTTTAAATTTTTATTCTAGTAACATCTATACCATCTAAATTTTCCCCTTTTAACCACATATGACTACATAACTCAGTGCTGTTAATTACATTCACAAAGTGTTGCCACCACCATAACTTTTCCATTGACCCAAATAGAAATTCTGTACAATTTAAGCATTTATTCCCCATTCCCTATCCCTACATTCACAACCAGTCACCTATATTCTACTTCCTGAAGCCATGAGTTTGCTTGTTCTAATGGCCCTGAAATCCTGAGGAGGAGAACCTCAAATTTTCCTTAACAACACCCTCCACACCCCTTCCCACTGTCTGATAATTATCATGATTCTTGACTCTATATTATCTAAATACAAACAGCCACTATACTTATCACTAGCTGCACTTATCCCTCAAAAAATCACAACAGAACCATAACGTTCTGTCAGCAAAATATATCAAAACTTTTCCACACATGCATCAAAGTTGTTTACCTGGAATTCATGCCACAGATCTCAAATAAGCATTTTTAGAGAAAACCGCAACATAGGTTGCTCTCCTATTAATGAGTCCAAAGGTTTGGTCATATCCCAGTTGGAAAACTTCTGGTCTTATTCACTATCATATACCTCGTGCCTAGAATAGTTCTGACGTGCAGTGGAGTTCAATATATATTTTTAGGAGAAAATATTATTTCTGCAAATTTTTTATAGCCCAAGACCAAAGATCTTGTACAGTTTGGAAAAGGCAAATAGATTCACTATTCTATGTACAAAGAGATTGCTGAGCAGTGGTTTGTGAACATAAGGTGGCAAATGCCCTTATAAGACTGTGTCATATTTGCCAGTCACCAAAATAGTTCAGAGTGTTGTTTTATTCGCTTGTCTTTTTTTGCTTTCATTGCACAGGTGAACTGGAGCAGGTTGATAAATAATGTGAAGTCTTTGTCAAAAGCATAATAAACTCTCAGCGAGATGACAGTCAAAGCTATGAGGAAATTAACTCCTTTGTGGGTTCTTCACAGAGAATGTAGAGCTCTACATCCTGTTGGCTTAAGCTACATACGACCTTTGCAGGATTTTAAAATGTTTCTCTCTCTCTTCATCCTGACTTCAGACACTGGAAAACACCATGGAAGCCAAAACACTTCATTACCTTCCACTATTCTCCTTTAAGAAAGGTGGGAGTCAGACCATAGATGAGCTTAGAAAGAGATAAGGTGAGCGGCAGAGGTTGTGAGTCAGTCAGAACAAATCCAGTGTCTCTCCTGAGTATGGAATCAGTAACAGGAAAGACGTTGGCAGGTGATAAAACAGGATGGGAGGCTGGGGAACTTTCCAAATCAGATATTCAGAATGCGGTTTTATCATTTGAATGGAAATGGTATAAACTCCCTAACCCATCAAACACCTGGATTAAATAGACTACAGAAATGGAGAGCAAAACAATGCATAAATTATTTGTAATTTACTATTCTTGCATTACCCTTGTCAATGTTTCCCTCCATTAGCATGAATAATTTAGACTTTCAAAATGATTTGTACCCTCGTTGTTCAAACTGTAAAAATCATTGACTCCATGATGCGATGCTTAAAAATTAGGCTAGGCTTGAAACTTTTTAAATTATATTACCATATAGCTAGATAGAATAGATGTATGTTTGGAAGAACTTTGCTAAATTAGAATTAATTAATCTCCTATGTTTATTAGCATTCATGGTAATTTGGTAGGATGTCTAACTGTACTACTAATCACAGACTTATTCAAATGGTCATATCTATATTTCCTGTGAAAGACTGGAATTGCTAAAAAAGATTTTTCTTATTTTTCCCTTCGAAAATAATCTTGGGAATTTCTTTAAAATGGCACTGACACAAATGGACACCTCTCTGCCCCAATCCAAATATGATCAATAAAATTATGAAATCAAAAGAGTTTTAAAAATACAGCTAAGTTTAAAACAAGGCAATCGTCTCTGCGAATTAGAGGCGCAAAGAAATTAGCTGGGTGGAAGCAGCAGTTTTGTTGGAGTCTGTGTCTGGAAATAAGCAAAGCAACCAGCAGTTTGATGCCCACAAAATAATGGGGAACAAAAGTTCAGATGGTAGTGAGGGCCAAGACTGGACTCATTATTTGAAAATAGTGCCAAGATAGGGCTCCCTGCCTATGAGAGGAAGATGAAAAGAACTTCTATTGAACATTTTCTGAGGGTACAGTTCATATAAAACTTCACACCTATGGAGGCGGAAAAGAAAAAAAAAATGCAAACACAGCTTCACACAATCAAGTCCCAAGTCAGGCTGCCCATTCTGTCAGTAACAGAAAGTATACTAGCCCTAACATTGCCTGGGGAAAATCTAAAACCGTGTTCTTATCTTGGGGAAAGAAGTTGCTAGGAAGATGATTGGATCTACCACAAAAATCACTAGATATCTAGGGGATATGTCCAGAGAGAAAAGGAAAAAAAAAAAAAATCTCACAGAAGATGAGTCTATACACCAAAACTGTAAAATACATAACAAAAACGAGCGCAAGAAAATAAGCCAACCAAATCACTGCTTGGAAGATAAATTCACTCAGTGCCATGTTCAAATAACAGAGCAATCTGAAAATAATTTAAAAATAAGAACATTTTAAAATCCTCACAGACATAAAGAAAGGAACCCTCTCCACAAGAAAAGAACAAGAAACTATGAAAAATGGATATGTAAAGAACAAATTAAAATTCCAAGAAATGAAAAATATAGTTATTAAATAAGGAACTCAGCAGGTATACCCTAGGCTGGAAAATGTCCGAAGTATAGTGAATTAAAAGGTAGTCCTCAGGAATTCATCCAGAACGTGGCAAAGCAAGATAAAGAGCAGTTAAGAGCTAAAGAGCATAAATTGAAAGTCTAAACAATCATCTAATGGAAGTTGCAGTGAATGAAAAGAGACAGCATGAGTGGAGGAACAATATTCAAAGATAGAATAATTCAGAATTTTCCATAATTAAATCCCTTTAAAAGCTACAGATTTTCAAATGTGATTTACGACATTTACTTTCCAAGGACAAAATTGCAGAACTTCATGCTTTTTCACTATGGCCCTTAATAAGGAAGTTAAAGACTATGAATAAGAACAGAGTTTGGGGAACATATCAATGTCAAACAATCATACCTTGGTAGGTAGGGGTTATCTCTTAAGAAAATAGATATACCCCCACTGTCAATTCTCGTGAGTAATAGTAAAACCTATGGCAGAAAATAGGGCAGGTTGTGGGGCGAGGACAGGAAGAGACTTCTTTCTGTTTTAGGACCTATGTTCCAAAGAATAAAAGGCCTAATAGAACTAGCGGCGGCAGTAATAATGGACCACTTTATGAACTAAGCCTCTATCTTCAAAGAGAAGACACACAAGTTTTAGCACCACCCAGGCCTTGAATACGAGTTGGCCCATTTTCCCTCTCTAAGAAAAAGGACATATCAAGAATGGCACAACTCAAGGCTATAGGCTGAGCCCCCAGTCTTGGGGTTTGTTCATATGAAACTTAACCCCACAAAGCATAGATCAAGTCTACTTAAAATTTAGGCTTAAGAGTCACCCGCAAGAGAGCCTCTTTTGTTGCTCAGATGTGGCCTCTCTCTCCAGCCAACACGACGAGCAATCTCACCACCCTCCCCCTGTCTATGTGGGACATGACTCTCAGGGGTGTGGACCTTCCTGGCAATGTGGGACAGAAATCCTGGAATAAGGATTCTGAGACTCAGCATCAAGGGATTGAGAAAACCTTTCAACCAAAAGGCAGAAGAGTGAAATGAGACAAAGTGTCAATCACTGAGAGATTCCAAACAGAGTCCAGAGGTTATCCTGGAGGTTATTCTTATGCGTTAAGTAGATATCACCTTGTTATTCAAGATGTAATGGAGAGGCTGGAGGGAACTGCCTGAAAATGTAGAGCTGTGTTCCAGTAGCCAAGTTTCTTGATGATGATTGAATCATGATATAGCTTTCACAATGTGACTGTGACACATTATAACAGATGAGTGGAACATATGGAATAAAAATAAATAAGAGGGGGAACAAATGTTAAAATAAATTTAGTTTGAAATGCTGGTGATCAATGAAAGCGAGGGGTACGGGGTATGGTATGTATAATCTTTTTTTTTCTGTTTTCATTTTATTTCTTTTTCTGTTGTCTTTTTATTTCTTTTTCTGAATTGATGCAAATGTTCTAAGAAATGACGAATATGCAACTCTGTGATGATATTGAGAATTACTGATTATATATGTAGAATGGAATGTGATCATATGTTAATGTTTTGTTTGTTGTTAATTTTTAAATTAATAAATTAATTAATTTTTAAAAAAAGAATGGCACAACAGCAGCGCTGTTAACACTGTGTCTCTGCTGTTTTCTGCCTGAGGATAGAAAGCCTGGTTCCTTGGTGCCACCAAGGTCTTGTTGAATTGGCAAGATTGGCATCTGTAATCATGGAGGCCTGAAGATACTGGATTTGTCTTCACACTTCAGAATCATTCAAGGCCAAGTTCTAGCAATGACAACAGAAGACTATTGTAGCAACAGCAGGGACGAGATATTAGAGGAGGCAGCAAGAGCAAGGAGAGAGGGATGTCCAGTCTGTGGAAGCTGCAGAGACCTGATTTCATGGTTGCTTCTAAGGACCCCTGACTCTACACACTTATTAAAGCAGCTCCTCAGAAATATTTCGGAAGAGGATTACTGGAAAATGTGGATTTCCTGATAATTTGTATAAGTGAAGTCTCAAATTGAATATCAAAGAAAATATGCCCCTTTTTTTCATGACCCTTTTCTTTAACCCCAATATGAGGTAGTGAGACATGCCAGTTATAATTTCATCATGTTCAGAATATGACTGCAACTCATATGCTAATGGAGGAAAAAAATGAGAGATGGTAAAGCTGAAGGGATAACTAAGAAGAATGGGGTTTAAGAGATGTGAATCTCCTACTTACTGAACAGAAACTTTGTGCTGCAGGCTCTGCTTATGTTCCAGGGAAACCTACCCAAATGGTAGGTGAAAGGAATGTGAAAAACAAGTATCTGTTTCAATGCAATATCTATATCATCTTTTATAAATTTCCTACAACTTTTAAGAATTTTAAAATAAATATGAGCAAAAGAAACATGGAAAAATCCCATATACGGCCCAAATTCTTAAGTAAATTTAACCACAGGGCATCCCTATCCTTCCCAGGGCTGCTTTTCTGATAACTAATAAAAACTCCTAAGACAGGTGGTCAAATGCAGCCAATGAAAAGGCTCAAATGTTTATTCATTCATTCATCAAATACCAATGAAAATATTACAGCAAATAAGACAGAGGAGGTTCCCGCTCTCCTAATATCCCCATTTCTGCAAATAAGAAAAATCTAAGGAAAATTTCATAAAGACCTCTTCAAAAAACCATGGGCATGTTGAAAGGAATTATGTAAAAATAGTGCAGGACTCTGAGTCCTGTGAGTCTAATAAGACGGGGGTAGTTACCACCATAAGCCTGAAAGTGTAAGGAAATGCACAGTTACTAGAATAAAGGAGAGGATCATGTAGAAAAGGTTACCTTACAGGAGCTATAACTCTCAGGTTACAAGTGCAGCCAGCCCATGGAGATTGTTAAGAAGAGGGCTAGAGAAATTAAAACCCCAATGCTCTCTCCTCCCCCCTTTTTCCTACCAGGGTCTCCCTTTGGCCAACTCTGACCAATGCAGCCCATGAAGATCAGCTGCGGGACTGAGAAGAGTAGAGAGTTGATCTGTAGGGGTGAATGGAAGCCATCTGGCATAGCATCCCTATCCCTACATTTCTTCTAGGTGAGTCCAGTGCACAGAAAAGCTCGCTTCTTTTGAAACTCACCATGTTGGATTCCACCTCAATAAATCGTCTTTCCAAATATTTGATGTTTTATGGTAATGGCAAGGAACTTCACTCACAAGGAATCTGGACACTCATAAATGAGATCAACACTTAGAAATTTCAAAGCACTCCCTTAAAGCCCTTCCAAAGGGTTGATGATGGAATACAAAAGCCTGGGAGTTCCTACTGGCGAGCATTGGTGATAATGACAGCTGAGTCAGGGGTGCCTCCCACAGCCTGTGGCTGGACAAGAATACTTCAAAAACCTATATTCTGGGTCAAAATTCAGGTTCCCACAAGAAAAGGGAGCCCTTAAAAATGATCAATGCCAGTAAAATAAACCAGTATAAAAGTGTCTTTTCTTCATTTCCACAAGCATCTAAAGAAAAAATGCTGATGGACCCACCTTTCTTCTTTATTGCCCTAACATTACCTGCCCATGCTTCAAGCCAATTACTGAATTTTTAAAAAGAGAATCCATTCTATCCCTTTGAATATTCTAAAGGTCACAAATATCCTTTCATCTGTAGGTCTCAAAGCATTTTATAAGCATTAAATTTTCCCAATAAATATGTGCAGTTAAAATATCATTCTTCCTTTCCACTTCTTTGTCTAAATATAAGAAACACAGAGATGATAAGAAACCATACTGCTCGTCACAGAGCAAATCTATTGCAGATGGAATTCAACTCGCTAGCTCCTATCAAATTTTTCAGCCTTTATACCACTAGAAAGAAGACTTCAACCTCTTATTTTTCACTATATGCTCCCACTAATTAAGGAACCTCATAAGGAAACTGACTACTGAGCACCTAACATGTGTCCGACATTGTGCTTTCAATCAGTGATTCTCAAACTTCACTGCATATTAGGACTATCTGGGAAGCTTTTAAAATCCTGACATCCAGCCTGTACCCCACACCAATTAAATCAGAAACTGTACGGATAGAACCCAGGTTTTTAAGTTGCCCAAGTGATTCCAATGTGCAGCTACATTTGAGAACCAGTGGTTGAAATTCTTTGCCCTCAAAGTGTGGTGTGCTGACAACAGTGTCAACATCATCTGGGAGCTTCTTGGACACACAGAATTCCATGCACCACCCCTGCCCTACTGAAACAATGCTCATTTTAACGAGCTCCTAAGTCATCCATATGTACACTGAAGTTTGAGAAACATTACTTTAAATAATCCCTTAAGGAAATGAGGTCCATGGCACCATCACCATTTTATAGATCAAGAGGTGCAGCAAAGTCAAGTAATATGCAGATTCTAATTGTTCTGATTGGCTTAAAAGTTCATGCTCTTTCAATCACACCAGCTTTAAAATTGGGGAAGGGCTTCTAAGACTCTTTTGAAAAGCTGATGAAAGTTTAGAAACCTCGCCCAAGAATTAATGCAACTATGCACCAAAACTTGCAGTTACTTTGAAGGGTTTATGACCTAGAAGCCCTCCGTGCAAACCATCCCAGTCCTATGATCTCACGTGATGAATGCCACCCCCCATTCTCCACACTCGTCCAAGATCTATATGATATAATATTTCATTTCTATTAATTACTGAAGGAGAGCTATAAAGAAAAGAAGTTTTTTCTTGGGTTTATGTATATGTAAAGTATTTTCTTCGAATGGTCCAAATGCTCTGGAAATTTTACAACCAAGAGTCTTTTCGGAAGGCACATTGACAAAGGTAACATTGTACGCGGGCTCTTCTACACACCTGTTAGCAGTTGAGCCTAATTGTTCAGCAGCTGGTACTGATTTGGGGTTCTTTCGCTGTACCTCATTATTCCTTTTCCTTGATTTTTCTGGTTTGGAGCCGCTGCTGTTTCTGCGCGATATATATATTTTTAAAACTAAAAAGACACTCTTTGAAAGAACACTGGAGAGAGACATAAAAGATTTCTTTAAATACCATTTTGCAGTTGAATTTATTTAAACTGAAGGTGGTGATTATTAGGTGTGGAAAAAATATAAGGATAAGAAAAGCTTTAACTAGCTGGCTATCCTTCACTGTCTTAGATCTCTTTCTAGCCATTAGGCAATCTGGCTAAGCTCAGACTGGGATTTTGATTTGCAGGTATTTGTGGACTAGAATGCCAAGGAATATTGCCGTTTATGAGTAGAGAGAGATGCCTTTCCTGGTTTGGAAACCATCTGGAGCAGAAGTACATGTGCACAGAACATTACGTCATGGAAGCAAGATGCCCCTCATGGACTATTTGAGAAAATAAAACATTTTCAGAAGAAACATGAGGGAGATGATAAAGGCAAGAGATTTAAAATGCATATAATAAAAAAAGTAATGGTTACCCAGAAAAAAATGCAAACACACATATGAGACGATCACATATCAAGTGAATATTTAAGAGGGTTTATTTGCAAATCCTATGTGGCTTTTTCTGAATGTGCTTTTATAGCATCCAGACTATTGGCTACCCTTGAAACCAAAATGCCATCTAACATTGGGCTATTAGAGACAAAATGCAAACTAAAACATTAACCAATCATGAATCACATCTTAATGAATAAAATAAACATACGCATCTTCAATTATATTTAGAATACCCATAAAGAAACAAAAATAAGCTATGCAATCATTTTATCTATATAAATAATTATTCTTAAAAGCATATAATTAATAAATGTTCTTCTTTAGTCAACTTGGAAAAAAACGTTATTTTCTCCTAATTATTCTGACTCGGAAAAAATATTAACTCTTTGAGGTCCCACCATGCAATAGAGCACGTAATTGAAACGAACCCCTCAGAAACTCAATGTGGCACCTAAAGTAAGTAAAAATTAAGCTTATAACCATCTTCATCTAAAACGAATTTTGATATTTAAGGACCATGAAACTCAGTAGTTAGGCAATCTTATTTATCAAGCAGGATCTCCAGGGAAAGCTATAAAGTAAGGCGTAAATGGAAAAAAAAAAATTTGAAATGACTTAAATTTCTTAAAGCATTGATTGACAAAGTTGACTAAAATATCCAGTGCTGTGATCACAGTTGTAAAGCGTGGACGCATATTTATTTCTACCTACATAAAATTCTCTCTCTCTCTCTCTCTCTTCAGACATCTACAGAATGTTAATTAATCATGCTGCCACAGTACACTTTTCCGGTTTCTCCATGCCTGAGCTGTTCTCCAGTAATGTTTTTTAATCTACTTCACTCTTCACCAAATGACTGGTGCTTCTCCGAATTTAGCAGATTGTCTTACAAGTACTGTTCAGATGGATGACAAAGATTATGGGTCAACGGTATTGCAAGTTATTGGAAAATATTTAAACCTTCTGTCCTTAAGTCTCTAGTTGGTAGTACACATTTCCTCTTCAATGATAATAGCAGATGTGTGGCTCTCTAGAGCTTGTATGTTTAACTGAGATCAGAATAGTCACCCTGTAGATGATAGTTTGATTTTTATCCTGATGTCAACATATGCATCATGTTCTTTTTATAAACATCTTCAGAAGATGCAAAGTCTGTATTCATTACAAAGACAATGTGCATGAATATTTATAACCCTGAGTTGAATAGTTAGAATTGCATTAATTTGCATCATTATTGATGGAGTTAAGTTTGGATTTACCTATTAGTGTTCTTATAAATCTCATTAATAGAGGTCCCCTTAGCAATGTGCCCTCAGTAATTCTGCAACCATAGCAATAGAAAGCATTAAAGCGTCTTGAGACAAATTTCCTTTAAAATATTGTCTCTGTGGCTAGCGAGATATTTATTGCAACATTGCGTTTTATGTCTTTATCTTTCTTAATGCAGCATTAGCATTGATGTTGGCTTCAGAAGGGAATTGATGTGTAGAAGAAATGCCCAAATGATGAAGAAAGAATATATTTACTCTCACTTATTAAGGTGAGTAGCATATTTGTAATGACTTAGAATAAATACATGCTGACTTAAAGATTCTGATCTTCAATAGAATTAAGTAAACATTAACATTAAGTTTATAGTAACAATTGTATTTTGACTTACTCCTGACCTATTGCTACTTTGGAAGAGCATATCTTTTGTAAGGTTGAATAAAAGCAGAAGGTTGATGATACTCTATAAGTTCAAATCCATTCTTTCTTAATTCATCACTCCTACACCTCCTCCTCCTAAATCCAATATTTGAATGATGAAACTGACCCTAACCAAGAGGCAGCAAATTATAGTGGAAAGAGGCTGAGTCAGACTAGGACTTGAATTCTAGTCCTGCCTCTGCCATAGTCTAGTTGTACAACTTTGAACATGTTTGGACTTCTGTTTCCGTAGTGCAACACCAATATCTGTAGCACGAGATGATCTCTTTAGTCTCTCCTAGCTCTGTCCATCAAGGTCTCAGGTGCTTAGGAAAGCCTTCAGAGAACTAGGCAGCAGCCATTCTGTCCCACTTCCACCTGGTTACCTCATGGTGTTAATATACAGCTGATATGAGGCAAGATTTGTCACAGTTCTTGGAAATATAAAGAGCTTAGAGCAACGCAAGACAAAGAGAGACAAAGGTACAGGTGATATTCCAAAACTAATCATCTCTAACCCATCAGCCTTAAGTCTTTGTGCCCAGCTCCTTCTAATCTGTGTCTTTATTCAATATCTTCATTTATCCTTCATTTATTGACCCACACTCAGAGCATCCTAAACTCAACCCAAAGGACATCTTTATAACATAAGAAAATATCAAGGGGCAGCATATGATATTTGTAATTTCTCAGTCTGTTGATTGAGAAAATATACTCAATCAACATTGAAACAATTTTTTTGAGCACCTGGGGACATAATGGAGGATAAAATCAGATTCAAGGAGCCTACACTCTAGGAAGGAGACAAATAATAAAATAATCACACCAGCAAAAATAAAATATAAAGCAGCAACAAGGCACTATGAATTTAGTAACTTTTAAATGAATTTGTATTTTATTCATCACAATAGCTCCTATATGCATTTGAAAAATAGTAGCACATATTTGTACAGGCTCAACAAGAGCTCAACAAGAGACTATGCTTGGTGTATTATCGCAGACCTTTTTCAATAAAACTTCTATCTTGCCAAGAACCCACAGGCAACAGGACAGGAATTCTTACATTGTATGGCCATTCTGTTCCTTGCTAGAATTTAAGTTGCTTGGGGACAAAGATCTTGCTTATTAATCGAATATTTCCCAAGTAAATAATGCTAGCTGCTGCTTCAAACAAATCCCAAAATCTCAGGTTTATTTCTCACTCCTGCTACAAGCTCCGTGCTGAATGCTGACCAGAGACAGGGTGGAGGGGGGATGAAGAATCTGTTCTACAGAGAGGAAGCCAACACAGTCTCCACCATCTTGTAGCTGCACTCTCTGAAACACGTACCCTCTGAGGTTGCCTTATAAGGGGAACACACGTATGAAAGAAGCATTACAGTTTTAGCTACCTCAACTCAGAATGTTACGACAATGTGACCTCGCATTATTATGTGCATCCCCCCAACCACAGTGCAGTCTCCTCCACATTAGAGACCAGGAATCACTGGCCTGTATTTCTAGTGCCTCTCGCAAAGCCAGCTCAACAAGTATTTTTTGAATTAACCAATGGAATGCAAAGAAAACCTGTTCTTTATGAGTGAGTGATTGCAAATGAGTTTTTACTCCTTTCTGCCATGATCCAACAGCCCCTGGCAAAAAAAAAAAGTTCATATTGGCCACCACCTAGAAACAAAACATAACTCAGAACCTCGCAGCAGTTGTCTATTCCCACCAAAGGAACGGGAGATCACTGATAGTGAGCCAATGGCTGCTGCCTCAACTTATCCATCAGACTGAGCCTCTTTAATAAAATTCAGGCCCATTCTCAGTCCTCTGAAAGGATAAAAGAAGTCTTCTACTTCCCACCAGCACTGAGCATCTTTCCTGCCAGTTTCAAAGAACGAGTAGCAGATGACCTCTCAACAGAGTAAAATACGCACACAGACTCCCAACTTCCCACACAGGAAGGGATCACTAGTGTGTGTGAAGAAAATATTTCCGTTACCAGTCAAAATTCTGGACTTTCGGAATAAAACTGCCTGGTATTTCCAGAAGTCTTTGACTTTTCAAAGGACTTTTTCATTAGGGCTCGGATTTGAGTCTCAAAATAGTGTCATGTAGATGAGTAAAAAATATGGATAAGAAATAAACACATAAAAGGGGAAACAGGGATTAAAATAAATTGAGTAGATGGACATACTAGCTGTTTTTTCTTTTTTCTTTTTTACCCCTCTTGCTGGAGAGATGCAAATGTTCAAAAAAAAAATGATCGTGACGATGAATACACACTATGTGATGATATTGTGAGCCGTTGATTGTAACCATGTCAAGAATGTTTGTATGTTGTTGGTTTGTTGTTTACTATAAAAATATTAAAAAAAAGAGAGAGAGAGAAAAGAAAACAGTGTCATAGAGTGATTAGGTCAGGAACTTTTATCCAAATTTTAGAGATGAGGTAAGAGTATCCATAGGGTTAAGCAGCGTACCCGGAGGTTGCATGTTATTAAGAGCTGGAACAAGGGAGAACTGGAATCCTCACCCAGTGCATTTCAAACTCGCCTCATGACTCTTACTGCCAGATGCATGATGATTCTTTGGACCCTGTGTTGTGATTTTGATACCATCACATCCATATTGGTGATTACTGCTGAATTTGGTCATTGTCTCATGCTTGCTATAGCTAAATAACTAAAGAAGGCTAAATTTGAAGGAGACAACTAATAAACACACTGCTGGTTCTATATGTCCTCCAATGAAGTCAAAGGCAATTTCAGATAGTACTTAGATACCACCCCCTTTAAAACTACATAATACACAACCTATATTAAAAACAATTAATAATAATATTTAGTAAAAAAAAATTCTAACATTTTCAGGGAGAAATAGCATTAGAGAAATTCCTTTCTAAATTTAAATTTTCTCAATTTTTTTATCCACCATGCTGCTCTTCTGAGAATAGCCTTAATTCTCAACATCTTTTCTCACAAACACTAAAATTTCACCTTTTTTATACCAAAATATTTACATAAAACTCAGGAAATCCATAACTCGGCAGAATTAGCAGATGGCACTCTCTCTGTCCTTCCTTAAATGACTGCCTGTATGTTGTAGAACTTATTTTTGTTCTTGTTTTTATTTCTTCAGTTCCTAGGAAAAGTACTTGAAATTTATAAATGGTTAACAGAAATTAATTGTATTTGGTTTGCATTTAAATCCGGCTGTTTATGCATATTAGTTATGCACCAGCACAGTGCCTTGCTTATATAGGTATTCAATAAATATTTGGTGAATGATTGATGGAATGAATGATGCAATGCCCTGTGAGCACATATTGTCTTTGAGCTGCTGTGAGACTCGGAGCAGAGAATTAAAGGAGGGAATTATAAAGCATAGCGTAGAAAAAAGGCCCCTAAGCAACAAGATTCTAGCATTACTACTAAATAACTAAAGGACTCTGGACAAACTGCGAGCCTCACCAGGGCTTTAGGTTTCCCGTGTATGGAATCACAGTGTGGGTAAGAATTCAGATGGTCTCTGAGGTTACTGCCAACCCCGGTACTTTGTAATTCTAGATTGAAAAACTATCAGTCAGAGAAAAATACTACTCTAACCAGAAAATAAATTTGAAATGAGGGGTGATCCCAGACAAAGTACCTAGCTTTTTAAGTTTAAATGTGCCTGGGGTTTTTAAAAGAATTTTAAAGACTCTAATTGAAACAAAAAAGACTTCCCTGAGTCCAATAGAGATTGCTTTTAGCACATTCTCATCTATTACAGACCCCTGTAAAGGGATTGTAGTGGAGGGAATTACAAGCAAACTCTGAGGAAAAAAGGAAATGTGCTGAGGAAAGCTAAAATTTCTTCTATTTTTAAAAGAAAGCAGTTGTGGGAAAGAAAAACATCCATGATGAACAGTTCTGAAGTCCCAGGACCTGGGAAATGGCTGATATAAAGACCTCAGGTTACAAAATAGAAGAAGAAACCTTGAGAAAATGGAACTCATGGAAAGAGAATGCTGCCTAGGGGTTTTCAAAGAAACTAGGAGTTTAAACAAGAGACCCTGGAAGAGTCTTCCTTCCCCAACCCCTTGCTTACTTAGTTATAACTCCTGGACCAACCCTCAAACCTTCACATATTTCTCTCTTAGACCTAGGATCTAACTAGAAAAGAACTGTGCTCTGCCCAAGGCTACAGAGGAGCTGAAGAAGGTACCTCAGCCTCAGAGGAGAGGATGACACTGTGAACAGATTAACAGGAACCCTGTCCATGAAGAGCAGCACCTACAGGCTCAGAAGGTCAACAGGGGCCACCTACAGAAATGAAACCTTTATCCCAGAGCCTGGTGAGGCTCCACCTGCCTCTGTCAATGACCTTGACAGTCCAGAATTTTCTCCTACTGAAACACAACACGTGAAACCCTTCTACAACTATGAACGTGAAACGGGGAAGAGTGTGACTCCAAAATAAGAACTTTAAAAGAGAAGTTCTCTTTCTTCCCCTACTTCTCACTACAACCCTTCCCCTTTATTTCCTAGGGACAGCTGAGAAAGCTTAGCCTACATGCAGGCTAGAGACCACTCAGACTTTTCCAGGAAATCTTTTCGTTCTGTCTCCAGGGTGAGTGTGATACCAGCTAATAAAGTTGCCCAGAGAGAAAAGCACAGATTCCATCTGAACTTCCAGCCTTCACATGTTATATTGAAGGCGAGGTTTTCTAGGACATAAATCATGAGCAAGACATTGAAACTGTTATAAAGAGGTTTCCAATCCAATGAGGAAAATAGAACAATGAATAAGCAAGATTAAGTAGAGTAAATAATGGGCTATACATGAGGTCGAAACAAAGGCCTAATGTAAGAAAGGTCAAGATCACCTCCAGTATGATTGGAAGGGTGGGGTCTCAAGGAAAGGCACCTGAGGCAAGTCTAGAAGGATGGCCAAGTTCTCTCCAGTCCCCTGCCACCCCTTGCTTCTAAGCTATACTCTTCTCTTGCCTGAAACCCTAAGGACTCCCCGTGTTTATTTCTACTCCTACTTATTAATTCTCTACTGAAGGGCTAGAGTGACTTTGAAAATGAAAATTCTCTACACCTCTGCTTTAAGTCCTTTTAGCTGTGTCTGAAGTTTGAAGTTCTTAACTTGGCCTACAAGACCCCACCGGGCCTCGCTACCTCTGCAGCTCATCTTGAATCCTCCTCCCCAGGGTGGTCTGTCCCAGCATTGCTGGTCTTTTTCTCAGTTCTTCCCACATATGTATTCCAAAGTGCCTTAAGGCATTTACATTTGCTGTTTTCTCTGCCTGGAAGATTCTTCCTTCCCCAATCCCTTGCTTACTTAGTTATAACTCTTGGACCAACCCTCATACATTCCCATATTTCTCTCTTACCATCTCCCCTGTCCTGCTCCAATAAGACATTTCCTCTTGTTTTCTGTTCTTGTGATACGCGGTGCTTTTCCTTCATAGCACTTATAATGGTTGATCAGTGCCTCTTTAATTGTGGAATTATCCATTGACAGCTGACTCCCCCACTACACTATAAGCTTCTTGGGGGCAGAGCCCTTGTCTCTGTTCTTACCATTGTACCTACAACATCTAGCTCAGGGAAGGAGATGCTCATTAGCTACTTCTTTAATGAATCAATGAACATTGGAATCGAACATCTAGTCCAAGCCAGTCTTTTTTTCAAAAGAGGCAACTGCGGCTCAGAAAGACAAGCAGATTTGCTCAAAGCCCCAAGTTACTGAACTAGAAAAAACACTCTCGTCTCCAGACTCATAATCCATAGTTCTCATCCAGTTCTACCATGTGCCCTGGAAGCTTGTTAAAGGGCCAGGTCACATCCTCCAGTTTTCTTTCTGGGACAAAAGGTAATTGAGAAAAGAGACAAAAGGAATTATTCATTGGGTCATATGAGCAATTGAACACAAATGAGAAATTGAGACATGAAAGAGTGAAACTCAAAAAGGAATTGATGAGTGGGCGTTGTGGTTACCGTATCGACTCACAGATGAGAGATGGATCTGGTTGGCGAGTCTTAGATGTACAAACACACACGCACAAAGGATGAGGCTCCACAAAGACGTTACATATACCTGGCCAGCACCTAATTAAGACAAAAGGATTTGCTGTGGAACAAGTAGGTGAGCTGGAAAGCACAACAGGGTCAGCTTTTGTTCAATTTATTTGGGGTCATGAATTCTTCCTGGGGGTGGAGGGAGGCAGAAGGAGAAAGGGCAGTAAAGGGGCAAGGTGGAAAACAGCCAAGCTTTTGATTTAAAAAAAAAATTAATAAACAATGAGCAGGCTGTTGCATTAAAAAAATGCCAAGTCCAAACAAATAATGGAAAAACTGGAAGCCAAAGAAATGGCTTATGTCTGATGAAGTGAAGGGGGTTGGAGATGAGACCGGGCCCTGTGCTGGCACCACACCCTTCTGCTCAGCCAGATCACATCTTGGCCATGATCCTTCCTTTCAACCAATGCCAGTCCCAAGGAGGAGGTGTGAAACTCGGGCCAAGGCTGAAGCACAAGGCTGATGAGCCACACAGGGTAGGGCCACCTCAACGTCAGCAGAGAAGGCGAGAGCTCTTTTCCATTTCCGCCGAAAGAAGCCCTATGTTTTAACTCAAAACTAGAAGGTTATTTGCTTCCCGACCGACAGAAAGAGTGTCTTAAATGTGGAATTCCACATAGCATCGCTGCTTTTGGACTCCCCAGCCCGCAACATCTGCGGCTGTTTCCATTCTTTAGGCATTGCCAACTTCTGCTTTAAGGACTGATATCTCCACAGACATATGGGTCCTGGCAGTCTCTGTCCGGGACAACAGGCTGCAGGAAGCAGAGTTAGCAAGGAGGATGGCAAGGCATGTCCACACATATTTCTAATTTTCCTTCATGACTAAATTTTCACTTACAGAACAACTGCAGAAGATATTAATATGTCTTCTGTATGCATTCAGCTATTCGTGCACCCTAGAAGTATATTTCTAATATGTCTAACCCCTTGTGTGTAAAATGCCTCCAGACTTATGTAAAGGTAATTAAATGATAGGCACTAAAATAAAAAAAAAAAAAACTCTCAGGGTACTCTGGGTAGCACATCTTCAGATTTTAGAATGGTAATGATACACTTTCAAATGAAGTTTTGCACAGAGAAGACTCAGTGTGACATAGTGGAAAAAGCACAGCCTTTGGATTTAGACCTGGTTTCGAATCCTGACTAGGTAAGATTAAAAAGTTGCTAACCATCACTTAGGCTCCCTTTTCCTACTGTAAAAGAAGGATTGCAGCACTTTGGAGCTTTGGGGAAAGATTGGAGACAATATCTGAAAAGCACATAAGGAGAGCCTGGAATTAGCAGGCACTTATTAAATGGCACTATCTTCACACAAAACTATGAAGAAAAAGAAGTCAGTGATTTCCTTTGCTAGTATTTTTAGTTTTTTGTTTTTAAGTGCATGGTCCAGATATTGAACCAGGGTCTCCCACATGGAAGGTGAGCATTCTATCTCCCGTGCACTCCTTTTGTTGGTATTTTTAACACTCATTAGTGAGGTTGTAAAACTTCAGTTTATAAAAGTCAACTCAGAACAGGTATACTGATTCCTGAGTCCATCAGGGACAAACATTCTTTGTTTGGTTTCCTGATTCTGTCAGCTATTTCCCTAATATGCTTTCACTCATATGGGGCAGTAAGAAGGGGTTCTATATACTTTTAAAATGTAAGAGGTTGTCTATCTTATGATTTTAGGCACAGCAAAAATACAGGTACCTTAAAGTCATGCACCTCAGCTTCTGTTTGCTTAAAAATCTATTTAGAAGAGGAATGTGTAAGTTAAAGATTTCAAGTCCTCTTAAATACCCACACTTGCATGGGATTAGCTACCATGTCTCCGAAGAAGAATCCCAAAAGTGCATCTTCCTCCTAAGTGCCAGTCACATAGTGTCACCTTCCCAAGAGACACTCACTCCAACTCATGCTGTAGATTTTTAGCCTATACAACTCTATGGTCTGCGCATTATAGTGTTTTATATTAAAAGCTGTCTGTCCTCTGCTCCAGTTACAGATTTACTCATTTTCCTGGAACATACTGTGATCATCTCTCCTTACAGTTCTCACCATAGTCTTCCATTTTGGAATGCCTTTCCTTACCCTCTCTCCACATCAGTTCCTAATCAGCTCAACTGTTACACCTTCCACAAAGACTTTGCAGCCCTTCCAACCCACCGTGACTTCTACTTTCTGTGAACTCATTCAAAAGTACTCCTTGAGAACCTACAGTATGCCAGATCAGCCCTCAGGCATTTGCTGCTTGTTGTGCTCATTTGACAATTATCTACTGTCTTGGAAACACTCCTGCCTTTACTTAACTCTGGTTATCTAAATGGTCACCATAGCTCTTCTCTATTCATTAGACTATAAAATTACATTGATACACACACACACACCCCCACCTGGGTGATCCTAGCACAGTTCCATATGACAAACATCCTTAGTCATTGTTTTAAACAAAGAGCCAATGAAATTCCCATCAGGTACTACTTCCAATAATTAATTCATTGCTTATTCTTCTGCACAAATGAATTTTGGCTGCTTTGCTCAATTAGGTTTTTAACAAGCAAGGTGGAAAGACCCAAAACTAGACTGGTGGGAAGTCAAATACTTATATTTACCAATCCTTACTCTGCCTGGAACCAAGGCTAACTCCATGACTTCCTGTCCTCCAAGCCAGGTGAGGCTGGCGTTTGTCAGAGATAGGCCAAGTTTCATTCATTTGAGAAATTTCCACTCTACATTCTTCACTACTCCAAAATGTGTAAAGTATATTTATATTTGTGCCATTCACTTATTATTCTTATTTAATAGGGGCTTTGTTAAAATTAGACATAGGATTTGGAGCTATACACATATAAATAAAACTGGGAACTCTCCACATAAATAGAGCTTGCTTAAAAATGTCTGTGAGTGGGGACAACTGATTCAACAGGTTGAGCCCTCAATCTTGTGGCTCAACTCTACGAAGCTTATTCCTACAAAGGAGAGGCTACGCCTAGGAGTCAACCCCAGAGAGTCTCTTTTGTTGCTCAGATGTGGCCTCTCTCTCTCTGAGCCAACTTGGCAGATTAACTCACTGCCCTCCCCACTACATGGGACATAACTCCCAGGGATATAAACCTTCCTGGCAATGTGGGGCATGAATTCCAGTGATGAGCTGGGACCCAGCATCACGGGAATGAGAAACCCTTCTTGGAAAGAAATGAGACAAGATAAAGTCTTAGTGGTAGAGAGATTTCAGAGTCAAGAGTTTATCCTGGAGATTATTCTTATTCATTATGTATATGTCCCTTTTTAGTTCATGGTATGTTGGAGTGGCTGTTGAACTGTGCTCCAGCAGCCATGATTCTTGAAGAAGACTGTAGAACTATATAGCTTTTACAGTGTGACTGTGTGATTGTGAAAACCTTGTATCTGATGCTCCTTTTATCCAGGGTATGGACAGATGAGTAAAAAAATAATAATGATGATAAGGAAAAAATAAATAAATAATAGGGGGAGATAAAAGGTAAAAATTGGGTAGATTGAAATACCAGTGGTCAATGAGGGGGAGAGGTAAGAGATATGGCAGGTATGAGGTGTTTTTCTCTCTTTCTTTTTCTTTTTTATTTTTATTTCTTTTTCTGAAGAGATGCAAGTGTTCTAAAAATGATCAAGGTAAAGAATACACAACTATGTGATGATATTGTGAGCCATTGACTGTATAATATGGTTGGATTGTGTGTGTAAATATTTCTCAATAAAAATATGTTTTTTAATGTCTGCGAAATAAACACTGTGAACTCATGAGCCAGGAGGTTTTGATCCCATAAAGAGGAAAGGAATTTGTAGAGGAGCCTCATATAAACATTTTCACATGTTTAGGAAGGTGAACCATGAGCCATCTTGCCTCTTTTTCTTAAAAAAAAGAGTTTATGAAAGAGGGAGTTGTTAATAGTCATTCAAACCTGCACACCCATAAAACAGGATAAGGAATGCCTCAATGCTATAGATAGAAGTTATTTGGAGATAGAACATTCCCTTTAATTCAAGGAATGTGTGCTGATTAGACGAGGAGGAAGAGAGGGAGACATATAACACCCATTATTATTAATAATAAAATGAACTTCTCCAGTCCCTTTTATGCAGTAATTTCAACTTACTTGTATTAACTAATTAAATTCCACTTTCACTTTATCTGACCCTGTGAGGGGAAAAGACTGTTACACTTAGAAGTTCTACATTATCCTGTAGTTTTAAAATACTTTGCAAACAATTGTTGTTCAAGGCTCCAACCTGGTGAGTTAGCTAGTATCGTTAGTCCCTTTTATATAGGTAGAGACACCAAGAGTAAAACATAACATCTAGCCAAGGCCACAAAGTGACAGTTGCAGAGCCAGAATCAAAACCAACTAATACTTGAATTCAGGGCCTCTGATGAAAACATGAAATCAGTCCATTTTCCCAACTCTGCCTCCCAATTAGGCATCTTTTCAAAGAGCTGCCCTTAGCAGATGGTACTTCAGAAGTTTTCAAGATCATCTTAGAAGTAGTAGAATAAAGTTAAATCTTTCAAAAACTTCAATTGAAAATCACTACAGAAAGGCTAACAACCAATAATCAGACAGGAGGAGAAAAAGAGGAAGTGTGTGATTGTCATTGTTTTTCCAATGATTTATCCCACATTTGCATGATGGGGAATTGAAGAAGACAAAAAGCAATATATAAACTGTATTTGGTGCATACATTTATATTATTAGGGGCCAACCCAGATTGTCTTTAAACCCAGTCTTCTCTCCCTACTCACCAGGTATTGGGGAAGGGACTGGCAATACTTCAAAATGCATTAAGTGGCAGATCCTCCTTTAAGTCTCAATAACAACAATCTCAATGACACTCTTAAGGAAACTGGGCATTTTTAGCCCCTTAGAACTTATTCATCTGAAATTAGTGAACTTTTGAAGAATAATTGCTTTAAATGTCATATTTTTAAATTCAGATATTATACTGAAAAAAAAAAAAGCAAATGCTTTATCAGGCATCTGTGGTCACTTGACCTTTTCCAAACCTAGCATGTTAGCCTTGTTAAAGTCAGAAGCCATTCTGCTTCTGTCCCCCGGGAACGGGGAAAGGAAAGACCCAACCCACTGACAAGTATTTTATTTAACTTCAGCGGTGACTGAAGTGTTTTATTTTCTTTGTGAACTTTCCAAGCGCCTTCTGTCCTAGGCTACAAGCAAGAGGCAAATTTAAGAAGTGGTGAAACAAAAAGTGGCTTGGCTGCTCATGTCAAAAACTAAAAATCAACAACATATTGAGCAGCTGAGATAAATACTCTCCAAACTTGCATCTTGGTCATGAAGCCGGGTCAGATCAGGCCAGGCCATTGCTCCCAGCCACAGTCAATGGAGGACAAGCATTATGTCCCAAATGAAGGACTCAGGACCAGAAAATGCCCCTTTCTGCCATATCTCTATACCCCAAAGAATGAGACATCCCAGATCAAGCCCTTTGGCGTGGTCTCACGGCCATCTATAGAAACACAAAAATGAAGCAACCACCCTTTGATTATTAATCTCAACTTCCAGGCAATGAACAACGAGATGCTGGGTCGATGTGTGTGGGCCAACGTGCAAAAGTGCACATTCTTTGAAAGAAATGTTTTGTTGTTTTTTGGCATGGGCAGGCTCCAGGAATCAAACAGGGGTCTCTGGCATGGCAGGCGAGAATTCTGCCACCGACCCACCATTGCACCACCTCCTTGGAGGAAATCTTGTACCACTCACACTTATTATATTAATGCAATACATTAGCAAATGGGAAAGTGCTAAAATGGAAAAATACTTTACAGAGAATCAGTACACTCCTCTTCCTTCATCAGCCCTCCCTGCAAACAGCAAAATTAAAATGACATTTTCCTCCAGGTTTTTATTTTGCTTTCCAGAGATCTTGTTGACTTTGTGAAGCTTAAAGCCATGATTTTCCCCTGAAAAAAAAATGTGAAAAATAACAGTTTCAGACATGATGAGTCCATCGCAAACAAGAATCAGGACAAGTAAGTTAGAGAAATAGGAAATTATTTGAAACCTGATTAAACAATTATTGAAGCACTTACACATGCGCACGCACACACATTACCAAATTAAAGAACACGTGAAAAGGTTTCTTAAGGAAATATGATTTGGCAAGCGACTGCCTGGTAGATTTTACTCTGCTGATAAAACTTATTCACTGGAGGCAGAACAACCAAACTGCAAGTTCATAGGAGAAACTTGCTTTTTAAATCTCAATAAAAGGTTAGAAGGCAATTGCCTTGGCTTTAAAAATCTGCCAAACTGGCATGGGGACTGTTCTTTTTTTTTTTTTTTTTTTTTTAGGTCTTCATTCAAAAACAAAATTGGACCCAACTGTCCCTTGCAATCACATTTCAGTGACTCAAGCTGGGTGTTTGTATTTTTTCTAGTTGATTAATGGCGCTCACATTTAAATGGTCACAGTCAGCCTCCGAAGTCATTAACACCCCATTAAGACGGATGAGAAGAACTTCCCACCTTTTGTTTCAGTCTGCTGGGCCACAGGCTTAACAAAACAGCAAGGCACTGATTTAGAGAGGGAAGATTATCTGCTCAACCAGGCAGGCTAGAACTTCCTCAAAAACTAAAAAACAAATTTTAAAAGTCCCTATAAAACCTAATTTCTCAAAACACTTAAAATATCATCTTAAGAATGCTAGATCCAGCATTTTCCCATACCTGAGTTTATGTATATATTTGGCATGGCTCTTCAATGATGTTTACGGCGCTTTCTCCACTATTGTTTCCTTTGAGCCAAGCCTCTAATTATGATCTGGAGACTTCTGAGTCTAAGGAAAAGCAGTGGTCACGTGACTGTCTAGTTGCCTTTTAGGAAAAATACGTCAGTGGGAGTTCATGCATGAAAACCTAAATACTAATTCTGCCTCTTCCGCTGGACAGACTATGGAGGTGGAAATGCCAAGTATTTGAAAAATTCAAGTAAGAGTTGCTTTTTGTTATTGTTCTTTTTTGTTGTTGTTGTTCTATTTCAAGGAGAAATGAAGATGAAGAGTCTCAAAGTTTAGAGCATGTTGCCACCTGAATGTTGATGAACCCCCGAAGTGGCCATTGCCACTTGATATTTTTCATTTCTCCTACAAAAGCACTGCCTTCCAAAGCATCCTGTAGGAAGACAATTGTGACTTTGTAGCAAAGCCACTTGCCCACAAACTTGCAAAACACAATAATTCACCTTTTGGAGTGGAAATCCTCCCAGGGAGAGCAGAGCACATCGACCTTTCACAAACAACCTGCAGTAGTTCCCAAATTTGTTCTCATCATTTGAACAAGAGGTTTTTAATCAACTGGGTATCTCCATCATTATCATTTTGACTTTTTACTTAAGGAAGTGACTTCATTGAATCCAGAGTTATTTATTACCATCACCTCTACATTTTTATTATCTTCCACTGAAACAGATGCCTTTCTAATCATAAAGTAAAAGTAAAGTTTTTAAAGTAATGACAGCCTGCATATCTTAACCCACTTACATTAAAATCCAAAATCCAGGTAAGCCTCACATCCTTCATGCAGTCACACACACACACACGCGCGCGCGCGCCTGATATTCTTTGTTGTGCTCATATGTATTAGGAAAAGGCCTCACCCTGATTATATGTAACAGTGCATCCACAGCATTCTGACAAGTTATCTGCACCCAGTTCTGGTAGAGGGTAAAAATTTTTCCTTTATTTGAAAATCCCAGCAGTTTAAAAACAGTTTTATTCATGCCACCCCTAAAATTACAAAGTTAACCATCTTCTTCCTTCGCTCCTATTACATTTGTTTGGAGGATTGTCCTCCTCTCAAGAGCCAATCCCTCTACTACTGTTTTTAGAAGCCATTCTCCCATGCTTTATAGGATTTAATACTCTTTACCGCATCAACAATTTCTTCCCTTCTAGTGAATCAATCACAGCAGCATACAAACACGCGCCATCTCTGTTTATGTTAAAAAAAAAAATTCTCCTTTGATCCCATATCCTCTCCAACAACACTACATTCTCTGCTGCACTGCCCAGGAAACTCTCCCATCCCAATTTGTTTTTCCTGTCCCCACTGTTACACCGATACTGCTGTTGTCACAGTCACAACAACATGCTCCACATTGCTAAATTCCGTGGCCATCTCTGAACCCATCTTAGTTGGGTTCTCTGGAGTATTTTGTAGCCCTATTTCCCCTTCTTGAAACAAGCTCACTCTGTCCTCACCGCTCTGTGACGGGTTTCCTCCTGCGTCCCTGGCTGGTCCTCTCTGCCTCCTTTATGTCCTAGGCATCTAACTGACCTCTGATCTGGAAATGCTCCCAGGCTTGATTCTATGTTCTTTTGTCTCTTCTAATTGTTCTTTTGTCTCTTCTAATGGGAGCAATAGATAATAATACATGAGATGACCCAGGGAAGTCTTCTCTGAGAAATTGACCTTTCTCCTTCTCCATCTTTTTAGCTTGAGATGCCAGTCAGGAAAGATGGGACTTGATTAGAGGGACGAGAAGAAAACCTGGAAAGTGTGGTATTTAGAAAGTGGGAGAAGAGCATTCCAACGAAAAGAAAATGATCGACAGGGCTAAATGCAACCCAAAGTTTAGTGGGATGAGGAGTGAAACATATCCATGAGATTTTTTTGACATGGATGTTATTAATGACCACAGAGAGAAACGTTTCTTTGGGAATAAAACCAGCTGAGAGTAGATGGAGCTGTGAGGGACAAAGGAACAGAAACAGAGAGAAGAGATGACTGTTAAACTACTGGGTGGTAAAATACTTTTAAAAACTTCAGGATAAATAGTGTGATTTATATGTATATGTGAAGTAACTTTAATCAGACCCTAATGGGAGGTTAGTTAGCATTTAGAGGGACTTAATTAGGAATCCAGACTACAAAAGCACTAAGGCACATGCTGCAAATATTATTATTTCAATCTATCCCCAGAAAGTTAGTTAATTAGCATAATGGATGTTAGAAATAAATTTTCTTTGGTGAAATGGATAGGGTTCATGCTACTTGGAGAACTAATGATATTTTATGGGTTCCACCATCTTTATCTGAGAGAAATTAAAGAATCCAGCAAACCCAGTAGCCCAATATCTTCAAAGTGGAGCCTAGAGCTGTTGCTCCGTTTGGTCCTGTGCCTTCCCCACTCCAGGCTCTGATGCCTGATCCAAGGAGGGGCGTAGGCAGTAGATGGAGGAAGAGGGAGTTAGACTCAAGAAAGTGTTTAGTTTGCTCGCCTGCTTGCATATTTGTTGTGTTTTTAAATGGAAGAGGTACCAGCCTACTTAAACACTGATGAAAAGATCTTATAAAAATGAAAGGTTTACAATATAGGGAAACAAAGGAAAGGATAGTGAATGGTAGCTGAGGAGCAGAGAAGGAAGGGATTTAAAGCAAAGGCAAGGAGGGTTTAGGAATAACAGGATTCCTCCTATAAACATTGAGAAGAGAGAAAGGGGCAGTAGTGGGTAGCTTTGTAGGTTTTAGTATGGATTTGAAGGAGACCTAATCCAATTTCCTCTTGAGGTGAAATAAGAGGTGAAGTCTTTCTCTGAAGGTGAATGAGGCAGTAGATGAATCACAGTTTTAAGTAGTCCAAATAGAGACATGATCAGTGGAAACTCAAGTTTAATATTTAGAGTTTCTGGTGTTGGTCATTCTGAAGATATTCAAAATTTCAAAAAAAAAAAAAATCCATGAATTTACAATGAAAATTTATTTTGCTTTTTCGAACGGTTTCCTTGTTTCCAGTGTTCAAATTGAAGAAGGTCATTTAGTCAGTTCATTTCGGAATTGGATCACTGCCTTGTCAAAGGGGTGTGACATCCATACCATATAAATACATCAGTAAAAGAGGATCAATCTTGCAGCCACACCTTATTTTCCAGAGTGATTTGGGGAAAGGAGGTCAATATAAAGAGCATAAAATTAAATTTCTTTCTTTGTGCTTTCCTTATTTTCTTTTTTAAAGTTAAATAATTTGGGAGCAGAGGCCTGCTAGCATTTACCCAACTTTAAATTTGTTCCGAACCAGCTCTGACGTTATTGTTTGTTTTGCAACTGTCATTCTAGTTTCTATTATATTCCATTTCAAAGTCAACATTTTAAGCCATTATCTTTTAGATGCCAGTCAGACTGAGGTACCTGCTATAAACTGCTGGAGAATAAAATTTTCAGGTCCTATGCTTACTATTTTTTTAACATTGAAAAGAAACGGTACTTGCCTTATAACGATGTATGCTTTTCCTCTGTTTTCTTCTTAATTTTTTATCTATATTAAGTTCCAGAAAGATCATTGCTTGACAGGGAGGTTATATGCAAAATACATATGGTCTGGGGTTTGAGACTTAGAAATCTGGAGTATTTCATCTTGATTATAAAACCCTGTGGAATGCTTCGGGGGTCTCACCACATGGTGAAAGAGATGGGAGAAAACTGGCAGAGGCTCTCCCTTCCCACCCAGCTTAACTGATGGGGACAGGGCAATTTTGTTGGAAGCGTCTGCTTGCAATCTGTAGGTCTCAGCTTGCTCCTCTATGCCTTGCTGAGAGAAAGAGCTGTTGGAAGAGAATCAAGGCATGAAACTTTTGCTGCTCCAGTTTAAAGCTTATGAAAGCAAATGATCTCCAGGGCACTAATCCTTTCACCTTAGTAAACATGCAACAAATCTACACCAAAGGAAAGCCGAAAGACATCCCATTTCTCCTCCTGCAGCAACTCAGATACCTGCAGGCTTCAGACTGACTAATAGGTGTCTCATGAGTCTCCCCAGGAGGAGAAACATCCTAAGAAAACAAAAAAGACAGAAGTTTGAGGGTAAAAAAAAAAATCACGAATTCCCATCAAGCCCAAAGTAACTCTGACTAGAAGCTGGGTTATTCCGCCTTGTCCTTACCGCACATATAAAGATAGTTTGACAAAAATCCACACGGGTTGCTAATAGTCATTTTGCTTTATTTTTAAACTCACAACAGGATGTCAGGTTTTGTGTTGTTTTACTTTTTAATCAACCCCATTCTTTCCTATTTACTGGCACAAACTCTCTTGGCAGCTTGCTGTGTCAGGGAGTGACTTTGAGAGGCAATCTATTAAACTCAAACTGAAGGATTTTTTTTCCCCTGTAGATCTGTTTACCGATTTTAATTATTGATTGAAATTGTTTGTGATGGATAAAAATACACACTGAAGGTAGGAGAAGAAAACACAAGCACATACCCAAACCTAAAGATTTTTTTTTCCCCTGAGTCATACATTTCCTTTAAAATATTGGTATGGATTCTCAGTATGTTTAAGGACATTTGGCAATCTGTACCAGCGTTTTCATCTCTGGAAATCTAATATCAGGTCAAACTAGTGGTTTCAGCCGGTCTTTACCAGCAAGCAGTAGCATGAAAAATAGCATTTGATATATAGTCCCCAGAGAAAATGGTACTGCAACCTGGCACCAAATTACAGGAAAACTCCAATTATAGATGTTATATCAAGATTTTAATCAATAAAGCTGTGATTTTTTTTTTCCTCCCACCAGGGACACATCACCTGGTGAAATACTTGAGCTGGCTTTAAAAATCTAGCTTCTGTGCAGAGAAGCAGGGATGGAGAGGAGGGGTCGCTCTGCTAATGTATAATCCTAACAGAACTAAAAAGAAAAAGAGAAATTCCCCGTGGGAGCACAGCTAAGTAAGCATGATAATGGAAACGTCCTTCCTGAGTAATGGGAAGGTACGACCCCCAGGATGAGGATCTCACCAAAGAGTAAAGCATTGTTTTATGTTCCCTCCACACCCTCTTCCTTCAGGTGTGATAATGGGAAATTCCCTGAATGGTTCTGCTGTCACCCACTAAGAAGCCATTAGCAGAGGTTTGGCCATGTCCATGGATTTTCTGCCATCAACACATGAGACGAATGGAGCTGAAGGACTGAAATTTCCCCCTTCCTACCCCAGAGACAGACTGGGGCCCTGAGGGTCAAGACGAAGACTATAATGAAGTCTTGACAGGCTTCAAAACCAAGGGAATGGGTCTTTGTATGACAGAAGGCAAGAGGGCTGGGAAGGATATGGAATTTGAGATCAGACCAGCCCTTATGGACTCAGGCAGCTGGGGTTTTCTGCAAGCTGGTGATACGAGCCAGGGTGGGCTTGTAAAGCAGTGGCTTTTGCTGAGAAACCCGAAGAAGACTGAGATAATGGACCAGGGTGTATCCATAACATACCTCCATGAGGGACTACGGGAAAAATGTTAAAAGTTTGCATCAACTTTTCCCCTCTAGTTAAGCCAGTCCATCATTAGTGTCCTCTAGTATGGGTGGCATGGAGAATGAAGAGATGGGGTAACAAAGGGACAAGTGGCCTTTCCACAGCCAGGCTCTGCAAGCAGAGTAAACTGCCATTATGTTATCAGAGGTCTTGATTCCAGGAATTCAAGAGGAAAACCACAGAAAGGGAAGTTGGCCTGGAGGAAAGAGGAGTTGTAGAGAAGAGCACATGATGCTAAGGAGGACAAAAAGAACCAAAGAGAACCACCTCTTTTTCATCGCACACAAGAGAAAAGCGACTCAAAGAAGGGATGGTGGGGGTGGGGGGTGGGGGTAGATGCTTGGGTTACTTACATCTTTTCTCATCTGGTTACCTAGAAATCAGAGCTTTCTTCACTCCAGCCCTTTGATCTCATCTTCCAGTTTATGCAGTTCCTCGTCAAAATATCTGGCTCTCAAGGTTTTCTAAAACACTGATTATTAACCAGGGGCATAAGGACCCCAGTTATACCCAAAAGAAGTTTCGAGTTGAAAAACACATTCCCTACCAAAGCCTCGATATTCTCTTCTATTCCTTCTCTCTACTTACTCATTTAACAAATATTTATTTATAAAAGACTGGAATGTAGCAGGATCTTTTTTTTTTTTTTTTGGCATATTTGTGCTTTTTTTTAAAATAACTTTTAGAAATTGGACTGCCTTTGGTATTTTTTTTTCTTTTAACTTTTTTTATTGTGACTTTCTCTCCAGTCAGCCAGAGGCAAGGATGCAGCCTTGAGGAGAAATCGGTTTGGGATATTTGTTTTTAATTTCTAAAACAGTCTCTAGAAAAGCAAAAAAGAGGGCCTGAGGATAGCAAGCATTCAAGTTCAGGTCATAAAAATGGAACAGGTAAAAGAACTGAGAATAGGAAAAACATGTGGGAGGAAGCTGAGGCAGGAGAGCCCGGGGCCCCAGCAAAGCGGGGGTCACAGTGAACTGAGGACGGCTGCTGCAGCCAGCGCCAGAGCCTCAAGGCAAGGCTGAAGGCCACCTCTGACAGCACAGCAGCCTGGAAAGGCACTGCGTGAAATGTTCTTTGTGATGCTGGCCCGTCAGGGCCTCACTCAACAGCTGCCGGCACATTCCCAGGAGTTTTCTGCCAAAGGACCCCTCACCTGAGCTGACTTGTGCGAACCACACTTCTCCCTCTTTGCACAAACTCCAGACAGTAAGGCCGTCAAAACAGGAAGCAGGGTCCTAGACACTCAGGGACAGTGGTGGTATCAAAGCGTAGAAGGAAAGCCACAAGGTAAGGCAGGGCAGAGGTGAAAGACGCCACCCGAGAGGCAAACAACACAAGACACAGTTACAGCTCTCAAGTGGGTGTAAGAGGTTTAAGGATGGGAGGGTCGGAGACAGATAGATAGTCATAATAAAGCATTAGTAGTGCTGCATTCACCATAGGGACATAGATGGGAATCACCTCAAACAGGATCGTCACTTCAGCTGACTCTTGAAAGATTGATAGAATTTAGCTAGAGAGAACTGTGTATTAGTTTCCTGCCATTGTTTTAAAACCACCACAAATTCAGTGGCTTAAAACAACACAAATGTATTATCTTACAATTCTGGAGGTCAGAAATCCAAAGTGGGTCTCACCAGGCTGTCATCAAGGTGTCAGCAGTAACCATGTTCCTTTTGGACACTTAAGGGGAATCCATTTTCTTGACTTTTCTGGCTTCAAGAGGTGGTCCACATTCCTTGGCTTGTGACCCCCTTCCAACAATGGCATCAATCTGACCCTTGATTCTGTCATTCTCTGGCTCTGACTCTTCCCATCTCCCTCTTAGAAGCACCCTTGTGTTTAGATAGGGCCCACTCCAATAACCCTGGGTAATCTCCCCACCTCAAGACCATTAGTCATGCCTGCAAAGTCTCTTTTGCCATTTAAGGGAACATCTTCACAGGTTCGAGGGGTTAGGGCATGGACATCTTTGGTGCGCCATTTTCTTCCTGCCACAGGAGGGTTCCAGGCAAAGGCAACAGCTGATCTAAAGTTCAGAAGGCACAGAGAACAGTGAGCAAATCCCCGAGTAGATCGGCAAGACTAAACGAAAGAGAACAAGGTGGAAGTGAAGAGAGAGGTGCTGTAAGAGTAGGTAGAGACTATGTCAGGAAGAGCCTTGTACTCTGAGCTTAGGAACAGGAATTTAGAAGGGAATTAATGTGTCATTAGTGAATTTTAAACAGGACATAACATCATCAGATTTGCCTTCTAGAATAATCATTCTGGTTAATGTATAAGGCAGCACACAGAAGCCCAGGGAAGGGTTGAGGTTGAAGGCAAGGAAACAAACGAGGAGGTTGTTTTAATGATGCAGATAAATCACGATTAGAGCCTGAAGTAAAGCAATGAATATGGAGAGGAATGGATAAAGTCAAGGCAGAAAACTGAGTGCTCATCCACAGAATGTGATGATTGAATCATTAAGCGGAGATAAGAAAAGAGAAGTCAGGGATGATAGCAGGTTTTTGTCTCAGGTGACTGTATACATGATGCTACCTTTTTTAGTGCCTTTCACTGCATTTGAAAATGAAACAATGTGGATCAGGTTTCAGGTAGACATAAATGTAATAAATTCCATTTGGATCCCAGTACTCTGCTTCTTCATTCCTACCTTTCAAATCTCACCATCTACTTGTATGGTGCCCAATTACTGGGATTGTTGGATGCCCAATCACTTACGAAATTCAAAGTGTTAATTGTTTTGCATTTTATTTTAGTTTAACCACTCCAACATTTTTTATCTTATTCATTCAAACAAATAATTAGCTTAGGAAAAGTTGCATGGGTTAGAGTTAGCCTAATGGATCTGTGGTGCACCACCAAGAGCCACAACTTTAAGGCAGAGACATGTAATCCTCAACTCAAAAAGGAGTTCCTCTCCAAGAATTGTCCTAAAGTGAAGCAAACTGCTACACCCAAGGTTACATCCTCTCCACAGATGCACCCACATTCGATGATTAACCCAGACAGGTGTACAAAGGTCGGGCCCACAGGCTTCAATTTAGAATAGCTCAAAGGGTCATACCAGCTTCAGAGCTCATCATGTGATTGACTGAGGGCTCTGCTGCAACTGAGTCACAGTTCAATTTCTCCCTCTCCTCAACTCTACTGCCCACTCCCCCTTAGAAGTCATCCACTATCGTTACATCAGTGTATCTCCCTCATCTCAGATATAAGGCTGCATGGAGTGTGGGATGACCCCTGATTACCATGGAAGGGCAGTGGAAAACAGTTGACTACAGAATAGAAGAGATCTAATGTAATTGACTTGCTATCAAAGAATATTTTGTCTCTTTAAGGGATGATGCTATATCAGGAGCTCTGTGTTGGTCTCTATTACAGGCAGCAATTCATCTTGCTTGGAACCAACTGAGATGGAACACTTCCACCAGTGTGAGACAGCGAGAGCCCCACCATATTTGAAGTTGCCGTCCAGTCGCTTTGGGCTTCTTGAGTCAAGTGACCAGCAGGTAAGAAAAGGAGTGACCTTCCTGACAGAAGTAATTGACCTTGATCATCAGGAAGGGATAGAGCTACTGTTACACGTAGGACAAAGATAAAGTTGTTTAGTGCTCTAGTGACCCCCGGAGCATCTCTTGTTACTTTCTGGCCAAGTTTTGAAAATAAATGGACAACGCACCAGTATGATCTTGGGAGGACACAATGAACCCTGAAAGGGTAAAGTTCACCTAGACCAGCAGAGGTGCCAGTTGAGGAAAAGGGGAATCTAAAGGAGGGAAATGATGAGTATCAGCTGCAACCTTAAGATTAAGAGCTTAATTCATCCTACAAACCCAATTGTAGTAATTTCCCCAAGAAAAAGAGATCAATCAGAATCATGGAGGAGCCATTGCCAGATGGGTTGCACCACTTATACAAAGCATGTGGATCTGAGCAGCACAAAGGGTGGATTGTAGTGAATACTGTAGTGTGCCAACCAGATCTATCCCCTTCAGGACTGAGGCATTCATTTCCCTGTGTTAGGTGTTGGCTGATGGCAGCCCACAGTTGAGTCCCTTCTCAGGGATTGGCTTCAGCTACAGGTGGTTGCTTCACTCAAGGTTATGCTCACGTTCAATTACTAGCCAATGATTAAATGGGGAACAAAAGCTTGGACCCCTTGCCTCAATCCCAAAGAACTCAAATGAGTCATCCCAGCTTGAGAGTGCCATGTGGGATTGGCTGAGGGCTGTTGACCTTTTCTCTCTACACAAACTTGCTTCCCTCATCCCATTAAAAGTGCCATTCCCAAGACCATTCCTAATAAACCACCTCCACACAAATCTCTATTGCAGAGTCTGCTTCCCGTGGAACCCAGATTATAACAATTGGCTTCTTTTTTCATTTTTGGCACAATTCAATCTATTATAAAGCCTTCTGTACATTCACAGCACTATATAAATAAAAGCTCTGGTGTCTCCAATTGCATAAGTTTGAATACCTCATACTTTTGGTATTGTAAACAAGACCAGATTATGAGCCTTGTGGTTCATGATTCCTAGGTAAGTCTAAGAAATTTAAACAATAGCAAATTATAACACATCTGTAAGAACTCCAAAGAATATGGTATATTCTGCTCCAGGTCACAACCTAACATGCTTAAGAAATAACGTCTTGTGCATCATGTACCCTTGCAAATATTTGCAGAGTAGAGCTACTTAAATTCTTGTCCATAATTCTTTAGCTATCTTGGATTCAGTGTTTAGAACACTCTATTGTCTGCAGCCTGTAGCTCAAATGCTATTATTACAGTAAGAAATCTTTTCCTCTGTAATTTCCTATCAGTATGTTATAAACATTTCTGAAAATATGTCTTTATGATGTCTTACCATATAATGCTCTATCAATAGTGAATGATATTCCTGATTGAACTATTATTAAAGATGAGAATTCAGAAACCAGACATGGTGGTTTTCCAGAATCAAGTTGCTAGATAATTTTCAGTCTCAATAACCTTAGTTTCTTTATTTTAAATACCTCACATATTCACAATTGACACAAAACTATCATTTTTATGTTATCAGTTTGCTTTATGCTGTTCCCATAACTACTGAGATCTCATTTAAATGTGTCACAGTCTTTTCTCAAAACTATCATCATCAAAACAGAAGTCTTGATTTCGCTTCCTTTCTGCAAAAGCTATACTTTCCCAATCTCAGAAAGTATCATCCCCATACACCTTCTTGATCAATTCAAAATTCTATTTGATGCTTTGTTTCCCTACTCCCCAAACAATCCATCAATAAATAAGTGGCTGTTATTACTATTGTTCATTTTACTTTCACATTTACTGTTTCTCCCTAACTGGTACATGACAATATGTGCCCTATCTGACATTTTTATTGTTAGATAGAATTATCATACCTAGACAGGACTTGGTAGTGAATAGATATTCATTGAAGAAAAGTTTAAATAAGTCGTGTCACCTCTATTTCCAGCACATATCCTGAGTCTTCATGTTGCTACCCATCATCACTGCTTTCACCTCTATCAGGTAAGTCACCACCTTTTCTGTCCTGCAATAATCTATAATCTCCTAATGGGTTCTCCTACCTCCATTCCTGCACCTTTCAGGACACACATGGCAATCAATTTTTTTATAATGTGTAACTGTAAATCAAGGCATATTTTGATTCCACTGAGCCCTCCAATGCTTCCCAATATCATAGAATTAAATAAAGACACCTTATCATGTCCTTGAAGGCACTCTACTATGTCTATCCTTCCTACTTTCTTGATTTCATATCATGTAAGCTCTTCTTTTCTCTCTACTTCCATACACACTAGCTTTTGTTATACTTGAGATTGTTGTTCAAATATGCCAATTCCCTCCCTAACTTGGAACTCCTGCTCTGGTGCCTGGAGCTTCTGCCTGCTATGGCAGAAACAGGGTCTTAGCTCACCTGTGGCTTCCTTAGTTTCCCTGACCAAATGTGCTTAAAAGTGGGTGGGTTGTTTAGAGCAGACACATTAAGTCCGGAGCGGTGATTATTATTTCTGGATCTTGAGAGGCTGTTTTATATATATAACCTGATATTTAGAGAAAAGAAAGAAGCCGAACAAGTTGGGGTTAAAGTAATTCAGAACACAGGGGTAAGGAAGATAGTGTCTATATTTTAGAACCACACACTCTCTTTGAGAACACAGAATAAGAAAGAGGTCCTTTAATCCTGTATAGATTATTGTAATGCCTGGATACATCCTAGAGTATATTATACTGATAATCAAAAAGTATTGGTAAAGTCCCCTGAGAGATGGAGAAAGAATATGGAACTATTAAACCTTACCATCAGGGAATCCCTTGATACTGTGTCAGACTTTAGGGACATCCAAATCAATAGGCCATGCCCTCGATCCCGAGGCCTTTTCTTGGAAGCTTATGTAGGTAGCGGATAAGCTTTGACTACTTATAGGCATGCCTAAGAGTTACTTCTGGAGGACCTTTTGTTGCTCAGGTGTGGCCTCAATCTCTCTAAGCCCAACTCTGCAAGTGAGATCATTGCCTGCCCCCCTACATGGGACATGACATCCAAGGATGAAAGACTCCTTGCGACGTGGGAGATGACTCCCAGGGATGAATCTAGACCTGGCACCATGGGATCAACAATTCCATTCTGACCAAAAGGGGTAAAAGAAGTGTAATTAATAAAATATCAGTGACAGAGAGAGAGTTCAAATAGAGTCAAGGGACTGCCCTGGAGATTGCTCTTATGCCAGCTTCAGTTTGACCTTGTTACCTATCATAACCTGCCAAACCCCAACCAGGACCATTCCAGCCAATCCTAAAGAACACCTGGGACAGTATAAAATTCCACAAGGGTTCCATGCACTGGAGCAACTTTCCAGAAGCCTACAACCTCCAGATGGGTCCCTGGTCCAGATAAGTCCTGAAACCTAGCCCAACCTCTCCAGAACATCAGATAGTTCCATCTCCCTACCCCATATTAGTGACAGACCCTTCCAATATGAAAAATTTTGAATTGCCATAGCCCAAACACCCCTAAACAGAGGGATGGAAAGATCAAAGGTGATGGTGGAGTTATACAGAGAAGATAGGATTTAGCGAACGAATCTGAATGCTGTGTCATTAAATTGATATCTCTTTTAATCTCTAGTATTTTTGAGCAGCCAGAAGTAAAATCCTAAAATTGTGACATTGTAACCCATGTCAAACTCTGAAATATGTTCTACAACTAACTGTGGTGCTTTGCTTTGAAATTTATAGCTTTTTTGTATATATGTTATTTTTCACACACACAAAAAAATGTTGATTGTGATGATAAAAAATTTAAGCCTTTTAGCCTCCTATATTCTGGAGCAGCTGGAAGGAAAAATGTGAGAGGATCATATGGCAGTCCATGACAGACTCTGGGATCTGTCCTATAATTACTTGTTGAAGAGTGCTTTGAAAACTATTGCTTTTTCATTTTTTTTGCTTTGTGTATATATTATACTATACAATAAAAAAAGTTAAAAAATAAAAGGGGGGGGTGGATTGTCAAGTAGACCACTCCTTTATCCAGGCACTCATTAACAGATTGTCCTGCTTTATTTTTTGTGGCCTGTATTACCATTGTTTATTTTACTTTCACATTTACTGTTTCTCCCTAAGGTACGTGAGAACACATGCCCTATCTGACATTTTTACTGTTAGATAGAATTATCACACCTAGACAGGACCTGGTACTCAATAAATATTTATTGAATAAAAGTTTAAATATATAGACAAGCGAATAATATTTCAGGACATAAGACAAGCAGCTTAATCTCATACAGAAGATGAAATATGCATTAAATTCAAGATGGCGCCATCAAAAGTACAAAATATCTATTTCTGTGTCGTTTTCCTGAAATGTCAAGGGGTTACACTACAAATCATATTCTCCAGATTCTAAGCCAAATATATTTCCTCATATTTGAAGTTGCTACATATATATATAATATTATCCATAATTTTATTTAATTCGATAAAGTTTCTTTTTGTCCTACTATTAAATGGTTGATGCATCTTATCATCGATGGTGTCTTAGAATTGATGGAATAACAAAAATAAGAGTTTAATAAATACTGCTTGAATTGAAAGCAAGAATGAATTCCTACCTTGTAGACAGCGGGACGCTTGTGGAACAGGCAACTAGAATAATGGTGAAGTCCGTGATGGCGTAACTGCTTTCCCGGTGCTGATCTAACTCACTGACAAGCAGACAAGGAACCGAGCCCTGACTGTGATCTCACCCACACCAAGCTCCAACCGAGAAATTTAAATGATACCTGAATCGGAGAGAGAAATAAATGTGAATGTGACTTTCACATTACTAATGAAACCTCACTAAATTGTCAAGAAAATTGAGATCTTCAAATAATTGTAGATTCCTCCTATGAACGGTTTTGATAACCTTATCAGTGTCTCTGCGATTTTTCATAAATGCATAATTTATTTTGTTCTACTTTTTTCAAGTGAGAGAAACCGCTAGTACTTAATTCTCCTAGTTAGGCAACGTTAACACCTAAGGAATACAGAGTTCATTCAAGTTCACACCTCTTCTGCTGCTATTAGTCAGGTGAGGGACATTTCATTAAAGCAGTGAGATTTACTAATTTCTCATGGTCCTCTTATCTGCGATGTGAACATCTCACCCCCTAAAAGATAAAACAAGATCCCATGGTATCAGAAGAACTAAAAAATAGCATTCCTTATTTCCCACATCTCCATCACTTTCAAGGGGCTTGTAACACGCAGGGACAAATAAGACTACTAGATGAATATAGAATAAAAACAAACCCCTTGTATCAGCCCTAGAATCAAATACTCCCTAGAATTCAGAATATCACTTGGGTTCTATCTTGGATGCCTGGTTTGATTGGGCTCAGCATCCTGGGGCACTGCTTTGATAAAGATTTCTAAGGCCCATTACTAAAAATTAACAAATTAGAGCAATTTACAAAGACTATAGTGGCCAGAAGTGGGAAATCTCAGGCATCTATTAACCTGATATTTATCCATGGTGTCATATCTTAGATACGTGGGAAAAAATGTTAGAAGAAATTAGATAGGCTTACTCTCTATCTCCTATGATGCAATAAAATTCAAAAAGGATACTTTTGCCAAGTCACTCAACATTCATTATTGAGTGTCTACAATGAACCAGATACTCTTTTAGGTACAGAGGATTGGCCAATAAGGAAAATGTCAAAATCCTGTCCTCATGGAGCTTATATTCTAATGGAAAATTAAGGGGGAGGGCATTTGCATAATAATTAGCATGTGCCATCATTCTGTTCTAAACGAATTCTGCATTTATTAGCTCATTTAATTTTCTCAAGACCTTACATGGGTGTTGTGGTTTCTAAGATAGTGCAGCAATTAGACAGTGTCTTAGTTTTTAAGGTGTTCTGGTCCTAGAACCTGAATACTAACCATTACTGCATATTGACTCTGCTACTCTATGCTGCTTCTCACTCTTTTGGGTGCTGGCCTACAATGGTGAAAGAGGTAGAAAAAGTCCCCACACTCAGGTGGCTCACATTCTGGAGGGGGAAGACAGACAATAAATAAAAAATAAAATAATCTCAGATAGTGGTTCGAACTACGGATAAGCTAAAGCAGAGTATGGAATAAGGAGTGCCTGAAAGGAAAGCAATATCATCTAGGAAAGTCTTAACTCTTTAAGGAACAAAGAACTGAATGATAGAAGGAACCAGAGGGAAGACATTTGGAGGACAGAGCAAGTGTGATTTTGGAAAACCAGTGTGCCAGATGCCGAGGGAGAATCGGGAAACACAGCCTGAGATCACAGTAAAGAGAGAGGCCATCATGGTCAGATGGAGGACCTTGCAGGTCATGACAAAGGATGAGGAAGCCACTGGTAATTTTAAACTAGTAAAGACACAATCTATGTTTTAAAAAGATTCTAGGCCAAAGAAAGAAGGGAAAACGGAACTCCTTAATCCATGATATTTGGCATTGGCCTTAATTTGCTCATTAATTAATTTTCATTTTTCTAGTGTTTACATCTTCTAAAATAAGCTTGAAAGTGGGTGGGTTATCGTCATTCCACCTACATGCTTCCGGCATATGCTCATTAGCTGAAATGCTCCATTATGGAACTTTAGAGCAATTGCTATAAACCCTGCAAAGTATTATAAACAGAACTCGTCCAAAAGTGGAAGAGGAAAACAAGCTACATCACATTCAATACCAAGAGTGTCTTGAAGAAGTATGGGGATCTGAAGTTCACCTGGTTTCATGCTTGGCTTTCTTTCCTCTGCTTTGATTGCTGTCATTGTCATGAGATTTGGGTTTTTTTAGTCTTCAACTGAAGTGACCTGGAACCACACAGTCAGTCGAAACAGTCACTGGCTGCAGCATTGGAGCATGAACTTGGGGGCCTCTGATCTGCCAGACATTCCCCCTGAGTTGCTGGATCATGGAGGGGTCTCAGGGTCCAGGAAAGGGGCCAAAAGGTCCAGTGGGTCATCAGTGGGGAAGGCTCCTTAGGGCAGTGACCATTGACCAACAGGTACAGAAGTTATTCAGCATTTGAACAATCAGAGCAGTTGAATCAATAATACTGTCTGCATTGCCCTCTCTCCCAGACCCTTTACCATTAACAGAGAGCATTCTGGTCTGGGTGTGCCCCACAGAAACAGGTAGGAGCTGGTTTCACCTTAAGTTATGTCAATTCTTTCCTTCTAACACATGGGTTGTTTGCAGAGAGCAATCAAAAGTACTGACTGGAAAATTCCCCTCACTGTGAGAGAAGAGACTGATTCCCATAATACATTTTTGCTGGAACAGCTGGTTGGGTCCAACCAGCTCTGTTAACAAAACACCACCCACCTCAGTCTGGTCAGCCCTGAACCAAAGTCTTGTCTTCATGCAGACACCAAAGTATAATACAATAGAGGAGAGTTTGCCAGTGAATGTTGGCTGGCCAACAATTAAGCAATAAAAGCATTGTTGGGCATTCTCGTGGTTATTAGACTTAAACATTGAACATTGCAGAATACGCCTTGGATAGCATGCAAGAAGCAAATTTCTTTCTCTCCAGTTTTTATCAATACTCACACCCCCCATTTCAAAATGTCAGTGAAAACTTTCTTATAAAAGTGAAAGGCATGATCTCTTGATCTTTGAAATCTTTAAACCATATCATTTTTCAAGTGGCTTTAAGCGATTACCTTCTAACTCGAATAAATAAATATATTAAAATACAATGAAACATTTAGATCAGTAGAACAAAGGGAACTATTGTATCACTAGATGGTTCTCATCCTGGTTTGGAACACAGTTTTGCTGGAAGTACCCTACACATCAATGAAATACCTAGCTCCGTGATTTCTTCAAAGACTTTTTTGCTTCCAAATATTGTTGGCATTTTTTTATTTTCCAATACTTTCTCATTCAGGCTATTAATTCTCTAAAGGAAAGTAATATAGTAAAACCTAATTCTTTTTTAGAAGTGTGTGGAAAATTTGGTACCATATACTCTTTCTTTGTATTCATTACATTTTATATAGATGTAATTGTGTTCATGTTTTTTAAATTAGAGTTTATAAAGTCCATAGTCACTAAAGTGAGTCTCTATAAGGACTGCAGTCACAAAAATGTGTCTGAATTTTTGTTTTTGTTTAAATCATAATTGTTCCTTTTTAGCTGTCTAGTCCAGCTTTTAATTCAATTTAAATATCTGCTTCTTCTTGCATTAGCACTATAGAACAAATTTAAGAATGAAAACATGTCAAAATATCAGAGCCAATTTTAATTTCTAAGCCACTGAAAACATTTTATTTTTAAGTATTTCAATATATCATATTTAAATGGAAAAAACAACAAACTTTTGTGTTGTGTTTTAGATAAGAAGCAATAAAAAAAGTATACAGGTAGCCATATTCTCAACAAACATAAAGCAATCTCTAGCTTAGATGACTAAAAACTAACAAAGATATTTATCATAACTCAACATATAGCATTTCCTAGACTTTCCCAGAATAAAATCTATGCTTTCATTCTATACCGTTGTCTTATGAAAATTAGTTCAACACATGATTATATCAAGGGTATTTTAAGCAACTGTCCAAGATACATTGGCCTTCAGTGGGTATTTATTACTTGCCTCCCATCAAACAATAATCCCCAAACTTCAACTGGGGTCCTTCCCCTCCTTCAATTTCAATATCTAAACTGCCCTAAATCAATCAGTACATCAATCTTCCTGGGCACGGTAATTGATTCAATTAGGGGATATGACCCAAACTGCTAAATCGTGGTGAAATTTAAAATTGTGTAGGAGTTCTTGATTGAACTTACTCTTTCTTATTGGATTTATCCTGAAAGGATGAAGATCTGGAGGCAATGTAGCTACTTTGCCACCCTCAGAACCTGAAAAAGGAAGACAGTACAAAGAAAGCATAGCTGAGAGATGGAGAGAAGCCATTGGCGTGAGTTGAGTACTAAATCCAACCATTTTTCCTTGCTTAAACTGATTGTAGCTGGGTGTCTCTAACTTGCAATGGAAAATGTCCTAGTTTACAAGGACCTCTTTGAACTATTCCAAATTTCTGAATAATCCATTGATTATTTACCCTTCAAATCAACAAAATTCAAAAATCAAATGTAAGATTCAAAGTGTGAAAAGGGTTTGTTTGGGGTTTTTTGACAGTTTCACTCAAAGAAAAATCCATTGACTAAAACTGAAAACATTAGGATTGTGTTATCATGTGACCAGCTGATTATTCCTTCTCTAGTTGTACTCTTCCAGTTAGTTAACTTAAGCCTCAGTTTCCTCCTCTGTAAAAATGTCAAAAGAGCCATTCTGAAATTAGCTAGTGGGTTAGCATTTAAATGACATGTCTTACCATGTACTGAAGACTTTCACTCCCCACTTGACCCACAATACACTCGTAATTTTGTAAAGCAAACTGTTTTTGTCTTAATCACTCCCCGCAGTGATTTTGACTCTCCTCAAGTCTCTTCTCACCACTGCCATTCTCATTCTCATCCAATCCAAATAAGAACTTCTTCAGATTCCTTCCTCCCTTCTCACAATACCTCCAAACCTCCAAACTTTTTGGTAGCTGCCTAAACATATTGCACATTGACTGTGTGTGTGTGTGTAGATAGAAAGATAAGTATAGGATAGATAGATAGATAGATAGATAGATAGATAGATAGATAGATAGATTGATTGATTGATATTGCATACATAAACTCATACCCTGTATGTCTGGAACCAATTTCATTGTCTTCTAAGCATTATATATTCCAAGCATCTACTGTGGAGACATGAATGCCAGATTTTATGATTATTATTTTTAAAACTGTTTACATTTATTGAGTATTTACTATATGCCAGGCATTATCCCAATTGCTTTTTTATTAATTTGTATAAACTTCTTAACAACTTAAGAAGTAAATATTTTGTCCTCTTTCTTTTTTTTCAATGGGCAGGCACCAGGAATCGAACCCAGGTCTCAGGCATGGTAGGAGAGAACTCTGCCACTGATCCACCATGGCCCACCCTATCTTCATTTTACTGATAAAGAAAGAGAGGCATAGAGATGCCCCAGTCACACTTAGTAGGGGTGGAACTGAGGGTCAAGCTGAATCTGTCTGACTCAGAGCCTGTGCTAAAGACAACTATGTAATAGGGATTCTTAAGGGCTCCATGAAAACATCATCCAGAAATAAATTGTTGTCTTTGGGTATATGACATTACAGTGTATAAACGGCTTTTGTATTAAAATGCCCTATTAAATGTATGGTTAAGTTTCTATTATTTCTATTTTACAAATGCAGAAACAAATTCAAAGATTAATGGACTTACTTACCCAAGGTCATTAAACTAATGACTGGTGCACCAACATCTCCTTCCATGCAAAGGAAATGTAAATCAGGAAATTGCTTTCCCATGGGCTCTTTGTATATAGACAAATGTTTGAAACTTCAATGAAAATAGCTGGTCAAACTCATTCTCTGTAACTTCAAACATTAAATGGCAGCCTCTGGGCTACCTAGGGGACAAAAGCATTAATGACCAATTAATATTATAATTTATTTTATTTTTGCTCTTCCAATTAATATCCAAGCTCTGCTGAAATTGTTTCATTCTTCCTTTTTCGTACTTTGACTTTTAATATCATTGTCACCGAGCCTGAATCTACAAGCCGAAGGGTGGAATTATGAGGCAGCTGAGCACAGGGCAGAGGTCAAGAGAGAATGTGGGTCCCACCAATTCTTCAATTAAACTCTACATTTCCTTTTTAAGTAACAGATAATAAAGAAGTGAAGCAACCTTTTGGATTTTTACCTGGGAAAACAAAGGTCTGGCTTCACATGCTTGTTGATTCTATAAAGATTGGCATTTTTCCACCCCAATAAACAAACAACATAAAACAAAGCAAAGGAAAATGCCCTCTCTTCTCCCATTTACAAATTCACAAATTTGTCAGTATATATAAATATATAAAGTCTATTAATCAATATGTATGAAATATATCCCATCACTTATAAAATATAAGATTCCAATGAGAAGCTTTGAATTCAGGCATTGGGAAAAACTATGAAGATCTGGTGCAATGGTTGTGAATGATTTGACTTTTATCAGAGGATTTATAGAATCTCAATCTCTACTTAAATTCTCACTCTCTATATTTTATATATTTGATGAGCTTACCCAGATGGGAAACAATACCAGTATCCAAGACAGAGTTCTTGATAAATCACTTTATATTTTAAAAGGCCACAATCTTGTCACCAAAAGTGGTTCCAATCTTTTCTGACCATGTTCTTATCGCTGTCAAGTTAGAGATCAAAGTCCTTCAGAGGAGCTGACTTTTACAAATGGGCACTGTTTGTGTTCTTAATTTCAAGTGCTTGATCTGTTAGACATGCCCTCTCAACTCTATGCCCCAAGCAGATTTCTAGCACCATTATTCAACTACCAACATCTTAACCCCCCCCCCCCCCATTTTTGGCTCATCCATCTTTCTTCAGTCTGTGGTACGAACAGCCTAAAACTTGATATTGTCATTAGACTGTGATGGACATCCCAGCAAACACTTGTCAAATTTTAAATTGGTGTCCAAGAGTGCTGTATCCTAGCCCCATTTCTTTTATTTTTTTCTCTTGCACTATATGGTAGAACTAACGAATGAACTGTATTCGCTTCTGCTAACAAGATGCCCAAACATCCTTCTTTATGTTGGCTAAACAGTTCAAATTTCTCTGACAATAAAGCAAATAATGGTCAGAAGCATTGAATTCACCAATTAATAAAAATCAAAAGAAGTAACCTGGTCTCATGTCCATCAAAATTGGTAATATCTGCTAGGCATCCTCCAACATTTAAATAGATGTTATCAAATAATACCGTATAACAGATTTAGGGACATTGTGTGCATTTTGTAGCTAACTTTCTAACAGGGCTATCAGGATGTATTTCTGCTTAAAAAACTAGACCTTCAATAGATGACAAAAACTTTGTTCTGGCTAATTTAAATCCACTGTCATAGTTTTCCAGGCTGCTATAACAAATATCCCACAGTGGTTTGGTGTAAACTATGGAAATTTGCTGGCTCACTGTTTTGAGGCTTGAAGATGTTCAAAATTGAGGTGTCAGCAAGGCAATGCATTCTACTCAAAGTCTGGAACATTCTGGAGCCAGCTTCCTGCAGTCCTTGGAGGTATCTGGTTTGCATCTATGCCTCAGATCACATGGTGACACTGTCTCCTTCTTCTTCCAGGTTCAGTTGACTGCTGACTTTTCCTCACAGCTTTCTCTCTATATGTCCAAATTTCTTCTGCTTATAAAGCACTCCTGCAATCTGGAGTAAGGCCCAGCCTCGTTCATTTGGACCATACTTTTTTAACAAAAGGTCCAGGAGATGATATTACAATGGGTTCACACCTACAAAAGTGCAGATTAAGACTAAGAACATTCCAAATTGGGGTTCATAATTCAATCCGCCACAGTCACCATGCTCTGTATTGCAATAGCTAAGCAAATGCAAAGATCTGGAGATTTTAGTCTTACCATCAACAATTGTAGCAGCCTATGATGGCTAAGTCCAGAGGTTTTAGGATGGGTATGAATGCAAGTGGGACTTCATAAGAAAATAACAATTGTAACTCACTCCCTTCTATGGGTTTCTGGCTCAGAATTCCATCCTGAAACTGACTGTGAAGAATCTGAAATTCAAGAACACTCAGGTTGCTTGAGCACTTCTACCTTCTGGATTCTCCCAGGTCTATCCTTGTATTAAGCTAGACCTTTAACAAGCAGATATTTATACTGTATTATCTGAAACCCCGCCACCCCCTACCCAAGGCATGCTTTCACTGAGTTATGGTTTAATACCATATTTTTGACTTTCAAAGAGGACTGATCCAAAAAGATCAATTTGAAAAAAAAATTCTGTAAGAAAAAGCTAGAGTTAAAGACAATGTTTAGTTTATTATTAAAAGTTCCTTGCACAAGGAGATGCTAAGCCAACTTATACTTAAGAGTCGCCCAAGAGAACCTCTTTTGTTGCTCAGGTGTGGCCTCTTTCTCTAAGCCATCTCAGCAGATGAACTCACTGCCATACCCACCCTACATGGGACATGACTCCCAGGGGTATAAATCTCCCTGGCAATGTGGGACCTGAATCCCAGGAATGAGCTGGGACCTGGCACTATGGGATTGAGAAAGCCTTCTTGACCAAAAGGGGGAAGAGAGACATGAGACAAAATAAAGTCTAAGTGACTGAGAGATTTCAGAGTCAAGAGGTTATCCTGAAAGTTATTTTATACATTATATAGATATCTCTTTTTAGTTTATGCTGCATTGGGTTGGGTGGAGGGAAGTACCTGAAACTGTTGAGCTGTGTTCTAGTAGCCTTGATTCTTGAAGATGACTGTATAACTACATAGCTTTTACAATGTGACTGTGTGATTGTGAAAACCTTGTGTCTGATGTTCCTTTTGTTCAGGGTATGGAAAGATGAGTAAAAAAAATAATAAGGATGAACTTAAACAAATAATGGGGAGAATAAAGGGTGAAAAATTGGGTAGATTGAAATACTAGTGGTCAATGAGAGAAGAGTAAGGGTATGAGATGTATGAGGTTTTTTTTTTTCTTTTTATTTCTTTTTCTAGAGTGATGCAAATGTTCTAAAACTGATCATAATGAACAACTATATGATGATACTGTGAGACATTGACTGCATAATATGGTTAGACTCTACATGTGTGACGATTTCTCAATAAAAATATATTTTTTAAAATCCCTTACACAAGGGTTCACACAAAAAATTCTCTTTGAATTTACATTCTAAAATATGTTTCTTCCCACAGACTAACACATTATGCTTACTGTGGGGTTAAACAATGAAGGTTGTTATACAGCTAACTTACTTTTGCCTTAGATGCCAAAAAATTTAAGTCAATTCAATTCAGTGACAAACAAAAGACTTTATTCATCTAATGTACCCAGTAACATAATATCTCTGTCCCTCTTGATATCTATATTCTGTTTATATATCTTATCACATGTTATGATTTCATTTTACAAGGGATTTCAAAATAATTTGGGTATACAGTGGTAATTAAGCCTAAGAACAAAAATGCATTCTTAAAAATGAATTTTTTATTCTTTTTTTAAAAAAGGAGTTCAAAGACCTTTCCAAAGACGAGTAACAGTCTTCCCTGAAGCGCAATGACAATAAAAGAACACAAATTATCACACTAGGTAATTACATTAGCAAAGCAACAATGAAATATTTAGTACTCCCCCTTTTTAAAAAAATCTACTTTTTTGGTCTTGGAGATTGTCGGAAGTGTAGAAAATTCAAAAAGAAACTGAAGATAAATTCACAACTTTTTGCTCTCCTTCACAGAGCATTAATAGCTTTCAGAATGGAAATTGTTTTATTAATTTGATTAGGGTGAAGGAAAATCCAAGACTCTAATGAATAATTCAGGTTTCTGTCAGATCCTAGAAAGCCTTATGTAAAGTACTGTTATACCTCAAAAATACCCTCAGAGTAGACCATACATTTAATTTTCAATAACATTGATTTATAGTTTTATAAAGAAAAATAATAAATATAATGAATTACCCCTATATTTCCTGATTTCGGTCACTATAAAATAACTGCTGTAGTTTTACATTTCCAGTGTGAAATATTAAATGCATAAATCAAAACAAAATTATTTTTCATCTAAAGAGAGAGAGTGGTTCCTGAGACTGACAAATCCATTTTATTTTAAAATTAATGTTTTAAGAAAAAAATCTGCATTGAATCCCTACCAGCTTAAAAAAAAAAAAAAGCATGTTAATATTTTGACTGTAATGCCTTCCAAAACATATACCATGTATAACAAATAATTAGTCTCTACAACTCCAAACTTATCTGGAGCCAAATTGCATGTCCTTATATGAGTCATTTTCCTTCCCCACTTCCTTTCTCACAGCATTTCCTTTTGCCACAATTATTTTACTCTCAGTTGCCACCCTGAGAGAAGCATCTCCTACAATATGTGTCTTTAATGCCATCAGACTGGCATTTTTGTAATTCAAATAGTCTCTTATAGCTACAACTAAGCAATCATGTAATGAGAACATTATCGAGTAAGAACAAATCAAGAGAGATACAGATTTTCAAATAGGCAGACAGATACATTTACTTTCCCATTTTCTCAACTTCCTCTTCTAAGTTTCACTGAGAACGAGAAACAGTGTTTTGCATTCTTGATTAAAAAGAGTAAATCTAATTATAAGAATTCATTTTCACATTTAAATACCTCTCGGCTTTTTGGAGTGCGCAACATTCAACCACAAGAAGCTTTCAGAAGAAACGATAAAGGCTGAATACTAAAAAATGCCAAGCCCTTGAACAAATGGGTAGCTCTAAGCTAATAGGCCAAGAAGAAAAATTGAACCACATAAGGACCATGATTTTGGAAACCTGAAAACAGCCATAAGTTAAATATTTTCTCTAAAGATACTCAGTTTATATGCTAAAAACAGATGAATTCAGATCAGCTTTAAAAATAAAAAAGTTTATTTAGGGGCTTACATGATTCCTAAACTATGTACACATTTTTTTTTTTTTTTTGTCAGTCATGAATAAATTTGCTCGTTGATTATAAACCCAAATAAACCTCTAGGCAAATATTCGAATTTTAAAAAAATTTCAGCTTGTCATGTGTGGCTAAATACAAACTAACTAAATTAATGTGCCTAAGACAAGGAATCCATTTCTTTATTTTAAACTTTATAATAACACTATATTTAAGGAGGTGTATTTTCTGGAAGAGTTTCGTAAAGAAGAAGGAGAATCTCTGGAGTTCCAAAATAGCCGTCTGGCAAAGATCTGAACAAGTCTCCCTAAGAATAACAATGGACTGTGGACTCCATAAACATTTTTAGAAATTAAATAGCTGCTAACTTGTTCCATATGGAAACAAATTCAGAGTCCAACATGTTGTTCATTGAGATCATCAGAATGCATATACGTAAGGGAAGAAGCAAAGCCACTCAGAAAGTCATTCACGAGAAGCCAAAAGAAACATTCTTTAAACAATAAAAAACAAAAAGCAAAGGAGTTAAAATAACCACGTGATATTCTCGTGCTAAGACTCTCGATGGTTTCTTTGGTCAGGCCACCTTTGAAAATTCCCAAAGTGCAGTTATTACCTGTTAAATAAGGGTAATAACAAAACTGCTAAAATTCGGGGCAATAGTTATCAATGCTAAACCTTAAATGAGTTTAGCTTTTTTTCTTCTCACCAAAAGGATATTATCTCCTAAGTCTACTTCTATACTATATTTCAAACAAAAAGCACGCAGAAACCATTAACCACTTTCAGCCCTGGGCTTTGTAAATCATATCCACTAGACTCTGCTATTAAAAGATAACTTGTCTCCCTTCTTTTCCTCCACACCTTTAGGACAGAAGTGATGGCTCTGCTTCCCCTCCTTTCAACTTACGCTTTCCTATTGAAATGATAATGATAACAGTGTCTGCACTTATGCTTTGAACTTGCTCTTCGAAATGATCTCATCTCCCCTTGCTAATATCCTTGAAAACCTTGAACCCCCTAAACTCGGGGAGACAGATTTTGGGCCGCTAGGCCATCGGTTCTCCTACTATGTGCCTAGTAATAAGCTCTTTCTCTCTTTGAAAAGAAAAATATACAGGTTTTAAAATTTGAAGGATGCTGGCTTGTTGATCATATGCTCACAAAGACAGACTCACTTTTTCAAAATGTCACCTCTGTCCATTTATTCAGATTCTAAGTAGCCCCAAATCGTCCCCCTAATCCCCATTTCTTTTTGTTGTTGTTGCTTATGCATTGTCCTCATACAATGAAAGAGAATGAGAAGGGAGTACACTTAAAACACACTCTCCACCTGTTTGTCTGTTTACCAACATTTCAGCATGAGCTCATCCACACTGAAGGTTTATTTGCCTCAGTGTTATGTTAGTAAATTGGGGAAATTGCCTTCCTTTGGTAAAAATCACTCACACTTCAAAGTGTTTTCCCTACGCCTGTACTCCTGATTTTACTTTTTGATCTTTACATCTGCTGTTGTATAGATTCAAAAGCCCTGCAATCCCTACTTCCTCTCCAACGAGCGCAGACACATGGTTAATATTTAAGATCGAGGGCTTTGTTTTCATTTTTTATTACTTAAAGTTTTGAATGAAACTGTCACAAGAAATGAAATTCAAAGGAAATATCAAATACATCTTTAAGGTTGCATTTATTCAGGCTTTTATAATTCAAATCAAATTGATTTTTCTGACTAAAAGGGGGGTTAAATGTCTGTGGACGGTTGCCATAGAGAAAAGTAACAGGAGAATCTGTCGGAAAGAAAATTTAGAAAATCTGGTGCAGCTGATTGCATCCGCGCTGGGGAAACAGCAGGGCTGCGGTGTCAGCGCCTGTGTGATCGCTACAGTCTGTTTGTGGATAGCGGCAGAATGATAGGAAAATACGACTGGGGAGACGGGATAAGATAAATATGGAAATCTTTGTTGCAAAGATTAAATTGCTCAGAATTAAAATTTACTGTCAGTTAATGGTTGGATGTTGAGCTCAGTAACCAAGAGTTTAAAATTAAGCAATCTATTCTAATCTAACGGTACGCAAATCAAGTGATTGGCCTTCGGTAGTGTCCAGGGGGCAGGGTTGAGACAATCTCTCAATGTTCAGTTCTCAACTTCAGGCCCATTTTGAAAACAGGTGGAGTAGATGGTCTCTTACTGTGTGTGGTTTGAAGAGAGCATTCTCAGTCTTAAAATATTTCTCCATCAGTTGTTGGTACCTAAAATATCATCATTAAGGATTTATTTTCCATAACAGGCTAGCAAATGTGGTTACTTTGGGAAGCAGAGGAGTTGATGTAAACAAATCCTGCTCAATGTATATTCTTTTTATTTGTAAATGCTTTGTGTATTACAAGTAAAATTTTTCAAATTAAAAAAGAGAGATTGGGCGGGCCATGGTGGTTCAGCAGGCAAGAACGCTTGCCTGGAATGTGAGAGGACCCGGGTTCGATTCCTGGTGCCTGCCCATGTATTAAAAAAAAAAAAAAAGTGTAAAAAAGAGAGATTTTTTTAGATAACTTTAAAATTCCCCTGGACATTACAATTAAAATGTGTTTCTGGAAAAAGAGGCAGTTTTCTGTAAGAATTACTTGGTAGCCAGCTGAGAATGATGTGGATTCTTGACTCCGCAAGCTCCTTTCCTATTTGTAAAGTCTGCACTCTTTGCCCAGCCAGCCAGATTCATCCAAGCAACACTGGCTATACATTGGATTACAGATGTCATAAAGAACTTTGTTTGGGTGTGAAACAAGAAGGAAAAGATGAAGGGGTTATTCAAAGGAGAATTAGAAAGGAGGCCGCCAGCTTTACTGTAACTGACCCTATCCTCCTCCTCATGTATATAATAGGTATTGTGGGTACACACACACATGCAAAGTGGCAGATTACAAGATCAACACACAAAAATCAGCAGTATTTCTATACACTAGTAATGCGCAATCTGAGAAGGAAATAAAGAGAAAGGAAATAAGGAGAAAGATTCCATTTACAATAGTGTCCAAAAGGGTCAAATATTTATAATTAAATTTAACCAAGGATGTAAAGGACTTGTATACAAAAACTACAAACTACAAAACAATGCTAAAAGAGATCAAAGAAGATTTAAACAAATGGAAGGACATTCCATGCTCATGGATTAGAACACTAGATATTATTAAAGTATCAGTTTTACCCAAACTGATTTACAGAATCAAGCCCATCCCAGTCAAAATTCCAATGGCTTACTTTGAAGAAATAGAAAAGCTAATTATAAAACTTATTTGAGAGGTTATGGGATCCCAAATAGCCAATAACATCTTGAAAAAGAAAAACAAAGTTGGAGGTCCTACACTTCCTGACTTTGAAGCATATTACAAAGCTACAATGGTCAAATAGCATGGTACTGGCATAATGATAGACATATTGATCAATGGAACTGAACTGAAAGTTCAGAAATAGACTCAGGCATTTATGGTCAATTTATTTTTGACAAAACTGCCAAGTCCACTCAACTGGGATGGAATAGTCTCCTCAACAAATGGTGCTAGGAGACTGGATATCCATTTCCTAAGAATGAAAGAGGACTCCAATTTCATACCTCATACAAGAACTAACTCAGAATGGACCAAAGACCTAAATATAAGAGCCAAGACCATAAAACTCCTAAAAGAAAATGCAGGGAATTATCTTTAAGGTCCTGGGGTAGGCAATAGTTTCTCAGATTTGACACCCAAAGCACAAGCAATAAAAGAAAATGGGACCATCTCAATACTAAAACCTTTTGTCAAGAAAGTACTTTGTCAAGAACTTTGTCAAGAAAGTAAAAAGAAAGCATACTCAACAGGAGAAAATATTTGGAAACCACCTATTCAATAAGGGTTTAATATACAGAATATATACAGAAATCCTACAACTCATGAATAAAAAGACAGAAAACCCAATTAAAAAATGGGCAACAAACTTCAATAGAAATTTTCCAAAGAAGAAATATAAATGGCTAAAAAACACTTGAAAAGATGCTCAACATCATTAGCTATTAGGGACATGCAAATCAAAACCACAATGAGATATCATTTCACACCTAATAAAATGACCACTATTAAAGAAACAAAAAACTACAAGAGTTGGAGAGGATGTGGAGAAATAGAAATAGTGATACACTGCAGATGGGAAGGTGCAGCCCCTGTGGAAAACAGTTAAGCAGTTCCTCAGGAAGCTAAGTCTAGAACTGCCATATGATTTACCAATCCCACAACTAGGTATAAACGCAGAAGAACAAAAAACAGGGACTTGAACAGACATTTGCCTACCAATGTTCATAGCACCATTTTTCACAATTTCCAAAAGATTTAAGCAATCCAAGTGTCCATCAACCAATGAGTGGATAGACAAAGTGTGGCATATGTATACGATGGAATATTATTCAGCTGTAAGAAGGAATGAAGCTCTGATGCATGCGACAATATGGATGAAACTTGAGAACATTATATTGAGTGAAATAAGCCAGACACAAAATGGCATATAGTGTATGATCTCACTAATATGAACTAATTATAATAAGCAAACTCATAGACTTAGAAGCTAAAATATAGGTTACCAGGAGATAGAATGAGGGTAGAGAGCGGGGAGCTGATACTTAATTTGTGCAGGATTTTTAATTAGGTTAATTGTAAATGTTTGGAAATGGATAGAGGTGAAGGTAGCACATTATAATGAGAGTAATGAATAGCACTGAATTATGTTTGTGAACGTAGTTCTTTCATGAATTAGAACAAATATATGTTACTATTATAAAATGTTAATAATCGGGTGATATCTGGGGAAAAAACACCTAAACTATGGACCATAGTGAACCTTGATATATTAACATTGTCATCAGTTAACAAAGGTACCACACCAATGCTAAGGGTCCATAAGAGAGGAGATTTAGGGGTATGAAGGTTTTTTTTTTTGGAGTAATGAAAATGTTCTAAAATTGATTGCGTTGAAGGATGAGGAACTCTGTGTTTATGCTGAGAGACACACTGGATGGATTGTATGTGTGTAAATATCTCAATAACATTGCTTTAAAAAGTATATGCATATTATTATACTTCATGAGGAATAAAAGGAATTCTCAAAGATAACTTTGACTATGTAATTTTTCACTGTAAGTGCTGGCTTTTGACTCTGATGCCCTAATAAGTTCCAGTTCTCCCCTCTGCACCTGGCCTACCACCTGACTCAGCCCTCCTGCATTTGACTTATCTCCTCTTCACTCATTCATCTTCTGCCTTGAGCCATGTCTCCAGCCTGGTAACAAGCATTCATTATTGGATAATCCTTTTGGTTGATGGTCTGATTTTGACATTCTGTGAACAGGCAAAGACTAGAATTCTATCAAATTTTTTCTAAAACAATTATTTCCTGTGGAATGGCAAGACATTGTCTAAGGCAGAGATCTTGTCGGTGCTACATGCACATCAAGCATAGCCTCAGGACTCAAAGATGACCATGGGGATCAGCTCAGACTTTCACTAGTGCTAAGGGAACAGCTCCTTTGCTGAGAGGAGCTCATCAGCCACTGGGCTCCCATCCATGTTGGCTTCTGCCTCCCTTCCTAGGCCCCCTGTTCTAGTTCACTAGCTGCTGGAATGCAACACACCAGAGACGGATTGGCTTTTACGAAAAGGGAATTTATTTTGTTAGTTCTTCAGAGGAAAGGCAGCTAACTTTCCACTGAGGTTCTTTCTTATGTGGGAAGGCACAGGATGGTCTCTCTTGGACTTCTCTCCAGGTCCCTGGGTTCCAACAACTTTCCCCGGGGTGACTTCTTTCTGCATCTCCAAAGGCCTGGGCTGAGCTGCGAGTGCTGAGAGAGGTATGCGGAGCTGCTTGGATTGTGCTACATTGTGCTCTCTCATTTAAGCACCAGCCAATTAAATCAAACATCATTCATTGCAGCAGCCATGCCTCCTACCCGATTGCAGATGTAATCAGCAATGGATGAGGTTCATGTACCATTGACTCAAGTCCACAGCAACAGAACTAGGTGCCTTCACCTGGCCAAGTTGACAACTGAATCTAACTACCACACCCTCCATGGCGCCTTCACATAAACTTTTTTTGCAGTCTTCATTCTCAGCAGCAAGACTGTATTTGACCAAAATTTGTCAGCTCCAGTTCCAGCTTCACCTAAAAGTCTGAAGGGGTTGTTCCTTTTGAGATCAAGAAAAACTCATGCAATCAATAACAATAATAGATACCATTTACTGGGTGCTTCCTATGTGTCAGACACTTTGCAAAGAGCTTCATGTAGGCTAACTCATTTGCTCATCACAGCAACCCGATGAAGAAGTACTGTTATTATCTCCAGTTTTTGAATAAGAATATAAAGAAAAAGAAGTTCAGTAACTTGCCCAAGGACCTGCCATCTTGGAGCTAGGATTTGAACCCAGGTTTTTTGACTCCAGAGCCTGTGCACCCACATATTTCCTTCTTTATGGAAGACTCTAGTTTAATCAGTCAATAAATAATAGCTTGTTTGTAGTAGCTTTTGTATTACTATCAACCATGACAGAAATAGAAGACAATTAGTATTTTACCTTAAATACACCCTTCTTTCAATATTAATACCTTCTAGATTGTTAGACCTAAATAAGTTCTAAGATGTTTTCACATTGATTAACTGAAGATGGGGATCACTTAGTCCAGTATTATTATTTTGAAAATTACTTACAGCTATTTACCCTGGCAGAAAATCAGTGGAAGCTGTCATTATTTAAATGTAGTTGCCAGGGCACTGCAGTCAGGAGCTGTTTCCTGAGTGGGTGCTCAATGCGATAAGGCAGATATTCAATCACCTGGACCCCAGAAAACAGAAGTGGAAAATGCAAAGTTGTGTAAGACTAGTTCACAGCAGGTATGCAGTTAGCTTTGGGCAGTTATTTCTTGAATTGGGCAGTGCCTACAATGCTGGAAAATCCATTAAATTGCTCATTCAAGTCAGTCAAAGTGTAAATTTATTTAGAAGCATATAAATATAATGCAGTCAGTGGCAGAATGCTCGCCTTCCATGCGGGAGACCTGGGTTCGATTTCCAGGCCATGTACCCAGACCATGTAACCCCCAACACCAAAATAATAACAATAAACAAAAAATAAATACAATGCAGTATTTTGTAATTATACTATAATTATAATGGAACATAATATATACAACAGAAATATACTTACCAACAAACCGTTGCAACCATCCTATGTGTTGGATGTTTTGAATCAACCCTGCAACAGGAAGCTTCACATGCCATTGTTTCATGCGGAGATGCTTTCATTCACATCATTTGGTGGTGGAGGGAACTAGCTCACAGAGGAGGGATTTCGTGAAGAAGAAATGCCCAATTACTGGGAAAATAGAACAAAAGCAACGCATGGACTGTGAACTGACTTGAAGCTCTTACAATGCAGAAGGCAATTATCAAAGTGTGCTGTGTTTGGAGTTTCCCACCCTTCTCCCCGTGCCTGGCCTTCAGACAGCACATGAGCCTCCACCAGCAGCTTCTGAGACAGGGACAGCAAGCAAGCAGTGGGCTGAGCGACACAACCTGAAGGATAGGTGTGTTTTGACCCAAGGACATTGTCCCTCCCTCCCATCTTCACTTTCCCCACCATGAAATTGCCACATCTTACCTTATTTTTTGGTTTAAAAAAAATAGTCCTGCCTGAAGAGAGAGTTTATTGAAACAAACATGTTTCCAGTGAGAAGTTACATCTTAGCTCAGTCATGGCCACAAACAGTACTTACTTAGCAGAGCAGATAATGAGCTTCCTGGCAGAGAATTCCTAGAATTCTGAGGAAATCTGACACCAGGTATTTTAATAATGAGCGGAGGGAAGAAGGAAGAAAGGAAGTAATTGGAACCATCCCAAAATATGCAGTAGTGAGCATGGGCGTTGCTAAAATGAGAGGAAACCAGGATCCAGAGGACAGTGCCAAAAAGGGGTACTGGAAGGATGTCAAGAAACTTTTTTCTTTTTGTTGGAGATAGGGGTGGGGCTGGGTAATAGAGGAAGAGAGGAGAAAACATGAAAAAGCAAGAGGGTTGTAAAACTCAGTCAAGAGTTTTATTGGGAAAGAGATCAGAATGTCATGATTAAGGAAGTCAGAATTCATTGTCTTCAGATCATCCACCATTTTAATCTCCATGCTCTCCTTTGATAGAGCAGCAATAATTTGGAGTTTGTGAGGACCTTCTAGGGTCTTCTCACAAGTCAGGCAGGCTCATTCACCAGAAGAGTCGTAGCCATTCAACTGAAGGAGGTAATTAAGGAAAATTCTATTACTGTGATTATGAGTCTGAACAGCTCCTAGAAATTTAAGACCATCTTCTTATTATGTTCTTCCATTAGGAGCTTTAGCAAAGTCAGCACTTCCATAAAGTTTTCAGAGCTTCACACGGCAATCATCCACACATGAGTACAACACTAAGGTGTTGGCACAAAGGCATAAAGGAACAGTTTTAGGATGAGGGCTGGCTGCCCAGAAGAAAGATAGGAGTTAATCTTGGGGGCAAAGCAATTGCACACTGAATCAGTGATATCTGTAATGGTAAGTAGAGGGAGACTGAAAAGACAGGTTCTGAACAGAATCACAACTTAGGATAGTAACTGGATATTAATAACATGGAAACGTAGTTTTTCATTCTGTAATTTTCCCTGTCTTTAATTTTTACTAAACACATACCCAAATTCCAAGCACTACAAAAGGAACTAATTAATAGGTCAATCGTTGAATAAATGACACTCAAGTTATCCACGGCATCCATTGAAAATAGGCCAGCCCTGCTATGCCTACAAACATACCAGCTACAATCAGCTGAGACAAATCAGAGTTTACCGTCCCTCAGCCTTTTGGATGTCAGTCATTCATACCAGAAGATTCAGAATAATGCTTTTAAGTGAAATGGAGGCACTATCATAATTGTTTTGACTATTAACTGTGCAGTTCCATCACACCTGAATTAGAAAACTTGAAAAACTTTTGAGGTCATAGGGGTCAGAGTAGTTTCTCAACTACTTAAAATTGGATAGAAAAATGGCTTGAGGGCTTTAAGACCTGAATCTACACATTAAATGGTAGCACTGTAGGAACCCTTAGGCTGAACACCCAACTCTCAATAAAGCTGGCCTAACTTTTTATTTATGAACCTAAGTTAAGACCACTGGGAATTAATTCTTGAGCTGCTTTCTCTGGCTACATTGCCAAGAAGACAGCAAAAGCGTATTGAATACCTACTATGTACCACACACTGTTCTAATAGCTGGTAATTCAAAAGCACAGAAAGCAAGCGTAGCCCTTAGACCAGGAGAGATTGCATACCAGCAGGCTGAGACAGATAGATATGCCTCATTTCAGAAACAGATGTCCAATTGAGTTTTAAAAAGATTTTCAGGTTTGGACATTTTTTCCTACTAGATTAGGATTTCAGTGTAAGAACTACCTCTAGCAACCAGAATTTATTTCTATATTTTAGCATCCTTTTACAGACACCAGAGAAATAAATGCAAAATATGCAATGTGTTTCCTAAGCTATACTGGAGAGCCTGAAAAATAATTTTATAAGGTCAAAGATTTTGAAACATACTTTCATTATTTGGTACAGTGAAAACAAAAATTAGCAGTGTGCAAAATAGGAAGAGTCATAAACTATGAGATCATAAGATCTGTATTCTAATCCTAGATTTCCCACTATCTTCCCAGTTCCTTGACTGGGTTCTAATTTCATAATTTTTGATATTAGGGGTTAATATGATCAGTTATTTTTAAAGAATTGTTCTGAGATCAATGAAATTCCTCAGAGAAGACTTGAGTTCTGCAAAAGTAAGATTTGATATTTTAATGTTTAAAAGAATTTTTTAACTATTATAATAAAAGGAAAAGCCACAATGAAATACTGCTTTATATCAAATTTCAGCTCATTGGAAACTATTAACATGGTCATTTTTACATGCAGGTTAACCAAATGTTTGTTCAGGCCACATCATGATCTCTGTATATATATATATATATATTTGAACTTCTAGAAATTGGATCATTGAAAATGAAGGCTGTAGTCTGACCTAGCCTCCCAATAAATGGGTTCTTTCACATATGCATTTTGCAAAAAATGATTCAAGGAAGTAGCTTACTGCAGGACAAGGCTTCTGTGCTCTGTTAACAGCAGCCCAGACTCAGCCCAGGTCCACCATGGCTTCCATGCTGGCCAACAGTCAGCTGTGCAGTAACAAGTGAAACACATGTCCTGTGACATCCTAATGTAAATGATTTTAATATTTCCTTTGTTTTGTAACTTTATTGCCTCCCTTCTATATTGATGACGAACAATGTAAATAGTGTTATAGTAATGAGTCCAGATTTTTAAAGGAAAATAACCATTGCTGCATTTTCAGGTTTCCAGGTCAGTTTATTTGAAGAAAATCCTGAGACTTCAAGGTGAGCTGTTAAAATTGTTTACCATTTGCACCTATTGACTGGTGTGAATCAGAATTTTTTTTTTCAATACTGCGCAAGCAATGTTAAATACAAAAATAAAATTGGAGATTGAAACCGACTTCTACAATCTACAACCTGGAGTTCATATTTGTACTCATTAAAACAGTGTTGAGAGGAACACAGAAGGAGAAAGGAAAAGAGCAGAGATAAGTCTCTGATCTTAAAGGAAGTAGAAGAGACAAGTGATCCACATGAGGGCTTCAGCAAGGACTTTTGGGGGCCTGAGGAATGTTTGCAATTTTGACCTAAAATCTTGGCTTAACTAAGACATTAACGTACTGATAGCCTGTAGGAGAGAATAAATATCCTGGAGGAGAAAGCGAGAAATCACGGAGATGACCCCCAAGTTTCTGACAAGCAACTCCACTGCACGGTGGGGCTGTGACTCACTGAAATGAGGACCCAGGAGAAGGGCAGGCTAGAAGTGTGTGGAGCAGAAAGGAGAGAAGAGCTCAGTTTGGGGCATGTGGAGTTTAACGAATCTGTAGGGCAAATATCTAAGTGACTATTCACAAGAGGCAGTTGGAGAAATAGGTGTAGAGCACAAGAGAAAAAGAATGATCTGGAAATTCCAATTATGCATTCATGAAATTTACTGTGTGCCATTGAAGGATTAGCAATTATGTATCTATATAGATTTCAACATAGATCATTTCATTGTGAATGGATCAGTAGCTATGCTCAAGGCCAATGAGTTTGGGTAGTATTATGTGGTTTAGAGACACTGAGTCAGTTAATTTATCAAGATTCTTATGGAACTTTACCATCAATGAATCCAATATTATTGATTCTCCAGGCTTCCCTCATAGAAGAATTTAATTGATGCAGCCAAATATTATCTGCCAGTTGAAAGCATTCTTAAAACTCTGGATGCCATGGCTTTTAATAAGTTTAATGTTCTACCTGGCACATGGTTGATGGTGAGTCATTCCCTTTGTGGAACGTTCCTTTTCCTGAGTTAAGCAATAAAGGAAACTATCCTTTTTCTTACGTTAATCCACCAAATGATATCTGTATGGTCACAGAATACGCTCGATTATGAGGGCCTAGAGTCATACCAGAGTTTGATACCCCTGGACATATGCAGTAGTAAAAGGTTAGGAAGACCTCCTTACTCCGTATTATAACTTACAAAAAAAGTCTGGGACTTTTGGAGCTCTAAATCCTCTTCCGGATGCAACTTATGACTTCCTGTCTAAACTTTCTGGAGAAATTAGTAAGGTGTTTTCAGATCAGTTCATTCATTCGGGAGGAGATGAAGTGGAATTTAAAAGTTGGGCATCAAATCCAGAAATCCAAAATTCCATGAGGCAAAAAAAGGCTTTGGCACAGATTTTTAAAAACTAGAATCTTTCTGTGTTCAGAAGCTTTCAGAAATGATTTCAACCACTAGCAGAGCTCCATAGTTTGGCAAGAGGTTTTTGATGATGGCATGAAGCTTCAGCCAGGCACGGTAGTTGAAGCAGGGAAAGGCAGCGATTATCCCAGGGAACAAGGACGCGTCACGCAAGCTGGCTTCTCTCTAATCCTTGCTGCTCCTTGGTTCTTAGCTTGGATTAGTTATGGATAAGACTGGAAAAAAATACTAAGAAGTGGAACCTCTTGAATTTTATGGTACTGAGGGACAGAAAAAAGTTCAATGGTGGAGAAGCTCGTCTTTGGGAAGAATATGCGAAGGCTACTAAACTCACTTCAAGATTCCGGCCTCGGGAAAGTGTTATTGGTGAGAGACTCTGGAGCCACAAGATAAACCACAGTTAAAAACAATGGCTACCACAGACCAGCAAGGCACCGCTGCTCTACGGCCAGACCTGGAAGAGCTGCTGAGCTTCTGTTTACTGGGTACTGTGACCACAAGAACAAAATGCAAAAATGAATCTTAAAGAAGAAAAATAGGAGGAGGGGGAAAAGGCCATGGCAATCTATATTATAGTCAACTTGGTTTTGAAATCATGTAAATTAAGATTTGCAAGTCTATTTTTGGAATAGAACATATCTTTTAATTGATTGCAAAAAGGCTCCTTTTCTCATTAATTTGGCTTTATAGTAAGTAAATGTTACACATGGGAACTTGTAAAAGAGTAAGAAATGCTCTCATGGTAAGGGTTTCATGTGATACTGAATTTGAAAAAAAAATTGTTTCTGTTGGGAAAAATGTTTGAAAAACTGTTCTAGTCAAAGGTTGTTAATATTGACGAAACAGAAACCTACTCGAGCCAGCGCTAAGGAAATAATCACAGTTAGTGAATTATTGTTATTGGAAAACGCAAGCAATTCCAAATTGCCTGCTCAAGACATACTTAGCATGGACTTGAAGCGCCAACATGATCTTTTGCCTTCACGACTCTCTGATCTCAACAGTAGCCTGTTTTATTCTCCTTCTCTGTTCCAGCCACGCTGAATCTTCACCACACTCGTTACTGCCTCTGCATTTTCTTTTGTATCTCCTTGGAATTCTCTTTTACCAGCTATCACCACTGCCTACTTCCTCACTGCTTTCGATTAGCAAATGTCACCTCAGAGACACAGATTATGGTCAGCCGATTAAAATAACATCGCTCCCACATTCATTTCTATCCTTTTACCCTCCTGCATTTTTTCTCCAGGCACTTATAATTCTCTCTCCATATCATGTAGGCTTTTCTTTGCTCTATCCTTCACTCCTTCCTCCTTTTCTTCCTTCCTTTAGTTTCCTCCTCTAAACTGGAAGTTTCATGAGGGTAGAAACTTTATCTATCTCATTTACCTTGTATCCACAGAACTTAGGACAGTGCCAACAGAAAGTTGTGCCTCAATCATTATTTGTTGAATTAATGAATAAATAAATGGACAAGTAAGACATACAGCCAAGTTACAGAAGAAATGAAATTGCAAAGTAAGAAACTCAGAAAACTTCTTTCACCTTTGTCTTCTCCACCCTAATTTCTTTTTGTCAATGCAGTCACAAGTTTCTTTCTCCAGACCTGCTTTTTCTGCTTACTAATCAATGTGCGCAAGCTGAAAATTAATCACCAGACTGAACATGACCTGCAGTTCAAGTGTTCATTATGGTCTGGCTATCATTTTGTCTCTTAATTCAAATTCTCAAAACAAGATAAAGCATGGGGCTTAGCTCAAACTCTAGATTGGCTGCACCTGTGTCAGTCTTCAACAGAGGTGGCAGGAACTCCACGTCACATGATGCCAACATGACCATCTAGACCCGCCATTTCAGACATGCTGTCTAGAATACCAGCAGCGACTTCACTAAAGGAGGGCGGGTAAGTGTTCTGTTAGGCCCACATAGTGTCTGCTAAAAACGAAACAAAACACCAAGGAAAATTACTTCAAATATTCCCTTTTAACTTTAACATTTTCCTGTCATGAGAAGGAAATTGAATATATTTTAAGAAGTTTATTGCTTTGTTTCTTTTTCCATTTCTTTCTTTCTTTTACTATTTATTTTGAATTTTACAATACTTTCAAACATATAGGACAATCACAAAAATAATGCAAAACCCATACAAAGAACTTCAACATACTCTTATCCCTACCTGCAAGGTACCAGATTCAAAAATTTTAACATTTTGCCATATTTGGTGTATCATTTTCTCTCTCTCTCTCCTTAACGAATCATTTATCAATCCATATTCTGAAAACTTGAGTGTATGTTGTATACATCACACTCCTTGAACACTTAATATTGCCATGTACATTTCCTAAGAACAGGATATTCATTTATGTAACAATCTTAAATGCAGCTATTAAATTAAAGAAATTTACCGTTGATATAAATGTACAGTCTATACTCTAATGACTTTCATATGACCCACTAATGTTTCTTTGATCCTTTTCTCCTCTTTGTTAGATTCTATCCAGGATCATGCATTGCATTTAATTGTCACCATCTCTTTAGTTGCTTTTTCTTAATTGTGGGAACATATCTACAACATAAAGTTTCCCATCTCAACTTCTCTGAAGCATACCATTAAATGGGATTAACCACATTCACAGTACTGCAGCACCCTCACCAATTTCCATTACTAAAACTTTCCCATCTCCCCAAACAGAAACCCTACAATCTTTACCCATTAACTCCTCATTTCCTCTGCTCCACCCCTTCCCCAGCAGCCTGTCTTCTAATTTCTGTCTCTTTGAGCTTGCATATTCTCCAATGTTTTCTTAGTAGTTACCATGGAGCTTAAATATAACATCCTAAATCTACAATAATGGTGTTTGCTTTGATACCAACTTAACTTTGATAGTATATACAAACTATGTTTCTATACCCCACCATCTCCCCACCTTTATGTAGTTACCACAAAGTACATGTTTATACGTTATGCATCCAAAACAACTGATTTATCATTATGGTTTATGCATTTGATTTTAGAGCCCATAAGAAGCAAAATTTGGGGTTACAAATCAAAAATACAAGTGCACGGGTGGTTCAGCAGTAGAATGCTCACCTTCCAGGCAGAGACCCAGGTTCAATTCCTAGACCATGTGCCTAAAAAAATAAAAAATACAATAGTTCTGGCATTTATATTTGCCCATGTTATTACACTCACTGGGGATTTTTATTTCTTCATGCAGCTGAGACTTACCATCCATTGTCCTTTTCTTTCTTCCAGCAGAAATCTCTTTAGCATCTCCTTTAGGGTCAGTCTAGTGGTAATGAACTCCCTCAGCTTTTTTTTTTTTTTTTTAAGCTGGGAATGTCTTAATCTTTCCCCATTTTTGAAAGACAGTTTTTCATATATATAGAATTCTTGGTTAGCAATTTTTTGCTTTTAGCCTGTTAAACATGTCATCCCACTGGTTTTTATTGCTGTCATGGTTTCTGATGAGGAATCGTCATTTAGTCTTCTTGAGTTTCCTTGTATGTGACACATTGCTTCTCTCTTGCTACTTTCAGAGTTCATGCTATATCTCTGCTATTTGGAAGTTTCCTTATAACATGCTCTGGTGTGGGTCTATTTGAGTTTATTCTGTTTGGAGTTCATTGAGTGTCTTGAATGGGTATATTCATGTCTTTCATTAAATTTGGGAAGTTGTCATCCATTATTTCTTTGAATATTCTCTTCCTCCTTTCTTTCTTCTCCTTCAGGGATTCCCACAATGTGTTTATTGATATGCTTGACGGTACCCTACAGATTTTTCAGGCTCTGATCCTTTTTCTTCATACGTTCTTCTTTCTGCTTCTCAGACTGAATGATTTCAATAGTCTTATTGTCAGGTTCTCTGACTCTTCTGCCAGCACCAATGTGCTATTGAACTCCTTCTAGGGAATTTTAAATTTCTGTTACTGTAGTCTTCAGCTCTGTTTGGTTCCTTTTATAATTTCCATCTCTCTATTGACATTCTGGTTGTGTTCTTCTATCATTTTCTTGATTCCCTTTAGTTCTTTGTCCATGTTTTCCTTTAGCTCTTTGAGCACATCTTGGAGCAATTTTTAAAAGTCTTTGTCTGGTATGCCCCTGTCAGAGCATCCTCATTAATGGTTTCTAATGCTTTAATCTTCTTTGCCTAGGTCATTGCTTTCCTGTTTCTTTGTATGCTTTGTAATCTTTTGTTGTAAACTGGACATTTTGATATTTTAATGTGTTAATCCTGGAATTTAGACTCTGAGGCATCTGTTCCTTAAGGATGTACCTAGCTAGTGTGATGACAGAGCTTCCCTGGATACCAGGAAATTAAAAAAAAGAAGAAGAAGAAGAAAGGAAAAAAGAATGCAGCTTTCCCAGTCTTTGCAGATTAACCCTTGAGAGTGCTCTCCTTCAGGGTTTACCCATAAAATGAGTTTAGAGAATAGCTCCAGGCCAAAGCATAGAGGAGCCCTTAACCTTTCTGTGTATGCATACTGTTTTAGGCTTCTAAGTATGGCCCTGGGAACTTTCTCATTCACATGGATACAAATGCTCCCTCTTCCATAGGAAACAGTTTCCTCACTGTCCCATGCACAGGCAGCACAATGTACCTGCTTCCCCACAGCTCTGTCAGCTGCCTTTTACACACAGAGCAAGTTATGGGTCAGTGAATCCCTCAGGCCACCCACAGGACAGACTGGACCAGACATACAAATTCCCAGTATGTGCACAAGGGTTATTCTATTCTCTTGGTATTGAAACCAGAGACCCACCCTGAGAGCATAGGCTGACTCTGTGCTGAGCCAGTGAGAGGTTGAGAAGGAACCAACAAAAAGCCATAAAATCCTACTGCTTTTAAGTAGCCTTTTTCTTGATTCAGCTCTTGCCCTGTTACTGCAGGGCAATTGTTTTCTGGAGAAACATGTTTCTGTCAATTCTTGCTAGATGTTCAGAGCTTCTGTGGAAGAGAGGGATGAGTAGAGCCCTGAAGCATATCACTATACCATCTTGATCAGAGCCAGCTCTATTTCTTTTTACTTTTTTATATTTAAGATTCTTTCCATTGCAAGTCACTGAAACCACTATTCAAATTTGCCTAAGGAAAAAAAACCTATTTGCTCATAATTTATTAAGACATGATTATTCTGGATTTAGGCATGGATTGATCAAGAACTTGAATAATTTTACCCAGGAATTGGTTTTTTTTTCCCTCCACCATTTCTTAGTCAATGCCCTTGATGTTGGCCACAAGATCATGACTTCAAAATTGGTGCCAAAAGCTCCCATGGCTAAATCCTCATAAATCCCAGTAGCTTTCAAATGTCCCAATGAACTAACTTAGACTACATTTGAATCAATTACAAGTGTTAGAAGAATGTGATATGCTGACTGGCTTGAGCTTTGGTCAAATGCTCTAGCCCTAGAGCTAGTAATATAGTCGACTCTACCAATTCAACATGAGTTGAGAGTAGGGGAGAATTAGTTCTACCAACATAAAACGTGGGTGCAAAACAGCAATGCAACAAATATCAACCATATTTTTGGGCATCATTGCCCGGAAATAATTTCATACACCAAGGAAAAAAATAACCTTCTAATTTTTCTCTGTTAACCTTACGTGAACATTTATCAACTACCAAAAATAGCCATCTCTTCACATTTAATCAATTAATATTTGCTGGTTAAAGCTTTGACATTTGCAAAGACTGAGCACATCTGCATGAAACTCTAAAATAAAATTAGGAAGATGATCAAGAATAAACTTTGATGAAAAGAAGCCAATTGGACCCAAAGAATGGATTCGTTTCTTAAGAGTGTGAAATTTCAAATGATACTCATTGTCCCCCCATTTTGCAAAATTTGTCAGTTTGTCAGTTCATTCCAACTACCATCAACCAAACAAATAGCTCCATTTCATGATCTCAAGATGAAATAATTGGTGAATTATCTCAATATTCAATAGATTGTTTAGGAATCTCATGGAACTATGCTTAAAGAGATAGAAATTTCAAAACTAAATGGATTTTGTGTTATGTCTATTTTTAATGTTAAATTTCTCTTTTCAAAGAACCATCAGCAATTATTATGCAGAAAGCAAATAGGCCAGAGACGTTTCAAAGCTTGGACTCTGTCATCAGACTACCTGGGTTCAAATCCTTTATCTGTACTTACTCATTATGCCTCAGTGTCCTCATCAAAAGTGAAGATAATAATAATAGCTTTTTTATGAGATGCCTCGTATTGAATGAATCCACACAAAGCCTTTAGAAACTCCTGGCATATTGTTAAGGCTCAATGAGTATTAGCTATAATTAATAGACTTTATTTTTTTCCTTCTCTTTCTTTTTTTTCCTTTCATTTCCCCCCTCAGTATCAAGAAAAGCTGTTAGACTATTCTATGGACCCCTCACTTCCCTATAATGCATATTGCAAATCGTTCCAGCCATGATTGAGATATAATCACCAACAAGATCCTTTTGACAGAGATAGAGTAGCTGGCAAGTTTCTAAACACAATGTTAAATTGTCATTGTTCAGGAAACTTCTCTTTTAAAAGACTGCAAAGTTTAAAGTCAATTTGATTAATCTTCAGCGCAGACACACTAGTTTTTATAGCCAGAGACAATGAGGCCAGTCTGAATGATGGAAGAGCATGCTCATTCCTGGGCCTGTAGTGACACATACTTACATCCCTACCAAGTCCAGGCACCTCAGGCTTGTCAAAAAGAGGTGTGCCTGTGAGGTTGTGAAGATGTGAACATTACAAATGAGCATCATGTAGTCATAAGCCCTGGATGAGTCATGGCCTATTTTATGGGTGTCGCTCATCTTCAAAGGAAAACTAAACTGACCATAAACAACAGATCATGGAACATAAGCTCTACGAAAGTCTCCTCATAAAAAAAAAAAATACAATAAAAATGAATACAGTTATTGCCTAAAGTTCAAAGTCTCACCCAGATTTATTGTGAATTAGATGTGTCATTGCTCATCTTCTCTTTTTGGATAATAGCTATACCACTGAACGGAGATTTCTTTCTGAAACGTTGATAAAGCTATTTGTGTTAATGAACATCATCACTTATAGGAGACAACATCAACACAGCATTTTGAGAGATTTTGAAAAATCTACATTTTTACTGTTTTCCAATTTTTATTTGATTATTAGGAATCTTGTTGGCATACAGCAGTTTCATAAGAATAAAGACTAGTAGTTTTTAGAAAAATTCCCCTGAATGTGTAATCTGACATGACCCCAATAATATCCATACAAATTTAGGGTTATCAAAATGCAGAACATTTACAAGTATAAAAAAAAATGCAAAATTAGATTTACCTAGGGTTCTCAAATATCATAGAAATTACAAAATTTTACATCATTCACTGAATGTGCACTAGTCCATACATACCTTGGGCATTCTTATAGCTCTCAGCAAAGAATGCAGATGTATGATATCTTAAAAAAAAATCAAATTTCAAATGTACTTTTTTTTTTTTAATGTATGGCCTACCCTGAATTTTCTTAAACTAGACATGAAGGTCATTTCCATGGCAAATATAGATGATGATTTTGCTAGCTTTCAGCAAATACGAAATCAATGAGCCCATTCTGTGTTAGCATACCGATTACTTTCTCAACCCCATCTAAGTTCTGTAGGGAATTAAAATAAGCAGGAGAGGCTGTCTGTGCACCCTAAGACCTAACATTTCAGTGGGAAAATAATACTACGTTCAAACAAGATTCAACAGTGTAAGACAGGCAATAATTTAGTGGGCTTTTTTGGTAGAAATTATTATCAAGGCTTAGAGGAGAAAGAGAAGAGCAAGGGCGTAAATTCAGCAAACTCTGGCACAATTGTATGGGGAGATAAGTCTTAAACTGAACTTTAAAAGATTCATAGAACCCGGAGGAAAGGTGAACAATGAAGTAAGTCTCTTGGTATGGGATGCCAATGGGTTATTTAAGGGATTAGCCCAACAATAATAACATCACTAAGAAATGAGTAAAGAATAAGGAGCCATTTCTGAGAAAAATCCCCAGGTTTCCTTGATAATACGAATGCATGAGTCATGGATAACTCTAGGATTTCAAACCTGGGTAACCTAGAGAAGGTGTTTATTAGAGACAGGACAATTAGAAATCAGGGTTCAAAGGCGAGATAAGTTTTATTTAAAACATGCTGCAGTTGAGATGGCAGCAAGATGGTCTCCTTGTTGATATATGTGATGCAAAGGAAGGTGCTACTGGAGGGAAGAGTTTGGGAGAGAGATATGGGAATCCACAGGATGTGAATTTTCATATCACTTAAATTCTTCCTGTGCAGCTTATGCAATAGCATCTAATATCTCCCCCTACCTGAACAGTATTAGAATGCTTCTTTTTTTTATTAGATGCATCCTTATGCCTCTGGAATTATTATCATTTTGTCTATATAAAAAAAAATTTTCAAGAGTTTCAGCAGCTGAGCCCTATGGCCATAGACTAATAAAACCTGCAAAAAAAAAAATATTCAACTGTCATGGGTCATGACCAATGGAACCACATTTTCTACATATCCCTCCTTCCCAGTACCCATGGAGTTAATTAATACCATGCATTAGATACCCCATGTTTTATTTTTTGTCCTATGATGTTAGGCATTCATTCTACTACAGGCTGACCTAGTGTGAGTGTGCAGCACTAATATTTGACATATGCTATTATCCTATGTAAGTGTATTGAAGCATAAATGAGTTGTAATGATTTTTAGATTTTTCTCATGTCCCTAAGCCCTATTTATAATATCCCTGTATTTAAAATCTAGACTCTGCCCCCCACCCCCACCCCCAGATGCACAAAGAATAATTTTAAACTATATCATACTTTCCAATCCTGGCCAAATTATTTGAACTTTCTTTAGATGCTCACAAGAGTAAGAGATGGTTTTCTGTGATGAGTAAAACCAGGACTGAGAGACTTATGGGCAGGGAATCTGAAAGGAATGTTATACACGTGAACAATAAGTTAGGCGTTTTGACAAACAGCCTTTCCCCCACATGCTTTCTCAGGGAATGTCAGACCTCCACGTAAGGGTACCTTAGAGGTCATCCAGTGGTCATGTTTCTTAGGAAGGATTATGGCTGGAGCAGTGCAGAGAGATTCTCACAGTGGACTCTCAGTCTTGTACAGTTCTGCCCCCATTTGGGGCATTAATTTGGGCTTTGTATTTTGAGTATTTGTAAAAGATAACATTTAAATTACACAAGATTCTGGTTACCAAGCTTAACTACTATTTTTCCCTACAGAAACCAGAAATTATTAAAAGGAAAATGGTCACAAAAAGAACAGAATCGCTAAGACCATTTCTACCTCCTAAGAGCTAACATCCCTACGTGGCCTTTGGAGAACTCTGGCTACAAATGGACAAGTGGAAGTCAGCTCTGTCTCCAACTAGCTCCCGATTACCCGGCTAGGCCTCTGCTTCCCTCTGCAGCACTAGATGCTTTAAACCCACATCCCCGTCGTTGTATAATTCCCCATCATTGTATACTTCCATTTTATACAATCCCCCCATTGTATAAAAGCCCCATTGTTGTATAATTCCATGCACATTCTTAGATGGTCTTAAGAAACCCATCCAGAGGAGTCCTGATGGAAGATTCCCAATTCAATTTATAGCCAAGACTACAGTTGGGCAATTTTATGAGAATATGAGTTACTGTTAATGGCTGGAGGATAATTCTTTAAACTTAGAGAACCTACTATCTAAGCACTTAACATTTGATCAATTAATACACATGGTACAATGACCCATGGAAACAATGCAGATGTTAATTTTTCAGAGTTGAAAAAACGGTAAGAAAATTTTAAGCATTGACAGAGACAGATGACAATTTTGATCAATAATAAAAATTCATTGTCATATATTTGCATTCAACCTTAGGCCAGGCAATTTGCTTCAATATCCACAACCATGTGTCACTGAGTATAGTTTCCAGGTTTCCAGGCTGTTTGTTTGCATTTAGGAAAGAAACAAACTAGGAATGTATGCAACTATTCGAGTCCTAAGAGATTTTTTTTTCAGAGCTAAAATTATTGTGAGATTGTTAATAAACTCCTTTCTCTTCCTATACACTCATATATTGTTAGTAAAGTATGACAACGGACAGGGAGGGCCAAGAATCCTGAGATTTTTGTTTATTTGTCTAGAAAACCAAATTGCAAGATTAGACCACTGATGATGTATTCTTACCTGTGTCAGATCAATTAAACATTTGAAAACGAGACTCTGTTCGTCCCGCCTCCCCACTGGTCCCCAATGGCGAGAGACCCACTGCCAACCTCTGGAACATGCTGGGTGGAGCTGAGCCTGTGGAAATGGCGATGAGTCATGGGAGGAAGGGAAACTCCGTGTCAGCACATGCTGTCAGGGCAGCCTGAAGTCCTGTCCACACTGGTAACCAGACTGACTGCGCTGGAAAAAAGTTTTGCCACGCCCTTGCAGAAGCAGTTAGCCCTGCTTCTACCTGGGATGGTCAGTTTTTGCCTGCTTGTACTCAAACCCCGAGAAAAAGCTGCTTCTGCATCATACTTTTTACCTTGGTGTTGCTTCCTTTGGACTCAGGGATGTTTGGTGACATTTCTTCACCAGGTTGGGTGGGAAGGTCACAGAGCCTGTCCTTCCACTTTGGTTTTGAGTTCAACTCAGGGAGTCACTTGTCAGCCCCCTGCCCACCTTTTCCTGATTGGTTTCTGTTCATTAACAGAGCTTTTCATTTACTTAAGGCCCCTCATCCACCCACACATCTCTAAGTTAGGGAGGGGTGGATTGAAGTAATGAGTGTCTCCAACAAAATCATCATTATTTAGTACTGAGCAAGAACCAATAAAGTAGACAGCACTTTCGGGTGCAGAACCAATATCCGACAAGCCTGCTCCAGCTCAGGCTCTCAGAAGGTGATAAACCCGGGCTTCGGCATTTCAGGCTCTTGAATCTGGAAAACAACTCAGCTGAAATTTATATACTGTGCATCATGTGAGGCTTGGCTAAAAGCAAAGCTGTCCTTGGAAAAAGATAGACAACTTGAAACAAGGCTAATTTAAAAACCTGAATCAAAAATAAATCAGCTCTCTGGACTTAGAGGGGCAGACTCCGAAACAGAGGTCCGCACAGCCCACCGGAGGCGGGGCTGCCCCTCCCGCTCTGCCAAAACCAGAGGCCTGGGGCCTGGGGACCACGGCTGCGTGGGCCTTTTTCGGATGGGGAAAGGCAGTCTTGGGCCCTTGAAAAAGACATTAATCACCTTTGGTTCGTTGTACCTGAGAAAAAATAGCTATCTATGGAATCCAATTTTTTTGTGTGTTTCAAACTGGAGAAAGCTTTCATGATGTCTCTTGATGAAATATAACCACCCTCTCATCCTAAGCAGCCTCTAAATTCTTAAATGTGTGTAAATGGAAAACATGCTGTGGGTCTTTACTCCACTGAGCAGCAAGAAATAAATCAGAATCTCCCCCCTCCTGACACCCCCACTCAGTCTCTCCCCTGATACCTCCCAGATGTGCAGCGTTAGAGGGAAGAACAGAAATGCTTTATAAAATTAATATGTGGAAACTGCTTTATTTACCATAAATGCCTAGCCGGGGGCTTTCTCTACAGTGCCCCGTGAAGATATTAAGCTGAGTTTTTGCCTTCTGCCTGCCAAAAAACGAGTCCTCCTTTGTCTCGACCAGAGGGGCTGCTCACCGCTCTCCGTACAGGGGAGGCGACAGGGGGTGGTCTGATGCTCGCCATCTAAAGTGAGGTGGCTACAGGTTAGTGATAAACAAAACATTTCATCCATCATGTAGCAAATGTGTAAATCTCTTTACAATCCTGCTGGGTTCAACGTCCTAAATAAATATCCGTCTTTACTATAACCGATATTAAACGGGATGCTGGAGAGCCGGTAGATGAATACAAGTGCTCGAACGTGCCTCCGTGGTTCATTCATATCTAAAAATATGTGGAAGATATACCACGGAGCTCATGAAAGGCTTTTAACTGATTTTAATAGCAGTCATTACATTAGAAAATGAGACTTCCCCTTGTAACAGAGATGAACTGGGAAGAAACAAAGGAGGAGAGGCAACTAGTGCTGCGGCCCGGTGCCCTGCCAGAATTGCTGCTCATCATTCTTGCTTTCAGCAGTTAGCCGGCTCCTTTTGTCAAAGACTACCACCATCTAATGAAACAATTAGGGCTTGACAGTTTAAATATGCTATTTTGCTCTTTTCAAGCGTAAGTGCCAGCCACTAAGACAAACTATACCACCACCTTCCTATCAGTAGAGCCATTGTTATCCCAGATAGAATGCCCTAAAAATAAAATCCATTTTGTATGTGAAGCTTCATCAAGTCAGGTCATGTCTGCTCCTCAGGGCAGACTGCAATGTACTAATTTCATTATGCTATTTTTAAATGTGGCCTCCTTGGATTTTCAGTATGTCCTACATAGCTCAACAAGGCCCAGAGTTAATGTTCATGGCTTTTTTGCTAATCACCTCTGCCCATCCCATGCCCTCAGCCCCAGCCTCAACCATCTCTCCAGGCCTGCATGGATAATAGGAAATGGGCACACTAATGACAGATGTAGTCACACTTAGATGAGCATCACCTGCCGGGCATTCTCTAACACGTGGCTTTTAGAAGATTAGATTGGTATCAAGTTCTTGAATTCATTATAAAGTTACTCTGGTTTTAAAAACAAAGAAAGAAAAAAATCCACAAATGAGAGATTGGCTTCCTAAGATATTGTTCAAAGCTAGTCCTGAACTCTGTGTGCCTATTTCTGTTTTGACTCATAGAAAATTTATTTTTTTTCAGTTGTACTATGAACAGATTCAGAATATTTGAAAACTGTAGAAAAAGAGCATACCATTAACCGTGACTTCTACTAGTGACTAAGAGAAATCCAACTCAAATACGATATGCAGAAAAGAAATAGATTGTTGTATAACCCGAAGTGGAAGTAGCTTCAGGCACAGCTGAATTTATGGGCCCATATAATGCCACAAGGATCCAATTTCTCTCTCCCAATTGCTCAGGTCTACTTTTCCCTGTGTCAGCCTTCCATCCCAGGAAGGTTCTATACTCTTAGAGACCTCCTGAAAACTTCAGGCTTTACATATCACCAGCTAAGAAACACCGATGAACTGATATCTCCTTTTCAATTGTTTCAGCCAAAGACCCAGAATTGAGTCTCATTACCATGGCATGAAAGTACCTACCCAAAACAGACATTTAATGGGATAAAAAATCTGCATTCTCTCCAATCTGATTTTCCATAGGCAGGAGAAAAATTAGCAAACTCTGTTTGCCTGAAAAATGCTTGAAATTTTATGGGCACAGAACGCTTGAGTCTCATTACCACTGGATGTGTGTTTGTTTATGTGTTTAGATGAATTATGCAGTAGCATATCCATCCCTGAACCCAAAATGGGCAGATGAATGGACGTCTTTGATTGAGCGTGTTTGTTTAATATGCCCACCAGTGGTGCCAGAAGTGAAGGTCAGTCTCAGGACAACCACATGGACTGAGAAAAAGGGAATCATGGTTCCTCAAAAGAACACCACGATCTGCCATCATCAGAAGAAGGAATGAGCAACAACAAAAGATTTATATAGCAGAGACCTGTGGTCTCACAACCTAAAAATGAGATGACCATCCTTTTTGCTTTCATCTTACTTATTGACGTAAGAATGAGAGATATGTACTCAATCCTAGAAGAAACAGAGGGTCCAGAAATAATTTTTTAAATCTGTGATGAATTTGTACTATTTGGAACAGTAAAATATTTCCCACACCAAGCTTCAGAACTTATCAGAAGACAGTGTAGGAAATAATGAGGAAATCACACACGATATTTGAAGAAAGAAATATATATGATGCGAAGTCGCTGGGAAAATGTACACAAATCCCACTCACCAACTGCAGACTCTCATTTTCAGCCGGCCATCCACTGTCCTCTGACTTCGGTTCTTTCTGGTGAGGAGTTGGCTGTTAATCTTATTGGAGTTCTCTTGTCCGTGATGAATCATTTTTCTTTTATGACTTTTTAGATTGTCTCTTTAGCACTGACTTTCAACATTTTGATTATGTGTTTGGGTATATATCTCTTTGTGTTTATCCTGCTTGTAATTTGTTGAGGTTCTTCGATGTCGATTGTTTTGCATCACATTTGAAATTTTTGGCCATTATTTCTTTGAATATTTGTTCAGCCCCTTGCTTGCTCTCCTCTCCTTTGGATATTCCCATTAAACATATGTGGGTACATTAATGGTGTCCCACATGGTCTGCTCGTTCTTTCTTCTGTCAGTTCAAATCTACTAGTGAGCCCTGTAGTGGATCTGTCACTTCAATTATTGCACTATTCAACCTCAGAATATCCATTTGGTTCTTTTATTTTATAATTTCTATCTCATTATTGATATTCTCTAATAAACATTGTCATGCTTTCCTTTAATTCTTTAGGTATCATTTCCTTTAGTTCTTTGAACATATATTTTAATAGCTGCTTTGAAGTCCTTATCTGCTAAGTCTAATATCTGGTCCCCTCAAAGGCAGTGTCTATGGCCTGCTATTTTTCCTGTGTATGTGTTTACATTCCTATTTCTGTGCATGTTTGTAACTTTTTGTTGAAAACTGGATATTTTAGCTAACATGTCGAGCAACATTGGATACCGATATCTCCCTGAGGGTTGATGCTGCTATTGTTTTCTTGATCATTTGTTTATGTATTCAGTGACTTGGCCAAACTAACCCTATGGCATCTATTTCCCCTGTAGTGTATAGCCCCTGCTTAGATATTCTCCCCTTGTTTTGTCTTTTAACCTGGTTATCCAAGTGTTGCCCTGAGCTGGAATAAGTCAACTTATTGGTCAAAGATTGTGTTTGCTCAGTTAGATTTTTAGCCTTTACCACTGAATGTGTGTGTGAGTTGGAGACAACTGTCACAATTCTGGTAGTTTATGTTTTTCCCCTACATTCAGCCAGGGACTAGTAGCTTGGAATTTCCCCAATCCAATCACTTCTGAAAGGGTGCAGATTTGGGCATGCACAGTGCCTTCCAGACTACCAAGGATGCCTGTGATTTTATTTTTATGCCTGTCTTCCTAGTAGTGATTGCTGGGCCAGAGTAGCCTGTTGCTCAGGTAGTGTTCAGAACGAGGTTCCGTGTTAGCCCTAGGCCTGCCAGTGAGGCCTCTGCTCTGGCAGAATGGATAGAGGTACAATTTGGGGAATGATTTCAAGTCCACCCCACTGATTGCTCCTCAGCCGGTTCATCCCAGCACATGCACACAGCCCTTTCCACCCCTAGAGTTGACAGTGATCCGAGGACACCTGTTCTTCACTGTCTCTCCCTATGTTTCTCTATGCTACATCTCTGGTTGTTCTACTATTTCAATTATTGCTGCTAGTATTTTGGAGCTTCCAACACCCTCTTCATTGCTGTGTACCAAGATTTCTATTATTTTCACATAACAGCCTTAGGCCTGGAATTCTCCAAGCTCTGTTCCAAACCAAGTCAGTCTCTTCTGGCAGCACCGGTTTGCAGCCTGCCTCCCCCCTTCCCCTGGGGTAAATCTCTACGGCACTGCATTGGAGCTGGTTCCAGAGACTGGGGGCCCACCTCTCTAGAAGTGACACACTGCTCTGTTGGTGGGCATTGGAGAGGGAGATGATAACTCTTGGTCTTCTCAGCTTTCCCTTCCCAGCATGAACCCCCCACACTAGCTATGGTAGGGCAATTGGGAGCCTAGTATCCTTGGCCTGCCTCACCTGGGGTAGAGCTTCTGCCTTACAGGTAGAAGCCGGTAGAGGGAGAGAGCTTCCGTCCTTTCAGTCATGCCTGCCTGGAATAGAGTTTCTGCAACACAGGATTAAGAGGAAGATAAATGCCTGCAGCCTACTCTTGCTGAAGTGAAAATATAGCTGTAGACTTGGAGCTTGGAGGAGAGGGAGCCACTGTCTTCTTAGCTGCATCTGCCCAGGGTAGGGGACCTAGAATGGAGTTCTTGTAACATAGAGCTGGGGGCAATGGGAAAGTCGCGGCTCAAACGGTGCCGACTCTCACTGTTCTTATTGATATTTAGTAGTTTTTTCCAATGAATGTTTCTCCATTTGCTGTATGGCTTTAGGGCATTTCCAGGGCTTTTAAATGATTAGGTTTTTAAAATAATTTTCATCCGTTAAATGGCTATTTGCTAGGAAAAGGGACCACTGGCTTTTCACCCAGCCATTCTAGAAGTCCCTCTACACTTTCATTTAACTACCATTGCTGTTACTTATAAATTCATAGATCATAAGCTACTCAAAATTTTAAAAGGTGTTTTGGTCTATTCCCTTTGCCTTTGGGCAGGGTAATACCTTAGCCAGCCCAGACAGATGAGCATCTATACTAGTTTTCAAAACCTCCAGAGGAAAAAAATGCACAGCCTTCTTTAATAACCTAAATCAGTGCTTAACAATTCTCACTGACAGGGATTCCTTCCTTGGGTGTAAACTAAAGCCCACGTGCTACGGTTTCAAGGCTTCTCCTCGTCCTCTTTACCGGAGGAGGTGTGGTCACCGTACAGCACACGTCCTCTTGGTGGGTGGCGGACGATGCGTAGCCTTCTTTCGTTGTAAATCCTCCTTTGACCCTTTCATTGAAATAAATCATCTTAATACTTTCTTGTACTATTTTTCGACCCGTGGACAAGCTTTGTGCTCTCTCCCCAAATCTTTTCACTTCTGCCATTACCCTCTTTGGAGGTGAAATATTTCTCAAAGCGCGGTCCAAGCACTATGGACGCAAGGCTCCTTGGAGCACGTGTTAAATATGCAGATTCCTGGCCCCACCCTTGATTTAGTGACGCATAATCCTGGCTAAGGATCTGGGAATCAGCCTATTTAACCACTATCCCAGGTGATTCCGAGGCACTCAAGTTGATGATCCCCTTGGCTCGTTGAAGGCTGTTCTCTACCATTGGACCAGTGGTTGCAACACTTTGCCCACGTGATAGGATCACCTAAGACCTTTTTTAAAAATCCTAATGCCCAGACTGCAACCAGTCCTATTACATACTGGCCTGCAGTATTTTTCTGGTGAGTTCTAAGTGCATCCAAAATAGTTTCTTCAAGGAAAGAACTAATATTAGCATTTATATCAATTACAGTAGGGTATCTGTGCACAGAGCCTAACAGAGAAGTCACTCAGTCAATGTTAGCTAACTGAGTGAATTAGTCTTAAGTTTTAGCTCTGAATCCAAGCTCATCCTATATCCCAATTCTTCCCATTTATATCATGGGGTTTTTAATTGTCAGGATGAAATAAACTTCCTCAGCATGAAGATAAATCTTTTTCTTACTGTTTGTCTAGGAGGAGGGAGGGGGTGAAGATTTCTAGTTTGGAAACGTGTAAAATTAGAGATTCTGAGAGCTACCTCTGTAAAGACTCCTGAAAGGCATTGTGGGGTCTGGAAATGTAGATGCTGAGGGTTAAAATCTTCATGCTGAATGTGATCAAGACTCTTTTTGCTCACCACCTCAGACACACTTAACCTCCTCTGTCTTTTGGTCCAGAATCCTCCTATTGCCAAAACCCGTTCCATGGGGACCACTTGACAATGTCTTACCTTTTGCCCATACCACATGCCCCTCTCCTCCCATCCATGGCTTCTCCGGTGACATAGAGATAAGGGATACCATAGGGCCCCTAGGTGCTCACATATGGCCAGCTCTAAAATGTGAGAAAGTTGACACCCAAGGGCCAAACCCCTGACCAGTGGGAGACTTGAGCATTTGTCTTCTTTTCTCCATGAACTTCTTTCCTCCAAGCCCCACCTTGGGCTATTCTGAGACAAAGATTAAAAAGTTTTTAGAAGACAGTTCCTAGGGATCTAGCAATCAGCTGCCCTTAGGATTGGCCAACTCAGTGATGCTTCCGTGAATTGCTCTTTCTCTTTCCCAGCTTCACTGCTTTGTCCTTTATTCTTTACTCCAGGGATCACACTCCCTCATAACAATGGCATATAAACCCCATAAGCATTTTGCCTCAGGCTTTTTCTGGGGAATCCAGTTTAAGGAAATGGAATCAGCAGCATGTCATGCATTTTCATATCCTTACTATCTTAGTACCTGCTACAAAGTAGGCACTCAATGAATACAAACTGACTTGAACATAGAGGAAGGATTGTACCAAAGCTGTACATGTTTAGAGAGCATTTGGTGAAAGAATGGTCAAGACTGTGACTTATTTTTCCTATTTATTAGTCATGGGACTTTGGACATATCAGCAATCTTTCGGGTATTCAATTTCTTTCCTTATAAAATGGAATTCCAAGTTGTGCTTGGGGCTCAAATGAGAAATTACATATGGCAGTGTTCTACAAAGTAGTAAACCAGAGAAGGGTTAAGTTATTGCTTTAGTATCACAGCTTTGGTGGGGGAAAGGGGGGTAAAAGAGGAGAAATGCCTAACAAAAAACACCAGGATATATGAGATTTTTTTTCTTTTATCTTCCCGTTGTTTTTAGTTTTAATCCTACAAGGTTAAATTTTTAATAGTCCTCCATGAGATGAATCTTTTAAATGACAAAGACTGAAACTTCGCAACCCCATACCTAGCATATTGCGTGCCTTATTTTGTACTTAGGGTATGAGTTAATGAATACATTGGTTGAGAAATTTTGCTATGATATTTGCAAGCTATTACCAAATGTTTTTCGCAATTGGGGGACATTCTGTTAAGTATCAATGGTAAAGGAATGGAAACAGTGTTGAATCACAAGTGTGCAAGAGGGCATCTCACTGATTGCAGACACCTCCCTTCAGTGCTCCCAAGAGTTTGGGACCCATATTACTGCTCATTGGAAAGGATTTCAAATGGTAGAAGACCTTACATTAAATAGCAATGAATTTCATATGAAGAAATGTATTTCCTTTTCAAATCCCTTTCAAAGTTTTAGAAAAACTTGAATGGGGCTAAAATGCCTCTTCCAAATTTGCCAGTCTCGTTCCTTTAACAGAGGCTAAGGTTCAGAGCATCTGATGGGAAAAACTGTCCAGCTAGAAATTACTAAAGTTGGTTTATTTCAATTGTATTTCTTTTTATAGTTATCTCAAAGCAGGTGATTTTTCCCTTTCTTGTCATCATAAATTTTTCTTTTTAAAAAAATTGTAGTGAAGTTTTTCTGAAACCGGAAGTGGTCCAGGTTTGATAACTGAGGGGCATTATTTGGGCCTCTGCAGGGGACACGAGGCTTCCTGCTCTCTGCCCCGGGAAGTAAACAAATGTGGCCTTTCTTGTTTTAAATGGCTGCATTAATTTTAATATAATCATAATAGAGGGGAAAAAATCTAGGTTTTTTTTAACTTCCACTGATAAAAGTTATATATGCTCCTTAAATCTGTTCTAGAGGGCTGCCAGCTAGAGCGGCCTTTCGTCATGGGGTGCAGCTATTAAGATCAATACTCATCAGAAAGACATTAGGAAACAATTGCAAAAATCACAAATCTCTTCCTGAGTCTATTGCTAAAGAAAATTCAGGGTAGGATTTTGGCTGGCCGTCTAGGCTTAACTCAAAGGACCCCAGTCACATTCTTTAACATGTAATGCTGTGTTTGTGACATATGCACCTAATTTATATTATCTTATATTATCTTTGTTCTTTCTGTATGGTATGTCTTAGCATCTAAGGGTCTGTAGGGAGACCCAGACAGGCAAATGCTAACTAATCTTCAAGAGAAAGTTTCACAACCTACCAAGCTGATTACAGAAACCCTGTCAGAGATAGCAGATTCAATTTTTTTTTCCTGACCACATTTAATGGAATAGCTTTATATCTACGTATAAGACACATATAAAATAATAATGTATGTTCTAAACCATACACACATTTTTGTTTTATTACTTTATCCCCTTTGTTTCTCCCTCTCCTTGGTTGAAAGCTGTATTAGTTAGTTTTATCTGTCATGTGTTTTCTGTCTGGTCATTTAAATACGCCAGATGTCTTTAAATAAACCAGAATACATGGTAAATAAAGCTATTCATGTAGCACGTGATAGCACACATTTTTATGAGGTCCAAAATCTCTCTGAACCAAGTAATTTTTTATCCATAAATCTTTCAAACAACTCTATAAGTGAAGAAGTGGTATTTATCTAAGGGTTCAGGCAGCATCAAATAACACAAAAACTGCTGACACTCCGAACAAGATGGCTGTAAGATAGGCAATGAGATTTTGGCTTGATTACTATGATCAATTGACCACATTGATCAAATTCTTCGGATAAGTGTTGACATCCTTTGTCGGGTACAGATATAATCATAAGTGCCTGATGAAACAGTAAGTAAGAAGATATAAATGTACACTGGACTGGGATCGCCTTGGACGTTTCACTAATGATTTCCACAATCCTCTTTATTACAGTTAATGTGGGATTAGCATTCGGAGTTAAATGATTCCAGTTTATACCTCACGAGTCCCTTATTTGTAATTATGGAATTCTTGGAAGGAGAGACCCTAAGAGGTAGTTCTTTCGTTAGACAAACAGGCACTAATGCTAACCTGGAGAGTCAGGCTAAGGGTTTCCAGGAGCCCATGGGGTGCCCTGTGCAAGCTGCAAAAGGCGCCTCCTCGTTGGGGCGTGCCCAACACCACACCAGGTGCCTCTAGCGTGGAGAGTGGGGTCCACGCTGGGCCTCAGCCCCCAGTTACCCCACCCCTTGACCTGCACAATCATATGACGCAGCCCTGGACAGAACTGAGGATTTCGAAAGCACTACCAAGGACAGATCTTTCTGCCCTTTTTCTTGACAACTCAGTGCTTAACAACCAATAATGCCAGGAAAATGTTTTTAGTAAGTTAAGTAACTCCCTTGACAAACTAGGTCACTTACCTATATGTAATAATAACCCTCTAATTTTTTTTCAGGAAAACCACTGCTGGTCTCATTTGTGAAGAAGAGGTGCTCTCCTATAGCAATGATCATTGAAATCCTCCTCAGGGAAAGCATTGATTCAAGACTTGAAATGATTTCATCATTGACCCAGGGGTCCCAGATGCATAAAGCCTCAGATAAGAACAGAGCTAGTGTGCAAATTCAATTTCTATCAGGTGGAATTATACTGTGACTTCAAAAGACGATAATGGATAGATCTGTCGGATTAACATCTGCAATGACAAATAAAATAAAAACATCTTGGAATGAAATTTTCCCCACAGATCTAGGATTCAAATATGATTGATTTTTAAACTTCAGATCTGATTTTGATGTTTTTTTCCTGAGGATGTTTTTAGGGTTAAATTCTATAGTTTCCTTAAACAAAATGGAATAGAAATACACTTAAAATATCTTTAATTAGTTTAGATACCATTAGGTGAAAAATGGGAATATTTTCCTTTGTCCCAGATCATTAGGAGTCTCAAAATCTTTTTTTCTCAAGTAGGGGGAGAAAAAAATAGACCCTGGAAAAGAGGTGACCTTTAATTTGAAAAGGCTAGAATTATCATATCACGTAGTGTATTAACCTCACAAAAATACATGGTCCTCAAACAGCTTGCTTTTGGGGACCTCGTAATCTATAAATTTGACATCATTTGTGTGAAATGTATTAAAACAAAAAGTGTAAGCAGAATTATTAAATTTGTGCAAATGTAGTCACTAAATTATAATGGTAAAGCATTATTATGTAAATTGGAGCTAATTTTACAATATCCCTATCTAATTGTTTACAGTGCAGTAGAATTATAGTGCTGTTAAGCAGGACAGGATGTTGTGTGAAAGAGTGTGTTTTAAATTTGAACCATTTCTAGTTTCTGTGATTTTTTTTTTACTTATAGTAAGCATGGAAAAGGGATTTCGCATGGGAAAAACAAGGGCAGATGTCTCCTGCATTGTATACTCAAGGACTTAGCTAATTAATGTTTTCCATGTGCTTCAGACGCAGACATGGAGATTGGCTGGCTTCAGAGGTGCACAAAGCTTCCTCTTTTCAGTCTTCATAAGTTGTCAGGTAGAGGAGTCTACAAAAAATTCACTCCAAGGAATATCTTTAAGAGATTTGTTTTGCAATGAAGAGCTACTTGAGTATGAGTTATCCTAAGTGATCCTAAGCCTCCAGCTGGGTCCCTTAGCAGACCGGGTTAGAGAAGGCTACTTACAAAATCACAACCCAGAATTGCATTTAGGCTCGTACTTAAAGAAAGTTTGGGGAAGAAGACAAGCCCACTCTCCATCCAGTGGAGAAATCACACTGAATAAACACTTGTAGCAGAAGGTCAGTGGATGCTGCTTTAAAGAGAAGGCCCTTCCTCTCCTTAGATAAGTAACAATCGATGCCTGGGATTCATTTATGGAGGACATTTTGCTTCCTGTTCCCCTTATAATCCTTATTTTATCCCTCCTATTACTCAGCGATTTCATATAAGCTAAACTGTCAGCACATTAAAAAAAAAGCCCTCTGCCAATGAGATGGCATTTTCTTTTCCAGAAAGCCTTGCCAAGTTTATGAGCCAAGAAATAGCTGAATGGTAACTGGCTGGAACTTCTAAGAGAAAGAAAAGTGAAAGTTATTCAAAAATTTTTTTGTGAAAATCCTTAACTTAAAATCATCAGGGAAGGCTTGAAAATAAAAGTTTCAGATTTGACAGGGAGGGGGCTGAACATCTGGTGATAAGAAGGTGCCCCCAGGTGGAGCCTTCTTGCCTAGTTATCTCCACCCACTAGGGGAAAAATATTACTATAAAATCCAAAGGAAAAACACGTCAGATGAACAGGACATCATTCGTTTTCTCCTGGCTTAGCAGAGGTTACCTCTGCTGATGTAATCCACTTTTTTTTTTTCCTTTCTTTTAGAAACATCCTAAGATCTCAATGCATACTCTCTTTACCACCGCACCCCTTACATTAGATGCATCCATTTTTAATTTTTAAAATCATTTATGTGGTGTGTGCTCAAAACCCCTTACCAGCACCTTTTCCTTCACTCTGAAGTCTTCTACCTCTATATTTGCTCACCTTAGTAACATCTGCTGTACAAAAATGGCCTTAAACTCAACAAATATGAGTTGCCTCTCTTAGGGGGATTTGCACTTCAGCAACGGTCAAGCTTAAATCTACAAGACCTATTGCCTTCTAAGTTTAGACAGTCGTATCTTACCCCAAGCATTAATTAGGAATTGGGTTTGGGTGCTAGTCACAGAGACTAGAAATAGCAATGGTTTTAAAAAGTGAGTTTCTCCCACATGAAGGAAGCTATATCAGTGCGGGTCATCAGGGACGCAGGCTCCTTCCACATTTCTGCCCCTTTCTCCTTAAAAGCACAGCTTTCAACCTCAAGTTCACCTCCCTAAGACAGGTGCTGTCATCATGTCCACACCCAGACAGGAAACAGGAAGTGGGACGGCGTGATTGAGTCCCAGCTGAGTGTCCCCCTTTGGTGGTGTTTTCTCAGAAGTTCTCCAAACCGTGCGTGTTTACATTTTATTGATCATTACATTTTGCTGGGGAATATCTCTGCCCAAAATAAAATAGCTATTTTTGATATTAAGAAAAAGAGGGAGAATAATTATTGGACAGGAGGCTAGAAGCTTCTGCTGCTCCTCTCAGAATGCAAACTTCCAGATAGTTACCTACCTACTTCAGGTTTGTCCAAGCCCGGTCCTCTTTTGCTAGGCTATTTTGACATTTTTGTAAAAGAGGAGTATATGATCATTTTAAAAGTCTGAAAGGAAAAGTAGCTCCCTGTATATGGAATAAAACATGTGGTCTCTTAATAAAAAAATGTAGTTCATTCTTTATCTTCTGCTATTTTGAGAAAGCCTGATTGAGCATATTTATTCCTCATTATTCTTTCATGATTAGGCAATCCTTAATATTTCATGGTAATTGTAGCCTAGATTATCATGGACAACAAGAAACAAAGGAAACTGGTAAAATGTCCAAATTAAACACAAAGTTTTGGCATTTATTTAAAACCCCCCAAATAAATTGTCAGTTGAGCTTCACATATATGAAAGTGAATGAAGAAACCAAGTACTTTTAAAAATAATCTCAAATTCTCTGCTTGTAGGCAAACCCCCACATACAAGAAAATTGTAGTTCATTAAAGTGTAAAAGGCAGAAGGACTTCTTCTTGTTGTTTAAAGGAAGTTGTCAAGAAAAGTGTCTTAATATTTTAGTGTTTTGGCATGAATTATATCTCATCTAGGGATAAACAACTAAGGCAATATCTTTTTCAGTTGCTTTCTTTTGCCTGTCAGTGCTTACCCTGACAGACCAGGGTTAATGAGAAGTCAAATGGGGAGCTCTGAGTAAAACCAGAGTTAAGGCTGACAGAAAGCCATGGACAGTGCAACGTGAAGGAACGAGGAGAGGATGCATCCAGATCTGCAGCATGTGCCTTTAACAGCCCTGAAGTCCTTCAATTGGTTACATCTTACTGTCGCCTCTTCTCATGCGGTTAAGACCTTTCCAGAAGTCAATTCACGACTTTTTGCTCAACCCAGTTTGACTCCCCAGGGTCTCCTGGTGGCATCTGGACTTCTTTCACTTTCAGCTGGGTCCAAGTTCAAGCTCTACCGGTTGGTAGGCAAGAGACCCTGGGCAGAAGACCCAAAGTTTCTGGCACTCAGTTTCTTCACTCCTAAAGTGTTCTTCTGAGGATGAGAAAGACATCATGAGGGACAGGCACGGCACATAATAGTGGTTCAAAAATTGGTTGGGTGCCAAGGAGAGAAGGAGAAAGCTAGAGGCCAAATGGGGGCTGTGGTAGTTTGAAGCTGTTATGTACCCCAGAAAATCATGTTCTTAAACTGAATGCCTCCCTGTGGTGTAGACCTATTGTGGGTGGGACCTTTTGATTAGGTCATTTCAATTGAGATGTGACCTACCTCATTCAAGGTGAGTCTTAATCCTCTTACTGGAGTTCTTTATAAGACAATAAAACACATAAGGGAGCTAAGAGATGAAATTAAGAGAAGTTTAGAGAGAAACACCCAGAGAAGTTTAGGGAAAAAACCACAGACAAGGAAGCCAGGGTCTACAGCAAAGAAACCCCAGAGAGAAAGAACAGCAGACATTACCAAGTGCCATGCTGTCTAACAGAGGAGACCAAGTTCACGAGTGGTCAATCTTCAAAGAAAGTGTCATCGTGTCGATACCTTAACTGGGACATTTTCATGGTCTTAGAACTGTAAATTTGTAAGCTAAACATAGCAGCAACACTGGGAGTAGGTATATGGCTCCCACAGGACTATTTGGAAGCAAGCCGCTTTGGTTTATGAGAGTGTTATAGATGGATTGAATTGTTTCCTCTAAAAAGATATGTTTGAATCCTAATCCCCAGTCCCACGGATGTGATCCTATTTGGAAATAGGTTCTTTAAAGATGTTCCTAATAAGATGAGGCCAAACTGGATTAGGGTGGATCCTAATCCAAAATGGCTAGTGTCCTTGTACAGAGAGAGAAATTAAACCTTGTCAGTGGGAGAGATGCAGAGAGATGGACGCAGAGATTGAGTTATAGCACAATCCAAGGAGCATCATGGATTGTCGACCAATGTCAGAAGCCTCCAGACTCTGGAGGAAGCATGGCCTTGCTGACACTTGATTTGCATGCCTAACTTTAGAACAGAGACAATAAATTTCTGTTGTTTAAGCCAACTAGCATGTGGTACTGCTTCACCCGTCTTGGGAAACTAAGGCACAGGGCTATATCCCAATGGGTTTCTTCTGATAAAGCTGGCATCTCACGTATACCATCTGTTGAGCCTTACTGATTCTGTCAGACAGAAACATTTTCATCATTTCCTCCACTGTTAAAATGTAAGATGAATGAGCACATAGATGTCAGAGTTTGGAGAATTTGAGAAAGCTACATGTTTGCATCTCAGATTGAGAAAAATATATAAAGGTATGGAAGAAGACTCAGGAGCAGATAAGCACTTCAAGACAAAGAAGGAGAAGAGCTACTAGCTTCAAATATTTCCTAGCTAATGTTTCAAATGTTCTTGCTGCTGACAATTATCGTGGAGTATTTACTGTGAGCTAATCATCGTGCTCGTTGCTTGGCTACACCATCTGTGTATCTAAGGGCGTCCCCTTTCCCTGTCCTTTATGGATGAGGAAGTGGAGGATTCCCATTTACTAATGATCCCATTAGTAAAAGGCCTAGATGGGATTCAAACCCATGCTTCTCTCATTCCAAACCCAGCGATCTTGCACATCTCATTCATGATTTTTTTAGAAAGACAGCAGGTTCAGATGCAACTAAGACAATCTCTCAGGGGATTGGGATACGCTGTTTGTCACTCTGATCTTGCCAAACACAACTTCTGTCCCCTTCATCACATATTTCCATTTTGTCTTGGCCAATCTCTTGAGACCCCAAAGCAAATGCCTAAGATCAAGGAAGCCACTAGCTCAATGTGGTTGGAACCAGTTAACCAGTATGGTACTGGTGCATTTTCATTTGATCCATTAACTTCAAGCTACGTAACGTTTTCTACAAAGGTTGTCAGTCTATGTTTGTTCATCCCATGACCTCAATTCTTCCTCTGCCACGGTAGGTCATCATTGGAGTTAAGTGCATAGCTGGTGAATGGAAATAGTTGAACAGCTGGATGGGTACTCATATTCCCTACAGATCATTATTGTGTAGATTTTCCATTCCTCTTATTTCCCTGACATCCCACAAATCCCTTCCCACTCTCCTTCCGTGAATCAAGATAAAAGGAACAAGGAGGCAGAAGCCTTCCTTCCATCTGTCTCCTGACCATACATAACCACACAAGCACCCTGTTTGAACTAGGTGGTTTCCTCCCAGCTCTGCGAATTTAGATGCCATAGCCTTGATGGTAGCACTCACTTCCAGCTCTGTGTTGCACACAGCACCTGACACAGTGCAAGGACTTCCAGTGGACTGAGTGTAACCATTACACATTGGTCAGAAGCAAAAACAGGACGCACATCCCTCCTCTCAGCCTTCACGTTGTGAAGATTTCTTCACCCCATCAGCTATCACAGGATATGACACACAAAGATATTATTAGGGGCACTGGAATATTGGAATTAGAAGATACCTTTGTGAATCCCAGCTTTGGGGAGTGATTGGGTGTTTTGCTTTGTAAGACTGAAAAAAAATAGAAGACTTTATTTCCTCTAAGAGTCTTTTGAGGTTTTATTCTGGTGTTAAGGTGACACGGGCAGAGGCTTTCCTTCCAGAGCCACTTCTTATTCTCATTTTTATTAGAATCTTCTTTGTCTTCATTCCTCTCATCTGCCTCCTTCCTTTCGAGCTCCCCTTTCTCTGAAATTCCCAGGAGAGGTTATCCAGAGTCCAGCCTGTGGGACTCCAGGTTGCTATTATTCTTGTTACTCCATGGAACTCCTATCACTGGTTCCTCAGATTTTATTATCTAGATAGTGTATGTGCTCTATTAAGGGAGAAGTGCTATGGAATGAGGCACGCTGTGCGCCAAGACTAATCTTTTTCTCCGGACATGTGGCGCTCCGTTAGTCTTGGTTGACTGGGCAATTCCTATGTAGCTTTTGCTTAATGTCCGAGTGATTGGAGGGAGGAGGACTTCGGTCTCCTCCTTTTGTGACATCCTCTTTTGTCACTTTATTTGAGATTATGAGTGAGTTTTATTTCAGATGAGAAACACTTAGCAGTGAGTCAGGGAGATGAGATTTCACCGCGATGCAGAACACAGGAAGAGAAAACGTGTGAAAAATCACGTTGATGGGGTTGTCTTGGTAGCTAGTAAAGCAGAGAAAGGAAATTCCCGCACAGCAGGCTTTAATAAAATTGGCAGGCAGTGGTGCCGGGCTGCGTGAGGGTCCTGGTAAGGACTGCAGAGATGGAGCGGAAGTAAAGGAACCGTAGGGACATTCTTTCCTTACACCTAATTTACCATTTAAATGAGTTTCCAGAGAGAAACTGTTTTCCTCTGAATCTGCATCAGTAGATTTAAGAGTATCAGTTGTGTACTCCCCTATATAAGGGCATATTAGGGAATATTATGGTTTGGTATTAAAGGTTGTTCAATTCCAAGGCTAATATATGAAGAGTGCACATGTGTTTTGGCGCATTTCAAATGTAGCATGTGGAAATCCAAATCCCCAGTACTTAACAAAGGGATTCCTCAGGTAGTCTTATTAAAGGCACACACCCTCACATACAGGCTTCTCAAGGGCTTTGCAAAGATCATTTGATCTCCATGCAACTTTCCTGGACTTTTAAAGTCTATCGCATAAAGCAAGCACACTAGCGAGGTAAACATGGAAGTCCTATCTCCTTGTTGCCTGGGTCACTTTGCCAACAATTCACCATTTACTTGTTTTGTTTTTTATTTATATTCTGTCTCCACCTACTAGTCTATAAGATTCCTAAGAGCAGATTATGGTCTGCTTTCTTCACAGATGTAGCATGCATGCTGAGAATATCTGTGGCACATAGTAGGTGCTCAACAAATATTTATCAACTGATTGAATGAATTAATGGATGGATGGATCTGAGGGGGTCAGTGACAGTTTGCCTTGCATAATAAATCACCTAAGCCAACGGTGGCAGCTAGCCCAGGACTCCTGGATTTAAACCCCTTATGTCGTTGGCTGTCTTTGAGTCACCACTGGGGTTTGTGCCTGAGAAGGCAAAAGCTCCCAGGGCAGGCTATGGAGAGACCAGGAACTAGGACATGGAGGGAAGGCTAAATAACAGAGCCTCCCTGGGTCACCAGCCAGGTCTTCACCTTCAGTACAAGAAAATACTGTGATGATGGCAACTTTATCCTTCACCTTTTAGAACTTTCAGCTGAAGGGACTTGAAGGCCCACCACTAACTGAGGGTGGGAGCCTATGGGATAGTGGCTTCCAGCAACTTCAGCCTCCACCAAGTGCTTTTTAATTGGAGGCTGGCTCTGAACAGGCAAAGCAGAAAATTCTGCTGGAGACCCAAGGCTGAAAATAAACAGAGCCGTTCCAAGTGGAAGGTCATTTTACAAAGATTTTGTCCATCACCCGCCCGCTTCCTTCACTTCCAGGAGAGATCATGAAACGAGGTACAAAGTATGGATAAAATGCCTATTTTAGCTGAAGATAGCTATTAAAAGAGGGGGGAAAATAGCCTAAACCCTGTGCCCCATTCTGCTCTTGGTTCTGGTGGAGATGGAGGCGAGCCATCAGCTCCTGCTGTTCTCAGTGGGGTCCCTCCAAAGCAGTTCTTCTATTAACCACTTCACTGTTTTGTCCCCATCTCATTATCTGTTCTTGTTAAAATCTTTATTATTCATGGATGCAAAAAAAAATCCCATCATTAAACCATCATAAATATTCATAACACTTTGCAATTGTGTGCATTTCATTTAGCCACTTGGCAAAACTTCTCTGAAGTACCAGAGTTTTAAGGAAATCTGGCTAATGAGACCAAAGCCCAGGAAATGCAGGGTGGCTTTTCTATTTTATGCTATTTGGTTTTAACCTGAAAACAAATGCAGAAACTAAATAATAATGAAGAGAAATAAGCAGGGGAGGCATTCACTTTGGCAATGAAGAGCCACGTACTCCTCGGCTGTGTCTTGATTGTGCTTTTGTGTCAAGCAGAAGATAAAGGTAAACACTGTACTACAAGAGGGGAAATCGTGAGGCTGCAATGCTAATGGATTTATCCAGGAGCCTACAAAGGCTGGATAAACCCCCTGCTTTGGTTAACAGGGACCTCTCTTCTCGTGTTCTGTATAATTACTGACTTCAGGTTGGAGCAGAGATAAGCAAGGTCCTTTTCTTGGACTTATTATAGCAGGCAGCCATCCCATTTTTAGTGTCTAAGAAAGAATTATATCCATCTCTCTCTCTTCTTCTAATCCAGTTTATCTAAGCTGTGCACTCTCGCATCAGTGCTGAGAGCTTTTCACAGGACTGAAAGAGAACCCAGCAAACCCTCAGCAGCCAAGTGAAATTGGAATAATGTGCCACCTCACTCCCGCTCCCTCCCATTCAGGGCACACCGATTTAAACCAGTGGGGGCATCTTTTGTTTTGTACCACAAATTCATGCCTTGAAGCCTATTTCCCTCTCCTGCCTTTTCAGCTTAAGGATTCTCATCACTAGAAAGGAATTTTTATATGGTATGAGCTTGTAGAGAGAAAATATTTATGCCAATATAAGTTTTGTTGCCCCCTTGCCTGCACTAATTTAGGATTTCTCCATGCCATTGCTGACAGCATTTGTGTTTGATAATGAGATGCCTTCCCTCCATAACCACTAACAGGTGCTGGAAAATACTGGTAACATGCAGAGCTGCTCAGCAAGTTCTGCTTTCCCTGAGGAGTTGATGCCAAGTCGAAACAAGTTACCACCAATCCGAGTATTAGATTGGCTGCTAGCATATATGACTTTGTTAGGAAATGTCACATGCTAATGGGTGAGCGTGCCAGGTTCCTAAGAAAAGAACCAGCTGAGGAAAGTTCTCCTTCTCTGTGCCTATGGGATTAGGGTGGGTCATTTTTCCCCACTATTGATCCTGGTGGTATTTGGCATTCCTCTCATTGTTTGTCGGACATCTCAGAGACTCTCTAATTAGAGACTTGTTTTTGTAATTCTTTCCTGTGCCAACTGATACGGGTTATAAGTGGGGAGTTTTAGTCTTGGTTTATTTTATATCTGACCCATGCTCCCAAAAAAGTCTGAGTCTTCAAGAAAATCAAGTTTGTCATGTTATATAATTAATTGTTTCAACTTAGTTGTGGAGACCTTTGAATTAGGGCCAATCTTTTCAGTACTGTAACATATTGGAAATTAGATTTTTAAATTCTAGTATTGTCTATTACTCCTGCTGTACTTCCTACTTCCTTCATAGCCCTCTTAGCAAGTCATATTTGTTTTATAGACTTTTTTGCTTGCAAGGAATTGTGATTTGCTCAGGTTAGCTTAGTAATGAGGGCTTATTTTAAGAATATCTATGCAATTAATGGAGTTAGAATCTCATGAAAAAAAAAAAAAAGAAAGAAACTGGATAATGACCAGGCATTGCACTGACTAGAAATAGAAAGTGGTTCTGGGTTAAAGGAAACAAATCAGCCCAAGGGAACCGCGCAATCCAAGATAGGACTTTGCAGGGAGAAATGTGACCAAGATACTTGCTGCATCTCGATTCGATTTTTGTTTTCTCAGGTTCATTTTATTTATATCACCTCTCAAGAGGGATAAACTAATTGTTCAAGGTAATTATTAAAACTAGTATTGGCAGAGTTTCTTTTCTATTTTTCCTTGCTGGGCTACAGAAGAGATGTTGACCAGTGTGCGGACCGGCCTCCTCTGGAATGCATGCTTGCTTCCCTGCCGGTCAGCTGTGGCCAAGGATGTAATTGAGGGTATAGGACATGGCTTCCAAGGATTGCCTCCTTTCTTTTCCATAGAAAGGACTGTGAATACGACAGGCTCTGGAAAGGATGTGTACAGCCTCCTAATGGCTGGAGACTGGTGAGGCCAGTTTCTTATGAAAAATAATATCTGAAGTGCTTAGCACAGTTTCTGGCATCTAGTAGGTTGTCCATAAATTATGGTTAAATGCATAAGTGAATCATTATATTCTTTCCTGGGGCTAGTTTTGGGGTGAAGTTACTTGCAGTTTGCATGTGATTTGCCATCATTTGCTTGTCAGCAGCAGTGAATTACAGAGAGGTCTGGATTCCAGGACATGCTATATCTCACTTTCCCTTTGTCCTTTCCAGAAGATTCTTCTCCCCCCCCCCCCCCCACCGCCCCACCCCGGATCTATAAGAATCAAGGCATTGTGGTAGTGCCAGCAAGTTAGTATTCTATGATGTGAAGGTCAAACCTCATTTCAGGATGAGAGACTTGCCGTGGCCCCAGCCCTTCTCTCTGATACCTTGGAGTCGCTTTCCATAGGAATCTGCAGAATAACTCCCCCCACTAGCTTCTTTGAGTTGTCTTGAAGAATGTACATTTGTATTCTAGTGTCAAGGGGGCCTGGACCTATTTCTTTGGAGTGAAGTCTGGAGTCCCTCCTGCAGACAGACATCAAGGACACAGACAGACTTCCTGGAGTTGCAGTCTCACTGTGCTTCAGCCCTTCAAAGAGCTCTCTCAATGGGGTTGCCTCCAGCTGACAATTGCACCAAGAGGCTGGGACTGCAGCGGGCAGCACAGACCTGTGGCACCAAGAATAGGGCTGTGGCAGACAAAGGTATATTCCTGCCTGGACGCGGCCCCCACTCACTTAGTCACCATTTTCAGTTGCTCCTGCCTGAACATCCATAAACCTGATGAGGGCAGAGAAAATATTGCGATTGGAGAATCAATCTCCCTTTTTCCTAACCCCCTCAGTTAAAAAAAAATGAATATGCCTTTGAGGTGGCAACCTCAGGTTCTTTTCCTACTCCCTGAGAGGAACACTTTCTTATATTTGGGGGGTGCACATAAAAAGCTGTATGTGTCCTCTGTGGACAGTAACTAGATTTCTTGATGACAATTACCTTTGCTTCCTTCTAAGACATCTCTACTGTCTTCCCACAACATTCTGGGAAACTTTGATCAATTTCCATGCAAACGGAATGCTTGCTCACTTTATTTTACTCCCTGTTCCCCACGGAGCTGTGGAAGTGGGGGACAGGGCCGCGGGTGCTGTGTGCCTGCGGCGAGCAGCTTTGGGAAGGAGCTGTGTCCTCGGTCGACGGAGTAGGTACCAAGTCTCGTGGGCAGGATCGAAGATAAAGGAAGAAAAAAAGGAAGAACTAAGAGATGAGGCCAGCCAAACAGATTCCAGCTGAAACGGATTCAGCTTGCTAATGAATCCACTAGCTAGCACTGAATTCTTGATTCTCCCTCACTCCTCAAATCAAGTTTGAAAATTGATTCCATGCCAGTTACAGGGGGCAGAGCTGTCACTTACCTAGGGGATTAACTGGCCTTGTTGAGCACTGACAGGGGCCAGGGAAGGACAGGACCCACACAGAATGCAGGACGCTCTAATTCGTGCTAACCTCAAAACCTCAAGTAGGAGTAAATCAAAGGTTTGCAATTTGCCCCAGCGTCCAGCCCAGACTAAGGTAAACCGCGTGAGTGAATTTGAGGAAGTCCCAAACCAACATGAGTTTTGTCATCTCTGTGGCAACAAGGGCGCGGACTGGCCAGACCTCTGAAGTCGCAGATGCCGAGTACTGTCGCCAGCAGCACAGGCTCAGACCCAGCCAGCTGGCTCTGCGAGCCACAGCTCGGTGTAACGATAGCTCCGCCCTGCCCTGGGAAGTCGGGGCACTCGGGGGCTTGCCTGGCCCTGCTGGAGGGGGGATGCCAGCTGAGCTGGGGGAAAGACAGCAAGGGTGCAAGATGGCAATCGATGCTGCCTGTCAGAGCAGATGGTTTTCCGCCTATGGCTTGGGCTTTGGGAAAGTCCCTATCCTGTGATCAGATACAGGGACCCCACGGTGTGTGGCTTGCCACTCACCTGGCATGAGTCCTTCTGGCCGTTGTCTGGAACTTTAGGTGTTATCAGACTCATGTTTAAATGTGTCTAGAGTGACCTTCAGTCTCCTTTCAAATACCACACTGCTTAGCACAGACAAGGCCAAGGGGGAAAAATGTGCCGTGAATACGTAAAATGAGAGAAAAGGTAAAAGACTGCGTGTGTGCATGAGGGGTAGGGAGAGAACTGCTGAAACAAGTGACAATATGAAACAGTCCCTTTAATTCTTCCTAGTTCTCACTGATTAGTTTGTATATGTACAAAAGATTGGAGACACCTTGGGAAATTATAGAAGAAAGTTTCATTTGCAAAGTCCACTTTTATGGTGAAACCATTGGCTCACAGACAGGAAATAGCTGGGAAGCTGTCTAGTGCCAATCTTCCAATTACACTGCATTTGAAACTTCCTAAAGAAGGGGATAAACACGTCACTGGTTTTTGCTTCAGCCGAAGCTCTTAATCAAGCTCTTAGGAATGAAGAGTAACAGACTGGGGGGGTCTCGATCCAAATCCCCGGATCAACTTGACTCTCCATCTTTCCCTGGGCTACCTGAGTTAAGTAGCTTTCTTCTCTCTGTTTCTCCAGGGAAGAATGATGACAATCCTCCTTTTCAGTTAATTCTTCCCAAGCTTGTTGGAAAGAGCCATTAGTTTCTGTTTTATTCTTTATGCCTTTAAGATCTTGGGGTGAAATACTCTCTATGAACCACAAAGCCTATTACTATTTTAAGTACCTGCATCTTCCAGGAGAAGGAACATGCTGGCTCCCTGCAGGAGAAATAAATGGAGTCAGCTTTCTGGCTTGGCACAGTCTTAAGGAGTAAAAAAAAAAAAAAAAAGACAGATCTGGTTCTGTCTACTGCAGAAAATATGTCCAGATGTAGTAAAGCAGAGCACAAATTTCAGAGAAGTTGCATGGGTTGCATGTTCCACACTTTGCTATGCTACTCATTTTTGGGGGGACCCAAAGAATAAGCTCTGACTGAAAAAAAACAGGATCCCAGGGTGTTGATACAATATCTTTCCCAAGATCAGTGTGGGAAGAAACGTGTTCTTTCTCTTATTTTAGTGCCTTGTTTCATGGCTGTGAAGGAAAGAAAATGACTTTGGCTACCCACATCTCAAATGGTATGTGAAGTTCATGGGAGCACCTGGCACTTGTGAACAAAACAGCATGCAAAATATTGCGTTCTGTTTTCCCATTGTAATCTCTCTCCGAGATTTTTTTTGTCCCTCCCTTTATGTTCTTGTCAAAACTGACAAGCATCCGTGTCTTACCAAGTGACATGAAGTCCTTGCTTGAATAATCATGACTAAAATCCAGGATATTTCAAAGTGCATTATTGACTCTGGGACCCACCTACTAGATAGGATTCTAGTAAATTAACTCCAACTGACAGCCTCAGCAAAGCAGTGCTTTTACCCCAAATTGTAGATTCTCTCATGTTTCTACCATCCCCCTGGTGCCAGCGTCGTCTCGGGCTGTTATGTTCCAAGGTGCCGTGCTGAAAAGGTTTTCCTCTTTAATGTTACAAATGACAACAAACAGCAACAAACACAGCTTAGGAACTAAACTCTGAATCAAAACGCAGACGGCAAGAAAAGGAACTAAAAGTTCTTTTTTATTCGAAGTGGGTGGCATTGTCTGGTTGACCTTCCTTCAGGGTGGACCCCAACTAATGCCATCACTGGGGGTGAGATGGCAGAACGAATGGGACACTAAGAAAGGAGCAGGTGGTGGTTCTTAATGAAAAGCAGTGAAGTCATGCTTTACTCTCAGCACGGACTGAGGATCTTGGGAACTGAGTGTGACAATCTCTGATGGGAATTGCCAAAAGGGTCATTGTGTTGGGATATGCTGAACACGAGGCCTCTAGTCCCCTTTCTTCTTCGCAGTTCTAAGGGGTGGCTGCAGACATTCCATCTAGGAAGCGCTCAGAGGCTGCATCCTGTTTGGAAAGCAGGGCGGGTGCCGTGTAGGGCTTTTGCCAGAGGAAGCCTCATTTGCATAGCATACTTCTGTTTCGATTTAGATGCTAAGTTTTGCTTTTGAAAAAGAGTGGTTTCGCTAATCATTCCTTCCTCAACCCAAAGAAGCCCTTGATGATGTCCTTGACTGAGTCTTTGGCCAATATAATCCCTGCCACATATCTATCTATCTATATATATATATACATCTTGTGCATTCATTTATCATCTGTATATTTTAAAAAGAACATACAATTTCTGCTCACAGGGTTCCTCAGCACTTACAAACGCATTTTAAAAATAATCAGACATATATTTAACTACCGAATGACCTGACTAATGTAGCAGAATGTAACACACTCAAAACGCAGGGAGGCTATTGGTCTGATGAGTTATTTATAATCCTTTCAGAAGCACTTGTTTTCTAAAGGGACTGCGAAAATCATAGTGGTTTTCACAGTATTTTTGCCAATACTTTCCTGAAAGATGAGATATTATCAGCAGAACATGAAACCACGCTTTGCAAACATTCCTAAGAAACTGTTAGGGTGGCCAAAGAACAATTTTTAAGAATTATCTTGAACTTTTTTGATGACACCTAGAATACATACTTACTATAACAAGAGTGTAACAACCCACTGGGATAAGAGATTCAAATACACATATGTTTGTTTTATTCACCCAGTGCGTGGAAATCTAATTAGATTCCCCCAATTTTCCCTGTGACTCTTTTTTTACCTATGACTCTTTAGATGCCTAAAGCATTTCAAATTCCTTGTTACCAAACAAATGAAGCGTGGTTCATGCTGCATTGCCGACTGCCTCATCTCTGGTCCTGGCTGGTTTCCCCTTAGAGGATGTAGTCGATTCCCTAATCTGTGTTTCTCTCTGTAACCTTGCCTCTCGAGGCCCTTCATGTATTGCAACCGCATGTAAAGTTTTGGCTTCAGGAGCAGCTGATTATTCTATAACCTGGGAACTGAAACCATCACCTTTTAATCATCTTCCCTAATCTCCTTAGAGGTCTGTGGTCTCTGGACCACTATCTTCATGTGTTGCAATGGCACTTAGAGTTTGTTTTGGATTTTCTCCTTTTCAGTCACCTTTTTAGCTTCTATGAAAATTTACTTCATGCACTTTCCCACCCTTTTTAACTCTACAACACTTTTAAACTCACTACAATTCCGATTTCGTAAGAAACGCCCAAACCCACTTTGACTACTTTTAAAGGTTATATTCTCAAACCCTAAACTGTCTAATCTTAAAATTCCAAACTTTTCACTCAACTTGTTAAAAAAGAGTATCACTCTAAACCCTTATTTATGCATAATATCAATGCTTAAATTTTATATATTTCCTGTACTCTATAAACTATTAATATGGTATGCTTATATGTGATGTCTGCCTTATGCTGTAATCTTTGAACGTACCAATTGCAAACATTACCTTTATTCCATACGGCATCGACCACAATGTCATGATTGCTTAAATGTTTTTGATGATGATGGTGATGATGATAATGACAACATAATGCTGCTCTGGTTTGAAAATATCACATAGGAAGTCCAGTACACTTTTTTAATGCAAATTGCTCCTCATTCTATAAAGCTGTCAGTCTTCATTAGCAAAAAAAGGTTACAGTAAGTTCTAATTAGTGTTTAGTGCCCTGTCAAATAATTAAGTATAATAAAAAGCTTTCAGTGAGTTTAATGTTAACATGGTGTAATTAAAGCCAAGTCTTGAAATGCATTAGGTGTCTGTTATGTGAGATATTTGATGCTTTTTCTGCTCTACAGATGAAATTCTCAAATTATACTTATAGCAATGTCATCATCAAAGACAAAAACACACTCACATCACTCAAATGCAAAATGGGCTTTGCAGTGCCCAGCAGGGGCAGAATCAGAAAACTCAGAGAATCCAATAAATCACTTATCCAATCCTGTCATTTACAGATAAAGAAACTGAGGCCTAAAAGATTACATGACTTGCCCAAGGTCACACAATGGTAGGCTAATTCTCCGTCGATAATGAGAATTGAGGTTTGTGATTGTACCGAGGTGGTTGTTAGTTCTGGTATACTGTTCGCATTCCTTTCTGACATATAAGATGTTTTCCAGAAAAATGAAATATGTATTTGTTTTCTTCCTTGATGGGGTAAAAGTTTATGTGAAGAAAAGAATATAATTTGCAATTAATTCTGAGCTTTAGGATGCAGGGCTTGCCATAGCGCCAATTTCAAGGGCTCAAATGCAGGGACAAGGCTGCAATGTCACCATTCTCTTGTCAGAATCACTGGAATGTGCCAAGACACTTAGCCATTTCTAACCCTGCATTCTTTAAGCTTCCCAGGCCTTCTCTTGTGCATGCTGTATTATCTTTTCTGTCCACAAAGATTTTGAAAAATCAGCAGAGTCCAAGTAGCCCCTGAAATAAAGGCGCCATTCAAGGAACAAAGAAGTAGAAGGAGGGATCCCATTAAAACGATGAAAATCTTTAATTTTTATTTAAGTATACTTGAACGGACACGTGTATATACAAATACAGATCGTATGGGTTTGTCTGTGTGTGTGTATGTGTGTTTGTGTGTTTTACATTTTCTTTTACGTTTATATAATGTCGGCATTGCAAAACAGCACTCGAGAAAGTGCAAAGGAACTGCAAAGCGAGGCAGCATGAGCACAGGACCACACGGAGCTGAACTTCACACCCATACGCACGCACAATGAGTGGCTTCAATGGGGTGTCAATAGTAAGCATGGAAAGTGGATTCTGACTCATGGGTAACCTCCGACATGCCAGCAGCTATTCAACTGTACAGACAATGGGGGCAAGCCCATTGTAGGGAGATTTTTCTCACTTCCAAGCAGCTCTGGGGCAAATGCATGGGAAAAAATTCAGTGATGCCAAGCCAGAGACAGACCTGCCCATTCACGGCTGGAAGGGAAAATAAAATGTGGGAGGAAGGCAAGGGTCAAAAATGAAATAAAATAAAATAAAACGAGAGAGTAAGCAAACAGGGTGGGGGAGTGTTGTGGAGGTGGCTTTAAAAATAAAAACTAGTGACAACTCTGAGAGCAATGAATGGAAGGGAGGGACTTACGTTATTTTTTCTAATATTTTGGAAACTAATAAAAATGCCTGCTGTCGTTGCTAAGGCACCAAAGAACAGGAGACCCCCTAAAAATCCACAGGTACTTTGTGACTCATCCTTTTACAACGACAGAGGGAAATAGCCCCCCATAGCATGGCTAAGCTGACAGATTTGCAAGCAATCTCACGGGCGGGCTGCGGGCGATGCTGGCAGGACCCTTCCTAGGGAAATAATGAAACAGGCCATGAAATCAACCACAAACAGAAAACCAAACCCAAGTACAGAACCATTACTAAATTCCCTAAACCTTTTCAAACCAACATGCTGCGGAAAAAACAAAAACAAAAAACAAAAACAAACAAACAAAAAAAACAAATCCCACAGGGTTCCAACATCAGACCTCGAAAACACTGAGGACAAAATATTGATCATAAAAGTCATGTTCCAGGTCCCAAGATGACAAGAGTCTTGAGAATGCGTGAGCTATGACCACGTGAGAGTCGTGTAGGGAGCAGCGCCTCAGCCACTTGTGACTCTTTTCTCAATAAACATTGGATGTTTCAAAGCCTCAATGCATGTTTTGAATCCTGAAAGTCTATTGTTCTCACTTACAAAAGACATAAGAATCAAATTAATACTTTATTATCAAACACTATATACAACAGAGGTTGCTAATAATACAGAATTTTAAAGAACGCAGTTTTTTTTTATTATTATTTTTTTAACGTTTTACTTTTCTTTCCTCTGCCACCCAAGAAAGTACAGTACAAAACAATAGTCTAAACTAACACAAACTGCTACCTGGTCTATTACAGGATACACAGTATCCACTAAACAGACAGATCCTTATTTCCCTGCTTCATGTTGCAAAGGCCTTGGCAACAAGAGGCAAAGTTTGCTGGGGTTTGACCAACTGGGGCTGAGGGGGAGCCGTGGCTGCCCTTCAGACTTTAAAATTGTTTTGAAATTAGAAGCTGCTACAAAACTGCATCGACATCTTCCTAAGCTTCCCCAGAGGGTTGTAACGACACCAGAAGAAAAAAAAAAAGCTACCAGCACTTTTTGGACGAGAAAAAAAAACGCTGCCAGTCGTATTACTCAAAGCTCAGCAGCACGTGTGGCACCTACATTGTGTTCCTTACAGGTAGAGGAGCACTGTCTGCTGGCGTGGGTAGTGTCACTATTTTTTTTTTTTTTATTTTTTACCTAATTTGCAGGGGCACAATGGTGAAGTAAAGAGATCTAATTTCACGGTGAAAAAATGAAAGACAATGGCAGAGAGGGCCATGAGGAATTGCTTCATCATTTGCTAGAGAATAATGCTAAACAACCACAGAAGTCACCATTTCTAAAATGAAGTTAGCACTGCTCATGTAGTGACAGCTAACTGGAATCATTACAGGATCATTTGTTTTCCTCGCGTAAGTTAGAGAACATGCAGTATTATTTTGGTTCTGACTGTTGATCCATTTTAGAAAGTGTCTTTTTCGCCCCCCATCCAAATCCTGCTGGTCCAAGGAGCCTGTGACTATTAACAGAAAGAAGTATTACCATGTGCTACCCATAGTACTGGGCATATAAATGGTTAAAGGGGGGAAAAAAATGGAATGCTGTGCAAACTTTTGTTTCAGTGAAATGGTGGCTGCCCTCTGTGATAAGACTCGGCCACTCCAAGAACCTCGGGTCTGGGATTATTGGATTGATTCTCTCTGGGAGACTGGCAACTCCACTCACCTGGTTCCAAGTGAGAACAGAACCAGCAGTTAACATCCTCTCCAAAGGGATCAGGTAAGCCCAGATTAGGTTGCAGTATGTGTACAACTCTCTAGGGTGCAGTAGGCTTACAGCTGCCTTTCCTTCACATGTTTTTCTAATTCAGAACGACTCATAATTCTAAGCAAATTCCCATTCATGAAGTCTGTCCGTAAGAGGACCTCTTTTTTTTTTCACAGACATTTAAAAAAAAACAAATATATAGAAAAGTCCTTATTTTGCTGGAATGCTTTCATTTCTTTCGCATTTTGCATGATCATCGCATTCACCTTTTTTGTGCGTTTTGAAAGGCATGGTTTCCATTGACATGTCGTGCGGTAGCAGAGAAGGCTACATGGCTCTTCCATTGGTCTGACGCTACTCCCAGCCGGGCTTAGGAGTTCGAGGTTTAGGCCAGCCCGGCCAGTAGAAGCCCCAAGGCCGGCATTGCCCGGGAATCACGTGGAAACGCCCCCTATTGGCCATTCCCTGAACAGAGTCATCCCGCATTTCTCCTCCTCCTGCCCCACCCCGTAATGAAACACGATAGCCCCTCATATTTCTAAATGTATCAAGGGATACCAGTTTTTCCTCACAAGTTTAAATAGGACAAGCATATATACTCACTCTCAGCATAAAGTATATCTAAATAATGTATTTTCTATTCTAGTGGATTTTTAAAAAAATATTTTGTTAAAGTCTTTGGGACTCCATCTTGTTTATCCCCCACAGATAAACACATGTTCCCCTACGCTTCAGGCTGTGTCAGAGAGGGAAAGAATCTAGAGACCAATCCTTGCAGTTTTTTTAATTCCCAACTTTGGAATTCGGGTTCCAAATTTCCCTTTAGCTTTCTCTCCCAAGTCGTGCTGACGACTCTCCTGGTGAGAGGGGGGCTTCTAGGCCGGCCCCCCACCCCCGCAGGGGTGCAGAAGGGAGCAAAACGTGGGTTCTGGGGTGGGAGTCGGGGGAAGGCCACAGCACACTGATGCTCCAGGAAAGCCAAATCTCATCTCCTCTGGCCACTGACATCCTGTCCCTGGTACGTATTGTCCCCAGAGGAGTTTCCAAAGCTATTCCACTATGTACTCATCAACCCTGGCTTGTCAGCCTCGGGGAAGGTCACTTTATTCATAAAAATGCCTCTTCGAGTTTCTTAAAAAAAGAGAGAGAAAAAAAAAGAAAGTTGTAGCACCATGGTAATCTGTATTCCAAAGGGGGGGGGGAGACCTGGGGTACACTGCCCGGTCACCAAAAAGAACAGAGGCACTCACACACATACACACCCCCACCCACCATAGAGTTGTTTCTTCTTTTCACACTTACTCTGTGCTAATATTCCTGCACAGGACCTGCCTCCTAAAAAAAAAAAAAAAAAAAAAAAGGCTTCTTTGATGGAGCACAAGTTTTGCTGTCAAGAATGCTTTAAGACAGTCATATTAAAAAACCAGTGTCTCAACCTTTTAGAAGCCTGTTCATTTATACACTCCTCGAGGAAATGGTGTAATATTATATCTATTCTTAATACCTCCCCTCTGGACCTGACATGGTGACATGATGCCCTGCGTGATCATCTTACAGCCCTGAATGAGAAGGCATAAATATTGTATAGGAGAGGAAAAGGCTCCCGGGCCCAGCCATCACCAGCTGCATCTGCCACCATCCTTCCCTGTGCACACAGCGCTGACACAGGGCACTGACGGAGGGGAGCTCTTAGAGGAGAATGCACAGGAGCTGACGAACCACTGGTGTCACTACGACAATTTGGCATTTTCATCTGGAGTCCATTTAATTTGGAAGGGGTGAGAGAAGTCATGGGCAAGGGCTGGGGCAAGGGAGCAGCAACTCGTCCCCCCCCACCTCCCCACCAAGTTTGTTGCTTTCGAAGTCAGGCTGAAAGAAAGAAAACAAAAATCTGACATCTGCCGAAAACCAATAACAAGTCCCTTCTTAGGATGAGCAGTTAGGTGGATCTCTGGTGTTCCAAGACCCTGATGTTCTCTGTGACAGGTGACGGGAGGGGACTGTGCTATAATGTCAAAATCATCGCCAGGAGGAACAGTAGGATTGCCAAAAGGCGGCTGGGTATCCTTGGTGTCTGTGCCGCGTTCTCGCCGCGGGATGGCTCGGCTGACTCATGGACGGTGTCATCTGTTCAAATAGAAAAGCACACATTCCAATGAGATTTCACATCCTTAATAACTCTCTTGCAGCAACCTGCTGTTCACAGACCTCACCCCCCTCTGCAAAGTAGGGTAATGAACCTTGTGCCACCATTGACTTTCATGTCTGCGTAATCACTCATTATTTACAGCAAACAAAGGAGAGGCAGAGAAAATTGGACTTTCTCAGCAATATTAGGACTTGCCTTAAAAAATTAGGGCAAAAAAAAATGTGCATACACTCTAACCTTTGGCGGATGAGCTATTTTGGTTTCCAAGCAGTCAGACACACCTTGCACACACTTTAGATCTTAAACCTAAGATGCCAAGGGAAACAAGCAGTGTGTTTGGGGAAAAGAGGCAGTTATATTGGCGTATTAGTGGTTAACCGGATGGGCTGCCCAACTTCCTCATTTCAGTGGTTTCATGGGATTAGTGCTGAATGCCTGGTTGTTGGATGCCCAGATGAATTTTCAAATATGAAAAATTCAATGCCAAAACAATAGCATTTTAAATAAACTATACATAATGCCCAGTAAACCTCAATAAACCGGTGCCCACCAGTTTGCTTACAATTAGGAATCAATTATGGCATTGTTTCCATTACAAGCCCTGTATCTCCAGAATTAAATTACTTGAACTTGACTATTTTTATTTTTATCAGGCTGAAGCTTGGCACATAAATTATCAGCAGGAATGCAAATTTACCTCTAAATAAAATGGATTAAGTGAGCTAAGCTTCTTTTATTTAGCTATAAAGTGTTCTATGAGACTGCTTCTGCCTTTGGATAGCCTTCCTGATCTGCGTGATTAACAGGCTCAACATGAAAACTGGAAATGTGCAGCAATTAGTACCCTAAGATAGACTGAAGGCTTGTCTCTGAGCCATGCTCTCCCCTAGTGATGTCTGTCTTTGTTCCTTCCCCCAGCCTCACTACTGCTTTTAGACTGAGAGATGTCTGAGCTACATGCTCTTGGGTCAGCAGTGGGGCTCTATGGAAATTTATTTCAGTATCAAGTGAACTTACGAGAGAAGCTTAGCAGTTTTCATCCTAGATTTGCTCATTGGGCAGTCAGAGGCAAGGTACCTAGTGAATATTCTAGTGGTCATCAGCGATGCAGACCCCAAAGGATAATCCCTCACACACCCCTGAATGACGCATCTTGAAACCCTGAATGGATTATCCATACGATAAACTCATTTATACTTCCACTTCACACATGACACGTTAAGAAAGTTTTACTTCACTGGGTAGAGTCACACTTCTGATACTTGTTCTAAAGTGATCACTTTCTAGGCTCAAAGACTGGCCCCTGCTTTGAATATGCTCATTTGGGATGTCCCTGTTTAACAGGAACTAAGAAACATGCCTTCTCATTACTGAGTCTTCTGCTTTGGAGTGCTCTAATCATTGGAGCCCATCCTCACCAAGAAGCTACTGCACCCCTTTGTCAAATTTGTTCCCTTTATTCTGGATCTTAGCAAAATCTCATGGGGTGGTTTTTGGCTTAGGAGACGAGAGAGGGTTAGGAAGCAAGAATGGGGAGACAAACGGACGCAGAGGAAAACATAAAGGCTCTGCCCAATGCATTCAGATCCTCTGGGCCCTCCTCTTCTCTGCTCTTCTTCAGCCTAGCAAATCTATTAAATCTGTAGTTAACAGGAGATGGACATAAATGCCCATAATAGCCCTGAAATTAAAATCCAAATCACTTTCTTCAGAGCACCAATATGTTATCAATCTGAACAACGGAGTAGTGCTTCAGGCTTAATTGTGAAAGAACCATAAACCCTGAAGGATTCCAGAGTTCATTTTGAAACACCACTTATATTTTATATACCTGAAATTACAACAGTGATTGGGGTTTTTTCCACCTTATTGTTAATAACATATCACCCAATCCTTTTCCTTGATTGGTTTGGATGCATACTGCCTCGAGGTACCCAAGTAACACTCGGTGTGCTTAGTGTGAGCAGGAAGGGCCCTTCAGCTCCTGGTCCCTTCTGGGTGCACCGCACAGGCCATCCAGGCTGGACCCATCCAGCAGAGCACACAGTGAAGTCACCTTGCAAGGAGCTCATTAAGAGAAAACACATCTTTAATTGAAGGGCTACATGAGGCTAAATGTACCTTTCAGATTTCTACTCACAGGCAGTCTTTGGAATTAGCCCCTTTCTAAGCAACCAATGAATATAACTTGTCTTGTCCCAAAGGGGAAAATCCATCTGATTAGGGCATCACAGTTCTTCCTTCATCCTGCAATGTGCTGGCCCTCACTCAGGAGTCTAAAAAGCATCCTCTGATTAAAACAGGGTCTCAATGTTGCCAGATTTCATGGCCCGTGAGAACAAAATGAGGAATTGGCTGTCGTTTTGTGCAAATCTGAGCAATTTCAGAATTTTAAGGAGGAATTTGTAAGCACAGTCTATCCCAATGGAAATTACACCTACATATGAAAGAACTTCTAACACTTGTAACCGTGAACATAGCTTGGAAGAGGAAAATGTTCCTCTTCGGGAGCCAAATAAAGTCTTGCATTCTGGCTACGGGATTCTACAATATGGGAGACTCAATGGTTAACTGAGAGAACACCAGCAATATTCTGGAACATATTATATGGCATATGTCTGCCCTGAGATCATCCTGTATCCCTGATGATAGGAAACTGGCAGGCAGAGTGTGCAAGCAAACAAAAAAGACAAATACATTCCAAAGACAGGTGAATTAGTACACATTGCCGAGAGCATGCAGTGGAATCCTTTCAGGCTTGCTGGATTCACGAAGTCTGGGTCTGTACCCAGAGCTGGATAGAGGTGAATATTAATTCACTCAACAGCTCAATACAATGGTGAAGAGAGGTACAGGTCTGACTGAAGTTTTAAGGAATAACGGGAGGTACTCAAATTTGGTATTATATTCCTAATTCCAGGGATTTGGAGCGCAACTTTGTTCTACCTTTTAAGTGGAGATGCTACCCAGCAAGCCCTCAGATACAGTCATGACTAGCTCAAGGAGCTGTTCTAGCATATATGCAAGGCTCCTAACACACACATGCACACGCAATTACATTCTGCTGAACTTTTGTAACTTCATTAGTTACAGGTGCATAGGTTTTGTGTCTACTTGCAATTTAAATGCTCAAGGATAAAGAGCCCATTTTCCAAAAGACAATGAAATAAGCTCATATATGAAAGCCTCTTAATATCTTGCATTTTATTGTTCGTTGGATTCAGTGGTAATTTTCCTAATGCCAGAATAGCTTTCAGTGTGCCTCTCCATTCCTAGAGAGAAACATGAAATCTGTTACGTTTCTAAGCAGCCTATTGCTAGACAGGCAATGACGTATACCTGGAAAAAAAAAGATGATTAGAAAGACACGCCCACATTCTATATAACCTATGTTGAACAATCACATTCTAGGGTAACTTTGGTGCACACACCTCACTCTGCCAGTCATTCTACGCTTGACTTAATAACAAAGCCAACAGAGTAAAATCCTCTTTGTAAACATCTGTACCTCTAATTATGGTCGGAGGATCCTACTTTTATGCTAAGGTTGGAAAGGTCATTCAGAGATCTGAATATTAAATCTGGCTCTGTCCCCCTCCAGCTGTGGCTTGGAGCATGTCTCCTCAGTCAGAAAAGGAAGAGTGTAAACTATACAGTCTTTAAAAAGACCCTAACAAATTCATGAAGCCTGTGACCGCCCAATCCTTGAGCTCGCGAGGGGACTGTACCTTGGTAAACCACAGCAATGCTGCCGGATTTTCAGGACACATTTAAAATGTCTCCATGTCAGCACTCACTCCTGGCAACTTTCTAGAGCAGCTAACTGACCCCTGGGGAGCCACTAGGCCCCCTAGTGCTTACTGCACACACCTCTCAATTGCACTCCGGGTGAGATGCCTGCCTTAGAAACATCAGATTGCTGAGGGAAAAACCTGACTCTGTCGCTGTCAGTTACAATGTGAAAGCTGTTGTTTGTCCTGGGCCACTGCATTTACTCAGGGTAAGTTTCCCTAAGGCTCACTGACTATGCTGTCCCAGTAACAATACTTGGAGGGTAAAGTGGACCTCAAAACTCTGTAATGTCTGGGACCAGAGAAAGAGAAGTTCTGCAAATAGACCAAAAAAATAAATAAATAACCCCCCCCCCCAAACTCCAAAACTCTGTTTACTCAAGTGGGCTCTTTAAGGGCTCTTTAATCTTTCTGTGAAGGAGAGATATATTTATTTCCCTTAAGCTTTGAGATGGTCCAGGGAAGCCAGGTAAGGAGAGCACTGATGACCTCCAGCAGGTGGGGTGAGGAAAGGAAGCCACAGAAAGAGGAATGTACAGGAGCATGGAGGCACGTTCCTCAATGAGCAGTGAACACAGGGCTGCCAGCCCCTCTCCATCAATCTAGTTGTATTACAAAGACTGAATTTAGAACCGAATGAACAGTTTCAAGGTTTACATTATGCATAGTATGATGCTGTGTAAATATTCAATTCCAAAGCACTCAAACTGAGCTTTGAGCATTGCCTGTTAACATAGGACTTGCCCCATCAACATGACGGCTGCATAATTAAAAGTCAGTTTAACTGCTTTTGCGGATTTTATATTTCTTCATGGCAATGGGAGAGTTTTGGTGTGTGGAAGTCAGCAGAAGAAAAAATGTTTTATCTTTGATACTTATTTTGTCTCAATACTCAAGGAACACATTTGGTTTGAGGGCTACTGCTATATTCACTCATGGTTGCAGCAGGCGTGTGCATTTGTGGTGTTAGGAGGTAATGTGACTACACTCTTCCATTCCAACTGCTATTGACAACCACAGCACAAATATCTGAAGCAAAATGAAGTTCTACAGATCAGGTCCATAATGCATATGAGCTTCTAGAGGACACTAAGTATGTTGAATTAGTTGCTACTTTGTGCACCCATGTCTAATAGGCAATAGACATTACTTTTATCCATGGGTATGGACATAATATAAAGAAAGATTTAATAAAATGCACACAATAGATTTTTTTCTCTGTCTGATATGAAAACAGATCCTTTAATATTCACAATGATTCACCAGCATGCTCTGAGGATATGGTAAAAGGTAGTGAGATTTTAGCATTCTGATGGGGCTTCTGTGTTAGGATAATGCATTATAACAAACTCATGTCCAAAAAATAAAAGTAACATTTTCTCTAGCATGCATTACATAAAGATACTGGAGGAATGAGATAGAATATAAGTAATATTAGCATTGCTAGCAATGAGCAAAAGCAGAGCAACTATTCCATGCAAACATGCAGAGAGGAAGAAAGGAAAAATGTATTTGAAGCACCAGGGAGAGAGATGCATTTGTTAAAAGAGATTCTCTAAGCATACTAACCTGCTGGTTCTAATGAATTTTCTACTTTGTCGTTAACATCGAAAACACGATCATGAACACCTATAGTTTTCATACAGCTATCTATAACAAAAATAGAGATAACAGCCAAATATGTTAGTGAAGACACCCTTAAACTCCCATTTCTTTTTTCTTTCTCTCTATGTTTTCCTTTTATTTAGGCAGAGACCGTTTAACAATCAGTGGCACGTATGCAAATGCCAGTATTGTTCCCGTCTGCTGTGCACGTACAACAGTCTAAGAAACAACAAGTTAGCAACTGCTGTGTGCTTAAATAAAAGCATCATGAGAAATGATGAGAAAAAACACGATGAAAACGAAAACATGGATGTGGATATACAAAACAGATACCACACAGGATTTAACAGTAAAAAAAAAAAAAAAAAAAAAGTTCACCGCTGGGAACCAGACCACACGATAGAGCATGCGCGGTGAAGCCACCCTCTCGGGCTTAGTCTACTGTACTTACTTGTTGGTCTCACAAAGACTCTGAGCTTTAGACACGCCCTTCTTCCGTTATCTGGGATTGCGGAGGCTGTGGACAGGACAACGCAGGGAAAGAGAGAGGGGAGAGAACAGGAGATTATTCTTCATTTTCAGGTGCAAACAAATAGGCTATAATAAATTCTTTCCTGAACACCAAGACCATCCTCAAATTCTTCTCAGAGGTTCAAACAAACAATACTTCTCAGGTTGGCATAGACTGATACAGAAGGGGCTGCTTTCATACCCCTCTCCTCTCGTTTTAACACAGTACAGAAATCGTCATGCAAGCATGCGGGTGATCTGTGGACAAATACTTTGAATTTTTATTTCAAAGCCTCTTCCATTTAACTTGATCTGCTATCAATTTTCTCTAAAACAAAACGATAATGCCAGAGCCCTCCTGCTTCCATAGAGCTACCCAGCTCTGCAGCAGGAAAAGGGGTCCGCCAGAGAACCAAGGTGAAAGTGCTGGCAAAAAACAATAACAAGGCAGACTTCAACATGACCCGTTTCTGCCGGGGAGAGCAGAGCTTTGTCTGTCCTGAAAGCTTGTCTGTCAGTGCTTTGCAGGTAATTCAATTAGAGGTTTTACTCAGAACTTGGCTCTGCATTCTATATGACTCAACCAAGCACAGCAACTTCCATCAGGCTATTATAAGTACAATATGCTATTGAGAAAGTACTATGTTGCAATGGTAATTTTTTTTTTTTGAATTTGCCACAGAGAAGGATGGAATTAATAAAGTAGGCTTACCAAAACATGACAAAATGTTTCAAGTTATAAATCATTTAAGGAAGAAACTTTCTTCTCCTCTTCAAGATAATAAGACTGTAAACTTTCCCTGCTTTTGAAAGATTATCTCCCCCTCAGTGCACAGAGCATAATGTCAAAGGGATTTCCAAGGACTAGAAGATCCTTAATAAGCACATGTGTTTACTAATGCATTCTAGAAATGACAAAAATTACTGAAATGAACGCTGCATATTTTCCTCCCTACCAGTTTACTTCAAGTGGTTTCTTTGTTCAGAAAAAGCAGATGACATCAATCAAAACACACATGGCTTACAAAGAGCGGGCCGGATGTTTGGTTTGCTGTCTCTCCTCTTTATTTTTATCCTTTATTTTATTCCACATGGGGAGCCCAGAAAACTAAACTACTTATTTTGCAGGTGAGAGGATTCAAGACAAACTCAAACTAATTTTACACGCATCTCTTCACCCTATAGACTAGGATTTCTGTCTTAGAAGAGAACTCATAACTTCAGCACCTAAAAAAACATCAAGCAGGAAAGGACCCCTAGCGTCCCTTTTCAATACCGGTTGAAAACTCATATAATATTAGGAAAAAAGTATACATAAAAGATAAAAGATGATCTCGGCCTGTCCCAACCCCCCGGGGTCGCTCTGACAAGCAGTTAAGAAGTGCTAACAGCTGGTTCTGCTGTAGGCTTTCATTAAATCAAAGTTGGAAAAACTCCCTCTACTGACATTTACCGTAACTAACGTGTTATTTAGGATGCAATAGTTGTACTCTGTGGTTTGATCCAGGAAATGGTGTCCTTCCTGTGGACCCCAACTGTAAGTGTGCATGTCACTAATACAATACACACAGGTGACCCCAACTCATTAGAAAAACCATGGGTTCTTGAGACACCTTATGTCTTATTCATGGGAGGTCGTGTGAAATAGTGACACGTGGATATTTACACTGCTCTTGTATGGATTTTTGGGCTGGGTTGAACCCACTGTAAACCTCATGAACTTGACGGCCACATGCAAAAGCTGATCTTACAGATGACACTCAAAATATAACAGACCCAAGGCAGAATCAAATATTTCATTGTTGGAGTGGAGAACTTCTTGGATCTAGTACAGGTCTTTTAGATTTCTATTCAGGAGACATTCTATAAATCCAGGACCTAAAAATCATTCAAGGGCACAACCGGAATAATTAAACAGCAACAAATGATGAGCTGTCTAGGGAAAATTGAAGAACATTCTTTCACCAGCTCCCAAGGAGAGACTATTAGCCTCAGCTACTGGATAAGCTACATTCCTCTGTGAGTGAAAAATATAAAATAAAAAAGACACATTATCTTAAATCTTTTTCGCCCAACAACATTCCCCATTACTTTCTCATCTCCTCTCTATCACCAGAAAATTGCTAGTAATGATAACAATTGACATCTTGTGATATTATGATTATTATACTTTAATCCATAGAAAAATTTATGAACAAAGAATATAATATGAGTGAAAAAGAAGTCCAACACTACACAAGGCTGCAAATGGGTTGACTCCAGGACCTTAAGCTGAGCTCATGGAGCAAAACCCTAACTCTTAAAGCTAATCTGAGAAGTCAATACAACTTTGCTAAATCAATAACTTGGGTTCCTTATTTACCATGCAGAAAAACAGAAATATAACTATACATCAATATTTTCCATAGATCAGGAAGACTCGATTTTTTCATGCAAGATTTTTAAAAGTAAGAATGTGGCTTTATTCCATGTTATGCTTATGATTTCTCCACTCTACACGCCACTTGGCTGCCAAATGGATGACTCCTTCATGCCAAGTAAAAATATGGATTATTAATTATTGGCAATATTTGAAGATATAAATAAAGAATGCTTTACTGGTCGCAAGTGAAAAAAAAAAAACAAAGCCCTGAGGATTAGCATTTAAAAAACAAAATAAAAAGAATTTTAAAAATGTAATATTAGCCCAAGTAAATTTATAAAGAAAATCTCAGGATCAGTTATGAAAAAAAGATATCAGAGTTGAGGATATAAATGAGGTAGAAAAAATCTGGAAATTTCCTTTGCTTTTGTCAGGAAATAGGTAATATGATTCATGATTCCAGAGACACATCACTTTAAAATGACCAACATTATCGTCTTAAAATAAAATTTACATACAACTTCTTGTGCTACTTTTCTAAGAAAATTAAATCATTAGAAAAATGATAATGAATAATTATCAACATGCATTAAATATGAGAGCAGCTCCACTAAAACACTTTTAAAGTCCCAACTACGTGTTAGATCCTTTATTAGATGCTGTGGCTGCAAAGATGCATATTAGATACTCTTCTTGCTCCTGTGTTATACTTAAGCCAGTTTAGGACGTTTAGGGCATCTGGAGAGATTCGTGGGTTGACTGCAGTTTGCATGAGAAACCAGCATAGCTTTGTGCAGGGACATGCTGGCATTGTCTGGGTGTCTGATGAAGTTCTGGACAAGCTTTTCAAAGAGAGTTGTATCAGAGGCTTCAATGGTCCTTCAGGAGTCAAGCAATAGGTACCAGAAGAACATAAAACATTTCAACCCCAAATTCCCAAATTGGAGCTTTAGCAATCAAAAAGAAGTATTAACTTGCAGTGGGAGAAGAAAACCTAGATCTGAAATCTTCCTTTAAAGCTTTGTGGATTTCCTAACAGAGGCTGTCAAATGAAAATGGAAAACACAACTAATGCCTTCAACATTAGTCACATAATCCAAATTCGAATGCCTTTACTCCATTCACTGCTGACAATGTACTTTTGGAGTCAGGAAGCTGGAAGTGGGAACATGGGGACCATTAGAACAAACAATCAAATAAACCTCCCTCCCCTTCCATTACCTTAATAGCAACTTTATAAATAAATCCATAGGGTTTATTTCCTCCAATGATCTACAAAGCACCAATCAAAAGCTTGCAACACATAAGGAAATACAAGCTGAAGGCCCTCCGGTTCCCCCTGTTTGGAGTGCCATGGCAGTGAGGCCAAAAGGGCCACTTATCTTCGCTCTCTTCCATGATGGGCCCCTAACCTCACCCCTTACTGAAAATTGTGCACTTAGTTTCCAGCGGTTCAGGTGAGCATAGCTCAGGACTCATCAACCAACTTAGCACACAAAGGACCACATTCAATGCCTCCTGATCAGTACTACTAAAAGGTATATTGGCAATGCAAACATATGTAATATTAGCATCATGATTCACAGCAGGTCTAATGCTAGCAGCACGCTTATGGTAGGCAGCTTTGGGCATGGCTTGTATTTGTGTCCTGGTGTCGTCCCCTGCCCTTGAGAGCAAGCTGCATATAGTGACTTGCTTCTAATGAATAGAATACAACAAACATGCTGGGATATCACTTTGTGATTAGGTTATAAGAGACTGCGACTTCCTTCTTGCTAGCACTCTCTCTCGTTGTCTCTTGTTCACTAAGCAAGCTGTCATCTTGTGATATTCTCAATGGAGAGGCCAACGTGGAAAGGAACAGAGGAAGGCTTCCACTCAACAGTTCGCAAGGAACTGATGCCTTATTCCAACACTCACGTGCGTGAGCTAAGAAGTGAACACTTCTCAGTCAAGTCGTGAGAAGAGTGCGCCCAGAACCAGGGCTCCAGCTAAGCTGCACCTGGATTCCTGACCCACAGAAATTATGAAATAATATATGTTGTCTTAGCCACTAAATTTGGGGATAATTTGTTATTCAAGAGCTAAGCTGATAAAATGTTGTGTACAAACAAATATGTAAAATCAAAGGTTCATAGCAGGCTTTAGACATAAAGTTTAAGACATTGAAACATACACAGGGTTGATTTCTTATTCTGCTTCCATGTATAAACAACTGGATTCATTATTAGCTTACATTTCAAGCTACTGTTAAAAATCCACTTAAAATTTGCCTTGAAGAGAGGTATTATAAGCTGCTGTGAAGAAAGACTACAAGACCTACATACTTGCTCTTACTCCAACATTTCAAAACGGTTCATTTTCCTTTCCATGCAACTTAAAGTTTGTTTTTGTTAATGCAGCTAATCTGCATTGTTCCTTTGCAATTAGCACAATGTCTTACTTCTAGCTCCAAACTGCCGGATGAGCACCAATGTGTTTTGATACAAAATGTAAACTTAAATCTTAAGAGAGGATGCTTTTCTCCAAATAGAAGAAATAGAGCGAGTTTTAAAAACACCTAAAATAAAAGGAATTTAGCATAAGTTAGAACTGTCTTAGCATCAAAAAATTCCTAACTCCTAATAGGCCATCAAATAATACACTTTATGATTCTTTAAGCAATGGAGAAGTTCCCAGTAGTCAAGTTAGCAAACACTCTTCTTTAAGAAGTAAAAGTTTAACAGGAGAGAAGGTTAAGACTCTTCTTTATATTTCTTTAACATTTTTCAGACCCGACACTGAATTCATTAAATTCAGCATTTATGCCTAACCCTATTCAACCTCAAATTGTAATTTCAAAACTAAAGTCCTTCTCTTTTGCTGTGTCCTATGCCAATGTGGGTACTTAGGGAAGTTTTATTTTTAAGAATAGGCAGCTGCTTTCTTCTTTTTAAAGAAATGAGTGTGTGGGAACATTAAAAATGCAGTTTTCCATTATGTGTGCCACAAGCAGTATTTCTCAGTTTGTGCAAGGCACAAGAAAAGATAGGCTATTAGTTGTTAGCAGAGCCAAATTTTTCCCCTGTAGGTTTTTCTTGTGGTTTAACACACAACAGAAATATATGCAAATTAGGCAGGTGAAGGCAGAATTAAGTTTTAATATTCCTTTCCTAATGAATGCAGAAAAAGTAAAACCAATTTAAATATATGATACTACTGAAAATGTCTTCTAGAATTTAATGAATCAATGAAATCCATTTTGAGTATATGCATGGAGGGCGGGGCACAGAAGGAGTGGTGGAAATGGGATAGTGGTTAATCAAAGCCATATGGACTTCTTCGGAAATCGTTACCAGATCCTCAGAAAAAATTCTTAAAGCAAAAGTGAGGTCTCTCGTTAAGAAACCAACAACAATTTGTAATTGCCAATTTGCCCTTTTTTAAAGCACCCCAACACTTAATTTTCCTATTAAGGACAAAATCGCCAGTTATGATGGACTAAATCTCACCATTCTACCTCTGGAGGCTTAAAAATCACATATATATTAATTACTTGTTCGTAGCACCGATTATTCATCTCGCATTCTAAGCGCAACCACAGCAGCTGGCTAAGTTTGCCAACATATTTCATCTCTTGCTGTCCACGTGCCTCAAAACTTCAATCACTGGCAGATTACGGTGAAAACTCCACATGCAAAACTGGAAATGAGATTACGCAGTAAAGGTGGAAGCCTTGGAGAAATTAACAATTTGTAAATATTAGACACTTTGCTGTGACTCTGGGGATATGTCTCAAAAAAGCTGGAAAAGGAAGAGAGGTATGTTTCCCATAATATAATAAAAAGAGTAGAAAAAACACACTCCACGAGCTAAAACTTGGTTTCAACACCGGGAAACTACAACAGGGTACAAATAATTAGAGTAAAGTTCAGCGACGTAAAATAAGTTCCAGCTGTGCAGCCTCAGACAAAAGGGGAAAATGGAAGGCACCACTCGTCCCACCCATTACCCCCCCATCTTTCTACCCCCTTAGGCAAAGTTCTCACTGCAAATGGTAACTTAAGTATTATTTGAATTCCAGCAGCTAAGTCTCAGTAGATCAATTTCTTTTTCTTAGCAACCTCAAATAAATGGCTGAGGACAAGTTTCTTTCCACTGATTTCTAGGAATAAACAAATCGGAAATGATCACGCTTTTGTGTACATTTTTTTTTTAAGTGTGTACAACCTTCCACTTGCTTTCAAGACTCAGTGACAACAACTCATTTCTAGGGCTTACTAAGAACATGATTTGTTCCATATATTTCGATATCTATTGAAGTGTGACCAAAAGATAACCAAGATTTTGGTGAATGCTTTTAAAATTTCCTCTATCAGAAGCGTTTCTAATTGATTATAAAGAAAAATTAAGGCAGCTTAAATCTCAGATTCTGAATCTAGACTTTACTTCCATCTTCAGTCCAATGACTAAGGAGAACCAGTCAACACAGACACATGCAACAAGAAAGCAATTAGATAGCATTCGAGTTGTAAACAGAATCCTAAATTCAAGGAAATACAGAGTCAAGATTCTTATTGGATACATTTTACTTTTAATTTTTTTAAAAACATAAAAGGTCTTCGAACAGCTAGGAAAAAAGCTTTCCAATTTTCATCTGAGATTGGGCTTCCCCAGAGACCACGCTGTTCAAGTGACCTTCCCAAGCCATTAACGTCAGATGATTTTTCCTTGTTTGTGGTAATCCTGGTGATTTAGCCTACTTTACCAGATAGGTATAATGTGATAAAAGAATACAGATAAGCAGAACAATTCCTTGAGAAAAACTTTTGCTGTGTAATAAAGGTAACAACAACAAAAGCATAAGGGAACATTAAGCAGACAAAAGGTAGAACTTCTAGAATCCCAGGGCAGCAACTATGCATATTTCTCTTTCTCTATAGGCTCCTTGTCTGCGATATGCCGTCAGGCTGACTGGTCACCGTAGGCAGTGAAAGCCACAAACTCCATTACTCATTTGTACGGTATTAACAGAAACAATGTCCTTGTCATACCGCACTAAAGTAGCACCATAGTAAATTCCTAATAAATCTTCAAGTTAATGCAATCCAAAGAAGCTCCTGGAAAACAAAAACTAATACTATTTCTTCAAACCTTTCATAATCACTTTCATCCTTATCCTGCTTCGTGAGGATCTTAGGAAGGGCCATGGTTTAGTGGTTTGAGCCCATGCACAGGGAGGCTCTAAGCTTTCTCTCTGGCTCACCATTCTGACTCATTTTGTGGCTTGGAACCAGCTGCTTAACTCACCGAAGGCTGTTTCTCTGTGACTCTCCTCTTTGCCCAAAGCAAAACAAACAAACAAACAAAAGGTATGACCTGCTTTGGGTGGACTGTAAACTTTTATATTGTACTGAGAAACTCAGGTGACAGATCCCTACAGATCTCAAATATCACTTTGCTACTTTACAGGTTGATACCAGCACTGTGCTTATTGCTCCCTCTGCATGGGGATTTCCATAAGCAAGGCTTTCTATATGCCTCTAGTTCCAAGCATACGTTTGTAGGACGGGGAAGGGTTCAGGTTATCAATAGTTATGGGTCATAAAGAAAACCAGGGAGAGCAGTATGACCCGTGATTTCAAGCTTCAATTGGAAATGCTTTAGTTCCACTTGTTTGTGTGACGCCCTCATCTCCGGAGAAGTGCATGTGTGAGGATGTGTACTGAGGCGGGGGTGAGTGTTTAGAGAATTAGAAAGGGCACTGGAAGACTCTTTTCTTTTGGCAATGATAACAGAACTCCGTGAGTTCTTTAAAAAATCCATTCTAAATGAGCATGCTACTATATTACATAGATGGCAGAGCAGAGACTAGGATGTAAATTCTGTAGAGAAGCAGCCAGACTGAGTATTGAAGCTGTCTTTTCAGCTGCATCGCCTGAATGTGCTATAACGATGACACTAAATAAAACCAACCCAGAGAAGGATGCAAGACACTGCATCATAGCTATACCACTCCATAGATATTGTGTTGCTATAAATGGTTCTGATTCTGCTCTTCAATACTCTCTTGCATCACATTTGGGTAAATATCTATTTATACAAGTCAATTTCTCTTTGCGTTTTTTGTTGATCAGTCAGCTCTATTCTCCCTGATACCTGTCCTTTCTGGTGGAAAGGTAAGTATCCAGGCAGCAATGTCTATTCGTTTGGGCTGCAAGCTCCTCCTGGAAATCTCGGGACCTGGACAAATTTAATGCTTCCTCTTCAGAAGGCTAATGTTCTACCAAGGTGGAAGTCATTTAGGGACCAGAATTGCAGTATGTCTCACACCAATCTTTCCTTGATGAAGGTTTTATGTTGAAAGAGTGAGAACAAAATCAAAGGTAATCACTGGGATTAAGTTCTAGTTTGATCTGGTCTATGAACAGGACTATTTCCAATAACTTTGATGACTGTGCATTCCAACGTATGACTCTACAGCATAGTAGGCCAAGCCTTCCAAAATCTGGCCCTGATTTTTCTTTTTTCTTTTTTAACATGGGCAGGCTCCGGGAATCCAATTGAGGTCTCTGGCACAGCAGGTGAGAATTCTGCCACTGAGCCACCAGTGCACCACCCTGGCCCCGATTTTTATTTCCTTTTTTATCTCTCCCACTATTCAACCTCATCCCTCAATTCACATTAATAGCTGTTCCCAACGATATGCCATCCTAGAACTTTCCAGTTTCCTTCTCCCCAAATGCCCTTTTCCCTTCGCCTCTCAAAATCCTGGCTGCCTCCAGGCCACTTGAGATATCCGCACAGTTCTCTAACACTCTAACCGTCTTCTGGGTTCTTACCTCAATCCATTTCTATCTCCTTAACAGCCCTTGTTCCATTCCCTTTTGCATCTCTTCCATCTTGTCTCTGTAACTAGACTTGCGATTTCCCTGAAGGCAGGAGCCTCACGCTCTGAGGAATCCACTGCTTTGCTTATCACAAGTGTTCCTTAGAGATTTGAAGAATGAGTATAGAGGTAAAAAAAAAAAAAAAAAAGCAAAACTGCAAAGTGATTTGTTGACCAAACACAAACCAAATCTCAGTATTAAAACAAAAAATAAGAAAAAATGGAAAGAGAAGTAGTGGCAAATTCTATAGACATTAAAACAAACAAACAGAAAGTCCCTTTTCCTGGAAGACTCCTCTCCTCTCTCTGGTGGGAATGGAACGATATTGGAAAGTGTGATTTAATAGTCAAATTCAATCAGATATTATTTTAATATCTGTAAGAGTGTGGTTCTTAGAGATAGCAAGTAAATGAAAAGAATGTGGGCATCTTTAGAGCCAGTTATGCAGAATCTAATCAAACGATTCCCCAAGGTGTGGGGTTGCAGGCCTGCTGAGAGGACAGGAGACCAAAGTGGGAGAGGCTAGAATCTAGGTGAGCAGCGAGTTCCCTACACAGGGATAAGAGAAAGTGGCCATGAGGCAATCAGGAACACAGGGAAGGGTCAATCACCCTAGCATAAATCCTCCTGTCATTAAGAAACCTTCATAAGTTAAGGTACTTCAATCAAAACTTACATGAGAAAGTAACCTACCCCAAACTGTGCTGAAGAATGTAACTATCATTTAACTACATCAGAGTTCAAAAACTAAGTACAGGCATTTATATGAGGATCAAAACAACAGACCTACTATTTTTGTGAATGTGGTACTTCAATACTTCCAAAGTATTGGAGAGACTTTGTCCAATTAGAGTAACAGGTCAGACGTGTAATTCCAATTTAAGATATTTAATTCTGAACAATTGATTTAGCTTGTGACTAACTGAAATCAGCATTAGAAAATTTAAGAGAACCAAAAATTCATCACATATTTAAGTTTGATGTTTATAATTACAATAACTATTTAGGAAGGATTTTCAGTCATTCACCTCAAGTTCTTAAAAAAGGAAAGAGAATGCATTAAATCTGAAAAGTTCAGCTTAAAACAGTTAAGGGCATCTCATTAACCAACTCTGTAGGTGGAACCAGATATTTAAGTTTACTAGCCTTATATATAGAATAATATGTATAAGCTAATTTGAATGGGTAATTTGAAATTTTAAGGAAGAATTAGTATTCAAAATCTGCAACTTTAATAGATTAAACATCAAATTTTAAATTCAAAGTAAACCTCTAAATAGTCTTTTCTACAGACATAAAAAGCATATGAGAAATTCACACTGATACTTTTTATGTTTCCGAAGGTCATGGCTCGAACGCTGCCTTCCCTGCGAGCTGTCCCAGGACCACCCAGTTCCCTCTCCATATTTCTCTATCACCACATCCAGGTTGGTCTTAGTATACTGGACAGTTAGAGAGTTGTTTGTTTCCTGGTTTATCATCCATTTCCCAACTAAGCTGTAAGCTCCAGAAGCAGGAACTATTTTACCATCTTTTTAATACAACACAGTGCTTCCAAAACTTAATCCAGTGCTTTGTACGAAGTAGTCAGCCACAAAATATTTTGGAAGGAATGAATACATGAATGAATTAAAGCATGAATGAGCTAGAAATATTCTTGTCCATATATTACTAAAAATAACCTAAGGTGACAACGTGTTCTAGATCCTGAAGTCTTCACAGATTGACTTGTTGCTCACTCAGTAAATACGACTTTTAAATTTCTCCCTGCTAACACCCAGAGCAGCTCACAGATGTCTATATGAAAACCTTACCCACTTTACTGCTACTGAAAACTTTTTGAGAGTTTTATTTATCACTTGATTTGCTTGAAACCGTAGTTTAATAAGCTGATAGTGCATACATGGTGCCAAGATGGATAGTAAAATTTGATGAACTATAATTATAACTTTACCATGAAGTCTATTAAAGAAATCAACTGTGTTTTTAGGCGCTTCAAGCAGTCGAAAAGTTCACAGGATGGCAAAAAGGATGAACATACTTCAAAATAATGTCTCAACTTCTTAAGAAATTTGTGAAATTAGCACACAGGCAAAAATATTCTATCCATTTGGTCTGCTATTAATATATTAATTAACATGCTATTTAAGTTTTAAGGAATCATTTATATTGGTTTGCCAACTCTATATGTCATATATAGAGGAAGATTTATTGCATACCTTGGCATTTTGGAGAAAAAAATCATTCTACTTTTCCTCTACTTATTGGAAGAAAGTAAGTACTCTTGGGCTAATTTACTTTTTTAATCTAAGAGGGCTCAGTTGAAATTGGCTTTGAAGTTTGCTAATTACAAAACTCGACAGGGGTTTTTCCTTATTTGGTGTAACTCATATTTCTATTCATTAACCTCACTTTTAAAAAGATTAAGAAGGCTGAATAGAAACAACTTAAAATTTTGAAGAACAGTCTCTCCCCACTGATATGCTTAGATATTTCAAGTGCAAACTTCCCCCCATACCATCTAACGACAAATCTTGTGCGACTGTGAGACGGGAAGGGAAAACTTATGCAGTTTGAACTTCCCATCTGCCACAGTGCTGAGATAAGAAAATCAGTAATTTTTTTTCCTTTTTTTTTAGATTCTATACATTGGAAAAATTATGTCAACCTGAGTTATGAGGAAATCGGGGTTCCGAAGGGCAATCCTGCTAGCTGCTTTTCGCAGGGGCCAAGTGGCTGGGTTCAGATGCTTTCATTCCACTGAAAGATCATTACCAGGCTGCTCAGGGGAAGTTGGCCCTCCTGTAAGAGAGCTCCTTTGTTATGAATATGGAACAGATGGAGCCAAATCTATCTGCTCTGTAGGAACAAAAACACTTACAACCCAGCTCTCTCCATTAAAGACTCTACTCAGCTCCTTTATACCGTCGGCTTTCTGTGCACTGCTGTGAGGTTTTGACTTTATAGAAAAAGGCACTTCATAAAAGCAACAGTTCTTACTCTTAAACCAAAGTGGCCTAAGAACTAAAGAAGATGAATACATGGTTTCACCCACAGGACTCCTTGGAGATATGCAGATATTCAATTATGTGTGTGTCTGTGTGCCGGTGTGTGTGTCTAAGACTGTATTCAATTTTGGTAAATGTCTGCCTTAAAACAACATGAAATATAGAGTAGAGAGATGAAGATGTCATGTTTCTCATTACAAGGATGGCATCTAATTGCTCCAGTATAATAAAATGCCAGGATTTAATTTTGTATATACGTCTGTAAGACTAGCAAGGGCTGTCTTGAGCGAAAAATATGACTATGTACAACAAAAGCGTGCACGTAAATATAATTAGTAATTAGGACCATATCATAGACAAAAGCTATATAATGTTTCCTCACCATGAAAAATAGTAATAATTACATGCAGCATCATGCTAATTTGCTTTCATAATTTGAAAGATGTGCAGTCTGCAGGTAAAACCAATTCATGTGCTTATTTATCATGCTGATGGGCTGAAACACGTTGAAGGCTACGCTTACAATGTGCTGGTGCCAAGATATGCGTGTTCGCAGATAGACAGGTAAGTTTCACAGGCTTCTGGGTGGGGAACGCAACTGTGTATGCATCTCCCATCAACAACAACAGGGGGAAAGGAGCGTCTGCCTTATTTCATTACATTTATTATACTGATACATTTAAAGTCTGGCTGCCTCTTCAGAGATAATTGAAAAAAGATATTCTGTGGCAGGATGCTTTGATTCTGACTAAATCAAGTCTTCGGGCAAATTTCCTCCTGCCAGTGGAAGCACAGCTTGCCTGAAGTCATAACCTTTGTTGGAGGGAAAGAACTGGCCTTGAAGCAGATCATGAAGCAGATGTTTTATGCCAAATCAGAGTCTGGGGATACATAGGCTACTGCAAATAAAACTCTTCTTCTGTCTGTTCAATCATTTCAATTCCCTGCAGTGTGAAATATGAACTTGCCAACAAATGGCCAGCGTGCTGTGCCTCTCAGCAGGGGGGGAAAGTGCCACAGCTGTGCCAGAGACTAGAAGACTGGAGATGCACACGACATGTTCATTAGTTCTTCTGTACAGCCCGGGCTTGGGCCAGGCCGGTTTCCAGAACCGGTCCTCAGGGAAGGGCACGTGACTGGTGACTACACCCAAACACATTAAGGGGTGATTTCTACCAAAATGAGAGAGCGCTTGTGCTGATCTCTTTGATGATTTCAGAAGGTTAGCCTTTAAACCAAGAGAACAAAGAGATGATCTTCTCTGGGTATGGACAGATTGAAAACATTATGTCTGCCAATGATTATAGCTTTGTTCAGATTTTATTAGCAGCCTGCTCTGGGAGCAATAAATAAATTAAAGAATGAAGTCTTTTTTTCAGCCTTAAAAACATCGACGAGAGATTGCAATGGTCCAATGAAAAACGTCGTCCTCTGGCTTCATGAGAAAGATGGCACTGGGGAAACTGGTTCACCTGTTGCAGGCAAATGTAACACTAGTTCCTTCTAGTGGACTGGGCATTTAGTTCATGTCAAATTCGTTTCCCAACAATAAAACACTTAATTTATCTAAATGAAACAAAAGTAAAATTAACAAGTTTCAGTTTGCATTCCTTTGAGGCATACTGAGCATACGAATTCATAACTACCCTTTTAGCTGTAATCCTAGATTATAAATATTCCATATTTAGTTCCATTGTGAGATTTCTCAAAGGTTACTCAGATGCTTTCTAGTGCCACATTCTTTCAAGTTTTAATCATGAGCTCCTTAAATAGAAGTCATTTGCATCTGTAAACACTCCTTGCAGTAGTATTTAGCAGTATATTCTCCTTGTGCAAGCTCTTTTAAAAAGAAAATAAACCTTAATATGGAAAAACAATCAAGCAAAGGCATAAAAAGGTAAATTAGAGGCTTGAGAGACCCTGTAACCCCTTCATGCAATTGCTGAAAAATGTCTGAAGTTTCTCTGTCTTAAAATAGCCCAGAATCTTATAGTTTATTTTGGATAATGGATTACAGGAATACTACTCATGTAATCCAAAGCATGAGCTAAATCATAAGGACATTTTCAAGAAACGAAATGAGTTTGAAATAATTTATTATTTTGAAATGAGGCCAAATAAATACACGTGGCTCATGGCTTAGCTCGTCAAATGATAGACAACTAATCACTATCACAACTAATAACTAGTTCTCATTAGTTTAGCATTTCCCAGTGAATGTTGTAGTCAATAAATCTGTCATAGAATGGTTACAAATGACTGTTTTAAGGAATTATTAATAAGACCTATATTTACACTTTAGGATTCTTTTGCATCAATTACACTAGAATATTATTTCTTGATAATGTTTCTTTTTTCTCTATTTCATATGACCAAATAAAAATTAGAAATGACATTATTTCTTAATTGACATGGAGTTTAGGGGTAGGGAACTCCAATTCAGGATGTATAATAATATTATGATAATAATTGCCATTTATCTACTATTTCTATGCACTTGGTACAGTGCCAGGTTTATTAAATTTAATCCTCAGAATAGTTCTGTGAGTCGTGAATTGTTATCCTTATTTTAGAGATGAGGAAACTGAGGCTTAGAGAGGAAGTAGTTAGCCGATGTCAGACATAGCTAGTATATGCCAGAATGGATATTTTACCTAAGTCATTCTGATACCCAAACCATACAACCCCAGTTTATAGTGTAAATAATACTTTTCTTCATGACTGTTCTACTTCAAATAACTGTTTTATAATTTCCCAGAAGTCCTTCAAGAAAAGACTGGGGGAGGTTAATATTTGGTAGAACGTGACTGTGTAACCTTAAGCATTTGCAATAGGTTTTAGTAGGAAAACTGAGTGGGGGTTTTGCCTGCAGAGAGAGGCATGCCCTATGCATATTTCCTAAATCAGGTACATGTCAAGAAAAAGACTTCTACTATTGTATTACTGTAACTGATACACTTCTAAGTACCTATAATGATCACTGTAGGAGGAAATAATGAAACAAAACATAGTGACCCAAGGATCCAAAAAAGAAAACTGGGAAAATTAACAGCATCCTCAGTAAACACCTCTCTTATGGGGTGAGAAAATTCCCAGCTTGAGCTGGCTGTCTCTGACCTCCCATCACCCCCTGAGATTTGGACAGTTCCTGCCCGCTGCACCCCTGCAGTGCCCTAACCCTGTCCAGGAGGAGAAGCAAATTAGCTGACAACCATTGCAGCACAGGAACCAAAGGTAACATGTAAAGTAGAAACTCGTGTTATACAAAACCCATCTGAGAGAGCTCTGTCTGGGGGGGCGGAGGAGCCTGCTAAGCCCCAAGCCACCTGCCTATTTTCATATAGACCATTAAATGGACTTTTCCTGGTGCCTCAGGAAAACAATGGACATGGCAGTTTCAGTAATTTTTTTACCTTAAATCCAGGAAGGAAATGGGTTCATTGATAAGGTACACCAAGGGTGACTTTGTATCTTTTTTTCCCCCTCCTGCAATGTAGGTAGTTGATCAAGGAGTATCTAATTCAATGGCCGAGTAATCTGGATGGGGGATTTTCCCAAAATTCTGCCCCTTAATGTACTGAATTAAGAGGATCTCACCCAGCCAGAGAAACAACGGATTCTGCTCCACTCTGAACAAGTGGACAATGGTCCAGGGTAATCCTGGTAGTTTCACACTATTCCTCTGCTCAAAATCCTCCATCAGCCCCAAACTGCACTCCAGAGTGACATCCGACATCCTCACCGTGGCTTAAGGGCCCTCCTGACCCGCTGGGACCCTTCCCTCCATGACCTCTCCTACTCATTCACACAGCCCGCCCCCTTCGCCTGCTCCAGCCACGCTGGCCTCCAGGCTGCTCCCCTGTTACACACCTGCCTCAGGGCCTTTGTGCTTCTCTTTGCCTCTGTCCGGAACGCTCTTTTGCGAGACACGTGGCTTGCTTCCTCACAGTTTTTAGGTCCTTGCTTCAACGTTTGCTTATTAGAAAGGCCTTCTCTGCACACTCTCTAGAGCACTCTCTAAATAGCATTTCACCCACCTTTATATTCTCTATTCTCCTTACTTGGCTTTGCTTTTTGCATCATAGCATTCATTACCTGAAATAGTTAAAATGAATTTATGTGCTTACCTGTCCCTCACCCGGCCCCCTTCACTAGCTTGTAGATTTAAAGCAGGCCTTTGCTTACTTTTTTCTCTGTTGTATTTAGAGTTTAAAACACTCACTATCTGGCCAACAAATATATATCTGCACCCAATATAAATCTGTAGGGGGGGGGAGGGAGGGAGGGAGGGAGGGAGGAAGGAAATGAATTAAAAAAAGTTACCCCAAGAAAAATGCTTGTTTGCTCACTACTCTACTACAAAGCTCACAAAATCACAAATTTGGGAAAGAAAAAATAAAAAACAAAAAAATCTGATACCTGAGTAGACACTGTCTGCTATAAATAGGTGTAAGAGGCTTATTTTTCAAGATAGGGTGTTTTATTTTTCACATTCTATTAAGATGCAAAAAACTGATACAAAGCAAAATGATTTTACGTATCTTTGAAAAGCTTATACTAATAACCCAGCAATTGTTTTCAAGGCAATCTTGCAAAGGGTGAAGGTGGATGATGAGAAAATATCAAGCAAGTATCCAGTCCAAGAAGAAGGTCATTTTTCTTTTTTTTTTTGCATGGGCAGGCACCGGGAATCGAACCTGGGTCTCTGGTATGGCAGGCGAGAACTCTGCCTGCTGGGCCACCATGGCCTGCCCTGAAGGTGATTTTTCCTTGGTTTCCTTTATTTGGAGTGATGCTGAGAAATAGCAGCCATTCTGATCGGCCAGAGGATGCATAAGGAGGTGACATGGACCTAAATAAACCAGCAAGGGAACTTCGTCGCTGTCATCAATATCTAGTCATTGAGCTCTTTTGCATCCTTAGGCCACCTGCAAGCATAAATCACTGAACTCAGGGTGCACACAAAGAAATACAAAACTCATAGTTGAGAACCCTGGGGATCATTTAGTTCCACCCCCTCACTTTATATGTTTAGGAAACTGAGATCTGACATTTCAACTTGCCCAAGTTCATTCAACTCAGGAGGAGGATACAGAACAGAACGAATGATCTGACCCCAGTGAGGTTTATCAAAAGAAAAGAAAAGAATCCTCGTCGGACAGAACCAGGACACAGAAATCATCCTCAAAGTTCCTCTTAAATACAAAGAACCAAATTATTAGGAATTAAATAGTCAATGAATTTATATTATAGCTAGTTCTGCATAAATTTATGAAATAGTTTAGCTGAACTTTTTATTTACTGAACATATTCTTCAGAGTGCATGTAAAATCAATGTGTATAATACATTTATGTCCTTTTTATAGAGAAGAGTTTAATTTTACAATTTTAAATAACTGTGGAAAGTTATGGCTACAGCATCTTTGCCTCTGACACAGGGATGGTCATAGTTATGATTTATTTTTTCCTCAAATATATGGTCAGAGACATAGTCACAATTAAGTTATTACTCCTGAAGGAAAATGGGAGGCACTTTACAACTCTCTGCTTTATGATTCTATTTCCAGAAAGCACAGTGGTAAAAAGTGGGAGCTGTCTATGATAATAATTTGAAAAACTAATGAAGTTACAGAACTGTTATTTCTCATAAGTAGCTCCCAGCCCTCTTCTCTACGGTGTAATGCTGTATCCACAAATGCACAGCTTTGCTTGTGACCAGAGCTGCAGCCACAGTCTGCCCTAGGTGACAGCAAACCCACATCTACCACGGCCACCACTGCCACCATCTTACTAAGGAAAAGGAAAAGACTTACAAGGTTTTTATCTCAATTTTCAGATGTCAAGAATTTCATCCCACTCTCAATGAAATGATCTTCCCATCTGTGCTAGTTTGAAACTGTTATGCATCCCAGAAAAGCCATGCTTTTCTAATCTTCATCCAACTTTGTGGAGCCAGACCTATTGTTTGGGTGGGAACTTCTGAGTAGATTATTTCCTGGGAGATGTGACCACACCCTTTCAAGGTAGGTCTTAATTCGTTTACTGGAGTCCCTTAAAAGAGCTCACACAGAGAGAGGAAAAGAACGGACAGACACAGATGCTGGGAGGGTCACTGGAATCAGAAGCTGAGAGCAAGGGAACCCAGGGGTAAAGGACCAGCAGACATCAGTTATGTGCCTTCCCAGATGACGGAGGTGTCTCAGATGCCAGTAGCCTTTCTTCCGAGAATGTAATTTCTCGTTTGTGCCTTAATTCAGACATTTTCATGGCCTTAGGATTGTAACTCATAACTCAATAAACTCCTTTTATAAAAGCCAATCCATTTCCAGTATATTGAGTATTCTGGCAGCTTTACCAAGTTGAAACACCATGCATCCACAGTTATTCTTTCTACATTTTCAACTATTTTTGCTTCTTACCACCAATTTGATCTGGAAAGTTTATTTAAACTGGAATTTCAGAAATCAAATCACTTTTAAATATGCTCCCAGGCTACTGAAAAGAATTCCATTTCTGTAAATGGAATGATCTCTCTGAAACTTATCTTCTGTAAAATCCTAACTTTCAAATGTTATACTTGTTTAAAATGATATAGACCTGTTCATATTTCCTCGAGGGGATAAAATCAACATTAATCATTTCTTTCTATCCCATTTCAGTTAAAAACTCCCTCTAGAATAGAAAACTTGAAAAATATATAGCAGTGCCTGCCTTGTCATTTTCTTCATATCTACACAGATCTGCATATCTGACATCCTCTTCATATCTTCCCCCTTCCTTGTACCAGGAAGTGTGCCACTGTGCTTACAGCAAGGGAGAAGAGATACAAAGGCCCTGCCATTGAAACCTAACAACTTAGGAGAGTACGATACAGAACTTTGAACTGTCTTTAGTGTTCTAAAGGAAAAAAACAAGGCATCTTATATAAAGAAAGAGACTGGGGCTTTGTATGGGATGTGATGGTCAAATCAACTTTGAATCAAAGAACCTAGCCCAAGGTGTTAAATGAACATTAAGCTTGAGCCCAAAGATATTAAAAGCTTCCAAGGGGGCAGGTTCAATCGATTGAACACCTGCTAATTTGAGGGGAGTACTGGAATCTGCGGTCCAAAAAATATTTACTGAATACCTATGCTATGTTCACCCTAGGAACTGACCTCATGGGGGCAGGCCCCGTCTCCTCTTTTTTCTTTGGACTACCAATGCTTGCGGTGCAGAATGTACATATTTATTTATACTGTGGAATGGCTTTTTTTTTGTATACTGTATGGTGGGGTCACATTTTGTTCTTTTTCCATGTGAGTATCCCCTTATTGCAGCATCATTTGTTAAATTTTTGCTGTAATTTGTTTTTTCATTTGTTTGCTTGTTTGTTTTTCGGGAAGTATGTGGGCCAGGAATCGAACTTGCATCTTCTGCATGGCAAGTGAGAATTCTATCCCTGGACTACTCTTGCAACCCCTGGAATAGCTTTTTTTTTTTTTTTTAGAAATCATACCATTCTACATATGCACTCAGTAATTCTTAACATCATCACATAGATGCATGATCATCGTTTCTTAGTACATTTGCATCAGTTTAGAGGAACTAGCAACACAACAGAAAAAGATATAAAATGTTAATATAGAGAAAAGAAATAAAAGTAGTAATAATAGTAAAAAAAAAAACAAAAAAAAAACCCTATAGCTCAGATGCAGCTTCATTCAGTGTTTTAACATGATTACTTTACAATTAGGTATTATTGTGCTGTCCATTTTTGAGTTTTTGTATCTAGTCCTGTTGCACAGTCTGTATCCCTTCAGCTTCAATTACCCATTGTCTTACCCTGTTTCTAACTCCTGCTGGACTCTGTTACCAATGACATATTTCAAGTTTATTCTCGAATGTCCGTTCACATCAGTGGGACCATACAGTATTTGTCCTTTGGTACCCTATGGGGCCCAGCAGTCAAAACCTAAGAGCACAAAGTACTGTGAGTGTCATCAGACTGTGAGAGAACTGAAAGACTTGTGTGACTGAAGTGGGGGTAGGCCCTGTTGCAAAAGTGGAGACAGATGAAAAGGCTGTATTATGCAATACTGGCCAGTTAGTCATTGCAAAAATAAGATTATCAGTCATCAGAACTAATTTTTGAAGACATTTTAGTGAGTGCTTCCCCTCCCAAGTCCCCGGTTTTCTCATTCTTGAAGAATTATTCAACATTTTCATCAAAGGATTGTGAGATAGATTTGGGAATAGATTTAAAAGTAAATTTTCTGAGTAAGGTAACCAATCCTTAAAAAGAACTAGTAAAGTGATTCCATTAAAGTGGAATGAAGTTCAATGAAAATAGTAAAGAACATGCAAAGGGCCAAAAACCTATTTATTTATCTGATCTAATTCAAGTGTTGTTTTCATGTTTTGGATCTACTTTAAAAAAAGACTCCAGAAAAGTGCCAAAAGTTATTTAAAAGATTTAAAACAGCTCTCAGAGGAACAGACAAAGGAATTTAAGTGGCATAATTCACTTTAAGCATGAATGTTTTGAAGGAAGCAACAACTGGCCTATATTTATTGTTCATTTCAAAAGAGGACTGGCTGCAAGGATGTGGACTCAACTATGAAGTCTCCTTGTGCTGGAAGGGAAATTCTTCAACACTTAAAGAGGCTGACATCCAAGACGGCTAGAAAGAACAACCACTGCTTTTCCCTGCCCAGCGGCTTTTCCTTCTTTTTCTGTTAACAGTCATTGGATTGTCTTCCGAGGAACCAGTGCTCTTTTACTTTTAGTTAGTGTGGCTTGATTGAACTTAGCGTCACTCCAAAGCACTGGAGGTACTGACCATTCACACCAGTTGGTTTGGGGATGGACATATGACCAAAAAGCTTATGTTAGAGTTTTTGCTGGAATTACATTTTATAGGTCTTTATGACCATGGCCACTTGTGGGTAGACTCTGCCTGAGAGTGAAGCACAACAAAAACGAGAAATAGAAAAAAAAGAGAGAAACCAATCTGCTGATATGCTCTAAACCCTGTATGCAGCTGTCAGATTTAGCACTCAAACTTTCCCATTTTTGAACGCACTGTTTTGAGTTTGGTGATGGTTACTTGCATCCAAAAGGTCTTGATTGGTTTAACTGGAAATACTACCCTCCCCTATGATTCTGGAATACAATACCATAGATAAACTTTGGCCTAGTATACTTTCATTCCTGACATATCTAGAAGTGGGACGTTTTGAAGAACAGTTATTTTTCCATCTTCAAGTGTGAAAATGTTGGTGAGCAATAATAATTAGAGGCTTTCAAACTCTATGGATATTATTGTCGTATCATTCCCACTATACTTCATTTATATTTCCTGGCAATCACAATTAAGTAATAAAGTAAATAAATAATTGTACTCATTACTTTCTATAGCAAAGCTGAGAAATAAAACACAGCAAATAAAAGTTGCTCAATGAGTATCTGTTTCATAAATAAATGGTTAAAGACATTAGACAGTGGTGACACCGGAGGAGAGGGGAGGCCCCCATTTTTGAAGAGACTGCAATCTGTGGGGAGAAGGAACATACAGGGATGAAACATATACAGAATGATGAGGCTGAAAAATCACGGGATTGAGATTGTATATTTACATGATTTATTTCTTCAATTTTAAAAAGAGATTTATTAAGTCCTGTTGGTTGAATCAGATAAACTCTGGGCTTCTCAGTTTCCTCATCTGTAAAATGGAGTTGGGCTAGGCATATGTAAGTGTCCTGTTCTAAACTGATTCTAACTGCATGTTTGATAATGCAAAACAGAAAGAAAGGAGAGAAAAGAGAGCCAAGAAAGAAACAGACTGTATAGTCGATACTACCCTAAGTATTACTGGGATTCTAAACAAGCAAAGGAAACTTTTCAACTTGACTTCATAGAAAACACGGGCCTTGAGCGGGACATTAAGGAAAACTGTTCTGTACTGGTGTACCGACTGAAAGTTGTTTCAGGCAAGACACTCACACAGACATACGTGCACACACACCAGAAAAGTCTGAAGCAACAGAACATTCGAGGAATTCAGGGTGAGAAAAAGCCACAGTGGGCTGTAGGCTGAGCTAGGGCTTGAAAGAAGAGGAAGGTTTAGATGGACAGAAGACATTCTAAGAACAGAGAACACATGAGCAAAACCACATTAGAGGGGTTCATTTTGCTAACAGTGGGAGATCTGCTTGGCTAACTAAGATAGGGTCAAATAGTGAAAAGGCTCACAGTTCAAGCTGCAAAGTTAGGGCTTAACATGCTAGTAAAAGTGATCCCATTGCTGTATCTTAGAAAAAGGGGACAAGGTAAAGGGAGAAGGGCTAATAAATTCCAATCTGTGGAATATACTGGAGGAAAACAAGAGAGGAAACCTGAAAGAAAATTATTGCAACTATTGAAAGGTATTGATTAAGGACAGAGAGTAAAGAGGGAAATGCAAGAGGTTGTGGTGGGAGTGTTGATAGAATTAGACTAGATAAAAGGGGCTGATTAGATACAAAGAGCTGGATGATGAATGCTATTTTTAAAATCTAAGTAGGATCTTATTAATAATCTAATCTTGACACATGGAAACTAGGTCCATCAAGATGCTCTATGAAAAAAGGGTTCCAAGGTCTAATAAGTTTGGTGAACACTGTCCAATGTATCTGTGGTGGTTAGATTCAGGTGTCAACCTGGCCAGGTGAATGTGCCTAGTTCTGTTGCTGTGGACATGAGCCAATGGTACATGAACCTCATCTGTTGCTCATTACATCTGCAGTGGGTTAAGAGGCGTGCCTGCTGCAATGAATGATGTTTGAGTTAATTGGCTGGTGCTTAAATGAGAGAGCTCTACATAGCACTACCCAAGCAGCTCAGCATACCTCATCTCAGTGCTCGCAGCTCAGCCCAGGCCTTTGGAGATGCAGAAAGAAATCACCCTGGGGAAAGTTGTTGGAACCCAGAGGCCTGGAGAGAAGGCCAGCAGAGACCATCCTGTGCCTTCCCACATAAGAAAGAACCTCAGTGGAAAGTTAACTGCCTTTCCTCTGAAGAACTAACAAAATAAATCCCCTTTTATTAAAAGCCAATCCATCTCTGATGTGTTGCATTCCGGCAGCTAGCAAACTAGAACAGTATCATTCTCTTTGGAGAGTTATAATGCATGGTAATATATACATAAGTCTCCAAAAGAAGTCGTACAGAAAAAAAATTAAACTTTATTTAACCCAGATTTCCCAAAATTAACTTATATTTTGACTTCAGAAACTGTAACACATTATTGATTTTCTTGTTCCTTGAAACTGCCTCAGAATCCCCAATCTAGCTCAAACCCTTCATTTTACATTTGAAAAACAGATTCAATAATGTGACTGATCCCAGATCTGACTAGAGTTGATTAGTGGCAGAACAAGACTTAACCCAGTCTTCTGCAGTTCTTGTGTTCTGATGATACCAGTGATATTAAGCTTGGGATTAATAAATAGATGTTTTCTATTATTTGGCTTGGAGTCTTTCTTTTTTCATAATATCTCCATTAACAGAAAGAAAAGCAATTAAGTGTGAGAAATCCCAACTGACAAAATATGAACCATATTCTTTAATTTGTTGGAGCACAGTAAAGCTTGCAAAAGTAATAGACAAAGAATATATTACAGCATAACAAACTAGAAATAAAAATGTTAAGTTGATGTTCTGCCCCCGTTGCACTTAAGATGATTTATTAAATAGATTTTCTCTTTGATTTAAACAATTCCACATATTTTACAGTACTAGTCATTAATGAAATACACTCTGGCTCTGTCCAGTGGTTTTTTGCCTATTTAACATCACTATAAATCTTCTTTAGATTATAAATAAACAACACCAAAAACCTTAAAAACCTTTTTCCTTATTCCATGCAATCTTCAAGGAACTGTCCATCAAAGTGCTCCTTTTTCTTATCAACGGATAAACATAAATGCCAATCAAATGCCTTCCCCTAGGAACTCGAACCCTGAGTGGAGTGACCCAAGGAATGGAGAATCATGAAGCTAAGAAAATTGAATGGTTACGTCTTGAAGAGACACTTGCCTGTGATCTAGAGCCCCTGTACTGCCTTGGCTCCTGTCCCACCCGAGGTTTTCGATCAAAAGAATCAACCTCATAGATAGGAAAAGTTTCCTTATTTGCTTAAGTCAGCTAGAATTGATAAATGTTGGTCAAAAGTGGAGAACCCTAATGAATACAATACCCCTCCCATGGCATCCTCTGAAAATGAATGGGGCATTTACCAAATATTCGTAAATATTCTAGGGGTCACATGTTTCATAAGAACATGTTTGAGGAAAAAAAAGTTGCTGTAAATATGAAAAGTAATATGAAAATGACTTAGGTGTGACGGGTAAAATTACAGCTGCTAAAATACCCGGTTATGTTGCCATTTTGCTTAGTTCATCTACAAATAAGGCTAACCAAAATTAAAAAAAAAAATAAAAGGATCTGGTGATACCGACTTTGGGTTGCTTTGATGATTAATCTGATTCTGATTGTGGAAAGAATTATACTGTCTTGTGTCTTCACTGTATAATTTCATCAGGAACAGGACAAACCATGCTTTCCAGTGATGCTTTGAACCAAAGTGGAATGTACAGTAAAATACAGATTTCCTCAAATAAATTGCTAAAACCATTAATCTCTATCTAAGGACCCATAATAATAGTTTGCTCGCAGTAGCAGGTGGGGGAAGGGGGAGAAAATGTGTTCCAGAAAGCACTTTGGCAGTCAATCTGGTTGATAATAAAACTTGATGAAACATCTGTGATTAATATTAATTCTAATGCTCTCCTTAATGGATAATTGTGAAAAAGATAATTTATCCCATTTCATTTAAGACTACAGCTGAGATTTTCAATTTAGGAAAAGAACATTTCTCCATGTTTCTTAAGGATGAGACTTTATGGGGGAAAAACAGGTGCACAAAACCTGCCAATGGTAAAGCAATTTTCTGCTTTTCCCTTGAAAAAAAATGATATGCATTCAACTGACCACTGCAGACTTATTTGTGACTCAAAGTGATATCTAAGTGACAGAACTGGTATTTCTGCATTTTCACCACTGTGGGACATTCTAGATGAACCACAATGAATTGAATTAATATCTTTTGAACTGAATTAAAGTATTTTTTGGGGTCAGATTTGACTCTGTAAAAGCTGTGAGAAAAATGCCCTTGTGAGTAAATGACAGTGAGCTATTTCTGACCACCAGTGTATTTCAAACTAGTTGATGATAGGAACTATTTTTGACACATGCAAATGTATAATTTAACATCCCCATAAAATTTTGTCATGGAATCTACATTAATTTTGACAGAGACTGGGAAAGTAACTAATTGCCTTTCAAATATCAATATTAAGAATACCATTTATTAAGCCAGCACTTGAACTCATTTACATAGGGGATACTTGAGGCATGGGGAATGGAGAAATACCATCCCAACTTAATGCCAACTAGAGTCAAGACCCAGATCTTCTAATTTTTATCCCATCTATTTTTCTAAACCTAATTAATAAAATCATAAAAGAATAAACCTACTAAGTAATGGATTTATTTTCTAAGAGTCAGGGCATTCCTGATTTAACAGTTAGAAAAATGACAGCTGTCTAATCCAATACAGAAGTACTAAATAGTGATTAAATATACATCACTGTTGACCTTTAATCATAACCAAATCATTGCTCCATTTAGATATACTCCATTTTCATCAGACTTCAACTCACATCAGCGAGAGGAAAACATAATCTGACAAGCACAAAAGGTCACAGACAATAGGCATCCACTTTTTCCATGTACCTTCCAAAAACCTCATATTATGAGCAGTATATTACAAAAACAATTCACTATTCTTTCCTTTCCCCCAAGTACAAATTTTCTTCCTAAATTGTGAGTCTAAAGTGAATAATTCTTATTAATTGACATTGTGCCATTTTCTCCTCTATTTTTATGAGGTTTTCTGATTCTTATCCTCACACAGCTTACCATTTTGTAAAAGGCATTCATTTGGTAACAATAAAAAAAATTGCATTAAGAAATCCAAAAACCCTAAGGGGTTCTGTGTCACTTACTTGCATCAGCCAGGCCAATCTGTGTCTTATTTATTGGATGAAGCAAATGACACAGTTTGCTTGCTGAAGTAGAAGGAGGGGTTTGCTATGACATCACAAATGAGATGACTTGCAGAAATTTCTCGGCTTCTTCCTAATCAAGATTCCCCTGTTTTGTTCATATAATGAAGACTGCCTTTTCTCAACACTTGATGCTACTCTAAGGTATGACCCTATTGTTTCCTTCTTTTCACTAAAATCCTCCAGTACCGCCTTCTTCCAGGTCTTGAATTCAGACCCATCCACTCCCACCTGAAGCTCAGTGTTTCCAAACTGTGAAAGGAAGATTACCTGCAGGAGAGAAAGCTAGAAGGCTTTCTAGCCCTATTGTATCCCCATAAAATCTGATGAATCAGACTTTCTGGGAATGGGTTCCAGGAATCTACCTTTTAAATCATCTCTGCAGGTGGGTCACCATGATTGGGCATAACTAGTGTCTTAAGCCCTACTGCCTGAATTCCATCTAGCTCCTCAAATCAGCACTTCAAATTTTTAATCTCTTCCTCCTGAATCAATCTTCCCTCTCTTTAATGGACAGTATCTTGTTAATCATTTTATTTCCCTCTTTACTTATTATTTTCATGCATCTGTTTTTTCCCACATTCAACTGTGAGCTCCTGGAGGACAAAGATTACATCCAGTATTTTCTATCATCCTTCTACAGAGTCTACTACACTGGTCCACGGGATAAGCAAAGCTCAGTAAGTGATGAATTGTCTGGATAATAAGAAGGCAATATATAATACTGACGTGTGCCCTTCTACAGCCACTGTAGTTATTCTACAAATAGAATGATACTGTAAGTACCAACAGCCCCAAGGACAGGTTAATAAATGAATTTGTATATCATTTTGAGTACCTTTCAGAAAATAGTTGCAATAAATCTTCAAAAAATGGAATTTAATAATAAATGAACATATTGTATCAAAAGGTCCGAATTCTACTATTTGATTAAACAAATAATCCAGCAAATGCTATTGATTTGGCAATTCCACCTAATATAAACATCATAAAAGTCTATGCAAAAAAATAATCAGAACTTTGTAGCTATGGCAAAGGAACTGAAGGCAATACAAAGACAACAGAAGTTCAAGTAAAGGGTACTAATATTTCTGCATGTAGAATAATTTCTTCATAACTGCAACTACTATTTATGTAATAAGCTTTTGAACATTACTTGCCAAAATTTAGAAGCTAAGAGCAGGAATGCTGGGGCCAGAATACCTTTGTCCAAATATGGACTCCAGCATGCGTGAACAGTGTGATTTTAGGCAAGTTATTTGATCTGTGCTTTTCCTCATCTGTAAAATGGGAACGATAATAAGTGCCTAACACATAGTTGTGAGAAGGTGCAGATGAGATGATATATGGAAGCATGCAGAATGCATAAATGCACTCACTAGATGCTAGCTATTACATAACCAGCAAGTGTCTAGTTCTAAAACAAATTACACCCTTGTAGTTATCTGATCAGTTTTCCCTTTAAGAACATAATACTTTCTACTGCCTGCTCAATAAATTCCAAGCTCTTCAGACCTGAATAAAGACCCTCCATAATCAGGCCCAATCTACCCAATACTATCTTCCAAATACTCTCCATTCTGGTCAGACCCATCTTTTCATTGATCCCTGAGAGTCTCTGTGGCTGTGATTTCCTTATCAGGAGAGCTTGCTCTCTGGAAGGCTGTGGGTGGTCTCCTCAACTCTGAGGACTGTCCTCATGAAACACTGCCATGACCCCTTCTTATAAAGTCCAGGTGCTGCACACAGCTGCTTTATACTTTATTCTGGAGGATTTTATAATTTCTCAGAATGGCTCTTTCCCTTGTAAAACCTCTGCTTCTTTCTCTTGAATTTGCAAAGACATACAATAACTCCAAGTCAGTGAAAAGCTGGTGGGCTTGAAAAATAACAATAGTAGTGTCAACTACAATTAATAATAATAATTGCAACAATAATTTGCAGCTGCTATGCTGCTTAAAGACAAGGTGAGGTTGACCCTAACATGTCACATTTATAAGCTGCAATGTTGACACAGTTGGTCACCAGGCTTTGTAGTATCTCCATCCATGCTCGCTGTTTTTCTATTAATGAAATTTCAACCTCTGAAAAATGATGCAGGGTACCAATGAAACATATACTTTCAATAATCTTGCTAATCATTAAAAGTTTTCAACAAAATGATAGTGAATGACATATTTTATGATGTCATTATGCTTTGACCCCACACACCATTCCACAGTGCTCTACTTTGTTTAAAAACTCATACACATCCTACTATGTGACTCTCAGGACTAAGATGACATGAAACTTTCCAATATTTCACATCAGCCATTTTTAGAAGAGGGTTTGCCTTAAGTTCCAGGATATAGGGCTTATTTAACGAATTGGCAATGGTGCTTGAACGTGTCTCCTTTCAACTTCTTTTTAAGTATTTATTATGTAGCAGGTGAATAAAAAGCATCGGCTTGGAGTCAAGCTGCATGAGTTAGAATCCTGGCTCCACTACTAAATACAGCATCTCAGGCAAGTTACTTAACCTCTCTGAGCCTCCGTTTCCTCATCTACACAATGGGGATAATAACACTATAACACTGCTTTACTGGTAAGGGTTCAATGAGTTTTTAAAAAAATACATACACACACACACACATATATATATAGTACTATACATATATATACATACTATATATATATAGTGCTTGGTACAGTGCTTGGTACAGTGCCTGGCACATAGTAAGCTTGCAATAAATGCTAAATGACAATAGCATTCTTATTAGATCAAGTATTAGGGAGGTGCTATCAGTCAAGGCATGAGTAAGCTTTTAGCTGAAACCTACTTTTATACAATAATTACTCTGAACTAAACTTTACTAAAATCATCACAGCACTCAGAACTATCTGAACTTAACTGCCCCAAGTATATATATAGCAACACCTTTAGAGCAATCTATTAAAAGTAAAAAATTCCCCTATTCATATTTTGAGTTCTCTTTAACTCTCCTTTTTTAGTTGTGTTCCTTAAAAATTAGGCCTAAAATAGACAATGAAGCTCTGAAACCAAGGTTGAAGACTCAATGAAATTGTTAAAGCAAAACTTGACAAATTCACATTTTATTCAGAATTAGTAATTTACTTTAGGAAAAAAAATTAATTTAAAAAGTTCTGTTAAAAAATGTCAGGCAGGGCGGGCCGCGGTGGCTCAGCGGGCAAAGTGCTTGCCTGCCATGCCGGAGGACCTCGGTTCGATTCCCGGCCCCAGCCCATGTAAAAAAAAACAAACAAACAAACAAAATACAATAAAACAAGAAAATGTTTAAAGATGTTTCCCTTTCTTCCTCCCATCCTTCCTTCCTTCTCTCTGTCTTTCCTTCCCTTCCTCCCTTTCTCTTTAAAAAAAAAAAAAAAATGTCAGGCAAAAAAAGAAAAAAAAAAAAAAATCAGGCAAGGCAAATTGACATGAGAAGCCTGATAACAGAACTAGTAAAAATTGGGTAGGTTAAGTTAAAAAGAGTATCCATTATTCTTTTTTAATGATTCAGGCATTATTTGCTTTTAAGGATTTAGGTACGAATTATTAACTAAAACTTACCTAGCATTAACGTAGATATATCTAGTTAGAAATGTTTGAACATCTCTGAAAATAGTAAAAAGAAAAGATATTATCATTCCAATTTTGAACAATAATAGACTGGCTGGCTGTTCTCCAGTTCATATTTTACTGTATAGGCTTTTGGGGCTCAGAATGAATCAATATTTTGTAAAGCTTTACATTTTAAAACCAAACCTGGATATAACTTATATGTTAAAAAGTTGCGTTCGTAATGTGGATTCTATAAAATCTGCCTAAAAATATCCAATGGAAAAGAAGCCTGTTGCCAAACTCCACATACTTCCCCTATTAAACAGAGGTAAGCCATATCCCTAGACACCGTATTTCAAGCCCACAGGCTACTCATGAACTAAAATAATGAATGATAATGCCTTGTTCTCTGCATTAATATTAAAGAAAAGAGAAAATAGAAAACTTTATAGCCACTCTCAGCTCTCTGGGCCATAAATCTCAAGTTTTGAGAATTGCTTCCCAGGGTAGGGAGTGGGGATGAGTTGTGAGAGAGCTTTGGAGCCTGCAGATATTTTTTAGCAAGCCAGGAAAGCACTGACACAAATTTCTACATATCTCTGGCTGTGAAAAGTCTCATTTGTGGTGATTTATATTTCCTCATAAAGAACTCTGTAGATAATATAAGCCTGCTGTGAGGCTGTATGACAACTTTCAAACCAAGAGTTACACGACCATTCTGTTAAAATACAGCAAGAAGAGAGAAGTGGGAAAATCTGTAGAAATAGTATTTCTTCTGATGAAAGGCCAAAATACTGCTGTTCTAGCATGCACAATATTCAGAGAGTCACCCTTAATTCTATATATATGCCTCGTGCATAATATTTTGGCGGTCTATACTAGACAGCATTATTTTTTTCTGAAGACTGGCTATGCATTTGGTTGTGTGCATGCTTGCGTAATTTGCAACAAATGACACTCAGACATCATCAGACTGAAAGTTCAGTTGCCTTAATAAATTACTAAGGGAAACACAGAGAATAGCATGCTGACAACCCGAAGTCAATGAAGTATAAACACTGTTATTCCAAGTGTCACTGGCGTGTTATTTCCATTTCTCCTGGCATCTGCTCTATGTAACACTGCACATCCACGCGCTACGCCAGCTCATTAAACTGTTTTCAGTTAACTCTGAAACCAAATTAGTACATTACATGTTTATAAGGCTGAGAATTACTGCTTCCCCGTGAAATTACACAATTAATCAGGTGTGTTATTTCTCTAGAAGATGCGGCCACTTTTGACATTTTGGGATAAAAAGAACAATGCTTTTAATTTGTTTTCATTTCAGCATTTAGTCTCAGTGGAGTTAAAGGAAGCAAAAGGTGGCATAATTCCTTCCACCCCCTCAGGAGGTCAGAACTCTACATGCTTCCTCAGTCTTGTAATAGCATTTTTAATTCTTAAAAGGAGCACAAATAAAAATTCCGTTTTTGAACTTCTTATCTGAGTGTTACAGCCTTAGAAAAATTCAGATACAGGGAAGGGCACTTGAATCTTTGGTGACTTATGGCTGACGGCATGGATTTCCATCAAGTCCCAATTACTCAATAGCTTTTAAGGCTCTCTTTGCAAACCTGAAGAATGTTCCCAACCTCAAAATCTATAAAGCAGTGAGGTTTGTTCCAATTTCCTTTTTCACAGACCTGGCATTAATTCCTCTGATTCTTTTTTGACAGAACCTCACACTTTAGTCCAGTTATTTAACAGGGCATGCATTTCCTTTTAAAATTCTCCCCCACTCGACCAAATAATATTGCCAAAATTAAAAAAATAATAATGTAGTGCTTTTAAATACTCTGTGTCCCTATCAATAGACCCGTCCCCCCTTTGATTTTACTCAGACTATCTCAAATGCCTGAACGAAGCAAGCCCTAGACGGTGAGGTCTGCATCTGCACGCGGACACTGAGCATTTTTGTTCAGAAGGTTAACGGGGCACCTGACACTAAACAATTTTTTCCATAAGAGAAAATTAAAATTAACACAGATAAAAACCCTAAAATCCCTAAATATCCCTCTTTCACGGTCTTTATTTAATAACCGTTCAAGAGCCCAAGAAATCATTCATGCTTTCCTTAAGGATGGCTAGAGACAAAAATTCATTCTTTAAATAAAAAAGGTACACTCTTGCAGATTCACTGAAGATTGTTAGAAATGTACAAAGGGGATAATGCCATTATTTTCTTACAGAAACTTGATATAACCCCAGACAAATGTTCAGCATCCAAGTGGAGAAAAACAGTTCCATTCTATTTTCAAATTAAAACAAAATTTTAAATGAAAGATGTAAATAGTTTTAAGGGACTAAGATACTGCATCTACGTCTGAACACTTACTATTTGATGTTTGTGCCATATTCATTTTTATGTTTTTCCACTTTAGAAAATATTAAAAATTGTCAATTTCCTAAAACTACCCTTCAAGTCTCTTTTCTATTAATATACATATATGCCTTGCTGAAATACCATGCTTTGAATTCATACACTTAAAAAATTACAAAAGGTGAACTAGTATTTGACCACAGTCCTTCTGAAAATTTCAGCTACACATCCCTTGAATTTTAGCTGAAGTTTATACTACAGCAAATACTGCTAAAATGACACTGCAGTAATAAAAAAAAAATTTCCTCAACAATAAGAGCAAAATGCACACAGGCACTGAAACCAATATTGAGTTGTTCATTTTAGGAAAGTACATTGTTCTTACAGGTCACCTCTCCTCTAAGAGTAAAAGATTAGGAACAGTGAAAAAGATTACCTCCTGCTTTGATAATTGTGTCGTTTTGACACTTTTCTGTTTCAATAAGAACAGCTCTGTAAAAAAGATGGATTGGTGTGAATTGTCAAGCCTAAAGTAATTTCTAATGTAGATTACTAAAGCAAGCCACTGAAAACCAGGCATCTCAGGGGGAATGAGACTTCTTTATACATATGCCGTGCCAGCCAAAGGCTCATCCAGACTAGAGGGCATGGTCTTAAAACTTGAATCTTTATGTATTTCTGAAGTTTTCTTTAAACCAAAATATCAATCAGGGCTATTCAAGTTACCTTCACTTTTCAAAGGATGCAAAATTCTTTGGCTATATATTATCGAAGATACCGTTTTTTAGCAGCAGACAACATTTTACCAGTGCATGATAAAAAAAAGCATTACTAAGAAACTAGCAAACTGCTGCAGAGGGTGCAATAGAAACTGGGTTCTTCTTTTTTCATGTTCTCAAACTACCACACCAGAAATAAATAAAAAATTAATTGCTTTTTGGTTTTATTTCATTTTCTATTATGTAATTCATTCATTCAACAAATATTTATTGAATACCTCTTAGGTCCCAGGGACTTTTCTAGATGTTGATTTCTACTATTTTCATTGAAAATATACAATTTTTCACCAGCATTATGGTTGAGAAGTTTTCTATATTATGGAGAATATGTCTGATTTTCTAAACATTTCTATAAGAAAGTATGCTCCAACTTTCGAATAACTAGCCTACAAATAAACTATTGGGACACATCCAGTAGGCAAGTGAAGGACTTTCTTAACATTAGCATTCTCTGGTTTTACTGTTTATCCTTTTAAATGTTAGTCAGTAGACATACTGCACAATCAAATGATGCCTGAACTTGATCTAGATCATTTTAATTAGAAATCTCTTAGGAATTTAGGGTATTTGTCTTTTCCATTTTAAAACTTGTGTTCTGCATAGTAAAATTGCCTCACAGCTTAAGACAAAACTTAAATTTAAACATATAATTTAAATTAGTAAAGCAGAAAATCAGCTGTTAGCATGTGCATTTAAGGAGCTATATACTATGAATTTAAGACTGAAGCCCATGGTATCATAAGATGATCTCCATTTTTCTGCCTAATTTTGAGAACTATGTGTACCAAAGAGGTGGGGGGGAGAACAGAAATCTCTTTACTTCCCTGAAAATTCTTTTCATTAATGAGATTTTTTTTTTTAGGGTTCTACCTTCAAAGAAATAGAAGACATTTTTCTTGCTATACTTTTAATACTATATAAACATGAAGGCATGCTAACACAAAATACTTTTAATACTATATAAACACAAAGGCATGCTAACACAAAATGCATTCAAGTGTACCCACCAACAAGCTTAAGGTGTATTCCCTAATAATAATCTCCAAGAACAGAGGTTCCTGGTTTCCATCTGAGTGTGGTGATTATAAAGTATCTTTACCTTGAGTATCTTCTTTTGAAGAAAATCAGCTATAACTCAGATTGTAAATGCTAGAAGAACTTCGTCTTTTTAGTATTAACTTCAGAACATGACATTTGTTTTTATGGTGAGTCTCACGTTACAATTAATCCATTACTGAATCAAGTCTGCAAGTATGATACAGGCTGGATGCTGAATATTCAGTAGATTTAAGAAGAATTTCTTAGGAAATGTAACGTTCCTAGCCTCTGAAGCCATCTGGATTAAAAAGGCCAACAATATGGGAAGCTGCAGTTAAAGTAACTTCTGGAGATAGAACAGTATCCTTTGGAGAGCTAAAAATCCATAAATAAATTTGAAATTTATCTTTCTACTATCTGATTTGGGATTTCTGGAAAGCGCTTATAGAAAAGTACTCTCTACACAGTAGATGTCAAAATGAATACTAAAATTGTCTCTAATATTCTTTTAAAGTATATGAACATAGGACTTTTATCTCTTCACTTTCTCCCAGATCAGCCACTTCTTATGTGTGAAATCTTTTTTCAAGTTACCTAACCTTTCATTGCCTCTGTTTCCTCACCTGTAAAATGGTAAATAAGAACAGTGCTTGCTTTGTAGTGCTGCTTTGAGAATAGAGGGTACTTAACAACAGTGCCTGGCACAGAGTGAGTGCTAGGTAAGTACTAGTTACCCTTCTGTATTGAACATCTACTGTGCGCTAAGCAACATAATACAGGACGCTGAGCAGTCAACAAACCATAATATCAGGGGTGAAAAAAATCTGAGGAAAAATAAACAAGAGAAAGGTGTACAGCATAATAGAGTATGGTAGAATTGCCTCTCTAACAAAGAATTTTTGAGTACAAAAGAAAGTGAGAGTAAGGGGTACGGGTGCCTGGGGCGGTGAGAACCCCAGGCTGAGGGCAGATCTGATGCAGCGTGTGCTGAGCTGGCAGGAGGAAGGGCAAAGAGGGAGTGTGGCTGGAGCAGGAGCAGAGAAAATAAGGCAGAGACTGGAAGGGGAGGAAGCCAGAGAAGCCAAGGGTAGGGGAAAAGGAGTACCACATCCCATAGAGGACCTCGTAAGAGACTTTGATATTTAACCTGGCTGAGACAGAAAGTCACTGGAGGGCTCTAACAGAGCAGTGACTTGATCTGACTTAAATTTTAGAAGAATAACTCTAGCAATAGTGAGGAGAAGAGATAGGAAACTGCTGTCCTGGCCAAGGCCTTGGGTGATGGAGGCTTGGACAGGCTGGCAGGGCTACAACTTGTTTGATAGCTCCAATCCACCTCACTATTCCATGTTTTCCCTAAATTTCCCTTTAATTGGCATTTATTGAATACCTATGAGTGTTCAACACCTACTAATGGCAGGCATTGGATTGGGTCGTTTTTTTTACATGGGCAGGCACCGGGAAACGAACCCGGGTCCTCTGGCATGGCAGGCAAGCATTCTTGCCTGCTGAGCCACCATGGCCCGCCTGGATTGGGTCATTTTATAGATGCTATTAAATACCCTAATGGTGTAGAGATCCTTAGGAGAAAATATCATAAAACTAGGATGATAACATTCCAAGAGACCTTTGAAGTTTTCTATTACAACCCTATTGTCTTACAACTTGAAATCAGAAATCCAGAGAGATCAAATGATTTATCCAAGATCATATAGCTGGTTAGGTAAAAAGAAGGTCCCAGATTCAGTGTTAAAGTCAGTGTTTCTACTAAGTTATAAAGATAATGCCCTTATTTAGGGTGCGCGGGTGATTCAGTGGTAGAATGCTCACCTTACATGTGGGAGATCTGGGTTCGATTTCAGACCATGCACCCCCCCACCCCCCAAAAAAATGCCCTTATTTAAATTACTTCCCTTCGCCTCTTCCAATTTAAAAACAAAAAATTTTCAAACATGTCATCATTGTAAGAGATTAACAAATACTTATTTCTAAAATAAGTATTTCTGAAGTTTCTAAAATAACACTTTCCTTTAGGAAGCCTATATAAATGACTATCACCTTAGCCTATTGACTGGCAGTTGTGCAAATCCATCGCTGATAGAAATAATCACTAACTTCGCATAATTACCTTGGTATGCCTAGCTCTTACCAAAATGACTCCTGAAGATTAAAAATATTTTAATCTTTTAAGAAAAAAACTTTGGCAGATTTAGGAAGGGGCTTGGTCTGCCTTAGCACGTATCGGAGATTATAACAACTCAATAGGCTGCGTATTTCCAAAGAAAGGAAAGCATATCATAGACAGAATCTTTTTTGGGGACAAATGAAGGAAGGATCTAGAACCATGAAGGACTATATTTTTAAGTAAACTGGAATGAGATATTTCCTACCACTATGCAATTCCTTAATTTTATAAAACTCAAAGAAATTAAGAAGGAAATGAACCAAGTTGAAGATAAAGCAGAACTTGATAAAAATTCTCTGATTTATGACTTCCCTAAGTGATGAGAGAATATACTGCAATTAGTCATCTTCTCTGACCCAAATCAGTGTCTGTATCTGAATTTTAGCATCCCATCGACGCCACATGGCTTAAACCTTGCGCTAGTATAGTAAAGCAGGATTCTCTTTCTTTGGGTAAGTTAGAAGAGATTTCAAGACCTCAAGGAGGTGAAATACACCCCTGGCCTCGTAAGAGCATTTCATTAAATTGACTGGTGGGCAGTCAAGCTTGCTCTTGAGATCCACAATAAGAGTTTCTTGGTAACACAGTAAGTGTGAAAAGAGCCATTTCCCAGGCATCTTGTTCATTCCAAGCATATTGAGACGGGAAAATTCAACTGAGGGCCAATTCTCCCCTAAGAATCCTTTCCTTTAATTATTTCCACAGTATATTAAGTGTCTGTAAGGCATCCATGCTAACTCTTCCTTTCCTGCTCTCAGCCGTGAAAGAAAAGAAACCCTGCAGTACAAAAAAAGATGGGGAACCATGCTTTTGTGGTTCTAAAACCACGGCTAAAAATTCAATTTAACTGAACACCAGGCCAATACACTTCTTGTAAATGAACATCTCTTTCCTGCTAATTTTGTGCTATTTTACCTTTCATTAAAAAAGTAATTCAAGTTAAACTCAGCTGAACGGTAAAAAGCTCTTGATATTTTGAAGCATTTTGGAACAATTACTTTGACGGGAACCCTTGACAGTTAAATGACTCCGTTAAATGAATGTTATAGAAGACACATAATGACTTTTAGTGAAATATTGAATTTAACCACAAATGAGGAAAAACCATAAGCACTATGGGTATATCTGATTAATAATGTCTTGCTTATGAGCCTCGATAGATTCTATAATTTCAAATGATCATGAAATCCACAAGTTTGCTGATGGGTATCTTTTCCATATTGGTGTTCTCCATTCATACTTGCTTCCTGCTTTTGTTATTTTTGCTGTTGATTTCTAATCTGAGAAGCCAATAAGAAAAGTTTAAACTGGCAATAATTTCCCATCCTACATTGGTCTAGTATTTTACAATTAGACGATTAATGAGATGCCATTCCACAGCTGAAGTCCTCCTATTTCCTTTCTCTTGTTTGCTGAATGGGATTCTTTCACAAAGCCAAAAATCACCAAAAGTCAAGAACATGCTGCCGGGGAATATGTGAATTTGCTGTGTGCCAGTGTTTCCTGCATCTGTAGGACTTAATATTCCTTTTTTTATTTTACGGATAGAATGTGAGATAGCATCAAGGCTTTTTTACATGTTTTCTCATGACTAACGACTGAAATATGTACTGAAATAATAAAACTGTTGCTGCTCAATTTTCTTTTTTAAATTTGGTTCCAATAGAAGTGAGAGTGCTCTTGTGATGGTGAAATCCCACTTATAAAATTCTGTTTTCTGGGGAAGAAGAGGAGGTAGAAATGACTGTAGGCTTAAATATATGGGTTAGGAGCGGGTGGGGACACTTGGGTTGAATAAATGAGTCAGAAAAACAGGAATAACAGGAATGTTCTTTATCTTGTTTGTCAGGAAAGCTAGGATGAAAGGATGATGTTAAGCATACGGGACGGTATTGCTCAGATCCAAGCACACTGTGCAGCTGTGGGTCCTGATTCTTTCAAGCATGTGAGATAGAACTTCACCTGGGTTCCCTCAGCTCAGTATTCACCATCATTAGGCAGTTCTCTATCCTATAATACCTATTTACACGTTCACTTCCCCATGAAACTGTTACTCCTTGAGGACAGGGAGCATCTTTTCATCTGGCATCCCAAACATTTATTTAGCCATGATAAGCAAGCTGCACAAGATCTGTACTTTTGAACAAACTTTTAAAGTCATTCTTCTGACAGTGAAAACATGTGAGAAAGGCCAGGTAGCTTAAATATGTGATTCCTGGGAATAAAGAAAAGTCTGGATATATATATATATCAGGCTGCTTAAATTGAATATTGCCTCTAACCTTGCTCTCAAAGTATGGTCCAGAAGTGGCTTCAGCCTCACCTGGGAGCTTTACAAATACAGCCCCATCTCAGACTCCCTGAATCGGAATCTGCACGAGAATCAAATCCCCAGGCGCCTCATGCACAGTAAAGTTTGAGAAGCATTTGCCTATAATAAATGAGTACTAGGATGCCTGAAGAAGTGATGGTTTGAATGATGGAGAATAAATAAGGCCACAGCAGTGTGATTAATCCAGCGGTCTGCTGAGAATGGTGTAGAGCTCTCTTTCTCTGCACAGAGCCACTTAATGCTCACAGGTGGGAAACTCACTCCTACCAGTTTCCTGGGAACCCTCTCTAGATAGTTCTTCATGCTTTTTTTCTGTTTAAAGACACAGCTGCTCTTAATAATTGTCTTTTCTCTTGGTGCAAAGAGAGTATATATCGCCAGCATGCTGACATTTGCAGGAGTTTTGACTTTCTCCACGGAAAATGTGGATGGAGTGAAAGGATATTGCTGACACCTGAATAAGAAATCCAATGACTCCAAGCTATGTAAATTTAATTATTTCCTTTAATTTTTTTTCAGGAATCTTTTTTTTTTTCTTTCCCCTAAGCTTCGGAGACAATTTTCATATAAAAGAAATACAAGTCAGCAGTGGTTCCCTGAACAGGCTGACACGCAATTTCATAGGGGAGAGACACTGTGTCTTTAATCTAATTTGCGCTCTCAATTCCAAGCTAATGTAGCTAGGGATCCTGATGTATGCATTTATAAGGAGACATCTGTAAGGCAGAGTCCAGTTCTCTGCGATGCTCTGAAACATGGGTTAAAAACAATCAGTTTCGGTTCTTGCAGCTGCCCTCAACATGAGAAATCTCTGTATACTCACAGATGTAGAAATATTCCCGGCCTGGCCTGAATTCAAATCCTAGAGAAAAGGGAGTGAAGAGCTGGAATTTTTCAGAGAACTTCAGCGGTCCATTTGGAGAGTGAGGCCGGTTGCACTCCCATCTCTTGAACCCTTTGGAGGTGTGGTCGCAGGCGCTGTAGCCATCAAAGTTGACCATGTAGAGGACGTAGCGCTCGGTCTTATCTTCTGGGACCGAGTCCTCGTAGTGGGGGCAGAAGACGTCCAGATAGTCGTTGATGCAGACATCGATGTGATAATCACCTCTCTGGAATCTGTTGGCAGAAGAAGAAAAAGATAAGATGATTCTCAGAGGCAAGGCTTTTTGCTTTGAATCTGTGTCTGAACCCTTTACAGATGTTGGGACTAGAAGATTTATTATAATAAGTTTTTACTGCATGCCGTTACGATTTGGGTCATGACTTGAACGGCCGCAGTTCCAGATCTAAGTAACAACAAGCCATTTTAGAGAGGAATTCGGTTACATTGGTTTCAAAATACCCTACAAATGGAGTGCTTCACTTTCATTTCGAGGGTTATGTTTTATAGTTTCTGTTTCAAAAAGAGGAACTGTGTGGAGGTAAGGCTTTGCTGGGTCTTTTCTTTCCCCTTTTCATTCTTAAAATGACGTCTAATGAAGCAATGTTTTCATATTCTTGCTAAAATCGTGTCTCGCTTAATTAATGTTTTTGAATAAATGAGTAAATTGAAGAAGGAACAAATGACTGAATTGTTTTTGTTACAACTGAGACCATTTCCAGCTTCCTATGCAAATGTAGAGAATTAGAATCATTAAACTGGTCGAATTAGAATCATAAAATGTAAAAGCTAGAAAGAAAATTCCTAGAACAACATTTCCATTTTTGAGGCAAAAATTTAAGGCATAAAGATGAAGCCATGAGTAATTGAGCTAGACTCGGAATTCCAGGCTTTGAATCTCAGTCCAGTGTTTTTCTTCGTGTATCTGTTTATGTCACAAACTCATTTTAGCCCATCTCTTTCCTGTTTCTTTCCATATTAAAAAAAAAAAAAGAATCAATCTAAATCAGACCTTTTCCTCACATTTCTTCTAACAACATAGGTTGTGTTCTAGGGTTAGACTGCAGTGAAAGTAACAAGCAAGATGAAAACAGCAAAAAACATGGGCAACTCATCCTGACATAATTAATACACACACACAAACACACACACACATGCAAGCAGCCCCCCCATCACTTCACAAATCACACTGTCTGCTTGAATTCTCATCTTACAAAAGTTCTATTTATCTTTTTAAACTAGTACATCATTTTCCCCATCATTTGAACAATACTTTCCAGGGCACAGTGATATGTGAAACAGGAATTATTCTGGACACAACTTTCTCGGTCTAAAATCAGGGTGGAGAAGCCTACAGAATCCCTTTGTTTTTTAGCTAGTGAGCCAATTCTTCTCTGAGCCCTTAGAAGGTTCATCATAAAAGTATGTTACTGCTGAAATACAACGCCTATAAAGTCATGTCATCTTCAAGTTGGACAGTCTCTGTGTGAATACTTCTCAGTGATGGTGAGATTGCGTATTTCATTTTTGGACGTCCCTAAATGTTAGAAAGTTTCTTCTTACATGGAGCATAAATCTGCTTCTGAGTAATTTTTATCCAGTGATCCTAGTTCTGCTGCCTGAAATTACAAAGAACAAATCTAATTCTCCTTCCATAAGGTAGTTCATAAAACATTTGGAGATGCCACATATGTCTCCCTGCATCCTTTTTTCAGACTTGAAAATTCTGACCCTTTGACTATTTCTGGTATAATTCCCAGGCTCCTATCCTTCTAGTTTCTTAACCCTGCTCTAAGCCTTCAGTTTGCCAGTGTTCTTAAAACCCAGCACCTAAATATAAAAAAGAAGGACCCCTGGGGGTTGGGTGACTGTGCAGCCCAGTGAAGGTTTTACAGTCTTCTCCTGATCTCACCGGTCATTGACAAAGCTGGGATTCCCTTCGGAGACAATGCACAGTAAAAGCGGAAGCACTACTCATTTTGAGCAAGGAGACCTAGATTTAAGAACTTGCAGCAGGGTGAGTGGAAGATTCACAAACCCTCCTGAGCCTCAGTTTCCTCATACATAAGTTGGAACAATACTGAGAACCTGCCTTGATGACCTCACATCAGCCTGAAATGAGGAGACACATGTAAAGTACCATGCAAAGGTAAAGAATGTTATAATTATCAATATGTATTAAAAGCATATTAAATTGGCAAATAACAAAAGGTTGGTTTTAAAACAACAGTGGTAGAAACATACTATAGATATAAAAATAATCCTTATTTTTCCCTTTTAAAAAATCCTCCCCAAAGTAAATCATATCAAAGTCCTAATTTCCCTTCTCAAATATCAAATTACCCACAGAAATTTCATTTGACCCAGGCTTTTGAAAAGCAGCATACTGATTTACACAAGGAAAATAAGGAAACACTATCAGAATATTCGTTTCTCACTTAGAGGATTCCCAAATACACAGTGATTTTTTAACAACAAAAAAACCTTGGACGTATTTATTTCTTTGCTTATCTTTATATTTACAACAATCACGCAACCAGGTTTACTTCTTCATTACTGGAAGACAGCGATTTGTCAAGACGCAAGGAAAGCCTGTGTTGCTTTTAAAAGATTTTTGAACATCAAGGTAACATCGCTGCCAAAGTACAAAGAAAAGACACTGCAACGTTCAGATAAAAGGGTGTGGGATATGAATCATCAGCACTCAGAGTAGCCTGACAGTTCTGGATGAGAGCCAGACAAGAACTGCAGCAGAAGGCAATGCCCAGATGCACTTTGCATTATTATATTATTATTATAGATTTTAAAGACATTCAAAGGGGAAGTTTTTTCTTTCCCTAAGTATCACTCATTTTAGCTTCTACGAGCAGTTGGCACTACTTAAAAGTGAAAATAAAAGTTAAAACTGCCGTTGTCCAGATCCATTCTGTGTTTTTCCCTTATTCCACAAATTATCCTGTTTTTGTACCTCATATTTAGCTCCCTTTCCCCAACTTTTATCCCAGTTAAAGTTACAAAATTTTAATAAGCAAACTGTGAGACTGAAGACCCATGCTACATTGGGTTGGCCAGTTAGTTTTCCTTTCCGGAGACTCTTTACTTTGCGTGGGCTAACTGAATGGCCATGGAGTCCATTTTAAACCTAAGATTGGCCCACAGATTAGTATGTCTATTCTTTTATCCATGTGAGAAAGAAGAGATGATGATTCTTCAGTAAAATTTACTTACATTTCTGTTTCTCTTAGATATTAAACTTGCACAAATAAATTTACTAATACGACTTTAAAAAAATGGGCGATATAAACAAAAATGATAGACTATAACTCTTGAAAGACAAAAATTCAAAGAAAACTTCAGGGTCAGATATTCTAAATCATGTTCTCTGTGTACACAGTGACACTGAACCATTATTTTGGGGGTCTTACTGTGAAGAAACACACACATACACACACACACATATATAGCTAATCTTTATCAAGTATTTATTATGTTACATGTATTATCTCAATTTACTCTGCATCGCAATTCACAGAGTAGACCCCATTTAAAGATGGGGGTTGAGATAAAACACTGGGCAATCAACATGCCCAGTGTTTTATACAACCAGTAAAAGGTGGAGGCAGGATTCATACCCAACTGGTCCAACTTCAGAACTGAAGTTCTTACTGCTCAACCTCCTAAGAGACCATATTGCTTAAATTAAGTCCATAAGTTTACATCGTATTCCCCCAAAGGGATGATTTTCATTCTTAACGGGGTTGCAGATCTTTCTTTCATTCACTGATGCAGGAAGCATTTGCTGTATCCAAGATCTACTATGTGGGGTGGGCCACGGTGGCTCAGCAGGTAAGAGTGCTTGCCTGCCATGCCCAAGGACCTGGGTTTGATTCCTGATGCCTGCTCATGTTAAAAAAAAAAAAAAAAAAAAAAGATCTACTATGTGTTATATACACTGCCATATGCAGTCCTTCAAATAACCCTATCAGGTAGTTATAACTGGTTAAACTTTCCAGTGAGGAAACAGTTGTTCCAAGAGGTTAAGCTATCCTCATTTTTTTTTCTTCACATGTAAAAAGAAGAGTTTGGACTTGAACCCAAAGCATATCTCATTCCTTCCAACCACAATGGCTCCAACTTTATCCATTGCAGAAATTCTCCTCACCAGATGGAGTCTTCTTAAGGATTTTGGGTGCTATCCAGTTACCTTATATTTGCACGAATCTTCTAGGAGATTGGTATTGCAAGGAGCGCAGCCCTGTTCTCTTCACTTCCATGGGTTGGTCTGAAATTCTTCAACTGAAAATTGAGGGGTGCATCAACTATCAGAATAAGCCTCAGACCACAGGGTTAGCTCCTGAGTCACACATTCTTTCATTCTTTCACAGAATAGCACCGTTAGGCTCAGTAGCCATTCACATAAAGAAATGTTATTTTCCATCACAAAACAGCTTTCATGAACCTTAGCATATAGCAAAAGAGCACATTCACATTTAGGAAGAATAATTTTGAATGCCGATATCTACAAATGCCATGGGTGGTGGCACTGCCACTACTGTAACACGTCTGGAAATTTCTCCTTTTTTCTCTTTATTCGTAATTCCATCCATCGTATCAGTAGTTTTCTACTTCTCTGAGATCACTGCTTATTTTGAACTATAAGAATGTCTGGCTGTACACCAACAAGCTAGCAGTAATTACAATACAATTCCTACTAAATTATCACAGTGGTTCACAATGTAAAAGCGTGTACAGTTATCACACTTAGAGAATTGAATGTGTTTGAGTAAGACGATTACAGCACTGATTGTGTTCTCACAGTGCTAACCTCTCAAGTGCCAGGAAACACCTCATATGCGTAGAAAGATGGACCCTGTTCTCCACTGTGCCGCATAGCTACTCAGGTCAATGTACCATGCACCATATAATTTTAACACTATATATGCTCTGTTATGGCAAGAATAAATTTTATACATTTATCAAAATTTGTCAGACTAATTGAAAATCAATGCCATATATGTTAGGAAAGATGAATATATATAATGAAAGAAGAATAAAATACACATACCACCTGGTCTTTTGCCATCAACTCAAATACCAAAAGTATAATTAAGTCTTCGTGGTTCTTAATAACCCAGAGGCTGGCAAGAGGATTGGGAAGAAATCACGTTTCAGGGCTACTGATAATAAAAGTAACAACTGAAGCTGGGGTTTGAGCTGGTAAGTGGGTCTCTAGATGCAAGACATATGTATTTGTCCGTGTCTCAGTATCGATCTGAAGACGTCACAAAGCTAAGCATAGCTTTATCAATTTAAACCCATATTAATATATCTTCATAGCCTTGAAAAAAGTAAATGACTTGGGTCTCAGAATTCAAATGAGATAAAGACAAAGGAAGTCAGGTAATAGTTGAAAATTGACTTTCCATTTAGTTATAAACGGTATGCTCCCAATTTTCTCCTGAGATAGGGACCAAAGCATTGTTTTATGACATTAGGAATCCAGAATTGTAAGAACTTTGCTCCTCCTAACTAAATAATTTATTTTCAAACTTGGGTTCTTGAAAGAAGGCACATGTAGTACTTGAGAACTTTCCGTCCTTCACCGACTTCAAGGGGAATTTCTCAACTTACTCTGAACCAGTCTTTGGGTTCCTCTTTGCAAAGGAAAGTAAGGCGCACGTGAAGTTCTTTCTCTGTGGATGCTTTTTCATGCCAATGACCTTACTTCCTCCTCCACCACCATATGCTCTTGTCTTGTGGATACTGACAGCCGAGAGGCCAAGTCTAAAGGACACTCAGGCAGCACCTTGGGTTTCAGGCTGGAGAGGAGAAGCATCATAATCATGCTTCTTTGAGTTCATCTTTAGCCACTTTCCCCTGTGGTGTTCCTGCTCTCATTTCATCCTCATTTGCTAAAGCCAAAATGCATTTCATTTTAGTAGCTGGAAAGGAAAGGGTATGGTGCATATTTAAAGCATTCTAAATTGGCCTTTAGCATATGTTGCTGGCACAGCAGAGAGTCTGCTTCCAGGGAAATATGTACTGAGGTATTTTATCAAGCAGTTCCTGGGTGAAGTTTCTTCACTACATAAATATAGAAACAGCAGAACTGAAAGGAGACAGAGTGGTTATTAGAGGTTAGGAAACTGCAAGACACTTCCATCCCCTTCGTGTAATGTTTTAAAGGATTCAATAATGGAAATGTTATTTCTCACTAACTGGATAGTTGATTATTAAATTTTAAGTGTATTTTAATCTATCAAAGAGGCAGTTGTTTTAATATTCCTAGTTGAACAGAACTACATTGTCACTTTTTAAATTACAAGGCAATTTAACGTATTACATCCTGAAATTGAAATGTAATAGAAAGATATGCTTTATGGTCAAAGATTAAACAAATTTATCAGCTTAGGGTTCCTCCCAAATTCTAAACTAAATTCAGAGTGAATATATATATCTTGGCAGCACTCTCTTTCAATCCTATTATGATTTAAAGGCTACTTTCCGAACAAGATGCCTATTTTTTATCCAAAAGAATTTATTGGTCCTTTAAATGCCGCGTAGGCCCTGTAATAGACATGGGCTTGTTTTATAAATATGCTTTTTGTGAGGAGACGGGCAGGATGGCAGTCTCTGTTACATAACACTACTTCTTGTCCTCCTTCTGTCATTCCTTTCAGCACAGAGTGAGAGCCTTATGGCTTTCCTATCCGAAATCTCAAGATGTTCTTTTTTTGTTTTCCTCCAGAGGTTAAGTCACAAACTACAAACCACGAGTCAAACTTTGGGTATATAAATAAGAACAGTATCCCCTAGGGGGCCCAACAATGACTAATTTTGTTAATTTTTTACTAATTTTTCTTGCGGGCTGAAACACGTTTATTTTTAAAAGGTATTGGTAATTGACTTTCATTTTCCACTTTAAAGAATCAGTCAGAGTCGTGGACAATTTCACTGCTGCCAGGCCAGTTATTCAGGCTGAAACAGGTATTACATGATGACTGAAACACGTAATTTTAGGGAGTCCAATTCAACTCTTCCAGGCCCTTTACCAATATCACGTGTACCAATAACTAAAATTCCCACAGAAGTGAAGATTTACAAGTTAAAAAAAACTCGAGGACGAATTTCAGAGGTATTTCCTATATATTCCTTTGTAGATGAAATGCAGTATTTTAAAACACATACATTTTCATCCAATGAAGGACAAGATACTGAAAAAAATATCTGGAACGCTGAACATCCACTAATGCAAACTCCAACAGAATTTCGTACGCATGCATGCTTGGTAATTATAAATTCTGAGGCATGAGAAACTTGCTTTGAATTCAATAACTATTGGCTATGGTAATAAGATATAATTTACTTAACCAGATATTTAGAATTCATCAGTGGTTTCATATACTAACTAATATGTCACTTTTTTTTTTTTTAACCTCTTGTATGTGGGTTGGTGTTTTAAAAATACGTGGTTTGAAATTCTTGGCTTTAAAAATGTCACAATTGCTACTGATTACCCATATCAAATAGACGGATAAAAATGTCAAGCAGCTTTTTTGCTTTTGTTGCTTTTTCTAGCACAAGTCATATCAATCAGAATGACTTTAAAAGTGGACTCTCCCAGGAGTGGCACCTGTTTCAAATACAGGGCCCAAGCAATTATCTCTCCACCAGTGTCTTAACTCATTTGGAGTTTGTTTTATTAGCTTGACAGAGGCACTCCAAAGGAAACAAAGCATTAAATTGGCGGAGCCTAAACAAGACTTTTCTTCAGGAAGGGACTGGGAGCTTTGGGTGACAGTCTAATTGCTTCTAAGCCCCCAAAGAGGCCTCAGGCATGGAGTAAGAAGGTATCAACATCAACGGGCCAAGTCAGCTAAAGAATTAACCCGGCAGAGTCCAAGAGACACAACACATCATAGATCATTTCTAATGGTTTTCAAATGGGTATTTTTAAAAAATAGAGAATTAATGTCTGGCAATCAGCATATCTCCTAACAACAGCTGCAACTAGAATGCACAACAGGCTCCTTCTCCAATCCTGCTGGCCAGCAGCTTTCAAAGTTACACTTCGTGCTCTAAGTCATCCTGGGTTTTACACTGCAGAAAGCACGTGGAATAGAGTACTTGCCACGTACACACAGAATCAGCAAAATCGGATGAAGCAAATCATTGAACAGGGTATCCAGCCCCTGTCCTGGGAGAACAGGAATAAACAAATGGATTCTGCTCAGGGAATGCTGGCGTCGATCAAACAAATAAGACACCTGCCAAACTGCTTATTGACACGTAGCTCTTTTGTATCCTATTGGGGCTAGCCAGTGGAATGTCAGGCTATTCTTAGTTTTAAAAATAACAATAACCAAAGAACTATAATATATCTCCTTCGTACTAATCAACTCAAAGAGGGATTTTTGATTTAACAGTTCTAAAGCACTTGCTGTGCAAAAGCGAAATCAGCATTTGTACCATGGGTTGATGACAGCTTATTTGGATCATTACCATCGGAATTTGAGATCTGGCCCTGGCTTATAAGAAACTGAAATATTTGAGGTCGATGTGGCATGCAAACAAGAACAACAAACCAGAAGAGATGAAAAAACCTCTAAGTAAGATAGGTTTTATGACTTCCCTTTTGGGCTCAATCTTCCTAAGACAAGGTGAAATATCTGTCTGCTAATGCTGGGGCATCAACATCATGGCCGCCATTGGTACCACCACCACCATCATCATCATCGTCATCAGTGTTGACATCTTTAGGACATAGCAAACTGATGCTGCTTCCATGCATTACTGACGTGTGAGAAGTCATTACTTTTGCTGGGTTGGTTAGAATCCTATGAGAAGCTAGAATGCAAATCTGGGACCAGAGGAACGAAGCTAAGGTAGGAGAAAAGAAAGTTGGAGTCATCAAAAGTTAGTTGGTGGCTGAGATCAGAAGTACTGATTCCATCCAAGATAAATGCGTAGAGTTATAAGAAAACTGGTACTGTGCTGAAAGCATATCATGATAATTATCACAATGCTTTTTAGTGGTGATCTTTTTCTTCACTGTAGCATATTTTATAAAGTAAAAACAGGGGAAACAAACCAAATATACAGCTGTTGGGGGAAGTTATATAACTTTTCTAGGTATGGGTTATTACGAAGCTGAATATCTGGGACATAGTAGATGCAGAAAAAAATGCAGAATTGGAGGAACAATCAAATTTGGAAACGAAAACGTAAGCATATTACATTTACTACCTTTAAATATACATGTGTGTATATATATATATATATATATATATATATATATATATAGCAGATTTAACAAAACATAAAAATGATTACTTCTAGGTAGTAGTTTGAGAACAAGGGTAGGTGGAATTCACAAGAGGAAAAGGAAACTTACACTGTATTTTTTATAGTGTTGAATTTTTAAAAAGAGTGAGGTATTATGTAAAAAATGCAAATATTATAAAAATGTTTACTTATTTAAGTATCAGAGGTAGGTGCAAAATAAAGGAAACTTCCTTTACATCATTCTGGAAAGTAAAGCATCTTTCTATAACACAATTAACTGTTTCATGAATCTATGAGATTTTCAAGTATTATTTTAGTAGAGTGGCATTCTGATAATTGAAACAAGAAATACATATGTTTGTATATCTCAAGCCCTCATATGCATCATATGCATATATAAAATACTTAGAATGTAAATATATACTTATATAATATAAAGGTAAAATAGATTATATATTTAATGGTAATCTTGAGCTTCTTGAAGACAGTGCAGATATTTCATGACTCTGTAACGTAAGCACTTAGCATAGTAGCTGCATGTTAATACATGTTCAATGAAGGGAAACTGTACCTGAAGGATATTAGAAACAATGATTAAAACAAGGAAACTGTGTGGACTGTACCCATTAACTCCTGCTGTGTTCTGGGTCTCAGTATCAAATTCTGAGAGGAGCTAAACAATTCTAGAAACGAAGGTCAAGATCAGGAAACAAAAATAATGGCTGCATTATTTTGACTGCAAAAAGGAAAATGATAATCAGGACTGTTGTTCAAGCAATGGTAGAAAATTATGCCTAGAAAGTAGACAACTTAAGCACCTAAGGCAGAATGAAACTTTCTCTCTTGTCATTAAGCCCTCTATTCAATTACCATTTATCAGGGTAATTAAACACTGGAAAGTGATGCCAGGCTAATTGTTAGATTATGATAATTACATGTCTTTGCTATGCTACAGCTGATCAAAATAAGATGTGGTCCTGTGCACTTAGCTAAAGCTGCTCTGTAATCGTCAGACTTTCATAGACTGCTTGGCCATTTATTACTAATTCATTACAGATCAGGCAGAGAAGCTTATTATTTGTAATGCTATGCCCCCACCCCAATCTCCTGGATTAAGACTCCCAAAAGGTTAAGCACAAACTGCTGCCTCTCATTGGCCCATTTCCATCCCAATTACACAGCCGAGCAGAGTTAGGTGCCTCTATTTGAGAGGGTTCATCAGACTGCTTCACAAAATCCTGCAGCAGCCTATCATGTTGGCAGGAACACCCAAGGCTCCCTTTCAGCCTCTGCCAAGCACTGTTCTGCTCTGAGCAGTGTCCCAGCAACCACGAGTTGGCAATCCACAGGTCTTCTGGTTCTGAGGCTCTTTTCTGCTCAGGTCAGGCCCAGACCAGACTGGGATATCCACAGGGATTTGCTCCAGTTAGCAGGAGTCATGGGGAGGATCGAGTGTGCCCCTCCTAACATAACTTCCTGTCTTTGCTCCCCAGGTCACAGTCAGGAATGGAAACCAACGTTCTCAGGAACCAGCCAGAGTCACCTCAAATCTACCAGATAGTGACTCAAGTCTTCGCAAAGAAAGACTAGCACCAATCCACTGTCCTTGGGCCTTAGAAGACCAAGAGTTCCTGCCATTTCTGAGGATCAGAAATCCCTCCTTCCTTCCATCTACTAGACACTCCAGGTCATTGCTGGAAGCTGAAAGGCAAACAGGTATTTGACATGCTTCATTTGGCTTTATCTCAGGACTTCTCGAAATCTCCCCTGCAACTATGATCAGAACATGTTAATGTGAACCCTTGCTCGGTGGAAAAGCAGTGAGTGTCAGGCTAAATGTTTACTAACTAGAACAAAGTTCATGACATAGCATTGTCTCTAGTGTAGGGTTTTTTTCCCCCAACTAATATTTGTGCAGTTTATATTAATGGTAGAGTTAGGGTGTGTGTGGTATTGTAATTCATTACTAGCGGTGATTTCAGAGATATAAAGAATTAGTGAAAAACGATAAAGTAAAAACAGCCAGGAAGGGAGTACGAGGAAAAGGAAGAGAGGAGTTAAGAGGCAGCTGGCACCTCCCACAATGCTTTGCATGTGGGAGATATGCAATATCCGTTTGCTGTACTCATCAAATGGATGGTCTGAGGGGAGAAGGGACATTATTTTCCTAAGTAAGGAGAGTTTCAACTCTGAAATTAACTCAAGGCACTATGAAAATGACTGTATTATCACCTGGCAACTGTGTTATCTCACTGTTTCAGCAAGGCTTCTGCCCAGAGATAAAATGAAGGGTGTTATAGAAGAGTTCCACACTCCATTTTACCTTCCCTTGACCCTTGAAATCAAAATAGAATATGCCACCTCCCTTCAAAAATCATATTAAGTGAATTCTGGGGATAAAATAAACCACGAAGTACCTTTGTTAACACCAGAATATATGAAACCGTCATTTTATGTAGGCATTTACTGGTGGCCTGTGGCTTAAGACTGGAAAGCCCGGGAACAAAGGTACTTTGGCTTATCACATAAAAATGGTTTTGCACTACTTAGTATTATTATTTCCTCCCCACACTCATTAAAAGGAGATTCATTCATATGGCTGGATCCTCTATTTACTTTTATAGCCTGGACCACAGAAAGATATATGCAAGAATAATGTAATCATAAAAAATAAGAAACTAATTGCTCCGTCCCTAGGAAACATAAGGGGGAGAAAGAAACAATTCACTATTTATTTCTTGGAAATAAATCTAAGCACTTTAAGGGATTCTCAAGGGCTATTATATCTCTACCTACTTAAATGCTTGTCTATCTCAATGACAGAGAATATAGTTGTTGTTTTCCCCTTCCCCTTTCGTTTTAATAAACTCTACTTTAAAAATGTCTACCTTAGAAAAGAACTGTAAGTTCAAAGTAAATGCATATGACCCTCCTCTTGAACTTTCAGAATTTTTGGTCTTGCTACAAGCTCTGAAGTAAGCCACTCGTGCGGACTGTGAGGTTTCAGGGGGATGGTTAATGCCAAGATACAAAGATGATGAAATAGGAGGGTGATAACGGGCACTCCATGCTGGGTGACAACTCAGCACCGTGAACCTCAAGAGGACAGGGTCACAACTGGCTTTCTCCAGCACTCAGTAAGAAGTACAATCCCAGATTCCAACATTTCTACTCAGTGTTTATCAATATTATATCGCTGTTCAATCTGTTCAAAGCAGAGAAAAAGAGAGAATGCGAGCTACTTGTTGCGTCACAAACTCAGTGTTGATGAGCTGGGTCAAAATCCAACAAAGCGATGTGTGAAACCCAAGGGAGGTATTAAATGAGCCAGGACTTAACTCAGAATCTGTATCCAATCTGAGGGAAACTGTGATTATAATATCTCACTGATCAATTCATTTATAGAATAGGGCAATTTCAGGTATTGATATTTTAATTCAACATACGGGTATCTCCTTCATGCATGCCAAATATTTAATTAAATTCAGAATCTATTTGTACTCTAAAGGGAACTCAGACTTTTTAATTCCACAAATATAAAATATACCTTTCAACCTTGCCTCTGGAAAATAAAAGTGTAAACAAAAAGGGAACTCACTTTGGAATACTCTCAAACTTCCTGCTTCCAAAAACCATGTATCTGAGAAAAGATTCATAATAGCCAAGACCCGGCCAAAGATACTTCCATGAATCTAGTTCTTAATTTAAAAACATTAAAAGTGTTGGTTACTGACTTGGCTGGTGAACTCACTACCCTCCCCCAACGGGGGACATGACCCCCAGGGGTATAAATCTCCCTGGCAATGTGGGACATGACTCCTGGGGATGAGCCAGGACCCGGCATCATGGAATTGAGAATGTCTTCTTGACCAAAAGGAAGAAGAGAGAAATGAGACAAAGTTTCAGTGGCTGAGAGAGTTCAAATAGAGTCAAGAGGCTATTCTGGAGGTCATTATTTTGCATTATATAGATATCCCTTTTTAATTTTTAGTGTATCGGAATAGCTAGAAGGAAATACTGAAAATGTTGAACTGTATTCCAGTAGCCTTGATTCTTGATGATGATTGTATAACTATATGGCTTTTACAGTGTGACTGCGATTGTGAAAACCTTGTGGCCGATGGTCCCTTTATCCAGGATGTGGACAGATAAGTAAAAAAGTAAGGACAAAAAAGAAATAAATAATGGAGGGTAGGGGGAATAAAGGGTTAAAAAAATTGGGTAGATTGCAATACTAGTGTTCAATAAGAGGGAGGCATAAGGGACATTGGATGTATGTTTTTTTTTTTCCTGGAGTAATACAAATGTTCTAAAAATGATTAGGGTGATGAATATACAACTATGCAATGTTGTGAACCACTGATTGTATACTTTGGATGGACTGTATGGTACATGAAGATATCGCAATAGAAATATTTTTTTCAAGTGCTAGTTAACATGTTTTTCTAAACATGGCTAGATAAAGCAGCATTATGATATGTGCTGACAAAACGAGCAAGCTAAAAGCATAGTCTACAACGCTAACAGAGTATATATGTCTACTGTTCGTGATAAGCTTGTCCTCATACATGTGCCATAATACCCAAAGCTGGAGGAGGGAGAATGGCATTCTTTTTATCTGCAGAAATGCCTTTCTCTTCTGCGATGTAGGCTGCAAAGCTGGGCTGGAGTTGTGTTCACCACCATCTGACTGGGACACGCTCTGAAGCTTGCGTACAGCTTGGCTTAGGGTTTTAAATCCTAAGAATTTACAACCATCCTCTAATCCACTAGAGGAAATAAACTGAAAATTAAAAGCTATCGGAGATGTTTTGTTTTGTTTTGAGTGCAAATATGGGTTTCGAGCATAACAGGTGGAAGGAACAAATTTACATATGCATAGCATTTGCTAGTAAATCATTAATTTTTTTAAATCAGGGTGGCTTCATGACATAATTAATATCTTTAAAGATGTCAGGGATGTTTGGAAGTATATAGAAACATGAAATACTGCCTTTCTCTGTTAGACAATTAGGACATTTAAAAATTCATACCGTGCGTAAGGAAATTGTTTTGGTTCTAATGAGAAGAAAAATTTATAGGACAATTCAAATTTAGACACATCCCTCTTGTTTTTCTTAATGGTAAATTGCAATCCAACACCCCCAAGAACTCACGGAATTAAAAATGGATTTCTTGGCATTAAATTTGCAGCCAAGTATTTATGCAATATATTGAATCTATGAATTCATGTAAAGATTTCAGTAATCAGCTTTGACTCATCAAACAACCACCATAACCAAGTAACCAGAAAGGACAGTGACAAAACCATTCTCCTTTAAGAGCCAGGCTATTTGCCTTTGTATTCCTATACAGCACCCATGTTGACCAGTCTTAAATGACAGTATTTATAAATTCCTAAACTAACAGGAAGAAGTGGCCTGCTAGTCTTCCCTTGGAACTCTATACTCGATAATAATTTCACAATAATTTCTGCATCGAGCCCCTAGAGAGAGATATTGTAGAAGGGGCTCTGAGGCATCTTCTCATCCAGCTGTTTCCTTTAGGGATTGTTAATTATCTAGTCTCTTTTTTAAAAAAAAAAAATCTCCAGGGAGAATCTGAGTCTTAAATAGCAGCTCTTCCCAGGGCCTATATATGTCATTCCAAATTCAATGCATAAAGATTCTCTATTCAGGAGCATCCAGCCTTCCAGTACTGTTCAGAACACAGAACATCTTCCTCGCCCCCACCCTGTGAGATGATCTGAGAGGAAATTTAGCTCATGTTTTCCTAGGAAAGTCGAGCTGATTGTATTATCGACTCTCCACTGCATTAGCAATTTCCAACTGAATTACAAACTGTTTCCTTGAATTATATTGCTGTTGTTCAATACCATTTTCATTGCCCTAATGAAACAAAGCTATATAATATAACAATAACGGACTGATTACTGTTAACCATAATGGAAGAGAGTTAAGGAAAGACTTATTTTTTAAATATGCAAAGAAAAAGATTAAAAATGCTGATACTCAGCAGACATTTTTTTTTAACCTCTTTTTGGCTTTCTGGATTGAGATCACAACAACAGTGACAAATTAATTACTCTTCCAACAATACAGATGGTATTTCCCCTAAGATGGAATTTCTAGTTTCCCAAAGAGTAAAAGTTCCCCTGGTGCTATAAAAGTAACCACGTGAATTTTGCACACATTGCATCTTTAAAAGTGCCTACTTAAAACCAGAGTATTCTCCTAATATGAAAGAGGACATTCAAATTGTCCCTGGGGTACAGGTTTCTCCCTGTCTGTAGGTGAGCGCTTTGGAGAAGGGCCATTATGAAACCATTAGGGCATTTGTTTATTGACTCATTAAATCAACATAAATAATCAAGTTGCTGTGTTAGGCTAAAGCTGACTAAGTGATACGGCAAATCCATGGCAGAGGTTTTCTTTCTATCAAAGTTAGCTGTGGTTACTTGGCAGCCCCTTAGACCAAGCTCTGTCCCCTTAGAGAGAAGTATTAAACAAAGAGTTGGGAAAAAAGCAGCACAGAAAATCCCTGGGTGTTGCTAATTATATTATGGCTAGAAGCATTAGTGCTAGGCACTTGCTACCCTTTGAAATTCATGCCAGAGCCACTACTGGGACCAAAAATAAAGTGATTAATTGGCATAATGGGGGACAGAGCACATAGCTAGCACTCCCCAAACATCCCTTGAGTTGAACTGTAAAGGGTTAACTGCTGTAGTGGCAGATGATTTGTGTCCAGAATCCAGACAACTAGATCTTCTCCATCTGACAAATCCTTTCTGCCTTCCTCCAAGGATGGAGTATAAATGTGGAGTACACAGAAATGCCTGCATGCCAGAATTCGAGGCTATTTGCTCCAAGATAAACTCTACTCATGGAACAAACCTTCCTTTGGACATCTTTGCAACGATTCATATTTCTATGAATAAAACTGAAGATAGTGTCATCCATGCGGACCCAACATGCTGAGTTCTACCTACTATAGTTTATACATTGATCTGATGTCAGTAGCTCAGAGCAGACTCCTCAATGCTCAATTTACTTGTTATGTTCTAGTGTTTGCACCCCTGAAAAAATGCTAAAAGTAAATCAGGGTGGTATCTCTTAGACCTCTTTAACTAATGTTTATTGTTTAAAAGATGAAGGAGAACGGGTATTTATCTTTTCCCATCAGAGTGCTAATGTATGCAAGTTCATTTGCCTTCTGCATCTATTGATTGGATTCTTGTTGCCTCATTCCTTGTACTCCATTAGAATCCTCACTGACTTAACAATAATGCAAAGCAAGACAAAATTTGTGCAGATTTTTATGTGCTCTTGCATCTACAGCCTATTTAAAAGTTTGCATAAGCAAGAGAATGTAAGTAGATAGTATGAGCAATATGAAAAAGTATTTCACTTCATCACATCAGAAAAAAAATCTCAGAGAAGATGCGAATACTTAATGGTTGAACTTCTCTTTAAATTTTTAAATAGTCATGTCTGAACATTTGAAAAGAATCCTGTGCTTCAGGCATGCTGCAATTAAAATAGAAGCACAATTTGAGATTACAGATTATAAAACCAGCAAGCACAGCTGCTATATCCAGGGCAGGAATGGGCTTCCTTTTCCAAAATCATTTGTGTAAGACAAGCTTAAAAGTAAAAATTCCTTTAGTGTGAAAGCTGGCAACTAGAGTGTGTCTTCAAAACAATAATTTTTAGGCATGATTTGCTACTTATTTGTTCCAGTCTCAAACAATGCTTTAATGTAATGCTTCATTTTGAAGGAAAAAAATATATAAAACTACACATTTTTCAATATTAGCCCAAATGTTTTTTGTTTATGGATTTTAGCAAATAAATCTAATTTTAATCACAGGAATAATGGTAAACTACCATAGGACAAAAATTGCCACCTTCTCTAAATACTCTAAAAAATGCTAGAGTATTTTAATCCACAGTGTACAGAGCACACATGCCCTATCGGAGTGTTTTTAACGACTATTTCTTCTTGTTTCCACTTTAGTGATTTACTTATGTCCAAAAAGGTAGAGGGGAAATGTGAGCTTCCAGTGAGAATCTGGTCTAATACCCTGCTGGACTGATTCTTGGCACTAGGGAATCAACAATGGAGAACTCACAAAATGCTGAGCTCATGAAAGGGAGACTTCCCAATTCATTGAGCATTCTAGAACTGTTCAGGCAGAGGAGGCTGGAGACAGGCAAAGGGACATGGCAGGTGTGAAGTTCAGTCACCCAGACCTCTGTAAGTATGATGCAAATAGCATAAAACGTCCAGGAACACTAACAGGTGTCCTGTGAACCACTTGAGAAGTGTCATAATAAAGAGTAGAAATGGAGTGGAAATAAATTGCATCTTGAATCCTTGTGGCACCTGGCTTTTTCAGCACATATGGCATGTAAAGTTTGCTACTGTCTGGTGGTTATCAAAGAAATCAGAGTTGATTAAAGACATTTCAGCTTTATTTCATTTTTCAGACTTTTCAGATATCTGTCGAATAAATGAGAAAAAAAAACACATCACTTGTGGCAGTCAATTCAGGGAGGGGTCAAGAGAAAGGGATAAAGAGTTGCCTGCCCAGCTACAAAGAAGGGCTCTGATGATATGTGTGCAACGATGACAAGTTACTTATTTTCTCCATACCTCAATTTCCTTATCTGTAACATCAGAATAATAATAATGCCTTACTCCTAAGACATGTTAGGACTTAATACATTAAACAAGCAATGAGGATTAAGTGTAAAGGGCATAGTTTAGTGATTGACAAATAGTAAATGCTTAATAAATATTAATAAAAGGTGAAAATATGTATATTATATTATTTACATAATTATTTTTTACTGCTAAAAACAAAGAATTTTAGTAGCTTGAAAAGATGCAGACAATCTCAAAGATCTTTAGAAAAAAAATTTAGCCGTCATTGCAACATCTCTAGAGTAGGTAGAGTGCAATTATAACAAAATTTTTTGTTTAAGAAATAAGGAGAGGTGATTTCTATTAGTTGACAGAATGAGGGAGAGAATTTGCTGACTCTTCAGGGGGTTTGCATATGCAGACACACAGACAATTCAGTGGCCTTCTGGCCTAAATATACAGAGGAAGGGTGGGTAGCTGCCAGAGTGGTGTGATTTCTGGACACAAGAGCCATCTTCAGACAAAAATTCCTTACCTAAGAGTCTGAATTTCAGTTCTTAAATATGGGTCAAGAATTACTCTGCTTGGAAGGGAAATCCTACTTGCCAACCAATGCATTAGCATATTTTCATTTTTCTGACCCATTAATACTTGTCACCTAACAAAGCTAAGACCCCTAAGAGACTAGGGAACACGGTGAATAAATCTTGATGAGAAAGAGTGATAGCCTGCAGAGTGTTGGGGAGGACAAGCCTCGGGGAGAGACACTGGACAACACGTTAGAGGTGCAGGGTGACTTGAAATTTTCCAGTTTTGCAGAGGTCAGTTCTGCACACTAAGCATTACATTTCATTAGAATAAAAAAGGTTTCTCTACAGGAAGGCTTGTTTTAATTTAAACTTTAAAATTATACTTTACTTGAACAATATGATTATTAGATGGACCTTCCATCCATTCTTAATTTTTTTTTTAAAGAGATCATTTTATTAGTTTTTGTTTGTTTGTTTGTTTTTTACATGGGCTGGGGCCGGGAATCGAACCGGGGTCCTCCGGCATGGCAGGCAAGCACTCTTGCCCGCTGAGCCACCGCGGCCCGCCCCTTCTCCATTCTTAATTTGATTGACTCTTCATATATTTATATTCTGTCTCTCTTCATTAATTAATAAGTTCTCTCAATGCAAGTATATTGATTGCCGTCTGTGGCTCAGGTATTTTACTTGAAGGTGGAGAAATAAAAATGAACTGTAGCCCTGCCCTAGAGGAACTAACAATCGAGCAGGTAAGACAGCCACACAAGTAAATCACGGCAATAAAATGAGATAAATGAGAAGAGAAATTTGTACAAAATGCTGTGGACAAACAGGAAGCAAAAAACAGAGTTTGGAAGAATTCGGGAAGCCTCCATAAGGAGTCCAGTCTGTGAGGATGGACAGAATTCCTCCAAGACAAAGGGCAAGAGTGGGTTTTCCAACCAAGGTTAACAGGTACAAATGCAAGGCTTAAAAGCAAGGACTTTGTGCAGAGGGAAAATGAGGCCACTAAGGGAGGCTAAAACTTTATTTTCGAAAAGGTGTTTGGCAAGAAATGAAGAGCCAGCCAAGATCTTTAAGTAGGTGCAGGATATGATTGAATCTGTATTTTAACATGATCATTCTGGAGAAGACAGTTTAGATGGGGAGACAGCCTGATGTAGGAAGGTCACAAGGAGCCTACTGCAATGGACTAGGCAAGCCAACAACCACAAACACTGCAGGTTTGAGCTGAGGATTTCTTACTCCCCAGCATCTGATATTAAATTATTCATTTATTCATCTACTCAATGATTGTTTGTGGAGGCCCAACTGTGTGCAAGACTTTTTGCTGCTGTTGGGGAGGATACAAAATTGGACATAAACTCTTCCCTCCAGCTCCCTGTGATTGCCTAGAAATCATGTAAAAGAGAACTTGAAGTAGGGCATTGTCAGAATTAAAAAAAAAGGTGAACAAGAGAAAAGTTAGTAAGGGCAGAAATCAGAACTCTCAGAAGAGTGTTAATAATAATCTCTAATGTTTATTCTTTTATTTGCAGCTCTTAGGTAATACCACATAGGTTAAAAGGTAATAGGGATAATGTCCTCAAGACTGAACACGTCTGTGCTTCAAAGGACTTTGTCAAAAAGGTGAAGAGGCAGCCAAAAATGGGAGAGAATATTTTGGTAACCATATATCTGATAAAGGTTTGAAATCTACTATATAGAAAGAAATCCTACAACTCAAGAATGAAAGGACAAACAACCCAATTGTAAAATGGGCAAAATATATGAGTAGACAGTTTTCCAAAGAGGAAATACAGGTGGTTAAAAAGCACATGAAAAGATGTTCACCTTTATGGGCTGTTAGGGAAATGCAAATCGTAACTACAGTAAGATATCACCTCACACCTATAAGAATGGCTGCTATTAAACAAACAGAAAACTAGAAATTTTGGAGAGGATATGGAGAAAGAGGAACACTCATTCACTGCTGATGGGAATGTAAAATGGTACAGCCACTGTGGAAGACAGCTTGGTACTTACTTCCTCAGAAAACTAAACATTGAATTGTCCTATGACCCAGCAATTCCACTATTCAGTATATACTCAGAAGATCTTTTCAAAAGCACAGGCATTTGCTCACCAGTGCTGATAGCAGCATTAAAGATGGTAACCATCCAAGAGTCCATCAACAGATAAATGGATAAACTAAATGTGGCATATACATATGGTGGAATATTATGCAGCATAAGAAGGAAAGAGGTTCTGAAGCACGTAACATGGATTAACCTTGAGGACATATGCTGGGTGAAATAAACCAGACATAAAAATGACAGATTATGATTTCACTAATATGAACTAACTAGAACATGTAAACTCAGAGTCTTAAAATGTAGAATACAGAGCACTACAGATGGACAGATGCTTTAAAAGGAGGAGCGGTTACCTAACAATTGTGAACGAGGTTGAACTTAAATATTTGGGAATGGATAGAGGTGATGGTAGCTCGTTATTGGGATTATAAATAATAGTGCTGTATTGTAGGTGAATTTGATTGAAAGTGATTGTTTAAAGTCATGTATGTCACTGATTAACACTACAAATGTAAATAAGTTCTTGCATGAACTACTACAAATGTAAAAAAAAAATAATTGAGGGGTATAGGGGGAAAAACATGGCTGCTGCAAACAGTGGACTATAGTTGACAGTAGTATTTTAATATTCTTTCCTCAACAGCAGCAGATTTACTGCACCAATGCTCTGGGTCAGATGGAGGTGTGAGGGGGAGTTAAGAGGTATGGAAGGATTATTTTTATGTCTGTTCTGGAGTAATGAAAATGTTGATCATGGGGTTGTATGCACAACTACCTGATGGTGCTACGAGCCAGTGACTGTACACTTTGGATGGTTTGTGTGGTGTGTGATTGTAACTCAATAAAATTGAAAAAAAAAGGTAATGGGAAGTGCAGAAAGAGCATGAAATTGGAGTAAAAGACATGGGCTTAAGTACTATCGCTTCTCTTTATAAACTGCGTGAAGTGGGCAAGTAACACAATCTCCCTCTATCTGACTTTAAAAATAAATAAATGAGAAACTAGATGTTCTAAAGGCTCTACAACATTCCTTCAGTCTAGCAGGAAACACGCAGAATAGTCATTTTATCTATGTTTGGTAACTGGGTTATTTCAGAATCACAAATGGTAGAACACTGAGATTAGGCCTAATTCTGCTCCCAGATTCCTGCCACCATTATATCCATTTCTGCTGAATGAGAAGCAGATAGACCCAAACACTCAAAGCCGGTAGTGTCCCAGTGCCCAGGGCACAATAGGAGACCATGATGATTTTCTGATTTCTGGTCTACAAGTATGGAAGGCCAAAACCATGCCTGAAGCATGAAAAGGATTCTACTCTTTAAACACAGAAAGTGGCAGAACTTGGGACAATATATGGGGCAACAATTGTTAGAAATGTCACCACTGATGAAAAACTATAATATTTTCATTTTCCCTTCACATCTGCTTTCAGCCTTTCTGAGGGCTGAAGCAGCCAGCAGGAAATGGCAAGTATAATCAGGAGAAAAATCAGTGAGGTCACCATTTAATAATTTTCTTCAAATATCTTCTGAACTGTTTTATGAAACTCTCTGACCATCTAAAGTCCTTGAGGGGCTTCCCAGGTTCCAACATCTCCATTAAAAGAATATAAATACATAATGCACACTTAATCAAAATTGTGTTACACCTGTTCCCTCCCACTAAAAACGATAGGGAGAAAAAAAAAATCCAAAACATCTGTAAGACCCTCTCTGGGCAGATAAAACGTCTTCTCTTCCAAAATCTTCTGGAAGGTAATTAGACGCCCTAAGTGCAGGGGTAACTTAAGATTTTGTCCATCTCAAAACTGCTGACAATATGTTAAGCAGATGGAGGTCATTTCTTTTATTGCTCTAACTTTCCCTTTTGGCTCTGGTGAAGGATATGCTGACATAAATGTTTTGTTGTTATGCATGGTGAATAGACCTGTCGGCCCCAAAGGTGAAGCAAATCATGCTCTTTCAAATGATCTGTTATTTTGGCCAATAAATTTGGATTAAGTATGACAGAAAGTCATGAAATATTTAATAAGCCTCAATTTTAGCATTAAGAAGGAGGGGTCTGATAAGAGAAGGAATTGGCTATGCCAAGCAAAAGTGAGATTTTTTTTAATTCAGTGAAACAAAATAGCTCTCTGAGCAGCCTGGGACCTCTATAGGTTTGCGTCAGGACTCTAGAGGTAAAGTGCTTGGCTTTCCTAGATGACAGCAACATTTCCATTTCTTAGAGAACTGAAACTATCAGCCTAATTGCGGTTTGATTTAAATAAAATCCCAGGATTGGACTGTAAAATGCCTCCGGTCACTCTCCTTCTCTTGTCTTCTTTCTAAACTAGCTTTGCTGACTAAGTATTTTTCCCTCTTGGTGGCTTTAAGCATGTTCAAAGCTGTAATTCATACAGGACAGTCATGAGAGCCTAATCCCTGAAAATATTGCTCAGTAACTCAAAAGTTTTTCTACTTTTGCTACTCAAATTTTGCTTATAGTTGATAAAAGCATGAAATCCTGAGCATAATTAGAGGCTAAGGGTGAAAATCAGGGCACTGGATGTATGTGTTTCATCTACTAAATCCTCTAACAAAGTATTCATTATTTCACGTGAACCGGACTCTGTTTTGTAAGTGACACTGGGGGTGTTTAGAATTCTAAAATTATAGAGTATTGTTGAGGTCAGTGTGAGACTACTCAGACCAAAGAGGACATGTGAGTTATGTGTTTATGTGGCAAATGAAAAGTAATATTAAAAACTCACAATGTTTTGTCATGTATCACACTTCTTAAGATAACAAAGGTAGTGATTTTGAAGGCTTTTAATTGTCTTCAGACAACTGCAGGAAACTGAGAACTATATGACCTCAGAGTGTTAATCTCATAGGAAAGGAAAGAGCTTTCCTCAGAACATGTAGAAGGCCACACTATTGTTTTGCAGGAAAACTGTAGGTCTTACACCAAGGCAGAAAATGTTAAATATAATTTATTAGACTATTAAAAGTTTGTGACATCACTTTGCTCTTTTCTGGTATTCATCAATAAACCCCCATTGATCTCTACAGGAATCTTAATGTAGCCTCTTGTACAATAATACCTGTGTGCATAAGCTTCAAAGATCCATTTACTTCACATGTGTAATTTGCCCACTTATTCCTGCTGAGATAATACTCCTGGTTTAATTGCCCATAGAGCAACTGGATAAATCAACTATGTTAGTTTGTATTAGCTGTCTATGTACATGTGTAAAGCAAAAACAAAACCAAAAAAACCATGCAAGACTGTTTAATTTCTAAACTGCAGAAAAATTAGAGTGCTATTATTGTCATGGACAACAAATAACCCAATTTTTGCAAATGAAATTAATTCGCAAAATGAAGAAAACAAATAATACCAATGATGCCAACTGTTGTTATTGTTTTAGTGCTGAGAATAAATTATCTTAATATATGCTTATATATGTAGATTTATTATATATAAAGAGAGAATGAATAATGATGAATAAATGAATGACTGAAAGCTCAAATGAATGAACAAATGCATAGAGTAAACATATACGTTACCCTGAGATTGGACCCACCTAAGAAATGTTGAATATATAATAAAGCAGATGTTTACTTGCAGAAATTTAAGTCTATTTTCACTTAAAGATCAGTACTATGATGAAAACAATCTGTATAAAATAAATTATTATCCCTTAAATGTTATGCCCTTAAAGAGTGATTTTCTAATTGATCTTCCCTGTTAGAATCATCAGCCAGATATAAGAATTACAGTGCATATACCTGGGAAAAGTCATGAACGAAGAACATGTACATACACAAAGACAACTCACAAACATAAAATTAATAAAATATCTTAATCCTTGAAATAAGTGAAAAGAAATGCTTGCCTAATTTCTTTTTACATGGGCAGCACCGGGAATTGAACACAGGTTCTCCAGCATGGCAGGCAAGAACTCTGCCACTGAGCCATCCTGGCCAGCCTTAATTTCTCCTTCTTTTTTTTTTAATGCATAGGAATATGTATCTTTCTCACATTGTAAGAGTACACAAGCCCTACATTGTTTTAAATAAATCTCAATGTGATCTTCTGGCTTACTTCTAAAGACACTGTATTTCTAAGTGATGATCATATACCACTAAACTGGATATCTGGAACAAAGTCACATTTTAAACTGAGTTCTAGAAACAGGCAGAATATGCAAATAGATGGATGTGAAGGCTATTTAGACATATTTAGAAGAGTGATAAAAGTCATTGCTTTTTTGCTAACAAATGTTCCAATATCTGGTAAATTCAGACAAGTTCCTGAGAAATATAATAAATAAATATTATATTCAGAAAAAAATTTATTTCATTTGAAAAATATGTAAATGCATTATTGCCAATTGGTCTAAATCATTGGGATTTAAATAAGGCTTAAAATATACTGAGTCAAGTTCTTATTTTATTATACATGAGAATCTCTCATACACTGTATGTAGAAGCATTTTACATAGGAACCAAACGCTGTAAGTTCAGTTCCAGAAGTGCATTAAGAACCAAAAAGAAAAGAAAAAAACCAAAGACCTATCTATAGGCAACTGACTTCATGCTTTTAGGAGCTAATGACTAGATGATTTCAAAATGGCACTAGTAATGACATCTGACAAGTTTCCACTTTTGAAAATTTCAGTATCTTGTGGTCTCATTTAAAAATAAACATGAACTCACAGTCTCGAGCAAATCCCAGAGATGAAAGGCAGACCCTAACGGCAGCAGGTGGAGTAGAACAGGTAATATTGAAATACTTGTTGATACAATTCAAGAGTGCTTTGAAGCCATCCAATGCTAAGGGCCACACACGAAATCAGCAGAGGCCAACCTGGCTAATTGTCTCCCCTGATTGTGATAGTTCTGATGGGAAGAATCAGCTTTCAGCAGCCTGTAGGCAAAAATGCCAACTGAAGGGTTTCTGTGTGTGTTTTTAAAATGATGGATGCACACAAGAATGAATGCCAGATCATCAATAACCCACTCTTCAAACATTAAAGGGTTCCAGTACGAACAAAGCTAATAATTCCCTTCATACAAACTAAAGCTGAAGCTGAAATTCAGGCTTTCTAAAAGTAAAAATGAACTCATACTTTGCCACTGAAAATCGGAGAAATAAAATTCTAAAACCCACTTCTGAGTAGTTACTTTAAAATACTGTATGCTTTAAAATATTTATGCTATGAATATTCAAATTCAGTAAAAAAAATTTTTAAGATAAAAAATGAAACTTTTCTTGAGCTATTTCTGCTTATTTTCATCTATTAATGAAAATGTACAAAGAAGTAAAATAGCTTTATTTTAAAATAAAGATAAAAACGATCATCTGAAGTTCTTTAGTAAAATCAGTTCAATTCATCATTTGAAGCCTTACTTACTCATTTTTCTGCTTTTTCACTCAGATTAAAATGATTTTAGTCTCTCATCAGTTTTGTGCAAAGAATAACTTTTACTTAGAATGGTAATCTACTCCAACTACTATTCTTATGTCAGCAATTCTCAAACCTTGAGATTTAGAAATATAAAACTACCAGAAGTTATTAAGCTCTGAAAAGTGAAACTTCGGGGGAAATTTTCTAAAGTGGAAATCAAACATTTTTAATAACTATTTTAAACTTAAAGTCACTGTGTTACTTTGAGAATGTAAAGTGTATTAGGTATATCTTTTGTTTCCTTACACATTTATGATGTTTAACATATTTAGAGGTGGGCAGGAATTGGAACAAGGCAGGAAACATTCCCGGAAAAAGATATTTTATAAATGATTTGCACATTTTATTCTTACTTCTTAAACTCTCTTCTCACTGCGGCTACAAAAAAAAAATCAGAAAGTGAGAAAGAAAGCCAGAACTGAGAACGAGCAAGCAACGTATTTTGGTCTGAAGAGCTTAGTTTTTTTAAAGCTTAATTCTATGAATAGAGACAGATTTATTTTCAGTTAAATGTTTTAAAGGCATGTAATAACATGCAAGGCAGATTTCCATCTACCTGCTGGACTCGACAAAAATCTCAAACCCTCAACCGGTGCCTCCAAATGTAACCGTCAGTCGGCTGATGTCAAAACCTAATGCACTGCCACAGCCTTACACATCTGGTCCTTGTCAGTGTCAACAGTATTTGCTGGATGTGGTGTCATGGCAGGCAAGATGATTTATATACACAGACCCAAAGATCTCAGAGCTCATTCTGAGGATGCATTTCATCTGGCGTACTTGCCATCAACAAATGATTGACTGAAATTAAACAAAACTTTATATCCTGAAATTTGAGCATTCTCTGTTCCTCTCCTCACTCGGATCATGCATATATTTAGTGAACCAGGGAGTTTACAAAAGACCCGTGTCAACAGTTTATTAGTGAGACAGGAAAAAAATATGCATTAAACACCTCCATGCTTTAGCCTCTGACATTCTTAAGCTGGCAAATTTTTAAAATTCTTTGAGGGATAAGGAATTACTAACCAGCCACACTGGTAACTTATGTCTGTCTGGTGTTCAAATCTGCCGGTCATTTTCCTTGAAAATCCTTAGCCAAGGGAAGATACTGCTACATACCAATATAAACTCCGAGCTGAGCATTACCTTGATCAAATAAATTATTTAAAATACTCTATCAGATTAAGATGGAAAATTCCTCACTCTCTACCTTCAACCTCTCTTGAATCCATCCCCCTAGGACAACACACAGACACGGATATAAGGAATCCAAAACGTCTCTGTTTCTTTGCTGTTGGAGTTTATTGCTGCAATCTGGTAATGAATAATTCTCTCTACTTAACTCAGTGTGATTTTTCCCCCCACAAGCCTTGCAATGATCTGTAAAACTAACACTTTGGTCCAGTTCGTGTTGTCAGAACAACTTTAACGCACAGCTGCCCTGATTGGATGCAGCTAAACTTCTGATGTTGAGTACCTCCTGCAGGGAAATGCCATCCACTAACTGGAAATGCTTCATTCTCTGCTATCGCTTGAATAGCACAGTCTTGGCTTTGACAGATATAATACAATCTCAGAGATAGTACCTGTCCGTTTAATTTAGACCCCTTACTTGACAAAGGATTAGGAACCGAGTGAATGACCACACATATATTCCAAATGGAAAGGGCTAATTAAGAGCTCTCAGCTGCTGGGTATCTGGTTCATCTCCTAAAAGGAAGCGTTTCCACATATATTAATCTAACGTTCATTTAACCTAAGCCAACTAGGGTGTGACATATATTTTTATCCCACAGCTCTAGTCCATTTCTCACACAACTCTCTTTTAACATGCTGCAACTTGATGAAGCACTAAAGGAGGAAAAAAAGTAGGTAATGATCGTTTAGGTAACGTCAGAGCGGTGCAAATCAGCTCTTGAAGAAGCCAGCTGTTCGTGCACTGTCATCTATCCAAGCAGGCTTGTTCGAACATGCAAAGCAGTGGGTTACAGTGCTTTCCATCTAGGTAAAGGTGTAAAAAGTGGCGTGTGTAGCAGCCAGCAAATAGAAGCAAAATCTTTCCAGATCTTGCTAAGCCTCTAGAGAGCTGAAGAGCATTCCATTTGAAGAAGAGATGTTTTGAAACCGAGTGCTGCTACAACCGTGCCAGTGGTTGGGGTATTTGTCTGTGTTAGTTTAGCAAACCATGCTTATCCCAGCAAATCAATCAGGCTTCGCTACTGCTTCTGATGGGGGCTGATCAATCACCTCTCTTGCTTCCTTCACTACTCGCCTGTTGTCCAAACGAACTCTGGCTGTTTTAGCTTTTCCCCTTGTTTCACGATGGTCCTGTAAGAACTTCGGGGGAAGAAATCTAGTATTTAGGGTTTTAAAATCCATTTCCTTTAAGAACACACGCTGCTTAGATATTCAGAAAGGTTCCAAAGAATCTGCATGACCCTGAATGTCCATTACGTCTCTCAGCCCCCATGTACCGCTTCCGCTCATGCTCACTGAGGTTTTCTGGTTGGGACTCCCCTCAAGGTAAGTTGAACTCTAAGTGCCTCTTTCTTCTTTGTCCAGGGTCAACTGCAGACCACTGGGTCAAAGGGCCTCCACTCAACCTACCGATGAACATAACTTTCACGATTGTTTCTGCTTTAACTTCACTGACCTGTTGTGGTCTAACGCTATCTTCTCCAAAGGAAAGCTCATTTGCCACTTAATACTGTGCTCCATAGAGGTGACAGGAAATGGCCTAGTAATCTTTAAAGATACAGGCACTACAGTTTCTTCACTTGGCCTCTGACACTTTTAACTATAAATGTACCAAATAGTTTATATGTTACCTTGTTTAATTAAAAAAACAAAACACAGTGACCCTCGGAATTGCCTCACTTAGGAGGAGCAGCTATGCTCTCTTAATATATATGAATTTATTTACTCCTCGGAACAACTCTATGAAGTGGGTTTTATTATTTCCATTTTTCAGATGTGGAAACTGAGATGAAGAGACATTCCAGAACTTATGCAGTCACTAGCAGGTAATGGAGCCAGGATTTAAACTCCCTTATATCTCCCTCCAATGTCTGTTCTGCTCCCTTTAAACTACACTGCTGTCACTTATATTTGGGTCACATTATATTTATTGTTGGATTTGGCCACCAGGCTGCTAAGAGCTAAATTTAATACTCCATGAGAATAACATATTACTTTCGACATGTTTATTTTCCATCACCTCTTCACATCTTATGATTATTATTATTATTTTCACAGTCTCATGTAATATACTTTCAATTGGTCATTCAAAAGCCTTCATTCACTGAACTTTAACTACACTGAACTTTTTTATGCTGGGCAAGGAGTACTAGGATGAAAAGATGCTATTCTTGAGTTTACAGAATTCAGCCCAGTGAGGGAGACAGAAACAAACTTGAAATTACATTTTGTAATATAAAAGTAGGATCTCAAATCTAGTCTTGGAGATAAAACATGGCTTTGTAAAACCGAGGGTTATATAGGATTTCTCTAAAGTTAGCAGCGGTATTCCAAACAGGGTGGACAGCATGAGGCAGTCAAGAGGCACAGAGATGAGGGACAGGATGCCAGGAACACGTACTACTGAAACCTTTTTGGAAGTGGTGAAACAACCTTGTTGGAGCAATTTTGTGATGTAGTAAATTGAAGCCTGGAAAAGCTTAGATACCCAAACATGGCTCAGTAGCATGGATTATCTGCGGAACTCAGCACTGAAAGCCATTCTACTTCACAATCTCATTTAGAATATTTGGTAAAGTGACCAAGGTTCTATGAAAGCATGAAGTTTTTCAGAAAGTTTTTTCTTCTTCCTTTTTACTGCATTCTGTTGTGGGCAACAGAATCATTCAACTTTGTACATCAGGGGAAAAAGCAATCATTTTAGTCCTGACTTAAAAACTTCAAGATGTTGCTGATATATTTTTTTTTATTAATTAAAGAAAAAAAAGAAATTAACACAACATTTAGAAATCATTCCATTCTACATATGCAATCAGTAATTCTTAACATCATCACATAGATGCATGATCATCATTTCTTAGTACATTTGCATCGATTTAGGAAAAGAACTAGCAAAACAACAGAAAAAGATAGAGAATGTTAATATAGAGAAAAAAATAAAAACAATAATAATAAAAAAGAAAAGGAAAAAGAAAAAAACAAAAGACACAAACAAACAAACAGACAAACAAAAAAAACTGTAGCTCAGATGCAGCTTCATTCAGTGTTTTAACATAATTACATTACAATTAGGTAGTATTGTGCTGTCCATTTTTGAGTTTTTGTATCTAGTCCTGTTGCATAGTCTGTATCCCTTCAGCTCCAATTACCCATTATCTTACCCTGTTTCTAACTCCTGCTGGTCTCTGTTACCAATGACATATTCCAAGTTTATTCTCGAATGTCGGTTCACATCAGTGGGACCATACAGTATTTGTCCTTTAGTTTTTGGCTAGACTCACTTAGCATAATGTTCTCTAGGTCCATCCATGTTATTACATGCTTCATAAGTTTATTCTGTCTTAAAGCTGCATAATATTCCATTGTATGTATATACCACTGTTTGTTTAGCCACTCGTCTGTTGATGGACATTTTGGCTGTTTCCATCTCTTTGCAATTGTAAATAACGCTGCTATAAACATTGGTGTGCAAATGTCCGTTTGTGTCTTTGCCCTTAAGTCCTTTGAGTAGATACCTAGCAATGGTATTTCTGGGTCGTATGGCAATTCTATATTCAGTTTTTTGAGGAACCGCCAAACAGCCTTCCACAGTGGTTGCACCATTTGACATTCCCACCAACAGTGGATAAGTGTGCCTCTTTCTCCGCATCCTCTCCAGCACTTGTCATTTTCTGTTTTGTTGATAATGGCCATTCTGGTGGGTGTGAGATGATATCTCATTGTGGTTTTGATTTGCATTTCTCTAATGGCCAGGGTGTTGCTGATATTTTAATAAATGTTTTGTAAAATTTGAGCCTCTCCAAAGGCTCTCCAGGTGCAACTTTTGGTTTTTACCTCAATAGTGAAATATACTTTTTCATTAATGCACATCAGACAATTTTTTAATTTAAGGAGCATTTCTTCCTTCCAATTTACTTTTTAAATTTATGGTGTTTTATCTGATGACTGTCCAGGACATGGAAAAACAAAATGTCCCATAGAACAACTGGTTAAAACCACAGACACCTAGAAGGTGAAACTAAAGGAGGTCTCGAGGAGCCACAATCCTATGCCTATACTTTACAGCTGAGTTTAGTAACTCAGAGACGTGATGTCACTTGACCAAGAACACTAAGTTTATTAACCACAAATTCAGAGTAGAGCGGATTCTCGAATTCTGGGACAATTCTGTAACAATTAACTTCCCGCGTTATGAGGACAAAAGCATTAAACACTCTGTGAGGTTGTTGTTTTCTTCTGCAGGAAAATCACCAATGCACAAGAGCAGGGGAAAAGCAATCAGAGACTGACAATGCAGTGGCCCGGGCGGAAGAAAGCTGTTGGCTTCACGCGTTATGGGTGACGACACCAGTTCCTTAGTCGGAATGCATGGCCGGGAATCTCACCTAAGGAGCCATCGGCTGACAACGGGCTCTGACGTCACTGGAGTTGGCTTTAAATGGCCATGACTCCATGACCAGCTGCCCAGAGACACCAGAGCCTGTCTGACGTGCATGGCTACAGGTGGCACAAGGCAATTCTATGCTGTCTTCCTTTCTGTTGTGCTCAACCCAAATACTTCCACTTAGGAACTGTTTAGCCACTGCAAATGAACTACTTTTGAGTGCTATTAGGCTTTTCGGCTTTCACGTTGTCTCCTGGATCAGGAAAGCTGACTGTGCTACATAGACAAAAAGGCATTACATAAGGAAATGGCCTGTTCTGCTAGAGAGATCCCACTGAGAACTGTTCTGTCCCCTCAATTAACAATCTGTACTTGAAAAAAAGCAGAACAATTTGTAAAAGTTTGGGAGGTATCTACTTTGTGATTCTGCTGATGCGGTCCTCATACTGATGACCCCAGTATTAACAAATGCAAAAAGTCACTAAAATTGAATTTAAAAAAAATGGACCTAGTATCATGGAGCAAAGGATTATGGGCCCCGTCCATTTCTGCTCCATGTCTTCTATTATTGCCTGCTGACTATTTCTTGCTCATAAGGGACTGTGAACTATCCATGAGTGCAAAATGGATACAGCACAAATTGATTCAGGAGCATCACACAGACATGTATGAATAATGAGGCTCAGTGGCAGTCTGTCACACAGCAAGCATATCAGTGTAACTGATTTATCGAAAACTTGACTGGGTAAAGCCTCATTCTTAACAGAAGACATCAGCTGTTTCTTTAGTTTTTCCTTTCCTTTTTTTTTGCAAAAAAGCAAATTTGAGAAAACTAAGACCCTCTGCAATTTAAAATCTGGAAAAAGCTAAAAAAAAAAAAGAAAGAAAGAAAATTGAAAACTGGCATCGAGCTGACTCACTTTCTCTATCTTAACCAAAGAAAAAGAGGAGGAAATGGATAAACGATATTGGTATTATCATAAAGCTTGAAGGCTCATCAGAGATGCTAATCAGTTTAAAATGCCCTAAGGAAAGCCCTGTCTTTGTATGGGTGCCTATGACTCTTAGAGGAAGATAGCTAAATCATGAAGACAAGGGAAAATGAGCTTCTCATTAACATGCATCACACCCCACCCTCAGGCCTCTTTTTAGGAAACTTTACTAGGACATCCAATGAGAAAAGCAAAAGGACATTTGCATTCACTCCACATTTGCTGCAGATTTGGTGGGTGTGGTTATTAAAATAATCTCAGCCACAACAGTCTACTATCTCTGAAACTTGCCCAGCATGTATATTTCAGTAAAAGAGGGAGGAATCAGACTAACTCTAAGGTCCCTTCCGAGTCCCAGGTTCCAAGAGACTTTGGAATTTAAAAATAAAAAGATAGCTAGAACAAGGAAGGTTAAGATTATCCAAAAAAAAAAAAGACAAAGTAAAAAATGGGCTAAAATGCCCATAATTACAACACTAATGCTTCTCAGTTTCCAGATGAAGCAAGGATAAAGAGTACATATGTAGAGACTGAACTTGCCTAGGAGTACAGAGAAGGCTGTTCAATAGAATTCTTTAAGGTTACAAAGGCACCACTTAGTAAATCTCTAAATTCAAGTCCTAAATAGCATCTTTGTGAATCTAGCTGATAGACCCCCTCCAGGAGAGGCCCTTTGTGGCAGGTATTAAACATAGAGAAAAAGACTTCATTTTACAGGTTGTCATCTAGGCAAGAGAGTACAAGGAGAAAGGTGAACTAGCATTCAACTACATGAACCTGGAACAACTTATAGAGGAATCATTGCTTCTATAGGTCAAAAGGGCTTAACATTATACAAGAATAACAAAGGCTTCTGTTACTGCTTCTTTAAAGTAGGCATTATTTTAAAAAGTGGGGGAAATTAAGTAAATCCTGTTAAAACTTGATTCACTTATTTAGTCAAATTGATTCATAAAAATCTTAATATAAGATTAATATAAGCATTAAATATATATATATATTTTTAAAAAGAGCATCTATAATTTATTCACTAGCCCTAGGGATATCTTTGAAATCAAAGTCAGCTTAAAAGGAGCTCTGAAGTTCTCACAAATACTTGAGAGAGGACCTTGAAAGCAGCAAGGTACTTTCTGCTCCAGGCTACACATTAACTAAATTTCAATGTGCCCTGTAAGGAGCAACCTCTTGATCAATTAGTTCCTGCAACTCTTCAGAATGTTGTTTTCGAGGAGTGTGTGGTTCTGCCCTGGGATCTCTGCAGAGATCTTGAAAATACCAGGAGACACACACACACACATTCCAGCATTCTCCATGGTCCTAAAACTGAGTGCTGAGGAGTACGTCCACCTGTCCAAAGGCAATTCGACAGCCTCGGCTAAACCAAGCACGTTTCTCATCTGCTTCCTTGCATTCCCAAATCTATTTTACTGATGGTGCACACCTTTTATATGCCAAGATTCAAAAGGTACATGAACCAGAATTATATTTGTGAGAGTAAAGAAAAATACCACGCAAGGAAGTATACTGGAGAGAAAACATGGCTGGCCAGTGAGGAAAGAGATCTGAGTTCTAGTTAGTCCCCACTGTCAACAACTTCCAGTATTACCATATGCCATATCCTCTTCAGCAACTCAGCTTCCCCATCTATGAATAGAAGGGGCTTGTTCTAGTTTGCTAGTGGCCAGAATGCAATATACCAGAAATGGAATGGCTTTCAAAAGGGAATTTAATAAGTCACTAGTTAACAGTTCTAAGGCTAAGAAAATGTCCCAATTAAATAAGTCTATAGAAATGTTCAATCTAAGGCATCTAGGGAGATGCCTTGGTTCAAGAAGGCTGATGAAATTCAGGGTTTCTCTCTCAAGTAGAAGGGCACATGGTGAACACAGTCACAGTTTCTCTCTCATCTAGAAAGGCACATGGTGAACACGGTCAGGGTTCCTCTCTCACCTGGAAGGGCACATGGCGGGCACGGCGTCATCTGCTAGCTTCTTCTCCTGGCTTCTTGTTTCAGGAAGCACCTTGGGAAGCATTTTCCTTCTTCATCTCCAAAGGCTGGTGGACTCTGCTTCTCGCGGCTATGTCGTTCTGCTCTGCTCTCTCCAAATCTCTCATTCTCCAAAACGTTTCCTCTTTTATAGGACTTCAGAAACTTAATCAAGACCCACTCAAATGGGTGGAGACATGTCGCCACCTAATCCAGTTTAACAACCACTCTTGATTAAATCACATCTCCAGGGAGATGGTCTGATTACAGTTTCAAACATACAGTATTGAATAGGGATTATTCTGCCTTTATGAAATGGGATTTTGATTAAAACATGGCTTTTCAAGGGGACATACATCCTTTCAAACCATCACAGGGCTAAATTTGCAGGAGGTAATTTACTTTTTGTTTTTACTCCAGAAATATAACCATAATCATTTCCAAAAGATTTTGAGAAACTTCACTTTAGTCATTTCTCCAATAAATAGTTCATATATCACTAACTGAAAAAGCAGATCACAATAATACATGCACTTTAATTTTCATGTTAAAACACACACGCGCGCACATATACACATATATGCTATGCTACCACACCTAGCTATTTTCAGGACTGTCTCCCAACAAAAATTTCTGATAAGCCCACATAAATATGTGTGTATGTGTGTGTATAATTTAGCAAAGAGATTCAGGGTAAGGAATTTTGACATTTAGCAAAACAATTGCCCTAGACATTTCAGAGAACAATTATAACTTAAAATCTGTTAGAGAGCTAAGAAGAAATCTGACAATCAATGGTGTGATAAACTTTGCATGCAAAAAAAAAAAAAAAAATTAAACCAGTTGCTAGAACTAATTCGGGAAAGCAATAGCTATAAAGTTTTCTTGTAGTCAATTTAAAATTCATAAAGATCCAGCTTTCTATAACCTTTCGTAAGCTTCTATAATCCTTTCTTTACATAAAATGGAAGGCATTCTGGTTCCTTGCGAGAATGATTTGAAGTTACTAATGTGACTTCAAAGTCACATCTACTGAGCTGTATCTAAGCAGAACCACCTAATGGTGAGAACGGAACATGTAGCATCAAGTGCCTTATATTAGATCAAGGTTTACTCGGCATGAGAACTGTCAACGAAGTGGATTAAAAGCATTGAGGACCTAATTTGAAGCTCAGGAGAGCTTTCAGCAAGTTTTAATATCAATCTTTAAACTAGAAGCAATGACTCCAAGGAAGGGACAACAGGAACTTTCTGAGGTTAAGGAGGCAGGGCAGTAATTTAGGCACATAACCGCCTCTAACCCCTTAGTCTCTGGAGACTGGGCCAGCTTGAATTCAACCCCAAGGGCAGGACATCAGCCATTTCTAGAGGCAGGAGGCAACTTGAGTCCACTCTATTGCCCCAGGGTATGTATCTCAGACAGTCCCTGACGTCCTTCACCCAGTCCCAATCCAGGCCTGGGATGCCTTCCCATAAAGATGAATCAGTATCAGACCTGCCCCTACCTAGGGATAAACCAGTGCAGGACTGTGTCTTACCAGAGGTAGGGACAAGACATGAAGCAGCCTTAAAATCTATGGTCTGTACATCCTCAGGGAACAGAGGGGGAAAACTCTGCACATAATTTTTGAGAAAAACAAACCATCACAGAGACTTCTTCTGGGCCCAGACAATCTCCTTTCCTGCTGCAGCTCTCCTCTGGGGTGGTGAACAGTTTCATTTCCTGCCTGAGCTTTCCACAATGAACTCCAATAACTCAGCCTTCTTGCGGTCCTGACAGTTTAGTTAAACCCACAGAGCAAAATGTTACAAATAGAATTCCAGGCAAGAGGGGAGTTGCCCATAGGCTCAGATTAACTGCTGGTCCCCACGCAGCTAACCTTCACTTATCACACCGAAAGAAAGAACTCTGAAACAAAACCAAATCCAGGAGCTAAGTTCATCATGCCAAGGAAGGAGGAGAGGGGGATATAAACACCTCGAGTCTACAGCTACTGCTTCCAACTCTTCCTCCTGACCCCATCCTGACACAGACCGCACTCACAGCCATTCCTCCGCCTGGAGAGGCAAATCTGTTTTTAATGCCAAACTTCTTTTTTTTATTTTGTCCTTGAGACCAGCACTGAGCTCACTGAGAAAGCAGGGCCTCAGGGTTTACACCTGTGACCCAAACTTTCAATTCCGTGTGAGAATATATTTTTTTTAAAAAGAAAAACAATTCAAGGGAAGTTTATGAACCACTGTTTTTCCTTAGGCCAATGGTTACCAACAGTGACAGCAAAGCTTTTATTTTCAAATGTGACCCAAATTATGACTTATAATATACCAGACTTCACCTTCACTTTTTTCCATGTCACTCCCAAGGCCATCTTTTCATACATACCCAGAGATGGTGAGCAATGTTTTAAGACTCGAAAGATGATGGTTGAAGGTTACCTAAGGTGGCACCCAATCTAATTTAGTCTAAGTTTCCCCTTACAACTCCTACAATTGCAAAACAATGAAAAAATTAACATGGCCAGGTGAGTCCTAAAAGAGAGTCATGGACCACTCCTAATAAAGCTGAACACCGAGGAGTCCCTGCTTTACTCTAAAGAAGTCACAGAAAGTTGTGGCAGGTAGTGTTTGAGAAATTTAGTCTAACATAATTGAAAATCCAATAAATAAGTGCTAAATAATTACCGGAGGTTTTGGTCCCAAGCAAATCCATCACAGAGGCATAAAGGTGTAATGAGAATAAGACAAAGACTCTTCTCTCCATCACTGGCTATTCCAGTTTGTCAGCAGAGTTCCCTTTATTTGAAATGCACTGTCACGGTGCCTTTGTGTACTGAAAAGGAGACTCTCACACACCCTCCTCATTCACAAAGTGACTCACAACCACACACACACACACATCCAAGCCAGGGAGAGCTGGAGATAGCCACTGAAACACAAGGGAAAATGGGAGGGAGCTAAGGTTCCATGACTCATGGTGCCAGGCACTGTGCTGTGTGCTCTGTTCTGCCTTTTTTAGTTCATCCCCAAAACTGTGATGTAAAGGTCATTATCTCATGATCATCACCAATTCGCATGAGAAAGCCTGGAGGCACCAGATGTGTAATTCCCATCAAGCGCCTAGCTTCTAAACACAGAACTGGATTCAACCCCAGGTGCTTAGACTCCAAAGCACTTTTCATGACACCATGACTCCAGAGGTGCTCAAATTGTTTAGAGACGTATCCCTTTGCTAAAGCAGTCAGTCCTCACAGGGTCAGAGCTCATTATAGTATCAAAGTTCTACTGTGGATTCAGAGACAATGGGCAACTCATAAATCGTGTTAAACCACAATCTGTGTCAAAGGGGGCAGGTGTTAAGTGCTGACTCACTGCTATGCTTTGCAGAGATAATGCTTTATCCTCCCTGCCCACATGTTCTAGCCAGTCAGCTAAGCTTGGAGAAAGAGAACTCAAGCGGAGCCGAGCACCAGAGCAGAAATGACAGAAGTGGTTTCTCTCTCCCAGATTCCCTTCCTTATGTCCACACCCTAGCCAGCCTCAGAGTCTACCTGTTCTCATGATTCATACAGACGGAAGTAGCAGCTGATGTCACTGGGCCATATCTGGGTGGATGGAAAGGACGCTTGCCATCCGAGTTGCACGAGGAATAATATTCTTGAGAAACTAATTTAGACAAACTTGCTTTGTGACACTTCCTATCCTCTGCCACCTGTCAATGAAATCAGGTATTCTGCTCAGATACCACTCACTTGGTATCTACTAGAGGAGCTAAGTTGAGCTCACAGAAAACTACAACCTAAATTAGTGTGGTAAGTTCTGTAAGCAAGGTACACCAAGGAACTTCAGGGAACCGCTGCAGAGGTGCTGGCGTTTGAAACAAGTGTTTTAGAAAATGTAACAGCTGGAGTCAAGGGAAGTGGGGAATGGAAGGGAGGCTATACCGGGCTGAAACAAATGCCTGTGAAGAGACTTCAACTCTAAATTAGTTATGAAGAATGTATGTTTCTTAAGTATTTCTCTCATTTTCCTACAGCCCAATCTCTATCTAACCTGCGTCCTTCTTTGGTGGAGCCTTAGTCTCAATAATAAGGAAAACCAATCTTTAGAACACTACTGAAAGGTTACAGAGTAATTTACATTTAAATAGGTAATTACTGAGCAAAATCGAAATATGAATCTAAAGGAATGATTGTAATGGTGGAATTTTAGACAACATAACAAGTAGAGGGACCTTCTCAGCATCCATCAAATCCCATCACTTAAAGGCAGTGTTTTCAAACCAAATGGCCAAACTTCTAGCAGCATTGCGGGAACTATAGGTGATACGTGGATGTAGCATTAACAAAAAATGAATCACTTAATCTTAAAATTATTACTTTATGAATCTTCTTTCAAGCAGTCCAAGAAAATCTCAGTATGGTGCTATTAGGTCTTTAACACCTAACACTGGCTAATTTCAACTTTTAACCAACACAGGGTAGGCTTAAGGCTCAGGGACCCGTTTGCTTACTTAGGCAAGGGATACTATGCACCACAAGGGGAAATTTAGGGGAAAGATACAAAGTTCCCATGAAAAATATTAGAGAAAAAATAACGTGTATTTTAAAGAAAAAAATAAGTAAATTATGACACAGGTGATATATGCACATAGCAAAAATTCTGAAGAAAGTACATACGTGGATGACTAAAATCTGAGAAACCCTGTCTCAGTCTGTTCATAAGGCAGCTTTCTTTTTGGTTTACTGACCGGAAGTAAGATGTAAAAGTGAGAGTTGTTTCAAAAGCCAGCTCTGAGCACTGAAGGAAGCAAATCTAGAGGCAGTGGATAGAAATGGTATCATGGTGTCTTTCCACAGCAGAAGCAGCAAAGAAACCAGTGACCCACTGTCTAAGGGTCCTTTCCTTTGCAAAGCAAATGAAAAGAATCAGAAAAAGGTAACAAATCTGTATATAACAGGCTAACATAAAAAAGTCAGTCTTGGGACTTCTTTTTTTTTTTTTTTTTTTGCAGTAATTTTATAATCACGTTATATTTATAGGGATGAAGCACTTAAACCCAAACATTCAAACACAACATAGCATTTCATTCTCTTTTCATGACCTATTTATGCTTCATTTAATGTTCAATGCCACTGACATCTTGCAAACCTGACGACACAAAAAGCCAGTGTAACTTTTTCCCTTTGTTTTTAAAGTTATGTAAAATTTGCTTTAAAACACATGTAAAGAAATGTGAAATCACAATTTTTTTAAAAAAGGAAGAAATCTTTTGTCAGAAAGAAAGTTTATCACCCAATAAAAAAGAAATTGTACTTATAGCTTTAAATAGGCAAGACTCACATTGTCAAAATGCACATATTTTGTTGAGAATAGTCACCCTTAGGCAGGAAAAACAAAATTGCTTGTAATGACAGAACTTTTAGATTGTATTTGGGAAGGAAGGGTGTTTATGAGAAATAAAGCTAATGAGTCACAGAACAAAATAAAATGAATGGTGTAGTTCCTCTCTTGTCAGGGCATAACTTGATAAGAAATCAAGTCACCATAGCAGGAATCATTTAAAGGTCCATTCTGCCCTATAATTGTGCCAGGTGACCTTCCTTAGAAAGAGGGCAGCTCCTTGCCTGGAGGTGCTTTTGAAATCTTCCAGGTCTAAACAATCACACCTGTAAAAATTAAGAAATGCACCCCAGGGCATGTAAGCATGAAACCTCCCCATTTTTGATAATCTACTTTTGAACCATCACCTTTAAGAGTTCTTTTGGTTAAAGCAATATATTAAAACTCACTGAACTGAACTCATTAGTTAATCACCTTTTAACAAGGAACTATGTGCTACATTTGTATGATGTAGAAAAGCTAAAAAAAAAAAAATAGGTCAAACTGGTTATTTGGCATCACGCATTCAGGAAATATGACTGCTACCGAGTGACATTTTTTAAAAGGCACAAACCTGAAATGTTGTCAAACCAGTTTGTGTGTTGATAAAGTACAGAATGTGATTACCTATGGGTGGTTGAAGGGAGCCTGGCTTCTAGCACACTCGCTGAAATTTAAACTACATTCTGCTCCAAACACCAATGACTGCTTGGCAGGACCAGCTACATCATTTGCAGGGCCCAGGGCAAAATGAAAATGGAGAGCACCTCTTCAAACTGATTTACGAATTTCAAGCCAGCTGCAGCAGTAAGAGCATTAAAGCAAGCACTGAGCCCCTCTGAGTACAGGTCTAACACCCCCACGAAGTTGCTCCCTGAGCTCGGCAACTATAGTCACTTTCCTCTTTCTGGTCCCTAAGCAGGCTCTATCCAAGTCAGCGCCATCAAGATGCCCATCCTACGTTCACATGAAAATAGATCCTCCCATCCTACGTTCACATGAAAATAGATCCTCAAACGCCCCAAACAATATTCTCCTTAGCAGATTCAAAGATTGATATAATTCTGGGATTTCCTCTTTCTCCCTTTTTTTTTTTTGCAGGCCTGAATAAAGACTTCTCAAAATATTTCGGTTTCCTGCTGTGGAGCTAAGGCAAGGAATAGCTTGGTTGTTAACAACAGGCAGTGCAGTATATTGGAAAGGATAAGCTAACAATCATCTGAAAGTCAAGGCCTGCAGCCCACCACCGTTTGCCTGACCTTGCCACAGTGGTATCTTTCTTTCCCTGTTAATGTGTCTTTCAACACTCAAACAGGATGTCTGCTATGAGAGAAAGTTACTGCCCTTTTCCTCCCATGAACCCCAGAGCCATTTCCCAGCCACACAGGAACGGCTGTTCCTTTGCAGTGAATGACCGTGCATGCCAGCTTAACCTCCAAACGAAGCAGAGGTACTGTACCTTGAAAGAGAGCAAACTCACACACACAAAGATATCGGCAAGAGACGTCATCCCTCAAATTCTGCCACTGAATTCTCACAGCATCATTTCTCATTTTTCCATCTGGAGGCTTCAAATGATCCTTTTTGAGTTTAACAATGCTTTCTGGTGATGAAATATGAAGAGGTGATGATTTCCTCCAAATTAGGAGGACATTAACAATTAAGTGTTAATGCGAACACCGGTAACAGTAATGCAATTATAACTGTATTCCACAAAGGGCAATAGGAAATAATTACCCTGATTCTCAAGTGATAGTTCTAGGAGAATGAGATTCTCAGTCTAAAATTCATTAGGAAAGGCTCTGAAACTAAGATGCACACCTACAGCTGGAGACACCTCTCCTTCCCTGTACTGCTAACCCTGTCAGTGCCGAAGCAGGCCCACTCTTACCGTCTGCTGCTGCTCCTCAAAAATGGTTCCTGTGGGGTTCTAGGACCACTAACTCACTGTTCCTGGGGCTGTCATTCAAGAATTTTGAAAGAAAAAGGCCTATCTGAATAGCCAGAGATGGCGTTTTAAGTCTCCAAACTGGACTAAAAGCAAATGATACCAAGTCATCATTGGACGGCTTCTAAGGATGATAAAGTATCTCCACTGAAATGAATAATCTCCAATTACCACGTGTCGGCACTGAGACTTGACCAGAGAGAGTGGCATAATAGCGGAGGAACCGTTAATGGCTATCTCAGTTTGAGCTGATTAAAACTGAAGGATAAAACAGAGAAGCTGACAGAATCAGTCAACTGCTAATGTTTTCTCCTAATGATGCATGGACAGAAGTTTAAATGCAGTGTAAATTCTTTATCAAACCCTCAATTTTAGCAGTCCTTCAACAATTCGTAAAATCCTTCTTTCATTTCTCAAAGATTAACATAACAATGGTGAAAATGAACTTTTGAAATTTCACTTCTGTATTCCCTCCTCTCTGATGGACATGTCCACAAGAATCACAAAAAGAAAATCAAGAGAAAGATGTCTTTGTCTCTTCCTTCAACACAGCCCATCTGTTAAAATAAAAAAAATTCTTATGATTACTTTTTTTTTTTGGGTGCAGGGTCCAGGAATTGAACCCGGGTCTCCCACATGGAAGGCGGGCATTCTAACCACTAAACTACCCATGCACCCTATGATTACTTTTTGCAACATCCTTCTCAGATCAATCTCTCAGAATTTTAAAACCACAGACTCATCGAGGACTTATTGACACATGTGTGGATGGCTATGTATTGAAATGATATTAATGATCTTGAATCCCCAAAATACTGTAAACATGTTGACCACAATTAGATGTAAACAAATTGATAAAAAACACATTTTTGTAACAAGCGATAACCAGGCATTTGTGTGGGGTAATGATTCAGACTGGCAGGCTGCCAGCCAGGAGGGATACCTCTTTGATAAAAATATTGATAACTAGACCTCTGAAGCATTAAAAACCTACTGCAGATGGAGCTTTGGTAAGCTTTCAATAGAGGAGGGCTAACAGCGGCTGTTGTGAATCCTGCTCCAATGCCTGGGCTGGGCTGGAGGCCCACTGTCACCTTGCCACTGTACTGAGACCAGCACCAACCACTGTTGGCTTTAGACCCCCCCACTGACATTGTCGGACCTGGCTCCTAAGACCTCTCCTTAAAGCTACCCTCCTGCCTTGTGGCGGTCCTTGGGCTGATGGACTTTAGAGACTGGTATCTTTCACCTTTAAATGGTTGTGTACCCTGACCTAGTTCTCGTGCATTAGTTGTACTGGCAGCTTGAAATTAATTAAGAAAATAAACAATATAATACATTCAAACTATCACTGGGTTTGAATCCACTTTCAAGTGCTGAATTTACTACTTATGGTCTGTTGGGACAATTACTTTTACATGACATAGATTAGCATCATCCCCTCCTAGCTGGACTTTCTTGTTCCCAGCCCTTCTCTTCTCTTCTTTCAATCTATCATCCTTCTCAGACTAAGAACCCAAATGGTGCCCTACATCATAAGAGCAATTCTAGTTTGCACTTGGCCCTTCAGTTGCTCCATGCTCTGGTCCCAAGAAAGCTATCCAACCTCAGTTCCTAGGATCCCTCTGTCACCCTGGTCTTCTCAGCTGCTGTGCATACCTTCTCACCTCTGTTGATTCTCCCTTTGCCTCCCACCCCCTCCAATTCCTTCCCTTCCTATTTTGTCAATGGTTAAGTTCCTCTGTAAAGTTTCCCCCACTTTCACAGCCCACAAAGGGAAGCCATCTCTTCCTTTTCTGAGATCCACTGGGACTGAGAATATGATTATACTGGAAGCTTACAGTAATAGAGATTACCTTTTCTCAATCTGAGGTGTGGTACCAATGGAATTTTACATTTATGGCTTTGACTGAGACCATGTCTCTGTCATCTCTTTATCCTTCAATTTGGGGTACATGGTGCACAAACTCATGCTGGTCAGTTTAGGATAGAAATATCAGTCCTCTAACTGGATAATGGTAGCCTGGATAACTGGGAATGACTACTTCTACTAATAGATCAATCCATTTGCAGTTTATAGGTGAGGCAAGGCCATACCATTTAGTGATGCTAAATGTCATTTAGTGATGGATAGTGATGATTCATAATGATGCACCTTCTACCAGAAACTGCCACAAGGATGCATTTGGTGATCAGCTGAGATGCAAATGGTAACCCATGAAGACAGAATTTAAAAATCAAAGAATGCAATATTTTCCTCCACTGTTGAGTGCTATATCTACAGTGAACAACAGTCATTAATGTTACATGTTTAATCATTAATATTACATATTTATTCATGAAAATACCACATGGATAGTCATTCTTATATGTGGTTGAAGATTTCTCTATTTTTCTTTCAATAAAATACTTTTTAAATTATCTTTGCAGCAAATCAAAATAAATAGCCCTAAACTGGTACTGATATACAAAAGTCCTAGAAATTGTAGAAAAAGCTATAGCTATCCATAGAAAGCACATACACATATGCACAAAATCACACACACAAAATACAGGTGAATAATTTGTTACTCTAGAAAAATGGGAATAAATTGGGATATTGAGGGAAATAAAAACAAATCAAATCTTTGCTTGGGGCTGGTTTTACCTATAGTAATTGGACATTTTGCAGATCTCAGAATGAGTCCAAATAGTACTTCCCAATACTTGTTTTATTATGTGTATTATCACAATCTCACCACAGAGTCATTAAATATTTTTTATTTTTAGGGTCTATGCTTGCAATGAGTTAAGATCATATTTCTCACAGCTGCTACAATAATAATGCTAATAGTATTAGTAATGATAAAATCGTTAAATTTTGGGTGTTAAAACACTAGAAGAAGTTAGTAAAGTTCTCTTGAGATTTCTCCTCAGAGCCTAAATGAAAGCATGAGATAATTCTTAGATAAAGCTTACATTCTTGGTTGCCCGTTAGCAACCATCACTCCACAGCTTTCATATTAAAAGCATGGGCACTTAAAGATGTTAGTCGTTAAAAAAACGTTGCCCAAAGGACATTAGCAAGAGGCATGCATCAGGTGACAGGATAGTGCCTCCCAGGACAGTGGGACTTGTCCCACTGTGCAACAGGATTCCCCCCCCCGCGCCCCCCGCCCCGGCCCTGTCATAATCAAGTTAATTAGAGACATCTGCAGCACAGAGATCAAGCCAGCCTAGTTCTGGCAGCTTATCTGCACCAGAAAGGTACAACTCCTGTGGGAGGTAAGAGGGCTAGAATGACAAACAGATAGCAATCAGTAACTTGAGCCTGCTGGGTCATCTGAGCATACTCAGTGCTGAAATAAAGCTAGTAGGACCAAGGGATGCAAATGTTGAGCTGATGAAAAGGCTGAAGGATATCTGAACAAACCTTTGATATTCTTAGCTCCTGCAGGAATCTCAACACTGTAAATGGAGCCTCCACCCCCCTTGCCTCCAGCACCTGCTTGAACTCTTCATTCACCTATGCATTACCTCCAGGGGATGCTCTTACTCATTACAAGGCACCCTGACCACCGCATTTCTGCAAACAACTTTGCCTTCTTCCAAGATGTTGTTAATGATGGAGATACAGCTCGGGAACACGCAAGTGTTTGAAGTTGTAGCCCTTTGTGCAGCTAACACTGTTTGAAACCATCATTCTTAATCACTGCATTTCAGGCCTGATTTTAAGCTGGCCCTACCGATGTTAGTGGAGCAGAGTCTTTAAAGTATTTCTCTTATTCATCCTGCTTGTCAATATTGGTTCCCTAAATGATCACAGCCAGCTACTTAGGGATTTCACTGATTCTGCTTTGCATATACAGTACCAAGAAGACCTAGGAGTCTTCATCAATAACAAACTGGATGTTTTCTCTGGATTACGTAGGGATCCTCTCTTTTGTTTGTTAACTACAACTCATTGGAGAGCTAACAGAATTTTTCCCAAAGTCAGTAACTATGACAGAGCCAATTCTCAAAGCCAAATAACTCTGAAAATACAGTTAGCCTAGTATCCTACAGCTGGGTATGGAATGTGATCGTCACGCCACAACACATTCTGCCAAGCTCCAGAAGATATTTTGACTCAATGTTCTTGATTATCAATTAGATTTTCATTGACTTCAATAGCCACATAGTCAATCTGATACCCAATAAAAGTGGAGGGTTCTCGACCCTATTTATGCATAAAACAGCCAATCCATGATAATAGGGTTTCAAAGAGAGAAATGGTTTAACCCTATGTGCTGAGAGAAGCAGGAGATCAGATGGACCTATCTGGCCCAAAATCTGTATCCCTGGAGCTTAAGGAGTCCAAGATTTCTACGGATTCAAACAAGAGGATATGGAGTTGCTAGCACTGCAATGACAAGTACAAGCAGCTACAATTTACAATGTAAAAGAGGGGAGCTTATGCTAGAACTAAGTAACTATTACAAGAACAAATCAATGATTATTTCTGAGCTGACTCAAATTACTTAATTAACATTAGGGGGTGGCTTTGGTGATTATGAGACTCTACAGTTGAAAAAACAGATAAAGGGGGTGTCAGTCACAAGTTTTTAGCAGTCACAAAGTCATAAGATAAAGGGTAGATAGTTATACAATCATTATCAAAGACCAAGGTAAGTGGATTACAATTCAGCAATTTCAGGTATTTCCTTCTGGCTATTCTAATACACTTGAAAGTAAAAAGAAACATCTATATATTGATTCAGTAATCACAATCATTTGTCAATTCCTAATTTCTAGGTTATAAATACACCTTTATCATGGTTTAGATAGCATTCCATAAAAGAGAAGTTTTAAGCTGGTGACTTACAGAACAATTTCAGCCCCATATACATAAGTTATGGCCACCATAATGTTTCAGAATAATCTGAACCAATATTTAGATACCCAGAGATTTCATATGAAGTGCAGAATTCTACCTTCACTTGAAAAATCAGAAGATCTGGCACCACTGGCTTCACAGTCTTCTTACATGGTAAGATTTTACTGGAACTGATGACCTCTTAAACAGGGTCCTTATATTAGCCATATAAGTTTGTATCTCAGCCAAAGAACCTCTCTTTGTCACTTCTCAGAGTTTACCATGTAATCAATAGTATTTTACAGATGGTCTTCCACTTTAAGAAATATTCATCACCACAGAACAGCCAGAATAGAGTTTTCAAGGATTTCAGTGTGAATTTCAGTTTTGAATGTAAAAATTTCCCAAAGGATCACAAACCCTTGTTGAGTTTTCTTTCAAACATGACTAATACAATACGGGGAGGTGTTATCACACAATCAATGTATCTCTGCAGTGGCAACGAGGAATGGTTCAATCCCAAATCACCCAACTATAGTATCTAGGACGGTTTTGATGTGTTGGAGAGCATATCTCAGAACTACAAACTTTGTAAAAAGACACCAGGCTTGCTGGTATCAAATATTGGTTAATATAATATAGGGAACACCACCTCAATCTTAAGTCTGTTTTGGAATAAAAATTACTGATATTAGGCCACTATGTTCCAAGCCAAGAGCCATTCATTCTGAAGGCAGAGGGAAGACCAGCAACTGTTCCAGAAAGATGCTGGCTGACCTCCTGCCAACAGTAGGGAGCAAGGAGATGCCAAAGATAATGATGATACATGATTATTTTAGAATACTCTAAGTGAAAGGACAAATTATGGTAAATCATAACTTCAGGCTATTACTATTCAAAGGCTATTAAATTTTCATAAAAATTACTGTCTATTAGAGCAGTTTCTGTTCTCCTATTAAAATACTGTTTGTGCAATTTTAGGAGACTTCCCACACTATGGCTGTGCCTTACTAAATAAACTGGGCTGAGATCTTGACTTGACCGGAAATGATTACTAATAAACTGTTAAGGGGGGTATCCTCAAGTTACTACCTGTGGCATTTGTCACACGTTCCCTGTTGAACAAAGGTGTCACAGTAGCACAGTGAATAAACAATCTTTTTCACTCCCTGTAAGTTATACAGTATTAAATGTTAATAATTAATTTGTCTTTGTGAATTAACACACATGAGCTATTCAAACAGGTTCTGTTACAACTTCACCGCACCCTTGTGAGGTGGCTAATCATTTCGTACACTTCACACTTATCCAACTATCAGTATCACTGACCTCAGCAAAGCGTGAAACAGCAGATGGTTTGTAGTACTCGCTGATGCCCTGTGAAAATTTAGCACTGGAAGGTGTGTAAGTGTTTTGGTGAAAGATGAAGGTTTACCTGAACTTTCCAAGAAACTCAAGAGGAACAAAATGCCACTGCTGTCTGTGTCAAAGGCTTTGGTGAGGGTCCTGGGAGAAAAACAGCAAGAGATTCTAAGGCTTTCAGGAGAACAACATTTCCAAATGGCTTCAGAAGCTATTTTAAACCACTGCATTGCTAAAAAGGGAGCAGAGCCTGAAAAGCCAGTAAAATTGTGAGGGGTGATTAAGGTCTAGCCAGCCATACTATAACCCCACATAAGACTGACACATCTTAAGATAGATTTGCCTAGGGTATCCACAACCTTATTAAAGATTTCTCATGAGAATATCCCATTTGTACCATCCCACGCTGAGAAAGCCCTTTGGATTGTTCTACCTAAGATTACACTACTTCAGAGTCTTTTAATACCCCGGCTGAATTGTTTCTGGAGCAATGGGATGTTGTTAATTAATATCAACACTTCCCAGATCCCTTTAAAAGGTCTAGTGTAGAAATATTTTACAGGAGAGAATTTCAAACTGTGGGCATGTTTTCTCGCAGCATGGCACCTGTTTGAAATGGTATAGCTTGAAAATCAATAAAACATGAGATGGAAGATACCAGGGCGGATTGAGAGGTTTTAAAGACTTTGACTCTGGAGAGCAAATAGAGTACACAGAACTTTGGATGAAAACATGTAAACCCTTCCAACCGTATTTTCATAACTCTCAAGTGAAGCAGGAATTCAATGTTGTTTTGCTGACAAACAAAGCCATCAACTGGCTTTTTTAGTTTCAACAGACCCTTCTATGACTGCTGTTTCTCCCCTCTGGTTTAATTAACTATGAAATAAATGAAAATAATCAGTTCAATGAAAAAATGAGTAGAATTTGGGGGAAGCATTTTATTGCCTTTCTATTAAGTCATATTTCTAGAATTTTATATATCAGGATTCTTTAATCCTAAATCCCTATAAAAACAGAAATAGAATATATAAGTATATCCATACTCATACACACAGACTTCCAGATTCTGTAGTTATAGTTTACAACAAAGACATATTTATTGCATAGCTATAATTATATCCTGCGTCTTTCATGAAATGATTTGATGTGGCTCCAGATAAGAGACAGGCATAATGAGACCGGTTGACCTGAGACAGCTTAAAAAACCAAAGAGCCAAATATAGGAATGGAAATCAATTATACTGAAAAACTACTTGAAGTCCTACATTTTCTGATTAAGCATGTATTACTAGGTGCTGCTCGGGCTACAGCAGTGAACAAGAAAAATTATGTGGCAACAGATCACAAAACCTGGCTGAGCTTCCTAGCAGTCAAAGCAAACAAAGAAAAAGAGAAATAATGCATTACACAGTTTCAAAAGGGTGGGGACCGGCTTATCAAGAGAACGCTTTTCTTGGTAAGACTCTGAGGAGAAATTTAATGAATACAAGTCACTACATATAAAGTACTGATGAAGTAATAAGAGTACTAAACTATAGACACCTGTGTTGGTTAACTTTATGTGGCAGCTTGGCTAGATATGGTATCCAGTTGTTTGGTCAAGCAAGCACTGGCCTGATTGTTACTGCAGGGTATTTCATGGATTTTAATCATTCCTCAGTTGATTGCACCCGTGGCTGATTACATTTAACCAACTAAGGAGACTGCCTTTAGCAATGGGGAGAGGTCTCACCGATCCACTGAAAGCCTTAAAGGGAAAACTGATGATTTCAGAAGTCAGAAAGAATTTCTGTCTCTACTTTAGCCAGCCTGCTTCTTCTGGGGAATTCATCAAACTTTCATGGGAGTTTCCAAGTTGCAGCCTATCATAAGAAACTCAGACTTGCTGATCCCTTGTTCACATGAGCCAATTCCTAGTATAAATCTCATATCTCCATATTTTCTTCTTTCTATATCCTGTCGGTTCTGTTTCCTTGGAGAACACCAATATAATACCCATGTATGTATCTTTACGGGTTTCTCTTCTCCAAAAATAGATTAAGTGATTTGGAACCTTTTGAACTAAGCAATAATAGAATAATATCTGGAGAAACCCTAAGCTTCCTGAACTGTTTACAGGTCCATATCTAGAAAAGCGTAAAGGAGCTTTTTTATAAAAGTCACATTGAAAAAGAACTTTCCTTATATAAAGCACTAACGCTCTAGAAGATATGCTATTGCATAAATAAGTGTAAAAGAATCTCTGGCAATTACATTCAGTCCATTCCTTTGTTTTTCAGGTGTCTCTTTGTGATACAAGTTATAAGTCGTTTTCTCTCTGTACTGCTTTCTTTTAAGTGGACCTGGTAATAATAATCAAGCCACCAGGTGAAAGCCTCCTTAAGGTGTGGCTTTTGTGTTCTCTTTACAATTTCCAATGCTGTTTTGTTTTTCCAGAATACTTCCTATGTGATTAATCTAGGCCACAAGATACGAATGGTATATACATTTTTTAAAATTAGGTAAGAGTAAATGTCTCCAGACCTTTAATCATAGAGTATTTTTTCCCTAAATTAGGCAAATCAATACACCCTAAATCAAATACACACCAAATCTTAAAAGAGTTCCCCTAGGTTTTTAAAATCATTTTATTAACCATCAATCAGCGGCTGATGTTCACAGGTAGCAGAACTGACTGGTAGTAGTGGGATTTCTGGCCATCTTTAGTGATAACCATTCAAATACAGGAGCAGGCTTGCAAGTTCTAGGAAGGACAAAAAACTGACAAAAACTTGACATATATATATCGCTATGATAGAAATATTACTTATTATGTCATATCTAATAATCCACTCGCGTCTCATTACATAGCTGTTTGTGTAATACCGCATTGCCAAAGAAACCTCTTCTGCTTTCCTTCCTGATCCAGCAATTAATACACACCTCAAGCACAATGGCCAGACATCTATGGTAGAGGCAGGCAGGAGAGCCACAGTTACAAAGCCTAGGCGAGTAAAATTCTCAACCTTATTCAAATGTGTTTAGCTGCTTGCTCAAATTCATCATTAACAAAGGGCCTATCTCCCAAAGGTTTGCCCTGTGTAATTAGCAGAAACAAACAGCGCCCCTGGCTCAGGTCAACCTACGGGATTAGTTACAAAGGTTTTGTAAATTTCAGAAGATATCTACACAGATGTCTGGGAAAAAACACTCACAAACACACACAGAACAGCATAATGGATGCAGCCACAGCCATTAAATAGGATAGGATTTGTGAGACTCAGACAACCAATACATTTTATGGGGGAAGTCGTAAAAGTCAGATAGGAAAAAATATATAGCATGAAAGTTGCAAACTTCTAGACAGCATGTAAAAAATGCCGAAATGTGGCAGGAGCAAAGGAAGAAACACACCAGCGGAAGCTCATCGGTCTTAATAAATAAGACAGGGTCACCTGAGTTTACTTCTGGAACCAACAGAAGTCCCTTAGTATCTAATTATTTTTGTAAAAGCATTGCATTTTTTTTTCATGTACTCATCTACTGTTGTCATTAGACTGGTTCATACTTCATTAGTCCGCTTTCTAAAATGAAACTTTCATTTTATTTATGGAAGTTTGTATACTTCTCTAAGGCTGCTCCAAAAACATATAATTAAGCAATGCTAACCTTTCAATCAGAAAGGTAAACGATACTAAAAAAGATGCCAATTCATGCTGACAATGTATATTGATTAAAAGAGCTCAGATTCATGAAAGTAACCTCAAATTGGATTAAAAAAAAATACTTCATAAGACATACAGTCTGGAATCACTGTGAATGGAGTTAAAGCTAATGACCTCATCCTAACAATGAATTATTCGAGTTTGGTAGAGATTTGTTCATGCTTGGCGAACATCATTGTTCATTTCTTACGGTGATTATTAGTGAATAAACAGGTTGGCAGATTTCAATCCAGAAGTCAAAACTATTGTCTTGGTTGCCAACAAAAATAATTGATAAAACTCCTCTCACCCCAGGGGTAAATATGTAAGCAAGTGCACGGTAATGGATAATAAAAATAGCACTTCCTTCTACATCTGGTGCTAATTAAAATCTGATCAGCGTAATAATTGAGCAGTGCCCAGGCTACCCCTGATTTTTATTGTCAGGTTTCAATTGTTTGACACAAATGCACTGACCTCAGTAAATGAAAACACATTAAAAAAAAAAAAAAAACTAAATTACAACTACCCTTATTGAAGCCCCAAAGTGATTAAGTGTTGCCATGGGGTCTTGAGGTTAGATGAGACAGGAAAGTGTCTCGGGAGTCATTCACTGCCACCTCCGTTTGTAAGTTCAAAAGCATCCGAAAGGTCAAGAGATTTTTCTTTGGAGGATTCCCCTACCAAGTGCAAAGCTCCCTCCCTATACAAATCCCCAATAAAACAAAAGAATAATGTTATCTAACCATGTAATAAGTGTTTGTGTACCAGGCACAATACTAAGAATTTTGTAGTATTGTATCTCTTAATTATTCATAGCATCCTCATGAAGTAGAAGCATTATTAACCTTCGATTATAGATAAAGAAACAGGCTCAGAGAATGTGACTCTTGGGCCCACATTCTTAATTTGCTACACTATCTTAAAATAATGAAAAAAAAAATGAAGACAAGCATACTTTGAAAAATAACTAAATGAAATAGAATTTTCAGAGAATAATACTGGCATTCTCGCTATATATTATTTCATTTAAAGAAAGATAAAATACGAAGATACAGCTGAAGTAGTACCAATTTAATTCTACAATGTGCTGTTACAAACCTATTGTTTGTGTGTCTACAAGAAGTGTCTGCTTATATCAGTAAAAAATTAAAGTCATTAGAAAATACAGAATAAAATGGCTGGAAAATGTATAGGTAAACCACGCACATTTCATGCCAAAATGCCCTACAGATTTGTTTGCTGTTCATGAGTTGCTAGTTAAAATGGGAAAAGTCAACTTATTGCTATTTTTATAGGACTACACGATGAAATATATGCTAAAATATATATATAATGCTAAAAAAAGAAGTTTTTCTAGAAATCATGTATTGCTAGAACTCGCTACATTTTCATCCACTGTTTCTATTTAATATTATATTCAACCCATTTTGTATGAGTCTACTTCATGCTCTATGAAGGGATACAGCAATACATCAGAGGTGCTCTTTGCTCCTAGGAAGAATTTAGTGGCAGGGACCAAGAAACACCATCAACTATAATATATGGTAGCATGAAATAAAGGCTAGAGTTCAATATTTTTTTATGCACTATATGGATAGCAAGACGCATGAGACAGGTCTTTGTCCTCCAAAGCATTCTGAGGGAGGGAGGCTCAATATATAAATTATGTGACTACTTGGATCTCTTTGATAAGTGCACAAAAGGCATACACAAAAGTAAAGAAAATGTCAGGGAGCTTCACAGAGGCATAATCTGAAACCACCATTTAGACAGAACCAAGGAGCTGCTGAGGCAGTGGGAAGAGTAGGCTTGAGTGGGAAGAGAAAGATGTAGTGGAGGGTGGGATGAGACCTATCAACAGGTGCCAGATGGAAAGGGGCTTGGAATGGTATCCATAATGAGTAGTCTTACCTTTGTTACAAGTAGGGATGGTTATAGGTTTTTCAATATATTCAGTTTGATGACTGAGGAAAGTAATTGTGATGGTGGAGTAGAGGACAAACAGAGAAGTAAGGGAAAGCTGTTTCAAGACTCTTGGAGTAAGTAGTCAGAAAAGACCATATGGGGGTTTGTACAAGGGTCTAGCTATGGGAATGATAATGAGAGGAGGAAATGAGAGTTCACAGGGATGCAGACCCACAGAACGGGTGATGGCTTAGAAGTGTACATGAAGGAGAAGTTGCAAATGACCAAAATCTGAACAAAGTGAAGGAAGAGAGATAGCTTCGAGGACAGAATAGATGAGGAGAAGGTTTGGCTGAAGAGAGGAACAGGTGTGGTGACTGGCTTCTTGAGTGTGAGGAGCTGGCGGGGGGACATTCTGAGGCACTTCATGGTTTAATTCATTTGGCGGACATAATGGAGCTCCTACAACATGCCAGGCACTCTTCTAGAATTTGGGGGTACAATAATGAACAAAAACAATAAGAGAAGCGCAGTTGGCAACAGGGAATTAACAGTATGCTAGTGGGTATGAGGTGAAAGACAGAAATATAGAACAAGAAGTGTCCATCTCTAAAAGAGGGAACCCCATGGCTGCCTTGTCTTCAGGGGAATTCAAGAAGGGGGAAGATAGGCTACAATGTGGAGTGCTGTAGAGAGAGAAAGAGAGAGAGAGGGATAATCTGGCTCAAAGACAACCGAGAGCAACGGATTTGATAAGGATGTTTTCTGTTACTGTTGAGACAGGCTTCTCAGTAGGCTAAGGGACAGGATCCTAGGAGGAAAAGAGGTAAGCAAGTATTCCTTTGAGAAGTTTGATGGTGAAATTAAAAAAGGAGAGAATAGTAAATTTACACTTTTCTATCTGTAACAGACCATTACATAGTTTTCTGAGAACTCAGAGAAAGCAATTAATTCTAACTAGGAGATCTTGGAATGCTTAATGGTAGTGATGGAGGATGTCTCCTGTTTCTGCACAATATATACAGGAAGAGAAACAGAACAGAGATGATGGAGAGTCAGGTTTACAATACAGAGTCATTACGAAAGACTTCTAAGCATAAGAAAAATCCATCTCCTTTCCTAATAATATACTTGCAAGTTGAAGGCATATTTGTGAAAAAGATAAAATGTTGCCCTACATGAAGAAGAAAATGCTTACTATTCTAGCTTAAATGATTTAAATATACTTATCAGTGATTTGGAGAATAAAAACATACACGTGGGCTGGTCCTCCACCTAGAAAATATTCAACCTGAGGACAAGAAAATACTAAATCTCTTAACAAGGGGGTGAAAAGTTGATGTCCGTCTTCACTGCATCTTCTTGTCTACTCTCAAAAAAAAACCCCAGACCCTGGGACGTAACCTCTGGTCTGGGCCTCGCTGTGCTGGAAGCTGCCAGAGTGCTCTGAGCAGCAGCAGGGATTCCTGTGGCTCTCATCATGACATCATGTGCGCAATATAGCCTGTGATGGCAGAAAATGAAGCTGATCTTTATACAGGGTATTAGAGGAGGGCCCTGCCGTACCAAGCTTAGGATGACAAAGTGTCAACCTCAATCATCTCACAGACTTTGGGCTCCCTCTGTAACCTCTTTCTTTTTTGGCTGCTCTTTTCTTTAGATATATACATATGACACTAACTGAAAAATAAATTGAAAAGAGCACTGAGGCAGAGTGCATTTCACGCACTGGTGCCAATGTTTCATATCTCATGAACCTCGGGAAAACAATTCGTAGAACTAATTAGTTTACAGTGTTTAAGCAGCTTGTTCCTCGTCTTTAATCTTCTTTATGTAATACTGTGAACAAAGCCATATTATCTTCTGATTTTTTCTATACAGTTTAACAAATATAATCTCCCTTTTCTTTCTAGAGATTACTTCATTTAGACATCAAACTAGGTTGTGTGTGTGTGTGTGTGTGTGCGTGTTTCTCCCCCGCCCTGGGGAGAAGGGATATAAATAAATTGAAATCTATTCGCATAGGTCTTAATAGTCCTACCTGATCCACTGGGTCCCTAATCCTCTTTGTTGTCATGGAACCCACCTGGCTTAATTACATTTACAGTTGTCAACTGCCCCTCCCAAGCATGCAGGTTTTTCCTGAACTCTGTACATCTTCCTGAATCCTGGCTGTAAGTCACACCCAGGCGGTTGTCTCTTTCTCAGGTTCTGGATGATGACAGGGCAATCCTGCCTGAAACTTAGCATCAGGCCCTTAAAAAATCCAGCCCTGATAAATGTCCCCTCAGGTATTTTTACAATCCACAAAACGAAAATGACTTAAGAGCACTCATGACCTAAACCCGAATGAATGGAAATAGATATATGTGTCTACGAATAGTCGGGGTAGAGGAGGAGTAGGGAAATGCTAGGGAGAAGAGAAAACTTAACCTGGGAAGGTTTTATGTTAAAATATGGCTCATTAGATATGACTTTTACGAGAAATTAAATTTTTATGAGTTTTCCTTTTCCAGAGAGCTATTTAATTACTAAATTGCTGACGCTAAGATACACCAGTCAAAAGAGGCAACTGAAATCCAAGAACTGGTTAAGGCTAGTGTTGAAATAAGCATTATTTATCTGGTGAGTGACAAAGAACACACATAACTACTTCTACTACCAAGGATTCCAAGTGAAGTTACTCCCTGAGAGAAATCCTATTCAGAGGGTTGAACACCTACTTCAGACTTTTATTTATATATTTGAATGCACATTATCGAAGACATTTTATGGTCTCAGTAAAACATAGTACTTGGTGCAAATTTTCATTTTGCTTGCTTGAGAACTGTTTACTGTCCCATGGTACCGATCAGCCTTAAAGTTCACTCTGTCCTTAATTGTCAAACAGATTCATAGTAACTCCTAATTAGTGCAAAACAGGTAACACAGCTGCGACTCAGCAACTGCTGAACACCTTTAGCATTTACATCAAGCTGGGCTCAGGAGCCCTCTCTGCTCTCCCCCAAGGTTAATGCTTTCCAGATCTGAGAATTATGGAGTAGGTGCCCACAATGAGAGAGGTTGCCCGATCCTACAAAACCGCTGCTTCTACTGCTAAATGGAGTCAGCCTTGGAAGTTGCCACGTACCAGCAATGGTAACACAGGAGAAACCTCTTTGCCAACGCACAACATACAAACCACTGAGGATTTGATTCAGAACATGTAAAATTTAAATGGATCTATTGCAACCGACGGTGTACGTATAGTTACACTAGAATTAGAGGGACTAATCAGAATGCCAAGGTGGCATCAGATGGTCTCCTGCGAGGTCTTCTGAGTCTAAAACATATGAGCCAATGACACCATCTATATAAACGCCTCAAGCACAGGCCTGAGAGGAGTAAAACTACTAGGTTGGAAACCCAGCCCTGCCACTTGCCAGTAGACCAGAAAGCTGAATGATCTCAGGCACATTATTTAAATAAGATGGTGATTATGGATTAAACTGAGATAGTATATTTAAAGCCCAGGGCATCTAAGTAGGGAACAAGGAAGATCAGGTGTTATTGTTGTTGTGACAATTATGATTATTTTTCATCTGCATTACAATTGTTAAGAGAAGTGGGGTGTTTGCAAGCAAATGCAGTAAGATGTGCAGAAAAGAAGCACCAAGAAGTAGGAAAATGAAAAGGTGGGAGAGAAGGAGAAAAAATGAAGAAATTTCAGGAAAAATCGAATGTGAAGGTAGGGGTAAAAAAAAAGAAAGAAGCAGGAAATAAAAAAATCTAAGGAGAGGGTTTTGAATTCCTGGTCTCATTCTTTTCCCTTGAACTTCTATGCAAATGTTTTCTACATTTCAACTCTGTCTGCACTATATGGCCCAATTTTAGCCCAGCTTCAACTTTGTAGAAGTCCCGAGGTAGAAACGACTAGAGAAAAGATAGCTCCCTCTTAGCTATGAAGAATGGAAAAATCTTAAAATGCAAATTCAATATAAAAACACTATATACACATTTCATAGCAGTGAATTCTTAGGCAGAAGTGGAAGCCAGCAAGTAACCCCCTGAGGTGTGCAAGTATAATATACTGTTTCAAGTCTGCTGGATTACAGATAAACAACTAGCCCTATTACTACTGAATGAATCTCTCTATCTCTCTCTCCCTTCTTTTTTTCAGGGCAGAAAATATTTGTAGTAGAACTGGTCCTTGAGAAACAGTGAGTTGATCTGTTAACTGTATGTGTTAGGCCAAAAATAATTATTGTCATACCTACTTTCTATGGCTTATGTTCCAAAGTTACAGATACTCACTTATCCTGTCTTTATACTACAGGGAACTAATTGGAACCAGAGTTTGCTTCACTGCATTCTCACTTATTTTAAAAGTCAGGCTTAGTAGGGAAGAAAAAGTCAAAGACATTGACCAGGAAAGAATGAAATGTGCAGTCTGGGTAACCAAACACAGTTTCAGATAAAGTGCTTGCTAGGTCCCAACCTCACCTTCTACTGTGTATTAATTCATTTTGCAATATTCCTTTTTAAAAGTTGGATCTTTGTGTGCTTATTTTCAGTGGGGGATGACAATTGATTTGTTTTCTCCCGAAACCTGCCAACTGGATACTGATTTCAGGACAGCATATTTAGATGCCCTTAAACTTTCAGATTCACCTTTAAAATGTGCCAAAGCAATGGCACATTCTGGGTAATTGCTTGCAATTTTCACTAGGCAGGGATGAGACATGAGGGCTTCAGAAGTAAAATGACATTAAAGGCTTACCAATAAAAGAATCCAAACCCTATTGATGCATTTTAGTTCAAATCAGATTCCAATCATCTGATGGACACAAAATCACAAGGAGAAAAACAAATCAGATGATCCCTGAGTGTGTGCTGGAAAGCACTCTGATAGGAAACAACCAAACCTGCCAAATTCAATCCAATACATTTTCACAAGCACCCATTTTGCTGTGCTTTCAGTGTTAGGACCCAGGAGGGAATATAAAAGCTAAAAGACATAACCTTATCCTTCAGAACATATCAGGTTTAGGTGCCTAGAAAAACAAGATAAACCTATGAGAAGTAACTGGATGATATCCATGGAAATACATAACTAACTAGTAAATAGTAGCCCACATAATAACACAAAATTCCTGAGAAGATTAAGGGGGAATAAGGCAATAGATGATGCAGTGGTAAGGATTTCTAGAGTTCACCCATACCCACTGACCTGGGCACATGAGAGCATTGTCTTTCCTAACTCCCTTACAGTTAGGTAGAGTTTTGAGCAAAAAAAAAAAAAAAAAATGCACCACTTGCAGGTATTAGCAAGACCTTTTAGTGTTTTCTTGCCTGATGGCTTGTGTTAAGCTGACAAAGCCACAGATTGAGGCAGTTACTGCATGGAGAATAGTTTCTGCAATAAGAAACAAACATTTTGAGTTATGCCCCTGAGATCTTTAGGCTGGTTGTTACTGCAGCATAACCTATGCTGTCCTGACTAATACATGCATATCAAAGCAGGGAAGATCTTCTACAGAAATTAACACTAAAAATTATTATTATAATTTTTTAATGTCTTTGTTTTAGGTTCAAACCCTTTTTTCTCTCTGGCTGGGATTTATCCAACATTCTACTCTGTCTCTTGGATTTCCCACTCAAATCTTCCACACTGCTGCCAGAACATTCTAAGACACACATCTGCTCACATCTCTGTTTAAGGCTTCAAGTGAATTTACCTGACACAGAAGATAAAGAACAAACTCCTTAGCACAGCAGTCAAGGCCCATCATAATCTGGCTCCATTTGCAGTGTTATTTTTGCTCATTAGGTTCCATCCTACATTTATGCCGCCAGCACCCTGATTGAGCCACATTCTGCTTTGCTTCCATGAATTGCTACACACCATTTCTGGTGTTAATGTTCTCCCCTCCCTTTCCTCCTTAGAGAGCACCTAATCATCTTCTGGCAAGATTCACATCCTCTGTGAGGTCTTCACCTCGTCTGTCCTCTCTCAATTCTTTGTGTATTCTTCCATTAGAAGAGAACATACTGTTCTCAAAAAAAAAAAAATGTTTTCTTGTCTGTCTCCTCCCACTAGATGGTAAGTTACTCAAGGCAGGGATTGTGTCTTAATCATTTTTGTTTCCCCAAGAGTACCTAGCATAAGATCTGACATGCAGTTGATATTTGCAGGAAGGAAGGACTATGCGGCTGGATGTGCTCACGAGAGTATCAGGCAGATAGGAGGAGCAGAGCAGAGGTGCTTTGCTGGATAGCAGCAAAACATACATTTAAACAGTTAGCATGGTGCCAAATTAAGAAGACTGGGAATTTTACATTTGATCCAAAAGATAATAGGGAATCATTATAACTTCTTGAGCAGAGAAATGAAACTTTTGTTTATCCTCATGGCACCTCATACCTTGAATGAAAGCTGTGTTTTTTATTTATCTTATTCACTCTTTGACTGTAAATCTCCATGAAAACAGGAACTATGTCTTAATCATATCTGAATCCCCTACAGCAACAAGCACAGTGCCTGAATAACAGGTGTCAATAAATATTTGCTGAATTTAATTTCAGAAAGATTACCCCCTATGCTTTGACACTGGAGAGGCCAGTTAGGAGACTACTGTGCTACGTCCAACATTAGATGGCAAATGGTTTTCAAGTGAGTAGTGCCTATGGAAATGTGGGAGTGGAAATCCAAACTAGTATAACAGCTCAATCAGCAGGTTTCAAGGTCTCTGATATAAATTAATGTTTTGAGCCTGTGGTCCTGGAAGAATAGTGGTACATTTCAAATACAAATGTTGAGAGGAAGATTTGTTTTTCCCATAGAGTAGATGAGTTCTTTGATGGAAATGTGGTGATGAGTCAAACAACAGTGAATATACTACAGCTACAGGCAACTAGATATACGAAGTGCTGTATGCCAATTTTATCCCCTACCTTGGGATTCAGTTAATCAGTTACATTGACTGATTGATTCATTCATTCATTTAATTAATTTGTCAAATTCATACATTGTGCAAGGCAATTGTGCTAAGTCCTTCGAAATTCTATTTAGGAAATAAAAGAAGAGAAAGAATAGGAAAATTCTATTTGGATTTATTTTCTCACATTGGCCCTATTCACTTAATTCGCACCCAAAGGCAAAGATGTAATCTTAAATTTCAGTGAGGGACAAGAATGGCATGTCTGTTTCTTCCGCTGCTTATGGTCTCCCAAATATCTTTGGTTATTCACTACCCGGGTGTGCAGGAACCTCTTGTTGAAGCATTTTTTTAAAGATATGGCTGTCAACTTCAAGTCCTACTAGCATCTAATTACTTTACAACCCATGTCACAAGCAGAACTCTATTCAGAAGCTGTATCTGTTTTTATTGTGAGCCTCTAATTGAGAAGACACATGTATACCCACACACACACCCATACATAATGATCAAGAAAAAAAATCCTGTCTTTAAAAGAAACACTGTATGAAAAGCAGAAAATTTAAACAAAATTTCAGATTTAAATCTGCCTTGGATCGATCTAAGAGGAATAACTTTTAAAACTAAGTATAAGGTTCATTTCCCGAATTGTGCCCCCGGCCCCCCCCCCCCCAAATGTTATTTTAATGGGAATTCACAAGGCACCTAAAATTTATTTCACTGGACCCTGAAGCTTCTGAGCACTTCACGGTTGATTTGACCCATACCTACCCTCCCACAAAGGCTAACATCACTTCATTCCTGCAACGGAACACACTCCATCCATTTTTCCTATCAGCTTGCGAACAACAGAGAAAAACACATGGCCTTGTTGGGTAGCATGTCTCTTCAGCTTATTTGTTTTCAACTTATAGTACTCATACTGTCAGTTAACCAATTTATTCTTTCTCCATGAATTGCATTACTCTTTCCAAAGAAAGAAAGAAATTATTGAATTAATCCTATGAAAGTAAGCTGAAACTTCATGTGTCTTAGATGTGGGCCCACCAGTGTGCATCAGGGCAGGCCACCATCTGCACTTCAGGTCCATCAGAGAGTTTCCTTCAAGGGAAACACTAACCATTGACCTATGTCTGTCACCACACAGGTGAAGGAAGTGATACAGGTGAAGAAGTCAGCATATGCCCAGATGTGGCTAACACATTACAGCAGTATCCTCAGATTCACCTTTACTTGGCAGGCCACCATTCATTCACTGGGGAAAAGAAACGCAATATCAATCCAAGTTCCACAAACTCCAAAATGACATTCTCTTTGCCATTCTAGCAGAGTTTTAGTACCTCTCAGAGATGCGACTCATTTTACATTTGAAAACAGGATGGAATTGTATTATCCCGTGTATTCAATAAACCTGAAGCTCGGCTCCAAGGCAGCCAACTGGGCTTCCAACCTGCTTAAGGTTCAAGAACACGTTTTACATTTACTCTCATTCAGGCCACATCTTGACATGAAGTGATTTATGAATTAGGGAGCACATGTGTTATCAGAATTCAGTTACAAAATGTGCAAGGACTCTTGGCTCTGTCACCAATGGAAACAGGACACAAGCTGGCTTTTCCATGGGTAGCCCAACTGCCTCCAGGGTGGTGTTAGAAGGAGAAGGCTCCTCCCCTGGGCGTATTAAAAATGGGGAGATGGGGAGTACTCCAGGAAGGAAGATCCTTAGTTCTAGCATGTTCTAAATGGCAATACAGAGGACTTCCACTATGTTCTTCCTTTTTCCTAGGGGACTGAAATGAGGGAAGTCTGCACACTTATGACCGTGTCTGCACAAATGGAAGACACTGTGTTCACGTGACCAGAGAACCGGGCCCAACTGTGCCCTGTACTAATTCAGTTAAGCAGACAACTGAGATTAGTCCTCTTTTGTGACACAAGGATTCAAACTACCCTGACCTGCTTTCCTGTCTATTATATAATGTGGATAGAATCACTTTCTAAACCAGAATATACTATACAGACATAAGGTATGACTATACTGTGTGTTTTGTCTTCTACAGGTCAAATTTAATGCAGGTCATCTTGCACAAGTATGTGTGCACCTGTGGGATAATTTCCCAGTAGGATGCTAGAACCAATAGTATCTACATTTTAAGTTTTGACAGATATTATCAAATTACTCTCGTAGAGGCTATGCTAAAATTTACACCACCATGCCCTCATCAACATAATGGATAGTAAGCTTTTTTGATCTTTGCCCATTTGAAAGGTGATCAAAGTTTTTATTGGGATTTATCTTTGGAATGAGATGAGTAGCATGGGATACCTATAATTAATCTCACTGTAAGGTTATTTTTCTTTGATAATTTACAATATCAAGTATATTCCTTTTCTGTTTATGGTATAGAAAGAATAAGATAGTGAACATACTTATTATCAGAAAGAATAAGATGGTGAATGCACTTATTATTCCTTAGGACCTAAAAATCTCATTTCATTGGTATATCTCATTGTTTTTCCCCTAAACACTCCTTGCTGTACTGAGACTGTGGTAAAGTATTAACAAAGAATCCCATTACAGGGGATGAACAGGTAAGATTATAAGCCTTTCCTTTCTCACTGCTGTTTTGTTCTTTAAATGCTTTCCCATATGAACTGACAGAGCTCATAAAATAAAAATGGCCATCAGTAGAGGTTAGTTAAATAAATTATGCTAAATCCACACAGCATATGCAGCCATTATAAAATGAGTCAGTTTCAAGTAGTGACATGAAAATATACATTATGTGAAAAAAAGATAAGATACAAAATGAAGTCTATAGTAGGCCACTAATTATGTGAACCCACCCCCCTACCCCCCCACGTATGTGCAAATATTGCCTCTGCAAGTACTCACAATCTAAAGAACCAATGTTGCCACTTAAGAGGGGGTACTGCCTGGCTGGAAGACAGGAGATGACAGGTGACATATTTTTCATTGTTTCACCGTTTCATCTTTTGAATTTTGTACCATGTGTATGCATTGCACTCTCAAATATAAGAATAATATAATTTTAAAAAAATTAAAAGTTAAGAAGAAAAAAAATCCTCCTAAAAAATGTTAAGAAAAATCACCCAGTTTTATAAAGTTACAAAAACTTTCTAAAAAAATTCAATCCTTAAAAAAACAAACCAATATTCATGACTGACTTTTGTAAAAATGTTTCAAAAACTTCGTCTCTAAAACACTGCACCAGCACAGATTCTATTACTAACGAGTCTTATGTCATCCTTTGGTTAGGATTACTATGCAGCCAGAAAGATCATTATCTGTTTTAACATGAAAATTGAAAAAAGTTTAAAAATTAGATAATGATTTTAAAGAAAAAAATGTTATTTTCCCTTCTATATTATTCTTGACTAATAGTAAGCATTTCAAGTAAATACTTGTTATTTCACTTACCTATTGTAATCATCCAATTCTTTTCACCATGGCCCTAGAACCTTCACTAATGTGCTTTACCCCATTGTTCATTCTTACACATTAAGCCACTATTAGAAAAAGAACCCACTGGTTTATGATCCTCACAGAATAAAATTAGGCTGAGGGTAAGTAAGGTCCCTCAATTTCACTGTGAAAGAAAATTAGCCTTAAGGCCTATTCTTGTGCTTATTTTCAACTGGAGAGCCAAAAATGCTTTAAAAAAAAGTAATAATGAGTTCTCAATTTGAAACCGCCAACTATGGAAAAGTAAATATATCCTATTTGTTACTTAATGCCCCTCTACAATAATTATTTTTATTTGTTCATTCTCTAGACAAACATAATAGTTTTGCTTTTATCTTTTACAACCAAATACTTTTTAGGAAACAGGAGATAAAAGACAAATAAAACCTTTATTCTCCTCCCCTTCAGCCAACCCCTAAGGCCTATTTTATCTCCATAGTCGTTATCTGAAGTGAATTATTGATAAGAAAAATTAAAGGAATCAGAAGCTGCAACTATGAGGGAATTGTTTCTGTTCAGCTACCAATAACCATCATGTCTCTACCAGCTTACTTTTAAAAGCAATGAAAGAAATTAACCTAAGTATAATGGCTCCAAGGATTAAATTCCTTTTCCAAGTAGAAAAACCAAGGAAATAAGACTCTGGGAAACCAAAGTCATACATTTACAGTGTACTTATTGGATATGAAAATATGGTGGCAGGGATCTATAAATATCTTGTACTTTAAAGGGACATTGATGTACAAACAGATAAACTGCAGTAACAACCTGTACAAACAAACATTTTGATGAGTTATTCCCTTTTTTTTTTACCCAGACTCCCTTGTACACAACTGGCATAATTTGTCTTCTGAATAATATCATTAGTGTTCAATTATTGAACATAGTTATGCATATTCATTCTAAGCATCTTACATGTATTAACTCAATTAACATTCATGACAACTTTCTGGGGTTCATATGGTTATTATACCTACTTCACAGATGAGGAAACTGAGGCACAGACTCTTATCAAGTTTATACCACTAGTTTGCATCAGTGATGAAACTGGAACTCAGGCAATCTCGCTCCAGAGTCTGCATTCTAAACACTACTTTGTAATGAGTTTGTCCTCCTAAAATGATCAGATAGGAAGGGCAAAAGAATCTCTTTAAATTTTTACCTCAATAACCTTTTGATGTCATTGCTTGAGACAACAGGTACCCAAGAATTCCTAATCTATCGTTTTTTAGTAAATGCATACTGAATCTCGAGAATGTTTAAAGTCATGTGTCAGACATTTGAGAAGATGAGGAGGTATGATAAATAATGTGTGCTCTCAAGCAGTTTGAAACTCCCTGATCCATCCCCTACTCCCCCCAAAAAGGAATAAAAGGAAATGTAACAACATTCAAAAACACATTTCCAATTACTTCTACAAGCCAGATCTTCTAATATCCATGGACCTTTGGTATAAAATGGCTCTTGGCCTAGTGTTGACTGGATTACTAAATCCAGTTTAGTGAAAAGTGAATTCCAGGAGAGTCTGGCAGAGAAGAGACCTCCCTGTAACCAAATGCAGGAGGAAAACCTTTGCTATCACCCGTACTGGCCTGAGATGAGATCAAGAAGTTGATCTCCTGATGGCTAGTTCAAGTAGACCCTCCTTGTGGTTGGAAACAAATCAACAAGCCCACATTTCCTAACTCATTTGGAGGAAGAAGTTCACCTTCTGCAGAAAACAGAAAAGTTGGGAAAGGGGCAGAGGCAGAGAGACATTTTATCATCTGTTAACATACTGGCACAAAATTCTTCCTTTTGTTAAACACTTCTAGACGGCTAAAGGGCTCTCACACAGTACTGAAGTTAGTAAAGGTCCAGAAGAGATAGGTTGCCCAGACATAAAGCCTGTGAACGTTTCTTTGAGCAGGTAGAAACTTTTAAATGTGGTGGAATCTGATTAAATAGATATCCATTTAGGTCCATTTTTGCATCATCTAAGTCTCTATAAATGGCACAAGACAAGCATCTGTTGGTTGTCTATGTCTTTTAGGCTATCTGAAGGAGACTCAGGAGATCTTAGCATCTTCTTAGTTCATTCCTGGCTCCATCACTTCAGTAGGGACTCACTACACAATGTGCGGGGCCTGGTACAAAATGAAAATACAGGGCCCCTAGTTAAAAAAGTAGGAAAAATAGTGCCATTAAAGGTACTAAAATATAAAGCCTTCTTCCTTTAAAATATAAAGCTCTTTTTCTTCTTCTTCTTCCTGTTTAAAAGAGATAGTCTCTTTTTTTAATTAAAAATTTTTTTAAACATAACATACAAACACGAACATTCCTACCATATGATCATTCCATTCTTGATATTTAATCAATAACTCACAATATCATCACATAGTAGTATATTCATCACCATGACCATTTCTTAGAACATTTGCATCAATTCAGAAAAAGAAATAAAAAGAAAAAAGAAAAAACTCATACATACCATACCCCTTACTCCTCCCTCTCATTGACTGCCAGTATTTCCATCTACCCAACATATTTTAGCCTTTGTTTCCCCCATTTTTTTCTGTACCCCTAACCTCTCCCTTTCATTGATCACTAGCATTTCAGTCTACTAAACTGATTTTAACATTTGTTCCCCCTACTATTTATTTATTTTTAATCCATATGTTTTACTCATCTGTTGATACTATAGGTAAAAGGAGCACCAGACACAAGGTTTTCACAACCACACAGTCACACTGTGAAAGCTATATTATTATAGCTTCATCTTCAAGAAACATGGCTACAGCTCTACATTTTCAGGTACTTCTTTCCAGCCTCTCCAATATACCTTAACTAAAAAGGTGATTATCTATATAATGTGTAAGAATAACTTCCAGGATAACCTCTAGACTCTATTTGAAATCTCTCAACCATTGGTGCTTTATTTTGTCTCATTTCACTCATTCCCCTTTTGGTCAAGAAGGTTTTCTCAATCCCTTGATGCTGAGTCCCAGCTCGTTCTAGAAGTTCTGTTTCATGTTGCCAGGAAGGTTGACACCCCGTGGGAGTCATGTCCCACATAGAAAGGGGGAGGGTAGTGAGTTTGCTTGTCATTTTGGCTGAAAGACAGAGAGAGAGAGAGGCCACATCTGAGCAACAAGAGGCTCTCTGGGGGTGACCCTTAGGCCTAATCTAAGTAGACTTAGCCTATGCTTTGTGGGGATAACTTTCATATGAACAAACCCGAAGACTGAGGGCTCGGCCTACTGCTTCGGTTGTCCCCTCCGCTTGTGAGAATATCAGGAACTCTCCACATGGGGAAGTTGAATTTTCCTCCTTTCTCGCCATTCCCCCAAGGGGACTTTGCAAATACTTTTTTATTCACTGTTCAACTCGCTCTGGGATTTATTGGGGCATCACTCTGGACAAACCTACAAAATCTCATGCCCTACTCAAGGTTCCATGTACTTATGGTGTTCAATTAAACTGTCCACATAAGTTATATTAGGAAACGCACTAGTCAAAATATAAATTTTGTACCAAATAAATATTTTTTGCTTTATCTCACACATAAGTAAGAGACAGTCTCTTTCAACATGTCACAATGCTTTTTATTTGCTATTCAATGTCAGTCTAAATAATGAAAAGCTGAATCTTTTCATTACAAGCACGGATTTTACCATTTATTTTTATATGAGCAATGCCGGTATCAAATGAAACTATAAGTACATGTCACTTGTATGCAGAATAACTAAAATTATACAATCTGTATTCTGTAGCTCACACATGCCTTTGCATTTTGTTTTTACCAGGACAGTAAAAACACTCCACAAAACTAACTGACCTGTATTTTTTTCCACGTCTTCATAAATGCATATTCAATCAATAACACACTTACCTCATATTTGCATTGAGTTTCACTGAATTCCCACACACTGTGGTCCACCAGAATTTTGCATTTCTGGGGCATCGTGAATGATTCTATGCAAATGGGGCTGCAAGAGGCAGATGCATTCATTGCATGTGCCACCTGTGTTCACACGCATGCTCCACTGTCCCATCGGACTTTACCTACAAAGCACTAGGTAAAGGTAAACTTATTAAGAATTTTAGGACACAGCAGAGCCTTAAACCAAATGAGGGGATCTTCCAAGCATGGGGCTCTACGTGATTGCACAGGACTCATGTCCATGAAGCTGGCCCGGCACCTCCGACTTCCAGACGTTACTGTGCGAGGACTAAACCCTTGGCACGGGTGTCAGTGTCTTTCAAGGACATGGGTTTAATGCCAGTGAAACATGCTGTGTTAGGGCTGCAGAGGATACACTATACGGGGTGGATACCCTGTAAGTTAAGTATTCCTACAGTTTCCCAGAGTTGCGTGGTTGAACCTGTAATCTTATGAGAATGTCCTCCATAAGGGAGGACACACATTCCCAGTGTGGCCTACTTGTCAGCCCAGGACACAATACAGATATTATTTTCAGCAACAAAAGGAATTTGTGAGCTCCTCTTTCTCATTAGACACAGAGACAGGTACATGCTTTGCTCTTTTCTCTTTGTTTACAATATGCCACAACCAAACTACAAGGTCCTAGATTTTGCTTAATCATTTTAAATCATAAAGGACACTCAAAAGGTAAGCAGGAAGATATCAAAATAAGAGAAGGCAAAGAAAGATGAACAAATTCATGAGAAATCAGGAGGAAGCAAAATATACCCATTAAATACTTTAAACCCCCCACGATGGACAATGATAAAGCTACCTCTGGTACGGACACTGCTATGATCACCCTTCTCTCTCTTCTGGTCTCTAAGTAGCAATGGTTTCAACTAGTTTGAATCAAGGAGCCAGGCTGCATATGCAGCCAACAGCTGGAATTCACCAACTGTTGTTAATCCACCTTAATTGCTTATTATTCGATCAGTTCTTGTTTGTGCTTTTGTTATTCAAAGTAATTTTCTCTACACACACACTACCAACCATGGTTTTTTAGCAAGCCGTGGCCAAAAAATTCTTGGGTTTCAATCTCAGCGCTGCTATTGTTTTGTTTTAAAACTAAAACGCATTGACACTGTATAAAATAAAATAAAATAAAAATTGCCAGGGTGCCCAAAGATGGACTAGTGTTGGTTTATATGTACACAGAGCTGAAGGTATTAGTCACCGTCTAAAAAAGAACAAGCTTCTTTTGGTGTTTTAATTAGAGCCACAGTTAGCATGGTTGCTATTTTTCCCAAACAATTTTTCCCCTCCTTGCATTAGGGAGGGATTTTCACTCCACCCCTTACTGCACTACTGAATAAAATGAGATCCCAGGGTCCCAGGGAGAAAAAAAGTACCAATATAAATGCATTAGGTGCAAATTACCAAGGTAAAAGGGCCCATGGAGACTAGAAAGCTGGCAATACCAACTGGCACGTGTGGGAGGGGCCCGGATCTGTGCTTGTCTGTGTACTGTGTATGTTTCATCCCAGATCATTCATCCTGGCACCTGCAAGAAGGAATCCATAGCATAAGGCAATTGTGACTTGGCACTGGCAATATTCTTACTGGAGCTTCAGCTATAGCTTTTGTCTGTCCCTCTCTCTGTGATTCTCTCAAATCCCACTCTTAGGTAGCATTTCTCAAAGCAGATCCCTCATCAGGAGAGATTGCTGCAAACTAATACCTGCCTATCAATCGATCATTAATAGTTATTTATTTTGTGGAGCTTTGTTTATAATCTGCAGCAAGGGAAAGCTAACATATATTTAACATAAGTAACCAGGATCTGTAGGGAATGGAGGCTGATCTTTTATATCTTCCCTAGAACTTATACAGCCATCTCCTGAAGAAAGCATCTGTGGCTTTGCATATTCTTATCGTAACACTTTATTGCAGTTTTTCTTGCTCTCTAATGATTTCACCAGTGTATGCCTAGTCCCCTAAAGCTCCTTACAAAGCAGAGAGCCATCATATATTGCCTCCCCCACAGTGCCTCACTAACTATTTACTGAACCAAATTCAATTTTCTCTAGACGAGAGGAGACAATGCTTTCTGTTAGCCTGGCCTTGCATCCCCCCAGCACTGCCATCGTTTGATGTGGTACTTTAACTCTCTCCTAAGTCTATCCTGAACACACACTTTTTGTCCTGATTTCTTTCCTTATATGTGTCACTGAAGCACACGTGCCTGAAAAACTAGCCTGTTGCACCCTAGGTGGAACATGAGACACCATGGCCAACTGACCACATGTTCAAATACGACAGAAGGGTTAAATTACGACAGAGGTTTTTAAGGGACATCTGCCTTGACTTAACTCACCTCAACTTTGGTTCTTCAAACAGCAAGAATCTGAGAAACACTCCTTAAAAAGTATGCCCTGCAAATGCTTCAGCCAGGATCGTTCCTGGAGCCTACAGAAACGAACTTGTGAAACTCCTCAACAGGTAGGGAGAAGCCTACATAATGGAATCAGTATCAGTTCTCGAGTCTGCTCAGTTATTCATATTTGGATCATCTTGCTTTTATGCTTCTTGTTTTAGGCTGGGACAGGGGATGTGTGCATGGTATAAACTAACATAAAGACAACTTCTGTAAGCCTTCTACAGAGTATTCACCAAGTGTCATTTTCTCCAACCATGGCAGACCAATTTAAGTTTGACACCGTCTTAAATTACCTCTCTTGTAAGTCTTAAGATTGGGTAGACTATAATACTAGTGCTCAATAAGAGGGAAGGGTAAGGGGTATGGGATGTATGGGTTTTTTAATTTTTTCTTTTTGTGTCTTTTCCTGGAGTAATGCACATGTTCTAAAAATGATCACTATGATGAATACACAATTAAGTAATGAGAATGTGAACCATTATATACTTTGAAGATCTCAATAAAAACACATTTAAAAAAATTTAAGTTTTTTTTAGTTTAAGCCTTTTCACAGAAAGTAAAAAAAGTATATGCTTTTTTTTCTATATTCCTGGGCTCATTCAGGATATTTCTTATATCCTGCACAATTTCAACTATATAATCAGCAAAATACAGCCATTGCCAATAAATTAAACCTCTTATTCTATGTGTGTAACTATTGTTGTATGTTTGGTGATGATCTGCAATTTTAGGTACATTATACTTTGTTATATAAGTGCAAATATTACAGCTTATTAAATCAGCCTCTCATTCATCAGTTCAGTGGCAATGAATCAAATTGCCCTGATTAGCAAAGAAATTCCCCAAAACTATTTTTCTCATTCAGGCCTAATGCTTTCAATCCTTCACAAAATACTTCAGTACTCTGTTCTGCGCATTCACTATTTATTTGAAAAAATTAATTGTGATGCTATTACTTCATTGCCACTATTAATTAAAGTTTAAGATATATAACATAGACTCCATTTTCATTTTGGTATCTTAACCCTCAGTATGCTGAACCTGCAATGATTTTTTTTTAACCTGAATTAAAGAATGCTACCTTTTTATGTGAGATAGAGATGAAAGCAAACGTCCCATTTTAATTCATGGCATTAAATAGGCCATAAAGTCAAAACTATAGGCAACAACTAGGAGAAAAAGTAGTGTGCCTAGAATCTTCAGAGATATTATCCATTTACGGTCTTTCTGGCCTTAACAAAAAGTACTCCAGCCAGATACAATTCTGATATTCCCCTTTAAAGGCTGAACTCATTGAGGAACACCCACCTGATGGGTTCTAAGAGGGCTGGACCCTAGGCATTTCCTGGAAGGCAGTTAATTACAGCAAATCAGGCTGCTAGTACTGAGGAGTGTTCCTTTTCCCCCAACACAGGGCTGAAAAAACAATCCTCTCACTTCACTGATCTGATTCTACTTTTCAAGCACCATGGCAATCCACCGACTGCCGTCTTCCCTTCCCTTCTTTCCCCAATTTTTTCAGAAAAGGAGAGGAGGCTAATTTATGCTCATTTAATCCATTTTCCCCTCATGCCTCACTGCAACAGGAAGCTGCTGCCTCTGCTGCATTGAGACCAGAGTCTCATCTTAGCTGAGAGCTAAGGATACCGTCATCATTTAGAAAGAACTCTCATCATGCCACAGTCAGCATCAAAACTGCTCCCCAACATTCTGAATTTATCTAGCCCATCTTCCCCATCTGATGCAAATGAACCAGCCATAATTTTAGTGGAAGAAGCAGCACTTAAAAAAAAAATTGTGATCCTGGCACCATGGAAGTTTGCGCATTACATTACGAAGCCCAGCTGTATCCTGTTGTTTTGTCTGTAGGGCTTTGACAGCACATGACTATAGCTGCTGAAAAGCATTTACACGAGGTTGATAGATAGACACATACACACATACCGGGGAAGTGCAATGGAGAATGTGGCTGTGCTCTAAGTGTATCAAACTATGACTTCTAAATTCCCTTCCATCAAATGGCAGTAGAAGCACTTGATAAATGGGCCCTAGGAGAGCACTTCTCATTGCCTCGGGATGGAATGACTCGCAGGCATACCACACTCCATCGATATAGAGAGCTGGCAGATTGAAAGGCGGGAGGACAATCCCTGATATGGTGCATCTGCTTACTAATAGCAGCGATGCTGCAATCCTCTTCCCATTCATTGCCTACAGAAACCACTCCTTGGAGACGGATGCCAGTCAACAGATGGTTCCTGGCTAAGGTGTAATCGGTAGCAGCTTGCTACATTTACCCAAAAAATAAATAGAATTACAGGCTTATGCCCGAGTTTGAAATTGAATTGAGAACTTGGGTGGTGGATAATGGAAGCTCTAATGGAAGAGCTCAGAATGTATCGTAGCATGTTGGGAAAGGTCCAGCACGGGGAGAGGTCTCTGCTGTGAACGTGACTATTTACTACCAGGTGATCTATTTCCCATCATCTGGTCTACCAGGCGGGATTGTCGCTTACCAGCAAAGTTTTCAGAACTGTTGAAATTGTTACCAACATGAGGTCATCTGCCTTTAACAGATCTGTAGCAAACAAAATACTGCCCTATGTTGAGAATATGTTTTGTCTTTCTCGTTACAATGCCCTCACCTTATTGCTGTAAAATGTCAACAGTTGTAACCATTCTACTTTTACTAGGAACAGTCTTTTAAAAGTCCATTAAAAATCTATCACTCTGAAGATGAAAATCATTAAGGGCTCTAAATAATCTTGGACTTTTATGAACTTGTGTTGTGTCTATCCCTAAAGTTTCTCACTGTTTTGAATTATGCATTGCCTAGAAAGATGGCAACAGAGAGCCTTCAAAAATTGTCTGAAAAGTGAGCACGAAATTAAAAGTCAATCATTTAACCTATGTCCTGGTTTCACTACCTACATAGTAAGAGCTATGCCACCCATGCAAGTCACTGAACAAGGATGCTGTAAAAATAAATGAGGTAAAATATGTGCAGGCGCTTAAATTTTAAAGAGATAGGGTGTTCAGAGATAAAGCCATTTGTAACTCAGGCAATCAGTGGTCATTTTAAAATTTTTATCCCCATAGTCATTATTACTTATTACTAGAGAAAATGATTTACCCATTTAAAATAGCCATTTAAAAAGAACTAAGTTTCTAACAATATTTTGTTGTTTTCATCTTCTTCGGAAATAAACAGGTGTATATTTTGTGTATTTTTACATCCTTCAATAACTTCAATATAGAACTTGTAAAAAGTATGACTGTATACAGTAAATTAGCTACCTTAAAACTAATAATCGGACAATTCTCCTCATTCTTCATGATCTAAAATATCACAGTGTAGAAAATTTCATTTTCATTTATCAGCCAAACTAGCATTTTCAAAACTCAGTTGTATGAGAAATGTTTGATGAGCTTTCTAGTTGCTTCAGGTATTTTTGTTTTAAGGAAGTCTGCTATGCAGAATGGCTTCTCAAAAGAAAGGGTCTTCTTGTGACAGGTCGAAAATGGGAGGGATATTTTAAAAAAATTTTCTGGAAAAGGTTTTAATTACTGACAGACAAAAAATTTTAAGGCTTGAATTACAGACAAAAGTTAAATGCCTTTCTAAGTAATTATTTTAAGAGATGGCTGATTTGAAATGAAACTAGCATGTTGGTTAGATGATTATAACAGAATGTGTTACGACTCTCAAAGGAAGACACGTTTTTAGTGAGCTGGTATAGAAAAGAATGAGAGGGCGGTGCGATGGTGGCTCAGTGGCAGAATTCTCTTCTGCCATGCCGGAGACCTGGGTTCGATTCCCAGAGGCTGCTCATGCCAAAAAAGAAAAAAGAAAAAAAAAATCAACAAATAGTGCTGTAATAATATGATATTCACATAGAAAAAATAATCAAATGTGACTCCCACCATACAGCATACAAAAAAAAAAAAAAAACTAGGTGTTGGAGACACCTTACTGAAATATATACCCTAAATTTAGGATATATATATTTTAAGCAGCAGAATAATATACTGCAAGGAGCACAAGTACGGATATCTAATTACTCCACAACTCTGGGCAAATCATTTAACTGCTTTGTGATTCAGTTTACCCATCTGTAAAATCAGTAGAAATGCCTCCCTACCTATCCTCAAGGTATTAGGTGAAAAAGTGCTGATGAAGCCTATTTAGATATGAAGCCTAAAATGTCTGGCATATATTTGTGGAGGTGCTGTTATAATGATTTTTATTACTATTCTAGTAAAGATTCTGAATTTTAATCTTTAGGAACAACTCTTACCATTTTATTTTTAAAATGCAAGGAAATATAACTATAACAGAAAAACCTACCATATAATTAATGGTTAAATTATAGCACTATAATATCTTCGTATTATTCAATTATAGCCTCAAATAGCTTCTATATGTATAAAAAAATAACCTTTGTTTTTCTCTATCTTTAATGTAATTTGTTCTGAAAAACTACTGTGACATTAATAACAAAAGACAAGCCCTGTAAAGAGAAATCGCCTAAAGAGGACTCAGCAATAATCTTGGTTCAGGGCAAAAACGTTATGAATTTTAAGATGAGGGACCTGCTATATGTTAAGTAAATAGTCATAGTTCATAATATGTGCAGCGGTAGGCATTGCATATCTATGAGAAAAAATATTGTTCATAATATGAAAGACAATTCAAAGTAATATCAAATGATCTAAGTTAAAAGGATTTAGGAGAGCTTTATGGCATCCCTATGTCATTAATTTCACATGCATTTCATTAGAGAAGAAAGTGAGTGGGTCACAAGAGATGGGACTAGAAGGTACATTGTGTACTGATTCTCCATGTAACATATCTACAAACACTGCCTACGGCAGCCCGTATCAAATATTTAGGCAGCTGGAAATCACAGCAGACAGGAGTTTCAGGTCATTGATCTCAGAATTGGAAAATTTCCCCTAGTGAGCCAAAACGAATCCGGCACATATCACACACACACACCCAAACCCCCAAACCCTCAAAAAAGTAGCACGGCACTGAGAGATAGGGTACTATCGGGTTTGAATACATAGCTAACTGATTAGTGTCTATGCTCAATTAATCAGGAAATATTCATTGAACACATTCTGTGTACGTGACCCTGTGAGACACAAATAATAATAGATACAAAAAAAAAGAACAGTTATTAAGTGCTTGCTATTCTAAATACTTAACACTTGTTTAAATTTCCCCCATTTTAAAATGCAAGTTGCTGTGGGGATGACAAATCAAGTCTCCTAACTCCATTCTGCTGCTTCCTCTCTGCTGTCTTTTATAGCTATATGTACAACAACGGAAAAAAAGACTTAGTTTGACGCCAACACAATCTGGATGATAAGTGGTCATAATGAGCATTTTACATGTGAACAAACCGCAGGGAAAAAGATGAAGTAACTTGCCCTAGCTGATGGAGCTAGTTAAGCGGAAGAGCCAAGATTCGAACCCGTGCAGTCTGGCTCCAGTCTGTAGGTTTAATGGCTACACATACTGCTCTACAGCAGGACCACAAGGAGGGGCAAGAAAACGCTCCAAGCTCTTGGGCATTATTAATGCAACTCCTACTGCCATTATTAATGCAACTCGTATTTGACATTCATAAGAGTTAATGCACAGGTTGCTCGATTATGAACTGGGGTGAAGATGGGGCTCTTGCCTGGCCTTGAAGGATGGGAATGAGGCAGACAACTGGGGAGGCGGCCCAGGGGCAGAATATCCTATTGCTGCAATAGGACAGTCTGGGCGGGCTGCGCAGACTGATGTGCCCATATGGCAGATTCATGCTGGGGCTCAGACCAAGGAACAGTCAGGAAGGCAGACTGGGGGGCGAGAAATAGTATCCAGGTCCTTTATTCTATTCTTTGGGCATCGAAGAGCTTTAAACATGGTAATAAAAATGATTAGAAGGACAAGACAGGAAAAACATTTTTGGTTGCAGGAAAGATAGAGGTGAAAGTAAAAAAAAAAAAATCCAGCATCTAGTTTTTTTTTTCTTTGATGCCATTTTATTGAGATATATTCACACAGCATACAATCCATCCCAAGCCTACAACTGAAGGCTCACAGTATCACCACATAGTTCCTCACCATATTCAGATTATTTCATAGTTGTGTATTCATCACCAAAATAATTTTCAGAACATTCAGCATCTAGTTGTTGAGGGTCAAACCAATTTAGAATCCCTCTTTGGTTAAAAAAAAAAAAAAAAAAAAAAAAAAAGGCAGCTTAAACATTTACCACCTGCTGAAAAATCTAAAGTTTCTCCACCAAGCAAACTCTAATCAACAGTTTTAAATGTAAGTAAAAATTCTCAAAAACAATGCCATCATCTTCAAGGATATGAGTTTCAACTTCTGTAAACGAAATACGAAATGTGGGATAGAGAGAAAAATCTCATAAAAATGATCACAGGTTTTGCTCAAAGGTCAGTAGGGGAGAGCCATTATTCTTGTAAAATACGATATGTCAAAAGAAAAAAAAGAGCCTATTTGTGCAAAAACAAATTACACAATCAGAGAATAGGAAAGAACCTTGAAAGCAATCTAGTCCTACAGCATTTTACCGATAAGAAAACTGAAAGGAACAGAGATGTTGAATAACCAGCCCTAGGTCACACAGAGTTGCTGTGGGGATGACAAATCAAGTCTCCTAACTGTTCTGCTGCTTTCTCTCTGCTGTCTTTTATAGCTATACGTACAACAATGGAAAAAAACACTTTTAGTTTGATGCCAAACAAATTTTAACTCTTTAATAGCATCGACATGAACTTCAAAAATTTAAAACAGTAGGATCTGTAAGGACCCAGGGCCCAGGCACCGTCCCCTCCTCCATTTTGAGAGCAAATCACTGCACACAGCCGCCTACAAGGGGGCAAGACTTAAAAAGGATCAAAGAATGTAAAATTCCCCTCACCTACCAACTCTCTTAAGAATCTGCCCAAACCCCATTGCAACTAAATCTGGTGGGACTCTTTACATGGGCAGGCACTGGGAATCGAACCTGGGTCCTCTGGCATCGCAGGCAAGCATTCCTGCCTGCTGAGCCACCGTGGCCTGCCCAACTCGCAGGACTCTTTAAACTTCATAAGCTGCCACCTTGGCATGCCCCTTCCCTTTTCTCAGTTGGTTTTGGGGTGGAATGTGGTCATTTCCCAACCAACTGGCCTCGAGTGGGAAGTATCTTCCTCCTGTTCATAAGCCCCTAATTGAAACTCATGGCTAATCTGCCTGGTGTTCTCTGGTCTCAGGGTTTTGCTGGGCTGGAACAGGATTGATGAAAATGAATCATTCATTCATCCAGCAGCCTATATTAATTAAGAACCTTCCAGGCAAGACAGGTGTGCAGGAAGGATTCAGATATAAATAAGGAAAGGATGCCACCCCACTCTCTGGATGGTTACAGTCTCTAAGATGTGTTGTCCAACATAGTAGCTATTTGAGCATGTGAAATACAATTAGTTAAAATTGAGACGTGCTGTAACACACTAGATTTTAAGGGCTTAGTTTAAAATAAGAATGCAAAACAGCTCATTATTAATTTTTATATCGATGACATGGTGAAGTGTTAATGTTTTGGATATGTTGGATTGCATATAAAATTTCACCTACTACTTTAATTTTTTTTAATGTAGCTAGGAGAAAATTCAAAATTGCAGATGTGGCTCACGTATATCTATTGGACAGTGCTGCTCTGGAGAATGGCTGTGGGCTCTGGCCTGTCTAAGAAGGCCAGGAGAGGAGACAAGGTGGAATCTAACCATTTTAGAGGTAAGGATCTGAAAAGGGAAAAAAAGACTAGACTTCAAGACATTATGCTACTTCTTAGGGAAAAAATGTAGAGAGTTACCCATGAGAAAGGAATCTGTACCGTCATCTTTGGAACTTCACAATATCATGCCTTCACGCAATTCAGGTCTCCTCCCTCCCCCACTGAACTAAAATTTCAGTTCATCTTTCTGTTTGTTCTCTCTGGAAATGTGAAGCAAACAAAGTGCACAAGGATGGCTCCTTAGAACACAACTGAAAGCATATCAGTCCCTACATTCATGGCCACAGTTTCCATGTGAACATCCTAGGTCCTCATGCATGAGACAACCAGATTACAGAAGCAGCTCTCTAGATAATTATATACTTAACACACACACACACACATATTACAGATATCATTACAGAGTTATTTGGTTTAAGCACTATTCTTCATGCTTTATGCTGCCTCGTTTTCCCAATAACTTAATATGCTTTTTAAATATGAATGTGGACCTCAACTATTTTGCACTGAACTCATATACATGAATAATAATAATAAAAAAAAACTTTCAGATTGACTGCATGGTTATCAAATTGGAAAGAGTTAAAATATCAAGATCAATTTTGCCATTTTCTAATCATTATAGTTTATCAAGACATAGCAATAACCTTAAGTAACTAGATTATTTTCAAAACTAAGAATGAATAAATCAAGATAGAACCAACACTATCTGAAGATAGAAAATGGCATACTACAAATCTAATAAGCACAAGCATACGCAAAGGATAAATCTTATTTTCATAATAATGAGGGGAAAAGTTCTACAAGTTCATTCCATTTAAAAGTGTTTCAATATTTGATTTTATTAACTTTTCTCCGGTCCAGTATCAAGATATCAAACTTCACCACTACTTCAAACATTTCATTTAATCATTCACACAGTCATTTATTTTTGCAGTGTTTCATTATTATATTAATTATAATTCTGATACTTATTCTTCCTCAATTAAATGGAGACTTTATGTGATCTGGTCTAAAGTATACCTAGGAGCAAACTTCAGTTTTTCATTTCCTGTAGGCAAAGTATTATTTTTACACATATATTTACAGGATGGTTTTGCTCTTGAGCTACTCAGAATTCGTGTCACTTATGTAACACTTTCTGAAGAAAAACTACGGCCATGACACAGCCTTCAATGCAGTTTTGCCTAAAATTTTCTTATATCCCTTTAAAATCTAAAACTGGGTGTCTTTAGGTACCCTTCAGGTTCTTTGAAACAAGGATTTGTTCTTTACAATGAAAACAAACAAACAAACAAAAGAACAAACATGGTGTCAACTCTTTCTATTATTATTCCATTAGAAATAAATTCATATGTAAATATGGCGGCAGAGCCAGCAGTGGGAGCCCCTGTGACCCTCTCAAGCCAAGGGTTGCCAATAGGGCTGCAGTTTATTGGGTTTGCATTTGGGGCCAACAGCTTCTAACAAATGTCAAATGGTTTGAAAAAGAAGTAGTTTCCTGTTATTCAACTTCAGGAACTAATGGATGATTGTTCAGCAATCTTTGGAAATAGAAAGTTAGCCTCTATTTCTCTAATAAAACAGCGGTGATAAAAACATCGTGCAAATTAAAGTGACTATTAAAGATTTTATACACTAGAGAAAAAAAATAAACATGCTCATATACATATGAATGGTCGTTAAATGGTTTTAAAATGTAGATGAGAAACACTGGAATGCTTCTTCGTGAGGGCAGAAGCTGGTTCCTGTTATATTCATTGCTATACCCCTAGATCCCAGAAAAACTCCTGACATAAAATAGATGCTCAATAAATATTTGTGTATTGAATGATACATAAGTCACTCAAATATAAATGTTTAATGCATGAATAATTAATGGCAATGGTGAGGCCATTAGTCATTATTAGCAATATGCTACATGATTACCATTTCACTGTATGGTACAATGTGAAAATTTTAAATAGCAGCTGCCAGAAAATCTTAAAATGTTAATAAATAGATGCTCCATAAATTTTCTTGAATAAATGAATTGCAAAGATTGGGTCAAAGTTTAAAATATGAATTGTTAAGATAGTATTTCAAAATTACATGGTAGTTTTGAAGAGGTGTTGAAGACTGGTAAAAGTGCCTAATATTTTCATATAAACATCCTGAGAAGTAAGTTTCAACTCCAAACTGGTCAGCTGGAGACCAGTTTATCACTGTCTCCAAAGTTATGTCTTGAGACTAGGATGACAATTAGCGAGGCTTCAGTGAGGACCAGAAATCTTTTCTTGTTGTAGAGTATTCTCAGATATAAAGAATTTTCAACCAAATGGCAAATTCAACCATAAGGGTTTGATGGTCATCACAATGCTTACATAATTATTTCAACATAATTGCCTGTATGAATATAATCCTCTCAAATAACTTGAAAAAATAATAATGAAATCAAATTAATTTTGAACAGTTTTTTTTTTTTAAGTAAATGGTACAATCCATTTGCAACCTATGCTGGCTTTTGAAGTATAATGTATTTTGCGGTACAGACTTCCTACACATATCCATTTAGAAAGTGCTAGATCCCCACCTGAGACAAAAGAGTACAAAATCGCTTGAACTAATTTAACTCTTCATCTGTAAATTAATGTCATAAATAGTCTAATATCATAGCTCTAATTTCATCCTTACCAACAGAGTATATTTAAGGTCAAAATTGTCCATTAAAAATAGAAGAAGAAAACAACCAATTACCTATCAATTTATACACATCTTAACTTTCTGAAGAAAAAACTACATTGACCAATAATTTGGCAACATGAACATTTATATGCAGATGTGGTCTGTTGAAGGGCAAAGAAACTTTTACTGCCAGGCTTTTATTTCCATCCCCCACCAACTTACAATGCATTCCCCCAAATTTTCATTTGCTTACATCATAGTAAGACTACAACATTTTCATTTGAAGAGACGTACTCTCCTTAAGATTTTGCTCACAAAACACTCCAAAAGTGAATTCTGGAAAATGAAGGAAATGCCATGATGCTATCTGTGGCTGCTGCAGCACTTCTTTTACTTTCTTTTCTAAAAAGCAGAAAGTCAGAGGAGACTTCAAATGGTGGGCAGATGTAAATGGCATTTGGCTGAAAAGACATAAAGCAGGATTCAACCAGGGAAGTCCCACCCCACTGAGCCTGTATAAACGCTCACTCCATCTCAGTTGTAGTTGAAGACAGCAGCTGTCAATCAATCTTGCTCAGCTGTGAAAGGACCCCAGTAGGCTCCTCAGTAGGGGGTAAAGTGCTCCTAGAGTTTGGTAGAAGCAACTGATTTGCAAGCTGGGGTAGCGGGGAGGGCAAAAGCAATTTCTTCTTGGCACACCCTCAAGTCAATGCTCTTGCCTGTTTACCTTCTTAAGAAGTGAGAAGCTCTTGGCTTTTGTAGGCCATCATTACAGAGAGCTACATAAGTCATTAAGGCTGAAACATCTCTCTCAGACTAAGCAGCTGGGGACACTGCACGATTTTCAGTGATTATTGCCTCTAAAATAGAGCAGTGAGATGAAGTTTTGCCAGAGCAACCCAATATATATGACCTTAACTCCAGGATGACAGCTCCATCTTGCAGTAACACCGAGAATCAGTTCTGAATTCAAAGGTAACCCTGTCAACCACCATTTCTAAGTGAATCACTTAACCTCTTTTACACTTCAGCTTGTTCATTCTGACCTCTCTCAACACAGGTTGCTTACGAAGAAAAAGTAATGAAAATAACTGGAATTCTGAGGACCTTAAGTTGCTATAGAAAAAGCAAGTGAATTTAATTCTATGCTTCCTGAAGAAGTCTCCAGGAGACTCTCCAGGAGAGCAAGGTTTGGGCTGTCCTGCTGTCAGAAAAAGGCCAATTACCCTTCCTACTGTGTATTCCTCTATGCAGTACAGGAATCTGAGCCAAATCAGGGCCCAAAAAGGAGCCTGGGGCCAGGGACATGGTTGGGGGCAGATAATCACCCACCCCAGCAGTGATCTGGTACTCCCCCGCCTGCCTTGGACGGTGAGGGGGTAGTAAGCTCCAGCTCTGCACATAGCCAGAGAATCTGGATTGAGTAAAAGCTTTCCCAGAGAGGCTAGCATAGCACCCTCCTGAGCCAAGAGGAGAGAGTTAAACTCAAAAATAAAATGTCCATCAAGATTTAAAAGGAAACACTCACTTGGCAGCTCAGTTAATTATAAGATGTGATGAGCATGTTGATTCTGGGGGTTTTGTTTCCAGCATGCTTTCATATCATTTGTTGTCTCTCCCCCTTCGGAGCATACCAGAAACAGGTACTGTCCCATTGCAAAGACGGGGAAATCAGTCAAAGTGTCTCCATTGCATAGCAAATGGAAGCCAGATGTCAGAAGCCATATGCTAGGCAGATGCTCGAGTTTTAAAATGAGAATTACCTGAACGGCCCTGGATGAAAACATGGTATTCCATAAATCGGACACCAACACCCTCCTGAAATCAACTATTCATTTATCTCTTCTCCATGACAGGGGCTGCAGGGCACTAGCTTCTTGCAAGACTGCAAAACTGTGTTCATGGATTCACAAGATGCCTCGAAACAAAAGAGGCTGGTGGTACCTGTTCATAAAAAAACAGACTCGCCACTGAGATACTGCACAGTTTTTTCTTGAATTCCAAGAACTCAGAGGATGGACAGAAATGCTCAAAGTAGATTGGCGCTTGGAAAAACAGAGGGGAGAGGGGAGAATTGCCCCATGTAAGCAGATCTGTGTGATGCAGTAAGAGCAGAGGAGGCTGCAAGGTAGGCCTGGGCCAGTGTCCTGCAGGTGCTGGCGCTGGAGTCCATTTCCTGGACATCTGTGCTGAACATAAAAACAACAGCTAGGAAGGACCATGGAGGTGAGGTGGGGGAGAAATAACGAATCTCACATTTCATTAACAAATAAAACAAAAAAGTCCATTCCTTTTTTTTTTCCCCCTGGGTCTGTCATGCTACATGACATCCTTGTCCCCAGGTTTAGCTATGTGTTTTGCCACCTCTCCTAAAACCCCAATCAATCTTCCCTTTCCTGCTGGCCACTCAGTTATGAAACATCCCTGATTTCCCAGACCCAAAGAAAACAGCAGAAAGACTGGCGCTCCCATCGGGGCGGGGGAGGGTTTTCTTTCTTGTCAGAATGTGAGACTAAATAGAGATTGGAAGATCCACCTGGGACTTCAACAGAGAGCCATCTTATGGAACATTCCAAATACACAATCAGAAAAAAAAAATCATTTGTGTGTTTTTCTGTACCTAGGAGAGTTTGGGGAAAAAGAAAAGGTTACTTCTTCATGCGAAGTGATTGTCTTCTCAGTTTTAGGCAGAGAACACATCGCCCCACCTGCACCGCGAGCCATTCATGAAATGCTTGCTTTTAATTCAAACTTCTCTACAATTTGAGAAGTGTGGGAGAGCCCCGATGAAGTCGGCATACAAGTGCAGATCTATTTCTCTCCAAGAAGGGAACCCTGAATGCAATCTGGACCAGACAAGATGTCGGTAACCCTAAAAGCAGGAATGGGTCAACCCTTTTTAACATCAAGCAAGAAAAAGCCCATTATACTTCACAAGGGGAAAAAGAAAAAACAAACGCTCAGAACCCCCCAATGTCTTCCTGCTTCACTCGGACAAAAAGCCCAAGTCTTGACAATGGTCCTGTGAGGCCCTCCAGGCCGGCCTGCCTCCCCTGCCCCTGCCTCCCTCCTCTTTCTGATAACCCTTTGCTTCTCTTCCCCTAGCAGCTCCTTTCACTCCAGCCACTCTGGGCTCTGGGACATGTTTCTGCCTCGCGCATTTGCACCTGCTTTTTCTCCTGTCCGAAACTACTTTCCCCCAGATCCTGGCAAGGCTTACTCTGGGACTTCCCAGGTTTCTCCTCCTGTTTCCCATCATCAGGGAAAACTCTCCTGACCACCAAATTAAGGTAGCATGTTCAGGCCCCTCACTCCTACCTGTCCCCTAACCATTCACAGGCTTACACTACAGCTCAGTGTCGCATCGCCAGCACCTTGTTTGGGGCCCGGCTCATAACATGTGCTCAGGTAAGTTGTTATTTTTGAATGGAAACTTGCTATGTATTGAAAAGGGGCCCTTCCTTTTTTTTTTCTTTTTTAAGTGACATGTAACCTAAAATGTGATTTCACTTTCTAGGTGAGAGCAAGGCATGGGCCATGGCTTTCAAGGTGCTAATCTCTTACCCACTCATGGCCAGGACTCCACAAATCAATTCAAAAAATTATAATATAGAACTCTCGGTCCTTCTCTAATCTCATAACCTCTTCCTACTCATGCTGATACCCCAAAGGTATCTATATATCTATGAGATATATTGTATACAGGAGACTCCAAGCCCAAGCCTACCGAAAATCATTGCAAAGTAGTTTAAAATGTGCAGCGGCAATTTCACTATGCAGCTTGCTAAATCATCTGTTTGCTGATTACCCTTCAAATTGGGTTACTAATCTGTACAGTTCAAATGATCTACACTCCCGGACACAGTAGCGTTTAAAAATAATTTTTTTTAAAGCAGCCAAGACATACAGAAAATGAGAAAGCTTAATTCTCAAAGTCAAGTAGAAAACCTCTATAATTGGAAGGGCCCCAGCCTGTGCCTTCATAATGCCCCCCAAACAACCTGTTGGTCAGTGGGGAAAAGAATCTGCTAATTAAACAACTTTTTAAACTATAAAATGAGAAAGAACTACTTCAATTTACTTTTCCACAAAATGGATGGTTTTTCTTTGCCCCATACTGCCTATATGACCCGGTACATATCTAGCCATAAAATGAAAATATCCTTTAAATAACATCTAAGCACTGCGTTAATCATCTGAGAGGCTCATGATGATGGCACTGATGTTGTTTCCCCCAAATGGTTCTGCTCAGGACTCTTGCAGGACCAACTAAACATGTTTTGATGGCTGCGAACCACAGCATTTAGTTTAGTAAAACCTGGACCTCTTTGGAGGTAGGCTTACAATGAAAGTGTGCACAGAGAAGTACACTACCAAAACCTCCAAAAACATAATGCCCAGTAAAAGAAGCCAGACACAGAAAAACACATATTGCATAATTCCATTAATATGAAATATCCAAAAAGTGTTACTATATACAGGTAGAAAATAGATTCGAGGTTGCCTAGGGCTGGAGGTGGGAATGTGGATGCCAAAGTTTCTTATGCAGGTGATAAAAATGTTTTAAAATTAGATTGTGGTGATAGTTGTGCATCTTTGGTAAAAAAAATACTAAAATTCCTTGAATTATACTTTTTTTGTTCCTTTAGTTGCTCTTTCTTTTTTAAGTTGTAGGAACATGTATGCAACATAAATTTTCCCTGAATTACACATTTTAAGTGGAGAATTTTATAGCTTATGAGTGGCATCTCGATGAAACTTCTTTTTTAAATGAATGTGAGAAAAAAGTCCAGCATCTATTAAGTTGCATAGCCTATAGTTGAGGGAGAAGGACTGGAAGAAATGCAGCTACCTCATAGTGTTTATCATATAAATTATGGTTTCTCTCCTCCTCCCTACTCCTGCACACTCACGGTGAGCCATCAGAGGGGCAGGTGTGCCAAGCACAGAATCGTGGCCAAGCATGAATTCTGGGCAGATGGCCTGGGTCAGAAGGGGGTGGTCACTCCCTGTGCTTTAGTTTCCTCATCTGTAAACAAATACAGTAATAGTATCAACCTCAAAGGTTGTCATGAATATTACATTCAGAATTTGCAAAACATTATAAACATTGCCAAACACTTCCTAAGGGTTTGCCATGATTATCGTCCCTTTAGCCTCTTCTAGTGTGCGCCCTCTCAATATGACAGCTTTCTGTGCGTGCCAAGATATGAAAAAAAGTTGGGAAGCGCTGCCTTACAGAAATATCAAACTGCATTCTATCTCAATTGTGTTCTATGATGTCATAATATAAGAGGTACTATTATATGACCCAATGTACGTGATAATGTGTGAGAAAACATTAAATGGGCTGTATAAAGATTTTTTTCAAAAAATAAGATGATTGGAAGTCACTGAGAAACAATTTCCTAGGGTCTGCTGAACTCGTATTTTTTTTATAATCTTTAAGTATGAACACTTTAAGGTACTCTGTCTATTTATTTGACATGGTCAAAGTAGAATTGGATTGGTTTTACTGGTGTGCCTCTAAAAAATTACTGTACTTTTCTGGTGCAATGAGGTGCAACTAAGCAGGGCTCCAGACTATATACGCAGCAACAAAACTGGAGTAAACACATTCTAACGAAGGCACTGCAAACAGCATTTTCCTTCTGTGTTGGGATATCTCAAATACAAAATCAGCAAGCCCCAGAGTCTGGAATTTCTGCTACAGGAGAGATGAAAGGTTAACTGTCTAAAAAGAAAAGAGTATGTTTGACATATTCTGTTTAGAAAATAAAAGGGTTTCCTGTTAAAAGCAGAGCCCTACTTGATGAGCCTAATGCTCCTTCAGTGTTTGCATACACAGCTGTAATTAGAAATCCCCACTCCAAAAAAAAAAAAAAAAAGTGAATAAAAAGCTACTGCAGACATGGGTCCCTTGTTTACCAGGCTTGCTAGAGTCCCCTGGAGGTCACTGTGATTGACAGGATTTGGGTGTTGGGAGGAGGACAGAGAATGCACACACACATCTCTTGAGAAAAGAGATCCTGAATACTGACCATGCCTAATAGAAGGGCAGCAACTACGGTGAACAATGTAACAGGCATAGCCAAGGGGTCTGGTGGGCAGAAGGACAACCAAGGATTGTAAATGACATTCCCAGTCAATGAGCACCCAATAGGAAGCAAAGACACACCCTGCCAAAATAAAGAAAACTAAAAATTCCCAGGCAAGTTTCTTTCTTTGCCAAAGGCAAGGCACCCTGTAGCCATTTCCATTAGGTACAGTTCAGTAACTCCAGCTCCCAAAAGCATCCTTACGAGCGGCTGAAGCTCAAGCCATTTCAGAAAAGCAACACTTGTTTCTAAAACGTATGGCAACTGCATTTCCATTAGGCATGTCTGAAAGGCTAAAAAAAAACCCACAGCTCTGAAACACAAAGCCAACTTAACTTCATCTCCTTGTCATGCTCAAATCCCCAGACACTCAACGAAAAGTCTTTTCGAAATTTCCAGGCATCTAGAGGAACTGTGTTAATTATTCCCAAAGTTCCTATCTTTCATGATCCCTGTGACCCAAATTTAACAAGAACGTCTACAGCCTGCTTTGGTCTGGGGCAATGATGTTTGGGATATGTGGTTACAGAGAATAAATCTGTTTCCATGACATGTGATTTGTTTTATTCTATGACTTCATCTAAGGAAACTGTACCTCTTCCAGGTCCACAAAAGATGTTGCCACAAAGAACTTGTGCTATCCCATCATTGAGCTAGATTGGCATTTATCAATAAGACCACAAATCAGCTGCTGCCCGCACAAATTTTTCACCATTAACAAACCTTCACTCTGTAAGTATAAGCTTGGTGATAGGAATCATTGGCCAATAACTTACTCTCCTTCACAGGACATCAGTGAAAACTACAGGAGCTATATATGCTGAAATGTAGATTTTTTTTTTTTAAAGTCAGATATTTACTTTTTCATGACTCCTTCACCTGATAATGCAAGACCATTCTTTAAGGCAAAGGAATAAAAATAATTTTGTCTTTACAAGGTCATACCAGGCTCCTCCTAGCGTAATCCTTTGGGAAAATGTCTTCTAACTTAATCCACTTCATCCTATAGAAAGTCCTGTTCAGAATTTCTATGTGATATTGAAAGAATGAACAGACACGTAGGGGTCAAAGTTCCGAGGGGAAAATATACAGAGGTCTTTAAAAAGAGTGTTTTCCTCCCAAAATAAAAAATATACTGAGAAAACAAGTGTCATTTCTTGGGGGCATGGAATGTTGAACTCCCCTTGAAAAGCATATACCACAAAGAAATATTAAAAGAGGCATTTGAAAGGCACAAATAAGTCACAGGGCAGGCGTTCTAAAGAACAATTCAAGTTTGAAAAGCAATGCAACTTTGCTCAGATGGTTTTATTTGAATATATTCATTTAAAAATAACTTTAAGAAAAGAGAGGGTGGATGAAACATTTTCATCCTCCAATTCTCAAAACTGGAACTAAACCTTACAGGAAGGCTTCCTTTCCCCTTTGAACTGAAAGTGCTACTCCAGCTGTGCCAGGTGTAGTGAAGCAGGTGAAGCAATGACAAAGCACAGTGACTCACTGTCCCATTCTCTCCTGATTTCTCATTCATAGCTTTGTTTCTCTTCTTAGAAAGGGGGAAAGGGCCCTCCATTCATTAGCAGCAAGGTCCACAGAACCATTTCAGTGCTTCCAGGGACAGTGTGTCACCAGGACAACTGAAATAAACATGAAAGACAGATGTGAAGGCCGGAACTCTTCAAAGGCGAGAGGGTTTGACACTTCATAAATCATCATGTTACTCTGCTATAACAAAAACTGTTCTCATGTACTGTACTCAAGACTTTCCTTCGACATACTTGCTGGGGGAGTCTGTTTGCATGCCACATCTGGCTTGTCACTAAAAGCTTTATAAATGCAAGGAATTGATGTGAGAAAAGGGTTGGAGCCTTGTTCTCATTACAATAAAGCCCTCTTAATGAAAGAATTCAAGGAACCAGTTATCAAAATACTAAGTGTTTCAGATATGAAATGAAAACACTTAAAATTCGAACATGCAGAAATAAATATATGGTAAGTTTTAAAGTCTCACTTATCTGGTTACTTATAGTGCACTCTGATTGTCTGAAGATAATAGGTACAAAATATAGAGCAACTATTTGTATCTGTATTCAGGTTAGTCCAAATCAATTATTCTATATTTCACCTGGTAGGCAGGTAAAAAATTCAATAAATATTTGTTAGATTGAACTGAGTAAGTCTGCCACCTTAAGATTTTTCTCTGAACAGTCTGTAATATAAGAAGAGCTGGCCTTCAAACCATAATCAACAGTACTCAAGAAATGTATGTGAGCATGTTTCTGTCTGCTCAGCACCATTCAGGACTGCCTAAAGCAGAGTGAAATGATAGTCATGACTACAGATCAGGATGTTTTTGCTGTTTCTTTCAATAAATTATCTTTCTAGTGATAGTTCAGGGTAGTTATTCATTATTCATACCCTGAGCATATAGTTCTGTACAACATTTAACTGTATTCTAACAAATTAAACACCCTTTTTTTGTCTATTTTCCAGGTTTCCACCCTCTTAAATTTAGTCTATAAATATTATTCCTGGCCCATGCTCCCCCCTAATATTAATTATCAAATAAGTATAATATGATGTGAAATCTAAGTGGAAAATGAACATGTGCCATTTAACCATTATATCTATATATTATTTTATGCTCTTTTGTTCTGCTGGAAGAGTAGGCATAGTACCCTTAAGCAGCAGAAACGTACCTATCAATAACAACACATATCAGAATGAAAATGCCCACGTGAAAGCATTTCTTTTATCTGAGCACTAAAATATGCAAAAGACAAAAACTATAAAAGTGCAGTAATATTTTATATGAATCTGTATTTTACTAATCCCAACAGCATGCAAATTTATACGTATAATGGTTTGTGCACGCACTTTATAGTCAATCACCAAATTTTGCAAAAGAAGGGGATACCAAGAACCCTGTGAAACCTCCAAAGGGAACCCAGGACTCACTGCTCCAAAGGCTGAGAGCCACTGAAACTTATGCACTTGGCTCTTTCTTATTTTTCTAGTCTTAGTGTAGGTGTATCATCACCATAGAGTCACCTTCACTAACGACCGGAGCCACTGCAGTAGCTTTCCTCTTTGCCCTATTCTCTATTGCATCTCTGTTTTATTTGTTTTTGTTTCTTTTTTTTACATGGGCAGGCACCGGGAATCGAATCCGGGTCCTCTGGCATGGCAGGCAAGCGTCCTTGCCTGCTGAGCCACTGTGGCCCGCCCTGTTTTTGTTTCTTGTTTTTAAATTCACACTTATCTCCGATTTTCTTGTTTAGTCCCTTTATTCGAAGGTAGTCTGAATCCCCCATTCAAAACTAAAGCTCCACAGGGACAGGCAAAAGGTATTCCAAATCCAAGAACAGGGCTTACTGTATTTAAAGACTTCTTAATTTCCACTAATAAAGATTCCACGAGAGAGGAAGAAAAGACACAAATTGGTTTAACGTACCAAAGTAATGTTACTGAGCTCAATTACTAGTATTTAAAAAAAGAAATGAACAATAGTAGGCCTTTACAGACTGAACAATATTGCCCTTTTTTTGGTTTGTTCTTAATTTTGCTTTTGACAGATACTACATATGGCATGTCCCTCCGGGACAGCAGCTATTTCAGTATTATCCAGAATTGGGAAATAGCTATGATATCAATAAATTATGAAAACTGAAAATGTGTGCTTCTTTATTTTTTCTTTAGAAATAGCCTCAGATATTCAATTGTCTTCCACTTGTTTAAACTCAAAACAATATAAATCTTCTGCTGTCCCGCTGCTTTGTGGCAGGCCTGCTGCTTCTAAATGTGCCTGACTCTCTGTGCAAATACTTTGTGCAAATGTAGCAAAAGGCTATATCCGGCTCAGAAGCTGTGGAACATGGGGCGGGCAGCAGGAGGAGAGCGAAAGCATCAGCTGTGAGTTTGTGCTTTCCTACCTGTTAAGAAACAATACACTAGCATCAAAAAAGGATTTCGGTTCCAGGCACAACATCAGTCCATCCAAGAGGCTCTATCATTAACAGATTATACAGAAAAATATTGGGTGCCCAAATTCTACAAGCTTGTACTAATGCTCAGAAGCTTTAAGTGCACTTATCTGCCATCCCTTCGTTTTACTTCTTTACTGAAAGAAATCCCTTTGTAGTAACAAATGAGCGTCTCCTTCTCCTGTATGCAGATGAGCGATGCCTGGGTGCTTTTACATTTGGTTGATGGGCAAGAATGACAACAGGTAGCAGAAGCAGGCTGTGAATTGCCATTTATAATTAACAAGAGCAGACATATCTCCCTTTTTACCTTCCAACTCCTTTCAGTCTTTTAATAGAAAATAATTAAATTGTGCAGCAATTTAACGTGCCGGGTTGGGTTCTGAATATCTTTAAGGTGGTGCAAGATACCAATTAAAAGGTTCATTTTTAATGCCAGTGGTTTGGATCCTGAAAATCAATCTGTTGGGGTCCTCTGTTTTGTAATTCATGTAGTTAATCAACCAAAATAATACTGTTTAACTTCTTTCCGCCCACACCAATCTTTCCTATAGATGAAGTCACTGAGCCATGCACACTAACTTGAAATTACCAAGAGTGACTCTTAAGCCTGAAGTTACTCAACTATGTTCCTGGCAGACCAGATTTGTGAGCAAAAAAAAAAAAAAACACTGGAGGTAACATGAGGCCCATTCCTGGCACAAGTTGGCCCAATAATAGGAACCATCATTCAATAGGTGGGAAGGGGTATCAATAATGAGCGGCAAAGCACTGCTGTAAACCTGGTCACAGAAAAAGGCCCAGCAAAGGTTGAGTGAGTCACAGAAGAAAGGGAAAGGGCCTCACAATAGGCAGGTGTTAAAGAATATTAAAAATAAAGCAACAGGGCGGGCCACAGTGGCTTGGTGGCAGAGTTCCCGCCTGCTTTTATGCCGGAGACCCGGGTTCATCTCCCAGTGCCTGTCCATGTACAACAAATTAATTAATTAATTAATTAAGCTAAGCTTAAGATAGGTGAAAAACAAAGGGCATTCTATACTATTTACACATCATCTAGTCACTTCATTAAGGCAAACACATTTTTTACCACTGGCAAACAGAATCAGAAACTTAACTAAATGCAGTACTATGCTGAAGACACAGGAGAACTGTAAAATTATTTGCTTCACTAAGAGTCAAACCAAGGTAAAGAACATCATCATACAGGGCACTGCAATGCTATATATTTGCAGAAATTATGTAATGGTCCTGTAATACAACATAAGTAATCATTTTACAAAATTTATTTATAAATTAGAGAGGCTCAGAGAAATTTTAATTGGAAGTTAAGCAAAATTTCAAAAAGTTTTCGGTAAATTCAAAGAAATTAGCAAAGGGAAGCTAACGTGAGTAAATTAGAAGGAAGATTTAAGAAGTGAATGACATGGATTAAATTCTCTGTCATGTTAGTAGTTTAATATTACACGTGAGCATAAAACTTGGACCTCTTAAGGGCCCTTGCATAATGGTTTCTGTACTGATAAAATAAGATGACAAGTTTCCGTGCTGCTTCTAATCTACAATCATCCTGGAAGAGTTCTCAAAGATTTTCCGGTAAACAATTACCACTTAATTTATTCTTGTAGGGTTAATTTTAAATTCTCAATAGGTAAAATTCTCCAATTTCAGAGATTCATATACTTTAAAAAACAAACAAAACCAACCATCTGCCCATTTGCTGAAATGGCTAAAGAAAGTTGAAGAAGTCAGTTCTCTACTATGGGTGATTTAAATCAGTTATTTCACAGGTTGCTGTAATAACTGGGTACCTGTAATGACCTAAGCATTTTCATCCATTTGCAAGAGCATCTACTTGCGCAAAGCAAAACAAAGAACAGCAGAATATCTAAAGGTGCAGAAGGGACTTCACTTTTACCTGCATCCATCCATCTTTGCCTGTAGTGATGATTCTCTGCCTCTTTAATAACACTTTCAATAGTTACTTCATACTTGCAAGAGAGAGAACTTCCACCCTACACATTTTCTATAATAGTAAATATTTAATTTTATAAGAATGAGGAGCATGAGAGCTCACAACCTTTAATCAAAGTCATTCTGTTAACGCGAATTCATATCATCAATGCATTTATTGAATGATATGGATTAAATTCTCTGAGATTTTAGAGTCGTATCATTAATCTTGAAGTAATAGCACAGTACAAGGGAAAAGAACATGTCACTTTCCTACTTAATTCTCCCCTAATTCATATGTTGTTGTGGCTATTTCAATTCAGATTTGTTTTTGAGCAATGAGCACCACACTTCAATCCAAAGCTCCTAAAAAAAGGTACTCTGATTTTTCTGAAACTGATTTCTAAATTTTCATTCAAAGAACTGAGTTAGTTAACAATCACATTTACATTGCCCTATAGAGGAGGTTTACGATGGACATTGAAAAGGAACAGAAACTTCCAACGAGCCCATCAAAAAGAAGACATGATGCCATTTTTGCTGACAACCATCATTACACAATGTCAGGAATACACAGAAACGTATCTGTTATTTAGTTTCTCTAGGAAGTTAAAGAGATAAATAACTTATCAGATTCTAGAATGAGAACACTGCTTCTTGCAGTAACAGATCTTGCCTTTGCCTAAAATGTAAATAACCGGTAAAGGCTGAAATGAGAGGACCCCAACTCTTGAAAGGAAGAGAAGCCTGAGCCCACGCTGTCTCCAAGGGACCACTGCCAGAGCTGCGCTGTCCCTGCGTGGGTTCACTCGAGCAGACGGTTCATGTGGAATGTTCTTCCTGAAACCAGAACCCGGCCTGACAGGTGATCTCTGCTCACTCTGACGAGAGAAAGGAAACTGCACAGACATGGTCAGCTCCCAACACGGACAGCCTTCATTCCTCTGCCATTCTACATAGGCCAAAGCAGTACTGTTTTCTACTTTTCTAGAAGTCATCGTTATATATGATTTTAGATTCTGTTGTGGATTATAAGTAGATCTCCTGATGAAAGAGTTTCCCAGGTAAAAAGTGTAGAGAAAAGAATAAAACAAGATTTACTTCTGAACGTGAAAGAACATTATTTTATTCTAGCAACTAAATCAGTAGCAACTAAATCAGTATAGTAGTGGGTCATCCCAAGGAGCACGGGGAGAGCAAACTCTAAATAACAAGATGCTGTGGTGAAATGCAGCAGAAGGAGAAATGGTAAATACAACGTGAAGTTTTAATTTATTCAACCATGGTATTACAACAGCATCTAGGTCCAGAAAAATACTGTCAAATCATTAGAAAATTTTACAAGTTATGACGAGATGGTTTAAAGTGAAAAAAAAAAAAAGACCTTGTACCTATGGTATTGTTTTAATATAATGACTATAGCTATCATAGGCAATTGCGTTTTTGATACAAATAAGCAATTAAATTAAACAGAATGTCAAGTCTCCACTTTACTTCCTCCTGGAAAAATCATCCCTTTATGCTGGGAAAAAGTATTCGTGTTTTTTTTTTAACAACAACAAAAATTCTCACTATGAATATGGCCTTACATTAATGACTCAGAAAACTAAATCATTCTACGTTTTGTTTATATCTATGAATTTTGAACTTGAGGTGGGACAAAGTATCTGTATATATAGGTAGATCTGCCAATTAGTTACTCAGAAAAACTATATTTTCCTTTAAAACAATGATTTCTTACATCAGACACAAAAGGATAGCTTTTATATAATTTTACTAAAAAAGTATATTGGTATAGCCAGAGGGACATTGCATGAAATTGTGGAATTGAAGTCCATACTGTATTTTGAATTTTGTACTGTAACTACTTGTTAAAGTGAACTTTGAAATTTATCACTTGTCTGTATATATGTTATAATTCACAATGAAAAATGTTAACGAAACTACTATTTCTGACTCTTCTATATTGGTGTGTACTGGGGGAAAGGAAGGAGGCAAAATGGTAACAATCCTAATGCCATTATAGTCGTGAAATTAATACGCCCTTTGAGAGTGTCCTCATGTACATTATCTTATTTCAGCTGATCCACAACTGCATATGACAGGCAGAGAGGTGTGGTAGTAACTTTATTTGACAGATGTGGAAACTTAAGTTGAGAAATGTGAAAGGACATGAGGAAAGTGAAGTGATGGTGAATATAACATCAGGAAGGCAGGTTTGACCCCCGCTTGGGATATAAACAATTCCGCCCTAGAAGTAAAAGTTGCTGACAATACTTTCCACAGATGTTATTTCAGAAACCAGGAAATACAATGTCTGGCAGGAAACAAAGCCAATGGTAAATGAACTGGGGGAAGATAGTGATAAGTCACTGTTAATATAAAAATCATACTCCTAAAGTGATATAGAGCTGATATATCTGCAGAAAGCCTAGAGGGAGTGACTACATACATTACTCGTCACCTCAGTTATCTGTAAAATGGGAATAGTAGGACCCACCCTGCTCACCCCACAGGGCTGCTGTGACAACAGCCTGGGATAATACAGGAAAACACCCTTTCTCCATCATAGAAACAACTAAGCCAGAAACAGGACCTCTGATCCTTAAACCATGGGACATTAGTTATTACGAGAATAACAATGGTTTTTACCAAGCTACAGATAGCTACCTTATTCATGATCAGCAAACAGTTTTGTTTTGCTTTTCCCATGATAATCAACATTATAAACCTCCAAGTTCATTTTAACAAGTAGTTATAGAACAGATTTTAGAGTTTGGTAGGGGTTATAGTTCTACGATGTTTCATTTTTTTTTCTAGCTGCTCCAAGACACTGGAGACCAACAGAAATATCAATATAATGATTCAGCAGTCATACTCATTTGTTAAATCCTATCTTCTCTGTGATACTCCTCACATCAGTTTTATTTTTGCAGAGCATCTCTTAAGTGTACTAATAACTCCTAAAAGTGTTTTAAAAAGTAAAATTCAGGATTTAATAAAACCAGAAAGCTGAAACCTTCTTGATCCTTGAGCTGACCCACAGCAGTTTTATATACACACGATGAGTCTAAAGTGATAGTATCAAAAATAGGAAACTCTCTAGGTAACTTTCACACACTTCTATTCTTGGTCATATCAATTTTCTCCCTCCCTCGTCCCACAGCTGAAACTATCCTTCTAATTGCAACAACAAAACCCTTTGGAAATTAAACACTTAGCATTTCTCTAAGTGATGTGATTATGGTAAGAAATTTTACAAATGAAATCTAATATTTAAATCATATATACAAAGAAATACACATAGAAATATTGTATTATATACAAGAAATTGTTTAGCTAAGCAAATAGGGAAGCAATCTTTTTTACAATTTGTATTTTAATTATGTGAGTGTGGGTGTGTGCACGTGCGCAGTGGGCCATATATAAAGCTAATTTTTTACAATGGATCATTAAAAGAAGCATTTAAGAAACACTATCTAGGGTATAAATTATACATATTAATTATCAATTGCATATATTTTAAGATTGCTTAGGTTCAAGTTATTTTGGTTTTCTCAACAATTTAATTAAATCAGCTGACTAATTATTCTGAAATGCTAGACCACTGGTTAGTGTGGTTTGAAAAACTACCAACATCAGGATATCAGAATGGGATTTTTTAAATTATCTAATCCAAAGTGCCCTGTTTGTAGAAGAGGAAACACAGGTCCCAAGCGGTGAAGGACCCCACGCAGGTTTATGAGCATCTCCACTGGAACCAGTTTATGGACTGTGCCAGGTGAACCTTGGTTGCCACTGCCGACTAAACCACAGTCCAAGGAAATCAACTAGCAATGAGGGCGCGCCAAACCTGGGCCCTGTCCAGATGGCAGCCTCAGAGGCTCTACCTCTCACAGAAACTGCCTGGGGGCCCTTCCAGCAGCACAGCCTGGAAATGCATGGAAGTTAATATCCTGTGGGACACACTTTGGCCACTGAGAGACAGGAAAAGGGATGGAGCCAGCAGATGATTGGCTGGCTTTTCTCTCTCTGATGGACTGGTCTGAGGCAGAGTGTGTCTGAAACACATCCTCTCTGGTGTCATCTTGCATGACTAGGTAACCACGTCTGTTGTGTGCTGAAGCTATGGCTGATGTGGTATAATATCCCACCTTGTTCTGCTGTTCCTCCTTCCCTACCTCAGTTCATATTCAACCCCTCCCACACACACATCTCAAGTGTTAGTGCATAAACTGCTTTCTACAGGGCAATGTCCTACATACAAACACAGATTCCACTGTGCAGTAAGGTACACAGATAGAAAGAAAATGGAAGTTTTAATGTATTGCCTGGACTGGACATGTGATTGCTTTGTATATTTTCATATCTAGAAAGTTTGGGGTAAATGCAAATTTTCTTTTAGTCTTAACCAAGATGTGTTTTAGCTTTGGTAAGCTAATTGTAATGGTCTGGCTAGGCTAGATTATGATGCCTTTTTCCAAATTCCAGTGACCTAAAATGATACAGATTTATTCACTGCTCATAACACATGTCCACTGAGAGTCAGCAGAGGGCTCTACTCCTCGCAGTCACTCAGGACTGGACTGACAGAGCTACTGGGAAGTTGCTAATGATCATGCCAGGGAGAGAAAAACAGTATAGTGAAGCCTATGCTGCCTCTTAAATCTCCTGCCTAGAAGTGACATGGATCACTTCTACTCACGTTTGCTTGACCACAGCTAGTCACAGTCACACCAAATTTCAAATGAGTGGAGGGGACGCAATTCAACCATTTGCTTGGAAGGTATGAAACCCAGAACCTCTGTAAACAGCTTTACAGGCGACCACACCTAGTGCATGGGGGAAGTTATCTCTACTGCAGGAATATTTTGCACTTGGTTCCCAATCATTGACTTGCTTTGGTTTCAAATGACCAGAACATAAAGGAATCTGGAAGCTTATCTTAACAGCCCAGTTAACACACAAAATGTAACACAGCCTACAAGGCACAGTGGAAAGAGAGAAAGAGTGGGTTCAAATCCTATTATGCCACTTACTAATGTCATACCTTTAGGAAAGTCACTTAAAGTCTTCCAGCCTGTTTTCCACATCTGTAAAAGGTGGATCAATTCCCACCATTTAGGTTCAGTGTACAAATGAGAAATAATGTTTGAAATTATTTCATAATAGGCTAGGCATATAGAAGACACTGATAGAAGGCAGTTGTGACTAATGGGGTGTTTACCTGGAGCCCTCCCTCTAAAGAAGCCATAGCTGCACTACTACTTCCTTTTGCCATATTTGTATGCTTTAGTAGGATGGACGTACTACTTTCTTCAAAAAATCTTAAAAATTAAATTTGCCAATGAATTAAAGCTGTAAAGGGTAGTGGACTTAGGATTCAACAAGGTGCTCTTTAATAAAGATATTTTTTAAAATCCTGCATTCGGGTTCAGAAAAGTGAACTATGCGAGAGCCAAAAGGGATGTGGGTCTCTAACAACTCAAGTTCACATGAAGGATTTTGGTTGACAGCAAACTCAGCATGAACCAGTGAGAAGAGCGCTGCATCCCAAATCTTGGGTAACCTTAGCCTCTTTAATCAAAAACTTGAGTCCAGATCAAGGGATGTAACCAATGCCTTGGATTTTATACAGCCAGGCCACAGATGTGTTTGCAGTGTTTGGGACACCCTCTTCTAAGCCTCTAATGACAAATGAAGGGGGCAGACAGGATAGTGGGGGCATAGAAAGCATGACAAATGAGAAATGGCAGAAAAAACTGGAGATGGTTAGGCTGGAAGAAGGACTGTTGCAGGAAATATGATAACTATCCTCTAATACCTGAAGGGTTGTCATGCAAAACAGACCTTTCTTCGTGCCACTCAAGAGAACAGGAGGTCAAAGTGATAGGGATTCCCTCTTGACTGCTGGTGAGGTCAAGGCCAGGCTGAGCTGGAAGAGGAGCCACTGAGGATATAGAGGTGATTCCAAGATGGGTAGGAATGAGGGCTTAGTGTCTCTAAAGTGCTTTTTCTTCAAGCCTACGAATCGTTCAGCCTTTGGACAATGCTGTTCTAAATAAGCATCCTCTCCTTTCCTTTTTAATAAAGACATTATAAAAATAATAATGTAATGTGCGGGAATTCATTTGCACTGCTTATGCTACACAAATCTTGATTTAGTAGATATCCCTTCAGGTTACGAATTCTGCTGCTGGCTGCAATATAATAAAGATGCTGACAGTTGTGAATTACTTTACCGAGTTCCACAAATTATCAACTCCAATGGTAAATAGGAGAGAAATAAAAGGTGAAGTAGGTGGCTAGGTCAACAGGGGGGATGCCTGCCTTTTCTGCATAATTGAAGATCTGCTGAAAATGATGGCAAATACTTGCCCCTTGCTGAGCAAGGAAGAAAAAAAAGTATATATGACTCTAAGTTTCAGGACGTAGAGGTTAATGGAAAATGGGAACGGCTTTGTTTTATGGGCCCTTGTGAAGATGGATGATTGGGGAGATGGGCAGGAGGAATTATTTCTTATCTAGAAGAAGCTGAGGTTAAGAGATGAGGCAGTGGCGTGTGAACGAACACTCACGGGACAATTACCAGTGGAGAGCTCTGGCTAAAGGTGAATGGCCTGCTGCGAGATGGGAGACATCTGATAGGGAAAGTCAGTCTTGCCCTGGGGCCACGACCTCATTAATAGTTAAACAACAACACTGAAAATGAATGACCCACACCTGACCACACTCTTCTCCCCAACAGTCCGGAAATCCTCACATTCACATTCCAGCAGGGAGCCTGGCCACCAGTGGTCACCGCAATCCCTCTGGGAATTAACCAGGTGAAATGAGGAGTGGCAAGACAGACGAAGAAAGAGACTATGTCCAGCCTTTATGATATGACATGGGATATAAGAAGCCTGGGGTTTCTAGGAAGGGGAGACCGACCACACTGAAAGTATTTAGAAAGGAAAAACCACGAATGGTCCTCTGTTGGAATATGACGTGTTGACCGAAATGGCATCGGTCTGAGTATGGAAGGCTGGACACCGCAGTGACCTCCACCCCACCTGCCATATGGCTGTCTGACAAAAGCGATTCGTCAAGCTTCTTCATTGCCAAATATGCTGGCCTGAAATCACCAGGTGGCAGGTTGTTCAAAAGAACAACTTGAACATAATTTCAAACCCAAAGACTTCTCTCTTCTCTCCTGGCCACACGCAAGGCTACCCAAGGTGCTCCTACCACACAGTTAAGGTCTGAAAGACGAAGACCAACCCCCCCCACCCCCACCCCGGGTCTCCAGGTTGTCTTTCCGCTTTGTGCACAGATTTTTGAAAATAGAGTACAATAAATTCCGTGCATGACAGCTTACTGCAGCTAAAGACTGAGCTCGTGAGATGCACCTTCTTATTTATTGGGGTTGGGGAAGGGAGGTGGTAATGTTTCCTGTATTGGATGCCTTATACTTTGCAGACCTTTGGGGACTCATCTCTGCTGAATTCTTTAACAGCTGAGATGACAGGGATGTCCATTACCCAAATGGACAGCACTCTCTATTGATCAGGGCTCCACTTAGCGATCTCATTTGCCATCCTATTGTTTCTCAACCTCACTGCTCTGGATATGAAAGGAGGAATCTTTTTTCAGGTGTTAGGGAGTTAATCTACATTCCAGGCACAACTGAGCAATTAAAACACGTAATGAGCAGAACGCTTTATTGCTTCACCTACAGAGGAGCTTGAATTGGGCTTCTCCCTATCTCGGCCATACAGGCCACAGGAAGTTAAAGAGGTAATCCACTCCTAGAAAAGCCCAGAAGAATAACTGTAATACTCTTCAAACCTTAGCTGTGTCAAGTGCTTGCTTTGCCTCAATTTCTGCTTTCAGAAACTCATTTTAAAAGATAAAAGAAAATATTACAGGCAGAAAGGCCAAATCCCAACAAAACAAAGGAAGGTCTACCTAATCTTGCCAGTTAATCATTGGGGGGAAAGTCTTGCTCTGCATCTAATTAGATCTATGCAGTTAAACAGCCATCAAGAATTCTCCTATAAAGAGTATGTTTTATGTAGCTCTCATATGAGGGATTAAATCAGCATGTGGAAAGCAATGCTGAGCCGTTTAATGGACTCCCCCAAAATACAGATCCGCATCCGTGTCACACAGCTAGACAACTTCTTTATCCCTTCCCCAAAATGCAACAACAGAAATAATTGAACATCTTTCAGATCTGAACTGCAGAGTCATTAGGCCAACAGTCAATGACTGGAACCGCCACGAGAGCCCGGACGGCACTTTACCCTAGCTTTTCTAGCCATTTCTATTCGGAAAGCTTTCCATATCCAGATTTCCCCTGAGAACAATTTTATGATGCTATAAAGACTGCCAACCAGAGGCAGGGGGCTCCAGCACCTGAGCCACACACAGAACTATCAAATAACATTTAATTGCTGGATGACACAGTGTGTCTGGGTTTGAATTCTGATCTCCAAATATTGTCCATGCAGCTGTCTACAGAGATAAGGTTGTTATGATAACAGCAGATAAAACCAATTAAACCTGGGAGCGGCAAACACTTCAAGATCTTGACTTTCATCGTAAATATGGTTTGAGGATGTATAAACTAAAAGCGGTCTGATGCTATCTCCCTTAGGTAAGGAATGTTACTTGAGGCCTTTTTCCTTTTTGGTATGTGGGTCATTATTTCCATGTAAACACATGAGCTAAGAGAGGGCAACAAATGCTAAATGCATGAGCAACTAATTACTTTTATGTCGAGTGTTAGAAAGCCAATGATGATAAAGTGAAAATGCATAATACTAGTTGTGGTTTCCACAATCGATCATGAATACACACTCAGCACAATTTCCTCCTTTTCACATTTCACAGACTTTTCTGCTTTTTAGCTGGCAATATACTACCAGCGTTTCTAGCTGCTTGTACGCACATTATGTCTTCTTTATGATATATTTTGCAGTGCCAAAGCCAAAACACCAGGCTGAAGTGCCAAACCTTAACCCCAAGTTACTTCTGGTGTACCACAGACAAGGAAAACAGCAGTGAATTGGGGGTGAAATGAACAGTGGATGAGCTCCCCAGAAAGCATATCGAAATCTGACAGCTGAACAAGAGAATTGGAAATTTATCAACCAAATGATGCTCTAAAGGAAAACACAATTTATAGAAAAGGGAGTGGTACAGTTTCAAAGGAAGGCTGATTCAGTAAAGCATTAATTTCTTTGGTGAAAAATGAATAAATAAAAGCATGATGGAAGTTTGCCGCTAAGGAAAATATTCCATTTTCTTTTTAAAAATGACTTCCTATATTTTTTTGTGTGGAAAAAGAAAAAAGATACACCCTCCTGTATGTATGCTTTTCTGAGAAAAATTTCAGGCACTGTTTCATTTAGCGACCTCTCACACTTGGGGTAGAACAGAGAACAGCAACTCTGCACTGTTACCCAAGAGAAGAGGGTGATGGCACAGCAGCATTCAACAGCGGTGGGTAAGACGGCTGACAGAGGACTTCAGGATTAGAAAGGAAAAAGACCTATCACATATAACAGATGGCTAATGATCATTCGTTGTTGATACAGGAGAAAACAGAGTGGAGGCCTAACAATCCCTACCTAACAAACTACAGTGCACAGTTTAAAAAGAAAGTTACCAATAGTATCAAACAATAATAATACCAAAGAACTTCAAAGTAATCTTCTTATAATATATGGACCTGATTGTACCCTTATAAAGACCATGATGATCAGCGGTGATGGTGGCATGAAATTGTCAATGTAATCAACGCCACTGAATTACGTATTTGAATGTGGTAAAAGGGGAAATTTTTAGATTATACATATGTTACTAGAATAAAAAAAGACAAAACGTAGAACTGAACAACAACAGTGAACCCTAATGCAAACAACGGACTATAATTAATAGTATGATTATATTAGTATTGTTTCTAATCAATACTAATTGATCAAATGTAACAAAGTTACCACACAATGCAAAGTGTTAACAGTTGGGAAAACTGTCTGAGTGGAGGTACGTGGGAATTCTGAATTCTCTGTATGAGTTTTATGTAAACCTATAACTTCTCTAATAATAAAAAGCAAAACTTTCAAAGACTGGAAAATAAAATTGGTAAAGTTTGAAAAGAAAACACAATTCCAATCTTCATTACATGAAATAATATTTTGTAGATAGCAGAAACCAGTCATTCCTAAATTTAGGATGGAATCTAGAGTTTTCTCATAGGGGCAGAAATAATTTCTAACAGCAATGAAAAGGAACTTCCAGACTTGGAAAAGTCATATGCCAAGACTGTCACATTTGGCCCATCTTCTTCTCAATGATGGAAACTGAACACAGGTCCTTTGGACTAAAGATTCAGCAGTTAATTTTAGTCACGACGATCAAATCTATTATTATTCCAATTAATATATATGGAACAGCCACTGCATGCAAGGATAAGAGGAAACACTAAAAACACTTGTTTGCAAATAGCCAGAATTTGTCACCCGGTGTCTGTACTTCTTGTCTACCTGGGAAGTTCCTATTTCATTCTCTGAAACCTTCCCTTACTCGTTCAAGCACAGTTCACCCTCTCTTCCCCACTGATTCCCTGTCATCTTCTTAATATCTTTTCCCACTAGCCAAGTCTCCATCATAGTTAGGGACCATTTCTTGAGCAAGTTTGCACACCCAGAACCCTGTACCTGTGGTGCAGAAGGTATTCTCACCTAACTTTTTTTTTTTTTTTTTTGCATGGCAGGCACCAGGAATCGAACCCGGGTCTCTGGTATGGCAGGCAAGAATTCTGCCACTGAGCCACCATTGCACTGGCCTCTCACCTAATTTTTAGTAAGATTCAGAAGATGGTATACAGTTGTTCAATTCTCTTTATTCTATCCACTTTGAACATTCTTACTGCCAGAAAAGAAGAAAAGTTTAATAAAACACTAAATGACAGCAAGGAGGCATCTTCAAATAACCTGCGCATTTCATACCAATCGCCTGTAGGTGAATGAAGCAGAATTTCTGATTTAATGGAATCAGAGCCTAGGCACCTGTTTTTGTTTGTTTCCTTTTCAAGCAGAAAAACTAAATTATTGTAATATGTAGCTAGGGTAGAAAACTGCTGACCTAAAGAATTATAACTTCTTTCAAACCTTTTTCTTCACTTCATACAAGCCACTCATGCATATTTATATTGCTTATAGTAATGAACAATGTTAATAAAAAATACTGAAATTTTTTTTTTTTTAAATTACGGTTCTTAGCATATCTAGGATGCTTTTTATGCAATATATATACTTATTTAAATACAGTTCCTAGCATATCCAGGATGTTTTCTGTGATGTATTATTTCTAACGGATGGCTGATATACCACCTTTGAAATGAAGACAGACATGGTAGGCCTCAATTCTTAATCCAAAAAGTATCTGTTAAAAATATGTACAAGTTGGGTGGGCCACAGTGGCTCAGGAGGCAGAGTTCTCGTCTGCCGTGCCGGAGACCTAGGTTCAATTTCCGCTGCCTGCCCATGCAAAAAAATTAAAAATAAAAACCAAAAACGTACAAGCTATGGGGGTGCAAGACTAGTCCAGTAGTAGAATTCTTGCCTGCCACACAGGAGATCCGGGTTTGATTTCTACATGCACTTACCAAGACAAACGAACAAAAGAAATTTTTTTTCAACAGATGGGGCTGCATTAATGGGATACTCACATGGAAAAATAATAAAATATGATCCCTCCATACAGCACACAAAAAGCATACATATATATATACCTACAAGTTAATAGAAGCTCCAAGGTCTTCCAATCAGCTAACCACATTGTTGGTCAAAATATACTTATCCAGTTTTCAGCACATGTGCCAAGCAAGATTTTCATCATCAAAGAAACAGAATACAGAACATCATTAAGGAACTTAAACTCAGTGGGATAAGGAATTTTCTTTTTTTGCTCTTTTTTTTTTCTAAGTCGATCAACAAGTAGCAACAATAATGCTTTCTTCCCTGTATATTGGTTTCACGATTTAAAAACACTTGCCCATCTGTTATCTTATTTAATCTTCATAACAATTTTCTGAGAGAGCATTATTTTATAGATGATAAAACTAGGGCTCAGAGAGGTGAGGTCATGTGCAGCTCACACATTTATTAGGCAAAAGAGTCACATGAACCAAATTTCTGAATGCTTTACACGAAATCCAAGGACAAACATCACACTAATTATGATATGGCATGCAGAAGGAATAAACTATGGTCCTGAGACCTCAGAGGAGCTGAGAGCTAGCAGTGGAAGGAAGCCAGATACACACAAATGATTAGCATTTAATATACTGCAATATTTGCAAACAGTGAATTGTGGAGGAGAGTCAGCTCTCTTCCAGGGTGGCAGAGAAAGGACAGGTTGAGCTTAGAGAGGCTGAGAAGCCTTCTTTAAAGGGAGGGGGACTTGGTCGAGTCTTAAGGATAGGGAGACCCAGAAAAGCAGGACAGAGGAAGGCAGAAGCACTGCAGATCATGTGTTATTTTGACACAGTCATTACATTCAATTTGGAAAGTTTAGGTTAAACGTAATTCCACAATGGATGCAACACCAATTTCCATTCTGTATGTAATCTGACACCAAGAAATTCTTACCACTATAGGTGGGTTTACTCAATGTAGGGGACTACTTGGAATCTTCTCTTAGACTTATCCATTCAAATCCATTTTCTTATGGAAAAAAATTAATGAATAAATCAAAATATATATTGAGCCTCCACTACATACAAAACCCTATGCTTGTCACTCTGAGAATTAGAAGGTGCTGTCCATACTTTAAGAGTTTACAGTGTTATTCATCACAGACACAAAAACGTAGATCCTCAAATTAAATATAACATGACTAAGGAACATGACAATGGTCAAACAGTACATGCAATGTATGTTTAGAGGGGGAATGGTATTTGAATAAGATTTGGGATGCTAGATGGCCTGGTCAGTGACCAATGCAAGCAAAAGTGCCGAGACTGGGATAAGTAAAACACGCCCAGTGTACTCTACATCTGTTAGAATGATGCATCTGTTCTTGTGGTAGGATATGTGTAAGGCATTGGAAGTACAAATTCCACCAGGAGTTTAGAGTAGAAATAGAAGATTCAAAAGAAGATGAAATGGTTACTTGATGTTATGTGCACCATTTTGCATTCCATCAGCAAAGTCCTGACTCATCTGCAATGATGCCATATGAACATCTGGGTCTTGGGTATAGGGGCTGGGAGAGAATGTGCACCTTTCTATGTAGTGGTTCCCTTGAGATGCTCAGCCTTTCTCTTTTCTTAAGTTCGCCTTGCTTTGATACAGATTCTCCATTTCTGGGGCCTATAATTAACTGCATACGGGAGAACAAAAACCACTGTCACTACGTTCCCAGCTTACAAAGCATAACACAAACAGTGTACACTGGTATACTAATGAACAGGAAGAATTTCAAAACCCATTCCTGGCCCAGAAAGGCCACGTAACACCTACACGTTCTTGGGAGCTGCCTGGAAGACACGGGGTTCTTTGAAAGTGATCCTGGACATTTTCCAAGAAAGATAATCATGCCTTACATGCCTGGACTGTTTAAGATCACATGTGCTAATTTAATTTATGGTGTTAAGAAGAGCTGCACCCTTCGAAGGGGAGAGGAATGCAAAGGGCTACTCCCTGCTCTGTATCCACAAGACAGCTCCTTCTTTGAAGGTTAGGGAAGAGAGAGCAATGGAAAACATTAACTGCAGCCTGGTCGCTGTTAATATATTTAATCCAAGATCACCACACCATGGAGACCATGCTTGGAAGAGAAGTAGGATTTAAAGGGGTAGGGAAGGAGGAATCACCTGATTTAGAAAGCTCTTAAAAGGATTCAAGCCTGACAGCATACCACTGGAGGAAAACTCTGTGGTTAAAAGGAGAAAGGGAAGAGGGGGGATCACTGAAAGAAGTATTAACGTCAGAGCTAGAGGTCAGAACGTGCTGTAGGAAGTGGCTTTTGAAATCACACCTTAGCCAATGGCTTCTTAGCTCAGACTACACGTAGGAATCATTAAGGCAGTAAGTCTGCCTTTCACACAGAAACATGCATCAGCTTTCCTTTAGCCATGGACTATTTGTTCTGGGTGATTCTGAGAGGGCGAGGGAATGCTAGCTCCTCAGACAGATGACCTGACAGATGGACGGACTCAAGGGAGGAAAGGATCCATCCTGGGGTGGGGAGGTAGGAACAAAAGTCAAAAAAGCAGAGAAGGAGAACACAAAAGGCATATCACTCTTAAGTTTCGTGAACATACATAATTACGCCTGTAACTAAAATACATATTCAAGACAAAAGAAGTGCAAAACAGTTATTCTGATTTATAATCTAAAATCAGATTGAGAATGCATGGCAAAACCTGCTTATGTAACAGTTTGCTACTATAAAAAGAATCCTATTTATTCCTTGCCATATTCAAAAAAGGAAAGAGTCTCATTGAAATGAAAATGATGTCACTGAAAAAAGTTGATTATCCACAACCTTTTTGCCCTAACTTTATGAAAACAGCATTGCAAAGAATAAGAGCAGATTGAAGAAATAATGCAAATATATACTGCACATGAAAATGCCCTACCTTAACAGTAAGGTAATCAAAGGTGTGGAAAATCACTTTTGCTACAAGTTATTAAAGCTAATGAAAAGATACACTCAATACTCTCAGATGCTTCAAGAGTATAAATTTGTAAGAGTTTATTAAAAGGAATTAGACAATAGATGTACAAGATCTTCAAAATGTTTATAGTCTGATCAAGTAAGTCTACTTCTAGGAATTTATCCTAAGGAACTCATCATATATAGATGAAGATTTCTGTTTCAAAGTTTTAATCAATAAAAATACATACTTTATAGAGACTTTAATGATGTGAAAATCATTATAATATAAATCAAGTGACAAAATCAACTTTTAGAATTACATTCACAGCATGATTACAACTATGTACAGAGAACAAATAACAAATCAAAACTTTCATAGGAATATAAATAAAATACTGGAAGTTAATGCACCAAAATGCTAATAGCAGTTATTCGTGGGTTCTTATTTCACTTTTAACTCATTAGAATTTTAGATCTATGTTACAAATGATAAATGCTGTATCAGAAAAATGTAATCAAAGTCTACAACCTCAAAAATGGCAATAAAACCTACCACAGAGTTACTCCATGAACGATTTATGTTGAAATACCATGCAATAAATTAGATTAGTGCTCATATGGTCAGTTTTCTCTAGTGTAACACTGACCTGAAACTTGTATTGGTTATTGATTGCATTGAATAAGTGGTTTCATCTCACACTCAATTTTTGCATATGCACACACACACACCCCAGATTGAAGCAGACAAACCTCAACCTCAATCCCACTAAACTGCAATGATGAAAAAGAAACAATTTTCTAAGTAGCTAGAAGCTAAACCTGTAGATGTATTTGATAAGAGGAAAGGAAAGAAATAAGAGTGATCCTTTAGAAACTATGGAGTTACATGCAGGCAATTTTCCTGGCTAACCCGTAGAATTAGGCCAGTTACCATCTTAACCACTCTCTTTAATTAACATCTTCAGACATCTAAGTTATATTTGCATTATAAATGTTTGGCAAATAAGCTATAGGTTGATTTTCACATCCGTGGTATTGTGGTTATAAGAGTAAACATGCCTCAAAGCCTCAGGTTCTAAAGCAAATGACAGAGGGGAAAAAAAGTTAACACATACATTCTTCATGAAAGAATTAACTTTCCAAAAAAACAACAACAAAAAAATACTGACGTTTTGTTAAAATCTAATTATACCCAACCGTTCGTTCTATTTCCCATATGCTCAGAGAGTTGACTTGACACAATGGCGGCCACACTTTAAGGAAAGAAAAACGCATGTGCCACCACATGTCTTCCTAAATCTTGTCCAATTTTAAAGATTTTAGTATCATAAGAACTTTTACAAAAATTTCAAGTCTTGAAGAACAAGAAATGAGACGTCCCCACCCCCCCCAATTGTACTGAAATTGTATTTGCCAAAGAGAACATAAATTAAATTTTGATAAGCGCTCCATTTTTCTGGTTCTCTGAGCACAGTGAGAATTTCCTGTGGAAAGGACAAGTACAGCTGTGTCAAATTAGTAACGATGGTGGTAAAAGGATATAGTTATGCTTTGATGAATTCTGATTTCCACGTACGGCAGAGGAGAGAGCCTCCAGCTTGCGTGCAGACTGCTCCTACACTATCTGCTTTAATTTTCCTATCTGTGTGGTTGCGGTAAGGGTGGAGGTGGAGGATGTAGGAGATAGAGGGGTGATGCTTATGCCTTTTCTATTGGACAATATCGCTAATGTGTGCACTGGGAGGAGGGAAAAAAACACTCACCTGGTTATCAGACAGCCTGACTCACGCCTCTTGGCATTTTCCAAGGGCCAGTAGCCAGCAACTCTAGTTGGTATCTGGAAAGAGGTCGATGGACTTTCACAGCATCTAGGCTACGACCGTACACGTGATCTCCCTTGTAATAAATATCATTTCAATTGTTGCAAGGGTTTTTAATCGGCAAAGAGGAAGTAAACAGACTGCCTCACAACTCCACGGGCTCCCTTCTGGTGACTCCATTCTTTCTGTCCTGAAATGCAGGGCTCACGCCCCCGGGACAGGGAGCGCCACAAGGAAAATAAACGTGGTGGCCTCAGGCAAGGCACACTTAGGGTCCCACACAATTGTCACAGGGGCTGGCGAACCCAAGAGCCTCTGCCCGCAAGAGATGGAAGAGGCCAGAGGGGAAGGTGCACGGGCCTGCCTGGCAGAGGTTACGCGACATCCGACCCGGGGGACACACACTCGCTCCCGCGGGGGCGGCGACTCTGAGAGGGGCTAGACCCGCCCAGCTGTCTGAAAGAACAAAGTAGAGAGGGGGAAAGAAAAAGTTGGGGACTCCAAGTTAAAAAAGAAAAAAAAAAAGTTTTTCAAAGCAACTTCTTCAAAGGCCCTTTTATATTTATTTTAAGGAGACATTTGAATTTAAGTGACGCTGTCAATCATTTTCTTTTTCAAATATGACAGTGCTGTTCTGTCTCTACTTCTCTCTCCCGGCTTGATGGAAAAGAGGAGGAAGTCATTTTCCTCACCAAAAAAAAAAAAAAAAAAATCATGCAAAGAACATCCTGGCAGGGGCAAGTCATTCAACTGTTTTATTTTCAGAGCTCTTTTTAATTTAGCTGTTTTCTGTTTACTTACCATTTTAATAAAAGCGTTGTGGTTTAATACAGTTTTTATATAAATAGCGTACAGAATTCTCTGAGGTTATCAGCTGGGAATATAGTAGACCAAAAGAAAGGAAAAACAGAGAATCCCAGAGAGAGAAAAAAATAGGTGAATACTGCATAGTGGGATTAAATTTTTTTTACGATCTCCTACCTTTCAGAAGCCATTAAACCCAAATGTAAATGACAACTATAGCTTTCATATCCTAAACATTATCCTTGATGATGTAACATGTATTTGAGCATTTAACATGACTTAAAAAGGAATTAAAATACCTAACGTATCAGCATCCCCCACACACCAAAGATTTTGAAGATAAAAAATCAAAAAGGTTCAAAGGAGCAGCTCTGGCCCCCTGGTCCCAGCGACAGGAAACCAGGGTGCAGTATAGAGGTTGTGGGTTCCAGGCATTGCAGGTACTGGAGAGAGGAAGCTAGTCAGGTGGGCCGTGGAGGGAAGCCCATTAGATCTGTGGGGGTCCTGACATTCGGGGTAATGGAAGCCTTGTTACTGTGTGAATCACCCCTGGGGGGAGGGAGACTTAGAAGGGATGCCTCTTTACCCGAGCAATTAAGATCGTTTAGGAAACAGAGTAAATGGGCAATAAGGACCGCCCTCCTAGAGAGTAGTGCTGGTGTTCAATCAGACAATTCCAAAGACAGCCTGGTGGAGGATAAGCGATTGCTGGGTAAAACGTGCTAGTCAAAGTTGGGGCTCAGCTCCCCCCAGGGCTGTGAAGAATCTCCTAGAGGGAGCTGCCCCGAGCATCCCAGAGCTCTCACCCAGCACACCCACCGTGTCCCCGGGCACCTGAGGCCAGGGCAGAACAAGGCTGCTGTGAGTGGCCTCTGGGGGTCCCAAACACAGAGGCTCCTGGCAGAGTGGGACCAAATCTGCTTGTGGAGAGAGGCTGTGCTCTGGGAGTGAAAATAAAACTCTGAACCTCAAATTACACAAAAGCAGCACTCGGGGAAGGCAAGGAATCAATCTTGTAAACTCTAAAAATTATCTTTAGAGGGTACTTAAACAATTCAAGGATAAGAACAGCTCAGGGGCTGGTCCCACCGAAGTAACCACTCCCTCCTCAGTGCTCGGGAAAATGACTTACTGACAGCATTCACCACCGCCTGCTATGATCATCAATTTACGTGCCACTCCCCCGAGTCTCTAATTCACATCTTCATCCCAATATTGAGCTCAATGCCTGGCACATTTTAGTCACTAAATAAACATACACTGAAAATAAAAATTGAAGAACTTCCTAAGAATCATGAAAAATGACACCCCCCCCCGAAATTACCACTGTCTCTGTCCTTTAATCTCATAAAAGGTCTATGCCATCATTTTAGTTATCAATGCCCACCTATCCATCCTTGATGTTCTCTTTGAAGTCATGAAACTCTTAAAAAAAATTACAGATGACAAGCATTACTGACAAAATCAGCTAAAAGGTGAATGACAAGTAAAAACATATGTTCTTCTCTACCTCTAAAGCCTGTCTAGAGCTCAGCTAATTGAGGAAATAAAAGTCACACATCGAACCTTTTACTTTCCCTAATTCATCAAAGCCACATCTTTTACAAACATTACCTGCCTGTCACGGTATCAGACTTGGCCAAGGGCCTCAGTTTGGCTCCGTATTATTGGCTGTGAGCCAGATGTGTCTGGGGCTATGGGCCACATTTCTGAAAACACATGCAGTATTTTTCTGATGGTCTTGTACGCTGGGTATATTGGGTATGAAATTGTTTTTCTACCAGTGTGATTAAAAAGAAATCACCCGAAGGAAAATATTCATGGACGGACTGGAGAAGCAAACAGAGGCCATGGAGGTTTAGTGAAAACATTTCAGCTCCTCTTGGATTTTAGCAAGTCGGCCCTAACCAGGTTTTGCGAGGTAAGCCAGCTCTGCTTCTCTACTTAGCATCCATTCATTAATCAAGGATGAGGATGCATTTCTTTTTTCCAGATTCCCTTGGAGGTCGATGTGGTTCCTAGATGGTTAATTACCTCAGGCCAGGGTCAAGAACCTGCAGTTGAAAAGCTCCATGGAGCTGCTCTGCAGTTTGTGTTCTAAACCTCAATCTGCTTGCATCAGAGGACCATTTTCAACGCTGCACTGAGTTTTGTCGGCAAGAAGGGCTTTTGATGGCTCCATACGCAACTGCTTTAACAGGCCTTTTGCTTTTGATTGAAAGCGAGTCAAACTTCGAGATAGCCATTAGTTTTCTCCAAGTTAAACACTGTCTCTCACCTCGTGATATTTTCTTTGTGGAAATGATTTACATGAATTGAGAGAAAATTTGGTTTGTGGCAGTTCAAAAACAGAGCAGATGATAGACACTTCTATAATCAATCCTGACTTCAGTGTTTTGTTTTTAATTGAAATCCAACTTCAAATAGCACACTTGCAATCAGAAGAGAGTGAGTGGAGCTCTGGCAAAGTGGTTTTTCCATAGATTTCACTACACAGAGAGATGAAGGCTGTCTTCCACTCCCATTAAGCTACACCTAAAGATAGCCATTTTTCAAAAACAAAAGCAAGAGGTCGAAAAGGGCAGCCTTCCTCCTCTTTCTGCAGTATAGAAAAGAGCTAGAAGAAAGAGTCTCAAAAGATAATACAATTTGTAGGGGCCGCCCTCTTAACACCGGTGCTGCTTCTCTGCTCAGCCTCGTGGATCAATCTGGCCGTCTCTAGCGCATCTGCTCGTGTGCTGACAAATGATGAATTCCATCTCTGAATCCATAAGCAGAAAGAGGCTGGCTGATGAACAGCTATGAGCGGAAATGTATGCACCTTTCATAAGCAAGACAAATCACTCATTCTCACCAAACGCTTCCAACAGGAACACTAATTTTGTATTTATTTGCACGGCATATGTACTGCGTCCGAAGCAGTGCATTAAAAAAGATCTCAGGCAGCCAATTGCTTTGATTACATTTATTCATCACAGTATTAGGAGGGCTCAATGGCAAAGCAATGAAATAGGAAGCAAGTGAAGACTGAAAATACTCACCAATGGCTGTCAGGGTTGGAGGTTTTTCTGGTGTATAATACATACACATATTCATCCCTGATGTGGGGGAAAAAATTATTAAACAAAACACTGTGGTCATGCATCTTAAATCTGCCATATGCCTTTCCTGTCAACCAGCAGTTATTTTTATTAATAACTCCAAGAACATATTGTGGAATTCTTTTTGTTTTGAGATCCGGTCATGTGACTCCCTCAACACCAGAGAAGACTGGGTAAATTGTAATCTTCTAACATGCCAATGAATGGTCCCTTATAAAGCCAAGTTGGTGATGAATTGATATTTGCTAAGGCCTAAGCAAGCACAGGGCACTATATGTATTCCTTCTTCTGTGCTCTTTGCAATGATGGATGGAAGTGAGAGGCAGAAAAGAAGTCACAGAGACGAGCTCAAGCTGACAACCAGGCAACTACAAGTGGACTGTTTTAATCAAGTCGCAAAAGAAGTGGCTTTTTGTATTACTTACTGTAGCTTCATTCTCCAACTATACCCATAGATCATGGATATGCTGTAGCATGCTGGCCTAGCTGGAAATTGGAATGCAGTAGAAAAAACAGAGAAGATACAACTTTCTTCAGGCCCCTAGAGGGATGTCTTTTAAGCACAGCACTTTCCGAAAGATGCCAGGATTGGAAATTCACACCCCATCTATGTGAAAAATCTGACTTGCTGGAAGAAGATCAAGAAGGGGTTCTGTTTTCCTTTAATAATGCTAGGTCCTCCCTACACCAGAAAACTTTGGGACCACAATACAGGTGTGATGGTGTCATACAATTTCCTCCAGGCCTTTGAACTACAAAAGCCATCTTGGTCAGGGGTTTTAGTTTTACACTTCGAAATGTTAGGCTAAGACGCTGATGCTGTTCAAAGAAATGCAAGCCAACCTTACTGAAACCAATGCATGCTATGCAAATAAATACAGAATTAGTGTTTACTCATGGCAGGACATTTTGGGGTGAGTTGACCTAGCTTATTAAAAAAGACATTTAATGGTGACATTCATATGAAAGCTGCTGTGATTTTTAACTTGAAAAACAAACAAAGCATTTTTCTTTTTGATGATACATATTAATTGTGAATAATTACAAGAAGTGACATATAACTGTTTTTTTGTGCCCCCGCCCCATCAATCTCATGCTAATATAACTTTGGTAAAAAGCCTTAACTAAGAATCTACTATTAAAATAAATGCTTTTGGCTTAAATGGAATTATTTGTTGAACAAACAAAAATCATACCCTAAAACAGCATTCAGCTTCAGTGGAAAAAGTCAATTATTTTTGCAATTAGGCTTCCAGTTCCTAAGAAGGTCTATATAAAAGTCTAAGCTTGTTGTCTAAGTCAAAGATAACTGTGAAAAGTAAACCTCATTTAGAAATGAATCTAGAGGAGGCAACAAAACCAAGAACTCTAAACCGTCATTTTACAGATGTAGAAAATGAGCTCCAGAGACGTAATATAACATATTCAAGGAAACACAGCTAGCGTAGCAGAGATCAAACTTCATGTAAAACTTCAGAATACAATTCATTATTTTAGTTGGAGTGGGGTGGGGGAAATGTTAGCCAAGTATACATTTTTCTTTTAATTCTTTGAAGTTCAGAAGACAACATAAATTTTATGAAACCATGGACTTCTAAAACAATCTTTTCCCATACACCAACTACATGGGGAAAGTGGTCATTGCATATGTAATTCTAATATGAAAGAACAAAATACTTTTCTTACCATTTTGCCTCCTACTTAACCTAAGACAGTTTTATTTTTATTTTTAAAATAGCAAAAACTAAAATAGTGGACTGTTGCTGGTATACCTTCAGATAATTTTTTGGAGGGTAAAAAATCTGAAAGAATCAATAGGTAAAGCTTGAAATGTGGGAAATACTTGCTTTGATTCCTATTATACAATGGCTACAAGACAGCATCATATAAATAAGTCAGGGCTGAAATGCACAGCTGATGTGAGACGTGAGTAGGAGAAGTCTTAAGCAGAGGTAAGAACAATACCAAGTATTTGTTGAATCAGTCCTTTGTTTTAGGACAAGCTGTGCAAAATTTGAAACTACCTTAAGCTTTCCTCCTCTGTAGTCTTTCAATAGCACATGATTTTGGTGGATCATTGTAGTGGAGCTAAACCAGTAACAGAGCAAGGAAGGATCTGGAAGATTTCTAGCCAAGCCTAGGCCACTGAGAGGATGTAGTGGGTTGACTTGTGTCCTCCTCAAAAGATACGCTCTAATGCTCCCCGCCCTGTATTTGTGAATGTGACTTTATTTGGAAACAGGGCCTGTGCAGGTATAATCAAGTTAAGATGCGATCACACTGCATTAGACACCAATGACTGGTGTCTCTGTAAGAGAAAGGAGAGGGGGGATTTGAACACAGAGAAACACAGGAAAGAGGAATATGTAATGACAGAGGCAGACAGACACTGGGGTGGAGCAGCTACGAGCCAAAGATTACTGGCAAATACCTGAAATGAGGAAGAGACAAGCAAGGATTCTTCCCTAGAACCTTCAGAATACACACGAACAGGTCCTGTTGGCACCCTAATTTTGAAATTCCAGCTTCCAGAACAGGGACAGAATAAATTTCTGCTGTTGGAAGCCCCCCATTTTGTGGTATTTGTTATAAAAGGCCTAGGAAACTAATACAAAGAATTTGCTCCAGATGAGATTAAGATCCCCAAAGCCTCCTGGGTCTGAATGAAGTCTAATGACATAATTCACACACATTGAGTAGGAAAAAACCCATACTCACACATAAATACTTTTTTTTGCAGGTTGGATATTTCTCTCCTATACAATCAAGTTCTGGGGAAGTAACAAGATTCATTCAAAATTTGCCCAAAATCTTGTTTCCTAAAATAGTGATCCTATACCTTTTAGGGTAAAAAAAAAAAAGTTAAACCTAGATTGTAACTGATTTCTAGGAAAATTTCAGAAATGCTTCAGTTTTCCTTTTTATTAACAATTAACAGTGGTCAAAAATACTGAAGTTTTCAAATATACAGGCACCTCACCCAACTCAATTTGTCCGGTAATTAATTAGTAAAGAACTATAAGCCATAATCCTTATGTAAGATGGACATTATTTCAATTTATCTTCTCAAAAGCCTTTGAGACAGGCAAGATGAGAATTATCCTCATTTTACAGGGGAGGAAATGGATGCTCACAAATTTGCCATTCATAGAGCTAATAAGTGGCAGCTTTCCAGTTCCCTCAAGCAGATGGAAAACAGCAGATAAGTATCTAGTCCCTACGAGTAAACTGAGGTTTCTGAGAACAAGATGGGCACAGAATACATTCCGTGCTCACCCACACGGTGCTCCCGCATCTTTTAGCATCTAGATTATGGGCACCAAACTCAATCTTTCCAGACGCCCGAAACATGATGGTTCCCCTGCTTCCCAGGTTCTCAGGTTCCTAAGTGTCCTACCATTATAAGAGGGAAGGGGACAGGGTCGGCGTTCTAGCATGGCTGGCACAGCAATATTCCTCAGGCGAGTCCTCTCCCTAGCTCAGGTCTTGCCGCAGGCTCCTCTGGGCCCTTTTCTCTCTCGTTTTCTTCAGTGTCCTGATGGGTGCAGCCACCTTTCTAGGTAGGTAGGCTGTCTCAGCACCCACAGGGCTGCCTGGTCCAAACCAAAACAATGCCTGTTCCAAATGTCAGCAAGGGATTGGCTAATACTTACAGCAATCTGGAAATGGAAGCCATTCCTTATAAAGTATATGTCTACCTTTCAGTTTGTGAACTTTTAACTTTCAAACCTCTTCTCAGGATGGCAAGCAGTACTAAAACAGGGGATTGCTTGTTAACGGGTCTTCTCAGAGCAGAAAAGCCATTGGCAAAGAATTCCCTCAAATAGTCTCACTGTGGGTCAGCACTCTCACATGGTTTCACCAAACACGCAGAGGCTCTTAGCTCTGGTTTCTGGTGGGTACATGCCACCTCAAAACTTAAAGCAACTGCAGAGTCTACTCCTCTTTAGACGTCTGTGAAGCAGTGGTGGGCCTTGAGCAGGCCACTTGAATTGAATTCTCTGACAGCGTTATAGAAAAGAATGCATTGTGTGCTTACCCCCAGATATTAGGTCAATGGACTAATCCTTCTGACCTTCGACTTCCCCATTTCTTAAATGGCAAAGAAAATATATACCTTGTAATGCTGTTATGAGGGCCAAATAATAAAACATAGGTGAAGTATCTTAATTACAAGGCACTTATTTAAACTTTTTTGTTGCTACTTTCCACATTGAAATAAAATCTATGCTGCATTTTATTAGACATTTCTACTCAAACAACACCAAATTTTTTAGTTTCATTTCAATTTGGCCACCATCATAAGGAAGGCTTCACTCAGCTAAAGCCATCTCAACCGATAAAGTGAAAATCCACAATGTGTCTTACATACTTTCTGGAGGACTTCTAGGCCACAGCAGTTATTGTGGTATTCTAAGTAGAATACTCTAGCATCCAAGGTAGTATTCCTGCTAGGTACAATGGAGAATGCATGAAGTCAGTTTCTGTAACGCTCAATTTACCAATTTTAAAAAGTATTTTAGCATTCAAATAGCACGCCATAAAATCAGAATCCTATATATAAAGTTTCAGTTATATTAATATGACCTGAAATCAGTAAATGCTTTAATATTATATATACACTTTACATATTACATGCCTACATATTAAGTGCTAGGCCTTGCCCTGGGTGCTTTACGAGCACCACCTCATTTCCATCTGGGCCACCCGACTGAGACCGAGGTTTGGGGAGGGTAAACAACCAGCCCACGGTTTCACAGCTAGTAGGTGCCAGGGCCAAGATTCAAACCAACTAGCATCAGAGTTCCTGCTTTAAACCAAAGGCTGACCAACTGTTTCTTAAAGGGCCAAGAGAGTAAAGAATTCAGGCCTTGCATGCGGACTCTGCACAAACAAAATTTACTGTGTACCTTGCTCACAAACAATACATATTGTGTGGTTTGCTGATGCGTGCTAGAAACCATCACATTCTTCTGCCTCTCAAATGCTTTATATTTTTCAAAGTAACTTTTCATGGAACCCATTTGATTCTCTCACCAGTCTTTTGTGGCACTGACATATTACGTTATTCCCTTTGGTGGGTAAGAACACTAAGGGACAATGACATGCTCCTCTACTGCAGCAGACAAGACTAGACGACATCCACGTTCCTGGACTCGGGATTTAGGGCACTGTATAAGGATTCTTTCTAATCTATGCTAGCTATTCCCTACAAGCTTCCATATTCTTCTCAACCAAATATCACTTAGGAAACAAGGTCATCAAAGAGGAAATTATTATACTCCTTTTTTCTTGTCTATGCAGATTTGATTTATTCCATCTCTCTCCTATCCAATCTGAAGAACTCATGTCTCTGAACATTCACTTTAAAATTTCCCTATATGTAAAATTTAATACAAAACATCTTATGATAAATTTCCTAAAACAAGCTCATTATTATAAGTTTGAGAAGGAACTATAAGCAAAATACGAATGCAAGATGGTAAAAAAGACAAAAACTGCTAGATTTAACAGAGCTGAAAAAATCCCCCACTACACTCCCCATACGAATTCAGCTTTAATGCACAATTTATAGCCATTTCTCTCTTTTATTTTTTTCCTTTAAGGAGACCCAGACACTTTATTTTTTATATTACCAAATACATCTGTTATATAAAATACTTCTCCTCTCTCTCTCTTTTTTTTAAGTCATGGCTTTGACCACAATCCCAACCATTCCCTACGACCCATGGCACTGCTCAATACGAGCCATGTCTTCATTGTGTCTGGTTATTCCTGTCAAAGCTGGAAAAATGCCCAAGAGTCTTCTACATACCAGTTCTACGGTAAATGACAGTAACACAGGGAAGGGAGGACAATGACAACAACATAACGACACTACTACAACTGTTACTCACTGCCAATACTTACAGTGGGCTGATTATGAGCCAGTCACTGTGCTAAGAATACCTTAAAACTCATGTGACCCTTAAGAAACCCATGAAGGAGGTACTATTGTTATCTCCATTTAAAAAGTAGGTTTCTGTTAAACCAAGGCATGGGAAAGTGAGATAACTCGAGAGAAAAGAAAGTTGGGAAGTCATCAATCTGGCTATGAGTGCAGGCTTCAAAGCATCTTAACCAAAGCTTCTTAAAATGGTCCTTAACTGGTCTCCACTGATCCATTATTGCAACAATATCTGGTGTCTACTTAGAGCAAGGGACTATTAAAAATGCCAGTAACTCATACAGTTTGATCCAAAAACCATTTAAATGACTGGGTTTTGTCCCATCATAGAGATGAGCTCTGTATTTTCATTTTTACCAAGTCAAGAGATTAAAGGAAAAAAAGATAATCCGGAAAAGATTATGCTTTGATATTGCCCATGTTTCACGAGATCTTGTAGGCAGTGTCTATGGCATGGCAGCATGGAGAAGACCAGCCCATCTTGTGCAAAAGGCTTTCCAGGTCCAGTTCCTAGGTCTGCAACTTTGAGCAACAATTTCTGGAAGCTGTAACATGGGGACAATAATAGCTGACCTCTGAGGGTTAGTGTGGGGGATACACGAGAAAATGTATGCAAGGGCACTTTGTCAACTATAAAAGTCTGAGTAAATGCAATCTGTTATTTTATTACTGCAGTTGTCCTCTAAGGAATTACATTTTAGATATAAATTTCCCTCCAAAGGGGAAATCATGTACTATAAATACACCATGTAAGGGAGACTGATGGGGAGAGGGAAAAACACAGGCCCTGACCCAACTTAACTTACCCCCTGGAATTCAGGAATTTACTTGGGTTTCCCCAGGGACCTTAACGAATTGTGCATAAGCAGCAGCCATCACTAAAAATGGGTCAATGCCCGCTCTGCAAACACCACCGGTCCTGCCTGGGTGTGGAAGTGTTGGAGAAGAGGAGTATGTGACAACAGTGAGGGAAAGATGGGAACCAGGAAAAATCCCATTCCTTGGCCACCGCTGCACACTGCCCTCACTGCTTTCAGCATGCGGGGAGGGTAAGCCACTCCACAAGGTCAGGGACAAAGAAACCCCAGGGAAGGAAAACCCATCCACTGGATTTTATATCCTCAAAGGGAAGAATCCATCTCCCTTTCACATCTCCCCAAGGTCTAGTTGTTTTAGCCTTCAGATGAGACCTTGACCTTGTGTTGGTCTAACACAGACTGCCTTCTCTTAGCAGTAGAGCAAGTATTTGTCAGGTTGCTATACTTGTGGTCATGCCTACTGACATTAATGCATATCCAGCTAATGTCAATGCCCAGCATCCAGTGGGAATTTTACAGAATTCACTGAACAGATAATAGAGATAAGAAGTTGATTCCTTTTACGATTTTCCTTCTACTAAATGAAGTATATTGAAACAATTTTTGTTCCTAAATTACATATACATTATTAATCATCCTAAGGGATTCAGTCTTTAGGGTTACTGAAAAAAAAAGCACTTAAATGTTTTCCTCCCACCAAAAGCAGGGGGTAGGGAATCCCACATCTAGTAGGATTTTTTCATACCTTATTATATTTTCCATTTACTTTTGCAGTTGTTTCTTGATTACTATTTTACTTGGGATATGAAATCATCTTTTATGATATTGTATAAAAGGAAATTAATACTTTGAGTTCAGAAAATAGTTCCTTTAAAAAGTAGAATAAATTGTATGATACATTCTGTACCTAGAAGAGATTCTTCAAAGAAAAGGCAAGCTGCAACTGATGTCCAGAAAGCTATCTCATCATCCAATAATTTGTTAGCGCTGCTTTTAAAATGGTACTAACAAAAACCAGTTCATTTACTGAGGAATTTTTTTTCCTGTAAAATATTTCAAGACTAACAAATTACAAAAGGGAAAAATTAATTACTCTAGAATAAAAACACATATTAAAAGTATGCATCTCATTTGTACTGGAAAGAAAAATAAAGCTTTGAGAACATTTTTAAGATCCTCCCATTTTGATGTTTCAGTTGACTCTTGTACCCAAAATAAAGTATTACTGATGGCGATTTTTCCATGCCACTGATAGGGCAACAATTAATATTTGCATAACACGTGTAAGATCCTAATAAAACAAAAGCATACTAATAACAAGTAACTGTGAGGTTTCTCTAACCATCCTCATAGAAACATTAAGTGAAAGAGAAGAAAACAATTATTATCCTTTCAGAAAAAAAAAAAAAAGAGGGTGGGAAGAAACAAATTGAAAGGCAAGGAGAAATACAAAGAATCCTCAATTGATTTAAGCCTTGGATTATACCTACCAATTATTGTGTGGGAAGTACTGTGAGATTAACCATAATCCTAGCAGCAATCCTATGCATTAGACCCGATTATCTACCTTTTATAGATGGGGTAACTGAGTCTCAGAAAGGTTAAATATCCGGGCCAAGGTCAAAGTGCTACTAAATGTCAGACCCCAGATTCAAATGCAGATCTGTGTGACACAGAAACTTCACACTTCCGCACACTTCTGGAGGGACACTTGTTACTAAATTATGCAACAGCTGCTTCTACCACCTGGGAGGTACAGAGGTCATCCTGCTGTCTGTCATGCGAGCAGCTGTGCATTTCTTTGAGTTCCCAACAACTGAGAAATGTCCAATTCAATCTGGAGCTGGACCTCAGCAATTCTCTGTCACCTGGGCACTGTGACAGCTTTCCCACCTGTTGGTCTATGCAGGGAACTTTGTCCAACATAACCTGCAAAGATAGATGGAGAGAGCAACGCAGCTTAAAAAAAAATAATGAGTCTTGGCAAACTGCTCGCTTATTAGTCCACACACCAGTTCACAGATGACTGGAATTCTCAAATCAGATTACCTGAAAGGCAATTTCATTATCTTGCTCTGGTACACCTTCAGAACCTTGAGATAGCCAGATAAATATCACCCATTAATCTGTTTGGTCAGTCAAAGTACGGCTTTTCTAATCCTGTTTGCACAGCTCCCCATGTTTGGCATTTTTTTAGTGCTTCTGCGTCCGTTTTTTACATGTCGTTGTGTGTCTCTTAGAAGGGGAATGCAGGAATTGAGATTTTCTTGCATCTTGTACATATTTAATTTCATCATTACTTTATTCTATAACAATTGAGTCTTAAGGCCAGAGATTTAAAGATATTTCTACCCTATTACTCCTCATCCAGTCATCTTAAACTGAGTGTTAAACTGTGCCATGTAAAGTAAACACTGACGGTACCACGGGTTTAATTAACCTGAGACAGAAGAAAGGAATGTAAAGAATGGTTATTAGCTCAAAGTTAGATGTAAGATATGTACATTCTTCTATAATAAGAAATGTGCACAGCTAATACGATTTTACTAAAACTGCTCATTAAATCACCACTAAAAACAACGGAAAAGAACTTCTTTATAAGAAAACCAACATCGTGCACGCTCCATTTCAGGAACAGAGTGAAAAATAGCATTCTTTTTAAAACATCCATCCAGGAGGCTGAAAAAGGAGAGAAAGTTTCCCTTGGGGTCCAGGGTGTAATGTACTGACCCTTCTTTAGGGGCATTCCAGCTAAATTAGATGAATTAGGCTACGCTGTTGGACACACCTGTGTTTTTCTTCGCCACACCTCCAGGACACTCCATTTCTGAACCACTAGAAAACTTACTGAATGAACCCAAAAGCCTTTCTTTGGCCCACATGAAAATACTGCCTTTTTTGGTGGCTAGACATTGTTAGCTCCCCAGCAAGGCCGTCCATCCTTCTCTGCCTCCCCAACACCAGCTAGTGACAAGGAGAACTAAATTTAATCCATATTACTATGTGCCAGAAGCCACGTGAATTATTCTATGTATATATTCTTACTTAATCCTCACAAGAATCCGATATGAGAGTTTACAAAAAAAGCACACAAGTTATTTGGAGACAGAACTAAAACAGAAATTCACATTTTCGAAACCTCCATTTAGAACTCCATTCTCCCACCCACAACAGTTCTTAAATACATTTCTCAAATCCTGTGGTCTGCAGCAAGAGGAAGTGATCGGAACCAATGACCCCATAAGGCCAACCTACTTCACATTCCATTAATGAAAATCTTCAGGAAGAGGGGTTTTGATGAAAATTTTGATCTTTTGCAGGTCACTTTCAAGCACAACTCATCTGCCTTAAATGATCTCCTTCGTGGCAAGACCGGTCACATTAAGCGTGGAACACTCAGGAAGAAATTTAAGGACTGAAAGGTTTGTGTACAAACCTCAAGGCTCCTGCCCCAAATCCTTCTCCTTTATCACCCTCAGCACCCCTATAATTTTATGTCCCTTAAATGTCCACCTCCCTGTTAATCTGTAAGTTCCAGAAAGGCAGAGGCTACCTGTGGTACTAGTCACATTTTAGTCCTGGTTCTTAGCACAGTGCCTCTTAGGTGATGGGCACTCAGTGGAAGAGCTAAATGAGAAAGCAGGGAGAGTAGCATGAGTCTGGACCACGTGCTGCATTAAGAATCAAGTAGCCCAATGGCCAATGCTGGGAGTTAACAGGACTTCAAAGGTTGTGGTGATGCAACAGAAATGAAGGAAAGCAATTAGCAATTTAGTGATTAAAAGGTAGAGAACAGTGCTTGACACATGGTAAATAAAAGTGCTTACTTATATTATCACTATTATTTTGTGGCGAAAAGCCTGAGGCCCAGAGAGATGGTGTGACGAGCTAGTTTATACAGCAAGATTCAAAGATAGGGACAAAACTCAGGTCTCAGCTCCCTCTTCTGCTCTAGTACACCATGCCACATAGATAATGCTATTTAAAAAAAATGTAGCTTCCCTTTTTTCTTTTTCTCTTGCATTTTACACTGAACAAATAATTTCCTGGCTTTGAGGAAATAGTAATTTTTAAATGCTTACCACCTCATTATATTCATTAAAGATTTCCAAAATAGTTCCTAGTCTAGCAAAGTAGAAATCACACCATTATTATATTATTACAGAGCTGAAGGAAGAGAATATATTTCTCCTACAAAACTTCTATGAGAGTCAATATAATTCCCATTGTACTTTCCCTGCTATTTTTATTATCTCTTTCTTTATGAGAGGTTTAGATTTGGAGCTGCTCTAAGGAAAAGGATAGGACTAGAAAGAGATTTAAAATTGCTCTTTGTCCATATTAAGACCATAGCTTTAGCTGATTAAGGGCAGAGGGAAGGTTAAGTCACAATGGTCAAATGCTGTGACCTAATTATGTCTTCACTTACTTATTTTCTTGTCCTTTCATTAATGAGAATTACCCAGTTTAGACTCAGCTATTATGTAACAATGAAAGCTAGATATGTTTAAATGTATAGCTTTCTTTTTAATTACTTTCTAAATGAGAAATATGTATGGAACAAACGAATCGAGGCTGACTCTAAGGAAAGAGAACAAAAGCAAGTAGGTTTATATGAGGTTTTTTTTCTTTTCTTATTATGTCCTGGCACTTGTTATGTTTAAGCTAAAATTTGGAGGCAGAAATGGAGAATTCTATGCCAGATGGGCACTCAGATGACAGACTGCAAGAAGGGATGTTAGAGATTATCTTAAAATGGAGGAAACTGACACAAAAAAAGGTTTGGCAGATGAGAGCGAGTGAGTGGTCAGGGCCAACCCAGCAGCCTTGACCCCCAATACCTATTCGGCCCCCACCAGGCATCCTCTTGCCCAAAGCTTACCCCCTCTGCAGCACAGCTCCACCTCACTTCCTCCAAAACTCTTCTTCATGCTGAATTATGATGTCTGAGTATTTATTTTCTGATAATTCATTGTGACTCTTGAACTGTCAATTAACTCTTTCACACATGTCTGCTCACACATACATAAAAAGGTACATGTTTCTTGAAGATGCCTTATTATTCGGAAACCCTCTGGGATGTAATACCTTGCTGGGCCCATAATGGGCACTGAGTATTTGCTGAGGAGTGATGGAATGAATGGATTCCTCATGAAAATAATGGGTCTGTATGGAGCACTTGCTAAGAGCCAGCTCATAATTTTTCTCTCCCTGGCTATGAAGTCACACTATTATTCATGGCAGAATGCTAACTTTAAATTTTATCAAAGACTTGGTTACATCTGTTTGAGTTCACTTCACTAGATATACACCCCACATATGAGAACATGAATATACTTTGAAACAAAAATTGTATATAGATATTGCTTAGCTTAATATGTGTTCTGAAATTGACTAAAGGAACAGGCTTGCTGTGAAGATGATATATTCATATTGGATCCTATCTCAAACTTGTTACTGTAAAACATTTTGGCATTCTAAGAGTATTAGAGTAGTTATATAAAACTAAATTTACTCTATTTTCTCAAAGGCTCCAACACTGAAGACTCAAGCTTCTTTTGCTGGAAGTTTATTTTAAAAGACTGCTTTTACACTGAGAAGCTAAAGAATGAATTACTTTCAACTTCAAATTTTACTTAATGCTTATCACCCAATATATGAAGATTTAAACTTTAGCTCAAAATATGGTCATTGGCTATCTTATATAGGTCAATTAAGGCTTTTCAAATAATATAAAGTGGAGGAGGCCAGGGAGAAGAAAATAGTAACCTGACACCTTGGAAAAGGTGACAAGTTAACTAATGAATTTTCCACCTGTGTTTTAAGTATTGTGTGGTCTCAACCACAATGAACAGATGAATTTTGTTCTTTGTGTAAAAACATAAGTAAAGAAACTGCCTTTATACATATACATATTTACTTCTTCTTTTTTTTTTTTTTTTGCATGGGCAGGCACCAGGAAAAAATTGTGGGTCTCTGGCATGGCAGGCGAGAACTCTGCCTGCTGAGCCATCATGGCTTGTTCCTTATATTTTGATCAATCAGATATTCACCTTTCATAATCTTTCCATCCAAATACTTAAGTCACCTTCCATGTGCTGTTTTGAAATAGACTCACCTTTTGGTTGGCCGCAAACTCAAATCAAGCTACTTATTTTTATACATTCTAGCTTCACACATGCTACCACCTAGCTGGGTATCATGGACAAGTGGCTTAACTTCCCTAAATATCAGATTCCCAGTCTGTCAAAAAAGGGATTGGGTTAGAACTGGACTCCTCTCTTTGCCCTGTCCCCAGCTTTTACACTTAGTGGAGGGACAGACCTCATTCATTATAATAGCTGCTTGCTTAGACAGGCCCTGGAGTGTGAGTGGTTCCCAGAATCTCAAAGGTGAGGCAGAGCCAAGAATCACTGAGTGGGCCAAGTGCTATGCTTCCCTGTTAGCTCCCCAAGTCTGTAATTCAATTGCTACCACTATGTCAGGTTTCTAAAGACCGTGTCTTTTTTTCAACCAACAGAGATTAATTGTGCTTTGAATACCTATGAGGGCTTAACCCTCAATTAATCCCTCCTGTTTAGAAGAGGTTCAGTACAAAGGATACAATCCCTGCTATCTTTTCCAGGTGTCCTAAACTCTACCAAATGACCAGATGACCAAAAAATAAGCATACATGAATAATCTCGGTGCAGTAGAAAAGTTAAACTTCGGCCTACCTTTTTTAGCTGAAATGCTTTCTCTAACTTACGACCGAAAGTCATGAATTAGGCCTTTAGAGGGTCAATAACAAGAAAAAGCCATAAAATATGATTTACGAAACTTAAAGTAAAGACAATATCTGCTATTCTACCTGGTACCATTTATATTATAAAAGTCATGTAACAAATAATGCCTGGTCATTAAATGCAAGGAAAAAAACATATACATTCTAGCTCTGTCTGAAGCGCTGGTTTGGCCACTATAATTCAACCATAATCCACATGGCTGCTTCTTAAATGAGAAAACCTTTCCTAAGACGGCGGGACATGCTGGCCCATGTGTGAAGGAGGCTACTTGGTTGCACTGCCTTGTGTTCCTCGTGTTTCCCGAGTGATACCATCCTGGCTTTCGTGACATGTCTCCATATTGGGGAGAGCAGCTCAAGAGTTGAGTGAAGAATTGACATCTATCTATCTATCTATCTACACCTACTTTATTTGTGAGAGCTATATATTCAGACTTCTCTTTTCTCATTGCCACCAGGAAACTGAAAACCAGACTGAAGGCTGAAACAGATACTCTAGAGCCCTCCAGCAAATATGCCCTAAATTATCTTCAGCTAAATTATATCTGATCTCTTTTAGAATCTTTAACTGGGACTTTAAAAAATGTATCTTCATCATATACCACTTAAAATATACTTGGAAGTAGGTGTAGATAGATAGATAGATAGATGTCAATTCTTCACTCAACTCTTGAGCTCCTCTCCCCAATATGGAGACATGTCACGAAAACCAGGATGGTATCACTCGGGAAACACGAGAAACACAAGGCAGTGCAACCAAGTAGCCTCCTTCACACATGGGCCAGCATGTCCCGCCGTCTAAGGAAAGGTTTTCTCACGCAAGAAGCAACCACGTGGATTATGCCTGAATTATAGTGGCCAAACCAGCGCTTCAGACAGAGCTACATTCATGCAGCTTTCTTTGAGCTCAGCAATGCTGTTTCTTGATCTCTTGACAAAATGAATGATGTAGCAATTCATTACTGACAGGGAAAAAAATTTGCCACAATGTTTACACGATCTAATAAATTATGGATAATTCACCAAATTAATACCAGTAAAATGAAGCCCGCCTTCTTTGGTTTTCATTTATCATTCCATCTAGTTTCTTTCTGCTCCCTACCCCACCACTCTCTCTCTCTCTCATACCGACATATAACCTCATTTTTGAGATTATATTGTATCTAAACCAACACTCTAGGTTACTTTTTGTGAAACAGGATTGGAAGTTGTTATTAGTTGGTTTGCCCACACACACACACACACGCACACGCACACGCACACACAATTCCTTCCTGCAACATATTTCAACAAAGTAAAACTTCAAATGAAGGGTAATTGATTTGTTCTTGACTAATGAAAAACTGGAATTAGATTTAATGATTTGATTACTTAAAGAATGATTTGAGGGGAAGCAGATGACCATCAAAACAAAACAAAAATCCTCATTTTCCAAATTCATAGTAAGTTCACTAGACCATGGTGAGTTACGTCTGCTGAGTACCCACTGTGCAGAAGATTGATTCCTCATCAAGAAACTTTTAATCTAGCATAAGAAACAAAATGGAAAGAAGAGCCTCCCTTTACATTTTTTTTTGTTTTGGGTTGGAAAGAATGTATTGGTGTATGACCTTATAAGCTGAATTATTCTTAGCATCCAGATAACTCCTTGTGGTACTAATGGGAAATTATACTCATAATGTAATATTTATATTGGAAGGCCCAGCATTAAATTGCTGGGCTGACTGTGGTATAAAATGTGAGGGGAAAGCCTCATTTTCAGTGGATTCACAAACCAACATGAAAGTCAGTGGGATATGAAAATAATCACCCTCAGGTCCTGCAACCATTACAGTGATGCTGTGAGATATGGACGCAAAGGTTTTCTTAAAGCCATACCCAATTCTTGGTGAAAAACCAAATTCAAACTCATTTTGAAAAGACAAGGGTTTAATTAATAGTTCATTCTCTTTAATGATCAAATCTTTTAAAAAGAGAGCACCTTTATTTTTCTATTTTTAAATAATTCCACACTAACATCTCGTCCCAATGTCCCTATGTGAAATAATGTTGTGACTTTTCCTAAGTGCCATCTTTCCCCTCCTTGAACCCTGGTGTTGCCATCTGCTCCTGCTCCCTTTACCCCCCACCCTCACCCCCATGGCCAGATGCATTCTCTCTTCCCTATCTTTGGGACATCTGCTCTTTTCCCCTTTCCCAGAGTCTACTTGAATTCAAACTCGCATCCCTCTTGCTTGAACTATTGCAACTACCTCCTAGCTAGGTTCTTACCGCCAGTCTCTCCTACTCTAAAGATTACTCTAAGATTAATCTTTCTAAAGCCCAATTCTTAATAGGTCACAGTCCTGTTCAAAAGTCATCAGAGCTCCCCTCTACCTTCCTGGAACCAACAAATTCTCGGCCTATCATTCTAGGACTTCCTCAGGGGGCCCCTGCATACTTCTCCTAGCTACTCATCCACCAAGGTCCAGTCAAAGAGTATCAACTAATGTGCTTCAAAAGGACCATACCTGTGGAGCCATAGTTATCTGCTCGGTTGGAAGAGAAAGATGGCAGGGGCTGCGGGAGGTATGGAGTGTGGTGAAGTTAGGGTCTGTTGCTTTCCAGCCTTGAGCAGCCAGATCTATTTACCCAAGTATCCAGCATAAATTAATTTTCTGTAGATTTTCCAGCAAAGTGGCCTGATCAATTATTGTGAAAGACAGAAACTGCCCTAATGTCAAAATCCTAATGTTTCACATTCACCTCTGCTGAGAAATCCTTTCTGACTTCCTTATCACATGTGAATACCCCTTTCCTTAAATCCCAACAGCGTGCGATATATATTTGATACTATTAATAAGAATTTCCCTGCTATTAGTGAATGATAAAGTCTACCTGCCCTATTTCCATTATTAGGCTATAACCTGCATTGTATTCCCCAAAGATCCTAACCTATACTGCAGACACTCAATGAATGTCAAATGTGAACAAATTAAAGAAAAGACAGCTAAAAACACCGGTCGAAAATATTCTGATTTTGCTTTGCTTCGATTTGTTTTAAATCTGATACTTCTCATCAGACAACATTATTTCGATCTAAGTCTCCTAACAGGTTTAGGGCTATTAATGTGCTATGGATACATGGTAATAAATGCCCAACATTAATTTACTATCATTATATGATCTAAGAGGTCATTTACTAACTAGAGGGGTCCAATAAATGCTTACTGTAAGGACTGAATTTGAAAGGCCCAAACTTTCCACTTAGTCATTTTACCAAGAAACCATACACCCCTCAGCATGTGTGCTTGGCCATTCATTAAGTTGTGCATGACCTTTTCGGGGATTTGGTGCTAGAAGATGGAAAACTGGAACTATTCTGGCAAATGTGAAGACCAATAATATGGTAGCATTCCAACAGAAAACCACACAAAAAAATCCACACTGAACCAATTGCCACAGACCAGGAAGCATGATACAATATTCTCCCTTCCACTGAAAACCTTCTGTGGTTTCAGGGTGAAGACGAAGAGAATGAAGAAAAATAAACATAATGTGAAATTTAAACCATACCAGGAACAAAAATATGGTCTCTGAAATACCACAGAGCAGCATTTTTATGGGTAACTTTTAATTTTATCAAGACATAGTCAGGAAAATAGTACGCATAGTTATGCTATGTGACTTAAATGCCAAGTTTTCATTTTGTTTTTGCATTAACGATAGGACTTCTCATGTTTCATCTGTTTATGTTTACATAAGTTATATCTATATCAAATCCAGATTTGAAGTATCTCAGAATAAATTCTTGGGTAATTCCTGTCAATATTTTCATGGGAGTTCAATTTTTGACTTTTGATGTTTCTCTGGGAATTAATACCTGTGCATATAAACTTAATTCAGCCACGTTACTTCACTGTTGATATACTTACATTTTTATCGTTTGCACAAGAAAATTTGTTGTATCTAATATATATTTTATGTCCACCTACAAACATGTATTTTTCCAATTTATAGAAACCTAATAATGCTTGGAATATTAAATGCAAAAGCCACAAGAGAACTTTTTCTTATATTGCATTCTTTTCTATACATTAAAAGGGGCATAAAAAATTTTAAAACTTCAGTGGCGAAATAATTAAAGTTGTATAAATTGAAAATTAGGTGGGTGAAATCAGAAAAATAAGAGCAGTATAAATCAACTTTTGATTCTAGGAAGGAGGAAGGAGGTGAGAAGGTTAATTTTACATGATGCTGCACGATTCTAATTTAACTGCTGTTTCATTCAGCAGCATCTAAAAACACGGTTGGAATATCCCTTTGTCATATACACAGAAGGGCTCTGCTATTGTCCCTCAGGAAGCCTGGCAGCTGGTCCTGCACTCTGACCTCCAAACCCTCCTCAGCAAGGCGCTCATTGATATTCCCAGAAGCTTCTCTTTAGAGAAGAGCATTTATAAAAGAAAACTCCCACCTCATGGGTTGGTGGTCCTGTAACCCTCACCCTCTACTCTGCCCCCCTAAGTGGTGGCATGCAGGTCTAGTCAAGCCCTACAATTCCCGGGCCTTCATAAACTCGCTATTTTTTATGTATATTTGATGGGTCCTTTCCTTCTTATTCAAAGGGGCTTTCACAGTCATGTTAGTGGGTGAGAACCTTCCATTCTGGACTTACATTTGATTAATTTGTGGCATTCATGTGTCTAATTCTCTGCACACAAAGGGAATGAACTGGCTTGGACTCTATCGACAAGCCATTTCTGCCAGGAAAGTTCAAACGTAAAGGAAAAAGCAGTGTCAGTGACGATGGTTTCCAGTTTGCTAAAGGCAGATGAGAATGAAACATAATAAAACTCTCCAGGTTAAGAAAACAAAACACCGCTATCATTTCCAAAGCCTTTGTTAATGGCATTTTGAAACACATAAGCAGATACCTAAATGCTGCATTCTTTGTCACGCATTCGTCGAGTTTCACAGGAGGCAGTACCCCAAATTACTGCAGCTCTGCAGACATCACACACGTACAAAAAAGACTCCTGGCTTCCTTTCACATCCCATCAGTCAACTTTTATCAACCATAGGGGAAGGAGAAGACGATAAACACTGCCGGCAATATCGTTTGAGTTTTAAGTTTTGGATCTCTTCCAGTTATGTTTGCAAAAGTGAGAAAGTATTAAGGAACAGAATATTGATCAAATTCCTTATTTTTACAACATAATATATTCTTCCAAATATGTCCCCAAATGCAACCCTTTGTGATCCTCTTAATTAATCTTGGCTAATCCTTAAAGAACGGTGACAGCAAAAAAAAAAATCTAGTGACAGCAATAACTTTCTTTCTACAGTTTCCTTTTTTAAGTTGTCATTCAAATTTGGTAAGTTAATGCTTACAAAAAAAAAAAGAGCCCACAAAATTTCTATTCAGCGACTACATGAACTTTTACAATGTATTTAAAACTAGATACGAATTACTCAAACAGGATGAGAAAGAACTGTCATTTGGTATAGCAGGACTTTCTATGTGTCCTTTAATAAAAAGCAGGACTCTGGTCATTCCATGATGTCACTGATATTCTGTACAAAGGAATGTCCCCATAGACCCAATTCCACTTCCTTTCTGCATAGCCAAAGATGAAATAAATCTTTAAAATGCAAAGTAGAAAAAATGTATGAGTTCTCCAAGAATATATGAGGCAGCCTACAGGGAGAAACGTAAAGAATCAACAGCCCTGACTTCCACTTTTGCTGATTTACTTCTATGACCTTGGGCTTGCCCTCCTGCTAGAACTGGAATGTGTGGTACACGTGTGTGTGTCCACTTGGCCCTGGGACCTGACCAAGTCTTCTCTCTATTCTGGAGAGGGGAGAGCATGGCATGCCGGGTGAATGGATTTGGAGCTTTGCAACGGACCACCCACTCCACCCGGCTGCTGCCCCCTGCTAAAACTGCACCACCCAGGAGTCCCAAGAAAAGGGAGGACACAGGGTAGATGACAGACATTCCCACCCACATGTGTTCCAGCAGCATTCTCACTAATCTCCTAATAGTAAAGGACCATTAACCTTAAAAGACCAAAAACCACATTCTCTGAAAACCATGAAAAGGGTGAACCTATGTGGATGTCTACGCAGAATTTCTTGGGTACACTGAGAAATGAAGATGTGGGGCACTGAGTGCTAGGAATGTGAGTTCTTAGATAAGGCATCATGTGGCTTGGAAGAAGAGCATGTTTTTAATATTGATATTCAATTTGTATATAAACAAGTATGTGCCTTTGTCTGCAAATGAATATGCCTATAGAGATCTGTATACGTATCCACCTTTCCATAGAGGGGAAGAAAAGTGGGAAAAGGGAGAAAGAGGAAAGATAAGGATCACAAGAAGGGGTCAATTTGTGGTAAAGCAAGGGAAAGAATTTAGAGAGACAGCTGGACTAGGAGAAGCCTGCAAAGTCCCTCTGGAGGGGATGTGTGGTGGAGGCAGGTGAGGAAGGGGAGGGGGTGAAATAATGGCCCATAAGCAGCGCTGTTGTAACAATGAAGTGATAAAACCATTAAAGGAAAGAAGGAAAGCACAGAGCACTCAATCACTCCAGTTCTTCAACCTAGAGATGCAATTGCTCCTTTTTTGCATTGGCCATCTTCAAACCGGGGTCAGAAATGAACACAAGCACCCAAGCGCAAGGTGAGAAGTGTACATCCCGGATGGAGAGCAAGTAAGTAACTGTGGGACAGGAAAGAACCATAAGTGCCAACACAAATACAACTTAAAAATTTGCTAGTTGTTTGGGCCTTGTGATGAAATCAACTACTTGAAAAACATTGTTTTTTTTTTTAAAACCTTGAAAATATAAACAGTATTTTTTACACATAGAAATTTTTAAAACTCTTCAGTTCAGCAAAATTATTACCAGGCCTCCATATTTTTAGAAATCCATCACATTTCCAGATGCAGCAGCAGTATAGCCATAATAGGAATTGGCTCCAAAAGTCCTTAAAAAGGACAATATCAGAACAAGCCCCAAGTATGACTTTTATAAAAATTACTATTTGCTCCCACCCCTGATTTCTTATAGCCTAAGGACCTAGCCCCTTCCTTGAGTTTCTAATAAGCACATGTATATATACACGCAAAGTATGCATGCATGTTCACAGGAAAATATATACCTGCATATATATAGGCATAAAGACACAATCATGGTCACACAGAGTTCTTATTGCTAACATCAGCAACCAAACCTAGTGAACTGACGCAGAAACCAAGCCTCTCACAAAACTGACAATGGGCACAAACCTACGCATGCAGCTACGGGAGCTGACATCCTTGGTCACGCTGGGACAGTCCAACAAGCTTTTGAACTCAAGATCCCACGCCATCCTGCCCCTGTTCAGCAGACCCTGGGGCCACTGCCAAAGGAGGGGTCAGAGATATTAGCTGAAATCACATACCTGAGTCTCACTGCCAGAAATCCCTGAGAACAAGACTCTGACCTCTGGGACTTTCTGACTGGAAGTGAAAACCCCCCTCTCTACAAAAGTCTCCCAATGGTGGATTTCCCAGCCCTCTAGGAAGGGGCTTCACTATCGAGGTACCTCCCAAAACAGTGACATTTGTTCTCTAAAGCACATATTGTGAAACAACTCTGCACCACTGTTTTTCAAGTAATAAGCGTGATATTTAACTTATTAATAGAAAGGATTCCTTTTTCAAGGAATATAACACTAGAGGAAATGCATGACTAGAAAAAGACAGTGAACTATTAAATTCCATTCCCCAGCCAAATATATATTAATTTTTCTTTGAATTCAAATATTAGAAGGTCCCTGAAAGGGGGGAAAAAATAGGCCAGGGTTGTCTGGATTTTTATTGCCTTGACTCTGGAAATGAGGGAGCATACGCTGGGCCTACTTAAAAGATAGCATTATCTGTTTAACACCAACTCTGAGCAGAGAGCTACCTTCTAATGATGAAATAAACCGCTTCCACCATTTGAGAGGCAAGACGCATAAATGCAGGGCCTCTAATTTCTAGTAATTACCCACGTACCTGAAAGTCAGTAATTACATAGAGAAGCATGCCCTAAACTGGCCTTCAGTTTGTTCCAAACCCAGCTCATGTAATTAGCCTTGATTAATATCCACATTTCACATCAACAGAAAGAGTGAATCCAAATGACCCCCATATTCTGCTGCCTCAGGAAACCTCACTGTTCGAATTCTGTGCCTTTATCAGGAGAACATGCTGAGCGAATGGGATCAAATGATGCCTTGCCCCCCCCACCTTGGTCTAACTATTCAGAAATAGTTAGGGGGAAAAGAAAAAGCAGCAATACCTTTCACATAATCATCTTAATCCCTTGTATCAACTAATTAATACACGGAGAAAGCTTTTACTTGCACGTGAGCAATTATAGCAAGTTCCTGGTCGGTGTCCAAATGGATTCAAAATATAACTCATGAACAATGAAGTTCTGGGAAAGATTGCCTCTAAAGATGACTTTTAAAATGGGAAAAAAAAAATTGGGGGGAGGGGCAGGAATTAAATGGTTCTGTTGATAGTGGGAAGAGAGAACAGAAAATAAACATCAGTTTCTAAAAAAAAAAAAGAAAGAAATTCAATGTCAACACCCTATTTTGCACAGAACTTACTTAAACAGGTCTGCTTATGTGAGCAAAACAAGAACCCCTAGATAGTTAAGAGTTTTGAATCTGTGTCCTCACACAGCAGAAACGCCAGAGTTACTTACAAGGGGGCTAGATAACAAAGGAAATCGATCCCATTAAATAATTAGCATTTACTAAAAACTAATCAAAATAAACCAACTGCACATAGGCTTCTGAAAGCCAACTAAGATTTAGGAAGCTCGGCGATTTCAGGTTCCTTCCTGGGGGGTACCTGTTGCATGCTTCTGTTTTACCACAGGAGATGGCGTATCAGTATTTGCAGCTGCCTGAGAACTAATCCAAGAATTAGTTCCCCAGCAGGATGGTGGGGCCGGGGAGGGAGGTGGGGACTGAGAGCCAGTGGGGAAGAGGGTTGAGGGGTGTGCACAAAAGGACATCCGAAGCATCAGCACCTGCTGTGGGGTTTCTGCTCTCGCGTCTGCCCCAGCCTCTGCCCCAGCCGGAGTGGGAATGGCCCCAGCTTCGGGGAAGCTTGTAATCCAACATGGGGCAGAGGGCAAAGGAGCCTAGTGGCTCAGGCATTAAGAAAAGGCTCTCAGTCATAAAGCACCACATTGTGGTAACAAGCCCCGGGTGTGCACCGTGAACTTTTTCTGCGCAGATGTCTCGCTGTCTGGGGAAAGCATTACCCAGCAAAGTCCAGTCGACAAGTCCACTGAATGCAAGACTCAGGAAACGAAATGCTTCCTCGAATCCTCTTCCTCCCACCAGACTATGCTGAAACTGCTTAAAAACTAGCATGGGTCACCTCCCTTTTCTGTGGTTGTTGTCATTAATAATAAAATGCAAATGACATAGGTTTGGGCTCTGAATGAAACCCTGTCCCCGTGCCGCCCTGGGAACCAGACGGTATCCTCCCACTTACAAGGCTAAAGAATGAACAATCACCAGCCCGTGGAATTTTCATGATCCAATTTCTCTACCTTCCTGTCGCATACCCACTGGCAGGCACCAAAGGGCTGTCACCCTGACGAGAGAAAACAAAGCTCAGGGCTTGGTTATGAAACAGGTTTTTCCTTTCCCATAGAGACATTCCTTTAAGGCTAGGTCATGTAAAACAGCAAAATGCTCAATGAACACACTTGGTCCTGCTCCCTGCAGGTGACTGTGCCCTTCAACTTGACCTTAGATACAAGGAAAGGAAAAGTAAAACACTCTCCAGTTTTTAAGTAAAAGGGGACCAGCGGCAGCTGCAAAGCAGAGCCTACTGTTAACAACAAAAAGAAATTGAAAACAGCGAAGTGGACAGCACAGTCACACAGGTGTGGGCCGGGACCTGAGAGGGCCGGGTAAAACGCTTTTGGGGCCGAATCTTGAGTTAAATTGACTAAAATGGAAAGACTGGCAGAGAACGTGATTTTTAGTAGCTCTGGCACAGAGAAACCTGCTCTTATCTGGCAAGGGCACCCCCTGCTGGTCCCAGCGCTGAACTCCGCCTCTTGGTCCAGCTCCAGAAAACCCAAGGATCTCTTTGAAAGAGACCAAGGGGAAAGGGCTCTGACGATGCAAGTTCCATGTAAAGCACACAAAAGGAGCAAAAGGTCCTGCCATAGCACAGACACTGCCCAAAGCCACAATCTTTGTCGGGTCACAGTGCTCTGCAGTCAGATAAATTCCCAGGCAGGCTCAAAAAAATGAATACGAACCTGACCGCTACTTTGCATGTGAGAAGCTTAGAAAGTTCTAAATGGAGAATGCAAAGGGGAACCCACCACAAAAAAGATTCTTAAGTCATTTACAAATTCAGTGCTTGATCACTGTAGAAAATCTTTTACTACCTTTTTACAAATAAAAGTTTATTATGGGACTCTTAATAGAAATTATTTAAAACCTCAGCATAGGACAACAATTCATTCAAATATTAGGGTACCATTTACAACCAACAAAATACAAAACTAAAATCAGTTTTGCATTCCCACTCTTTCTTTTTTACATCATGTTATTAAGCGCAGATATTTTCATACCCACTCCACCCTGGCAAGTTTTCATTTCCCCCTTTCTTTTCACCCAATTCTTTTTTATTTCCTTTGCTGCTGGACTCTTACAAAATCATGCTGATGTTTTGTAATATCGGTCCTCTACCTCCTACAACAATTTCCCTCAGAATCGTAGCGTTCAATGTCTGGCAGAAAATCCTGTGTTATACAGGCTTGTGTGCAAATTCATTCCCACCATCATCAATTGGAGATGCTTACGTAAGGAAAACCGCCAAGATGTTCAGCGAGGCTCCACCCACTAAGACAACCAAAAAGAAACCTGCAAAGCCCCAGTGGGTCTTTCCCCTACTGGCAGAAATGTCATACTTGAGTCTCTTTATTTCATATTATCTGCCCTCAGTCCCACAGAGTTCACCAGTTCAGGCTGAACTTGGCTTCTCCCTGGGACCTCAATCTCACGTCTGTTCCCAGCTCTCAACTTCAAACACAGGGGACAGAGAAGGCAACACATCTAGGCATGAGCAGAGAAATATAATGGGCAAAACAAACATGCTTCATCTCCTTTGGGTCATTTGATCTGGTTTTCATTTTCCGGTCTACACATGAAACCAGGGGGGATAAGAAGTGCTCATGGAATACAGGACGCACCAGGGACAAATACTCTCATTTCAGAATATAAAAGAATTTCTAAAAGCTGAAAATCTCAGTGCTTGATTTCTATTTAATCACATTTGCTGATTTTTAGGTTTCTTTTCTTGATGTCCCCTTATGCAATCCAAAGACTGGTCAGGTAAAGCAAGAGATCGGGTCTTTCTTTTATTTATTTGTTCAATAAACATTTATGAAATGTTTGACCTGTTTTTTTTTTTTGCCAAAATTTCCTATGTAGTTAATATATAATGCAACAGCAGCTTTTATTCACCACTTCTTTTAGCTTATACAATCATTGCTTATCCTGGGAATAACATGCCTATTAGGGTTTCCATTCGGTGGTTTAGAGAGTGCAACTTTTGTGAGAGTGAATGTGTGGGTCTCTTCTTATTTGGAAGGGGGGCGCGGCGGGGCAGGCAGAACAATTTCAGAAAGAACAAAATCAATCTTCCCTGGTTTTCGAAATAAGCACTGCTGACGAGGACTCCTGCTTTGAATAGAGCTGTCAAGACATTTGCAATCTGTTTGGCCCAGCATCCACAGAAGGCTAAAGGTTTCATAATCAAAAAAGTGAGGGACTTTTATTCTTTAGCAATCAAATAGGCTGGAACCTCATAAGACTTGGGGTTATTTTAGCTTTTCTATTATACCAGAAAGCACAAAAAGGTTTTAATCTATATTTATACTCACATGCACATGTGTGCAAAATAATCCATAACAGAAAGAATCTCTGATTTACTACTACTTTATTTCAAGTATGGGGATAAATATGATAGCTATCGATTGGCCTTCTTATTGAATTGAAGATTCATTCAAACTTTCTCCAGTAAAGTCTGATGGAAAAGAGTTGCTTGGAAGAACTCTAACTCAAGGAGTTTCACTTAGAAACAATTGGTAAGCAACGCGTGAGGAAAAGGAAAAATCTTTTATGAATCAGAAATTATTTTTTTCTGGCTATCAGTGTCTCTCATATTGTAACAATATTAAGACCCCTCCCTTGCAAAAAATATCAATAAATGAGCTCTGATACCCAACCTCCCTAGGTTTAACTCAATATGCCATTAATATGAAAAGAATTTGACAGTTTACATAAGGGACGCGACCTGATGCGAGCAACCTCTGGCTTCTCCATTCTCCAGATGGTAGCAGATTAGTAGGCAGCCTTTATTCTCATAAGAAGATTTTTTTTCCCCCATGGAAAAACTATAAAGGCCAATTCTGTTTCAAACTTCAAGTCTCCTTCACAAATGTCTTCTCAATTCTGGGCCTTAACTAATGCCTATTAAAAGAAGCCCTTGGGCTTGACGCTGTGGATGGGGGAAAAAAAAAAGACTAAGGCAAACTTAACTCTAATGCCTGCCTTTAAAAAATCTATTGACAGAAGCAGTGGGGAAAGTTTGAACTAATGTTAACTTAAAGAAAAAGGCTGGTGAGATTCAATTGTGGGATGTGAAAGCTTGCTTGAGTTTGATCTTGACGGGGCTTAAGATAAGGGAGATAAAAACCTAAGCCTACTTACATATTAAAAAATGCAGTTGTGCTAAATTGACTACATACCACTGTTCTCAATTTGATTTATGCCCATCATCACCAAAGACTTTGAAGGACATCCCTGTAAACATGATAAAAAAGCCAAAGCAGAGGGTACTTACTCTGTTTCGTTAATGCTAACATGAAAAATCATTCCCTGACAACGCATGACATTCTTTCACATTAGTTCTTCAAATGTAACAAAGAATAAAAATGGAAATCATTCTTTGGTCTTGTTCTGGAGGTACAAATATAACAAGTGACTAATCGAAAAGATCTAAGGTGAGAAACAGCCCTCAGCCTGTGAGAAAGTCTTCCCCACATAGACAGGAAGTAATCTTTGAATAATCAGGCAAAACATTAGACTTTAATAAAAAAAGACTGACCCTAGTAAAATTAAGAACTTTCAGCCACACTTAAAATCCAGAAGGCTAAAGTAGACATCTCCTCAAAACGTCTGGTTTGTTTTGTGGTCACCAGGACACATGCTATCTATCCCAGAGAAGGAAATTTTATTTTCTGAAAGGAAAAAGCTTCTTCTGGGAATCCTTTGAACACACATAGATGGTTTTTATACCAATTATTTCATAAATCTGTTATTAGAGTTGCTTGTTATATAATAGCAACTGTTTCTACTAATATTTTTGCAACTTGATTTAAGTGTGATAGATAGTGCTTGGGTTTTTGTTTGTTTTTTTTTGCTTTATTTTGTTTTTTGGGTAAGTCACGATTGCTGAGATCCTGAAAACTATAAAATAGTCTAGTGTAAACTACCATGCACAAAAATACAAGTAATACAGCATATGGGCCCCATCCTCAAAGAGTTTACAACACACCAGGAAAACGAGATGCCTCAAAAAAAAAGTTTTAGTCAAAATTCAAGATATTAGGAAGCGATCAAAAATAAGAAAGACGCAGGGTCTATCTAGGAGTCTACCCTTTTTGCTTAACCTACTTTCACCAGTTTCCAAAATCGTTTAGTTAAGAGAACATCAGCATTAGCACATAGCAAATATACTTAGAAGTCCCCAGAAATAAAGTTTTCATGGAAATCTCAAAGGCAATAAAAAAGAAAGGAAAGCATTATTTAATTTCTTCTCAGCAAACTGCCTCATTTCCTTAAGGAGGAAATGGTAGGCAAACAGTAACTTAAATGGCCACGTTAAAAACTCAAGTATGCCAGTAATGGTGACATCCCAGAGCTCAACTAAGTGAACTGCCCAGTTCTCCAAAGGTATTGGCATGGCACAAAATGTTTTTTGTCATTGTTGTTTTTAATAGACACTTTCTAGTCTTCTAATCTTACCACAGTGTTCTCACAGAAGCGTCCATTTCCATTATCTTACCCTTTTGACTGAAAATAGTTACATCCAGTAAAGGAAATATTCTACAGTCCAATAACTGGTACCATCACAGCAACGAGATAACAAGTTTAGGAAACAGCTTAAGGAAATGAGCTAATAACAGGAGGATGACCAAGCAGATTATCTCTGATTGCTACAAAGAATGCTATTAGGGGGCACAATGTTTTCAAGTGGTCATTTTTCCAGCCGGTTACAGAAAGGTTCATCCCAGCTCCTTTCATGAAATCAATTTTGAATCACGCCAATTGCGAAAGAATTACATAAAAACACAACATTAGGAACTATGTGGGCACTTCCTTGGTAAAGTCACACTTTCAATTGTCTTAGATGAGATTAAATACATATATTCCCCCGACCGTTTTCTGTTAGAACACTGTAGTAAGAGCTGTCTCTATGATTTTATCAATCAACACTCTGTTTATCCAACAAGTGTGAGAGGAATATAATGCAAGAATGGTGCTTATAAAGGGTCCTATAAATTAAAGCTGCTAATTCCCAGAGTCTTTAGTTCATGAGCATGAAAAAACAAACTCAGAGAAGACAGCCTTACTTTTATTTAGCTCCCCAAATACTAGGCCCCCTTCCTTTAGAACCTCGGGAGGACAACTGTTGAGGTCATACAATATTAAGGTCTGATGAAATGCTTTCCTTAATTCACATGCTGATAATTAAATTGTGGCTCACACACACTGGCCCCACCCCAGGAAGGCTAACATTCCAGAGTCATATGCACTCTAAAACATGGAAATCTGTTTTAACCTGCCCACCTTCCTCAGCTTCAGCCCAGAAGTTTTTTCTGAATAGTAAGTATAAATATTGCTCTGGGTTCAAAAAGAACTAGTAGCCATTCGCGTGGGTTTTTCACCCTTGGCTGACAGTAGATCAGATCGTGAAATGTAAGTCAGAATACCTTTCACCTGCAAAATGCCTAACATTAATGCCAATACAAATTCCCTCAGGTCCCGAGGGGGTTTTCAAAAAGCACTCTGGCCACCTGGTCACTCAAAAACCAGCGGATTGTGAACATAAAACTCCAACCTTGCTTGAGAAAGTAGCCTGGGAAAATAGGAAACCTGCCATTCCCAGATGAAGTCAGTTTCCCGGCTGGACTGTTGTGTCTATGAGCAACATTTCATAGCGTCTATGAAATCTAAATATCAGCTATTACTGCCGACCAAAAAAAAAAAAAAAGAACGATGTGCCCTTTTCAGATACAGGAAACCTAGTGATAGTTTGGCGATAACAGTTAGATTCAAAGGCACCCTGAAAGGGGGACATTTTAGGATGTCCCTCTCCAGCTGGAGACTATCCAAGGCCCACTTATCTGAGATAGAATTAGGCCAAATGTCAAGAGGAAAGAATGGCCAGGCTTACCCCTTCGTGTTGCGGGAAGAGTTAGTCTTAGTGTTTTGCTGACATTTTAAGTATAAAAGGGTCTTATTGTCAACTCTGGACCCCCAGAAGAGCTGTTTCTAGAGAACACTGAAAGGAGAGATTAGTTGGAGAAGCCTCAGCATCGGATTCCATCCTTCAATCCCGTTAGACACAGAGCTTTAGCCACTTTTTTGCTTAAAGTCATACATGTGGTCAAAAGTTTAATTATATCACCGGCTGCATCAGCAAGCACATTGTCTGCTGTCCGCAGGAGGCATAAACCCTTTTTGGAGCCCCGGGGTGCAGACATGGCTGAGGAAGGTTTCCCGGAACCTTGGGCTATGCCTGACAGTTGGCATTTTTTTATTTAACTGATCAAAGAATGTGGCCTGGATCCTGATACGATGATAAAAGGTTTCTCTCAAACTCTAAATTTTTGGTGAGGCCCCTACTCCTCTCTCCAAACAACCCAGTTTTTACCAGATTGAGTCTAAACACAATTGGCACCTCTGACATAACTGACTGGCTCTTTGCTGGCCAATCATTCCATCATTCAATCCACAAGAACCGATTAAATCCTTAGGTGTTGAGAAGATGCAAGAGCGTCTCTCCTAGAGAACTTTGCAGTCTAAGCCAGGCCAAACATCCAGTAATTAAACTAGTTTATGAGTCAATCAAACTGGTTACGCATGTAGACCTCACCAAAATCCATCAAGTAGGAGGCAACCAGGAGTTTCACACGGAATGTTGAGAAATGTTGTCTGCAATCAGTTTGGGGTTGTGGATTTGAGGGTGCAAGACAAAATGAAGCTGCCAGAGAAACCAGCTTCTAACCCAGAGGGGACCAGACAGGGCCAAAAACAGCTGCAGGCCCTAATCAGCAGAGAAAAAAAAAATCAAGAAACCATTTCAGACCTCCCTATGTATGTATGAATGGTCTAATGATTGTAAAATATGTCAAAGAATACAAGAAAAATGAAATGATAAATGACATAAGGCAGACTAATCTGTCAAGAGCCATCGATATAAGTACCCACTGTTAAGAACATCTGTCCAACTAATACCAATGGTGACAGATTTTTGTTTCCCCCAAATACACACACACACTCTCTCACATACACGCATTTGCTGAGCAGGGTTCTTATTTCATTGAAAGGGCATTAATAGCAACACAATTCACAAAAGAAAGAGACACTACTCTGAATTCAGTAATAAGCTTGTGATGATATGGGTCAATTTATGCATTGTACACAGCAGTCCCCGAGGCTATGGTTCATGCTACTTCAAGGGCTCATGTAAATATTTTACTTCCTTGTAAAATCAAAACAAAACATAAATATAATCCAGCCTTGATTACATTCATCTTTTTACCAATGCAGTCATAAGACAGAATTATGTATGTGTGTATGTGTATGTTTGTTTGTTTTTGGAGAAAAGGGTCTACAAAGGCCAAAAAGCTTGGGGGGCCACACAAATCATACCATGGGGCCTGGCCAAAATTGCCACTTCCCATGTGCCTGGTGTGCCAGGAGTACTACACGACCTCTCTATTCTTCCTAACAACTCTAGAAGTATTAACACTGTTCCCATTTTACATATATGGACCTCACAATGCAAAAAGTTGGCAAGACAAGATGAAAGAGCGTAGATTTTAGAGACAAACACAGCTGGATAGGAATTTAGGAATTCTGGCTCCTCCATTAATCAGTTATGTGACACTAAGCAAGATACAACTTTACAGGGTTAAGAGAATCAGATAAAATGTATATAAAGGGCCTAGCACAGATTAAGTAAGAAATAACGGCTAATATTATATAATCGTTGTCCAAGAGTATATGGCTAGTGGCTGAGTCAGCATTACAGCTCAGGTCCAATGCTGAGGTTTTTTTCATTATGCTACTCCATTTTTCTTTAGACTTGTACAATAGACAAGAGGTCCTAAGAATTATATGGTCATGTGATCCAGGCTTTAACAAATTTTAAGAGACCATCCTTGAATCCAATCATTCTCTGCAGAATAGAAAAATCGAAAGTCACAATTAATAGTGCCGTAGTCCTTTTTTTTTTTCTCTTAATAGGAGAAATCAGCAATGTGACTTGGTAATTCAGTAAAAAAAAAAAAAAAAAAATACAAGGTGAAGCCATGGTTCAGTTAAAATGCTTTCATCCACCAAAGAGGCTTGATTCTGATTCTCTCCCAGCAGAACTTTCATATGCCCTAACAGCATGAGCTGCACTCCTGACCTTTGTGCCATTCAGTGATTTCACTTATGAATCAATCAAACTCTCTCCTGTTGTTTACAGTGTCTCAACTATGTAAGAAAGAGGCAGAATGTTTAATCAACTGCAACTCAGAATATTTATAATGAAGCCTTTATCCATAAATCTCTTAACAGTTTACAGTCATGCATCGCTTTTACTGGACTTTAAAGGCTGATTTTATAAGCTTTTGATGAGGACTCTAACAATAATTCAGCCCCCCGGAAAGGTATATTAGTGGACTACATAATCACACTACTGAAGGTACTTGACAAGTCTATATCGCTAAATGCAAATTACAATTTAAAGAGCTCTTTTCAGCTACCAACTGCCATTGTAATGGAAGATACTTAATACTAAAATGTTAAATCTCTGACAAGACCTCAAGAACAGTGTGAAAAATTTTCCATTTAGGGACAATTCTGATAATATACTGAATTCTGTATCCGGATTTAAAAATTAGGGACATTTGCATGAGAACAAGGGCCTATATTTTAATAAACTCATTTTCTCCAGCTATTTATTTCCTAGTTGCAGGGATGAACTTCTCCTCATGATCATCTGAAATGATGATTAATTGGGGTGATCAACTGCAAAGTAAAAAGAGAGATAATAGCCATGCCTTTTCAACAGAAAAGAAAAAAAAAAAGACAATAAACAACAAAAAAGCATGCATACACATTGTGTTGTACCATTGCATTAGCTGTGCCCACACAAAAATGTGGTTATTTTGGTCAATTTGTTGCTCTCCAAATTGTAGCAATCACTGATCTTTAAATTGGCATGCTCAGAGAAAAGAGCTTAGGGTATTTCCTCATCTCAGACCTCAGCCAGCACATCGAGAATAAGTGTCACTGTAAATGTGTGCTTTGGGGTGAATCTGGAAAATGACTTAGACCAAGAAACTGTAAAGCTGTGTGTGTGCGTGTGTGTGTATAAAATATATCATCACAAGGTTATAGCAAAAATCTAGTTTAAAGTTGAGCAATTTGGGCTGTGATCAATATAGTCGGCTAGGCTGTGTATCTCAGATGCCGTGCCTTCATCCCCAGCATGATCATCTGCACAAATTCCATTAATAACGTTCCAGGAAAAAAATCACATATTTCACCTTGGAACAAACCAATACAAGTTAAACGGCTTCGTAGAAACGGTACTGAAAGAGACTTTAGAAATAATTTACTCTACCTCTTCTCCTACTTGCTGAAATATCATCCCTCCTGTGATGTGATGCAGAGATATTACTCATTATCATGGTCCTATACCCCTGAGACAAGTGAAGGAATAACAAAAAGCAGAAGAGACACACTATGCCTTTAGGGAGGGTAGCTGAAAACAGTAAAAAAATTTCCACTAGTCTACAGCACCTCAAATATCTGATTAAGCTGCTGGTCAGAATTTTACTTCGGTTCCAGTGAAGAGTATTTAAAATCAGCTCCAAAGCCATCCAAATGGGCGACAAAGTGCTGCAGGAGCCTCCACCCCAAACCCAAGGCCGGGATTGAATTTCCCCAGACAGTTCACTACCGCAGACAATAACAGTTGCCACATTCAAGTTTCATATGTTATAACACCCTGTGATTTGGACTCAAGTTCCACTTGTACAGCTGCCTGCCTTCGTGTATAAATGGGAACGGGGTGTAGCGTTTAGGTCCCCAGCGCAGGAGAAACCGATCAGTTTATATCTGAAGAGACAAACTTGCTGTCACAGTGCCTCCTGAGAACCAAAACTCCTATATCATTTTAGCAGCCAAACCGCTCTGCTCAATATTCAGAGAACATGTTGAAGGTTCTCCTTAGTCACGGATATCAAATGAGGCAAATGCAAATAAGAAAAAAAGAGTCACTGGTGGAAAGCACCTCAAATCCTATCTCTGCAAAGAAAAGGAGAAAAAAAAAACTGCTTTCTGCACGTACCTGGCCCATTCTTAGTACATGGGTGTAAATTAACTGCATATAAGTGGAAGGTGAGTCCTAAAAAATATAGACTAATGACTTCTGCAAAAATAAATTCGTCGTAGCTCTACTAGAGTGGTACAATATCACTTACAAGTTCATTTTCACTTTTTATTTAGTACATTGTATGCTTCAGCTATGATAAAGTATCTACCTACTACTCAGCCCAGCACCTAATGGGTACTCAGTAAATGCTGATATGTGAATAAATACTTTAATTGACTTTTATTTATGAATCTTAAAAAAATCCATGTAAAAAATTAAGTTCTTTCAGGAAAGGGATATTACATTCATTTTGGCATGTATAAGAGAGAATATTACAAAAAGTAAATGTTTGAAGACGGAATATGGGCCTTCTTAAGAAGGTAGATTTAAAACTCGAAGATTACACATCACTTTGCTTGTTTAGAAAGAAAAGCCAAAAATATTTTGGTGGTGCTCACTCTTGGCAATCAGAAACAATTTTCTACCGAACTATATTATAGGCACAAATACGTAATACTTGGTGAAAATTTGGGAAAATAAAAGGGACTCCTCCATTAATGTCCAGATCTTAGTTTTTGAGCTAATTTTTAAAAAACTTTTTTTATTGCATAATATAGCATATATGCAAAGAAAAGAAAGAAAAAGGCAGTAATTTTCAAAGTACTCCTCAACAAGAAGTTATAGAAACAGATCCCAGAGTTTGTCATGGGTTACCATTCTATCATCTGAGATTTTTCCTTCTAGTTACTCCAGAACACTGGAGATTAGAAGGAAAAAATATATTTTTTCATCATAGCAATTGATTTTTTTCTCTTTTTCTGTGTGAAAAATAACATATATACAGAAAAGCAATAAATTTCAAAGCACATTGCGACAATTAATTGTAGAGCAGATTTCAGAGTTTGGCATGGGTTATAATTCCCCAATTTTAGGTTTTAATTTCTAGCTGCTCTAAGATACTGGAGAATAAAAGAAATATCAATATACTGATTCATAAACTAATCTTTAAAATGTTACTTTAATTTGTGCCCAGCTCCCGAAAGTGAATGATAAAAAGTGAAACTAAGCATAATTTCTAAAGAATTTATGAAGTTCTCATACATAAAAAAAAAGGATGAAAATAAATGAGCTTATTCTCTTTTTTCTTCCGATTCCTCTCCTCTTCTACTCTGTGGCCAGATTGCTGTCAATAAATTCCACATTCCATCTCAAACAACAGATGAATGAAGATTAGCTTTTCAAGGAAACAGCTGTAAATAACTATAATCTAGTTAGTAGGATTCCTTTATGGTTTGAAAGGTTATAACAACAGGAGTCCTAAGTTTCCTTGATCAAAAATTTTAATTCCCTCCCATGGGGAAACAACAGGGCATCTTCTAAAGTTCAAAAATAAGGTCATGTGTGGGCGGGCCGCGGTGGCTCAGCGGGCAAAGTGCTTGCCTGCTATGCCGGAGGACCTCGGTTCGATTCCCGGCCCCAGCCCATGTAACGAAAACGGAGAAACAAAATACAATAAAAACAAGAAAATGTTTAAAAGATGTTTCCCTTTCTTCCTCTCTTCCTTCCTTCTATCCTTCCTTCCTTCTCTCTGTCTTTCCTTTAAAAAAAAAAAAAAAAAAAAATAAGGTCATGTGTATAACATTTATATATATGAACCAGTAATCATTAGAGGATAAAGAATTTTAATCCTACAAAATTTAGGTAAGCAAAGGTCCAAGGGTGTCGTAAACTAAATATTTTCTGAGAAGTGAGAAGAAACCTTGCTTAATATCGGTTAGTACTCTAAGTCCTAAGAATGTCCCCTACTGCCCCCAAAAGTAGCAGTCTAAGATAGTATTAAAATAAATTTGACTAAATTTAAGACAACTCAAATAGAAGGGGGAATAATTTACTTAGCCAAAAATTACGATTCAGATTTTAACTACGTATGCTGGGAATATTGTAAGAAAGGAAAATATGATCATATCAGTTTTTATTGGAACATGAATAATTTGGATAGAAAAATAGCAATTGTGTATTTCTATGGACTAGGCATTGGCGAGACAGTGGGAATACGATGGTTATGATTTTCCCACCTTGTAATGTGAACTTGCTTCCTTAGACATTCTCTCAGTGAATGTGCGTTTTGATGGGAACATTTTCTGCTTTGTAAAAACAGACAAATGGTATTCGGAAGTATAAGCCTCCCTACTCAGGGGGACCCACTCCCAGAAGGCCAGCAAAGAGTCAGGCTATGGCTAGAAAGCAAAGGCAGAGTTGGACACAGAGATGGTCTGTGTGCTGGGATATCACCCCTGCCACGGAAAATCCGTTTTGTACCTTAGAAGAGAGACATGCCAACTGCTCCTTTCCAGCCAGTACTTTATTTGGAAGAAGGTGTCTCTTAGCCAATTAGAATGGAGTATGTCTTTAATTTGATGATTCAATTAGACAGATAGAAATTGAGGCTCTTCATTCCCTTGACAACTCCCTGGAAAGACAGCCAAGGCAAATCAGATATGGCAGAGCCAGGACAATACAGGTAGTGCTGGTGGCACACCTCATCTACACCCCAGAGCAGAAATGAGGGCCCTGTCCTAGCTCCCAGTCCCAGAAGAGAGTCCACTGGGGGTAGGCAGTTTCATATCCCTGGGGGTTACATATCTATAGGGAAAGAGCGCATGCAAACATTCCCAAAGGTTCCAGTTAGCTCCATGGGGATAGTAAGGAGGGCCAGGTTGCTCTAGGAATATCAAGATTTCCCCACAGAACCAATCAGAATCCCTTCGAGAAGTCTCCACAACATAGCTCTGTCCTTAAGAGACCACTGAATCAGGCAGTCAGCCAAGAACACTGCTTGAGTTATTCCCTAAAGCAACCTTGAAGTTTCAAGGTGAAAGGAGTCCTGTGGTAATCATGGTCCCCTAAACCCCTGGCCTAGAGAAAACAGGGGGTCAGGCTCATTGAAGATGAGCTCCTTTTTTTTTTAATGTAATTTTACCGAGATATATTCATGCACCATACAATCCATCCAAAGTATACAACCAACAGTTCGCGGTATCATCACATAGTAGTGATGTACCAGGATCATTTGTAGAACATCTGCATTACTTCAGAAAAAGAAATAAAAAGGAAAAAAAGAGAAGTCCAAATATCCCATACCCTTTACCCACCCCCCTCTTATTGACCACTAGTATTGCACTCAACCCAATTTTAAGACTTACAATAGAGGTAGTGGTATTATCAGAGATAGATACATATATAGATTAGTGGAACAGAACAAATCATTCAGAAGTAGATTCATACAAACACAGACAAACTACCTTTTTTTTTTGCTAGATAGTTACACAATCATCATCAAAGATCAGGGCTTCTGGATCACAGTTCAACAACTTCTAGCTATTCCAAAACACCAGACACTAAAAAAGAAGTATCCATATATAGTGAGTCAGCAGTCACACAGTCATCTGTTAAACTTAATTTCTCAGTCACACCTCTTCCCTACCATTTGCTCAGTTTCTCAGTCCACAAGATTCTCTCAGTCTACAAGGTAACCTGTGCAATGACCATTTTAACTTTTTTGTGCTGGAAAGGGGTGTTCACCTTATGGGGTAGGGGAATGAAACTGGTTTATGTTCTTGGAGAGATTGGCGCCTCTGGGTTTCAGGGCTTATCTGGCATAGGAACAATCTGGGGGTTGTTAAGTTTCTGAAAAAATAAACTTACTTACTGTCATGGTCAGGTTTGTCTGACCGTTTGTCTGGTTGGACAAGTGCTGGCCTGTCTGTTGCAATAAGGACATTTCATAGAATTAGATCATGATCACATCAGCGGCATCCACAGCTGATTCCATTTGTAATCAGCCAAAGGGGAGTGTCTTCTACAATTAGTGATGCTTAATCTAATCATGGGAAGCCTTTTAAGGAGGATTCAGAAGAGACAGGCTCTATTCCTGCTTTGGCTGGTGAGCCTCTCCTGTCTTGTTCATCCAGACCCTCCATCGGAGTCATCGGCTTCACAGCCTACCCTGCGGATTTTGGACTCTGCATTCCCGCGGTCATGTGAGACACTTTTATAAATTTTATATTTATGAGTGTTCTCTGTTGATTCTGTTTCTCTAGAGAACCCTAACTAATACACTTACTAAGAAAAAGTTTTATAGATACTTAGATAGAGCCCAGAGCACTCTCTAGTGCCTTCAGGACCACTGTTGGTTGGGGTTTGGCATACTGTTATAGTTTACACTATCTGACTAAAGCTTGCCTAAGAGTAACTTCCAGAATGACCTCTCTACTCTATTTGAAATCTCTTAGCCAATGGAAATTTATTTTGTTCCATTTCTTTTCCCTTTTGGTCAACAAGGCATTCTTAATCCCATGATGCCAGGGCCAGGTTCATCCCTGAGAGTCATGTATCCCATTGCCAGGGAGACTTTCACCCCTGGGAGTCAGGTATCATGTAGGGGGGAAGGTAGTGAGTTTATCTGCAGGGTTTGGCTGACAGAGAAAGAGGCCACATCTGCGCAACAAAAGAGATTCTTTAGGGGTGACTCTTAGGTTTAATTACAACAGGCCTAGCTTTGGCACTGCAAAAATAAGTTTCATAAGGGCAAGCCTCAAGATCTAGGGCTTGGCTTATTAAATTGGTAGTTCCTTAATACTTGAGAGAGTTTCAGGAATTCCCCAGGTAGGGAAGTTTAATAGTTCCACATTCTTATGCAATCCCTCAAGGGGACTTTGCAAATACTGTTTAATTTTCTGCCCTCCATACTCTGGAATGTATCCGTGTATTACATTACAGTACAGAATATAAGATCTCATTCAGTATTCTAGGTTCCATATAATTAGGTTGTTTAAATAAACTTAACAGACAAGTTAAATTAGACAGTGTGCTACAGAAAACTTAGATTTTGGACCAAATAAATATCTCTACCTTTGGTCTCAAAACAGAAGTTTTAAAATACAGACAATATCATCCTATACCCTGCATTCTTGTTTACCTTAGTTTTAACCAGGTCCATTTCATTCATATCTCTTATTGAAGTCTGTGCCAGTTTGAAACTGTTGTGCACCACGGAAAAACCAAATTCTTTCATCCTGACTCAATATTGTTGGGTGGGATCTTTTTTTTTAGATTATACAATCTCAATCTTTAATATCTATCTTTCCTTCTGATTTCATTTATGCCCCCAGCCCCTCCTCCCTCTATCATTCTCACATGTAGCTTCATTCAGTGTTTTAACATAATTGTATTACAGTTAGGTGGTATTGTGCTGTCCATTTCTGAGTTTTTATATTCAGTCCTGTTGCACAATCTGCATTCCTTCAGCTCTAATTACCCAATATCTTACCCTATTTCTATCTCCTGGTGGTCTCTATTAGCAACGAAATAATCCAAGTTTATTCACTAATGTCAGTTCATATCAGTGAGACCACACAGTATTTGTCCCTTTGTTTTTGGCTAGTCTCACTCAGCATAATGTTCTCAAGGTCCATCTATGTTGTTACATACTTCATAAGTTTATTCCATCTTAAAGCAGCATAATATTCCATTGTATGTATACAGGGTGGGATCTTTTTGATTAAGTTGTTTCCATGAAGATGTGATCACTCAACTGTGGGTGGGACCCTCTAATTAGGTAGTTCTCATGGAGATGTGCCTCTGCCCATCCAGGGTGGGGTTGCTTACTGGAGTTACTGGGGAGAGAACCGTTTTGGAAAAACACTTCAGAGCTGATACAGAGATGTGTGGAGATCCAGAAGGAAAACGTCCTTGGAAAAGCCATTTTGAAATGAGAAGTCAGGAGGGAAAGCTAGCAGACGGTGCCACGTGCCTTCCCAGCTGACCGAACATCATTGGCCCTTTCTTGAGTCAAGGTGTCTTTCTCCGGATGCCGTAGTTTAGACATTTTTAAGGCCTTAGAGCTATAAACTTGTAACTTAATAAATTCCCTCTTATAAAAGAGCATTTCCATTTCTGATAGCTTGCATTCCAGCAACTTTCAGTGCTGACTTTCAGAGCAGCAGAACTCAAACTCTGAGGCTTAGATGTCACAATGATACCTGAAGTTCCAGGAAAAGATCAGGTTATACACAAAGAGCACAACATATCAGAATTTAAAAATAACAGTTAAAACTCAGACATAGGGGTGACTTCTGTAAGACTGTACAATTTAGAAAACCTTACAATGAGCCTCATTTGAGTATTCTGTACTTCTTAATCATCTACTATCTAATCTCTGCCCACTTTCTATTCCCTAATAGCCTATGCTCTCAAATTCAATCCTCAGAGTTTGCTCATTATAGTATATATTAGTGAGATCACACATTATTTGTACTTTTGTTTCTGGCTTATTTCACTCAATATAATGTCCTCAAGTTTCATTCACCTGGTTACATGCCTCATAACTTCAATCCTTCCTGCAGTCACTTAATATCCTATCATAGATATATACACCATGGTTCACCTTTCCAGTCATCAGTTGATGTGCCTTTAGGCCGCACCTCCATCCATTACAAATCATGAATAATGCCATAAACACCAGTGTGTAGATACCCATTTGTTTGTCCCTGCTTTCAGTTCTTCCAAGTCTTTGTTGAAGAATTGGGTTGTAGGATCATATGGCAATGCTAAACTTAGCTCCTGTGTAACCATCACACTGCCCTCCAAAGACACTGCAACATTTTTCTTCCCTACCAGCAGTGAACAGGTATATCCCTCTTCCCACATCTTCTCCAGCTCTTGTATTCTTCTGTTTCTTTTTTAAACAGTTTCATTCGCACACCATACAATCCGTCCTAAGTGTACAATCAATGGTTCCCAGTATAATCACATGATCATGCATTCTCCACCACCAGGATGAGCTCCTTTTTGATGTCCCTATAGCACAAGGCTGTCCGGAATTCAGGCTTGTCGGGAAAAGGAGCACAGCCAAAGCCTAGTCCAGGAGGCTGGCTGCAGCATTTTCCTTGAGGTTTAGATATTCCCTAAATTTCTCATCTAAGTGTAAGTAACTTTTAAATGCAATAACTGGACATTTTCTATTTCAAAGATAAGTTGGATTTTATATCACCTTCTAGATATTGCCAATCTCCTCTTAGTGTAAACTTAACCATTAAGAAATTTAATGGTCAGATTTGTTTTTCTTCCTGACAGCATTTACTAATAGTTGTTGCTGATGAGCAACTTGCAAGCAATTTTCATAGTTATTCTTGCTTGCTAGCTGTGGAACCTTGCGTGAATTAATCCCTCTGTTTATATGATTCTTTATGTATAGGGGAGGAGGGAATCTATGTTTATTCATTCATTCATTCAACACCTATTTATTGAGCACCTACCATGTGCAAGGACAATTATACGTGCTCAGGAAACATCCATAATGACGGTATCTTGATAATGGCTCCTACTACATAAGTATATATTGTATAAACATAGAGTAATAATATTTGTGGGAATAAATCCCTTCCATTCCTCCAGTGATGTGGACAAAAGCAGGATAGGGTTTGAAGAAGACAGGCTCATGCAATATCCATAGGAATAGATAGTAGGTACAATTTCCTACTTCTCACTTATTAAAAGGGGAAAAAAAAGGATAGTAAAGGTAAATTTTATTTTAGCTTCTGTAAAATATGAAGGCCAAGGTCTCTCTCCCTGGAACTCAGCAGCTGGTTCATTCCTATTGCACCATAACAAAGGACAAGAGGAGATTTTTCTCTTACTCTGAATTTCTTGCCACTTCTATTAGCAGCAAAGCAAGGAGAAACGTAGTTTTGGAACATGGAGAGATAAATACTTCCAAAAAAGAGATTGATAGCTCAGTCACCACGTTAAGGTGCTGGCAAATTCTAAATTATTTTATACTTTATATAGAAATACAAAAACCTGCAAATAACATCCATTCTCATCTTAAAAAGTACAAATAAAGAAAACAGAGTTTTCATAATGGACCTTTGAATGAAGCCAGATATTATATCCACTATCCAAGACAGGTACAAACAATGGCAAAAAAAAAAAAAAAGAACGGGGGTGGATTTTATTGAATCAGTGAGTATTTTAAAATCAAGTCAATCCCCAAATATGGAAAAGATCTCTTTCTATGCAAGAAGTTGAAGCAGTGCCATAGCAGAAATTATCCCTAAATGTTTCAGAACTGTGGTTAGAATTTAAGTTACATAAGACCATCTGGATGGTGATAAATCAGTGGAAGATATTATATGGTATAAAACGAAATTACATTTTGGGGACTGTTTAGTTCACTGGTATGTTTAATGCTTTGGATAACACAGTGAGTAAAACTGCTGAAATGAAGACTACTATGCAAAGCAGATCACTCAAAGAAAAAAAATCAGGCCAACATCAAAATCTCCATCCAACTAATGCTGGAGTGGGTGCAATTTTTTTTTTAATGTGACTCCTTGTGCCACTAGACTGAATAATGCTGTGTTTACAATGTTTTCCTTTGTTTCTGAATTCATCAGCTCACTCACAGGACTGCTTAAATTCAGGTATTTTTATTTTATTCAATCATGCTCAATTAAGAAGACAGCCTGACTAAATAAAACCCACTACATAAAGTTCTGCAATTATGGAAATAATTGCTCACAGTAATGGTTTTTAAAGGCAACGCATACCTGCAAACCAGAAAATGTACACTGGCTTTTTCCATAGAACTAAATAAAATATTGTAGACAAACACATCTCCAGCCCTAATTAGAGCTATTGAGTAAACAACTGAAATAGCAGACCTCATATATCTGCCTTTGGAAAGAGCAACCAAAAGCAGGAGATTGAGGGAGGACACCGAACCATGAATAGAACATACAAATACAAAAACCCACTGCTCTCCCCAGTTCTGTATTCCAGGCATCCTTGGAGTGTTTTTATTTAATGACTATTTTTATCACCCTCTCTCCAAAATAATTATTATACACTAATGTGTACATTTAAAATGTGGGAGTGACTTAAGTGTGACTTTCAGTTTTATGAAACTGATGTGAAAATAGCTCCAAAGGCCTCATAGAAATGCACCCATTTTAAAGGAGCACATCTGCTCTATAAAGCGAACCATACCTGTTTGGAAGGAAAACTAAAAGCACACTTTCAAAAATGGGTCATTTTAAGAGAAGAATTTAGGTTAAAAATTAGAAATAATATTGTCTTTAGACATTTTTAGTTTTAAGCATATCTATGCACTATCAAACAATATCACAGTCTCTGTTAATGGAAAATTAATTGTAAGTCATTAAACTGTTTTTGGATATGACCAGGTATAATCTCACATGGAGACTGAAGGATCAATTGGATTATTCCTTACAGAACCTTCCTAGAACTTTCAGCCAATAGAGATTGAAGGGATATACCAAGTCTCTTACAGATGGCATTTATTTTCACCTGTATCCCAGGAAAATGTTGAAATAGGGGCTACATAAGGGAATACATGTTAATTTGCTAAGTAAAATCATAACAGCATCTAAGAATCACTTAAATGATCAAAATGTATGAAATAGAAAAATACATGATAACATGCTTAAGCAAACCATGCACTTTTCTTCCTCTTCTCTTCTCCTTATTCTACTTTATCTTTTGATGGGAAATGAGGGAAATAGTAAAAGTGGAAGCATCTTGGCCTCCAAAGAAACCTGAAAGCTATTTCAGGGCTCTCAGAAGACTTCTTGACCTACTTGTATGATGGGGAATAAAGGGAGAAATAAAATATAGATTATAAAAGTTATGAAAATCAAACATTTACCCTTCAAATTACATATATAACCATTAAGGCATATTAACTAGTCAAACAGTGATCATGGTCTATACAACTAAAATGACGCCATCAATTTTCTCCTTGTCTTTGCTACCTACACTTTTTAGACGTGATGACCATCCTCTCCTCTGGGTTGCTGCTCCCTAATAACTAGGAAAACAATCCAGGCAGCAGGAAATGCTCCAAGAAGAAAACAGGTGGGCCCACAGTGTGCTAAACTAACAACAGCAAGCTCTCTAGTCCCTTGGCACCAGGCTGCAAACCACGGTGCAGAAGAGAACATAATCAAAGCCAGACAAATTGGGAGGGCTAAACAATTTAACATGTGTGAGGATGAGGCTAAAAACTAGCAATGACCTTCTCCCCTGGCTCATGCAATAACTCATTAAAAAATATGGGTTGGCAAGAAATTAGTCGAACAAACCAAACCACTGTCTGGGAAGAGTGTTCAAATTCTATTCGCTGCTTACGTGGTCTGAATTAGTCTTAAGACCATCAGTTTTTTTTATTTTTATTAACAAAATAGAAGCAGTCACTAAGGCCTGTATTCACACTTAGAATACAGAATGGCGGGGCCTATTCTGGTCTAGTTCCTCCAATTGTATCCATATGCCCTGAATCGTCTTGTGATTTTTCTTTTCTTCAAGTGATGTCATTGTCTATTTATCCTGGTCTCTCTGCACTGACAACCAATCCGCCTTGAAATTGGCTGATTCTGCTCAAGCCATGTTTACAGGGAAGTCAGTTTCATCAGGATGTCCTTGTTCATAGACCAGTTTATGCTCTATAGCAGAGAGATTATTAAAAACTATATATTACGTGCATAAACTTTAAAATGACTCAACTTGGGGAAGGTAACTGCATCATATCTGCTTTTCATTGCCTGGGTTGTAGAAAGGGGCCAAATAGCATTACAATCTTGAGTGGAAATTGTTTTCTAAATATATTATCCTCCATAAGAAACATTTAGCAACTGTTAGTGCCCAGGAGACAAAGGCTAAGGGGAAAAATACGTATAATGGAATGGGGAGAGGGATGGGAAGAGAAAGGAGGAAAGGCTCATTTAAATTATCAAGCTGAGCATTAACCACAAGAAGAGAAAAACAAATGTTCTATGTTTTGCACAAACATCAATTACATCTAGTAATTTAGCTGATTCCTCTCACTGAACAGGTGCTCTGGCTGCAGTGCAAAGTGAAAAGCTTGCACACCACAGTGGCTTCTATAAAAGGTACCAAGGGCCCTCAACTTGCTCTAAAAAAGATTTCTAACATTTCCTGGCACTTCCATTATTGGCGGTGTTAGCTGAGCCCCTACCATTCCGTGGCAGCGTGAGAGACAGATTATAGACTTGCCATTTCAAGCAGCTTCCGATTTGGGATGAAGGGAAAAAACTCGAAGAGAAGTTTTGCAGATGGACATGGATTTAGGTATGTGAAGTCAATTGAATTATGACTGACGAGGGGAGCGGGATGAATGAAACAAATCTACAGACAACCACAAATTCTAAATATAAGCAACAATTTTACTTCTTCAGAGACCAAGCTCCAAACTGTTTAAAGAACTAATTCCAATCATCTGAGTTTATTTCACCAATCCCCTTCTATTGAGATTTTTTTGTCAAAAGCAAAACATGACTGAAAACTCTAAAACAGGTAAGGGGAAAAGGATATAATCAACAGCCCTGCTAATATACAAGTGAGTTAAGTAGCTTCCAGAAAACCAAGAACTGACTACAAACATAAAACACACACACACTCCAGTACAGAGCACAACTACTCTTTGCCATAGTGTTAAAAAACCATCAAATGAAATAGAAATGCATGGTTTCTTCTGCAGAGAGGAACAAAGCACACAGTAAGTGGAATATCCCCTCATTTGATTTTCTGTAGCTCTGCAAATGGGACCTGAAGTGAAAAGGAGGTGATTTGCAAGTTTCTTTGTTGTTTTATCATTATCATTAAAAAAAAAAAAAAGTCCAGAAGAGACCGTCCTTTAACACTCCTTGTTGACTTTCTACCTTTATTGAAGTTGATCCTGGAAAAATTTGGGGAGGGGTGTGTGCAAAAGCAGTCATCTTAGGTACTAAGGCTTCGGTTTGCTTAAGCTTTACCCCTTGCTGAGTACATTTAAATGACTTGGGTTTTTCTTTCCTTACAGTTCCAATTCCTAAATATCTCCTTCTATAAAACCTGCCAGGAAAAGAATTCCCTCAGCATGCCTGCCTTGACAATGAATAGCTATATTCCCTTGTTTTTCGTAAATGTATGAGCCACATGGCATTCGCACAGGAGCAGGGAACACACATGTACTGGCTTTGTTGGTGGCTCTGCACACACCAAGTTACACACCTCAGCTCAACAGTCTGCTCCAAGAGGAAGAGTGAAACCCAGATGAGGTGGTCAAGAAATAGCTGAATGAATGTTAACTCCGTCTCTAACTGGAGGTGGTGATCTTGGATGGACAAGCCAGTTTACTAGACGTTGCTTTCCTTGTCTGTATAACATGAATACTAGCAGTCACATGCCCTCTACCAACCCAGTTAAAAGGATGAATGGAGTTTTGATATCAAGAACTATATTCAAATGCTAAAATAAATAGATATAATTTATCTTCACTCTTCAAGTGGTACTTCCTTTCTATATTCTAAACTTTACCCTCCAAACAGCAACTTTAGGAAAAATGACATTCTTGAAATGCTTCCAAATAAGTTCCATCCAGAGGAACGAAAATTTATAGTTTGGCGCCAAATGTCATTGACCTGGGATTTCTAGTCACCAGCTTGATTTCATCTTAGAAGTAAATGGCATGCACACATGAGGCGACAGTCTCACGTGCTCCACGGCCATAAGGCTGACCAAGCTAACTGCAACCACAACTGTTTTCAGAAATTGCTTTGAGAAATAATGTGGCCAGAACTCGTTTAGATAGTCATTTGGGTAGTTTATGTGTCCATATTTATGGGCATTTTCCACACCGATAATCATAGATGCTTGTAACCAGTTTGGTTCTTAATGCAAAATTTTAACAGTTGTGTGGGTGGGTCAAAAGGGGAGTGTATGTGTGAAGTGAATCTATCATTGCACATATTTTATTACCATCTGTTGTTTCAACAATTTTTAATTACTTAACATGGAATTCTCAGTGCTGAGAATGCATTAAAGTGAGCTGCCCTGTTCAAATGGTTTCCGTGTGTTTGGGATAAGTGGAAGTGGGACACACAGGAGAGAGCTACAAAGATCAAGGGTCACAAAAAGTCATTCAATACACAAAAACATGCTTTATTTGGCTGGCACAGAGTTGTTTTGTTTTGTTTTAACTTGAGCCAACATTTTAAAAAATCAGTGTAGAGTTGACCTAATTATCTAGATTATAAATGTGTCATAAAATAACATCTGGTAACACCGTTCATATCAATATCCATGTCCAGCCACAGAACTGAACAGCGGCCACCCCTTTTGGTCCATGTTCTCACATTGACTCCAGTTCCCATCTCTTCCTATTATTTCCACATCATGTGGTCTGCCTCACTCAGTTGTATTACCTGCTCAGCCTTTATTGGCATTTGAGTTTAAGACCCCTGATATAGAACAAGGAATTTAACACCTGGGAGATGCTTCATAAAGATCTATTGAATGAATGAGTCAATGAAGAAACAAACTTTAAAAAACACCAGAGTAACAAGCCTAAGTTATATTCCTCTCTACTTCCCAAAGCAGCTACTTTTTCTGTGGTCAATTTGGTAGAAATATTACATATTATTTTCAAGTAGATTTCAACATTAAAAAAAAAATAGTTTGTATGGAATAAAAGCTTTAATTATATCAATGGTCAATCCCCACTAAATCACAGTATGCATTTGATTCACAAATTGGAGCAAAGTCTATTGAGTGCAAATGCAGTCCTCATTCTTGAGCAAAGCTAAGCCAAATGTCACAAATATTTGTAATGTGGACATGTATTAAATACCCTATGAATCCTCTCATTTTTTTTAACCTGAAAAACTGGCCTCACGCAGACCTGCTGCCTTAAAAATTACCTAAAATTGGTCGTTAAGTAGAAGCACTGTGGCTGACCAATGGGATGGCTCTTTTTCCATGGTCTATCAGATTCCCAGGGCTGCCGTAACAAATTACTACAAACTGGGTGGCTTAAAACAATGGAAGTTTATTCTCTCACAGTTCTGGAGGCTCAAAGTCCAAAATCAAGGTGCTAGCACGGCCACATTCCCTCCAAAGCTTCTAGGGGAGAATCCTCCCTTGCCTCTTAGCTTCTGGCAGTTGCTGACAATTCTTAGAGTTCCTTGGCTTCTGGCCTATACCATCCCAATCTCAGGTCTTCTTTGAGTCCCTGTGTGTCTCATGTTCAATCTCACCTCTACTTTCTTTTCTTTTAAAGACACCAGTCATTAGATTGAAGCCCATCGTAGTCCAGGATGACCTCAACTAAGCGTGATACATCCGCAAAGACTTTACATCCCAATAAGGCCACATTCACAGGTAGTGGTGATGAGGACTTGAATACATCTTTTTGGGCGGAGACTATCCGACCCCCCACAGACAACTGTAAACTTTTTCTATAGTCCGTGGAGGTTGGTGAGGCACCAGGAGCCTAGTCAGGAACTCTTCTACCAAAGACCTTGCAGATGAGCCCTGTAGAAGAGAGAGACCTCTTCCCCATGAAGGATTCAGCACCAGTGAGCGAGTTCTCCTTGCAGAGGAGCTGTACAAAAACAGCAAGTTGAAGTGAAAATACTTTCTAATTTCACACTTGCTAATTTCTCCATCAAAATGACAAAAGCCCAATGCCTTTTTTTTTTCCCCTGTGAAAGAGTTCAGCTCACAAGCCCTGGTAGAGATAGGAAAAAGCAAGCTTCTTTTGACTAATTTTTCTGAGTGGCCACGGCAAAGCATCAGTGAGGTAAATCTGTCAAATTTAATGTTTCAGAAAAGCAGAAGCGAAAAATATCAGAAGGGATGTGAGAAACTAACCTCCAGAAGGGGTTACAGCACTTGAACTCTGGTTCATGCTCCTAGTTAGCAGTTTCTGTGTAATTCCTTGCTGTCCGTGGTTGTACACTAGCACCTGTTTTGAAACAGCTCTGAAAGCAGCTGAGTGACCCCACGATTAGGAGAAGACTCATCAGATACAGATACTTAGCCATTATGTGCACTCCTCGCTGTCAATCATCTATCCGAGACTGTCAAAACAAGTCCAGCCTGTCTCCAGGAGGTAGCGCCTTCCTAATGGAAGACTGGACCTCGGCATTGAGGCATTCCATGGCTGTGAACCAGGAGAACAAATCTGTTCTCTCTGGAAGGACAGGAGATTTCCAGACAATCTGTTTATTACTCTACTGTGGTCGATAATGTCAAGACTACGATGAGGAACTGCAGAGCTTCTGACTTGAAATCCAACCTACTCTGTGGTTCCTAAGGCATGCCAGTTTTGTCAGGGGTTTTTCAAACATCTACAGCAGAAGTTCCCAACTCTGGCTGCACATTAGAACCCTCTGGAGGGTTCTGAAAAACACTGATTCTTCAGGTCTCACCCGATTCCATTCTAATTAGGCTCCCTAGGGTTGCGGGGTTGGGTCCTAGGGTCCCCTCGCCCCAAGATGAGTTTAAATGTGTGGCCAACACTGAGAGCCATGGGTCTAGAAGGATTAAAGTGAAAAAGGAAACAGAACCAAAAGGAAATGCTATCTCAGAAGAAAAAGGCAGAATAAAAGTCAGGATGTGCTTGCTATAAAAGGACCTCCCCCACCACCACCACCACCACCAAATAATTAAAAACTACCCTGGGTCTCTCCAGGGCGACACAGATCTAATTCCTCTCCTGACCCAGCCATCACCCCCTTTCCTCTGAAAATCTTTCTGTTATTTATAACCTAGATTGCTGTTGTTGCTTTTTTTTTTTTCAACTACTGAACTAGAATTACACTATGTCTACTAGCGAATACTTTGCTTCCGATAAAATGGGTGTTTGATTAGTCAAAGAAGTAACGTCAAGAAAGTATGTGCTTGTCTTCTCATTCTTTTTCATTACTGGCTTTTTGAAGGCTAAAGCTTGAGTTGGGGGACAAAAGGCACCTTTGTTTCAAAAACTATTGTCAGCTTGTGTATATTTTCCTCATTGATACAACCTACTTCATCAGTACTGAAAATGCCCAAATCCATGGCACTGTTAAAAACTGTGAGGCTCTTGGATCAAAGACCAATTCTGAATGTAAAATGGATTATTAAAGAGTATGTAAACAGATGCCCATTCCTAATTACCTTCTAAGTAATGTTGTAATTGGATAATTCACCAAAGCTACTCCAGGCTTATAATGAGAGGTAAATTAAAGGGCTATCTCGTGGTGGTTCTGAAAGGCACTGGGCCAAAACAAGGAAGTCAGGAAGGCAGGTAGACCCTCCAAAAAAGAAAGGGAGGGGGTGAGGAGAAGAAGAAGGAGAGGGGAAAACCTGAGCACGGTCACTGCAGGGTGTGACAGGACGGGGTTTGGAGGATGCTGCCAGCTGCTGTAATCACCACAGTCCACAAGCCAAACCCTTACACATAAGCTCGGAGACTCAACTTTTTTCAAAAGTTAATTTTTTTTTAAGGCAAAACCCAACTTAATAAAATGTTCCAGTAATCCCCTATCATCAAATTTTCTCAATTTGTGGTCTAGGACTTCGTTTATTCATATTTTTAGCTACGAGGTCAGGGTCTGCTCTCTTCCAGCCCTGTCCTCATCTTCCACGGGCAGGGTGTCCAACGACGTGACTTACAGGTCTCGTCTTATACTATACTTGCTGAGACATGACACCCCACTTTGCAATGATAAGGACATAAAATAATGAAATGCAAACCGCTATTCCCAAATAGAGAGGGCATGTGGGCCTTTTCTTTTGCTTATTTTGGTGATCTGGATACTCAATAGACTTCTGACCAAATAGACTTCTGACCATAAGGGCGGCTGAGTGGGTGCTCCACTTCTTTCATTACTGTATCTCATATCACAGAGCTTAATTTTGTATAATTTGTGGCATGTGGTGGAAGTACAAGAAGGAACAAAATGGAATCAAAGAAAATATGAAAGGAGAAGGACGTGGAGTCATTGGTTCCCCCCTCTTTAGTAGCCAAAAAAAAGTACTATAAAAACCAAGATTGAAACTTGGGTTTAATTTTTTTTTAATGTCGATTACACAGTTGGGTTGGTCTGTGAATATGGAAATAAGTATAACCTTTAGAATTGAAGGCAGGAAGAGCAGATGGAACCTAATTAATAGCAAAAAATTATTAATCTGTCTTCCTAAGAGGAGGAAGTTGTTCATACTTTACAAAGGAATTTCTCATGTAATTTAATAAAGGTGGGATCTATATATATGACTGGTGGCTCATTATGAAACAGATATGCTTGATATACCACTCTAGCGAGCCCCAATACTTAAAATCATCTTATCTTATCACATAAAGCTTAGATATATCACTCCCAATGAAGCTCAATTGTTATTTATCATCATCTACTCTTCTAAATTCATTATCTAATATACGCTTTACAGAGAAAGAAGCAATAACACCTTTTTCTTTTGCCTTGGGGCTTTTTTTTTTATTTTGGAAGCTGAGAAAGGGAAAGATACAACTAGTTTACTATGAACTCAACTTTCAAAGAAATTAAAGCTTATTTAGGGACACGTTCCCATCGGGGTAGTGTCTCTAGAATGCCAGAAGTAACAACCACTCTGCTCTGTGTTCCCAGCTTTGCTACTTGTGATGCAGCCAATTTAATTAAGCCTCCCAAATCCTTGATTTCCTAACCTCTAAAATGGGGGTGAAACATGTATTCTAAAGTATCTGGCATATACATACACAATAAATGACACTATTGAAAAGATCATATGCTGATCTTCAAAAAAAAAGGTAGAAAAAAGAGGCACTTATATTCCTAACTGTTGATAAGCAAAAGACTTATAGTCCTAGGAGGTGATAACCAAGACATCATCTATAGGGTAATCAAGACATCATATTTTATTTTTCTTAAGTTGTCTAGGAAAAAAGATAACTTCCTGCTTTCTATTACTGTTTGTTGAAACAAGATTTAAAAATAAAACTCATGGGCAAGCAGTAAAGCGCATTTTTTGTTAGAACAAAATTTAATTTTCTTAATGGAAAGTGATAACAAATGTCTTTGTTTTTATTAATTTATCACTCACCATTTTGATGATTTGGAAAAGAGCCCAAATTTATCTTTGTCTCAAAATGCTTGAAAGTGTTCAAATGGGAAAACTGAAATTCCTCTATCTCCTGGCAATAGGGGACATATGGAATTAGCAGGTTTTGACACTACTCCTCTACCACCCTTCCCTATCCAAAGTATGCAAGGGAAAATACTGAGGATTTTTTTTTTCTCTTTTGCCACTGAGGCTTTACATCCTGAGAAAATCAACAGAAAGTAAAAGTGCTAAAGTGAAATCTCACTGGCACTTCAATGGACAGAAGAGAGTGTCAATCAGAAATTAATTCTGGCAGATCAGGACCCCAGGACCAAAATTCTAGCTCTGTCACTTAGTGACTGTGTGACCTTGAGTAAGTTACTTAACTTCTCTGAGCTTATTTCCTCACCTGTTAAACAGGGTTAATAATAACACTTCTTTCAGGACTGGAGGAGGGTGGAAATGAGAGAATACAGCAATGGGCCGGTCACATAAATGTTGTTTAAAAAAATAGCTCATTATTTTTAAATTTAATTTAAAATACTTTTAAAACACCCACCAAAATTAAATCAGTAAATGCAATAAAAGCGACTATTCTAACCCTTTTAAAGCCTAAAATCACTACCAAAATGAAACCATAACCTCTAAATATACGTAACATAAGCATACACATGAGTAGACAAAGAGAGTTCACATATACAGCCTTGTCTTGGTCAAATTTGGTTCCTATCAGACAACCTAATTCCAATGTAAGCTTCTACTCAGCCAGCATTACTTGGAAATGGATTCATCTTCTGCAAAATTATTTCCTTCCACTGGCACTGACCCATCACCATAAACATCATCTAGTTTGTTCAGAGCACTGAATTAGTAGCTGGATGCGAGAGCTGAGGAACATCTTGAAACACGGCCATATTGTATCACACAGAATATAGCTTGGAAAAATATTACTTTTCACAAACAAAAAACTTGGCTAGAGAAAAGGGGAAGAGAAGATTAAAACAAAATATCTCCAAGTAAAAAGTGTAGAAAAGGAATTGAAACAAAAACACTGAGAATTAAGTGTACTAAAGCCTGGTGCACTGTAGCTGCTTCCAGGAGATGCATTTTGAATATAACAAGATGAATTTCAACAGACCATGAACCAGAGATTTTCAACATGATAAAGGGGAAACGATATATATTCAATTTTTACAAGCACTGAGTGAGCAGAAAACTGAAAATTCTTCAGCTGCTGATAATGTGCTGATAGAAATGCATCCCCCAACAGAATTCCTAATGAACTGCCAGAAAAATGGAGAAGCATTATAAACAAACTAGAGAGACCAAATAATTATATATAAGCACACTAACAGATCTCTAACAACTCTACAGCCATGTCCAGATTTCTGAATGAGACAATCATTAAGGAATACTTGAATAATTTATTCAACTGTTACAATAACCCTTAAGGGTCCTCAAAGACAACAGAAACTCAAAGGAATATTTGTAGAGATAATGCAGGACACACCTACTATTTATTGGATGCTACTATGCACCAGACACGGCTATTTATTTCACATTCCCCATCATGACCCCTTCTCAATAATCTCAGGGAGAGACACACTGTCGTTAGCCACATTTTACTGATGAATAATCAGAGGAGTTAAAAAATTTTCCTTACAGGAATCCCACCCCAAGTTCTGCATTATTTTAAACATCGTATCCATAATAATTGGCTCTGACATCAAACTGAATGGGGTAGTAAATACTCCAAAAGGGCAGAGGATCAGCTATAAACTAAATTTATCTATGAGTGGAGGATATTAAATTCTGGAAAAAGACAAGTCATGCTTACATACAGAAAAAGCAAGTTCCATAGTGAACCACAAGTCTCTTTGTACCAGATGTAATGAGAACTAAAGAAAAAGGAAAGACTGGAGAATAGAATAGAATTTTTCACTTGAAAAATCTGCACTCCATCCTTTGAGAAACTTCGTATTATAAATGCACCCACAAAGCAACTTCTGAACCTGTAAATAGTTACAGCTGCACGCACAGAGTTTACGAAACTCAAAATTCAGAATCAGAATTATGAACCCTGACCAGTGTACTGCGATACTGATTTGTTATTCATCTAGTTACATCAAGGTACACTGAAATCTCTACTCTTAAATCTCAATATCGTATTTGTTTTCCATTTTTTCTCTACAGTAGCCAATAATCAAATTAAAATTTTAACATTTCATTGTGTAGCAAAATACCATTTCAATGTTTAACTCCTTAACTAATGCTGCTTGTGGGACATTTCTTTTTCATTACATTCCAGCTCTTTTAGCTCAGTTCACTGAGTTTAAAGATGTCCAAAGAGACCATGATTAGGACTCAAATGAAACAAGAGAAGTCTGTACTGGGGCATTCTACAGTTCAAGACATTACTTCCCTAGTCAGGAAGTCACTGTGGATATATTAAGGGGGATAAAAACATCATGCATACCCAATTTTACAGTGGCTTAAGATGTCCACAAGGAAATAGGCAAGAAAACAGGAGAAATATCAGTAGGCATATATTAATAATGATGTGTGTACAAGGTTATTCATGACAACATTGTTTATATAACAAAATATTGGAGACAACCCAAGGATACATCACTATGGACCACCCAAATAAACTATAACCCATTCACCCAATAAATGATATGAAGATACAAAGAGTAATAAGGAAGCTCACTCTTGTACAGATATGGAACAATCTCCAAAGGAAAAGAGCAGGGCCCAGAATACAATACAATATGTTTGTGCATAATATACTTTGAGTAAGAGAGTGGGGATTAAAAAATATATATTTGCATGTGCTTGGGTTTGCACAAAAGCAGAATACTCAAAAAACTAATGAAAGAAGTTCTTTATATGGGATAGTAAGGAACAGAGAGGGATGGACACAGGGACAGAGAGCAAGGCTTATCAATGTATATATATATATATATATATATATTTTTTTTTTAGGCAAATTTTATTGAGATATAGCCACACACCATCAAAACCATCCAAAATATTCAATCACTGGCTCACTGTATCATCACATAATTGTGCTTACATCCCCAAGTATTTATCTTGTTATATCATCTAAATTTTTTAACATTCTGAATATATTAACTACTAAAAAGTAAAATAAAATAGAAAATCAGTTGACAATTTTAGAGATTGATAGAAAATTTGATAACATGTAGTAATCATAAATATCACTGCAGCCTAAGACTTATTAAATATTTCATGAAAAGCAGCTACCCATAAAAAGTGTGACAAAAGTTCAGAACGTGATGAAGAAAAAAGAGTAGATGGAAATTTATGCTTCCAGGGAAATCTGACTATGGTGACTTTGCAATAAAGACTCCAACAAGTCAAGACCTCTTACTTTCAGAAACGCATCTTCCAGGGAATGCCTTGCAGGCAACTCAATGGCAGGTGCTTCTAGGAATACACCTAGAAAAACCTCAAAGTATCTGCTCACAGTCCAGAAGTGGTAGCTTCCCTGCAGGATTCTCCTCAATCTCTTGAATACCTTCCAAAATTCAGTTAAAAAGGAATATGAAGTAGTCAGACTGAAAAAAAATGATAATTACAACAAAATTCAGAACCAGAGAGTTTAGATGCTGAAGTTCCTCCTGATGGAAACTGAAAGATGAGCAGGAGTGATCAGTGTCAGTTCAGGTTAATCAAGGGACACTTCCTAGAGGAAGAGAATTCAAGCCAATGCTGGAAGGTGACAGAAGGGAAATGAATGCCAAGCTGAGGAGAGATGAATTGCAGAAAGATTTCACAGGGCCAAGTGAATAGACAAAAGAGTGGCACAGAAGCTAAGATGTGGGCAACTGTAATGGGATGCATTTAAGGGAAATGAATATAAATTACCCTTGGAGGATGATCAGTGGGCTGCAAGGTGTCAGTTACAACCCAAGAAGAGATACTGATGGCCACTGATGAATATTCACTTCATTTTATGAAGATTAAAACCTAATGTACTGCTGTAGCCAAAAGGCCAACAAAAAATTGAAAGTAAAATCAGCTAGGCTACTAAAAAATGTTTTTCTCTTAATGTACAAGTCTGAGGCATGTTTACATCTAGTATTCCGTTTAAATCTGGATATCACTTCCTGAAGAGCTGAAAGCAGTCCAGGGGAGAGAAACAAAGCTGATCAAGAGAGGGAAAGGCCCAGAAACCTGTTAAGTGTAAAATCATTTTGTTTAGTATAATGAAAGCTGAGAAAACTGATGATCCGGTTCTTACTAGTTTTGGGGCATCCCCTTCAAATCTGGCAATTATGAGAAATAAAGACAGGGATTCTTTTTATACAATAGGTGGCAAGTTTAAAGAACTACCTCTAGAAGGGAAAACGGGCTAAATCTAGAAGTAACTTCAAAAGATGTTTAGATCATTGTAGGGGTAGTAAATTAATAATTACCAGAAACATGGACTGTTTGTAATATATCTCAAGGGCAGGAAGCCCTAACTACCCAAAATCCTAAAGAACTCACTCAGCCCCACCTCTATCTCAGTTGTTAAGTCTGCTGGCAGGGTTGACATAGAGGGAAAATCACAAATGAAGATAACGTAAATCACAGAGAATAGCACTGGAAAAACACAAGGTATTTCACTATCAGTCTCTGCTCAGCATTGCTCTGGGGTATACCATTTCTCAAAGCTGTGGAAATAAAGGCGACTTTGAAAAAAGGAAACAAATCAAGTATACAAAAGTAAATAAGGCTCAGAAATCTTATTAATCCCAAAAGTACTAGAAAATAACATGAAAAATTTCTTAGCTGATTAGGTAAATAATGACTTTTTTTAAAGGACCTGGTCATCTCAGAAGAGCTAAGCATGGCAGACACTCCAAGGGCTTCCTAGGATGATTTCTGAGCCAACAGTCTAAGACTTTTTGCTGATTTCAGTCCCACCTAGCCAAGACTTCACATATAAATAATTCTAATAATTATGGAGAAATCAACTGCTATCTTGCACTGATTCTGTAAAAAAAAAAAAAAAAAGTTTTGCATTTATTAACATCATTTTCTGATTCGGTGTAAAAAAAAAAAATTAAGATTTTTTTTTTAAAAGAAAATAGAGTCCATAAGATCCTAAAAAGCAGAAAGAATTATCTGCAAAAACATTCCTAACAATAAGTGCATTAACTAAGTACTTCTTAGTTGCTAAATATTGTACAATAGTGTAAATGTTGTTGCTAAGTACTTTAATTCATGCTTTATATTCCTACTTTTGGTTCATACCCTAATAGAAACATCAATTTAAAAACTAGATAACTGGTGGAAGTAACTTGGAGTCCTATGAATTGGACTACAATATGCTGACTCATTGACAGTAATTATTTGTCCCTTTCTAGACTTAATGCATGTAGTTAAATTTTCCTTAATTTACTGAATACTAACAATCAGCATTACTCTAACCTAACATTCCGGTTAAGATTAATCTTGGGAAAGAAATGAGAGCTCACTGTGGAGGCAAACAAGGAATGGGAATTATGATCACTCAGGAAATGTGCACATTAATATGGGATTCACAGCAAATATATGGCTAAAATGAGTAGCCCTTTTCACTGCCCCCATTTAAGAAAGAGTTAAATTTGGAAAATCGACAGACCGTTCACTTAACTATCTAAAACTCAGCCTTTTACAAGATAGGTATAATTCTGATTACCATTGCGGGTACTGGGACCAGGTTTGGGAATTCATTACCTATAAACATGCCTGTTAATGCAGATGGATGTACATTTCCAACAAATAACCCTTCCAAGAAAGAAAAAGTCACAGCGACTAGGCGGAAGGAAATCAGAGTCTATAAACTGCCTTTAAAAGGCAGAGTAGAATTGCTTCTCATTTTTCTGGTCAGAATTTAGTCAGGGAACACAGAAGACCATCAGGAACAAAACAAAGGAAAAGTACAAGCGAAAGGAAAACAGCGGTTTACAAAGTCCACCGCCCAGCAGTGGAGTCAGCCCTGTTCATTCCTTCCACCAAAAACACCTCACCAGTTCAAGATAGGACCAATCCTGTGGCTTAATTCCAGAGGCAACACTGACTTATCCTGGATTCAATCAGCAGTCCTCCAACGGGCCCTGGATTATAAATGGAAAAGGGGGTGGAGGGGGGAAGAAAGGGCAATTTGGGATTCTAGAAATTGGAGGAGGCCACTAGTGCTTAAATGTGGCACAGGGGAATAGAAATTTTACAAAAAAGAAAAATAAATAAATAAATAAAAACAATTCCTAATGAGAAGAGCTTAGTGACCAGAGGATATGGGCTTTGGGATCGAGTCCCATGCGTTGGCAGGAGGCAGGAGAACCCAGGCATCTGGGAAAAATCATTAAGAAGTCAAGACTAAACCTACAGACCTCAAAGGCTCCCAAGTGCATTCCAGTATTACCAATTCAATAACTGGTATTCTTAACGAGAGTCCTGGCTCATTGAGAAAACTCACCATACTCTGCTGGGCCCAGTCTCATAATGACTGCGACATTTTAGAACCATTTGCAACAAGAACAGTTATAATTGTTCCATTGTTTAAAGGATTAAGCAGATTTAGGCAGAACTCCTCCTTCCTGGACACTTGAGATGAATTAGTTACTGTAAGGAAGGTCGTAATTTAAGATGTATCAAAGAGTCACTATTCCTTTTAATGGAATTTTTTTTCCCCATCCCATTCTTAGCATGGAAGAGAAAGAACACACAGAATTAATTATTGTTCTTCAGGAAAATATCATGGTAATTTTTATCCCCTACTTCATATAAATTTACCGGCTTTTCTAAGTGATGTGATAAATCACTGTCTCGGATTTGTGGCAATTTATACTTAACAGAGATTAATAGGCCATCCCTCAGGAGAACAGCATTCCCACTCTGTACAATATACACGAGCAAAGGAAAGGTTCCATTTCAGTCATTCACTTCCATAAAATTCAAGTTAGACGTTCCAATTGCTACTGTGACTGAACCACTAACTACTGGCCCTGACAACACCAAAAATATTAAATCACGAAATTCTTCATTAGCACTTCTATACCTGTTTCCCATGCCTGATAAACTGCATTTGTTAAGGGCAGAGAAATGTTAAAAGTGGAAACACGCTATATACACACCTTTTTCAGGTTGCCACTCTACCCATGGGGAGCTATGACTTATGTTAGCAAGAGAAAACTGGTGGGCATGAAATGTCTTTTACGAGAGCAAGGTAAAATGGCATCAGAAATTTACTTTCTATGTATGGTTTTACAGAGCTGCAGCTTGGTTCCTGCTCATAGAACAAAGTGACCTAATCTACTTTGCAAGAGACAATGACCTTTTAAAGCAAGCCGTGATAGGTTTATTCCTTACTTTAGAAAAAGAAGATCGGTTCTTTAGCAGAATCATCAGGACAAGGTGATTTTCTAAGGACTAATTCTGGTACTACTCTTTCAAGGTGAAACATACACATTTCCCAAATCTTAGAGGACATGAACCAATAATACTCTACAGAAGTACAAGAAAATGCAGATGGTTAATAAATCTTGAATAATAAATTACTTGAGAGAGAATCTCTAAGAGAATGGCTAGTCCCTGATTTAAAAAAAAAAATGACCAATTTCATTTTTTTTAAAGTCACAAGAAAGGGACGTTGAAAGTGCGAATTTCATGTTCTACTTCTCAGCAGCAGCAATAAGAAACAGGCAGGAGCTAGAAGGGAGAAGCAAAACAGTAGCTGCAGTGGAGGAAATAACTAAATTCAGGATTCTGCCTGCCCTGTAAAGCATAAAGTCCGACTTTGGACTGCTGAGTTAAAAAAAAAAAAAAAAAAGCATGGGAGAGGGAATGAAGACAAGAGGAACACAAGGTACAAATATTTAGAAGTTCTTAAAAATTGAAAATAATAGTGTGAGTTGCAACCCACTTCCCATGGAGACATGCTGCAACACAGATCTGTTTAAGTCTATACTCCTCACACCCAGATTTATTAAAATAGAGGAAGAAAGAAAAGGAAGAATTTCTTTAAGAATTATTTAAGTGCCCAGAAAATTCTGATATGCACCCTTAGGTCAAAACCACCTGGCTATTCAAATCCCTGCAGTCCATTCAGCGGCTCACAGCTCATCTATGTGGCCACCTGTTTCACGCAGTGCCTAACTGGGAGATGTTTTCATAGGTCCACTGGCACCCGAATTGGTTCCAGATCTTTGTCAGGTCTCCCCAGCCCACAAATGGCTATCTTTTCCCTACTCAGGAAGCGCTTGCAAACCAGCAGTCTAAGGACAGTGACCCAAGGTAGCTGAACTAGCTGATTCTTTCTTACTTTGCTTTGGATCAAATAAGGGCAGCAAGGAAAGGGGCAGCGGCACCACAGGGAGGAGGGTCATGTGGGACAAATTAGGTGCTGCTGTTAAGATTTAAAAGCCAGGAGGGAAAACACAGAGCTAACCAGAGGCAGCTGTTAGGATGCGGTTTCTGTGTTTATATTCTTCTCTTTCTCCTCTAAAGCCTCTTATTGGTATTAGGAAGGAAATCATATGCATGGCCCAGGGGAGAAGGATCAGCCTTCTTGACTGTACGGGACCAGAGATCATAACTTTGCATGTTAGAGACGAAAGTTACCTGCCAGGAGAAAAAAGTAAATGGTTGTAAACCTTTATTTGATAAATGTTTAAAATCCTCTCCTCTCTAAGTACAATAATACAGCAGAAAATTGCACTGTCAGCAGAGAGCGGTCCCAATAAGCAAGGGAAACACTACAGAGCAATAACCCCGAGCCAACCGGAGATATTTAAGGCTGACCCACAAGTCTGCAGATGGTACATCCTGTTGCCAACGAGGACTCTGTCTCCCTCCCCTTCTCATCCCACCTTCAAATGCTCAGACCAGGATTTCAGTATGGCTCATTGCCAACACCTTTCTCCTGTTTTGGGTGCAAAAGTGGTTGTGTGCATGCATACATATTTCCAGAGGCTTTGACTTTCGGCTTTCACTGAGCATTAATGTCACACACTATTTAAAATAACACAGAGAATGCATTGTTCTTACAAGAACCTCCGTTTCCCCCGCCTGCCCTGACCTCTCTTCTCTTCAATATTGTCCTCAATAACCGGCTTTCTTTCCGCCTTGTAGCCAATATGGGGAACTGAGAGGAAGCAAGGGAAAGGGAAGCAGTTCTGTTTCTCTTGGCACTGAATAAAATGGTTTTCTAGGGGATGGAGTATCACTCCCATTTTAATAAAACTTCTGTTTCTCATCTAATATCACTTGGGGTCAATTCAAGGTGAGAAGGCGATTGAAAACTGAGACGAGGGAAAGAGACTACACTTGTGGACAGTATACAACCAGGCCCACAAGCTCCAAATCAACAAAAACATGCAGACAGGCCCTCTACCTAACCCTCCAGCTACTCAAAGTACAGCAACTAGAACAACTCCATTTGCTCAAACAGTGGTTGCAAACATCTAATGCAATAAAAGCCAGTATTCGCTATCTTTCAAAAAGTCCTTTTACTTTCACAAAACTCTGGGATCACCTGTAATATAATGAACATCCATCCAAATTTCCTTTCTTTGGTTCATGTGATTTCCTTACAATCAAGGCTTTAATGTAGAATAAAGAATAGACTGGAACAGGGCTGGCCTTAACTCTACAAATAGCTTTTCTCTTCCCACTGGGTAAAGGAAGAAATGAATCTGCTTGGTTCATAAAGGGAAACTTGAATTCCTTCCTTCCTCCCTCTCATCCGTCCATTGATCTATCTACCTATTTTGTTTGTTTTAAATTGCTCTGGTGCTTCATCCCACCTGTTACTTGCCACAATCACAGGTACATACACGCAGCTCAACAACACAAAATTCTATCATATTTAGTATAGTAATATGGTGTGGGAGAATTTTTGTCTGTACTTCATACTGACTGTATGGACTTGGAAAGTTACATAATCCTTCCCAAATTTCAGTTTCCTCTTCCATAAAATCAAGACGATGATTCCTACCTCGTAGGGCTACTAAATAATATCACAAGACGGCAGAAGCGGGTACACTACAAATATTAGTTTCCGCTGCTTCCTCCCTTCCCTTGCACAATGTTCCCTAATAGCCTCTAGATTCAGATTTACAGATCAATGAATAGGAAAGGGTTCCTTGTAAAGTTTACTAAGCCTGGAAAAAGTCCTAAATTATTTCTTTCTACTCTCAATTTCTTATTTCAGTATTTCTTATCCTTCTTTCATAAATCTGTATTCTCCTATCTTAAGTGTAATATTTTGTTTCTCTTTCCAATTCTTTCCAAAGAGATTTTATTTGACTGTATTAACAATACATATCCAAATTAAACAAAACCATAAATACAGGCATACTATCATTGGCTCTGAGTTTAAAGTTGGGTTTAAAATGCTAAAAATTCCCACTACAGTGAAAACCAATTTAAAATTTATTCCATCAAAGAGATTATCTACAGATGAGTAAAAAAATTTGGATAAAAAAATAAATAATGGGGGGGACAAGGGGTACAATAAATTGGGTAGATTGAAATACTAGTGGTCTTTAGAGGGAGGTGGTAAGGGGTATGGGATGTATGAGTTTCTTCTTTTTTCTTTTTGTTTCTTTTTCTGAAGTGGTGCAAATGTTCTAAAAATGATGATGGTAGTGAATACACAACTATGTGATAATATTGTGAGCCACAGATTATGCATCATGTATGGACTATCAGTGTGTGAAGATTTATCAATTTAAAATATAAATATATTTTATAATATTTTTAATTTTTATAATTATATATTATATATAAATATGAATATATGAGATTGTCTATAGATACAAATGAAAATATCTCTGAACCAGAATATGCTATGACTAATAATATATTTCAACTCATAACTTTGAAAAATAGAAGTCTGTGATTCTGCTTCAATTCCCAGCAGGGAAATACACTCACACACACTTAAAACAGCAAAGGGGCTAACTACACTGACTTCTGGAGACAGAGCAGCACTCATTTCTTCGTCATCTCCAAACATTTGCAGTAGCATTTAAGCTGAGTTAATCAATAACTTAAAAAAACCGTTTGAAGACAACATTGTCTATTTTACTCTCCGGACATTTAATGTACAACTTTTAAAATCAATGATTTTTTTTTCATGGATTTCAGATTTTTCTGACCTATATAACAAACTACTGAAAATATAATCTGTTGTCAAATTTTAAATCAACTCTCCCTGTGACAGAGACTATGGTATTTTGTAACTGAACTTGCTTCTCTCAGGCTGAAAATTCAGTTTGTCTTCATCGCTGCTGCTGCTGTTGCTTCATCATCCTCTTCTTCTTCTTTCAATAAAAAGTTTATCCCAAACTTGAAATGGTGAGGGAGGGGGAGGAGAGAAGTAAAAAGCAAATAAATCTTCGCCATCATCTTGCTTACTATACATCTGAAAAAGACCTGGACTAGACAAAACTATGACATCCCTCACAAGTCACCCTAACACCCTTTCCTGACACCCGCCTGCTGCTGCCACCTTCATAATAAAATGCAGATAAGCTGTCAGAGCCTGGTAGTCCAAGAGATCTACTATCCATCTGCTCACAAATTTCAGTGAGTTTTTAAAATTCAGCACCAAAAGAGGAAAAAGGCATTCAGCAACGCCAAAACTCACGCAGACTATTCCTCTCTGCGGAGGGCTGGCAGTATGTATATCACTGCTGCTGTAGCTAATTCTGACGTATGAGTTGTACTTATTTAGAAATATGTAACTTTCACTGAAGCCAAGACTTCAAAAACCAAATGACAGATCCTGGCCTCTAGGTGTCTTGCTTGCCTCTCAGCATACCTGCTTCTCAGTTCAGAGTTCCCAAATGGCTCTTCCTTTTCCAGACCCAGGCTGTGATTTACATCGTACGCCCTCTTGAGCAACTGTATTAGGAGATCTGATCTAGCCACTGATGCAACAAAACAAACCCAGGTTCCCGCGCTGTGGCCCATAGCCTCATACACAATTTAAAATGCTAAGCCTCATTCACCTTAGAAATACTTTTCTCAAACGCTAGGTTTCCCTCTCGCTCATGCAGACATACTTTCAAATGTTATAGGCAAGTCTTCATGCCTGCCTGTTTCAGATGAATATGCTCTTTTCACAGTGTTCTCTGTCTCCTGCAAGTCACATTGCCAGGAGGCCACATGAGCGGCACGGTCCCAGGTTCCGGGGAGAGAGGCTCGCTGGAGCCCAAGACCGGAACTCTGAGGCCCAGCTCCACCCATCCGGAAGAGAACGGCAACCCCAGGGTTCTGCTTGCTTTCCCACGGCAGGGCCCCACTCCTCACACAGCGACAGCAAAGCCTACTGTAGTCACAGCCTTGGTCCCTTATCCACGATGGCGAAAATGACGGCCACGAATGGGCTGGTCCCGCAGCTCGGCTTACTGGACGAAGACTGCTCAGTGTCTGTGCATGCTGGAATGAACACCCAGCCAGCAGCACATTTTACTAGAATCACGAGGGCTACCGGCTTTTATTTTAACTATAAATGATGCGTTCTAATTACGAGTTGTTCGATAAACGGGGCACTTATATAATTTCCCGATCCTTTTCTTCACCACTGAATTCTGAGTATAATATTTCTTCTTGTGAAACATGTATTTCATATATTCCATACACAAATTTATGCAACGACAATAATTGGCAAAAGAAAAAAATTCTCAAATAATCAAGTGGCTGTTAAGTACGAAGGAAATTGGAAAAAGACCAACTAAAAAACATAGTGTAATTAAAAGAGTATCCTCTCTAAGTTCCTAATAAAATGCACTTAGTTTTAACCATTCATGACTGGGCACAGTTTTTATGCCAGCGTTCACTACCACACAAAGGAACAAAAACAATGAGAATTTTCTATCAATAATTTCTATTCTTTCCAGCAACATCCAAAATCTGCCATGACTAAAACTACCGATTAAACTGGTCATTAAAATCAACTGACTGCCATGCCAGTCCAGACTGCCCTCCCCTCACCTTCCCGGGGCCTGGCCTCTCCTTTGATCTTTCTCCACTGGTTATTAACATTAGTGGCAGAAGTAGTAGATCCATGTCAAAATGAGAAAAATAATTCCTAAGCAGAAGAGGGTTTAAAAACGCAGCATGCAGCCTCCTATGCTGATCCCTGAAAAGCGGAGGAAGAAAAATTACCCCAGAACCCATCAGTGGGTTGGAGGTTGTTTTACTGCCAACTCCTATGGATAACGGTACGGGAGAGCGAACGGGTCACTGTGAAATCATTTCCCCCCGGGTTTACCTGCGCTGCCTCCTGCTTCCCCAGGCCTCTGAGTACAGAGAGCCCTTCTGCCTTCGCCGCTCCAGCCACCCGCGCCCCTGCCCCGCTGACGATTAAAATAAGACGACTGAACGCTGCCTCTTGAAAGGTCGCGATAACAAATCCAATTTAAGACTCTCAAAGGGACAAAACCAAAAGGTGGAAGAGAATGAATAAGTGAAAAAATGGCATTATCATTTAACTTTATTCATCAACAAGATCACCTCTCATTTAAGAAGCTGGGTTGGATGGCAAATTTCAATAGAATGGGAACGGGGCGGGGGGTAGGGAATTGCAGGGATGGGAGAGAATCCCACCTGTCCTTCCAAGTTTAACTCAGCATTAAATTCCCCTCTATTATTTCCATCCTTAAAATAGTCCAATAGCAAGATGTTGAAAGGAACACAAAGCAGTATAGAAGAGCAGCCGCTGTCAAAGGGCCAAAGCAGCGATTCGAAGAGTTATTCAGGTCACAGAGAAATGACATTTTTCTTTATGCATCTATAAAGAATTCAGAGTTTTCCGTTTTTATTAGCGTTATTATAATATTGAAGGTTCTCAGGCATATCATGAGAAGAGCATTTAGAGAGTTTACAGAGAAATGCGGAGCAGACCAGCCTCACACAGCACCCGCCTTTCTTTATGAGGTTCCCCAGCCTGGCAGACATTTTGAAAAGCCTAATAAAGAAGTAGCAGTACTTCAACTGCAAGATATGTTCATTTACATATACATATGGCACCAAACACTTTACATGGAAAAATTAACTGATTGATTATTTTTGTCAATTGTTAAGCCTCAACATATTACATATGACCTGGTCTTTATTAAGGCAGACTATTTGGAGCCACTCTATTCCTTTTATAGAATTGTCATGCTCTCATTGAATTGCCACAAAAGGAGTTTCGTTTTCTAATCCTTTAAAAAATTGTGCTATTGAAAAAAACTAGAATTACCTTTTGATTCCTTTTTAACGTATACCACATCAAAGTCCCATGTTTTTTATATAAATTCTGTGAACATAAAAAAACCATAATATAATCATGTCCCCAGCAGTTCATTTTATTCACATCTTTCCTGCCTTCTCCCTGGCACTTTCTAGGGCAACCCTGATCTTTCCATAGCAGCACTGATGCATAGGTACATTTTCAAAGGTAGGCGACCAGAAAGGTCATAGAGAAAGCTGAGAATTTTCTAGCAACACGGGTTTCGATCTTTGCTATTTCGGTGTTATTCCCGCTGAGCCTCGCGTGCCGAGAATGCCACTGGCACTGTTCAGAGATACTCGTGATGACTCAATGGAGAATAAGGAAACCTGGGCACTTAGCTATGCGCTTATTCCCAATGATATTCTGTCTCAAATCATTTCCATCTTCATAGAAACATGAAAGTGGGGCAGTGACAGACAGGAAGCCCAGCATGAACTGCTGGGAAGAACTCTGCCTAGCAACACAGCTTTATCACTCCACAAGGCTTCCGAGGCCAGAGTCCACAGACAAAAATAATGGCACACAAACCAAGCTGAAAATGCCATAATTTAGAGAGAACTGCAAAGCCGTATCACAAAAGAGAACATTTAAAATACTTTTATGTCCAATCAGTAAGTAAAAATGAGACGTTAGTAGATACTTTAACTCACAAAAAACCAAATGCTGCGTCAGCTTAAGCTATTTTAATTTTTTTAAAAATATTTTTATTGATAAAACAACATACAAACATACATACATGGTGGACAATCAGTGGCCCACAATATCATCACATAGTCGTGTATTCCTCACCATGATAATTTTTTAGAACATTTGTATCATTTCAGAAAAAGAAACAAAAAAGAAAGAAAACCCTCCTACATAGCATACATACCCTTTACCTCTCCCTCTCATTGACAACTAGTATTCCATCTATCTCATTTATTTTAACCTTTGTCCCCCTATTATTCATTTATTTTTATCCGCATTTTTTACTTATCTGCCAAATCCTAGATAAAAGGAGCATAAGACACAAGGTTTTCACAATCACACGGTCACACTGTAAATCTATATCATTATACAATCATAGCATAAGCTTTCCTGCTATGTAAAATTCTACATCACCTAAAAAAAAATCCATGTCTGTAAAAATGCCACAGAAGACGAGATAAAATAATTTGCTTAAGTCCTGACTTAGCTTGGTCATCAATATGGTAAAAGGAGGCTGAGGTTACTTCAACGACTATTCAATTTTGTATTTAGACATATAAAGGTTTTCTTTATTTTATTTCATTGACACATAAATACGTCCAGACTATTTTCTTCAGGATTTGTCTTTCTTTAAGGATTGTAGGTTCTAATTGCAAATATATGAACATAGCAGATGAGCTTACAATTTTTATTTTCAGGGAAGATACATGCTGCTGGAGTCACAATGATCTTCGATTATTGGTTCCACAGATAAATACTGGTGAAGGAGCAGTCCAGGGCTGGGATAGTCATTTTTAGTCCTTGGAAAGGTATTAAACCATCTAGTCTAACGCAGCATGAACCCACATCCTCGACCTGATCAGAAACAAAAACCACTTCAGTGGCAATGAAGGAATGAATGAATGTGCAAAGAGTAGTTAAAATCATTTTCCCTGCTCGATTTTATTTAAGGAAACCGAATGGATAAATGCTTATGTACCCATCTATGCAACAATTTTGACAACTTACTAATTAAATAACATTAAAATAGAGTAGAAAGAAGAGAGGTGGCATTGACTCACAGATAACCTTCAAATGTATCTATTTTTCTCAGACGTTGTTAACAAAGGATTTTAATACAAACCCTATACTTTAATTATCATCATTCAGTAGGAAACTTCTAGATTTTTTTTTTGCCATCATATATCTTATGTATAAGCATTTGCATGGAAATTATTTGGGGTTATTATACTGCTACTATATTTCTCATTCATACCTGATGTTCCTCAGAAGGTAAGTTTTAATGATAAATATAGAAACTTGATTCATTCTAACATCCATGCCATTGGTAATGAGATGTTTAATAATATCATACTGAAATTATACAGAATCAGAAAAATATATGCCTAGTTGAAGAATGTCTATTAAGGCCATCTTACTCTACAATGGCTCTGGACTCATGACCAAACAGACCAATCTGGTATTTGAATTCCCAGTCCCCAATAAATAACACTCGCAACCAAACACCTGGCAGTGAAAGCAAAAATTCTCTTTTTATAATTTGAAATGCATCATTTAAAATAAGAAAACTTATCTAAAATATCTACCTTGGTTGGCCCCTAAATCTAATTGGAAACTGCTGTGGTCCATATAGGATGAGTATTAAAAAGTTGTCAAGGACGGGGCGGGGTGGCGCGGTGGCTCAGCACCAGATTTCTTGCCTGCTATGCTAGAGACCCGGGTTCAATTCCCGGTGCCTGCCAAAAGTTATCAAGGATAAGGTAAACAGTTGGATAAAGTCAATAGCATAATTATAATAATATTGTTTCATAAATTGTAACATAAGTAACATACTAATGTAAAATTCTAATAAATACAGGAAAACGGGAGCGGAGGGATAGGGAAACTCTGTACTCTCTGCATGATGTTTCTGTATATCTATAACTGCTCTATTAAACAATTTTTTAAAAAATTACCAAGGAAGTATGTTCTTTGTCTAATCAGAATATAGATGCAACGAGAAGCGTATCACTGCATTGCACGGTGAAGAACCAGGATATGTGAGCAGCCTCCAACATAAAGGCTGGGGTTGTGATATTGCCGCTGGACACTATATTAATTCAGGGGAAGCCTACTTAATGAACTGCTGCCAACGGAACAGCACCACTATGAGAATACATTTTGTATTTACCAGACTATAAATCTGCAATACGATCCCCGAATCCTCTTAGATGAATAAAAGTTAAAGGAAAGAACCTTCCAGATGTACAAACTAAGTAGCAAAACAGCAAGTAAAACAAATAGTTTCCAAATAGAATTTCTGAAAGACTCATTGCTTTAGCAAAAGACACAAAATTTGCTTCATCATCTACAGTGATAAAGTAATACAAACAACTGAAGATAATTTCCTAAAAGACCCGGAACTCTCTAACTTTAACAATTTTCTTCTGCCATGATAAAAGAAAGGGAAGAAAGATGAATGAAAACCTTAGGAAACGCTGTGATTTTATTCATTTTATTAACCCAGCAATATAAACTTGAGTTATATCACTAAATTTATTTTCTAGTTACTCATTTCTAAGTGTCTCACACTAATAAAAATAAAATCTCAAGTGTTTTATAAAAGCAGTATGCTTAGAAAAATTGCTGAGGGTATTTTTTAATATCATGTAAAAGTTTCCTTTTATCTTCATGCCTTTGGGGCTGAAGAAATGAAATGCAAGTTATTAAGTTAATGTGGCCAGTGTAATTACTACCACAAAATTAAAATAAACACAATCTTCAAGATGTTCCAAATATTCTAAATAGAAAAAAAAAAGCACTGAAAATTCGTTATAAGGTGGTGATTGTTAGCACAGCATGACCCTTGCTGTATGAACTTCTGCTCTCTCTTCATTTATTCCTGACAGATCATGCGTCTAGGGGGAAATAAATTAAAAACAATTTTTAACTGATTGATAGCTTTTTAAACACAGTGCACCTTGAAGGAAATGATTTACATAAAGTATTTCAAGAGTAATACTGCTAAGTTAAAAATCAAAGTAATGACCCCAAGAAGAGATTTCTGAATCACTAAGTAATTTCAAATAAATGAAAAGAGAATGAAAGGCATTTTTCTCTCTGGATGATATACTCCTGATTAAATCTTCTTCTGACACTAAAGCAAGCCTTGTAGTTCTCACAGCTCTTCATTTCAGCTAAGGTCATCATGAAAAGAATGATTATCAAATAAACCTAATCAGAAATAGCCTCAAAAGTTTGCAGAGCCTCCAATTCTGTAAGATTTGCAGGCATCCTGACTGACAGTCTTGTAAAACATAAGGATAATTAAACTGACATGAAAATCACTACCCTATATAAATCCTAAAAGCAGTTTATCTAACCTTTTGATCCTCAGAGAATGCGTGTAGTCATCCTAGCACCTGTTCCTACTCATCATGCAATGACCTGCATAAAAAGATTAACACCCAACTATCACACCCCTGTATAGTTTACACACATAATCCACACACTTCGCTGTACTAATTATGCAGATAATGCTTCTTGCTGGAATTGGCTCACAGCTTTGATCCCCTCCCCAGGCAGGTGATAGAGCTGGATGGGTCTTGCTGAAGGAAGCTTTGTAAGGTTGAGATAAAACAAAAATTTTACTTTTAAACTGTAAAGCATTGACTATTTAACAAATTAACAGTGTTGCTGATGCTTAAATTTCAAGTGGTTTAATAAAATCAGGTATTGTTTTAAAGAGTCTCAAATCATACACGAGGTATTACCTAAGGTAAAATCTGCAATTATTTTTAAAAATGACCACCGAAATACACTGACTAAGAAAAAAGGAAACAACCTAGTCATATCAGGAATTTGCATTCACTGGCTTTCTCCCAGGAAGAAAGGTGTTCGGACTATTTATCATGTGGTCATTTACAATTCTACCTTCTACGTTGAAGGCAACACAAACACCATCCTTGGGTATCAGTGGCTGCCTCTGGATAAAGCTCTTTTCTCTAATAAAGACCAGTGGTTATTTTAGTTGGCAGGATATCCATGCCGAGATACTCACGTGAATTCTTTGTAAGGTTCCTAGTTCTGTAAATACTTTTTCTCTGAAAAATTCAGAGGGAACTTTTGAATATTTGTAACATATGAAGGTAAGAATGGCAAAAATCCCTGTATATAATAAACAGATCTTATTAGTAAGCTGTGATGACACAGGAATAATATATGTAGCTCAAACAACTCTTTAACAAACTTTGCTTTAAGTGATACCAAAAAAAATAACAAAAACCACATGTGGAGGGACAGTTCATTGGTGTTTACTTTTTCTTCACGGGACTTGACTTTATCTCATTTTATTATTAATGAAAAAAATGATTTAGAAACCACAATGTTTTGATGTTGGACAATACTTATGTGAACTGCCATAAGAAAATAAGTTACCTACTGGAATTTCATGCAAAAGCAGGGAAATGGTCAAGTCAAAGCCTGATTCTAAATACTATTACCAACAACCTCCCTCCTTTTTCTTTGTCTCCTTTTCTTTCTCCTTCTTCTTCTTTTTTTTTTTTTTAATCTTTAAGGCAAGGTAATCTCAAAGAGAAGTTTTAAGGGGCACCTGGCTGGCTTGTCAAACCAAAGTGGCATATTAACCACAGTAATTGTGGCACCATCGGAGTCTCAGTTTATATCATTTTGATATCCCCTCCAGGGTTTCAATCTTCTCTCTTGGCGCTCAATCATGTTCTGTGATGCTCTGTTCCTACATGAAGATGCGAAAGAATTTCTATTTAAAAATGCACTGGGTGGGGGGTGGGTGTCAGGTACTACTGATTGAGAAGGCATTCTGTGATGATCCCTATCTTCGGTTAAAATGCACACTTACAGTTTTGGATTTAACCCCCCTGCCTTTGCAGTCAGACAGTCATTTAGTTAGAGTCAATCAAGCGTATGATTAGAAATAATAACTCACAAGCAATGAATTCAAAAAGATTAGATCTTTGCCGAAATGCACAAGTACAGCATCCCATTATGCGTCCTCTCCTCTTGAGTTTTTAGAGAGCAGACCAAAAACCCCCCAAAAATTTTCCTGTACTCTAAAAGTTGACATCACTAAACATCTGACTAATCACTCTTCTAACGCATGATCAGAAATCTCAGTTTGAGATATAACCAGCACAGGTTGGGGTAGCTATTGTATCTTTTCTTCCCCCCTTTTATGACGAAAGCTGTTTTACAGGAATAGGTCACGAATACGACACACTTTATTTACATAGAGTAAGAAAGAAGGATAGAGCATGGTTAAAGCTCAAAGATGGTTGATATCACAACAAAAAGAATAATTTCCAATTTATAAATTATTCTTTCCATTAATTCCGCACTTTAGGATCTTATATTTTACTCATGTAAGAGGCTAAGGGGGTAATTAGAGTAACTCTGTTTGGATTTAGTAAGTATTATATTGAAACCAAAAACCCTAGCTCACTCTAAACTTATAGTACCTTTGATCAAGTCAAAAGAATTTAATCTCATTAAAAAAGTTTGAAAAATTAAAATGAATTAAGATTTTATATTATGCGGTGTTTTATCTTTCATCAGTGAATATATAATTTGTAGCCAATAGTGTTAATAATGGGTAAGATTGAGCCCAAAGGGAAAAAGATTGAAAAAAAAAAAAACGATAAATATTTTGCTTAAGAATATAATGAAGAGGGGATGGATTGATCTGCGTTCCCAGCTATACTTAGTATAGGCTGCACTATCACAGCACACACTGATTGCACTGTTAACATAATTCACACAAATGAGGAGAGCAGACAGCACCCTAGGATTTGAAAAGTTTCTGCAGATAATTCCCAAGGCTGAGTAAACCATATGTGGGTAACTGGGAGCTGACATGATGAAGGAGCTTTATATGAAAAAAACCAACCTCCCCCCAACACACACACCTCATAAAAAAGAGTTTGTACATCACAAAAAAATGGAAGGAAAAGAGCCACATTTAATGTGCTAATAGAAAGTATCTTGTCCATCAAGAAATTATCTGAATGATAGTTACATATGGAGTAGCTGCACAATTATGTCTTCTTTTTTATGCATGAAAAATAACATACACACAAAAAAAGCACACCTCAACAATTGGTTATAGAACAGATTTTCAGAGTTTGATATGGGTATAGTTCTATAATTTTCATTTTTTCTTTCTACCTGCTCCAAGACACTGGAGACTAAAGAAAATATCAATAGAGTGACTCAGCAGTCATACTTATTTGTTAAATCCTATCTTCTCTGTATAACTCCACCTTCTCCTTTGATCTTTCTCTCAATCTTTGGTGGTATTTGGACTATGCACATTCTAACTTTTTCATGTTGGAAGGGGCTGTCGGATAACATGGGATAGGGGGATGGACTTAGTTGAAGTTCTGGAGAAGCTGAGCCCTCTGGGTTTCAGGACTTATCTGGCCTAGGAACCCATCTCAATGTTTACGTTTCTGGAAAGTAATCCTAGTGCATGGAACCTTTGTAGGATCTCAGATAAAACCCTAGAGGTTCTTTAGGGTTGACAAGAATGACTTAGGTTGGGGGTTGGCAAATCATGATAAATGGCAATATCTAGCTGAAGCTTGAGTATGAGTTGCCTCCAGAGTAGAGTAAAGGCTTCTTAACATAAAGATCCACTATATTTATTACAAGTTGTGGTCTTAAAAAATGCCTCTGAGAGAATTTCAGGAGTCAATCCTTTTATTCAACAAACAAAAATCGGATTTTAAAATAATTCAAATATCAATTTGGATGAGTTCAGGTATACTTCTGTCTACATGTAGGAATAGCCAGACCTAACATTTGTTTTCTTCCAGGAGTCAATCAAGGGATCAATATCTTCCCCTTCACCTGATCTTAACATTCAAGGGCAGAGGGTATGTAAATGATATTGTGGAGACCACTCTGACACACCTTTAATGTACTTTTATAAAACTATCACCAAAAGCTAAATATTTCTACCTTTAACCCAGAGAAAATTCATTGTGATTCAGCTGATATCATTACTTCCTATCTTAGCTTACCATTAAATTTTAATCCATAAATAAGTGAACACCACATGTACATGTGCATGCACACATGTGCGCACACACACACACACACACACACACACACATACATGCATGTGTGCCCATACCCAATATCTAAGCCACGGGAAAATAGAAATGGAGCAATTTGGTCTCTACTCCCTCAACTGTTAACTCAATGAACATTCTGGTACAATGACCAGGTGTTGGTCACTGTACCAGAAACTGGGATAGATGTTAATAATAAGGATAAAAGAAGTTTCTACTCTGGGTAAGTTTACCTCCCAATCAGAGAAGTAGATAAAGAGTCACTTTTCAGCAGCACCACCCAATACTGAAAACAACTCACCAGCCATCTGCAACTCCAGACCTCACTATGAGATTAAGGGGGATGGGAGAGAAAAAGGAGGTAAAATAAAAGGAAAGAAGATACATACCAGACTAGCAAGTTTGTTCCATCGATTTTGCAATTACTCCAAAGTAAAGAGGAAAAAATTGGAAACCACTAACAAAATAAGTTCCATTCTCTTTTCCATCTTCTACTGTGCGAAGCTCCATAGGCAGATATGGATTGCAGAATGTGCGCTGAGGTGCTCTGTTGGAGCCACAGTGACATTTAAATATAAGTGAAAACAAAATACACTTTAATTTTCCCATGTGTTAAAGCATCCGCTTAAAATAAATGAACCTAGTAAATAAATGGCTTAAAAATCATGTATTTCATGAAGGCAAAGAAAAAAGATATACATATATCTCGCCCAGCACACTATCAACAATCTCTCACGCACTCATTAAACAAAGATCAGCTGAGCCCCTACTATGTACCAAGCCCTATTCTAGGCACAGTGATTTAAATATGTATAATCCAAGGATTTCACATTCAGTCCTGCCAGCCATTCCCCTGTCTCTCTTCTGATCAGGTAAGAGAAGGAAAATTTGAGGCTTTCAGTGTTAATTCAATAATAAAATCTTGATGTCTTTTAGTTACTTGATATTGGTAAGAATGTGGGTGAACATGCAATTTATTTTAAACAAAATTCATTATATGAACTTGTGACTTTCTCATGCACTTTTTTCCCCATTTCCAAACACTAATTGACAGCACTTGAAAACAGTGAATCAGCTTCTGAACATCATATGACTCCCAGGAAGTGTAGCTCTCTTCCTCAGGCCAGTAGACTGACAAATCAAAAGATAAGAAGTACCTCTCAGCTCGAATCAACTGAAATGTGTCAGAAAATACATTTGGCATAATCTTCAGAAATGTCAGGATAAGCACAGTTTTCCTGACACTTTTAGCACACCAAAGTTTCAGAGCCCAAGTTAGAGTGAGCAGGGAAAAACCACTTTTGTCTGCTATTTTGGAGAAAACTACTACAAACAACAAGAGAAAATGTACGACATGCCACTTGAGTCTCTGATAAAGATGTTATAAGATGTCTATCAGCCTAATTAATGAAATACATAAGTTGAAAAGTGTCCACTTGGGTTAAAAGGATTAAGGCATCGTTTAGTATTTCTGCTTATGAAAACCATCTTCCCCTGCACCTCCAGGGATATGCCCAGCCTCACTCTTCTTCATAATCTCAATGTGCCTTGTGCCAATCGGGGATTTTTATGAACGTGGGTTGAACGAATGTATGAAAAAAATAGCATCGAGTGAAAATAATATGAAACCGAAATCCAGCTAGCTGACTGTGACATGACATGCCTCAATTGGACCTTGTGTTTCATCTATCAGTCCTAATAAATTAAAAAAAATAATAAATCCAAGCACATTAAAACACAAGAAAGCAAATTCAAACTTATATCATGTTCCTTCCCGAATTCTTTGTAAGCCAGACTTTCCTTTATCTTTTCTCACTTACCACCACCACCATCCCTTTTACATTCGCATTCATGCAACCAAGCTCCACAACTGTGGATAAAATAAGAAACAGCTTAATCAGTTTTGCAAGAGGCACTATAGAGAGCCAAGACCAAATTTCTACCTCTGGCTACAAAACTCTGCTCCTCCAATTTCCCATTTGTAAACAGAGCTCCAAAAGAAATCAGCCCGAGGGCACCAAATGGCTGTAAATCTCTGCGGGAGAAGTGTACTCTGCCAATCAGAAACCCAAGGAGTTTTTCAAATAGGAGATGCAGGGTGGTGAATTCAGGCATGTGTCCTCCAAGAAATCTAACACCTCCAGCACTGTCAACCTTCATCTGATTTTCATTTATAAATGAACTTGCACAAATCTGCATTAATAAAGAACATTGACAAAATCTTTGTTAACACTTGACACCTCTCATTTTCTAAGAAACAAAAACAAGATCCCTATTCAGGCAACTCCTAATTGTGCTGGACACATTTCACTTACTTTCACCACCAATTCAGCAGCAATCTGTCAATACTTGTACCATAAATTACCAAATACTCTCAATTATCTATTTCAAATTGATCACGCATTTATGTATTTATGTATGCTATGCAACTAAAATAAAGCGAAGAAATGTTTCTTTATTGCCTAAGTCTATACATAGATTCTCCCAAATTAGACACCATGACAGTTAAAAGAGATGCTTAAAAATATATATTTTTCTGACTTAATATGGGTTCCATACTTTCAGCATGGCTTCATAATAATTTTCCTTTTCACAGCAGGAGAGTCCAAATGCACTTTTTCACTGTACTAGACAAATGCAATGTAATGTAATAGAAGACAACCCTGCAAAAGTCCCTTTTTCCCCCATATTCTAAGAAAGACCAGTTAGTCATTTCAGGATGTATATTCTTCATTGAACATGTATTAAGCTTGAACTATACGCTCCCTGTCATGCTTGATTGTGCGGAATAGAGTGGAGAGGGGGGAAAACAAGTTGGGAAAAGCTCTATTAACTTACAGGTTAAAAGTAGAAGAGAAAATTACATTTTTGCAATATGAAATAATTAGTATAATAATAGAGGCTTATGTGTAAAACTTATACCCTGGGTCCTATGATTGCTCAACAATGAATCTAACTTAAATCACTTTTCATTTAAAAACCATTATATACACTTAATAAAGCTTTACGTTTGTTTCCACATAACCTTCTCTCTTATCTATGTCCAGACTGTGCCAAGTTCAGATTAAATTCTAAAATGTGAACAGAAGCATCAAATCCTTACCTTTTTTCAGCTTCCTGTGTATAGAAGTTTAAACAAATCATGTGAAATGCATGCAAGAAAGCCTCTCTTTCTCTCCTAATGTTTAATGATAATTTATATCCTTAAAACATTTGCAAATTTAAATGCCCATCAAAGGGTCCGAGAGCACACCAGGGCTAAGGACTCATTACTTGACATTAAACATAACTTTCCATGAAGCACTGCAGAGCATGAATGAGTGGGCTGGCTCCTGGGCAGCCAAGTATACAATAATTTATCATTCATAATTTTGCTTTATTACTTCCAAAAACATTTAAAATTTGGGGAGGGGGTGGAGTTAGTTACCAAAAAAAAAAAATGTCCTTCACTAATTCGTCAATGCTATAAATGACAAAGGCACAAAAGTCCTTTATGATTTTAAGGATGCTGTAACTCTTTCTCTAATAACCCAAAAATGACAAGGATGAAATTTTACGGTAAAGTCTGACAGGGTTTAAAAAATTCATTTCCTTGAACAAGGTTGTATTGTTTCCAACTCACGTCCCCTCCCCAAATTCCAAAGAACATCAGTAAAATGAAAGAAAAAAATGTAGAGTTATTTTCCCCCAGTACGTAACTGGGAGAATCCCTTACATTATCCAAAGTAATACACTTAAAATGGAATTTTGTTTGCTCCAGAAATATCAGATTTAAGGCCTGAATAAGACCATTATCCAATTTTACAGGATTTTACAATATCATTAACAGCCACCTAATCTCTCCAAGGCATTCATCCTAACCTAATAAGCAAAATTAGGGCAACAATCAATAAAGCCAATGGTCAAAGTTTAACATTACCACACGCATAAGAAGCTCCCTTCGCATGGTTTCCTTAAAACAACCCCAAACTCCAACCAGATAGCCAGAAACATCATGTGTCTTTCATGGTTATCATTCTTTCATCATATACTATATTATAACAGATTTAATAAAAGTAAAAAAAATTAACTATCAGCACGTTATGCATAATACAATAATTGTGCTGATACAATTTATACCACTATTTGGTAGCCTGATTGATTTAGCCTTAGTTCATTTGGTTTTTTATCTTATTTTATATTAATTTTGAGATGCATGGTATGGGGATTGAACCCAGGTCTCCCACACGGCAGGCGAGCATTCTACAACTTAACCACCTGCGCTCCCCAAGGATGAGTTTAAAAGATGTTTTTCCCTCTCCTTCTAGACATATGGTCCTAAAGTGCCACTACCAGTGTCTGTGTTCCTTTGACAAATTCTGTACATCATATTTTCTAACTTTGTTGACTACAAATATTTTCTCCACATTCAACAACTTGGAGGTGAATATCTACAACAGAAACAGTTTTCCTATATAAAAGTTAAGTCATGGGATTAACTTTCACCTCAAAAGCAGCCATTCTGAAAATGAACCTACCAAAGTCACAAATTACCTTAGCTAATTCACTCCAGGGTGTTTTTTGCATAAACAACAAGATTTGTAACAGTTCCAGCAAAATTAGTGTTTGCTATGTGTGAGACGTTAGCTGTCTACCTTTAAAACATCCTTTCTTATCATTACTTAAGGGAAGCAATATGGTTTTCACTAAGAACACATTTTATACATAAACATTCATTTGCCAACAACTTAATATAGTTTCAGCCAAACAATTTAAAAATAATTTCAGTGATTTTTACTGGGTTAAATTTAATGTTCCCATAAACTTTAGGTCTTTATATCGAGCACAAGACTGGTCTTAAGACAACACAAAATATGAACATCAAAATATGGCTGAGGGCGGGCCATGATAGCTCAGCAGGTAGAGTTCTCGTCTGCCATGCCAGAGGACCCCGGTTTGACTTCCGGTGCCTGCCCATGTTAAAAAAAATATATATGGCTGAGAGATTTATCAATTGAAAGAAGAGAACGCCCCCCCAAAATAACTATTAAACTTTTCATATGGCAACTAATTTTTAAAACCCTATACTAATAAACAATCTGAAAGTTCAGATTGTTTGACTCAACTGAGTGAACTAGCTGGCTGTTTTGATTGCAGCTGGTTAGTCGACTTATTCTTTAATTTGACAGCTGAGGTGTTTCTGAACTTGTCTCATGCATGTCTGTATCAAGCAACCAGCAATAAATTGGCCTGATGAGTAAATCTGCAATTAGCCAATTTTTTTCCAATACCTAGGTACAAAGCAGAACCAAGCCGAGAGAAAAAATCATCAAGCAGCATACCTTCTTCTTGAATCTTTTCCTAGTTTCTGATATCAATTTATGAAAACCACATCACATGATAATTTGAAGGAATCTGTTCACTTTTAAATTATGATTCTAATTCCTTCTTAATATTAAGAATTATCAGATTATTCCAAAGCTACTATTCCATGATAGCAAGCAAACACAGGGTGAGCAGTCATCTAAAATTAGCTTATTCACTATAAAATAAAGATTGAATGTTAAGGTATAAAATTATTCTAAATCCCCAAACACACCAGAACCAATTGTGAAATTAAATATGACACTTTCCATAATTTAAACTACAGTACTTGATTTTTGTCTTTCTCCTCAGCTACTCCTAAATTAAATTAGCCTTATTGATTATAACCCAGAAATCCCTGTCTTGTTACCATGATTTTAATGAAATGTGCAATTCAGTTGTACATAGTTAAGTTGGTTTTCTTAAATTACAATATAGGAGATTTAAGTATAGGCTCAATGAATATCTCAATACTTCAACTATAGACTCAGTGGAAACCAGTTTTTTTGCCTGCTTAAGACAGTTGATAAATTCATGCATCACAAACCTGTTTTCAGGCCTGCCATGATGGATGATGACTCATTATTGAAGTAAGATTTTACGAATTGATTAGCAGTATTATTTAACTAAGTCCTAGTGGTGCCTAGGCCCTAAATTAAATGGAAGCCCTAATCCACAGTCCAATTAAAATGTGTTAGCATGTACAAATGATGGCTAAATAGCTTTAGTGAATGCAGAACCACCAAATTAAAATTCATGGCATTAGCCTAGTAAACAGCAGAGTACATACACAGTATATTTTCTATACATTTGTTAATGAGACATCTATAGATACTAGCCTCCTTGGAGCTAGAGCCCATGTGTGTTGTTTTGCCCTGAAAATACATCTCTCTGATGTTACATACATAAAAAACATCCTCAAAGAAAACCTTCACTAAACACTGACTGTGTCAGCATTACTTTCAGTGCACGGGGATTTGGATTTGGTTCAGATTTTTTAACTTAAGAGAAAAACATTTCTTAAAAACATTTCCTTGACAATCGCAGCTGGCACAGCCCAAAGCAAAAAAGAATGGAAAATATTTGGTATATCCCACCTCCATCCCAGACAACTGCTCCTGCTTCCCCAAATCCAATACTCTGGAACTGACTTCTGAGATGTTCTCATTTGTAAACAGTGCTGAGATGCTCCTCTTCATGGCTTATTAGAAGATTTTATTTTGTATCAGTAATATGCTATAATGATTTCTGTTACTTCATGAACTGTTGCTTTTTTTCCTGTTAAAAAATAGATGTGTAGTCCCTCTTTCTATAATTATTTGAGTGATTTGTTGCTACTCTTTCATTTTTTTCTTTCTGTTATCTTTGGTGAAATTAATATAAAAACATTACTAAAGAGAGATATTAGAATACCGGATGACTTGATTTGAACCCTCAACTCTCCTCTTCCCAACAAATGGGGATGAAACATCCACTTTCTTTGCATAAACATAATAATAAATGTTATTAGCCTCTTTATCACCTGAGGAATTGCCACTGAGGGAGCACTTAACATGCAAATGCCTATATCAAAGCTACCTTCTTCCTCAACAGAATATGAGAAAGGCTGCATTAAATAGTGCCTGGTCATTTACAATACACACCAAAAAGAACTGAGGATGCTATTTAAGATGAGAATATATTAGCAGTAAAAGTGCATTAAGCCACTGTTTCTATGTCATAAGTCACCAATTCTCAGCTGTAAATACAGACACATATACATACACACATACATGTATATATAAAACATTATGTCTCATTTATTGAATCATGTATTTTATATTATAATGAATTTCAATATTATTTACCACAATGATGTTTACACAAGCCACAAACATTTGCTTTTACTAGAGGACGGTAAGTCCTATTTGTTAAGCATTGCTCACTGTCAATTATGAAATAGATTTATTTTGACCATCATAGCTATGCAGTACTTAGTTTCAAAATATACATCACTACTTAATGAAAATTAAACATCAAGATAACTGACCTACATCTACAGTAAACTAAGATTGAAAATAATGAAAATTAATGCTTATTAATCTCTTACTATGTACCAGGTACTCAACTAAGCACTTTATGTACAATAACTTAATGTCATTAGCAACATAATGCTATGGGGTAAGTTCTATTATCATTCCTATTTTATCGATGGTAAAAGTGGTGCAACAAGAAGATAAAGTTGAACTTGCCTAAGACTACACAGCTAGGAAGTGGCAGATAATTGGTTCTAAAGCTTATCCTCCAAATTCTAAATTAAGTCATGATACCATGATGCTTCTTAAGAAGTATTATATGAATCAAATGCTGCATTTGACCAGCCAAGAGAGCTTAAATTTAAAAAATAAAGAAACAGGCTTATTATGTTATGCACATTGTAGCACTTCAGAAATTTCAAGCTAGACAAAGTCTCAAAACGGTATTAATTTATCAATTGAAACTCAAGACACAAACTGCACAGAATACGTACTTTTCATAAACGGAGTACCTCCTGCTCCACTTTCCCCAATTCATTCATTATGAAAATTTGTCACTATGTGTGTATAATATTCAAAGTGTTGTCTTTGGTTTTCTGCTAAAAACACAAACCAGTCACAGGCTGGAACAGCAGCTAATCTACATGTTATTGAAAATGCCACACCATATTGTACCCAGAGAACCTTTGATAAATACTAAATATCACACTGACAATGAGTAATGGCAACTGAAAACAAAATTACAATGTAACTTGAAGATGAAATATGAAGCCTAAATAAAATGGATGTAAGTTCCACTCAAGTTGTCCCTCAGTCTTCTAAGGCCTGTGAAAGAAGAAGGCTTTATCTAGGACAAAGGAAGGTAGTATTCTGAGTCTGGGAAAGATAAGAACATCGCTCTGATTAATACTAAAATAGTAAAAACCAAAGCATGTAAGGATGTGAGGAAGGAAGGATGGAAAACCATCTGAAATAATTATTTTCTTTTCTGCGTATGCAGGAAATTAATGAAAAAAGGCTTCCTATATTTTATGAAAATGTAATTTTTAGGCATCCCAAGTGATTTTCTTAAAGCCTTATATATCTGTCTAGAATGAGAGCAGCAGGGGCAGAAAGGAGATATTTTCATTCTATTCTACTTTTGTACTGTTTGAAAATTACTACGTGCATATATTACCTATTATTTTAATGAAAACAAATTTTAAGTCTCAGTCTACATTCAACAAAATAATGCAGTATTTAGCAAATTCTAAGTCATCTTAAATAATTAACGAATGGTTATTAAATAATTTCTGAACACTGTATACATACAATAATAGAGTAAGGAGAAAAATATAAATCTATACTTAAATATGTAAGTCCTGTCCTTACCATATCTATGGAATACACATGCACACAAACACACACACACACATATTCACTCCCTCACTTACACATATACACATACATCCTGCCCGGTGTAAAACTAAAAGGGTCTATTTGTAGACACCCACGTAGCAAACAAAGAACTACTCATGAATAAGCAAATAACGTTTCCCTGGATGCCAAAAAACATTACTATTTTATAAAGCAGCACAATAACAGTTCTTCCCAAAGGGCACTGAGGTATATGGCACAAGTAATTGCTATTAAGTGTTCATTGCGTAGCTACCTTTTTATAGAAAGGAGATGTCGAGATCTATGTTTTCCTAACAAAAATAAAAGATAAATATTTATTTATACCCTCGCATGCTAACTCCATTGCACGAAATATTCTGAACAGTTTGAATTTTAAAAATTGATAAAGTATTCATTTCCTCCTAGAAAATAATGGAGAAGATAAAGATATCAGAAGATCTTATTGAGGTTTTAGTTGGTCTGAAGTTTCATATTTCACACAGTAACAAATGTATCTAGATACTTTGCATTTATTGAAATTTCTTAGGAATCAATGTGATTCTGGTCCTAATCCATAATGGAGGATGGGCACCAGTTTTTAAAGGAAGCAAGTTGGAAAAGGAGCTCCTCTTGGCACCTCCTCAGGGGGCATGGGAGAGACGCTGACCTGCACTTACCATACCTTGCCATCCCCACCTAGCCCAGGGCAGAGAGAAGGAAGAAGAGGCCTGGGGTGCGAGGCAAGACATTTAGAAACAAACACTTCTCTCTCCTTGCTGTTCTCCTCTCCCCTCTCCTTTTCTTTCTCTTTTCTCAATGGTTGTGTCTTTTTTCACATCTCTATCCCACTCCCTTTGCTTTACTGCTTTTCTTTTTCTTACTTACTCCCTGCCCTTGCTCTTCTCCAGCCTCCATTTTTTCTCTACCCTCTGACTTGTTTGCAAACGGCATCATTCCACAAAAGCTGAGCTGTATTTAGAAGAACACACAAAATTTTAACACTTTGGCAAAACGACAGTTGGAAAAACATACAGTTGATGAGCAAGACTAGAGAATGTTAACTCTTCCTAGTTTTCTTCACTACATCTCCAATCCCTCATCTTGTCCTCTACCTACTTTTTTCCCAACAATTTCTATGCTACTTTTTTGTTATACTTTCTCTTCCTTCTCAATTATTCTCTCCTCCAGAATCCTTTTCCCTCATCTTTGCCCTTCCTGAACTAAGAACATTCTTTCAAAATTAATCAATCACTCAAGCTCCCTCTCTACATATTCGCAGAAGCTTGCCAGATTCTACCTAGAGAAACTTTCCTTTTCTCCCATCATTTTCTCTCTCCTTGGTAAACAGAAAATCCAGAGGATATGACTCAAAATAAGCCCTACCCTAGGTTGGAGATAATAATAATATAAACTCTTCAGTCCATAACAGGAGATCTCCAGCATGGTCGTGGAAGGCATTTTTTAAAAATATCCTTCCGATCAATTCATGTGTCCAAAATAGTTTATTTAAATTAATTTAAAATATATACCCTTTCAAAATAAGTTGGCCAAGATAAAATTTCAGAGTTCACCTAATAAATTCAATATTTTATTTTACTGTATATGTGTTTAATCTGCACTAAGCTCACTCTCATTACAAGTGCAGTTTTATATATAATGCAGAATATTTTCCACTTCTTGATTTCCAATAAATGGCACAAAGAGGCATAACAAGAAGGAAAAGTCCTTTAATGGTCTAAATTGAGTTCATTTTTTAACTGCACTTTGCTTTTTAAAAAGTTTTTCCAGCTTTCGTTATTTGGAAGTCATTTGTTAATCTTAATAAAAATCAGGCCAAAATTCGTAGTCTTTTTCTGAAGTGAATTTCCTGCTCCTCTTAAAAGTTATACATGTGTTTCATAAAGAATTATATATAAATCAGCTAGTTTCACTTAAGAGTTAGGATCAGGTATGCAACTGGGCTGCAAAAATCTGATGCTTTCCACCTCTCCGGTCTGTTTCTCCATGGAAAAAAGAGAAGGGAAAACATCCCTACAAGATGCCAAATGAGTCCTATAACTTGCGAAGCATCCTCCACTGTGAGCAGCAGCCTCTCTCTGCAACCAGCCCCAGCCTGGGGCTGCCTCAGTGCACTTCTGCGTCACATTCAATGTACTTCTGCATCACATTACTTCCGCTTTTCTAACTTTTCCACTTCTGAGCACCATCAATTATGCACTAGAATAACAGAGGCCTAGCAAAGCAGCCTAACATAAAGGCCTATTATGAGAATAAATAATTTAAACATCAGTATGCCATGTTCTTTTTACCAGTAATATGAGGCCAGAGGAGTGCAATGCCTTCAACAGAAGATTCTGATTTACCATAAAAACCAGTTTGGGGAAAGCACAGAAAATGCTTACCAGCAAACCTCCCTGTTCACCAATCTTGGCAGGAAAGGGGTAAAATAAGTGAAATACTCACGAAAGCAACTACACTTTCAAAAACTGAGGAAAACCCCAAAGGCCATAGAGTCTAACAATTATGCTTCCAGTTCTGGCCCATGGAGTAAAGGGAACAATATCTTTAGGTCCATGGCATTTTACATCTCCCAGATAAAAGGCAAATATTTTATATGCAAAGATTTCAAGAGGAAAAAAAAAACATATTGTTCCACTGTAAAGTTATGCAAACTTTAAAGTCAAACACTGAGTTCTCCAGCACGTGAATTTGTTCATGAAACTGCATAAGTGGAGTTGGACATGGATTAGAGAGATCACCCATCCAACCCCTTTTCCACCATCTCTCAACTGTCATCCAGATTCCTTTAGGACTTCCTTTACCAGGATTCTCTTTCTCAAATTGTGATTTGTAACTTCACAACTGAGAAGAAACTAATAGATGTTCAAGACCTGCAAAGAAAACAAGTGCTGTCCCCGAATGCCCTGGGAAATTAAAAAAAATGAGTAACATTAATAGTATGTGAATGTCAGAAGGACGCTGGTCCCTATCTATAGAAATAAAGTGTTAAATTGGACCTTTAAAGGTGTTTACCCAAATTGAAAAAGAGGTGGCAGTTCAAACTGAAAAAAAGTCAGGTAAACTGCCTTGAATATATTATCTCATTTAGAGACATAACTCCCAAGATACGATGCAAAATTTCTAATATTTAAAGAGGGTAGAATAATCCCAGTAGTTTATAAAAAGTGGAAGGGGAAAGAATAAAAGCAGGTATTAGCAAGGATGTTGATAAGCCAAGGGCAGATCTTAAAATATATGAAATTCGGCAGAATAGCACTTAATTCATATCAAATGATACTCAACTTCACTTTTGGAATGAGGCTCCCATTATCTAGAAATATTCCAAAATTAATCCTTAGTCTACATGAGAGCTAATATTACATTTCTAAATGCAAATTGATGAAAACTCTAGGGAGGGAAACCATTTTGAACAGTGGTTTCCAGAAGGCTTTGGGTTTAGTCATGTCAAATTAAAGGGGAGCAAAGCTTCTTAAAATAACATTCTTCTCAAATGAGATCCATGTGATTTGGCAAATTGATATGGCCAAAGCAATAAATCATGATGCAGGGTTTTTATTTTAATGTCTGACTGCTTTTTATTTTATTTTTTTGCTTTGAGCCAACTCCTCATAAATTTTTAGACCTAAGTTAGATACATATTCTTCTCTAGGCAAAACAAGCTACTTCTCATGGCATGGGTTCCTGGTTTTCAACTTCAATCCACCATCAGTGAAAGAAATTGTCCCCAGCAGTTCAGCAGGGCACAAAGCTAGGTGTTTCTGTGGCTGCATCACCATGTAGCTCATTAATTGCCTTTAAGTCAGCAGTATTTGAATTTGTAGATTTTTTTTTTTACCACTTTTCAGCGTCTGAGTGCCTCATTTTTTTTTTTTTAACCCCGGGGATTTCATTTTGTGCTGACACATACACACCAAGCAATCTCCATGAAACTATCCTTTTAAGGCAAGCTTCTTGTGCCTTCCTAATCATGGGTGTTTAAGAGAAATGGTAATTATAATAGATCTTGAGCCTTAGGTAACAGCCTCACAGTGAGAAGGTTCACTACATTTAAGACCAAACGCCTCATTAAGAAATATAGATGTATCAATTCAGCTCTGTGCAGACACACTGACAGCGGGGCCTACCAGAGCCCATGTCAGTAAAAACATTCAGAATGGATGGTTTCAGGAGTGAGGTAACAGTCAGCATTTAAGGTCATTTAAGGTTGCCCAGACTGTGAACCAACGAAACTTCTGGGGAACTATTAAACCTGAGAGACAGTGGTTAAAAATACTAGTAAAAGCATGCGTGATTAAAATATCATTCCCCTCTTTCTCATCCTTTCTATGGCTTTAAAATTTTCTTGTTTAAATGCAACACTTAAGCTACCATATTAGATACTCTGCATGCTACAACTCTAATTGTGAAATCATAGTTTCAGATGAAACCAGTCTATAACATCTTAAGTGCTAGTAGTAAAGCTATCATGGGAACACACACACACGCATAGATATATACATATACACACACACATATATAGTTATTTATGTATATATTTATATATATGGTCATTACTGGTCTTTTGCATCATTTTTATACACGTATCTGTGACCCATGTGACTTTCTGAAAACATCTTTCAGGTAACCATCATGTTAAATAAGAGAAAAAATGAGAACCAAGATGCCGTGAATTCAGTCCTGCCCCCTCCTGCAACGTGCACATAAAAATTTTCGTGCCTAGCCTGTCTGCAAAGATGGCGAACAGAATTTAATATTTCATGGAGCCCAAAAAGCATGTTCAAATTCAATGCAAGGAAATGCTTTATCCCATCCCTTGAAGATTAATATTCCAGCAGCTAAAATAACTTGGAATATCTTGTCCAGCTTTTTTCTGAAGAGAAGATCATGTTCTCTAACATGGATGGCCTCGGCCATGTGTCTTACACAACGACACTTCTTTTATTAGAAAATTTAAAGGTTTAATCACATGAAGACTGTCTAAAAGGGAAAGGGTGAAACATGGACAAACACAGACACGTAGCAGCCAGCTGCTCAGGTTATAAGGCTCTGGCAGAAGGATGCGGGATGTGATGACAAACTGCAATCATCTGTAAACCATCAGAAAAGAGTACAAAAAAGCATTTAGCGTTTCATAAATAACTGAGAGCAAAGCTAGTATTTCTGGTTTAAATCAAGCAGATTTTAAACTTTCTGGTTTTATAAGACCACCCTACTACAAATCTTTCTAAAATTTTCCTGCTTTTTTGTTTGTTTTATTTTATGCAGGCTGGTAATGACCACGACAAATACCTACATGCTGAACTAAGCAAAGATTCTATCCCCAAATTTTGTGGAGGATGCTCAAATTTCTTCTGTAAGGCCAACAACAGTAGACGAGTTCATTATCGGTCATTTTATGTTTGTTAAACTGTAACCAAAAAACAAAATCTTCATAAAATTTAAGGGGAATCAAAATGCTGGGGACAAAAAAAAAACAAAAAACCAACCACAATTATGACCCAATCCACTACCCAAAAAAAAGAGTTTGGGTTAAAATGTCTCTTCAATCTACAATATCTAGAATGACAAGAGAAGTTCTGTATCTCAATCCTGCTTTCAGCATCTGTCAAAAAAAATCACAAACCTAATTCTCAGTTCATGGGAGACTGCTAACAGAAGATGAATAATGCTTCAGAGGGAGAAAGCACGTATTATTAGAAAGGTTTAGAACCAAATATTCGCAAAGAGCTGCAAGGCATTTTTCTGTTTTTTTTTCATTTTTTGGACTTTGCTTTTTAAGTATGAGTTAATGAATTTAAAAAATGTACATGAATAAGTTATTTTTTGTTGTTGAGCATCTTCAAAATAGAAGGAATATATAATAACCTACACCTCTGAGTTAACTTCTAGTCCTATTTCCAATATACAAAATAATCAATTTAAAAGCCCTTACACAGAAAAAAAAAATTAAGCTAACAGAGTTTACTATTTTAGGCCACTTCTGCATTGTATCATAAAACTACATTTAGGTCTCACACTCTCCAATCCAAATAACAAATTTTATCAAAGATACTCAAGGTGGTAAATTGTAGAAGACCATAGAAGCATGCAAGTAAGAAGATAAAAAGAGTTCTTGTGTCCAGTGATAGAGGTGTTTATTTGGGCATTTAACACTGTCTCCCTTTTCTCCATCCTATATCCTCCCATAGAGAAGAATTACATGCATAAACTACGATTTTAAAATATGAAATATAATTCTGATTTCTAGAACACTACTACTTTGAAAATGGCAGAGCAACGGGCAGTGACACCAGAAAATTGCATTCATTGTGCAATTTTAAGAATGCGACATGTATCTACTTAAATAATGGTGGTAGGAAAGGTCGCCTGGTGAACTTTCAACAGACCGAGACTCAGGAACCAGAATGCCTGGGTTTGTAATTCCTGTCCTGCCATTTACTAACTGTGAACTTCATCAATTGACTTAACCTCTCTATGCCTTAGTTTCCTCACTTGCAAAATGAAGATGTCAATAAAAGTACCAATCTCCTAAGATCATTATGCAAATTACATGGCTTGACACATGAACAGTGCTTAGAGAAGTGAATGGCACATGGTAAGAGCTATGTAAGTGCTTTCTTATCATAAGGTTGTTTTGGTCATGCATATTGGGCTCTTGGCACAGTGGTAGCTAGTAGTAGCATTTTTATACTAATGGCATGGGTTAATAAGAGTGAGTCTTAAGAATTATCAGTGCCTCTATAAAAAGTAAACAAATAAATACATAAGCAAGCATCTCATGTGAATTAGAACAAGGGTTCTTTCTTGTTTATTAAATAAGACCCTTAAAAAAATTCCCCAGTCCTGGTAAGAGTGTAATGAAATGATACAGCAATCTGACAGTATTACCAAGAATTATAAAATGCTAATACTGCTTGATCCAATAATCCTACTATCTTACCCGAGAGAAAATTGCATATATTAAGAAAACTTTTAGCAAAAAAATATTTTTATGTTATTTGTCACTTATATAAAACTGGATTGCCTAAAATAAAAAATAGTAAGTCAATATGTAGACACAGTTTGGGGATATCCTGTATATAGCTTGGTTCCTCTGTCTTGGACTGTCATAGTGATTATTCATATATTAAAAGCACTGAGAGGCTCGGTCTTAAAGCCTTCTCTTTTATTCAGCATTTTCAAAACATGTTGGATAAGGGAAACTTTAAGTAATAGCTTCTAAATTTCCCGTTGAACTAGAGTACCGTGGACAAGGATGGAAAAGCATGGGTTTGTTAAGTGATGGCTAATATTGAAAAAAATATACACAGCCACTGACAAGGGTAGTTTTGAGTATTATAGAGTCTGCTTCCAATGACATGAGAAAACACTAATTATACAATGTTGAGAGATTTTTAAAAGGCCGGGCCGTATCAATCAATTAAGTAATAACCGAGCATATGAGAAAAACTCAAAATGAAATATCCCAACTGAGTGGTAGGATTATGTATAAAATACTTTCATGACTGAGAACAAACTATAATAAAACCAAAAGTAAGGTAATGATATCAAGTTCCACCTTCTTCCTGATTTGAAAGCAGTTTGTTTATTTGTCTGGCTGTTCCTTTAATAAGGCCTGAGGGGAGAATCCTTACTGAAAGTGACCTGTAACAAGAAAGGAGAAAACAAACAGAGCGATCATTCAGCTTCACCCAAGGAATATAGGGAAGCAGCCAGCCCTGTCACTTTGAAAGAGGCTAATGAAACATTATCTGCAGGTGAGCGGACCGTCTCGTGACATTACAACTCTAAGCTACAAATGATTTCCTAACGGCAGAGGTAACCACTGTCCAGGTACTTTGAAAGACAAATGAGAATGCTGCCACATGTGAGATCAATCACAAACCTCCCAGACAACCTGAGTTTCTCTTTTTCCCCAGGAAAAGGTGATGTGGGGGCACCAGTGGGCACACTGAGCAAACCATATGACAGTCACTTCTCCTTCACTTTTGTTTGAATTTTTGCAGCTTGGTACACACACCTATTTTTGCGTCTGCTCACACATACTTTGAAAACTTTGATTTTCAGTGTGTTGGAGAAAATGAATAAGCATCAATGTACAATTCTTATCATTGATTATGGTTAATGTAGTTTCAGGAAATCATTGCGTAGGAGCATGGCAAGGTGGAAACCATGGGGGGTAGGGTGGGGACAAAAAAACCCAATCAGTAATGAACAGTGCATATTTTATGAACTTTATTTGTTCATCAATTCCTAAGGTTTATCTGGGACCATAATCTCATTTGATGCAATATATTCTATTTAGGGATTTTTACTTTTCTTTTTGTGACCCAATGATGCATTTAATTTTTAACTAAATTTCATTTTAAAATCTAAAGAGTATGTATAAAAGCCAAAGCAAGTATGCAGCATCTGTTCATTGCATCTGCACTCACTACCACAAAAATTAACCTTAATCGAAAGAGGCACAAATGGGTTTTTATGCCATCAGGAGGCCCAAGTATTTAAAAATCAATGACTGTCCACACAGACAAAGAACAGCTGTTTCCTAACATTCCAGCTCCACATTGAGCCAGTGCTCAACCCAAATGACTAACCTAAGGCTTCCCACACTCTCATATTCCCCGGTGGAAACCATCTGAGTAAGAGACTGACGACGAGCCACGCACTGGATTAAGTGGAGAAAAGGCTGAGTGGACCTGGCCCAACAAGATGGCATCTGAAGAGGCATCTTTCATTGCCATCATTCAGTATTTTAGTAAAATCATAATCAGTCTGATTTCCTAAATGCAGAAATCTACCTCATGAGACAATCTGCCCACCTGTGTTAAAAAATGCCAGGGAATGTTGAGAGGGGACTGATTTCCAACCCTCTAAAAGAGGCTCCCTCCCTAGAATCCAAGTGACTGTAAAAGAAAACAGACCCAACATAGCCATACTGCAGGAACAGTCAGAAAAATTCCCTGAAATAGGTGTGCTTTGACCTTCATGAGACCAAGTGGCACGAAACCAAGACGTTGTGAAGAGAGAAGGAACATTAACGTGTTGGCAAAATGGAAATGGAAAGAAAAAGAGGGCCCAGGGAGTGGCCATGGTTTTTAAAGGGTGCTCCTTGGCACACCAAGATTCCTCACAGGGCCCTCTTTAAACGTGATTCCACATGAGACTGGGAAAATCTTGGAAATTATGGATGAGACGATAGATCTATGTCTTGTGTGACAACTAAAATGTCATTTTGTCTGAACAAACAAACAAACAAAAAACCCTGGACTAAATGGCCTTGAAGACCCCATGTGACAGCACAGAGTTTTTTGTTTTTTGTTTTCATGGTAGGAATTCTGACTGGTCACGGTTTAAATCCAGCCATATGAGGAAGAATGAGTCAAGGAGGTTGAGAATAGGAAGCGCCTTTTATTTACTGCATAGAAATCCACCGTCTATTAACGGGTCTCTTCTGGCCCCATGGATTCCCTGCATCAGTCATGTACCTTCCTCAGTGCAGCCTCGGGTGGCGGCCTCCAAGGGTCCGAGATCCCCAGCCTGAATGGGGATTGTCTCCAGGAGCGCTCCCATGGTGTTCCAAGCATCGGGGCTTATTAAAACCCCAAAGGGCAGTAATCCCTGAATGCCACTAACAGATCTCCAGCTGCTACCGTTTATGAAGTAGGCTTGACAAGAGAGGGGAGGAAAGGAAGGGGGGGCAGGAAAGACAGGAAGAGAGAAGAATTTAGACAAGGGCAAGTTATCCAAACAGAGACCCCATCAATAAAAAAAAAAAGAGTCATGTTTTATCAGCTTAAGCTTTCCTGCCTCCTTTCCCAAAGGTATTTCACCCCTCAACTCTCATTAATTCTTCTTGATAGCTGCCTACTTTCCTCAAATAATAATAATAATAAAGGCAGCATATAGCTTGAGAGAGCCCATAATATGTAAAAATTAGAAAGGCTAGCCAGATGAATTGCCTGGAAACAGAACGGAATATGTCTTCCTTAAAAATCTGTAAGGAGAATGTTTCGTTTTGTTTTGTTCACAGAAAAGAATGAGAGTGGCTCTCAGTATCTGTCTGTCTCTTCTCTATTCTTTTGCAAAGGTCTTTTCATCTCATTAAGTTAAGCTGATTAATAAAAATTCAGCAGTTTGTCCATGGATCCTTTAGAAGTGGTGATACAAGCTGCAGGTGGAAGGTTTTTGTGCTGAAGACAATGAGGATGACTTCTTAAATCCTTCGTTGTCATCCTCCATTAGAGATAAATAGTCACCTTGGTTCAGATTCCTCAGACAAGCACTATATTTCTACTTGTTATCTTCTATTAACCTTCAGAAAAAATTGTGTGCATAGTTTAAAAGAGAATAAGAAATATTATTTTAAAAGTACATTGTGAGGGCGGGCCACAGTGGCTCAGCAGGCAGAGGTCTCGCCTGCCATGCTGGAGACCCGGGTTTGATTCCCAGTGCCTTCCCATGCCAAAAAAAAAAAAAGTACATTGTGAATGAACATTTGCTTCATTTCAAAAATCATTTATACAAATTAATGAACAAAAATATGGCCTGTAGGATTAGAAGATTCATTAAAGGGAAAAAGTAATTTCATCCAAAGAGATTTCATGTATAAAGAAAAACTTGTACCTTTTTGCTGTAAAATAAAATAAGCAGGTAAACCCAGTCATTTATTCATAATTTTTTTGTCATCCCAAAATATCTTTGTTAATTACCTAGTCAGTATAAGGGCACGTAGTCGATGTACAATTAAGAGTTAGCATTTATTAGCTAATACATTTCCTCAAAATTTTTAAATGACTTTTTCTTTGCTTTTTATTTTAAAGATGAAAAATTATCAGAGTATATAATGTCATGACTTGCAAATGTTTTCAACTGTTCAAGTATAAGTGAAATTCATCCAGGAAAAAATTATAAAATGTCTATTATGTGACAAGTTCTGAGCCAGGAGTTAGGAAATGAGAATATCTGCCTTCCAGGAGTTGAAGTATTTCCCTGCCCACTTTTAAATTTGCATAAACTAAACTGGTCATCCATTCTTTTTCCCAGCAAACTGTATTAAATTTGTACTACCGGGCAGGCCACGGCGGCTCAGCAGGTAAGAATGCTTGCCTGCCAAGCCCGAGGACCTGGGTTCGATTCCCAGTGCCTGCCCATGTAAAAAATAATAATAATAAATAAATAAATTTGTACTACCATTCATGATAGTCTCCTAACTGGTAATACATTCACTCATTACATGTTCACAACGCTAGCAAATTTATTTTCTTCAAATCTTGCGTGTGTGTGTGTGGTATGTGTAAAGGGCAGTGTTTTTAGTGCCAATGAAACTTATTTGTCCATCACTATTTTGATTGAGTCAAGTTTTATAGTTAGTCTGGTTTAATCATTAAATTTACTCCAAAACACCAGACCAATATTTGAACATACAACATTTTGGCTACCTCTTAATTACTACATAAAGATTTTCCCCCCTTTTACTCATATTTTGTGGACTCTGGACATACTTAGTCATCACGGCTTTACAGAACAGCCCCCAAATGTTTAAAAGTGTTAGACATTTTTAAAGATGCTGATTTAGCTATTACTGTTTCTCAGATAAAGAAAGGATTTAGTAACATTAAGAAAGCGAAACTCACTTGGCCACGCATTCCCTGTGGCCTGAAGCCTGTCACTTACCTGTTCTGGCATCATCAATCCATCTTTTCAAATGCCTAAGGGGCTGAGACCAAACAATGCAGCTGAGAAAAAACAATGAAACTATTTACACTTCTATTGTGAAGAATAATCATTGGTTAGCTTAGGTAAGACTCGGGGCTTAACCAATTATCACACAAAAATGGGCTGACAAAGCTTAGCTCCTTTTCTGTGGAATGAAAGATAAGCAGAATCTAAACCAACACTCGATTTCTAAAATCTTCAAAGGGCCTACTGTGTGCCAAGCCATGCTACATACCGCAGAAACAAAGATTAACAAGCCATGACCGTTAACACCAAGGAGATTACCCACGTGTCTGGTCTTAATGTCTTTAATGAGGTAAAAGATTTATTCTTGAAAAATACTGGCGGGTAATGGGGGGGGTGAGGGGCGGGAGGGGGGTGTCACGAATTATTCAAGCTGGTGCTAGTTCTTCCTTTTGCAAAACTCCTTTGAGTTCCCTGGTCTCCCTGTCAACACGGAGATGGGAAAGGTCAGTCATACACATACACTCATGTTGTGTGTATCATATGGAAAGATGTAGCTGTGGAGAGAAAAACAACTTCTGAAAATAAGTATATGTTTACATGGGAGTGTGAGAGAGGGAGAGGAATCCTGCGGCTTACTACCAGTGGGTATTGCCACTGAAAGTGGTTCTTAAGATGGAATTTCCATGAAACCAAAGAAATGAAGAGAAAATCTTATCAAACAAGTTTCATTGTGTATGATTTTTGTATTAAGTACAAACAAGGTGAGATTGGTTTTCCAAGTTCCTCCAGGAATAATATTATGTAAATTCCGCTGGAATCGCGACTTTTGACTGTTATCATCAGCACATATTATTAGGTATGTTTAAATAAATTATATAAACTATAGATAAGACATTTTGAAAAATAAGGTCCCTATGACATGAATATTTGACTTTTTTTTTTCAAAAACAGCATCTTTATGATGGTGTCACTGATAAATATAAAACACAAGCAAATAACACAGCAGGTTAAATAATGTAAAACGCAGTTTCGTTATGTAGTAAAATAAAAGAATTAAAATGGACATTAACAATTAATATATTGAGACCATATATTAATGCATCTTAATTAATATCAATGCATTTCTATCTTATTCAGTTTTGGAATTAGGGATGTGACACTGAAACTTTTCAGTTTAAATCTACAGCTACTCTTTATTTTCTTCAGTATCTCACAATTGCATCATGAATATAACAGTCTACAAAGGATTAACAGAAGTATGTGTAAAGGAAACATAGTTTAAAATTGGAGTTCTATAATTAGCCTTATTATTACAATGAGCTCTTATATTAAGACTGTCTTTTAATAAAAACTGCACATTGTAAACTGGGAGTAAATATAAGCAAACTAATACTTTAATACTCATTCTAAGAGCCAAAAAATCAAAGGTTACAAAATTGTACCAAAAAAATTTCACAAAAGTTAAACTTGGATTTTTAAATTTAGTCATACTTCTTTCATCAGATAACGAGGAAATGAGAAACATTCAGAACATGTTCAACAATTACTAAATACAGAAACACACTGGCAAACACGCATTCGGCTGTTGCTAATAGCTGTTGGTCACAAATCAATCTACTAGGCTGAGAGTTAAGAGCCAACCTCTAGGAGAAGACATCTCCGCGTTCTGTGATTGTGATCAGTCCACTGAAAACCCACACTGCCACAGGAAATGGGGTGAATCCAGTTCAATCTACCCATGAAACTGATTCGGAATAATCTGACTAGAAGCTGCTGAGAAAATTGACCCTGAAGTAGGCCATCTCCAAATAAATGAGACGGGTTTCTCCTCCATAAGCAGGTCTGTCCAATGCAAGGAGGCATAAAACAGGTGAGTGAGGTACTCACTACAGTTTACATACCTGTATCTACGTTCACTATCATCTTGACGTAAATGCATTTCATAATTTTCTTTAAAATTTAATTGATTTTCTGGCTGAATCATTCTCTCTCACACAATGAACTGGCTTCTTGGATCTTATTTTATAGATTCAATGTGTCCTGTCCAATAAGGCTTTCACTGATTATTCATTTTTGCATGGACATTTCAAATGATAAAGTCTACCATGACGTTATTCATATCTTTTAAATAATCATATGAAAAAATAAATGTACAAAATTAGACAAACTGTATTAACAGGATAAAAGTGTGATATATTAGAGTCATATTTATATAACCATGATAAAAAATTTATACAATTGTATGCTGTATCCCAATCCTTGTACTTTTATCCAGCTTTCTAAAATCTTCTCTATACTGCTTCCTCTTTCTTCTCAAAGGCAAAGGAAAAGAAATGAAAACCAAACATTTTCAGTAAATCAACTTATGGTATTATAAGCTGATATACTAATATAGCTGTAAACTCAAAGTTGTTTTAATTCTACATTCCTTTTCTTCTTTTGGAACATTTCGATTTTTAAAAAACTACCCTTAATTTTTTGGGTAGACGCATGCCACACGTTATTCTTTTTACTAAAAAAGCTGTAACTTCAATGTGGTTTTCCAGATATAAATCCTTAAAATCATTGTTTGTAAGTACAAAAGAACAAAAATCCTCTCAAAAAAAAACATTAAATTTATGTTTGAAAATAATAAGGAAAAATTACCTGTGTTGTCTTCAAGAGTTTACACATGTTGAATATATGTATGTATTAGTTCCTGTGCACTATTAAAATAGGAGGAAGGGGCAAAGTCAATTAAATGTTTGAATCAACGTTAGAAAGGCCTATAGACTGATGAAGTTAAAAATGACCTCCCAGAGCATGACACTCCCTCGCTGCACAGATACTGAAACTGGACTTGCCCAAGGTGAAGTGACTTGCCCAAGGTCAAACAGTTAAATGGCATGAGACCTCCCCACAACTCAGATCTGCTGAGTCAGATGCTCTTGCCTAAGAGACGAACTAATTCAATCACCTTGCTCCAAAGATAAAAAGCAGTTCCAGAGCATTCAGTGATTTGCTTACGTTCAAAATATCTAGCCGGTAGAAGAGAGAAAGTAACACCCATATCTGACCCCCAAACCTAACGCCAGGCCTTTGTATTTCTTAAATGATATGATAAACTCAGAAAGGACAATTTTTATACAAGCAAAGAATAAATCCCAATTAGGCTGGCAAAACATTAGGCAATAGATGGCCAAGAAAATTATATGGATAGGAAATCTGTCAAGTTGGTGACATATCTTAAAGATTAATATTCAAATGATTAATGAATGAATCAGAAAAATAGCAATAATGAATGAAACCTCAATTTCATTGAGTATTACACACTAGGCATTTTAGAAACATTTGCTTTCTCATTGCCATCCCAACAACCTTGGAAATTATATGCAGTCCATCTATTTCACATAAGTGGTAGGAAAGAGTCTGGATTTGAGTTGGGTCCACCCTGACTCCAAAGTCAGTCAGTGCTCTCTCCTTGACACATCTTTGTATGATTAAAAGAAGACTGTACATTTAAGAGATAATGAAAAAAATACAGAAATTCATTCAAAAATATTTATTAATGGCTAACATTTACTGGCCACATACTATGGGCCAGGCATGATTCTAAGAGCTTTACATTTAATCCTTCCAATACCTCTATGGGATGTAATATATTACTACTGCCATTTACAAACAAGGAAAATGAAGCACAGGAAGGCTAAGTAACTTGTCCAGGAGTACAGCAACTTTCAAATGGAGGAGCGCAGAACTGAACCCATCTCAGGTTCTTTCCCATCATGGACCAGCCCCCCTGTGTATAGTGAATTTTCGTGGTAACTACAATCCCTGGCCTTCAGAATCTTATAATCTACCAGTGGGGAGGGATAGAAGACATACAAAGATGCAGATTGTATACACAAACTAAAGTATCATTCATATAAACAGTTAACGTAGAAGAAGGGATACCAGCTTCCACTGAGGAGGTACAGAAGGCTGTGTATGAGCGTTGAATTTCCTAGCATTTCCACGCATATGTTTCACCTCTAAAGTCTGTGTTAGGTTGGCAAAGCAGATGTACATAATGCATAACATGCCAGAATGCTTTCCTCACCCTCCAGGTTGACTCTCTGGAGATTAGGCGGGGACATAATCCACTCCATTTTATCAGGCTACTTTTGTCTTTAAAACTAATCAGGAGTAATTTGCTGGCTGCTAAACTACAGGGCAAAAACTCCTGTGATGGAGGGAAGGAATAGGAAGGGGGGAAAAAATGGGGGCTGGGGGCAGGGTGTAGAGGGAGTGGGGAGCTGGGACACAAACAACATGGACACAATTCAAGCATTCATATACGGTTCCCTACAGTTTATAAAACATTTATTTCTTACTCAAAATGTGTTTATTGCGAAGCAGGCAAAACTACAACTAAAATTTTTAAGTAAATTTATATTGTCATTATGTAAATCAAAATTGACTTAAAATTACAGGAATTTAGATCGAATATAAACTCTGAAGCGTATTCAAAGACGTTCCAGAATTTCTCCTGGAAGTTTTCAAAAATAGCTCTACACCTCTGCAGACCTCACAGATCCATTTTACCTGAACACAGGGGAGGAGGCCGGCCGGTGTGTGAATTTTGTAGCCGTCTGACTATTCTTCATAACTAACACACACTGCATATACAAATGGCCTCACAATTAGTTCTAAAGAACAAGCCCACAAAACATTTAACCTCTGGCTGTACCCAGTATCTGCTGTGGATGCAACAGCTGTGGCTTGCTACCTCAGTCCATTACATGCTCAACAAGAAAGAACATAAGGGGACATTTTTTTCAACACTCCTTTCATAATACTAGCCTGCAGTCCGTATCATTCTCCCACTGTGCCACCTTGGAAATTCTGACCCAAGTTCACTTTCAACATTTCACTGAATTCAGTTACACAAAGTATGTCACTTCACACAGGCCAGATCAGTGGTCAAGGGCCACTTAATGGCCAAATGACCTTCCCTAGTTTACAGTATGTAAAACTCAGTTTTCTCATTTGTGAGATGAGGGTCATTATCACTCCTCCCTCATAAAAGCTGTTGTCAGGATTAAATAAATGATGATTATAAAAAATGAATGTGGATGGGCCACGGTGGCTCAGCAGGCAAGAATGCTTGCCTACTATGCCCAAGGATCCGGGTTTGAGTTCCGGTGCCTGCCCATGTTAAAAAAAAAAAAAAGAATGTAAGGCACTGTGCCCGGTATACAGTAAGCGCTCAAAACATGGGAGCTATTCAAGTCAATCCCTAAAGGTGCACACAAGCACTTCCATAGTCCCTTAAAGCCAACGTGAATCTTCCCCAGCACTGTGCCTACTTGTCCCCGAGTAAATGTCAAACCCAGCATTCTTACTGGGGAGTGGTGGTTTGAAATTGTGATTCAAAAAGCCACATGGACCCCCCACAGCTTTCTCAGAAGCTTCTGTAAAGGAAGGGAAGCAGAGCCCCAGATCCCAACTCTCCTAAATACAGCCTGATGTTTGGTTAGTCTCTTATGTTTGTTTTACACATTAGGCTCTGACCAATGATTTTCGTGAACAATGGCTTTTAGCTAAAAAAGAAGTTTGAGAACACCTGCCTAATTCACAAATCAGAGAAACAATACAGATATAATAGAGCACCCCAGGTTTGATTCGGAAATATTTTAAATACTATGATTTTTACCATCCCACCACTTAACTACTTATAAACCCAGCCAAATTTGAAGAATTTCAACATTTACCAGCATCCAGTTATATTTACAAAGCAATTAAACGATGGCTAAAATACACAACAGGGCAGAACAATTATAATACACATAAGAATCCAGTTAATTAATCCGTCATAAAGAATAACCCACTGTAACATACCTCCGAGAATCCAGTTAATTTATCCGTCATAAAGAATAACCCACTGTAACATACCTCCCCCTTGACATTAAACAGGTAGCCTCACAAAGTATACTTTCTAGTCCCCATTTCAGATACTTTTGCCAGATCAGATCCCCTTCATTCCAAATAAATTGCTTTCTATACATCCCCTATATCCATCTACATGCTTCTAGCCAACAGGCCCTTTTCTCCTATCACTAAGAATCTCTAGAATATTCTACTACTGCCTCCTATCTCTGACTATTAAAACCATATTCATCATTCAAAGCCTTAGACCAAATTATTCTTCTTCCAAGAATTAGTTCCTGAAATCCCTGAACAGATGTGCTTTTTCTCTCTGTCCACAGCATTCCATGCTGTACCGTGACATCATTTGTTCTAATATATTAATGGCCTGAGTGAAGCAGAACATTTTGATGATTGCCTTGACAACTGATAAATTTTCCAATTGTTCTGATGTTTGCCTGGATGTGGTCTTCAGTACCACTACGTTCACATCAGACATCCCAGAAGACTAGGCATTTAGGAAGGGATGCTTAAAATATCAATAGAAATGACTAACAATCCAAAGATGAAATTGGTTTTACCGTATACCTATTAAAAATCACTTTGCACTCAGGACACATGAGAATTTCTCTTTAAGGATGTTTTTTTCCAGTTAGTCAACGTACAGGGTGATTTTTGCTAAAACCTAAGTCAGCCAGTTGTTTGTGTTCTTGAATGGAAAGGTAAACTACTGGCAGCTTTTACTCACAAGTACTTCGCTTTAAACAAGGGAATCTATTTCATATTTAAATGATTCAATTTTTTTAAGATGGAGTTGTTCTTATAATAAGAACATCTCATCTTCAGAACTTTAGAACTTTCACTTCAGATGGCATATGGTTTTTCCCTGCACCCACTGATACCCAGGGGATGCCAAAGCACTTAGGAGACCCAAGAGAGTATGCAATCCAACATGATGGCTCAGAGACGAAGGGCTGACAGAAGCATCAGAACACAAATCAGGGAGAGAGAAAGATTATTCTGGAACCCTTATCTTTCTTTCAAGTCCACCAAAAGGCTACATTTCATTTCCCCTTGACAAGACGGCATATCACGGGCATGAAGATTTCACTCAGAGATGGGCTGGACCCACCAAGCCAAACAGCTTCACGTACCTTCAACTTCTCTAAAATAGACAAGATGACCAATATTTTTGAACTTCAGCCTCCTAAATTCCCGGTAACCCCGCGGAAGCTCGGGCCGCCTTTGTAGTCGGCTTCCCTTTCCTCTATATGGCGCCTTTACAGAGTTCAGCTGCGGGCCCTGTTCATTTCTCTCCGCAGCCTTTCTCCTCTTCCTAACACATGCATATTTGAGCCCAGCTCTGGAGTGCTGAGTAAGGAGGGACAATAGGAGGCTTTGAGCAGGGCTCAGCCCCAGACCCAGTCAATATTTACTTCAGTTTGGAGCCACTGTTTTAAAGCTCCTTCCAAGCAGAACTCAACAGTGGGGAGTCCCCAGAGGTTTCTAGATTTTATTTTAACAAGAGGGAGGAAGGGTGGAGAGATAGAGTAAATAGATTACTGTCCAAACCACTTTCTCCGAGGAAATAAGGGAGGCTATTCAACAAAACAGGTTAGACTTTCAATACTAATTAGCAATTTATAACAAGAAAAACCAATCGTCTTCCAACACTGAATACTGCGGTCTTAAAACTCCGTCTTAGGCTGCAGTGCAAATCCATTTAATGTGACCCCTGTATATCTTGTGAGCAGGGCCCTGATCCTGTCACAATCGCCAAAAGCTTGCCGATGTTTGCCTGCTCAGTTCATAATGGCAATGCAAGGCCCCTGGGTGAAATCAGCCCAAACCCCATGATTGTGCCTTCCAAGCAGGATCTTACACTTAAATCTTACACACAATTCAAAGTGTCCTAAGATGAAGTTGCAGTCACTGTGCACCATGAATTAAGACTGGTCCTATGTCACATACTAGTAAGTGTCTCTTATCTTGGCAATAAATTGGGGAGGCTTATCTGTGGTTTTTAAGAGAGTGACTGAAAATAAGTACTAAACACACTCTTCCAGCAAGCATAGTGCTTACTATGGGATGGCGGATGGGAGGTGGGATGGGGAGAGGTGGATTCTGACATTATATAAAGTCAGTGGAATTTTCCCATGATTTATATTGCCTTTTGTTGGGATAAATATAGATATTTTCTTTATTAAATGTGTGACTATAATATATTAATGGCCTGAGTGAAGCAGAACATTTTGATGATTGATTGACTTGACAACTGATAAATTTTCCAATTGTTCTGATGTTTGCCTGGATGTGGTCTTCAGTACTCCCATGTTCACATCAGACATCCCAGATTTATATTGCCTTCTGTTGGGATAAATATAGATATTTTCTTTATTAAATGTGTAACTATTTAACAGTACCTATTTTTGTTTCTTGTATTTGCCGAGTTGGTCTTTTTTTTTTTTTTTTGAGTTAGGTCAACTGTTGTGAAATTAATCCAAAGTGGCAGTTGGCAGTTGGGAAATTTTGCAAAAACGATTAAGACCACACAAAATTACTAACGATTTCTGTAAATTACCTGGGGAAAGAAATTCATAGGCGTTTGCTGTTAACCAATTATAATGGTCATTATTCCATTCTACTTCCAATAAGTAGACTTTGTTCTTTTTTCTTAAAGACCTACTTATCCCAGCATCCCACTTATTTTTTACAATATTTCCACACAGACATAGCCAAATGACCTGAAAAGTTTAAAGAGGGAGAAACTGAGGAGGATTTGCAACTATCCAAAAGCTGAAAATTCTGCTTTACACAACCTCAATAAAGAGAAGTTCACCATTTTCTATAGTCTAGATATGAAAAATACACTGACATCACTTAGCCTTTTACAAGGAAAAATTCAAACCACTCTTCCTCTAAAAAATATTATGAGGTAAAAGGTGGTACACTAGAACAGGCCAGTTCCAAATGTCTAAATTTATAAAATACATGGGAATCTGTTCAACTCTAATCTTTACTGCATTAATTACCACATTAGGAAAAGCTAAACATTAAAATGCAATCCAATAATTTTAACATCTTAAGCAACTACTGGATTGAGGGACACTCAATTTGATCAATCTCATCAAAAGAAAATATTGTTAATCCAACTGAGATAGCGTTTGCTTGATCTTTTTTAACTGAAGTATAAGAGTATAAAGAATTCTTTTTTTAAAAAATAATAATACAAAGGCTCAATAATTAAGCCATTAAAATTTAAGTTTCTTGAGTACCCTTTTGTTAAAATGGAAGCCTGGAACATGGGAGAGAATGCAACCATTAGTTATTTAGCAGAACCCAAATCTAAGTGACATAAAATTATAAACTTTTGCACTTGAAATAAACTCATAGCAAGCTCATTCATTTGTCAAATCTTAACTTCCAATTTAGCAGGACAAAGAAAATCGTTTGTGTAATGAAATGACAAAGTGCAAAAGTGTTCGGTCTAGCACTGAGTGAGCATAATGAATCTAAATATTACAACACTGTACCTTTAAGGGAAATCTGTTATACAGAGTTACAAATAATTTTGGTATGGCTAATACTAAACCCAATGTTTTTATTGCTACTGGCCAAGTTCTGTCGTCAGCTACCACAAAGTTTTTAGGCATAGAACATAAAGATCTACGACAATTTCTGTATGAATTACCTTTTTTTTTCACAAGTGAGAGGTTTATACTTTCTAGAGTAAAACAGTTATAAAATAATTATGCAAACACATGACTGCACTTTTAAAACAAGTAACAGGCACATTTGCTAGTCACCTAAATAACTATAAACACATGAATTAAAACCTGCTTTGAATAACCACCAGGCAATTCTACAGGGAAGTGGCCCTTTGACAATAATGCATAACTCAGGTTTCAATGCATCAGCATATGTATTCCTTCACAAACTAGCTTTCCTTTCTCAACTAAATGTTATGATCTATTTATGGTCCTACTACCGATGACTGTATAACTAATGTATATCAGGTACCCACAACAAAAATCTTTTAAGCAGAGAAGTGTCAAGAGGCTACACCCAGTTCTTCTAGTAGGTTTCAGAAGACCTCTAGGATCCTTCGAACAGTTTGGTTGCTCGTAAGGGGTAGCCCCAGACAGGAAATGATTTGTTTCAACAAAACCCTCATTGGAAATACAAGCATTCTCCAAAAGGATGTCGGTATTCATTAATTTCTCTTTTGAGATGGAAGTATCTCATTATACCTATGAAGTCCAAAGTAGAATATCAGGGTTTTAGAAGTCGAAGGAAACAATATAGAAAAGACTAACTGAGAGGGCAAGAAAGGACATTAAAGATATATTTGACCAACTTTACAAAGGAGCTCCAAAGTTCCTTTCTGGTAGGAAGGTCCTAGCAGATGCACCTCTCAAGTGCTACTATTCCCAATCTTGTAGAAACATCAAGATAAAACCTAAAACGTGAATCCCTTTAAATGAAAATCTACTATAAATGCACACAACATATTTTACAAAAAAAAAAATTACAACTCAGTATTTCTTTTAGATAAAAATCAACTCTTCCTTAATGCTTTGAAACGTGTTTTTATTTGTAAAAAAAGTATTTTCTTTGCAACTTGTAGGAATATATATAGAATTATAAATGAGATAGACCTGTATAAGTGAGATAACCCCCTAAATATCAGGGTTTTTTGGTAAGTTTTATATAGCGGTTTTTAAAGTACCATCACATGTGTTTTCCTTTAAATTTTCACGACTCTGGGGAAGACATTGTTATGAACATTTACTTAATGTGAAGAAACTGAAGCTCAATTTAATACTATAAATGGTATACTTATGACTCAACTAGATCTGAAATTTAAAAGATGTGCACCGTTGCAAAAAAATGGTAACAAAAACGGTTGAGAAATTTAATCTGGTGTAGTTTTTTAATATCTTACCCTCAGCTTTTGCCTACACAACATATAAATGCATGTGGAAAGTTTCATCCAAAATAACTGCTATCATAAAAATACCCAAAATCAAAAAAAGCAAATGAATTCAATGTTTTTACCTCACACAGTGAAAATAATCTGTTTATGTACATTTACTGGTATACCTAAGAACTTGGTTACAACCTATTAATTTGATAACAAATCACTGTTAATAACCTTGAGCAAAATAAAAGCCATTCAAAGTATTTATTTTCCTTTTTAATAAATGGAGGGGAAAAGCAATAATTAGAACCATTGAACATCATCTACTTTATCCTAAACAAGACAACGACAAATCTAATATATTACAACTCTATTTTGAACAAAGCCACTCCTTAGAGATATGCAAATGACTTCATTTTAATCAATGAAGATATCCTATTTCTAAATGTAACAATCTTCTAAACACATAACACTCCTCTCTCAGTAACCACTTAAGGCCACACATAGTCACAGAAGATTCTTTCATTTCTGTATCTATAAGAATAATAAAACTAGAAACCCGAAATAGGTGTCACCTCAAAGTCAACATCTAAGAATTTCTATTTCCACGACAGCAAGAATAAACATCATCCTTCCAGGGGAAAAAAAACCAAATAAAACAACAGTATCTTGATTTACTATTCTTAATAATAATATCCATGGTTCTTATGAAATGCTTCCCAACGTTCTAATTAAACCCACTTTATCAAGAATTAAAAAATGAAAGGATTTGCTTGCATTTTATGATGAGCTATAAAAAAGTTATAATAAAAACTATCATAAAAATAAAAGGATATTTAAATTAAGAGTGCTTATTCTCCTTCTCCCTCTTTTTGTTTGATTTCATAAGAATACAAATAGTACCGTTTCTTCCTCCTTTTTAGAAATGTTCCTTAGAGGTATATTGCAGCTAAATAAGTCTAAGGGCCGGTGTTTTCAAAGACCTCAAAGTTCACTTAAGAGATTAGTAATACTGTATTTACACACAGAATGAAGAAAAGCAAAAAACAATTAGGTAAGCAAGCTGGGCAGTCTGAATTTAACTAATTCCATCCCTTATTTGTTCATATAAATAAGGCATATAATATTTGCTTTGCAAAATTACGCCCGATGAATATGCTGAGGAAAAAAAAAAAAAACAGAAGCATATTTACAGGCCTTATATTACCTTGACTCTAAAGCAACAAAAATTGCTCATTAAGGACACTAGAATTATGGAATTTTAAGGCAGGAAACAATTTTTTTTCCTCAAGTCTTTTCTAACTCCACTGGAAATGTGGGTTGCTAAAAGCCACCCACGAAAATCTCAGCCAGTGGAAGCAGAAACACTGTTAGTCACCTTTCATGCTTAATGTAAAATGAACATTTTGGGCTCATTTAACCATATGGATTTAAATTGGAAAGTGTTAAAATCTGTTTCCGAGGTATGATTTCGGCATTGCCACATAACATACATCTGGGGAGGGTTTGCAAATAAATATCCTTAGACATTTACGACAGGATAGTCCTTAAACATCTTGGACCAGGGCAATAATTTCACTTTGGTAGAATTTGATCACAGAAAACAAGACTCACAACAAAATTCCTGGCCTATTACCTTGTTAGGGTATGCTTTTAATAAAACATGAACCTCAGTGTAAAAATCTGTTTTGTCTGAAATTTGAGGGAAAGTGGCTGGAAATAAAGAAGAGCGGGCCTTCCTGATTTTTAAATGACAAATCATTCTCATTCATGTAAATCCTGAGCCCTTTTTCAAACTGTAGAACTATATAGTAAGTTCAGGGCAAATACAACCAAGAGACCTTGATTTGGAGCCAGAAATAATCTCTGGCTCCTGAATTTCATCTAGAGCTTTGCTGCTTGAACGTGGAGCTGGTATCACCTGGGAGCTGGTTAGAAATGCATCATGCCCAGCCCACTCCTGATCCACTGAATTAAGAGCTATCTGCATTTCAGCAAGATCCTCAGGGGATTTGCCAGGCTTCAGGATGGCAGGAGTGCTGTCTGTACTGTTAACTGCGGCATCTTCAGTACCAAGAACAAAACCTAACACACACAGACAACCCACAAAGGTCTGCCAAGTAAATCAACAAGGCTATACGCAAAAATTTCTTATGGCACCCTCTAGTTTGTACCGTGATTATGTGTATAAAATTCTTATCGCCACACAAAACTCTAAGTTCCTTCAAGGTAGAAATGCTGGCTTAGTCGCCTCTGAGTCCTCCGTATGCCTCCAAGTGTTTTGCACATTATATTACTTAATAAAGATTTCCTCAGTTATAACTTTTACACATTCAAGTTAGGAAATATTCTTATTATTGGATATTAGCTATAATATTTCTTTATCGTGAAAACTTTGGAAAAATAAGTCCGAATCATTATATTAATTCCTGAATTCATCCATCTGGGGTTTTGGTTTCAGTTCACCCAAGGAATGAAAATGGTGATGGAAAACATTATATAGAGCCAAGTCCTGATTCTATGTGGTACCCAGAAAACAAGGGTGGCACGGGTGACTGAAATCCAAAATCAATTCAAAAACCCCACATTATTCAATAGCTTCAAAGTCTTTTCTGATCAAATCTTATACCAAAGCTGCTTTAAGTTTCAGGAATATCTTTTTTTTTTTTTTAAGTTTTATTTTCTTTCTCATCCACTCCAGAGATAGTGAAACAGCGAAAGCCATCAAAAGAGAGAGAAAAGGATAGAGAGATCTAAATAATTAAGTCAGTAGTCCTCAAACAATCAGATATCAACACAAAGATCTAGAGCAACGTAAAGAAATAATTTGAAAAGGGCAAAATTATAGTAAGAGAGGCTAACAGCATAGACAGAGTATCAATAATAAGACCAACTCCAAAATGATATCCAAAATAGGGAGCTATTCAGTCATAAATATTGCTGGTGCTCTCAGTCCATATGAAAGAAAGGAGCCCTTTTATTCTTTTTAACTTATCGAGTTAGATAGTTCTTCACGCATTATTTTTTTGGCTTTGGAGAACCCAGAGTTTAAAGTAAAACCACTAGATACATCTAACCCTATGTATAATAGTCATGAATATTCCATATATACACATGCACTGTACACACCTGCATGCGTGCGCACGCACACTCGACACACCTGCACGCGTGCGCACGCACACTCAACACACCTGCACGCATGCGCACGCACACTCGACATACCTGCACGCGTGCGCACGCACACTAGACACACCTGCACGCGTGCGCACGCACACTAGACACACCTGCACGCGTGCGCACGCACACTAGACACACCTGCACGCGTGCGCACATACACTCTTACCATGTTGCTGTTTTCCCAAGAGTCTAGTTGACAATAGTGACAGAAAGTGTATAATTAGTTTTCATTTTTCCCCTTACAGCTATGGTGCCATTTAAGACCCTTTTCTTTTTATGTTGTAAATGGTACAGAAAAAATACACTAATAACAGGTCTTTAATTACAGGTCCAGCGACCACAATGGAACACTGCCAGAAAAAGACTGTAACCTCTGGGACAGGAAAAACAACTATCTGCAGGGGTTAAAAAAGTTTGGTTCTTCAATTACAGTAATGCTCAAAATACAGATGTCAGGAATATGATGAAAAATTTTCAGAATTTTTTCCCCTCACTTTTCAAATTAAAGTCTCTGTCAACAATAGAGTATGTATATGATGCTACACCAATGCTAAACTCAAAGCACATGATTGCCATACCTGTCATACAATACAGATAAGAAGAAAGGCTTGTTATTAATAGGGGAAATACTCTTTAGAATAGTTTTATGCTCTCTAATACCATCAGCGAAGAGTACAAAGACCCGCTTTCAAATGCTGAGGGTTTTCTGCCTTGCTTTTTTTTTTTCTTACAAACTTAAAAGAAATTAACATTTGTGCTACCAATTATCCACGTGCAGCATTCCCTGAGCTTTCTTTAATTTGTTTTATCCAGTATTTAAAATAAAGCCTGCCTGAGCTGCTATCATGGCGGACACCAGATCTGTCACTGAGGTCCTTTCTCGCCTGATTAATTAGTAATTGGGAGACACATTTTGGCAGCTTTCATTTCCCTATTATTTCCTCTAGTTTGACACAAAACCCTGTCAGAAGCACCACTATTTGAACTGGACCTCTCTTAGTGCTGGGTCACTAAATTTTAATAAATGGAGACCCATGCCCAGAAAACTACCAAAATAGGCATAAAAGTTTATTGAAGCAGTAACAGTAAACAAATATATGGAGAACACACTGAATGCCACAGTATCTAAAACATTAGCGGTATGTCTGAACCCAAGGGTTACTGGCAAGATTGCAGAGCAGAGAATAAAAGAAAAGGCCTTTAACAAAACCACTGCTTTCATGTATCTTTAAAAAAAAAAAAAGTATTAACTAAATAAAGCAGGCAAACGCTCTGCTGCAGGAAAACCTCACATCTGAGCCTCCCTTCGCCACCTCCATTATCCCAACACGATGAATAATTATAGGGAGGCAAGGATTTATAATGACTACATGCATAGGGAACCCATCCAGAAGTCACACAAGCTTCTGACGGAGCAAACAAAGAGACAGTTTTTTCAAAGAAAGGTAAGGGGAAGACTTAAAATTGAAGCTGGACAGACTGATACTTATAAAAGCTACAGAATCAGTTTCAGGTTCTCATCTCAAAGTGTCAGTCTCTTCAAAAAAGCATCCTGCTACGATGGTGGCTCGGGACACTTGTGTGCCAGGGCAGTGACCATGCTGTGTGTGTCAGAGGTCATGGCTTCTACATTCCGACATCTGTCTGTATTTTCTTGCCCTGAAACAATAGAAGGGGAACTAGGCTCATTTGCTCCCACTTTGTTTAACCTAATTGTTAAACACAAAGGATAATTTCCCCCAGATCTAGAGTTATTTTTCCTCTTTTCCCAATCCCATTTGTCTCCATAAAATTAAATGCTATAAAAAAGTTACCCAAAGGTTAAGTCCTCTATACATTACTCAGTTTAGTAAATGTGAAAAGTCATAGAACCCACTGATATCTATGAAACATGAAGCATCAAATGCCCTGTCCACCATGATCAAAATTTAATAACACTTTGTACTATAATTACCCAAACAAAATAAGCCCTGTCTTGGTATTATTCAAATCATGACACTGCATTTTTAATAGGAGAAAATACTTTCATTTACTTTTATAATGTGCATTTGCATGGGTAAGAGGCAGGAGTGCTAAGTGTTAATTATAGTTCTTACATACATAAATAAATTACTGTTAAAACCTAAAATGGGAACTCTGATACACTGCTTAAAACAGCAAGAAAAACAAAAAGTATTTGTTGATTCATTTAAAACAAAAAAGGTCATTTTGAGCACTCACTTTAGTTTTCTTCACCAGCCAGTCAAGGAAAAACGGATGATGGATATCAGAAGAAAGGTTTTTGGTGCAAAAACTGTCAACTCACACTTGGGCTTTAATAAGAAGCCCGTGAGATATATATCTCCTCTTAAAATAGGCATTTTATTTATCGCCTCTACATTGGATCTATAACCCCCCAAAATTCTACTTTTAATGAGCTAAAGCAATCTGTGACATAAGTAGTATTCATCTGTGCCCAGTTTAATCAGACTGCCTGAGTCAAGTTACTTTTGAAATTAATCTTAGGAAAGCTCTGCTTTTATTGCAGTACATGGGTATAATGTTCCCGGGCGTCATCAAACAGATGCAGTAGCAAAGAGTGTAGTATAAATTTTTGGTAAAGTTTACTAGGCCACATGTTCTTCCAAATGTATCCAAAAATACAAAACAAGGTGAAAATTATACAGACTCAATTGATACATATGCTCACTAGTTTAGTAACAAATATGAATTCACTTCCAAAATAATTTTCTATAAAATCCCCCAAAGAAAGGTTTGATAATGAGATAGAGTTTGTATTTTGGGGACAAAAAGCCTCCTTCATCAGATAATGCACCTTAAAGCATCTCAAAATGCTTCATTTTCAGAAGTCCTCAGTATCTCTTATTAGAGAAATATTCCTGGTATTGCTAAGCAATTCGGAAAAAAAACAAAAAGCCAACCCCTCAAATAAAAAAAAGCCAACCCACAATTTAAAAGGACTAGTTAAAATGGTCAGAAAAGGGGAAATCAGGATTTGGGTGTGACAGTAGGGGCCATTATATTATTTTGAAATTAACAATAAATTATAAGCTTTAAGGCAACACGACCTATGTAAACATGGTACAGTCCAATACTTAACATTAAAATATCATATGCCTGGCTATGAATATATTACTACTAAGTTAAAACATCCTTTTTTTTCAACTAAATACAAGGAGATAATATTTTAGTGAGCTCACAAATAACTTTAGAGCTCCAAATGTAGAGCTCTTTTGCCAAAATGATTATGAAGTGGTTTAGTCCTTTCCAATCGTCCATATTCATTTCCAGACCATTTTCAGGAAAGAAATAAAATCGGTCTTAAAACAAGATGGCTGCTGGGGAGGGGGGGAACCCACACTGTTTAACGGGGAAAAAAAATCTAGCTTTTCAAAATCGGTAAGTAAGGACATAGTTATATACACTTTTAAATCTCCAACTACATGTTCACGTACTTCTACATGGAAATACAGATTATGCTGCATAGTTCTTTAAAATCATTAATACGAAGCGATTAAAAAGAAAAAAGATGGCCTATCTACTCTGCACGCTGTTAATCTGATTGTCCAATACATATACACGGAGACATAAGCAAAATTCCCACTCACATTTCATACTAGAATCATGCTCATCAGCTATGAAAATCAAGTTACTTGAGAAAACAACAGTAATACTGATATCTTATAGCTCTTAAAGAATACAATCATAAAAACGTCCAGTAATGTCTATTATAAAGAAACTATTATATTTAGCTTTTTAAGAATAAACATCCCTGAAATTTAACTGCTAGACAATCCCTCCTTAAACTGCACTTTGCTGACCTTACCTGAAACAACTGACAGGTAAATTTTCTGACATGAATATAAAAATTTAAAATATTTCCTCTGTTTTGAAATAATTTTTAAATAGTTTTTTTTTTAATCGCTCAATCCTATTTTTATTCCTTCCTTGAGTGGAAAATAAGACCTGACAGTAACATTTTCTTCAACTCGTCGAATGTCATTTGTATAAAGCATGTTTCTAAAGATGACAAACGTTTATTTTTCCTTATTGAAAATGATAGAATTCTACCTGAATGAAACTTGAGCTAACCATCACTGTGGAACTGTACTGACCCCCAGCAATGAGTTTACTTAAGTAGGAGTTTTCGAATTTTTGAAATGATGTTTCTAACCAAATCGATGGTTCACTGCATGAGAACTATATTCAGAAGCTATGCAACTCTGCAGCTACACAAATCTTCGATTTAAAAAAAACCCAGATTTCAGTATTTCACAATAAATCTCTCAGAGTACAGTAAGGAATGCAGATAATCAAGATCACGGAGATAGAAACAGCTTTTTTCATTTTTACTCAAAACTACACATAATAGTTCTAGCACCAGAAAAATCTGCAATAATTTTAAATTTTAAACTAAGTGGTTCCATTTCATTTATGCTCCTTTTTTTTATGACTGGCTACATTTTAAACAGAAATGCAGATAAATTTAAGAGAAAGCAGATCTCTGCAGTGAGTAATATCCCACTCAGAAACACTGGAAGTTCAAATTAATCACAAGAAATTTTTCTACAAAACAGCTCAGGACATAAGTTGAGAAGCAGATGAAAATATAAATCTATTAGTATAAATCAGACCCTTAAAAGAGACAGTAATTTATTGATGTTTGGCTGCCTAAGACCACCATTGTAAGACAAATTACTACAAGTGAATATTAACATCTCATTTTTTATACTCCTTTTTGAGGTTTTTATACCTGAATACGAAGGTGTTATCCATCACAAACGATCAGAAGGCAATTTCTTTCCTACTTCATAAGACTTAGCCTGACTGAATAAGCAAGGAGAGCTTTCCTCACTGTCCTTACAGTAATACAGGCTTCCCTTTAACATGAATATTCTAATCAGGACTGCTATTTTAACAGTCCATAACACTGATTCTGAAAAGAAAATAAAAAATGGGGAATCAGTCAACTTAGAGTGAGTCATTACTTAAAATATCACAGTTTTTTAAATCCTTACTGCTACTGGAGGTTGTTCAAAAACAAACAAAAAGCAGGAGATTGTTTTTTATAAAAGTTACTAGGCAAATGGTTTATCCTAAAAGCATACTAAGCGATAGATGAAATGCTACTACACACATGGAAAATTCTGTTAACATTTACTTATGTTCTGTTCATTTTACATGTTACTGTTTTTGCTCTTTCAAAAGTACATTTTGGCAGGTACTTCTTCCAAGCCTGCGAAGGCCAGGACTCCTGAAGGACTAATTATATGCATTCATTTTCTTGGCCCAGCATGGGAGTTGGTAGCTTGCTTGGTCCATAACAACAGGGGAGAAAACAAGGCACTCATCTTTATCTGTCCCTATCCAACAGGAAACCAGGCCAGTGGGAAGAATGTAATGAAATGCCTGTTCAGAAGGCATCTTGCAAGACAAAATGGCATGAAATTCACAAAGTTAATTTGCCCCCAAATAACTAAGTGCTCCTTCCAAACCTGACCCTCAGCCTTCAAAGGTGGAAGCCTCTAAAGCTATTGATTATTCAACCAGACCACATGGCAACAAGATATTCATTCAGTGAGCCAATGGTTTAGCTAATACCACTAAAAATCAACTAACAGGGAATAATGAGCTACTGAAAGCTCTGGCTGGTACTTTTAATCAGGAAAAGTTGATTGACCTTGGTCTCATACAGGAAATACCAAATTAGACTGTACAGCCAAATGTGCCTCAAATAGCATAAATGCTCCACCATCATCTAAAACACAGAAATTGGCTATTACTGATAGCTTATTATAAAGATATACAATTTGAATAAAAGGTTGGGACATAACATCTCAGTAGCTAACTTTGTTTTTCAACATTTTAACGCAAACTGTCTAAAAACAAGAAGCATACTTCTCTTTCACAAATTTCTAGATTCAAATAAAAGAAGGAGGCCGGAGGAGGGGGAAAGATTTACCCTGGAGTTTATATAAATTCTGATATAAAATTAAAATAATAAAGTAAGTCCAATATATCTAATAAAGTAACACATTGCATTGAGCCTCCCAGTTAATAAAGTTAAAAGATCCTAAGTAATGCCTTTTATGTGAAGAACATGTATGCTTCCAACATAAAAATATACTGAAAAGCATTTAAGATTTCAAAAATAAAGGAAATCCTTTACAAGTTTGGTGATAAAACTCATTCAAAACTAAGATCAACTTTCCATCTTTTCCTAAAAACAAATTTTTAGATTTAAATCATGTTGATTTTAACTGTCAGTGAAAAAGGCACCGTGTCACTATTCTGGTGTTCATACATCAAAACACCGATGGGTCAAGATTTTTTTAATTGAGACAACTTAATTTTGAAAAAGGAAGAATACCTAAGACGATACAAGTAGGTAAAATAATGTTAATACTTCTACCCACTTCTCTGCATTCTATGACCTGTATTGAGAATGATTTTGGAGTGTCGACCTAGAATTCACATAACTTTCACAACTCCAAGATTATTTGTTAACAAAACTAAATGGTGTCAATTACCTGCTACTCTGATATGAAATGCTTAATTTACAACTCCCTGCAAAATTGGAAAAAGTCCAAAGAAAACATGATTAGGTTAAAGTTTAGGAAATCCCTGATGAATTACAGCAATATTTCTCCCTTAAGAGAATACTCTAAATTGTTAACACTCAAATCTTAACAGAAACAAAGCACCAAGTGATGAGAATCAGTATTTCTAAAACTATGTTGGTTATATTTGTTACTGTTTTATTTTACTACTTCATCCATTAATACCAACCAGTAGGAGACTTTTTTAAAAAATTATCCTGGCATCATTCTGGCGAGTAGTCAAAAGAATCCGAGAAGAACTTTTCAATATGCACATGGTATTTTAAAGAATATCTCATTGCTTCCAGTTAATAAGGCCTGTTCTTATTATTGAGTCATTTCTACCAATCTAAGCATATCTGCTAAGGGATAAATGTAAATAAGGGTTTATTACTGAAAGTCTTTTAAAGTTACTTAAAAGCATTTTATATTCTTCAAGAATTGATGGACAGTTACATTCTCCGTGATCTGGATTTTTATTACTTAAAGTTACTTAGTAATATTTCTGTTTCAGAATTCAGCCTAACATTATGAGGCTCATCCTCTTACTCTCCCTAGTTAGGTGAAACTCATACAACTTTTCAAATTTTAAAAATCTGGAAGATGTATTTAGGCAAATGTTACCACTGCTTTCTATTCAGATTGATGGTTCTCAAATGCTATTTCACAGATTTGTGCTATTCAACACATAAGGCCAGTTTGGTCCGTCATCCAATAATTAATGGTAATTAAAAAGTTATCAGCGTTTGAAAACTGAACATTCACCTCCAGAAGTGAATCCCTGGGAGCAGGTTCTGACAGTAAAAATACTCTGACAGCAAATAAGTTGAATAATTTTCCTTCTATGTACTACATTTAATTCTGATTTTTTCTAACATAATAACTTCAAATTAGAGTCCATTAATATAAGCTAAAATATTTACTTCACTGAGACATTTCCATATCAGCTTAATGTGTCCACTAAACTTTACCTCTAAGAGAAAAAAACTATTCAAGTTGCAACTAAAGTCCATTTTTTTCAAAAGGCTCAAGTCTTTTGAGTATATTACTTCAGCAAAATCTTAAAAAATAGGTTTATGTAAAACTAAAAGGCATAGTTAGCTCACTTTATAAAATGATAGTATGCATGAAAAGTAAACACAAAGCACTGAATTTACAGAACTTAGTATTTTTTTAAATACTTTTAAACTATTTCCTCACAATAGCTTTTGTGATAAGCCGTTGTTAATTTTTAGATTACTTATTTTGCATTTGGCCTCTTTCCAATGTCATCCACGTTGGCTGACTTTTTAAAATGAATCTTCAAAGCAGTCTTACTCAGCATTCCAGAGATAAAAGTGCTTACCTGTTTTTAAAATTACATTATTTTTAAGGTAAGTTTTACTGTGTGATAGCATACTAAGATATAACCCTAGGAGTACTAACCATCTGAATGTCTTGGGGGCAGAGAGAGCACATCATTCTTTCTTTTGGACATTATCACACTGATAATGATCAAATAGAAAGGTATTTCCACAAACCTCAGATTAGTACAAAGAGTAAACAAGAATATTCTTCGTATTTTAAAATGGTACAGATTAACTTTGTCTGGGCAGATTCAAAGCCATTGTGGAATCCAGAGGAGAAGAGTTTTCTGCAGGCAGGGCAGATCTATTAAAAAACATGACCTGTGACAAAAATCAATGCGCTAATCTCAAACCAAACAACAGTATCAAAAGCATAAAACAGAGATAACCTAAGATAAAATGTCCTCAGACTAACTCAGACTAGCTTGGCAGGTTAAGAAGGGGGTGGGTGGGTGTTGGAATAGGGATAGTTGCTGATCCTTTAAGTGTTTCAAACCAAGGAAAACTGAACAACCAATACCCCAATAAATGAATAACATGAGAAAAAGATCACACCGTAAAGTTCTGGGTAGGAAAGAAAAGACACAAGCAAAATGTCCCAAATTCAACTAACTGATATCACTGTTGCTTTATTTAATAAGGCGCCAAAGTTTAGAAATATAAATTCCTCTGTTTCCTATATACTGTCTAATAATGCCCAACGGGGAATAAGGCCAACCAACATAATGAGACTTGCTTTTACCACCATCACAACTGGAAAGCTTGCTCTATTTGTCTTGTCAGCTTTAATAAAAGGCACCTCTGGCGGGATGGCTTCTCTTTCTTTTTTCTAAGTGTTAAGTGGCATGTCATGGAAGAAATTGTTTCCCACCATTCTACCACCCACCTCCACAAGGCTTTTTTTTTTTTTTAACCAAACTTTCAGGGATGTCTCCGCTTCCGCTGGGCGGTGCATTTCGGACTTGTGCTACCTGGGTGTGACTATGCTTCCTGGGTTAGCCGCGGCGGTGCAGCGCGGGGTGGGGTTCTGCGGGGGTTCCCTCTTCTTTTGGCAACAAGTGGCCCGTTTACAGGGCAGAGTACCCATCTTCATGTGAACTGATATTACTTCCAGCAGGGAGTCCCTCCCATGCCGGCAGATATAAGGAAGGCTGAAGGCGGTGGAGAGGGCTAACGGGCGATGGGAAGACTTGAAGTCGCCCACCTCTCCCCAGGCGCTCTGGGCGCGCAGTAAACACTGGCTCTCCTCTTGGCCTCCCCCGCCTGTCTCCTTTCAACTTCTACTCCAGCAGGGAAAAACTCTGATTTTAGGTACAGCTGATGCTATTTTCCTCCCAGAGGGCACCGAGACTAGCCCACAGTTGGAAACCTAGCCACGATCTCGGGGAGGCAAACCTATCTGGGCCCAGAGTGTCCGACTGCTGAGCACAGGCCCGGTAGAAAGTAAGACTCAGAGCCTCTCCAGACTGCAAGGGTCCGCCGGGCACCCTAGAACAATCGCCGTCCTCCCCCACTTCCCGGGTCCAGGAGCCCGGAAAATCCGCAGATGGCCAGGGCCCAGCAGGCGTGCAAGGGCGGCCCCGGGCGCCCACCTCTAACCTCCAGCGCCCCGCGCGCCCAGCGGGCTTCGCAGACGCGGGCAAAACGGTTCCAGGTAGCCGCGCGCGTTGCTTCGGCTGCGCAGTGTCTGGCTGCAGGAGAAGGGCTCCCACCGCCGGGCTTGGCCGACTCCAGCAGCTCGCTCCGCACACATGACGTAACCCAGCATTAGATCAAACTTTCTGGCACCTTGAGCCCACTGGGGGGTGGAGGAGGTGGGAGAATCCTCACTATTGCCAAGCGCGCCGAGCCTCGACTGACCTAGGGGCTGGTTGATTTCCTCGCAGTGGAAGAGGAAAATTAAAATCTAAAGCTTCCGCTCCCCTGCCCCCCGCACTTCCCCCACTTCATGCGCGCTCTCTGCGTGCACCGAGAAAAGGAAAAATTAAACAAAACAAAACAAAACAAAAAGCAAAAAAAAAACTTTGGGCACGTTTTGCGGATTCTTCCCGCAGTCCCCGCGCACCCATGCTCGAGATGGAAGCTCCCGGCGGGTACACTGGGGGCTCTCGGCGCCCCAGCTCTGAGCCGGGATCTAGCTGCTGGCCGGCCAGCCTACCCGAGCCGGGAAGCGGACAAGTCCCGACTCCCGCCCTTTTCCGAGTCTCTCCGCGCCCCTGGGAGGCAGCCAGTGTGGACAGCCGCGGGGACTCTCGGTGGGGCCCGGCCTCTCCGCCTTAACAAAGAAGGGCGCGACGGGCGTGCTTCCCGCGGACTCCTCAAAGCCCTCAGCGTCCGCGACACAGGCTCCGAGGGCGCGCGCCGCCGGTGGCCGGTGCGCGCTGGTCCTGGCCGCCACCGCCGCTCCTTCTGCAGGGCCGCGAGGCCCCGGCAGCCCCGGCGTTTCACCCCCTACCGCCTTACCTGGGGTTGCTGCTGTTCCAGTAGACGGCGTAGCGGTCGGCGACGGCCTTGGAGCCCGGGTCCTGGCTGAGCACACACATCCAGAGCACCAGAAACACCAGCGTCAACATCTCCACGTGCAACATCACGCCTGGCCAGCGGTGGAGCCTCCGACGCGCCACTTCGGGAAGAAAGCGGGGATCCGGAGGGAGGGAGGGTCGGCGGGAGAGAGAGAAAGCGGGAGCCAAATAAATATGAATAAATAAAAATGAAGGAGACGAGAAAAGAAAGAGGCGCACACCAGGCTGCAGGGGCGGGGGGAGCGAGGAAAGAAGGCGGTGGAGTACGGAGAATAAAGACAAACTCGCAGCCCCACTGGAGGGTTCAGGAAGAAAAAGGAATCTCAAGATGGAGAGAAGCGTGCGTGTGTGTGTGTGTGTGGTGGCGGGGGCGAGGGCGGGGAAAGGGGTGCCAAGCTGTGTCTCGGGCGGCGGCGGCGGCGGCAGGCCGGTCACCCGGGGAGAGGGAGGTGCGCGCCGGGCCGGGTGGCTGCAGCGTGGGTCAGGACGGGCGGCGGCGCGCGCTGCACAGTCACCGGGAGTTGCGCGCCGCGGCCGCGGGGAGACATACACCGGCCCGCCGGGCCCGGCTTAGCGTCGGCGCCGCAGGCTGTGCACGGCTCAGCCGCCGCCTGGGGTTCTCACGCTGCGCCCCGCTTCTCTCCAAGTTACTTTGGCGGCCGGTGGGAAACTGCAAGAGGAGGGCGCCGTGCGGTTGAGGGGCTGTGTGCTTGTCGCCCTGGGAGTCTGAGAGCTCCCTTCTCTCGTCTCCCCTGCGCCTCTGCTGGGCGACCCCAGGAAATCTCCTAGGAGTTGTAGGTGCTGCGGGTTCGAGGAGGTGCGCCGAGAGGGGTGGGGAGCCGGAGCCGCGATCGCAGCCCAGCCGGCGTCCGGGACTGGTTAAGCTGCAACTGCGCTGGCAAGGAGGGGGTCCTGCCTCGCGAACCTCAAAGAAAAGTTTGGCTCTTCGCTTCTTCCAGCTGGTTCCCGGTCAGAGGCAGACTGCGGCGGCTGTGAGAGACAACACCCCAGGAGCTGGCGGAGCCTCGGCGGGGATTTCTCGCGCGTGCTTTTCTTGGCCGGGATGTGGGTGCGCCAGAGTGAAATGAAGAAATGAAGAGCAGAGGTTACGAACCAGTCAGCCAGGCGGAGGTGGGATGCCCAAACCTGCAGGGACGACGCGAACCCAACTGCTCGGCTTGAGAACAGGACTGGAAACAACCACTTTCAAATGGATCCCTCCAACTCCTGGATGAGCCGATGTCAGTCTCCGATCGCCTTCCGGCAGCGAGCCGGAGCCCCCAGAAGAGGTGCCAAGGGCCCCGGGTGAGCTCTCACAAGTGTCCCTTCGACTCCGATGGGTCCAGTTCCAAGCCCAGCAACTTGTAGAGATGCATCAATCAGTTTGAAATGAGGAAAGAGGAAAGAAAGAGAGCGCGCGAGCGAGCGGCACCTCCCGGATGACTACATCAGCAAACCTTCCCGATCTTCCCGCAGCTGCTCTTCTTTCCCTTCTTGGGCACAGCAGCAACAAGAGGTGAAAACCACCAACCTAAAACCCCGATCCAGGCGGGAAAATAAATAAACTTGAGTGCAGCAGCGCCAGCAGCCCGGGAGGGATCGAAAGGACTGGCGAGAAGTGGAAAGGGGTAAAAGTCAGTTTTGCAAAAGAGAAAAAAAAGGGGGGGTGGGGGAGAAAAAATGCTTTATGGGAAAAATCTCCTCGGGCACGCCCCCTCGTTAATGACCTGCGTGTAACGCCGACAGCGGCAGCGACTCAGCAGCAGCAGCAGCAGCAGCAGCAGCCGCACCACGGGTGCGGGCACTGCGAGGCCGCGCGCGTGGACGTGGGCGGCGCGGGGGGGGGGCGGGGGCGGCTCCTCCAGGGCGTGTGTGCGCGGGGCGCGGGCGCGGGTCTGAGCTCCTGGCCAAGCAGGGGGAGGTGCCGCCAGCCCGCGCCCAGCCAGAGCTACCGCGGCGGCCCGGATCATGTGGGCTGCCTGCTTTTTTTTTTTTTTTTTTTTTTACCCCCTTCCCCTTGCAGTTTACTTGGAAAGGGAGGGTGGTTAGAACAGGGTTTTTTCCTTTCCCTTTACTCCAACCCGATTGGTTTACTCCACGAGAAAGAGGCGTTCTCCTAGTCTCCGCCCCCCCCCCCACCTCCCGCCTCTTACCTCCCTACACCGGCCCCACCTTCCAGAAACCTGACTAATTGAATTACTGGGAGTGCTGAGGCGCCCTCCCCTCCACCCGAGCCCGGCAGCCGCGCGTAACCCTTTGAATGCTGAATTGCGCCTGGGCTGAGGAATGATTTGACATCTTTTTACCTGGTAGTAGGGTCCTTCCATTTTAAAGGAACTGGTTCCCATCCTCTAAATGGGAAGCCGAAACCCATCACTGAGGCCCCGCAAGTGACATGAAGTCCCTGCAGACTGGCTGGAACAAAGATTCACCGAGTGCGTGTGGTAAATCTCTGCCCTGTTCTTAACATCGCACATTGCCCGACACTGGGTTATCTGGAAACCTGAGCATCTCTCCTGTGCCTTTCAGCTCCCCCTCTTCCTGCAGGGAGTTAAAGGTTCATGAGCAGGAAGCAAAGACTTTTCGTTTAAGTGATGGTTTGAAAACACGTTTTTTAAAAATCGGAAAATTCACATTTGAAAGTGATTACAATTCAATGCGCGCCTTTAGCAGGGAGGAAATTAATGCGGCAGACGAGCGCATGAAAAATACTTTATACCTTTTCCATTTCTACCCCAGTTTGCTTCGCTGTCCAGTCCACAAAGGCTAAATGCACTGAACGAACCTGGTGCGGGGAGAAACCGAGGATGGGAAATGTTAGGGAAAGGAGTTCTTTTATCATTGAAAAATGCTTCGTGTTCCCGGATTTTCCGGGCAGGTTGCTGCGCCTCGGCCCTCGGCCTCCACCTGAGCGGGATCGCCTGCGGGTGAGGCCCAGAGATGCGTGCCCGTGGCCTCTCGCGCCCGGGGACTGTGACGCGCTCCTGTCGCTGCCGGGCCGCAGGCTCCCGAGATCCGCCCTCGCGGGACTCCCGGTCCCGGACCGGTCTCTCTGTTTTTCTCTTTTGCTCCCTCAGGAGTTTGCTACCTCAGTGGGAAGGGCTCATCCCAAGAAAGAAAGCAGTTTAGTTTTAACTCCTAAACCTGCCTGCTGTCCCCTTTCCTTAGCCCAATAAAATAAAAGACCGCGATCTCTCTTCTGCACTTTCCAGTCCTTGGGCATGGAATTTCCGGGCGCTTCGAAACTGTTTGGAAGCGTCCAGACGCCCTCCAGTGGTGGGCTTGAATCCCGCACCAGCGGGGGTATTGCCTGCAACTCAAGACATTTGATGGAGAATCTGGGGTCGTGATCAATGAAAACTTAAGGGAAAAGAACAGTTCACCTAGGGCTGTGTTATGTTTTAGCAACTCTTGCCTTAAAGTTGGGTAGTTTCAAAATCCCGGAAACTGTTGCTAAATGAAGAGACCCTGACACTGTCCTAGTAAAGTAACTTTGTTTTGTGAAGGGAGAGAAATTTTAATTTGTAGAATTATAGACTCCAGAAAGAACTACTCTAACAAACCAACCACGTTCCTAATTAAAAAAATTAAATTCAGAATATTAACATAAATGTTTCTCTGTCATCTGTAGATTTCACGAAATTCCAACAGTGAAAGAGAAGTGGGAGATTTTAAACAAGCGAACCAAAGGAGACGCTTTTTTTTTTAATCAAACTTTCATTTAAATCAATATTTCCTTCTCGCCTCTAACCCCTGACCCGGGTCTGCAATCTTGCTGACCTTCAAGTCCTTGGCCTATTTTAGGGTGTGTTTGTTTGTTTTCCTTTGAGGGAAGGATGCATTTCTTCTCTCAGCCTTCCCGACAATGGCTTTAATAGGTGCTCATATAACAGAGGCAGTTTTGCAGGAAATATTCCGAACCCTTTTAAGGGATCTATGTATCTTTAGAAAGAAAAGAATTCACGGCTCCTGTCTTGAGGAAAATGCTGATCCTCATCAGTCTTTTTAGTCAGGAAAATATCAGGTATCAGGAAACTAGTAAGCTAACTTCCTGTGGTGTCAAAACCAAAAGGGGTGATGAAAAAAAATTCTATCTACTTAGTTTCCATTTGAAATAAATACTGTAACCAAATATGAAAATTCAGCGTATCACAGGAATATGGATGTCATAATGTTTTAAATAACTCTAATCTGTTTAAAGTCTGAATGGCCCCATTTTAAACAGGAAAAAAAATCATACAATATGATCTTCCTTAATAGATTCAAGGACTTGAAATAAAAGTTATTGGGACTTGCAACTGTTCAGAACATAACTCAAATGTCTACATGAAATAATTTATAAACCAAAACCAAATGCCTCCTTCTGGGATTATATAATTGCTTAGCAATTATTGATATTGGTGTTATTAGCAGTAAAACTTAGATAAATATAGTTTGAGGAGAGGTATTTTTAACTATGCAGTTATGGCTAGATAATGTGACTTTGTTGCTGCAAGAAACATTCAAATGATTTTAATTTATACAAATCAGCATTGTATAAAATAATTGTGATTCGTCTAATGTCACGAAGGCAATGATTTTTAAGCTGGCTTCTAAAGGTTAAGTAGACTTTTGCCAAGTATAGAAGGGGGTTTGCAAATGACAAAAAAAGAAGAAAAACAAAGAGGGAGAGAGAGAGGAAGAAGCTAAAAATGTAGAAGAATAAAAGTACGTAGTAGGTCTGAATGTTTTGAGTGCAACAAGATTGAAACAGAATTGTAGAGAGCTGAGACCTGAAAAGTAGATCGGGAACAGACTGTAACGGAGCTTAACTGTCATTCTAGTAATGTCCGGACAGTGCCGCAGGCAACTGAATGCATTGGTGGCCTTAAAACAAGTGAGAATGAAGCAATAATGTCTATGCCTCAAATTAAAGCAAAAATGGAGTATTTATTTTAAATTTTATTATTGTGCCTTAAACTATCTAGATCAGTGGTTAGCCTTCACTGCAAGTTAGAATCATCTAGGGAGCTTTTGAAGAAAGAGCAATGCTAGGATTCCACACCCTGATTTAGTAGGTCCAGGGTAGGGAACTGACATCTACATTTTTTTTCAAAACTCCCCAAGGAAAAGAGACTATTTTTCCCCTAAAATAAAATAACCGATTGTTGCAGAATGAGAAATAGGAATGTGTAGGATAAAATGGATGGATATAGAAAGTTGCAGAATCTTGTTGGAAGTGAATTTTATTGGTTGTGGCTAAGGTTGGCTAAGATGATATAGTTTTATAAGATTTTTAATAGTTTTCTTATCAGATGTATCTTCATGCAAAACAAGAATTTGGATTTCACTCTGTTAAAATAACAATTAAAAAAATTAAGCGCATGTCTAAGTTGGGGATCATAATTCAATCTGTCCCAATTTCTGAGAGGAAAGAATTCCCATTTGCTAGGCTTCAGTGTGAACCCAACTACGTAGAGTTGATGATTAGACAAATTTTCCATGCCAGCTTCTTACTCTGTTTCAAACTTGATTTTTCCTCCACTATTCACCTGTTTACATGCTGGGCTTTATAAGACAGGCTTCGTAACTGCTTCCCCACACCTTCATGTGACAATACTGGATCATTCAGGAAAAGATTGGCAATGTACAGTGGTGATGGCAATATTTGTGAATGTAATTAACACCACAATTGCATATCTGAATGTGGTAAAAGGGGACATTTTAGGTGGTACATATTTTGCTAGAATAAAAATGAAACAAAAACAAAACTCCCCAGGAAATTCTAATGAGCAAACAGGATTGAATCACCGATCTGGAAAATTTATTTTAACCTTAACTGGTAAACGTTTCAGACAAAACTAAGCCCTGTATTTACCTGGAAAAATGTTTCAGTTAAATCTCAAGGCAAAAATGTTGATATTTCTAGAACTGAATTTCATGATCTTCTCTATGAAAATGGAAGTGATACTTTTAAATTAATTTCTACATGGCACAAAGTAGAGTGACATCTAACATGTGAGTGCAGCGGAAAGCTTACTTTTAACTATGGGTCAATCTTCCCTTTGGGCTAGTTTTTAAAATTTGAATTAGCAGTCACAAAGAGATAGAAGTGATGTTCTGTTGGGTCAAATGGCGAGACAAATAAATGAAATAAGCCAGTGATTGTGACCCCACGGTCCACAAACTGAGAAACTCCTATTCAACAGGCATTTGAATTAGAACTATATCCAGGAGATAATAAAAGAAATAAACTCAATAGCAAACATTACAGAAATAATATTGAAATGCAAAACTTTCTAAAAGATGATGAACATAATGGTATTTAATCTAACTCGATCTTCCAAGAAGATTTATAATTCATTCTTAACACCCAAGACGCTGAAAATAAGTTCAGTTCATATGACCAAGCAGTTACCTAAATGTCCTGCCCATAGACTGTTTTAAGATACTGGTGAAGCCCTCTCCCTCCCATCCTCTCCCACCCCTCACCCTTCTCACCTGTTTTATTTTGTTGTTGTTTTTTTAATCACAAGTCTCCCAAAATCTTTAGATACAACTCTTTCCTAGCTTTGCTCTCCTTAAAGACTTTCAGAAATGCTCCTTTTCTATTCCTAGTTTAGCTGTCCCTTCCATGTGCAACCTGAAAGGGAAAGAAAACTCTGCTAAATAAGTACTATATCTTTATTTTCAATTCTATGATTCTGAACTTCCATCATGCATTTCCCACCTCCCTTCATCCTCCCTTTATTTTCCTGGTACTTGCTAGAGTTTATTTCCTAGTGTCCCTTCTCTTGAAAGTTTACTCATAAGTAGAAGCAGTTTTACAAGTTGCTTCGATATTCTGAAAGAGATATTTTGAAAATTCTTGTTTATGAACTGTTTCTTTTTTGTTGCTGTTGGCCATTTCAAAACATATTTCAAATAAGCTCCAAATAGGAAACTTTTTAAACATACAGAAGTTTTAACAATCATTTTGATAAATGACTCAGCCGTGCAATTTGGCACACATATACATTTGTGCTAGGTTTGTGTGTATTACAGATACGTGTGCACTTATAGGTAATTTTGAAAGAAATAAGCAGATACCAGTTGAGTCAACCAATTTCCAAATCACTCTTTACTCTTTAAAGCTTAGTGTATATACCATAGAGTTATATACCAGTTTTCGACCATAAAACTGAAATTGGCAGGTGATTTTATTCTTATAAGCAACTTCCATGTTATCTTTTTCTATCTTAACATGTATATACTTTTTCTGCTCTGTATTTACCCTCTTCAAATGTTTAAATAAAAATCAGCCAGTAAAATTTATCTGCATTTTAAAAATCTAATACATCAATTGACATATGGTGTCTAAAATCTTCTTTGTGAATTAGTAAATGACACTACATTCTTTCACTTTAGAGTATATATATTACCATAAGAATATATTACTAAGAAAACAAATGTTTCTGTTTCTGTTTTATTACAAAGATACTCATAGACATCTACAGCATAACTTTTAAACAAAAAGATATCAAGTTACCTTTTCAGAAATAAGATTAATTTGTGCTTTTTTTCATATTCAAACTAATTAGGATATTTCTCGCCCTCTGATACCATCTACCATCACCAAAAAGTATACAAGAGTGCATTTTTGTGTTCTTTTATTAGCGTTGAGGTCCCCAAAACCTAGTTCATCTATTTAAAATTTCTTTGTTACTATATACACACACACACATGTACATACATACATATTTATCTTAGCATGTATATATGTATACACATACATATACACACACACATGCATACCGAGAAAAAACTTGTTTCAATCCATTTTCACCTAAGATTTTCATCAACTTCTGTGAAAATTTATTTAGTGATAAGTGAGGCTATAACCCTTAGTCAGTGAGCATGATTAAATGAAGTAGGAAATGCTGTTTCTAAACCCCTTTAATTTTACTTCCCCACCCCAGATCTAAACTGGATAAGCAAAGTAAAGTATAAGCGAAAAAACCCAAGTTATGGCATTTTTTAAAGTAAAAGTCCCCTTTAGGGGTATTTGGGATTTGCTGTTTTGCAGGTGTCGATATGGTTTTTGTTTATTGCCTCAGTCATCTAAATAATTGTCTTAATTTTTTTTTAAATTTCACTTGGTCACAATAAAGATGCTCTTTTTAATTTTCTTTTTTAGTTAAATCGTCCTCTTATTGCAGATTTATAACTCTGGTCTGAGACTTCCAAATACCTTACTCCAACATTACAAATTTTACTGTGATGCAATAAAGTTATAGTTAAGATATAATTTTTTAAAGCATTTCATCTTATAGTTTGGGATAATAGTTATAAAGCTGGTATCTATAGAGACCACTATAACTTATGACCTTAGAATGCCAGAAAATAATGCAAAGGATTATTGGCCAAAACTCCTTTTTGATGAGAAATATTTTACTGAATTGACTCTTCCTAAACTCAAGTGTGGGGAAGAAAATGTGCTCTTAAAATGACTTTTAATCAGAGATTAAACTCTCCATTTCCATTAGTCTCCCCTTCTTTTGGCATATGATGTATACTAAATTAAATAGGATTTATTGGTTCAGCTAGATTCTGAATTACCCTTTTTTCCTGTGGATTAGGAGAGTGCATTTTTTTAAGCCCTTTTCCCTGAAATCCATCAGGATCTTTTATGTGAACTATCTAATATTCTGTACACTTCCCAATGCTTAATAAATATTACATTACAATATTAACATAATAATAAATCATCTTAAAGTACTACATGGGCTATTAAGTGAGATTCTATTCGATTTGAGCAAAGGTATCAAAAGTTTTATTTTCTCTTTATGCATACAAAGTAATTTTAAAACTCCCTTTCCGTGAAATGTTCTTGCATCTATAAGATGTCTACACATTAGAAACTGGAGTGGGGAACTGTGTATCATCCAGTTATGCAGTTAATTTGTTCCATTTATTCTGGGGCTTGAATTTACCATTTTAATAATAGTTTAAGATTGGGTAGACAAAAATGGAAATAATACAATTTGTCAAGTAAACATCCTTTTCCCATGACAATTCTGAAATCTTTATACAAGATTACCAGTCCAGTAGCTGAGTAGTGTCTCTTGCCATAAAGTTCTGCTTTGAATGTGATTGGTTATGTCACACTGACCTACACTAATTGCAACTGAAATCATGAGGATTTTTACAGTTACAGAAACAAAAATGAAGTAGAAAATGATTCAGCTAACCCAATCACATCCTAACTGATTGCTTTGGGATCCCAATTTGAAAGTACCATCAAGGAAAATATTAAAATATTTTCTCTTCCAAAGGTATTGTCTAAGTAAGGTTCATTTTATTTATCAATATATAAATCACATAGAATAAAATTGATGCATTATCTGTGGTAAATTGTAAGGTAGCCAAAATCTATGTCCCAGCCCCACCCTTACAGTTTCCAATTTCCATCACTAAGTTGCTTGGTGTTTTATCTGTAATTGGCAAACTTACAAGTTTTTGAATATTTATACCAGGCACGTTTACATTCCTGCTACTTAATAAATGTCATAGGAAATCTCTTTCTTCAACAAAAACTTTACATATAACCCTAAACAAATAATTAAAATTCAGGCCTTTCTGATCATCTTTGAACAAGTGCCATTTAGGGAGAAGACCAGACCAAAGCAGATGATTTATCCAGAGGTGATTCTTCTAAAGTGGTGCCCAACAAGAAAAATGGAAGAGTAAAATCAAAGGAAGCTTATGTTGAGTTTCACCTCAAATCTCCGCATCACTCACTATTATTGATTTAACATTGTGGTACCTCCATATTTCAGCAGGGGGATCTGCCACAAGACAGAAGCTGAAATGACCCTGGAAGTGTCATCTCGCTGTCAATCTCAGATTACAACATATCTGCTCTTGGCTGATGGCCATGGCAGTCCAGAAGATGTACAGCTCTCTTTCCATAGATGGAATAGATGTGTTTCAAGGAAGTGGGATATAAAGTGAAATTTTATATTTCAAATCTCATCTTCCTTTAATTGAAGTTCTAAAATAGGAGGAGGGTTTTGTACATCCTATAGGTTCTGCTATGTACAACCTCTTGGAGTCTGTTAACTAAGCCAAGCTCACTAACCTGCATTTCTAATGCATGCCGTTTGGTTGAAGACTAATCCACAAACCCCAAGTTATCCTTTCAGCCTTCGTCACACTTTGTTCCTCTGTAGCAGCTGATACCACTGACAACCCTTCCTTGTTGGGACTTTCTTATCCTTTGATATCTCCCACTCCACATTCTCAGGTTCTCCTTTTTATTTCTGGCCACAGTGTTTCCTGCCTCCTCATCTGCAATGCACAGCCTAGTGCTGATAACTAGTAACCACTCAATACTTATTTGTGCAATGGATGAATCAGTATATGAATGCCTTTTCCCTAAATATGTTTTTCCTTAGCCCTCTTTGCTTTCTTTTCTTTGTGATCTTGCTTAACAATCACATTCATGCTCACAGTTCCAATTATTGTCTCTTTGTGAATGTCTTCCAATCTCTAGCTCTAGGACTTACTGTTTTCCACCATCGGACACACATTCCCAGGCTGCTAATTTCCTTTTCCACGTGACAGTACTCTGACACTTCAAAGTCAGCAAGCCCCAAAACTGTATCTGTTCATTCAACGAATCCAGCCACCCTCTTCCTGCAAGTACTGCTCTTGCATGCAAAGATAAGGATAAAACCATCCACAAATGAAAGCTTCTGGCTGACAGTTTGATAAAGCAGACAATTTAGGATTCTATTAAGGGATGCAAAAACTAGTTTCCCAAATTCTCACTTCTATATCCAGTTGAGACCCTAAGGTCTCTCTCTTACCTCTTGTCCAATAACTGTGCCAGTTGGCAGCCAAAGTGATCTGTTTAAAAGGCAAACCTGATGTCACTCTCTACCACTTAAATGATAAAATCCTTAATGGTTACTAGCTCAGCTGGGGCGGATCCCTGCCTTCCTCTCAGACCTCAGACCTCATAGACTTCTCATATTCACTAACCTCCAACCACTCTGACTTTCTATTGTTTCCTCAGAGAAGGCGCTCATCTCGTCGTTTCAGGTCTTTGCTTATGCTGTCCCCTCTGCCTGCAACACTTATGGTCTCCCCTGATTAATTTGAATTCACCCCTTGACTCTCGCCTCAGACATCATATCTTCAGGGAGAGCTCTTCTGATCCCATTGAATAGGTCAGGACTCTTCTAAATAACCACATGGTACTTTTCTTTTTTCTTCATACCACCTGCTCCTGAATTGAAATTGTGTACTCACGTGGCTATTTCATTAATGTCTACTTCCCTTTCTCGACTGATTGTTTACCACACCTCCCCAAAGCTTAGCCCTGTGCACAGCATATAGTAGACACTCTAGAAATATTTATTGAATGAATTAATGCACGAGAATGGTGTGTTAGCATTTCACACTGTGTTTTCCTTGGTGGTTTCTATCAGAAAAGTGACATCAGTGTTATACAAAGGGCCATGGAAAAAAGAAATAAGAGCCTCTTGCAGACTTGGAAATGAGAGATTTCCCTCTGAAGATTTAAGCAGAGAGTCCCCATGCAATGGATCGCCACAGAGATTTGCAAATCAACCTTGGAGAATTACCTGCAGCCTAGAACCAGACTGTGCTGGTTTAAAAGGATATATGTACCCTAAAAAAGCCATGTTTTAATCCTAATCCCATTTTGTAAAGGCAACCATTTCTTCTAATCCCTATTCATTATTGTATGTTTGAAATTGTAATTAGATCATCTCCCTGGAGATGTGATTTAATCGAGGGTGGTTGTTAAACTGGGTTAGGTAGAGGCGTGTCTCCAACCCATTTGGTTGGGTCTTGATTAGTTTCTGAAGTCATATAAAAGAGGAAACATTTTGGAGAATGAAAGCGATTCGGAGAGAGCAGAGCAGAATGATGTAGCCGCAAGAAGCAGAGTCCACCAGCCAGCGACCTTTGGAGATGAAGAAGGAAAATGCTTCCTGGGGAACTTCATGAAACAGGAAGCCAGGAGGAGAAGCTAGCAGATGATGCTGTGTCCACCATGTGCCCTTCTAGATGAGAGAGGAACCCTGGCCGTGTTCACCATGTGTCTTTCCAGATGAAAGAGAAAATCTGACTGTGTTCGCCATGTGCCCTTCCACTTGAGAGAGAAACCCTGAACTTCATCGGCCTTCTTGAACCAACGTGTCTTTCTGTGGATGCCTTTGATTGGACTTTTCTAAAGACTTGTTTTAATTTGGACATTTTCTCGGCCTTAGAACTGTAAACTAGCAACTCATTAAATTCCCCTTTTTAAAAGCCATTCCGTTTCTGGTATATTGCATTCCAGCAGCTAGTAAACTAGAACACAGCCCTAGCTGAAGGTCTTTCCATTTCTAGAGAAAGACTATCAATCTCAAAGGGAGTTAGTCCAAAGAACAGAGCGCCTGGCGAAGCTGACAGGTAAATCCTAACTGTAGATGACTCCATCAGCTATTTCTTCTCAGCCCCATACCACTAAGCATTTAAGTCATAAAATGTCCTCCTCTGTTCTTATACCAACTTGTTAACAATGTGCTTGCCTTTCATTCATTCATTCATTCATTCATTCATAAATCTGTTGAGCATCTATCACGTGCCATGCCTTGAGGATATAGTGGCCATCGAGAAAGAGCTCATTGCTGCCTTTGCAGAGCTTATATAACGGTCTAGTGTATGACCCAGACAACTCAAGAAGCAATTTACCATAAGAAATGTTGGGTGCTGTAGTGGACTTATGCTGCCTGTCTGCCTAAGACCCTTTCTTTGGAGAATCTCTCTTTTTCTTATCCTTGTGATCCTAGTGAATCCATGCATTGCCATGACCCCGCCTACTGCAATATCATCCCAGCCCTATTGCCATCACAGGGACAGGCATGAGGCTAAAACAGGCAAATCAGAGTCCTCACTGAAATTCGTAACTAGAGCTGGGATTGAGACAGCCTTCTTTTTTTTTTGAATTTTCAATTACGTGGATATAGGTTTGGGGTTGCCAGCAACCCGGGGAGTCATCAGATTTATCAAATAAAAATACAATATAAGTGCCAGGTTAAATTTGAATTGCAGTTAAAAAAGCAAATGATTTTTGAGTGTACATCCCAAATATTGCAAAAAAATTTATTCGGTGTTTATCTGGAATTCAAATTTAGCTAAGTTTACTTAGTTCTACCGGCAACTCTACTGAGGAGAGTACTGTTTGCAGAATATTGCCAATATCCTGGGAGAAACCAAACAGAAGATGCAAAGAGACACAAAGAGATGCAAAGGGTCCTTGGTACAACTGTGTCTAAACTTCCAAGTTCTATTCCTTCCCAGTTAAGTGAGTCACTGTATTTCTTTTATGCTTGAGCAAGAAGCCCTTTAGTTGGGGTTTTGTCACTGTAACCTGAAAAGTCATGACCAATATAAATCTGATAATAAGAGAAGTGCTGGGTGTCACGGGACTGTGAAGCTGGGTCATCTAACATATTCTAGAGGGTCAGAGACAGCTCCTCAGAGGAAGCAGCATCTAAATAGAGACTTGAAGGATGAGTAACAGTTACCTGATTAAATAGAGATAGTGTTTGACACAGAATATTTGTCAAGCAAATGAATTAAAAAAAATGATTGGCATGCACTCACCTTTCATTCTGTTTCCATTTCTTCATTTTATGTCTTGCTCTGGCATGTATGGGTCTGGAGTTTCAGAATATGATCTAGCCTCAAACCTGTAGCAAAAATTTTTTGACTGTACTCCATTTTTTCTAGAGTCATGTTTCTTGAACAACTTTCTATGGATATGTGTACTTATATCCTAAACAAATGATTGCTAAATTAATATATCTGCATCTTATCTTAAAGGAACCTTTTGGTCCATCTCTGGAGTAATATGTATCTTTTATCAATGTTTTGTTTTGTTTTAGGACATTCTGAATTATTTTGTGATAACCTTACTCCCACTACAGTTTTGTCATTTTTTTTGTTTGTTTTGATTTTTTAATAATAGAACCTGAATGCATCTATTATTTGGTCCTTAGTACCTTACAGGAATCTACAATCTTATTTCATATTCTCTAACATCGATCTTGTTTCCTAACCCCATGACTCAAACCTACAAAGTATAATTGTTGCTTAGTCTCATTTTACACAGGGTTGACCCATAAGGCTGCACAGGCTGTGCACTGCAACATTGCAAGGTAACTCGATTCGCCTAAACTGCAAAGTGAATGGCACGCCCTGGAGCTATGTAACACAGGGGTCCTATTTATCCAAAAGGGAAAATAACAAAATAAGTTAAGAGTTAAGAGACCTGAGGCTCAGCCATGTTTTGGCTCACAACCATATGAGCTTTCATTCTTTATCTACAAGTCAGGATGTTGGATCAGATGATGTCCATGTTATTTTACAGAGACCAGTGTTTGTGATTTATATCTTTAAATGGTGGCTAAAAAAAGGATGATACTTTACAAATTCTAAACTCTGGTCATGCCCTTTATGATGGGATTATGTTTGTGGGTGAAATCTGTACTTTGAAAACTTTAAATTAGAAATTATTTATGTTTCTTAAAGGCCTTTCTTTCAAGCAACTGTGTTTGGTTGCTGTTGATACCCCAGAACAGAACCATTCCTTTGGGCATCAGTGAGCCAAACTCCTTAGTTTTCCACCCAATCTCATATATTTTCTCCTTTAAAAGTCACTAACATCCAGAGAAGAAAAAAAATTAAATTTTCACACAATTAAATAATTTAGAGATTTTACATTTTTAGAGCAAAGTATACAGTATCTTATTCATTCCCTTGAAAAACTAAAACTACAAAGTATAGAGTTCCATAGAGTTCCACTAATAACATTATGCCCAGTTAACAGGGAGGGACAGGCTGCTCATTCTGCCTATGCATAAAGTAGACATCATTCATTTAGTCAACAAACACTTATTGAGCACTGACTGTATGTCAGATGCTGATCCAGGATGTAGAAATACATCAGTGAACCAAACAGAAATTCCTGTCCTATGGAGCTCGCTTTCTGGTGGAGGGAGAAATCAATAAACAAGATTAATGGGTAAAGTATATGGTATGTTCAAGAGTGATAAGTGCTAAGAAAAAAAGATAACATAGGGTTTGGAGTTAGGCAGTGTCTGCATGGGGAAGCATTCTGAGAGACAGTGATCAGGGAAGATTTCTTAGAGAAGGTGACATTGAGTAGACCCCTGAGGGAGGTGAGGGGACTGCCAGGCTGTGGGGGAATGTGGCCCAGGCGAGGAAACAACAGGCAGGACGGCTCTGACCCACAGAATGCCTAGAGTGCTCGTGGGAACAGCAAGAAGCCTCTGTGGCTGAGGGGAATGAGAGAAGATGCCTTGTGGGTCTTTGCAAGGACTGGAACTTTTACTTCAAATGAGGTGGGAAACCAGTGGAGAGTTCTCAGCTGAGGCCTGATGATGGTTTAAAAGGATCTGTTTGGCTGCTCTTTTGAGAATCAGCTTGGGAGAATCAGGGCAGAAGCAAGGAAACCACCAGAAGAACTTATGTTAGAGGCTCGTCTGTTGTCTAACAGTTGCTGTTATCATTAATTATGTTATATTCGTTCTAGATAAGTTCTACATTCAGGGTTTTAGGACCACTATATATATATATATATATATATATATATATTTTTTTTTTTTTTTTTTTTTTTTTTTCCCGTGGGCAGGCACCAGGAATCAAACCCAGGTCTCCGGCATTGCAGACGAGTATTCTGCCACTGAGCCACCATTGTACCTCCCAACTATGTGTTTTTCATTATTATTTTTTTCCTTTCCATTTGACTTTGAAACACAGTGATGCATGATTTGGGGCTAAGGAAATGTTAAGAGAGATACCTGAGTATCAACAAATGGATTCTTTCCTTAGGATTTCAATTTCATCTGTGAAACACAAGGGGAGATTTTAAACATTATCCTTGTTCCTTGATGCCACCAGTCAAAAAGCAATCCCTCTGCAGCCTGAGTGGAATTTAATTGCTGGTTCCTAGGAAGGCGAATTATGGTTTAAGGAATAAGACAACATTTCAAGTAACTGAATGAATTACATAGTAAGAAAGGGGGAAAGATGCGCAAGCATAGAAAGGAGTTTATAATGTAGCCAAGCTGAGTCAATGATAAATGTACATAATTAATCATAGAGACCACTTTGGCAAATGATATTTTTAAATGATAGAGGCAATTATCTGTACAATTACATATGCACAGGAATGCATTATTTTCTGACTTTCAACAGGCAGTCTACCTCACAGAATTGGTAAGGAAGAGACTCACCTAATTCAGCATCTCAGTTTGGACCTCAATCTATAAAGGACATTTTTGGTGGTTTGAGGAGACTCAGAAGAGGAATAAAATAATATTCCTTCTTAGTCCTAGCACTAATATCTTTGTGAAGATATTTAACTATGTATTGTTTCCATTTCAAAGCATAAAAAGATAGATTATGCACACACAAACACACATACACAGGAATATAAATTTATAGGCGTATAAAATAATGTTCTAAATACCTTTCCTATAAATGTTCTGGAAATAAATTGAAACAAAATGTGAAAACAATGAAAATGTTTGCTACTTTCTCTGACAAACATTAAGATGAGAGAAAAAATTTCAGCAACAAAATAAGCAATGGACTGTTTCCAAAATTGATAGAATGAACACATTTTCCCCTATTTCTTTAACCTGGTGCTCTTATCTTATAAAGGAGGCATAAGGTGGTGAAAGAAGCTCAGTCTGAAATCCAAGAGACATTAGTTTCAAACCTGGCTCAGCAACCTATCATAATTCTAACCTTGAGCAAGTTACTAAACATTGCTAAGCCTCAATTTTGTTGTAAAAGCGGAGCTAATCATATCGGTTTCTTAAAATTTGCTGTGAGCAATGTTTATCAAGTATCTGGTCTAAAGTCAAAGATTCAGTACATGTTCAATACTGCAGGTATTATTAATGTTGTCCTATCACTTATTTGAAGTTCTTTAATATTTTTCTAACATAAATCACAATGTCATTCTATCATCCTCTCATTCTACCAACATTTATATAGGCGCTGACTGCCGAGCACACATACAAGATATCCGTATAAGTAAATTTAGACCAGTAGGGAAAGGATGGATTGTTCAGAAAATGACTGGCTAGCAATTTCGATCTCTAACTCAGATGGTTTAAAGCCATGCTGTCTAATTCAGTAACCATAGCCGTATTTGGATACTAAACGCTTGAAATGTGGCTATCCTGAATTGAGATGTGCTGTAAATGTAAAACACTCTAGATTTTGAAGAATTGGTATTGAGAAAAGCTGTAAAACAACGTAAAATATTTCATTAGGTTTTTTTTTCTGACTGATTACATGTTTAAATGATGATATTTTGGATATTTGGGGTTAAATAAGAAATATTTAAAACATGGATTTATGGATTTCCCATCCTTTTTTTTTTTTTACTTTTTTAATGTGGCTACTAGGAAATTTAAATTGCTCACATTTGTGACTACCATTATATTTCTATTGGGCAGTACTGGTCTAAACATTTAAATACAATTAGGGAGGAAGCAAGCAAGGCAGAGAGAGAGAAAAATTAAACAAAACAAAATGAACCTGGAAGAACTAAAATGTGTAAGCCTTAAGAGTTCATATATTGGAACAATCCTTACATGACACCAATGGCAGAAATCTAAGAAACTGACATATTATACTTTCTGCACAATGCCAGGCACTTAGCAAGCACTCAGTAATTGTCAGCTTATATTATTTATTCATATATTCAGATGGTCCTCTCTCCTGTGCTGGGCACTATACCAGATGTCAGAGCTACAGTGACAAACAAAACAGTGCAGTCTATGAAAGAGTTCACAATCCAATGAGGAATACAAGAAGAGCATTTTATGCAAAATTACATACTCCATGTTTTATATTGTTCTTAAGGACCGAAAAGGTTATGTTTTTATTTTCTTTCAAAAAGTTTGAACATACCTTTTCACATTTGATCCTTGTTAGGGCAATAAACAACAACTCTTATTTTGTTATTGCGAGAAATTAACAGCAGGAGGACACCGGAAGGCAGTTTTAGTTTCCTTTGTTAACAATTTCATCTACTAGCATACTGCAAAAGGTGTTCTGGAAAATTAATAGAGAAGCACGCCTCTGGCTACACTTCTACATCACGTATTCTATTCTTGCAAAATCATTCCTGAATCCTTCCAAAGTGTTTCATGACATCTTTCTATGGCCCGCTACGTAATTAGGCGTGTATATGTGTGTGTGTGTGAGAGAGAGCAAATAACGTTAATATTTGAGCAGTCACAGCATCCTTCCCCGGTCCCTTTTCACCAAGAGGCTTCTAAGAGGAAGCAGCTCGCCGCCGGGGCAGCTCGGGGCTTGGCCTTTTGTGTGTTGATTAGAATACAAGCCGAGCTGCGGGATTTACCTCTTAAAGGGGAAACAGCTTTCGCCCCAGAAACCGGTCCTGAAAGGAGGAGGGGAAAGAAGGAAAGGCTTCCAGAAGCCAGGATGTGGACAGCAGTCTGGGGGAGTGAAGAGAGAGAAAGAGAGAGGAAACGGAACAGTTACCATGCCGAGCTTTGTGAGATACTGAGATGTTGAGATGAAATTGAAATCCGGAGATGCTGATATGGGATGAAGCAATACCGAGATTCCAAGAGAGAAGAGTGAAGGCAGAGTGAGCGGAGGCAAGAAGATTCCGAGGAACCTTGCTGAGGGTTATATAATCCCCTGTCGGTTTTCTGAGAGGCTGCCGTGAAGATTTCAAATGCTTTTCATTAATTTTTGCCTAGCAAGATGTTTCTGCGGGCTGCATAGACGTGTGACACCGTGATGAGAGCAGCTCAAGGCAGCCCTGCTCTCTCTGGGTTCTGCAAGTTATTTCCCCGCTGGATGGCAATCTTGAAAGTGAAGACTGTCCCGAGATCCTCTCTAGTCCAGCAGCAACTATTGCAGTCCCTAGCACCCCAGCAGGTGATTCGTAAAATAAGACTTGAATTAAAATCCTTGGAGTCTGGAGATAGATCGATGTAGGCAACTCTGAACACTAAATAGGTACAGCAAACGATGTAATAAATGTGTCTGTGCGGCCCTAGATAGCGATTAACTACTAACGCATGCACAACTTTTATTTTTATGTTGGTGACGAGAGCTATTTGCAGACCTATTTTATAGGTTTTTCTCAGTTTCGTGTTATGTTTTGTTTTTAATATTCTGTTGCCTTTGACATGAAATATACCTTCTCAAGCTCACTTTACTGCATCCCCCACCTCCTCTTGTGCCAGAATTGGGGGGAGTTGGGGGAGCAGGGAGAAAAGACCCTATTGCAGAGCCTGCCCCACTGTGTCCTCAGCACAGCTGATACAGGGGAAAAGGAAGCGTAGTGTATGGTGGCCCAGGGGCTGCACATTAGAGTCACCCGTGGGCGCTTTGATTTTTTTTTTTTTAACCACCCTGTCTAAGTGGTTTGAAGTTCTATGGGTGTGGATCATTCCTGTGGGTGTGGATCCATGGTAAGTTGGACCTTCTGATGAGGTTATTTCAGTCAAGAAAGTGTAGGCCAGACCAATCAGGATGGGTCTTACTGGAGTCTATTATAAGGGGAGTGAAATTGAGACAGAGAGAGAGAGAGAGAGAGAGAGAGAGAGAGAGAGAGAGAGAGAGAGAAAGCCACAGGAAGCAAGAAGCTGAAACAGACCCAGAAGGAGGAGACCAGGAGATGCCACCAAGTGCCTTACCATGTGGGAGAGGAACCAAGGATCACCGGCAGCCAGCCCCAGAATGCCACAGCCTTTGGGGAAGAAACATCAACTTGATGATGCCTTGATTTGAACATTTTCCTAGACTTAACACCATGAGAAAATGAATTCCCATTGTTTAACCCAACGCATTTCATGGTATTTGCTGAAGCAGCCTCAGAAATGAAAACAAGGCACAATCTGGAATAATTAAAACTGAATTCTTGGGCACCAGTTATTTTTTTCAGGTTCCTGGGATGAGAAGCTGTTGGGAGGTTTGTCACTCTCCCCTGTACCCTAATCAAGTTTGAGGCTTCTCTTTCAACATCATGACATAATCAATTGCAATTGAAGTCTTATAGCCCTTTATAGTTTAGTTAGTAGTCTGGGGTGGTGAACCTAAATGGAGTTTCCTTACTTTGCCCATAACTAGGGAGACCTGATGCCCTGATAAGCCCAGGCTAGTCCTGAGTCATGTTGTTACCTTGTAATCATTATTAATTCTTCCTGCTTTCCCTCTGACAAAAGTCCAGGTTTGGATGGTAAAGTATAATGTTACTCTACATCTATCAAACAGGGAAAACCAGGCCTAGTGTAGAATTATCCTGAAATTTCTTCCAGCTGCAATTTTAATATTCTTTCCCTTGCCACCTTCCTTAATTGTCTTTCTTTCTAGTCCTTTCTTCTCTTTCTCCTTCATCAGAAAAGGCTTAAATGCCCTCCAACTAGACCATTACCTCACTCCACCCCAGATAATTCTCCCCCCCCATCTCCATATTTCTAGGACAGAGATGAAGACCAGAGCTCAAGGAAGATTTTACCATATTTGTCCTTTCTGGGGACAGGGAAAGGAAGGAGTATCCCGAAGCTCTGGGGGCCAGGCCACCAGCCAGCTTTTCTCCAGATCTTGAATAACTAGAGAAGTAGTCTATCAAGTTCAGTGTTCACAATGAAATGAGCTGTAGCTGACTAGGGACTCAGACACTACCATGGGAGACCAACCAACAGGAACAAGGAGACCCTGGCTCTTCTAGACTATTCCAAGCCACAGACTTCCCACAAAGGAATGCAAAGGCCAGCAACTACCCTGCACCTTTCCTAACCTGATCTTTCTTCTTGACTTGAGCCCTCAACTTTGAATACCAATGTCTGCATCTTGTGTTTTGGTATTGGGTTTGCTCTCTCCTCCACCTTTGCCTCGTCTACTAGTTCCAGCACATTCAAAAACCCTTGTCTTGGCTGACTTCTCCCTTATTGGATCCTGGAGTCCATGTCTCATTCTGGTGATTCCCAAGGAACACAGGGCAGGACTAGTACCCATCATTTGGGACAAAGTTGATACATAGATTGAGTCAATGCAGAGAGCCTCTGACATGGTCATAAATGTCATTGAATGTTCTTCATTTTTACTACCTGGTCTGCTCTCACTGAAGTTCAGGAAATTCTCTGCAGGGGTGAGAGTAGGAGGCAGACTGGGACCTCTGAACCTGTTTTCATTTCAAAGTGTGACTCTTCTCTCGACCCTTTCTCTTCCATCCTATCCCTGCTCAGGCTATCCACTCTCCTTATCAAATTTCCTACCACCTCCTAAATGATCTCAGCTCTTCGTTTAACTTCTTGTATGAGAAGCTAAATTGTTTTATGAGCCCAAAATTGGTTATATGACTACCAAATATTTTCAGTTGCAGCTCAGTTGCAGTGGCGCAGGAGTTGCCAATTCGAATGACTCTAGAGCACAAACTGGAGAGTAGCTGAGTGGAGCAGGCTGGATGGGAACTAGGGCAAGCTGGAGAGTGGCTGCCTTGTCTAAAGTGTCCAGCCAGTGTTCGGCTGTAGTGGGCTGATGCCATGAAGGAATGCTGACCCCAAGTGCTAGATCTTTCCATTTTTCAAGAAAAGTGTGCGATCCCAATTCTTGTGAGTAAACTACTGTTTTGTTTTGTTTTTAATGTTGGCAATTAATTAGAAAATTTAAATTCCATCCTGGTCAAACAAAATTCATCTGTGAATAGGACCTGGTTCTCTGACTGCCAGTTTGCAATGCTTATTATAGTGTATTCTCGGACAATTATTAATGTAATATGATTTCAAGATTGAAAAATCATCTGAGACAACGCAATGTGAAATCAAGTTGTGTAAAATTCTGAAGGATATCCTGGAAATCTACAGATGCTGGTATTCATACATGAAAATAGCGACAACAACAGGAATTCCTATTAAGTGACAAACAGCCACTTAAGAAAATCTTTTAATGAAAGGACATTTTTAAACATCCTATAAGAGGGCCACTGTGCAATCTCTTATGCCCAAACACTTCATTTGTCATAAACGAAGAGCCTCTAATTGTCATCCATTTTAAAACATCTTCGTCAGCAAGGATATTGAGGAGGTAGTTAGAGGGGAAAATAATGACACCATAAAAGTTGGCAGTGAGATCAGTTAATCTTTTATCCCTTATGACAGTTTACATTTTGAATGACAACTAAGGTCATTTACTTTGCAAATATTGCAACTTTATTCTTGAGTAAAGTGGTAGGAAAACACATCATTTTCCACTATTATCAGACATTATTTTGAAAAAATCAAGATGTAATGCTTTAAAGCAAAGTATTTCAACATGGGATAGTAAAAAAAAATGTCCAGTTGAGTAAAGATCCAGAGCAGTTTCTCAGTCTCAGCATGAGTGACATTTGGGGTGAAATAATTTTTTGCTAGGGGGAGTGTTCTGAGCATGGTAGGATGTTTAGCAGCATCCTTACCTCTAACACTTGACAACGTCCTTGTACCCCACCCCACTCAACTGCAACAACCAAAATCATCTCTAGACATTGCCAAATATCTCCTGCGGGCCAAATCTGCCCCCAGATGAGGACCAGATCACTGTTGAAGAAGAATTGCCATAAATTGCAACTTTGATTTTGATTCTCCAGAAAAGACTGAATATGACATACAGGGGGAAAGATACTGGGAAAAAACATCACAATTGACTTTATCTAAGAACTAAGGGGACATGATGTTTGGAAAGGGAGGTCTTTGAGCCAAGAGCAGTGAATGTATACTGAGAAGAAAGTTGCTGTGAGAGGCAATAGTGGTTGCCCCAGATGCAAAGTCTTCTCTTCTTCTTCTTTTTTTAACGTGGGCAGGCACCGGGAATCGAACCCAGGTCCTCTGGCATGGCAGGCAAGCATTCTTGCCTGCTGAGCCACCATGGCCCACCCAAGTCTTTTCTTCTTGACAATAAAGCCTTGATGAGCAGGAACCAGTAGAGCTTTGTGAGGCCAGACAGATGTATCACCTGGTGGATCCCAAACTACATATGGGAGAACACTAGTCTTCCTCTGAAATGAATTTTCAACATATTGTAGGATGGTTTAATACCAAAGATATTTAATAGGGAGTCCCTTTAATTTTTTTTATAAGAAAGAAAACATTTTTCTAGAAAAACTTGAAAGGTTGTAATGGTGGTCTGAAATAAATAACTCTGAACTTTTTCTTTGTGGTTATGGAAGAAATCGTCAATTCCATTTCTCAGTGAAACCTCATAAACACAATAGGCCAAATGCCAGAGCAAAAAATCAAATGGCTGTGTGATTCTCAAGAGGAGACATGCTTTAGCTATGCAGTAGTCACCCCGAACCTTGAGAACTGTACCCGGAAGAGAACGAACTAGATAGAGTATGTGGGGTTCGCATTTGCTGTTTCGACAACACTGTTTATCAAAATAACTACAATCTTCAAAGAAAAGACTACTTAATGTTTATAATATTGCTTTTCTGTCTGGTAGGAACTATAAATAATAAATTCACTATGTTTTTGGCTGAGTTTTAGTTTATTTAACTTGTTTCACCACAGTTAAATGCTTCAAAATGGCATCTTCTGGTCTTCTTTTTAAGGTATTTTGTTAGCATAAAATCTTTTTAAGAAATTTAATAATTAAAACAACAGTGGTGTTAAAATTCTGTATGGGGTGCTCGGGCGGTTCAATGGTAAAATGTTCGCCTTCCGTGCAGGAGACCAAGATTCGGTTCCTGACCATGCACCCCCCCCCCCCCAAATTCCTTATGTGTCTATTATTTATTAGAATTTTTATTTATAAATATTCCATACTCATGGAGCCAAAATTCTCCCTTCCCTCTCCCTTTTAAAATAGTCTTTTGGGGACTGATCCACTTTCTGCACATTTCTCTTTATTGTTGAAAGAAGAAATGGAGAGAGAATAGCACTTCCTTCCTTAACCAAGCCTGGCCACTCGATGCTTTCACCCAAACTCCTGGAAAATACAGTTAGCAGTGTGAATCGTAAATCTCAAACTGCATTATTCTAAGGTATTTTCTTTAATTCAATATTTTCACATGCTTTCCCTTCACAAAAACAGTCTTGAAGTAAAATTCACTCATAATTGGTTAAAATGTGGTTTACCAATAGGCAGAATTTATTTCTAATTAACAGCATATAATGCTATTTAGAGACACAGTCACAATAAATTGGGAGAGCTTTTACCTGGGCTTTTTCTATGCAACAAAAGGTTGTTATGCTGAAATAATACTGATTTCATTTTCTCTATGGCATTCTATTCACATTGTCATAAAAACAGCAGGTCCTAGTTTTAATCTCTGCCACAATGGGAGATTTTTCAACATAGAAGCTTCTTGGGTGGTTGTCAGAGAGGAATTGCCAGGCTAATTAGTTTCCATCAGTCAGGGGAGGGCCTTCGGAGAAGAGCTTCATACTGGAAACTCTAAGGAAAGAGAGGAAAGAGGAGAGTGGTCATCTAAAGAAAATCTAAAATAGTCCTATATTCAGGGGATATACAGTTTAGTTGGAAAGCCTGTGTTTATGAGTAAGTGCAATTTAGTTTGAGAACAATCAGGACCGTTTAGTGCTGAAACAATGCCAAGTACTTGTAAAGTTGGGAGGTACAGAGCTAAGGGGTAAATTCATGGGCTGTAAAGTCCAGGAGACTTGGAATGTACTCCACAATGTGCAACCCTGGGAAGTTAGTTAACCTCTCTGAGCCTCAAATCTCCCATTTGTGGAGCCAGGGAAGGTGAGGTCAAGTCAAGAGCCAAAAAAGTTCATGGTAAGAGTGCAAGTAGTACTTTTATTATTATTATTAAGGGTAATATTAGCAGTGGTTCATCTTGAGAAAAATATATGTTTCCAAGAAGGAGAGACACGGGTCTGTGGAAAGTAGGCTGGCTTTCAAGGTAACACTTTGTATTTCCGAATCAGTGGGGAGGAACAAATCACATTTTCATGTAAGACTGAGAGAAGGGTGATTATTTTGGAAAGATGTATGATGTATAATTAATTGATGAGGTGTTAATATCACTTAAGGAATAATACCTGAAGTTTTGGTGGAAGAGTGCAAAAGGTAGAAAGAGAATTAGTTCATAAGTCAGAAGAAGTCTAGACTACTTCCTACTTCAGAGTCCTAATTCCTCTACTAACCAGCTCTGTGACCATGAGCAGGGCAAATCCTTTCTGTGAAATTGGAAGGTGTGTTCTCTTAGGGACATTCAAGGTCCGTGGCAAATAAGAATCTTCTGTGTCAAATAAGAATCTAAGTTCTCGGGCACGACAGTGGCATGATGAAAACAGTAAATCACTTTATAGAGTTCCTTAGAGTGGGTCAAAGCCAGACTGAGGAGACTGTTAGAAAGATGCAGTTACACTTGTAAATTCTTTCATAACTGCACCACAGGAAGGGTCGAACCTTTAAACTTAGTGCAGGGATGAATCTTAGTGACCTGTGAGTTGTGGTAATGGGAATGACATTAAAATTGCTAAATCGAGAGAAGAAAATTATTTGTAGAGAAAAGGGAACATGATAAGCTTATTGTGTTAGTTAGGTTCAGTTGTCAACTTGGCCAGGTGAGCATGCCTAGTCTTGTTGCTGCGGACATAAGCCAATGGTACGTGAACCTCATCTGTTGCTAATTACATCTGCAGGTGGCTAGGAGGCGTGTCTGCTGCAATGAGTGACGTTTGACTTAATTGGCTGGTGCTTAATGAGAGAGCGCAATGTTGCACAGCCAAGCAGCTCGGCATTCCTCATCTCAGCACTAGCAGCTCAGCCCAGGCCTTTGGAGATGGAGAAAGAAGTCACCCCGGGGAAAGTTGTTGGAACCCAGGGGCCTGGAGAGAAGACCAGCAGAGACCATCCTGTGCCTTCCACGTAAGAAAGAACCTCAGTGGAAAGTTAGCTGCCTTTCCTCTGAAGAACCAAAAAAATAAATCCCCACTTATTAAAAGCCAATCTGTCTCTGGTGTGTTGCATTCCGGCAGCTAGCAAACTAGAACACTTATTTTTCAAGAAGTGAACTGTCAGAACCTGGCAAGATATCTTTAATATTGACTAATGGTTGGTAAATTAGATTTAGTGAGTATATTACACCTTTTAATTACTACTTTGTCATTTTAAAGATATTCTAGAAAAACCTGATTATAAAATGGATATAAAAGCATGAAGGTCCAAGGATAGCTAAGACAAATTTGAAGAAGGAAAAGAAGAAGGAAGGGTCTGCCTTCCTTCACTAATTCATTAGACATCATGAATTAGTCTACCACAAAACCCACTAAAAATTATGTGGTGGTAGTGCATGGTTAGCTCATCAGTGAGTGCAACAGAAGCAAACCAGAAGCAGACTTAATCCTGTATTTGACCTTGGTGTATGTGGAGGTGACCTTAAAACCAGTGGGCATTGTAAGTAGCTTTGTTATCTATATGGAAAACAATATAGTTAGAACGCTGCCTCACATCACACTCCAAAACAAATCCCAAATTAATTAATAACATAAATATGAACCAACAAATATCTTTTTATAATTTGGGGAGGAAAGGATTTCTTAAATCAACCCCAAAAGCACAAATCATGAAGGAAATCTCTACACTCCCTGAAGAAGCTTTCACATTTATGCATAAGGAGACATACTTAATGCTGCTTAGTCTTTAGTAGTGAAAATTGGAAGCAACCAAAATTCCTACCATTAGGGAAATGGATGGTGCTGGTTTGAAAGTGTGTACCTGAGAAAATGCATGTTTTAATCCTGATCCACTCTTGTGAGAGCAGCCATTTCTTTTAATTCTGATTCAGTGATGTAGGCTGGAATCTTCTGATTAGATTATCTTCATTGTGGGGATTAACTTTCGATTAGATGGAGATGCTACTCCAGCCATTCAGGTGGGTCTTGATTAGGTTACTGGAATCCTTTAAAAGAGGAAACATTTTGAAAAACTTCAGAAACAGCAGAGTCTAGAGAAACAATAGAAGCCTCAGAGCTGACAGAAACCTCACAGCAGAGCTGACACAGATGCGGACATGTGGAGAACAGAGACATGGATGTTTGGAGATGATTGGAGACCAGTAGATGTTGCCATGAGATGTTAAACAAACCAGAACCTGGAGAGAGCCAAGGGAAGCCAAGAGATGAAATCCAGCTCCAGAGAAGCAAAGGGAGGAGCCCCCACAGGAACAGAGGCTGAAGCCCAGGAGCAAGGGACCAGCAGATGCCAGCCACATGACTATCCAGCTGGCGGGTGTTCCCGGCACACTGGCCTTCCTTGAATTGAGGTGTCTTTCCCTGGATGCCTTGGTTGGACATTTTTATAAGCTTAGAACTGTAAACTTGCTAACTTTTTAAATTCCCCTTTTGTAAAACTCGTTCCAGTTCTGGTATATCACATTTCAGCAGCTAGCAAACTAACACAAGGGTAAATAATGATAGCATGCCCTAAGCCTGTTAAATGTATTGAGAAGTTGATCTACTTGTATTAATATGGATAGAACTTAAAATCAAACTATCGAAGAACACAACATGATGAAGAAATCAAGATTGCAGTGTGATACTGTTTATGGATATTTTGCTAACTCACAGAAATATTATTAATTGATTTGGGGTTTATATAGTTGTAGTAAAGATATAGACCATGGATGAGACAGGTGCACTCCAGCATCAGGATAAAAGTTGTTTTGGAGAGGGAGAGATGCAAATAGCACCAGGAGGGACTCAAACATTCTTAAATTATACATACAAGGTTTTATTATTTTTTTTAAACAAAGGAAATCTCTTAACATTTTTAAGTTCTGAGCTGTGGATAATGAATGATGAATGTTTGTTGTATTACTATTTATGTTTCTTTCTGCATTTTAGATTTTTCAGAATAAGGAATTAGTATTAGTGAAGTACAGTGGGAAAAAATCTTATCACTAACAATGTGAATATTACCAAAATATAATTGAGTTTTAAGGCATTATTATTATTGTCTTGGGAGTATCTGGAAATTTTGTTTCAAATGTACAGAATGATTTTGGGGGCTTTAATTCTCCATTTCCCAATGTGCTTAATAAAAATTATATGTGAAAAAAACTTGCCATCGGTAGATAGTTATATCACAAGAGTGTTCTTAGTGTATAAGGAGATCGATTGCATGGCTCCATGTCAATTTTGGCAATTAACTGACAGATAAGCAAGGAAAAAATAATGTTCCAGTCCGGGGGCCACTATCAATGGCAAACTGGTACGGAATGTTAGCAGATTAAGAAAATTCAATTCACTAAAAGCTAATATCTTTCAAACACGTAAGTGCTGAGTAAAATGAGGTACACCTGTAAATTCCAAAGTGTAACTCAGCCTCTGGGGACTCTAGACCCCTTTGATCTGGTCACAAATTGGCTGCTGGAAACCAGAAAGCCTCCTGGACTCAAGTCTCCAGGGACCTTAGCCCTGAAGCATCTCAAAATAAATAAAGTGGCTGAGACAGACGCTGGGCCCAGACATAATGGCAACCATTTCACAAAATTAACCCCAAACGACGTGAACAGATGATTCTCCACGTGTAATTATGGCTTTTGTTATTCCCCCCCATGAAAGCTTTCTATTGCTTTGGCTTAAATACAGCAGATAGAGGTATTCAGACACGGCTGGCAATATTTCTGATCCATATTTCAATAGATTATCCTGAATTGGCCTCCTGGAAGCATTTATGCTGACCAGTTTTGAAAACCTCTTTGTCAGCCCTCACCCTCGCCTGCTAACACCCAGCTCTAATGGATGAAAGCAGGAGGTGACGATAATCAGTGTCTGCCCATCCCAGCCCTGAGTGCTGGGCCTGAGTCTGCAAAACCTTCTGTCTGGAGAATAAAAAAGGAAGGAAGGAGTGTAATTCAATGAATTCTGGGGAACCGAGCTGGAGGGTTTCTTTTCCCTTTTAAAGGAGTAGTGATATCAGACACAGGATTATGAAAAGAAAGAGTTAGTAAAAATAGGATCTTTGTAAATTAGAATAGTAAGGCCATTTCAAATTGAATTACCCAGGATCATGGCAATTAGAATTAGAAATGATCTCTCGGTGTTTCTCTGTCAAAGCATGATTATTCCAAATGGCATATTCTCCCGAGCTTAGTCCAGTCTAATTTTAAATGTTCAAGTGATCGAGCTTCCTCTGCTTCTCTTGGGATATCGCTTCACAGCTGAAAATAGCTAACTGCTAAGGGTCGTCCCCCCACCATATATTTCCTTTGCCTTATTTCTATTATTCTGTTTTATATTTCCCAAATCCACCTTAAAACTATTTGGGTTTCATTTTAAATGAGTACAGTCTACATTTAAATGATTAAACCCAGCTGAGTTTGGGGCTTATTGGCTAGGCTAATGCGTCTCACTCTTTTTTCTCTCTCTCCCCACCACACACACTTACACACATGCATGTGAATACACACGAGCCTACATCCACACACACGTACTCACACACATGCACCCACAATTAGAAAATATTACACAGCTTCGGTGTGCTTATAAGAAATATTAATAAAGACTCCTGACTTTTCGTTCATTCGTTAATAAAACAATCACACGCAAAAAGTAATAACCTATTGATTTTAAACAGATGAAGAGGCAACACAGAATAAACCTAAATGTTTTTTTGCTTTGTGAATATTTTATTTATTGTACATGAGCAAAATAATATAGATCTTTTAGCATAGTATTCACCATAGCTTACTGAATATAAATAATATAGTTCTCCAATATGATGTCAATGCCATAAATTTAGAAAATATTTTATTCAAGCTCTTTTTGCACCCCTTGAAATAACAATGACTCAGATTTTCTTTGGGTCCTGACTCATCCTTACACTACATATGGTTTGGGCTTGAGTGAGTAGGAAAGCCTGGGAGAAGAGCTTGGGATATGCAAGGTTAATGGAGGCTGCTTAAGGGTATTTAAATTTGATCAAGAAATATATATGGGGGGATAAGAGTTGTGGGTGTTTGGGGGTTTCTTTTGGGTGTGGTTGTGTCTATCTGTTATTTTTCTCTTTAGAGAGATGAAAATTGTCTAAAGTTGACAGTGACAACAATTGTACGATTAGGTGAGGGTATCGTGAGATGCTGATAGTTTATTTTGGATAGAATATGTGCTATGTGAACATATCTCAACAAAATCTTCAAAGTAAATAAATAAAAAGATTCAAATACTGGAGAAAAAAAATATATATATAGCTTTTAATGTCCTTTCAAAAGAGCTGCCCCAAAGTGTTTTTCATACCTAACCAATATTCAGTCAGATAATAAGCTTTGTGCTGAAAAAAATGAGAAAAATGTAAACAGTTTGAGCTTTCCTTGAAATGATGGAATTCACCATTTTTCATGGGTATTTTTTATGTCATCAATTCATAAAATTTTGAATGGAAAGAAAGCTTAAAGATCATCTAGCTCAGTGACTACCTGGTCATGATCTGGAAAGATTGTAAAGAGAGCCTGAGCAAGAATTTAAACTTTTAAATTTGTCAGTTGGGTGAATTTTAGTCAAATATAGTAGATAGAACACGGTTGGTTTTTTGTTTGTTTGTTTTTTTTTACTCAAATTCCTTAGCAAGTTTTGTAAAAATTACAGCAAAGAAATTTAAAGGAACAAAGACAACTTTTGAGGAGACAACAGCCAAGGAGATATGTCTACGCATTCTTGGAAAATGAAAGTAAATGGAATGGTACCTGAATAAGCTGACTGGAGACAGCTGATAACTAATGGCTTACAATTTTTGATCACTTATTATAAACTAAGCATTATTCTAAGGGCTTCACATAATTTAATTTAAATGAGGTTAAATGACCTCAAAAACAACACTGGGAGGTAAGTAGCACTATTATTTCATTTAATAGGGGATGAATCTGTGGCAGAGTGTTGTAAGGAAGCTAGTAATAGTTAAGGAAGCTAGTTAATAGTAGAATTGGTATGTAATTTCCCACAGCTGTGCAGATGGAAATATCAAATGACAAGCATGCCAAATTGCCCCATCAAACCACCAAAAAACTCAGAAATTGGAGATACCTTCTCCTTGGAAGAAGGAGGGAGGGAGTAGGGCTGAAACAGAAGGATTGGTTGAAATCCTATAAAGAAAACACTTAGTCTATTAACTCTCCTTCACCACTCCAAGAAGATTGGAGGATTAGCTACGGCAGAAACTCCTTGACAAAATACAGTAAGGACATTGTGGGCCTCCATAGAAAAGCCATTTGACTACCCCACACCAAAACAGTGTTACCCAACTCTCTAGAAGCCCCACTCATGTACAGAGAGCATCCAGTCAGATTTTACTGTACCATTCTTGGTGTCTGTTTCTATTGACTACTTTATCTCTTGATGATAGGTTGCTTTTCCCTTGTTTTTTTTTTTTTTTTTTTGGTGTCATTATTTTTGATTGAATGCTAGATGGTATGTGTGTAAGAATAGCACCTGATGAAAATAGTATTTGTGTTTGGAAATAGACACACCTCGTCTGTCAGGCTATAATTATGGGATAAAAAGTCAATCTAGTCAGTAGTTAAACTGAGTTTGGGTTTTACACCACAGTTGTAAAATTTCTTTAGCAGAGGGTGCTGCTCTCTTCTGCTTAGAGTAGGACCTGGGTGCCAGTTTTGTTTTTTCTTCCTTCAATTTCCTTGTTCCACTGTCATCTTTCAGCAATCTCTGCTTGCCTGTACCCTATAGGTGTATTTTTTTCTGTGCTGCTGTTGTTTGTGTTTTCTGATACAAGAGTCATAGTGGAAGTGTGAAGGGGGTGTTTCCTAGCTCCTCTTAGTCCAACCTCAGTCCCAGGCAGGTCCTATGTCCCTGGGCTTGGGGTTAAGGCTGTCTCAACCTACCTGCTTCTTCCCCATGGCAGTCAAACTCTGCATTGTATCTTGGGTAGAAGAGTTTTCTGTTGCAGCCCTGGGATAACTGACCTCAGCAGTATATCATTGTGTAACTTTAGGCCCAAACAGGTTTCCTGCCCCATACTGAGGGGGAGATGAGTCTTGCTTTTACTTCTCCCTCAGAAATAGTTTGCCCTTGCCAGGAATTTATGACAGAAAGGCTTCCCACCTTTTGCTCAACTCTAGACCATTATTACTCTTATTTGATGCAAGGATCATGGTGAGAGCAAAGAAGTTTCCTGCCCCAATGCAGGACAGATAGCTTTTGCTTCTACCCCTCCCTAAGCACCAGTTTTACCTTTGGCTCAGATTGGGGAACTGGGAGTTTTACCCCCCCTCCCACTCCTAGCGGTAGAGGGCTTTTACTTCTACCCCTCTGTCGGCAGCCCTGGATCTTTACCTGAGTCCTGGATGTAATGAGGTTTCCTGTCCTTCTCCTAATGGTCGAATTCTTTTGCTTTCTGTGAGAGAAGGGTCTACGGAAGTGGGTGGTATTTCTTGCCTGGGCATTACTGAGAGACGCTGTTTTAGCTCTATGGCCCTCCCCCTGCTCTTTTTATGACTACCTGGTGGAGGCCTGTGGAAAAGAGCCTTTGAGTGAGTGTGGACTTCCCTGTGTCTGAGGCTACCATGGATCCTAAACTGTCATGATAGTCCACATTTTAGCTCAAGACTTGGTTAAAATTCGAGCTGTTTCATTATATGCACTGTCATGGCAGCCACCTCTTCCTCCTATGTGCTGTCAAAGAGGAAACAAGTTATGTGCCCTGTCCATCCTGTGAGGGGCTTGTGACCCTTTGGAATTCAGTTCCCTGGTTCCTTTGCAATCTCAGCTGTCTGGAATACTCAAGATAAGAAAGATTTTATAAATTATCCCTTTTTTTCATATTCTTAGGATGGGAAAAATATTTTCTTTCACCTTCCTACATCCTAAATGGAGTAGAACTCTCTGTGACCTCCCCCTTTAAATAGAAACAGGCAGCCAAAAATCAAGACAATCCTGAAGAAGAACAGAGCTGGAAGACCTACGCTATCAGATGTCAAGACTTCTTATAAAGCTGAAGCAATGAAATGAGTATTGGTACTGTGGTAAACAGATCAATGGGACAATACATAACTTAGAAACAGAGTCATATAATGCCACTTGATTTATGACAAAATCACATTATATTCAATTGGAAAAAGATGGCCTTCTCAATAAATGGAAAATTTTAAAAAGATAGATAAAATGTAAAAATATCCTTAGAAAATAAAGTGAAGGAAAATATCTAGAAAGCAGAACCAAAAAAAACAAGGACAATCAATGAAAATGAAAGACAAAAAGAAAAACATATTTAAAAAATTAAAAATACATATTATTCACTTCAGGCATTCACACTTTTATGTCAATGAAATTATACCACCAACTTGAAACAACTATTTCCTCACTTATGATTGGCCATGATAATTTTTTAAAACGAAATAGAGAAAATACATTTATTTAGCATTACTTAGTTTTGTCTGGTAGATGAAAATTTTCAAAACATGAGTTCTCCATGAGAGGGAGAGAATATCAACTATGGTCCTCAGTGGTTAAAAAAAAAGAAAAAGTAAGGGGGTGAAATAGTTAGACCCAGGGCTATTCATAATCATACTACTCTTTATTATTTAATCCACTGTATTTATCTATTTAAAAATATTGCAAGTTGTAATTTCAAAATAATTTCTGCTTTTCTGTCTTCTTAAATGAATCATGTTCATGGTAGAAACATTGGATAATATAGTAAAGCACAAATAAGAAAATCAACCATGATTCTTCTACACAGAGATCACCACTATCAATATTTAGTTAAGAAAATAAGTATCAGTGGCTGAGAAGGCTCAGTCAAGAGGCTATTCTGGAGGTCACTCTTATGCAAGATTCAGTTAGACATTGTTACCTATCATAACTTGCCAAACCCCAACCAAAACCATTCCTGCCAATCATAAAGAACACTTAGGGCATTATGTAAGATTCTACAAAGGTTCCAAGCACTAGGGTAACTTTCTAGAAACTTACAACCTCCAGATGGCTCCCAGATAAGTCCTAAGATGCAGAGGGGCTAGGCTTTCCAGAGGCTAGTTCCATCCCCCTAGCCCATATTATCGACAGCCTCTTTCAATCTGAAAAAGTTAGAATGGGCATAGCCCTAATACCCCTAAACAGTGGGATAGAAAGATCACAGGTGATGGTGAAGTTATATAGAGAAGGTAGGATTTAAAAAACGGGTATGATTGCCGAGTCCTTATATTAATATTTCTTTTAGTCTCCAGTATCTTAGAGAAGCTAGGAGTAAAAATCTAAAATTGTGGAATTGTAACTCATACCAGACTCTGAAATCTGTTCTACAACTAATTGTTGTGATGTGTTTTGAAATTTATTGCTTTTTGTATATATGTTATTTTTTACAAAAAAGGAAAAAAAAAGTCAATTGTGATGATAAATGCATAGCTATATGATGACATTGTGAACCATTATAGTTGTACACTTTGAATGATTACATGCTGTGTGAATATATAACATATATCAATAAAAAATGAATCATTGGGGTGGGCCGCGGTGGCTCAGCGGGCAAAAGTGCTTGCCTGCTATGCCGGAGGACCTCGGTTCGATTCCCGGCCCCAGCCCATGTAACAAAAACGGAGAAACAGAATACAATAAAACAAGAAAATGTTTAAAAATGTTTCCCTTTCTTCCTTCCTTCCTTCCTTCTATCCTTCCTTCCTTCTCTCTGTCTTTCCTTTAAAAAAAAAAAAAAATGAATCATTAAAACAAAAGTTAGAGGGATTTGCAAAAAAAATTAGTTCAGTGTCCTTATGTTCTTCTCGCTTTCTTTTTTTGCTGTGTGCACATTTTGGGGAACAAAATCAAGGTCACACTATACATGTTTCTGTTTGCTAAAGCTAATGGAATGCAACACACCAGAAATGGATTGGTTTTTATAAAGGGACTTTACTAGGTTACAATTTTAGTTCTAGGCCCATGAAAAGGCATCAACAAGGTTATACCTGGACTCTGAAGAAAGGCTGGAGGTGTCTGGGACACCTCTGTCAGCTGGCAAAGCACATGGCTGATTCACTGCTTTCAGCTTCTGATTCCAGTGGTTTTCTTTTCCTAAGCATATGTAGGCCCTTTCTTAGCTTCTCTGAAGCAAACTCTGGATTTCCTATCTTAGCTTCTCTCTGCTTTCTCCAGGTTCTGAGTCCTTGAGGTTCTGTAAGTCCTTGCTTAGCATCACCCAGGGCATGCTGTCCAAGGTCTCTTCAAAATGTCTCTCTCTCTTAAAGGACTCTAGTAAGCAGATTAAGATCTACCTTAATGGATGGGCGGGGCCATACTCCACAGAAACAAGTTAATCAAAAGGTCCTACCCAACAATATATTTGCCCCCACAGGATTGGATTAAAAGAGATGGCTTTTGAGGTACATAACCATTTCAAACCAGCACAATATACAAGCTTGAACTGTTCTCACTTAATAATATATTGCGGATGCCATCTTGGATATCTAGTGTAAATTTATATAAGCATTTTTAGCACATAGCTATTTATCGTATGGATTATTTGTCATTTATTTAGCATTACTATATTGTTGGACACTGTAATTGATTCCATTTAAAAATTATAAATAATATAAAATAATAATATAAAACATTTGCTTGTTTTTAAGGTGATTGATTTTTTTGCAAAACTGCCTTTAAATACATTGCCTGAATGTATTATAATCCCAGGCACTGAGTAAAGTAGTTTTTCACTGAGCCCTAGCCAAACCTGGGAATTATCATTTTATAAAATCCTCAAAAAGAAAAAAAAGTAATATTGAAATTTAAAATTTTAATTCCTATGTTTCTAATATTGTTGACTATTTATTTGATATTTTATTCCCTTGTTTTATGAGTTACCTGTTCATGTTATTTTTCCATGTTTCAGCTGAGGTTTTCTTTTTCTTATTAATGTGTAAGAGTTTTTATAAATTAAGGATATTAAGACAAATACTTTTCAAATAGTTTTTCCTCTTGTGTTGTTTTTATTTGCCAAATTATGGATGTTCCTTCTTTCTGGAGGAAGGCTTCTGAGAGGGAAGATAAGTGGAAGAAAGAGTTAAGGGGATTGAGATGAAGTTTGTGCTACCTTAAGCACAGCTATATTTTAAACACTTGACTAAAAGTAAATCATGAAGGGGAAGGCTGGAAGAAAATGGTTCATGAGGCTAAGACATATTTTGGGGAATTTCCCATATGTGAAAAATTGCATATTTGCATTATGTAAGCAAGGCATTAGCAGGATAAAGCCTATCCCAAAAAACTACTCAGAAGTCAATTCTTTGAACAATGATAGAAATCTTTCTTTTTCAGAATGAATAGGTCTTTTGGCTAAATATGGATAAAAGCTTTTGCTCCATGTTGTATAATAACTCCAATTGCCTCAGTGGGCAAAACTAAGTCTGTCTCCAAGTGTCTTCTTACAATAAAATCAAATTTAACCTCTTAAAACCAAGACATAAATCACTCACTTTCAAATAATTTGTGAACATATTTCCATAAATACTACCTGTCACAAGACTGATAACTGTCAGTAGCTCAAAAAATGAATAAAATTTAAAATATATTTGAATATGGGAACCATAATAGCACTTTGTAGAGAGGTGACAATAATAAGAAGTTATGGCAGATGAGAAAAATTCTAAGGAATGGCAAAATCAAGAAAACTTGATTCAAATCAAATAAATTCCCAAATCAGTCTCACCAGAGATGTATTTCCACCAAATATAACAGTCAAAAAAAATATTTATTGGCCCTCAGTAGTCTATAGTAATGTCAAATTGGGTTTATTTTGTGAATTTTTGTATTGAAAGCATGTATCATGTTGCAGAACATAATTTCAAAACCGTACAATATGAGTTTATAGTACTTTTCAAATGATATCTGAAACCACCATTAATATTTTTCTAACAATATAAAAATTAATATCATTTGAGTTTTAAAATACACTTTTAATCATTAACTGGAATGAAAACATCCCAGATGCTTTTCAAAAGGTCCAAGTCAATATATTTCAGATAAAAAAATAATTAAAAAATTAAATATACACAAATCAGAACAAAAGAAAAAATAGTTAAAAAATTCAATATATATATATATTTCAGATAAAAGAAGCTCCATTCAAATTTGGGAACTCAGCTTGTATCTCTTTTGCATTTTCTGGCTTAAACAACACAGCATTATGTGTAACAACTTGGATGGATCCCAAGGATGTTATGCTGAGTTAAAAAACACCAACCTCAAAAGATTATACACTGTATGATTTAAATATAATGTTCTCAAAATGACACAACTATAGAGATGATGAGATTAAGCAGTTGCCAGGTGGTGGGACTGGCGGTGGGGGTGGGGTGACTAATAAAGGAGTAGCTTTGTGTTGCTGGAACGGGTCTGTATCTTGATTGTGATGTAGTTATCCAAATCTATACATGGGCTAAAATTGCATTGAGCAAAACACATACACATACACACCAGAGCATGAATGAACTGGTGAAGCAGTCTATTTAACAGTAGGTCACTAATGTCAGTTTCCTGGTTTTGATATTATAATAGTTATATAAACATCATCATGGAGGACACTGAGTGAAGGGCTTATAAGAATCTATGCATTAATTGTGCAACCTCCTACTACTCTGTAAGTATTTCGAAATAAAAGTTTTTTTTTAAAATTGATATTAGCTCATTTACACATTAACCTCATGTAGCCAATTGTCAGAAAGGAAGCTAATTTGAACTCTTAGCAGCTAAATTATATGTGTCACAAAGCTCATGCACTAGTGATAATCCACTTTCTTTATTGAAGAATTCCTAAAGCTCCCATTTAGTGCCCATTTGTTCTTCCTTCAATCACAGCTCTAATGCTCCTAGTAAATTTGTTCCCCCAACTCCATTTGATCCATTTATTCCATCAGCCAGTTCATTCACAATATTTTGGTGATTGTGCCAATAATGTGGTAGATGTGATGTCATAATGAATTGGGCAATTTCTGCCCTCAAGGAGCTTATGGTTTAGAGCAATAATTTCTACACAGTGGTGTGGAGACTTTTCAAAATATACACTATCATAGTTCATAAATTCTGAAGTCTTCCTTTGGAAGATACCCCTCCACTTCCTAGAACAGAGTGAAAATGATAACTACAGGAAAGGGATGGGAAGAGAGGAAGGGGTGCTGTGGATCAGAAATAAATTGGGACCAGATCAGGAAGAGCCAGATACGGAAGACTTTCGACTTTATTCTTGGGGCAATATGGGTGCCTTGGAAGCATTTTAATCAAGGACCTGGCTTGAATGATCGAATTTGCAGTTTTTTGAAGACCACAGATTTCAGCGTAGGCTGGGAGGCTAGTTAGGACGCTAACCTGTAGCGATAATTCAGAGATGACTAAATAGTAGCTCTGGGGATGGAGAGAAGTAGATGGCCTTCTGAATTTCTTAGGAAGAGTAACTGACAGGACTTGGGGGGAGCAATTATTCCTCATATCCATAGGAATGGGAGGAGCCAAAGATGACCCAAAGGTGTTTGGCTTCATGAGGAGCTTGGAGGAAAGGGGATTTGCTAAATAAATGAAACACTCATGTAACATCCGAGGGTGAAAGTTGAATAGATATTGGCTATACAGGCTGAAGTTCAGGAGAAAGATCTGAGCTACAGATAAATCACTGTGAGAGTCAACAGTCCATAGGTAAATGGTTGTTAACCCCGGCTACACATTATAATCACATGGGGAGCTTTGAAAACTGCCCATGTTCATGCTCCACCTCAGGCTAATTAAATCAGATGTTCTGGGTAGGGGAGAGGGGTAGAGGCCTGGAGTAAAAAAAAAATAATAAGGTGAAAGAATGGTCCCCAGGTGATTCTAATGTGTAGCCAGGCTCCTACAACTGCTCTAGATGATAACTGAACCTGCCAGAGTAGAAGAGCCCACCCAAGGAGACCAGGCAGCGGTGATTCTCAACCATGGCCACATATAAGACTCATCCAGGAGGCTCTGAAAATATTAGTGCCTGGGTCCCGTCCCCAGAGAATCTGATTTAGTTGTTCTGGGGCCCAGCCTGGGAATCAGGATTTGTAAAAATTGCAAAAGCAGTCCAGACAGTCAACAGCTGATGCCTCTTTTTTGTTTTTTAAGGCGCTTATCTCTCTTTTCTTTTCTTTTTTTTTTTACTGAGCAAAATCTTCACGCACATATTTTCTATATATGGTGTACAACCACTGACTTACCATAACTGACGCTTCTTGAATTAATACATACTCTTTCCCATCACACTATAGAGGATTTCTGTTTAAGATTTTTATCTGAAAAATCTAATACTCCCTAATTTTTATGTTTTTAGAAAGAACGAAATATTTTATTATCTTTTAAAAACCTCTGAATTTCTTTTGAGGGTCCAGAAAGAATATGTACAAGCAGCTGTTTTATTAACTTCTTTATTTAGTCTAGCATGAATATAAAAGTATATGCAATCTCACTTTAATGCTAATATATAATCCATTTTGTTTAGATTGGCTATATAATGAATGGAAAATTTTTTCAATGTGATTTTTTTTCTCACAGAAGAAATAATTCAAATACCAAAAGATAAATAGAGCAAAGTATATACTATCAGGCATATTTTCTTATTATCTTATTATCTACAGGTGGCAATGTTTATGAAGAACTAGGCAATTAAAAAAAAGATGTTGATCCCTGAGCAGATATTTTGCTGTCAAATAGTCTGTATGCCCCCCCCTTCTAACTGCACCTGTTATATTCAGAGATCATGTTAGAAAATTATGATATAATTATCTTCTTTGGGGGATTATTGGTATGTTATGAGTGAAAGATAATGGATCAGTCACTTTGCATGATTTTAACTTTAAAAAATGTTGCCAATATATTTGAACAACACACTTCATAAAGAATGAGTAGAAAATTAATTTTTAAGGCTTGGAATGTCTTGGAACCAGTGGGGGAGCATATTTAAAAGAACTTCTCAGGGAGTCCAAGGCAGAAAAATCCCATTAACTCACCACGAATTTTTTCACATGTGACTTGTTAGAAGTAACTCCCAACATGTAAACAGAAGTGGTCATCTGATCTTTCAGAGCTTCATTGTCTACTAAAAGAGTACTTCCTTCATACCAGATTTATTGACTTTTCTCCAATTATTTTCATCCTCAGTCTTCTCTGATTTTACTTGATTGTCTGTCTTCTCAAGATTCCCATAAATTGTCCTAATAACTAACTTTTACCTATCTCTCATGATTTCTGACTACTTTTCAATGCATCATTCTCTCCTCTGATTCAGTAGGGATAATAAACTCCATGCTTTGCTCAGCTGCGCCAGTCTCTTGAGAGATGTCTGAATGTCACTATGGTAATAGGATACCATAGCCAGGTCCCTACTGGGACTGGGGTAAGGCTCGAGGGGTGAGGCACACCTCTGGCAGAATGTGCTCGAGTCCTATTAGAAGGGAGAGAATAAGAGGTAGAGTTGAGGTACATAAAACTAAATTCTGATGCTGACAGGCCTCGGAAGCCAAATTTAATTCACTGGTGCAGGGAAATAAATATTGTTTTGCAGCTTATCTCTCTATTCAAATGAAAGGGTAATCAAAATTCAGGTACCAGAACTATTGCTGTATCATCCCTGAATTAATGAGCCTGGAGCCTGGAGATGTAGGGGTGTGTGTGTAAGTGGTATAACAAAGCTCTCAAATAAACTAGGCTTAACTTTAGTTTTTGAGTCTTCTATTTGTAGAGGTAGTTTGGGAACAGCTAGTGTTGGGGGGGGTGGGGTGCCAGTTTGGAGCTACTATGTTCCCAGAAAAACCATGTCCTTTAATACTCATTCAATACTGCTGGGTGGAAGCTTTTTTATTGTTTCCATGGAGATGTGACCCACCCAATTAGATGGTAAGTCCTGATTAGATGGTTTCCATGGAGATATATCATCACCCATTCAAGATAGAGTTGCTTACTGGAGCCCTTGGAGTGGGAACCATTTTGGAAAAAGCTTTAGAGTCACCAGAACTGACAGAGCTACCAGAATGGACAGAACCCCAAGGAAAGTCATTGAAGAAGCCCAGAGAGAAAGCTAGCAGACGTCACCATGTGCTTTTCCAGTTGAGAGAGAAACCCTGAACATCACTGGCCTTCTGGAACCAAAGTATCTGTCTCTGGATGTGAAAATTTTGGTATTTTCACAAACTTATAACTGTAAACTTGCAACAATAAATCCCGCTTTTTGAAAAGCTGTCCTGTTTCTGGTAAATCACCTTCTGGCAGCTTTCAACCTAGAATGGGGGCGGGGGATAATTATTAGCAACCTTGAATCAAAATGGCCTTATGTAAGATGAATAATTTAGCCATTTCTTCACAGCCTGATTTTAGATTAATATTGTTAAGGGATGTATCTATGGATTCTGAAAATCTAGGTAAACTCAGTTCAATGAGTCATAACTAATGATGGAGGAAACCATTTCATAGCTGTGGGCTGGCACAAAGAAAAATTTATCCTCAAATCTTCAATAAAGACTTGAATCTAGGTTGTAAACTTTTAGGAAACAAAATTCTAAGCAATTCTTCTCTAAAATAGTATAGCCATTCCGATAATGTTCTCAAATGGCTGCAGAAGAGAGAAGAATCATGTATTGATCAAAACTGGCTCAGAAGGCCAAGGCTAAGGAATGATTAAGGTTATAAGGTACATTTTGAGTTTGAAAATGCAGGAAATAAAGGAATAACAGACCACACAGTAGTATGTAGTGATTCTGAATTTCAAGGATTTGGGTTGAGAACAAGAATTAACACTCTCTTGCAAAGAAGGATCATCTACAATCCAGCATCTTCCATATTTTCTTCTCCAGAATTTGGTTCCTTGTGGGTCCATTTGCGTCTTCAACTAGACCCTCAATTCCTTACACTTCTTTTCCCAGGCTCTGGTCTAACATGGTGGTAGATATGAAAAAGTTTGCTACGTGTGGAACAGACCCTACATAGATTCTTAGGAACTGGGGAAATTTAGGGACAATGACTAGATTGTGAAATAAATTCCTTGAGAGCTGGGGTAGTGGTTCTCAAGCTGTGGCATGCAGCAGGATCACCTGGAGAGCTTGTTAAAAGAGATTGCTGGGCCCTGCCTCCAGAATTTCTGATTCAGTTGTTCCGTGGTGGAGCCTTAGAATTTGAATTTCTAGCAAGCTACCAGATGATGGGGCTGCCATTCATCTTAAGAGCACATGTTGAGGGCCACTGTTCTGGAGACATGGTCTCAATCCTGTCTGTCAGTTACAATTTCCGGGAATCTTCCAAAAACCTGATGCCCAGGTCATAGCCCAGACCAATTATATTAGAATCTATGGCAGCGACTGGGCTTCAGTTTTTAAATCTCCCCAGGAGATTCCAACATGCAGGGAAAATTGGGAGACATTTCCTAGTCTCAGAGTGGGTCTCAGCCTAGGCTATTGAATAGAGTTACTTGGCGAGTGTCTTTTTTTTAAATTGTGACATAATTCACATACTATCAAATATACCCCTTTAAAATATACAAATTGGTGGTGTTTAGTATATTCACAAATTTGCACCACCATTTCCACTACTTAACTCCAGAATACTTTAATCACCATCTTGGATGCATGTAAACAAAATTCTCATGAATCATTTAAAAGAAGCTATTGCTTGAAATCCAAATAAAGCCTCATTTAAATGTTTCAGGGAAATGGGGACTCATTGGTTACCTTTAAATAGTCTATTTTTTTTTCATCTTAACCAACATCTACCCCATCCCATTTTTATTTTTTTGGTCCTTGCCTATGCAAGCTAATGACACTCCTCAGTTACAACACTTAATTGATCCATGAAAGAGCCCTCCTTTCAATTTAAGTTTTTTTCCTCTTCATTCCCACCCGGTTCACATTTCCCATCCTCTCACAGGTCCCCATTCACATGTTTGTCATGTAAATTCTTCCAATCTATCTTCTGGACATTTGTTTATATGTATGCATGTGCATCAGTAAAAATATATTTGGTATGTGAAATATTTTCCAAATGAACACAGTTGTTACTGCACGATAAATTTCATCTGTTCTTTTATTTCACTCAGCAATGTTTTCAAGATCCAGCCATGTTACTTTCTAAAGAGCTAACTTGTTTCTTTTGACCACTTCATATTATTGCATCCTGGGTAAATATCCTGTTATTTTTACCTAGTCCCCTGTATGCGATACCCAGATTACCTCCAGCCCCCTCTACCAAAAACAACGCTTAAATGTCTCTCCTTCTGTGTCTCTTTATATATTATTGTACTAGGAGTAGAGTCATTGAATCATTTGGAGTATACACATGCTTAGTATCACTAAATCCTTCCAGACTACCATCCAAAATGATTGTTAATTATGCTCCTATCTGCTTCGCTGTAGGGTTCCTATTTCCCCTCCTTCTTGCTTGCCAGTGGTGTATTCAACTCATGAATTTTGTCAGTGTGAAAAATGTCCAGTGATACCTCCTGATAGCTTTGTCATTTCTCTGATTATTAATGGAATTGAACATCTCTTCAAATAGTGCCTCATCATTACAGTTACAGTGAATTACCTGTTCATACATTGTCTATTTTTTGTTGTTGTTGAATTTCGGTCTTTTTTCTTACAAATTTTGAGATCTATGTCCCATCTAATGTTTTGTCTGTCATGGTGGCTGTGAAGAATTCTTCTAATTGCTTATTAATATTGTACATGGTTCCTTTTATCGAGAGGAATCTTGAGTTATTGTGATGTAGTCACAGTCAGTCACTATTCCTTTATGCTGGCTGGAGTCTGTGCCAGTTTGAAAAATCCCAGAAAAGCCACATTTTAAGCCCCCTCCAATCTTGTGGGAGTGACCATTTCTTCTAATCTTGATTCTGTTTCTCAGGGTGGAAACTTGATTAGATTATCTGCACAGGGATGTGACACGCCCAATTGTGGGTGTAATCTTTCCATTAGACGGAAATGTGACTCCAACCATTACAGGTGGGTCTCAATTAGATTACTAGAGACTTTAAAAGAGGAAATATTTTGGAGAGAGACAGAAATAACAGAACCTACAGAAAGGACAGAGCTGGCAGCAGCTAAGAAACTAATACAGAGTCTATTCTAAGATTTTCCTTTTTACCTTGAGGTCCCAAAATTTCTCCTGTAGGGACTGTTTCACAAGTCTCTAATATTTTTAATTTTCCTTCACAGTATTATATTATTTTAATTATCATAGTTTTGCAGTGTTTCTTAATAACTGGTAGGGCAGGCCAGCCCTACTCTTTTTAAAAATTGCTCTTCTTTTTTAAAAATTGTCTTTATTTATTGGCTTTTACTGTTCCATATTAATTTTAGAAGCAATTTGTCTAATTTCCCAAAATATTCTCCTGGAATTTTGATTGAAATTGTGTTGAATTTATAGATTAATTTATGAAAATAAATGTCTAAATTGTAAAGTACTTTTGTTCAATTACGTAGTATACCTTTCATTTAGGCAAATTTAAAAAATTTTATTAAAGAAATTATAGATTTACAGAAAAATCATGCATAAAATAAAGAGTTCCCACAAAGCATCTTATTATTAACACCTTGCATTAGTGTGGTACATTTGTTGCAATTGATGAAAGAACATTTTCGTAATTGCACTATTAACTATAGTCCATAGACTACATTAGAGTTCACTGTTTGTGTTGAACATTCCTGGTTTTTTTTCTAAAGAATTTTGTCCTAGTAAAATATAGACAACTTAAAATTTCCCCTCTAAATCACATTCAAATGTATATTTCAGTGCTGTTAATTACATTTACAGTGTTGTGCCACCCATCTCACCATCCACTACTAAAACTTTCCCATCATCCCAAAGAGAATCTCTGTCCAATTTAAGCATGAGCACTAAATTCCCTGCCCCCACCCCAGCTCATGGTAATCTGTCTTCTAGTTTCTGATGCTATGAATTTGCTTATACTAATTATTTCATATCAGTGAGATTATATAATATTTGTCCTTTTGTGTCTGTTTTATTTCACTCAACATGATGTCTTTAAGGTACATCCATGCTGTTGCATGTATCAGAACTTCTTGCCTTATTTACAGCTGACTAATATTCCATTGTTTATATATACCACATTTGGTTTATCCATTTGTCGGTTGATAAGACACTTAGATTGCTTCCATCTTTTGGCAATTGTGAGTAATATCACTAGGAACATTGGTATGCAAATATCTGATAGAGTCCCTGCTTTCAGCACTCTGGGGTATATACCTAAAAGAGGGATTGTTGGGGTCATAGGGTGATTCTATCTTTAACTTTCTGAGGAACAGGCAAACTATTTTCCACAGTGGCTGCTTCATTTTACCTTTCTGCCAACAATGAATGAGTGTTCCTGTTACTCGTTCTCAAATACCTGTAATTTTCAGTTTAATAGCAGCCATTCCAATGGGTGTGGAATGGTATCTCCACACCCACAATGGTATCTCATGTGTAAATGTAATAAATTTACATTTACTTGATGGCCAGTGAGGTTAAGTATCTTTTCAGGTGCTTTTTGTCCATTTATCTATTGTCTTTGGAGAAATGTCTACTCAGATTTTTTGTCCAGTTTTAAATTGGGTTGTTTGTCTTTTTGTTGTTGAGTTATAGTATTTCTTTATATATTCTAGATGTTAAGCCCTATATTAGTTTGCTTAGTTAAGCTGTAGGAATGCAATATACCAGAAATGGAATGGCTTTTAAAAAGGGAATTAATTAAGTTGCAAGTTTGTAGTTCTAAGGCCATGAAAATGTCCAAATTAAGGCACCGACAGGAGGTTACCTGCATTCAAGAAGGCTGATGACATCCAGAACACCTCTGTCACCTGGGAAGATACATGGCAATGCCTACTAGCTTTCTCTCCTGGCTTTTTATTTCATAAGGATTCCCCAGGGATGTTTTTCTTCTGTATTACCAATGGTCTCTGTCTGTGTGGGTTCTCAAGCTTTTTCCAAAATGGTTCCCTTTTAAAAGGCTTCAGTAAGGAATCCACCTTAAATGGGTAGAGACACATCTCCACGGAAACCACCTAATCAAAAGGTACCACCCACAGTTGGGTGGGTCACATCTCAATGGGAACAGTCAAAAAGATCCCACCCAATCATATAGAATTAGGATTAAAGAACATGGCTTTTCAAGGGTACACAACAGTCTCAAACTGACACAAGACCTTATTGGAAACATGGATTTCAATTGCTTTCTTTACTTTCATGATAAAGTAATCTGATGCACAAAAGCTTTTAATTTTGATGAGGTGTCATTTATCCAATATTTTGTTCTTTTGTTGCTTGTGCTTTAGGTGCCAAGTCTAAGAAACCACTCTCTAATACAAAGTCCTGAAGATGCTTCCCTATGATTTTCTTCTAGGCATTTTATAATTCTGATCTTATATTTTGGCCTTTGATCCATTTTGAGTTGATTTTTGTATATGGTGTGAGATAATGGTATACCTTCATTCTTTTGCATATGAACATCCAATTTTCCCAGCACCATTTTTCTAAGCGTCTATTCTTTCCCACTTGAGTGCATTTGACACCATTGTTAAGAGACAGTTGGCTGTAGATGTGAAAATTGATTTCTGAACTCTCAAATCAATTACATTAGTCTATATGTCCTTAGACCACTGCCATGCTGTTTCGATTATGGTGGCTTTGTAATAAGTTTCAGGATCAGGGAGGGAGAGTGCTCCAACTTTGTTCTTTGTCAAGACGCTTTGGCAATTCAAAGTCACTTTCACTTCCACATAAATTTTATGCTTTGCTTTTCCATTTCTGCAAAGAAGACTGATGGAATTTTTACTGGGATTGCATTGAATCTGTAAATCACTTTGCTAGAATTGACATATTAATAATACTTAGTCTTCCAATTCATGAACATGAAATATCCTCCCATTATTTAGGTTTTCTTTTATTTCCTTTAGCAATGTTTTTCTAGTTTTCTGTGTACAGGTCCTTTACGTTCTTGATTAAATTTATTTCTATATATTTTATTATTTTAGTTGTTATTGTAAATGAGATTTTTTCTTGATTTCTTCCTCATGTTGTTCATTACTAGTGTATAGAAACATTACTGATTTGGGGGTGTTGATCTTTCACCCTACCACTTTGCTGAATTCATTTCTTAGTTCTAGTAACTACAACGATGTCAGTTTCTCAGGATTTTGTTTAAAGGATTATGTCATCTGCAAATAGTGAAAGTTATACATCTTTCTTTCCAATTTGGGTGACTTTTATTGCTTTTTCTTGCCTAACTGCTCTGGTTAGGACTTCCAGTAAACATTGAATGATATCGATGACAGTGTGCATCCTTTTCTTGTTCCTAATTTTATAGAAAAAGTTTTCAGTCTTTCACAAATATGTTTGATGTAAGCTGTGGGTTTTTCATATAAGCTCTTTTTGTGTTGAGGATGTTTCCTTCTATTTTACCTTGCTAGGCTGCTTAAATCAGATACCATGACCTGGATAAGCTTTTAAACAATAGGAATTAATTTGCTTATAAGCCTACAGTTTTGAGGTTGAGAAAAATGTCTAAATCAAGTCATCATCAAGAAATATTTTCTTCCAGAATACCAGCTGCCAGTGATACTGGACTCCTGTGCCACATGGCAAGGCATGTGGCCACATCTGCAGGTCTCTACCCTCTCTACTGAGTTATACTGATTTCATCTTCTTGCTTCTATGGCTTTTTCTCCCTGTATTCATCCCATTTATGAAGACCTCCTATGAAGATTAAGACCCATCCTGAAGTACCTCATTAAAAGTCTCTATTTACAATGGTTCCACCCCCACAGGAGTGGGTTTTAAGAACATGCTTTTCTGGGGTACATATGGTTTAAAACCATCACACCTTCCATTCCTAGTTTTCTAAGGGTTTTTAATCAAGAAGGGGTGATGGGTTTTGTCAAATGCCTTTCTGTGTCAATTGAGATGATCATTTGTATTTTTTTTAATCTTCATTCTCTTAATGTGGTACATTACATTAATTGATTTTCTTAACTTAAATCAACCTAGCATACCAGGGATAAATCCTACATGATCTTGGTGTATAATTATTTTAATGTGCTGTGGAGTTCAATTTGCCAGTATCATCTTGCGGGTCTTAGCATCTATGTTCATAAGAAACCTCCATGGTTTATGATGACAAGTTGGCACTTAAGGTAACTGGGATTCCCTTATGCATAACACATTGTTTTTCTCTTGTTGCTTTCAGAACACTCTCCCTGTCCTTTCTTTTTGACAGTTTGACTACTGTGCATCTGGGTATATTTCTATTAAAGTTTACCCTGTTTGCTGTTCAATGGGCCTCTTGGATGTTCCTGTTCAGTTTGGGTAGTTTTCTGTCATTATTTCTTTGAATATTCCTTCTGCTCCTTTTTTCCTTTCTTCTCCCTCTGGAACTCCCTTTTGTGCATATATTAGTATACTTGATGGTTTCCCACAGGTCTTTTGGGATATTTTTTACTTTTTCTAATTCATTTTTCTTTCTGGTTCTCAGCATGACTCATTTAAATTGTCTGGTCTTTGAGTTAATTGATTCTTTCTTCTGCCATCTCCAACCTGCTGCTAAAACCATTCTGGGAATTTTTCATTTCAGTTATTGTGGTCATCAATTCCAGTAGTTCTGCTTAGTTCATTTTTTAAATTTCTATTTCCTTATATGAAATATATATATTGTTCATGCATTGTTTCTTGATATCCTTTAGTTCTTTTTCTGCATTTTCCTTCATCTCCTGGAGCATATTGAAGACTTTTTTAAAGTCTTTGTCCAAGTATGTTCATAGGCTGATCTTCTTCACTGATGTTTTCTGGATTTTTATCCTCTTCCTTTGAATCATTTCCTGTTTCTTTGTTTATCTTGTAATATTTTGCTGCACACTGTATATTTTAATAATCTAAAGGGTTAACTCTGGGATTCAGTCCCTGAGTTGCCTATTTCTTAAGTTTGTATCTAGCTAATGATAAGACAGAGATTTTCTTGAGGGCCAACAGCTAACAAAACAAACCAACGCAAAAAAGCACCTGCGAAAAACACCTTTTGCAGTTTTTGCAAATTGGTTTTGCATTAGTTGGGGTTCTTTTCAGAGTTTGGTTTTACCTATGAAGGTCAACCCAAGGTGAATGCAACATTCAGGGTCCTCCTATCTTTTCTGGGCCTGTGTCTCATGCTCCGTAGGGGTCTTAAAGTTCCTAAGAGTAGAGTTGAGTGCCCCTCTACTTTATAGGAAACAGCTCTTCTTCCTCTCCAGGTGCTCCGACCCAGGACTTAAAGCAGATAAACCTCTGGCATAGGCAACTTGACTCAACTGATTCTCACTCTTAATTTTATTGTCTCAAGATGCTTTTGCCTGGAGGGCAAATTCTGGAGGGGTCAAGGGAGGAGAGGCATTTCCCATTCTAGTTTTTCCAAGTCGGAACAACCCAGGGATACAAAAAGGGAGCTATGGCTAGCTCCTACTGCCTGGAGGAGGGAATAAAGGAGAGGACAATAACCGTGCCAGGATTTTCTCCTATGGCTCTTTGGAACCATGGTTTCTTGGTTTGGCACTTGCCCAGTAAATTCAGCCTTTAACTTTTCTCGTAATTTTGAGGAAGGGTATTCTTTGAGTCTTCCTCTGCCACTTTTTCTGGGGATAGTTTGGAACAATGACTGCCCTCAGACCTAGGTTTCCATCAATCTAAAGTAGCTCATCAAAAGCAGTGATTGATCAGACCACCTCTCCTCCACCTCCCAGATCTTAAAGAACTAGGTCTTTATAACCTACACTGGCACCAGTGAACTGCACCAGCAACCAGGGTTAAATACCTCACTGCTGTCTGCAGCAATGCTGGGGGATGGACAGTGGTAGCTACTGCCTATGGAATGCAGTTCACCAGTATTTACCGTGATTTACCAGCCTCTTCCTCCCACTCTTTGATGAATGCTGTACAATGTAGACTCTGGAGTTTCAAAATAGTTGATTCAGACCATTCCTGCCAGTTTAATAGTTGTTCTGTTGGAATGACTGATTCTTAGAAATTCCTATACTTCCATCTTCCTCTTTTTATCTTTTTAAAATAGGATTTTATATTTCATCTGCAAAGATCTTCATTAGGTTGATCCCTAGAGAGTTTATAGATTTTGTATTATTGTAAGTGGCTTTTTAAAAAATTCTATTGGATTTTCTAATGGTTTTTATTCTATTACATTTTCTAATTGGCAATAGTTGTTATAAAAGAATGCTATGTATCTTTGTTTAATGATATTTAATCACTCAACCTTGCTAACCTTGAAGTCCTTATTGTAATTGTTTTTTGATTCTCTTGTATTTTTATGATTTTTATGTAGATAACTATATACTCTACAGATAATAGCAATTTTGTCTCCTCCCTTTCTAATTTTCCTCTTATTTCAGTTTATTGTCTGATTGCATTGGCCAATCAAACAAAACCTCCAGTACTCTGTTGATCACTAGCATTTAATGAAATTAGCCTTATCTGTCCCAGACCCAATCAAATTGTGGTTATGAAACCCGCCACAATACCCTCTTGGTGAAGAATGTGGTGGTTTTTCCCCTAGGGCTTTTATCTATCTGGGGTGACTAAGGATCAGAGTAAGGGACAGCAGAACTTGGCAGAAAAGGAAATATAGGAGAAATCTGCTGTAATAGTTTCAAATTCAGGGACTGATACCAAAAGACAGATAATTATGGTTAAAATGCATTTGGGGATCATACTTGAATGATGAATAGAATTCAAATTAATTTGTTTTCCCTTTCTTTACTATTCTAACTTCTCACACCTTAAAAAAGCTCTGATGCCTCTCTCTTTTTAAACCCGACATGATCCCATGGGTTTTCCTATCTCTTCCTCAACTGCCCCCTCTTTTCTCACTCTCTCTTCATTGTGTAGAATAACTTAACTTCTTTCCCAGAAACAAATAACTCTTCCTCTTTAGAAAGGGAGAAAGAAATGCAGGTAGCAGGTGGGGGCAGAAGGGGCAATCTTTAAACGTTCCCATTGGTAATTACCATCCTGCCTGCTTACGTGATTTGGCACACTGGAGGCACATCAAATATGTAAGTAGAAATATTTGAAATCTTCACTTCCTTTGGCTCTATAGCCTTCTATCCTACTAGCCAAACCACATTGTATTCAATATGACATCTACCTCTTCTACCACAGTATCCTATTTATGCAATCTAATGCAGCTTTTATTTTTTTAGTACCTATATAATGTTGTTGATCCATTTTGAAATAACAGTAACTAAGCCCCAGTATTACCCAATTATTTGTATCATTAATTTTTGAGTCTAACTCAAAGATGATACATTTGTTCTTAAATTTCCATTCTGTCAGATTTAGCTAGATGCTCTATTTTATGACGTGCTTGAGAAAGTAGCCTCTATTACCCAACATACTATCTCATGCTCCAATCATCCTGCCCTGTGTAGAATTTGATAAGAATGTCATCTGTGTGCTCACACAAACTTTTGATAAATATGTCAAAAAGGACAGGGCCAGGAAAGGACCCTGAGGCACACCACCATAACATTTCCTTCGGGTTGACATGGAATTAACATTCTTTGGACCTGACTCTTCAATTATTGATGAATTCACTGACTGTTCTTGCATCCACTCCATATTTCTCCATGTTATCCACAAGGACTTCATGAGAAGCACTGTCAGATAGAAGCCTTGCTCAAATATTAAGGCTCTGAGTATAGAGCATTTCGTTGGCCTACCCTGTTAATAAATCCATGTATTATTCAGGTCTATTTCAGTTTCCAATGACAGAATTTCAATTTATACTAGATTAAGCAAAAGAGATAATTTATAAGTTCACCTAACTGTTCATTCTATTTCATCAGCAGTCTGTTTTTGTCCACCTCTCATTCCTGCCTTCTGTATCTTGGCTCCAATCTTAGGCATTTTCTCTTTCCCTGGAGGTGATTACCAGGAGCTACAGAGCTTTTTTCCCAACAGGTCCTCTACAATCCTGGAACCGAGTCCTGTTGTCTCTTTTTGAATCATGTGTCTGTCCTTAAACCAAACCTAGGGATATGAGATGATCTGATTGACCAGCCCCTAGGTCATATGCCTTTCCCTGGAGCTGGGGTTGAACTCTGCTTCACCCAAAGGACATGAACAGAGAAATCCTCAAGGATAATAATTCTATCAAAAGAAGAATGAATAGAAAGTTTGTATGGCCATGAAAAATGTCTTTCCTCCTAGTGAAGGCTTGTGGAGGATTGAGGCTGTATATACCAGAGAAAAACTTGTTCTTAAATCTAATCCAGTCCTGTGGGTGTAGACCCATGTAAATAGCCTTTTTTGATGAGGCTACTTCAGTTAAGGTGTGACACACTTCATTTCAGAATGGGTCTTACTCCTTTTACTGAAATCCTTCACAGACAGAATGAACACAGAGAGAAAAAGCCACAGAAGAAAGAAGCTGAAATTAAAAAAACCTGGAAGAGATCAGCAAATGCTGCCACATGACTTGCAATGACAGAGGAGTCCAGCGTCTCTGGCATCTGGTCTCAGGAAGAAAGCATTGTGTTGATGATGCCTTGATTTAGACATTTTTCTCAGCCTCAAAACTGTAAATTTATGAGTTAACAAATTCACATTGTTCAAAATAAGCCCATTTTATGGCATCTGCTGTCAGCAACCTATGAAAATAAAACAGGACTCCATGATATCTCCTGAACTTACTGCTATCCATAGCTCAAGGTTCATTATATATAGACTTTCAATTGCATACCAATTATTATGTAGTTGAAAGCAATGCTTTGGTTGAATAAACAATGTATCATGAAAAATATATTCTATAGAGATCATGAATGAGTGCTCTCCATTCTGCAGCTGGCCAGCTGAATTCAAACCCACTCACCACAGAAATCTGGGCAAAAGAGTCTCAGATGAAGAGTGGGGACATCATGTATGAATTTTCTGGTGAGCTGTATGGCTATGAAGAGATCATTTACTGGTCTTGATTCATTTGGATGGCAATGGTTATATACAGGCCAGAATACTGTAGTCTTCAAGCAATAGGAAATGTCAGGGTTGAAAGCTATGAGAACCAGTTATAGCCTGGCTTTAATATAATTGTTTGAATCTGGGGCTGGATTGCTTTTGGGGAGATGGACCAAAAGTACTTTTTGGTCTAATTGGTTTGTTATCAAGGCATGTTCTCAGGCATTTAATAACTTTATCTATTCCAACCACATTCAAGTCCTTAGGGGGCTCACTCCCCTTGTGCGTACTTGCTAATGGGAGAGCACAGGCATGGGCACGGGGGAAAGTGCTCTTAAGGACAATTTTGAAGGGATGCTTTTGGCAGAGAAAATTCTGGGAACTTTTATATCATGTGGTTGATCTAGATACCTTTGTAACCAAACCCATGGACTAAGTGGGGCACTTGAGGTATAACTACTTGGTGACACCCATTTTGTCATCTCTATGCTACCAGGAATCTCAGAAGGAAAACTAACAGCAATAAAAACAGGACTCCATTCACCACTTTGATCACACCAAACAAAGCAATATGACCTTCGCCTGGACTGTACACCTCTAAATATATTGGGTAGTGTCTGTCCTTTTCCTGTTCTTTTTTGTCAGTGTTTTTTTATTGTGAAATATAACAAATGCAAAAAAAAAATACATTCCCAAGTACATTTTAACAGTAATTATACAAAAGATTTCAGAGTTTGGTATGGGTTACACATCCACAATTTTTGGTTTTTCCTGCTAGCTGCTCCAAAACACTGGAGACTAAAAGAAATATCAGTGTAATGATTCAGCAGTCATACTCATTTGTCAAATCCTAACTTCTCTGTTATAAGTCATCCTTCTCCCAATATCTAGGGATATTTGGGCTATGCCCATTCTAACTTTTTCATGTTGTAAAGGGATGTTGATAATATAGGATAGAGGGATGGAATAGTTGATGTTCTTGGAGAGGCTGGTCCCTCTGGGTTTCAGGACTTATCCCTTTCCTGTTTTTTATTTTTACAGAGCATCCTGCTTTTTGTGTTAAGTGAAGTTGGACTTATATCAGAGTCAATATCTGGGCAGCAGAAGAATCACCATATCTTACATGGAATGGTAGGTAGGCAGACAACAGAGAAAAAGCAAGAGGATTGTCAATTATCAGGAATACATTAAGCCTTTCCTGAGTGTCGTCGATGTAACTGTCAGGATTTTTAAAATATGTTATACATAACAGCACATGAGAGGCCACCTTCAGAGAATGTGGGAAAAATAGTGGATATTCAGGAACCAGATAGAGAAGACCAATAAGCCACTTTTTTGATGTGGTAGAGTCAAGTCACACAACCATGGGAGTGTTAAGTCATCCTATTATTTCCAGACTAATCAATAACATTAAAAGTTGTAGTTAAGTCTGACAAAATGAAACTGGCAAGAACATGTCAATGAACACAAAAACCCTGAAAATTATCACTCCCAGGATGTAAAGAGCAACAACAAAACTGTAATTTATCTGAGGGTTCCAATATCGGAAAAAGGGAAGAGTCTTAATTTCCCTTCCCGTTTTTACAATAGGAAAGTCAATTCAGTGCTCCAGGCATTATTACAGTATATATTGATATAGAAACACTGTATAGAGGGTTTTTTTTCCTAGAAACTGATAAATTCTAAATGAAGACTAGGGAGAAAACAACCAACCTTAATGGATAATTTGTTCAAATACAGTTGACTTTTGTCTTTACAGGTGCTCTTTTTTCCATATTACAAAATGAATGATTTCCCTTTGGATTTTATTTTTATGACACTAAAATATATATACCTAATACATATTTCTAGATTCTAAATGAACATTCTGGGAAAACTTTCATTTGGTACAAATAAAAATGAATAAAACCTAGCATGAAACTGCATTAAAACCTATATTTTACAAAGGTTAAACAATACATAGTGCTCACTTAGGAACAGAAAAAATCGGATTGTCTGCATGCTCTCTGTGCCTGCTGCTTTCAGAACACTTTGAAATATCAATATCCCCTGTGTTCTAGATATATGGGAGAAGGTGAGATTATAGAGTTAAGGAGCCAGAAGGGTCTCAAGCTGTCCATCTACATCACCACTATCAATTCATTGTCCAAAGTTTAGTTCCATTTATACCACATACAAAAGCCAAGTCAAAATGGATCAACAGTCTAAACAGAAGAGCTAAAACCATAGACCCTTATTATAAAACATAGAGGAAAATCTTCAGGACTTTGCATTGGACAATGAACTCTTAAGTTGGACACTAAAAAGCATGAGCAAAAAAAGGAAAATGGTAAATTGGATTTTATAAAAATTTAAAACCTCTGACATCAAAGGATATTATCAAGAAAGTGAAAAGACAACCTACAGAATTGGGGAAAATAGTTGGAAATCATACATCTGGTAAAGATTTAATATTCAGAATATGGAAAGAACTTCTAATACACAAGAATAAAAAAGACGAACACCTCAAAAGACGGGCAGAGAACTTGAATAGATATTTCCCTAGATAAAGAGATAGAGAAAGATATAGAGATGGCCAATAAGCACATGAAAAGATGTTCAACATCATTAGTCATTAGGAAAGGCACATTAAACTTACAATGATAACTATAATATAAAAACTTGGTGAACTAAAGTCAAGAGCATGGGTTTTCAGGTTGGGTCCTACTGTAAAGGGTCCTAGATTGTAAGCTCTTACAGCAGTCACATATATTCAAGAGATATAACTGTTAATTCTAAATTCTGAAATACTAAGCTGTTGGTATATAACATGGTCATTCCCAGAAACTTCGGGTATTTATGTGATACATGAGACTCAGAGTTAGAGCTTTGAAGCTATGAAAGTCCCCATACAGGAACTGTTTAAAAAGTTGAAAGGTTGATCAGACTTCAGGTAGAGATATGAATGAAACTGATTTGGATAGGACCAAGGTATATCAGAATATAAGATAAAGGATGATATTGTTCATATTTTAAAACTTCACCTTCTGTGTCATGTTAAAGGGAGAGATGTTTCTTAGGTGTAAAATTTATATTCTGGGTAGCGCATTTCCTAATTTAACTTGTAGGGTCAGTTTAATTGAACTACCATAAGTACATGGAATCTTAAATAGGGCATGAGATTTCTGTTGGTTTGTACAGCTTAGTGTGATGCCTGAATATATTGCAGAGTAATTTGGGTAGTGGATAAAAAAGTATTTGCAAAGTCCCCTTGGGGAACTGGGGAGAAAGGAGGAAATATTCAACTTCTCCATTTTGGAGTAGTTGAATATTTTAAGTAGGCTAAGCCTACTTAACATTAGGCCTAAGAGCCACCCCCCCACCCTCCCAGAGAACCTCTTTTGTTGCTCGGATGTGGCCGATCTAAGTCAACTCAGCAGGTGAACTCACTGCTCCTACCCCCACATGGGACATGACTCACAGGGGTGTAAACCTCCCTGGCAACATGAAACAGAACTCCCAGGATGAGATGGAACCTGGCATCCTGGGATTGAGAAAGACTTCTTGACCAAAAGGGGGAAGAGAGAAACTGTTAGAAAAAAAACACTACACCTGAAAGTCAATAGACACTCACCCGATTGTGGAGAAAAAAAGAATTTATTCATAATCTTGCAAGAACAGGTGCTCAGCCAAACACAAAGTGGTGACTGGCACACCAAACAATAGAATGCCAAAATGGTTACACCTGTGCCTAGCTTGCAGCACCCCCCCCCCCCACCCCTGTTTCTCCACTGATTGGATACTGTAGAGGTTACAGCCTATCTGGATAGTTTAACTAATTCAAATTTCCAGCAGAAGGTTCCGCTTTTAATTATGCTTTATATTTCATTGACCCTGGCCGTCACTTATTTAAACTTATTTCTACTTGTTTGGCACCAATTCTAGGCTTACCTCAAGGTGGTTTCCTTCCCTGCCTGTAAAACTGGATTGAGTTATTCTGCAGCTCTTTCCTTTGTCATGTTGTGTGAAAACTAAGCTTAATTTTCTCATAGAAATGAGACAAAATAAAGTGTCAGTGGCTGAGAGATTTCAAACAGTGTCGAGAGGCTATCCTGGAGGTTATTCTTACCCATTGATTAGATATTCCCTTTTTAGTTTATGGCGTATTAGAGTGGCTAAAGGCAAGTACCTGAAACTGTTGAGCTGTGTTCCAGTAGCCTTGATTCTTGAAGATAATTGTATAATGATATAGCCTTTACAATGTGACTATGTGATTGTGAAAACCTTGTGTCTGATGATCCTTTTATCCAGGCTATGGACAGATGGGTAAAAAAATAAATAATAGGGGGGCAAAAGGTAAAATAAATTGGGTAGACGGAAATACTGGTTGTCAGTGAGAGGGAGGGGTAAGGTGTATGGTATGTATGCGTTTTTTCTTTTTCCTTTTTATTTCTTTTTCTGGAGTGACACAAATGTTCTAAAAAATGATCATGGTGATGAATACACAACTCTGTGATGATATTGTGAGCCTTTGATTGTTCAAACCATATATGGAATGTATGTTTGTGTGAAGATTTCTCAATAAAAATAATTTTAAAAACTGCAATGAGATACCACTGCATATCCACAAGGATGGCTATTATTTTAAAAATGGAAAATAAGTGTTGGTGAGAATGTGGAGTAATCAGATCCCTCATACATTGTAATGGGAATGTAAAATGGTATAGCCACTGTGAAAATTTGTATTAGCAGTTCCTCAAAAAGTCAAACATACAACTACCGTCTGACCCAACAATTCTACTCCTACGTATATACCAAAAATAATTGAAAAAAGGAGCTCAAAAACCTGTGCACCAAAGTTCACAGCAGCATGATTCAGAATAGCCAAAAGGTGGAAACATGTCTAGTGTCTATCAACAGATGAATGGATAAACAAAATATGGTGTGTACATACAATGGAATATTTTCTTTGAGCAGCCTAGGTATGTTAAACATTCCACTTAGATGAACTATCTAAAATAAGCAAATTTATCATGACAAAAGTAAGAAGTCAACAGGGGCTACAGGGAGGGTGGATAGAGAGTTGCTTAATGGGTACAGGGTTTTTGTCTTGGGTGATGATGCTTTCAAATGTTGGAATGATTCTTCTGATTGTGTTGTGCAGGATGTATTGGAGGGAAGATACAATCTGGAAACTGTTTAGGTGCTTGTTGCCACAATCTAGACATGATTTGAAAAAAACCTAGATATTAGTGGTGGCGGTGGAAATGGGAAGCAGGACACACTGTAGAGACATATAAAAAAGACTAATAATACATTAAATATAGAAAGCATGTGAGATGGAATGGTCAAAGACAAACATGAAGTTCACATTTCAGTGAATGGAAGAAGTGAACTTGGGTAAGGGGGAGGGGAAACAGGGGACATGATGAGATGGAAATGTTAGTGAGATAGCCTTTCATATAGAGATATTCAACTAGATAAAGTTGTGAGGTTGAAGCTCTGAAAAAGAACTAAGTGCTAGGAAAGACAATTTGGGGAGTCACTGGTAAAAAGAGATAGTTGAAAATATGAAGATGAATGAGAACCCTGAAGAAGAGAGGAAACCAAGACAAGACTGAGTTTTGGAGTTTGCTGCTATTTGGGCTCAGGCCACTAAAACCCAAGAGGAGCATTCATTAGGAAGAACAGAATCTCTTCTGAGCACTATTACTGAATCCTATCACATTGGGGCCAGTGAAACTAGATGCTTTAGTCAAGACAAAAAGAATGATAATGGCCAATCCCCCCAGATTAAATTAGGAAACTAATTTTAAAAATTTATTGGAGTAAGGGCGGGCCAAGGTGGCTCAGCAGGCAAGAATGCTTGCCTGTCATGCTAGAGGACCCGGGTTTGATTCCTGGTGCCTGCCCATGTAAAAAAAAAAAAAGAAGTTATCAGAGTAAGCTAGTAACTAGAGTGTATTGTAGAATGAAAAGGTCAAATAAAATGAAGAGTGGTTTTCTTTGCACCTCAAGAAAATGTCTTTTCCAAGGGGGAGAAGTATCAGCATGATACTGTCAAAGGAAACGACTAAATGTCTATAATGTTTTGCCACTTGTAGATAGTCCCAGTGTTAGTTGTCTGCCTAGATCATTTGGCTCCAGTTCTACCATGACTCAATAAATGATTAAACACCATTTTTGTGGCTTGATGAAAGCGACGTCCACCGCCATGGCACATTCAGCAATGACAATGGATGCTTTATTCCTCGGCTCCCATCTTGGTCAGTCAGGCCTCCTGAGGACTCCTGCCCAGCGACTCTCAGTTCTGGTGCAGGGGACAGAAGAGAGTGAGAAGTTGGAAAGGAAATGTATATTTGCATCCCACACAGATATCTGAAGGGTTGGATCTAAACTGGTGCTTCTTTCAAAATTTGGATTAGAAATAGGCAGAGATGGAATCTTTGAGAACAGTGCCTCTGGCATTGTGACTCACCATTTGAGGATTTCGTTAGGAGGGGAAGTACGTGTCCTTCAGTCAATCATCAGGAAATCACAACTGCCTGCCTGTTCCACCAAATCCTGCAGAATTTAGCTGGAGAGGGTAAGAGCTAACTTAATGCTTGTGGGGGTGGAAACTTCGACACTGTAATGATTTCCTTGCCTAAATCCAATCTTTCCTATTTCAAGTCATGAAAACACATACTTTTAGGTGGATTGATATACACACACACATATACAGAGTGTATATATATTATGTTTTCATAAACATTTACTTGTCAATGCCTGTATCTTAGGGTGCCTTTAAATAAAATCTCAACTGAATTAACCTAAAATAAAATGTTCTCTATATGAGCTCCCAAAAGAAGATGAACCTTAAGAAGGGCTACTTAAATTCATTCCAGAGAAAATGGAGAATAAATGAGAATACCAGGTAGAGTTAGAGGGTTATTTTGATGAACTGATTTCTATATAAAATGAGGGAAGATTAGAGCTCATAAGGTTCTGCATTTTCAAATAAATCACTGCATGGAAGCAGAGGAAATATAACCAAGAATTTTGTTTTTATGGCTGGTTAACACTTTCCTCCCTTTGTAGAATTCAAAGTTCAGGAAGGAAAACACATTTTAGGCAGTCCTTTCACTCAATCAACAGAAGTAAGGGTCTCCTATGAGCCAGGCAGAGCATTAGGCTCTAGGACAAGACAACAGAAAGAGTCAAAAACAAAGAGAACTAAAAGAGACAGTCCTAGCTCTCAGAAGGCTGAGAGGCTGGTGGGGTGGGATGAGAGCTGGAAACAAATCATGGCACTGATGAATGTAGAATTACAGCTGAGATAGGTGTTTTAAAAGAAAAAAATAGAGACCTATAAAAAGCCAATAACAAAGGATTTGAGGCGGGGAATGCAGACATGGGAAGCCTTCTCGAGAAAGGGCTATTGGAGTTTAGATCTAAAGGACAGGCTGAGTAAACGTTAACAGAGAAGGGGGCTGGGGGTGGGGAGAAGCATTCAGGCCCAGCGAAGAGCATGTGCGAAGGTTGTGAGAGTAGACCCACCTCCCCTCTAACCCCCACCGGGACCAGGCCAAGCAGTGCCTCATTAAAGATTTGGTCTTTATTCCAAGAACAGTGGGAAGCCATTGAAGGGTTTTAAGCAGGTTAGTGACATGATCAGATTTGCGTTTTGAAAAGAGCACGCCCCCTGCAATGCTGAAAACAAATTGGAAAGCCATTGTAGAAGAGCCATTGTTTCATTAAGAAAATGCTAAGATCTTCAGCAGTCACAGCCGCTTTCCAATGGTCACCAGACCCCGCTAATGTTTTTCTGCACCCCTCAGAACATTCGGAAGCTATTTTAGGTGAGGATTAAGATTTCTTGATCCCAGATTATTTTATGTCAACGTTTGCACTAGAGACAGTATGCCTCAATCTGCTCAAAATTTTGATTGGCGTAACTAATCACTGTTCTTGTCAATGATAGCATCAAAGAGGCCTGAAAACAAACTTCCACATTTTATAGTCAGGGACAATATCATTAGTTGTCTCCTGCCTTCTATCTCTGCCACTGTCCATGCCCATCATCTCTTTAGTTTTCCTATCATTGCATAGCCTCTCCGTGCCTCTCACTCAGTCTCTGACCTCCTTGGTTTCCCATCATGCCTAGCCCTCATGGTCAGTTCTTTCAACAGTGCTCAGACTGGAGTATGTGATGCAGAAGGAATGGGAGTGGAACTGGCAAGCAGAAGGTTGGTGATTCCTCAAAAAGTCAAGTATGCAATTACTGTATGACCAAGCAATGCCACTCCTATGTATAAACCAAACACAACTGAAAAACAGAGACTAAAGTAGGTATTTGTACATCAATATTCATAGCAGCCTTATTCATAATAGCCCAGAGGTGGAAGCATCTCTAGTGTCTATCAACAGATGAATAGATAAACACATTGCACTATGGAAATGTAATGGAATACTATTCTGTTGTAAAAGAATGAAGTTTTGATACATGCTACAACATGGATGAACCCTGAAAACTTTATGCTAAGGGAAATAAGCCAGACACAAAAGGACAAATCTTGTCTGATTCTACTTATATGAAATACATACACTGAGCAAATTCATAGAGGCAGACAGTAGATTAGAAGTTGTCAGGGGCCTTGGAGAGCATGAATAGACAGTTATTGCTTAATGTATACCAAGTTTCTGTTTTGGGTAATGAAAAGATTCTGTGGACGGCAGTGATGGCAAATACGGTATTGTAAATGTAATTAATGCCATTAAATTGTACACTTAAAAATGGTTAAAATGGCAAATTTTACATTGCCACAATAAAAATTAAAAATTTAAAAATAAATAAATAAAAGAGCAAGGCAGAGTCTAAATACCAGGCAGAATCCAGTCATCTTGACCAACTCGTAACTTTTCTTGGGAAAGCCCAATTGCAAAGGCCCAATTATCAAATCTCAGCTAGCAAGAACTTAAACCATGAGTGATCAATTGTCCTCATCAGAGTCCTAAATCTCCCTAGGTTATGCTAAGAATGTTCTTGGAGCTCAAAGAGGGTTGGTGATCCTAGATGGAGTGTGTAGAGGTATGCATGGACTGGTAGCTGGCAGGTCCTGATAATGCTGCCTAGGGAACCTACCTTTACTCTACCTGAGTCCAGGTTGCCAAATGTTGCTGTAGAAACTGATGTACCCTGTAACTGGGTTCATATAGTTAAGCATATCAGCTCATAGAGGGCACAAAACCTACACTCCACATGTTTAAAGATCTCTTCAACATTTCAGGCAGGTGGCCATCACTCAGCATCAATACCATAGGTTTAATCGTTCCATCTTCTTTATATTGAGCCCAAGATGATGGCCCCTCCCCCCTTTAACTTTCACCCACTTAAGCTAATTGTGGCCTCTGTAGCCACACAGAAGCTAATCATTTGTTGGCCCTTTAGTGCTTTAAGTTGGCCATAATGATAACCATCTGTAGGCTGAGCATCCTTATTTCTGTGCATGGGTACTTCTCTGGTGAGGTTTCCAGGGCTCTTGTCCTGGCCACACTTCTCCATTATTATGTAAATAATAACATTCTTAAGCCATGTGCAACTGGCTGATTAGATGATCTGTGCTCACTTGGTTATATGTAAAAATCAACTTTAGTCTATTTCCATTCTTCTCAAACCAGTTCTTTTTCACCTGTATACAAAAGCTTTTCCACCAAAGGAAAACCTAGTCCCTTTATTTTTGTTATCAAAATTTAATAACCCTGTAACCCCAAACCAGCCCATCCCAGTTTATTCAAAATTCTAAATACCTGTCCAATTGAGGAATTTCCCCTTCTTCTTACCCAGCTCTGACCCCGTCTTAGAAGACTGGGGGAAGAGTATAGCTGCCTCCTTCACTGTGTCCTATCTCTTTTCCTCTCACTAGCTACTTGTTTCTAATCACTCCATGGTTGCAATGGGGGAGAAGACAATAGGGGAAAATGGCTGATACAGTTGACTCTGTTGATGTGTTCTAGGCGTAATAGATGCAAAGCTCATTTTTTTCCTCTTCTATGGCACTTTCACATATTACTGAGAGATGCCCTGCTGGTGACATTTAAACCAGTGCTTCTCAAAGTGCATTCCACAAGTGATAGATCCTTATCACCTGGGAGCTCACTAGAAAGGCACATATTTGGGCCCCACCTCAGTTCTAAGGAATGGGAATGTGTCAGAGTGGGGCCCAGGAATGCTTTGTTTTGTTTTTTTAAACATTTTTTAATTGTGAAATATAACATATAGACAACAAAACAATACATTTCAAAGTACATTTTAACAGGTAATTATAAAACAGATTTCAAAGTTTAGTATGGGTTACAGTTCCACAATTTCAGGTTTTTTTCTTCTAGCTGTTCCTAGACACTCGAGACTAAAAGAAATATCAATATAATGATTTAGCAGTCATACTCATTTGTTAAATCCTAGCTTCTGTGTTATAACTCCTTTTTTTCCTTTGATTCTTCTCCCAATCTTTAGGGATATCTGGGTTTTTCTCATTCTAACTTTTTTCATGTTGAAAGGGGTGTTGACAATATGGGATAGGGAGATGGAGCTAGTTGATGTTCTTGGAGGGACTGGCACCTCTGGGTTTCAGGATTTACCTGGCCTAGGAACCATTTGAAGGTTTTAGGTTTCTGAAAAGTAAACTTAGTGCATGCAACTTTTGTTGGATCTCAGATAGAACCCTGCGTATTCTTTAGGGTTAACAGGAACAATGTGGTTGGGGTTTAGCAAACTGTTAGATAATTAGCAATATCTAGCTGAAGCTTGCAAAAGAGTAGCCTCCAGAATAGCCTCTTGACTCTATTTGAAGTCTCTTAGCCACTGATACCTTATTTTGCTATATTGCTTTTCCCCCTTTTGGTCAGGAAGGTATTGTCAATCTCAAAATGCTAGGGCAAGGCTCATCCCTTGGAGCACTGTCCCACATTGCCAGGGAAACTCACACCCCTAAATGTCATGACCCACATAGTGGGGAGGGTAATGGTTTTACTTGCAGAGTTGGGCTTAGAGAGAAAGAGGCCACATCTGAGCAACAAAAGAGGTCCAGGAATCTATTTTTGTAGGCATTCCAGGTGATTTTGGTGTGGGCTAAAATTTGAGAAGTACTGATATAAACAGTAGTTCTGCTCTGGCTCTCCACTTACAACCCTACTCAGCTTCTGGGTTTCAGGGATTATTGCATCTCCAGCCTACATTCTCCTGCTGAGCTGAGCCCACAAGTAAACCCCAGGACACACTATGCTTTCTCTACAGCCAGTGGCAGTGCAATTGCCCCCCTATGGTGTCCTCTTCCTCATTGCTATACAACTTGGAGGTCTCTCCACCCTGACTGTCCAACTTAGACTTCTTGGAAATGTCAGAGGTGAGTGTCTCTGTACCCCAAACTCCATGATATGTGGGCCAAGCCTTGAGGAATTCTCTTGAAGCCTCTCTCTTGGATGGAGGCTTTTTTATCCCCTATTGAAGTGGGTGATGGCCTCATGCTGACCAAACTGGATTAACAGATGAGCATGTTCCAAATAAGTGATCTAGCACCTCTCTTTGGGAATTAGGAAGAGTTGGTTCCTCTTGTATTATTCTAAGCTGTTTCATTTCCTAGGACTGTCACAACAAATTACCAGTGGGTGGTTTAAAACAACATGCATTTATTGTCTCACAATTCTGGAGATGAGAAATCCAAAATTAAGGTCTTGGCCAAACTGTGCTCCCTTTGAAGGCTCTAGGGAAGAATCCTTCTTGCCTCTTTGGAGGTGCTGGTGGTTCCCAGCAATCTTTGACACTCCTTGCCTTGTAGACATGTCATTCTAATTGTTCTCCATCATTATATACCTCTCTTCCCTATATTTGTCTCTGCGTGTCTCCTTTTCTAAATGATACTAGTCATTGGAGTTATGACCCACCCTAATCCAACATGATCATATCTTAATTAATTACATCTTCAAAATGCTGTTTTCAAATAAGGTCACATTCTGAGGGTCCAGATGGTGATGAAATTTTTGTGAGAAGGACACTGTTCAACCCACTAGGGTTGGCCTTTAGGCCTGTTGCAAAATTCCAACACAGTAGAAAAGTTATATTTAACATCCTTTTGCACATGAAACCTAAACTCAATCCAAAAGAAGTGGCTCTGCTTTCTTCTGCACACTTGACTTTTAGTAATGCAGTCCAAAGCCACATTGGCCATATCATATGACCAATGTATGTGGGAGAGGCTGTAAATCCCCTTAAATCATTTTCACTTATGCTCCTAAGTCATGTCTCCCTTAATATTCTTGGTTCGGTCTTCGTATCAATTTTAAAATAGATTTATATTACTCTTTTATATTTATGTTAATATATAAATATATATTTTCTTCTTTTCATACATTGCCAAACTTAAGGAACTTTCTAAACACTGACTTGCCTATTGTTCAAGCATCTCTGCTAAACAATTTCTAGCAAAATAATCACTATTCTCCATCTTCATCATTGCCATCATTTGTCCTTCTTCTTGACCAGAATTAAGAAATAATTACTAATTACTTGGTCTATTCCTCAACATCTAAGAGATGAAATTATCATCATAGCAAATGAAGAATTCATTAGACGCTCTGTTGTCTATGCACTAAACATCCTGCAGATGCTTGTTATGCATTTGTGCTATTTACCTTTCTTGGGTGGCACTCACTGCTGCTTGGCAATTGATTTCTTAACACTTTTTGCTTCTCCATGTAGTCTGTACCAAATCTTCCTTACTCCTTACAGTCCAGGCCTCATTTAATTCCATCACTCACCATAGATGACTCCACATCTCATTGACCAAAAGAAATAATGTTGATGATATGAGTTCCCTCAACCTTCCTCCTTTCAATCTTAAAATCTCTCCATGTTTAACTTTTACTCTCTTTTTGTTACTATCTCAGAAGAATATATTCTTCTAATGCTTGCCAGAACCCCAGCCCCCATCTTTGTTATCCTTTCTCATCTGCTTTGTAACTCCCATCCCTTTTGCCTCTTTAATCTGTCTCTCTCCATTAGCCCCATGACAAAAACATGTTTAAGTCTCCTATCCTAAAAATCTACCAAAAAGAAAACATCCCTCAAATTGACATCACGTCCCTTTCTTTTGCTTCACTCCTGTTGATTCATCTTTTGTTCCCTTTCTCCCATTCTACTGATAACCTTTCTGTAAAGTTGGCCATTGATCTCCTGATCATCAAATCCTAAAGTCTTTTCTCATTTTTTATTATCTTGGAGCTCTAGACTTTTCATGTTGCACCTCATACTGCCAACTCTTCCTTGGGGGTAGATTAACCATGGTTATCATAATCGCATCAGCTTCAAAACTGGTCTTCGTACAGCTAATCTCTATTCATACTAGACTTCACTGCCAGAATTAACTCCCTAAAGGAAATTCAACTTTTGCATAAATATCTCAAGTAATATAGCCCCAATATTCCCTTCCAACCTTATGCCTAATATTTCTTGACATGCCAAGCAAAGTAGTCAAAGTGAATTATTACCCTGTCTCCAAACAAGATGCTTTCATTTCTTCGAGCTTTTGAATATGCTGTTCTTCTAATTAGAACATCTCTTTCTTCCCATTTCTTTGTCATAATTCCACTTATTCTCTCAGATCCATCAATTATGTTACCTTTTCTATGAAACTTGCCTGATTCCTTTAAATGAGTATGATTTCTCTTTCCTCTGAACTCCTATAGCCTATAGGCATCCCTCAATTATACACTCAAATATACAAATTTGAATAATTGCTAAATTCAGAGAGAATTCATCTTTCCAAAATGATCACATCTTTCCAACTCAAGGAACATGGTACAAACAGTTCCACTTTTCTTGTTTTGCATTAATTTGGATAAAACATCACCTGAGATTTGGGAAAGTTATAATTTGTTTTGAAGTTTTGCCTGTAATTTGTAAACAAACAATATTCCTGTGGACATGTTTAAATTTTTCCCAGATGCCATAATTTCAGCACTGTCTGGCAATATCTCCATGAAGCCTACTGAACATCCAGATGCTTAAATATTCTGGAGTACAGGAAATAAAATGATTAGCAATTTTGGAACTAGGCCCTTTGTGGAAGTAATATATATGTGACAATGATGATCATGATAAAGAAAGAAGAGAAGGAGAATAAGGAGGACAAGCAGAAAGAAGAGGAGAAGAGCATGAGAAAGAGAAGAACTGGAATTATATGCCTCAGAAAAGAAAAGTTAAGTCACAAACAGTTTGTGAATATCTTAAAAAACTGTATGTGAGTGACAGTGTGCAACTGTTTTATGTTCCTACTCAGAGGAGGACAAATGCTTTGTCCTAGTACAAGAAAGATTAGGAAAAGACATTAGGAAAAGTCTCCAGACTCTAAAGTTGGTAAAATTCTAGAACCTGATGTTATCAACAAAAGGGGAGATCGACAACTTCCTATACTGGGTTCCTATCTGGAAGAAAAAGGTGCTGGCTCATTCAGCATTCTCATATCTTCCAGTGGAGTCATACATCCAGAGAAAGAAATGATTTTATCACATGGCATACGTTCTAGTTTGCTATCTGCTGGAATACAACACACCAGAGATGGACTGGCTTTTAATAGAAGGGGATTTATTTCATTAGTTCCTCAGAGGAAAGGCAACTAACTTTCAACTGAGGTTCTGTCTTACGTGGGAAGGCACAGGGCAATCTCTGCTGGCCTTCTCTCCAGGCCTCTGGGTTCCAACAACTTTCCCCAGGATGATTTCTTTCTGCATGTCCAAAGGCCTGGGCTGAGCTGCGAGTGCTGATATGAGTTATGCTGTGCTGCTTGGACTGTGCTACATTGAGCTCTTTCATTTAAGCACCAGCCAATCAAATCAAACATCATTCATCGCAGCAGGCACCATTGCAGCAGGCTCGTCTCTTAGCTGACTGCAGATGTAATGAGCAACAGATGAGGTTCACATAACATTGGCTCATATCCACAGCAACAGAACTACGTACCTTCACCTGACCAGGCTGACAACTGAATCTAACTACCATAGCATATAAGGAAGTTCTTTAAGAAATCACAAATCTATACCCAAGGAAAAATATAACGAAAACAAAAACAAAAAACAAAAATACACCCAAGGAAAGAAAGACAGTTCCAAGAATATGGCATTGTTGGCAGCTGCACTATTGTTGAAACCAGACATTATTGTTGCTTCTTCTGGATCCCCAACTTCCTAGCTTTGTCAACCCTGGAAAGTTACTCAACTTCTCTAGTAATCAGTTTCCCCATCTGTAAAATCGGAATTACATTTGTGTCTTCTTCACAGAGATGTGTGAGTAGTCACTGAGATGATGCCCAATAATAATAAATAATTTATTGTTTATTAGATATGTAGCACCTTCTAGGCACTATATTAGGCATTTTCCCAATCATTATCTGCTTATAGAGTGATCAACTAAGCCCTATATAAAATAGGATATGATGACTTTTCACCAGAGTTATGGTCTTTAATTAAAAATGAAAGCCCTAGGTATCAAAGGGCAGCCTGCTGAGTTCCCTTACCTTTCCCAACCATGAGACATTTCCCTGATGTCTGCAGCACGTCTTTGACGTCTGGAATGGAAGACCAATTTGCCTCCACCCCCATGTGGCTCCACCTGTCACTATTATTATGTGATCTTTATAAAATTAAACTGAGACCGAACCAATTTTTTTCATTATGCTTTCAACCAGAACCATTAAGCTTACAAATATGGCCTCTGTTTAATAAAATAAATGGATAGAAAAAGGAAAATTCCTGTATTTAACACCGTATCTTCAAAACATAATATTTATACCAACTAATGTGTTCATGTTATAACTCCAATTTGAGTTTTAATATATTTCTCACCATCTGATGGACTTCTGGTAGAGGGTCTTTTTGTAGCCAGAGGTTAATACACAAAGAATATTTTTTTCTGGGTCATTGCTTTTTTTCTTTCTCTACCATTTATCTTCAGAAAAAGCCATTTTCTCAGGGTGCAAATCTATTAACACTTCTCTGTTTATATCAACTAAAGATATTATCATTCTGATCTTGGCAGAGATTATTGTACATCAATAAAGACACCTGGTAATGTTTCAATGCCTAATTTAAGAGTCAGTTAAAAGACACAGAATGCTAAAGTTAATTATATCATTACAGGAGAGTTTATGTATGTATGTATGTATGTATGTATTTGTGTGTGTGTGTGTGTGTGTGTTTGTATATATATTTCCTTTTTAAAGGAAAGTTTGGATTCCCAGGAATAATGATAGTGAAGCATATGCTTTATTCCTGGCAAAACAAAGAGTTCAGTACAAAGTTTCATATATAGCTTAATGCAAAACCATTAATAACTGTCTCTATGCTAATAGTGAAATTGAAAAATCCAAGCTGTAGGGTTGAATTTATATGGCTGAGTCAGAGTCATCATAATTGGAATTTCAGCAACATATTTGGATGATAGAAATCAGTGGGGCATGACAGTCTTTACTGTGAGTTATACATAAAGATAGCTTAGGACTTGAATGAGACATGCATGATGTATAAAGAAATCCTTAGACACTATGAAAATAGTTTACCACTGTGAAGAGAAAAGAAGAAGGTTAAATTACTTTGGTTACACAGCCCCATGTAATGCACAAACTCAACTGAACCAACTTTGTTTTCCAGATGTCTTCAGAACTGTACAATAGCAGAATTTTGAGAAGTATACGAAAATGATTTCAGGGTATGCCTCACACTTTGCTATAGAAACAGTAACAGTAATGAAAGAAATTTTAAATCATCCTAAGATAGATGAAGAAAATCTTATACAATAAGTTCCCCAAAGCATTCTTTTATAGAAGATGCATAAAACGTCAGCCTTTGGAATAAGAAAGACTTGGGTTTGAGCCACAGCTTCACTTTTACTCTTTTTTTTTGGACCTTGGGAAAGTCTTTAGCCTCACTAAATTTTAGTTTCCTCATCTATAAATTGAGGACAAGAGCAGTGCCTACCACTGAGCTGATGTGAGGTTTCAATGAGAAAATATGTATAAAGCACTACGCATAGGGTCAGGGCACAAAGGAAATTCTCAGTAAATATCAGCTATGGGGTTAACAATGATGATGGTGAAGATGATGAAGAAGAGGAGGAAGTGATGGAGAAGGAGAAGGAGGAGAAAATCAACTAGACTCTATGTCTGCATTCTTTGTCAAAAGAGATTCCTAAGAACAATTGGTACTGAAATGATACAATTCTCTCACTCCTTCCAAGGATAATAATTACTATGGTTGAGCATTTATGTGCATTTCTTTATCTGTCCTTGTAGAAAAATATTTGTTATAGAATTAAAATGGGGTGTATATCTTTTGTCAGACTGAAAAGAAGAATTCTCTTTAACCTAGAATAAAGAACAAATATTAAATGTGCTATTAAAATATCTGCCCTTTGGCCAAATCCCTATATGGTAGCAATGTTGTTATTTACTCTTCCTGGTCTGCAGGGGCAGTGGAGATAGAGTATAGCACGTTAAAAGTTAAAACTGGATGGACAGACCCTTTTTTGAAATTGACAAGCTGATCCTAAAATTTATATGGAAATGCAAAAGATCCTCAAATATTCAAAGCAACCTTGAGAGAGAAGATTGAGTTGGAGGACTTATACTATCTGACTTCAATATTTCTGTGAAGTTACAGTAATTAAAACAATGTGATACTTGTCATAAAGATGACAGAGAGATCAGTGGCACTAAATAGAGAACCCAGGAATAGATCTAAACAGTTATGATCATTTGATTTTGATGAAGATTCCAAATCAATCCAAAAGGAAAAGGAAATTCTTTTATAAATGGCAGTGGAATAGTTGGTATAACCATATGAAAAGAAGTAAACCTTGATTCCTACCTTACATCATATACATAAATTAATGGATAATAGACTTACACAAAAAAGATAAAACCATAAACTTTAGAAGAAAATGTAGAGAATATTTTCATTACTTGGGGTAGGGAAATGCTTTATAGATAGGACAAAGAAACACTAATCATAAAAGAAAAAAGTGATAAATTGGAGTTTGTCAGATTGAAAAGACTGTCTCTTTAAAAGATTCTATTAAGAAAATAAATAGACAAATTACAGACTGGGAGAACATATTTACAAAATATGTATCTGACAAAAGACTAGTATCTAGATATAAAGAACTTCTATGATGCAATAATTATAAAGTCAAATAACTCAGTAAATACAATTTGAACAATACTTTACAAAAGAAGATATCTGAAAGGCCAAAAGTACCTGAAAAGTTGCTTAACATCATTAGTTATTAGGGGCAAATTAAAACTAAAATACCATAATGCATCCTCAAGGAAGGCTAAAATTAAAAAGACTGACAACACCAAATGTTGGTGCAGAGATGGAGTAATTAAAACTCGCAAACAGCAACACTATTTGTAGGTATTTGCTCCAGTGGAATTAAAACAAATGTGCCCAAAAAGCATGTTCAGGACAAGGGGAGATACAAAAAAGGGAAAAGGAAAAGCATGAGGAGCCAGAGCTACAAGGAGAATTCAGCGTACTACTAAGAGTTTAATATTTCTGGGATAAAAAATATAGCTGAAGATAAAGTGAAAGAGGTAGTCAGACCAGACATTTTTGCTCTAGGTTTTGGGTTGCAATGTTATATTTTCACAAAATATGGAACTGTAGGAATATAGTCATGAAGTTAGGAGAGTGTGCTTTCTGGAGTTCTCCATGATAGAGACCACTAGTTCTCAAGCTTTAGTGGGCATCGAGAATTACCTAGAGGGCTTGTTAAAACACAGATCGCTGGGTCCTACCCTCAGAGTTTGTGATACAATAGGTGTGGATGTGGCCCAGTAATTTGAGTTTCTCAGTTCCCAGGTGAAGCCAAAGCTCCTGGGCTAGGGCCCAGACTTTGAGGACAACTGAGGATGCTGGGAAGGGGAGGTACTTTACAACCCCCAGAATCAGCTTCTCCTGGCAGGCCTTCCCCATCAGGGAGGTGCTAGTTGTACTTGGGATAAGGTCACCCCCACATAGTCTTCTCATTCTCATTTTCCTGGTAGATAGATCTTAATCATATGTCAACTTACAGGAATTTAGAGCATTTTTTGTGGTTGAAGTCTCTTCAATAAAACAGGCTCATGCTCCCTCTAAGTCTCAGGGACTCTTTTGTTCACACAACCTGGTGACACATATACAAAAATGACTACTGTGCAATTCTCCCACCCTTTGGCTGCCTCATGGGACTGATGTGTGAATGAGATTACTTATTGGGGCCACCTAATAAAATATTTATTGTACAATAAATAAATAAAATATTTATTGGCTGTTTCACACATTTAAAAGTACATTTATATCAATTCATTATCTTAACTTTCTGAAACACCACCATTTTTATTACTGATGGGCAGATAAAGAAGCACAAAGAAATGATTACATATCTAAGGTTCTCCATGGTTCTTCATCTAGAGCTGTTCCCCAAGGACGCAGCAGCCTCTCCTAGAAACTAGTAACCATTTTTGTTAATTTCAAATTCAAGTCTTCCCCAGGCCTGCAAAGTGTCAAATGAATGCAACCATCCTCAAATGAAACAGGAATGGTAGGTTGCTGGGTTTTGTTTTGTTTTGTTTTGCTTTTGATTGCAGAGTTTTATGGTGGTTAAACTTAGGGTGCCTGTTATTTTGTGGGAAGCAACTGCTTTTATACCTCCTCCCTTTTCCCAAATTTTGAGCTTGTAGGAGAGAGTGGGGCAGATATTGGCAATGTTTCTGGTGCCACTGTAGCATGGAAATAGCCTAGTTAACATATCTGCAAGGCTAGTGCCAACTGACCACTCCATATCCCTGAAGTTGGCGCAGGAGAACGGTTGAACTGTCCCTGTGTCTGTAAAACCATAGAAGGGATGAGCAACAATCAGAGGACATAAACTGGTCGGCGGAAACGAGGACATAGTATGGCCAAAATGGAGCCCAGGACAAAGATCACAGTAAGAGGGATACTGAGTTTGTTAGATGACAGATCACAATCCAGAGGGGTGTTTGCATCAGCTAAGAGCCTTTAAATAGGGAGAATTATACATAGTGGCAAAGACAGGGCCAAACCAGAGCATCCTTGAAAACTACTTTAGCCATCAGAACAATGGAGTGATTGTCTTCCAGGAAATTATTAAGAGAAGCATGGTTACTAAACTACTAGGTTCCTCTAGCCCAACCCATTGTGCTACCAAACCAATTTCAATTAAAATAGGCATATTTAGAAGAGGGAATGTGAAAGAGAGGGGTAATTCAGAGGATCAATGGGTCTAATCCTATGTAGTCTGTGATCTGGTTGGTAAAAACAAATGACATTTAAGCACAAAAGAGAGAACTCTGGGGATGTGATAGTCATCATTGACTATTTGAAGATTTGTCATGTGAAAAGTGATTAAATTTGTGTGGATATGCAAATAGGGTCTATAGGTGGATGTTATAAAAAATAGATTTTCAGGTCAATATAAGAAAGAATTTTCTAGAAAGTAGAACTGTCTGAGAGTTAATAGCATAGGCTTTGGAACAAGGCTGCTTGGGTTTGAACCTCAGTTCCCTGAGTCCTTTTGTGACTTTATGCAAGGTATTTACCCTTGTGTTTTTTTTTTTTTTTGCCTAATCAGCAAAATGTCACTAAGAATAGCATTTTATAATAGTGTTGTTCTGAGATTAAATGAGTTAATAGTTCTAAAATTCTTAGAATATTGTCTGGCACATACTAATCATTCAATAAATGCCAGTGATCCTGGTTGCTTTATTATCGTTATCAACAGATCTGGTGATGGAATGACAAATGTTAAGGGTGATGTGTACCATCCAAGGAACTCTCCAAGGAGAAGTCTGTAGACACTGTAGACATGGGAGAGAGAGAGGAAGCAGTGGAAGGGGAGGGAGATAGGACCAGATTGATGTTTTTTGTCTGGTGGGTTACAGTCCACCTATGCCCTGGGAAGTTGTACAAATGGGCACAAGGAATTCAGAACAGCTATAAAGGATTTATTCTCCCACAATTTCTACCTGCAAAAGCATCCTGACTTCTATATTCTAAATGGAAATATTTTCGTTTTTGTTTTAGCAACAGCACTAAAGCTTTTTCCTTCAAATACTTCTACAATTGTAATATCTTTAAAACTATACACAGAAAATGCATATATTATCATTAACTAATGAAAGCCAGTTTGAGAAAAAAAAGAACATTTTCAATGATGGTAAGATGCAGAGACACACATTCATTCCTTCATTCAATATTTATTGAGTATCTCATATGTCAGGCATTTTGCTAGACTCTTTAAGTTAATATTAACAAGTGACAGTTCCTGCTTTCAAGGAGTTCACAATTTAGTCCCTTTTGTTGGAAATAAAATACAAAAGATTAACAGACATTAAGTCAGAGGAGCCTTAGAGCCTTTCAATACTGAAAATCTATGATTCCACAATTCTTGACATGGCAAAGTGGCTGCAACAGCTCAGTAGACAAATTTACTACACAGAAAAGCCAATGGAGGAGGAGGTGGAGGAAAGAAAAAAAGAGGAAAATCAGAAGCCTAGAATCAGCTTTGAAGATGAATAAGCATGATAAGTTAAAGACATTGAAGGTCACTATCCTTTCAAAAACTGAAATATAAGGGCAAGAGAGAGCAAGCCCTGTGCGATGAAGCAGAGAAATCACGTCTTCAGAAAGAAAACAGAAACTCTTTAAAATAAAACATACTAATGTAGAAAATATATCTGGCCATAACATAACCACTGAAGTGCTAAAATCATATAAATTAAAATTTAGATGGGAAGGGTAGATAAAGAATGAAAAACTTTATGAAACTACATATTTTAGTTTAGAAGCTGAATGAAAAACTCTGTTGCTAAAGATAAATTTCATGAAGAACATCATACAAAGCCAAGAATTTAAGAGATAAATAGGTTCACCAAAAGAAATATAAGGTAAAACAGAAATTTCTCCTGCAATCATTTTTTATACAATCCTGGTGGAGAATAAAGTCTTCCAGGAAGTCATTACATAGCACTTAAGACATGCAAGCATTCCAAATCTCAAAAGCCAGATGGTATTCATTGTGGCGTCCCAGAAGGACTCACATGTGAATGGACATAGGATTACTCAGGACATAAAATACAGCCTCAATTCCATATTCTTACTGGGGAGTTTCTCCTTGAATAAAGGTTTGAGAATTGGCCCCCATCCTTGTTTAGTGCAAAGGAATTATTTCCTAAAATTAGAAAGATGGTTTCTCCTCAGGATATACAAGAAATTAGAAAACTGAGCCTCTTGAATTCTAAAAACATTTCCTTCAATGACTAATTGTGTCAATATGCAATGATAATCTTGATCTATTATGAAGAAAAAAATGAAATCAATATTCACTGTAAATACTCTCTTTCAAGGGAAAGACAACAAAATAGGAAGATACTCCAACATTGCTTTCTAAAAGTCACTCGTATTTTTCTGTTTCTTTCCTTTCAAATTTTGCACCACATGTATACATTATGTTAATTATGAAGGAAGATGGTCAAAACAAAGAATTATAATATACCAGTATTGAAACAAGCATACATTGTTATATTAAAAAATTAATTCCGGTGACTTCACTAAAAAAAGATTTAGGATAGCCACATGTACAGTAGTTCAGGTGGGCTTCCAAGATGGCCAGGATGGCGGCATAAGGATGCCGTCCCCGCAAAGAATATTTGGGCAACTAGCAAAAACTAAGATCTATCTTCCTCAAAACTCAGGAAGCAGTTAAAGGGCTGCAATAACTGGATAAGAGCCTATGCTGGTTTGAAAGGATTATATGCCCTAGAAAAGCCATGTTTTAATCCCGAGCCATCTTGTGGAGGCAGCTGTTTCTTTTAATCCCTATTCAGTACTGTAGGTTGGAACTTGATTTGATTATCTCCACAGGAATGTGACTCAACCAACTGTGGGTACTAACCTTTGATTAGAGGGAGATGGGACTTCACCCATTCCAGGTGGGTTTTGATTAGTTTACTGGAATCCTTTAAAAGAGGAAACATTTTTGGAGAGAGCCATGAGAACCATGAGAGCCCATGCAGCTGGAGACCTTTGGAGATGATGAAAGAAAACATCCCTGGGGGAGCTGCATCAAACAAGAAACCTGGAGAGAAAGCTAGCAGATGTCGCCATGTTTGCCACATGCGTTTCCAGTTGAGAGAGAAACCCTGAACCTCAACCACCTTCTTGAGTGAAGGTAACCTTTTATTGGAACCTTAATTTGGGCATTTCTATAGACATGCTTTAACTGGGACATTTTCACAGCTTTAGAATTGTTAGCTTGCAACTTAATAAATTTCCCCTTTTAGAAGCCATCTGTTTCTGATATATCGCATTCCAGCAGCTAGCAAACTAGAACAGGGCTGATTCATGAAAACACAGCTTTAAAAATGGTAGGAGAGGGCAGTGCAATGGTGGCTCAGTGGCAGAATTCTTGTCTGCCATGCTGGAGACCTGGGTTCGACTCCTGGTGCCTGCCCATGCAAAAACAAAAACAAAAACAAATGGTCGGAGAAGCTCATGGCACACTTGCTGGCCCTACCTCTGCTCCCTCCCCAGTTTCCAGCATAGTGTAGAACCAGTCTGCCCTCCCATTGTGGATCACTTGCTTTGTTCTAAAAGGAGCAGAATGAGCCCTATTAGCATACTTGGGTTCCTGTATGTTAGTGCCAAGCTATTGGGTGGCTGCTTGAAAGACTGAAACAGGAAACTCATCTTGGGCTAGCTCTCCCAGAACCTGTCCTATAGGCAGAAGCAGTTTGCAGACAGCTAAAGCAATGTAAAAAACAATTAAGTCAAAGTGGCCTGAGGCAAAGGATTATCTTCATTAAATTATGCAATAGAACACTCTGGAAGGGGAGAAGTTCTGTTGATTACACAGGGCATAGAGTAAGCTTTCAAATTCCTGTAAATGGGGGAATCCCTCAAGGCATGAGCAAGCAGAAGCCCAATATAAGACATAGACTCAGAAAAGACAGAGAGGATGCTGCATTTTGCATTTGCCTTGGGTTGATCTTCCTGATAGGAAGTCTAATTTCTGAAGGAGACCCAACACAGGACAAATTTGCAAAGACTGTGAAAGGTATTTTTGTTAGCTCCGTGAAACTCAAGGAAATTTCAGTTATATCACTAGTTGCACACAAACTTAAGGAACAGAAAGCCCAGAGACTAAATTCCAGAATTAAAACTTTAAAAAACTGAAATGCACAGTGGACAAGACAAAGAAGCACAAAGACAAAGAAGCACAAGACAAAGAAGCACAAGACAAAGTGCACAAGACAAAGAAGCAGGAAATTATGGCCCATCCAAAGGAACAAGATAAAAATCCACAGATCATCAATAAAGAAGACTGGACTTTGGGAATGTTAGAAAAAGATTAAAAAATAACTTATTTTCGATAAACTCATGGAGATAAAGGAAAACATAGAGTGAGAACTAAAGGGTATAAGGAAACAATGGATGAATCATATGAGAATCTCAATAAAGAGACAGAAATTTAAAAAAAGAACCAAACAGAAATACTGGAGCTGAAGACCACAATAACTGAAATGAAATATTCCCAGGAAGATTTCAAAGTTGATTGAAGGTGGCAGAAGAAAGAATCAGTGAATTGGAGGGTATGACACTTGAAATGATTTAGGTTGAGGAGCATAAAAATGAAAGAATTTTTAAAAGTGAACAGAGTCTAAGAGACCTGGGGGACATATCAAGTGTAGAAATATATACATTATGGGAGTCCCAGAAGGAGAAGAAAAGAGAAAGAACATTCAAAGAAATAATGGTAGTGTTTCGGTTTCCAAAAGCTGCCAGAATGCAATATACCAAAAATGGATTGACTTTTATAAAGGGGATTTATTAAGGTACAAGTTACAATTCTAAGACTGTGAAAATTCCCAAATTAGGGCACCCAAAAAAGATACCTTCTCATAGGAAAGGCAGCATCTGGGTTCCTCTGTCACATGGAAAGGCACGTATGGCTACATCTGCTGGTCATCCTGGGTTGGTTTCAAATTGGCTCTCTCAGCAACTGTGGGTCCCTCAACTACTGTTGAGAGGATTTCCTTCTGAATCTCCAAATGTCTGTGTCTAGTTGTCTGTTCTCTGTATCAGCTCTGCAAGAATCTCTAAACATCTGCATCCTTCTTTGGTCTCACTGTCAGTTCTGACCTCTCTCTCTCTCCATGAGCTACTTTAAGGACTTCAGTAAATTAATTAAGACCCACCTTGAATAGGCTGGGTCACATCTCCATCTAATCAAAAAGTCCCATATCTCCATGGAAACAATCTAATCAAAAGATCCCATCCTACAATAGGTCAGCCCCACAGGATTGGATTAGGATTAACATAACATGGCTTTTCTGGGTTACATGACAGTTTCAAAACAGCACAGGCAGAAAACTTCCCAAATTTAACAAAAGGCATGAATATGCACATCCAAGAAGCTACTGATGCTCAAACAAGATGAACTCGAAGAAAACTGGCCAGACAAATAGTCGTCAAGCTGTTGGATGCCAAGGATAAGGAGAGATTTCTGAGGGTTGCAAAGAAAAGTAGTGTGTTATGTACAAGGGATTCCCAATAGATTCTGTGATTATTTATCATCAGAAACTGAGGAGCCAAGTAGGTACTAGTATGAAATATTTAAAATGCTGAAGGGTGAGACTGTCTTTCAAAAACAAGGCAGAGATGAAAATATGCCCAGATTTAAAAAGCGAAAACAAAAACTGAGGGAGTTCATTACCAGCAGACCTGCCTACAAGTAATCCTAAAGGGAATTCTTCAGGCTGCAAGGAAAGAACACTAGAGAGTGATTGAAGTGACAAAGAAATAAAAACCTCCAGTAAAAGTAACAATATGGGTGATTACAAATGCCAGTACTATTGTATTTTCTGGAATGTAATACCACTTTTTACTTCTTACAAGTTCTAAAATGCAAATGTATAAAAGTAACTAGAAATTATTTGGAAACTGCATACCCAGTAAGGGTTTGTAATCAGAATATATGAAAAAATCCTATAACTCCGCAACAAAAAGACAAACAACCCAATTACCAAATGGGCAAAAGACTTGAACAGATATTTCTCCAAAGAAGATATGGAAGAGGACAAAAAGCATATGAAAATATGTTAACATCATCAGCCATTAGAGACATGCAAATCAAAACCACAGTGAGATACTACTTCACACCTGCTATAATGGCTACTGTTAGAAAAATTGAAAATGTAAAATGTTGTGGAGGATGTGGAGAAATAGGAACACTCACTCGGTGGTGGGAATGTAAAATGATATTGTGGCTGTGGAAAACATTTCATCTGTTTCTCAGAAAGTTAAGTATAGAATTACCATATGACCCAGCAATATCATGCGTAGGTATGCACCCAAAAGAACTGAAATCAGGGACAGATATGTGCACACTAATGTTCATAATAGCACTAGTCACAATTGCTAAAAGATGAAGCAACTCAAATGTCCATCAACAGATGAGTGGGTAAACAAATACGGTGCAAATGTAGAACTGGAATATTATTCATCTTTAAACATGGAATGAAGTTGTGATGCCTGTTACAGCATGCATGTACCTCGAGGACATGATTTTGAGTGAAATATGCTAGTCAAAAAAGAACAAATACATGGCCTCACTGATATGAAATAATTATAACAAGAAAATCCATAGAGTCAGAAACTAGAATACCTGTTACCAGGAGCCGGAGTGTGGGTAGAGAATGGGGAGTTAATATTTAATTGGTACAGAATTTCTGTTTGGGGTGATGGGAAAGGAAACTTTCGGTTGTATAAATGTTACTAGAATAAAAATAAAAACATAAACCTGTACAGCTCAAGCAGTGAACACTAATGTAAGCTATTGACTATCGTTACATAAAATTGTATAATATTCTTTCATCAATTGTAACCTGGTACCACACTAATGCAAAATTTTAACAATAAGTCGTGGTAAAGGGGAAGTCTGTATTTTCAGCATGATTTTATTCTGTTTACCTACAATTTCTCTAATAAAAAAAACCTGAATAAAAGAGAAAATTTAGGCTACCACTCTGATTTAGGGCTTCAAGCAGAGTCAGTAAGATGGATGGTCTAATACATGGTTTGAAATTGAACCATCCAGCATATTTTATTCTGGAATAAGGCAAAATTATTAGAGACTTTATTGAGATAGTCAAACCCTCTGAGCAACTCCACATTTTAACCTATCTGTGCCAAGGAGGAACAAGGGACCAGGTATGAAATTAATCACCAAGAAAAACATGAACTACTATTTCACCCTGAATATTGCTTAAGTATAGAATATTGCACCAAAGAATATAGTAGGAAAATCCTGAAAGTATATATTTTTATGACCCTTAATTACATTTGCCCCCACAAGTACATTATACAAAGATTATGCTATCACTCTTCTTGTAGGTAATCTGAAACCATCAAAACTCAGGACACTCGTTGATTACCTGCAAGAAGGATCACATTTACTTCCTTTGCTCAGCAACATTCATTACCTTGGAACACAAACCCACTGTTTTTGTGTTACGGAGCACATGGCCAACTTATTTTGGAAGTGTGAGATATTGGCTACTAATCAAATAGGATACCTGGTGAAGGAGACCAAAGATCTGATCATTCATGGGGGATCTTTATTTCTCTTGGAAGATTTTCCTTGAAGAGAAGTTCCTGGTCCTTGATCAGGAAGGCCAGTCTATTTCCCAGGGAACTGAAAGCTCTGTGTAAAATAACCTCGGTTTGAGTATGAGATAACATCTGTCTCCAGGTCAAAGAGATGATACACTGTGTTGCAGGACTCTGTCTCCTTTTTGTTCCCATTGGATTAAGATAAGGTCAGACACTTGGCTTCAAGTGACTATCTGCACTGGTCATATGCCCCAAGGTTTATCTGTGGCCTAATGTCAATCAGTAGTCCGGAGGGCCATAGCTATTCTGATGTAACCACAATGCTTCATTCTTAACCGATAGCTGACATCCTCTTTAAGGGCTATTAGCACATTGAAAACTCCCAACAGTTTACCTTGGGGGAAAAAAAATGTAAGTACACTTAACGTCTTTACCAAGGGTCAAGCCCTACCATTTTATTGTGCTCATACTCTTAGCACATAGAGTTTTCTATTTATCTGCTGATCATGTACGGACTTCAGGCTCAGTGCATATATATTTTAAATGTCTGAAAGTTTTATCCTGTGACAGCTTCAGTAGAATTAAAATGCCTAAGCAGCCCTTCCCATACCATTCTTTTCTTTGCATATCTAACTTCTGAAAAACACACATCTGCTTTGTAGTGTTCAAGCAAGTAGCTTTGAGCTGGAAGCAAGTGAAGGTCAAATAAGAGAGGAAATCTTAAATAAATCAGATACATTTCATTATGTACCAAGAATATTTTTTTTAATTGTACTTACCTCTATCAAAAATCAGCTTATCTTTTCAGTTGACTTTTTTACTCGGAGTTAAAATTAGAGTTTGCAAATTGTAAATATAAGAGAGGAAGATAATTTCCCACACTGTTTTATCACTGCCAACCCAGTGGTTTTCATAACCGAACCCCACATATTTTGAGAATGTCATTATTACCGTGCAATGTCGATAGAACGGAGTGGAGCAAGCCTGCCTTCACCAAAGGGCAGAGAGAGAAACTGAATGACCCTGGCAAGGCTGGAATGTGAGCTGCTTTGTGATTAAACCCTGAAAAAGATCAATTGAGTCAAGCTAGTGGCCAGAGTGGGAGGGGAACAAGTTGCACACCCAGAGCTCCGTCCTATTCCCGGAGCATTTTTGTTTCCCCTCCTCCCTACTCGGTGACGCCAAGGTTGGTAAATGCTCTCTGGATCACTGCATTCATGTGCTTTCTTCAGTGCAGTCACTGAAGTTGGGAGAAAGCTGGGGTCTTATTGAGTGATGCGAAAATGCACTGCTGTTTATTCGTTTCTTTCTTTTTTTTTTTTTGTACTTAGGAACAGAAAAAGGCAAAGGGGATTTACTCTGGATTTCAACCTCTGTCAATACCCCGGCCAAAATGTTCAGCAGCTGAAGTCAATCAGTTTCTGGAAAGTGCTAAGCAGCCACACCAAGTGCTTCCAACTGCCATTACCTCCGAATGTGCATGCCCAGGCATATTTCAATGTGCTCTGCCAGGCGGTGTTAGTAATGTGAGCAATATGCAGCCCGCTTGACTTGCTGACTGGCTTAAAAAGGAAAATTAAATACATTTCTCATAAGGATATTTTGTGGAATTTTTCCACATCATTAAATAAAATGTAGCCCTGGTTTAAAGGCATTTCCTGAGAGAAAACATCTCTTAACCTAAACTAAAATGAACTATGTAACACAGTCTGCCTGTATACACTACAGTTTTTTTTTCCTGATTACATGTAATGGGTCTCCTATCATCCTGCAGGCTTACCCATATCATTGAATTGTTTCACGGCCATCCAAAGAAAAAAAGAAAAGAAAAAGAAATTGACTGCAAACTTTTGAAAGCAGTTTCTCGGGAAATGGGTGGTTATTCAATTTTCTCCTCATAGTTACAAAAGACTGGATGGTAGAGGAGATGACATTTCTGAAATAATTAAGAAAAATAACGACATGCTTTCTTCGCCTCGGTACATACTTCCTTCACAACTCCAATATAACAAGCTATAACATCGCTTCCTTATTGCTTGAGTAAGGAAGATAAACTCAAATATGACAGACAGAAAATAGTAAATGCTATACAGGAGTGCAAAATCAAATGGAAAGCTTTCTTGTTTGCCATCGGAATGTGTATTTCCACCTTCTCTCCAAGGAAAGGACTGTGCTTCCCTAGTGACAGGTTAAATCCATTCAGGATTTAGTTTTGCAACACCCGTTTAATTACTTTTGATCCCCTGTGAGATGAGTTGTCACTCTTAACTTCCTAAATGCATGGTCCTGGGGTAGGGACTGAGGGCTGTGAAGGTTGGTGTACTTTCTGTTTCCTATTGGAATAGCCACATGAGGTGTTCTGATTTTTCAAGAGACTCTCTTGGCCTCTTCATCTCAGTCAAAAATTTTCTATTAAAAAGAAATAAAAGGGAAAAAAAAAAGATCCTTATAAGAAGATACCACACATCTTCGGTTTAATCTCAGGAGCAGTTTAACCAATTTGAAAGTCAACATCAGACAGAGAGGTAATGTTTTTTTTTTTGTTTGTTTCAATCTGAACTCCCACAGTTCAAATTGAATCAAGAAGTCAGAGTTTCAAATGGAATGATGAGCTGAAATAAGACTGGGAGACATCCGTTTTATAAGGCTGTACGGGAGAATTGCTGAGTACACGCCGAGAGAAAAAGAAAGGAGGGATAACGTTTTCACAGGAGGTTATGACCACTCAACAACCCACAAAACAATGTGTGGGAAAAGAACATACGCACCTCCCACAGCATAACCCGTATGGCTGGACTAGGGGGAACTACTTCAGCGCTGGGGCTTTAGAAAGAACTCTGGGAGTGGGACACCCTCAGAAATAAAAACCAAGCTAGAGCCCGAGAATCTTCATGATTTCGTCTCCATCTAGCAAAAACACGCACGTGTGTGCGCGCACACAGCCAAAGTAGATGTGCCATAGGGACAAGGGTGCTGTGTGTAAAGAGAAACGTGCAACAATTTTCTCTCTGGGTGCTGGATCAAATTCCCGGTCTCCTAACTAGGTTAGGACTTGGTCCCTACCCTGAGCATTACCTTGTGGCAACGAATAACCTTCTGCTCCATTCCTATTCCCTGAAAAAATAAAACCTTCAAGAAGAAAGAATGTTCTATTGTTGGAACAGAATTATTCCTCCAGCTTCTCAAAGAGGAGGTATTTTTGGCATCTGGGATGCAATTGTGTCCAGAGGGGCTTCTTAGTTTTACAGCTGGGTCCACTCAAACCAGTCCAAAAACCAACATTACATAGCGCAGCCCAGCCAAACACAGGCACTTCAATCATGCTCAATTCACTCGGGCTCTGCTAAATGAAATAAAACCCCTAAGCTTGGCTTTTTATTTTTCTTAGGGCAAAGTCCATTTAGAATTGATATAATCGCTTGCTATGGTTACATATGCCACATTTAGTTTTAAATAGCGCCACATCCCAAGGGCTCCTGATTTCTAGCCACACGACAGGTAGGAAGACTGCAGGAAAATAAGTTTCAACAGAATCTACGTTTTACCAGACTCAAAAAAATAAAAAGCACATCTTGAGATGCACACCTAGGTTGGTAAGGAGTTGGGGTAACCTGATAAAGTGTACAGGTTGTCTCCTGCAAGAGGTCCCCAGCCAAAGGGAGAGCTGGGGGATGAATTTCATTCCACGGTCTGCTTGTGAAGCTGTACATCCTGGCACAGGTTGCAACTGCCTAGAGGAAGAGGTCTCTTTTCCTGTATGGATAGATATGCCACCCATTTGCAACTTTTGGTGCACGTGGAGTTGTGTCCACAAGTCACTTGGTGGGCTAGCAGAGGTCCTGATTAAGAAATCCCTGATTTGTTCTCAAATCTTCAGTGGAGGCAGATCTGCTGGAGGATATTTCTCTGCTGAGAGACAGCTCAGGTGGGGAATTTTTCTTGGTCCCTCTCAGAGCCTGGCTAAGATTCAGTGAGGATAAGGTTTTTGGCTGAATGGTACTTTGTGCTTCTATTAAGATAGTTTACCACATTTTGCCTAATGTTAGCAAAGCTTGGCACTCCCCCCTCCACCCCCCCATCAGTTCTTGCAGCCAGGGAGTGTGTCTCACTCATCTTTGAGTGCTAATCGAAGTCTGAGTCTTGCTTAGTCAATGTCTTATTTAATTCAGAGATTACAAACCATGGCCTGCAGACCAGTCTGGCTTGATTGTGCTTCATTTGACCCAAACAGAACTTAACAAATAATGAATTGGGGTGTATGTTTTACATACAGGCTTATGTTTACAAATGGAGGATTCCACATTAAAATCTGCAGCTCTAGTTTCTTTGGAAAAAGTGGAAGTGCTGGCAGCACTGAGCTTGCTTTCTCTTGTGGTAACAATCAGCTGGACCAGGGTAGCTGCTGCCCCACTTTTGACTTGCTATGTTCTTTAGGTCATGGGGGTCACCATATGTCCTATTCCATACTTTGAATTATCTGCCTTGCTCCTCCAGGCAAATGGTTTAATTGAATAGGAGTCCATTGGAATAACTGAGCCAATAATTTCTCTTATATTCCATGCCTGGGCCCAATGCACAGAGTTAAGACCATCTTTTCTTTCTTAGTGTCCATGGTAGATGACTTTCACGCGTGTGCCACACTCCCAATGGTGTTGTCAGGGTGATTCTAACTGTAATAAGACTGTGAGATGGCTGCTATAGCCTGGAAACCTCTCTCCTTAGAAAAAGAAAAACAAATACTTTGCAGGTTTCAGAAAAACTATTATTGGTTACAAATTTCTTGTGACATTGCTCAACTGATCATGACACAGCTGTGTGGAGTGAAAGTACAGCGAACAGCTCTTGGAGCTGAAAAAGGAAAAGCAGAAGCAAGTTTAGAGAATTGTATTTATAAATCATGACAGAAAGGAAATGTCAATAGGACCTCCAAATAAGTAGTTTTAGGACAGAGTAAGTCCTAGTTTCACTAACTTCGGTTCAGTTTCCTACACACATGCTTGTGGCCAGGAACAACCCACTAAATGGGGGGAAATTGGCAGCCACTTTCTTGTTGGAATAGGTCTGGTAAGGAATCTCTATCATTAGATTCACTTCTAGGACTTAGGTAAAGACAGGATATTGTTTTTTAGGAGACTCTTGAAGACAAAGGAGACCAACAGTTTGTTTCAGACACTTTCCTAGAAATCCCATTGGGACTGGGGTCTTTGGTTAGTAGTTAGCCCTAAGAGCTCACCAGACGAGTAGAAGGAATCTTGAGTATACTTCAAGGGGGATGGGAGGGTGGGAGTTAAGCAGCACAGGGAGGGAAAAGCAGTGACTCTAGAGGAGGTGGCAGGAGTATAAAACCAGGCAAAGGATTGACAGGGAACTCTGATGGTTTCAAGAGTTGCTGGGTGAGGGAAAGAGATCCAGGGGATGAGCTATTGAGAAAGAAGATGAGAGTAAGGAAGAGATCAATGGAGGTTGATTTACACTACAAATTCTCTCCAAAATTGGCCTTATTAGTGATTTTGAAATTCAGCAGTGTAATATGGGGTTCTATTCAAGTACGGTTGAAGGGTTGCATTTGAAGTCAGCCTTCACATGTGGGGCAGGTGGAAAGTCAGATGGCAGTGCCTAATGTAGACTGTGGGTTTTGTCTTGATCACCAAGCTGTTTTTCAGGATTTTTAATAGGGTGACTGATATTTTGCCTGAGAACAAAAGATTCTTAAGGGAAAAATACAGAAAGGCTGATGTTCCTAGGAATGGGATTGTTGAAGGGCAGAGTAAATGGATCCGGTGGTTCATTTTTCTTCGTAGGCTGGATTATTTACAGGTTGTCCTGGACAAAAGGAACTTCTATCAAGAATTCGTTTCCATTACTCTGCCCAGGTTCTGGTTTCTTCAAATTCCAAGTGGAAGAATTTTGAAAGAAAAAGATGGGATTTCAGGGACTTTTAAAAACGTGGTATAGGCTCATGGTTTTAGTAATGCCTTTAAAAACATTTTTACCACCTCTCAGAGGAACTTAAATTTTGGCTATCTGAGGCTGGCTAATTACTGAGGTAGAGTAAAAAAGTTGCTCTGTGCTCACAGAAGGCAGAGGGAATAAAAGCAGTGAATCACAAAACTCTGTTAGGAAAGTTTACTTTTCATTGAATTAATGAAGGAATAAGCTCGCTCTTGTCCATTTCTGCCTGATTTTGTGCCACAAAGGAGGGAACATTTGTCTGACCCAGGCACCTTTTCCACCAGAGGGGAGTTGGCAAAACAGAATGCTTCTTGATTAGAAATAAAGGTTAGAAGTCTCTAATTCTCACTTTCCAGCCACTTGCTTAAAATGTGACAATTGCGTTTCTGGGGTGCTCTTCTCTAGACACAAAGATGAGAGCCGTTGGGGCAGAGAACATGATAGCCTGGCTTTTCCCCCTGTGGAAATGGAGGGGGTGCAGAGTGACTTGCAGATGGCCCCGTCTGCAGCTGAAAGTAAGGCAACGATTCTAGAAAAGAGCTCGATTTTTAATTTTTTTTTTTTAAGTCACAAAAACGAATGAGAAGAAAATGCTAACAGTTGCAGCTAGAAAATATGCCCGGGAGATGCCCGGGAGAATGGCCTTTATCATCTGCTTTTGAAGTAGCGGCTGAAAAAGATGAAGCCAAGGAGAAGACTCAGAGGGCCAGTGCCAGAGCGAGTGCTGTGGGCACCGGACACAACTGATACCTGAGGGAGAAGCTTTTCTGTAAAGGCATTCGGAGCTGGCTCAGTGATTTGGTAAGAATAACTTAAATGATCTTCTTAATGGTATATTCCTGTTTCATCTCCAGACAAGAATGCAGGAGATGTTTATGAAAGTCCCAGCCTCTGTTTAGGGATGTCTAAATACATTCTGGTAATTACCTTAACTTTGATACAATGCAGTACTTTCTCTTGGTAAAACAAATAAATGCGGGTAAGATCCTGGAATGCTCTTGCCTTTGGGATCTCTGCCCATTAATATCCAACTGAGTTATTTCAGTGGATAGCGTTAGAGTTTGATGTTTATTTCTTAAAATCTGGTGACTGGTTATCTTGTTAATAAATGCTTTCTAATATCTATTAATAAGAGTTCAAAGTGAAAAATTGTCCATTAATGCAATGTTTATTTCATCGCATGAAACACAATGTAGAAGAGAAGTGAACCACATAATAATGTCCACACTTCGAAAACATTCTTAACATAATCTGCATCTCAGTTTCTCACTTTATTGTAAGATATCTTTAGTCACATAACACAATCAATAGTGAGCAGAAGAGGTTGTACAAACACAATCAATAGTGAGCAGAAGAGGTTTTTGCAGCATTCGACTCTTTTTGCCATTTTTATGCATCCCTCTTCCCTGGACCTCAGAAGAGAAAGAGTGAGGTGGCATTACTGTTTTAGTTCATTAAGCTTCCAGAATGCAATATACCAGAAACAGAACGGCTTTTAAAAAGGGGAATTTATTAAGTTGCAAGTTTACAGTTCTAAGGTCATGAAAATGTCCAAATTAAGGGACCAACAAGAGGTTACCTTCATTCAAGAAAAGATGATGCCATTTAGTAGCTTTCTCTCATTTCATAAGGCTTCCCCAGGGGCATTTTCCTTCTGCATCTCCAAAGGTCTCTAGCTCTGTTGGCTCTAAAGCTTTTACCAACATGATACCTTCTGAAAGGGCTCCAGTAAGCAACCCCACCTTCACTGGGTGGAGACACATCTCCATGGAAACCACCTAATCAAAAGATTACCACCCACAATTGGGTGAGACATATCCATGGAAACAAACAAAAAGATCCCACCCAACAAAATTAAATGAGGATAAAAGAACTTGACTTTTCTGGGGTATCGGACGGTTTCAAACTGGCACAATCACTATTTGGCTGAAAGTTTCACAGCTAATAAATATCAGTTATACTGTCTCCCCTCATGTCCCTATTTCCTGGCATTTTGTCAATTGTGCTGTCTGTGAAAGGGGTTGGCTTCACATCAGACCTGGACATATGAAGGGAGAAACAAATAAATACATTTTACTAGTTGACATGAACATTGAATTTCATCAACATAGAGCATAGTTTCATTATAGTAACAACTGTCCCTTTTTTAAGAAGGGTTCTGGAGTGCCATTTCAATTTGTGGCAACAGTGAATAAGAAGCTCTAGAATAACACTTTTCCATAAATTAGCCCTAAAATAATCAACTCAAAAATAATAAAAATATATTTTAAGAAGCTCACCATTGCCAAGAAATCAATCAAAGAAAGGCTCAAACAAGTCAATCTATTCTCATTCTGACATTGGGCATTTTAACATAATTTTTAATACTATAATGGCAACACTTGTTTATTTTTTTATTTTAAAATGCACAAAAATTCAAAGAGGAAAACTTGTAATCTACCACTTAGAGATAATCACAATTAACATTTTAAACTATTCCCTTCCAGATTTTTTGTATGTGCATAAAGTACTATTTTTGCAAACTCTGGGTCCTGCTGTATACATAATTCTGTACCCTGGTTTTTATTTAAAGTCAAATCAATTCTCCCACTTCACTGTATGTTATTGAAATATATTCAATCTGTTAGTTTTTTGTAAGTAGAAATTATACTTTTATATGGTTAATCAATACTGTACAAAATGCTGTATGATGAAAAGGAACTCTCTCTTTCATTCTAGGAATCAGCTTTTCTCCCCAGAGTTCAGTAACCATGGCCAATGGTTTCTTATGCACATGAACACAATGAACAGAACATCCTACAGAATTCTAGTAAATGTAAAGGGGAAATGTCTCGTGTTGGCATTTTAAGAAAATGTGAAGTCAAGTCTATTGCTAATATGGATGAGTCATTTATGTGACTGTGCAAGTGAACATCCAAGGATTAGTAGAGGTAAGTGCTCCCTTTTTTGACAGCAAAGAGCTCTAGAAAGTGCCATTATGGTCAAAGGAGTTAGTGCCAGTGACATTGGCCCTTAACCAAAGACATTGGCATCCACGAGAAAGGCAAGGTATCATCTCCTTTGTTTATGCGAACTGTACCCCACGATTCTTCCCAGACATGCTCTTGCATTTTGATGGTCACAAATTCAGATTTTTACTTGGCCAAAAGAGGACAGCGGGAAATGTGAGGAATGAATAGTGAGTGTTTTGAGCCATGATGAATAAAAATGAATATCTTATGGCTGGGGAGGAGGGGTTGCTGCTCAAACTATTACTTTGGAAATGGACTTGCAGCCCAGTGTTTCACTTTTGTTGTTGTTTTCTTCTTCTTCTCCTTCTTCTTTTTTTACTTTTTAAAAGAGAAATGAGACCTGAATTTTCATTGAAATTGTCCAATTTTTAAAGGTTGGCATTTATTCAAAAATTTAACTCTGGCCAACAAAACTTTCCAGTTGGCTGCCTTCAAGTATATCTTAACTTTCCTCCCACAAAAGTTCCCTAGCAGGGACAATCATTTCCTTAACTCACCCTGGAAGCCCCGGCTTCACTAAAGCTCCCGAACTAACCCCCCCGCACCCACCCTCCCCATCTCCTTCCCAGCAAGAAGCCTGTGCACACAGGTGGCTGGCACAGCTGCTGACATCACATCAACTCTGCACATGCCCAGGGCAAAAGATCAGCAGGGTCCCAGAGCAGTAAAACAAAGACAGTCAGTTCTTGCCATAGATGGAAAGAGGTGTTTTGGCCTCTTCTTTCTGCCACTGTGGAGACCTCAAGGTCTGTAGGGGTGGGACACTTCCCTTTGGCACAGCACCTGGCAGGAGTCTCCCTAGTGGAAGGCTTGTTCCTGTGATGAGGAGGCTACACAGACCTCCTCAGTTGGCGAGGTATCGGAACATGAATGCTTAATGGTCTGATTAAAAATCCACTTTGTGTGGTCTAACATTTTCCCCATTCTAAGGCATTCTTTCTGAAACCCAGCCCAACTCCCTTTATTTGTTCTAGCAGATTTGCCTTTGAGTATGCCTGGGTGAGTTTACACTGTCACCGAAGAGGCAAAAAGGAAGCAAATTCAATTTTACATAAGTAGTGAAAGAAAAATACCGTCAAGAAGATGCAGGGCAGCAATTGTAGATGTTTTTCACAAGGGGAATTTGAGAATGGGCTTTTGTAAAAATGACAAAAGATTGCTAGCAAGAGTCAACAAGCCAGTTTAGAAACAGATATCCCATAAAAATGATGGCTGCTTGGAATGGTATGTCCTAGAAGGGACACTGGAACCCAGCAGAGATCTCAGGTTCTATTTTTATAATGAAGTAGACATCAATTTACTCAAAATGACTTACAATTGTTGCAACTGATATTCCTCTGTTTGAAGGCAAGCTTATTATTTGACTATTGAAATCTGGAATCAAACAAACCTATCAATTGATTTCTCCTGGTACTCTGCATTTCAAATTAGTGAGATCTTTATATTCATATTCTTTGACTTAGTAACACCACTGGAAGGATTTATTCCAAGAAAATAATCCTAAACAATAGAAAACAAGTTAAATATTCAATTATAATGGGATGATTAAATAAGCCATGGTTTATGATCTCAGTGAAATGTTATACAGCCATTGCAATGATAACAAAAATTATGCAATAACATGGAAAATACTCATACTAAAATGTTGTCAGAAAGGCAAGATGCAAAATTCTAAACAAGCATAATTCTAAATTATCCAAGCCAGCCAGCAAAAACCTTTTGTATAGGAAATATAAGATTAATGAAAAACTCATTGAAATGTTAGCAGTAGCTGTGTCTGGGTGTTATCTGTTTATCCCTACTTTTCTTAATTTTCTACATTTTCTTAAATGAGCATGCATTCCTTTTATAATGAAAAAAAAGAAAAATTTTAAAACAAGGCTTAACTGTAATGCTTCAGAAAATGACAACTAACACCAAGATGAAATGATTCGTCGACAAAGTGGTTTTCAGATTGGGATGAAAATGGTTTACTAAAGCAGAAAGATCCATCCAGTTCAATAACAATCCAAAAATGTTGCTTCTGAGAAGGAAAATAAACCCAACCATTCTCTCCAATACTCTGCCAATACTTAAGAATCAATTTAATCATTCCAGGGATGGTTTACCATGCCAAACATGAGATTTTTACTATTTTTTTTTTTTTATCAAACTCTCAACTAAACCTTCTACAGTAGTACAGTCAGTCAGCAAACTAACCTTATTAAAATACAACTACAGGGCAGGTCATGGTGGCTCAGCAGGCAGAGTTCTCAACTACCATGCTGGAGACCTGGGTTCGATTCCTGGTGCCTGTCCATGCGAAAAAAAAAAAAAAAGATTAACTACAGTAATAAACGAGGATTTTTCCACGGAAATAAATTCAGAAATCTGAATGAATGTAATGTGAAGTGGAATTTCCTTTCATTGATCACTCCCTTCCCCCATAAATTTGTGCCCTTCAAATTTATCAAATGATCCTTTGTTCTGACATCCTAGGGCAGGAAGTATGGAAAGAACTGATGAGATTTTCTAACACCTCTCATGATTTTTTAATATGCATGTATTTGAATGCATCAAACACATTGGCTCCAAGATTGTCCATGAGAAATATTCTCAACATGTGTAATTCATATACCACACCAGCTCCCGTCCTCTCTTCTCCCCTTTATGTGACAGTGACTCACATATACACACTCAGTTTAGCTTTCCCAGCCTGATTTTTCAAATGGAGGTAAACAAGTTTGCAGCAGGGATGTGCAAAGCAGAACGCTGCTGTGTCCAAGTAACCATCAAGGGTGAATTAAATCAAACTCAGCAGGTGAGAGGAGAGCTGGTGATGGGAGAGGAGAGAAATTTAGGCTGAAATCTCCATTGTGTAGCTTTCAAATGCTTTTCTTCTCTATTATTATCTTGCAAATAGTCTTATTTAGACTCAGTGAATAGGAGAAGATTCAAAAGTGTGGTTGGTTTATTTTTTCTTCTAAAAGTGCATTTCTTTTACACATAATGGAGGAAGATTTTTTAAAGATATTTTATTAGACTTATAAAGCTTTTTTTTTCTCTTTCTTTTGCACATGGGCAGGCACCGGGAATCAAACCCAGGTCTCCATGGGTCACATGGCAGGTGAGAACTCTGCTTGCTGAGCCACCATGGCCCGCCCTAGACTCATAAAGTTTTACGTACATTTCCTTGTAGTGGCAAAAAGATGCAAAGGAAACATACAAGTCAACCATTAGTACTGATGAGACATTAACTAATTTTTTCTTCTGTTTCTTGGTATCTGTGGCCCAGATTGCTAGAAAAAGGTACTGTTTGGTTGAAAATTTTTCTGAAGACCCTTCCATAAAGATGCATATGAATTGTTTGAATATCTGTGAAGTAAGTTTGAGGTAGACAAAGTTTATATAATCTTTCCCCAAGTTTTATCATCTTTCCTTTCACTTGTCTTTTTTCACTTGCTTGGTTGCATCCGAAAAGTCTTCAGATTTGTCACGGCCTATCCTTAAAGGAATAGAATCATAGGCATTGAAGATCCATAACTCTGTCTCCCAGCCTGGTTTTGAAAGTAATCTGGAAGGAAGTATTTTCCATCTTTGAGCATCAGTGTACTCATTTGAGGATAGTCACAAAATAAGAATAATCATATAAAGCTTACTTGAATAGAATTCCTATGATATTAAGTTAAACATCATTAATGGAAAACCATATTTGGTTTATACTCCCATCAGCAGCACTCAACAAGGGCCAGAGTGGGTTGGGTTGAATGTCCTACAACTCAATACTGCCTCATGAAGCCACCAAGTTTTTCTCTTCCCTAATGAGTTTTCACTACACAAAGAGATCTGACCTTTACCCTATGGTTACTTATTTCCTTTAAAAGTAAAAAGAAAAATATATATATGAAAGACTGCATTAAAGTCTCTTATAAAGGACTGTCCATTCCTTAAAAGCTGACTCTTGCCTCCCAGCCCATCTCTTCATCTATTTCCATTGGGATTTCAAACATTACTCTAGTTATCTAAGTCACGATGGAATTTTTCTCTTCATTTTCCTTGGGAACACAGATTTCTATGACCAGGCCATAAATTATAAAATGGCAATAGCTTACAAAATTTTTTGTTTCTTTGCTTATTTTTCAAATGTAATTTGTTCAAGATATGTTCATACATCATACAATCCATTCAAAGTATACAATCAATGGTTCACAGTATCATCACATGGTGATAGATTCATCATCATGATCAATCTTAGAGCATGTGCATTACTCCAGGAAAAGGAAAAGAAAAAAAAAGCCTAAACATCCCATGCCCCTTAGCATCCCCCACATTGACCCCTAGTTTTGCATTGTATCTAATTTAAAGACACACAATAAAGATAAGTTAACTAAGACAGTGTAGTAATATTAGAGATAGATATATAGCTCACTGGAACAGAATGAAACATCCAAAAGAAGAGCCATACAAACATGGGCAAGTGACTTTTTTGTTTTTTGTTTTTGCTGTGTAGCTATTTAATCATTATCAAAGATCAGGGCTGCTGGATTACAGTTCAGCAATTTTTGATATTTCCTCCTAATCTATTTCACTTGAAACTAAGGAGAAATATCTGTATAATGAATCAGTAGTCATAATCATTTATTAAATCTGAATTTCTTCATTATACCTCCTCCCTCTCATTTGATCATTCTCTGAATCCTCAGGAATATCTGAGCAATGACCATTGTAACTTTTTGCTTCTTGAAGAAGTTCTTCTTCTTCAAGTTTCTTGACTTTATGGGATAGAGGTATGAAAGTGGTTGTTTTTCTTGGAGAGACTGGTACCTCTGGATTTCAGGGATTATCTGGTATAGGAACAATCTGGAGGCTTAAGTTCCTTGCTAGGTGAAATATTTATAGAGTCTTAGACAAAGCCCAGAGATTCTTTAGGATTTTTAGGAATACTGCTGGTTGGAGCTTGGCATACTGTGGCAATTTGCAATAGTTGGCTGAGGCTTGCATAAGTGTAAGCTCCAGAATGATCTCTTGACTGTATTTGAAATCTCTTAGCCATTAAGACTTTATTTTGTTCCATTTCTTTTCTGCCTTTTGGTCAAGAAGGCATTTTCAAGGCCACAAGGCCAGGGCAAGGCTCAACCCAGGGAATCATATCCTACATAGAGGGGAAGCTAGTGAGTTTATTAGCAGAGTTGGCTTAGAGAAAGTCCACGTCTGAGCAACACAAGAGGTTCTCTTGGAGTGACTCAGGCTTAGTTATAAGTAGACTTAGGTTCACTATTGTAGAGATAGGTTTCATAAGGGCAAGCCTCAAGATCGAAGGTTTAGTTTATTAAATTGGAAGCCCCTAAATGTTTGTGAGAATATCAGGAATTCCTCAGGTGGAGAAATTAATAGTTCCACATTTCCCCCAGTCCCTCAAGGGGACTTTGCAAATACTTTTTTATTTTCTGCCCCAAATACTCTGGAATGTATTGGGGTATTACCTTATCCTGTACAAAATAACAAGATCTCATTCCCTATTCTAGGTTCTGTGTAATTAAGTTGTTTAGATAAACTGACCAGATAAGTTAAATTTAATAGTGTGCCACAGAAAATTTAAATTTTGGACAAAATAAATATCTTTTCCTTTGGTCTCACACAGAAGTTGAAGTTTTGAAATACAGGCAGTATCATCCTTTATCCTGTATTCTGATTTAGCTTAGTTCTAACCAGATTACTTTCAGCTTCCTCAACACTCTGATCTCTTTTTCAGCTTCTTTAACAGTTGCTGTATGGAATAATGCTAACTTTCAGAACTAATAGCTTGCAAATTTGAATAAACAATTCCACAAGCATTCCAAGTATCTACACAGACTCAGAGTTATCAAAAGAGGTGTGAGATGACCTATGAAAGGTTAGTAGACTGACATACTAGTGTTAAAATTAACCCAATGTAGAGTTATTCCTCAGTTTAAAAATGTCAGCCCTGAGAAGGAATGAAATTCTGATACATGCTATCACACAGCTGAACCTTGAAAACATTTTATTGAGTGAAATAAGCCAGATACAAATCGATGAATGTTGTATGATTCCATTTATGTGAAATAGCTATAATAACCAAATTCATAGAGACATAAAGTAGATTAAAGATTAGGCGGGCCGTGGTGGCTCAGCGGGCAAGGGTGCTTGCCTGCTATGCCGGAGGACCCCGGTTCGATTCCCGGCCCCAGCCCATGTAAAAAACAAACAAACAAACAAAATATAATAAAAAACAAGAAAATGTTTAAAGATGTTTCCCTTTCTTCCTCCCTTCCTTCCTTCCATCCTTCCTTCCTTCTCTCTGTCTTTCCTTCCCTTCCTCCCTCTCTCTAAAAAAAAAAAAAAAAAAGATTAATAGGAAGAGGGAGAATGGGGAGTTATTGTTTAGAGAGTGTAGAGCTTCCATTTGCAGTGATGAAATAATTTTGACATTGGATGGTGGTGATTGTAACACAATATTGAAAATGTAATTAATACCATAGTAGTTAAAATGGAAAATTTTGTAATATATATACTACCATAATAAATTTTTTTAAAAGGATTTGAAAACTACAGTCCACTTTAAGAACATTAGGTATTACTTCTTCCAGTCTGAAAGATTCCCTGACATCTACGAGACATAGATTTTTCTTTTCAAGCATCTATTCTCCAGAAGGAATCTTGTGACCCGAGGAGCCACCTCAAATTTTTATTTGTCTCAGTGATTCCACTGACATACACCTTAAAAACTTGACACTTCTTTTTATAGTGATGCGGGACAGACCATCTCTTTGTGATTGTTCTAATGAAAATAGAATTAAGCTAGACCGCGTGCACACACACACACACACACACACACACACACACACACACACACCACATACAAATTCTTCTCTTGCTTCCAAACCAAAATGCTTTAACTCTCCTTTGATTTTCAGCATGCCTCTTTGGGAGTAAAGAGTTACATTGTTTTAGGTGAGTTTCAGTGAATGGGCCATTTCCCCCCACCTGCCCTTACTTCTGCATAGGAACACTCTCGTGATAACAGTGAATGAGAAGGAGGGTTTTTATGATCGTGCCCAGCATCCGGTTTTCAGCTCTTAAGTTCTCCCTATATATGCACAGATCCTATTACCTCTGAGAAAGCTCTTATTAATCTCAGTGTCAGAGCTGTTTCAACAAATCTACTGTAATAATGAAAAGTCATCTTATCACACTTTGCTCCCAGTAAATTTACCATTCTTTGATAAGGTTGCAAACAACTGGGAAGTAATTGATCTGTAATTAGTGTGGCAACTGCTGAAGAGAGCCTGTGCTGGGCTTCCATCATTTATCTGCCCAGCGCAGTGCATCCTGCTTGCCGAACACTGAATTATTTAGCATTCCTTTCAAATACAAATGGTCTCAATGCGTCCTCCATTATTTTAAGAACTTTCTGAAGAGGAGGCTAACATTTAAATTTCTGATTATCTGTCACCAGTGCAGTGCTCAAAGGGGTTGGGAATGGAAGGGATCATTTTTCACACATGACTTGCCTGCCGTAGCCAGCCTGCACTATGAATGGACAGGGACAGGGGCTCTTTGATCTGAACCAAACTTGCACAATTTATCTTTTAAATGCACTAAAGCTTTTGATAAATGTCAATTTGACAATTAAATTCTTCAAGGGCCACGATATATCACCATCACAGGGTCTATTTTTGAGGATCGGTCAGCCATCACATCTTTCGGCACACTGCAGCAAGGCAGAAGTCAGAGGGGAAATGCCAGCTTTCAGACCTGCTTCTTCTACACAAGGTATTTTTATCTCTTGCTGAGTGAACTAGCTGTGATCTTTTTCTTCAAGACAGGGCGCAACTCCAGTGGCAGAGTTCACAGCCTGCCTTGCAACCCGAAGGGACTGTGTTCAAGATCTGTTCTCCAACAGTTCTCTGATAGTTCAGGGGACAAAGGAAGGAACCCCTTTCCTGTTATGTGTTCTTTCTGATAGTCTATTGCTATATTGCTATATCTTTTCTCCTCCCAAAGGTATTTTCCTTTGTGTTTTGCAGGAGACAAGCTAAGGCCAGCCTGAGCTGGTAGGAGGAGCAGAAGTTGAACGACTGAATTGTGATTTTGGTTTTACACCAGACCCCGTTTATCTGTTTACCCAGCTTATACTTACCAAGGTCATTGATGAAGTCAGTGAATATGGGCTGCAGTTGCAGGTTGGAAGGAATGGAAAAAATAAATAGTGGGCATCAGGGTTTGGGGGTGATATTTCAGCTTTGAGGCCATTCCAACATTTTAGGCTATAGGGACTTAAAAGTTATTTCATCCCTGAGCTTGGATCTTTCTATGCACCTTTGACAGCTAAAATAACCTCATAGATCACGAATAAGGATTGGTCCCTGTCTTCTCAGGGTTTACCTTCGAAAGCATGTCTCCTCTTTGCTCTTTTTGCTCCAAGCAAACTCAGCCCTAGCTGGTGGAATAACAATTGTAACGTGACATTTTGAAATGTTTCAGATGAAAGATTATTTTGAACTCCATGGTTACGAAGGAGCTTCTAAAAAGCAGACAAAGAAGGATGCTTTGGCCATAGCGACGATGCCTCTGTGGTCGTCTTTAAAGCTCTTCCGCCAGCACAGACAGTGTCACCATGGCCCGGTACAGCCCCCGTACTCAGATATTTGGCATGGATGTGATACCATCTTTTGACAAAACCAGTATTTCTGCACTATCGTGAATACTAAAGCTCTCAGATCAGATGGCTGACCTGCTAAAAATTGCAGACATGCTACTCCGATGTCTGCATGGCATCTTTTCTCAAGGACTGAGAAGAATTGCTATAATCCTTAATATCTAAGAAAAAGTAAAAAAGACCCAACTGACTGACTGTCTTGAGGGCATCTCACCGTTTCCAACACAGATTAATTTTTTGGATGGGCTATCATGCAGGATTGTCAACCAAACCCTCCTAGAATTGTAATGTGACATCAGTCCACAATAGAGCTTGAGTCATGAGTGCAGAAAGTTAGCTAGAAAAGAAATGGAAGTCACTTCCCCTGACCTTCAAAATATCTGTGGTCTCTAGCTTTGTGTAAAGGACTGAAAATAACAATCATTTCATAGTTGTGGCTACCAAAAGAAGTTTGTCAAATGTCTGTGGTTATTTCATGGAAATAAAACTGTATGTAATGATTAATTAAAAACAAAAAGACATTTTGGACAATGCCATTTCAAAGTAGAGTTCTAAATAGTATGAACAACTCCAAAACTACTTCACCAGTTGAAATTTACCCAGTGTTCATTTAGCTTTGTTATGGCAGCCCTGTGAAACTTAGGTCTTTGTTCTACTATGCTTTTAAATACACTGTATATGCCTGCCCTTAAGCAAACTCCTCTTCTGTGGTTTCCTTATGTTTCCTCTAACTGCCTCTTGTTGGGTACTTTTAGGAATTGGTGGGTATATACCCCTACTTACAACTGCCTAATTTAAGTACTGATATTTAGATATTCCACTGTTCATGATATATATTTTAATCTGTAGTTTAAAGAGATAGGTAAAATCTTTTGAATGATATTGCTGAGGTAATAAGCTTCTAAAATCTCCTTCTCTATGTAAATTGTCTTTTGAAATACCACTGAATGAATCATGCACGTTAAACATATGGAAATCAGATTGAAAAATTAGTCCATAATTGGAAATTTCATCACTTACCTCAAAATAGCTCTGGATAAATGTTTCCTTTTATCTAACACTCCATGTGTCACTGGATGAAACACTTCAAGATGGCCCCAGAGCTTTGTTCTTTTTACTATCTTTTAACACATCACATGGTGTTGGATGGGTCCATCTTCACAGGAGTACAGAAGTTGGTCTACATATCAATGTCTAAATATTTCAACGTGATAAACCAAGCTAATAAACTCTTAGTAAAATACACTCTATTCTCCTATTTCCATAAATATGCATTCATAGTGACAAAACCAAGCAATATGTATGAAGGTATGGTTTTGTGTGGCTGAGTTTAACTACGTGATGCCAATGTTTAAATGAGTAACAAAATGAAGACATATAGAACTTGCACATGATGATACATTTATCATCTACTATTTTTTTCTTGACTTCTAAGTTTCCTACAGCTGCCATAACAAAGTACTACAAACAAGGTGGTTTTAAAACAACAGAAATGTATTGTCTCACAGTTCTGGAGTCTAGAAGGCAGAAACCAAGGTGTCAATTGAGGCCATGAGTTCTTTGGCATCTGTAGAGAAGAATCAGTTCCATTTCTCTTCTAGCTGCTGGTGGTTATGGGCAATCTTTGGTATTTCCTGGCAGTGTAACTCCAGCTCTGCCTCCATCACATGGATTTCTCTCTCTGGATGTCTGGGTCCAAATTTCCTGTCCTTATAAGGACACCAGTCATTAGATTAGGGTCTACCGTATTCCAGTTTGAACTCACCTTAACTAATAACATTTTCAAAAGTTCTATATTTACAAGACTGGGGGTTAGAACTTGAAAATGTTATTTTGGAGGACACAACTCAATCCACAGCCCCTTCCTTTCTGCAAAATTAAACTGTGTTCATCAAGATTTTCACATAATTTTGGTTCTATTGCCAATAATCATCTAAAGCATTAAAAAGCAAAATGTAATTGAAGTGTTTGAAACTGGAATACCTAGTCATCAAAAACTTAAATCAAACATAAAAAAGTAAAATTAATTTTCATATGTTTTTACAAAGAAGTTACTTTTCTTCTAAAATACTCAAAAATATCTATTAAATTAAAAAAGGAAAAACAAATTATAATTACTGAATAACAAAATTTTACGTACATTAAAAATAGCATTTACATTTTAATTTACTTAAAAAATGTTTTATTAAAAACTTTTTTAAAAGTGAAAATATTCACAATTTTTTTTTTTTTTTTTTTTTTTTTTGCATGGGCAGGCTCCGGGAATTGAATCCAGGTCTCTGGCATGGCAGGCGAGAATTCTGCCACAGAGCCACCGTTGCACCACCCAGTATTCACAATTTTAACATTCAGTGTCTACCTACAATATATGATGCTTCCAAACTTGTGATGCTTCCAACTATATAAAATTAAGAGTAGCATTGATTGTGTAATATTGCAAAATGTTCCTCAGCTACCATGTTAAACTATTACAGATACCATGCTAGATTAAAAGGGTGAGCTGAGATGCTTCAAGGCACCATTCCTAACAGAAACTTTTAATGACCAACAAGAATTAGCAGAAACATCTTTCTGACTTTCTGGAGCATCTTTTTAAATGCTCCAGAAAATAGTTAAAGGAATGCAAAAAACAGGGCGAGTCCCAAATCAAGAAAAAACCTTACTTAAAAGTGGTAGGAGGTGGGCCATGGTGGTTCAGCAAGCAGAGTTCTCACCTGCCATTTCGGAGAACCGGGTTTAATTCCCGGTGCCTACCCATGAAAATGAAAAAGAAAAAAGTGGTAGAATCTCATGGTGCCCTGGCTGGCCCCTCTCCCATCCCTCACTGGCTTGGTATAGTTGCAGCTTGTACTCCCAGTAAGTGGATCCCTGGTCCTGTTTCTGGAAGAAACCATGTAATGTTCAGCATGTTTATCTGGCTCAATCTGACTGGCGGTACTCTGAGGGACTCACCATCTCAGAACTCGCCCTGTGGGTAGAGAGTAGCACTCTGAATTTCCTATGGAATGCTGTTGGAGAGCAGTCAAATGCGCTGCCTGGCAAAGGGGATTGCTGGCTATCCCTGGATATATAGGCAGTACTGGGGACAATGAGCAAACTGTTTCCTGGGGAAGAGGGGATATTTGCATCTTTGTAAATGGGGGAAATTCACAGGGCCACAGGTACATGCCCAAGACAGTTGCATGTGTGGAAAGGAGCAGGGCGGCCTCTATCCTTTCTACATGTTTTGCATGGATGGGCCCTGAAGGAGAGTGCCCTCCTAAGTCAGTCTGTAAAGTCTGGGAAAGGTGTTTTCTTTTTTGTTAGTTCCTGCTATTCAAGGAAGGTTGTCATAATACTAGCTGGATACAAGCTTAAGGAACAGAAGTATCCGAGCCTAAATTCTAGCAATAACAAAATATTAATTGTCCAGATGTCAACAAAAGATTACGAAACAGAAACAGAAACAGGAAGTGATGGGCCAGGTAAAGGAGAAAATTAAAGCATTAGAAACTATTAATAAGGAGGGCCAGATCCACACATATCAGACAATGACTTTTTAAAAATGGCCCTAATTGTGCTCAAAGAGCTTAATGAAAGATGAACAAAAAACTAAAAGAAATCAGGAAATGATAAATTAACACAGTGACAATATCAATAGAGAGATGAAGATTATGAAAAGGAACCAAGCAGAGCTGAAGACCATAGCATCAGAAATTAAAAATTTCCCAGAGGGATTCAATAGCAGATTGGAGTTGGAAAAAGAAAGCAATCACTGAACTTGAAGATAAGACAATTAATATCATCTAGGCTGAGGAACAGAAAGAGAAAAGAAGGGAGAAGAGTGAACAGAGCCCGAGGAATCTGGAGACACCATCAAGCATACCAAAACACATGTGAGAGTCACAAAAGAGGAAGAGAGAGAGAAGGGTGGAGAGAATATTTAAAGAAATAATACCTGACAGCTTTCCAAATTTAATGAAAGACATGACATACATATCCAAAACACTCAGTGGACTCCAAACAGGATAAACCCAAATAGACTCACATTGTGAGATATTATAACCAAAGTGTCAAATGCCAAGAGAATTCTGAACACCACCAGAGAGAAGCAACATCTTATGTACAAGGGAGTCTCAAATGGAGTAAGTCCCAATTTCTTATCAGAAACAGGAGGCAAGAAGGCAGTAGGATGACATATTTAAAGTGCTTAAAGCAAAAACTGCCAACTGAGAATTCTATATCCAGCAAACTGTCTTTCAAAAATGAGAAAGAAATGAACACATTCCCAGATAAAGAAAAGCTGTGTGACTTGGTTAACACTAGACAAGAAATACGAAAGAGAGACCTGCATGTTGAAAGGAGAGAATAATAGACAATAGATTAAAGCCAAATGAAGAAATGAAGCTCTCTGGTATGGGTTACAATTGGGATAAACATAAATGCCATCACTATTGTGATTTTTGTTGGTAATTCCATTTTTTACTTCCTACAGGTCTGAAAGGTAAATGCACAGAATGTAATGAGAAATCAGTGGTTTGGGACTCATACACAAATAAAATTTATAAAAAAGTATATAAAGGTGGGGTGATAGGGGAGTATAGAACATGGTTTGTGTATACTATTGAAGTTAAATCGATATCAAAAGCAAACAAGATTGTTATTAATTGCAGGTGTTAACTTCGAGCCTCATGGTAACCATAAACAAAATATTGGAGTATATGCAAGCTCACAGAGACAGAAAAGGGTACCAGTAGTTAGGGGATGCGGGGGGTGGGGGGGGGGGAAGGAGGAATGGGAGTTAATTTGAAATGGGTGAAGGTTGTTTGGTGTGATGGGAAAGTTTTAGTAATAGAAGGTGGTGGGGGCACTGAAATATAGCGTATGGGATTAGTCTTATTAGATGGTATGCTTGGGAGTGGTTGAAATGGGAAAGTTCATTTGTATATTTGTTTCCACAATTAAAGAAAGAAAGAAAGAAAAAAATAACTAAAGAGACAGGACAATTGAAGGCAGTACATGATCTTGGACAGGATCTTAATAAGGAAGGATAGTAGTCTAAAAAGGACGTTATTGGAACATATGAATAAAATGGGATATAGACTGTAAGCATTATATCAATACCAAATATCTTGAACTTGATCATTGCAGTTAATATGGTCACATAAGAGAATACTCTTAAGAAATGTACATGGCAGTATTAAGTGTTCAAGAGGCATGATGTATACAGCCTTCACTCAGTGTTCAGAAAACGGATTGAGAAAGAGCAGACAGATGGGGAGATAGAGATAGATGGGTAGATAGATGGCCACATACCTAGACTGATACAGCAAATGTGGCAAAATGTTAAAATGTATGGGTCTGGGTATCTGGGGGGAAACAATTTGCATATCTCTAATTTTTCCTTCTGATTCGATAACATCACCTATTTCTCAAGTACAACGTTAAATAATAGTGGCCAACAAGAAAACAAGTGGTTCTTGTTGCAGACTACTGTACAGAGCATAAGTTTAAGGCTTTCCCATTCACCAGTTATTTTAATGTATGAAAGTATTATTAGGTTTAGGAAGTATCCATCTTGCATGCTGTTGAATTTTGTCAAATTCTCTATTAATATCATGACATATTAATAATTTTACCAATATTGAGCCATATTTGAATTAATATTATGTGTTATTTGAGTCTGTGACAATTATTCAAAAATTTTGAATTGGTATTTATAAAAGAACTTCATCTAAGGTTTTCATTTTATGGAATCTTTGCCAGATTTGGGGATCAATACTATATTTGCTTCAGAAAAGGAATTTTTCCTATGTTCTGGTACAGTATAATAGCATTAGATTTGTCTAATTTTTAAAGGTTTAATAGTGAATTCATTTTCCTTCCTAATATTTATTTGACACAAATCTTATTGTTAAAATTATTTTTAATGGGCACTTGAGCTCTGTCCCTTAGGTTTGACTATGTAATGTATCCGTGGTCCATTTTTTTCCCTAGAAATTCTAAGTATTCCGTTCATATTTTCTCTTTGTTCCAAGAGTTGATTTTTGAGAGGTAACGTAAAAATGTCCAAGTGGAAGAGTTCTTTCATTTGTTGATTTTATTTATTTCTAGCTCTATTGCATTGTGGCTGACGAATATGGACAATTTAAACTTAATTTATAAGTATTTTCTTAGGGCCTATTATATGGTCAATTTTGTGGATGTTTGTACAGGCACCTGAAAATATGGAGTATTTTTTATTTTCATGGTAAAAAAAATTTGCTACTTATAAATCAGATAAATTATACTGTTTCTTTAGGTTTTATCCACTTTTTCTGTCATAGACTAAGATAAATAAATTAAAATACCCTACATATTCTAGGAGCTTCCATCTATTTCTCTTTATATGCCCCTATAATGTTATTTGGTACATAGGTGATCTTAATTGTTATGTATTTATTTTGAGATTTAACATTATAAAGTGACCTTCATTATTTCATTTTAATGCCTTTTGGTCCAAATTCTACTTTATCTAAAATTATTCCCATGATACAACCATTCTTATTTATTACATTTTTTTTGGTAGTATTTTGCACATTCTTTCTGTTAAATTTTCAGAAACTCTTTGTATTAAATTAATCTGTTATATGCAAAAACTTGTTCTTTCAATGAGTGAATTAAGTCTGTTTACATTTCTTGAGGTGAGAGACATGTTTATCCTTTGCTCTGTGCGTATTTTGTTGTTTTCTGTTTTGATATTTTAAAATTTTCTTTTACTTTATGGTTTGTTTTTCTGCATTTTTATGCATTGTTCAGGTATTTCTTCTAATGGCTACTGTTGTAATCATAATTTTATGGAATAGTCATTTTCTATTTATTTTTAAACAGCATTTACATGTTACCTAATAAGAACAATAATCAAATTAAGATACATTTTTCCCTGCTCTGCCACTTAATTATAGAAAATGATATATATTTCTTTGTATTTACCTTTGTTTTATTAAGAATGCTTACACTTTTCTGTTACTTGAATTGGCAGCTTTGAATAATATCCTTTGACTCCCAGCTTCCAGATTTGACAATCAGCAAATTGACTTATCTCCCATTTTTAATTCTCTCTCTCTCTTTCTCTTTCTTGCCTTATTGATATATTGTAAGGGTATATAACATTTACTTATTCCATGCATACGTTTTAATCTTAGTTCTACAGTTAAATATACCCAGACTCACTGGAAATATTTGCCACATTTCCCTCCATCATCTCTTGGTTGAATGAAGTGCATCTTTTGTATTCTTCAAGAACACACGTAGAAGGATTATTCCCTGAAGGTATTTCTTTTACATTTTTAAACAATGGCTTTATTGAGATGTAATTGACATACCACAAAATTCACCCTATCGAAGTGTACAACTCAGTGGTAATAGCACATTGACAGAATTGTACAATCATACCCACTATCTATTTTTAGAACATTTTCATTAATGTCACAGCCCCTACCCCTGCCAAGAGAAACCCCATATCTGTTCACAGGTTTGCCCTATTCTCCCAACCCCTACTCCCTTGCAACCACAAATCTACTTTCTGTCTCTATAGAGTTGCATCTTATGTATATTTATTTCATATAACTGTAATCACGCAATATGTGTTTTCTTGTGACTGGACTCTTAATATAATGATTCTAAAGTATATCCATATATTGTAACCAACATCCATGTATCAGTAGTTAATTCCTCTTTAGTGCAAAACAGTATTCTATTATACAGATATACCACTTTTGTTTATCCCTTCATCAACTAATGGACATTTGGCTTGTTTCCACCTTTTGACTATTATGGATAACGCTGCTGTGAACACTTGTTCAAGTTTTTGTGATGAAGCGTGTTTTCAATTCTCTTGAACATATACCTAGAATTGGAATTATTATGTTATACAATAACCTTATGTTTCACATTTGGAGAAATGGCCAATCCCAACAGCAATGGGTGAGGGTTCCAACTTCCCTACATCTTTGCCAGTATTTGTTATTGTCTTTTTTATTTTAGCTGTCTTCAAAGGTGTGAAGTGGTATCTTTTGGTGGTTTTGATTTCCATTTCCCTAATCACTAACGATGTTGAGCATCTTTTCATGTACTTATTGATAATTTGAATATCATCTTCAGAGAAATAGCTATTCAAATCTTTTTCTCATTTTTAATTTTTTTAAGATTTTTGATTTGTGTATTTGCTAAATACACAATTTGCTAAAGCTGTTGGGATTCAATATATCAGAAATGGTTGCAAGTTTACAGTTCTAAGGCTATAAAAATGTCCAAACTAAGGTACCCAGGAAGCGATAACTTGACTCAAGAAAGGCTGATGGGTCTGGAACATATCTTTTAGCTGAGAAGGCATGTGGCTTCTGTCTGCTGCTTCTTTGGCTTCTGGTTTTCAGAGAGCTTCTCCAGAGACATTTTCTTTCTGCATCTCCAAACATCTCTTTCTCTTGGTTGGCTCTGAAGCTTTTTCCAAAATGGTTCCCTCTTAAAGGACTCCATTAAGTAACCCCACCATGAATGGCTGGACTAGCTCCATGGAACCCACTTAATCAAAAGGTCCCACTCACAATTGAGTTCTACATCTCCATGGAAACAACTTAATAAAAAAGATCCCACCCAACAATATTGAATGCGGATTAAAGAACATGGCTTTTCTGGAGTACACAACAGTTTCAGAGTGGCACAAGTTGCTAGAGTTTTTATATATTCTGAATCTAAGTCCCTTATAAGATACATAATTTGTAAATATTTTGCCCCATTCTGTGGGTTATCTTCTCAATTTCTTGATTGTGTGCTTAAAAGCACAAAAGTTTTTAATTTTAATGAAGTCTGATATATTTATTTTTTATTTTCCTTCTTGTATTTTTTGTATCATGTTTAAGAAACCATTGCCTAGCCCAAGGTCACAAAGATGTGCTTCTTTGCTGTCTTCTTAGTTTTATAGTTTTAGTTTTTAAATTTAGGTCTATAATCAATTTTGAGTCCATTTTCATATATAGTGTGAGGAAGGGGTGCAAATTCATTTTATTGCATAAAGATACCCTTTTGTCCTAGCTTGAGAAGACTATTCTTTCTCAATTGAGTGGCCTTGTCACGCTTGCTGAAAATATATTCATTTTAAATGTAAGGGCTTATTTTTGCAATCTCAATTCTATTCCATTAGTCTATATGTCTGTAGTCTTGATTGCTTTGTAGTTCGTTTTGAAATCAGTAAGTGTGAATACTCCAATTTTGTCCCTTGCATTTCCATATGAATTTTCTGGTGACCTTATCAATTTTTGCAAAAAAAGGCAGCTGGCATTTTGATGAAGATTGTGTTGAATCTATAAAAAAATTTGGATGTTATTGCTATCTTTAAATGAAGTCCTCCAATTCATGAATTCAGGATGCCTTTCTATTTTTTTTAAGGATGCCTTTCTATTTATTAAATCTTTTAAAATTTCTTCAACAATATTTTAAACTTTTCAGTGTACAAGTTTTAAACCCCTTAGATAAATTTTATTCTTAAGCATTTTATTCTTTTTGGTGCTAATGTAAATGTAGTTGTTTTCCTAATTTTATTTTCAGATTGTTCATTGCTAGTATATAGAAATATAAATGATTTTTACCTATTAATCTTGTATCCTGCAACCTTGCTGAACACATCTATTAGTTCTAATAGTGTGTGGTCTGTGCATTTCTAAGGATTTTTCTCTATTCAAAATTACATCATCTGCATATAAAAATAATTTTACTTCCTGTTTTCCGATCTGGATTTTTGTTTGTTTGTTTGTTTGCCTAATTGTTTTGGCTAGAACCTCCACTTCAATGTTGAACAGAAGTATCAAGAGCAAACATCCTTGTCTTGTTCCTCTTCTTAAGGAGAAAGGCAGTCTGGAGTTTTTGTAGATGTTCTTTATGAGAACATTCCCTTTTATTCCTACTTTTTGAGCTTTTTTGCTATGAAGGGCTGTTGCTTTTGCTGCATCTGTTGAGGTGATCCTAAGTTTTTGCCCTTTGTTCAATTAATATCATGCTTTACATTAATTGATTTTCTGATGTCAAACCAAATTTCCATTCTTTGGATAAATCCCATTTTGCCTTGCTGTATGATTTGTGTATACATTGCTGAAATCAGTTACTAGTATTTTGTTGAGTATTTTTGCATCTGTATTTGTTTCATTTTGCTAAAGCTGCCAGAATGCAATAAACCAGAAATGGATTGCCTTTTACAAGGGGAATTTGTTAAGTTACAAGTTACAATTCTAAGGCCATGAAAATGTCCAAATTAAGGCATAAGGAAGAGGATACCTTCTCCGAGGAAAGGTAGCTGGCATCGGGGGGTTCCTCTGTCACATGGGGAAGGCACATGGTGAAGTCTGTTGTCATTCTCTTCACTTCTGGTTTCAAATGGCTTTGTCAGCTCCTGTGTGTGGGTCCTTCTTGTTTTTTCCCAGGGTATTTTCTTTCTTAGCTTCATTAAACTTTCTCAGCTCTCTCTCATAACGGGCTCTAGAAAAGGATTAAGACCCACCTTGAATGGGTGGGGTCATATCTCCACGGGAACAACCTAATCAAAAGTCCTGCCCACAATAGGTCTAATCCGCAAGAATGAATTAAAAGAACTTGGCTTTTCTGAGGGTACATAAGAGTATCAAACCAGCCCAGTATTCATAAGTGATATTAGTTTTCTTTTTTAATGGTGTCTTTATTTTTAGTATGAGTTAATATTGGTCTAATAGAATAAAGTGGGAAATGTTCCCTCCTCTTTTATTTTTTGGGAAGAATTTGTGAATTATTGGTATTAATTCTTTAACCATTTGGTGGAACTCACCAGTGAAACTACCTAGGCTTGCGTTTTTCTTTGTGGGACTTTCAAATTACCAAACCAACCTCTTCACTTGTTATAGGTCTGTTTAGATTTTTATTTATTAAGAGAGTCAGATTTGGTAGTTTGTGGTAGTTCTAGGAATTTGTTTGTGCCATCTAGGTTATCTTACTCATTGATACATGTTTTTTTCATACTATTCCTTATAATCTTTTGTATTTCTGTAAGGTCAGTAGTGATTACCCTTCTTTCATTCCTGATTTTAATAATTTGAGTCATTCCAACCTTTTTCTTGGCCAATCTTTGAAATTGGCTAAATGCCAATTTCAAAGAAATTTATTTAATTGTTTTCCTTTATTATTTCTCTATTCTCTATTTCATTTATTTCCTCCCTAACTTTTATCATTGCCTCCCTTCTGCTTGCTTTGCTTTAATTTGTTATTCTTAGTTTTAGTTTCTTAATGTGAAAGATTAGCTAATGGCCTTGAAATCTTTCTTCTTTTTAAATGATATTTACAGACATAAATTTTCCTCTAAGAACCACTTTAGCTCATTCTGTATTGTTGATTATGTTGTACTTTCATTTCATTTATCTCAAAGTACTTTCTAATTTCCCTTGTGAATTTTTCTTCGACCTATTTGTTATTTATGAGTTGTAGTTTAATTTCCATACATTTGTGAATTTCTCAAATATCCTTGCTATTGACTTCTAATTTAATTCCACTGTGTTTGGAAAACCTAGTAGGTATGACTGCAATATTCTCAAATGTATTGAAACCTGTGTTATGGCTAACCATCACCTGTCCTGGTGAATGTTGCATGTGTATCTAAGAAGAATGTATATTCTGTTGGTGTTGTGTAGAGTGTCCTATAAATAACTATTAGATCGAGTTGGATTTTAGTGTTGTTCAGGTCTTATTGTTCCCTACATATTGTCTTTTTAGTTGTTATATCCATTTTTAAAAGTGGAATACTGAAGTGTCTTGCTATTATTGTTGAATTTTCTATTTCTCTCTACAATTTTGTCATTTTTTTCTTCATGTACTTTGGAGCTCTTCTGTTAGGTTGATATATATTTATATTGCTATATCTTCCTGATGAAATGATACTTTTTTCATTATAAAGTAGCCTTTTTCTATAATAACAATTTTTATCTTAAAGTCTATTTTCTCTGATAATAGGATATTTACTCCTGCTCTCTGTTAGTTTCTATTTGAATGGTATATCCTTTTTTTTTTACCTTCAATCTATTTATGTCCTTGAATCTAAAGTATGTTCTTTTTAGAGTATACAATTGGGTCATATATTTATTTTGAAAATCCACTCTGCCATTCTCAGCCTTTTGATAAGATTATTTAATCCATTCATATTTGATAAGGTAGGAATTCTGCCTGTTATTTGATCTTTTTTTCTATGTCTCCTTTGTCTTTTTTGTTTCTCTGTTCTTCCATTACTGCTTTCTTTCGTGTTAAATAGATATTTTTGCGTACAATTTTAATTTCCTTGTTGTTTCTTTTAATATTTTTGAGGGTTTTTAAAAGTGATTATCCAGGATATTTCAACTGATATCATGTTATTATCATAATAAAATAATCTGATTTAATTTTAAGCATTCAAAAACTTTTCTCCAGTATATCTCTGTTCCATTCCACTCCTCTGTGCTAATACTATTACATTTTATAATATAATAATGATACAATTAAATATTTTTATATATTGTCATTAATTATATAAATATAATAACAAATTACAATTTTATTATGTTATAATCCTATGAGTATAGGTTTATAATTATCATGTATGCAGTTTTCTTTTATATCAGATAGGAGAAGAAAAGTATTGCAAACAAAAATACATTTATACTCCTTTATACTTCCTACAGTTACCTTTCCTGTTTTGCTCTTTGTTTAATCTGTGTGGATTTGAGTTACTGTCTATGTCCTGTCGTTTCAGCCTGAAGGACTCCTGTTAAAATGTCTTGTAGGAAAAGTCCGCTTGGATTCTCTCAATTTTTTTAAATCTGGGGATATCTTAATTTCTTCATTTTTGAAGTATAGTTTTTCAGGGTATGGAATTCTTGGTTGACTTTTTTCCAGCACTTGGAATATGTTATCCCAATGCCTTTTTATTTTCCTGATTTCTGATAAGTCGGCCATTAACCATACTGAGGATCTCTTGAATGCAGTTTATCATTTTTCTTTTGCTGCTTTCACAATTTTCTCTTTTACATTTGACAGTCTGTCTATGATGTGTGTAGGTAGGTGTAGATCCCTTTGAGTTCATCCTACTTGGAGTTTGTTTAGCATCTTATATTATATATTGTTTTTCATCCAATTTGGGAGTCTTCTGCTATTATTTCTTCAAACATTCTTTCTGTTTCTTTCTCCTCCTACTCACCTTTTGGGTTCCTATTATGCTTATGGATGTTGTTCCACTTGATAATATCCACAGGTATCTGAAGCTTCATTTTTCTTTATTCTTTATTTCTTATGATTTTTTTTTCAGGATGTGGGGTAATGATCCCTTCTCATTTCTGATTTTGTTTATTTGCATCCTCTCTTTTTTTTTTTTCTTTGTCAGCCTTGCTACTAGTCCATCAATTTTATTGATTTTCTCAAAGAGCCAACTTTTGGTTGTATTGTTTCTCTCTATTGTTCTTCTGTTCTCCCATTCGTTTAATTTTGCCTTAACCTTTGTTATTTCTCCTCTTCTACTTGCTTTTGGGTTAGTTTCCTGGTCTTTCCCAAGTTCCTCTAGGTAAGCAGGTAAGTCCTCATTTTTAAAAAAAATTTTTTCATTTCTTTTTTTTTTTTGTATGGGCAGGCACCCATAATTGAACCCAGGTCTCCAGCATGGCAGGCAAGAACTCTGCCACTGAGCCACCGTGGCCCGCCCAAGTCCTCCATTTTTGCTCTTTTGCCTTTTTTAATATAGGCATTTAGGGCAATAAATTTCCTTCTCAGCACAGCCTTTCCCACATCCCATCAGTTCTGATATGCTGTATTCTCATTTTCATTCATCTCCAGATAGCTACCAATTTCTCTAGCAATTTCTTCTTTGACCCACACATTGTTTAAGAGTGTGTTATTTAATCTCCATATATTTGTGAAAATTTTTGTTCTTGGTGGTTGTTGATTTCCAGCTTCACTCCATTCTGATCAGAGAAATGCTTTGAATAATGTCAATGTCTTTAAATTTATAAAGACCAGTTTTGTGCCCCAGCATATGATCGATCCTGGAGAATGTTCCATAAGCACTAGAGAAGAATGTATATCCTGATGTTTTGGGGTTCAATGACCTATATAGGTCTGTTAGGTCTAATTCATTTATCAAATTGTTAAACTTCTCTGGTCCTCTGTCTGGTTCTATCTATAGAGGAGAGTGGTGTATTATTGTTGAAATGTCTTTCATTCCCTTCAGTTTTGTCAATGTTTGTCTCGTGTGCTTTGGAGCTCCTTGATTGGGAGCATAAACATTTATGATTGTTATTTATTCTTGGTGAATTGCCCCTTTTATTAATATGTAGTGTCCTTCTTTGTCTCTTATGATGTCTTTACATTTAAAGTCTATTTTGTCTGATAATAGTATACTACTTCTGCTTTCTTTTGGTTACAGCTTACATGGAATATCTTTTTTCCATCCCATCACTTTCAATCTTTCTGTATCCTTGTGTCTAAGATGAGTCTCTTGTAAGTAGCATATAACTATATTATATTTCTTAATCTGTTCTGACAATCTCTATTTTTTAATTGGTAAGTTTAGGCCATTAACATTCTAAATAATTACTGTAAAGGTGTTTTTGAATCCATCATTTTATCCTTTGGATTTTATTAGTCAGAAGTATAAATTCTTTTCCTTCTTTCTCTTTTTATCCTTTAAGTTACCCTTACTGGTATTCTTCAATTCTGTGTCCCCCTCCAAACCTCTCTCTCCTGTCTTTTTTTTTTTTTTCAGTTAGCAGAGCTCCCTTTAGTATTTCTTGTAGGGCCAGTCTCTTGTTGATAAATTCTTTCAGGATTGTTTGTCAGTGAAAATTTTTATCTCTCCCTGAGTTTTGAAGGACAATTTGGCTGGATTCAGAATTCTTGGCCAGAAGTCTTTCTCTTTCAGGATCTTAAATATATCATACCACTGCCTTCTCACCTCCATAGTGTCAGTTGAGTAGTCTGAAGTCGGTCTTATCTGCTTTCCCCTGTATGTAGTAGATTGTTTTTCTCTTGCTGCTTTCAGAATTTTCTGCTTCTTTTTCTCATTTGATGGACTGATCAGTATGTCTTGGGGAAGGCCTATTTGGATTTATTCAATTTGGAGTACATTGGGCTCCTTTGATTTGCATATTTATGTCCTTTATAAGGGTTGGGAGGTTTTTCCCCATTATATCCTCTACTAATCTTCCTAGCCCTTCACTCTTCTCTTCTCCTTTTGAGACACCAGTGATTCTTATACATGTGTGTTTGTTTTGCCCATCATTTCCCTGATACCCAATTCAAATTTTTCCATCATTTTTTACCATTTGCTCTTTTGCTTGTTCAAAGTCAGTTGCCCTGTCCTCTAATTCACCTATTCTTTCTTCTGCCTCTTTAAATCTGCTGTTGTGTGTCTCTAGCATATTTTTATTTGATCTACAGCATTTTTAATTTCTATGATATCTACCATTTATCTCTTTATTCTTTCAAATTCCTCTTTATGCTCTTCTAGCATCTTCTTGATCTCCATTATGTCATTAGCTATTCCACTGATTTTATTAGGTAGAGTTATATGAACATCTTTGATTAGTTGTTCCAAAGTCTGAGTCTCCTCCAGTGTTTTAATTTGGTCATTTGGCTGGGCTATATCTGTCTTCATCTTGAAAAGCTAGTTACCAATTTTATCTGGAAGGGAAAGAGACCCCAAGTAGCTAAAAGCATCCTAAAAAAGAAGAACAAAGTGGAAGGGCAAACACTTCCTAATTTTAAAGATTATTATAAAGCCAGAGTAGTCAAAACAGCATGGTACTTGCAGAAAGACAGAAGTATTGACCAATGAAATCAAATGAAGAGTGCAGAAATAGACCACCAAATCTATGGTCAACTGATTTTTAACAAGGCCCCCAAATCCACTGAATTGAGACCAATAGTCTTTTCAATAAATGGGCATGGAGAAATTGGATATCAATACTGAAAAGAAAAAAGAGGACCCTTACTTTACAGTGAATACAAAAATTAACTCAAAGTGGATAAAACATCTAAATATGAGAACTAGCACCATAAAGCTCCCAGAAGAAAATGCAGGGAAACATCTTTAAGACCTAGTAATAGGAGATAGCTTTCTAAACTTTTCACCCAAAGCACAAGCAACAACAAAAAAAATAGATAAATGGTACTCCTCAAAATCAAATGCTTTTTTTTGCCTCAAAAGACTTTGTCAAAAAGATGAAGAGGCAGCCAACTCAATGGGAAGAATAACTATAGGTGTCTAAGGTTTACTTCCAGAGGAACTTTTTTATTGCTCAGATGTGGAAATCACACATCAGACAAAGGTTTTATATCCTATACACATGAAGGAATCATGCAACTCATCAACAAAAGAATGAATAACCCAATTATAAAATGGGCTAAAGACAGGAATAGGCATTTTTTTCTGAAGAGCAAATACAAATGGCTCAAAAGCACATGAAGAGGTGCTCATTTTCATTAGCTATAAGGAAAATGCAGATCAAGACTACAAAAAGATACCACCTCACAGCTACAAGAATGGCTGCTATCAACTAAACAGGAAACTACAAATGTTGGAGAGGATGTGGAGAAATTGGAACCTTATGCACTGTTGGTGGGAATGTATAATGGTGTAGCCGCTATGGAAGATAGTTTGGCAGTTCCTTAAGAAACTAAATATCAAGTTGCCCTATGACCTGGCAATACCCTACTTGGCATATACCCTGAAGAGCTGAAAGCAGTGATGTAAACAGGCATTTGCACACCAATGTTCACAGCAGTATTATTCACAATTGCCAAAAGATGGAAACAATCCAAGGGCCCATCAACATACTAGTGGATTAACAAAAGTGGTATATACATATGATGGAATATTATTGCAGACACTAAAGATTAGATACTGTATTATTCTACCTTTTTTTTTTTTACCATGGTAAAGGTAAAAATCAGAGACTTATAATACAGAATATAGGGGCCCAGAGATACATGGAAGCTAGAGATGGGGTGAATGGAAAGCTAATGAAGTTGAACATAAATGTAAGGGAATAGATAGAAGTGAAGGTGGTTCACTAGTGACTCTATAAGCAATATTACCATATTGATGGTGAATATGATTGAAAGGGGTTGTGTAGACCCATGTGTTCCACTGATTAACGCTAGAAATATAAACAAATGTTGCATGAAACAAAGTGTGTACAAGCTTGTAGTATAAGGGGGAAATGGCTACTGCATACTATGGGCTGTGTTTAATGTCAACAGTACCACAGCAACACCAGAGATAATCAATGGGGGCAGGGATAAGAGTTAAGGGAAGGTTTAGATTTTCTATTTGTTGAGGGTATGTTTATTGGTTATCTTTGGAAACAATGAAATTATCTGAAATTGAGAATGTTGATGGACTGTTGACTTTGAACATTATATACGATGCCTAATGAATGGAGGTGGCTGAAGGGTGCACTGACTGAGAAGTAGATTGTCAAACGATGGTGTAAACATATGATTGAATATTGTGCTGCTACGAAAAAGGAACGAAGTTATGAGGTATGCAACATTGTGAATGAACCTGTGGGACATTTGGTGGGGCAAAATAAGTCAGAAACAAAAGAGCAATTGTTGTATGGTCTCATTTAGAAAATGCTTGTAAGAAAACAGGGCTTAGATTGTAAGCTTTTATGACAGTCACATTTAGTCCATAGTGGCATTTATTATTTCTGGATTTTGAGGGGCTGTTTTATATATGTATGTATAACCTTGCATTTGGAGATAAGAATGAAGTCAATCAGGTTGGGATTAAGGTAATTCAAAATACAGGGGTAAGGAAGACTTTCTCTCTATATATAATAATAATATATGTATTTATTTATTTATTTATGTATTTTTTTTGCATGGGCAGGCACCGGAAAGTGAACCCGGGTCTCCAGCATGACAGGCGAGAACTCTGCCTGTTGAGGCACCATGGCCCATTGTCTATATTTTAAAACCTCATCTACTCTTTGAGAATAAAGGAAGAAAATTTGTTTTGTCCAGAACTTAAATTTTCTGTAGCATATAATCTAACTCAAACCTTCTGGGTTGATCATTTAAACAATCCAAACACAGGGAGCCCAGAATGAGAACGAGGGCCTTTAATCCTGTATAACTTAATGTAATGCCTGGATATATCCCAGAGTATATTAAGCAGACAATCAAAAGGTATTGGCAAAGTCCCTTGAGGGATGGGAGAAAAATATGAAACTATTAAACTTTACCATCAGGGAAACTCCAGATACTTCAAAAATTAGGAACACCCAAATCAATAGGCCAAGTTCTTGATCTTGAGGCTTGCTCTTGTGAAGCCTATGTTTGCAGCAGTGATGCTTAGCCTACCTATAGGTATGTGAGAATTTGTTCTGGAGGCCCTCTTTTGCTGCTCAGATGTGGCCTCACTCTCTGTAAGCCCAACTCGTCAAGTGAAATCATTGCCCTCCCCCACGTGGGACATGACATCCAGGGGTGAAAGTCTCCCTGGTGACATGGGAGATGACTCCCAGAGATGAGTCCAGCCTTGGCACTGTGGGACCAAAAGGGGGAAAAGACGTGTAACAAATAAGATATCAATGGCTGAGAGAGTTCAAACAGAGTCAAAAGCTACTCTAGAGGTCACTCTTATGCAAGCTGCAGTTATACATTGCCACCTATCATAACTTGCCAAAACCATTCCAGCCAATCCTGAAGAACAGCTAGGGCAATATATAAGATTCTGCAAAGATTCCATGCACTAGGGTAATTTTCTGGAGACCTACAACCTCCAGATGGGTCCCTGGATTAGATAAATCCTGAAATGAAAGAGGGGCCAACCTCTTCAGAATATCAACTAGTTTCATATTATCAATATCCCATATTATCAACAGCTCCTTCCAACATGAAAAATTTAGAATGGTCATAGCCCAAATACCTCTAAAGAATGAGAGAAAGATCAAAGATAATGGTGGAGTTATAAAGAGAAGGTAGGGTTTAATACATGTGTATGATTGCTGAATCATTATATTGATATTTCTTTTAGTCTCCAGTGTCTTAGAGAGTTAGAAGTAAAGCCCTACAACTGTGGATTTATAACCCATACCAAACTCTAAAATCTGATCCGCAACTAATTGTTGCAATGTGCTTTGAAATTATTGCTTTTTTGTATATAAAAAAAGTCGATTGTGATGATAAAATATATATATATTCCTTCTAGCCTCCAGTGAGCAGCCAGAAGGAAAAATCTGACATGATAGAATGGTAGCCCATGACAAACTCTGGGACCTGTTCTATAACTACTTGTTGTTTTTTTTTTTTTTACATGGGTAGGCACACAGGAATTGAACCTGGGTCCTCTGGCATGGCAGGCAAGCATTCTTCCCTGCTGAGCCACCATGGCCCACCCTATAACTACTTGTTGAAGAGTGCTTTGAAAACTATTGTTTTCTTCTTCCTTTGCTTTGTATATATGTTATATCATACAATTTAAAAACTTTTAAAAAATGAAAAAAACCTAATGAATTATATATCATTGAATATTTATTTTGCAATTGCTAGTATGTAATATATCTCCTTACTTTGTTTCCTATATCTATAACTATCGTTTTTTCTTCAGATACCTTTTAACTCTTTTAAAGTTTCTACCTTTTCATTTACATTTTCTTATTGTCTTTTTTCTCTTAGAATCCTTCCAAGTTTATTTTTAATTTCTTTGACAGTTTTTATTTTCTTTAAATTCTTCCCCACTTCTGCCAAGTCATGTTTCATCTCCTCCTATTGGCTCATCACTTTCATTAGAGTTACATTTATATATTATAATCCCAGTGGAGAGTACCTGGAGGTAATTTGTTTTTCATTTTAAAATATTTAATGTAGAAATATTTAGTTGCTGTATTCATATTCTCTATTGTAATATTTATGTGTGTATGAATGTTCTTTATCTGCTAGTAACTCTCGCTATTGTTTTTTATTTGTTTTGTCTTTTTATTTTTTAAGAGTAGGATCTTTGTGCCAATTTTGAATTTTTTTGAATGAGCTGGATTTTTCTAGACCAGCTATCCTCTGTTTCTCTGAATCAAAAATTGATCTATCAGAAGTCTGTACAAAACTGCCATTCATCATTCCAAACAGTGTATGTAGCTTCTGTTTTGGAGCAAGTCTCAATTTCTCAGGAAATGTGCATTTTTTAAATTGAGGTATAATTTACATACACAATGCATAAATGTATTCAACATAAGTGTTCAAGATGAGTTGACAATGCAGTAACTTACATACTTGTCAAGATATGTGATAGTTACATCGCCCTAGAAAGTTCCTTTGGTACTTCCCTGTAGAGCACTGCCTTCTCCTACCCCTTTCTCACATGACAAATACTGTTCTGATTCCCATCACCTTAGGTTTCCTGTTCTATGACTTCATATAAATGTAATCATATGTTATGTACTTTCCCTCAGTGTAAAGTTTCATTCATATTGTTGAGTAAAGCAATAGTTTACTCTTTTCTTTTTTTTATTAATTAAAGAAAAAAAAGAAATTAACACAACATTTAGAAATCATTCCATTCTACATATGCAATCAGTAATTCCCAACATCATCACATAGATGCATGATCATCATTTCTTAGTACAGTTGCATCGATTTAGGAAAAGAACTAGCAACACAACAGTAAAAGATACAGAATGTTAATACAGAGAAAAAAATAAAAATAATAATAATAGTAAAAAAAAAAGAAAAGGAAAAAGAAAAAAAAAAGACAAACAAACAGAGAGACAAAAAAAAAAACCTATAGCTCAAATGCAGCTTCATTCAGTGTTTTAACATGATTACTTTACAATTAGGTTTATTGTGCTGTCCATTTTTGAGTTTTGTATCTAGTCCTGTTGCACAGTCTGTATCCCATCAGCTCCAATTACCCATTATCTTACCCTGTTTCTAACTCCTGCTGAACTCTGTTACCAATGAAATATTCCGAGTTTATTCTCAAATGTCGATTCACATCATTGGGACCATACAGTATTTGTCCTTTAGTTTTTGGCTAGTCGCACTCAGCATAATGTTCTCTAGGTCCATCCATGTTATTACATGCTTCATAAGTTTATTCTGTCTTAAAGCTGCATAATATTCCATTGTATGTATATACCACAGTTTGTTTAGCCACTCGTCTGTTGATGGACATTTTGGCTGTTTCCATCTCTTTGCAATTGTAAATAACACTGCTATAAACATTGGTGTGCAAATGTCCGTTTGTGTCTTTGCCCTTAAGTCCTTTGAGTAGATACCTAGCAATGGTATTTCCAGGTCATATGGCAATTCTATATTCAGCTTTTTGAGGAACTGCCAAACTGCCTTCCACAGTGGCTGCACCATTGGACATTCCCACCAACAGTGGATAAGTGTGCCTCTTTCTCTGCAACCTCTCCAGCACTTGTCATTTTCTGTTTTGTTGATAATGGCCATTCTGGTGGGTGTGAGATGATACCTCATTGTGGTTTTGATTTGCATTTCTCTAATGGCCAGGGACATTGAGCATCTCTTCATGTGCCTTTTGGCCATTTGTATTTCTTCTTCTGAGAGGTGTCTGTTCAAGTCTTTTTCCCATTTTGTAATTGGGTTGGCTGTTTTTTTGTTGTTGAGTTGGACAATCTCTTTATAAATTCTGAATACTAGACCTTTATCTGATATGTCGTTTCCAAATATTGTCTCCCATTGTGTAGGCTGTCTTTCCACTTTCTTGATGAAGTTCTTTGATGCACCAAAGTGTTTAATTTTGAGGAGCTCCCATTTCTTTCTTTCTTTCTTCAGTGCTCTTGCTTTAGGTTTAAGGCCCATAAAACCACCTCCAATTGTAAGTTTCATAAAATATCTCCCTACATTTTCCTCTAACTGTTTTATGGTCTTAGACCTAATGTTTAGATCTTTGATCCATTTTGAGTTAACTTTTGTATAGGGTGTGAGAGATGGGTCTTCTTTCATTCTTTTGCATATGGATATCCAGTTCTCTAGGCACCATTTATTGAAGAGACTGCTCTGTCCCAGGTGAGTTGGCTTGACTGCCTTATCAAAGATCAAATGTCCATAGATGAGAGGGCCTATATCTGAGCACTCTATTCGATTCCATTGGTCGATATATCTATCTTTATGCCAACACCATGCTGTTTTGACCACTGTGGCTTCATAATATGCCTTAAAGTCAGGCAGCACGAGACCTCCAGCTTCGTTTTTTTTCCTCAAGATGTTTTTAGCAATTCGGGGCACCCTGCCCTTCCAGATAAATTTGCTTATTGGTTTTTCTATTTCTGAAAAATAAGTTGTTGGGATTTTGATTGGTATTGCATTGAATCTGTAAATCAATTTAGGTAGGATTGACATCTTAACTATATTTAGTCTTCCAATCCATGAACACGGTATGCCCTTCCATCTATTTAGGTCTTCTGTGATTTCTTTTAGCAGTTTTTTGTAGTTTTCTTTATATAGGTTTTTTGTCTCTTTAGTTAAATTTATTCCTAGGTATTTTATTCTTTTAGTTGCAATTATAAATGGGATTCGTTTCTTGATTTCCCCTCTGCTTGTTCATTACTAGTGTATAGAAATGCTACAGATTTTTGAATGTTGATCTTGTAACCTGCTACTTTGCTGTACTCATTTATTAGCTCTAGTAGTTTTGTTGTGGATTTTTCTGGGTTTTCTACATATAGTATCATATCGTCTGCAAACAGTGATAGTTTTACTTCTTCCTTTCCAATTTTGATGCCTTGTATTTCTTTTTCTTGTCTAATTGCTCTGGCTAGAACCTCCAACACAATGTTGAATAATAGTGGTGATAGTGGACATCCTTGTCTTGTTCCTGATCTTAGGGGGAAAGTTTTCAATTTTTCCCCATTGAGGATGATATTAGCTGTGGGTTTTTCATATATTCCCTCTATCATTTTAAGGAAGTTCCCTTGTATTCCTATCTTTTGAAGTGTTTTTAACAGGAAAGGATGTTGAATCTTGTCGAATGCCTTCTCTGCATCAATTGAGATGATCATGTGATTTTTCTGCTTTGATTTGTTGATATGGTGTATTACATTAATTGATTTTCTTATGTTGAACCATCCTTGCATACCTGGGATGAATCCTACTTGGTCATGATGTATAATTCTTTTAATGTGTTGTTGGATACGATTTGCTAGAATTTTATTGAGGATTTTTGCATCTGTATTCATTAGAGAGATTGGTCTGTAGTTTTCTTTTTTTGTAATATCTTTGCCTGGTTTTGGTATGAGGGTGATGTTGGCTTCATAGAATGAATTAGGCAGTTTTCCCTCCACTTCGATTTTTTTGAAGAGTTTGAGGAGAATTGGTACTAATTCTTTCTGGAACGTTTGGTAGAATTCACATGTGAAGCCATCTGGTCCTGGACTTTTCTTTTTAGGAAGCTTTTGAATGACTAATTCAATTTCTTTACTTGTGATTGGTTTGTTGAGGTCATCTGTGTCTTCTTGAGTCAAAGTTGGTTGTTCATGTCTTTCCAGGAACCCGTCCATTTCATCTAAATTGTTGTATTTATTAGCGTAAAGTTGTTCATAGTATCCTGTTATTACCTCCTTTATTTCTGTGAGGTCAGTAGTTATGTCTCCTCTTCCATTTCTGATCTTATTTATTTGCATCCTCTCTCTTCTTCTTTTTGTCAATCTTGCTAAAGGCCCATCAATCTTATTGATTGTCTCATAGAACCAACTTCTGGTCTTATTGATTTTCTCTATTGTTTTCATGTTTTCAATTTCATTTATTTCTGCTCTAATTTTTGTTATTTCTTTCCTTTTGCTTGCTTTGGGGTTAGTTTGCTGTTCTTTCTCCAGTTCTTCCAAGTGGACAGTTAATTCCTGAATTTTTGCCTTTTCTTCTTTTCTGATATAGGCATTTAGGGCAATAAATTTCCCTCTTAGCACTGCCTTTGCTGCATCCCATAAGTTTTGATATGTTGTATTTTCATTTTCATTCACCTCTAGGTATTTACTAATTTCTCTTGCAATTTCTTCTTTGACCCACTCATTGTTTAAGAGTGTGTTGTTGAGCCTCCACGTATTTGTGAATTTTCTGGCACTCTGCCTATTATTGATATCCAACTTCATTCCTTTATGATCCGAGAAAGTGTTGTGTATGATTTCAATCTTTATAAATTTGTTAAGACTTGCTTTGTGACCCAGCATATGGTCTATCTTTGAGAATGATCCACGAGCACTTGAGAAAAAGGTGTATCCTGCTGTTGTGGGATGTAATGTCCTATAAATGTCTGTTACGTCTAGCTCATTTATAGTAATATTCAGATTCTCTATTTCTTTATTGATCCTCTGTCTAGATGTTCTGTCTATTGATGAGAGTGGTGAATTGAAGTCTCCAACTATTATGGTATACGTGTCTATTTCCCTTTTCAGTGTTTGCAGTGTATTCCTCACATATTTAGGGTCATTCTGGTTCGGTGCATAAATATTTATGATTGTTATGTCTTCTTGTTTAATTGTTCCTTTTATTAGTAGATAGTGTCCTTCTTTGTCTCTTTTAACTGTTTTACATTTGAAGTCTAATTTGTTGGATATTAGTATAGCTACTCCTGCTCTTTTCTGGTTGTTATTTGCATGAAATATCTTTTCCCAACCTTTCACTTTCAACCTACGTTTATCTTTGGATCTAAGATGTATTTCCTGTAGACAGCATATAGAAGGATCCTGTTTTTTAATCCATTCTGCCAGTGTATGTCTTTTGATTGGGGAATTCAGTCCATTAATATTTAGTGTTATTACTGTTTGGATAATATTTTCCTCTACCATTTTGCCTTTTGTATAATGTACATCATATCTGATTTTCCTTCTTTCTACACTCTTCTCCATACCTCTCTCTTCTGTCTTTTCGTATCTGACTCTAGTGCTCCCTTTAGTATTTCTTGCAGAGCTGGTCTCTTGGTCACAAATTCTCTCAGTGACTTTTTGTCTGAGAATGTTTTAATTTCTCCCTCATTTTTGAAGGACAATTTTGCTGGATATAGAAGCCTTGGTTGGAAGTTTTTCTCTTTTAGTAATTTAAATATATCATCCCACTGTCTTCTAGCTTCCATGGTTTCTGTTGAGAAATCTACACATAGTCTTATTGGGCTTCCCTTGTATGTGATGGATTGTTTTTCTCTTGCTGCTTTCAGGATCTTCTCTTTCTCTTTGACCTCTGACATTCTAACTAGTAAGTGTCTTGGAGAATGCCTATTTGGGTCCATTCTCTTTGGGGTGCGCTGCACTTCTTGGATCTGTAATTTTAGGTCTTTCATAAGAGTTGGGACATTTTCAGTTATAATTTCTTCCATTAGTTTTTCTCCTCCTTTTCCCTTCTCTTCTCCTTCTGGGACACCCACAACACGTATATTTGTGCACTTCATATTGTCCTTGAGTTCCCTGATACCCTGTTCAAATTTTTCCATTCTTTTCCCTATAGTTTCTGTTTCTTTTTAGAATTCAGATGTTCCATCCTCCAAATCACTAATTCTACCTTCTGTCTCTTTAAATCTATAATTGTAGGCATCCATTGTTTTTTCCATCTTTTCTACTTTGTCCTTCACTTCCATACGTTCTGTGGTTTGTTTTTTTCAGTTTTTCTATTTCTTCTTTTTGTTCAGCCCATGTCTTCTTCATGTCCTCCCTCAATTTATCGATTTCGTTTTTGAAGAGGTTTTCCATTTCTGTTCGTATATTCAGCAGTAGTTGTCTCAGCTCCTGTATCTCATTTGAACTATTGGTTTGCTCCTTTGACTGGGCCATATTTTCAATTTTCTGAGCATGATCCGTTATCTTCTGCTGGCGTCTGGGCATTTAGTCAGATTTCCCTGGGTATTGGATTCAAAAGTTTGGAAGATTTTTCTGTGAAATCTCTGGGTTCTGTTTTTCTTATCCTGCCCAGTAGCTGGCGCGCGTGGCACTCGTTTTCTGCGGGTCCCACCAGTAAAAGGTGCTGTGGGTCCTTTAACTTTGGAAAACTCTCGCCGTGGGGGAGGTTCGCCAGCCGAAGCGGCTTGGAAGAGTGCCAATCCGAATCTCCCAGCCGGCCTGGGGATCCGAACGCGGGGAGGGTCGCCGGCCGCCGCAGCCCGGGAGAGCACCCGTCTGAATCTCCTAGCCGGCCCGGGGAGCCAAGCGTGGCGGGAGGGCGCCAGTCGCCGCGGCCCGGGGGAGTGCACCGTTCCCAGCCGGACTGGGAAGCCACGTGTTTGGAAGGGACCCCGGTCACCGTTCTCCGCGGCCTAGGGATCTCCGATCCAATTCTCCCAGCTGGTCCGGGGGGCCGTGCGTGGGGGTGGCGCTAGCCACCCTGGCTTGAGGGGACCGCCTGTCCAATTCTCCCAGCCCACCCGGGAAGGAGGGAGGGAGGGACTCCAGCTGCCTTCTGCTCCGGCCTGGGGAAGCCCGCGCCCCTCGGCGATCTCACCAGAGCGGGTTCTCCCAGCCAGTCAGCCGTTCCAGAATGGGGTACGCTGTCTTCTTGATCTCTGTCATGGTTCCGGGAGCTGTTCTGTATCGTTTCTACTCCCCTAGTAGCTGTTCTGGAGGAGGAACTAAGACCCGCATGTCTTACTAAGCCACCATGTTCTCCAGAAGTCGTTTACTCTTTTCTTAATGCTGAGTATTGTTCCAGTGTAAGAATACACTAAAAGTTGCTCATCTGTTCTTTTGTTGATGGACATTTGCATTGCATTGTTATCAGTTTTGGCCTTTATAAATAAAGCCACTATAAAACCCATGTACACGTGTTTTCTAAACATATACATTTCTCTTTCTTGGTTAAATACCTAGGAATGGAATTGCTGGATCAAAGGTAGATGTATTTTTAAGTCCATAAAATAACCAAAGTTGTTTAATAATTTTACATTTCCCCTGGAAATGTGTGAGATTTCTAATTGTCCATATTTTCACAAACACTTGATATTATCAAGTCATTTAAATTTCATCCATTTTAGTGGATTGCAATGACATTTCATTGTAGTGTTAATTGCATTTCCCTGATGGCTATTAATGTTGAGTAGTATTTCATGTGCTTATTGGATAAGCATGTTTAATTTTTGAAGCAGTGATTTCAAGTCTTTGGGCCATTTTTTATTGGTTGTTAGTTTTGTTTTACTGAATTATAGTATGCATCACAAATTCGTTATACAAGTACTTTACCAAGTATATGTAAAGGAAATCTTTTCTCCATGTGTGGGCTGCATAGTTAAGTTTTTAACTGGGTATTTTGATTAGCACTAGTTTTAATTTTGAAAAAAATCTAATTTTTTTTCTTTTATGATTGCTTCTTTCTGTGTTCTGCTTAAGAATTCTTTCCCTGTCCTAATGTTATGAAGTTATTCTGCCATGTTTTCTCTAGAAGCTTAATGGTGCATATGTGTATTTTAGAATTTGTAGATTATATTATCTTCTCACTGAAAACGATGTTTACAGAATTTATCTTCAATTTCTTAGTTGTTGGTTTGGAGGAAAAGGAAGAAAATGCTTACTCATGCTGCCATATTCATACCAGGAGACTATTGCAATATATTTTTAATTTAGAAAACCAATCTCAATAGCCCATCAATTTTATATCTTTGAAACCTGTTCCATCACAAGAGTCATGAGTTCATTCTCTTTTATGGCTCATTTGAAAGTAAGCTAAACTCAAGGAGCTCGTAGTACCAGCCACATTGCCAAAGAGTGAATGATGTTCAAAGAAGCACCTCAGTCTTTCTTCTGAGGACAATAATGCAGTGTGCTTTTGATGAGGGCAGTGGGGACACAGGAAAACAATGCCCCATGCCCAGGTATGACTAGTGGGCCTTTGGGTAAAGGAAAAGCAAAAGGAGGAAATGGGACAAAGAGGTCCTAATAGAGTCTTCAATGTAGGCACTTCCTCTTTTCTTTTTAAACTTTTTATTCTGGAATACTTTCAGACTTACAGGAAAATTAATGAAAATAACACAAACCCCATATAGAGAACTCCAATGTACCCTTTTCTCCCTGGGTACTCAGCTCCACCATTATGAACATTTTGCCACATTCGCTGCATCATTCTATCTATCAGTCTATCTGTCTATCCACATATCTTCCCATCTGCATTTCTATCTATCAATCCTTTTCCTGAACACTTGAGTGCATGTAGTATATATTATGCTCACTGAACACTAAATACTGCCATGTATACTTCCTAGGAACAAGCATATTCCCTTACAAGTAGCCGCCTTTAAGAGCAATTGTCAAGTGCTTCCTTTTTTCTTAAAAATTTCTTAGAAAATCTGCATAAAATGCGTATTCATAAAGTCAGAAACTAGAATACAGATTACCAGGGACCCAGTGGGGAAGGGATTGGAGAGTTTAATTGGTATGGGGTTTCTGTTTGTAGTGGTAGCAAAGTTGTGGCAATGAATCATGGGGATGGAGGCACAACTTAGCCTCTGTGATTAACACCACTGAATTGTGCATTTGAAAAGGAAAAAGGGGGGAAATTTTAGATTGCCATATAAGTTACCACCCCCTCCCACACATACACACACAAAGAACTGTAGAACCCAGAGTGAATCCTACTGCAAACAGTAGGATAAAGTCAATAGCATAATTATAATTTGTTTCATGAATTGAATCAAAGGTACCACATAATTCTAATAAGAGTAAAAACTGTGTGTGAGACAGGGGAGTAGAGGGCAAACTCTGTACTTTTATATGATGTCTCTGTAAACCTACAACTGCTCTAATAAAAAAAGGATATATATTTTAAATTTAGAAAATCTATACTTCTAATGCCCATAATAAACTCAAGGAACATCCTTCCACAGCCCTGGTGACTTTGACAAATGCTGATGTGGTCTCATCAGAGGAAGGAGAACTGACTGTACTCTGGTATTTGGTAAACAATATAATATTGTATATAAAAACAATATAATATACAAAATATTTGATAAACACCCTCCAGAATATGATCAATAAATAAAGGTCATACATATAAATATGTTGCTGTCTAGTCCAACTTACTACTAATAAAAATGTGAATGGGCTTTAGTCTTGAAAGAAGTTAGGCCATTAGTGAGTAAATAATAGATGGAATGTATGTTAGAATAGATTTCACTTTCGGGACACACTGAGTTGAGATCATGTCAGAAAATTACTAGTAGAGACACTGGAATGAGAGTGTATGGCTGGTAATAACTTTTGAGCAGGTATTTTGCTGAAATATCAACCGAACTTTACATATATTCATGTATATAAATGTAAAACTGAATGCATATTATCTGTAACATATGCACATGGCTTTCTTGCTTATCATTTCCTGTCTAATCTAAGGCAAGTATATAAGATCTATGAGAGTTAAGACTGAGTGACTCTGTAATTTTATTTATTTATTTTTCCTTTTAAACTTACTATGGTACAGATGGTTTGAAAAATAGAGATGTCTTAGTTCTATTTGTGAGGCCATGACATTTAATTTGAAATTTATAAAATCCCCCTTATCTTCTTAATATGATAGTCTGAAAAGTCATTTAAATAGGATAAGAGCTGGAGCTTGCACCCTTACAATGATACTTAACTGTATGACCTCCCTGTATTTAGAAATGCAAACTTATTTTTTGTGGTTGGCTATAAAAAATTAATTTCCTTTCGGGGAAAGCTGATGAAATCCCTGTACCCAATAAAAGAATATTCGATGGATTCTTGCCAATGTAAGTTCATGAAAAAACCCAAAAAACAACGAAGCAGAACTCCTTGGAAAATAGAAAACGTTCTTTTCCTTTTCTCTATTTCCACAAAATGACGGAAGTATCCAAGACCTGACAAATGTGTACAGTGCCAATTTCATCTGAGGATTTCAGTCTTTCAGAAATGCAGGTGTAGATTAATCTGTCTTTAGAGTTATATTTCAGGATGAAATTTTAACACCGTCATACCCTTGATATATAATAAAAAATAAATAATATTCAGCTGTTATTTTCCATTCTAAAATTATCCTACCTATTCTCATCATCTATCATTCCTTTCGAATTAGTGAAATCTATAACTCTTACCCCGATGGGTTCTAACTCTCCCTTCTCTTTGAGATTACAATTGTATGAGGATTAATAAATTAGTTTCCTGTCTCAGTTTGCTGGTCATCTACAATCTCTATTTGACATATTTTTAATCCTCTCCCTAATTTCAATAAAGAGGGAAATAATAAAAATGAGTAAGTGTATTAATTCACCTTCATCGATTATGTTCCTGAAGATTTACCTTTTAAAGCCTCCAAGACATTTGTATTTCTAAAATTACTGCATTTTGCTGACAGTGTTTCCCTCTAGTTTCACTTAATTATGGAAAAACTCTGTAGAAATTTTTTCCAGAGTGTGTTCCTTGAAGTATAAGAGTCATGCAGAATATAATAGGTCTTCAGCCAAAATAAAGGGAGGCAGGATTTAATGAATGAGTGTGTTTGGGAAATGCTGGCTCAAAACAAGGTAAGGAGTTCTGTTTAACATTTTACTGCAGAATTCTCAGGACTTTTAATATATAAATGTGTATTATGAATTCCTGGAAAGGCCATGAGCACTGAAGTTTTTCCCAAATATTGAAGATTATGACGTCATTCAAAAATATTTTTTAAAAAATGAATACAGATCTTTTCAGGTTAATCTCCAAGTTTCCTTTCTGTCAAAATAGTGGAATCAACCTTAAACATTTATGGAATGACTAAATCAATTGCAGAATAACTACATAGGAGAATATTGTACTACCACAAGCATCAAAATAATTTTTAAAATAATTTAATGGTCATTGTTTTGCTAGGTTGAGGAGTTATAAATGAGTTTTTCTTCCTTACATTTTCTTATAAATTTTATTTTTTATGATTAACATGTATTAATTTTGTAATGTGGAGAAAGTGAAGACTTTCCCTGTCATTTCATTTCAATTAGCCCAAATGATCTCATTGCATCTATTTGACTCTTTGCTTGCTCTTTATTTCTAATGGGTCCTTTATATTGAGAATTAGCAAACTACAGCCCACAGACCCTATCTGGCTATTGCCTGTTTTTGCAAACAAGGTTTTACTGGAACACAGTCATGCCCATTTGCTTACATGTCATCCAGGACTGCTTTTGCTCTGCAAAGGCAGAGATGAGTAGTTGTGATAAAGGCCTTATGACCCACAAAACCTAAAATATTTACTCTGTGATGGGACTGGAACTAAGTGAGGCAAGGGAGGTGCCTAGGATTGAAAATCGAAGATAGTTGTCGCTTCTAGGGGGATTGTATGCTCAAATGTCTGCAGCACTGAACTGTAGTAGATGCTTGTGTCATTTCAGGTCCTGTGAGGTGCAGATGCAAAGACAGAACTAGATGTGCAAGAGATTTTATTGGGGGAAATGCCTGTGAATAATAAAGTGGAGGAGGAGCGGGAATAAGCAAGGAGCCATCAGATCAATATGCAGGTGTGACCCCCTGTGAAAGGAGCAAGGGACAGAGAAGATTGGACAGGGAGAACCCTAGAGTGCTGTGCTTCTCTGAAGAATTCTCGGCCGGGAAGATGACTGGCAGTAGAGGTGCCCCCCAGTGAGCAAGTGTGGGCAGTCATTGTTTGGGAGCTTCTAAGGGGAAAGCGTGGCCTTGGTGTGAACACTGCGGTGAAGCCAAAGGTACAATGGCTGGCAGCTGGCAGCTGTACACCCTCCTTGCAGACAATTCTTTTCAAGAGACATCCGAGTGGCACCCCTGGATGGTCTCCACAGAACCCTATTCATATTTGCTTATTTGTTTAGAGGTGTATGGTGGATATTATTGTGGTCTCCCCTCAAACTATCAGACCCCTCATCTCTTATGGGTTGGGAGACGCTGATCCCATTTTGGACTGAGCTAACCAGGGTTAGGTCATCCCCAGAGCTGTAGTGAATGGTGTGCAGAGGTTCAATCAGAGGGAAGCTTAGGACTTTCTTCCAATGGTTATAGTTAGTAGCAGGTTCTCTCCACTTGGATGTGAACAAGGAAGCATGCAACCTGGTTGCTTTTGGTAGTCTGTGTTCATTAGGAATGCTTCCAGGGAACCAAAACACCTGATGAAAGTGGTTTGTTTTTGTCAAAGAACAAGATCATCAGAGATGAGAGGTTGCTGTCATTGATTCAATGGCTTTGAAGCAACATCCTCATGTTTCCCTTCACCTTGTGGCAGCAGCAGCCCCATCACCATACACTTACATTCAGTAACAGGAGGCAGAGGTGACCCAGGGCACGTGATTGCTTCTCACATGCCTTCCTCCAGTAAGGGATTAAAAGTGTCATTCTCAGACCCCGCCCCCCCAAACCATCTGTTTGTCCAGGACCTGGTTACACACCTACCTCTAGACCAGATCCAGCACCTGCTTTCTCTGAGATTGGGATATCTTTGTTAAACACTAAACAAAATTAGGGGTCTACTTACTATGGAGGTAGCAAGGGGTAGATAATGTCTTTTGGAAGTGGAAACAGGCAGTCCTACAAGGCCAACCTGAGGATGAAGACAGCACAAAGAGAGGCAGAAATGGAAAAGTATTGAGAAATAGAGTTAGTATCTAGTCAAACTATCCCTGAAGTTCACTCTAAATCTGGAATTTTCTTTCACATAGCCAATATAATCCCTTCAGTGGTGAAATCAGTTTGAGTTGGTTTTTTCTTTCCTGAAGTTCCTTAACTGACCCAAGAGAAGAGAAATTTCTTTGTTTTGAGAGTTTCTAAGATGCAGTAGCAAAGTTGAAAATCAGCCAAGTAGGAAGGAGCATATTAGTTAAGATTCTTTTATGTTGGAAGCCACAAAAATGAATTACTCAAAGTGACAGATTTTTTTTAAAAGTATTATCTTTTGTAATTGGAAGTTGAGAAGTAGGGAAGATTCCGAGTATGGTCATCAGTTAATAATGTCAAGAACTTAGTTTCTTTCTGTCTCTCCACACTGCCATCCTAAGTATCAGTTTCAGCCTAGGGCAAATATGGTTGCCATTGGCAATGGAAGCCACATCCAAGAGGAGAGAGAAAGGGCATGGAACCCAGGTCTTTCTCTTAAGTTATATAGGGCCAATTGTGTTGAACAACAAATGAAGCAAATGGCTGTGTGGAGGGGCAGCAAGGATGAGATTTAGGAGTAGCTGATGTATGTGTGAGTGTGTGAGATATGTGCGTATACACACATATAACTAGTGGTCAGTTTCTTGATGTTTAGAGTAAATCTAGTTTAGAATACCACTTTCATTATCATAGTTACTAAAACTAGTGATTCCTAAGTCTTTACCAAATGACAGTCCTTCTTCTAAATATCTTTATATACACTATCTCATTAAATCCTCACAACTGCAACAGCCCTATAAGAGACGTACTATTTATCATCACTGCTTTAGAGGAAACAACTGAAAGCTAAGAGAGGTTGAGTATCTTGAACAAGGCAACACAGCCAGGGAGTGGCAGAGCCAGTATTTTGTCAGAAATTGAAGTATACGTTTTAGTATTGAACAGTTGTGAGTTTAGATCCTTGATTTTGTTTTTTACCAATTTGTGCAACTTGGGAAGAATGACTTCCCCTCTAAATTTCACTTCTTCATCCATGGAATGGAATCTCATCATGGATTATGATCTACATCATAGATATGGCCACCATAGACTAGATGAGATATGTAACATCTCTTGGCTCAAGCTCTAGGACCTATCCCATGCCAGGCACTCTGTTCTCTCTCCTTCACCCACACCTGTCTAGCCACAAAGCTTCAGCCAGCAATTAATTACATGAGAGGATCCACCCAGCTCCAACTCATTCATGATCCTTATCCAGAGTTCATTACTCAATGCTCTGAACCTCATGATTCATTAATATCCACAAACTGCTCACCTATATTTTGGGATCTCAGGATGAAACACTTTTTAAAAGGAAATTTCTTCAAACTCAAAGCACTTATTGTAGCAAGAAATGCCAATGCTTTGTGGTTACACTTTATGATATATATATATATATATATATATATATATATATATATATACTTTCCCCATCCCCCTACAATCAGATTATCACTTCTGTTTTTATTCAGGAATAAAATAGACAGATCAAGATGTTTAGATTTCTTTCCAGTGATACCAAAGCTTCTTTAATTGCACATCCTATCAATAAATCATTTTGACCTAGGACCTCCAATATATGTACATTAATTTATAAATTCTGTGTACCTACTACTCTACTAATATATGGAAGATCAATCATTCACACTCCATAGAAATCTTAAAGAGGATGAAAAGTTAAAATAAATGTAAAAAGAAATTCTAATACTGTCTTCCCTTAGTCAAACAGATCACCCTGTAAACCACTTGGGGATACACACCTTCAGTGTGGGTATCATAATTCTCAACATCCAATTCCTTATCCTGTTGAACTATCCTGGTTAACCTGTAATTCATATCACCTCTCCTAGGTTGTGAGTGTCCTAACACGACTGTAACACCATTGTAGTATAGGGAATACAATTTGATGTTGGATTTCTTGGGCTAGGGCACTCAGGAAAAGTCTACAAGAGAGACAGGAATATGACTGGTCTTTAGGATGGATGGGATTGGGTTGGGAGGTGGGAGTATGAGGAGTGAAGGCCAGGAGGGAGGACTAAAGCTGACCAAAATGGAGAGAGTATGAGACCAGCCCAACCGAAAGACCCAACCAGGTCAATTTCTAATCTCCAACCTTCTCCCACATTAGGCCACTGAAGTAAGCCAGTGTAGATTCTGTCTCTGACTCTCAGAGCTCCAGGGGATGAAAGCTGTCCTCCCAGGCCTCCTCTGTCAACTCAAGTTAAGTAAGAGCCTGGATTTCATAGAACAGCCCCTGCAAACTCCTTTCTCTAGCTCAAGCATCTAGCGAGGCTGTTTTTCAGTCCCTTCCCTATGAAATCATCAGTCTTGGGCTCTCTCTAGGCAGAACTAGGTTGGGTAGGTGAAGGGAGGGGAGTTTTGTCCATGATTTGGGTGCCCCTGGAGTGGTGAGTCATGTTTTTCAGCTCCAAGTCCTCCCCTTTAGGTAGACTATGTATTGTGTTGTGCACAGTTTTCATTTAAAAAGTGTGTAGCAGGCCTCAGCTGAAATAAGATTCCACCAATATACCAATCCCTCAGTAAAGTCCAGCTTGGGAACATGCCTTGAGAACATTCCCCCTCCTGAGAGTAGGTTTGAGGCAAAATTACCAGGAAGGCACAAGGAGGTGGGTGGTGTGGCAGGAAGTATGTGTTGATGGAGTTAAAAGTTAATTGGTGTGTGTGTGGTAACAGGAAAAAGGAAGGGAACAGATGTTGAAGAGAGGCTGGTTGCCAACACACAGGGATGGATTGCCTGTCCTTCTGCCAGGGATCAATTGGAGCTCCTGGGAGAAATGGTTTCACTACCTCAAGGTCTTAACTGAACATTAGTCAGGGCTGTTGGGACTGAGTGTTTGCCAAGGAGATGTCATCTAGACCAGATTTCAAAGACGCAGTGGAAGCTCTTGGGCTCTGCATCTTGTGAATTGTTTCAGGCCAGCCACTCCTAGGCACGTGGACTCCCTTAGCACCTTCATGAAGGCAAAGCTCAGGGAACTGATTGTTTTCTATCTTCACAAACTGTGTGTGGTCCCTGAGAAATTAAAGAGCCAGCCAATCTCCAGATGCAAGCCACACAACAGGCTCCACTTGTTATTCTTCACGGGATTAAGATCTGTTAGCACACTGGGGCTTCTGGAAAGATGGGCTTCCATGCATGATTTCATTCATCCACCAACAAACACATATTGAGTGGTCCCATTATACTTACTTTATATGCTGAGCACTTCTGTATTCTCTATGGATGAACCAGTAACAAACAAATATCCATGCATTTGTGAAGCTCTTATATTCCAGAGTGGGGAGATAATCAATAAGCAATAGAGGAAGCAAATAAATTGTATATTGCCTTGGAAAGGATGTTTGTTATGGATGAAAAGAAAAAGTAAATCAGGGTAAAAGGAATAGGGATGCCAGAGGCAGAAGTGAATGACAATTTTAAGTGGAGTGGTAAGAGTAGGCTTCTTCAATAAAAGGAGTCAAGCATATAGATATTGCTGGAAGACCACTCAGGGCCAACAGAAGAGCCAGCACAGACACCCAAAGTTTGAAGGTGCAGAGTGAGAAAGGGGGTGAGGAGTAAGAAATGAAGCCAGAGAGGGAAGGGGACTGGATCACATAGGGCCTTGTAGGACATTGTAAAGGCTTCAGCTCTTGCTCTGAGTGAAATGACAGCTATTGCAAGACTTTGAGCAGAGGAGGGACATGATCTGATTTGTGTTTTAAAAGGATTCTTCTAAAATCTGTATTATAACTACTCTAAAATCTACTTGGAAATGTATTGCTTTTTTTGTATATATGGTATATTTCACAATTGAAAAAACATTAAAAAAAAAAGGATTCTCTGGCTGTAGTGTTGAAAGCAAACTGTAAGGGGCAATTATGGGTGCAAGGAGATGACTTAGGAGGTTGTCCTAGTTTTCTAGGGCTTCTGTAACAAAGTACAAGTTACAGTTCCAACAAGTTGGCTTAAACAACAAAAAATTTATTGTCCCTGGTTCTGGAGGCTAGAAGTCCAAAATCAAGGTTTTTGCAGGGCCATGCTTCCTCTTAAAGGTGAGCATCTATTCCATGTCTCTCTCCTGACTTCTGGTGGGTGGCCAGCTGTCCATGGCCTTCCTTGGCTGGTGGCAGCATAATTCAATCTCCCATGACAGTCTCTCTCTGTTTCTGTCTGTCCAAATGTTCCCTCCTTACAAGAATACCAGTCATATTGAATTAGGGCCTTCTCTAATGCAGCTTGGCCTCATTCTAACTGACAACATCTTCAGGGATCCTATTCACAAATAAATTCACATTCACAGGACCAGAGATTAGGACTTGAACGTGTCTGTGGGGGGGAAATAATTCAGCCCATAACAGAAGTTATTGCAATAGTCCAAGCAAAAGACAAAGTCATTCTTGACTATCCCAAACACACGTTTTCATGCAAGACTCATTAAGCTCAACCTTGGGAAATGTTTTGTCTAAGCCCTAAGATAAAGATTGGTAATGGGTCCGCTAAAGACTAGATAAGTTACAAAGTGTTTCGTTGGTTTTTTTTTTTTTTTATTGAGACAGTATTCTAAGACAAGAGAGCCGCAGAAAATCTGAACTAGCTTCATCAAAAATACTGGAATATCTGTCAATGTAGGACTTGCATTTCCCAAAGGCAAACATTAGCTGTAATGGAGTAGCTATTCGGATTAGAGCTTGTGCTCCCTGGTTCTCCACAGTCCCTAATTGGCCCCCTTCTTACATGGATATTATTTGCCTGGGCTCTGTAGGCATTGGAGTCTGTGAAACCTCCTTCGATTCCAGAAGGTGTTCTCAGGAGGAGAAGGAGCAGTGAGGTTGGTCAAGACCACGTTTACTACTAAACCATTAGGGCCCAGGGCATAAGGCTCTCAAACAGACAAACAAAGATGTTAAAGCTCATCTGTCTCCACAAATGCCCTCTTCGGGTTATCTCCGTAGGCACCATTTTCTTCCTTCCTCCATCCCTCTGCCATCTCTCACAAAATCGGTATAATGAGAGGGACCGGACCTCTTCTGAGTTGTGAGTTATATTGCTCCTCTTTTGTTATTCCCTGTGGAGACCCCAGTGGATCCCAGGTGGATTCAGGTGTCAGGAAGCTTGGAGTGGGTTGCAGAAGTCAGCTGCTCTGGGCTTAGGGGGAAGAGTGCTCTTTCTCTTATGTTCTCCATTTCCTCCCTTCTCTTGCCTTCTGACGGGTAAGACCTGTCACGTGAGGTTCTAATGAAAGGAACTCACTAAGCCACAGACCTTCCACCCAAGGCCAAATCCCTCTAGTCTTAAACTGTGAACAGTTTCTTCAAGTTTCCATAGGCAAAAACGTAAAAAAATGTGGTGGCTGGGGGTTCTGATCATCTCTCTCTATATGAGAGACACGTGACCCTGAATCAAGAGTGCTCAGTTAACTAGAAGTATTTCAAGAGGCTTTATTTCTGCATTCACGCTCATTCTGGCCACCACCTGTCTCACCATGCATTGCAAGGATGGAAGAACAAGCTTCACCTTACCCACTTGTATAGGACAACCTCAAGCAAACTTTCTCCTCCCTGACCCTTACCATATTCATCTGTGCCCTTGATGAGGCTAGAAATTCTGATGGTCTTTCACTCTGCAATTAGAAATAAGGCTTAAAATGCAAACTGCAGAAGCAGCAGCCCTCTGGCAGTGCTATTCTATCAAGGTCCCAGGGTAGCACAATGAAGGCAGAGATGATATACAAAGCATCCTGGTATGTTTACTCATTACCTTCCATCACACAATGAGATTCAAACAGTTTCTTGGTCCAGGCTGGACTCAGAGGAGGAAATATGCACAAAAGTTTTATAGCAGCTCCTTGTCTTTCCCTAATTCCCATCTTCCCATCACCATGGCAACCCACATTTTTATAAAGGCAAGAAAAGAGATTTGTGAATCTTATCTTAGCTCCTTGACCTTCAGGACTCTTTAGTATTAAGTTTTATTCTGTGCTTTAGGAGGCCATAAGTTATCTAACTTCTACATCGAGGGGGAGAGTACGCCTATGAAGAGATGTGGGAAATAGCAGACATTGTCTAAATGGTTAGCTGGAAATAGCAGGATAGACATCAGGCTAATATTTGGCCATTCAAGACCATGTAGCCAAGGGAAGGAGATGTCAGGACCCTGTCTGAGAATAGAGAAAACTTTAATTTTATTACGCATCTGAGTTCACTCCAATCCTTTTCGAATGGTAGACCTCCTTATTAGCCTCTTCCTTCTTGATGTGTTATTACAGGTAACAGAAACATCTGAGAGAAGCACTATGTATGTTGTAATTCTCACTAAAGTAGAAATGACTGACTCTAGATAATTTCTGAGAACACAGTTTAAAGTCAAGAAAGGGTAATACCAAATCTAAGAGTTTAGATGGACACTCTAGAGGAATGAAAATGGATGTAGACAAGTTAGTAGGCAATAGGTACAGAAAATGCTTGAATACAGTATTTAGGTAGTTTGCTTTTGGTAGATACAAATGAAACTTAAATCTGGAAAAGGGTAGGTATGGGGAGAATTTAGACATGTCTTTGCCCTGACCAAAAAGCATGCAAGGTAAGTTGATGGGGTTTTAAATTCTAAAACATTTTTTTTAAGTATTTTTATTGTAAACAACAAACAAACATACAAATATTGCTGACAACAAACATTCACTACATGGCTACAATCAGTGACTCACAATATCATCACATAGCTGTGCATTCACCACTACGATTGTTTTTTTGAACATGTGCATCTGTCCAGCAAAAGAAATAAAAAAAAGAAAAAAAACTCATACATGCCATACCCCTTACCCCTCCCTCTCATTGACCACTAGTATCTCAATCTACTCAATTTATTTTAACCTTTGTTCCCCCTATTATTTGTTTATTTTTCTCCACAACTTTTTACTCATCTGTCCACACAGTAGATAAAAGGAGCATCAGACACAAGGTTTTCACAATCACACAGTCATGCTGCAAAAGCTATATATATCATTATACAATCATCTTCAAGAAATTTATGACTACTAGAACACAGCTCTGTATTTTCAGGTACTTCCCTCCAGCCATTCCAATACACCATAATCTAAAAAGGGGTTATCTATATAATATAGAAGAATAACCTCCATATTAACCTCTCAACTCTGAAATAACTCAGCCACTGACGCTTTACTTTGTATCATTTCTCTCTTCCCCCTTTTGGTCAAGAAGGTTTTCTCAATCCCTTGATGCCAAGTCCCATCTCATCCCAGGATTTCTATCCCACGCTTCTAAAGCATTTGTTGATTCTGGGTCAGATAAGTAGCTCAAATGGGTCTCAGCATTAAATGGTCCCCGGGATGAGGAATGTGGTTGCCAGATACCCCCTAACAAGCTCTAATTTGAGCCAGGTGCTCAGGCATGATCGACTCACTGTACCCAGCAGTCTAAGCTGTTGCCTGCGTGTCATATCCATTTGTCTAAGCCCAAAGAAGACGCAATCAGTGTCTGATTGTTAACAGTAATTAGTGGCTCTCCAGAGGGCTGGCCCTGAGTGAGCCTAGTGCTGTCTCCTCACTCCTGCAAAGCACAGTGAATTGCTGTCCACAGCCAGAGAAACAGTCTGTTTCTTGACTCTTGAAATCCAAGAAGAGATTTGGACCTCAGGATGCAAATAGCAAAATGGTTTGAGCCCCCTCAAAATCAGAGTGATCTCATCACTGCTTCAGTCAGAGGGCAATACCGTTGGACATCCTAAATGTTCTCAAACAATGACCAAGACAGAGAAATAGAAAAAGCAAGATCAACCATCCTGGAATTCAAAACGGGATTGAAGAGGGAGTGAGGTGGGGGAAGACAGCAAACATATGGAAGAGTTTTCAGTTATGGAGGAAGGAAGCCAAACAAGGGAGCCATTATTTTCAATTTTGTTCAGTTTTCAGCCTTAAGAGATGCCCAGGAAATCTTTTATGTTAATTCTTTTCTGAAAAGTTAAAAAAATCTTTCCAAACTAGAAAAAAGTCAAAGTGACTTAGAACTGATTTTTTTCCTCCTGTCTTTCAAAATAAAGTGTTTTTCCTACCTAGGAGTTAACTAGTTCGGGGTCATTACACACATAGACAATTTAACTAAAATAATCAGGACATATTTACTGCAGAGAAATCTTCAAGAAGTTCAATATTGCATGGGAGCCTTTTATAGAACACTGGGCTCATTCATTTGTGAGCATCCTGGAAACATAGAGAGTACCTTCTATTAAGGAGAGCACTCGGCCTTCATTAATTTCCACAGTGTTTCGTGGCCTATTTTCACCTTTTTGTCAGTAGCATTCTCTGAACAGAAGCAATTTAGCTGAGAAAAATAAACAGACCAGAATTTAAAGCAACTCTTTCATTTTCAAAAGCCTTATGTATTCTGACTGATGTTTCAATAAGCACAGTCTAAAATTTTCATAGGGATAAACATCCGTATGTAACATTTTTCTAACAAAAACTTTCATACTCCTTTTAAAAGTTGTTTTAATTAAGATTCACAGCCAGGGAAGTGAAAATTGTACTATTCTTGTTCTGAAACTATTTTTTTCTCACTTACTTCAGGTACATAAGGTCTTGAATGTTTCCTTTGATCTCAAGACAAACCGATCATCAAAACAGAGATTAAACAACAATCTCAGGAAAGATCCCAAGATATCTCCATGCACACGCACAGGTTTGTGAGTATGCACCTACACATTTGCACACCTGTTGTGTTAGTTTCCCAGGGTGGCTTGTAACAAAGTACCGCAAACTAATTGGCTTGAACAACAGAAATTTATTATCTCCTAGTTTTGAAGGCTAGAAGTCCAAACAGGTGTTGGCAGGTCCATGCTTCCTGTTAAAAATGAGAATCCATTCCACTTCTCTCCCCTGCTTCTGGTAGGTGGCCATTGAGCCATTGTTTCCTTTCTCAGCTTGTGGTGACATGACTCAATCTCTGCCTCTGTTATATGACCCTCCCTCTCTCTGTATCTAAACTTCCTCTCCAGATAAGAACATCAGTCATATTAGATTTGGGCCTTCCCTATACAGTTTGACCTCATTTTAACTAATAACATCTTCAAAGACCCTATCTACAAGTAAAGTTACATTCACAGGACCAGGGGTTAGGACTAGGATATGTCTTGTGGGGGGGTGGGACACAATTTAATCCATAACACCACCTGAGAGCAATGTACAATCTAAAGTTTGTTTTTTTAAACTTTTTTATTGTGTAATATAGCATATATACAAAGCAAAGAAAGAAAAAAGCAATAGTTTTCAAAACACTCTTCAACAAGAAGTTACAGGACAGATCCCAGCATTTGTCATGGGCTACCACACGATTCTCTCAGATTTTTCCTTCTAACTGCTCCAGAGCATTGGAGGCTAGAAGGAATATATGTGTATTTTTATCATCCCTTTTTCCCTTTTTTGTGAAAAATAGCATATATACTAAAAAAAAAAAGCAATGATAAATTTCAAAGCCAGCACAATAATTAGTTGTAGAACAGATTCCAGAGTTTGGATGGGTTACAATTTCACAATTTTAGTTGTTTACTCATAGCTACTCTAAGATACTGGAGACTAAAGGAAATATCAGTACAGTGATTCAGCAACCATACTTATTTGTTTAACCCTACCTTCTCTGTGGAACTCCATCATCCTTTGCTCTTTCTATCCCACTCTTTAGGGGTGCTTGGGTATGGCCATTCTAACTTTATCATGTTGGAAGAGGCTGTCAATAATTTGGAGTGGGGAATAGGGAGATGGAACTAGCTGATATTCTGGAGGGCCCTCTAGGTTTTAGGACTTATCTGGTCCAGGAACCCATCTGGAGGTTGTAGGTTTCTGGAAAGTTACTCTAGTGCATGAAATATATCGCCCTAGGTGTTCTTTATGATTGGCTGGAATGGTTTTGGCTGGGGTTTGGCAGGTTATGATTGGTAGCAATGTCTAATTGAAGCTTGTGTAGAGGAACCACCAGAGTAGCCTCTCGACGAAAGCAAGTTTTAATTCTGCCAAAATATCATTTCAAAAACAAAGCAAGATTAAAGGTGAAAATTTGAGTAGTTTTATCTTAGCAACAGCCCTGCCTTTAAGCTGAACTACAGTACCACTTTTTAATACACAGAGTGGCATGGAAAATAATCCTAACAGTCTTCTTAAAATTCATATATTAAAATGAAGTGTACAGTGTACCTATTGCTTATACATCTGTCAGGATGACAAAGACCATTTTATAACTTGTTACAATAAGAAATATCAGTGTATCAGTATTATAAGAGGTGGGGAGAATCGGACCACTCAGTGTCCCTTGGATCTGAAATCTGCTGTCATTCCCCCAATCCCTTATGGAGTCACAGTCAATCCCTCTGGAGTCTCAGTGAAGCATCACACCTGTCCCTGCAATGAGTATCCCTGCAGTAGGTGCGAGAGCATGGGCCCTGGAGGTGAGGGCTGGTCACTGGAGATCAGTGGGAATGAGTGAGCACTGGCCTGAAAGGAGAGAGCTGGCAAAGGAGAGAGAGTGCCAATCAAGGCCTGCAGGCTAATGCAGGGGGCCTGAAAGCTTATAAAAGGGTAAGAGGTTAACGTTTAGATTTTACCTAAAAGTAGAAGTCCTGCCTCCTCTTAGAAAATTGGATACACAGGGTAAGCATTCCTACCTGGAAATATGAGGCTGGACCGAAGAAGTCCCCACTCCTTTAGACAAGGCACGCGTTCTCCAGTTTCCAGTGTCTCCCACATGTATTCATTGGTTTTAACTCCTGGCACCTGTAGGCACTGGCGTTGACGCCAGCCTCAGAGAAAAAATGGCCCAAATCACTAATTTGGGCAGGAACAGCTGAAACAGCTTAATCAACTGCATGACTGGAAGAAGGTAGAATGCACTCCAATGCCATTCAGCTGGGAAAATCCTACCCAGTCTTAGGTGTCCTCAGCTCCTAGAATTCTCCTCTGTCCTCGGAAGATAGTCTGGTGTTCTCACAGCCATATGGCTCTGTCCGCTTCTCTATCATTCCACTTTCCACATGGCATTACAATGCTCTCTCAATGCATTTGCCTCCCAAAGGTTTGTCTATAACCCCTACCATCTGCCAGACCCCGAAAGACACTAGAACAAATATAATATATTCCTCCAAGTGCATGAAAAAGATACAAGATGAAATATGAAAAGGGCCATGGTTCATGTTCAATTAAAGGGAACAGGAGGAACTTGGGGCAATTGACATCGAAAATACTCTATGAAGGTTTTCACCAGTAATGATGGGACATGGATGGGACATGGGATGAACTCTTGGAGGCTGGGACAAAAACTGGAGGAGCATCTAGAGATCAGTGAGTTTATGGGGTGTGCCTGAAGCACAAGGCCAGACAGCATGCAGGACTGAGGAGCGGGCACTCAGTTGAACACATAATGAGAACCCGTTGGAGGTCGCTGAGCTGAAGAATGACATGCTCAGATCTGCGCTTTGGTGGTTGAAGCAGGAGGTGTTGGGAAGGAGAGATGAGGTGGAAAGCTGCACACATTTATTGAGTGTCTTAGGCCATGTGCTATACACTTTTCATCTATGATCTCGTTTTATCCTTGTAGCTCTAGGAAGAGATTGCTAAGATCCCCATCTTAATTACAGAGGGGATAACTAGGTAAAAAGTGCCAAGCTTTCTATTTCTGCATCTTTACTTTTTGCCCAATAAGTGTTTGTTGCCTTAGTATATAAAAAAGATGAACAAATGAAAAAGAGAGAAAAAGGAAGGAAAGAAGGGAAGGAAGAAAGGAAGGAGGGATGGATGAAAGGAAGGAAGGCAAGAAGGCAGGAAGGCAGGCAGGGAAGGTGAGAGGAAGGGAGGAAAGGAAGAAGGAATTCTAGAGCCAGAACTGAATCAGTTCTCCCTAATTCTAAGCCCACATTCTTTGCCTTCCACTGTTGGAAGATGTGCAACAGACCATAATAAGCTCAATAACGGTCTAAACTGGGGTTGTGGTGACAAGAGTAGAAGCAGGGGTGAGCAGGAGTGAAGACGGAGTGGTAGAGCCACACAGCAGTCTGAAATCTTTTCTAGAGTGACCAATTGACCCTGTTTGCCCAAGGTTGAGGCTTCCGGGAACACAGGACTTTCAGGGCTAAAACCAGAGCACTCCCAGGGATGGTTGGTCCCCCTAACTGGGAGAGAGCCACAAATTCCAAGGTGGGCAGGGAGAGGTGCCAGGAAGATGTTCGGAAAAGACATAATGTCATAAATACACACAGTGGTTCTTAAGGGGAGGCATGCATCAGGATCCCCTGGAAGGTTTGTTGAAACTTGGAGTCCTGTAACCCACCTGGCAGTTTCTGGCCCAGAAGGTACGTGATGGAACCCAAGAATCTGTATGTTAAACGGGTGTCCAGGTGATGCTGCCGCCGCCGGTTGAGTGCACCAACTTCGAAGAGCTGCAGCTTTCCAGCTTGCAAAGCACTGCTTCAGGCTTTTACTCATTTGTCCCTCAAGACAACCCTGCTGAGTGGGTGTGGGCTACCCAAGAGGTCTGAGGGTGACTGCTGGCCCAAGGAGCTGTAGGGTTTCACACCAGGGAAGGACATAGAAATGCATGTCTGACTCCGCACTGCCTTGGGGCCCGGTCCCTAGGGGGCTTAGCTGTACATCTCTGACAATACATACTCTGTCAAGACCCCAACACATCCTTGTACCCTGAGAGCTTTATGCCCAGTGAATGCTGACCTGAAGTCCCGCATTCATGAAGTCAGTCCCTCTAATTAGACAGATTATGCTTGATAGTATAATTTAGTTTCCAGATCATGTTTAGGAAAATGTCTTGCTTTTTCCTGCCATGTGCCATGCTTTCTCTGGGAATCTGAGCAAATGCTGTCTACTTCCGTTCTAGTGTTTATAGAGATGCCTGCCTATAGAGAGAGGCTATTAACTTGTAATTTACAATTTTCCCAAAGCACCTCCAAGTCTTTATCTGGAAGTCTCTGGATTAAGCCAGAGGTTTCTTGCATTAGCTTTTATGCCTAACTCTCAAGAACACCAGGGAGATATAGGCTACCACATTTTATGAAAGAGATTAGAGGGGGAAAGTTTATTTTTCATGACATCCTTTACAGTTCACAAAGAACTTTCATAGGTCAGGTCTCACCTAATCTTTGTAAAAATCCTCTGGGTATTTTCCACATTTTATAGATGAAGAGGTAAAACTGATGTATCCTGGGGTTGTCAGCTAGTAAGTTCTGGAGTTAGGACACATGACATGCCTCTGCCCCACGGTCTATCTCTACCAGTCACAAAGGCAGAAGGAAGTCAAGCCTGCTGCGCTCTTACTGTATATATTAAACATACAGCATTTCATGTGATTGCCAGCCCTGTGAAATATCCAGATCTTAACCAGCACTCAAACTTACTACCCTCATAAATGCCCCCCTTTCCTGCAGCTCTCAAACCAGCTTGGATCATAAATCTCCTATGTACATATCTATTCTTTGCGATTGGATGGTGTGTCCTAGCAGGCAGAGTTGCACTCTTTCCTACTCCCCACAACTCTAGAACAAAGCTATGTGTACAGAAGGAATTTAGTGAGCGTGTGCTCAACGTTGAATGACCATTAAATAAGAAAACCTTTATCAAACTGCACGCAACTCTACAAACACAAGTCAGGGTCAGATGTGTTATTTCTGAATTGTATGAGTTTCCTGTTGCTACTGTAACAAATCACCCCAAACTTAGTGGCTTAAAGCAACACAAATCTATTTTCATATACTTCTGGAGGACGTACTTCCAAAATGGGTCTCACTGGACTAAAATCCAGGGGTTGGGAGAACTGCAATCCTTCTGGAGGCTCCAGGAGAAGATCTGTTTCCTTGTCATTTCCGATTGCTGGAGGCCACCCATATCCTTTGACTCAGGGTTCCCTCTCTCTATCCTCAAAGCGAACAACTTGGGTTGAGTCCTTCTCAGATCAAATCGCTTTGACCTCCTGCCTTTCTCTTTCACTTTCAAAGCCCCTTGTGATTACATTGGGTCCACCTTGATAATCCAGGATACTCTTCCTATTATAAGATCAGCTCATTATAAGATTTAAGATTAACAACCTTAATTCCTTAACACTCATTTGCCATGTAACAAACATATTGACAGATTCCAGGGGTAAGGACACAGTCTTCTATGGGACCCATTATTCTGCCTCTCTACACTGAGGCAGAGTCAAAGGTGTCCCATGAGGGAAAAGGGACATGGAAATTGGTAAGATTCATGTAAACATAACTCACTAAAAGCAGCTGCTCCTACTGCCTACTGTTCAAAGAACTTACGGGGTATCTGACTGTGCTATATGCCTTATATACATGTTATATATACATTTCATCCTCACATCAAATAGTGATATTGGTATTAGTTTGATGTTCAGATTAGGAAACAGAGACAAAGAGGAGTTATGCAACTCAAGATCCACAGAAGTGCTAAGTAGCAGAGCCAAGATGGCACTGCATTCATCACACCACACGGGCCAGCCTCCCGGCACCCATCCCTGCTCCACCGTGGGCCACGCACAGTTTTGTGGTTCCATAGGTCCTCCCTTCTGTGACTCCCAGCCCACAACCCTCTTAACTGCACTTGGAGAGGTAGGGTAAAATGAGACCTGGCAAAATGCTCCAGCAAGTAACTCTTAGGGGATTTGTTTTTTCTCTTATTCTTGTTGTTCAAGGAGACAGATGATAATTAAAATGTCAGAGCCCTTCATGCTTCCCTGATCAAGATAACTACTTTACCACAGGTGATAGAAAGAAAAGGAGGGAAATGTCTGGTGTGGGGGAAGGGAAGGTAATGACTCTGAGAAGGGGGATAAAGCTGAGGAAAATGATCCGCTCAGCTCAAGGGGTGGCCAATTTGAGCTCCAGCTGGAGCAGAGCCGTTGCTCTGGAACGTCACCCATGGGATCTTCTGGGAGCTTCCCACCCTGATCCCTCCTCTCCAAATCCCGTCACCGCCAGTGCAAGGGGAGCCGATTCCCAGCGGATCCACCCGACAGCTTGCTCGTGCTATCCCATCGCTTTAATTCAGTTAATTCCCAGTTTGGGTCACTGTTGCAGCAGCTGTCAAGATCAGCAGCTGCATTCTTTGTCTCCATTGCTCTATCTCTTCCCCTTCCCTCCCCTAGTTAACTGAGTGGGTCACACACAGCCTTCTAGGGGCAAAAAGAGTATAAAGGTCCTGAGTAAACGAGAGAAGAAAGAAGAAATGGATTTGTCAGAACAGGAGAGTGTCCAGTCTACCAGAGGTAAGGGGGAGAATTCTTTCCCAACCTCCAAGTACCAGCTTAAATTTGAACAGACTCCTCAACACCCATGTGCCCTCTAGAGCAGTCCATTCTGCTCAAACTCACTGTGGCAAAGAACAAATAAAAAAAAAAATTCCAACCTACTATGGATCGACACAGTTTTACTCTGCACAACTAGTGTCCAGTTTGCCAGAAGTGACTCACCTTCAAGCGTAAAAAAGACCTGAACTGGTCTATATGCTGTTCAAAGGGACCACATGGATCAATATTGGGGAAATGCCAAGTGGTTGTGAAATTTTCTAAACACAGCTTCTGTATTTATCTTGTTGAGTAAGTGGCACTGCCCTAGAAACCTCATTGAGGTGTGATGTGCACAAAGACTTAAGGTGCATTAGCCTTATGAATTTCTAGAGGAAGAGTTTTTCAGGTCGAGGAAACAGTCAGGACAAAGGCAGGGGCCAGGGTGGCTAAAAGTGAGAGTGGCCATGTGGGGCTCTGCAGACTTGGAAGGCTTTGACATTTTGTATTCTGAGTGAAATGCACTCTATACATTGAAGAGTTTTGAGCAGAGGGATGGCATGACTGAGCTTACGTTTTAGAAAGAGCATCCTGGTTTGGAGTTGAGAAAAACCTGTATGGGCCAATGGTAAATACAGGGAGACTAGTTAACTGATGCAATCATCCAGGCAAGAAATAAAGGTGACTCAGAGCAGGGTGTCAGTAGTGGTAGCTTGAGAAAAGGTTTTCAATTTTGGATATATTTTGAGGGTAGAGGATGGATAGAGTGCCAGAGAAAGAGAGGAGTTGGGGATGACACCTTGGTTTTTGAGCAACAGGTAGAGTGGACTTGCCATCACTGAGCTGGGGAGGGCAGCTGTGAAGGGGGTTTGGTGGGGGGTCAGCAGGAGTTAACTTTTTGGCCTGTTGAGAGTTAGATATCCAATAAACTTCCAAACAGAGATGAGAGATGCAGGACAGCTGTTAGATATACAAGTCTGGAGGTATAAATCAGTCATGAGACTCCATGAAATCAATGAGGGAGTGAAGTTAGAGAAGTGGACACTCCAAGATGAAGGAATCAGGCAAAGTTGGGGCAGGATGAAAATCTAGAGAGTGCTGTGATCTGAAAAACCAAGAGAAGAAAATGCTTGAAGTGAGAACTCAGGCAGTTTGTGGAACTTCACTTTCCACCTCTAAGGGACTCAATGTTTTGTGTGGTTATTGTGAGGATTACATATGAGTTAATGCATTGAATACTTCTGTACAAAGTGTAGTCACTGTACTTAGTCCTTGGATTTAACTAACACAGTTCCTTACTTCAAGGAGGAGGTCACATATTTGTAAAACACCTAGTCCAATACCTGGCCCATGAGAAAGCTCGATAGATAATGTTACTTCTCTGTGCTCAGAATAGGAATTGCCTCTGTGTTGCATTCGTGGGTTCACTCTCCTTTGCTTCTTGAGACCAATTAAAATTACTTAGTGCTAATTAGCTGGTGTGGGTAAGCCAGGGAATCTTTCCTTTCCCCACCACTTCAACCATCTGAGCCTTACGCTCGAATACTCCATAGAATATGTGGATGCCTTTCTTGGGTGGTGAATTAGAAGGATCCATTTGGGGAATTGGCAACAGCTCTGACCTGAACTGACCAGAGGTCCTGCAGGCCCTGAGACCACTCCAGGGAGCCCAGCAGCCCCATCCTGCTGTGTACAAAAGTTGGCCCCAACTCCCCATCTCCCAACCCTGGTAAGAAGTGAAATGAAGCAAAAGGCAGCTTCCTACAGGGAAAAGAAATTAGGAAAGGGGAGCTTGAAGTGTGCGGCCTGGAGGGCAGGTCCACAGCATTTCCCAGGCCTCATGGAGACGATTCAGTTTTCACTGCATCTGTGTTCCCCGGATGTGCACATAGGTTTGTGCATGGAAGACACACTGTGTTAGTTTACACAAGACAAGCAGGCACCTCTTCTGTCCGGTTCGCTTTGAGTATTCCAGCAGCCTAGCACCTGTGACAATGCCTTCTCCTTTCCTTTACTCCCACCAATTCTGGTGACCACAGGCTGGATCTGACAGTTGGGGCACGCAGGCCAAGTAGCCGAGGGAACCAAAAGCTCCCTGAGCCCAGGCAGGGCCCCCTGAGGACAACTCTAAGGGCCCCAGTCTCCAAGCAGTCAGGTGGGGCGGCTCCCCCGGCTGCCTCCTCTTTTCCCTGGTGTCACTCTGCCCTCCTGGGCTGCAGCTGAGGGAGGCTCCTTGGGGCTTGCTGTTTTCCCCATGCCTATGGGTGACATTGCTCAGGCACTCCAGTTTCTCTCACAAGGCCTTCGCTTCGATCCACAAAAGCCGGCTGAATTCCTTTTGGGCCTTGTCATGTTAACAAAAACAAATGTAATAATGTGCACTTGAAAAGACTCGCATGTCTTGATATTTTAATAAGGTTTTGATTCTACTGGGACCTCTGAGGCTTTTAAAAGTTTAAAGTTAATAAAGAGAGTAAAAGAAAAAAATATGAATTGTTTTTAATTATTACGATACAGGATTAACCAAGCCAGTTGTGTATAATTAGACAGTAGCTACCTTGCACCGTGCAGGCAGTAAATAGGCCCACAGGGGGCTGCCAGAAGGCTGAGGTGTTTACAAGGCACTGGAGATGTTTTCACCAAGCACATAATCCCCTTTGCAGTTACTATGGCTTTTATAATGGATGTGTTCATTACAACCAGAGACTAATATGTGTATCCATCATCTTTCTAGACTCTGAAGTGGGGGGATGACAGTGGAGGGTGTACAATATAATTTTGTGGTGAAATTATTGAGAGCCCATTAGTATGCAGATTTGCTGGTGGTTGTTTTACTTCTGTTGCCATTGCTAAGAGGAATTTTAAGGAGAATTTAAATAAACAATTGCCAAAGGAGTGATGATTAAGACATTGCCCAGAAAGATTTTTTATTGTGTGTGTGTGTGTGTTTAATACCTCTAGCAATTAAAATAATGGGCCAGGAGTTCTAGGGCTTTCTTCTGAACCAGCCTATGACCTTAGGGAATTCATTCACTGATTCAGCATTCATTGAATGCTGCCATGTGCCAGGCACTGCTCTCAGTGCTGGAGACAAACCCTGAGTAAGAAAGACTGGCTCCTTCCCTGGTGCACTCAACCCGGCTCATCCCTCAGAATCCAAACTCACCACCTGGGACTCCAGGCCAGAGTGGTAGCATCTGGACATGAGAATTTTGAGAAAATGTTTCAGTCATTCAGATCGTTTTTGATAATTATACATTTCCTACAAATCTGTCTTAGGTCAGGTTCCCCAGGAAACCAACTCTGAGAAGGAGAGTGTGCTTGTTTGGAAGCTGCCAGAATGTGATATTATACCAGAACTGGAACAGCTTTTACAAAGGGGAATTTACTAAGTTACAAGTTTTCAGTTCTAAGGAAGTGAAAGTGTCTAAATTAAGGCACCAACAAGAAGTTACCCTTTCTCAAGAAAGGCCAATGGGGCAGGAACACCTCTGTCAGCTGGGTAGTCACGTGGCTGGCATCTGCTGGTTCCTTGCCCCTGGGCCCCATTGCTTTCAGCCTCTGTTCCTGCGGGCGTTCCTCATTTTGCTTCTCTGGGGCTGGCTTTTGTCTCTTGGCTTCCCTTGGCTCTCCCCATGTTCTGGCTTAACATCTCACGGTGAAGTCTGCTGGGCTCCAAGCATCTCCAAACATCCATGTCTCTGTTCTCTGGGGCAACCGTTCTCCAAGGCTCTACATCTACTCTCTCTGTCAGCTCTGAGGCTTCTGTCATTTTTGACTCTCTCTCAAATGTTTCCTCTTTTAAAATATCCCAGTAATCCAATCAAGACCCGCCTGGAATGGGTGGAGTCACAGCTCTGTGGAGATAATCTAATGGAACGTTTCCAATCTACAGAATTGAATCTGAATTAAAAGAAATAGCTGCCTCAGCAATATTGACTCAGGATTAAAACATGGCTTTTCTGGGGTACATAATACTTTCAAACTGGCACAGAGAGAATCAGAAGTATGGGATAGCAGGTGTTGAGGATGAAATTGACAAGTCATTGGCTGTCCCTGGAGGGGCTGTGACTTGGGGCAAGGCAGCTCTCTGCAGCCCTGGGTCAGTTCCTGGAAAGCCACTTCCCTGGTGGCTGTCAGCTGTCACCCCCAGCCCCACCTTTGCCCCCAGTGTCTGGGGAATGAGAGCTTCAGTGGCCTGTGTGGCCTTCCCCAGAACCTACCACAGTGCCCAACAGAAACAGACATTGAAATGGAGACTGGGAAGGACTTCAGAAGATAAGAAGTAACTCATTTTTCTATTATTTACTCATAAATAATAGTGAATTTGCTCTTCAGAATAGCTTTTGAATTTTATTCATTTTTCATGTGAGAATGATCTGGCTTTGATACCTGTAACCCCATGATTACCAGAGTTGATCAGGCTGAGCTGGCTGGCTACCCCTTGCGTCCTCCAAAGCAACTTATATGATGCCAAACACAGATGGAGAAAGCAATTTCCAGGGAGAGAGGAACTGATTTTTGATAAGGGACACAAATGAAGTCTAGCATCCCTGCAAATATATAAAAAGGAGGTGACATACTAAAACACACTTGAAATAAGTTTGTGAGTTCCACTTGTACTGGTATTAGGGCTATGAAAGTAGTTTTAAAATTTCTATGTGTTAAGGCGGGCCGCGGTGGCTCAGCGGGCAAAGTGCTTGCCTGCTATGCCGGAGGACCTCGGTTCGATTCCCGGCCCCAGCCCATGTAACAAAAACGGAGAAACAAAATACAATAAAACAAGAAAATGTTTAAAAGATGTTTCCCTTTCTTCCTCCTTTCCTTCCTTCTATCCTTCCTTCCTTCTCTCTGTCTTTCCTTTAAAAAAAAAAAAAAAAAATTTCTATGTGTTAAATATTTTTCTTGATTCTCCTACTCAAGGGGGAGTTGCTGCAGTTTTATGCATTCCAACAAAGATGAATCCCTGTTCTGCTATCTAGAGATGAAGAGGATAATTTAAATGTCCTTGAAGTTCCCTCTGGTTCTAACGTTTTATGGTGCTGTGATTCTCCAAGTGTTTATCTGGGTCCAAGAATACCAGATTTCCTCCCAGACAAGAAGAGACAATGCAGGGAGACTTCTACCTTCTACAATGCCCGTTTTTCTAGAAGGGAAATTATAAAGCTCCTCTAATATAACAAAACTGGAAGGAGATTTCTTCCACCAAACTTCTCCAGTGCTCTCTCTCTCTCTAACCTAAACTCTGTGAAGCAGGGAGGTAAGTAGGTGATTATACAACATGAGGGAAGGGCACAAACGGGAGAATACTACCAATGGAAAGAAAGACTGATTGAAGAGACTGGGTTAAAGAGTTGGCGTCTCTTTCATTGCCTTGGCTGGGCACACATTACACTTCACCTCAAATCATGTTTATCCATGCCAGCTAATCAGGATAAGAAGCGTCCTTTTTTTTTTTCTTCATTTTTCATTTGTTCAATTTAAAGAGCTTTGTCTTTAAGTGGTTCCGTCTCTCACCATGTTTAAGAATATTTTAAACAGCAAAAAATGCTCCAGGCTTCTCTGGAGCCTCGAACTCCCTCTTCTGGGAATTGAAAATTGCAGGCCAGTTTGCTGAGGACAATAGCTGAAACACAAATAGTTAAAGCCAGATAGATGCTTGGAACTCAGGGCTGCTGGTAGTGAACCTGAATGGCAAATTAGAAATGAGTTTTTAACATAGGCAAACATGGTTTTTAGGACTCTGCCATTCAACCACAGGCCATTGTATTGGACAGACATACAAATAGGTATTTGCATAAACTCCTGTTTGTACAAAATGTCCATCATTTTTTTTCCTCTGGGATCAGAGCTGGTGCTGACAGGACAGATACTGTGTAAAAGCCAAGTGAGAAGCCTGCGAGGCCTGGGACTCAGACTGCTTTGGGGATCTAAGAGGACTTCAGAGATGGAGCAGCTACAAGGATGTGGGAACTCAAAGGAATGACAAATGACAAAAAAGTTTAAAAAAAGAAAAACTTACATTGGAGCAGAACTGGCAAGTAGGAATATTAATGGTGTGTCCTTATTCTGTTGAATAGAAAGCAAAATACTGAAAAGCCACAAAGAGACTCATCCCTGTGGTACAGCTATGAGGAGTAATAGCCAGAATTTAAGAAGAAAAACTCGAGACGGGCAGGAGGGAAACTACAGAACATCCATATTCCCAGAGGAAGTTTCGAACATTCAAGGCATTTAAAAATGGAGGTTGAATTAAACTCTAGAAAATTTTTTCTATTGTCAGTAACAATCCTATGCAGACCCACGGGGACAGAGTACATCATCTAACAAGACATTTTCATTTCTAATTTCTTTAACTCCATGGAAAATCCTCCCTGAATTCCCCACAACTCTCCGTGGTGTTTACTAAGTGAAATAACTCAGTGCCCTCCACAGCCTTCACTAACTTACTACCCACTCGCTCCTCCAAATCAATAATAAACGCATTAAATAACATTGGTCCCCAAACGGACCCCAAATGCACCACACTATTAACCTCCCTCCATTCCAGGAGACCAACAGACACTCTGTTTTCTGCTGCTTAGCTAGTTTTATAAAAAAATCTCCAGCCTCTGACTGCTCCTGCCCAGTTTAAACAGGAAGAGTCTAACTCTCCTGTACTTCCCCGGCTGAGGCTGTACTGCTGTCAGGCTGGAGACCCGGACCCCTGGGTGCAGGGGCAGGGGGCACTGCAGTCCATTTGATGGAAGGCCCAAGAGACGGAGTCAGAGAGGAAAGGAAGGTAGGAAAAAGCTTATTGTTCTTGCTGAAAACCCAATTGCATTGCCATTTCTCAATTCCATTGAGAAATGTCAATGTTCTTTCCCACCGTCTGGCGGAGGCAGACTTGACCAGGTGTCTCCACACAGAGTGGGTTCTCACAGTTGGGCTGCGTGTGTGTCATAAAGCTAAATAAGGAGCCAGTTCAGTCCGCCACCCCCACCCCTTCGTTTCTGCTGGCCAGACACACTTCCCCATATGACAGGCTTATAAATAGCTGCTAAGCAGCTGGTCCTCCTCTCACCTCCTGACTCCGTCAGCTTCCCCACCAGAAGCCCCTGACAGTCATGCAGCTGGGAGCTCCCCTCTTCCCTTCTTTTACTCTCCCCTCCTGCCCCCAACATGTGGTCCCCACCTTACCAGTGTCCACCACTGGTTGACTTCCATGGGGGAAGGGTCAAGGAGGGTGGGGACTGGATATGACCACTGAAGCAAGCTGTCACCAAACTAAATGATGAGATGGAAGGTTGGGAAACTCTGCAGTGAGATGCCAGACAGCCCATATAGTACAGGGGCCAGATGGCTGACCCAGCAAACATCCCAGGAATCATTCTGGAGTGAGTCAAATATTATAATTATCTATGGGACTCTGCTATGCCTCTATCTATCTATACGTGTATGTATTCAAGAATAACTTTCGGGCAAATAAATGCAGGATAAATCACATTATTTTAACTTTCACAAAGTACTAAGAATATGCTCAAAGTTCAAAGGAGGAAAGGATTTAGGATAAGGAAAATATGAGAGAATTAGGGATTTGGAAGCAAATATATAAAAAGGAGGTGACATACTAGGAGAGGCATTTTTTTCCTAAACACTGTTGGCTTCTTTATGAAAAGAAGAGGCTCCAACTTACAGGATATCAGAGCTGCAGAGATCAGCAAAGAGGATGAAGCTAATTTTGCAGGCGTGAATACAGGGTCCACAATGTGCTAGACACAGGAAATGCAAAGAGATACCCCCTCGCCTTGATCTTTGCCTGCGCTGGCGAGAAAGCCAGACTTATAGTGGGCCCGCAGGACCTGTAGAAGTAAAATGGTCAACTCTGCTCTTGGGAAAGAGAGTGGTGGAAGTCGACCCACCAAGAGAGGATGTGAGTGTTCCAGGCTACAGGACGGCAGGAGGTCCAGAGGAAGATGTGCCAGCAGCTAGGTCTGAGAAACAACACCCGGGAGCATCAAGAAAGAGAACGTGTGGTGGGACTGATTTCTGGAACTAGGGCTGCACCTGGGTGTGTCTCCATGGGAAGTGGATGCAAATGTCAAAAAATGTGAAGCCTTCAGCCAACATGTGTATTAAACCATAGGTCATTTATTGCTGACCTTACAGTTCTGGATTGTCACCTGAAGTGTCCTTCCACTTTCTAGTTCACCTCGACCTACGCTAATTTAAATGTTTAAATATATCATGAAGGTTAATCATCCTTGAACCGTGGTCTCATCAAGATAATTTCCCAAACTACATATACTTTTCAGTGAAAATGCACAGAAATAGCTGCAGATTTGGGACCCTTAGCAGAGCATAGAAAAGTTCTGGACTGGGACTCCCTTCTGGGTTAAAACACATATAAAGAACCCTATTTGGCTGTCACATAAGCAGAGCTAAGGTCCAAGGGCAGGGAGGACACAGATGGTCATAGGTTATGGCACCATTTGGGCAAAGATCTCGGGTTGACTCCAGAAATGGAGGGAAGGGCAGTTACAGCCTTTGAGGGTCTGGTAGGGCCCAGCAAGGGGTCAGATAGAGGATGACAGAAGCTGGTGATGTTTCCTTCAGAAGTTAGCCAAGTTGTCATCTGCTCTGGGTAGCCTTCCCTGGCCCTTTATTATGTCTTCTCTTAGCACCATGCCGCTTCTCTTCAGGTTACAGTTATTGTATGATTATTTATCAATTTATTGATATCTGTTCCCTTCTCCTGAAGGATAGTCGACAAATTGGCCTTGCTTCCCAGGCATTCAGGATATAATTGTTTTATGAAGGATTATAAGAAGTGATGTTTACTGAGAAGTTTGTATTTCACAATTTAATCTTCATAACCACTTACGAAATGGATAATATTGATCCCATCTTACAGATGAGTAAACAGAAAATCAGAAGATTAAGCAACTTGCCAGATGCTAACGAGTGGCAGAACTAGGATTTGAGCTCCTGTAGTCTGACTCCAGGGCCTACGCTTTACCATCTTGCATGGGTGGGAGAGGTCACATGGAGAGGCTGGGCAGCAGAAGAAGAAAGCAGAGTGGCTCAGAGAAGGAGAGGCAGAGAAGGAAATCCGTTCTTCCATTTAGGTTTAAGGCCTCCAAACTTCTGGTTTCACTACTACATCAACTCCGTCTTAGATTTAGGCCAGGGAAGGGGGTCGGTCATCCTTCACAGATGCTGCTCAGCCACTCGACCTGCTCTCCTCAGCTGTGTGCTGCTGAGTTCAAGCTGTTGAGCATCCCCTTGGCCACAGGCTCCCTTAAGCTCCCCACGGTCACTCTGCCCTAGGCCCTGCTTCTCCAGAGTGATGCCCCAACAGGTGAGAGGTCAGGAGCTGGGAGTTCAGGGGTCACTTAGCTTCTGGGAAATGCTGGAGGTAAAGACATGAGCTAAGACTGTCACCACATGTAACTCTGAAGTGTCCCGTAACCTCTCGAAGCCTTGGGATTTAGATGGTCCTTGCGAGTCAGATTATTTCTCTATCTCAAGACCTTTCCATTGCCTTAAATCATTAATGTGATGCCAAGTGGATAGTATTTTACATTCTGAAAGTCAAGTTGGCCTTCTTGGCTTAGGAGTTTTCTAAACTCTTACCTGTGCTTTGCACTCTAAATGCATCCTCTCATTTAATCCTCCCAGTAGCCCAATGAGCAAGTATTAGTATCTCACGTTTGCAGGTGAAGAAACCAAGGCTCAGAGGGGTGAAGGCACTTACTCTGCATCACCCAGTGAGTGAGTGGTGGAGCTGGGATCAGAATCTAGACCTTTCTAAACATAGAGACAATCTTCACCACCAGGGTATCCTATTTCAACTGTCCGTTATGGCTGCCAGGATACTATATTTTTTCTCCATTTCTGGTTCTTGAGAATGAATTTTCAGTCAAATCTGCTTCCTGAAATAATGTGAGGATTTCTTTCTTAACGATTTGATTGTTTAATGGCTTTTTTTAAAAGAAAAGGTGGAAGAAGATTAAAACTCCCTTTTTGGTCCATAGCCCCATTTCTAGCAGACCTAATTCTTATCTTCTTAGAGCTGAACCCAAAGGTAAAATTGAGGAGTAACATGGTCTGAATGGCTTTCATTTGGGGAAATTTTTTTGTGTGTGCTCATAACTGAAAAGCAGTTTTCATCTAAAAAAATTAAATGTGACAAGAAATTAATCCATATTGTGATCTAATTATTTTTAGAATTATGAGGAAAATGTAAGGTGTCTCAGCTGTTTAATTTTGAAAAGTGTCTATGGAAATTAACTTTCATTACTGTTCATAAGGATTTTTCATTTTCCTGCCATCCTTAAATGGCATTTCCAACAGTTACTGATGTTGCTGTTGCTGTCACATAAGGTCACTAGTATATAGGGGAGGGCTCCTCAAGGAGGCTGACGGTAAAGAACATGTGACATGTGATAGTCTGCGCTTGTTCAAAGTGTCATTAATCAAATTCATAAATTAGAATTCAGGGACTAACCGAAGACCCAGCTAGTTTCTTGATTCCCTTTTCGTCTCTGAAAGAGTAATTGTTTAGCAAGAAGGAATACCAAACACAGTGGACTTCCCCATGGCATATTAAAGGCAAATATAAATCTAACCCTTGAAAATTAGAATAAGACCCAAAGTAATGGAAAGTAGGTCAACGGGAATGAAATTAATTGACTGAATTAAAAATATTTGGATTGGGAAAAAATAATTCAAAGTTGCATCATTTTTTGGAACAAATATTTTGGAGATGCTAAGACCCACCAGCTGTCTCAAAATATGTCCCCCAATTGCAGACCACAGCGACCTAAATTCTCAATATTGAAGTTCATCTTTGGGATAAAGGCATTGGCCCAAGGTACCACTATGATAACCAAAATCAAGAATGTAATCTGGGGACAAATCTGCTTAGGTCACCTACTCACAGGAAAAATGCATTTATTATACTATTTAATAGAGAATACGTCCTGGGTGAACTACAAGGTTTAGACCAGAAATAGCAGAAAATGATGAAAAATGGGGAAAGTGATGAAAAGGAGGGGACCTATAACCTTAACAAGAGAGGGATCCACAGTGAGTGGCCAGTGGAAAGCATGGAGGATACTTTCTTCCCTCCCCTGTGCTACAGTAAGGAGAAAAGGAGAAACAGAAGTGGAGTAGGGGAAAGCCAGGGGATGCTAGATTTTATTTACTTGGCAATTTTTGGGGTCCCTCTGCCATTTGAGATCCCAAATTCAGTGCTATAATCCTAAACATCCATTCTCCTGAATATCACCATTTAAGCCAGAAATGTTTATTCACATTTCCAGGACCTCAAAAACAGAGAGCAAACTCATCCAAATGCCTCGAAGGTATATGGGGTGTTCATCTGCTAAGGCGGTAGACAGAAGAGGATGTGCGATGATGCTTCAGAATGCAGGGAGGATTCCATCCACGGAAGCATTTAGGTAAGAGAAAAGACACATTAATTAACTTGTCAAATTCTTCCTCTCATAAAGCATGAATGCAATGGATTCTTGCATAATAAAGTACCATTTCCTAGTGGTGTCAAGTGTCCATTTGCTTGCTTCTCTTCATCCTCCAACTGGGGATTCCAGAGGTACTCATGTATTAACATAGTATTCACAACAGTTACACTGGGCTGCTGAAGAATTTTATTCTGAAATTTGTATATATGGAAGTGAGGCATAATACTGATTCTTTACACTGACAACTAGATGGACATGAAATATTAGAACTGCAAATAGGTTTTAAAAATAAATATATATGGTAAGATGAAGGCGGGCCATGGTGGCTCAGCAGGTAAGAATGCTTGCCTGCCATGCCCGAGGACCCGGGTTCAATTCCCGGTGCCTACCCATGTAAAGAGAAAAAAAATATATATGGTAAGATTTACGTTTACGAGTTAGGTAAAATTTAAGCCTTTATTTAAATACTTTTTATTTAAAAGTTTGACATTTATGAATTATAATGTACATTTGTCTTTTAATTTTAATAGACTGTTTTGACTATTTTAAAAGAAAACTATGGTTTTGAGAGCAATTTTAATTTAATTTACATTATTTATGAAAATAAGTTCAAATTTTGCATATATTTAATGCACTATATTTAAATATTTAAATTCTTTGGGCCATTATTCTTAATAGAATACAAATTACGTAAAAAATGTTGACTGTAACATCTTAATTAGGGATTTTGTTGAAAAGAAGGCAAAAATAAATTTTATGGAATAAACATATGATAGTTTATGAATTATGCATACCTTTATTTTATTACTCATTCAGACATCTCCAGCTCATCAACAGAACACCCAGACATATGCAATAACAATCAATTCAGTCCTTTTTGACATTCTGCCAAATTTAAATCATACAAAAGCCATAATTTTACTCATATTTTTCTCCATGAAATATATTTGTTGAGGAAAGAAAACAGAATGCATTTTGTTTAGCAGTTTCTTGACTTAAAATATTTAGGGATATGTTATGTAGGCCTTTATTTGTAATCTGGCCCTTACTTCCAAATTTGAGTGTTTCTGATTATAATTGCATGCCTAATTACCTGTCTTCACCATATTACCATAAATTTTGGAGAGACGTTGTTTGTTTTGTTTGTCGTTGTATCCCAATGTCTGGTATAATCCTGGTGTATAGTTAGTTCTCTCAGAAATGTACTGAAATTCATTGAATCCACCTTCACTGATGATAACTAATTGAGCTTTTAAATGTGGACCACTCTGCTAGGCTCAGGAGATGCAAAGATGAGTAAGAAATGGTCCCTGCCCAGAAGGAAATTGTCATTTAGTTGGGGAGGCAATTCAGAGTTTGAAAACTTCATCGAGATACACAGACAGTAAGATAAATCTTGCTGAACTTCAGGATATAGTAGGAAATACATTGCAGGGTTGTTGTAGAGATTAGAGAAGATAATTCCCAGGAGGCACTTAGCACATGGCTGGCACAGAGTATCTACCCAATAAATGGTAGAGGGTGATGGTAATACAAGTAGTAGTTGTTGTAGGAATAGGAATAGTGGTAGTGGAAATAGTAGTGATGATAGTAATAATAATAGAAATGGTATCTGATGTGGAAGTTCAGCACTGAGCTATGATGATGGCCTCAGTTGATCAGGAAAGACATCATGAAGGAAAACATAGAAGTATTAGAGAATTGAGTCTACTTGAAAGAATTTATTTTTGAAAATACCTGTCAGGGAGTCTAAGATGAATAAGAAAGGATTGAAGAAAGGTGAAAAGAAGGGACCCCAGGCCATCAGGTATGGCAGGTTGAATTGTGTAACCCCAAAACAAAAACAAACAAATAAAAAACATGTTCTTAGTCTTAACCCATTCCTGTGAGTGTGAACCCACTGTGGTAGGGCCTTTCAAAGATATCCCTTTTAGTTAAGGTATGAACCAAATGAATGAGGTTGGGGCCAAATCCTATCACTGGAGGCTTTATGAAGAGAAAGCCACATGAAGGAGAGGGATCTGGCCGTAAACAGAACCTGGAAGAGAGGAGAGGACACTACCATGTGCATTGCCATGTGACAGAAAAGCCAAGTACCCAAGGATTACACAATAGTTGGCCCCAGAGTGACACCATCTTCAGGGAGAGGGCATTCCTGCTGAACGCCTTGATTTTGGACTTCTCCTGGTGTCAAAATTGTAAGCCAATAAATACCCCCCCCCTTTTTTTTTAAGCTAACACATTGCATGCTATTTGTTTCAATAGCTGGGAAACTAAGACAATAGATAAAAGCAGTTGCAAAGGGATAGGGCTGAATGATATGGATCACAGTGGAACTGGTTTGCTGGGAAAGAAGGTGAGTAATTAAAGCCAAGGAGTAGCAGCAGGAAGCAAGCAAATGGGACGCTGACCCCCCTGCCATACTGGATGAGAAGGAATAAAGAACCGACCATGCCTCAAAAGGGCTACATAAGATACAAAATTTTGTGGAAGACCCCAAGTGTCATTTAAAGGAAAGAGCTCAAGAGAACATGAAAAGAAAAGATTACAGGCCTAAGGAAATTTGCTGAATATGGCAATCTCAGGCAGCAAGGTGGAAGAGTCGATGGTGGAGGGTTGGGGATCGGGGAGCTGGGTCAGGGGCATGGAAAAAAATATATATATCTCACCAGAGGTATTGGAGCAGTTGAACAGGATGTGAAGAGTTTGTTGAGAATCCATGCACTAGAGCACTTAGGCTTGCAGCACTGACTGTTGGAGATAGGAAGGATATGTATTGTGAATTTATTTTTGCCAGTTTCCTTGCAAAGGATAGTATATGTAATCCCAGTCTTATCACCAAATATGTGTGACCTAGATAAGCCACTCAAGTTTCTGTATCTATTTCTTCATTAAACAACAACAACAAACTCCATAATACTTGCTTTGTGTACCAATGACAAACAAAAAGTTGTATAAAGATTTGGAGACCTTGAAAAGCATAAACCATTTTGAAATATAAGGTATGATTATGTTACTCATAAATCAGGTCAGAGTGGGTTCTCAGTCCAAATGTTCAAAGTATACCAGTGTTTTAAATATGTAGAGACACGTGGGGCACCAGTTTCATCTACTTGCTGGATTTTTGTGAGATACAAAAATTCTAGAGCACACAACCCACTGACAATAACCTTAAAAGCTGGCACACTGCAAATCAAGCTGGATGAGGAGGTGATCCAGTTTGCTTGCTACCAGAATGCAATATACCAGAAACTCAATGGCATTTACAAAAGGGAATTTAATAAGTTGCAAGTTTACAGTTCTAAGGCCATGAAAATGTCCCAATTAAAGCAAGTCTATAGAAATGTCCAATCTAAGGCATCCAGGGAAAGACACCTTGGTTCAAGAAGGCCGATGAAGTTCAGGGTTTCTCTCTCGACTGGAAAGGCACGTCATGAAAACAGTAAGGGTTTCTCTCTCATCCAGAAAGGCACATGGTGAACACAGCTTCATCTGTTAGCGTCCTCTCCAGCTCCCCAGGAGGCACTTTTCTTCTTCATCTCCAAAAGTTGCTGGCTGGTGGACTCTCTGCTTCATGGTTCTGCAGTGTTCTGTGTTGTGGCACAATTTCTCATGGCTCTGTCATTCTTCTCTGCTCTCTCCGAATCTCTTCTTTTCTCCAAAATGTTTCCTTTTTTATAGGATTCCAGTAAACTAATCATGACCCTTCTGGAACGGGTGGAGACATGTCTCCACCTAATCCAGTTTAACAACCACTCTTGATTGAGTCACATCTCCAGGGAGATGATCTGATTATAGTTTCAGACATACAATACTGAATAGGATTTAGAAGAAATGGCTGCCTTTACAAAATGGGATTAGGATTAAAACATGGCTTTTCTAGGGTACATACATCCTTTCAAACCAGCACAGGAGGGATGTGATGAAATAACAGAACAGGTGAATTAGGAGCAAGAGGCAAAGTTGAACATGTGGAAATTCCCGTGAGGTCAAAGAAGGGGTGTGATGAAGAGAGCTCCTAGAACTCCTCAAGTAGGGCTTCTGCTTCTCTTAGGGGGCCATGGGTCTATGACACACCACCCCACTCATTGGTCTTGAGTGGGGAAACAAAGAATAATTCAGCAGAATACAAATTAAATGAGCAGCCCGGAAGAACCCGAGTCATAGTTGGGTAGAATGGTGATATTACTTCCCTGACTCCGGCGATATTTTCTCCCCAACACCTGGCCGTGTACAGCTTTAGTCATACATCTCTCCAGAAAGTTGTAATTCACTGTAGTTTCTCATGTATTAATGTATCATATTGAGTGTTGACAGGTTGGGCATTTAATTATCTGAGGAGTGCTGTACTTTCTTTGCTTCTTGAATAATGAACTGGATTCTGTACCAAAGCATGAGGTACTCACAACTTTTCGAAGACACCAAGGATTCTTCCTTGGGTTCCCCAGGGATTCAGCTATTCACATCCACCCCAAAGGGGTAGGTGAAGCAATTATCTGGAGATTTGAAGAAAACCACTGACTCATCTCAATTATCTGGATATAACTAAAAGCCCATTTCAACGAACTTTAAAACACTATCCTTGTAACTTTGAATATAGAATATTGTTTGCAAGAAGTGAATCATCATTTGGGCATTAAGCCTCTGCTGTATTGCCTATTACAGCTGTAATGGTGTCTGTTATAATCAGATTTAACCTGCTTAAATTATCTAGAAAATTGCTTTAAATTATTACTTCATTTTTTTTGAAGCATGTAATCCAGCTGGAGTAGAGACAGGCAAAAAATGCCCCTATCAGTACTGTATTCAGGTTTGCAAACCATGAATTGCTGCAGTCAAATTATGACCTTGCAGAACAATTAATTCAGAGTTACCCTGAATGAAGGCTGCAGTGAGTTTGGGATCATTGTGTTACCTTTGCATTTGGGGCTGCTTGTTTAATCAGCTTGCATACTGTGTCATGAAGTTGAATCTGATCACGGACTTTCCCTAGCCTCCCTTTAGGTAGGCTGGTTGTGTGGAGCTGCTTTACTGAGGTCAGCCCTCCCAGTGTCTGGTCTTCCCTCTGACCATGCTCAGGCATTAATGCAGGATATGAGGACTTGCCACTTCACACCATCACACCAGTAGAAAGGCTTCAGTTGCTTCAGGGCCTCAGAGATTGAGCCTCATTGAGAAATAGAAACTCAGCACACCAAAATATGAACAAAATACATGAAGGCCTGATAGTGCCTTACCTATAGTAGGTGCTTAAATATTTATTGACTAAGTAAATGGAGATATTCGTATGGCATGGTTCTTTCTCATCTCCCATGTCCCACAGCTTTCATAGAGCATCTAAAAAAAGTTTCACGCAGAATTAGTTTTACCCAACTTTCCTTTTAGACTTTAAACCTGCTTCCAACAGCCCCCTTGCAATCAGCATCTTTTTTTTTTTTCATTTTTAAACAGTTTTATTCACACATGATACAATCCAACCTAAGTATATAGATACGCCTTCACCATCATGTTCTGGCTAATGACATTTCCTTTTCTTCTACAAAGAGCCATCAGCATCTTGAAGCTCCATAGGCAACTCAAATCAATATTGTAAAAGGCCAGTGCAGTAGGCAGTGCTTAAAACAGCTGCACCTCCTTGTAGTCATGCCCTATAGTAATCCCCTCCCCTTCAATGAGCTTAACCCAGTGACTCACTTCTAACAAAAAGAATATGACAAAAGTTATCAGATGTCATTTCCAAGATGACTTTCCCTAAAGACTTTGGTTTCTGTTTTGCCTGCTCTCATTTGCTCTGTCCTTTTTCTTTCTCCCTTGATCTTTCTATCTCTGTCTCTCAGGGTCCTTTTTTTGGGTGAAGTGAGTTAACATGTGAATAGCTCTGTGAGAGACCCATGAGGCAAAGAACTGATGTCTTCAGCCAACCGCTAGTGAGATCCTGAGGTCTGTTAGCAGGCCCATGAGTGAATTCAGCATTGGGTCTTCTGAGGCTGCTCCCATCCTCACCCAGGCAGTTTTGAGAAGAAGTTCTGCAGCCCTCGCTGACTGATTGTGTGAAACCCCGAGTCAGAGATGCCCAGCTAATCTGCTCCCAGATTCTTCAACTTTAGTTATAATAAGGTAAGATGAGATAATAAATAATAAGATGAGATCATAAATGTTCATTGGTTTAAGCTTCTAAATTTTGAGGTGATTTCTTTCATAGCGATAGATAACTAATACAGCCAATCCTAGGTTTCCTAGAGTATTTTAACAAGCTGATAAATGTGTCCTTACATCTACACTCCACTTTTAAATTCAATCATGCTCACCTTACAAAATTATACCTTTTATTGCCCCAGAAGAAAAATTCTAGAAGCCAGTTCTCCCACTTCTAAATATCTCTTCTCCAACTACAACAAATCATTTGCAATTCCCAAACACATTACATAGTTTGACGTCCCTCTGTTTTGTTCTGGCTATTCCCTCTCCTGAAATGAACTTTCCACCCTCACCCCTTCCCTCCCTAAAGAACTACTACCTAATCTTTAAGACTTTGCCCAGGTCCTCCTCTCCTTAAGGTATTCTATGGTCTCCCTAGGCAGAGGGAGGTGACCCCTCCTCTGTATTCCCGTAGTTCTCTGCTCTCATCGTGCCGCTATTTCCCTGACTAGATCATAGATTTCTCACGAGCAGAAAAAGTGATCCCTAGAACAAAATCATTAAAACAAAGGGCTAGGAGCCAAGCTGACTGGATTCAAATCCAGACTCCATCTATTTACTTAAAATAGTTATTTGATCAGTCTAAGTCTCAATTTCCTAATCTACAAAACGAGGATAATTGGGTTGCTTTATAGTTAAATGAGATAGTGTGTGTGAAAAGAGCTCAGCATTGCCCTTGGCAGTGCTAAAGGTTCAGTAAGTTTTAGTTATTCCTATTTGTATCTATAACTACAAAAACTAGCATAGAGTACATCAATTCATGTTTCATGGTTGTCTGAGAAATTCTTTGCATTTCCATTGTGGACAGAGGTGAGCATAAAAATAAATGTTACAATGGTAGAACTTCGGGCATGGGGGGACATCTGTTTTGCTTCTATATAAGTTTGGTCCTGGGTATTAATATTAAAACAGCTAATAAATTAGTAGGTAGGAGAGTGAGCAGGTCCATTTATTCACTGGTAACTATTTGTCAAAGTCTGGAAATGAGAAGATTTTCTCCAAATGAAAGATAAATATTAATGTGATGAAGTGATTGTAGTCTTGAAAATGAAGAAACCATGTTCATTTTTTTTAAAAGAAAAAATTGCTGGAGGACAAGAATTAATTTGAAGGGTTGGTAGTCTTTGACAATTTCTTCTAATCAGCAGAATGTATGGAAGGGCCAAATGCTGATGAGATCAGAGACTTGGGGTTCTCTGCACTTACTGATGTCTGTCTGAGGGCAGAACTCATTCATGCCACTTTTAATTTGGGGACAATAACACCCATTTTCCCTAACTCATAGCACTGTAGAGAAGAGCAAACGAGATATAACTGTGAAGACAATGTTCAAAATTTTCAGCAAACAGAAATGTATGATGATGTGTCTATTTTTGTGACTTCTTACTTAAATAAGAAATAGTCAAGCACGTGTAGGCAAGCAATGGAAGATATAATTGATTCTGCTTATGTAAATGTGCTGTTTTTCTTATAAGTTTCCCCCCAAAATTCAAGAGGAAGCCATAAGACTAAAAGTTGTTTTAAGGAAGTTTGGCATGTTTTTGTCTTTGTCTTTTAATTAGAGTAAAAGTGATTTTTCTTTTTTGGAACTAACAGAACATGACCTAAAAAAAACCAACAACAACAACTAAGGGATCAAGTATTTAAACCAAAGGAACCAAACATTACAAGGCGGGAACTAGTTTCTTTACTTAACCCCTGAGTCCCTACCTATGTCATTGGCCAGGTAGAACAATTTCTAAAAATGTGTTAAGTATCTTTATTTCCCAAGGGCCTATTAGAATCTTCCCATAGTTACTTGGCAATTTGTCTTGGAAGGCGCAAACCGTCTGATCTTCAGAAAGCTCTATTCTGAGTGGATATTCGAAAAAAATCAAATGCGGAAAACAGCTGTAGGTAAACTGGGTAAATATGATTCTCTTTAAAAGGTACTTCATTCCAAAAGAGATGCGCAGTGAAAGGACATGGTAGAGACTGACCTGGCGTGCTATTACACAGGGTGGCCCAGAGGTTTAGTCTTTGATTATCTCTCAGACAATAAAAATCACTCTTCACAATTTGAAAGAAAAGTAAATGGAAGTCTGCAATGCTAAGAACCCCTGTGGAAATAAGGTGAAATAAGACAAGGCCTTCAGACCTGTGAGAAAAATCAATCTGATGGAAAATTGACAAACTTGTTTAACGTAAGGCACCGGAGCTGGGGGCTGAGCCCAGAGACCTCCGCTGAGAACACAGTGACGTTCCCAGCAGGTCCTTTCATCTGTTCAATTACACAACAGCATCGTGAAGGAAATCTTCTTCTTCTCTTCTTTCTCCTTCTTCTTTCTTTTTTTTTAACCAAACATCACTTTAAATTAACTTTTTTTTTTTGCCATTGTGTTTTAAATTCCAATTGCTCGCTCTTCATTCTATCCTCTGTACTAAATTATTAAAATCACCAACTGCTCCACAATCAAAAATATTTCAGAAAGCAGAGATGCCAAATTTGGATTGACTAAAGTGAAATCAGACAGAAGGAAAGATATTTTGAACATTTCCACACTTGGTGTATTGTTTAAGGATACAGCAATAAGTCATTGAAATTGACTACTTGGCTTTCCCCCATGAAACCGATGCTAAGCTCAGTGTCTGGCCCCATTACAGCCTAATTCAGACCAGAAAGTGCATCTGAGTGAATTGAAACACTGATATATGTTGAACAGATTGATTTTTTTCTTCATCTATACATCGTTCCTTTAAAAAAAAAAAGCAAGCTATGGGTAGAGGATAAAATAAGTAAAATTAAATTTTCATTTGGAAAGTCAAATTGAAAAGTTAGAATGAAAAAGTGGATTAATTTTTATAACTAGAGAAAGGGAGGGGTTCTTGATTTTTTTAAAAAGCAAGTTTTGCTCAAAATGTCACATGAACGTATCTGCATATGTAGCCAGCTATCTAAATTCTGACACATACACTTTCCATTTATCAACATCTCTTTGCACATATATGCACGTAAAAGGATGTATACAGCCTCACAAAAGAAGCAGAATCATACCCTGACTGTGTAAGCACACACACACACACACACACACACATACACACATACCCCATCCATGGGCCTTGTTACCTTCTGATGGGGCCTGTGCCCTGGGCAGGCTATTCCAGACCAGGAGCTTATAGCCAACACCTGTCAGCTCCTGGCCTCAATACCTCCATTTATTATACTGTCATATGCATGTCATCACAATTCCTTTACGTTCAACAGCTGAGTTCAACCAACACTTATTTAATTTTCTCTGTGCCAGGAGCCAGAGATGCAGAGTTGGGGCCTGCTCTCAAACAATTCATGGAATAGTGGGTTTTTAAAAGTATCTATAGCAGGGCCGTATATTTCATGGAGCACGGAGTAGAATGAGTTTGTTAAATAGGCGAATGCATAAGTCGGCTTTGTTGATTTTTTTAAAAAAGTATCTAATTGTCTGGTTGAAAATAAATTCATATATTTTCCATGAACTATATGTCCACGATGGCGATGGTGATTACATTTGTGGGCCCACAGAGGCCTGTTAATCTTAGTGTTCTTAAAATACCCTACAATTGCAAAGAAAAATACAATAATAGGACATGACAATGGTGTAAATATGTGCCATTTCAGATATGATTTTCATATAAAATAAAATTTAAAACCGTACTAACCGTTACAAATAGAAAACACTTTTAAATATTACCTTGGTTTCCAGTTTCAGATGGTGGCATAAATGCTCCAATATGCTCTTTTCCCCAGACTCTTTGAACAACTAGCAAAAATTGAGAGTCGTTGTCCTTAAAATTCGGGAAAAAGTTAAAGGGCAGTAACTGCATGAAAGTCTAGTCAAGAAAACTAATATCTAGGAATAAATTTAACAAGGAATGTAAAGGACTTATGCATGGAAATCTGAAAAACATTTCTAAAAGAAATCAAGGATCCCCAAGTAATTGGAAGGGTATTCTGTGTTCATGTATCAGAAGACTAGCTATTGTTACTATGTCAATCCTACCCAAAGCAATTTACAGATTCAGTTCAACCCCTATCAAAATTCCAACATCCTTCTTGGTAGAAATGGAAAAGCCAATCAAGAGATTTATATGGAGGGATAAGGAGCCCCAAATAGCCAAAATCATATTGAAAACAAAGAACGAAGTTGGAGAACTCATACTTTCTGATTTTAAACTTAATACAAAGCTACAGAGGTCAAAACCGCATGTCACTGACATCAGGACAGACATATAGACCAATGGAATTGAGTTGAGAGTTCAAAAATCAATCCTCACATCTGTGGTCAATGGATTTTTAGCAAGTGTGCCGAGTCCACCCAGGGGAAAGATTAGTCTTTTCTACAAATGGTGCTGTAAACTGAATATCCATATGTAAAACAAGGAAGGTGGAACTCTACCTCATAGCATATGCAAAAATGAACTCAAAATGGTTCAAAGGCCTAATATAATAACCAAAAATATAAAACTCCTGGAAGAAAACATAGGGAGTCATCTTCAGGACCTGTGCTAAGCAATGGTCCCTTCAGCTTTATACCAGAAGCATGAGCAACAAAAGAGAGAATAGATGAATGGGATTTCATCAAAATTAAAAACTTTTTGCATCGAAGGAGCTCATCATGAAAGCAAAAAGACAGACTACAGAATGGGAGAAAATATTTGAAAACCGCATATCTAATAAGGTTTGTCACTCAGAGTATGTAAAGAAATCCTACAAATCTACAACAAAGACAAACAGTGCAATTTAAAAATGGGCAAAATGCTTGAATAGACTTTAAAGAAGTTATATAAATGGACAAACAATTACGTGAAAAGTTCTTCAACATCATTACTCATTAGTAAAATAAAATCAAAACCACAATGAGATATCACTTCACATCCACTAGAATGACTATTATTAAAAAAAAAAAAAAGGAAACTAGCAAGTGTTGGAGAAGATGTGAAGAAATAGGGACATTTTTAAAAAAGTGTTGGTGGGAACACATGGTGCAGCCACTATGGAGGAAAGTTTGAAGGAAAGTTTGATGGTTTCTCAGAATGTTCAGTATAGAATTACCATATAAGCAGTCAATCTCACTTTCAGGTATAGATTGAAACAATTGAAAGTGGGGATGTGAATAGATATTTGCATACCAGTGTTCATAGTGGCATTATTTATCATTGCCAAAAGATGGAGCAACCCAAGTGCCCATTAGCAGATAAAAGGATAAACACAATGTGGTATATACAGACAATGGAATATTATTCAACCATAAAAAGATGATGTTCTGGTACAAGTGACAATGTGGCTGAACTTGAAGAGGTCATTTTGAGTGAAATAAGCTCTGCACAAAAGGGCAGATATTGTACAATGTCACTGATATAAAATAATTAAAATAAATAACTTCATAGATTCAGAAACTAGAATACAATTTACCAGCAGCTAGAATGGGGGGGGGGGGGGAGGTAGTACTTAGGAGTTAATGCTTAATTGGTACAGAATTTCTGTTTGGGGTGATGGAGAGGTTTTGGTAATGGACGGTGGTGATAGAAGCATACCATTGTGAATGCAATTAACACCATGGAATTATATATCTGAATTGAATTAAAAGAGTTAATTTTAGGATGTATATATTACAAGAATAAAAATTAAAAAAAATAGGACTCCTCAACACAAACAGTGATCTCTAATATAGTGTATGGAGTGCCGACACTTGTACAGTTAAAATAAATATTCTTTCGTCAATTGAAACAAAGATACTACACGAGTGCAAATTGCAAATAAGAGGGGAAACTGTGGAGGTTAATGGAATATGGGAACTGTATTTTCTGTATGATGTTTCTTTTAACCTGTACCTTCTTTAATTTGAAAAAAAAGTTATAATATAAAAAAAAAAATACATATTCCCTGGTTTGACCAGGTAAGGTCAGAAGCTTACTGATCACAGCATTTGCATGAGGAAATTGCAGTTTGTGAGGCCCAAGGAACGGGCTAAAGATTCCCCCTTCAGGAAGTAGTGGTTCCAGGAACCAGCTTCTGATGCAAAATCCATGCTGCCACTTCTGCCTGAAACGTTTGGCATAAGCATCTCTGGGGCAATCAAGGTATCACATCAAAGCAGTAATTTTAAATAAAATAAACTTAGAAAAAAAGTTTCATCTAGAACTTTCCAGCATTCGCAGTACATTTCATTTCTTCCTTTGTCTTCAAAGAGTAAATTTACCTTGGATAAAGATGACTATATCTAGAAGGAGTGTTTTTTGTTGTTGTTGTTATTTTCGGCAGTGGATGAACAGCTGGTTAACATGTCCCTAAGTTTCTGGGTTCTTGGTTCCACTTCTAGATAAGGGGAACTCTATTTTCTGAATGATTTTTCTTTAAATCTATACCTTCTCTAATTAAATAAAAACCACCTTATAAAATAAAAAGGTATATATTACCTTCTTTGATCTGGTCAGAAGCCTATTGATCATAGGATTTATGGGAGATAACCGCATATCTTTAAAAACTTCCCCTTCCACTTGCAGATTTGAAACTCAGCATAATTACTAATTAGCAAAGAGAAAAAGGAACTGCTACTATGATAAGAGGAAAATTTCTTAAAGACTGGTCCTTTTTAATCTGGAGTTGAGTCATCTAAATGTTTCTGTTGGTTTGTTGATTTGTTCTAATGAAGAAGTCAGAAATCTCAGGTCAATTATCAAGGCGTTAGTTGTATGAGGAGTTTATATTTTATCAAGCATTTTATGCAAAATATTAGGTCTTCAAGAAAATTAGACTGAATTAGATTTTATTCTTTCCCAGAGGGCCAAATAAGTCTAAAGGGACTGAGCGTCGCCCACTGAGTGATAGTTGCAAACACTGATTTTAAAGTTAAAATTGTCTGAATTCCAGTTCTGTGCTGAAGATTAAGAAATGAATGCATTTATGCCACAAATTGCCAGACTGAATCAGAAGTGAGTATTTCATGTCTGGCTGAATAAGTCCTGTATCTCCAGCTATTTCTCAGTTCACAATATGTTCTCTGTATGAAGACTTAACCTTACTCCCTCCGCCCAGCTCGGCCTCACTTATAATACACGTATAGTTTATTCTACTATGCAATGGTGACATATTGCTTTTACTTTGAAAGTAGAAATATTGTACTTTCCCACATGTGACCAAGCTGCAAGCTTTTGTTAGCTCTCGTGGGAAATTTGCATTGGTGAGACGTGAATTCCTGTCACCACTCGATGGATTGCAAAAATAGTATAGCTCTTGTTAAAGACCTGGGTCATTTCTTGAAAGAATGCTCTGATCAAGTCAATATCTTCGACAAGATTGGTTGTAACCAATCTTGTTTCAATGTGTGAAAGGTATATAGTATACTTAAGAGCATGTGGTTGGCTCTCTCCTTCCTTTATATCCTTCTACCTAGTCCTTTGTCATGGCTTTTTATAAGTATAAGAAATACAAGATAGAATGTAGTATAATCACACATCTATACTGGCACCCTGTGGGCACTGAACTGGTCACAATTAGGTGATATTGTTTATAGAAGCTATTTTAGGGTCACGCAGACTTGGATTCAAAGACAGGGTCTGTTGCTAAGTAGACACGTGACTTTGGGCAAGCTGCCTAACACTTCGGGTCCTGGTTTCATTTGCCACGAAATGGAGGTAATAATGGCTATGTCGCATGCTTAAGAAGCACCAGACACACAGCTGGAACTTCTCATGTGGTAATTTACTCTCCCTTCTCCCTCCTCTGCTCTGTTCTCTTTTCTGCTCCATAATCTATCCACTTCTCACCTCTGTCTTATCCTGTTCTTCAGTATGTGTACATTTATAAATGTCTTTGCCCATATGTGGATTTATGCCATTTTATATGTACCTTTGAATATTGAGCTCAACAGTGATTTTTCCTGTAACTACCTTTAAGAGTTTAAAACAATCATTTCCCTTTTTATATTACTTAACACAGGTTATTTTGAAATTTTAATAGCTATTTTCATTCCTAATTGTTCCAATCAATAAAAATAAATACCCCTTTTACGTGGGACTTCTGACACCCCCCATCTCTAAAATGGCTCTGTAATTAAAAATGAATGTCTGAATTCCAATTACTTTCATATTGGACAATATGCTGAAAATTAAGCACATAAAAATAAAGTATCTTTAGAAAATAAATTCATGAAAAAAAAAACATCTCTAGGAGTGATTTCGGGGAAAGAAAGAGGGCATTATCTTCCTAAAGGCTGCACTCTCCATTTTCATATGAATTTTACCCACAGGATGTATAAGGAAAAGCAAGGGCAGGCAGACATGAGACAGCTCGTATGGGAAAGAGTCTTGGGGTTCATTGCCATTTTGATAATGTGGACTTAGTGTCTGGAATCCTTTGCTTAATTAAGCAAGGTTGTTAAAACACAGACACTTTGCACTTGAAAGCAGTCAGATTTGGAAAGCCAGTGCCCAAATCTAGACAGCTTGTGCGGGTCCTTTATCCTGATAAATTACTGTGACTGACCTTCAGCAAGTGGGCATGAAGGGCTGTAGCCGAGGACCCCCTCAGGAGGGAGTTTTGCCTATTTAGTTACTTTAGTCTTGTGGCAGAATCATGTGCCGGAAACAGTAATCAATGTACACACACTCATTCCGGAAGCTGGGCTGCTTCGGGATCATTGTTCCAAAGCGACACCATGTTTGAGACCTGGGAATTTGTTGGGAAAATGTAGACATTTATCCCTCTCTGCCCTTAATGCCTCAGACTACATAAAATTCCCTGGGCTGGGAAGATGACAGTGAGACAGGGAGGAATCCCTGAGGACACAGATGGTGGTGGCTCCTGGAGAGAAGTGATCTGGGTCCCGCCTCCTGGGCTGAGCCCTGCGGAAGCAGGAAAACCCCAGGTGCTTTGCAAAGTCCGAGACCAGAGGGCAACTGCGCCGTTTCCCCGAGAGCTGACATGTCTGTGCAGCGATTCTAGGAAAAGGGGACAGGACCTAGGACGGCTTCGCAGCGACTTCCATGCCTTGGCACGGCACGTGACGTCGAAGGAGCGCGATCCTGGCTCCGACATGAAGCAAGAGAAAAGCAGAGAGAGTCGTTTGACCTCAGGGGACAAGAGGAAAAGGAGCAAAGGACAGAGGCACCCGAGTGGCAGATTTCTGAGGACCCAAAGCCGACCCTCAGCCCTCTTTCCACGCTCTCCTCTCAGCCCTCCACAAGTGCCAGCTCCTTAGACGCCGCCCCGAAGAGAAAGGCGAGGGGGGACCTTAGACTGACCGAGGGTAAACATGCTCCACCTCAGTGGAATCAGGGCTTCACATAAAATTAACCGGAGTTAGGGGGTGCGAGGGTAGTTCACTGGTAGAATTCTCGCCTGCCATGCGGGAGACTTGGGTTCGATTCCCGGCTGTGCACTCCCCATCCCCCCAAAATTCAGCAAATAGTGCTGCAATAACAGGATAGTCACACGGCAAAAGAAGGAAGTGTGACCCACAGCATACACACAAAAAATCAACCAGAGGTAAAGAAAGATAGACTAGCATACTTCTCACGCACCTGATTTGTGCACTCTTATCCAGGCCTAATAAAAAGGCCGGAGGTGGAGAAAGATGGCCTGCCCGAGAGGAAACAGCAGGCGAGCCCTGGAAGCTGGAGAGGGCAGGGATGCTGCTTATGATTGGAATTGCATCCTCCTCACTCCTTTCCCGAGACGCATTTACGGTTCCGTTTAAGTTTTGAAGCTGTGAGAAAAGAAGCACTGGCAGGGGGAATTGGAGCCTTTAATACTGCACGCTGCAGTTAGTTCTAAAGCAGCACAACTCTGCCGAGGTATTTAAAAATGAAGTGCGGTTCTCAACCCTCAGCGCCTCCCATTCAGGAACTTCAGTGAGCTTGCATTCCTTTCACATTTGTTCCAAAAGCTCCCCTTACACCTGAGGGTGAAGCTCTGGGTGTTTCAGCAGTTCAGTTGCAGTGTTTGGAGACGGCACCAAGTTTCCATTCCAGAGCAGTAGCAGTGGAGAATGGAGCCCGAGGCAGAGCAAGGTTTTCTTGCCAGGTCTGGAGCCCATCGCGGCCCACGGAAAGCAGCTCCAAAGAGCTGGGGGCTCGACACTCCAACTGCAGCCAGAGAGGTCCTGACTCCAGAGGGGAGACCCTCTGCTCATTAAAACATGGAACGGTGGAGCCAAAAAGACTCTGTGCCACTATATCACAACAAAGCAGGCTTTATTTTTACAATACAGCGTGGGTGTCGGTCACTAATACCAAAAAAACTGACAGATGTGCCACCGATATCCCAGGAAGGAAACAGGGGCTGGCTGAATTTTAAGCAAAAACCTTGCGATGACAAAAGCAAATACGTTAAGGGCTGGCCAAGGGCAAGTCAATAAATAAAAGAGAAAGGCAGACTCGCCCATGCGGCTGCCAGGGGTTAAGATTGATTACTCCGCGCGCGTTATGAGAGGGTTTGTATGTAATGCACTTCAGATTTTTTGCTTCTAATCACACCATTTCTGGCTTACGTGGGGAAATCTCTGAGCCTGGAAACGCACTGACAAGCCCCAGCAGATGAGGGAAATGTATTCCTTCTGGAGCGCCTCCCTTTCATTTGCGGCCACAGTGAAATCACTTGTCTTGACTTGGGACTCCTCTTAGGTTGTGGGAAGGAAGATGATAAGAGCACTTCCTTGGGTCTGCAGGGTCCTCTTAAACCTGAAAGCAAGAGCTGAGGAGGGGCATGATTTCCTGGTGATAGTTGAGGAACATCTGGAAGGCTCCCTTACCTGCCTCCTCCAATTACTTTCAGATACTCAAGCTCTTTTAAATAGATGCAGGCTCCCCTTCCATCATCTGACAAAGAAACTACCTCTTACTAAGTTGTGAATGACTATCACAGTTGTTCTCAGAGATGGGTTTTGATAAGGAAGATCATGGTGTTATTATTGGATAGCTGAAATAGTGGCTTTGGGGAAAGGGAGGAGAAGCTGTGTTGGGGGGAAAAGGATGAATATAATGTAAAAGGTGAGGTTGCCAAAACTGGCCACTTCCTAATCTTACATAAGGTTTGCCCTATCCAAAAGTGATGAAATGGCTTAAGCCATGCCGAGGTGTCATTTGAAAAAATCTACTGGTTTGCGACATCTTATATGTTTCACATTTTTAACAGTGATGGCAAAATTCCCCCAAAGACCCTAAAAATATTTTCTCCTTTCCAGCTCTGGCTTTCTGGCTTATTTAGCCTTCCAGTAAAGCACAGTCCTAACATCTATCCTGGAACTAACTGCTGACCCTGGAGGACAGTGTTAGATGCTAACCCCCTGGACCTTTTACACATGAAGGTTCCCAAAATGTTCTTGGTCAAGAAGTCTCTTCATCGTAAAGATATTAACCCTCTCTGAGTCAAGTTATGAATTTAACATGATCCCAATAACAGTAATAATAGTTCTTTTCTACACTTAAAAGAGCAATTTTTAAAAGTTTCTGTGAAATATAAACAGGAAAACTAACCTGGAAATTTCTGACAAACCACTGTCAGGGACAAGGGTTGTTACAGACCAGTCTTGCAGATATCGCAACACAATAAAAAGCTGCAATCTTGAAGCTGTGATGCTGCCACAAAATGAAGCAGACCATGGAATAGAATAGAAAATACAGAAGAACCAACTATACACATGATTAATAAATACCAAAGACCCACTTAATTTTTACAGGGTGATGGAATGGAGTACTCTGTGTTAAAGGATAAATTGGATCCATACCTCACACTGTACAACAAGATTAACATTTTCAATGTGAAAAATCAAACCAAAAAGTACAGAAGGAAACATAGGAGAATTCTTTTATAACCTTGCCATAGGGAAGGCCTTTTGAACTATGACTCAAAGCTCAGAATCTATTAAAGAAGAAACTGATCAATTTGACTACCTAAAATAAAAACTTCCCCAGGCAGAAGTAGCATAAAGAAAGCAAAGAAATTAATGTAAGTAATTGCAACTCCCAGCACACACAAAACGTGAATCTCTCTCTTAAACAGCACTTAGAGGGCGGGCCACGGTGGCACAACAGGCAGACCCGAGTTCGATTCCCGGTGCCTGCCCATGCAAAATAAATAAATAAATAAACAGTTCCTAGAAAAGAAGAGACCAACAAGCCAAATAGAAAAGATGAGCAAAATGACAGGAGCAGTTTGTAGAAAAAGAGACGCAAATGCCAATCATTCATCAAGATACTCTGAGCCATTCATTATAAGAGAAAAAGTAAATTTAAACTATACCAAGCTGCCACTCTCCCAATGAGATTGGCAAAACTCCAAAAAGAAATGGCCAACATATTCTGTTGGCAAGGCAGGGGAAGAGGCAACTCCATTCATTGCTGGTGGAGGCACAAAATAGTAAACTCCTGAGATAGATCATCAGACAATAACCTTCAAAATAACAGTGCATCTTCCAGACTGCTGTGTCTATCCCGGGTGGAGTAAGAGAGACTGAATTTACTCTCCTGCCTTACACAACAGCAACAACAAATCGAATAAATATTTGAAACAACAGTTTTCAGAAATTGGACAAAAGACAGTACAGAAGAGCGAACCCTGGAAGAAAGAGAGATTATATGAAGCTTATGATAGCCCCAGCTTTCTGCCTGGAGAGAGTTTCCAGGCTGCAGCTCAGGGAGAAGCATTCCAGAAAACCCTGGAAGCCTCGCTAAGTTAAGGAGACAGAGTTCAGAATTCAAAGAGGAGAGGGAGGCTGAATTCACGGGGCAAGTACCAGAAAGGCACGGGTTCACAGGGAGAGAGAGAGAACTTGGGAAATTGCAGAGGGTTCTCCTTGGGTCTTCGTTTAAGGATGCTGCTGATCCATGAGCTGGTTTCCTCCTTGGTGTCTTTCAAGAACTCTATCGGTTCCTGTGTTTTAAGGTCCGTTTCTGTACAACAGGGCCCCATAAACCCTAACCACCTCTTCGTTTGGTGCTCACTGAAGAAACAGCGCGTGCCTCAACTCTGAAGGAAAGCTTGTCTGGGTTGGACTCAGGGAGAGATGATGTGTTCCTCCCCAGCGCTGTGCCTTCCTAAGACATTTCCAGAGGCGATTTTACCCACTTGCTACGTTTCCCTGGTGCATACTTTAGCTTTGTCAAAACGCACACCAGGGCAGGCCGCGGTGGCTCAGCGGGCAAAGTGCTTGCCTGCTATGCCGGAGGACCTCGGTTCGATTCCCGGCCCCAGCCCATGTAACAAAAACGGAGAAACAGAATACAATAAAACAAGAAAATGTTTAAAAATGTTTCCCTTTCTTCCTTCCTTCCTTCCTTCTATCCTTCCTTCCTTCTCTCTGTCTTTCCTTTAAAAAAAAAAAAAAAAAAAAAAAAAAACGCACACCAAATGACATGTCAAAGAAGCACTAGAATTTGAGATTCGAGTCCAGAGACTTGTTGTAAGCTGTCGGCTGCCACGTAACCTCTCTGGGTTTGTTCTCATCTTTATAAAACGGAAGTCACTCGACTGTGTGATCAGTAAGGTCCCTTTCGTTCTGGGATCCCTCGCAAACCTTTCTGATAAGAATACATCACAGTCATGTGGACTTTACAATGCTCTAAGATAAGGCATAATTTCACTGATTCTAACGTATATAGTTATGCTGTTTAATTTTACGATGAGATTTAATTAACTCTCCTTTCCCACTGTCAGAAATCCCCGTGGAATAATTGAATTTGCAAGGCATGCGGAGCTCTGGTGGCTTGGATGGGAACGCGGGACCTCAATTTGCTCTCGGAGCAGCAGGAAGGAAACTTGGAAAGCAGCAGGGCTTTATTCACCGGAGAAGGGGATGAGGTAGTCGCCACAGCAGGCCCGGCTCCGCCCCCCACGGCCCCCCAAGGGTTGTGGCACCAGGTGCCAGCTGAGCAGCGCACGCGAAGGATTTAGCCCAATGGATACATTTTGTTCCTTCTGCTGCTTCAAACAGGTGGGTTCCTCTGAAGCAAATATTACTGATTGGACTTGTTCATCTAGCCTTGATGAAACGCCCAGGGCCCGCAGGCCCCGCAGGGTGCGGCTGTCCCAGGCAGCCCTGGTTTTAGTCAGCTCTCTGCTGCAGCAGACCTTCAAACATGAAACCTAGTCGTCGGGGCACTGAGTAGATTTGTGGCCCTCCCTGGAGGCTGTTGGCTCTAAACCTCGGGAGTCTGTTATAGGAAAAAAAAAAAAGGCTTTTTTTTTTTTTTTTAACCATCTGTGAATGAAAAACATTCTTCATATGCTTAACTCTTTCAAATTGCCATATGTGAGACGCACAGGCACACACACACGTCCTGCACATGTCTGCTGGGGGTGGGCTCAGGTTGGTGGTGCAGAATTCATCTTCCAACCCTCTGCTTTTTTTTTTTTTTTAAAGGGGGGCTATAGGTGAAAAGCTTCCAGGTTTATACTTCCCCAGAAATAGAGCAATTTTAATCTTAGTGGGGGTGTCGAGGCTGACTTAGCCAGGGCAGTTTTCTGGAATTTCAACCCATCTGCTGCAATTCTCCCCTCGTTTTCCAGCCATTTCCTTACACTGCCCATATGCTTCCACAAAATCATAAACATCCGATGACCAAACTCATGGCAGACTCAGATACTGGCAGCTAATTTTTGTGGTTTTATTTTATGAAAGAGATGGATAGGCGGAGAGAAAAGGGAGAAGGAAGAAACGAAAAGAACCCTCTGAATTCTACGGTCCCTCATTAACTCAGAGTAAGAGAATTAATTTGACTTCTTTTGAAGACTTTTTTTGTTTGGTTGTTTGCCTGGATTATTTTTCTCTGGTAAAACTAACAAAGCCAGAGCTTTTCTTATTGCCTCAAGTTCATCATCACCCTCAAAGACATTAGGGGATGAAGGGAAATTCCTCAATAGTACCCAGTGCAGGAAAAATAGTCCTGATCTAATCTAATACTACCATAGGAATTAAGAAACTGTCAGTGCCTAAGGTGCTGACCCATGAAAACCATTATTTTCTTAATCCAGAAAGAAATCCTTTTATTAAAGGCCTTTATAAGGAGACTAATTGACTCCCAGGTATTACTAAATAAGGTCTTTTGTAGCATCAGTGGATACTGCTGACAGCTTGCACAGACCCTTTCTTACTTGCTGGCACAAACGTTTCTTTGCCCCAGAGAGTTGAGATTGACTCCATTTCCTTGGAAAGGGCTCATGATCATGTGACCAGTTTCAACTTAAGAATTATGAGAGGGTGGGGACTTCTAGGAAAGGCCTTTGTGGAAGACATTACTCATGCTCGTCGAGACCTGGCTTTTACCTTTATGTCCAGATTTGTGGTGGGTTTACCTGCCTACCCCCTTGAAATTAGGCAGGACTATGGAAGGACTCTGGCTAATGAAATGTGAGAGGATATATATATATAATTTTAGGCCAAACCATTTAACAGCAGAAGCCAGACTTTATAGCCCACGCTTCCTTTGCCACTGCAAAACCTAGAATTCCTGTTAGGATAGAAGCCCCCATCAGACTGGGTCTATGACATTAAGCCCGAGAATCTGTGTCACACGGCAAGAGCAAGGAATGAATTATATTGGTTTAGGTCATTAAGATTTGAAGATTTAGGGGGTTATTCGTTACTACAGCATAATCTATTCTGTTGTAACTAATACAGAGTTTCTTACTCTTCAAAAATAGGCTCACAGGAAGAAGTAGCTCTTTTCCTACCATGGCTACCACTTTGTAAGGATTTGATAGTTGGAGTTATGGCAGTCATTTTGCAACCATGAGGAGACGGACCGTGGATCAACTTGAATCAAAGGAGGATACCAACACACAAAGATGGAAAGAAACTGGGCTCTTGATGGTATCAATGAGCCACTAAATTTAACCTGTCATTTTTTATTTAGTCATTTAGACTTTTATTTAGTCCGTCATCAGACTTATGTGAGGCAATAAACATTTCATTTTTATGCCACTTTTAGTCTTACTTTCTTATTTGCAGCCACAACTATACTAGCTTATACAGAGCAGAAAAGGTTATCTGGCTCTCTCTGTCTCCCTATGTCCCTCCTTGTCTTCACCCATCCATCCATCCAACCATCCTTCCATCCATGTTGCAAGTTTAACACTTACTTTTCAAGCTATGCCAGCATGGGAAAAAAGCAAAGCATAGGAAAAACCTCAGAGTTTTAGCTAAAGCCACACCAAGATTTTCTGGGACTCTGGTTCCTCCAAATCACCCCCGTGGTCACTAGTGCTGGTGTCAATATTGTCTTCATCTAGGAAAGCCACAATGACTCTTTTATGATAATGCTGGCAAACTGAGGGCCATCTGGGTTATAGGGTCTCCTTTGTCTAGTCCTTCCATTGACTTACTTAATCTTCTTCTAACACATTTCCTGTGTATAGGTTACATGGTGGGCACTGAAATGATCACAGGGAACAACAAATAGTCACTGCCACCAAAGAAGAAACAGGGTGATTGGGCATCGAGACAAGACAAACATATCAGCAGGCCATCTAAATGCAGGGCTGCCACTGTGGTTTAAAGACACCTCTCTAACTTCTTGCCATGGCCATGCTGATGTCCAACACTGGTTGCTCACGTCAGCCGACTGTGCTTGTCCTATATGCTCTGTGATAGTTAGATTCAGGTGTCAACTTGGCCAGGTGATTGTGTCCAGTTTTTCTGTTGCTGTGGACTTAAATCATCAGTGCGTGAATTTCTCTACAGCTGATTACATCTGCAGTGGGCTAGGGGGACATGATTTCAGCAATGAGTAATGTTTAATTTAATTAGCTGGAGGCTAAAAAGGAGGAGTCTGAAGCAAGCTCAGCGGCTCAGCACAGCTCAGCTCAGAGCTCATAGCCAACAAAATGCAGAAGGGAATGCTCCAGAGAAAGCCATTTGAAAACAGAAGCAGGGAGAGGAGGGCAGCAGATGTCACTATGTGCCTTCCCATGTGACAGAGAAACCCAGGAGAAAGCTAGCTGCCTTTTCTCTGAAGAACTGTAAATTTGTAACTTAATAAATTTCTTTTACTAAAGCCAGTGCAGGGTGGTATGACAGTGGCTCAGTGGCAGAATTCTTGCCTGCCATGCTGGAAAACCGGGTTTGCTTCCTGGTGCCTGCCCATGCAAAAAAAAAAAAGAGTCAATCAATTTCTGATGTATTGCATTCCAGCAGCTTTCACGAACTAAAACATGCTCCGAATATTCAGAGCCAAGGATCAATTAGTTCTGGAAGCGGCTCAGCTGTCCAAGGTCTAGAATAGTGCCCTGAAGATAGGTCAGAAGCTTTTATTTGAAGCTCCACTTTGCCACATTACAGCCCTGCTCTGATTACTCTAACAAGGGATTATTTCAGGACAGTCCCTTTCCTGTAGGATGGCTTCCTAGGCGTCCAGCACAAGGATGGAAAGCAATCCTTACCTCCTTTCCTTGATACCTGGCTCCGGGGTCAAAGAAACTTTCAATACTTATAATGGGCTGGGCTCTCTACAAACAGCTGCCCAAGATGGAGTTTGGTATGCAAAATGTTTTCTAAGGAATCAAGACTACAAAGGGAAGGCAGAGAAAGTAAGACTAAGCTGAGGAAGGAGCGAAACTGCAGTGCAGGACTGACCAAGCTCTTGATACTCTGGAGGGAGTACTACCCATTAGACTGTATTGTGTTGGGCTGAAGTTGCCAGCACTCATAGTACCCTGTCCTTGCTCAGTCACTGTATGAGAGCTAACCTAGGTAAAGCATGATCTCAAGTGAGGCAGCTCTGCAGCTGAGGTAGGTCATGACAAAGGCCACAACTGGTGGCAAGTCCTGCTGGGGGTCTGGGAGGGGCACCCCCATGTCCATCACAGTACCCTTTGTGCCCCTTGGATCTGCTTCTCCATATATAATCAGAGAGCATGTCCTCCAGGATTCTCAGGGGCCTCTCTTCCTATGAGGAATCTTAGAAAAGGCAAATGAGGGAACAATTACAGCCCCCAATGTGATTGCCTGAGAAAAGCAAATTACTTTTGGGGTCCATAATTGATGCCCATTGTCTTGCTCCCCCACTATTCAGTCTAGAGTCTGCTCACCCTCAGATACCACCTCTTCTGACATTGGTAGCTGAACCCAAACCATTCTCTCCAGGACTTGTCACCATATCCTTCTTAGCACAAGGTCGCCAAATCTGTAAATTCACAATTACAATTGGCAGTAACTATAAATATCTAATTGAATGCTACACATATTCTTCCCTGCCCCTACAGAGTAACAGCAGCCCACATACTCCTGATGATCCAAATCAGTTACCGTTGCTGCTGATCTCGTCCACTGGTCTCCAGACGCAAGGATTCTAAAATACCTTGGCAACAGCCAAAGTTAATATTCAATGGGCTACCAACTCTGTAAGTCAAGTCATTGCCCTCCCCCTATGTGGGACATGACATCCAGGGGTGAATTGGATGGCAATGTGGGAGAGGATTCCCAGGGATGAATCCAGACCTGGCACTGTGGGATCAACAATTCAATCTTGACCAAAAGGGGGTAAAGAAGTGTAACTAATAAAGTACCAGTGGCAGAGAGGGTTCAAATAGAGCCGAGAGGCTATCTGGAGGTTGCTCTTACGTAAGCTTCAGTTAGACCTTGCTAACTATCATCACCTGCCTAACCAGCATCATTCAGGCCAATCCTAAAGAACACCTAGGGCAATATATAAGATTCCACAAGGGTTCCATATACTAGAGTAACTTGCCAGAAACCTACAACCTCCAGATGGGTCCCTGGTCCAGATAAGTCCTGAAACCTAGCCCAGCCTCTCCAGAACATCAGATAGTTCCATCTCCCTACCCCATATTAGTGTCAGACCCTTCCAATATAAAAAATTTCAAATTGCCATAGCCCAAACACCCCTAAAAAGAGGGATGGAAAGATCAAAGGTGATGGTTGAGTTATACATAGAAGATAGGATTTAACACATGAATATGAATGCTGAATCACTAGGTTGGTATCTCTGTTAGTCTGCAGTATTTTAGAGCAACTAGAAGTAAAAACCTAAAATTGTGGCATTGTAACCCATGTCAAACTCTGAAATATGTTCTACAACTAATTGTTGTGCTGTTCTTTGAAAGTTATAGCTTTTTTGTATGTATGTTATTTTTCACAAAAAAAAAAAGAAGGAAAAAAGTTGTTTGTGATGATAAAAAAATATTTAAGCCCCTTAGCCTTCTATATTCTGAAGCAGCTAGAAAGAAAAATCTGAGAGGACTATATGGTAGCCCATGACAGACTCTGGGATCTGTCCGGTAACTACCTGTTGAAGAGTGCTTTGAAAACTACTGCTTTTTTATTTCTTTGCTTTGTATATATGTTATATTATACAATAAAAAAAGTTCAAAAAAAAAAAAGTTCAATGGGCCTCTTCCTGAGTGCCTTGGAGAAAATCTGCCCCCTTTGGAGATGAGAACATTTTATGTTATAGAACCCAGAGTTGCTGGGGTGGGAACACACAGCTCCCCAGTGAGTCACTGAGAATGACAGTAAGTGGGATCACTCTTACTTCCACCTCTGGGTTCCTGGGCCCATGTATTCTTCCTTTCAGGGACACAGTACTGTGGCAACACAATGCCCTATAAAGGTCTTTGGTTCAATGCTAATTATGTCCTTCTGGGAATATCGATTGTGGTATGATCAACCCTTAGATCCCATGCTTACGTGCCCACTCTTGCATATCTTTGCTATAAAGTAGGTCCTCTGCTGGGATGCAATATTACATGGGATTTGATAGATGGATCAAATACTCCACAAGCTCTAAGGCAGTGTTGCTGGCTGAGGCCCTGGTGGTAAGAAAGACAAACCCAATTAGAATTTAGCAAATGATTATGACCACTGACTCATTATATAGATATTTCTTTTTAGTTTCTAGTGTATTAGAATAGCTAGACCGAAATACCTGAAATTGTTGGACTGTAATCCAGTACCGTTGCTCTTTGATAATGATTGTATAACTATATAGCTTTTATCGTGTTACCATGTGATTGTAAAACCCTTGTAACTGATGCTCCTATTATCCATCATCTGGGTAGATGGGTAATAAAATAAAGATAAAAAAATAAAAATAATAGGAGGGATAGAGAATGGGGTGTTTGGGGTTTTCTTTTTTCTTTTTATTTCTTTTTTTGTAGTAATAAAAATGTTCTAAAATTGATTGTGGTGATGAACGCACAACTGTATGATGATACTATGAGCCACTGATTGTATACTATGGATGGATTATACGGTGTGTGAATATATCTCAATAAAATTGCACTGAAAAATTAAAAAAATAAAAGTGAAAAAAGAGAGTCAACCCTATGCCTGGAATGTGTGTCTGTTCTTGTGAGAATGCACACCTGTCCTTTACAGTGTGGAAGGGATTCAGTGTGGTGAACTGACCACCAAGTAGCCAGTTGGTCTCCTCCAGGACTGATTCCATATTCATCACTCACGTTTGGTCACTGTGGCTGGAAGTTTGGACAATCAATAGCAGTGGTAGCTAGATTAGCCTTGGTCAATGAGAGCCCACGCTGTAGTCCCTGCCTGTAGACTTCATGTTTGTCACCATGGCAACATCATTTATGTGCGCTTTGTGCTAGCACTGAGGTGGCTGATGACAAAGACTGGCTAACATCAACCGGCCTGGTCATTTTGTCTACTTAGTTGTTCAGTGCTTCCTCTGTAGGGGTTGCTGTCTGTGGGCATTAGCATGGTATGCAATGATCTCCACACATTGTGCCCACGCCCACATGTCCATCTACATATCTCTACACCAGAACTTCTTATTCCCAGTATTTGGATCGTTTTCCTACTAGGTGCTGATCCAAAAGCCAGGAAATTTGCACATAGATCTCTCTACATATTCTCATCATGGAAAGTGCTCTTTCCATGCAATTTGGTGACCAGGCACACCACTTGAAAATGCCCATTGAGATTTCCAATCCATCATGAAAGCCATTGTTGGAAGAATATGATCACTGATGAGGTGACTATTGCAGCTGAGGCCGACTCAAGAAGTTGACAGCTGGAGGTTGGCTACTGACTGGGCTCCCTGTAGCTGACCAGGAAGTCCTTCTGTGAAGAGGGATCCGTGTACCACAGGGATACGTGTGCATTGCACAGGCCCAAAGTCAGCAGACAATCTAAACTACACTGTGATTCTTGGCATATGAATTCTACAAATTGAGTCCTCTCTTTTGGGATAGTTAGGGGTGGGGAAGGAGAGCCCAGAAGATCCAAAGAATAATTGTGTGCGAATTAGGGGGTTAAAGGAAAGCATCACAATGAACCTAAAGAGAAGACAAACTTGTCTCCTTCTAGAAATCCTCTTTCACTGTCTTTTTTTCCCCATCTTTTCCAGTTAAGACTCAGAAAAAGAATATATGTGCTGGGACTTTCCCTAAAGTCTCCTGAGAAAGACCCAGACACATGAACCTTTCTTCCAGGCTTTTGCCAGAAATGCCCCAATCAAATGTTGGTTGTTCTTTCCTGAATTTGGGAGTCCCAAACAGGAAAAGAGAAATCTATTATCTTGTGCCATTGATGTCAATCCTGAGTATCCTAGCACTGACCCCATTTCTTATCTTTAGCTCCTGACCATTTTTTACCTGCCCCCCACTGACCACCCTGCAGGGAGCTGACTAAGCGTGTCATCCCCTTGGTGTGACCAGCCACATGCATGTATCGAGACCACTTTCTATAGGTCTACGACATTGCATGTTAAAAAAAGTTAAGAGCAATTTAAAGTGCAAGTATTACTCTGAAAATGCTCCCTAATTAATAAATGTTCTACGTTTTTATGTGGGAATGTTTAATATTTAATTTTTCAATAATTTTATCATTTATAATTTATTAAATTTATTTTGTGGCTTGTATTTATTAAAAATTGATATACTTCCTATTTCTTTTACTCAATGTTAGATTATTTTTATGCAAAATGAAAAAAAACTGGTGCTAAGTCACAGGATTTTTTTTTTAGCCTCCGTTGCAGGGTATTAAGACACCAATATGTGAGGTTTCATTATGCTCCCTCTCCCAACATTTTCTGGACAGCTACTACACTTGTGTAGGTCAGGGGATCAGCAACCTTTCACAAGTAGACTGGAAGAGTCAGCATTTTTCTCCAATGTGCTGTGAGTAGAGGTTATTGCAGCACTAAATTCCACGTTACAGGAATGCTATGGACTTAAGGGTAGCAATGGTCTTTGTGACACTGGAAATTCAGACCCTGCATCAAGAAGGGTTGAGTTGTGGATTGCTGGCTCTTGGACTTGACAGCTCAAACGTCCTCCATTTCCAGCACTAGAAGTGGAGATGGTAGCAAATACCTAAACCTTTCAAAGCCAAACGTTTTCAAACAAGCCAACCATATCTGTGGTCTTGATTCTGCCAGTTGGCGACCTCTGCAAGGGAATGCTTTCAAATTGAAGTCTGGACGCTGGAGGTAATGCCATTAAAAGTATTTTCCTTCCTTTCCATAGTGCGGGCTTTAGGCAGCTGGAGTTGTGATTAAGGCCAGGAGCCCACATGTGTGCTAAGTGGAGGGGATGCATCATTGTATTCAGCAAGCACACAGCAGGCCCTGTACATTCAGTGCACCAATGTTTATTGAGCCTTGACTGTGGGAGGCACCCAGGAGGTCACATGAAGAGAGAGGTGCAAGGAATGGGAAAGGCATGTCAGTGAGTGTAGGCAGCATGAATCACAGAAGGGAGACATGACCTTTGCAACTCCTTAAGTCACCAAAACTCTATGAATAAAAGCCCATCAAATATGGCTGTGATATGCTGTGAGATGCTGGGTTTAAAAAAGTGATATGATGTCAAATTGTTAATGTCAAAATCTACTGCTCATCCCATTTGCTGTTGTTTTATGACTACTCATGAACATGCCTTCTCACTCCTTCAGGAACCAGGCACAGGGTCCACATCTGCTTCATCTTTATTTCCTGGCATCCCACACAGTGTCTTTTGCCCATACGAACTCCCTCAAAGAAGGGCAAAGTGAATTAATGTTTATGCTGCAGACCATTTCTAACTTGGGACTTATAGGAGGACAGATTCAATGTATTTTTCATCACTATATTTTCCATGGAGCCTAGAACAATGCTTTGCACCAAAGGTGCTGAATACATGTTGCTTTAGCAGAAGAGAAACATCCAATCCTTTTTTATACATGCCTCTCCCAGTGCCCTTTTCTCAACCTGGCAGTGCTGAGCTGGGTTGCCTCCAGTGCCAAACACAGTTCTTTCCTATAATCTAGCAGCTGAGAGTCTGTAGCATTTTGATATAATGCATTAAAACATCTCTCAGCCAAGTGTTTTACACAACATAAAATATTTTCCATGCTAATGTTTCTTTTATTGAGCTTTTTTTTTTACAAAAAGTTATCACACATTCTACAGCTATTCAGCAACACTGACTCAACTGAAACACAAAATATGATCGCAGAAACACCAAATACAGACATTCCTCTTAAATGAACCAGGGAGAACTTTTGTTAGTAGGAAACAAACTCTAAGACCTAAATTGTACAACAGTCCCTGTCCAGGGGTCTGTCCTTTGGGACCTTACTTTGGGGGCCACTTTCTAAGTGCATCAGCACTGTTGCCCCTTTTCCAGCTGACCCAAGAATCAGGATAGAGAATGATCATTTCATGCCTAAGTTCATAGAAGAGAGCTTCTATGGTAACCCACAGAGGAGACAGAAAGTCTGTGCATAGTGTGACCCAAAAAATGGGAGCAAGGAGAATATGAGTCTTGTATGCAAACTTGGTAAGAGCCACTAAAGTTTGAGAGAAGCATGCCCCACTGGAAGAAACTGGAGGTGGCCTTCACTCTGAAGGAAGAGTCACAGCCTGGGAAAAAGGGAGGGTGGTGAGATCAGGGGACAGAGGGAATTAAAGGCTTGGGCCACAGGGATTTGGGCGTAGGAGATCAGTGAGGGAGAGTCCATGCAGGGTTGCCTCCATTCTGGAGAAGAAAAGCCATGTGCTTGTGCGGGGGACTCAGAGCAAATTTAGTTAGCGTAAACAGCAACTCTTTCTGCTCCAATTTGGTTCTTCTATGGGTTGGAGGCAAGTGTCCCGGGAGCCTGGGGCCTGGCTGATAAGAGTGAAGAGCATCTCCTCTGAGCCTCACAATAGGCCATGAAGGAGTCATGATGAGTATTTTCATTCCTAGTTGACAGAGAAGAGAGAGAACCAGACTGGAATCGGGTCTTCTGATCATTCAACCATTTGTTTGTTGTCTCATTTCCTCTACATCTCTGTCTAAATTTCACCATTTTGGTGAAGGATTCCCTGATCACCATTTGAAAATGGTAGCCCACATCCCTTCCCTGCCCTAATAGTAACTACCATCTGAAATGCTATTACTAACTTGCATGCTTGAGTGTTGATCTCTCTCCCTCCCCCCATTATAATGTAGGGTCAATGAGGGCAGGATTTGTCAGCTATATTCCATGGTGTATCCTTTAAACTTAGAATGGCTCTTAGCATGTCTTCATTGTCTAACCCATATTTTGAACGTGTGGGCCAGTTCTTCCAAGTCACCTAGGGGATCTTGTTGAGATGCAGATTCTGGTGCCTGGAGTGGGTCCTAGATTCTGATGTTGCTGGTCTAAGGGTCACACGTTGCAACATTTGGCCTTCATTTAGCTCTGCTTTGGTGGTGGCCACAAGGGAAGGCAAGGTGGGACCAGAGAGAGTCAGGAGGGGAATGGCTACAATGAGCCTGTTGTGGGCCATTTCTTTCTATGCTCAATAAGTCCCCTTTGATTTTGTATATGTGATATTTCTCAATTCTATTTAGGAACTAGGGATTCATCTAGCTTTGCTCCACGGCACTTCGACAAGCACCCAGCCTCTGGGCTGCGGGGCCTCCCTCAGTGACGCTTTCGGAGCTGCTCTGCAGTTGAAACCTGGTTCAATTCCCAAGCAAACCTTAGAAACAGAATAGCCCCAAAGGCTGCAGCTAAAGAACCAACTCTCTTGAATAGGGATTTTCTTTAGGGTCTGTTTGGCAAACACGTATGCTTCCTACTTTGAGGCAGGCCATGTCAGCAGTTTAATTTAAGACATCAAATGAGAAACAATCTGTCTGGTATAACCTTTTGCCGGTGAAATGAACAGCCTCTGAGCCAGCTCCCAGAGAACACTCTCATTATCCCGGACTCCGTGACATGGGACATATTGTCTCTTTTCTTGACTTGACCTTAACACATCACTGATGCAAAACATATTTCTAGTTTGAAAAATAGTCATCTAGAAAATAAAACCATTTCATCCTCTCAGCCACAATTCTGAGCCTCAGCACTGTTGAAAGTGTGTTTTGTTTGTTTGCTCTGTTTCATTGACTGTTCTAGCCTCTTACAAAATTAAGGCTATATTTGTGAGCAGATTGGTACCCAATGAAAATTTAGTTCTTTCCATTCAAAACAGGATCAAGAGACTAAGAACAATGGAAAAGAGGGGGCACTTTGACTCTGGTAATAAAATGTTCTTGGGAACTGAGGGGTAAAGGTATTTTGGTTATAAGTGAAGACTTATGGTTGAAATTAGGATTTAACAAATGATTGTGACTCTTGGCTCACTATATAGATACTTCTCTTTAGTGTCTGGTGTCTTAGAATAGCCAGGAGGAAATATCTGAAGTTGTTGGACCACAATCCAGTAGGACTGATCTTTGATAATGATTGCATGACTATATAGCAAAAAATAAAAAAGTCATTTTCCCATGTTTGTATGGATCTACTTCCGGATGGTTTGTTCTGTTCCACTGATCTATATATCTTCCATGACAATACTACACTGTCTTTGTTAACTTACCTTTATTGTATGTCTTTAAATTGGGTAGAATGCAACACTAGTGGTCAATAACTGAGGGAGGGGCGGGGGTAAGGAGTACGGGATGTTTGGGGCTTTCTTTTTTTAATTTCTTTTTCTGGAGTAATGAAAATGTTCTAAAAATGATCCTGGTGATGAAGGCACAACTATGTGGTGATACTGTGAACCATTGTTGGTATACTTTGGATGAATTGTATGGTATGTGAGTATATCTCAATAAAATCACATTTAAAAAGACTCAAGTTTAAATAAATTGTGTGTGTGTGCATGTATGTTGTGCATGTGTGTATGTGTGTGTATGTATAATTTTCCAGGGTTGCTGTGACAAATACCACGTACTAGTTGGCTTAAACAACAGGAAATAATTAGCTCACAGTTTTGGAGGCTGAAGTTCAAAAATCAAAGTCGCAACAGGCCATGTTTTCTCCCAGAGTTGGTAGCACTCTGGTGGAGGTCTGGCCAGCAACCCCTGGATTTCCTTGCATTGTGGTGGCACCTTATCGACAATTCTTGGACTTACCTGGCTTGCAGCTCTGTTTTGGCCACTGGGTGATCTGTCTCATTCTCTGGCTTCTCCAGTTTCTGGCTTCTACTTCCATGTTCAATTTCCTTTGCTTCTAAGAACTTCAGGTATATTGCATTAAGGTCCACCTTCATTCAGTTTGGCCACACTTTAATAATATCTTTAAAGATTATACACATATGAGTTCGCACCCACAGGAATATGGATTAAGACTTGAACATGTCTTTTGTGAGAGACATCAATGAGTCTCCAGCAATATAACAGATGCACTAAAACTTTTTAAAAGTATAAATGTGATCTAAACCATGGAATGGTTAAGTGTGTATGTGGGAAGCGGGCAGCGGGAGGAACCTCAAGGATCACTTAATTAAATAAGACATTTTCACAGATAAGGAAATTGTGGCCTGGAAGGGGACTTGCCCAGAATGATGTAGCAATCAGGAAATAGGCAGGACTAGAGTTCAGGTCTCTTGGTTTGTTAGTTGATGACTGCTCCATTTCACCTACTTTCTGCCCTTATAAAAGTTTTACACAATGGATATACCTGTATTTGTTAGTGATTTACCTATATGAGTACCTCATTGCACTTACACCAACCAGGACTAGCATCAACTACTATGAAGAGTGCCTAGAATAAGATAAACATTTATATTTCATCCATGTAAAAAGGAGCCTGGAGGTTAGCTGTCCTGATCTGGGATAATACCATCAGAAAAATTAGAAAACAAATTTCCTTATAAATTTTTGCTCCATCTTCCTATGGGAAAGCACATAATCCAAGATGGATGTTGTGGTAGTTAGATTCAGTTGTCAACTTGGCCAGGTGAAGGTATCTAGTTCTATTGCTGTGGACATGAGCCAATGGTACATGAACCTCATCTGTTGCTTATTACGTCTGCAGTCGGCTAGGAGGCATGCTTGCCGCAATGAATGACGTTTGACTTAATTGGTTGGAGCTTAAATGAGAGAGCTCAATGTAGCACAGCCCAAGCAGCTCAGCATACTTCATCTCAGCACTCACAGCTCAGCCCAGGCCTTTGGAGATGCAGAAAGAAATCACCCCAGGGAAAGTTGTTGGAACCCAGAGGCCTAGAGAGAATGCCAGCAGAGATTACCCTGAGCTTTCCCACGTAAGAAAGAACTTCAGTTGAAAGTTAGCTGCATTTCCTCTGAAGAACTTACAAGATAAATCCCCTTTTATTAAAAGCCAATCTGTCTCTGGTGTGTTGCATTCTGGCAGCTAGCAAACTAGAACAGATGTTGAAATTCTAACCATTAATGTACATAGTCTAAGCTGGAAGACAGGAAGAAAGGGGTAAAAAGCTTTCTTCTGCTGTCTGTTTCTCTTCTGAGGAGAATTCCACAAATTCTCTTTCAACAATTTCTGCTATGTTTCACTGGTCAGAGCTTTCATTGCTGCAAGGGAGAAAGGAAGTATGCATTGCCACTCTAAACCACATCAGGGTTCTATTACCGAGGAAGGAAGAAATAGGTGGGTATTGGAAAGGAATGAGTTGTCTCTGCCATTGTACATGGTGTACATATAGTAATAAAGATATGCCTTTGGTGTACCTAAATTTGGCCTCTTTAAAATCAATAAATTAGGAGCTACGGTTCTGGTAGTGACAGAACAGCTTGTATTGGACTTAACCTCCCACAGATAACAACTAACCTCTAGGGGAAAAAAATCTCTTGAAGTCAATGGAGAATAGCTAAAGGTTGGTATTTATAAAAGAGGATTCAGCCACTTAGAGAAGAAAACCACATCATTGGGTGAGGTCGCTCCCCCCTTTTTTTTAGCATGGGCAGGCTCCAGGAATCGAACCCAGATCTCCGAGATGGCAGGAGAGAATTCTGCCACTGAGCCACCGTGGTCAACTCACAGATCCACTTTTATATGTTTTTTCCCTTGAGTCTGCTACACACTGTACATGGAGGAGGGGAGTTTGGAACCCCAGCAGATGTTTGCTGTCTTATGTTTGGGGCTATCATAATGACTGGAAATATATGGGGGAAATTTTGGAAATGAAAGAGACCCATCACAATCTGCATATAAGCTCTCATCAGCTCTTTTGTTGATGCCTGCTCTGTGTATGCTGGGGACGATTATAGAGAGTGCAGTGAAGGCAACAGTTGGATGACTGAAAGATATTGCAGCTCTCTCAACACAGGTGAGAATGAGTTGGGAGTTAAAGTCTGTCCAGGTTGGAGGGACTTGGTAAACAACTCAAACTTTCCATAGTCACTCCCAAACCAGGCAGAAAACCAAGCCTTCACATATTCAAGGTCATCAGCATATAATTTAACTGCCCAATGGGGGAGAAAACAAACAAACCACCCTACAGAGAAAGATAATGGAAACTAGAATCTCCACAAAATATGATCTCCAATGTCCCGTATGAATCTATCAGATATGGGAAAGAAAAAGCAAATATGATCTGTATTCAAGAAGAAAACAAACCTGAGAGGATCTAAATATCAAGATTAGTAGACAAGACCTTGAAAGGAACTATTAACACTTCTCTTTCATTAACTGAAAAAACAGCCATGCAGCTGGACATCAGTAAAAATACAGATATCAGAAAGGATAGAAAGGATTTGAGTAACACCATCGGTCAACTTAATCTAATTGACATTTCTAAACATTCTACCCAACATCTGTAAAAGACACATTCTGCGCAAGTGCACGTGGGGCATTCACTGAGACTGATCATATATTGAGCCTTCTAATAGTTCTCAAAACATTTGAAAAACGGAAATCTGACATACTATGCTCTCTAACCAAGAGATGAAATTAAAAATCAAAACAAGATACCTGAAAAGTCCTTAAATACATAGAAAATAAATAGCACACTGCTAAATAACACAAGGGTCAAAAAAGAAATTACAAGAAAAATTGAAAAGTATTTAGAACTGAATTAAAGTGAACTACAAACTTTGTGGAATGCAGCCATAGTAGGGCTTAGAGGGAAACTTATACCTTGAAATTCTTATAAAAGAAGGAATGTATAAAATTATTAACCTAAGGCTCTACTTTCACAAGCTAGAAAAAAAGGAGAAAAATTAATCACAAAATAAACAGAAGGAAGGAAATAATGAAATGAACAAAAAAATCAGCGCAATACCAAAAAGAGCAAATTTGGTTAACTCAACCAAAAGTTGGTTCTTTCAACCATTAATCAAATTGACAAACCCCAGCCAGACTGATCAAGAATAAAAGAGAGAAAACACAAATCAGCACCAGCAGGATAGAAAGGGGTATCGCTATAGAACGTACAAGCATGCAAAAGACAAAAGTGGTTATGAACAACTTTAAGCCAATACTTTGTACAACTCAGATACAATGAACCAATCCCTTGTGCTCTCCTTACACGTGACATAACAGAAAATAGAGAACCTTCCCACAGAGAAACGTCAGGCCCATATGCCTTCACTGGGGAATTCCTTCAAACATTAAAGAAAGAATTATGCTATGATTTCAATGATCCTCTAATTGATCTAGACATTTAACGTAATTCTAATCAAAGTTCCGATCGCCTTTATTTTGGAAATTGACAGGCTGATCTCAAAATTTATATGGAAATTTGAAAGACTTAGAATAGTAAAAAAAAAAAAATTTGAAAATGAAGATCCCAGAATTGGAAGATTTGTGCTACCTTGATTTCAAGGTTTACTATAAAGCTATAAAAATCAAGACAATAAGGTATTGTCATAAGAATAGACTGGGAAGCAATAGAAAGTCCAGAAATACATGAACTACAAACTTTGTGGAATATCTACATATATGTGAGCATATATACGAGCAATTGATTTACAATGAGAATGCTGACATAATTTAATGAGGATGCTCATGGTGCAGAAATTACAAAATTAATTCCAGCTAGCTCACCGACATAAACACCCACTTCACCGAAGATGATGTAGGATTGGTTAACAGGCATGTGAAACATTGCTTGACATCACTAATCAGCAGGGGAAGGCAAATCAAAACTCCAGTGAGGGGCAACTGCACACTCTTCAGAATGGCTAAATTTTGAAAGACTGATAACATCAAATGCCCCTGAGAATGTGGAGTAATTAGAACTCTCATTCATTGGGACCAGTACAAGTTTGGTAATTTCTTAGCAAGACATATGTTATATACAGAACCCATGACTCAGCAATCCCACCTGTAGGCTTTTACCCCAAAGAAAAAGAAACATACACACCACAAGATGAACTGTGCAAAAATACTTACAGCAGCTTTATTTATAATAGCCGAAAACTATCAACAACCCAAATATCTATTCAGGAAAGAACGGATAAATTGTGGTGTATTCATACAACGGAATTGTGTGCACACAATTCACGCACACACAAATGGATGACTCTTAAAAACAAATTGCGAAAAAAAAAAATAACCAAAAAAAAACAAATTACTGGGCGGGCCACGGTGGCTCAACAGGCAGAATTCTCACCTGCCATGCCGGAGACCCGGGTTCGATCCCTGGTGTCTTCCTGCGCAAAAAAAGCAACAACAACAAACAAATTGTGTACCGGAGCCTGCCCTTGCCAAAAAAAAAAAAAAAAAGTAAAAACAAATCATGTGGAGGAAAGAAGATACTAATATCTATTCTATGATTCTATTTATAAGATGTCCAATAACAGGCAAAAGTATTATGCAACAAAAATCAGAACCGTGGTTGCCTGGGGTGGGGCAAAGTCTCTTATTGTGAAGGGCAGAAGAGAAAATTCTGGGGTGATACATATATATGTGTGTATGTATTCATACACATATTTATACACACGTGTGTATATCATAGAGCTTGTTTTGGGTGTCTGTTAACACAAGTTTATATACTTGTCAAAATGCTGAGAACTGTACCTTAAGTTCTTAAGATACAGTTATTTAAGACAAAGTTCTTAAGAGGTACAGCAATCCTCTTAATCCATTCCTGTTTAAGTCCTTTTTCTTCTATAAGCTGGAAAGGCAAATGTTTGCTTGAAGGCCTTTACAATTGAAGAAAAAATGTCACTCTTATATGATTTTCTACCAGTTGGATATCTGTTTTGTTTTAAGCAGCTGCAGTAAAAGTCCCCTTAGCAGCACAGTCAGAACAGCTACTTGGTTACTTAATTGAAAAAGTTGATTAAAAAATCATATAAAAATATTTGTACATGTATATGTACTTTCAATATTTTATTACATATATATATATGCACACATTCATTTGCTAATCTTTTGATGTTTGACCAAGGTTGTCTTTTTTCTTTGATTTGCATTCCATATTGTCTTTTTTACATACACCATCTTTCTAACATATAATCTGTGATTTCTAGTTTCAATTTCTTTAAAAAGTAAGAAATTAAATGTATTTTGAAGCAATCTAAGTGCAAAATCCTTCTAGGTTACTATGATTTTTTTCTCCTAGTATTTTGCATCTTGTATCCCACGACTAATTTGACTTTTTTTTTTTTTTGGTGATTCATCTTTCATTTTGACTCTCCAAAGCACTCAACTTTGTTTTCATAGCAGAGTAGCTACAACTCTTTCCTCACTCTTATTTCATTGGTTCACACAATATTTCATTAAATTTCCTGGTCGCAATAATCCACACAATCTTGCATTGAGGCATTGCCTGGATCCCTGTAACATCTCATTTAAATCCAAGGTAATGGCCTCCTTCAAGAAGTCAAGATGTGATAGTAACAGGAAGGTGAAAGGGGAGAAAGCTTTTTCTTTTTAATCTATAAATCACTTAAAAGTTTAAGTTCCTCACTTTCCTTGGCCTCTTCACATGGTTTTGGGGATTGAATCACGTCCCCCCCAAAAGGCATGTTCAAGTCCTAACCCCTGGTCTCGCGGGGCTGCACCCATTTGCAGATAGGACTGTACCCATGAAGGTGTGCCCCAACGGAATGAACGGGCGCCTTCATCCAATATAGCTGAGGTGTCCATAAACAAAGGAGGTTGGATACAGAAGGAGAGAGGCTCTGGGGAGCAGCCAGAAGCTAGAAGCCTGTAGAACCCAGAAGAGAGAGGAGAAGACGCTGCCATGTGCATTGTCACGTGAAGGAGAAGCCAAAGAACCGCAAAGATCACTGGCCAGCCAGGAGATACAGCCCCAGGAGGAAGGGAGCCTTCTTACAGCGCTACTGCACAGTGTAACTGTGGCAATCCTCTTAATCCATTCCTGTTTGAGTCCTTTCTTTTCTATAAGATGGGGATGCAAATATTGGTTTAAAGCCCTTTATAATAATTAATCTTAATGCCCAATAAACACATGGATTGGTGTCCAGTATTTTAATACTCAGAGTAATAGGTATATATATATATATATATATATATATATATATATATATATATATATATTTTTTTTTTTTTTTTTAACCAGAAGACTCTTTTTATTTCTAAGGTCTAATCTGATCACTGCTATGAAAAGTCTCTTGGCCATTTGTGACCTTTTCTGGTGGATAATGATATCCATTCTAAACAGAGAACAGATTTTCCCTCAACATACTACAATCCGGGAATAACAGTGCCACAGATCGAAGTGGCCAAGGGCAGATATTTCTGGTATGATTACAGTCCTGTGCTGTGGGACAGATTGGCTGTGGCATGTCCATCAGAAGCAAATGGGTGATGATCGAAAGGAAATTCACACACAGCTGGTACAACCCCGTTGGAAAATAGTGTGACATTGGCCAATAAAACAGAAGATATGCAAACGCCAACGATTTCTCTCCCAGGAATGTTCTCCGGAGATTTGTGGACTTGCATGCCTCAGGACACATTTATAAGAGCTTTTTTGACTGCAGGGTTATAATCATCCACAATGCAAACAACCCAAATGCTTTTCAATAGTAGAATGGTTAAATACTGATGTATTGGAATGGATGTTATATAGCAATAAAATTGTACAGGCTAGAGTTAAATACAACAAAAGGGATGGACTCTACAAACACAATATCGAGTAAGAAAAGAAAGTCACAAAAGAATATATACAGTACGATTCCTTCCTATAAGGTCTAGAACCAGGAAGAGTGAAATGATATTTTTAAGGATGTATCTCAGGCAGTGCAACAAAAATAAAAGTAAGCAAATGATTTCCATGGAGGCCAAGAGAGTGGTTACCTCTGGAGAGAGTGAGATGTTGTACTTGGGAGGGGTTTTAGGGTGGGGAGCTTTGAGGGTACCAGTGATATTCTATTTCTTGACTTGAGGTGTCACAGCAGATGCAAAGTTATTATAATTGTTTATATGCATTTTATATACTTTTCTTTGAGTTATGTTTTGCAATACAAAATGTAAAAATATTGATTTATTTAAAATAAACCAATTTAGTTCTCTCTGCCACCCCCAAACCCACAGTCTAGCATTTCTATTTTGGGGATCCTGTTCAAATGCAGCATTAACCCCTGCAGGCATGAAGATTCTAATCACCATTTTTTAAGACACTTTGGTTAAAAGCATAAGAACGAAGTAGAAGCAGAAGGGCTTACTAGAAATGGAGAGAGTGAGATTTGCCAGCAGCCACAGAGAAAGAGTGGGGAAGTGGGCCAAACATCCGTTAGTATAAATTTATTTTGACAAAAATCTTTACTATCTTATGTTTTACTTTTGCAAATTTGGTCATCTGAATTGTCAAATAATGACTGTGCCAGTAGCTTAATTTTCACATCAAGCCCAATTATTTGAACCAACTAAAGTGTGCTTCCCTGCATTTGCCTCTTTGTGTCCATGTGCACTGTAGAGTAATCCAACTTTTGTTTTGGAACTGAATGTCTTTAATGTCTTCATTTAAACCCAATTATCAAGAAGTCCTTTGTGCCCCACCCCTGCCTTGTTTAAGCCAATAAGTGACATAGCTGTAAATGCTGTTTAAAAACATGGTAGAATAATTTCTGTCAACAAAAACCAAAGGTTGCTGAGCTTTCTCCATTCATTTTGACATCTCTTATTTAAAATCATCATTGTCAGTAGCTGTGTAAGCCCCATCAAGGCAGCATCTATTTATAAACTGTTCTTTCTAAAAAGCCTTTCTTGAGTTACTGATTTGTCATTTTCCATTATGTTAAGTACTAAAGAATTCCAGAGAAGAAAGAAAAACAGAAGGCTGAATAGAGTGCATTCAGTAAGCGTCACTTGTGGTCGGCTGGCGCATGCGGACATGTGCACGCCATGCAATTGGAAGATTCCAGGCACGTGAGAGCAATTCAGAGCCCATCAGCCTGGTCTAGCCCAAAATCCTGAGCCCACCTGAGGTTGACATCTCTCCTCTCGAGATCTCTCAAGTAACTCCAAACTGTGGGAAAAGTGCAAGGAAAATATGAGTATCTTCTCCATCATGTGGTGAATAAAAGAGCAGAAATAAACAATGCCTGTCCTTTTTGGATGTTTCTCTTTTCCTGGGCTTTTGGCATTTTTGCATAGCTTTATTAGCCAAGTAAAATCAAGGAAAAAGGGATGCTCTTTAGGGTTATTTCCTAGAGATGGTTTTAATTTTCTGAATTTTATTTCCTGACAGGGTTGACATTTTAAGAACTTAGGAAATCTCCATAGGAGCAGTTAGTTGTAAGTCCTAATACCTCAAGAAGCTGGGGCTAATTTCAGTAAGCATCACACCCAAAACCAGAAACAACATAGTGTCCACCAGTGGTAGGGTGGGTAAATCAATCGTAGTTGATTTACAACATGAGATGGAAAGACTTGAACCTGACTTCCTATTTCAACTATAGATCATCACATAATCAGACAAGTCTCTGTATTAGGAGAAGGTTTGGATACCAGATTTACCTGTGTAATTAAAACTGAAGTGATAATGAAAGGGGCCCCCACGGCTTTACAAACCGACATAGTCGTCCTTTGATTCCTGTGGTAAAACCATGGCAGACATGCCACGCGAGTTCTCACAGCTGTCTTAACACTCCATGGATGGTTGCTCTGCTTAGAAGTCCAACAAAGGTCAGACAGAAACCAGGAAAGTGTGCAATGCTATACTCCAGAACAGGAGAGAAGAAGAGTGAGACTACTGGATTCTCCCGCCTCTGCTGCCTTCTTCAACATGAGATAGTGTTAGGTCTGCTTCACAATCAGGTGCAGGCAACCGTGGGTCTAGGTTTAGCGATTCTTGATGGCCAATCAATCAATTTAGATAAGGCATAAAACCTTGATACAAAATAAAATATTTAGGGTGCATGGGTGGTTCAGTGGTAGAATGCCCGACTTCCATGTGGGAGACCCAGGTTCGATTCTCGGACCAGGCACCCCCCCAAAACATTTAATAAACTACTTGACACAAAATAACTTATTATATATACATAAGTTATAAGCTATATAAATAAAACAAATACTGCTGAGGTCCTTCCTCTACTTATAAGTGAAGACCTGCAGATTTCATTGATGCCTCTCCTAGCTCGCTGCCTGCCCTCCCATAGGGAACCACCATTCTGAAATTTTGAAATTGTGCCTTTTTTCTTTTTTCTATTGATATTTTCATCCCCAAATAATAGATTACTTAATTTTGCTAGTTTTTGAACTTTATAAATCTTTGTGCATCCTTCTATGCCATGCTTGTTTTCATTCAACGGTGTTTCTAAGATTCATTCATATTGAAATAGGTAGCCACATTTTGTGCATTTTTACTACTCTGTTTCATTGAGTGAAATATCACGATTTTTTTTTCTGTTTTTGCTTTTATGAACAATGCTGCTATGTATATTCTTGCACAGCTCTCCTGTTTCACATGTGTAAGAGTCTCTCTGGGATATACACCTATGAATAGAGTTGCTGTACGTGCGTGTTTGCTATAAGATAATTCCAAACGCCTTTCCAATTTCCACCAGCAGCGTGTCAGCATCCTCCTTGTTCTACATCTTTCCCAAAACTCAGTAATGCCAGACTTTTACTTCCTGCCAATCTATTGGGAATCCACTTTGTGTTTTTACATTCCTTTATCTGAATACAATGTTTGGTCATTTTTCATGTGATTGTTGGCCATTCATGTTTTCACTTTTCGTGAATGATTTCATTTCTTTTGTCCATTTTTCTATTGGATTTTCTTTGGAGGAGAAGTTGCTGTTCAACTGATTTATCAAAGATCACTATACAAATCTGGATACTGACTCTTTGTTGGCTTTATTCGTTACATACATTTTCTTCTAGTTTGTGATTTGCCTTTTCTTTCTCTTTAAAGTGACCTCTGAAAAGCTGAAGTTCTTAGTTTTAATATAGGCAAACTTACAAATCTTTGCTTTTGTGGCTAACACTTTTTATATCTTATTTAAGAAATATTTTACTACCTTAAGGACATAAAGTTATTATCCTATATTTTCTTCCATAAACCTTCAAGATTTTTACATTTTACATTTGTCTTTAGTCCATCTGTAGTGTATTTTTGTGTATGGTGAAATGTACAGATCAAGGGTCAATTTTTTTCCCCATAAGAATAACCAACTAAATCCCATTTGGGGCGCTTCCATCCTTTTCCTATTTACCAGCCGGGTCTCCGGCATGGCAGGCAAGACCTCTGCCACTGAGCCACCATGGTTGCCCTACGCCTCATGTGTTTTAACCTCTCAGTTTTCCATACAGAAATTAACCATTCAGAAGAAAAAAGTCTGTTTTTTAAAAAAAATTTCTTACTTTTCACAGATCTACTTTTAAGTTTATGGATTCTCCTTTTAGCTGAGTCTCCCTCCCTTCTGCTACCCTAACCTCTCATTTAAAATTACAATTATTATATTTTTAATTTCTAAAAATTCTATTTATTTTTTTTTAAATACACATGTACATTTTTGGTGGCTTTTAAAAACGTTTTAATTAACTTTTTATATCTTCAAATATATCAAATATTTTTATTTTGTATTATGTTTTTGAAAATTTACTTTTGAAGGCTTGGGGGTTGTGGATTTACTGTGCCGTTACTGCTGACTCATGCTAATGCTGGCTCATTTCCTTTAGTTCTCTGTGATCTTTAGATCGTGAGCTTACATTTGCTGACACTGTCTGCAGAGTTCCTTTTCCAGCATAAATTATGAGTACCTTTTGCCTAGGAATGATTTTTGTTTGCGTCTGTCAGGCGTTGAGCATTACTGACATGAATCCTCTTAAACATACAATTATCAGCAACATAAACTATGCAAATAGTCTATGTTCAGGTGCTAAATCCATGTAAATATTAGCCAGTGGCTAGTAAAATTCAGAGGAGCCTTTACCAAGATATCCATGACTAGCTGAGGCTGAGAAGGGTAGTTTTTCTTGCTGACTCCCTTTTTAAAAGGGTATATATAGATTTTTAGGGACCCCAGTTCTATATGAAGGGATTCTGATCCAACTCTCCATTATTCACTGGTTCAAAGGTTTTCTACACATTCTCCCTTGGAGAATGCAAATTCTAGGTTATGGGGATCAACTGTTTCTCATAAACTGATAATTCCCAGGCTTATCTCTGTCAAGATAAGTTTAGCCATGCATGCATCAGAATCACCTGGAGCATTTGCTAAAACACAGATTGCTGGACTTTGTACCCTAAGGGATTCTGTGGGTCTGGGCCCAAGAATTTGTATTTCTAACAAGTACTCAAATAATGCTAATGGTATTGCTCTGGGGACCATATTTTGAGAAACACTCTTCTAGACCAGGGATTGGCAAACTTTTCTGTAAAGGGCCAGATAGTAAATATTTTTGGCTTTGTGAGCAATATAAATTTTGTCACAATTACTCAGCTCTGCTGTTGTAGCACAAAAATAGGTATAGACAATACATAAACAAATGGGTGAGATTGTGTTCCACTAAAGCTTTACTTAAAAAATGGATGGCTGGTCAGATTTGGTTCAGAGGCCATAATTTGCTGATCCCTGCTCTAGACTGATGCCCTCACTGTGTGCCTGGCTGTAGCAGATTTCCTTTGTTTGTTGCAGGCATGTCCAGTCATTTAAGTTTTATGTTTTTCTTTTTTCAATATTTTCGTGAACATCTTTTGATGTTACATAGCAGAAAACCTTTCAGGATCTCCATTCCACCAAATTGCCAGAAATGGAATGCCTAGATTTAAATGTTTCCTTTCTATTTGTTGCAATATTTTGCCTAAATATTGACCAAGATGTAGCAGAACTTAATCTTTCCTACAATTTCAGTCTCTTCGGTAGAGAATGAGAAATTCTCTATGATTAGCCCTTGTTTTCTCCCGGAACCTTTTTCATCTCCTGGCGCTGTACAACACACTCTCCTATTTTACTCAGTTATGCCAGGGACCCTGAACTTACCATCTATCTCCTTCCATCAGGTATAGATTTAAAAAATTTTCTAGGTTGCCCTCCTTTCTTTTCCTGCAGTCAGTTTGGTGAATTTCTGCTATTTCTTTAGCCCCAGTTACAGGCTTCTCCTCTGTCAAGCTCTCCTTTCCTAAGGCTGCTTCTTCACCCTATATGCACTCCCTATAATTAAAATTATGTTCATCATTAATTACACTTACTGCATTTCTACTGTTGGTGCTAATTTTCAAGAATGTTTCTTTGTTGGGCCATAAGCAACTTGAGGGCAGGAATGAATTTCAACTATCTTTAAATCCCTGGTGTCTGGCACATATTTGTTACTGGAGAAATGTTTGTATTTATTTATTTTTGAATAATTAAATAGCTAAGTGAATTAGTGATTTTATGGAAGGGAATTCTGAACAATATGCTTTAAACTACGTCCCACTCCAGCCCACCCCTCCTCTGCCCACACACTTGCTACAAAAACTCTTGAGGTTTTAATTTTATCTTGATAATCACTGGCCAAATTACAACCTCCTAAACCTAGCCTTGTTTATTATTCTGGGTTAGTCAAACCTAAATAAACTCTGTATGAAACACACAAGGACACGGGCCACTGCATGCCTCACCCCAGCCATCATCAGGGAAGCCATTTATTGCCTCTAAAATAAAACGAAAGACACAGTGTTTTGTTTATCTTTTATTGCAACCCATTGCAAGGTCAAAAGATTCAAGGAAATATAGAAACTACAAACCGGATGAATTTTCTTTACCCACTCAAAAAAGACATTAAAGACAAAGGACCAGAATTTTCCACTACAGCAATATATTTCATAGTCTTTATTCTGAAAATACTGTTGACATTTTGGAGAGGATAAAAAGCCCTGCATTAAACATGTTCACATGTATTTATGGCATCCTAAGCAGAAAAGGAAACTCTATATTGCCCAGAAAAAATATTTTTAAGCCTCATTTCAAAGCATCTAATGAGAACACATTCAACAACCATCACAGGATCACTGGAGGTGATGTCTTTTCTGGTTGTGTTTTGAGATTAATGCTTTGAGGCTGGGTATGATATTTCTACGGATTTTTACAACTGTACCAAAGCAGTTTTCTGGGTTATGCTGCATCAGGCTTTCTGGATTAGTCAACATCTTAAAGAATAAGTGCAAGTCCCCCACCCCAGCCCCCCAAAGTTAAAGCATGTTATAGTGCTGTACTTAAGATTCAAACAGTACGACGTTAAAAAAAAAATCAATTATACATTTCTGAACAACACTCCAAAGATTATTACAACTTTGAATTGCAATGGCACCACCTGTTTCATCGATGGCTATCCCTTCTTTCGTCTTTTTTTTTTTTTTTTAACTATTTAAAATATAGTGTGACATATATAAAAATTAAACTTTTGCTTATTCACTCAAGCTACTATTACTATACATACTATCTTATAAATTAGTTTTGGATTAAAAACCAGTTAAAATATTGTGTCATAAGATATGTTTCATTGGTGGGGAACTGAATGTGAAACTGATGTAGTTCAGTGTCTTGGACAGTTTAATGTCTAAGAAGAAATACAGTTTATTAATGGTAAATAGCTTTTTTCTTACACAAATTTTATTCCCTGCAAATTAAATTAGTGACCCATTTATAGTTATGGAAAAAAAAACACCCTTAGTATTTGACTAACTAGATTTTCCTAACTGATTTGGATTAAAAAACAAAAAATGCCACATCAGAAACACGTTGACATAATCAAAGGAAACAGTTGTTTACAAAAAAGGAGTCATTATAAATAAGTGAATGGCATTAAAATGTAAAGCTATTTTTAGTTTCTTATAGCTAATATCATTTCATCAATATTGGGACTTACAGAAAATGAAACGCAAACCTCAGGATATCTGTTAAAGATCCAATAATAGTTATGTCCACAGAAGGGAAGAATAAATAGCAAATTCACAAGTCAGGGTTTTGTTTCTAGCTCTACTGTGAAAGATAATCACTCTTTAGCATAAAAAGGCTCCCTGCTGTCTTGATTATAAATATAGACACAGGAAAGGTTATTTGAGCCGGAGTCCCTACTATGAATTAATTGTAAAGATGTATGAAATCAACATATATTCACTTACTGATAGGTATTGTCTTAACCAAAAGCTGGCAGTCTTTAATTATACAAAGAAATGCTTATTTTTAACAAGTGTAAAAGAATTTTAATGGATACGTTTTATAATTTTTCTTCTTAACTCACACATTGGCCAACATTGACCAGCAACACATCTCTGCAGTAGCATAAGAACTATTCAAATAATGATAACATGCATATATCCAAGTAATCTATTCTAAATCCCAAGGCAAAACAAAGCTAAAAAAAAAAAAAAATCAGTAGAAAGATTGTCTACTTATATCTCACTCATTTATCTTCTACTAAGTGACTACTCCAAAATCTCAGAAAAATATTTTCATAATTACCAAAATAATTAAATGATCCGTCTATTTTTTTTAAATGACCGCATACCATTAATTGCACTGGTGGCTTCAATATGGATAATTCTAAGATTAGCTCCAAATATTAAAATATATCCTGACCTGTTATTACTCATGAAATAAAGGCTAGCCCAGTGTTAATGTAAAACCCAACTAAAATGTTTAGTACTCCAGAAGGCATCTGTAGAGCAATGAATAATGAACTCTTGTGAGCAGGCCAGAGGAGTTCAGACTGTTGTCTCCAAATTAACCATTTACAAAAAGGTTTTATTATCTCTCTAGTCTCCAAGTTACCCACCAGATAGCAAGGTGATACTACAGGCGACACCTCGAGTGAGGCACAGCCACAGTGGATGAAATGCTTCCCCAATGGTCTGGAGGAAATGATCTAGAAAAAAAAAATAATGATGTAGAAAGAAACTGCCGTGGTGTGTGTGGGTATGCACGTGTAAGCATGCATGTACATGAGAGAATACGAGAGGCTGATGTGTGTGTGTGTGTGTGATTTCTAAAAGTACTGGTTTCCATTCTGTTCTGGTTGTAAGCTGCAGAAGTGCCTGATTCTATCCTATCATAAAAGAACAAAGTTGCTTTCTTTTTCAGGTATTTCCAAATGGCAGTAATTAGAAGCTCAAAATAATACATCCAATTTATTTAACTCTACCTTATTTTTTGTTGTTGTTGAGAAATAAGCCCTCAAGCTTAAAACTGAATGGTCTATGGTTTTCAAAATCTCAAATTTTAAGGAAAAACCCAGCTTACCTGGGAACAGATAGCAATTGAGCTTATGCTATGCAGTATGCAAATGAGACATATATATACATATATATATATACATTCAGGTATACACACAAACAGTTGACAGTTAAAACCTTTCCAAGAGACCCCTCCCCCAAAGCTACGATGCTTTCTGCCCTGCTGAACGATCAGCGTCGACCTAAGCGGGGGCAGGAGTGTTAGGAGGAGGCAGCAGACATGTTGGGGGTCCAGCCCATCTGATACGCCCTCTCCAAGGTCCTCTTGCAGTCCTGTAGGACGGTGCTGAAGGTGATGTGCGGGTACTGCTGCACCAGCTGCTCCACCGTCACTTCGTTGACCTGTAACCAAAGAAGAGCCGCCGTCACGCACAGGGACCACCGAGACCGCGCAGCTGCACTCCCCGGCACGCAGCACACGGCTTCCAAGACGTGTTTAGGGAGAAGACGTGCCCCCTTTAGTCTGACCTCTTGATTTCCTAGCACTATTTTCATTGTCAGGGATATCTTTTAAGGATAGACAATATCAAGAAATCAAATGTGTTTGCTAAAGGCATAAATGATTGCAGCTTCTCAAAATCTTAACCGTGTGCAGTGAAATCTAGTTCTTAGGCATTAAGGAAGCAGCAAGATAGCATTCTAATGTGCATTTTCCTTTTTTAGGGCAAATGCTAGAATGGTAGAAAGAATATAAAGGATTCTAGACAGGAGTGCTGGGGAAAATATTTATTTTTGTTCCCTTTAAATGCTAAGGTATCACAAACTTGAAGTCTCTTTGTGAAAAGGGCTGAAATGTGAGGAATCAATAATTAAAACATACATGGCTGGCAGGTCAGGGCTGGCCCCAGTAGACCTTAACTATCAAAGATACCACCTTGATTCCTGATTAGACAAGGCAATCAGACAGGCCTAATTAAAACTAACACCTTTACAATTGCTGTGCTGTGAAGGGATTAATTTGTCAATTATTTTTAAGCTGATTGCAGTTCATATCACAGAAGTAGACAGCTTCCTTCATCCTTTAGATAAATAAATGATTAACCTAAGAACCACAACTTTTAGGTAGCTTTATTTAAAATCTTTATTGAACACTTGGGCATTCTCAAATACATCAATATTTCATTTGTACTGAGTAAGCTAGTCTGAATGAAGGGACTCGGGATGCCCATTTTTGTGCTGTCTTAGTGTCTATTATTGAAAAAGATCAGGACCACCAGGACAAACCTAAACCAACATCAAACCTTTTTTGTTTTCTTTGAAAGTCTGCTTGGACATAGGATGACCACAAACTTCAGTCACCTGAATTTTTCTGAAATAACATGGGTGATATGGAAAATGACATCATATATTTACCTTTTTTATTATTATTGAGAGTTGACATTTCAACATTGTATTCATGATATTTAGTCTTTACCATAACATTTCTCTATTCAAGACTGACTTCTGTCTAAATCAACTTTTATTCCAAATTTAACAAGGCCATGTAGTTGATTCTTTTTGTGCCCTAGGTATGATTTATAAAATGTTGTCTTCAAAAGCAAGAAGGAAATTATTTTGCATAAAAAAGACAAATCAGTATACGAATTAGAGTTGGAAATATGAATTAATGGTTTTAAGAGGATTATGAAGCAATACTTTTTAAACATTTTTACATTTAAATTTAAGCTCTAAGTCATGTTTGAGTTGAGGCAGCTTATTGTGTCAATACACTTAGAAGGTCATGCATGGTCTAGCCCTGTCTATTTCTATCTTTCTAGCATATATTTTATAATATCCAGTGCTTGGCCTAATTTCACTTTATCAAGCTACCCAAGTTCTGTCTGGCCATTGTACACACTGTTCTCTTGGTTGGGAATACTTCTTAATCCCTTTATGTGCCTTTAATATTTAGCTCAAGAATTGTCTCCTTCAGGGAAACTTTACCTAATCAGCCCCTTCTCTGTATAGCCATGGTGAGCACTCTGTGAGGTCTGTCCTGTATGCAAGTAGCCGACACCACCCTGAAATCACCTCTTCATTCGCTCATCTCCCCAACCTGAGTAAAAGCCTGTGGAGATCAGACAACCTTTCATCTTGAAGGTGATAGAGCCATGTACAAAATAGAGAAGCAGCAAGACAATTGTGGCTAATATTATGGATTGTGGAGATAAAGATCTGAATCCTGGTTTGACATTACATCTTTAAGATTTGGTTTCCTTAACTAAAACCAGAAAAAAGTGTGATGTCATTGGCTTGTCATAAAGATTAAATGTAATAATCTGCCTGGTGTTGTGCTAGACATAAAAAAGACCCCTGAATGGTAGCTCTTATTAATATAGCAGGCACTTGATAAATGGTTATTGAATGCATGAGTTAATTCAATGATATATCCCAAGAGACCAATTCTCTATACCATTGACCAATATTGTTCCACTTCTGATGTGATATTTTAGAAATAATCCTTGATAACATTAGTTGCAGTGTTCAAAATAAAAAAGCACAGGACAAGAAGTTACTTTTAAAACATACTTCATCTACAACAAGAATCGATCTTCATCTACAATGAGAGGCTCTCTAGAAGAGATTCCAGAACCGGCCCACAGTCCAGGCTTTAAATACCTGCTGTCAGGAAATTCTCCCTTTGCTTTAAAAGATGTTCCCCTTGCTTCAGTGAGGTTACCTTTCTCCCTTCTGCTATAAATAAACCTGGAGGATTTTGTTAGAGAAGTCAGGTAGTTAAAGAAAATCCTTAGAAAATCGGCATGGTATTGCAAAGGAAGTAACACAGTCCAAGCCACTTAACATTCTAGAAGTGACTAACTGAAAACAGATGAGAAAAGAATGGATGAGAAAATATTTAAACCCACCATAAGGACAGGGGCTATTTTCTGCAGTAGATCTTTAATTACACATGGGTCAGTGCTGTTTTGACCCTGGTGTTGATAAGGAATTTGTTTTTGGAGGGCTAATTTTTTTAAACAGAAAATATCTCTGTGATAACTGTTTTCTAGGAAGAGATATACAATTTACCTTAAGCAAACTTAATACATGAAGGTATGGACTTAGAAAGTATATAAACAAGGGGATATTTTTTACTTTAGTAAAGCCTTTCAAGGTAGGGTTAATTCAATTTTCCAGCTATCTTGATATATTTTATGTCCTCTAATTTACCAAAATTTGATTTACCTATATCTATACTTAAAATAAGGTACATCTGTAGTTGAGAATATAAATGATGGTGTGCTAGTTCTCTGGCTTTTATAGGTTAAAGATAAGAATAGACAATAATTTGGCTTTGTGAAGCTGTATGAAAAATGGCATCAGAAGTTTTTTATGGATATAATATGTTGTCTAAGCAATCATTTTGCTAACTGTGCTCTGCAAATTCTGAAGAAAAAAACAACAGTGGGGGAAATGCAAATATTCCATTTTAGGGCTTTGTTGGGTAGAAGTTACTCAGGGGAAATACATGGGCTTCCACTAAGGAAGGTTATATCTTTTACTTATAGTGTCTCCTGGTGATATAGTATAACAAATTTTATACTAAAATTATGTTCATTTATGCCTCAAAAGTACAGCATCTGCTCATCTCTTTGTCTAGAGTCCATGAATGCTTTGGTGCCTTAGAGAAGGAGTTCAGTGCAACACACCAGGAAAGACCGAATCATTTAAAATTGTTATGCCTACATACACATTTCTGCAGACATTTTGCCATGCACAACTCCACTTGCTACAATGAAAAGAACCATTCTCTGTTCCAACTCATAAAAGGCATGTAATATAAAAGGGGAACATAAAGATGAAGTGTTTTTTCTTAGTTTCCCCATGATTCGTGGTTTTCTGTATTCAATTTCTTTTCCTCTTGCTGAAAACTATTGATGGCAACTCCTATGTTACACATGAGATGTGAAAAATGCAGTGTATCTTCCTAAAGAAATACACAGTGGTGTCATTTGAAGAAATTACTGTGATTAAAGGGAAAAAGCATGTACCACAGGGTTTTTAAAAATATATAGGAAAGACTGGATTTTATAGTTCTCTCCAAAGACTGCATAAAGATAATCTACATTTTCAAAATTATTATAACTCTTTTTAAGGTAGTAGCGATTCGTCTAGTGTTTTAATCTATTTTGAGTTAACATCTATTAGCAGTTTTTGAAAATGTGAAGCAAGTTGCTATTCTAATTAAGGTAAATCACACCCTGGTTTCACTATATTGATGATACTACTGCCCAGTGGTGAGGAGAGAACCTTCAGAGTTTCAAAAATTCAGTTTAATCAATTTATGTAGCACATCACATTGTTTCTTCACCTCCTTATTCAATACTTTTACCAAGTAATTCCAGAATTCAGTGAAAGTCTAAGACTGAGCTATCTCTCTAGTGATACCTGCTGTGCAGAAAATATAATTCCTGATAAAATTTGCTGATGAATCATTTACATTAAGTGATTCTTAGTCCCTCTTTAACTCATGCTTTAAAATAGGGAATGCTTCTAGTTGGGTGGGAAACATTTGGTACTGAGTATGGTGGGTCAAATTATGTACCCTGGGATGGGGGGGACATGTTCTTAATTTATTTCTGTGGATGTGAACTCATTGTAAACAGGACTTTTGAAGATATTATTTTTAGTCAAGGCATGGCCAATTGAATCAGGATGGGTCTTAATCCTATTACTGGAGGCCTTATAGGAAAAAGCCATGGGGTAGAGCAAGAAGCCAGAAGCCAATAGAGCCTGGAAGAAAAAGGGGAAGACACTGCCATGTGATGGGAAAGCCAAGGAACCCAAGGACTGCTGGAGGAAGCAAGTCCTCTAGCCTCTGAAACTGTGAGTGAATAAATTCTTGTTGTTAAGTCAACCTACTCTATGGTATTTGTCTTAGCAGCCTGGGAAACTAAGACACTGAATATATTAAAATCATCCTTTATAATAAATCACTTAAAATAATTTCTTTTTATGGGAGAAAGTTTTCCTATAAAAAGTTAACTCTATTTAATATACCAACAACAAGAGAATGTATTACATTATTCTAAGGCTATAATTCCTTGACATTGTTTTAGTCATGTCTTTGTTCCGGGTCCTACACACACCTTGAGTACTCAATAAATGGGTGTTGAATAATTAATATAGCAGTTGTTCAATGAACAGGTATTGAACAAATGAAAAAGCATCAAACAATACTGTATCAGATATTGTGGAGATAAGCCCATCTTGTTCCCAGATTCTTCTAGCAACAGTGGTAGCAGTCTCCATAGTCTTGGCATTTATTGCAGCCTCAAACTCCCTTAACCCTTTGAAGTTCATTCTCAAGGTAAGCCTTTGTGGGGCTACTGTCTTTCCATCTGTATCTCCACGTAACTCTTTCCAGATACACTATCCCTGGTGTTTCCAATAGTTTGGCACAGGAGGCCAAATCAGTTCAGGGTGGTGTTACAATTTTTTGGTGGCACAGAGTGAGCTGTGCACAGGCCTTCTTACTCAAAGCAAGTCTTCTACTACCCTTTAATTTCTTGGGCTTCAGGAGTCAAAGTATCTTCACCTGTACATGGGGGCAAACTGGAAGTCCATTGGGCTTTCTTTTTTGGGGTGTTGCTTTGGTTGCAATGGTTTTTGGCATTTGTTGCTCCAGCAAGCATATGGGTAATTCTGCAGTGGATGGTATAGTCCAAAATGAGGAAAATTCTCTAACCTAAATTGCCCCTGTCCTCATTGAGAAACATTGTACTTATCAGTAGGGTTTTCATATGATAAGAAACAAACCAAAAGGCAAAATAAAAGTATATCCCCTTCTAGTAAGGATGGGAGAGAAGAGAAGGGGAATAATATTTAGTGAGCACCTACTATGCTCCATGCATCTAAGCATAAATAAAGAAGATGAACTGTGGCTCAGACTTAATTAGTATTTCAAACAGAGTCACACAGCCAGTAAATGGCAGCCAGGAACTGAATCCAGGACCCAAAGCTAGTGCTCTCTGCCCTGTTGCACACTGCCCTGGCACACAAGTAACACACTGTAGTGCAGAAAATGATCAGCTGATCACCCACCAGTAAAATGTTTACTGATACTCCTTCTCCTTCTAACATTAAAAAAAAAAATTATTGCAGTTTACATATAAATATATTTCAAATTCCTTTACAATCTCTTCAAAATGACCACTTCGTAGGAATATAAACTGTAAATGAATCTCATTTGGCTTGCTGAATATTCGTTTGCGAAGCTGTGGTTGTGTGAAACTTTAGGAGCATGATGAAAACATGAGGAAATTGCAGGATTGAAAAGGAATCCTTTGGTAGGGCCCACTGCTACTGGGCCAGAAACTAGCATGGCTTTCTCTTCTCTTTACTGCCATCAAAATGTTTTCCATGTCCCAGAAGTAAAATAGTGATCAAGATAGAAATGGTCCCTATCCTCTCCAACTTTATAACCTGGCAGGGAAGACTGACAATTATATCAGCAACACCAAAGTCTGATACATGCTTTTAGGGGAAGTGCAGATTGCTGTGCAAGGAAGCTCGGAGTACCCGACCTTCCAGTCCAGAAGGACTGGAAAGGGCTCCCAAAAGAAGTAATATTTAAGTGGACTTCTGCAGGACAGGAAGTGTCAGCTTGTGGGCCACGTGCAGAAGACATCACATATTATATTCCAGAAAGAAAGAAAACCAGCTCATGAGTTAGAAAAAGACAACTAAACAGCCCTTTTCTTTGTAGCTATGCAATGTTTCTCTTGCTCCATCCAACAAATTTAAGGGTATAACTTAAGTAAGTTCAGCTTTTGAATAGCAGTGCTCTGAGGAAGCAAGAAGGGCAAAGAAAATGGATGCTCCTAACTGCAGGTAGGAAAAGTAAGGTGGCCACAGTACGTCTGTGAAGGCATTGCAAATAGCATACTCAGCTCCTGCCTCCTAATTCAGAGCTATGCTTTCATGCCGGTATGTCATTCTTCACAGATTCCCTGGGCAATGTCACTCACTGCTAACGGCCCCAGAGGCTGACTCCTGGCAGCCCAGAGGCAGAGTGTTGTCTCTCCGGCAATACGCCTCCGGAATCTGCTTCTTTCCAAGTTTTCTTGGCTCTCTGGATATCCATGGAATCTGGTATTCACCAGGTGCGGGCAAAAGTCATCTTGGACAATGCATATTCAGATGAGACCCAATTGTTCTTTCAGCAAGTGTCCACAGGCTCCAAGATGGGAACATATTAAAAAGGATAAAATAAGGGTAATGTGAATTTTAGTGACACCCCAAATTTGCATGTAAATGAGATGAGTCATCTAAGTGCAGTTTTAAATATTTTAAATAGGACACTAAGAAAAGAATAAAAGAGCAAACTATACATTGATTTTCCAGGACTCTGCACGGCCGCCAACATGCACCAGCCCTCTGCGTACCTGCATAGATTTTTATGATTCTTTCTCCCCCTCTTTGTAGTGGGACTTCTCACTCTCCCTGTTTGGGTGACATACCACATTCTGCTCATGTTTCCCTATGGTTAGAGCAGGAAGGTCCAGGACATAAGGAATCTGGCGCCACTCTTACAATCCCTCACCTCTTTTTGTCAGTAGTGATGCTGTTTCCCAGCAGTTTGAAGCAGGGAAAAGCAATTGCTAAATAGGCATAAATAGGTAAGGGTCTTTTCCTACCCTGGGGAAGACTGTGAAAATTCCTCTAGATGTGACTTAGAGTGTTCTGTTCCTTTCCTCTTTTCTACAGGCAGCTTCACATTCCCTGCCTTCTCTCTTCCTATCTCAGTCAAATCAAGGTCTTTCTTCATGCCTGCCACATTAACTCACAGATAGCGAATACATGTTTATTGATGCGTGACAGATTAAAATGTGTTTGCAACCAAGAATACATTTGGAAGGATCTAGAACAGTGCTTCTCAATCCAACTGCTCATTAGAATGACCTGAGGACTTTTAAAAACTCCTGATGTCCAGGCTACATTCCGGATCAAGTACATCGGTATCTTGTTGGGTGAGCCCCAGGCATCACTACTGTTTCAAGGTCCCCAGGAGATTCTAATGTGCAGCCCAGTTGGAGACCTACTGGTCTAATGCCTCCTACTGTGGAACCCCTAAAGGTCACAGGTGATTTCTGCACTTGGGGGTCAAAAGCAAGAATTGTGAACTAAGATTACTTAAAAGCAACGAGTACTGATCCATTTCTCTACTGCCCTCCACATTAAACTCTGAGTCAGGAGTCCTAGAGAAAATAAACTGATGCTTCTATAGCTTATTAGCCCATCTTTTCCTGAATCATCCATCACTGGCTGAAGAAAAATAGATGTTCCTTGAATGTGGTAAAATAAATTTGTTTTCTTTTCTTCATCCTCAGGTTGCAGTTCTCAACTTGGTCATATTCAAAAGAGGCCACTCCCTGACCTTCACAAAAACTAAAGGGAAGGGAAGAGTCCCCTGAACCCAAACAAAAGACTTACTGCTTGTTTCCTTAAGGGGCTAGCCATGATGTGGGAACAGAGGGCACACATGATTCCGCATTTAATACAATTTTAAAAAGAAAAACTGTTTATCTCATTGAAGCTTAAAAGCCACCTATCAAATATGGGAGTCAGCTGATTACAGAAGTCCCACAATGCACTACACGTCAGACATAAGCCTCATACCAATGACCTGGGGCCTTATAAAGATGTACTTTTTTATATAAGAGGTAAGAAATATTACTGTTGGGTGGCAAAAACTCATCTAAAAATCCCAAAGCATAGAAAGAGACAGATACTGAGAATGCAATGAACCTGACAGAGGCAAGCTCATAAATTCAGTCAACTTTGTCAAATGCAGTCATTCCATTTCAGAATCTGCAATGATTGGAAGTGCTATGCTCTGTCAGTTTCACAACAGGCCTGGCTTCATGCTGTCTCTTTTTCATGAAATGTGGGTTGCCTGTTAACACTAGCATTGCTTCTATTCATTTGAATTAGCACAGTGAGAAAGCAGCAAAGAGCCTGGGAGGATGGGAAGCACAGAAACGCCTGCCGTGTTAAGTGAGAATCAGGGCCCGCCAACCTGCAGCCTCTAATTAGAGATTAGTATGACAGGAAGTCCAACAACCAGACTGTCAGAGAGAAAAATTAGTGACATTTTCATTCCCTGTTTCACCAAGCAGCCCTCTACTGATCAGGATGTTTCAAGCCAAGTGTAAGCGTAAGGTACATAGCCTGGAGTAGGCCATACTGAAGTCACAAGCTGCTGGCCAGGGAACGACCCATGTCTCAATGCCCACATTTGTATGTGTGGTGCAGATGAAAACGGAAACATAGATGTGGGACACAAGGTTGAAGATATCCATTTGGGGAGACGTGATTCTCTAAACGGCTCAGCAAAAGATCTACTATTGGGGAAAAAGTGGGCACTAATAAGTTTAATTAACATAGTCACTAAGTGAGCAGTAAGTACAATGTATTTATGGAACACATCTGGGTGTTTCTAAATTAAACTCACAAAGTTAAGCTGAAAAACATAATCGAGGGGGAAAACTCTCTGAACTAAAAAAAAGAGTTTCCTTTTGTGCTTAATGACTTTCTTGATTTCAGCTTTTATTTTCTTACATAAAGAAAGCCTAGGGCAGTGGTAATCACCAAGTGGGCACCTGATGAAGAAATATCTTTCTAAAATTGCAGTTTCCATCAGGCAGAATTTATGAATTTGACCTGTTCCCGAAAACAAATTTATTGGCAGCAACAATTTATTCTGCATAAAAGTGATCTATAAATCTGTAGATTTAAAAACCCTGAAATAAATGATATTTTTGGTTTTCAGAAGTGAGATTTATGTAAATCGCAGCATTTCAGGGCTGCCCTCTGCAGGATGCTGAGTCCAACCCCACCTCAGATGCTTGACCTCTGCTTGTGCCAGTCCTCAGTGTCAGAGGCTTTTAGCTGTTCTCAAAGTTCCCCAGCCCCAGGACACTCAGTTTTAAATCCAAGGTGGTATCATTGTTATTTTGTTACTTATTTATTTATTTTCATTTGTCTAGATACCTTTTACAATCTATCAAGTTACTAAGAGGCTTTAAGATTTAAAGGTTTTCAAACTTGTTTTTAGCTGTACAGCATTTTTTCAAACTCAAACTATGTAGAATTCAAATAAACAAGGCAACAAAAACAGGGTCGCTGTGGTTGAAGTTAGGTACAAGGACCTAGGTACTCTCTCTTGGCCACTCCATTGTTCCCAGAGGCTTGGTGGCCTTAGAGATATACAAAATGTAGATGAGAAACTAAAGGTTGATACACAATCCAATGCAGCCTCCCCCATCCAGCCAATCAGCAGCCAATACATATTTATTTAGCAACTATTATGTACCAGCCACTGTGGGAGGCATTGGCAATATAATATAGTAGGAAAAATCCATAGATCTTACCATCTAATAAGGAAAGGGGGTGGGAGGAGGATGAGATAGATAAGAATCAATCATAACAACAAGTAAGAGCTAATATTTATCACTTCACATGAGGAGCTTTCCATATATTAACTCACTTAATCCTCTCAATAACTTATGAGATAGATGCTATTATTACATGCATTTTACAGGTGAGGGAACAGAGGCACAGAGAGGCAGTAGAGGAGAGAGAAAGATAGTAGAAAAGCCAGGAGTGTGTTGACAGAAGACAAGAGAGAAGCATTTTCACAAAGGAGGGAGTGAATGGCTAAACATGTGGCTGCTGAGAGATGGGACTAATTGGGGGCAGAGAAGTGACCAGTGGATTTGGTGACATGAAGGTCACTGCTGACCTTGAAAAGAGCAGAATCAGTAGCACAGTGAGGATAGACATGGAACTTAATGGGTGGAAGAGTGACTGGCTGGTGAGAAATAGGGACAAATGTGCATAGATAATCCTTCTCAGAAATTTAACTGTAGAGTGGTAGGGGAAAGAAAAGGACCATAGCTGAAGGCTGACATGGGATCAAGTAAGGTTTCTTTGTCAGAAGAAACATAACTTTCAATGCCATTTTTTAAAAAATGGATTTGCAATCTTACAGTTTATAGTTGCCCATTCTCATGCTGATCTCCCCCAGGAGACTACTGGCTCCATGTGGGTTAGAACTACATCTTGCTCACTCTCTTTCCTGACCCATCACCTTACACAGTGATTGAAACACAGTAAGCCACCTATGCTGGTTTGAAATGATGTATGTACCCTAGAAAAGCTATATTTTAATCCTAATCCCATTTTATAAAGGCAGCTGTTTCTTCTAATCCCTACTCAACACTGTATGTTTGAAACTGCAATCAGATCATCTCCCTGGAGATATGATTTAATCAAGAGTGGTTGTTAAACTGGATTAGGTAACGACATGTCTCCACCCATTTGGGTGGGTCTTAATTAGTTTCTGAAGTCCTATAAAAGAGGAAACATTTTGGAGAATGAGAGATTCACAGAGAGCAGAGAAGAATGACATAGCTACGAGAAGCAGAGTCCATCAGCCAGCGCTTTGGAGATGAAGAAAGAAAATGCCTCCAAGGGAGTGTCGTGAAAGGAAGCCAGGAGAGAAAGCTAGCAGATGATGCCATGTTCGCCATGTGCCCTTCCACCTGAGAGAGAAGCCCTGACTGTGTTCACTATGTGTCTTCTCACCTGAGAGAGAGACCCTGAACTTCATTGGCCTTCTTGAACCAATGTATCCTTCCATGAATACCTGAGATTGGACATTTCTATAGATTGCTTTAATTGGGGCATTTTCTTGGCCTTAGAACTGCAAACTAGCAATGTATTAAATTCCCCTTTTTAAAAGCCATTGTTTCTGATATATTGCATTCTGGCAGCTAGCAAACTAGACCACCACCCAATAAATATTTCTTGAATATATGATAAAAATTTGGAGGAGGCAGGAAGGTTGGGTCTTTTGTAAAAAACTACCTGCCAAACAAGAACAAAATTTTCTCCAGGTATAATATAAGCAGCTCCCGAATACCTGCTGCTCAGTAGCCAAGGCCTTCCATGCAGGCTGAGTCATTTCCTTTCCAACATGCAGGAGTCTATCAGTCTACTGGGCCTCTGCAGGCCATCTTTGTTTCTATTTGTGAAGTCATGGTCTTAGAAGTCCTGGGATCTAATCTGAACTCCATTAAGGAATTGCTGCTACCATTGCTATTTCAGAATTAGAAAAATAATATGATTCTGCAACCTAATTCTTTTGTATAATTACTTAAGCCCAATCAAAGCTCCAAGGAGATAATTTACTGAATTATTTAATGACACTCCAGGGTGCCTTTAGGCAAACTCCAACATACCACTCTACTCACCCTACGGCATTTGGGACGCAGCAGGGACCTCTTCTTCCCTTTGTTTTATTTTGTTCAAAAAGAAAACAATTAAACTATACATCAATTCCTAACACAGGCAGGCAACCCACAAGCGACTACTTGTACCACTTTCCCTTAAAAGGTTCTGCACAGATGTAGATTTTCCTGAAGAAATAAACCAAACAAGTCCTAGCCTGGACACTAACTGGCTATTTGACTTGGCAAGTCACCACTCTTCTGTTCAGAAGGAAGGACTGAGATCTTCTGATCTCTAAGATTTCTTCTTCTTCTAGGAGTTTTTGTTTGCATTTAAAGAGTAGCTATTTTTAAAAGTAGATTCTATTGTTTTCTACAATTACTGTTGGATTCTCAGGAAGCTAGTTTTTCTTTCTTTTTTTTTTTAAGATCTTAGCAAGTGAGTTTGTATTCATGGCTAGAATATCGTGAACCCATTGGGCAGAGCAGGTATGTATTCATCAATAGATGATGATGATAGCAGCTAACATTTATCGAGTGCTTACAGTGTGCCAGCTTTGGGCTAAGGAATTTATTGTAATATCTCATTGAACAATACTGTGGGGTAAGTACTATGATTATCTCTCTTTTTCTGATGGTGAAATTGAGGTTTTTAGGGGTTAAGTTGTCCAAGATCCCACAGAGAGTAAGACAGTAAAGCGACGGAGCTAGAATTTGAAAACCAAGCCCTTTGGCATGAGTGTGTACCATTAAAACCTCTGCCACAAAGCTTCATGCCAGTGGTTCTTGGTTTAATGTTTAAGTGCTGGAAAGGCCTTTCTTTTACCACTTCTTAGCAGTTCTGGTGAATAGGGTTGGAAGAAGACAAGACGGGGTTGAGAGGCTATCTCTGAATTTCAATTGAGATGTTTTTCCCTGTTTCAATTACCAGGAATAACGGAGAAGATTATTAAAATGTGTTTTAAAGTACTCCTACGTGAAAATCACCTGGAGAAACCATTTTATCAAAAGGAACAAGATGCTGATTTCTTCCAGTGAAGCACTAGGTTCACATTTTCAAAACCCAGATGCTGTCTCTCATCACTTTTCATCACCAGTTTCTCTTGTAGCACATGACATTGCAGGCTGCTCAGGGAACGGTGCTGCTGCCCACGACAGAGGGCAGTTACCATTCCTGCCTTATAAGGACAGAATATTTGCTTTGTTTCTTACTTTATTTTCTTTGACATGGCATACATTTTAAATCTTAATCTTCAGCTATCTGCAATCTGCAAACAGCTGTGTATCCCTTGCGGGGAAGGGGGAATCCCTGCAGGTACACACTTTGTTTCATGGCTGAACGCTACCAAAACAGTCCTGGACACAGTACCCCGCAAATGATTTTTTCCCTTAAGCTGATTTTTCCAGTTAGTTCTGTATATTAGTTACAGAGTCCTATATCATTTCCCCCATAGGGCTTTCCTGGTCTCATGATGCCTAAACAAGCTGATAAAAACTCCATTTTCTCCACAGAAATATTTAGATTGTTGAGGCTTTTTCTTTCCATAATTACTTCCTGAAAAATGCAGTGGTCATTTTTTTCCTGCATATTTTTGCATTAAATTGAGCACACAAAACTTGGCTCTTGATATTTTGTTAAGGTTGTAAAGCAGATTCCTGGCTTTAAAAAGTTGACTGGTTTCTATTACTTATTTTCTGTATTGGCTTCTCATTGATTTGATTAAATCAAACCCTTCTGCCATTTAAATGAGGAGCTCTGTGTGAAAACCAGTATTTCTTATGGTCTGAAGAATGAAACATTTATTAAAAGAAAACAAATATTTCACTCCTCTACTAAGAACTTCAGGAATTCGGGCAGGTGAGGAGAAAGGTCTTGGCAGTGGTTGTTTGATGAGAAATGAATTAATTCGATTATTTTCATGGTGTGGCTCAATAGCAGTCAGCCCCACAGTGGACTCTGGCCTGAAGGCAGCTAGATAATCAATAGGGTGGCACAGAGGCAGCTCTCCTCCCCCAGCAGCCTCTCTGATCTTTTCCGGGGGGACTCTTCACGCCTGTGTAATTCTAATTTATGTCAACTGGAAATCAAAGAAATTCCAAGAGGCTTTGGTCATAGGACACTGGGGTGGACCTTTCAAAATCTATTTATGTCTATTCTTTAAGTAATGCAGCCCCCACGGCTGTCCAGGCGCCTCTGCTGGCTGGGGAGAAGAAACCTCCCAGGAGAAGGGCAGCTCCCTGCTCAGGGCAAAGGCAGGAGAAATGGATTTAGGTAAATTGAGGTACGCATTTCTATTTACTATCAAAACATCTGTAGGGACATAAGAACCAAGCACTTTAAGCAAAATGCTTTGCCAAAAGTGGTTCCTTCAATAACGCTCTTTAATGATACCCCAGACGCTGGCATTTTCAAATCAAATGAACAGTGTGTAAAATTAGTTCTGCATGAAGTTAAAAAAAAAAAAAAAGAGAGAAAGTGAAAGGGAGCTTTTAAAAGCTCCAGCATTTCTCCATCCAACTGCTTTTCACAAAGGTTTGGCATTTGAGAATTGCCACGTTTATGATGTTATTCGCTGCTCATAATTCAGGCCCTCTGTCTCCAAACTTCTGTATTAACACACACTGCAGAGGTTTCCACCACGACATTTTATCACCACAGTTTTCCAAACCAGCCAGGCTGCCTCTGGCGAGGTCTGGTTTCTCAGCCAACGCTGGACCACTGTGCTCCCTCCTTTCTCATCAACCTTGTTACCCCAAATATTTTTCATTAACCTTGAACACTGCATTTCTATTTGCCCTACAGCTTTCCCATGAATTCTTTTTGTGCCCTTCAGTTTTGTTCTCCATCCAAACTGCCTTGTAAGAAATGAAGGAAATATATTATTAGAAGAAACGGATCTATATAGAATTTAGAATTGACAGAAGTTGTGAAAACAATTTATATGATCAAAGTCACTGACTGTTTATAATTGTGAAAACTGGAGTAAACATACTGCTCTTATTAGTGAGCTCCATTGATTGTACAAGTAGTTTTAGCTAAATCACCAAATAAATGTGTGTTAACTTGATAGGTGATTTTAGGTCAACTCTAATTCCCAAGGTCAAGTAAGCCTTTGAACAGTCTTTAAGAATATAAGCTCACCCCAATTCATCAAAGCCATCTCACACAGTGTTTTCTTCTCTTGGTTCTTACAATGCACTAAAGTTTAGGGGATTAAGTGGCGTCAGCTTCAAACCCAAAGTAATGCCTCTAACATGCTCATCTACCCAGCAATCGGAAAAGCTGCTCAAAAGGAGGCTTCTTAATGCACTTCCTAACTTTTACAACTGCATGGGGAATGCTGCATTTGTTGAACGGCTGGCGGACGATTTCCTAGGAGTCACTGGTGTTGCAGCCACAGAAATTTACTGCGGTTTAGTTTCCATATTGACTGATAATGCAAGGACATGTTGCTTTCACCTGCAAAGCTTTATGTGTCTTATCCTTTCTGTCTGTTCTCTGTTTACCTAAAATGGGAGACAGAGAGAGAAAGAGAAGAAAATATTTTTCCTACAACAAATAAAATTCCTTTTGTTATATGTGCATTTCTTCAAAAGCTAAAATGAGGGAAAAAAGGAGTTCGGTAAAGTATAGCCTCCAAAGGAAATGTAGGTGGCCCTCAAATTAAAATGACTGAACATGAAAAAACAAAGCAAAACAACAATGAGCTTTCATGGTATTTCTCAGAACCACAGGATCCCGGCACAGAAGACCTGGGACAGCGAGACCCCAGCAGCAACACTCCCGTCAGGGATGCTGCAGAGATCACGGAGGCCTCTTGCCGTCTCCTTTGGCTCCAGTTGGTGTGCAGCAAAGGGGAAGAAAACTCAAACTAAGTTTTATTGGAAGTTAGCAGATTTGGGTAAATATAAGAAGAAGAGGGACAGGACCAAGTTAATATTGTTTTTTAGTTCTTTGTTGGCAGAGATGATCACAAGGTTGAGACAGATAACGGGGTCCTACTGCCTGCCCTAGCATACATGTCCCGTTCCCTGTTTCTACTCTTATTTCTCTCCCTTATTTTACTTATTAATCGTTTTTGTTTCCCTACTTATTCTTACTGTCTTATCTTCAACTCACCATCTTTTCTCACCGAAAATCTTTTTTCATCACTGTAACTGAGTCAGATAGTTAGTAAGATTGATTCCAAATACAGAATGTCTCTCAGAGGCATTAGTTTTCCTTTGTAAAGTGTGAAGAAAATGTGATTATTGATACCTTTATATAGAAAACAGTAATCAATTTTAAATTTAGGTGAGAAAAAATACTAGGACAACATCTCTCATCTGAGTTTATCTCTTCTTTCTTTTTAATTTCTTGTCAAAATGGGCTAGTGCAACGAATTTTTATTCTCATTTGAATCTTCAAATATCACAACACAGGTTAATGATGTTGACATATGTTAACATAACAATTCTACGAGAGAGCTACCAATATCAACCCCATTTTACCAATGAGGAAACAGAGGCTCTGAGAGCTTTACCTCCCAAGATCACACAACTAGTAAGTGCTGAGCCCAGATTCAAACTTCAACTGTGGCTCCTGAGTCCATGCCCCCAACCACTGATCTCTTTTCTTGGCTACTCAGATTCTTCTGTGAATCCTGATGACAATTTAAAATGTGGAGATAAATAACAATACAAAATTTGAAGGTTGAATAGCTACTTAACTAAGTTTCCATCCTACTCAGATCACCAAGCAGGGCTTTATTTACATTACTTGCACTTGATGTGTAGTTAGGAAGCTTCTCTTGTACTCGCAGAACTTCTCCTGTTTGGCCCAGAGCTGCCGTGAAACTGAGGACCCCAGAGGGCAAGACTGGGCCCAGCACCCTCGCAGGCGATGCCTCTGCTGCACTGCGGCAGGCCAAGGTCAAATGCCCTGTGCTCAAGCCAATGGGCTTCCAGGAGAGCAATCTGGTTGGAAGATGATGTGCAGCCTGACTGAGGAAAAGGCTAAAATGCTCAGGGATACCACTAATAGAACAGCTCCCCTATCTCCTTTTAGACTTTAATTTGGGTAGAAAAGGACCTATTCCTTAACTTACTATCGATCAGCTAAATGCTGGTTAGCAAAAAAATGGCTGGGACAATCTCCTGTACTAACTTAGCATTTAGCTTCTACAATTTATTTCTGAAGATGGAGCTGATTTTAATAAATCTAAAGATACAGACTAGAAATAGGGTGACTTCTGAGAATGATGGTTGAAACAAAGATGTTTGAAATGCATCCACTTTGGTATCTTTGGTTAGACAGTACTCAGGCACCAGTTGCTACTGGTGGAAATTAAGAAGCTCTGCTGTCATTATTTAGTGTTTACAGAGCACTCTGTCTACTATGGACCCTTTAACTTTGTTTTAAAAGAAGCCAGTTTAAAGTGACTGGGTTAATAAAAACAGTGTTAGGTTAGTTAGCAGTGAGATTTGACCGAGACTTAGAACCCCAAGGTCTCTGTGCTATGGCTTAGTTACAAAACTACCTTCTAAGATCGGCTAAGAATATAGAATAAAATCTCTCTAAACATAATTAACTGCAAAGGGTTAGCATAAGTTGGTATTTTACAGTATTTTGAGAGAAGAACTATGTCAATTAATGAAAATGACAAGGTGTATAATGGATATGGTCCCCTCAAATTTGCTGGATTAAGGAAACACATGCCCTCTGAGAGGTATGTACATTTAGTTTCATTTTCCTTAGCTAAAAGTATCCCTAATCATCATTTGCAAAAGTATCACACATGTTTAAAGTAGGATAAGATGCCAGCACTTTCTGAGCAGGTATCCAAGGTGAAGCAGGAACCATGCCTAAAGGGCACCTCTGGGGTTGTGTCAAGAGTACTGGACATGGACTCTGAAGACTGGGGTGAAATCTTGACCAAGTAGCCTATGGTCACAGTGCATGGTCTTTCTGGACCTCTATTATCTCCCCTTTATAATGCTAATAAATATTTACGAGGCTCTTGAGAAAAAAAAAGTGGAAGTAACAAGGGGGAAGCACCTGCATAGTGTCTGGTGTTTAATATAGATTTTTATTACCTTTCCTCTCAGTCTTCAAAAGTCCCTATGTAAAGTGCAGTACCATTTTCCAAATTCATGCTCATGTCTCTGGCCAGTCTCACAGGCCTTTGCCTGGTCTCTGGGACCATTTCTCATTAAATGTTGAGTGGCATCTTAAGGATGGAAAGAGGCAAGCTCCCACATAATATCCTCCCATTGGCCCTTTGTTGCCCCCAAATGGCCAAAATTGCTGGCCAGATGTACACTGAAATTGTACACGTGTGGACAAAACAATTTGGAACTGCTCTTTCCACCTTACTCTTGCAGGAAACCTGGAACCCAGAACAGAATTTTATTGTTACACCCTGCAAATTACAGTTCGCTATGCTACCTCGTTTTATTTTGGTCCATGAACTTATCGATAAGAGATCAAAATATAAGTTGACTGTGTATATGACTGCTTCTTCTTTTTGAATAAGCACAAAATTCATTATTAAACAGAGAATTACAAAAAGAATTTCAGAGTAGTTTAGAAAACCAGCATCTTAAAAATGCATAGCTGTAATATATATTTTTAGGGGGAGTAGATATTTATATACACATACACGTAACACACATACACACAGGTGGTGGGGAGAGAGAGAAGCAGAGGGAGAGAAAGGGAGAATAAGATATCAAGTAATTAACTCTAGGGATATACAGAAAACAAACAACTTAATAGGCAATTCTTACTTTATCACATCTCATCAGCCCCAGATATCTCAGAGACTTGCTGCTCTGCGCAATCAGGGTGGCTCCATGATCTGTAATTTCTTTACACCATCCCACATCCACAGTCTCTATGGTCAGGCTGTATCGTCCAATGGCTATCAGTGCTGCAAAGAGAGTCAGAGACAAAGCAAGCAAAATATTAGGAGTGCAGAGGCTCTCTTTTTGATTATGATGATTTTTCTCATTTCCTCACTAAATTTGTTCCTGAAATGCTGTGTGTAAATGAATTTTTGTAAACTAAATTAAATTTGAAATGCTTTAGGAAAGCTTGCCCTATGACAAACCCTTTTGCAAAGTGAATAATCATTCTATAATTTTCCTTTCATTGGAACAAAACCTTTTATCAGTTTTACTCATTACAAGGTTACCATGCTTTCAAACATTCATATCTGTGGAAGAAATAAATTAAAATGACATACACATATAACATTACAAGAAACCCCAAGTGGTAATTAAAATTTACTTAAGATAACTTTAACAATTTTCCTTTTAGAAAAAAACAGGTAAACACCATTTTGAGGTATGTTATACTGCATGTGAATTTCTTTACTGATTGACACAATTTTTTCCATCTGTTCATGACCTGTAAAATGTAAGAGTAAATAATATTTTTCACATTAGTCCTTCTTAGGACTGTTAGGAATTAAGAGTACATTATATACACAGTTGAATTTAATTGGTACCATGCTAGAGTGCAGTAAAGGAAATGCATTTGTTACGGTGAATTTCCTCACCATATCAGAATTCTTCCTTCTATTAACATATAAAATGAAGCCTGTCACCTGAAAACTATGACAGCACCTCTAGTGTCCCTGGCTTTTAGCACTGTACCACTACTACTAAAGTGCAGACACTCATCCCGTAATCTGAGATGTATACTTCTCATCCCTGCAAAGTCCCATAACCCATCCTCCTGTCAAAGCAACCAAGTGATGAATGTCTCTTTTCTGCAGACTTCTCATTTGACAGACATGCAAACCTCTACATTTATTAAGCAGAAAAACAGATTTCAAACCTCCAGCCAGAATAAGCTTGTGGTGTATTGGTCTATGAACGAAAACTCTGAAACCCATGCCACAAACAATAAAAAGGAAGGAGAAATTGCTTGCCAATTATTGCCTAATTCTAAGATAGCATGAGTTGATTTCTGTGACATTAAAGGCAGATGAAAGTTTCAAAATATGCCAGAGCTGAATAGGTTGAAAGGAGCAGAGAGAATTACTCATGTAAATACATGTTAACTCTTACAGCTTACAGAAAAGAACACTTGGCAAAACTCTTTGCTAATCTACCTCAGTCATTTATGTGTTTGGGTTCCCCCCAGCCCCCACTAGAAAATGTAAGCCCATGCACTTGAGTATCAAAGCACTCTTACGTTGCCAAATATAATTTAATATTGATAAAAACAGTAAGTATGAGCCCAGTTTTTTTCCAGAGAAAATATAGAGGAAGGTTTTATGTTTTCTTTTCTTTTTTCATTTTTTAATGTTCTTCATGCCACCAGTTTGATGACCTCTCATCTTTGCACATGCTCTTTTGGCATTTAAAGTTTCCAAGGGGGGAGAAAAATCTGTACTATTAAAGGTTTGCTGAAATGGTGTTAATAATGTTTTTTTGCACAGTGGGAGCAATATCACAGGTTAAATCCACTGGTGTCCCTAACCTAAGAAAATTATTTGGTCTTTCTGATATTGTGTAACCTTCACTGGGTGTGATATCCTGAAGATTTCTTATGATAAATAAAGTATGAGGTACATAGAAGAAATTCCTTTCAATACAAAGTGCTCAAACTATGATTTCAAAAGATGACAAACTGCAAGTTGCAAGACAGCCCAAGGTCAGTAGATTGTGTATAGTTGTTGTCTGTGAAGCACAAGGCTAGAACATGAAATTCCTGCACTATTCAGAAAATGGTAAAACAAATAAGTTTTCAAAGAAGATTTTATAAGCACATGAAAAAAATTTCGAGAGGCCTCTCAGAAGAGCTGACCTACGTCTTTAGGGATGAGTAAGGATTCTCCAGAAAACAAAGAGGTGAGGGCAAGTATGTCAGGCTAAGGAAATACCCTGTGGTAAGAGGTGTCAAGGGGTAGGAGCACTGGAGGTTATTCTGTTGTTGAAGTAAAAATAAGAACAAGGGAGTGGCAAAATTCATTCATTCCAGAAATGTTTTTTTTTCAATGATTTATGGCACTGGGATAGGCACAGGAGTTACAACAAACAGAGTACCTGACATCATGAAGTTGTGACCATAAAAGCAGGAGACTACTTTTTAGAATCCTTTAATTCTAGAAAGAATTTAAAGAATCCTTTAATTCCAAAATATATACCGAGTATTTTCCCTCTCTCTGAATATACCCTGCTCTTGAAATTTTTCTCATTATAAGTCACAAACTAGTTGTGCAACGTGTAGTGAGGTATAGTCTCAAGACCAGTTCTAGCTTCACTACGTAGTAGATGCCTGACCTTGGGATGACATTTAACTTTTCTGAACTTCCACACCCAGCCAGTGCGGATGTTGACAAAAATATCCAACCTACTTCAGAGGGCTGGTCTGAGGTTCAAACGAGATTATACATATAAAGGACTTTGGACTACATAATACAATGATTTATTTGCTATCTCCCCAAATCATCCTGCAGTGTTGCAGTAGATACAAAATAAAGAGGTTTGAAAGAGTTTTGAAAAATAAAGCACTCTGGGCAAATGCAAGCATTGTATAAGTACTTAGTCATATGTCCTGAACTTCCTACTCTTTATTAGAGGTCACGAATTTGGTAGACTGCACCTGGGCTGATAGGGCTGTAAGTGCAATGTGTGATTGCTACCTTCATTAGGCGCTGTTGACACATTACAGTGCTATTTATTGAGCCATGAAAAGGAAAAAATTATGCATTTCTCATCTATCAGGCTGACAAAAATTTAAAATGACAAAAATTTAAAAGCATGACAACACATTCTGTGGGTGAGGCTGTGGAGAAGTAAGCACTCTCACACATTGCTGGTGGGAATGCATATTGACACAACCCTTCTTCAGGGAAATTTGGTAATGCTAAAGAAAAACAGATAGATACCTAACTTTAGACGAAGAAAATCCACTTCTAGGAATCTACTCTAAAGATATATGTTTATTGATTGGAATACTGTCTGTAGGTGTAAAATAATGAAAACAAATGATGTGAGTAGTTGAATAACCGATACTACATCCCCACAATGGAATAGTACGCAGCTGTAAGAAAAGAATGGTGTAGATCACTATGATCTGTCTTCACATTAGTGAAAAAAGCAAAGTGCAAAACAGTATATACCACTTTTCATGTAAGACAGAAGGGAATATAAGAAAATACACATGTATCTGCGCACTTGTGCAAAAGGAATACAGGAAGAATAAGCCAGAAAGTCCAGACTGTTTATCTCTAGGGGGTGGGTGAGAAAGGGGTGGGAAGAAGGGGGCATGGAATATGGTGGGAGGGGAGGAGGAGAGAGAGACATATCTTGGAGTATCCTTTTTTGTATAGCATTGTATCTGTGAACCATATTAATGCTCCACATATCTCCCAAAATCAACAATTAAAGCCAAGAAGGATTGGGGGGAGGCAGAGGGTGCAAATGTAGAATACAAATAGGAACAAATGAACCTAATTGTATCCCAAATGAATAGCATAACCCAGAATAATAATATAATCACACAGAAGGGGATGAGAACAAAAAGAATGAACTTAAGTAGCTTTAGAAAACATTATTGTGACTGGATACTGAAGGTGAAAAATTAAAAGAGCTGTGTACTAATGCTGTACTCTAGTTACTTAATGTATTTCTTCCAGGGGTATGAGTTAGCAATTCAACAACTATTTTATGTTTAATCTAGTATTGTAAATAATGAGAGTCAGCTTTCTCACTGTAGGAAAAAAAAGTTAAAATAAGAAAAGGGGGAGGCTATAATAAATTTTGTGGTATTGAATTGGAGTCAGAGGTATTAATTTGAACACAGGAGTCTTAAGAGAGAGAGAGAGAAAACAAAAGTTATGGTGCCTGTGTATGCATGGTGTGCTGGTTTGAAAATGTTATGTACCTCAGAAAAGCCGTGTTTTCTTTCCTAATCCAATCTTGTGGGGGCAGACCTATTGGTTAGGGTGGAAACATTGATTGGATTGCTTCCATGGAGATGTGACATACCCAATTGTGGGTGTGACCTTTTGATTAGATGGAGATGTGACCAACCCATTCAAGGTGGGTATTGATTATTTTACTGGAGTCCTTTAAAAGGGGAAACATTTTGGAGAAACCTCAGAAGTTTGAAGAGCAGTTGCTTCTGAGCCAGCAAGAGACATTTGGAGATGCAGAAAGAAAATGCTCCAGGGGAAGCTGCTTGAAACCAGAAAAAGGACCAGAGAGTCCTTTTTGATACCAAGTCAAGGTATCTTTCTCTGGATATCTTGGACATTTTTATGGCCTTAGAACTGCAACCTTGTAACTTTGTACACATGATTCAGTGTACACATCATACATATATTAATAGTAATTCAGTAGCAAGGTGCTTCTTGCACCCATATCTTGGTTTCTAAATACTGATCTCCAATGAAAGGAAACAGGGCTTCTTAGAGAAATAGTTGATTCTGGGGCGGGGGTAGGGAAAATAATATATGATGAGTCTGGAATATCTTGTGATGTCAGAAAATAAAGATGTGCTTACAGAAGAATGGAGGCATGTCAAAAGGACACAGGGGAAAAAAAAAGGACATGGGGTCCAATCAGAAGAGGCTGCCAATGGCCAAAGCTGGAACCACTGGAATATCAAAACAAATAATAATAACCTTTATTATAATTATACTACAGGTGCTGTTGAAGTAGTTATAATTCCTTTTAAAACGTTTTATTGAGATACCTTCACACATACACAGTCCATCCAAAGTGTATAATCATTGGTTCACAATATCATTACCCAGTTGTGTATTCATCATGATGATCATTTTTAGAACATTTGCATCACTCTGGAAAAAAAAAAAGAAAAAGAAAAAAGAAAAAAAACTCATACATCCCATACTCCTTACTCTTCCCTCTCACTGATCCCTAGTATTTCAATCTACCCATTTTTTTACCCCCCCTATTATTTATTTATTTATTGTCATTTTTTTTTTTACTCATCTGTCCATATCCTGGATAAAGGGAGCATCAGACACAAGGTTTTCACAATCACATGGTCATATTGCAAAAGCTTATACAATCATTTTCAAGAATCAAGGCTACTAGAATACAGTTCAACAGTTTCAGGAACTCCAATACACCATAGCAAAAAAAAAGGATAGCTATATAATGCATAAGAATAACCTCCAGGATAACCTCTTGACTCTGTCTGAAATCTCTCAGCCACTGAAACTTTGTCTCTTTCCTCTCTTCCCCCTTTTGGTCATAAGGCTTTCTCAATCCCATGATGTCAGGGCCCAGCTCATCCCTGGGAGTCATGTCCCACATTGCCAGAGAGATTTACACCCCTGGGAATCATGTCCCACATAAGGGGAAGGGCAGTGAGTTCCCCTGCCAAGTTGGTTTAGAGAGAGAGGCCACATCTGAGAAACAAAAGAGGTTCTCTGGGGGTGACTCTTAGGCATAATTATAAGAAGGCTTAGCTTCTCCTTTGAAGAAATGTTTCATAGGGGTGAGTCCCAAGATTGAGGGCTCAGCCTATTGAGTTGGTGATCCCCACTGCTTGCAAGCATATCAGGAATTCCCCAAATGGGAAGTTTAATATTTCCTCCTTTCTCCCCAGTTCCCTAAGGGGACTTTGCAAATACTATTTTTATTCTCTGTCCAAATTACTCTGGGATATATCAGGGCATCACACCAATCTATACAAACCAACAAAATCTCATGTCTGATTCAAGATTCCATATGATTATGTTGTTCAAATAAACTGACCATACAAGCTAAATTAGATAATGCACTACCCAAAATACAAATTTTGCACCAAATAAATGTCTCTTCCTTTGGTCTCACACAGGAGTTGAAGTTTTAGAATACAGAACATATCATTCTTTACCCTGTATTCTGACTTACTTTAGTCCTATATAGATCAGCTTCTTTCATATCTCTAATCAAAGTCTGATCACTTTTTCAACTTTTTAAACAGTTGCCATATTGGGTGATGCTGACTTTCATAGCTTCAGAGCTCTAACTCTGAATCTCAGGTATCACATAAATACCCGAAGTTTCAGGGAATGACCAGGTTCATTCAGACTCAGTGTCTCAGAATTTAGAAATAACAGTTATAACTCCAGAACAGATGTGACTGCTGTAAGAGCTTACAATCTAAGACCCTTAACAATAGACTGCACTCTTATAATCCATACTCTCAACTTCAATTCCCTGCATTTGTATATTATAGTTAGTCCATATGAGTGAGTCATGATAATATGTGTCTTTTTGTTCCTAGCATTTCATTCAATATATTGTACTCAAGGTTCATTCATCTAGTAGCATGCCTCACAACTTCATTCCTTCTTGCAGCCACTTGGTAGTTTGGTTGTATGTACACACCTCCATTCCTCACTTGTTTTACCCTTGGGCCACCTCCATCCATTATGGATCACAAACTCTGCCACCAAACACCGCAGTATATAAATGCCCATTAGTGTCCCCACTCTCGGTTCCTCCAGGTATATACATAGCACGGGGGTTGCAGGATCATATGGGCATGGATTCGTTATAATTCTTAACTACAAGATGTTGGAGAGGATGTGGAGAAATTGGAATACTTATTCACTGCTAGTAGGAATGTAAAATGGTACGGCTGCTATGGAAGACGGTTTGGTGGTTCCACAGGAAGCTAAGTATCGTGTTGCCACACAACCCGACAACTCTGCTACTGGGCATATACCCCGAAGATCTGAAAGCAGGAACATGAACAGATATTTGCACACTTATGTTAACAGCGGCATTATTCACAATTGCCAAAAGATGGAAACAACCCAAATGTCCATCAACAAATGAATGGATTAAAAAAAAGTGTTATATACATACTATGGAATATTATTCAGCAGTAATAAGGAATGGAGTCCTGAAGCATGTAACAATATGGGTGAACCTTGAGACATTATGTTAAGTGAAATCAGACAGACACAAAAGAACAAATATTGTATGGTCTCACTGTTATGAGATAATTATAATATGTAAGATCATAGACATGTAATATGGAATATAGCTTTTTAGGATATAGAATGAGGCTAAAATGGGGAGCAGTTGCTTAATACATGCAGAATACTTAACGACTGTGAACTTAAATGTTTGCAAATGGACAGAGGTGATGGTTGCAAGTTATTGTGAGAGTAATTAACAGTGTTGAATGGTGTGTGAGTGTGGTGGAAAGGGGAAGCTTACAATTATGTATGTCACCAGAAGGAAAGCTGGAGGTTAAAACATGGGGATACATAACACAGTGAATCTTGTGGTGGACAATGTCCATGATTAACTGTACAAATATAAAAATTTCTTTCATGAACTAGGGCAGATATATGATACTATTATAAGCAGTTAATAATAGAGAGGTATATGGGGAAAACTAACTTTTTATAAACTGTCGACTATAGTTAACAATAATATTTTAATACTCTTTCATCAACAGTAATATATGTACCACACCAACACTAGGGTCAATGATATGGGGAGATAAGGAGTATCAGGTGCAATGAAAATGTTCTAAATTTGATCATGAGACTGTATAGACAATCATGTGATGATACTATAGTACACTTCGGATGGTTACTATATTGTGTGACTATATCTCAACAAAATTGCATAAAAAATAATGATGGTCTTGCATTATAATTCATAACAGAAAATGAGTATTCACAAGTTCAAACTGATATAAATAAATAATTGGGTAAATAAAAACAAGTTAATAAGTAAATAGGAAGTGTGGGTAAGCTCGTCCTTATAAAAGAACTCTATACAGAAGTCTGCATTCTGTAATGTAGAAAGAATGAGGAAAATACAAACATATGACCAGGCAAAGACTATAGTGTCAAAGATATGCATCAATTTCAAAGAAAAAAATGTAACTTTACAGTGGAGAAACCTGGCAGCCACCCACCACCTTTTAACCAAGTGATCAAGGTTAGCATCATACCCGTAATTAGAAATCTAGACATTGTGTATCCCCTGATCGGTTCCATGGTATTCTTGCCAAAATGAATAACACTCATTAGAGAACATCAAACAAAGCAGTTAAGAAATATTCTTTAAAATAATCCATCTGTAATCATCAAACATGTCAAGGTCATGGACTACAAGGAAGGAATGAGGAACTATCAGATTGGAGGAAACTAGGGAGACATGACAACTAGATACAATGTGGGATCCTGGACTGAATTCTTGAACAGACAAAGAAAGTAGGGGATAAACTAGTGAAATTCATATAAGATCTGTAGTTGAGTTAATATTATTGTCTCAATGCTAATTTCCTGATTGTACTAAGGTTATGTAACATGTTAACATTAGGGGTAGTTGGGTGAAGTGCTTTACAATTTTTGCAACTTTTCTGTAATTCTAAAAGCTTTTCAAAACAAAGAGTAAAAAATATATGGCTAAGCTAAGAATGGTTAACAAATGAATAAATTAAGGACTGAACTTTTCTAAGCAAAGCAAGTATTCTTTTCATACTAACATAAAAATGTTAGGTCTAAAAATATATATATTTTTCTCATGGGAATGAGATGTCATCTATTAGTTATATGAGTACACTAGCAAGCGACTTGCAAGTGCCATTTTGTCCTTTCCAGTTCTATCTTCCACTATGTATCTATATACCTTTAATAAAATCAGAAGAAATGCCCTAGCACTTGAAAGAATTAGCATTGAAATTTAACAGTAGGATTATCATCTTTCATGTAATACCTGGATAAAAGTCATTTGTAAAGAAATTTCTTGGCATAATTCCAAAGAGATAAATATGAAAAGTATTCTGCTTTGTGGAAGCCACAGAAGCTCCCAAAACAAAGAAATGACACTTTCAGAGACATTTGTTGTTATGTTGATGGTCCCTGCAAAGGCTCTCTCCAGCCCCAGGGACTACATGAGTGGTTTCTAAGCCTGGCTATACTGCAGACTCATGTACCCCGTGAAAGTACAGATGCCCAATTCCCATCCCTGCAGATTCTGATTTAGGAGAAGTTATTAAAGCACCTGTGATCCCAACGTGTGGGGCTGAGAACCCCTGGGACAGAAATCCTACAACTTGGGTGAAGCCAGTCAGCTGAAAACAAGAGAACTGACTCGTAAAGTTATGAATAGCCTATGCACAATGTGTTCTGATATTTTAAAACAATATTGCCTCTCCAACTGTAGTGAATTTTTACACATAATCCAGTACTTCTTGATATCTTTACTACTTTATATTCTTTCCTTCATTTTATTATATTCTTCCCATTATTATGTAGAAAACCCAACAATAATCACACTTTATGATATTTTTTCCAGATTGCTGTTTTGTAAATATTTCCCTTCACTTAATTGTGTTCATTTTATATTTCTCAAGAAGCATATCAGAGTTATTTATCAACATGCTGGTCTTCTCATTAGATTGTAAAATCTTTGAAGGAGGAAATGCGGATGGAGCATGCTTTATTTAGGACCTCTGAATCAGGATTTCAGGACACTGAAAATCAAGTTTCAGTCGTTGTTCATGATTTCAGTGACTCATTTTGAAGTATAACATACATGTAGAAAATTGTACAAATCCTAAGGGTGCAGCTTAATGAATTTTAACAAAGTTAATATAACTGTGTAACAGTATCCAGATTGAGAAAAAGAACTTGGCCAGCACTCCTGAAAAGCCCCGTGCCCCCACACCCTAGACATTACTAGCCTTCTAACAAGGCTAACCACTATCCTGATTTCTGACAGCCACTTTAGTAAAAACCTACGAATGGATTGATGAGTTGCATGGTGAATGTGCACTTATCTATACAGAAGTTTTCCAAAGTGGCTGTACCATTTTACATTCTTACTAGCATTGGAGCAGAGTTCTAGCTTCTCCACATCCTTGCCAATACTTGGTATTGTCTGTCTGTTGCTTTGAACCATTCTAGTGATTGTGTGGGTGGGTACCTTATTGTAGGTTTTGACTTCCATTGCCCTAAGGACGAATGACATTGTGCATCTTTTCATAGTGGCATACATTTTTTCCTTAGCATGATGACTCTCTGCTTGCAAGTTTTCAGTGAATATCTATTAAATTAAAATTTGATAAAGAAAGAAGGCTCTAAGTAATTCTTCTTTTATTAGACTATGGCAAAAATAGATTTCCAAACAACAGATAAAATTCTATGTCCTTTGAAAGAAAGAGCCAATAAAAGAAACTTAGTCTACCTTCTGGAGACATGAAACTTAAAATAAGAAAGTAAATTCAGAAAAAAGAGAACATTATAGAAAACTGTTCAAATGCTTAGTTATTTGTGGAAATTTCAGACATGGAATAGGCTTTATTTAGGAATTTTTCATCTCTGAAAGTCAGGTGAAAAATAAAAATCATAAAATGGATTGCCCAAAAATTGTGGTTAACATTAGGGAGGTGAAAACTTTGCAAGTTGGAGCATTCATTTTACATAACTCTGCTTACTGAGTTCAGAAAAGCAACACACAAGTATTGTTTGACTCATAAAGGGAATAAACTGGCTGTGGCCCTTGACCTTTCTGGGAAGGGGCTCTTCTGCCCTATACATCCTAAAACGGAAATTCAAGCTTTATTTATAGGCTACATCTGCTTTCTTTCCTGTGAGATAAGCAAGTTGGTAGAAAGTTCAAGAAAATGATTTATTTTTTTAAGGCCTCTAATGCATCTGGAGCAAGGAGTATTTTTTCCCTTTACCCCTTCCTTCTCATTTCTTTTGATTTTACAAGCAGAAAGACACAAATCTGATCTATATGTAGAAACTATTTCAGATGATGTGACTTCCAAAAATGTAATGAACAAGGGGTATATTTAAAACCAGCCTACATTTAACAGGAATCTGATCTACTGCTTTGGGTTTCAGTCATGCCATGTTAGGTGGTGGTTACCACCCCTCTGAGTGGAATGTTAGATTCCCCTGACAATCCCTTCTATTAAAGAGTAGAATTTGGGATGAGGATGGAAAAAAAGCCTTTACCACTCTAACATTAGCCAAGAACCTAAAGTCCCTGGTTCAATGATTCTTTTTTTTATTACAGCCTGCATAAATACATATATTACTTATCAAAGAATTACGCATCCTTTTCAAAATCCCAACATCACATTAGATTTCCTCACTTAATGAGAAGTGAACTCTAGGCTTAAACATGCTGGTTCATAGATATGGAAAAAAGTACATCAGTGTCTCTCGTATGTATCTGGCTTGTCCACCTTTCTGAACTGAATTTTCCAGACCACAGTGAAGACTGTTCACTGGTCTCAAGCAAGTGCTAGATACAAATTATCTTACCTTGTGTGCAGCAGAGTAGGATGCAGTTTCAATGAACACTTAAGATATATCAAAGATAGTGACAGCGTATACGTGTGTGGTCAGGGTAATTGACAAACATCTTAAAACTATCTTGATGGCAAATTCATATTTTGACTAGTGCATTTCCTAATATAACTTATGTGGATGGTTTAATTGAACACCACAAGTACATGGAACATTGGGTAGGGCATGAGATTTTGTAGGTTTGTCCAGAGTGATGCCCCAATAAATCCCAGAGTGATTTGAACAGTGAATAAAAATGTATTTGTAAAGATCCCTTGGGGGAATGGTGAGAAAGGGGGAAAATTCAACTTCCCCATGTGGAGAATTCCTGATATTTTCACAAGCAGTGGGGACAACCAAAGCAATAGGCCAAGTTCTCAATCTTGGAGTTTGTTCATATGAAACTTAACCCTGCAAAGGATAGGCTAAGCCTACTTAAAATTAGGCCAAAGAGTCACCCCCAGAGAATCTCTTTTGCTGTTCAGTTGTGGCCTCTCTCTCTGATAACACTCACTGCCATGGAGACAATGGGAAAAGGGGTGGACAAAATCATCTTATAGGCCATTTTAAAGAGATTGGTTTTCACTCTAAATTCTCTTTCTCATTTAAAGAGATTGGATTCCACTGGAGAATGTGAGACAAAGAACCAATATGGAGGAATGTTTAGGCTTTGGGGCTGAGAATAGACTAATGAGGTAAGAACAGAAGCAGAGAGAGCAATTAGGAGGCTACTGCAGTTAACTAGGCAAAAAGTGATTGTGGCATGTCCCAGGGTTGCATGAGAGAGATGGAGAGGAGAGAATAAATTCTAGATAGATTTTAAGGGTAGAGTCAGCCAACAGTATGTGCTGATGGATTGGATGTACAGCGGGAAATAAATAGAGGCATCAAGTATGATAAGAGTAAAGAAATCTTTTCTTGGCACTTAGATTTGAAAGATTCCTATATGGTATTTTACATAGCTGCTCTTTGTGTCCTTGTGTGCCTAAGTGTCCTTGTGTTGGTATGAATAAATTGGTTTCTTCTACTGGATATAAACTCCACTGAGAGGGGCAAAGAGCACTCTTATTCATCTTTGTGTTGTCATTGTTTAGCACAGAGCCTTTACTTCAATATATGTTCATTTAAAATGTGCAGCTTAGATATCACAATAATTAGCACTTAGGGGGAAAAAACCTTGAATTGGGTCTTGTTCGTGTTCTCTAGAGTTCATACTTACTCTTTTATTCTAAAAAATATCTGTTGAGTGGCTACAATATGCCTGTCACTGTGATGGCTACGTTGTCTCTTCTTGGGGAGATAAAAAGTGTTACATTTTTTCCTTATTTTTTTTTATTAAGAGCTGTGATTTATTTCTTTTAGATCATCGAGGTCAATAATGAAATAATATTTCTCTAATATTTTGATCACTGTACTTTTTCATGTCTGCATTTATATGTCCTTTTTGTCTGTTTTCATGTCTATTTGAATCTCTAGCTCTTTCTCTCTACTTCCATCAGATTTAAAATTAACAACAGCAGTTGTGGAAAAAGAATTGGAAAATCTTAAGAATCAAGGTTCTTTCTGGTTCTCCTTTATGGATGAATATGCTTCCAAGGAGTGAGGGGAAGTTACCCTCAGTAATGGTGCAGATAAAAATCAGCATCTTTGATCAAACCATCTATTTTGTATAATTTCATTCTCTATTATTTTCATTTTTTCTTTGAAACTGTAACCAAATTATCTATGTAAAAAATATAAAAATAACCCCAATTTCTCAGCAATATTCCTTCTCTAACCTCAACCCCCATTCCTCCTTCTATAAAATTATCTTCTTCCAACTGCATTGGCTGATCCTTTGGGGTTCATAATTTGTTTTCAAACATATGCATGTCTCACTTTTTCATCCACTCCATATCCTACCACATGAGAACTTCTCACTTACCCTTTATGCCCAATATAGTATTCTTTTAGATTATGTTTCTGAGATTAAGTAAATATTACTTTTTTTTTTTGTAGTCTTGAACCTGTCTCTACCTTTCATAGAGGCTCTCTTAAGATGTCTGGTGAACCCTGGTTTTCTTTTCCTGTTGAGGAGTGGAAACTCAGAGGCGACTAGAAGCTTTGATTTTGTGAAGCTGTCAGTGTGACCTCACTCTGGTGTTCTCTGTCTAGGATTGTCCTTGAGGATCCCTGATAGCAGTATAATTAGGACTTAGGTCACACAGGAAACATGGGACAGCTTTTAAAGAATGTGTTCCCTGTTAACAACAATAACAACAGCCTCAGAATTTAAGTAATAATCCATCTTAGGAGTGATATCCTTGTTATTTAAGTTACACAATTCACTATTGATTAACATATTAACAGAAGAGGTGCAAATCATAGGAATTCCATTTAACAAGGGATGTGAACCTAAAAGAATGAATAATTCAAAGGAGAATTTCAGACACTAACAAAGGTATTAGAAAGTAAAATATTTAAGATCATGATTTGAAGATATGTGGACTTGTGCCTTAATCCTGCTAGTGGTAAATAGCTCCTGAAAAACCTTTTACTATTTACTCAACTACTGAACAGCTGATACAGTATATTTATTTAATTTTTTAAATCTTTATTCTGAATGCTCAATATTAAAAATGTGAAACATATGGAAACCATTGCTTGTGAAGTTTTTTGCATACACTAGCTGCAGAGATGCCTCATCTAGTTCATTGCTATATATGAGTACCAATTTCCTTCCTGGGCTGTATGATTTGGAATTTGCTTTCTTTACCAGAGTCATAATAGTGAAATCATACTATAGCTATCCTTTTGTGTCTGGCTTATTTCACTCAGCATTATATCCTCTAGGTTCATCCATGTTGTCATATGCTCAGGACCTTATTTCATCTTAATGCTGTATAACATTCCATCATGTGGAATGTTATGATACCACATTTTGTTTATCCACTCATCAGCTGATGGGCACTTGGATGGAAACAATTATGAATAGCCCCGCTATGAACATTGGTGCACAAATGTTTGTGTCACTGCTTTCAACTCTTCTGGGTATATACCTAAAATTGGTATTGCTGGGTCATAGAGCAACTTGATATTCACTTTTCTAAGGAACCACCAGTCTTCCACAGTGGCTGTACCACTATACATTTCCTCCAGCAGTGTATAAGTGATAAATATTCCAATTTCTCTACATCCACTCCAACATTTGTAGTTTTCTGTTTGTTTAATAGCAGTCATTCTTATAGGTATAAATATCTCAATATAGTTTTGATTTGCATTTCCCTTATAGCTAATGAAGATGAGCATCTCTTCATGTGCTTTTTAGCCATTTCTTTTTGCTCTACAGAAAAATGTCTATTCATATCTTTTGCCCATTTTATAATTGTTTGGTTTTTTGTTAAGTTGTATAATTTCTTTATACACACACAATATCAAACCCTTATCTGATATATGGTTACCAAATATTTTCTCCCATTGAGTTGGCTGCCTCTTCATCTTTTTGACAAACTCCTTTGAGGCACAGAAGTTTTTGATTCTGAGGAGCTCCCATTTATCTATTTTTTCTTTCAAAACTTGTGCTTTGGATGTAAAGTTCAAGAAGCTACCTCCTATCACTAGGTCTTAAAGATACTTCTCTATATTTTATATATTCCCTGTATATTGGTACTGTCTCTTATATTTAGGTCTTTGATCCATTTTGAATTAATTTTTGTGTAGGGTGTAAGATAGGGATCCTCTTACATTCTTTTGGCTATTGATATCCAGTTTCCCAAGCCCATTTATTGAAAAAACTATTCTGTCCCAATTCAGTGGATTTGGGGCCCTTGTTGAAGATCAATTAATTGACCCTAGATTTGATGGTCAATCTCCACACTCTCAATTTTGATTTCATTGGTCAATACTTCTATCTTTGTGTCAATACCATGCTGTTTTGACCACTGTGGCTTTACAGTTAGCCTTATAGTCAGCAAGTGCTAATCATCCCACTTTGTTCTTCTTTTTTTAGAGTATCTTCAGCTATTCCAAATTGCTTTCTCTTCCAAATAGATTTAATAAGTAGCTTTTCCAAGTCTTCAAAATAGGTTAATTAGGGTAGAATTGACATCTTAATGACATTCAACTTCCCTATCTATGAGCATGGAATATTTTCCCACCTTTTGAGTTCTCCTTTTATTTCTTTTATCAATGTTTTATTGCTTTCTGTGTACAGAAAACTTATACGTTTTTATACGTAAAAGAATTTCTATGCTAAGCATGTTTTACTTTTCAAAGGAAGTAAAAATCAGTTTTTAAAAAGGTGCTACTGAACAAGTCACTTAATTTTAACAGAGTAAAGCCAAGATCTTGACATTTCCTGTACTGGATTTTCTCTCTGACCCAGTGCTCCTAAAGGCAAATGAATAAACATGTTTACTGGTACCAAAATTCAATACCTAAAATCACATGAAATCAAATGAAAAAAAGTATAAAGTTGTTTACAAGCTGAAACTAAACATTGAAAGTAACTCATCTATTCCTCCCAAAATCTAGTAAGAGCAGAATACTCAGGGACTGTTGTCTACAGCATGGATTAGCCTAGATTTTTGCAATAATTTTTGCTTATGGGCATTTCTGCCACAAGAAGGGCAAAGGAAATGAAAACATGGAATTCAAAGCAGTCCACTTTGAATTCTCAAAATTTAGTGGAGAAATGGATTAAAATATAGAGAACACTAAACTTCATTATTATTATTTTTTGGCTTGTTTTCAATTTTCTCCATTATCTTCATATCAACTGCCCAGTTTCACTGCTGCGTCGCTTACTAATACCTGTCTGTCTTTCACAAAATCAAGCAACCATTTCAACCCCAAAAGCCAGTAATGGGGCTTATGTGTATCATTGGCAGTGCTAGGGACTGATAAAAATTAGGAAACAAACAAACAAAAGAATGGAAAGGGGAAAAAAGCATGCAGGAGAAAGTAACAAAGAAGAGAGGGAAAGGAATGACACTGAAAGAAAAAATTGAGGTGCACAGAGCAAGTAGTATAGATGCTATAGAAAGGAGACTCCCAGTTCTGAATCTGCTCACCTTGGAGCTTGAACCATGTGCACAAGTGCACATGCACACGTGTACACACACAGACACAGACACGGACACACAAGCACATATTTACCCCAGGGCTACATTTATCTTGAATTTAATAATGATTAAGCTTCAGGATCCCTCACTTGCATGGATCCTTTACTAGGACCTGGGTCCTAGAAATATATTTCCATGGTAATATGTTTTTGTAAAATCTGCAAATATAAGATAGTTTTGTATTCCTTTTCTTAAAGAGAGATTTCAATTTGCATAAGCCTCAGTCTCTGTAAAATCCTGACTCTGTCCCTGCCCCAACTCAGAAAATTTCAGTTCAGTAAGTCTGGGGGTGGACACCAGGATGCTGTATCTCACGTTCTCTCTCTTTTTTAATGTTACCCAGCAACACTGATAAACAGCCAGGTTTGGCAGTAGCTGATGAAGGACTACAGACTGATCAGTTTAATGAGTCCCTGACATCTAGGTAGTATTTCCTTCTGGAGCTTTGCCACCATTGATTGGGACATAAACCATACACCACAATGTAGTTTGGAAAAAGCTGACAACTGGCAACATTCACTTCCACATTGCAGTGATGAATCACATAACCCTCTGTGCCAAGTAATTAACTATCCATTTGTATGTACCGGCTGTAGTTACATAGTTCTTTTCAGAGAGGAAGGAAGGGAATTTGGGCATAACATTAACAGTTGTTAATACCAAGCAAATAGAGTAAATTGGATTTATTAAAAAGACTTTGTGTGTGGATTTTTTCCCTCAGAGTTGATATAATTTGTCTAGCTTTCTAATTATAGCTAGGACAGAAAATGGCTGAACTCAAAGACCTCTCACAGTATCTAATAAACTTTTACTTACAGGGAGAACATTTCTTGGGTTGGAGAATGACAAAAAAATTTACTAAGCTTTTCCTGAAAGATAGCTAAAGGTGTTTCACCTACATCCAGCTGATGAATTAGCTTTAGCTAATAATCAGTGTCGTGAGACAGGAAGAAGCAGCCTGTAATTACTTTGAAAAGAATGAAGGGACAGATCTGATGAAGAAACTAAATCGACTAATTCCTCTAGTGGCATGCTGAGTAGGAAAGAAGCTTATTTTACTGCAAGTTTAAAGTGAGGTAAAGATAGGGGGATATTAGTAGTTTTTATCTACCTGGCATCCATTTCCACCTTCTGGTAATAAATCCTCAATTTTCCTTTTCATAAGATACAGTTTGGGGACTGTAATCAAAGGCTCCCTGCCTTCTCCAGACAGGGGATGTGCATGTGTCCCAAACTTGATTAAACATATGCATTCACAGATTTTTGAAAATTGCCTGGAATGACTTAGGAAGAAACACGACTGGAACAGATACATCTGGTGGTGGTAAACCTAGAAAGATGACCATTACTTTCAGCTACCTAGATTCTGTGTTCTTGTCCTTTCCAAGGCCTGTATATTTAGTTTTTATTCTGATTTTTGGAGTTATCCCATTTTCTTCCAGTATATGTCTTTGTTTTTGATCTTTTATTTTTTATTTCATTTTGTTGACAACAGAGGCTGTTTTAAGTTATATGCAACCAAAGAATCTTGACTAATACAGAGAATTATATACATGACAACTCACTTACTCCCGTCAGTAACAACAAAACAAGAGGATTCTTAACAATGCCCAGCTCAAAGAATCACACCAGTAGAAAATATAAATGTGTTTCAGTTAATAAACATGTTTTTAGTTGGAAGAGGTTACTGAAATACCTGTATTCCTGCACTTACTGACTGTATTCAGCAGTCAAATTAAATAACTTTATTCAGTTCTCCTGTGACATCTTTAAAATTTTCTCAAACAATGACTCTATTGATTTTGTAAAAACAGCACAAACTCACTATAAAAATTACAACACAAAGGAAGGTATAACAGAAGAAATGTAAAAATTAGTCTGCATCCTGTCATTCCGAAGTTCCTTTACTAAAATATGGTAAGCCTCCTTCTAGAACCTTAAAGATTCTGCATATTGACAGATTGGGATTGGTGCTCAGACATTCTAGGACTTCCTTTTTCAGCTCTCCTTGGGATAGCATGCTCTTCCTCTATCATAGTTTATTCACTTTCGTGATAAAATACATCTTCTTAAGGGTTTATGGGAGATAAAATTTGAGCCCTTAAATGTCTAAAGGCATCTTTATTTTACTTTCACAGTTAATTTATAGTTGGGCAGTGTATATAGAATTCTAAGTTGAAAACCATTTCTCCTCAAAATTACGAAGGCATTCTTTCATTTTCTTCTAGCTTCTCCTACTGCTTTTGAGACATTTATTTTTATCTGTAGCATGGATCTTGTCTTTTTTTTCCACATGTAACTTTTAGATTTTTTTATCCTTGGCAATCTCAAATTTCATGATGACATGCCTTAATGTAGATCTATTTTCATTCATGGTGCTGGACATTTGGTGGGCCCATTCAATCTGGAAACTCATCCTTCTTTCTTTCATAGCAAGCTGTTCTTTTTTTTCAAGGATGCAACATTTTTTCTTATCTCTGAGGATAATATTTATAGTTTATGCTTTCTTCTGCTATCTGAATTATCTCTGTTTCCTCTGGGCCTCAATTTTCTGTTTGTTTCTTTTCATCTCTCTCTTTTAGGTTGAAAGCACTTCTCTATGACTGGTCATCTAAGGATCTTTGGTCATGTCACCCTGAGTTTTCAGTGTATTTGATGACTCTAAAAGCTCAGTCTGCAGAGGGTCTGTTGGGGCCAACAAGCTCATTTCGCATGGGTTCCCTCTCAAAGGAAATTTAAGTTATGAGTTATTTTGCTTTGCTAAGACAGTTTCCAGTCCTCTTTCTGATTTGTTTTATAAAAATATGTTGAAATCTCCTACTCTCTCTGCCTTTTTAAAAGCTTTTATTTTTAATTTCATTTTAGCAAGATTTGTGGAGGGAGAGAAGATAAATAAATGCATGTGGTTTATCAGTCATTTTAATTGGTGAGAAATAAAGAACATGGGAAACCTATGGTCTTTCTTAATTGTTCCCAGGTTTAGGCATTTGTTAAAAATTGCTTCCTTTGTGGTTGCATGAAATATATAATTAAAAGAAACGTCAGTCTCTTTACATGTATGTGTGTGTGTTACACACCCTGTCTGTTAAAAGCAAAACTGAAAGGCAGAGTAAAAGCTGAACAATTTGGCATCAAGGGTAAGGAAAATATAATTAAACCTGAAAATTAAACAATTGTATTTTTTTATTTATTAATTTTTTTTACTTATTCTGGTTCCTATGCTATAATTTTGTTCTATAGAACCTAAATTTTGATTAGTCCATATGGGTGAACAGACTATTTTTAAAACATAAGTTGTATGCATTGGGGTGGACTTTAAGTATTTTATCAACTAGAGCACTGAATTTATCTTTTGAGTAATAACTATTTTTGAAATTAAATCCCAGATGCTTGAAAATCCTCCACATATTCTCAAGGCACGGTTTTCCATAATTTGAATCTTCATAACATATTTGAGACACTTTTTCTGATTTGACTAACATCTTACATACACTAAATATATATATATATATATTTTTTAACATGGGCAGGCACCGGGAATCAAACCCGGGTCCTCTGGCATGGCAGACAAGCGTCCTTGCCTGCTGAGCCAACATGGCCCGCCCTACACTAAATATTTTTATTTCAAGATATTTGAAAATAAAATACCAACAAATGCCTGGTATTTTATGCAAAGGGGTATTTTCAGTAAAAAGATCATTCTTACTAAAATAAATGTATTAACATAACTTGACTCAGTGTGTCTTTTAGTAAGACAATTCAACTATCTTCAATTGTAGCAAACCTTGGTGAAATAGTATTGTGCTTCCATTTGCCTCATTCTATCATCTACCCATAATATATGAAACAGTCATTAAATACAGTCAACTATTTTTTTTTAGATCCAGAGCGATGTCTTTGAGAAAACAGTCTGTGATGGGCAGTTCTCTAAATCAGTAATATCATAAATATTTATATGTACAGTTATAAACAAACTATGATTAATTGAAGAAATACAACTTATCCTTGGTGACATATTAGTTTTGAAAGTTAAAAAGCAGAATTTAAACATTTTAGTTCTATGAAATTTTATACGCTCAACAAAATAAACTGTTTAACAAAGGATATCAGATAATATAGTTCTCTATCTATTAATTATTAGGCTTTACTTTTTTTAGATATGCATGCGGTAACCATGTGCTTAGAAATTATTTGTGTGCACTAAATACATTACTTGGAAGAATAGCTTAGACAACCAAGAAAGTGAAAGATTTAAAATAAATGTACATTCCCAAAGTTTCTATTTAAGTTCTTTGCATTTATTGAAACATCAGGTGATGTTCTCTCATAAAAGTGAGCCCTATAAAAGCAGTAAGGAGAACTAAAGGTCAATATAGTTAATTTCTAGAACATATTTCATTAGATGATAAATAGAGTAAACCTCTTCAGAGAAAGCATTATGTTTCAAGAGTATTAGAAGATCTGTAATGCTACTATCTTCTCATAATGAAGGGCTTATCAATGCAAAATATTTTCAATCACTTCATTCAGAGTATATTATCACATCCATGAACATAAGCTACATTTCAGACTGCAATGAAGCATGTACTATGTCTTTTAACGATTATTACAAGGGCAGCTTTGTCTGATATACCTATAACTACACATTTATAAGAATAATGGCTCAACTTTAATGCCAGTATAATTCATTATAAAACAACTGGACTTCTAACATATTAATGACCCCAAAATGTAATTTCTACTCTAGATCCCTCTCCAGAGCCATGCCCTGCATTTCTGCTCTAGGGTTTTAGCTAGATGCTTCAAATGCACTTCAAATGCAAGATGTTCAAAAATCAACTCAGCTTTCCTAATCCAAAACCCACTACTCTTCCCATTCCCTATAAGGTAATGGTACCACTGAATTACCCAAATCAGAGGCAGGAGAGTCATTCTTTACTCCTCCTCTTCCTTGGCCTACATATTCAATCAATAACCCAATATTGATTCTATATCTTAAATAGCTCTTCAATCTCCGCAGATTCACCATCCCCACTGCCCATGCTCTAATTTAGATCCTCATTGTCTCTTGCTAACCAATGAGACAATCAAATTGGTCTCCCTGACTCTGGCATTTCCACACTTCTATCTAGTCTTCACAGAAAGGAAGCTTTCTCATATGTTCATTTCCTTGTTCTGGTTTCTTTAGTAGGCGCCAGTATCATACCACCTGTATTAGTTAGGGTTCTCTAGAGAAACAGAATCAACAGGGAACACTTGCAAATATAAAATTTATGAAAGTGTCTCACATGACCGTAGAAACGCAGAGTCCAAAATCCACAGGGCAGGCTCCGAAGCCGATGACTCCAGTGGATGGCCTGGACGAACTCCACAGGAGAGGCTCACCAGCCAAAGCAGGAATGCAACCTGTCTCCTCTGAGTCCTCCTTAAAAGGCTTCCCATGATTGGATTTAGCATCACTAATTGCAGAAGACACTCCCCTTTGGCTGATTACAAATGGAATCAGCTGTGGATGTAGTTGACGTGATCATGCCTAATCCTATGAAATGTCCTCATTGCAACAGACAGGCCAGCGCTTGCCCAATCAGATGAACAGGTACCATAACTTGGCCAAGTTGACACCTGTCCCTAACCATGACACCACCATATTTAAAAGATGAAAGAACAAACTTTTCTACTATGTAGTTAATGCATATAACTAATTTTTAATAATAATAAGTAAAAATACTTTTGGCTGGAACCCAAAAGCAGGGACAAAATAAATACTAGATAACTCATTTTTAAGTGACACCCACGAACAATTAGGTAGGCCCTGTCCACTTAGGTTCCTAATGGGATGTTCATTCATACTAATGACCAAATATAATAATGAAAATCAAACAAAAGTGCATTTGATCTAAATAAAGTCACAAAGGCTAAAAGAACAACGTCAATGCTTATATATCATCACAATGAAAGAGTTCAAATTATGCAGATTTGCTGATTCTTTTTACTTGTATATGTTCTAGAAGAGACATTCCAAGAGAATGCTGAAGAATCACCAATTCTGTGCAAGTACCTGCAGGCCGACCAATTCCAAGGGTAGAGCAGAAGGAGAAGGAGGCAATAGGAAGGAGAAGGAGGAGGAGGAAAAGGAAATATGCCAAGGGAGTGTTTTCCTGGCTACCTGCTTCCACCTCAAAACAGAGCGGCTCAACTTTTCTTTCATATATATAATGTTTTTTCATAAGGCAATTACAAATGGGTAACTGTGCTTAAGTAGTTTTAAAATTACTGCCATATATTCTAAAAAAATTAGGCCAGATGAAAAATATTTTCATTCAATGTATACCAATTAATTCTGTGTATTAAAAAAAACAGCAAGACCTTTTGACTAAATAATCATGAACAAAAGCCATTCTGTTTCATAAATACAAAAATCTTGTTCTGTGATTTTTAAAGATTTTCAGTTTATACAATGTTGGATATATTTCTAAAAAAGGCTTATTCCAAATTTAAGATTGTGTTCACCATTATAATCAATTCCTTTTGCTTTGATTTCTCACATAATTTCTTTCAGTTACTGAGCGAGAGTAATCTTAAAACATGGTGTGTGGGATACCTCCTCAGATTTTATGCTTATATATGTTTACTATTTATTTAGCAACATAAACCTAGCACTCAGTACATACTATGAAAACTAGACTTTAAAATATGTCAAATACAGACATTTGATTTTAACAGGATCAGGTAAACCGGAACATATAAAGAATCACAGTGAACATGCTTACAAACCTCTTACTGGATATACAGATGAGGCTATAGCTCACCCACAGTATAAGTGCTTTCTCAAGCCTTTGTTCATCCCAAATTATTTTCATAATGGAATTTGTATCATACTTTTGGGGAGGAGACTTGCCTTTTAATAAACTCTGTATGTTGCATATTTTCTCTGTGCCTCACCTGCCTCAGGCAGCTGTGGCCTCCCGTGGTAATTTGTGGATCCAACTTGGTATATATGTGCCTCTGGGCAACATTTCTTGAGAATGAAATATGGGACTGCAGTGAAACTCAGAAAGAATATGAGGGCATGATCACATTGGGAACCAATCTAATATTGTGCCCAAAGGAATTGAAAAGGAAGAGAGGCAGACTACATGCCTAGAACAAATCTTTTTTTTTCTTCCAAGAGTTTAGCAAATCTGGTTAAATTCCCTGGATCTAAGTATATATTTTGACCTTGTCTTGGAAAGTAGATGACCAGCCAGGTAGTGAGAATAAGTTCTACTAATACATATTTTTCAAAAGCAGGTTCCTTAAACATCACAGGTATTCAATATATGTTCAATTTAGCATATGCATACTAAATGTAAATAAAATATATCCAGTATTTCCTACTTTAAATTCATATACCACAAATGAACATGATTGCTGAACCATTAAATTGATATCCCTTTTAGTATCCAGTATCTTAGAGCAGCTAGAAGTAAAAATCTAAAACTGTGGAATTGTAACCCATATCAAACTCTGAAATATGTTCTACAACTAACTGTGGTGCTGTGCTTCGAAATTTATTGCTTTTTTTGTATATATGCTATTTTTCACAAAAAAAGAAAGAAAAAGAAGTTGATTGTGGTGAGAAAAAAATATTTAAGTCTTCTAGCCTCCTATATTCTGGAACAGCTAGAAGGAAAATTCTGAGAGGATCATATAGTAGCCCATGACAAACTCTGGGATCTGTCCTGTAACTACTTGTTGAAGAGTGCTTTGAAAACTACTGCTTTTTCCCTTCTTTGCTTTGTATATATGTATTGCTATACAATAAAAACGTTAAAAAATTCAAATATACCAAAGCATAATGGATAAAACTCCTTTTAAATAGGCAAAATAAGAGCTAAGGCAATAAGGGGTGTATGGGTAGTTCAGTGGTAGAATTCTTGCCTGTTGTTTGAGAGACCTGGATTCAATTCCCAGCCCATGCACCACACAAAAAAAGTTGTGAACAAAATTCCCTATGATATAAATATCACATATCTACCTCTGTGTGTGCGTATGCACAGACGTACAAAAACATATATAGAGAGAGACACTCAAAAAAAGAGATAAGGCAACAGACTACATGACTTTCTGAAAAACCACTATGAATGAACATAATAGTAACATCAAAAGGACCAACCATTTAGAAACATTTATTATATGAACACTGTGCTAAGAGCTCTCACATACATTTATTCAAATATACCACATGACACTTTAGGTGTTATTTGTATCATACAAATGAGTAAGTTGCATTTCAGATGAGGTTGAACAACTTCTCCAGGGAAAATATTTAATAAGAGGCAGGCTTCAGACTGGACTTATGTCTGTATGACCATACCAGACCCCAACACTTCGCTTCACCTCATACCACTACATAATTAGGCAAAACTCATAAAGGCAAGAAGGCAAAAAATTCTGTGTGGAGAGAACATGTCTAGGAGCATGTCTTATAAATGGGAATTGTTATTAAGTAATAAACTAAAGTGACCAAAGAGATTTAAAAGCAAATAAGGAATGGATAACCTTTCCTTTAAACAGTCTGAACAAGACAAAGAAACTATACATAAACATTTGGGTAGCTTACAATACTATTGTTACATTAAACTTAATTTCCTTTCAGATCAGGCATATCTCTAAAGTGGTTTCTATTTTGCATAAAAAGTAATGTGATACTGAAATGCAAGAGCAGACATTATCTAGTTAGATATAGAAATACAGTCAACTTTTTAATCACAATTAATATCTTAATAAAGTAGATAAAACTCCCATGACATGTATTAGTAGTAATTCATTGATGAATGGACAAAAATATTAACAGCTAATTTGTACTTTCCTACACTGTTGTCCTCTACCTCTCTTTGACCATATCGTCCATTTCCACTTTGCACATTTACCGTGTAAAGAACTCTGAAATGTGACTACAATGTAATGAATAAAAAATAGTCTCAAAAGATACTACTTTGAAGGAGATAGTGATCAAAATAGGGAAGCTCTAATGATCAGACATATTACTTTATAGATACCCTTTGTTTATGTCAAAAGATTTATGCTATAGCCACTAATACAGTTGTACAATCTCAGGCAGGTGCAAACCAGTATCTCTTCAAAGTAAAACAAAACAAAGAAACAACAAAGCAACACGATTCTACTTGGTATCTCCTATAGGTAGTAATGTACTATTTTGGTTATCCAGTCATTGTTAATTTCACCAATATTCAAATAATACCTTCCACATGCAAAGAAATTCATTTGTTAATTGAATAACACATCATTTTAAGTATGTGCTGTGTTTCATCGTCAGTCCTAGGTGCTAGAATGTGAAAGAATGGGTTGAGTGGAGAAAAGATTTAAAAAAAAATCAGCTTTAAGGGAAAAAAATGACTATATACTCAAAGTTTAAGGTATAAACTGCATTGGTCAGTTTCTCTATATAGTAACATAAATAGAAACTGAGATATGTGACCAAAAATCTGTATAAAATAATTCTCTATTTAGAACCATGTTTTCAAAGATAGGGTATAATCAGTGTAGGCAGGAGTAGTCAGGAAAGACAGTAAAGTGCGTTGTGAGCTGGTTGTGGAACATAAATAAGCAGAGAAGTGATGGGAGGGTATTCTGGGAAAGGGGAAGGGAGGAGCAAAGGCCCTGGGGCAGAAATGCTCATGGCAGAACAGTGTCCGACAAGCATCTCAATGAGCACATGAATCTATGGAGAGAAACAGGTGGGCATCAAGTTGGCAGACATAGTTTGGTGTCCTCCTAGGAGGATCTTAAATGCTAGTTTGGGAAGCTGGACTGTTCTGTAATCTCAATAACCTGACACTTTTTGGGTTTGAGGCAGTGATTTCCTTCTGAGTTAGCTTTCTGCTGTGCCAACATACACCTTTGCTGGCTATAACATAGCAAGTGGCCCCGGTGATAGATTCTATTCCTATGTTATGATTAATTGAACCTGGGAAGATCTCATTTGTACACTTAAATTAACATAAATAGATGTTTAGAGCAACCTGTATGGAGACTCTCAGAAAAAAAATGAACAAAATTAAACGGAATTCTATACTGTGAATCAATGTAGATTGAATAAAAATGCAGTGAAGGGACTTTCCAGTCAGACCATTTGAACGCTCATTATTGACTCATTTAAGTGGCTCCTGAGTACTTCAGAAAGAACAATTGAGCCAACTTTCATTGGAAAGAACTACAATTTGTGCATAGTGCTTCACAACTGTCAAATTACCTTCAAATAATAATGCCCACTGTATGTGAACAAGGTTTATTGCTCAGTGGCTACACATAACTTGCATATTCTTTAGACTAAGAGCTTTGGACCATAATTAGCAGCCCTGCATAATGAGCCTCTGGAACGTTAGGAAGATGGTTGGCTGAATGAAATCATCTTCAACATCCTCAAGCAACAATGAGAAGGACGGAAACACGAAGAATAACCATTAGTTCCACAGGCCTTTGAAACATTTCCCCCACCCGCGAAATGAAACATTTCTCTAGCCTATCCTGCATCACAAGCTTAAGAAGCAAAATCTTACTTTCCCCACTAATTAAAGGCTTTTTTGCCTTAGGGATTGTTCAAGAAAAATGCAATACAAATGGCAGCATCTACTTCATATCCTCATCCAATGAATTCTGAGTTCTTTAAATAAAATATAAAGCCAGAATGCAAAGACTAGAGAGGTGAGTGGAAGGGCTGCATTCAAAGACGGGAAAGGCTGTTAAATAATGTGAAAGCAGTTGCCCCTAATGAATTCTGTTTGGAATTTGGCAAGTTTCATACTAGAGGGAGAGGGACCAGATGAGAGCTGTCCTTTACTTCCAAGGAACTGTAAATATTCCAGGGAGAAAGGTCAATACTGAGGAAGGTACACAAATGTGTTTATATTTACCTTAATATTGTAAATGCTAAATGGCTATCTATCTATATGCTATGTTCTAAAATCCAGCTTCTTTAGAAAATATGTCACTAAAGTACTCCTGGAGAGCTATATGCATTGAACTAAAGTAACCTTATCATAACTCATTCAAATAAATGCAGCTCAGAATCTCCAATATTATTTGCTTGCAGGATTGGGAAGGGCATGAGAGGAGGGAGGTTATCCAGTGTGGGTGAATGCCTGAACATGGGGGATTAAGGAACAAATTATTCTAGGAATTAAAGGAAAAAACAGTTTAAGGTAGCAAAGAAATAATGGGTTGGGGCCAACTCTTTTGAAAATAAGAAACAGTGAAGTAAATGAAAACCCCTATATTTAAAAAAATTTAATCAGTGATAAATTACAAATAAATATACTAGGACTCCTATTTTACTAGAAGATGAAGAAAGTTGATATTGACTTCAAAGGCTAATGGTTTCAGTTTTCAAAAGTGAAAAATAAGAAATAACATGGTGCAGTGGAGATAGTCGTTGCCAAAGTTATCAACTTAAAACCTATAGCAAAGAATCACATTTGATGGCAAATGTCCATTAAAGCCAGGAACAAGCTGAAAATGCCTTTAACATTTTCAGCATCTGGCGTATTCATGATTCTAGGTAGCGGCAATAGAACAAGAAGAAGAAATTGGAGGTACAAAAATTCGAAGGGGTTGAAATGATCAGGATTTTCAGAGAATGTGATTGCTTACTTAAAAAATGCAAATGACTCAAACTGACAAATTACTAACAATAATAAGAGAGACCGGTATGTTGGCCAGATACAAGATCAACAAAACCAACTGCGTTCTTATGCAGTAACAAGACCAGTTAGAATTTATCAGAGGAAAAAAAAAGATCCTACTGACAAGATTACAATGCTACATAGGAATAGACAACAAAATAGGAAATAGCTTTGCAGAGAAAATTATAGAACTTTACTAAAGGACACAAAAGAAGACCTGAAATGAAGAACTATACCCAATTTATGAATGGGAAATTCAATGTGTAAATAAGTTCTAAACATCCAGAAAAATTTATACATTCAATGAAATGTATAAATTTCAATAAAAATCCCTCCAAATTTTAAATAAAATCCAATGAATTGATTGTAAAATTAATGTAGAACAGTAACTATTTAAGAACAAGCAAGGCAACTTTAAACAGCATTCAAAAGGATTTTGTTTGCCTAGATTTAAAGGCAAAATTTAGGCTACAATAATTAAAACAGTATGGTATTGGTGGTGGAATAGACAAATAGAAGATTCTAGAAACAGACCCATAAATATATAGAAATTTGGTCTATGAGGGAAGTGTCATATCAAATCAGAGGGGGAAAAATATCAATAAATAATGTAGGGACAATTCATAACCCTTATATAAAAATATGTAGATCTCTACCTCATATATTCAAAAATAAATTTCAGATAGATTAAAGTCCTGAACTTACAAAAGAAAACTAAAATTATTAAAATAGTATAGGAGAGTTTCTTCACTTTGGGTTGAGAAAGGCTTACTTACTAACAGCAAAAACGTATATGGTGTTTACTCTGTGCCAGGCACTTAATGTGCATTAACTCACATTTCTTACCATGATCTATGAGGTAGGCACTATTATTATTCTCATTTTAAAGCTGAGAAAATGTTGGCATCAGAGATTATGAAAGTTGTACAAGGTCTCAGAATCAGCAAGTAGTAGATTCAAACCTAAGCTATCAAGGTTCACGTGTAAAGGAATAGAATGACAGGTGTGGCCTTGTACTACTAAATTCTTGTTTAAGACAAAAATATTTTAAGCTATAATTTAAATGGGTGGCAGATGGAGAGGAAATGTTTGCAGTATATAACAAACTGGTCATATTGAGAATATATTTTTGAAAATTTGACAAAGTCTATTAAAATAGAAAAATGGGCAATAGGTGCACACAAACAATTTATAGAAGAAATAAAAATGACCAATAAAAGTATAAAATATTCAACTTCACTAGCAATCAGGGAAATGCAAATTACAATGTCACTGAGATAAAATTTCTTTAATGGACAGATCAGCAATAAAGAAGTTTGATAATACAAAGTATTGGCAAGAGTACAAGGAAATAGACACTCCTTACACTGCTAAGAGAACATAAACAGATGTGGCCACTTTGGAGAGCAATTTGGGAATATCAATTAAACTGAAAATGTGTACAGCTTAGGATTCAGACATTTATGATAATAACAGCCCACTTTATGAAGTGTTCACTGTGTGCCAAGCCTGTAACTCATCACCTTACATATATTAACTCATCTCATCCTCATAACAACTCTATGATGAAGAGACTGAAGCTCTGATTGCTTAGGTAACTGGCCCAAGAGCCTACAGCTAGTAAGTAAGTCAAGAGCTGGGATTTATCCACCAAAATATATTGCTTTGCTGCACACAGGGAGGTTCATTACAACAGCGAAAAAATAAAACAACCCAGTGTCCATAAATAGAGGCATAGGTAAAGAAAATACAGTGTTTACATGTTATGGGGTATTGCAGGGTGTCTAAAAGAACAAACTAGATCTGTCTATCTAGCTAGCTAGCTATCTCTATATAGACAGATAGCTGAATATCAAAAGAATATTGTTGAATATAGAAAGCATGTTATTGGAAGATGTTCATACTATGATTCCATTTATATAACAAAACAAACTAAAACCAAAAATTCCATACATTTTTTTATGGGTACACACGTATGAATATGTATAAAAGTAGTCTGGACGAATCACCACCAAACCTGGACCCATGTTCTTCATGAGGGGAGGAGAGCGGAGGCTTAGAGGGAGACTGCTAACCAGAGGGAATTTCAGTTTTAAATGCAGCCTACTTTTTTGAAATGGAAAATATATTCATGTATTACTAGCCCAGTAAAAATGAAATAATAAACAAAGTGCACCATTTGGTGTCCAAAAACCTTGAATTCAAATTCTAATTCTGCCACATATTTCGACATTTGGCCATGGGAGCAAACGCCGTGCAGAGGCAGAGTCAGGACTGTGGGACGACCTGAGGCCTGATGTCTAGGTGGGTACTGGAGACAGAGAAGGAGTTTCAGTGGCTTGACCAGGGTGGGAAATGGCCATAATAAGATTATAAGTACTTAAAAGTGGAGACCATATTTTATTTGTTTTATTTATTTTATCTTAATTGTGATAAGCTTTTCATACCATAAGCTCTCAAGTACAGACAGTTGTTATGGGCTAAGTCATTTACTCCCAAGAATTTAGCCATAAGGGAAAAAGAGAAAGTGCTATTTTTGTGGAATTTACATGGTAGAGAAAAGGTTTTTGTGCTTTAGTTACATTGAGTAGGCACATGGGGGCTGGTGGGCAGTGTAGACAAGCTGTCAAGTCTTAACATAGGGCAGAAGAGATGAGATGAGAGAAAAGCATATGCAGATGGTTGGGTTAAGAGAAGTAACATTTTCTTCTGGCATAAGACCAAAGGAAAAGAAGGACTGGGAAGCGGTCATGATGTTGGTGATGACAATAATGACAATGATGAAGGTGTCCTCTTAACAGGTCCCCTTGGTTTCTGGGAGCACTACCCAGGTATCAAAAGTCTAGAGCTCCCCTGAATCTTCGAACCTTGAGTGAAGTAGGTCCACTTACTCTTGGTCATACTGTAGCCTGGAGACTGGGACTAAGAACTGAGAAGGATGAAAGGACACATTCTATGCCTTACATTCCTCCCCTTTCTGTCTAGAAACACTATTCAGGCCTATCTCAAAAACACAATATGGGAGGGATGTTATTTGTTAAGTGATAGTGTTTAGTTTGCAAAGGCCAAGGGAAAGGAATTGTGGGTTTAAATTTGAATCCAACCATGCACTAGGGTAACTTTCTAGAAACCTATAACCTCCGGATGGTCCCTGGACCAGGCAAGTCCTGAAACCCAGAGAGGCCAGCCTTTCCAGAACAACTAGTTCCATCTCCCTACCCCTTATTATTGATAGCCCTTCCAACATGAAAAAGTTAGAATGGGCATAGTCCAAATACCCCTCAAGAGTGGGAGAAAGATCAAAGGTGATGGTGGTATACAGAGAAAGGAGAGTTTAACAAACGAGTATGATTGCTGAATCATTTCATTGATATTTCTTTTAGTTTCCAGTATCTTAGAGCAGCTAGAAATAAAGCCTTAAATTGTGGAATTGTAACCCATATCAAACTCTGAAATCTGTTGTTCAACTAATTGTTGGGCTGTGCTTTGAAATGTATTGCTTTTTTGTATATATGTTATTTTTCACACAAAAAAAGAAAAAAAAGTGATGATAAAAAATATATATTCCTTCAAGCCTCCAATGCTCTGGAGCAGTTAGAAGGGAAAATCTGAGATGATAGAATGGTAGCCCATGACAAACCCTGGGATCTGTTCTGTAATTACTTGTTGAAGAGTGCTTTGAAAACTATTGCTTTTTTATTTCTTTGCTTTGTATATATGCTATTTAATACAATAAAAAAAGTTTAAAAAAATTTGAATCCAAGTAAGGATGACCCCAGGCAATTCTAGGGCTGATAAAAACAATACAAGAGTAAGTGCCATACAAGATCAGAAGGGGCCTATTTGGATGATCATATGTACAGAAGTAGGAAAAATCGAGGGGAAAAGACTCAGTTTCATTCCATATATTTATTTTGGACAAGGGGTGCTTCTTTCATGCAATGACCTAAGTATAAAGTGTAACCATGAGCTCATCAAAACAAAGTTTAGTTCTACAGGGATATCTCATTATAGATTTCATAGAAACCCCACATTTAGTTATATGTGAGGTTTATACCAGCAGTTCAAATCTAGCACTTCTCTAACCCCTACAAGTAGTTTACTAAAACCAGAACAGTGTTTCAAACCAGAGAATACAGTCAATTTAAGTGGTACTAGAGTCACAGAGGAAGACGACTCTTCTGTCTCCTGATGACATTACTCTTATGAAAAGTAGATTCACTTTGAAAAGATATTAAGAATGAATATATTGAAATAAGTTTGTAACCTCCTTATCTAGAATTAGATAAGTTCTTTCTGCTGAGAGGTAAAAGGAAGGGCAAGACAAATTTCAAAAAAAAAAAAACAAAAAACAACACTTTAAGCCTAGGAGTCTAAAACTGTATTCTTTTTAGGTACATAGTTGGAAGGGATATGTGTTGGCTGAGTCATACAGTCATCACTCTCCTTCCCTTGTCTTAAGAGGACTCAGATTTTCCTTTAAGAATCACTCATCCCCAAAGTAGAGAGGTGTATCCCACCCACCTGGTCAAAGTGATTAGTGGACATTTAACATAAGCCATTAAACCCCAGGACATGGGGCTGTGTTAGGACCAGATTCTTTCTTCTCTCTGGAAGGTATTGATGAGGTACTAGGTCTAGAACGACCACAGTCCCTTTTGCTAACCCAAGGAGGGTCAGCCTAAGGACAACACCAATATACTTAGGAAGGCCAAAGTAGAAAGAATTGCAGAAAAACAGAGCTGGAGCCTGAGAACTGCGAACTGCCGGCACAAATCTCACACATAACTAAAACTGCTTCTTTAATTCCATGCATCAATTATATCCTTTTTTTTTCCAAACCATTGAGTTGTTTTTTTTTTTATAAATTGCAACTAAAAGTCTTAATTGATAATATTCAGTTTATGTAACTAATGGATTTAAAAGCAAATATGGATAGAACACTGAACCACATTTTTGTCTTTTGATGGAGAGGATGATACACTATCTTTTGTGTAGAGAAAAACTAGTTTCTTACTATAATTGAAATCTTAAAATATATTATTTGCTTAGACCCATGCATCCCATCATTATTTTTGGCACTCCCTAAAATTTATTCCATATGGAATCTGGAGGGGGATGTTTGAATTCTAAATGAAGAGTCTCAACCATTACAAGCTGCACAAAACATAAGTAAAACATTTTTGCCAATTTTTTTTATTTGTATACCCTATTTTAGATCTGGGAATCTGACATTAAAATGGTCTCGGATTTAATGTTGATTTGTATTCAATGCCAACAATAAAAAAAGAACCTTAGTTAATATGTCTTTGGTGTTTTTTATTTTAGAGAACTGCTATTTCATAAGATGGTTTCCCAGACTGGGTAGGGGCTGGGGTAGAGGAATGGTTTATTCTTTATATGTTAAGAAAATTTCCGCCAATAGTCTGGAAAAATATATAACAGTCTTTTCTGCAAGAACTTATGAAAGTAATGAGACTTTTTTCCCTTTAGCCTCTAAGAAATTTACAGTGAGCTACATTGTTCTTGGGTAATCTAGTCTTGGGACATATAATTTTAAAACCTGAATTTACCATTTTGCATGTAGAAATAAAAGTAATTTTGGTACTTATAATAAATCAATAGCTAAACAGGAGAGTTTTGTTTACTCTAGCTTGCCTGCTGCTTTGTTCAACTGCTACGACCAAATACCTCAATCCGAACTCGACTTCAAAAACATTTCATCATTACTGCTAGTTCCTGCAGTCTCCCCTGTCTGTGTTCAATCAGGCTGACATCTGTTGGTTCAAGAGTTTTACATATCTGCCGGCAGACAAAGGACACTTGGTGCCAGATCTCAATGCTCACCAACAGGTACCTCTGGATTCCTCACCTCCTCCGTTTTGCAGATATTAACTTTCACTGGATAAAAGCTCATTTAGTAATGTCTTTGCTTCAGACAATAGATTTTTCTTCTGCTGATGGGGACACTCTAAGGAGAACTTAAAAATCTTCTGTCTAGTGTAGACCTCACCTAAGCCACCTCTGGGTATTGTAGTTGGTACAGTAAACACAAAGTGCAGACCCCATAATGTAATGCCCATATTTATTCAATAAGGACTAGGTGGTTTGTGACTATAATAATCAACCCATTGTTTTCACAAGGTTATATCAAATGTAAGGCCACTTAAACATGTTTTAACGTCATGTTTTTAAAGTCTAAAACAAAATTTACAACAGAGGTTGGGAAGACTCTTAGTTGTAACTAAAATCACTGTGAAGAACTCAACCTTAGACTATTAAGAAAAAAATACCATTCACAATAGCAACTGAAACAATCAAGTATCTAGGAATAAACTTAACTAGGGACATAAAGGACCTGTACATAGAAAACTATAAAACATTGCTAAAAGAAATTAAGGAAGGAAGACATTCTGCGTTCATGGATAGAAAGGCTAAATATCATTAAAAAGTCAATTCTACCCAAATTGATCTGCAGATTCAATGCAATACCAATCAAAATTCAAAAAAAACTACTTTGAAGACTTGGAAAAGCTCATTATCAAATTTATTTGGACGGTAAAGGGGACCTGAATAGCCAAAAACATACTAAAAAAGAAGAATGAAGTGGGAGGACTTACACTTCCTGATTTGAAAGCTTATTACAAAGGCACAAAACAGTGGTCAAAACAGCATGGTTTTGACACAAAGACATATTAATGGAATTTATTTGAGAGTTCAGAAATCGACCCTAGATCTATTGTCAAATGATCTTTGACAAGGCCCCTAACTCCACTGAACTGGGACAAAATAGTCTTTTCAATAAATGGGCTGAGAGAATTGGGTATCTACAGGCAAAGGAATGAAAAAAGACCCCACCTCACACCTTATACAAAAATTAACTCAAAGTGGATCAAAGACCTAAATATAAGAACCACTGCCATAAAACTTCTAGAAGAAAATATAGGGAAACATTTTCAAGATCTAGTGATAGGAGGTACCTTCTTAGACCTTATACTCAAAGCACAAGCAATGAAAGGAAAAAATAGGTAAATGGGAACTCCTCAAATACAAATGCTTCTGTGCCTCAAAGGACTTTGTCATAAAAGGTGAAGAGGCAACCAACTCAATGGGAGAAAATATCTGGAAACCAGATATCTGTCAGGTTTGATATCCAGTATATATAAAGAAATCATATAACTCAAAAGCAAAAGAACAAGCAACCCAATTATAAAACGGGCAAAAGATATGAATAGGAGTTTTTCTGAAGAGCAAATACAAATGACTAAAAAGCACATGGAGAGATGCTCATCTTCATTAGCTATAAGGGAAATGTAAATCAAAACTACAATGAGATATCATTTCACACCTATAAGAATGGCTGCTACTAAACAAACAGGAAACTACAAATGCTGGAGAGGATGTGGAGAAATTGTGACATGTATGCACTGCTGGCGGGAATGTATAATGGTACAGCCACTTTGGAAGACAGCTTGGCAGTTTCTCAGAAAACTGGATATTGAGTTGCCCGATGACTCGTCAAAACCAATATTAGGTATCTACCCAGAAAAGCTGAAAACAGTGTCATGAACAAACATTTGCACACCGTTGTTCATAGCAGTGTTATTCACAATTGCCAAAAGATGGCAAGTGTACATCAAGAGAAGAGTGCATAAACAAAATGTAGTATCTATATATGATGTAATATTTTGCAGCAGTAAGAAGAAATGAGGTCCTGAAGCATATGACAACATGGATGAACCTTGAGGACAAATGTGGAGTGAAATAAACTGGTCACAAAAGGATAGATATTACATGATTTCACCAATATGAACCCCCTCGAAAATGTAAACTCACAGTCTTACAATATAGAAAATAGGGGATCTAGAGATAGACAGGAGCTAGAGAGGGGGGAATAGTTATCTAATATGTGCAGACTATTTAATGAGATTGAACTTAAAAGTATGGGAATGGATAGAGGTGATGGTAGTTTATTAGGGGGGTTAGAGTAATAGTGTCATATTAAAGATGAATAAGATTGAAAGAGGTTGTTTAGAATCATTTACTTCACAGATTAGAACTACAAATATAAAGTTCTTCGTGGGACAGAAATCTTAGAATGAGCTGGGACTCAGAATCAAGGGACTGAGAAAGCCTTCTTAACCAAAAGGGGGAAGAGTGAAATGAGACAAAATAAAGTGTCAATGGCTGAGAGATTCCAAACAGAGTCAAGAGGTTATCCTGGAGGTTATTCTTATGCATTATATAAATATCACTTTTTTAGTTAAGGTGTAATGGAGATGCTGGAGGGAACTGCCTGAAAATGTAGAGCTGTGCTCCAGTAGCCATATTTCTTGAAGAAGATTGTATAATGATACAGCTTTTGCAATGTGCCTGTGTGTGCTGCTTGTGTCTGATGCTCCTTTTATCTACCCTATCGACAGATGAGTAAAACATATGGATTAAAAATAAATAAATAATAGGGGGAACAAATGTTAAAATAAATTTAGTAGATTGAAATGCTGGTGATTGGTGAGGGAGAGGGGGAGGGGGTATGTAATATATGAATCTTTTTCTTTTTATTTCTTTTTCTGGAATGATGCAAATGCTCTGAGAAGTGATCGTGGTGATGAACATACAACTATGTGATGATATTGGAGTTACTGATTATATACCAAGAATGGAATGATCATATGGTAAGAACATTCGTGTTTGTATGTTATGCTTGAAAAAAATTTTTTAAAAAAATATGAAGTTCTTGCATGAAGTACTTCAAAAGTTGACACTTGTACAAAGAATTAATAATAGAAGGGTACATAGGAAAAACTACTTGTTGCATGCTATGATCTATATTTAATAGGAATATATCACTAGTACCACAACAATACTAGGGGTAAACAATGGGGGTGGGGGCAGACAAGAGTTAAGGGGAGTTTTGGTTTTTCTTTAGTGAGGGTGTGTTTATCTGTTATTTTTTCTCTTTGGAACAATGAAAATTGTCTCTTTTTGGACAGCGATGATGACTGTACAACTAAGGGAGGATACCATGAAACATTGTTTATTTTGGATAGAATATACGCTCCATGAATAGATCTTAACAAAATGTGCAGATTCAAAATAAATAAATAAACAGAAGAGTTCAAATGCTAGAGAAAATGTGGAGAGAGGTATACCTACTCAATGTTAGTAGGGTAGCAGAATGGGGTAGCCCCTCTGGAGATAATGTACTGGATCCACAGGAGGCTAAATATAGGGTTGCCATATGATTAGGCAATCCCATTACTGGGATTATACTTGAAAGAACTGAAAGCAGGGAGTCTAATAGACATTCTCATATTGATGTTTATGGTGGCATTATTCATGACACTCAGTGGATGGAGGTGGCCAAAGGGTACACTGAGAAACAGAGAGGTGAACTGTGATATGTACATATGATGGAATATTGTGTGGCCACAGAAAGGAACAAAGTCATGAGGCATGCAATGAGGTGCATCAACCATAAGGGCATTATGTTGAGCAAAATAAGACAGAAACAAAAGGACAAGTATTGTATGGTCTCTTTTAGAAAATGCTTATAGAAAATTGGGGACTAGATTGCAAGCTCTTACAGCAGTCAAATTTATTCCTGAGCTTTAAGAGTTATTTCTAAATTCTGAGATGCTGTGCTATATGGACATAACCTGGTATTTTCCTGGAACTTTGGGTACCTGTGTGATAACTAAGACTCAGAAGAGTTGGAGTTCTACAGCTCTGAAAGTCAGTATTCCTACATACGGCAAATGTTAAACTGAAAAAGTGATCAGGCTTCAATTAAAGATAGGAAGGAAGCTGATTTGGTTGGGACTAAGGTAAATCAGAATAGAGGGTAAAGGATGATATTGTCTGTATTACAGAACTTCATCTACTGTCAGAGATCAAAATAAGAGAGGTTTATTTTGTCCAAAACCTAAATTTTCTGTAGAATAAACCCTAACATAACCTGTCTGGCCAGTTCAGTTAAACAGTCTAAACACATGGAGCCTAGAATTGGGAATGAAGTCTGGCAATTCTGTATAGCTTAATGTAATACCTGGGTACATTCCAGAGTATGTTGGGAAGATAATTTAAAAGTACTTGCAAAATCCCCTTGAAGGACTGGGGGAAAATGTGGAAATATTAAATTTCCCCACTTGGGGAAGAATTGATACTCTCACTAGCATTGGGGGCTGCCAGTTGAATTAACCAAGCCCTCGATCTTGGGGCTTGCACTTATGAAACTTATTTTTGTAATGGAGGAGTTAAGCCTACCTATAATTATGCCTAAGAGTTACTCCCAGAGAACCTCTTTTGTTGCTTAGATGTGGCCCCTCTCTCTCTAAGCCCAACTCTACAAGTAAAATCATTACCCTCCCCACTACATGGGACATGACATCCAGGGATGAAAGTCTCCCTGGCAACGTGGGATATGACTCCCAAGGATGAACCTGGCCCTGACACCATGGGATCGACAATGCCTTCACTGACCAAAAGGGTGAAAAGAAATGTAACAAAATAAGGTAACAGTGACTAAGAGATTTCAAATAGAGTCGAGAGGTTATTCTGGAGGTTAGTCTTAGACAAGCTTTGGCTAGATATTGCTAACTGCCGTGGTATGTGAAGCCGTAACCAACAGTATTCGTATAACCCTTAAAGAATATTTTTATTTTACAATAAAAAATGTTAAGAAAAAAATGACCCAACTGTAGCCACATGCTAGATGAGGTTATCCCATCTTCTCTCACTTTCTTTATTGCCACTAATTTTCCTTAAAGCTGCATCACCTATTGTTTACTTTTTATTATGAAGTTTCACAGAATAAAAATGACACCAAATAAAGAGGTTTTGAAATATATAACTGCTCACACAAGACTGTTCTGTTCTCTAAGAAATTCAACAATAAATAGGCATTACATTTAGTCATTTTACATGAATTTGAAATTTGCTATTTTTATTCCAGAGCACAGGCTATAGAGACATCTTTCTTCTTTCTCATATAAGAAAATAAACTTCTTAAATAAGCCATCCTATTTCCAGTGGCTCCTAGGCATAAAATGTGCTCTTTAACTAGGGAACATTTTACCTCTTCCTGGTATTCAGTTTCAGAACAAATGGAATAAGAAAGTGCCTCAGCCACACATGGTTAAAGAATTTTGTTATTTGAACTAAAAATACTCAGCATGAGAAATTTTTTTCCCAGAAACATGCTAGAAATTTAGCTTCTAAGCATGATTAAAGGTGTGTTACTTTAATCATGGCAACTTTTGGTCTAAAAATCCTATGTAGGAATTCTGATTTTACAGCTTGTCAGGGCACGTCTATTTTTTCCTAAAGACATTTCAAAGAAACTAGAGAAAGTTCACTTTATAAATCTGAAGTATATTTTGTACTGTTAACTTGCAAATATTAATAGATTACTACCACCACCACTACCACAACCACTACAAGTATTATTACTGATTGCTGACAGGGACTGTTAGCTCACTAGAAGGGAACAAATATGGGGTGGGTGCAGCAATTTCCCTATTTTCCTATGCTAACTTCTAAGATTATTGAGGGTTTAAGAGATCTTGTGAGGATGCTGGTTAAACCACAGCTGAAAATCCAGAGAGTGAGCATTCTATAAAATCTGAAAATGAAATAATATCAAAAGCTTTACAAAGCTGTGGATTTCTAAAAAGAAGGTGAAAGATGAAAGAAAAACCTGCACAAGTAGCATACCAAGAAACAGATGGTCTTTAAAAAAAAAATGAACCAAGAGTGTTGCCTTCCGCAAATATGCTTCTTAATTGTGGCATGCCGAGCACTTTTATGCAGATTATTTCAATTGCTAAGCACAGAGCCGAATAAACAGGGTTAGCTCATTGACATTAAATGACATAGTGTACTTGGAGCTCATCTACTATTTAGTCTGACAACACCTGATATGCAAAATCGTATGAAGAAACTAGTGCCAAGACAGTTTAAGATTAACCAATGTTCAGTGAAGATTTAAAAGCTTGGCTTTCATTTTGCTAAAGATGCTCCCTTTCATATTTAATCAATGAACTTCAGTTCCGTTTTAAGAGCTCAATTTAGAATTTATGATTTTGTTTCTTTTTAGCTTATTCCAAAATGATTTAAAAGAAGCTTCGAACTAGGAGGAGGAAAAAGAAAAAAAAAAAAAAACTTCAAGAACTTGCATGAGTTAAACAGCAATAAAATTTCAAATGAAAACTTCAGAAACAAAGAAACAAATAAGTTCTGAATTTATGCTCCACTAGGAAGTCTAAGGAATAACGGCTTAAATGTTTTTTATTTTTCATTTAGCACAGAGTCACAGAAACATTAATAACTATCCTCAATAAGGCCTTCTACTTCCTCACTTTCAGGTTCCCAGTTGACTGCCCCTAGCTCCTTGCTGAGAAAGCCTCTGAGTAAGGTGGAGCCACAGAGTTTGATCCTTCGGAGAGCAAGCTGTTCCCTCAGCTGTGTCATGGAAGAAGAGCCCAAGCAAAGGGGTACTGCACTGAAGATGGAGATGCAGACCTCTCAGTTGGGAGGTCCATTCTTGTGGCAGAGCCAGAAAAATTCAGAGGGCTGCACATGACTGCTCTCCAGCTTCTTCAGAAAGTTGTAATCCAGACAGGGACACCTTTAAGAGTTGGCTGGGGACTCCTGGAGACTCTTGGCATATCTAGGAGAGTTGCTGGGATCATATTATCCTATTACTCAACACACAGAGATTTGTTCAAGGCATCTTGATCACTTTCTTCTCATTAATTTGGGCACTAACTTTCCAAACTGAACTTTTTTTGTTGACGAAAAACTTTAAGTAGCATATATGGGCTCTTGGTTTACTACTGCTTGTACTGATCACAGTGGCCAATCGACAACCAAATTTTTTTGTACTAAAGTCTGGAACAAGAATATGGATTACATTTGCATTCGTATACCTATATTGCCTGTTTATGTATACATAAATTCACACATTGGAATATCTCTATATATCTATATTTAATAAGTCAATCCTTATGTATTTGAAATGGTTACATTCCTGACATCATGTCTGTAAACAACAAAAATGAAATTCCAGTGTTTCATGGATTTATGATAGGCAAAATGCTTTTCACTAGACTTTAAGCTCCTCAAAGACAAGGAATGTGCCATATTCCTTTGCTGATTGCCAGTGCTCAGCCTTGCTGAGTAACTTATCAACCAAACTTTGTTCAGCCCTCCTCTGGATTTTGTCTCCTGATTCAGGGAAGTCATATTGGTATGCATGAGCTCTATTTTTTGTTCTACTTAAATTTCAAACTTGACACTCCCTGTGTGTCGTTTGGATTGCGCTGTGGGGGAGGGCCATGTTACTGAAACTGGGCTATTGGTAACCTAACTTTTAAGTAGCATTTCTATTTTATGTTACACTATAGTAAAAACTATGCTTATTTTACAACAAATGCTACCGGTGTCGTTCTTTTTAGAGACAGATTTTCACTGAGTCAGAAGGAGAAAACATATGTAGGATCCTAACTCAAGGGGATTAGATTCCTTGTTTTGGCTACAATATAACAAAAATTAGGGCTATTATACTGGAAATTGTCTTGACGCCTCACTTTCTCTCACACCCAATTTGCAGCATTAGCAAGTCCTGTTGCCGCTCTCTTACATGGATCTAAAATTCAACTGCTTGTCCTCATCTCCTCTTCTACCATCTAGGTCCAAGCCAACTTCTTCTCCTGCCTTGATAAATGAAGACTGCAATAGCCTCCTAACTGTTTCCTCACCATCTACTTTTGTCCCTGTAGGATTTATTCTCACCAGCAAAGTGATCCTTTTAATGTGAGTCAGCTCAAGTCCATTCTCTGCTCATAAGGTGTCTACAGGTTCTCACCTCCCTCAGAGTAATGCCACAAGGACATTATATTCTCTGGCTTCTTGAATGTCCTGATCTCATGTGTTACTACTTTTCCCCCTGCTAACTCCACTTTATCCACACTGCCCTCCTCACTTCCACCAGCAAACTTCCCATCTAATAGCCTTTGCATCTGCTATTACCTTTGTCTGGATATGCTCAAACCTCCCTTCCTCAAATCTTCATGGGTCACACTCTCTCCTCCTTCATATCTTTCTTTTGGAGTTACCTTCTGAGTGAGAACTTCCCTGACTACCTTTTTAATAGTGGCACTTCCCTCCACACGCTCCCTTTAATCCCCTGCCCTGCCTAATTATTACCCAAATCATTTGTGGACTGATTATTAATTACATTAGAATATATACACCCCTCGAGGGCAATTTTTTTATCTGTTTTCTTCACTCCTTTATCTCTAGCGCCTAAGGCAATACCTAGGGATACAGTGCTTGAGAAATCCTTATAGTATAAACAGACTGATGGCTAAACAGTACAATCAGACAATTTGTATGAGCTAGTTTTACATCACAGTTGCAAGATGTATACTCAAATCTTATGTTAAAAAAAGCAAAGTTTTCTAGTGTTGTGACTCTTCTTCACCAATCAAGTATTTTTAAATGCAGTATTAATTCTTTTATGACAAATTTGCAAATTGAGAACTGAAGTGACTGGGTCTGCCACAATCATATCTGAACAATGGATGTGAGTCTTAATTTATGGCTTAAAAGTCTTAGCAGCACTGATCTTGTCACTTAATCAGAGAAACTTTGGTGACCAAAAAGAGGTAATACAATATCTAGATAAACATGAATTACCACAAGAAATTGGGACAACCCAGCTCAATACAAATCTGAGAAGATTTCTCAGGTGGTCATCTTTAATGGAAAATGGAATGATGTCTGTGACGTGAATAAATACACACCCCCAAATTCTGAAATGAACTTTTAGGAGAAAATTGAATGACTTCTGCAGAGCACCTTTTATAAATCTAGCAGAAACCAAATTTATATCAACGCCAAAGGCAGAGTGAATCTTTCTCCAAGAAATGCCTAATCCTGCAATAAACCTGTTGAAGAGACAGATTTAATGTTCACCCAGGCTAAGTGTTTAAGAGGCCTCCACGGTATAATTTGTCACTACTACAAGTTTCTGCTTTGCCTTAAAAGCCATGAAAATTGCTCCACAATCCCACTAGGAACTGAGTTGCTCATGTCAGTACTACAGTTTACAAGGTGTTTCTATTTTCCCAGAATGTCCTTGTTTATTCCTAGTTGAAAATATGCATGCAATTATATACATACATGCTACAAAGCCTCAGCATATAGCTACATGAAAGAGTTAAATATTTTAAAAACTAACACTGCTTCATGTCAAACTATGAAATCTGTTCTACAACTAATTGTGATGCTGTGCTTTGAAAGTTAAAGCTTTTTTGTATATATGTCATTTGTCACAAAAAAAAAGAAGAAAAAAAAGACGTTTGTGAGGATAAAAAAATATTTAAGCCCTTTAACCTCCTACATTCTGAAGCAGCTAGAAGGAAAAACCTGAGAGGACCATATGGTAGCCCATGACAAACTCTGGGATCTGTCCTGTAACTATTTGTTGAAGAGTGCCTTGGAAACTTTTGCTTTTTTATTTCTTAGCTTTGTATATACATTATACTATACAATAAATTAGTTTTAAAAAAAACCCTATCATTGCTTGACTATAATAAACTGTATAAAAATAGTATCATTTTGTTATCTGACAAGCATAACAATTCAAATAGAAAGTTTCAGATTTAGATTCTGGTTCCTTCCTAGAAAAAAAAATGGGTGTGGAAGAAGTTGGTCATAGAGTTTTATTCCCAACTAGTTGAAAAATTAGCTATCCACACACTCTTAGCACGTTTTAGTCCATTAGGCTTATTCAGAAATGCTATAAGGTTGAAAATCTCTGAGTTCTTTTCATCATGCCAGTTACAAAGGAAAAGATGGTAAATTTACCAAGTGCAATAGTGTTCAAAACTAATGTTGTAGGACTCTAAAGAGTTTTTTTTTTTTGTATTTTGCATGCCAAATACATTAAAAGAATAAAGCCATGGTTGGGAAAACTTATTTTCCTCTTATTCTGCTCTAAAAACAAACCTATTTTAAAAATCATGCAAGTCTGTTTGTGCACATAAACTCTTTTGATGTTAGGATCCATTTTCAGGGAGGCGTCTATTTACAACAATCCTGTTTAATAAAAAAAAAGAAAAAGAAAAAAAACCAGTCAGAAGAAGACTGTTGAGATCGGAGGAGCTCTTTCCATCATTAGTGATGAAATGGAAGTTTCCCCAGATCTCAGTTCAGAGCATCCCTCAGTAGGGTTTTAGTGATAAGTGTTAGGAAGAGCTTCAGTGATAGTTTTTGCAAATTCTACACATTTAACCCTAACTTTTGATTAAAATTTCAGGGTTTGCCAAGGGAATGCTTACTTTAGAAACAGAATTTGATTTGCTTATCACCTCCTTCTCCATTTTATGTACAACAGAGGATGCAGGGAGCAGTAGCTAGGCACACATATTTGCATATATTCCCATCTATTAAATATATTTTCATGTACTTATATTCTTAATATTTTAAGATAACATGAGTAACACAAAACTTGGCATCAACTGGATCTTTTCATGGCTTCTTCATAGCTGAAGGCAGAAAAATTGAGAAGCAGCACACAGAGTGGCAAAGGGCAAGACATACCTGGTGGCATAGCACAGAAAGGAATAAAGAAAATGAAGGTATGAAGCCAACATTTTCTTACTTATTATACAAAACACAACTCAAAAAATAGAAATCCAAAAGTTAAATCCAGGCTGGCTGTCATTATGGCTATGGGAAATCAGGAAGGAGCAGCAGAAACAGCCATGTTGAAAAGCCTAACACTTGTGCTTCACTGGTGAGGGGTTAAGGTGGCTGTCACAATTTTCCATGATCCAGGAAGAGGCCCAAGGATGAATACCACATTGCTTCTGTGGCCTTGGACAGGAAATAGGGCAAATGAGAAGTATGATCATGGGAGAAGAATTCATAGCAGAAAACCTGGCATGGCCCAGAAATTAGGTCAAGGACAAAAGGTCACAACCAAGGATGAGGGAGCAGGACACTCCCTTCTCAATCTACACATAAAGGAAATCTCTTTTCTTGAACGCAACTGCTCCCAAAACTTAACAATGAAAAATACTTTATTTCTTTTTCTTTTTCTGTTATCACTCTTGTTCCTCTCTTCACCTGTTTCCCAGGGAAGGAATAGTCACACAGCTCAAACCTGAATTAGCCCAGCTTTACTGAGTCCTAATTCAATTCAATTTAATTTCCATGTCTATGGAGCATCTGCTGGATATAAAGCTCACATTTCCTCTGCCCACATGAGAATGGCAGTATTGGTGCGACACAGGAGACCAAAACATGGATCTTAAAGCTAGTAGTAGAAACCCAGTTATCACCAGGCAGATTCTTAGTAAAGATGTCCGCCGCTGGCTTGCCTACACAGGTAGCAGTGGATAAAGTTGGAAAACCAGAGAGAGGTCAATAAAGACCTGCTCTCTTTAGTGCTTGGAACAATTTATTTCCAAAGTGTATTGAGGTCAGATAGAAATACCAAAAGGCATATCTCTGAATGCGGATGGTTTTAACATGAGCTGTGGGCCCTTGAGTCACTAATATGTCCATGGGACTATGTCACCATTTAATACATTATAACATCTGAAAATTAATGCCCTAGGGCACAGAAAGATGAATACAGAACTTTTCATATATCTTCTTTTCCTAAAAATATTGCTCCCTTCAAATAGATTTAAAAGGAAATATGAGATTGTTTTTTTCATTTTGGTTGAGAAGATGTTGAGTCTGTGAAAAGATCTCAACCTGTTCAATCCCATTGGGTAATGGCCCAAAGGGCAAAAGACGGTGTAGATCTTGAAGGCACAGTAGGTTAATAAAATGTTGCCAGAGAACTCAATGAATGAGGATGAGATAGCTTTAGTATTTGACTTGTCTGTTTAAAAGTCTAGCAGTGCCCAATTTCTGTAAGGTTGAAGTCTTTTTTTTTTTTTTAACTAATGTCTTCAGTCAGTAAGTACATGGATCACGGTTTTGCTTTAAAATAAAACTTCCTGTCACACTCACACCTTGGGAAATATAACAGAAGCAATCCTGAAAGTCCTATTTCTTCATATTCAGTGATATAAGAAAGCAGAGTTGGTTTAATATAACAGCCAAAAACCTAATTTTCAATCTCAATTACCCAAAAGGCACAGGGTCATCTGCCACCTTTGAGGAAATAGGCTTGCACAGAAATGATGTGATAAAAAGAATAAGCTTGGAGATTTCCCAACTTCTTGGGAGTGAAGAAAGAAAGGAATATTGTAGTGGGGCTTAAAGCATTAGAATTTTTTTTCTCATCTGTGTTTTAGAACACTCTGTCTAGTGTAAAGGACTTTCTACCAGTGTTAATAAAGTGTGCCAAGAAGGCATGCCAGGCTTCTCATAGTGGCAAAGCCCTTTACCCAAATCCAAAAAGGCCGGTAATTTTTACAAAGTCCAAATCAGAGTGCCTCCGTAGCAATGGGCGTGCAAGTGTTTTGGAAGTGGAAGGACAAGGAAAGAATGAGGCTGGAGTCTAAACAGTGCTAGTGCACAGAAGGTGCTCATAGATACTTATTAAAAGAATAAGTGACCTATCATTTCAGGAAAGTGTAGCCTGGATTTTTCTGAAGTACCACGTTGTGCTTGCCTCAAATACACTCAGCTTCTATTTCCTCTGGTGGCCTACTACGGCATTATCACCTTACTATTGGCCTTGCTAAATAGATCTCTATAACCTGGACATGGGTAGGGTGTTTCAGGCATGAGAATGTGGGGATTTACTGAGCCTTTAATACCTCCAGTTTCTTGGCTGATTCGTATAGTCTTAACTCCTGGACAGTTCCCAAATATGGTCCTACAGCTGCCTGGTACACTAGCCACATGTCAGAAAATCTGTGGTCAATAGCAAAGCATTCTACCTCTGAAAGTCTGCCCATTTTTCATATGTCTCATATTGGTGCTGCAATGAAAAAATTCACTTTTTAAGCTAGAAAGAATTAAGCTTCTTTCCTAAAACACTTAAGTACTTGAGATGCTACATTTAGTTTCAAGTACACAGGATTCTTAATATTCATTCTCTTGTTTATTCATTCAACAAAAATTTATTGAATGCCTACTCTGTGGGAAGCACTGCCCTTGACACTGGGGTACAACAGTGAATAAGACAGACAAATTCTCTTCCTCCATGATGCTAGCATTCTAGTAGAAGTAGTCAGACTCACATGTAAACAGAGAAAGGACTAAGTATTTCAGATAGTGACGAGTGTGCTAAAGAAGAATAAACAAGGTGAGGTGATGGAGATGAGGAATCAGTGGCCGGGAAGGGGGTCTATTTTCAGATTGACAACAAGAGAAGTTCTACTGAGGGTATACCATTTGAGCTGTTAGACATGACTTTTGAGACAGTGTTCTTTCGAGGCATCAGTTTGTCACCTTCACCAGGAAATTAAAAAAAATATGAAGGGAATTCATAAAATATCTTTTTGTTCGTCTGCATTTATGTGGTTTAGTTTTCATTAAAAGCGAAGCTTCATGGCAGAGAGCCGTACAATTTCTAATTGGGTACAAGGAGTCTTAGAGAAATATTTATTGCATATAACTGGTAGAATCCTCCAGATGGTATCGGGCAATTGCGTAGAGTTTTCACATCAAATTAATAATCATTAATTAAGGTTTAGATTATTCAAACTGAACTGTGCTGAATAAAAATAAACCAATGATCAGGTTTATACTAACTACTGTAAGACTTTCAAGCAGATAAGGTTTGGCCTTGGGTCTGCATCATTCTACTTCTAGAATTCTCTTTTTATCTTCATTTTCCTTCTAGAACTCTCTTTTTATCATTTCACAACCAAGGTATCCAGAGCCTTCATACTCTCTATATTTTGCTTGCTAATTCTGGACTTAACCATGTAAGTGGAAGGGTCTGCTCTAAATTAAATCTAAGACACTCTCCTTTTAACCTTAAAGCAGTTTCACTAGATGATCTTTTTTAAATTGATAAGGTATCCATCACAAAATTCTTTATACAAATTTAAGAATTCAACAAAATTTCTTGTGCCTAATAACATCCTTGCTCAGCTGCATAGGCAAGCTAAGAAGATAATATGTGAAACAGAGTGATTCTGAAATCTTTGCATTTTGATTTGTGTTATGGTACAATATAATGAAAATTGCTTTTGACCCTGCCAAGTGGAACCTCAAGGACAAAGTTTTATCATTTTCTTTTCCAGAAAATTGATGTAAAGATTAAATTTACTTTGGAATGTCCAAATGCTTCAGCAACTAAGAAAAAAAAGATTGATTTTTCATATAGATGTTATGTAATTAAGTTCTAATTTCATAAAGGAGCTGATCAAAAGTGGTGACCACACTGAAATGTTCCCCAGTGTCAAACAACTACTTGTAATGCTTTTAGAGAGAAAAACTCCCAGGTATATTTCCTGTGTAACTTGAATTAGTTTCCATACTAATATTCTCACTTTTATTCTTAAAAAAGAATTATAAATCTAGTATTTGTACAGTTATACCTCTTTTATGTTTCTGTCACTCTGAGCTTGTCACATATTGCCCCATGTTTTAGTTTTGGAGTGAAGATCTACATAACAGATGCTACTGGCGCCTTCTCATATTCCTTCTGCAAGCACTGGTTCTGAAACCCTTCCTATTGTAAGCACCTGTGACTCTCAGCCAGAGGGTATTCTTAGCCCAAGAGCATGTCTGGCCTGCATTTGGTGGTGACTAGAAACGCCAGGAAATTAGAAGCTTGAAAGGAGCCCTTGGCCAATAATAGAAAGGCCTTGGCTGATAAATTTCTTTTTCCCTTGGGGAGATAACTCTCAGGCACACTCTATGCCATCTTCCAGAGATCTCAAATGGGACCCCAGTTTCCCAGGGTAGTAATGTATGCAATAACACATCCTGTAAGGCCTTTCTTTTCCTTTCTCTTTTTCCTTCCCCACACCACCTTAGAGTGCTTCCTGAGATAACCTTCTAAATGAACTACTTGTGTAAAATCCCTGCCTCAGAGTTTACTCTGGGAACTTACAACCTAAAATAATCTATATCTGCAGGGACTCAAACAACTATTTATGCACTTCTGTTTATAGAAGCTTTATTCACAACAGCCAAAAGGGGAAAACATCCCAAATGTCCATCAACAGATGAATGGCTAAGCTATATACAGTATATCCATACAATGGAATACTATTCATCCATAAAAAGGAATGAAGTTCTGATACATGCTACACTATGGATGAACCTTGAAAACATTATGCTAAGAGAAATAAGCCAAACACAATAGGACACACATTCTTTAATTCCACTTATATGAAATATCTAGTTGAAGCAAATATATAGAGACAGAAAGTAGGTTTGAGGTTACCAAGGGCTGGAGGAGGGGTAGAAGAGAAATGAAGAGTTATTGCATTGCTTCATGGGTAAAGATTTTCTGTTTTGGGTGAAAAAAAAGTTTTAGTAATGGAAGGTGGTGATGCTAGCATTACATTGTCTAAGAATTTAATGTCACTGGAATGAACACTGAAAAATGATTCAAGTGACAAATTTTAGATTATATATATGATACCACAATATAAAATAACCATCAAAATAATCTATATCTTAAATGTGCAATGACAGGTCCCATGCTTACACTGACATTTTTGCATCTCTCATAATACCAAAGGCAATACTTTCCATGGGAAATGTGGCATTTATGATGATGAAGAAAGCATCTAACATCTACTAACTACATCCTTTATGTCATGTGCTATGCTGGACCCTTTATATCCCATTGACCTTATAAAGTAGATGCTATTATTGAAGGCACAGACTTTGTCTATCCAGTTTGTTGTTAAGCTCCTAGAACAGCACCAAAAACATATTGGCACTCACTAAATACCTGTGCCATAAAACCTTTTGCAGGTGATGTAACAGTGACTTAGAAAGGTAAGTAAATAACTTGCAGTTGGTCCTGTAGCTGCAAATGCAGAGCTGATTCCAGAGTTCAATCTCATAACCATGCACTATATTAGAAGATGATCTAGATGAAGAAGAGGAGTAGAGTATATTTAATTATTTATTTGCTCTGGGTTTGTTGAGAGATTATATATTAAAAGAGTTCGTATATTTGTTATCACACACAAAAAAATGCTGCATTACTTTCATTCTCATTTACTGCTTATACTAGTCATAACCCTTTTGCATCCTTTCCTTTCCTTTCTCTTAGCACCTCCTGAAAAAGTACATTCATGTGTCAGGCTATATCTGCCCTTTTGATGGTGAATATGTCCCAATCTTTAATTTGGTGATTAACATGTGTCCCAATCTCTGGAAGTCTCCTACTTGTCTAATAGCTGGTTCTCAGCTGAAAAGTTATGAAGGCAGAATAATTTAACTTATCTATGCTAGGTAGAGCAGTAAATGTTTCTCCTTTTCCATTAAAACAGATAATACAGAGGCGGGCAGGGCCAGGGGTGGGTAGTGGCAATATCTATTTTCGCTTCAGTATAAATTAGTACTTTAAGAACATTTTTTTTTCTATTACTGATGCATATTTTTGAGCTATCTGTACTTGACTTTTCCAATAAGTTAATGATTTTCTAGTCCATCAGTGGAAACCTATTTATTTTTGCTGGCCTATTAATGAGTTTAATTTTGTTTAAAAATAAAGAACATTATTGATTAAGCATTTAAAGAAACAATAATTGAAAACTACACATATGAATGAGCAAAATCTTAAAAAATGTATATACATATATGAGCTAAATTTAAAGTCAACTAAAAAACAGGTCTTTGTGGTTGTTGAAATGATGCTCCTAAAGTCCCATGACTTTTAATAAAAATACTAATAACAAATTCTAAATCAATTTCTTTTCAAATATTTTAAATATTAAAGGTTAATCTGTTTCAGTGAACTATCCTGGACAGAGTGACATGTTGTAAATAATAGACAAACTCTAAGAATAAGAACTGTATGTTACAAATGTAATATTTAAATAATGGCTCACAGCCACATTGCATGCAATTCTGTAAGTAATTAGGCACACAAGGGAAAAATGCAACACTAACTTCTATTGTAGAACTTTACCCAAGAAATGGATTTTGTGGAGGAGCAGGCAATTACATAAAAAGACTCTTTGGAAGGCTTTAAAGTCTTTGATTCTTGAGCAGCCCATCTGCCCAACACCTAAGAACAATTACTTTCTTTTATATAAAGTTTATGAGCCAAATGTGAAACATTTGAAAAACATATAGAAATAATTTATCTAGTTAATAAGCTCTCAGAAGGCTTTAATTATAAATATGAAATGAATCTCTGGTAAATAAAACTGGATATAAAAGAGCATATTATTTATCATAAGTTTATATTTTTCACTAACACTCATTTTCTGTAAAAAAAGTTTCTTCAATTTCAAAGCAGTATTTTTATAGGGGGAAAAGACATTCAATTTTGTATTTATAATGAGAAATTGATACCCAACATAACCAACCCTTTTTCTTATCACATAATGATTGATACTCCTCATGTTCCAAGAAGTTAAGGAGCAAAAATGTAGGAGGATATGCATGGCTTTTTTTCAAAACATGTTGGCAGTCACTCTTTTAAATTCACCTGCTCTTATAACTGACCTCATTTGGCTTCTAGATATTATAAGTCCCAATATTTTAAGGATGACAAATGATATTATAGAATGACTAAATATTTCAACACCTATAGACCCTTTAAAATGTTTCAGACTACCCTGGGAGAAGAGGTTCTGGGATAGTGTCAAGCATAACAAAGGAAATTCTAAATAATAATTAATATGAGAAAATACAAATGCTATTTTAGCACTACTGTAGGAAACGTGTGTATATCTTAAAATCGGTCAAAGAGGAGCAGCATGTAGAAACACATAAAGAGGAAATAGGACTCTTGTGAGGCATGCTCAAACTCTAACGAAAGCTTTTCACGAAGATTAAAGATGCAGTGGGAAAAAAGAGTCTTTGACTAGCTTTGCAGGGAAATACATATACAGTAGTAATCCATCACACCCTTAGTGGTGAAGCATTTATTCTTTCAAATCTTTATTTACTTAAAAGAATTTGACTATAGGATTAGATCCAATAGACAAAAAGCTACTTTGATTTTTTTAAACTTAGCAAAGAAGACACCCCCTCCCCCCAAAAATATCCACTAGAGGTTCCTTTTGAAGAGGTTATCTGCATTTTTAAATAATATTATATTAAAATTTTATATACAGAAACCCAACAATTAATGCTGCTTCTAAATGATCTTATATGCTCAGATTTATGGAAGGCAGGTAGCTTATATATTTATTTAGCTCATTGATCAGCAACTTTCAAAACTTTATTTTCTGGAAAGGACAGAGACTATAGAGAAATAGGCATTGGTTTTAAAAGGATGGATATCTAACATTATTACTCTGAGAAGAGCAGAAGGCAGGTATTCCTAATCTTCCAAGTAAGGTTTTTTCAACCATTATTTAGCTATGGGCCTGCCTAAAAGTATAAAAATCATCACTGTAAGTGCATGCAACTGTTTGTAAAAAAATGTGCTTTTAATATCAAAGTTACATATTCTAACTACCTCTCTGGAAGAAGAATTTCTTGTTAAAGCAGAATTCTTTCAAACATAAACTGACAACAGGAAAAGGAAAACATTCTTCTTGTCTAGGAGTGAATATTCTAAGGCTCTCTATATCATACAGTGCTATTTTACCATCTACTCTTCTTTACATAGTTCAGCAGTAGGGAAATACCACAAGGCAATGAAGGGTGAAATCTCTCTCTTCCTCAAAGGAACTTGCCATGTTGGTGGTGAAAAGAAACTCACTCAATATTGAAAACTGAAGACAGATACAATAGAAAGTCTTCAGAGAAGAATTCATTTTTAAGTGGCTTGTCCTTTTATTTCTTTGGGTGTAGGATAGAGGAATTGAAGCTAAGAGCTTCCAGAAGCCTAAGTCAAATTATTCTTTGGTTTCTGATTTTTCCTGACACTCTAGTCTCATTACTTAAAATGAGCCACATTTGTTTAACATTTTAAAATCTGATAAATTAACCTAATAATGGTCTAAAATACCTTTTACTATTATGTAGTAGGAAAACTAAGTATTATAAAAACAATGTATAATTATGATAGCATAGATCAGCTCGCAATAGGAACAATAACATTTATATATATATATATATATATATATATATATATATATATATATATCATTAACGAGTATACTCCTCCTTGAGTAAAATTGTTATGATATAAGGATGTCTAGAAGCTTAAGCAGTTCTTAGATTTTACTGTCAATGTAAAATATTGATTCATTGAAAATATTAACTTGGTATAAAAGGCAAAAATAGGTGTTGGACTCTGCTATTTGCATAACATAAAGTTTCCAAGAAACTTTTACTGATAAGTTTGTGAGAGGAGTTAGAGAGAAATCAGTAGCAGAGAGACTTGCTCCACCCTCCTCTTTCATGTGAGTATAAAAAGGCAAAATGGTTCTGTGATAACCACTCCAAAGGGGATAGAGTCCAGGGAAGGGAGAGAGATGGGAACAAACAGCTGCAACATTTTTATTTCCTATTTTTCTATATTTCTAAACCTATAGAGCCTGGATTTATATGTATTCTGTCTGAAAATTATGTTCCCAATGACCTCATATAAATTCCAGAAGAAAACTTACTCTATCAGCAAAGTCTGTTTTTACTCCTTCTAAAATATACCTCAAAACCATCCACTTTTGTCTCTCTCTATGGCCATGCTCCAGTGCGGGTCACCTTCAGCTCTCCTTGGACCACACAAACAATCCCAAATAGTTTTCTCCACCTCTAGCCCATTCTGCACACCGCAGCCAAAGTAAAATTTTTTAGACAGTAATTCTGATCACACTTCTCTCCTACCTAGTACCCTTCAATGGCTTACCATGGCATTTAGAATAAAGGCCAAGTGCATTACCTTGCCCTACATAAGTCCAGTCCTAGTCCACCTATCTAACTTCTCATGCCTTCCCCCTACCACTTGGTTTGTGTTGGTCCCCCCTCAGTTCCTTCAACACATCAAATTCTCCCCCTGAAGGGCTCTGTGGGTGCTATTCCCTCAGTTTCTTTACCCACCTCTAATTGCAGTTAGCTCCTTCCCATCTTTCAGGTCTGAACTTAAATATTCCCTTTTAAGAGACGCCTTCTTAAATAACCCTACAGAAAGTTGGGCTCTACCTATTTTGTTGGTTTTTTTTTTTCTTCCTGTCATGGAATCTTGGAAATTTCCTTAAATGCTTTTGTTACTTGAATTGCTCATGTAATTATGCATTGCTTATTCTTAGCTGCTGTCCCAGTGCCTGGGACAGTATGGAGGACATCCAATAAGCATTTGTTAAATGACTGGATGCAAGGGAGGGAAGTGAGTTGAATAGAATGTCTGGCAATGTCCTGAAGTTCTTCTACTCTTGACTTAGCTGCATTACCTATTAATATTTAATTATGACCTACACTACAAGTTGTTAGTGCATGGATATCTATGAAAGGTAACTGGTTTACAGGAATCAGTACTTTATTGATAAATACTGGAAAGCCACATCTAGTTTTCTGAAAAAGTTTTATTTTTACTAGTTTATCAGTATGTTCTATCTTGACATTTTTCTATTGATTGTTCAGGTATCTTTGGGAATTTAGTTCTCTTTACCATTTTGAAGCGCTGGGTAAAATGTAAATTGAGAAATTTTTCCTTAGGGCTATGTGTTGTGTCTTAGTGGTCAGTGTGAACTATTATTTGTGGTTGAACTAGGCAGTTGGCTGAACTGAGAAGCACAGGAAAACCCAAGTGATCAATATTTTTGATACCATGCCAGTTGAACACCTGAACAGACGAGGGTGTGATGTTGGCCTGAAGTAGAGCCACTTGATAACGCTTTTGCTTTAAAATATGTAAGAAGCCTCCTTACCATCTTCATTGTTGATGATGTCAGAGGATTTTTTGAATTGCATAATTTAGACATGTATCTTTGTACTTTATTGCACAGCAATTTATTTCTACTCCTTGCAAACATGACTTCATTCTAGTATTCCTAATTTAAAACAGACATCTCTAGAATAATATGGTTAATTTCTGTTAAAACTGAAAGGCACCTGAGGCATGAAATTCTATGTAATAATACTTATCCACATGTTTACTCCATAGATATGTCACATGTTCACATTTTACATTCATTAGAAATATAAATTTAAATAAAGTATCAATGCTAATTCTATTAGAATAATTATCACTTGGTGTTATACTCACTTCTTTTTGCATCTGTCTTGATATATAGGCACCTCTCAAATTAATGAATATCAGGGATCACTGGATTACTTATTAAAAGTACAGATTCTGGATCCCACCTGCATATGATTCAGTAGTTTTAGGGTAGGAGCTTGGTAATTTGGATGCTGGTTGAAATAGGTACACATGCTAGAAAACACTGGTCTAGACTTTCCTTCTTGGCAGAAGTATTTTATCTAGCACCTTCTGATGTCTCCTTCAGCACTTTGCATATTACCTGGCATCTTGTAGGCATTAATAAATTTTCACTGAATTAATTGTTCACATGAATAAAAGTTTAGTTCAAGCTTTTATAGATATCTATAATAGAATGTTTTCTATTATAATATATCTTCTGAATAGCAGTATTAATTAATTATAGTTTTTTTTAAGAAGTGCATTTAAGGAGTATGTTTGTGCTTAAATCTTCTAGGAAAGTTCTCTTTGCTACTCACTTTATTTCATGTGGTTCCATTAAATGGTTTGAAATAAAGTCCTGACTGTTATCTACTAAACTCTCAACCCCAAGTATATTTAATAAAATAAATTTGATTTCTTTTAGAAGCATAATCAGCTCTCAAATCACTGTTGCATATGATGAACAGATTTTTAAGAATCAAAGAATAAAAAATGAATGTGATTTATTTCAAAATAAGAAATATATGCAACAATAAATTTAAGAGAAACTAGAAAGAAAAACAGAGGGAAAAGCATAAACAATGCTTAAAATCCAAATTACTTCTAAGCCTATAAAATCTAACAGTGCCAAAAGCAATGAGTCAGCTAAGGAAGATGCAGTATGTCTAGTTTATTGTTGATTGTGGATATAAACTAGGAATTCTAGGAATTGGACTTAAGTTAATGGTTATTATGAAAGACGACTGGATATATGAATAGTTTGAAGAGTGAAAACTGAATGGTATCAGAAGTGGCAGAGAAGATAGGATAAGACTTAGAATCAAAAGATACAAGTTTGAAGTCCAGCAATGTGACTTTGGCAAGTTACTCTTAAAAAGTCTCACTTTTCCTATCATAGATATAGAATAGTATTGAATTTATGAACTTATTTTGAGGACATACTATAATCTATGTTAATGGTTGACTGTTATATTTGGATAACCATTACTGAGGAACAGAAATAGGACCAATAGGTAAAGAATGAGATGGGACTTGGGAAATAGCTACATTTGCAATCCTATCCCATTTCACCAGACTGTGCAAAATTCACCCCCCCTCTGACACTATGCAATGTTATCTCCACACAAACAATATGGACAGTGTATTGCAATTATTTTCCACCTAATTATTCTTTCTTTTGATCTAGTAGGCTAATTTTATTTTATGACTTGCAAACAATAAAAATGGTCACTTAAATTGGGCCTAAGGTAATGTGAGTTGATAAGCATCTCAGGTGTTCTTTTTTTTTTTTTTACATGGGCAGGCACCGGGAATCGAACCTGGGTCCTCTGGCATTGCAGGCAAGCATTCCTGCCTGCTGAGCCACCGTGACCTGCCCTCAGGTGTTCTTTTTATCAAGGAAAATGGAACTCAGAGAAATAGTATATCTAGATACCTTCTTGTCTTCCTAATTATTTCAAATATGGAAGGAATTTATGGTTAAATGTATAGATTTTAAATAATAGCTTATTCCCAAAATAGGCTTAAAATATAGTCACTGAAAAGTATCCAGTTTAGTTTTGTTGCTTTTTACCAATTTGTTTTTAATTCTGCTCATGTGTTTTCATCTTGACTTGGTACTATTCCATTTGTAAAGTGTGAGCTGATTGATGGATAGAATAACAGGGCCTCATTAAGAGTTAAAAATCTTTCATTTAGGGCCATCGTGGCTCAGCAGGCAGAATTCTCACCTGCCATGCTGGAGACCTGGGTTTTGTTCCTGGTGCCTGCCTATGCCAAAAACAAAACAAAACAAAACAACTTTCATTTATTTCAGATATGTCTCTCCTTAACTAACCTTGGTATTACATTTATTTGCATTTAAGATTCTCCAAGAAAGAAAAAAGATGGGAAGAAGAGGAAAGATTATGAACTCATATTTCACACAATCAGCTTCATATGTGAATTATATATAGGAAGCAGTTTGAATTTCTAAAGTGAGACGAAGGTTGTGCACACTTTTGAATGCAGAGGCTATTATTTTCCTACTATATAACAGTCTCAAGGAGTTGGTAAGTATTACCTGTCCTTTGATATCACCAATGTTACATTCAAGATCTGAAACACTGTGTTTTTTGTTTTGTTTGGTATCTGAAATTATTCTCTCTATAATTTTATCAGATTTGCTTTAACTCTATTACTTTGACAAATCCAGGCTTTGGGAAGAGAAGTATTTTCATTGTGAAATAATCTAAAAGTGAAATTTGAGCAGAAATGCTTTCTTAAAAATGACATATTAATCAACATATATTGCACTGCAGATTTCAAGGACAATAATTGTAGTTAAAATAATTTCTATGATTGCCATCCAATACATTAAATGAGCATTTGAAATAAATCAGCTTCTTTCTCACGACAGCAAAGTAGTCAATATGACAGATTAAGCAGACATGATATTGTGATACAAAAAAAACACTTTCAAATTAGTATCCCTAATATTAAAGTTAATTGAAAAATTCAGTTAACCCTTGAACATTTTTGAAAGAGGATAACTTCACCAAAGGTGTACTTTTTGAAACCAGGTACCCACATTACCCTTAAAAAGTTGCTTTCTCACTTTTTCTATTTTTTAATTTCATTTCTTCCCATCCTTTCACTAAGCACTTATTTTCCAGACTGGTTCTAGTTACCATATCTGAAATACATCCACTAAAGTTCTCATGAGGGGCACAGGAAGGTGGAGGTGGGGGAAAGGGGTCCCCAGCCATTGCTATGACACATTTCAGACTTCAGGGGATCTCAAGATCTCTTACTATGTATTTATTGTATTTCCTATAAAAATATAGTAATGCATTTTAAACCACTCTCCTTCTTATACAAGTTTTATCACATATTTTAATGTACTATGCAAAGTATACAAAGTCACATTAAAAGTATAAGTGCCAAATGTTGGCCTAAAACATAGTGCTCCCTTGATTGGAAATAAAGTCAGTGTTCTGAAAACCACCTTCAGGGCAGGTGGTTTGTGAAATGAGTTGTTCTAAGGAGGTTATTGATGCCACCTATCTACAGAAAGAATGGTCAGCAGATCAACAAGATGATGTCTTTTGTTTGGTAAGTTTTATGCACTTGTACAAAAAGATGCTGTTTAAATGAAAAGTGGTAGTTTTATATATTACCTAAATGTCTACTTTTTTACTGTAGATGCAAAGGTAGTCTAAGTTGGACTCTTTGGCTATGCATAAATAGCAGCCTTCGAGAATCAAGGACTCTTAAGCAATGATTTGAAGGTGATTACTATACTTTTAATATTGTCAGGAAACCACAGCAAAGGTATATAATTATTACTGACTTGCCTTAGCTTTTTTTAAAAAAAAGAAAACAAAACAATGAGTCCTTGATTTCCAAAACAACTTTACTACATATATACCTCAATATATATGCCTCATCTCAAAATACTGTGTAACATTTTTTTTAATAGTGTTGTCAGTGATAACAGAACACTTTCCACAGTGATAATTAAGACACTTCAAAAAAAGGTGAATATGCTTTCCAGGTTTGCCTTAAAAGCATTTTACACCCTAGTACTTTCAAAATAATAAGAAAGTAAAAAGGTATAGCAAATGGAATTACGTTTTTTTTTTCAACTTTGACAATTGTGCAAGATGTAAACATGTGAGCTGGAATAAAGGGCCATTTTCGGTTTACTAAACCAAGCAGGAATGTTAGGTAACACAGCTGAATAGAAATGCCAGCACCAGTCTGTCCAGTAGGTTCACAAGATTTCGTTCTACAGATCAGACAGAAAAGAGGAAGAAGCAATGGAGGGGAATCTAAGTGCATGTCACCATAGCAACCTGAGAGGGTGGGGGGTAGGCAGGAAACTGCATGCCACCTGCTAATCAATTAGAACTGTTTGTAAGCTCAATAAATCTTGGAGAATCCGAGTAGGACCGTAGATCCTGTATATATAAGGGTCAAGTAACATACACAAAATTAATTGGGAATTCTCTTTTCAACTTATAACACTCAGCCATATTGTTAACATTTTTATATTAATAATACTGTAGCTCATATCAGCAATTTGCTATATGCCATCTGCTTCAGAGAAACCTCTTCAGTTATTACTGCATAAGTATGGTAGCCATTTTTAAAGTTGCATTGATTTTAAGTTTTTCCTTTTAGTTTACATTCAATTGCAATATTGGATGAGTTTGAAAACAGATTGATTTTTTCAAATGCAGTATTTTATAATCCCTCATTAAGGCATCCTGCAGCTTCAATGTTTATAACTGTCTATTTTACACTCAGATCTGTTTGAATTCTTTATAGCTAAAAAAGTAATCATATCAACTATTTCCTCAGATACATTCATTTTGTGGGCAAGATTATTCAATATAATGTTGGAATAGGGTCAAAGAAGCTTGTAAGTAATGTAATTTACTATTTATTTCTTCTAAAATTATTCCTAGGGGCTAAGAATCCTCAAGTTTGCTGCTTTTCTTTTGCCCTCAGGCTAACTATTCCCCTTATACCACCTTCTACCTTGGCAGATCTAACAAATCTTTTGTGCTACTTTTCTTGAATTCAAAACTATTGATGACTGTACATTAGAAGGATGACAGATGTGTTACACAAAGGCTCCTATGTAGGTGAAAACTGTAGATGTGTTAAGCAGCCCATTATTTCCACAGTGCAGTGATCTGCTTGTGGAATTTTCTGAAAACATTTCCAAGGGACAAGACATCAGAGCCTCTACTCTTGTTTTATATTGACATTTGACCTAACACTGAACCAGTAAATCTCATGTGTAAATATGAGGCTGGTGGCAAGCCCAGTTTTCTAAATATTTACAATGGTAAACTCTCCAGGTTATAAATTACAACAGAAACAAGATGATCAGCTCTACTCACCATGAACTTATCTTCAACACTTATTTTTGTATTATATTAAGCAGTCTAGTAGGAGTTTAAACAGGGGCATAAAGCAACTCAAAGAGGAACAAAAGTGAAATTAAACAATTAATCACTGAAAATAACCATGACTAAGAAAAATGGCTGAAAAAAACCACAATGGCCAATGCTAGTGAGGAAAATGTTTCTTAAATTAAAAAAAAAAAAAAGTCGAGATAAAGCTGGGGTAACAAGTAAGTCCTATTATTAAGCCAAAAATCCATATTCTCATTTATAAATACAAAATGGTATGAATTAACTTTAGTGATAAAAACATGTTATTCAATATATTTGAAATATCCAATTTGCTCAGTCACCTATCGGTGAAGCAGGGATGCAAATCAGTCCTATCTCATTCAATCTATTGTGTGCAGCGACTCTGAGGATGTAACAAAGGACTCAGAAGTCAGTGTTAGACAGCGATTTTTGTCCTCTGGGAAACTCCACTTAACAGCCCTGAATATCATTAAAAGCCTGTGAGACTTTCATTCCAGAGCTGCTGCTGTAAAGCTGAGGAAGGAGCTTTCAAAATGCATGCACAGGAAGACAGATCTTTTTGCAGAATAATTCTAGTTGCCAAAAACGTGATAATCCTACTCTGACCTCCAATAGTATTTATCATCTGTCCATTCTAATAAAAAGATGGACTTTCATCATCATGCAATAACACTGTAAGCTCCTTGAAGGCAGAAACTGTGTCTGCATTTATTTCTATCCCTGTGGCACTTTGTGCACTGCTAGGCAAACAGCAGATGTGCAGTAAATACACAGTGAATTGAATTACAACATAAGATCACATACTTGTCCCCATCAGCAGAACCCTACATATCACTCACTGGCAATATTGAGATTACAGGGGTCACTGGCAGCACTCTGCCTAATGGTGTGCTGACTGACAGAGTAGAAAATCAAATCATGAAGGCTAGCATGACCTTTGAGTCAAGCACACAGGGTGTGCACTCACTGTAGCAACAAGGTCAAGATCAAAGTGACAAATGTCCAACCTTCTAGTGCATGGCTAGAGATCTGGACTGACCACATCTGATTATCTGCACAATTTCATCAGCATCACCTGTGAGTAATACTTTAGATAATAGTAGACAATGAGAGAGGAGCACAAACACAATCCAGAATGCAGCAAATACACCAGTTTGAAGAAGTACATTTGACAACAGGCTTGTGGATTTGTAAACCTGGCGATTAGACACAAAAACAACTGCTTTATGGTGACCTGAAATGGGATTAACATAAACCAGATAAGCATTAGAAATGCTTTAAAGAACCCAGTGAAGTACCATTCAAATGATACAGATGAGCTGTTAAAAAAAAGAAAAAAATCCTGGGAAAACAAAGAAGCTGACATCAACCTGCCTAAGAGTAATCAAGAAATGGGGCAGCTCATACTGAGAAAAACTAAGTGGGAAAACATGACTCTAGGCATCAAAGTCACTAGTATTTCTGAACCTAGGGTGAAAAGGACTATACGTCATTTATTTGTCTTTTAGTCACATGAGTCTACACAAATAGTAGTCAGAACTGGTAGCATTATCTATAAATATTAAGAACAAAAATAAATACACTGTATGTAAATATGTGTCTAAATGCTTTTTACCTTTAAAAATAACTTCTCTTTCAGGCATTGAAAAGCTCCTTTAATTGCTAAGAGAAATAGTCAGAGGGTGACTAAGGCACTGCAGTTTACATCTGCTCAGTGGTGATATATTAGTCTAATCTCCAGAGGACTCCCAACCTGATTTTCTCCATATGTTATCCATATGTTATATTACCATTAACATATCTTCTAGAAAACAGCCATATGCTTAACTTTTATACCTGAATAACAGTGGTCTTCTTTATCTTTTGATAGTTATCTCTTCTGCAGATTTGAAATGTTTATAAGAATTATATATGAAAATAACTATTTTTAAATCAGCTGAATGTAAAGCCCGTTATTCATAATATTTCATTTCAGGGACCCACAAACTTATTTTCTATAATACTAAAACTCTCAAGCTAGAATATCAAGATAGTATTATTATGTTCATTTGAATCAAACAGAATATTACATGAATTTTAGTACATCATTTCAACCAATGTTGCTAAATATGCTCTGAAAGTGGAGGATTTTCTCTTATTGATAACTGAATCATAGATAATCATCATCATCCTCATGATAGCAATAACACTTTATAATTACAAAATACTTGCTATATGCCAGGCATTGTGCTACAAGCCATACTATGTCATTTTTCATTTCACTTACAAGTAGTACATTCTTTATAGCTACATTATTTTGAGGTTGAAGTCATTGAAATTCTCAGTCACCACAATAGTGATTTTGTGCATCTATGATCCTGAAGATCTTGGTGATTCTAGGGCATGCAATATGCGAAAGAGTAAATAAATGATACGACTTTTTGCTTACTCTTTTTCCATTTTCTTTCTTCTGCTAGTCTCCTAACTACAAGAACCTCCAAAGACTCAGACCATGGATCAGAGAGGTCTAGGCTGATATGGTTTCAATGAATGCCTCTGTCTGGATGATTCTACCCATACAGTAGTATTGTGTATGTATATTTTTATTTTGGACTGCTTTATCATAGGAAATTCAGTCATTCTCTACCTTCAGTAGAGTCTCATTATTTCATGTCAGATTTTTGGGTCATCACCCTGTTTTTGGAATTTCCTATTTCCAACCATGTGAAATTATATAGAATAACTCTGTCATATACAGTCTCAGTTATTTCATTCTTGCTATGGCATATTCTTTTAAAAGCCAGAATCCTCTGTCTGTCTTTCAAAGTCTTTAGCCAACTAAATCTCATATGGCACTATATACTCCTTTCTGAAGGTCAGCCAATAAGGTCTGGAAAGAGCAGAGCCGCAAAGCTCAAGACACCTAGGGCAGACTGACGCGAACTTCATGGACTATGTTTCACCTGTTCCACGCTCTATTCCTGCCACAGATTATACTCTTCTGGTTGGGAACCAAGTAGGATAATAATAGGAATGATAGCAGCAAACATTCATTTAATGCTTACTATGTGCTAAGTACTATTAGAGTCACCTATTTAATCCTCACAAGCCTATGAAGTGGGAAATAGTATTAGTCTTGCTTTATGGATGATGAAATTGAGGCTTAGAAATATTAACTAACTTGCTCAAGGTCACAAAGCTAACCAGTAGCAGAGCTGGCATTGAACCTAGTCTATCTAACTCCAGAGCCCATATTATTGCTCCATACCTAATGCATTTTTATAATAAATTTTATTTGTTCTTACATTGAATATTCACTCTGTCATAGGCATTGTGATAAATATACAAAGAATAGGAAGACATGCATAGTCCTAACCAGTTTTTTGTATATGTATTTGTCTATATGTCCACCTTCTTCAAGTGTTCACTGATCTGTGAAATAGCAGAATATAGGCAGGGAGATAAGCATGCACAGTGCACAGAGGACTGATACCACTTGAGAGAACCAGGGAAGGCTTGACTAAGGGTGGTGCTGCTTAAAGGATCTTAAAAGATGGCAAGGTATTTGCTGGATGAGCAAAGATAGGGTCTCTTCTCCATAACATTTGCTAAGACAAGTACATGAGAAGCAGGACAGTCTATTTAAGAAAATGGAGTAGTTGGAGGGCAGGATATATGCAGGAGTATCATGAGCTGAAACTGGAAGAATACAGGAGACTTTCCAGAAAGGACCTTGAACAACTTGAGTTAGGCCATTTTCTGTTGTCAAAGGATCTTAAACTGGGGAGGCACATAATTACATTTGCATTTTAAAAGGTTTGCGGAAGTGGTTCTCAAACCTGACTGCACTTTAGAATCATCTGGAGAGCTTTTAAAGAAATTCTGTGGCCTGGGTTCCATCCTGAGAGATTTGGATTAATTTCACCTGAGGGAGTGCCTGGGCATCAGTATTTTTTAAAGCTCCCTAGGTGATTCATATATGCAGCTTAGGCTGAGAACCACAGCTTCTTGGTTTCTAGTGTGTAATTCATGAAAGTAAAAATGTACTTCACTAAACATTTGCCACACAAACAGCAAAACATATCCAGTGATCAGAAATAAGATTTCACCAAAGTATGATTCTAAGCAATTTCTCAAATAAAATTATTGCTAAATCAAGTGAGAATAAAACAACACTCATTTTTTCGCGTGTGATTACATTCCAGAGGTAAGGATTTTCTAGCAAGACGATGTGTGCCAAAATGCACTGGGTCTAAGTTACAGAACTAGATGGTGAAAGTGGAAAAGCCAGGGAATTTAGTGGGGTAAAAGGAAAACCAACCCCTCATCTTAAAGAAGAACTTTTTTAAAAATTCCATGATTCTCTCTCAATGCATCTTGGGGACAATAATTAAAAATCAATTGTATCTTTGCACTATTATACATAATCATGGCCAAAATATGCCCAACAATTGTAGAACACTCAGCTAAATTATATAAAGGAAAGATCTGCAGAAGTGAAAGTCATTCCAGACCTTGGATAGAATGACAGGTGCTCCACAGTTTCTTGGGAAGCTGCTAGGCACCTGCTGCAAGCATGTATTTTTATAGACACCTCAGCAAATGTTAAGGTCCTAATGCAAACTTTAGTGCCTAGGAACATTCCATGATTTGGGGTGCTTCCCTAGAGACTTTTAGTTCCATTAACACAAGGCTTGGTGGAGGAAGGATATAGTCCTGATCCCATGTTAGAGATATAGAAAGGGAAACTCTTGGCTGTCTTCAAGTTCACACCACATTTAAAAAGATAAGAACTTTTAGCATTGAGAGGACTAAAGAATTCAAGTAGACCCTAATTCAGCATCTTCCACACCCTTCTACCTCAATAGAGTTCACATGGCAGAACATAACTAAATTATTTCAGAAGTTAAAAGACAGGAAGATAGAATTTGTGAGCTTCACTCAATGACTGATATGACTAAAAATTATATTAACTGCTGGCCCTTGGCACTTGGCCTTTTCTGGTCTGACTGCTGGCTTTCTCAGGGTTAAGGGCTGCAGTAGCCCTGAAAATGGTTGTTGCCAACCCAAAGGTGCCCATGACGGTCACTGCCTGTGGAAGGCTAATAGACACAGATATTTCTGTATGGAGCTTCTACCTCTTGGCACAGAGCTGAAGGCATATGACTCTGGGTATCGGCGACACCAGCAAATCTACTGAGTACCCATGATTGCTCTCTGAATGTCTAACTCACTGGGCCCTTCTCTGCTACCATGGTCCCTCAAATATTTAATGTGAATTTTAAAGGAAAAACAAGAATTTGTTCTCTTGGAGAGTTCAGAAGAGAAGTGAAGGGGAAAGACCATGGCATTCAAGGCTTGCCAGAAACAGGTCCCATGGCCTTTTTTTTTCTTTTTTTCATTTTAAAAGGAAATACTGACATAGAATCATTGTTATTTAAAAATACATTAAAAAAACATGTATTAGTATTACTATCTAGCAGGTAGATACTAATCATCAGTTGCATAGGGCTTCTTGAGGTTGACATACAGAACTGGATTCTCAATCTGAGAAGACATAGGCCAGGGCTTCCCAAACTGCTGTTGCAAACTTTTTGGTCACATTTGGCCCACCCTGCTAATTTCTCTATTCCTGGCTGTTCTGTAACCATGGGTGTGTTAGTATCAACATAAAGAAAACAAATTCTATGATTTTACCCACAGCCATTTTTTCCAAACCCGTGTCCTCCACATCTCTATGTATAACTTCTGCACTAATCAAATGGGTCTTCTTGGCAGTCACCAAACTTGACCTATAAATACAAATCTATCTGCAAACCATTACTGATGCTAAGCCTACTTCTTCCTCATTTGCTATGTAATCATTAATTGTTCAAACTTTACCACCTTCCTGAAGTGTTGCCCATCATATCAGCTTTTAGTGACCACCAAAGGGAAAAATCTGGGTTTCAGTTAGGGTTTTTCTCACTACAATCCCTTTATCCATTGTCCCTTTCTCTGCCTTCACCTATGCTCCCAAATTCATCCATTCATTTCCTCAATTTGGGTCCCCTTTCTCCCTCATTGTCAGACCCCATTCATCATAGAGCACCATGAGCTTTACCAGTATGCTTATGTAATATTTTTCTCAGCCTTCCCTTTCTCTCCATCCCTACTTTCACAGCCTTCATTTGGTTCCTCATTTTTTTTAACCTAATCAAGTGCAATCATTCCAGTTAATCTTCCCATTTCCAATTTATGCTCCTTCCAATCTATCCACTCCTCCAGTGATTGATAACCTATGGCCAAGAGCCAAACTCTGCCTACTGTTTGTTTCTGTACACAGGCATACCCCAGAAGTCAGTGCCAGACCACTGCAATAAAGGCAACTATCACAATAAAATGAGTCACATGAATTTTTTTGTTTCCCAGTGCATATAAAAGTTATGTTTACACTATGCTGTAGTCTAAGTATACAAAAGAATTATGTGTAACTAAATAATGTATTTAAAAATACATCATCTGAGCCCTCAATGAGTCATGATCTTTTTACTGGTGGAGGGTCTTGCCTCGATGCTGATGGCTGCTTACTGATCAGGGTTGTGGTTACTGAAGGTTGGGGTAGCTGTGGCAATTTCTTGAAAACACAAATGAAGTTTGCTGCATCACCTGACTCTTGCTTTCATGAAAGATTTCTCTGTAGTAGGCAATTTCCTTTCAAAATTGGAGTCAATCCCCTTAAAACCTGTCACTGATTTATGAAATAAGCACATACAATATTCTAAATCCTTTATTGTCATTTCGACAATGTTCATAGCATCTTTACCAGAAGTAGCTTCCATCTCAAGAAAGCACTTTCTTTGCTCCTCCAAAGAAACAACTCCTCATCCATTCAAGTTTTATCATGAGATTGCAGCAATTTAGCTGCATTTTCAGGTTCCACTTCTAGTTATAGTTCTCTTGCTGTTTCCATCACATCTGTAGTTACTTCCTCCACTGAAGTCTTGAACCCCTCAAGTCATCCATGAGTGTTGGAATCAACTTCTCCTAAACTCCTGTAAATATTGATATTTTGACTTCCCATGAATCAAGAATGTTCTTAATGACACCCAGAATGGTGACTCCTTTCCAGAAGGTTTTCAAATTACTTTGCCCAGATCCATTGGAGGAATCACTATCTATGGCAACCTTAGCCTTACAAAATGTATTTTTTAAATAATAAGACTCAAAAGTTAAAATTGCTTCTTGATCCTGAGCTAAAGAATCATTGTACATCTCCTTTAGACGTCTTGGGTGACCAGGTGCCTTGTCAATGAACAGTAATATCTTGAAAAGCATCTTTTTTTTTTTTTTTTCTGAGCAGTACATCTCAATGGGAGGTTTAAAATATTCAGTAAACCATGTTGTCAACAGATGCGCTGTCATCCACGTTTTGTTGTCCATTTACAGAGTAGAGTTAGCAGAATTCTTAAAGGGCCTAGGATTTTCATAATGGTAAGTGAGCACTGGCTTCAACTTAAAGTCCCCAACTGCATTAGCTTCTAACAAGAGAGTTGGCCTGTCCTTTGAAACTTTGAAGCTAGGCATTGACTTTCTTTATCTAGGAAAGCCCTAGATGGCATCTTCTTCCAACAGAAGGCTGTTTTGAATACACTAAAAATCTCTTGTTTAGACGTAGCCATCTTCATGAATGATCTTAGTTAGATCTTATGGATAATTTGCTGCAGCTTCTACATCAGCACTTGTTGCTTCATCTTGTACTTTTATGTTATAGAGATGGTGTCTTTCCTTAAACCTATAAACCAATCTCTGCTAGCTTCAAATTTTTCTTCTGAAACTTCCTCACCTCTTTCATCCTTCATAGAATTGAAAAGAGTTAGAGCCTTGCTCTGGATTAGGCTCTGGTTTAAAGGACTGTTGTGGCTGGTTTGACCTTTGATGGAGACCACGAAAACTTTCTCCATATCAGCAATAAATCTGTTTCTCTTTTTTACAATTTGTGTGTTCACTAGAGTAGCACTTTTCATTTCCTACAAGAACTTTTCCTTTGTCTTCACAACTTCACTGTTTGGTACAAGAGGCCTCGCTTTCAACCTATCTCAGCTTTGACACACCTTCTCTAGCTTAATCATTTCTAGCATTTAATTTAAAGTGAGACAGGTGAAGCTTTTCCTTTCACTTAAACACTTAGAGGCCATTGTTGGGTTATTAACTGGTCTAAATTCAATATTACTGTGTCTTAGGAAAAGAGAGCCCAAGGAGAGGGAGTGAGATGGGGGAATGGCCAGTTGGAGCAATTGGAACGCATACAACACTTATTAATTTTACCATCTTGTATGGGCGCAGTTCTTTGGACCCCAAAACAATTACAACAGTGTATCAAAGATCTCAGGTAACCATAATAGATATTATTACAATGAAAAAGTTTGAAATATCACTAGAGTTAGCAAAATATCATATGGAGACCCCAAAGTGAACGCATACTGTTAGAAAAAATACACCATAGACTTGCCTGACAATAACTGCTACCAATCTTCAATTTGTAAAAAATTCAATATCTGTAAAGTGTAATAAAGCAAAGCAACTGTATAAAGTTTAATCAGAATATAGCCACACCCATTCATTTATGTATTGTGTATGACAGTTTTTGTATTACAGTAATGAAAGAAACCAGATGGCCTGCAAAGCCTAAAATATTTACTATTTGTCTCTTTACAGAAAAAGTTTGCCAACCTGCTATTGCCAGGATGCTTTTGAATAAAAAATACATCTGACCATGTTGATTCCATGTTGAAAAAACTTTGGAGGCTATATTTCGTGGTGAGGAATCAAATTAGGGTTTCCAAATGCAGCATTTCTGGTCACCTAAATAAACCCCTGATCTTTAAGTGTTTCGCATATTCATATCAACTCTGTCCATCTATTCTTTTGCTCATGCCATGTGTTTTGCATATCATGCCCTTCAATTGAAGAATTTCTTCCTCCAGGTTCAGTTCATGTATCACCTTTACCATGTAGCTTTGCTTGACTGCTCTCAACAGTGGGATACTCCCTATACAGCTTTATTTTATAACATTTTAAAATTTGTCTCTGTGGCATTTTTCACTTAATATTTCATTCATTCATCTATTTACACATCTGGTTGCCTTGTTAACTCATCATGTCTTTACATGCCTCTCCCCACCCCTGCCATGGATGGCTCACAAACTGACACTCAGTGATTATTCAAATATTTGTGTAAGACAATGTTGACTGCTTTTAGATGGATAAACCAAATTTCCTAAGAATCAGAGTTATTAGAAAAGTATATAGAGACTTTGTGACCCAAAGTATTCAGACAGAAGCCAGATAAGGGCCTATTAGAAATATTGTAGGACAAAATAAACTGTTTTTAAAATCAGAGGCTACCATGATAATCTCATTAAAATTAAAGATCCTCTGATCTGATCACATCCCCCATAAACCTGTTTAAGGTCCTCAGATTAAGATTTCCCACTGTAGTGAACACATACTGAGGTGAAGTTAAACTGCACCATCTTTTTCAATTCCAAGATTCAAAAATTCAAGGTTGAGAAATCATTCAGAATTCTGTTTTCTAAAATGCTTATGCAAGACAACAATCTCATTGCTGATTTTTAAAAATTTCTAAACAATTGAGAAATTGTCTATACTGTATCTGATTCTAGAAAGAGAATTGCTAGAATCAACAGGTGTTTGTGGTATCAACCAGTGATACACTGCACATCAGAGAGTGCCCACAGGGGTGCATGTTGCCTGTGTGGCTGGATGCCTAAGTAATTCCAACACATTCATATGCACTAAAACAGATCTGGGCATTAGCATACACAATTTTTATTTCTTTTTCCATTTAAATTTGTTTTCCATTATGTTACATGTGATGAATTACAAAGCAAAGTAAGAGATCTAATATATACTGAACTTTCACTATGAACAGGTACTTTACATATGTTGGTGCATTTAATCCTTAATAAAATTGTATGAGATAAGTAACATCCCATTTTATAGGAAAAGGAATAAAGATTCAGATAGCTTGGGAAGTTTCCTCAAAGTCATGCTATTAATAACATTTAAAATTGTCTGAATTAGTTATTGTCTCAGGAACATGCTCTCCTAAGTATCTGTGGGTTCCATGATACAGAGACAAATGATTTAAATTTTATAACCATAAGACAATAACAAAAATTTTAAAATATCACTAAAAATGTACCAGGAATAAACGTCTAAGAGAAATCAATGAAGGTTTTATGGCCTTGTTTATATTGAGGCTACTATTATTTTGAAATAGTTTTAAGAGTTTCTCCTAGGTGCCTACCTTCAAAATCACTTATATTCATGCCAAAAAAAAAAAAAAAAAAGCAATTTTACAATTTATAGGTATGGCTCTTTTTTTTTTTTTTTTTTTTTGGCATGGGCAGGCTCTAGGAACTGAACCTGGGTCTCCAACATGGCAGGTGAGAACTCTGCCACTGAGCCACTGTTGCCCCCCTAGGTATAGCTCATTTAAAACTAAACAAAAAGTTACTCTTTAGTTTAATCACCCAACTAATACTAAAGGAGTTTTAATTTTTTCAAAAAAATCAAATCTGCCCTAAAATGAAAAAAAAAGCCAATATGATAGATGTTAAGTAATGTATAGCTTTGAATGTAATTTAAAAAGAAGAATTTCATAAATATTTTGAGCAATGGAAGCCATGTTGAGATAAATATATACTTTTGTTAGATTTTTAAGTTTAATGAGAATGCTTCATGGTCCAGAATTTCTTTGTGGTTCAAGTAATTAAACGCAACTTAAAAAAGGAGGTGATTTTCAATGAATGGTCATCCATACTAAAAGAACATTGGGGACTTCTGGGAAGATGGCCGACTACAGCAGTTTGAGATTAGCCCTGCTCCATGGAAAAGCTAGAGAAGGGACAGAAGTAAGGCTGACCTGAGAGAGCCTCTGCACAGCATGTGGCAGCCCTGGCTGCAGAGGCTGAGGAACTGAAAGGCAGAAAGCTGGACACTGGCGCGGAGGCATGGAGCCCGCGGAGCCCGTGGGAGTGCACGGACAGGTACATGGGACCAGGAAGTAAGCCAGGCCGCTTCCTTGGGTGTGCTACCCTCACCAGCACAGCCCCATGACCAGCGACTCACCCCACACGCCTGAACCCCATCACCCGCTCCCATTCCCCAGGCTCCAGGCACCCCCACCCCACCAGCCCCCAGTGCACATACCTGCCCCACACCCCCACCCCAAGTGCAGCCCAACCCACCTCTCCTGCACCCCTCCCAAGCACTACCTCCCCCTTCCTGTTTCCTACCGGCTGTTGCCAGCACATAAAGGTTGTGGTAACTAACCTTCGTACCTAGGCTACCCCTGCCCCGCCCCACCCCGCCCCATCCCATAGTGTCTCACAGCCTCACCCTGCCCTCCCTGAGCTGCAGGCTCATGCATGTGCAGGGCCCCCCCCAATCATGTCATTCAGCTCTGGGTACTGCACATGACAGCAATCCTAGAACCACACATGTGCACAGCCCTCAGCCTCACTTCTCAGCTCTGAGAAAGTGCTGACCTGCACAGTTGGGTCACATTTGCCCCCAATCCACAAAGGAGCAACACCGACTTGCTGCCACAGGTCTACACATGCGCACAAAGGGCCCCATGCCTTAGACCAGTGCATACCATGGTAACGTCCCCCAGACCGGTACACCCACACAGCTGCATCCTCCCTGGCCACTGGGCACCCACGTTTACAAGCACCAGTGTAACATCCCCAACCTGCTCCCATACCTGCCCTGAAACAAATCACCACACTGAGTACTCCACCCTATGCCCTGCTCCCTGCTGTACAAATATCCCACAAACACAAGGCCTTAGACTACTGAAAGAAATCAACTTTCAAAGTAAATCAATCAAGATATCTACATGCAATGAAGACAGCAGAAGATCACAAGCATAGCACAATGCAGACAGCTATAGACCTGCCTAATCACCAAATTAAAACACCTGGGGAGACACAGCTGTTGGAACAACTAATCATAGATGTTCATACACCTCTACTTTAAAAAGTAAGCAGGACAGCAAATGACATAAAGGAGATCAAGATGACAGTAGAAGAACACAAAGAGGAATTCAAAAGAATAAATAGAAAAATAGCAGAAATCACAGAGATTAAAGACTCTGTTGACCAAATAAAAAACATACTAGAGTCACACAACATCAGATTTGAAGAAAGAATAAGTGATACAGAAGACAGGATAACTGACTTCGAAGAGTCCAAACAGCAAATGGCAAAAAAGATGGAAAAAATTCAATGAGAACTCAGGGAAATGACAGACAAAACAAAGCACACAAATATAAGAATCACTGGTGTCCCAGAAGGAGAAGAGAGAAGTTACAGGCTAGGAAGAGTAGTTGAGGATATAATGGTGGAAAACTTCCCAACCCTCATTAAGGACATAAATATACAAGTCAAAGAAACCTAAAGAACTCCAAACAGAATAAATCCAGATAGACCTTCCCCAAAGCAGATACTAATCAGTCTATCACATGTTGAAGAGGAGCAGAAAATCCTGAAAGCGGCAAGAGAAAAACAATCTACTCTACACAAGGGAAACCAAATAAGACTGAGTTCAGACTACTCATACAGTGGTAATATATATTCAAGATCCTGAAAGAAAAAGACTCCCAGCCAAGAATTCTGTACCCAGCCAAATTATCCTTTAAAATTGAGGGAGAGATTAAAGCTTTCAGAGACGAAGAAGTCCTGAAAGAATTTGTCAACCAGAGACTGGCCCTACAAGAAATACTAAAAGGAGTTCTGCCAGCTGAAAAAAAAAGACAGGAGAGGGAGACTGAAGAAGGGCATAGAATTGAAGACTACCACTAACGGCAATTTAAAGAATACAAAGAGTAAAAGGGAAAAGAATATATAGATCTGACAATAAAATAAAAAAGATAAGATGGTGGAATCAAGAAACATCTTTTCAGTAATAACTTTGAATGTTAATGGACTGAACTTACCAATTAAAAGGTAAGGTACAGATTGGCAGAATGGAATAAGACATTTGCACACCGATGTTCACAGCAGCATAATTCACAATCACCAAAAGATGGAAACAAATCAAATGCCCATCAATAGGCAAGTGGATCAACAAAATGTGGTATATACATACAATGGAATATTATGCAGCAGTAAGACAAAATGACATCCTGAAGCACATGATAACATGGATGAGCCTTGAGGACATAATGCTGAGCAAAATTAGCCAGACACAAAAGGACTGATACTGTAATGCTTCCACTTTTATGACCAGCATAAAGTATAATCAGAAACTTAAATACAGAATACAGGGGACTTAGAGATACATAGAAGCTAGAGATGGGTGAACCGTTAGCTAACGAGGTTGAACTCCAATGTAAGGGAACAGATAGGAGTGAAGGTGATTCTCTAGTGGGTCTAGAAGTAATATAATATTACCATATTGAAGATGAACAAGATTGAAAGGGGTTGTATAGACCTACACGTCCCATGACTCACACTAGAAATATGAATAGGTTCTTGTAAGAATTACTTCAAAGATATGATTCTCGTATAGAGTGTTTAAGACCAGGGTACAGGGGGAAAACTACTATTGCATGCTAAGAGCTACGTTCAAAAGGAAACCATCAGTACTACCACAGCAACAGCAGAGGTAAATAATGAGGTGAGGGACAGGAGTTAAGAGGAGGTTTTGATTTCCTATTTGGTGAGGGTGTGTTTATTGATTTTCTGTCTCTTGGGAACAATGAAATTGTCAAAAATTCAGAATGTTGTTGGACTGTGGGCTTTGGGCCTCTACATGATGCCTGATGAATGCAGGTGGCTGAAGGATGCACCGACAGAGAAGTAGAATGGTGAACAATGGTGTATACTTATGAATGAAGGCTGTACTGCTACAAAAAGGAACGATGCTATTAGGCATGCAACGATGTGGATGAACATGTGGGATATTTGGTGAGACAAAATAAGCCAGAATCGAAAAAACAACAATGGTATGGTCACCTTTAGAAAATGCCTATAAGAAAACAGGGGCCTAGATTGTAAGCTTTTACAGCAGATTCATTAAGTCCGGAGTGGTGATTATTATTTCTGGATTTTCAGAGGCTGTTTTATATATATAACCTCATATTTAGAGATAAGAACGAGGCTGACAGGTTGGAGTTAAAGTAATTCAGAACATAGGGGTAAGGAAGACAGTGTCTATATTTTAGAACCACACATACTCTTTGAGACCAATGGAAGAAAGGTTTCTTTGATCTGGAACTGAAATTTTCTGTAGTGCATAATCTAATTCAACCTATCTGTATAGTTCATTTGAACAACTGGCACACAGAGAGCACAGAATGAGAAAGAGGTTCTTTAATCCTATATAGATTATTGCAATGCCTGGAAACATCCTAGAGTATATTAACCAAATAATCAAAAAGTATTGGCAAAGGTTCCCTGAGGGAGGGGAGAAAGAATATGTAACTATTGAACTTTACCATCAGGGAATCCTTTGATACTGTGTCAAATTTTAGAGACACCCAAATCAATAGGCCATGCCCTCGATCATGAGGCTTACTCTTGTGAAGTGTATGTCGGTAGTGGAGAAGCTTAGCTACCTACAGGCATGCCTAAGAGTTGCTTCTGGAGGACCTCTGTTGTTGCTCAAATGTGGCCTCAGCATCTTTAAGCCTAACTCTGCAAGTGAAATCATTGCCCTCCTCTCTACGTGGGATATGACATCCAAGGGTAAAAGTCTCCCTGGTGACGCGGGAAAGGACTCCCAGGGATGAATCCAGACCTATCACTGTGGGATCAACAATTACATCCTGACCAAATGGGGGAGAAGAAGTGTAATTAATAAAGTATCAGTGGCAGAGAGAGTTCAAATAAGAATTAAATGGAGGTTGCTCTTACACAAGCTTCAGGTAGACCTTGCTACCTATCATAACCTGCCAATCCCCAACCAGGACCATTCCAGCCAATCCTAAATAACACCTAGGGCAATTTATAAGATTCCAGAAGGGTTCCAGGCACTAGAGTAACGTTCCAGACACCAACAACCTCCAGATGGGTCCCTGGTCCAGATAAGTCCTGAAAACCATAGTCCAGCCTCTCCAGAGTATCAGATGGTTCCATCTCCCTACCCCATATTAGTGACAGACCCTCCCAATATCAAAAATTTAGAATTGCCATAGCCCAAACAACCCTAATGAGAGGTATGGAAAGATCAAAGGGGATGTTGAAATTATACACACAAGATAAGGCTTAACAAATGAATATGATTGCTGAATCACTAAAATGATATCTCTTCTAGTCTCCAGTATTTTAGAGCAGCTAGAAGTAAAAACTTAAAATTGTGAAATTGTAACCCATGTCAAAGTCTGAAATATGTTCTACAATTAATTGTGGTGCTGTTCTTGGAAATTTATAACTTTTTTGTATATATGTCATTGTTCACAAAAAAGAAGGGAAAAAAAGTCAATTGTGATGATAAAAAAGTTTTTAAGCCCTCTAGTCTCCTATCTCCTGGAGCGGCTAGAAGAAAAATCTGAGAGGATCGTATGTAGCCCATGACAAACAGTGGGATCTAGACTGTAACCACTTTTTGAACCACTTTGAAAACTTGCTTTTTTTTTTATTTCTTTGTTTTGTATATATGTTATACTATACAATAAAAAACGTTTAAAAAAATATTGCATTCAGGTGACTTCTAGATCTAACTATAAAAAGCAAATTAAAACTTTCCAAGAAAATGATCCCTATAAATTTTGGATATGGAAGAAGTTCTTTAAAAAGGCAAAATAGTAGAGCAAAATAAAGCAAAGATTTATTTTGATCTGAGTAAAATGATATTAATCTTTTTTATTCTCTTCTACCTTTTTTCAGCTCTATTTCTTCTCCTACCTAAACGTTTCAAACATACTCTGAACAGAATAGATGTGTATAGACACATGTACCCATGATTTAATCTCATAGAAATATATTAGAGAAGACTGCAAAACCTTGGAAACATAAAGGAACAGATGGAAATTGCTGTCTTCCAATTTTCCTCATGGAAAAAACACATTTTCTTCTAGAGAGAAAAATCTCTCAAGGTATTATGGTTAAAGAAAAAGGTTCCATTTTTAATTAAAGGTATTTTTCTTAATGCTATGAGATAATAGCGCAATAAACCTTTATATTAAAAGGTTTTAATTTTAACATGTCATCCAATAATTTAGTTATCCACTTAATAAATACTTTCTGATCACTTACCTATCATCATAAATATATAAGTAATTAGTTCTCCTTAACTAATTTGCATTTTTCATCTTCACAGTCACTTTCTGGCTAAAGCTAGAAACCTGGGAGTCACTCTGGAGACTTCCCTTTCCTTAACTATGCAACCAATTAATCACCAAATCCTAAGGATGCAAACTTCAGAATGGACGCTGAACCATCTACTTTTATGCTGCTGTTCTGCCTCTACCCAGTCATCTCTTGCCTAAACTCTAATCGCCTTGTAATGACTTCTCTGTCTGCATTCTGGACATTTTCCAATATACTTCCCAAATCTGGCTCTTTCACACCTCAGAGAACATCCTCCAATGGCCTTTCAATGGCCTTAAAATCAAATCCAAACTATTTCTCTGGCATTCAAGGCATACAGGATTTGGTTCCTGCTTATCTTTACATCATTAACTGGCTTTGTGAGCTTGAGCAAGTTATAGGATCTCTCTTTACATTATAAATTTTGTGCTATAAAATGCAGCTGAGAAGTGGAACTTGTAAAGTGTTTATGACAGTTCTTGGTATATAGTACTAATGTATATTAACTATTTTAGTTTTTAATAGTCAATAAAGACAGAGCATCTGCTCTGTATATAACACTAAGCAAGGCACTTCAAACAAATTAGTGAATGCTTTCAAATATTTCTCCCCAAGGCACACCCACCCCTTTCTCACCACTGCCAATAAGGGCTAACTACATTTAACTCAGCTCATTAAAATCTAGCGTTTGGGATACAATGTCAATGGCACAAGTTTAGGCTGGGGAAGATTTGGTTTATAGCATTTTCAGAGTTAATGTGAAAATGCCTTAAGGATTTTAGATGAACTGCAAGCATTTAAGAGAAAAGAACACAGTGGTTTCCATACCACTCCCACCCACCACAATGCATGTACAGAAAAAAAAAACCACCCAAGAAATATTAGAATATGATACTATTCATATCTAAAACACGAGTAATAACACTTTGCATTGGTCAGATAACATTCGGTTATTTGTTTTTAAGGCGTGTACCATATTTTAACAGGAACATTATCATACTGAAATAAGAATCAACTTGGGACAAGCAGAAAGGTAAGAAGCCTGGAAATAGTGTTATATTGAGCCAATTAAGGGAACTGAAGCAATTGGCCTGTAGAAGAGAAGACCTGGAAGAGCATATGGACAAGATATTTCCAACATTTGAGAAACCTTTTATAGAAAAGATTTTATATTGGTTCTAATAAGCAGAGCTAGATTTAAAGAATATACATCATAAGGAAGAAGATTTTAATTCTCATTACTGCAGTGATTCAAAAATGGGAGGAAAATACATGGGAGAGTAACAAATGGCTCTTCACAGGAATAGTTCTAAGGAAAGGCTAAACAATCATCTTCTAAGAACAATGTGGTAAGAGTTTCCTTTTTGAATAGCTAACATTTACTAAGCACTTAATGATGTGCTAAAAGCTTTATGAAATTATTCATTTAACCCTCACAACTTAATGAGCTAGATATTATTATTGTACTGACTAAGAAATTGATACAGTTTAAGTGATCTGCCCACAGTCCAACTACTAGTAAGTAGTTGAATCAGCAGTCAAACCCACACTGCTGGAGTTTGGTGTCTTAGCACCATACACACACTACTTCTAAGCTAGATGATGTCTGAATGTTCTGTACCTCCAATTTCCATGAAACAACTTCGTTGACTGGCATCCCATAGGCCTATGATTTCCTTCTACTAAGATTTGTTAGGTAAGGAAGTATTTCTGGACTAGATGAGTGTGAGCTATTTCCTAGAGAGTTACAGGAATTCTTAAGCAAGGGGAAATGGGTGTAACAGAAGGGTTACATTAGTCTATATAAACCCTCCAAGAAAAAGATTGAAGTCTCTTTGAACAGAGAAGACTATACAAGAACTCCCTCTGTTCTTTCAAAACAAAAATTTCTAAATAATTTCAGATATATAATCATTTAAAATATGTGAAAGCCTAACAAAGGGATCCAAGAGAAGGATCAAAAGGCATAGCAACCTTTACAAATACCTTCTTCTTGCTACTAGATTAAAAAAGTGATAATCGCAGGAAGTTACTAAAATTACTAACATTCTAAAAATAGAGTAACCACTACACAATATTCCCCATAAGGAGAAATTATAAAGTAAAATGTTCTGGAATGATTTGAGACCCAGATAAGAACACGGTAGATAAATGAACTAATGGTAAAGAGCAGAATACCCCAGAGAATGCACAAATATTCTGTTTGGTAAAAACTTTTGGGTGTATTAATATGCTCAGATGTCTCATATGGTCTCATCTGGCACAATTTTGCAGTGATAGTAAAAAATACAATTTGCTCATTTAGAACATGTTTTAGAGCTGGGTGAGAAATAATTTTCCTAAATTGAATATTTGGGAACCAATTACAGCCCCAAATCTGCTATTAACCTCAAAATAGGTAATTGCAAGTTTGTGTCTAAATCCATTTGTCATAATAGAGCAAATTAAAAATCACATGATGGACGTGATTAATGTGTGACAGTTATCATGAGCACCATGAGCCCAAACTAATAACAACATCAAAGAAAGATTCCAAATGTGATGCAGCCATGAAGGCAAAACTAATTTTCAAATTATAATGGCATCATCCAAGAAAGCTAATGTTTTCTTTGTGTGATAGTCATGGCTGGGCATCTGGAGGATGGCCGGCCACTAATGTCCTAATAAATGGCAGGCACACAGTGGAAAGGCTGTCATAATGTGGCCAGCCGAGCACAGTTGCTACTGTTCTTGTCATAATGGACTGGCCAGGCAGTGGGTCACAGGGTGCTGGAAAAAAAGTAAGTCTCATTACTGTTTCAGGCTCAGAGCTCGATGCGGCTGAGAGTTCTGACTCACTCTGTATGTAGATGTCTTCAATGTATGTGGGTAATACTCCTGTTTAATTCTGGTCTTTTGCAACATTTCTTCCCTATTATGCTGAAAGAATGCCAGAATACTTGGAGAATACTTAGCAGTGTCATAGCAATTAAAATGTTTTAAATATGTGTAGAGCATCCTTTCAGCACCACTTTTATGTTGTCTTTAAGAAAACTCCCTGCAGAGTCTGAGTACCAATTTTTTAGTTGGTGTCACTTAATACTTGGGCAAGCACTCATTGAGGCAGGTATTGCCTGGCCTGAGTACTTTCAGATGAACCACATAAGGGAAGGCAATGCCCCTACCCTGGTAGACAAACTGTTACAAAGTCAGGGCAAAAGCCTTTTCACCTTAGGTCCCCAGTACCTAATATGGTCCTTGGTCCCAAGTAGATGGCCAAGAAATAAAAGGTAGTATATAAGATAGTTTAGCAAACTGGCTTTTAATTCTGGCTCTGTTATTTACTAGCCCTTGTGACCCCAGGCGACTTACTTCAGCTTTCTGTCTCAATTTCTCTCTGCACAAATGAAAAACAACTGTTGCAGAGATTTACTTTGATAATGTACTAAAGCCTTTAATACTTGGTTGTGCTAAAAACAATGGCAGTTTATTGCATCAAATATATTTTAATGATGAGAGCTGCCTGAGAAGTATACAGTAAAGGGAGACACAAAAAAATTCCAAGGCAGTCATTTTTCATAGACCAATAGTGGCAACCAACTTCCTCTGACTGGCATTCTATGAAATGAATGGAAGCAATCTTTACTTGTACAAAAAAGAAAAATCTAATTGGTTTTGTAACACATTTCTTACATGGTCCAAAAAAATCTGCCCCAAACCAGTAAATTCTCATAAGAGTAAATGCTGATCAGTATTATTTCTTTTAGCTCAGCAAATTTCTGAAAATCTTGACTATTTTAACTCTTGGCAATCCCCAAGGATAAACTCATGGACACACATGCACACAAACTCCTTTTAGTTTTTAGTCATTTGTGTAAGTGTGAACATATTTGCAAGTTTGAGTATAGAGGCAAAATAATTGATGGTTCCTCTTAAATATAAGCATTTCTACATTTACTTTTTGCATTCTGCTAGAATGACCTTTCTATGATTGTATGATAAAAATTGGTTTGCTTCTTGCATTGCTAATAGTTCTTCAAATTAAAGTGAATATTTTAGAGTTGCAGTTTCAGAATTGCAATTTTCCACTTTTGCCTCCAACTTCCCTGAAACATGCCAATATCACCTCTGGGAAAAAAAAAAAAAACTTATTAGTAATTTGTAAATTCCAGAATTAGAATTGGTTAGAAATGATACTATTTTAATTACTCCTTAATGAAGGGTTAACTTTGACCCTTCATTAAGTTAGGTCTTTCAGGACCACTTCAAATTAGAGGTTTTTCTGAGGTATGTCAAATTTTGTGTTTACAAATGTGTTTGTGTTATTTTAATATACCGTCAAATAGCTTAGATAATTAAATGATGATTTCAGTGGTTCTGTTTCAAATATTGGCATGTTTCCAAAATGTAGGCCTGGAATAAGCAATCAGAGATTAAAGCAAGGTTATTTGGACTATTTAAATGGCAAAAACAGTATATTAAAATAGTCACACATTCTGACTAAGCTATATTGTGCATGTGAATATGATTGGAACCTAAAGAAGTCCAGCTTTTCTTAGAACAGTCAATAAGTTGATTTGACTTGCTTAATGCATAATACATAAATATTCAATGCATATAGCTATCTGAAATCCATATGTATATCTTGTGATTTGTGATTACAACCTTCTAAGAGACACAGCCTAGGTTCCACAGCACAATGTCTATCACATCAGAAACAACGACTGGACTGGAAGTCAAGAGTCGTGACCTGTCACTTCTTCAGTCACTCTTCTAGCTCATTCTTTATGTGCTTTCTATGTGACTTCACATGCTGATTATCTCTTCTCCTTGAAGACATGACAACACATTACTCTTTACTTCGTCTTCCTCTAATCATGACTACAGTGTTCCTCAAGGCTCAGCCCTCCTCCTTTATTCTCACTAAATATGGCTGATGTCTCATTGGATTTCTCATACCTTTACCTTCTTACTTGGTGTTTTGGCTTGCTAATGTTACACCAGAATGCAATATACCAGAAATGAATTTTTTTTTATAAAGGGAATATATTACGTTACAAGTTACAATTCTAAGGCTGTGAAGACATCCAAATTAAGGCATCAACAAGAGGATACCTTCATTCAAAAGAGGCCAATTGCATCAGGGGTTTCTCTGTCAGAAGGCACATGGTGACATCTGCTGGCCCTTTACTCCTGGGTTTTGTTGCTTTCAGCTTCTGATTCAGTGAATTTCTCTCTAAGCATCAGTGGGTCCTCACTTAGCTTCTCCAGAACAAACTCTGGATTTCATCTCTTAGCTTAGCATCTCCAAATGTCTATCACATGGTTTCATCTCTCTGCTCTGTGTCTTTTACTTTCTTCATACAGGGCTCCAGTGAAATGATTAAGACCCACCTTGAATTGGGTGGGTCACATCTCCATGGAAACAACCTAATCAAAAACAATAGGTTTGCCCCAGCAAGATTGGATTAGAAGAACATGGCTTTTCTGGGGTACATAACAGCTTCAAACTGGCACACTTGGCATCATACTTCAAATGTCTATAGCCCAGATTCTTCACCTTCTCTTTCAAGCTAGCTCCCATGACTTCCTTTTCCATCAATGATATCTCACTAGCCAAGGTTATCCTAGCATGAATCTTAAAATCATCTTTGAATCATTCCTTTCCTTTGTATCTTCTAAATATAATCAATAGGAAGTGTTTGGAATGGAGAATGTATTGAAACTATATCCATCTTTCAAGGACAAGTGCAAATGCCATCTCATTAATGAATCCTTCCACAGGCATTATTTCAGATTGACTTCTCTTTCCTTCTAAATCAAATTGTGTTGAATAAATTCACCAGTTATACTGATTATTAATTAAGTATAAACATTTTTATATTTCTCCCAAGACCTAGAAAAGTTTATGCTTGTAACACATACTCAATAAATTTTCGAAGTGTCAAATCATTTTTCTTTACAACTTGTTCTTGCGGACATTTTGTCTAAAACATGAATAAAATGCTTCCAAACATTTTCCAATAGTTTGAATATTAAAGCCAAATAAAAAAAAACTAATTGAGTTCTGATTGAACATTCCTCTTGAAAGGGGCATTATATTTTATATAATATTTCCAAATGAGAAAAAGACAAATAATATTTATGCACAAAAATGCAGGTAGAATAACTATGTTAAAAATTAGGTACTTTACTTGAAATGGGGCCATTTAAATAGATATTTTCCCTGACACTTATATATTTGAAACTTGCAAAAATAATTTAAAATAGCAATGGTTTTAGGGGCCAGTGCTGTCTCATTAAGAAAGATCAGTCCAGAAAGTAGGTTGAACCATGCACTGAACAGTAGTCAATGGACCTGTAGGGCAATGGAGGGCACACTGTTACAGAGAGCAGGGGTCTGCAAAAGGAAAATACTCTAGTTCAATTTTCCATTGCCCAACTCAGGGAATCATTAGTACACAAAGACAGCTGATTTTAATTGTTCAGACTGGGAGAAGGGCAATCTCAAAAGCAGAGAATTATTTTTCCCCTCCTAATTAGTCAAAGAAAGTTGACATACCATGGCATATACGTGAGTCCACAGGAGAGAAAACAGATTTTAAAAGGAGTGATGAATGAAGAGACAGCAGATGGAGACAAAAAGGGTTTTAAACAGATTACTAAAAATGAAGGAATATTGGGATAAACTAATAACAGAAAGTTGAAATGGTTAGGAAAAAATAATAAACATGAAAAGCAGAAGAGAAATGAAAATGAATGTCTTACATTCTGAATAGAAAAACTGAATTTCTCATTTTTATTATCTACAAAATGAGGCTCAAGAACTCTCGATATTATAAAATTACTACTCTAATGCAAAATGTAACTTCAAAGCCAGAGTTTTCTCCACAAACTACTCAGGAAATTAATCTTGTTAACCTACTTAATATAGTATAGATATTTTGAATGATACACATTAAGCATTTTGAAAACCAACCCTCTAAATTTTACTCAACTTCATGAAATAAAGTATTTTTTAATTATAAAACAGTTTCTTTGGAGAAGTACATGCAAAAAACTAGTAAAGTATAAAGAATTTAATTGTTTTAAATTTACTCATATTTGAACATTGCTTGCAACAAAGAATAGTTTATATGAATAAAATTAATGCATTAACTAGGAAAAAGTACCAGACTAAAATAGCTACAAATTTAATACCTATCACAAAATCATTCTCCCTCTCACATAAAAAGCACTAAGTCTTCAAAAATAAAAGCAGGGGTGTGGTGATTTTACTTAAAATGGTGCCATTTAAATAGATATTTTTCTATATTGTATTTTTTTTAAAAAAACAAAGAACAAGAAAGATTACAAACATTTCACTTTTTAAAAAATTAATAACTAAGAAAGATCACAAAGATGCTTCACTTCACCACAAACTGATTCTGAAACCCTCTTTAATGGTGATTTGGCAGTCAGAGTACAGGCAGTGCAGGGCTGTTGCAGTTAAGTATGACAAGAGTCTACAAAGAAGATGAATGATATCATCCTAATGATAAGGTCACAATCGATCTGAGACAGACCTTTCTTAAATTAACAAAATGTTGCAGCACTTTAGTAAGTGTCACCAACAACCCTTTTCCATGAAAAATGTACTGGCTTATGAAAAAACTAATTTTAAAAATTAAAAATTTGTCTTATAACAAAAAAGTGTTGCTGCACCTTATTTTCTGCCAATTCATTATTATATCAGAGACACAGATTCTCAAAGAATCCTGCTTTTATATCTAGTTTCAGAATATCCCACCTCCCAAAGAGCTCCTTTTAAAGTCAATTGTATGTCTGAGAGTGACAAAAGAAAGGTTTCTCAAAACACTGATAGATTTCAATCTTAAATAAAATTCTAATCCCATCAAAATGGAAACATCTTTAGCAATACTTGAAATGACAACCCAGAAATCAATGATCTCTTGAATCAATCAGAAAAAAAGGGAAATCAACTCTTTAGTTTTCTTGGAAGGAAGAAAGTAGACAGAAAAGGGATGCTTAGATGGTACGGGGGTTGATGTTAAAACTATCAAAATATAATCAGTATGTGGTAAGAGAAGTCAATTTCTTTCTCCTTCAAGTAAGAATTATAATGGAAACCTTTCCAGATATAAAGACAGACAGATAGATAGATGCTTTTATTAATACCTTACAAAAGTGATTTCAAAGCAAGGGTTTTAGCAACTTGCTTCAGAGTTATCTGGGGGTATTTATTAAAATTAAAATAAATTGCTCCCCAGGTGATTCTGTTGCACAATAAGGTTTTAGAATCATTACTACAGAAGGACCTGCTGAGTGCCATCACTTGGATATAGGATGGTGTGATAACATCTAGCTTTCTTTCAAAGGCACAGGCTATAGTGATCAGAAGTCAGATAGATCAAGTCTCCAACTCTATTTCTGCCCTCTACAATCTAACTTTGGGCAATATACTTAAACTCTCTGAGATTTGGGCTCCTCATTTTGAAAAATAAAGATTTTAATACCTCACAGAGGTGCTTTGGGAATTAAAGAAGATTTACAGAAAGAGTTTGACACACAGAAGGCTCTCAAAAAATAGTATTATTAACTCAATCCCCACAGTGACAATTATTCTGCAGCTGGCCCATAGAGTGTACATCACAACAGCAACCAAAAAAAGACACTGACTATTCTGGGGTGGTGTGCTACTAACTTCCCAAGAGAAGGTGATTTGATGAAACCCTGAGAATTTTTACTAACCCTTCACAAAACGAAAAGAAATGAACTGTCTAAGATTGGGAGATGGGCAAAAGAGAGACTGTTTATTGGACAATCTACTAGAAAATCGGTAAGACAAGCACTTGAAAGAGTTCCACAGTAAAGGTAGATTTCTGGATTTCTCAGTGCCTACATCTAGGCACAGTGTTACAAAAGTGGCAAGTGAATTTACATATATTTTACATTTTAAATTAGGAAATAACTTGCCATCTTCAGGACCCTGAGGTCGACACTTTTAATTTAAACTTTACAGTTTCCCTGTTTGGCTTAATATGTCACTTCTTGATTATTCCTGCCTTTCTTTGTGCTTTCTCAAACTAGTGCCACTGATTAAGAAAAATTTGTTACACCAGAAGTATATGGCTAAGAGGACAAGGGGCACTGGCTTTACAAGTAATCCAGGTATGGATAATAGGGACAGAGACCCAGGAAGGGTGGCAGTAAACAACATCTGGTTCCACCGACTGTTCCACTATCCTCAGCCAATTAGTATGATCAGGAAGTAACATGCTAATAAACAGTTCTAACACTGGAAAGGAGAGAAAGGAAACAAGATTTTTTCCTTGGTTAGGAAAAAAAATGGCTTCAGGCCAAATTACAAAACAGTCATTCAGGAAGAAGAGAGACCTTAATTCCTATTGAGAATATACATTTAGAAATACATTACTTAAGAGATAATTTACTTAAAATTTATATCAGTGAGGAAAAAGTGGCATGTCATCCTTCAGGGCTTCACATAGATTTCTAATGCATTGATGATATTTAATTTCTAAAATTGGGGTGCATTCCATTTTTCCACCTGACTATATAGCTAGCTCCCTGTCCACATCTCTGCAGGTACAACCAGAACTGCTTTGTGTGACCAAACATTGCATAAGCACATATTTACGTATATATACAACCAAAATAAGTCCTTTTGATTGTACTTTGGCTGGAGAGCACATAGTATACCTATCTTTAAATGCAATTACGGTAGAGACATCCTAGTAATTCAGTTGGATTGAGAAGAAAATTTTAGAATGTTTAAAAATGAAACCCAATTTTCACTGTTTAGCTTTAAGATGAGGGAGTCAATTCTGTGGGGGTGATAGACATTAACAAGTGAGATGCATCCATAAACAGCAGTTTGTACCCAGCATCCCATGAAATAGAAGGGGGGGTAGGGGAGGGAATATCACTGTTTCTGCAAAATGAATTATTTACTGTTGACATAATTCAGGTGGAGAGCATAATTATCTTGCTCATGATTATGAGTCAACTAGGGAACATAGAGATCAAGTGGCTTAAAGAAAAAAGTGAATCACGAGTAAAAATAGAATGAAAAGATAGGCTAGTTCCTGTTTTTTGCTAGTTGTTCTTAACACATAAAAATATGGAAATGTTCTCATATTTTTTCCTAAATTTAAATATCTCCTTTCCCTTTGCTTGGGAATGTACATCAGTGTTTTTCCTGATTTAGCCTTAAGGCTCCTATGGACTATTTCTCATTGACTAACATAAAATCCTTACTCTCAGAACTAAAGGCTCACTACACGAATTTCAGACTGAGCTGCAGTGGAGCAAGTTTCAAAATTTGAAAGTCAACATCTCATAGCATTTCTTACTTCCTTTCTTGAAGGAAAAAAGCTTAAATATGTAATTATACTACCAGAAGTTCACTTGTTTTTAAAACGCACTGAATTATTCACAATAACCAAAAGAGGGAAACAGTAACAGATAAATGGGTAAACAAAAAGTGGTATATACTTATAATGGAATATTATTCAGCTATGAAAAGGAATGAAGTTCTGACACATGCAACAACATGGCTGAACCTTGAAAATATTATGCTAAGTGAAATAAGCTAGATGCAAAAAGGACAAATATTTTATGGTTCCATTTATATGAAATATTTAGAATAAGCAAATTCATACAGATAGAAAGTAGAGTACAGGTTACCAAGGGTGGAAAGTCGGGGGTGAGGGTGGAATTGGAGGATTATTGGTTCATAGGTACAAGGTCTCTGTTTGGGTGATGAATAAGTTTTATTAATGCACTGTGGGGATGGTTACACAATATCATGAATGTAATTAATAACATGAACTGTACACTTAAAAGTGGTTGATATGTTACTATAATACTTTTTTTTAAAGCAACATAAAAAATAAAAAGCACTCAAATACAAATGACTTAGCTTTTTAACGTGCAGATTGTTCGTGTTCTTCTATCCTACAGCCTATTGCATCAAGGAATGCTTCAAGGGCTCTAAAATGAGTGATTATATTGGTGCTCCTGGCATACCTCTCAACAGTCTCTTCTTACAGTCCCTTCTCTTCCTAGATAATGTGTTGCCAGCTAACACCCCATGACTCATGTTTTTCATATTAGGTAGGCCTAAGCTTTCTCAGATATCTAAATTAAAAGAATAACATTTAAGGTTAAATTAAAAATAATCTTGTCACAAAGATAAGGACAAGGATGTGATGGAATAATTGCATCAGGTTTCAGTACTTCAAAATGTTGTATCTTTAGCTTTATGAATGATGAGGAGAGCAAAAACTTTTTTAAAAATGATTTCTGGGTGTGAGGGTAGTTCAGTGGTAGAGTTCTTGCTTGCCATATGGGTGACCCAGGTTCAATTTCAGGCCCAGGCACATCCCAGAAAACAAACCAAGAAAAACAAACAAAAATTCGACAAATGGTGCTGCAATAACAGAATACTCACATGGATAAAGAATGAAATGTGACCCCTGCCATACAGCATACGGAAAGCAAAATTGAATTCTGGCATATTAGAGTTTAAAATGTCAAGTATGGTCAAAGTTCTGTGGAAATTAGTAAAGCCGTGAAGATCAGATGTTTAAGCATCAGGAAGTGACTTGATCATGTGGTCTCTATGGTAACAGCCTTAGTGTTTACATGAAAGGGACCTCTCTTAAATGCACAATACCCCATGAGATTTGTGATCAACTGTTGAGCCAAGGAATTGTTCTCATGTGAGGGTCCTCTGGATGGAGGGTTGGCCACTAACTCTAGTTTAGGGATGCAGATAGATGAAATGATCAATTTCATGGAGATAGATCCCCTAGCCCAGGGTCTAGGAGAGTACAAAGGGTATTTTGTGTAGTAGGGGTGTTTAAGAATACTTTATAAGTATCTGATGTGTTTTCAGCTGACTTTAGTCAGTTACACAGAAAATTAAGGAGTTTGGGTCATAAACATTATTTACTATAAAGGGCTGCTATATAATTATAAACACACACATTATATACATGAACTTTTTATTACTGGAAAAGATTTTATTTCTATAAATATTTTGTGATGTGCCTCAACTACCATCTACCTGGTTCCAATCAATTTCACTTACCCCTTTCATTCACTGATCAAATTCACTCGTTTACTTATATATTTCAATGGCCACACCATGAAAAATATGTTTACTACTCCATCTTGTATTTAGTTTAGTAAGAGTGGCATTTATTATGCAAAAAAGTGATATTCCCCATGTGTAAAATTTCATTATAATAATTCTTATAATATGGGGACTAGGTCTGTCATTTGTTACTAAAAACATTACAGTTCTCAATTGCCTCCCAATATGAGCTTAAAGTGGTTAGCTGAAGCTTTGCCTAGAAATGACCTCAGAGTTTGTTGCTTCTTTTACACTTTGTTTTCTTGTCTTTTAGAACTAATTTGGTCTCACAAGAAAGAAAATTTCTGTGAGGTTTATTCAACACTTTGTAATAAAATACTGCAGGGAATGATTCAGTAGATCTGTTCTCAGTGACTAAAATTAATCTGTGTACCTTCCTTCCCATGTGACACAGAAGTCCTAGGGCCTTATTCAGTTGAGAAAACTGATATTCAGATTAATCAAGAACAGAATGATATGGACAGGGGCAATTTGGAGAATTTTATCATTCCTGTCAGTTCTCAATTCCTTTTTAATTTTTCTACTCTAGATGCCTTGCTTTTCATTTGGGCAAGGCAAAGCTCACTCACCTACCCATGGTTCTGGAACTCATCTTGTCCTCACTACATTACCCAACATGCAGAGTTCTTCATTTGAGTATTCTCTTCTTAACAGTAATCTCAAAAAATTTTTGAATATACTGAAAATACAAACCTAGCAATCCATTTACTGGGGTCTGACAAATTGATTACATTTGATTACATTTGGAAAAAATATGATACTGTATTAACTATTTATTGACTGCCTCCTCTGTGCCATGCACTGTGCTAGGACAAATTTTATTAAGCCATGGTGTTAAACCTTAGGGAGTTTCCAATCTAAAGGGAAAGAAGGACAACTAAGTATTTATTCTTAAGAAAACATGATGCAGGTTACAAGGGGTTACCTAAGGTGATAGGGGAGTAAAGAGGAGCGGCACACAAGCATGGGGCCAGAGAAGGTTTCCTTGAGAATCTAAGTGAAATCTGAGCTGAGTACCGAGTAATAGGAAGAACCACCCCGATGAAGTAGAAATATTCTTACCACCCCGCATGCCAAATATTTCATATACTATTAAATGCACTTTAAAAGATGTGTTAAGGTGCTCGCTTTGGCAGCACATGTACTAAAATTGGAACGATACAGAGAAATTAGCATGGCCCCTGCGCAAGGATGACACACAAATTCATCAAGAGAAATTTAAAAAGAAAAAAAAAGATGTCTTAAGGTCTGGTTTCTCTCCAACTTTTAAGTAACACTTAAAATGAACAACTTGCTATTTTATGTGAAGGAAATTTTTTATCCATATGCTAAGTATTATTTTTTCATAAATAAGAAGTGCATGTCAATACATGTATACAGCCAATAATTTTCTTCTGACAACTTTAGTTATTTTGAGGTCTATATTGGAGAATTTGTAGATAATAGTATTTGTGACCAAATTAGTCAAAAGTTGAAAATTGTAAGAGAAGATAATTATTTTAAACAATGCATGCCATCCTATAATCTAATTTTGCAAAACTATTTGAATAATTTCATGGTACGAAACCCAGCCTCCTTTAGGGAAGATTTTCATTTGAAACAAACTTATATATTCACGGTAAGGAAAATAAAACAAAATATTTGGAAGGGACAATCTCACCTATCAAAGAATGAAATATTTTCTTATTATTTCTAAGATTCTAGAGTCCTGGTCTTTTACCAAAGTAAACATATTTCAATCACACCAGAACTTTGTTAGTTTGCATACAGGTTTTCAGTGGGAGTTACAGCCTACGGCTCTGGAGCTGGCACCTGCATCCATCATTCACTGAGGGGCCTGCTGTGGGCCAGGCACTAGGAGGAGCCCTGATGAACAAGGAGGACATGATTCTTTGCTTCCAAAATGGGGATCAAGAAATTAAACAAAAACATCATATAGATACAAATTGTGATGAGTCCTATAAAATTGAGCAAAGTGCTAAGACTAACCCCAAGAAGAGGGATGTAATCTAGCACTAATTTTTAACTTTTTTAAAAGCAATTTTATTGAGATAGATTTATATTTACATAACATACAATACATTCAAAGTATGCAATCAATGGCTGTTAATGTAATCAGAGAATTGTGCATTCGTTACCACAATCAATTTTAGAACATGAAAAAACATTTTATTTTATAAGCAACGAACAAACATGCAAACATTCTTGACATACAAACATTCTTGTCATGGTTACAATCAATGGCTCTGTTGTGTATTCATCACCATCATTATTTTTTTGAACATTTGCATCTCTTCAGCAAAAGAAAGAAAAAAGAAAAAACTCACACATGCCATACCCTTTACAGTCCCTTTCACTGACCACTAGTTTCAATCTACTCAATTTATTTTAACCTTTGTTTCCCCTATTATTTATTTATTTATTTATTATCCATATTTTTTACTCATCCGTCCATACTACAGATAAAAGGAGCATCAGACAGAAGGTTTTCACAATCACACAGTACCATGGCAAAAGCTCTTTCACTATATAATCATCTTCAAGAAATACAGCTACTGGAACACAGCTCTACAGTTTCAGGTACTTCCCTCTAGCCAATCTAATACACCATAAACTAAAAGGGGATAGCTACATAATGCATAAGAATAAATTCTACGAATTTACTCATTAATGCTAGTTCTTATCGGTGAGACCATCCTTTTGTTTCTGGCTAATTTCACCCAGCATAATATCCTCAAGGTCCATCCATGTTGTTACATGCTTCATGACTTTATTCTGTCTTATAGCTGTGTAATATTCCATCGAATGTATATGCCACAGCTTGTTTAGCTACTCCTCTGCTGATGGATATTTGGGCTGTTTCCGTCTCTTGGCAATTGTAAATAATGCTGCTATAAACATTGGTGTGCAAATGTCCATTTGTGTCCTTGCCCTCATGTCCTCTGAGTAGATACCTAGCAATGGTATTGCTGGATCATTGGCAATTCTATACTTAGCTTCCTGAGGAATCGCCAAACTGCATTCCACAGCAATTGTACCATTTCACATTCCCACCAGTAGTGGATAAGTGTACCTCTTTCTCTACATCCTCTCCAGCACTTGTCGTTTTCTGTTTTTTTATTTTTTTTGATAATGGTCATTCTGGTGGGTGTGAAATAATAGCTCATTGTGGTTTTATTTGCATTTCCCTAATAGCAAGGGAAGTTGAGCCTCTTCTCATGTGCCTGATAGCCATTTGTATTTCCTCTTCTGAGAAGAGTCTGTTCATGTCTTTTTCCCAATTTGTAATTTTACCACTAATTTTAATGTGCTGAGAGCAAAGGCTTTCAAATCAAAGAAACCTGGATTTTAATCCTGGCTCCTCCAGTAAGAAGTTGTGGTATTTAACAGTTATGCTACTAAACCTTTGCAAGGTTCAGTTTTCTTATCTGTCAAATGAGGACAGTGCTACGTTTGTTTGTTAGTTTATTTTGAGGGTTATTGTAAGGAAAAATATGTAAAATGCCTCATAGTACCAACAGCATACATCACAGATACCATTATTATCACAGTATGTCTATTTACTATAAAATACAAAAACCAAGCTTGAAGCACATATAACCCTCAGAGTATAAAAATCATGGTACTTTTCTGCTGTTCTGCCACCTTTCAGCATACTCAAATTTTAGAGATGCAAATCAACAATTTATTATTTGGAAAAGCATTCTAAGGTTCATATAACAGAAAGAAAAAGTGTGGAGAGTGGATTCTTTTCTAGTTAATAAGACTGATGATCAAATAACTCAGAACATCTAAAATTCCTAGATAAATGCTTAAGCATGTCTCCCTTGGCCAGTACAAAGGAGATCTAGCACATTTATCACTTAGGTAAATGCACAAACAAATACTGAGGAATGTGAATACAATGGAATCGTTTTTATGCCAGTAAGAGCTTTTAAGATTTATTATGGTCCCAATCTAATTGGGTGAATTCACTGCACAGCTGCCAACTTTCCGCTTTACTTTCTGTGTGGACGACCTGGCATCGAGCAAAAGTGTATGATTTTCTTTTCCCAAATGGATAATTTTGCCCAAAGAGATCACTTGTTCATATGAGCTTTTACGTGGTAAGCTGGCAGATTTGTTGCTGCCTTATATGATCAAACAACAATAAAAATCACAAGGGATACACGGTGTATAGGCAAAGCACAATTAAATCCATGAATAATTCTCAGGGATAAAAATGATGACTTAGTGAATAAACACCATGAATTACGGATTTACTATCCCTGTTACAAAATTACCCAAAGTGAAGAGTACTAAAATATAAAACTAATATTAAATGTAATACAAATATCTTAACTGCATGACATGGCGATCCTGAACCAAGAAGCTACAACCAAATCTCCTATTTTAAATTTAGGAAACTTAACAAAAATGATGGTTCCCATTGAATGTTGTCCCATTATCATTAGCACACAGTTAAGATTTTATATAGAATGGATAGCTTTACCTTCAAGACTATTTTTAGGTAGCTAATAACTGAGACCCCAAAGACCTCAATTTACATAAAAAGAAGGCAAGGCCACATTCACTCAGGTATACAAATCACAACCATATAGACAAAAGCTCTAAGAACTCATAATCTCTTCTTTGCGGATTTCGTCAGGGATGGCTGGCTAATTGGAGGAACCCATGAAAGGACCTTACAATCCAATTAGCACTTCAGTGCAATTAAGTGGTGGAGGTTTCCCTATTCTGCAGAGACTGGCTTTGATCTTGTAGTGAAAAGTGTCCTTCCTTAAAGCTGTGGTTTTGATTTTTTTCTCAGTAATTAGTGCTAATTGTAAACCCAAACCTGACCTGCTGTAAACAGAGTGTTTTACTGCATTTGACACTAGGACCTGAAATCAGTGTTCTCTTTTGTCTATATTGTACTTGCTTATTAGAAGTCTGGCTATTTTGCTCATTATTTGATGCACAATGGATAAGTACATACTAAAGTCAGCTGAAACAAATGCCTTGATCTTAAGAGCTTGTGTGAGTATTTTCACTGATGTATGTTAAGCCCTGTTACCATAAAAGTAGTTGATTGAATTTCATTTAAGGGATATACTGTAGTTTTTCCACACAAAGAATGACTGATTCAAAAGAAGTTTTCTAAAGGAGTTTAGTGACCCTTATATATTTGGAAAATAAAAACAAGAGATTAAAATGGTCTTTTCAGAGGAGCACACATAAAGAACCATATAAATCAACTGTAGAAGTCTATTGAAAAACACTTATTAATGTCTGTTAGATCAATTCATTGTTTAGATTCATAAAAATGAATTAAAATGTAGGCCTATGAATGAATAGGCTAATGAGATACTTCTGTATGGAAATAAGATGCTGCAAATAAAAAAAATCCCAGGCTTTCTTTAAGGTACAGGTAAGACCCTTTGAAACTAGCACACAGTTTATATGCAAATGCAAAGGTGCTTGATATTAGATAGGACATTTCTTCCCCAAATATGCTTTTAAACATACCCAATTCCATTATTTAGCAAATGATTTCCTCACGGAAAAAATCAGAAATGAAGTTAGACCCAGTATAGATTACCCTGTTAGAAATTCTGCATTAGGCCCAATTTAGGGATATTGAAGTAGACATCATCTAGTATACAGACATATAATTTCTAGATGGAAAAATATGCATCTAAATACAAACATACATTACACATGAAACACGATGACACCAATTAGCACTCCTTAGAAATAGCTGTTTGTGAATTTTTTCCCCTTAGGGAAAGAATTAAGAGTCTAGAAACAATATTTTCTGTAAATGACAATATGATTAAATATGACTATAATAAGCATAAAAGAGCAAGAAACAGTATGGGCTTTTGAAAATCTTCCCTTATTTATATTTTTCATTTATTTTAAATTAAATTTAAATTTGAAAGGCAAAGTATTATATGCAAACTGTTGAAGAATCAAACAATACTAAGAGAACTATTAAAAACATTGAAGTGCTTGTCTCATTTCTCCCCTCCTCCTCTCAAGAGGAAATTAAGTTCAACTCTTTCAGCCATTGCTTTGACTTTTCACCTCCATCATTTTAAATCAGTTAAGACTCCTCTAGTGAAATGGCTTAGGGGAATAAGCTCTGACTTTGACTTTTGAAGTCCCTCAGGGGCTGGAATCGCATATTTAGTATGAGACTTTCACCCTTGTTTCATTATGGTGTCTCCCCCTCCCCCGTAACCGTTCCTGCTGTCGACAAGTCCTGAGACTCTGATTTAATATTTCTGAGAACATCATCTCCCGTGGGGATGGAAGAGGTGAAGTCATCCAACCAGGGGCAGTTTAGAGAGGGAGAGACGAAGATCTGGAGTCTAGTTCCAACATACTTTGTAGCAATCCCTTTTTTCACTACCCCAAGCTTCTATTAGGACCTGGCCTCCAATTTCTGTAACCTTTTTGGGAGACAAATCATTTCGCGCTCTTTGGTACTCTCAACCTGCTGTTTGGCCCCCTTTGTCTATATTAAATCACTTATCATTCTTCCATCAGCTTTCCAGCTTCACAGGTTGGGTTCTGGAGCTACTTTAATCAAAATTGAACTTCTTGTTTGTGTTTCTTTTTTCCTTGTTTTGGGGGTGATTTTCAAAAGAAGGGTACATAAATGTCTTTTTCTGTCATCACGAAATAAAAATTCCTTCCTCTTAAAGATGGGGCAACTCTTGCCAGGGAAGTTAAACAACTTGCTCTGGATACCACTGTGCTGTAGCAGCATGAGAAGATAAGAACCTGAGTTGTTAATCACCCACGCAAGGCACTTTCCATAAAACAGTGCTATTCATACTGTTACTGAGGTCCTTGTGGATTTAGATACTCTTGCAGGGTATACAGTTCTAAATCGCGTATAGCAAAGAAATTGAGGGAGATGTTTCTATAGAAATTATTAAAAGAATAACTGTTGGGCAGTTGCTGCTTAAGAGGCTACATCTTCCTAAACGCATGTGGTGGCAGTAACTATGAAACTGAATACTTGACTACTGAATACTAGTGTCCAGAACTTCTTGGATGTGTAAGTATGAAAGAATTTACAGATCAATGTTGACAGGTAAGCTTATCACTTTCTCCTAGTGCTGGCAGACTGTATTTTAGGAACTGCGTAATGCAACATTTTCAATATACAAAATTTTCAATATTTTACCTAGCATGTATACAGAATTTGATGTACAAAGTATACCTTAAACATTTAACAATGTAAAAGCAAAGAGAATAAAACAGCATTTTCTGTACTTGGATATAGCGTTTTATGTTACAAATCCTAACTTCCTATTATGCCTTTGCATTACTGAGGCCACCTCTTATAAGGCAAGATAAATTACTTTATCAAATCTCAGGTATTATCTGCTTGAATGATGAACTAGAAAGAAAAAGGGCCTTAACATCAACATGATAGTATAATTTAAATAGCATGTTACATTTTAAACTTATAGTTGATATGAGTGTCATTGTAGGAAAGGAGGAGGAGGAGAAGAAGGAGGAAGATATGTCAGCAATACATCAAAGAAACAGAACAAGGCTCTCAGGTAGGTAGGTGTGTTATCCCTATTTTATAGATGAAAGTGTTGATGCTCAGAAAAGTTAAGTAACTTGCTTGAGATCACACAGCTTTAAGTGTCAGAACTATGATTTGAACCCAGATACAGTGTTTTCAACAGCTAAGCTATGGGTACAGATTTAAGTGTTCCAGATAACTCAAGAAAAAAGTTTACTTATGTGAATAAAGTAAAGAGTAAGCATAAAACATTATAGTACACTGATCATGGTGAGGGCAGGGCAAGTTTTTTTCATCTGAAAATGCAATTTAGTCTCTTTAGTAGACACATCTGTTAGTCTTGATAGACTATTCATAAATATGGAAAAGACTGGACGAGACACACTAAACTATGCCCATGAAAATGTAGTTGAAAACTTTGTTCTTATGCATAAGTAAACGTAATAAACAGTTACAAGAACCCGTTGAACCCCAAAAAAGTTCTTTTAGTACCAAGTTTATCTCACATGTCAATTCTCTGGTCAAGAACCAAGAAAGAAACAAAAATGACCTGTTAGCAAGCATAATTAAGGCACTATGCACTTTATTCACCAGAAGAGTCCTTTTGATCCCCACTTGAAGATTCTAAGCTAATTTTTTTTCCTTTGTAACCCAGGGCATATTCAAAAGCAGCAAATAGAAAGTGGACATAAGAATGTCAAAATATCAAGAAATGACTCAAAAAGTATAACTTGAAAAAATGGTAGCCAGAATGAAAAATTGTCAAGCCATAGCCTGTGGGCCAAATTCAACTCACCAACTTAATTTACGATAAAGTTTCATTGGAAACTAGTCATACCCCTTTATTTATAATTGTTTATGGCTGCTTTCACACTTCAGTAGCAGGACTGAGTAGCTGTGAAACAGACATTGTGGCCCACAAAATAAAAAATATTTTCTATCTGGCCCTTCCCTGAAAAAATTTGCTGCCCCACGGTCTAGGTCATTGAAATTGTAGGTAAATAGCTTTCCATACTTGACTGGCCCTTGTGGGCACAGTGCATCTGACTCGTCCAGAAATTGTTGGATTAAATTCTGTATACTCCAGTTGCAGTATTCAGCACTGAAGAATGTAATGCATTTTAGAAATATTTCCAGAAAAAAAAAGAATAATTTTTTAACTGACACAAGTGTAAACATTTCAGTTGATCAGAAAACAATTTTTAAAGAATATACAAACAAATGACATTGAAAGGAAAACCTAATCTTTCAATAAAAAAATTATTTGGTAGTTAAAATCTTAAAAATATTTATGGAACAAGCAGGTGAACAATATTAAATCATTGCAGATGGCCTTGCTAAAATATTTTTCCCTTAAGATCAAAGTTGGTGTTGGTGTTTCCTTCAGGTTTTCCATGGTCTTAGGTTGTAGAAGCTTCCTGTTTCCTAAATTGAGCATGTTGGAAACTCTATCAGGCAAGTGAATTGGCACTTTTTAAGAACTACTACTGTAATTTAAACTACTCCTTGATCTTCCCCTAAAGCATGCTAGGGAACCTAATTTCCATAAAAATTTCTAACCTAATTTGAACAGTATAATGTAGACAGTGGGGAATAAATAGGTTTGATCAATTATGAATTTATGTGATATGCTTGTAAGCTATTCAGGCATAGTCTTTCTTACAATTCAGTATTTTGAACATTAATGCCATGGTACATAATTTTAAAATGGTACATTTCAGAAAAACCTCATTAGTGCACATTTGCATATTTGGAAATCTAATTAACCCGAGCATTTTTTAAGGCTTTGAAGAGAGAACATACAATAACATTTTTATCAGGTGAATGTTTGCTTCAGGCTATGTAAGGATTTTATCACCTGGTATAATTTAAACCTCCAGCTTCCAATTTTTATGCAGGGGCTGTCTAATCTGGGAGTTAGGTGTGGTCAGACAGGACTCTCACCTCCCTACCTGCCTTGAGAATCCGGGGCTCAGCATGAGCAAAAAGATTCTGGCCACTTTGAGAACACACTATGATGTACCTATGGTGGCTCCCAAATCTAAACCAAAACTGTCTCTTTTTCCCTAACTTGGAAAAACATAACTGAGAGCTGTTTGCTTTACTGGAACACTTGAATTAAGTGAGTGGATGCTGACCACACTGCATAGATACAAAACATCTTTTCTATATTTTCTATGGGGAAAATGTTTCAGGAGGACAGGTTTCTAATGAGGGATATTGTCTGAACTGACTCCCAGCTGCTACGACCTTGCCCCTAACTTTAACTTCATCTAGTGGAAGCTCCCTCTTTTCTTGGGGCAGAAGCTGTCACCACAACTGAAAAAAAGGAGAAAGCAGAAAGAATAGATCAGTTCTTTGGATTGACTGGTTCCCTACTAAAAGGCAACACTCTGATTTTTGCATGCAGTGCTCTCTTGGTTTGACTTGAGTTCCTCAGGTATGGAGGCTGATTCACTACCAAAGTTCCACTCTTGTCTGACTTTTCCTTTGTTTACCTTGCCTGAGTCAAAAAAAGACCTACTGTCCTTGTTACCGCATCTCCCCAGGGACTGCTGCAGCTATGGAGTTTCAGACTGCAAAACAAACAAACAAACAAACAAACAAAAACACCAGAACTATTTGCACTCACGTGCCCTTCAACTGCAAAACAAACAAACAAACAAAAACACCAGAACTATTTGCACTCATGTGTCCTTCAACTGCAAAACAAACAAACAAACAAAAACACCAGAACTATTTGCACTCACGTGCCCTTCAATTGCAAAACAAACAAACAAACAAAAACACCAGAACTATTTGCACTCATATGCCCTTCAACTGCTTTGTCAAATTTCCTGTAGATGCACCTCGGTTCCAAAGGGAAACATTGCTCTGGAAGAAGTGGAACTTGCTTGTATCAACATTAACTAAGTAGGAAACTGGATTTATGAGGAATTCTTGAAATACCCAATGGGAACTATATGAAAGAAATATTAGGAGATAAAATAAAAAAATAATGAATCTGATTTGAACAATGTATAATCAGTTCCGTTTTAATGCTTGTGTTGAAAACACAAATTTGTTCTAACAGGTTTGATAAACTAGGGAACAATGTGAGAATAATGCAAATTTCATGTTTGCTTACGCAGATTTCTTTACCAGAAACACCAGGTGATTGCAGAAAACTGCAGGACTGAGCTCCGTAGAAATACACAAAACGCACACAAGCACACATCTAAACCAGCTACCAGTGACAGCATTTCATCTTCTTTGCGTTGAGCCAGTTATGAGCCACACCCACCTACATGTGTTGTAACAACTTTCTGTCCAGTTTCAGATACTCCTACTGCCACTACTTCACTGTAACTCTTCTGATACTGAGCTTCATAAGTAAACTTCAGGACTTTTTAAAGGTAAACTGCCATATTGATTGTGGGATCTTGATTTTAACAATTTAACATATATAATGCTGTCCTACTAATTTATATTAGGTTCCTATCTTTTAAAAATTTTATGTGTTACTGATGAAGTTTCTGGGGGGTTGCCCCAAACCTCATTCTCCCATAAGCTATAGTTTTGTATAATGTGGTGTTTTTTTTAATGAACACATCTGTTGTATTATAGCAGAATTGACTATAAATCAGATTTCACTGTTTACTTAAAGATCAAAGAAAGGGAAGAGGACAGAGTCAATAATTAAAATGTTGATAAATGAAAAAATGTTTTATTTCCTGTGAGTATACATCTTGCTGGATAGAAAACAATCAGCTCATATGGTAGTCCTCTCGGCATTTTAGAGCACACTGGTCTTCCTTCCCACACACCAATTCAGCTCATATGTCATCTCCTCTGGCAGGGAGCCCCACCACCTCAACCCACTCCAGTCTGTACTAGATGCATCCACTATATTCCATGTGTTTTCAAAGCCACCTGCCCATACCTTTGGCTCAAGATTTATCATACTGCACTACAATTCTCTGCTTACTTATTATGCTCACTCACTAGATTGTAAGTTCTTTAGAGTGGTGGTCATGGCTTCTTTGTATATAGATTTGGATTCTCAGCATTAGGTACCAAGCAAATGTTTGCAAAGGAAGAATAAAGGAATGCCCAGTTATTTATTCTATCACTCACAGCTCTTAGCACAGTGCTTTGCACAAAACAGACACTCAATAGATACCTGTTGAATGAACAAAATAAAGCAGAAAATAAAAAGTGAATTTAGGTAGAAATATAGTAAACAGAGGCATCTTTTGAAATTGTCAAGTAAAGGTTTGATATAATATAATAGATACACATTTTTTATTTTTGATGGATAAGAAAGGAAGATGATCATGATATTTTATAATCAGTATAAACCTGTTAAATTCCCCAAGAGGTTGCTTGAGTCAATTCTACTATCAAGCAGATCAGTGCATAAGCCTTCCAGTCAGGTGGGTATTCATTCCATTTTAAACATCTTCAAAGATTATATTCTATCTCTTGATATTCTTAGACAACGCTTAATGATCTTTTATGATCAAGAAATTCCTTCTTGTATAAGAGCAAGCTCTCCCATGCAACTTTAATTTTCTTGTTTTTCCTGCTATATGGAAGAATAACTGGGCAGCAGTCTTATGATAAGCCTCTATATACTGTAACAAGACAATTACTAAGTCATCTCTTAGCTTTCTATTTTCCTGGTTAAGCAGTACAACTCCTTTAATCTTTCCCCATATGTCCTATTTTATATCCCATTAAGTATGTTTTACAGACCTTTCCCAATTTTCACACTTCCTTTTAAAACGTGGAAACTCAAAGTCGACAAAATTGTTTAATAAAAGCTTATACCATGCTAAACATAACAAAGGATTACTTCTTAACTCCCTAAATCCCAGTATCATATGGGTTTATAGCAGGTTTTGCTAAAAGCCAATAAGCTTACCACCTCTCTGTGTCTGTTAGTTCTCTTGCACTCTCTGAATGTGTGATGTTTGAAGAGGGCCTGGTACACATACTCTCTGTGGACACTGGTTCAAAGGTGTCTTGAGCACACGGAATACCCTCTGGGTCTGCTTCCATGAACCTGATGGATTTGGAGCTTTGGGGCATAGAGCCTCTTCTAGGGTGCACATTGCTTTAATTTTCTATAGTTCTTGCCACATAGGAGCTCAAAGTGCATTTTGCAGAGCAAAGCTAACTTTCATAGCCTTGTTTTTAGAGACCCACAGCATTCTGCCATCTCGCCTTGAGCTCACAGTCTTTTCTTGTCATATCTGTACTCAGACTATCGTTCTCCCTCTGCTGACAGTTTAGTTTGCTTTTCTCTCTCAGCATATAACCTTGAATGTGTTCCATATTTTTGAAATGCGACACATAATTTATTAAGCTCATTTTGAATTCTAGTTCTAACTTCCCAAGTGTTTGTAACCCCTGGTAGCTTAGTGTAATCTCCAGACCTAATCAATATGCCTTTAATTCTGACATCATGAAATAATGAAAATGCAAAACACAATCTAATATGGGCACCAGGAAGGAATCTTGAAGATCTCTAATCAACAGGCCTGTATGGTTTACATTAATAAATTAAGGGGGTAATCTCCTAAAAAAATAAAACTTCCCTAATTGTGATAGATCTAGTTGGACAAATTTTTATTAAATGATGGAATTAAAGATGATACGAAATTGATAATGACTCCATCTGTTGCTTTCCTTTGCTCTCTGTGGCTTAATACTTCACCACAGAAGGAATTATACTACTTTGCATAGATTTGCTATTTACAAAGCAGAAAGATAAAATTATAACCAAGGTTTGCAATGGTGGTATTTACCATGCTGGTTACTGCCACTATGGAACTTAGAAAAACAACCAAATAATTAATAAATAAAAATGTAAAAATAAATTTAAGGGAGGAGCTTTGAAAATGGAGGATTAGGGAGAGAGTGGCAGAACCTACCTCTCTCCCAAAGCAGTTAGTAGTCAGGCAGAAATTGTCCAAGTCAACTGTTTTGGGGATCCAGTGACCAGGGGAGTTCAATACAGCATCTAGGGAAGTGTGGGATGAAGAGACTGAGAAACTATGGTCAGAGATTGAGAGTAATTCCTCCCACAGCTCTTGGTGGCTGTCTCCCATCCTTGAAGGAAGCTGTGGCAGGTGACCTGATCCTAGCCTGAGGGTGGCTGTGGACTGAGATGGCTGTGGGAGTCCTTCACCCCAAGTACACAAGGGAAGCCCAATCTGAGCCTGATATTGACTGGTAAAGTTAGAACATGGGATGCCCACAGTTTCAGCCCAATCCCATCAAATGATGCCATGTACCACTGTTTCAACTGTGTCAGAGGAACTGGAAAGAGCCATAACAGCCTGTTTCCTAAGGTTAAGGGGAATAAGTAGCAAGGAGTGCCACTTGCTGGGCAGGCAAGAAAGTATAGCCTGGTGACATGAAAGGAAAAAGAAAGTGGGGGGGGGGGGGCTCTTTGGAGTCTTTCCAGGCCTTTCTCAGGGCCCTTTGGGTCTGATCTATGTACCCTGCATAGGCACCTGGCCCTGTTTTGGCTGGGAAATACTGATGAGCCAACTGTCAAAGATAAGCCTTAATACAAACCCAATCAACAACAGAATCTTAGGCAAGAAGGAAAATGGCCTTCAGAATAAAACCATGAAGATAATCAGATATCTAGATATCCTACTAGTTACCTTTACTGCAGCAAAAAAAAAGAAAAAAAAATCACAAGGCATACTAAAAGGTGGGAAGATACGGCTCAGTCAAAGGGACAAATTAAAAAGTCAGGGGAGATACAGAATTTGGAACTAATCAAAGATGTTGAAACAAATCTCCTAAATCAATTCAGAGATGGTTGAAGAGGTAATTAAGAAGAAAGTAATGAGCATATAAATATATTAAAAAGATACAGTGTGAGCATAAAAAAGAACTTGAAAATATACAAAGAAAAAGAGCAGATCTTATGGAAATGAAAGATACTATAGATGAAATTAAAAATACACTAGAGGCACGTGACAGCAGATTTGAAGAGGCAGAATAAAGGATCAGAGAGCTAGAAGACAGATCATTAGAATTTGAATGGAAAAAAGATCAGATAGAGTAAAGAATTGAAAAACTGCGGCAGGGTCTCAGGGAAATGACTGACCAAAAAAGCATGCAAACATATGCATCAAAGCTATCACAGAATGAGAAGAGAAGGAAAAAAGGCCAGAAAGGGTATTTGAGAAAATAATGGCTGAAAATTTCCCAACCCTTAAAAAAGATATAAATATGCTAATCAAAGAAGCCCAACATATTTCAAACAGAATAAATCTGAGTAGGCCCACTCCAAGACACATACTAATCAAAAGCCAAGGAGAAAGAGAATTCTAAAAGTAGCAAAAGAAAAGCAATTCACCACAGATAAGGAAGCCAAATAAGACTAAGTTTTGATTTCTCATCAGAAACCATGAAGGTGAGAAGGCAGTGGTATGCTATATTTAAGATCATGAAAGAGAAAAATTGCTGCCAAGAATTTTTTTATCCAGCAAAACTGTCCTTCAATAATGAAAGAGAAAAAAAATTAGGGAGAATTTTAAATATTCACAGACAAACAGAAGTTTAGAGGGTTCATCAGCAAGAGACCTGCCCCCACCCCCACACAAAAAAATATATTAAAGAGAGTTCTGCTGGCTGAAAAGAAAAGACAAGAGAGACTTGGAGGAGAGTACAGAAATGAAGATTATCAGTAAAGGTAATTAGTAGGATAAAAAGAGAGAACAAATAGATATGACACATAAAAGCCAAGAGATAAAATGGTTGGAAGAAAGTACTGCCTTTATAGTAATTACATTGAATTAAACTCCCCAATCAAAAGACACAGATTGGCAGAATGAATAAAAAATATAATCCATCTGTATGTTGTTTAGAAGAGACTCATTTTAGTCACCAAGATACAAATAGGGTACAAGTGAAAGGCTAGAAAAAGATATTGCACGAAAGTGGTAACCAAAAAAAAACAAAATGTTGGAGTAGCTATACTCATATCAGACAAAATAGACTTTAAACGCAAAAATGTCATGAGACAAAAAGGACATTATATGCTAATAAAAGGGTCAATTCACCAAGAAGAAATAACAATCATAAGACAAACTTAATCAAGGTGCCCAAAGTATATGAAGCAAACACTAGCAAAACTGAAGGGGATAATAAACATCTCTATAATAATAGTGGGAGACATTTGCACACCAATGTTTATAGCAGCGTTATTTACAATTGCAAAGAGATGGAAACAGCCAAAATGTCCATCAACAGACGAGTGGCTAAACAAACTGTGGTATATACATACGATGGAATATTATGCAGCTTTAAGACAGAATAAACTTATGAAGCATGTAATAACATGGATGGACCTAGAGAACATTATGCTGAGTGAGACTAGCCAAAAACTAAAGGACAAATACTGTATGGTCCCACTGATGTGAACCGACATTCGAGAATAAACTTGGAATATGTCATTGGTAACGGAGTCCAGCAGGAGTTAGAAACAGGGTAAGATAATGGGTAATTGGAGTTGAAGGGATACAGACTGTGCAACAGGACTAGATACAAAAACTCAAAAATGGACAGCACAATAATACCTAATTGTAAAGTAGTCATGTTAAAACACTGAATGAAGCTGCATCTGAGCTATAAAAAAAAAAAAAAAGGAAAAAATCACATGATCATCTTGATTGGTACAGAAAAGGAATTTGACAAATTCAGCATCCTTTCTTGATAAAAACACTTCGAAAGGCAGGAATCGAAGGGAACTTCCTCAACATGATAAAGGGCATATATGAAAAACCCACAGCTAACATCATTCTCAATGGTGAGAGACTGAAAGCTTTCCCTCTAAGATCAGGAATAAGACAAAGATGCCCCTTGTCATCATTGCTATTCAACATTGTACTAGACGTTCTAGTTATTAGGCAAGAAAAAGAAATAAAAGTCATCCAAATTGGAAAGGAACTAAAATTTTCACAATTTTCAGATGACATCATCTTATATTTAGAAAGTCCCAAAAAACTACAGCAAATCTACCAGAGCTAATAAACAAGTTCAGTAAAGTGGTGTGATACAAGATCAACTGGAAATAATCAGTAGTGTTTCTATATATTGGTAATTACTATCCAAGGAGGAAATCAAGAAAAAATTCCATTTACAATAGCAAAGAAAAGAATCAAATATTTAGGAATAAACATAACCAAGGATGTAAAGGACCTATATTCAGAAAACTACAAAACATTGCTAATCAAAGAAGATCTAAATAAATGTTCATGGATTGGAATGCTAAATGTTAAGATGTCAATTCTACCTAAATTGATCTACAATTCCAATGAAATACCAATCAAAATTACAACAGCCTACTTTGCAGAAAGGCAAAAGCTAATAATCAAATTTATTTGGAAGGGTAACGGGCCTTGAATATCCAAAAATATCTTGAAAAAGGAGAATGAAGTTGGAGGACTCCCGCTTAGACTTTAAACCATATTATAAAGCTACTGTGATCAAAGCAGCATGGTACTGGCATAAAGATAGACATATTGATCATGGAATCAACTTGAGAGTTCAGAAGAAGTAGGCCCTCAGATCTATAGTCAACTGAATTTTTTACAAGATTATCAAGTCCACTCAACAGGGAAAGAACAGTCTCTTCAATAAATGGTGTTGAGAACTGGATATCCATATCCAAAAGAATAAAAAAGGACCCTTATCTCACACCCTATACAAAAATTAACTAAAAATGTATCAAAGCAAAAAATATAAGCACTAGTACCATATAATTCTTAGAAGAAAATGTAGGGAAACATTCTTCAAGTTCTAGTGATAGGTAGCAGTTTCTTAGACTCTATGCACAAAACATGAGCAATGAATAAAAAAGAAAAAGATAAATGGATCCTCCTCAAAATTGAATACTTTTGTTCTTCAACTCAATGGGAAAAATATTTGGAAACCACATATCTGATAAGAGTTTGATACCCAGAATAAATAAAGAAATCCTACACCTCAACAATAAAACGATGAAAAACCCAATTAAACAAAGGGCAAAAGACAGGAGTAGACAGTTTTGTGAAGAGGAAATACAAATGGCTAAAATGCACATGAAAGGATGCTCAGCTTCACTATTAGGGAAATGCAAATCAAAACCACAATTAGATATCATTTCACACCTACTAGAATGGTCACTATTAAATAAACAGGAAGCTACAAGTGTTGGAGAGGATGTGGAGAAATAAGAACACTTATTCACTGCTGGTAGAATGTAAAATGGTATAGCTGTTGTGAAAAACAGTTTGGCAGCTTCTCAGAAGCTATGTATAGAGCTACCACATGATTCAGCAATCCCACTACTAGATATATACCTAGAAGAACTGAAAGCAAAGATGTGAACAGACATTTGCACACTGATGTTCATAGCAGGATTATTCACAATTGCCAAAAGATGGAAACAAAGACGGAAATCAACTGATGAATGGATAAACAAAATGTAGTATATACATACGATGGAATATTATTCAGCAGTAAGAAGAAATGAACATTATGTTGAATGAAATAAATCAGATACAAACTGATATATGTTATATGATTCCATTTATACAAGATAAATAGACTATGCAAATTCATGAAGATAGAAAGTAGAGTACAGATTATCAGGGGTGAAGCTAAATAGAAGGGAAATGGGGAGTTACTGATTTATGGGAGCAGATTTTCTACTTCGGTGTTAAAAAAGTTTTGGTAATAGATGATGATGATGGTAGCACCATATTGTGAATGTATCTAATATTTAATATCACTGGATTGTATACATGAAAGTGGTTAAAATGGGAAGTTTTATGTTGCATATACGTTACCACAATAAACACTTTTTCAAAGGGCAAAAAAAAAAAAAAAGACATTTAAATTAATATAAAGTAAAGATAGGAACCTGATTAATCTAGGTGACTTGGATAGTAGTATTGCCATGGGATCAAGTTGTTTTATTCAACAAAATACTTAGTAAATGCACACAGAGGCAAAACTAGGTGCAAAAAGTAACTTTAAAAGCCAAAAAGATTCCTGAATCTTCTAAATTTAAGCTAGAAACACAATCGCACAGTTAAACAAAATGAGTAAAGCAAATATGACTTAATAGTTGTAAAGGCTTTCTACCTTTTAACTTTTAATTAGTTAAATAAATATAATTTCTACTCAAAAATATTTGATCCGAGAACAATTCCCATTGGTGTCATTTCTCTCATTGTTACCATAATTTTCAAAATATAGAAAAAATACCCCCAGGGCCTTTCTGATCAAAAGGGGTGGGGGAGGGATTGTAACAAATAAGGTATTAGTGGCGGAGAGAGTTCAAATAGAATTGAGAGGCTCTTCTAGAGACTATGCTAACACAAGCTTCAGCTAGATGTTGCTATTTAGCATGGTTTGCCAAACTCCAACCAAAACCATTCCTGCCAACCCTGAAGAATACCTAGGGCTCTATCTGAGATTCTACAAAGGTTCCATGCAGAAGGATTACTTTCCAGAAACCCACAACCTCCAGATGGGTTCCTAGGCCAGAAACCCAAAGGCGTCAGCCTCTCCAGAACGTCAGTTGGTTCCATCTCCTATCCTAATATTATAGACAGCCCTTTACAACATGAAAAAGTTAGACTGGGCATAGTCCAAATACCCCTAAGGATTGGGAGAAAGATCTAAGGAAAAGGTGAAGTTACAACAGTGAAGATGGGATTTAATAAATGAGTAGCTCTCCTGAATCATATTACTATTTTTTTTAGTCTCTAGTGTCTTGGAGCAGCTAGAAGGAAAAACCTAAAATTGTGGAATTGTAACCCACACCAAATTTTGAAATCTGTTCTACAGCTAAGTGTAGTGCTGTTATTTGAAACAGTCTTTGAAATTTACTGCTTTTTTGTATTTATGTTATTTTTCACAATAACAAATTAAAAAAAAAAACAACACTTGTAGGGGAAGGTTCAAAGTAGTATATATGCACAATGGCCACTGATGTAAACTACCTAAAATGCTCTGGGACAGGAGAATGGATAAACAAAATGTGGCTTGTCCACACAAGGAGCACTATAATCATAGTTAAAAGTGATGGTTTCCTGTTGTATATATGTTACTACAACAAAGCAAGTGTTGTCTGAAAAAAATATATACCAGGGCCAATGAACAGCAATATCCTAAATACAAGACAGTATTCAGAAAGCTAATAAAAAATATTTATAGACTAAAAATTCAACTGTTATACAGAGTCTCTTAATTGACTATTTCCCAAGTCCTATATGTTCAAAGTCCAGTCATTTTAGACCCCTGAGTTGTTAGATATTTACAAAACTGCATAGAAATGTGTTAAGGGAAGGTAACAAAAAGTATGCCATCGCATGCAGATTTATGAAATATTTGATTAAGGGATATCCGCTGTTAACAGAAAAAGGAATACATATCAAAAGAAGAACAGAAATCTGAGCTGTGATGTTCAGTAAAGAGTTGGTGAGTTCACCTTGGAATTACATTGGATAAACAGAATTCTCCCGTTTAGTTTTCTGCTGGCATATACATTTCTGTCTGCATATAATGTTAATGCTTCATTTATTTATATCAAAACCCTGCCCTAGATGGGAGTCCTAAAAATATAGTAGGATTATAGTCTTTGTTCTGAGAGCAAAAGTATTTGAGAAAGTTCTCATTAAAATGTTATTTTAAAAAATTAATTCCTAGATATTCAGTGGTCTTATCACTGAGTTATAGACTGCCTATAAATAATGTTCAAATACTCCTCTTCCTTCCTTTTCTTCAGGTATTGACTATTTGCTCATTGGCATACCCACAAAATGACAGGGTGGATGAAGCAAATTTATCAATTTAGAAGCCTTGCAAAAAACTTTTAAAAATTCACTTTCCTGCAATAGTCTTATTTTTCAATACAGTTCTTGAAATGCTGAATAAGTTTAGGCCCAAATTCAAGTAAAAACTTTTTTTTATGCAACACAAGATTGCATAAAGAAATAATATCATAATATATATTTTCCAGTTTTAGTATACTAATAATTTATAATGTATTAATGCTAAATACTACCACATTTTTTTTTATTCTATATGCTATGCAAGGTTGAAGATGTAAGTGAAGTATTTTACAATGAACATGCAGGTTTTGTTTTGGCACACTCTATTACATGAAAGAGTACTTGAGGTAAATGTTTCACTGCCTTGGATTTGGACAACATTTTTTATTATTGAAATGTTTCCATAGTAATGGCAGTAGGATTAGTGGAAACTGGCTTCTGAACTGAAATGAGCAGGTTGAACTTACTAATTTCTTTAGTAAGACATGAAGAATTCTAAAATCAAAAGGAAAAAGGATGTGCAAATCTGAAACAATCTTGTTGTAAATATGATTGTTTTAGATTAAGTAGTGCTGGAAACTTTTATTACAATGACAATTGGAGTTTTTGAAATAACAAGTTTATAAATAATATCAATGATTCCATTTCTAAAGTTCAATGAGGAACCCCGCTCCTAACTTGAATGCTCAGATTTTCCTAGCTTAATTAAATCTGATTTTTCATTTAAAAAAATTACAAATATTTGACTTACTGCTATGTAATATTTAATTTGGGGGGGGGCAATGTTTAATATTCTATCAGGAAGATAATTATACCAATATTGGGCCTGCTGCAAATGGCTGTACAATGTCAAAAGTCAATATAAACATTTTATTCCAAACTTTTGTTTTGCAGTACATTTAACGAATATGGATAGAAAATAAAACAAAAAGTTGGAATGCCTGTTTGGATGTTTAATGATGGTGATGATGGTTTTTCCCCAACAATTTTGTACCTTTCTAATATTCAACCACAAATAGATAACATCTTATAAACAGATAAGAAAATGTTAAAATAAGTTTAATAACAAATATGCTTCTGAGAAGAATGGACGATGTCTGCTAACATTCTCCAAGGGATCATAAATCTCCAAATATTCTTTACAGTACATGCTGATTTCTCTCAGGGTAGCTATACAACCACTTGGAAAAATCATGACTTTATTTTAGAAGTCTCTCCAGCTGTTACAAGAAGTGTAAAGAACATTTTAACTATTAAGAAAGCAGGAGAATCTAGGCTTCTCTACCTGCAATTTTTCTTCTCATTGCTTGATTCCCTCAAATAAAGAACTACTGAAGTTGATATAAGAAAGATATTTGATGCTTACTTCTTGCTTACTTGAAGCTAATATACTAACTCAGTCAACAAAGAGTTGTGTAAATGTATTAATTATATGCAGTATTAAATATTATTATATTATATTATTAGTAGTATATTATAATATTATTAGTAGTATTAGATATTGGGCAAAAATTTCTTCCCTCTCAGGCCTCTTGATGTATAAAGTCATGGACAAGGTGGTGCTGATGACCGTGACAGAGACAGAACTGGTGGGCAGGAGGAATCTGTCCATGATTTCCTATGTCGAGTTTGCACTCTCAGTTTGTCTATTTGTGCTTCTTCTGACAACAGTGAAGACACAAGCACATGGGATAAGATGTGAGCAGCAAAGGAAACGCATTTCATTTAAATGATGCTTTAATGATATTCTTCTCTTGCTTTTTGGGATATTTCATGTTATGGCAAGTAACTGGAGGAAATAAGGAAAAGACAATACAAGAAATCATAGAATAGACTTCAGTATAAATAAATGTTTAAACCAAGGTCTCAAGATATATCATCTACAGATAACACAATTGATGCTCGAGTCCTGGGTGTAAGTTGTGTGTATCAGAACACACTGGGCAAATGAGAGATATCTGAAATCCCCCTGCACTCCTTTCCCCTTTTCCAAGCTTATGTCATTAGTTTGGTTTGGAAATTGACTAGAGAAGAGGGTTGGAAATTTCAAGGGTGTTTGCTATTTGACCATCAAAGTAAAATCAACAAATGTTTAATTCCCACCTAACTTACTGGACAAAGATAGTTGGGTGAAGGCAGGTAGGGGATAAGTATAAATCATGTATAACAGTAAATTATTCACTAGAAATAAATCTTTCTGAGCAGATACACTAAAAAAATCATAGTTAAGTAAAAATGGGTTTACTGAACTGTACATATAGCAGATTTGTTTTAAAAATGAAAGGCCCCAAATCCCAAACTTGTTTTAAAAATAAGACACATTTGTTGTCATCTCTGGGTTATTATTTATTTTATTTGTGAAGTTATTTTTTAAAGTAATTTTCTGTATTTCCAAATGATAAGGAACAAAACACCTGAATTTAATGAGAGCCATACTATAATGCTAGTAGCTCTACATTTATTACAGCTAAGTTTTCAACATTCCTTCAAGGTGGGTAATATTATCCTTATCTTATAGAGAAAAAACATAAGTAACTTGCTTAAGTTCACACTTAGATAATTAATGGTATAGGCCCTTTTTTTTTTTAGAAAGTATATCATTAACAAAGATGAATTGCTTATTATTTTTGCTGTGGTGTGGTGGTCAGTTCTGTCCCTTGGATGTAACCTTGACATTCTTTACAGCCACTGCCTCAGAGTCTTACTGAAATCTATGTAGGTTCCACTTTGGCTCCAGGGCGACAAACTCTGCATACATGTACATGCGCACATTTCTCTGAGCAGGAGGCTTATAGCTTTCATCCAAGAATGATTAAAGTGCTTGTTCAAGGGAGAAACATAGCACATATTTGTTCTTTGAATAAATTTAAATAATATTCCTTGTACAGTTGGATTAATTAAAGACAGCAAGGTGATTAAAGGAGTGGCTGGGGGTTGGGAGATGAAAGTCGGGAAGCAGCTGCAGTGCTGTCTTGGGGCAGATGTGGGATGGGAAAGAGTTCCTGGGGATATACTTGAGAGGGGAATATTAGTGGAAGGCTACAGTTCTCAAACTTCAGCACAATCAGAACTGCCTGAAGGGCTTTTTAGAATGCAGATTGCTGGGCCTCATCCCCAGAGTTGATTCAGTTGCATTCTAAAAAGTTTCCAGGTGAGGCTGATGCTGCTGGATAGGGAACCACACTTTGACAACCACTGTTATAAGGGTTAAGGCACAGACTCTGGAGTCCAATGAGGTTTATTTAAATCCTGGATCTACCATTTACTAGATATGCCATCTTTGATAAATTACTTAACCTCTCTCTACCTCGGGTTCCTAATCTGTAAAATGGGGATTATTATACCTTGTGAAGGTTAAGTTGGATAATGCATGTGAAATGTTTGTTCCAGTGCTGGCCACGTATTAAGGGCTCAATAAAATTTATGTATAAAATATGCTTATGTCTCCTTGGATCACACAGAATGATGTAATACTGAAACAATTCCCACAGGATAGGATAGTATGTTAAATCAAAGCAAGTTGGATATGAAATAATGTTAACTATCTTTCAAATATATAAGCCCTTTTCAAGTTATTGAATAAAGTGAATCATCTCACTGCTATTTCCTTCAATCGCCAGCATTTCAATCATGGCAGGACCATCAATGCTGAAGGAATCCATGGTAACCACACAAAGTAAATATCCACCTACCCATTAGTGCCAGCAATTATTTGGCATTTGTTATGTTAGTTAAACTGTGTAATGGTGTGTAAGAAATCTGCTTCTGCTCCCTTGACCCTTTGGAAAGCTTGTTTTCTAACCCAACATCCCTTGCTGAGACTCCAGAGTCTGACAGCTGTGACTTCAGGCACTGATTCTCCACAAGCCCCTTCTGGAAATGAGGCAGCAAACATTATGGTCTCCTCTAAAGAAGTAAGAATCTATTATAGGGGCTTGATTATTGATAATGACCATTTCTATTTTGGAACTAACAGCTAGCTAGGACTCTTACTGTTCATTTTTACAAGTATTCATCATGAACCCTGAGCTTTTCTTCAGAGAACATTAATTTTGGATGTATGTGATACACTAACAATCTGAAAGGATTATTTTCAAACCTTTAAATTTATGAAATATATCATGTTCACTCATATTTAAGATGTACAAAGAGAAGGAAAATAGACTAAACAAATTAAAGAGATATACTTTAACAATCTGACAGGATTATTTTTCAAATCTTTAAATTTTAAGAAATATTTTGTGTTCACTCATATTTAAGATGTACAAATATTTAAGATATACAAAGAGAAGGAAAACGGACTAAACAAATTAAAGAGATAATCTTAACAAGCACAGTCAGCTTTAAAAATAAATGCATCTTCCATGCCCCCAATAAATCCTTAACCTTAATTCTAAAGATACCTTTTATCTAAAACAGCATGTGCATTTTACTTAATAAATAATGCTTTCTAATTCAACAGATATTTATTCTGTTTGCTTAGTACGATCACTTGTATTAAATTCTGGGAGGGAGTCGATAATGAATAGGTGCTTTACCGTCATTAGAGAACATGTAATTTATAAAGGAGGTAAGACATGATCAGGAGGAGAGGAAGAAGGCTACCATTCAGGACATGAAGAGGCTCACAAAGAATGGACTGAGGACTAAATGTTTAAAGGACAGTGAGAAGATGCTCTGCTTGGATTGAGCAGGGCTGGAGAACGTCAGGAGATAAGGCTAAATAAAAGGAGACCTAGGGAGTGCAAGGATAGCTCAGTGGTAGAATTCTTGCCTGCCATGTGGGGGACCTGGGTTTGATCCCCGATCCATGCAGTTCTCCCCCAAAAAACAAATAAGCAAAACAAACAAACAAAACCTCAACAAACAGTGCTGCAATAATGAGATATTCACATGGAAAAATAATGAAATGTGACCCCCCACCATATAGCATAAGAGGAAAAAAAAAAGAAAAAAGGACGCTTGGAGGTGAAAATGAACCCTATGAATCCCATCCTGTTCATAGATGAACCCTATGGAGTTCATCCTGTTCGTATTTGAAGGCTTCATTAGCCAAAATTCTGATACCATCCTCTGCTTTTTTTTTTTCTTTTTTTCTTTTCAGCTTCTGCACTTCTGTGAGAGTCATGCACGAACCCAAGAAGAGGCTCACGAGGAGCAACCACAGCTGAGGGTCAGTGTGGTTTTTCTATCTTGGCAGTACTAAAGATTTTACTGGAGACTATCACCTAGCGAGGAGCAGAGCAGAAAGAGTAGAGGAGGGAGGCTCCTTGGACAGGCAGGGAACGACAGAGAAAGGCAGGCTAGTCATCCCACCGCCACCCATTCAGCTTCAAGCTTCCCACTGGTCTAAATGACCACCTGCTACTCTGAAGAAAGTATGTTCTCTTTAAGGAAGTCTCTGTTGGCAATGGCAGCTTCTGTTTTACAGCATAGCAAAATATGGTACAAGGCAGGGGAACATTATACTAGAAAAATATTCTCCTTGATACTCTCGCCAGCATGTGCAGGGGAGAAAAACCAATGAATAAACACAGAAAGTGAAAGCAAACATTTATTCTGGAGTATGCCCAAGTGAAATTTTTTACTCCTCCATTTTGCTTTCCCTCTCTCACCCCTTTCCGTCATTATAGCTGAAAACACAATGCATCTCTATGGATAAAACTATATGTGAATACAACATTGTTAAAGAAAAGTGTACAAAGAGATGTGAACTAAGGCTGATTATGAAAAATGTTATAGATGATTGCTTGTTCACTGTGTAACACTTCTAGTATAATTTTAAAGCAACAGAGAATGGGGGCCTAACTATAATTATAAACTCTCTTAATAAGGAGAGTGTCATATAATACTCTTTAGCTTAAAAAAACGAACAAAGATGAATCTTGACACAAAAGTAAAATACATTGAATACACAGGACCCTAAAATTAAAGTCAGAGAGATTTCCCTCAAATGGCATATAAAATAATACATAAATGAATTTTCTTTTAAACTAAAAAGCTTACAAGGATATTTGTACTTTAGGGCATATCAGGGCAAACTTTACAGGATTATGGTATAAGGCCAACAATGTTGTCCTTATCTATACAATGGACTTTTATATTAGGATGTCCTAAAGAAATGTAAAACAAATCCTTCATATTAAAAAAATCCTTTGACATTCAGTAACACAACTATGAAGTAAGTGCACTGCTTCATAATCCTTTCACTCAATGCTTTAACGAGTATAATACATGGCAATGAACTTGCTATGAAAATAACATTGGTATTTCAATACTTTCCTCTGCTGTGATCCAGAGGAAAAAAACCCTCCATTTGTTAAATATGCTGTCTGGCTACCCTTCACTATGCAGGTTTTAGGTTAATTGATACGACACACAGACAAGGGTTCCATAAACCACTTTACTGAGCATACATCCTGATTATAATGTCACGTTAAGAAATGGAGTGCAATCTGTCTTTGTGTCATATTTAATAGATTTCTAGTAAATAGCCCACAAGTGCTGCTTCTAACAGGTGATGAATTATATGAATTCCCTGTTGTACTTTCATAATTAAGGGTCTAGCAGCATTTCCATTATAATCAATGCTCAAAGTAGGGAACAAAATGAGTGGTTGTCATGTGTCCCCATGCCACTTTGGGACATGGGAACCTATCTGAGGCTAGTCTAGGACCAAAGAATCTGGGAAGTTCTAAGTTTATTATTGGCAAATCTCCATTTCTATCACTATCCCCTTTCTTTTTCTTGTTTTTATGGCTTTCTTACTCTTTCATTTAAGTAGTATTTTCTTTTATCTGGAGCCCACCTGATGCTTTTACTTCGTTGCAGTTTCTTTATCCAGACTCAGTTGCTGCCTTGCTATTTCCTCTGGATGAAACCTGGATGCCCTGTATCTGAGCTATATGGTGTCAGCAGCCTCTGCCATTTGAATAACAATGAACTAACTTCAAAAACAAAGCCAGTGCTAAAATGGCAAAGGGAGAGGGGACTATAGTGATGGAAACCTCTTTCCACAAAACAAACATGAATTTGTCAGAAAATTCAGAGGACAAAACCAAAGGAACAAGAAGAATATCAGAGCAACTAAATCAGGACAGCAGGGCAGATAACTTAGTAGGACTGGAAACTGGCACCTTGCAGTGTTCCCCAAGTCATTTTGGGTAGATGCATCACACTTAAGGAGCATTATAACACGCCTAAGTGTTGAAAAGGAATGGAAGAGATGGGGAGGGGGGCATAGAGGATAGGTGCTCTGGATTGGTTTAACCTGCTCTGATGAGATTCAAATGAGAAGAAATGGAGTAGCCAACTCTGCTCCTCAAACATAAGCAATTTAGAAAAATCTTTATCATTTCCAACATAGGCAGGCTGCAGATTGGGTAAACAAGCATAGCCTTGAGAACAGGCTGTTGATTCTCAGTTCTTTCCTTTATGAGCTGGATGCAGCAACTTTAACAAATTACCTGGGGACAATAATATTAACTTCCTAGAACTATTATGAGGGGCAGGGTATATATTTAAATTACTTTCTTTTAAAGGACAACAGTGCCACTTCTATCTCCCTGTTATAAATTTTCAAGCTATTAGGTTTTATAAATTTGTAACATGTTATTCTTAATTCTTATTTTTTTAAAGTTCAGACATAGAATAGTACTATTAACCACTAGGCGTACATTGCTGGGATGGCCTTATTAATAAAGGTCTAGTCCCTCATGCTGGAGAGGTCCCTAAAGCTACTCTGGATCTGGTTTTAGGATACATGAAGCAAGCCATACAGTTTTAGTTCCCAGATGCCATGAGCTCCTGGTATCCACTTGCTTTAACATAACTGTACATCTTTCTAATGATGTTTCCCTTTACCTGCTCAAGCCTGAGCTAGTCTTTGTTTCTTGCACCAAGACAGTCTAAAATAGTTGACCTGAAGTCAAAGAAAAATTAAATCTATTACCATATAATCTAAATTCCTATTGATTTTGCACTGGAATTACATGACCATATGGGGATAAATAATTGTTGTACTTGTAAGGTAGAGTTGAGATATTTAAATATTGAGAGATGCTACTCAGAAAACTAATATTCATTTTATCACACAATAAAGATATGCATAGAGTCCTCACATATGTATGTATGTTTGAGCAAAATGAGGAAAGTATTTTGTGGCTGACACTGTGTATATTTTTCTAGAATAAAAACTTTATACTAACTTTTTGTAGAAAATCAGGATGAATTAGTAGGGGTGTAAAATAACCTATTACCTCATTGTGCCAGAAATTTGACCAATTCCTTTTCATGGAAGTTTGAAAATGTCAAGTTCATTTTTAAACCCATAGCTAGTTTCATCTACTTTAAACCAAAAGTGACAAAACAGGAATTGACTGAGGGGAAAAATTCTGCAATCCACTGTTCTTAATATTTGATAATCCAATGTGAAGCAGGTTTACCACAAACCGCTGTGACAGAACAAAGATGACAGATAAACTCCTGTGACCAAATTAATTGGAAATAGATGCCTCAGTCTTGTGATCCGATTTCAGTTTTTGAAAGAAGTATATGCACCTTCAGAGCATGCCATGTCCCATGTCTAAGGATGATTAGTCCTTGTACTGCTGGCATTGGGCTGATATGGCATATTGCCAAGTGTCTCAAGAGAAAGCTAAAAGTTCAGTGGAGGTGGTGCAGACTGTGAAGCTATTCTAGGATTACCTAAGAGAACATTCTGGCTTTCCTGTTGAATGCTTGTCAGAGTTTGAGACCTATTTTCTTTGTGCCTGTGAGGTGTGTTTTCAGACTGCCTTAAAAGGATCTACTTAAATTGGTTTCTTTTCTTCTTCGTTGACATTCTGCGGAGAAATATAATATAAAGTAACTTAAGGCATTTTATCTGGACATCTATATCCACAAATCTTTCTTTCTACCTTTATTATGATTTATACATGTCAGAATGATTCTAGTATTAAACACTGACATGAATCCAGAAGGGAGCTCAATGTTTTTCATTTGTCTGAAAACAATAACTCTATGCAAAAGATAATGGTTAAACATCTATAAATTTGCAGACAGCAAAAAACTGCAGAATATTAAATGCAACCAAAGATGCTGTTAATTAAATGATATAAATTGCTGTTTAAAACAGATCATAATCTGTCATGGAGCTGCAAAATAATCCAGTATGTGTGGAGAGAGTGGAGAGGAAAGGAGTACAGATGAAACAAGATTAGCTATCTATTAGTAACTGTGGGTAATATGTACATGGGGTTTCATTACAGTCCTTTGTAGAGATTTTTACTAATACTTAAAAATTTCCATGACAAAGACATTTAAAAATATATAAAATCTAGCAACTTTAGAAGTAATAATATCTAATATGATTAAAATGAATGTACTTTTTTCTTTCTTATTTAGATTTCTAATTTATTATTAAATTACTTTAAAATCTTCTATACAGTCAGAAAATGCCCACTAGATGAGAACAAAAATTAAGTACAGACACAATAAAATTGGTTCCAAGAAGCTATCTTAAAAGCAAAAAATTAGAAAGTGTATTTGGAAAAAGCAATTTTTAAATATCTGAATTGGCATTTTTCATGAGGAAAGCCCCTCCATCATGGTACAGTGTGATTGGAATTGATTTTCCTCCCTAAGAGTTAACTGGATGGAAATGGATGCAAATACTCTGATACTAAAGTGAAATTTTAAGTGTAAAGAAAATGAGAACGATCCCTCAGAACATGGCTCCAGTTTTGTCTCCACTTCCTATCATTAATATTCACATCCTTAAAATTCAATTGTTCCTTTCTCATTTTCTTTTCCTCTATAAAACCTAAGGATATGTAGGTCTATAAAGGAATAACAAGATTCATTTATCAAGACCATGATGAAAAGCTGCATATTTTCGGAGATCAGGCTAAACAAATCTTAACCAAAAAGGAGACTGGAAGATATCAATGCAATTTTCCAAGTAGTGGAATCCATTTGTTCTTTAGTTACATTTTCCACAAAATTCAATGTTAACACCAGACATGGCCATAAAATAAATTTACTTTTCAGACTAAAAATGTAATGTATTGAATCGTCAGTATTGAATCTACCTTGCACAGCACCCAAATAAATTCAAATGGGATAACACATATCTGTAGCTGGAGTAAATATTTCAATGTTGAAAACAGATAAATATTTTTAAACTGATTAATCTACTTCTTGTTTTGTTGAATAAAACATAACAAAGATCATGTAAGGAAACTTGAAACAAGCACTTATTCTAAGAGACTTTTATTGTTGGCATGTTTGACTTCTAATCACAAATGTTATAGGAATGATAAATTCAAAAATGTGCAGCCCTATATATGATATCAATTTTGAAAATTATATTTCAAGAATTCCAAGAATCAGATAAGGTTGGAAATATCTAACAAAAAATACAATTTTAACCCTTATGATTAATGGTGGGAAAAGTGTTGATATGGCAAAGCAGTATTTTTTCCTAAATTTAACGCTCCTAAATTTTCTAAAAGTCTGTGGAAATTTATTGCCATGTGAAGTTGAAAATTATTTATAAACTCCAACCAAAAAAATAACATAATTGAAACTTTTGCACATTGAGTCACAGCATTTAAAACACAATGGCTGAAATGACTTACCTCCTTTAAGAAGAGACAGACTAGGAAACACAGGAGTGGGGATTTAAAATGTAATGCAACCTGAGACACTTCATAATTCATAGGTCCCAGTAAATCTGTGTCTACTTAAAAAAAAAGTAGCACAGCTTGTATACTTCAGATATTTTGCCTGCCCAGTACTTGTTTATTAAAAAAACAAAAAGTGACTTTAAGAGAAAATATATTTCCTTTGATATGCAAAAACCCAAACCCCATATGTAGTATGGATTTTTAATCACTCACTTCGACTATTACTTGTTTTTTTTAAAATAACACGATTTTTCTTTAAAAAAAAAAAAACAAAATAAAAAACTAAACTAAAATGACATTTCAAATTCACCATGGCCAGGAAAGGATGTGAAATGTTTTCTCCAAGTGCTAAAATCTATCCTGAAAAAAAAATTAAGATTCTTATAGTAATATAATAACAGTCACTTGCAAAATGAAACCTATTATGAAGTCAGGTGCTTTGCATGAGGCCTGTCGAGTACTCCTTAATAAAGTCTTAATTTGGGGGGTCAAGGAGAAAGGCTAATGTAAATTAACTCACTCAAGGGATACATCTAGTAATACTAGCAGTGGTTTGGTTTGATCCCTGCTCACGCTCTTCCAGAAAATAAGATCTTCTTTCAAATTAAGCCTAAATGCTCCCGTTCACTTGACCCCCTCATGTCTACAATAAATCTATTCAAAGCCAAGAAATTTAGCACATATTGGACAGACACTGTGCTACCACAGCTAGGTATGAGAAAATTGTAATAAAGGGTTGATTGTCCTTAGGACTGAATGAAGAGCCCTGGTCTGGCCAAGCAATTCATAAATAGATACCTATTTTAAATATAAAAGACAATACTTTGATAGTGCACAATTCATCACAGGATGTATTCAGCAAAATTAGTTATGCAAGATTGAATGGATGCTGGTAGCAAAGGGCATTATTTTCTAAAGTAATTTAATGTTTTGTCTACATACTGTTTAAAAGAGAATACTGTTGGATTAGTTATGTATTTATACACATATGTTTGAAAACAAACCAAAAAATCTACCAATGAAAATTTTAAATCACTAGTACAAATAGGAATGGCACAAGGTTTTCCTTAGTTCATAGGGCCAATTTTTTCATATATTTTTTATAAAGAAAACTAATTAAGAAAAACAAGGATCAAATGATAAAAATGCAAAAGCCCTTTTCATTATATATCCTATGTGTAATACAGCTACAGTGTTCTGAATTCTGTGATAAGTCTGAAATCAAGTAATTCTATATCCAAGAGTCTAGCAAGATATCACCTTTCAATTCATTACCACTTTTTTCAGCTGCTGACACAGATTAATCTGGGAACTGTCTGGTCAAACACTTTTCCTCCATTTTTGCAATTTAAAAAAAATTTTCAATCATTTTCTCTTGAAGATACCATACAGGGTGCTAGCCTTTACATAAACACAATCAACACTTCTAGAGCCCTGAAAAATTGATAGGAATTGAATGTATAGGCTGCTACAAATAGTCCTTTTTCTAAGTGGTTTTGTTTTTAGGGGTGGTATTCTTGGAGAGAACCAAATAAATTATTTTATAAATGCATATAAATTAAGCATAGTTTAATTAAAAGAATTCAAATTAAATATCATTTACCATATCCAAATGAAACATACACCCAAATATCAGGTAGTACTGATAACTGATATATTTTTAATGTTTAGTTATTTGTTTTAAAAAAAATTTTTATGTTTAGTTTTTAAATGTGAAAATTTTGCTTAAATGCACTAAAAGAATGAAATGATTCATCTAGATATGATACTACATTTAAATTTTTGATCCATTGATTAAAGGTAAAAATGAAAATCAGTATGACAATCTAATCTTTTATTCACCTTAATGCAGTAACTAATTGTTTGCCCTGGAATTTAACCCCGGGTCTAAATTTTCCTTAGACAGCAATGACATTTGGCAAAGAACTTTATACAAAGATGCCAACCCTTGATTATACTTCATAATGAAGAAGATAATCCCAAGTGGCTATTTAAGTTCATATGTCCATTTGCCCATGGAGCTGTTTCATCAGAACATCTAAATAAGGGTGTGGCTTATGTGTTAGGAGTACGTGCTGTGTTGAGATAAACAATAAAGCCATACAGTGACTACCTGAATTAAGAGGATTATGAAATCGGTTAATTTCTCTGCCCAGTTCTTCCTTTTGGAACTCCTGAATCTCTACCTAAAATGGACTATACCACTGGGATCCATGAAAAAGCTTAGATTCCCTAACAGCTCTTCATTTTTCACCATGGAGGAGGAGTGTAAATCTGAAGTTGTATTCCAAGAGACAAGAATTTTTCTGATTCTCTGGGCATCCTCCTGCCACCTCCTCTTCCTCCGGTTTAAGCAGACAGAACTGGAACTACTGCACTGGGACAAGAGGTCTAGGATGAGGCAGATAGGTGGGCTTTTTGTTTCAATGGGTTTACTAATTCAAAGATAGGCTTTGGGGGTGATGGTAAGGGGACGCACTTGGTCTTTCAGCCAAGACAAAAGAGCACTCCATGTATTTTCTTTTTGAATTAGAATTCTGCTTTAGGATTGGGTTAAAAATGATCATTTTTTATTCATTAAATTAATTATTGAGTGAGTAATGGTTAAAGATGCAAGATTTGGAATTCTTCTCCCTAAATTTGCATTCTGACTCCACCACTTTATAACTGCATAACTTTGGATAAGTTATTTAACTTCTATGTGCCTCAGTTTCTTCACTTGCAAAATGGGAATAATAATAATAATGCTCTCTAGTAGGCTTGTTGTGAGAATTGAGTTAAGAGATGTAAGGCTTAAAACATCCTGGCACATAGCAAGCACTCTATCAATGTTAGTTATTATTATTGACAATTGTTCAATATAAGAAATATTAATGTTAGTCTTGCTTGGCAAGCAGCTAAGGAAGATACAAGAATAAATATGAAAGATAAGTTCTTTGATATCAGGGAATCTGTCCCATGGTATCTTGTACATGCATCTTCTAAGAGACCTGAAAAATTGGCCCAAGAAAGGATTCCTGAGGTAAAATACTATCTTAATAACAATTTAGTCTTATCCTCAAAAACAAACCTCAAGTCTCAGAATGAGGCCAAGCATCAAATATGAAGCTCATTGGCCAAAATCTGTTTTTATTTGAAGAGGCTTAATTGTATACTGCAAGCTTGACTTATTAACAAAAGATTTTGAAAAAGTGTTAATAGTAATAGGCATGTGAAAGTAAGATTTCCTGAAGATGAATTAAAACGTACATGACTCCAGATAACTGGACGTCAACAACACAAAGGATGCCAGGCTTTCTTCTTGGCTCCTCTTTGCACTTGCTCAAGCCTGAGGTCTTCCTTTCTGAAAGCCCCCTGGTTTGCCGCACATGACTGCACAGCTAACAGTGTGAATGGGTGAAGCAGGTATGTGGTGCTTCTGAAAGTGGAGACAAGAGTATAGTTTGAGGAGCAAAGATAAGGCTTGGCTTCCAGTCCGTGACCAGGAAGTGCCATGCAAAGCAAATGCCAGGCACATAGAAGGTGCTTTAAAAAATCCATATTGTTTTGATTTAAAAGAGGACAATGTTCTTGCAAGCAATGAGACCTGAATCTAACTGATCATAAAATTCACCAGAGGAACACTAATATCAACAAAAACTACAGAGCTCTGAATCACCGCCTTCCTCCTCTTCTAATACCTGCCAAGATTCAGATTTAGCAGTTAGATAGGCGTGATAATGTGTACTTTTCCCCTACCCCTGCCCCAAAGTATCCAGAATGTTTGAAGGCAGTGCCTGTAAGGTCTCAATCTAGTCTTTACAACTCTCACTCACTCCCTAACTTCCACTGAAACTCTGGTGAGACCGAGCACTAGTATTTTGTAAAGTGTCTCCAGGTAACTGTAATGTGCAGTCAGAATTGAGTACCAGGGGCCCTTAGATCAAAGCTTTCCTGATGAGCAGCTTCTTACCAAATTGGACGGTGTTTCTGTGCTTCAAAACAAAGACCAAATGTTATTGTCATTACCAGGAGGATATTACCTGAGCTCTTACTTTGCATAAGCTACAACACTGGGTGAAGATATAAATATACCTTGGGGTATAGACCCTAACTATTGATGAGACAAAATTACAGATAAGATTAAAATATGGCTTGTGCTAAACTGCAAGGTGTCAGATCTATTATGTAACCTTCATCCACTTAGTGAGTCAAAGGATTATGGACAAAAAAAGCATGTTCAAATGGGACCATGATGATCTAATGACATAACAGTAAACACCTCAGCTTTGATCCTAACAAGTTCATGGGAGGTGAAGAAACCCAAAAGGAAAGCAAAGTGAAGGCACTATTTGTACTGGGAAATTCTGGGAACCACAGGAAAGGCAGGGGCTTCCCTACTTCAAGGTAGGTTAGACAATCCTTTCTATAAGCGTGTTTAGAAAATGCTCTTAATTTTTTCACTTCTCATACTTTTGTAAATTCCTAATATCAGAGCATGACTCTGCTCTCAACCAGTATTCCCCCAGAGAAATGTAAGGAAGTGGGCAGTTCTAAAAATGGGCAACTAAAGGAACTGAAAGGATAGAAAGTTTCTATGAGTACAGGATAGGAGCACTAGCTCTTCTAGATTGAGGATTTTGAAAGGTTTAAGGGAAACTGAACAGAGACAGAGCAAGACAGCACCCTCATGGGAGGCGGCATGCCAGCCTGGGACCTAGATACTTAGAGACTCGCCTCAGTTCCCTACAGCCTGCCAGCTTCATCTCCAGGCTACTTTTCTTGTGATAAATAAACTCTCGTATTTTTTCTTCAGGCAGCCTGAGTGACTCTCTGTCTCTTACAATTAAAACAGCCCTACTGTTTTTACTCAACTCTTTCTCGATTGAGGTTATTTCCCTTTTAATATATTTAGACCTGACATTGGGAAAGATGACCACATTGGCCTTGCAAGTCACCATGTCCTTGCCCAGGGTTACAACATAGAGAGGTGGCCATTACAGTTTATAGACTGCCTATGTTCAACCCTCCTATTCTCCAGAAATGACCCAAAGGTTTCAGTTTCAGATATAAGTTTCTCTTATTATTTTATCACTTTCGGTCTTTAGTATGCTGGGAGAAAAACAATTCTGCATGGTTATCTGCTATTTTATAATGATCTGTCATCAGCTTGGAAAATGAGGAGTCAGCATAATTTACTTTCAGGGGTACCCTATATAAAATACACTTTAGGGGGTGCAAGGGTAGCTCAGTGGTAGAATTCTTGCCTGCCATGTGGGAGACCCGGTTCAATTCCCCATCCATGCACTTCTCAAAAAACAAACAAACAAGCAAAATAAAAACAAACAAACAAACAAAAATTCAACAAATGGTGCTGCCATAATGGGATAGGCACATAGAAGAATAATGAAATGTGACCCCACAATACAGCATACAAAAAAAAATACGCTTTAACATATCTCAGCATATTATTCCATTGCTTAGAATGGAGAGATTTAATCAGTATTCACTGAAATAAAAACTAATTACTTCAATTGGAATATCAGAATTTCTTTCAAATGAAATGTGTGGACTGATGAAATAAGATGCTGCCTACTGGCATCTAAAATGTTGACATGAAAATCATATGTGTCTATGTATACAGGCACATAAATATTATTATATATATGTACTACATATATATATACTTTTTATGTACAATGATATAAAATTGGGACAGATACATGACCATCTAATGTTGTGACTTTCCTTAAAACAAACAAGCTTGAGGTACCACTACCTCTCTTTAACCACATAGTTTAACCATATATAGATTCAGTTAGATCAAGATGGAAATAACTTTCAATTATGGAAATATAACATGGCAATAACCAAATACTTTGCACTAACATTAAAAAATGTAGTATTAAACACAACACAAACAGAAATTTTTTGTTATGACACGTCAGAAAAGAACACTTTATCTCCTTGAAACTGAAACTAGAACCAGAAAACTGTTGGCCTTGAAGAAGGCATTAAACAAGGCAACGATTCTTCCACATTCTATCATTACATTTTTTAATGTTAAAAACCTTGTCATTTCTAAGCAGATTTCTCCCTCTCTCTTCCTACTTGATTGATAAAAGGTAACCAGTGGCACCTGTGCATTTGAAAGAGGAGGAATTATTTATATCAACTCTAAGTTTGTTTTGGGGGACCAATTTTTCCAGCTATCATGGAAAATTTAAAACATATGCAAAAGTAATTGCCTAATGTAATGCCTGGATACATCCCAGAATATATTGAGCAAAATATATTGAGCAAAAGTTTTGGTAAAGTCCCTTGAGAGATGGGTGAAAAATCTATTAAACTTTACCACCAGGGAAACCTGTTTGATAAAAACAGTTTGATACTGTTTCAAACATTAGGGACTCTCACGTCAATAGGCCAAGTCCTTGATCTTGAGACTTGCTCTCGTGAAGCTTATTTACGTAGAAGAGAAGCAAAGACTACTACAGTTACGCCTAAGAGTTACTTCCAGAGAACCTCTTTGGTTTGTCTGATGTGGTCACTCTCTCTCTCTAAGTCCAGTTCTGCAAGTAAAATTATTAACCTCCCCCCTACGTGGGACATGGCATCCAGGGGTGGAAGTCTCCTTGGCAACATGGGCTATGACTCCCAGGATAAGCCTGGCTCCGGCACCAGGAATTCAACCATGCCTTCCTGACAAAAAAGGGAGAAAAGAATTGTAACAAATAAGGAATCAGTGGCTGAGAGAGTTCAAATAGAGTCAAGAGGCTATTCTGGAAGCTAATGCTATGAAACTTCAGCTAGATATTGTTATCTACCATGGTTTGCCAAACTCTAACCAAAACCATTCCTGCCAAACCTAAAACCCCCCCTAGAGCTCTATCTGAGATTCTACAAAGATTCCATGCACTATGATTACTTTCCAGGAACCTACAACCTCCAGAAGAATTTCTAGACCAGATTATAAGTCCTGAAACCCAGGAGGGGCCAGCCTCTCCAGAACATCAACTAGTTCCATCCCCCTATCCCATATTGTAGACAACCCTTTCCAACATGAAAAAGTCAGAAAGGGCACAGCCTGAATACCCCTAAGGCAGAAAAATCAAAGGAGAAGGTGGAGTTATAACAGAGAAGATAGGATTTAACAAAAGAGTGTGTGACTGCTGAGTCATTTTATTGATATTTCTTTTAGTCTCCAATGTCTCAGAGCAGAGAGAAGGAAAAACTAAGTTTGTGGAATTCTAACCCATATCAAATTCTGGAATCTATTCTGTAGCTAATTGTTGTGGTATGATTTGAAATTTATTGCTTTTTTTGTATATATGTTATTTATTACAATAAAGAAACATATACAAAAGTAGAAAAAAATAGCATAATGATCTTCCTTGTATCCATCACCCAGCTTCAACAATTAACCCATAGCCAAACTTGGTTTCACATACATCACCACCTCCTTCCACCACCCTAACCGGCACATTAATTGGACTTCGGTGAAGGAAATGCCAGCCAACACGTCATATCATCTTGGGGGTTATTTAATCACACGGTTGTCCAGGATCTGAATAATTATGATTTTTTTTCTTTTTCAAGGTATCCCTCTTGTACTATCTCATTTCAAAGTTTTTTCTCTCAAAGCATTAGCTTTGATAAGTCTACTTGGAAAAAAAAATCTCTTAGACTAGCTTGGTGAGGAGAGGAATAATCATTCTTTATCTATGCGCATTTTTAATATGTATTTTGTGACTCTATTAAAGATCATTATGTAAAAAATTAGAGATACAGGGATTTATTAACTCTGATTTGCAAAAATGTTCTAAGCAAAGCTACTAAATGCATGTAGCTTTTCTGATATATATATTTGATTGGCATGGGCAGGCACCAGGATTCGAACCTGGGTCTCTGGCATGGCAGGCAAGAACTCTGCCACTGCGCCACCATTGCCCACCCTTTTCTGATATTTTTGACATGTCAGGAAAGTTCAAGGTCAGCAAAGTCTCCATTTTTCCATTCAGCTGAGTAACCAATAAATTGTTTATGTAGATGTTTTCTCATGTATCTAAAATTCAACGCCTGAGAAAATAGAAATTTTCTTATATTTTCCTCAAACTATTTAATCGAACCTATATTTTTCCTAGTGTGTTCCATTTCCATATGTAATATTTTTTTTAATTAAAAATGTTTATGTTTAAAGGGAGGTATATCATATCATTCTTTGGGAACCTTCCTGTCAATTCACACTCTTTTGTGGCATAAGCCATCTAAATAATTAAGTCATGGCAATGCTAAAACAAACTGCACTCCTGGTAAACCAAAGTTTATACCTGATAATGTCACAGTCACGCAATTTTTGAATAAAACTTACCCTACCAAATCAAGCTCACCTCAAGCTAATGTCCGTTAGCCCAAGAACACAGCTTCCCTCACAGTGTGTAGTCATGGGGTGCAGAAGCTGCAGAGGAACAGTGAGCTAATAAAGATTTTTAAAAGTATGTTAAAATAATACTGAAACATCGTTTTGGTCAATTCCACATATTTCTAGTGAATTTTAAAGGTAAAAATTGGGTCTCACTAATCAAGAAGGCTTGGTAGAGGCAGAATAAACGTGGATTCATAGAGCCAGACTATTTTCTCTGACTACTCTAGGACGTAACAAAATTTTTTCCATTAAACACTACTGGCATCTAAAACAAAAAACGTTTTTCAAAAAAGAAACTCTCATCGTTTTGATGTCAAATAATTCCAAATGTAAAACAAAACAAAGAAACAAGCAAACAAACAAAAACCCACAATGAAATTGTGTGTTTTCTTACTATTGCATTCTTTTACATCTGAAGAATATGTGGCAGGGCAAAATCTTTTTATACTGTGCGTGTGTGTGTGTGTGTGTGTGTGTTTCTGTGCACTCTCTTCCTTTCCCCTCTTTGAGTTTGAGGCTATAGGCAACTAATTAATGAATACTTTAACTTTGGGCTGAAGGCAGTTTTAAAATTTCATATTAAAAAACACATAAAGATAATAAGCATACAATGAAACCTATTTAGATATTTCTATAGTAATACATATGTTTTAAAGAAAAAACATTTTCTTTTAAGCAGAAAAGGAGGCAAAATTAATCTAAGCTGTTAAAAGTAATGATACTGGCTACCCTTGGAGATGGGCAATGACTGGACTGAATCACAAAGGGCGTACTGGGAATGTTCTCTTTCTCCACATGGATGTTGGTTAAAGGGTGAATTCAAATTGAGAAAAATTCATTGAGCTGCACACTTATGATATATGTGCACTTTTCTCTATACCTATTACACCTCAATAAAAAGGCTTTTTAAAAGTAGAAAATGAATTAAAAATGAGAATGGAGTCTTTTCATACTGTATCACCTGCAGCATTCTATTTCTGAATTTTATATATTAGTAACACTGTTTTCACATTCACAAATATATATAAGATATAGAAATGGCTCTTCTAATTTCAATGTTGTACAAGGCCAATTATTTCTATTTAACCTGATTTAACTAAAATGCATGCTCTTTTAAAGAATTAGGAATAATCTTATATGTTTCTTAGCCTCTATTAAGAGTCAAGTATGGCTAAAAATGAATTCTCCCATATAATATTTAAACTATATCAGGTACCCAAAAGAACCATGAAGCAAGGATCTATTCCTCAACAATTCCAGGAGGCCTTATTTTAGAGGGTACAAAATGCCCCTTACTATTAAGAAAAAAAAAATTACATGTCCTATAAGAGTCTGCATATGTGTTTGTGTATCAATGTAACCAAAACTTGAATGAATACAAAATCCTGAAGGCTTTTATAAATTATTCAAGATCTTTAACATACTTAGTTTTGAAAAGTTATATGAGAAGTTGAGTAAGAAATTCAAGTAGTCTGGTCTCATTCAAACTTTAATTCAATAATATTATCAAATAAAAATAAATAATATCAAACAAATAAATAGCATTACATCAGTGAGCATTTAAATTAGTTTTATGAAACTTAATAAAAGGCATAAAACTACTATTCTAAAAGAACGTGAAAATTCAGGACATGGAAAACAGAAGGTGGAAAAATGCAGACATGGAAAAATACAGGCATTGAATGGGCCCACAAAATCTGAATCTGTGGCTGATAAAGTAGTATGGAACTGGTAGTTGAGTCTGTTTGAGACGATCCACCATGGCCGATTTATTCTTTTAGCTACAGTTAGACTCTCAGGCAGAAGAAACTACTCAATTTTATGGTTAGCTTATGACCGAAAGCTCAACAGCTTAGACCATGTCCAAATGCTCACAAATTGTGACAGATTTTGAATTTTCTCATATATGCCATGCTTCGTTTTCACCTTTGTCATACATTACTCCCCTCTGCATTGCCCAGTTTTCCTTCCCAAATCTTCCTATCATTGATCAGCTTGAAATCTCCATCCTCTCTGAAAGACTTCTGACCACAACCCAGCTCTTAGTTATCTTTTCTCTTTTCCAAATTCCTACAAGATTGAGACCTTAACTTTAAAAGTGTTTTATGAGTGAAATTTTTATTTTTTTCTGATGAGGAAAATAAAGGAAAACCAAATAACAGAGCATATTCTGTATTTCCTCATGGAATCTTTACAAAAGTCTGATTAACAGATGAAGAAATTGATGCTCAGAGGGATTAAATAATTTGCCTGTCATCACAGTTATTAAGAAGAAAGTCTGGGTTCTGAACTTGGGTCTGCTTGACTACAAAGCACTATGGTTTCCACCTTCAAGCAGATTTTGATTTTGGAAGACAGAGGAAATTCTATTTTAGCAAGCAGGAGTGCGGCCAGTCCAGCCTCATGGGCTACTGCAAATGCTTCTAGGCTGACTGTTATTTAGTTGTGTTACACCCTTTCTTGACAAAACCTAACTTCTGCAGAAAACAAGATGAGATTGGCATGGCTTTATTTGCTTTAATTTTTATTTATTTATTTATTTATTTTTTTGTATTTAACGCTGGATTTAAAAACTGGAACAGTGAAGGTGACAACAGTCAGTTGGAGTGAATATCCTCAAAGTTCAACAAATGTAGCAGAGGACTTTGACTGCACATTGTTCTTTTTTTTATTATTATTATTAGTCATTCCAAATACCATGAAATGCATTGTCACAGGAAGTTCCTTGCCTTCCCAAAAGCCACCCACTTCTGCCTAAGGAGAACGGCTCAGCCCTTGACTGCATTCACGCTGGGGAGGGTGACAGCATTGCTTTCAGGTAATTCATGTCATCTAAATTAAAAAAACAAAAACAAAAAACTTCCATCTTAACTTACTTTTCTTATTTTATATTTGAATGGTCAGACACCGTGCCCCGCCACCCTTTTTGTCCCCTAACTTCAGATGTATGAAAACTTGGTCTCCTTGGGTGTTGGTCATGTTGCGGAGGCAGCCAGGGGCTTATCTTTATGCTGACTTGAGACCAGTTCAATAAAAGTGCACACCTTAAAGAAAAATAAAAGACTCTCTACCCCCTCTTCAACTCACATGTAATACTGAAAAGCTGAAATGCTGGACTCAGGTATTCTAGCAATACCTCATCAGTTTCAGGGGTTCACCAAAAAGCAAGACCCAGGAATCAGATATATGTCCTTTACAGTGGATCCATTCCACATGGGTCCTGACCTCTCTAGGCATCTTAATGAGAAAACTGTTCCTTGCTATTCAGGACCCAAAAGCATTAAGGAGATGGCATCTTGAAAAGAGTTTCAATAATAATTCATTATCATATCAAATAATACAGTTTTATTACAAGAAGGCAAGGACTTATAAAGGAGATGGTTTCCTTTTTGTTTCTGTTTGTTTTGTTCCTGTATCTTTTCCAAGATGTCAGATAGTTTGTTTATTTATATATGATACTACAACTGAGAATAAAAAGAGATTATAAAAAGGAAGAAAAAGCCTCAGAAAGATGAGGTAGGAGATAAGCCTAAAATCAATTAACTAGATGGATGAATTAACATCCCGAGTAACCAAGTCAATAAAATAAATGCAATTCATGTTCAGTGACTAGTTACAAATTTGTAAGAAAGAGAGAAGAAAAAAGAAAAGAAAGATTAGCTTATATTGACATCCATTTTTCTCAAATTTCACTAAATTTATTATGAATCATGGATTGTCAAATGAAGTTTTATTTAACATTGGTTCACCTAGAGCTGCACTGTCCAATATAGTAGCCACTAGTTACACAAGTTACACTTGAAATGTGTACAGTCCAAACTGAGATGTGCAATAAATGTAAAAACACAGTAGATTTCAAAGACTTACTATATTAAAACTCAGATAAAATATTTCAATAATACTTTTATGTTGTTTATATGTTGAAATGGTAACATTTTAGATATACTACATGTGCTGGTTTGAAAACATTATGCACCCCAGAAAAGCCGCGTTTTAATCCTGACCCAATTTTGTGAAGGCAGCTGTTTATTTTAATCCTGATTCAATACTGTAGGTTAGAAACTTTTGATTAGATTATCTCCACAGAGATGCAGCATGCCCAACTGTGGGTGTGGCCATTTAATTAGATGGAGATGTGACTCTACCCATTACAGGTGGGTTTTGATTAGTTTACTAAAGTCTTTAAAAGGAGAAACATTTTGGAGAAACCACAGAAATAACAGAGCCAACAGAAACTACAGAGCAGAGCTGACACTTGGAGAACAGAGACTTGGAGTTTTAGAGATGCTTGGAGCCATCACATATTGCCATGAGATGTGAAGCAACCCAGAACCTAGAGAGAGCCCAGAGATGCCAAGAAATGAAAACCAGCTCCAGAGAAACAAAGTGAGGCCCCTCCACAGGAACAAAGGTGGAAAGCAATGGAGCCCAGGAGGAAGGGACCAGCAGATGCCAGCCACTGACTTCCCAGCTGACAGAACTCCTCCAGACCCATCAGCCTTTCCTGAATTAAGATAACTGTCCCTGGCTGTCTTAGTTTGGACATTTTCATAGGCTTAGAACTGTAAGTTTCTAACTTTTAAAATTCTGTTATTAAAAGCTATTCCAGGGCAGGCCACAGTGGCTCATCAGGCAGAGTTCTCACCTGCCATGCTGGCGACGCAGGTTCGTTTCTCGGTGCCTGCCCAAGCAGAAAAAAAGGCTGTTCCAGTTCTGGTATATTGCATTCTGGCAGCTTACAAACTAACACACTGCCTTAAATACAATATATTGTTAAAATGAAGTTTACCTATTTCTTTTCACTTTTTTCCAATGTAGCTTCTTAGAAAATTTAAAATTACATATACACCTCACATTTGTGACTTGCATTATTTTTCTACTGGACAATGCTGGCTAAGAATAAGAATCAAAGCTATCTCAGGCTTGGACAATGCTGGCTTAGAATAAGAATCAAAGCTATCTCAGGCAAGTGACAACATGTGAGAAACCCTCTTCAATTCAAAAAAAAGAATTGATCTTCACTAAGAATTTCATTTTCAAACTTTGTTGTCACAGATTTTCATGTGATGTTAAACAGTAAGTATTTACCACATTATGATAATACTTGAAGCAGTTTTGCCCTTTAAGCATGCTGTGCAGAGATTTAAATAACTTAATTAAAGAAATTTAATTAAAGAAATTAAGCTCTTAAAGAATTAGAAATATATGCATTATATATTATATGATTATATCATAATATATAATACGCTGATGTATCAGTTTGTGAATCATATGTTTTTACGTATTATATTTTTGAGGTCAGAAAGTCGAAAATAAAACTGAGAAACCTGAGTTGGTCATCCCTTTCCTAAACTACTCCATTATTTGCTTTATCATTGGTCTCTTTACTAATCTCTTCTTTTTCCAATCCATTCCTCAACACTACTGCCAGAGTTCTGTTTCTGGAAGATAAATTTGACTTTGTTATTTTCCTCCTTAAACAGCTCCCAACATTTATAGGATAAAGTCTAAACTCTTTAGAGATAAATCTTGCCAACATTTGACTCCTAACTCTCTTTCCAGTCTCATCTCTACACTATGTACTTTATGCTCCAACCACAAGCAAATAAATGCCTCAGCCTTCCCAGTCATGCCATGTTTGCTTGTGGCTCTGCTGCCCCCTGTCTCCTTCCCTGTCTGCGGGCAATCTCTTCCTTTCCTTCAGTGACACTCCCGGGCTGATTTGGGATGGACTTTCTATACTTTCCATGTGTATCATAAATAGATATTATTACATCTCCTACTCAACACGTTATATTATACATGTCTACTGTCCCATCTAAGACTACTTTAAGAGGGAGTAGAATGAAAATAAGAACCATATCTAACTTGCATCTCTAGTATCTAGAACAAACACAGGCATGTACTAGGTCTTTATTAAGTATTTTTTTTTTTTTTTTTTTTTTTTTTTAGAGAAGGAAGGAAGGATAGAAGGAAGGAAGGAAGGAAGAAAGGGAAACATTTCTAAACATTTTCCTGCTTTATTGTATTCTGTTTCTCCGTTTTTGTTACATGGGCTGGGGCCGGGAATCGAACCGAGGTCCTCCGGCATAGCAGGCAAGCACTTTGCCCGCTGAGCCACCGCGGCCCGCCCTATTAAGTATTTTTTGATTGAAAGAATTATGTTTTTCTCTACCATCCTAGGCACAAGCTATGTAAGACTTGCACGTTTCTGACACATCTAGCACTTTCCTGCTTCTATGTCCTAAATCGCTACTTTTTCTGCCACAGCTTGGAATGCTTTTCTCTTTGAAAGTTAGTTTACTTTTATCAGAATAATATAAGTATACTGTTTTTCCCCCAAAGTTAAGTACTACAGCAAGCAGTCTCATGCTTACCCCTCCTCATTTCCTAATTCTATTCCCTGGAATCAATTTCTTTCAAATCTTTTAATTATTTCTTCTGATTTATCCTCCTATGTTCTCACATTTGTAAATAACATGTGCACACACATAAACACTCACATATCTCAGGTCCTGCAGCCAAGGAGCACATGGCAAAATGAGGTAGGTCTAGCCCTAGTTTATCTATTTTCCCTCAAATATCCTACTGAGAACCTCACCTATTGTAGATAAACAAGAAACAGCTGTGGGTTAGTGGAAAGAGGAATACAAATGAATACGCATGCTGTTTGGTGCTTGAGCATTACTCAACAGTCTGAAGTAGAAGTACATTCACATATCACAGTCAAGGCAAAGAAACAAGTTATAATGAGGTAACCATTAAGAACAAATAGGAAGGGGATGAAAGTCAAGAACAGGTGAACAAAACCCTCCCAAATCAGAAGTCAGAGTGGGTAGGAAAAGAGATTATGTGAATGAGTTTTACATATTAGCTGAATAACCTCAGGTAAGTAATTTAGCTTCCCTGGCTCTCAGTTTTCTTATCTGTAAAATGGGGATTATACTCCCCATTTTATATAATCTATTTATTCTATAGAAGAAAGCAACATTTATTATTGTGAATAAAAATGTGAATAATAATAATAATGGCAAAAATACCATCCTGGTGACCTTAAAGATGAGGCTGACTTCCAGTCTAACTGGTAGCTTCTGTATAATTATTATTGGTTTCACCAGGCTAGGGTGAAAATAGAAAGAAGTGGTTATATTTGGTAATGGGAAGTATATGGGCAGGTGATAAGGTCAGATTCCTTCTAGCAGCACTAAAAAGACAGAATTTTATTTACATCTATATGTAAACCACCTTTAGTGCTTGTTTTCACAGAGACTCTACCAAGGAAAATCACATCTCTTTAGATGGCTCACTAAGAAGCAAAATAATATTTTAGAAATGGCAATGAGATATCTGATTATTGATTAAAATTTAATGAATCTACTTGCTGGAAAAGTAAATTTCATAATATTCTATACTAATATAATGCATATGCTAAACAAAAACTCTATCTTCAAGACTTCCGGTGAAGATGGCGGCTTAGTAAGACGCGCGGGTCTTAGTTCCTCCTCCAGAAAAGCAACTAAAGAAACAGAAACAATACGAAACAGCTCCCGGAGTCACGACAGAGACCAAAAAGACAGCGTACCCCATTCTGGAACAGCTGAACGGGCAGGGAGAATCTGCTGCGGTGAGATACCCGAGGGGCACGCGTTTTCCCGGCCGGGGCGGCTGGCAACTGGGGTCCCCTCCACGCACGTGGCTCCCCAGTCTGACTGGGAACGTTGGATAGCGGGGCCCTCCCGTCACGCTTGGCGTTTCGGGCCAGCTGGGCAATTAGGACCGGTACTCTCCCAAGCCGCGGCGGCCAGCGACCCCCGCCTCCACGCGCGGTTTCCCGGGCCTACTGCCGGGCAGACAGACGAGCGCCACGAGCGCCACCTACTGGGCAGGATAAGAAAAACAGAGCCCAGAGATTTCACAGAAAAAGCTTTCAACCAGCTGGGTCCCACACCCAGGGAAATCTGATCAAATGCCCAGACACCAGCAGAAAATAATGGATGACGCTCGGAAAATTGAAGATATGGCCCAGTCAAAGGAACAAACCAATAGTTCAAATGAGATACAGGAGCTGAGACAACTAATGCTGAATATACGAACAGAAATGGAAAAACTCTTCAAAAACCAAATCAATAAATTGAGGGAGGACATGAAGAAGACATGGGCTGAACAAAAAGAAGAAATAGAAAATCTGAAAAAACAAATCACAGAACTTATGGGAGTGAAGGACAAAGAAGAAAAAATGGAAAAAACAATGGATACCTACAATGGTAGATCTAAAGAGACAGAAGCTACAATTGGTGAACTGGAGGATGGAACATCTGAATTCCAAAAAGAAACAGAAACTATAGGGAAAAGAATGGAAAAACTTGAGCAGGGGATCAGGGAACTGAATGACAATATGAAGCGCACAAATATACGTGTTGTGGGTGTCCCAGAAGGAGAAGAGAAGGGAAAAGGAGGAGAAAAACTAATGGAAGAAATTATCACTGAAAATTTCCCAACTCTTATGAAAGACCTAAATTTGCAGATCCAAGAAGTGCAGCGCACCCCAAAGAGAATAGACCCAAATAGGCGTTCTCCAAGACACTTACTAGTTAGAATGTCAGAGGTCAAAGAGAAAGAGAGGATCTTGAAAGCAGCAAGAGAAAAACAATCTGTCACATACAAGGGAAACCCAATAAGACTATGTGTAGATTTCTCAGCAGAAACCATGGAAGCTAGAAGACAGTGGGATGATATATTTAAATTACTAAAAGAGAAAAACTGCCAACCAAGACTCCTATATCCAGCAAAATTGTCCTTCAAAAATGAAGGAGAAATTAAAACATTTATAGACAAAAAGTCACTGAGAGAATTTGTGACCAAGAGACCAGCTCTGCAAGAAATACTAAAGGGAGCACTAGAGTCAGATACGAAAAGACAGAAGAGAGAGGTATGGAGTAAAGTGTAGAAAGAAGGAAAATCAGATATGATATATATAATACAAAAGCCAAAATGGTAGAGGAAAATATTATCCAAACAGTAATAATACTAAAAGTTAATGGACTGAATTTCCCAATCAAAAGACATAGAATGGCAGAATGGATTACGACCCAGCAATACCACTGCTAGGTATCTACTCAAAGGACTTAAGGGCAAAGACACAGACGGACATTTGCACACCAGTGTTTATAGCAGCATTATCTACAATTGCAAAGAGATGGAAACAGCCAAAATGTTCATCAACAGACGAGTGGCTAAACAAACTGTGGCGTATACCTACGATGGAATATTATGCAGCTTTAAGACAGACTAAACTTATGAAGCATGTAATAACATGGATGGACCTAGAGAACATTATGCTGAGTGAGTCTAGCCCAAAACTAAAGGACAAATACTGTAAGGTCCCACTGATGTGAACCGACATTCGAGAATCAGCTTGGAATATATCATTGGTAACAGAGACCAGCAGGAGTTGGAAACAGGGTAGAATGGTGGGTGGTTGGAGCTGGGGGGATGCAGACTGTGCAACAAGACTAGATACAGGAACTCAAAAATGGACAGCACAATGATACCTAAGTGTAATGTAACTAGGTTGGAACACTGAATGAAGCTGCACCTGAAATATGGTTTTTTGTTTGTTTGTTTGTGTGTTTGTATCTTTTGTTTTTGTTTTTTTCTTTTTCCTTTATATATATATATATATATATTATTAGTATTATTATTTTAATTCTCTTCTCTATATTAACATTCTATATCTTTTTCTGCTGTTTTGCTAGTTCTTTTCCTAAATCGATGCAAATGTACTAAGAAATGATGATCATACATCTATGTGATGATACTAAGAATTACTGAGTGCATTTGTAGAATGGAATGATTTCTAAATGTTGTGTTAATTTCTTTTCTTTTTTTTGATTAATAAAAAAAATTAAAAAAAAAAAAAACTCTATCTTCAACTTTCCATTAAGATAGATATACCAGAATCTCAAGATAATATAATCTCATTAGAGAGTATCCTGTACCAGAGCCTTAAATTGCTCTTAGCATCTCCCTGATGAGTCTGTGCTTTAATGTTAAATGATTGGTTAAAAGCATTTAAATCAACCTGATGTTTCTGAAATTTTTCCATGAACAAAAACAGCCTCCATTGAGAAAAATCTTGCAAAAATGGATTTTGTTGAAAAGAAAAAGAGAAACATAGCACAATAAATTATTTTAAAGCAGTTGGCTAGTGAGGAAACCTAATCTACTAAGTAGAATACAACACAAACCCTAAAAGCACAAAGTGCTCATAGGTGACAGATAATTACTTAAACACACCTGTGCTCACTTCACCAGGGACACATGAAATTATGAAATCGTTCATGTACATATTCACCAACCCAATCTGCAAATATAAAACCTGATAGCAACTAACAATATTAGAGTGTGGACCTCAAAGCTCTAAATGACCTAAGGGAAGAGGAAGAAAAATTCTCTTCACCTATGGTAGTAGACTTTGTTAGTTTTGCAATATTTTTACATATAACAACTGTAACTATTTACTAGTTGTGATTCAATTTATGGGGAAGAAAACTCCAAACAGAGAAATAAAGATGGTATGTGCACATGTTTGTATGTTCTTAATAAAAGCATAAGTCAAAACAAAACCTTGAAAATGGAATTAATTTCTAATTAAATGACTCCATCATTACAGAAATTTTTAAGTTAATGCCCATTAAAATAACAAAAGTAGAACTTAGGTATTTTCTATTTGAATACTTAATCCAAATTATTTGACTAACGTGCAGAAGATAAATAAGTGTCTTAGGAATAGTTTTACTGTGTTTCAGAATAAAAATTAACCCCATGCCATGGGTAACTCTTTAAACATCCTATCGTTTTCTTTTTCCTCATGTGCTAATAAGGGCCCTGATAATCCTATTAATTAAAAAACAAAAAAGAGATGTACAAATATGATTACTACCTTGCAAGTGAACATTTTCATATGACACCAATTTCAACTTATAATATCCTCTTTTTAGATTGTGGATAAAAATATACTTTTCTTTCAAACAATATAGTGCTCTAGATATCCCGAAAAATCATCCTAAAACAAAATAGCTAGGAATGCTGGATACAATATAATAAGCATTCATTAAAATGCTAAGCTTGTAATAAAGTAAGCAAAAATTTATCATACAACCCAATAGTTCTTTTCCTAGGTATCAACCGAAGAGAAATGGTAATGTTTCCTTCCACACAAAGATTTAAATGACAACGTTCATAGTAGTACCATTCAGAATGTTGAAAGACTAGAAATAGCTTGGATGTTCATCAGTGGATAAATGGCTAAACAAAATGTATTCTACCTATATTATGCAATACTATTCAGCAATAAAAAAGGAACAAGATACTAATATAAGCCACAACATGAATGAACCTCAAAAACATTATACTAAATGAGAAGCCCCCAAATTGAGGAGGAAATCCATAAATAACTACCTTGAGGAAACTTGCTAATCATGGTCATGTTGGTAGCCTAAGTCAAATCATCATGTAAGATTTAGGAGGAAAAGATGTCTCCTCTGAGATTAAAAATCATAGATCAAAGCTTACCTGGATTTGGAGTATGAGTGACCTTTCTTCCCTGCTCCTGAAAATCCCTACCTAAGAAATAAACTGGATGTAGGTCCAAGTTGGTATTGCCCAGAGTGCGTGGTGGAAGGAAACACAGATTTTCTTTGGAGGTACATTCATTCATCCAAGTCTCATTGGATTCCCACAAATAAAGTCCAAAATATTATCTAACAATTTTTAAAAACAAACCAAAATATAAAACAAAACAAAGCCACTAAAAATGGCTACAAACCAAAGCATAAAACCTAAAAGGACTTCAGATTTTACATTATCAGGCATAAATGCAATTAAAAGAAACATTTAAACTGCTCTGAGAAATAAAAAGGAATTTAAACAAGCAAATGATAACATAGTATAAAGATAATAGAGTAGGTATGAAAAAATCATAATTTCTAAAAATTAAAAATATGATCACTGAAATTAAAAATGCAACAGTTTAAAGAGCAGATTGTGCAGCACTGAAGAGAAAATTAGTAAATTAGAAAGCAGATCTGAAGAAAGCATCCATTATAGAGCCCAGAATGGATAACATAGAAAAGAAATTAATAGACAAGAAACATAGCATGAGAAGGCCTAATATAAGGCTAATTAGATTTCCAGAAGAAAATACTGGAAATAATGGAGAACAGAAGATATTTGAGGGAAAAAAAAATGTTTGAAATGTTCCCCAAACTGACTAAAGAACTGAAAACTCAGTTTCAGGAAGCTCTACAAATTCCAAACAAGATAAACAAAAAGAAATACGTAAGGAGCATTTTCACAGAAAAGCTATAGAATACTAATAGTCAAACAAAAAAAAAAGAGAGAGAATTACTAGCAAAGGAATAATAACTGACAGTTCTCTCAATAGAAGCCAGAAGCCAGTGGGATGCTATCTTCAAAATACTGAAAGAAATTAATGGTAATTCTCAATATTGTATGCTCAGCTAAATATCATTACAGTACATAGTTGATCTAAAATATAATCAAACATTTAAAAATGTGTGTATGAAGAACCCACACATTTCATGTAATGACCACGAATTTCCCCATTCTGGAATAAACTGACAGATAACATCAATGTTATTCACTTGATCTAATTATATATATTTCTTTAAAATTATGTAAGAAGTTAATAAAGAATATTTCTAAATGTTCTACAATGAAGATCTAAAGTAATAAGGTATTATCATGTAGCACGATTTACTTGCACAATAAACGAGTGTTCCACTCCCTCTGAAATTCTACCAATTTTACCAAGGCAAGGTGAGCCAGGTGGGCTTCAATAAGCCTGGGAAGAGGGGGCTGTTATGGTCACTTTGTGGAAGAAGTGCCCCAGCCTAGCAAACGGAACAGCTTGGTTCAGGTTCTCAAATCAGGGGAAACGGGACCTCACTGTTTTCGTGTATAAAATGTGGGGTTTAATGAAGGAGAAAAGTAGGAGTGATTTTTTAAAGTTTCAATGGGCAACCCACCTCCCTCTTCTTTTGTGGAAAATCTACCCAGAGACTGCAAGTTAAATCTTTTCTTTTTAACTTTGAAAGTATAAAACATACATAAGTGCAGCCATTTGGCCCTTAAGTCCTTCATAAGGAGAGGAGCCCCTGCGTGTGGTTTCAGGAAGTCAGGTATTTCTTGTAAACTTACTTGAGGGAGTGCTGTTTTTCAGAGTATAGGATTCTGGAGTTTCCACAGCCATTTACTAACTTTGTGACTTTGGTCAAGTTACTAAACATCTTAACCTCAGTTTCCCCTTCTGTTTGAAAAAAGGGGGGGTGGGACAATGATAGTACCTCATATAGGGTCATTGTGAGGTAATAATGATTGCAAAGTTGCCTACAGGGTGCACAGTGAGCTAATATCTAAGTTTGCAAATGTGTTAAGCGCAAGAGCCTTGTTTTTACTAAGCTTCAACTTAGGCAAAAGAGGAAAGGGGTGGGGGGAGGAAAAAAGAAAAATGTACAAGAGCACATGCAACAAAATTAAGTAGATAAAAAGCTTTCCAGGGCCTAAGGGGACAGTCAGTGATAATATTTAACCCAGTTACCCTAAAAAATCAGGGCCTTGAGCAAAGTCTTATAAAACAATCCCAGGGAAGCCAAAGTGAGGGGAAATGAGAAAAGAAGGGGGAAAAAAAAAAATCAAGGGAATGCACTACTGAGCTGGCCACAGTTTTTTTATAGTAAAGAGAACCGTTGCTCAGGCTCTCCAGATGCCTCCAGAGAGGGCATAGAAAACTACTACCTTGGAACAGTAGCGGGGGAAGATAGAACAATGGGGCTCCCTCTCATCTCCTGGCACCCATTAGTCAAAGGTTACTGCAGGAGATGCAACTCCTCCACATTTTTGAATCATGCCACCTGCCCCTCCAGGCAGCTGCCAGGGAAGCCAGATGCCTCAACAGCAGTGGCATTTTCCGTGCATGAGCTAAGCCAACAAATGAATGGGAGCCAGTAGCACTCCTGAGCTGTCCACCTGCAGCCAGCATCTTCCCAGCAGAGTCTATCAACTCTGTATGAACAATGAAGCCCCAGGATAAAAGGCTGGATTTTCAAGGCATTAGGCAAGGCATTACTAAGTCATGCCCACAAACATGAGGGACCTGAAGCAAGCAGAGCATCAAAGCATCATGACCACTGCCACAGTGGCAATAGCAGAGCCCAACAACCCTCCTCCAATGAAGACTAGAACACCCTCTCTACAATTTGTAAGGATGCTGTGGGCTTTCCTGGATGGTAACAGTAGCATCAAACAAAACTATGGCCAAGCAAATCCAGGGAGACATATCAAATGGGTTCAACACAATGATAATGGCAGAGACATAAGAGAGCCAAGGCATAAAAGACATTGTGAATTAAGAAAAGCCCTTCATGATTCATGCATCAAATATTGAATGTATTTGAAGGATCAGGTACTATTATTAGGTGGGAGGATCAAAGATTAATTAAATAATCATGTGTCCAGGACCCAAAGAGCTGAGAGTCACACAAAAGCAATATAAAGATAAATATCAACTAAAAAAAATTAATGTGGGGCTTACAGGAATTGGCATTTTTAAAATTGTACCAATAGCTTTAAAGGCATGATAATCTTAATAATCTCTTAGCTCAATCCTATAGAAGGCCATTGAAATGTCTAACATCCCTAATCTCAGAACCAATAATTGAACTAGTGGGAAGTAGCTTCAGATAAAATTAGTTAACACCTTACAACACATTCTGGCAATATTTTCTCACTAATATCTGTATTAGCTAGGAAGTTTGCAATCTTGATTTCCCCTATCCCCACGCCCCAAGAGACTGGGTTGTAGAAATCCTTGCTTTAAAAGATGTTGCATCTTTTGGTGATTGAGAGTAATGCTGCTATGAACATTGGTGTGCAAATGTTTGCCTGTATCATCGCTTTCAGCTCTTCTTGGTATATACCAAGTAGTGCTATTGCTGGGTCATAGGGCAACTCAATACTTAGTTTCCTAAGGAGTTGCCAAACAGTATTCCATAGTGGCTGCACCATTATACATTTCCACCAGCAGTGAATATCTCCCAGTTTCTCCACATCCTCTCTATAAGTAATATCATATTGAAGATGAAGAAGATTGAAAGGGGTTGTATAGACCTATGTGTCCCACTGATTAACACTAGAAATATGAATTAGTTCTCACAAGAATTACTTCAAAGATATTTCGCTTGTACAAAGAGCATTTAACTCCAGGGCACAGGGAGAAAACTGCTATTGCATGCTATGAGCTTCGTTCAAAAAGAAACCATCAGCACAACAAAAGCAACAGCAGAAGTACATAATGGGGGGAGGGAGAAGAGTTAAAAGGAGGCTTAGATTTCCTATTTGGCAAGGGTGTGTTTATTTCTTTCTCTTGGGAACAATGAAATTATCTAAAATTGAGAATGTTAATGGCGTGTGGACTTTGGGCTCTATACATGATGCCCGAAGTTTGCAGGTGGCTGAAGGATAAAATGACGGAGAAGTAGATTGGTGAAGGATGGCATATACTTATGAATGAAGGCTGTGCTGCTACAAAAAGGAACAAAGTCGCATGCAACAATGTGAATGAACATGTGGGACATCTGGTGAGACAAAATAAGCCAGAAACAAAAGAACAAGAATGGTATGGTCACTTTTAGTAAATGCTTATAAGAAAACAGGGACCTAGATTGCAAGCTTTTAGGGCAGACACATTAAGTCTGGAGTAGTGATTATTATTTCTGGATTTTGAGAGGCTGTTTTATATATATAACCTGATATTTAGAGATAAGTATGAAGCCAAACAGGTTGGGGTAAAAGTAATTCAGAACATAGGGGTAAGGAAGACAGTGTCTATATTTTAGAACCATACATACTCTTTGAGACCAATAGAAGAAAGGTTTATTTGGTCTGGAACTGAAATTTTCTGTAGTGCATAATCTAATTCAACCTATCTGTATAGCTCATTTGAACAACTCAAACACAGAGAGCACAGAATAAGAAAGAGGTCCTTTAATCCTGTATAGATTATTGCAATGTCTGGAAACATCCTAGAGTATACTAAGCAGATAACCAAAAAGTACTGGCAATCTCTCTCTCAACCAACATGACAAGCAAACTCACTGCCCTTCCCCTCTCTACGTGGGACATGACTCCCAGGGGTGTGGACTTTCCTGGCAACGTGGGACACTGCGGCTCAGCATCAAAGTATTGAGAAAACCTTCTCTACCGAAAGGGGGAAGAGAGAAATGAGACAAAATAAAGTGTCAATGGCTGAGAGATTCTAAACAGAGTCAAGAGGTTATCCTAGAGGTTATTCTTACGCATTAAATAGATATCACCTGTTTAGTTAAGGTGTAATGGAGAGGCTGGAGGGAACTGCCTGAAAATGTAGAGCTGTGCTCCAGTAACCATGTTTCTTGAAGATGATTGCATAATGCATATAGCTTTCACAATGTGATTGTGCGGTTGTGAAAACCTTGTGTCTGATGCTCCTTTTATTTACCCTATCAACAGACAAGTAGAACATATGGATTAAAAACAAGTAAATAATAGGGGGACCAAAAGTTAAAATAAATTTAGTAGATTGAAATGGTAGTGATCAATGAAAGAGAGGGCTAAGTGGTATGGTATGTATGAATTTTTTTCTATTTTCTTCTTATTTCTTTTTTTGAATTGATGCAAATGTTCTGAGAAATGATCACGATGATGAATATACAACTATGTGATGATTTTGTGAGTTACTGATTATATACCAAGAATGGCATGATCACATGGTAAGAATGTTTGTGTTTGTATGTGGTTATGTTTCATAAAAAAAGGTTATGGTGAAGAATGCACAACTATGTCATGATATTGTGAGCCATTGATTGTATACCATGTATGGATTGTATGTTTGTGAAGATCTGTCAATAAAAATATTTTTAAAAAAAGTATTGGCAAAGTTCCCTCAGGGTGGGGAGAAAGACTATGGAACTATTAAACCTTACCATCAGGGAATTCCCTGATACTGTGTCAAATTTTAGGGACACCCAAATCAATAGACCATGCCCTTGATCATGAGGCTTACTCTTGTGAAGTTTATGTAGGTAGCGGAGAAGCTTAGACTACCTATAGGCATGCCTAAGATTGAGTTTTGGAAGACCTCTGTTGTTGCTCAAATGCAGCCTCAGTCTTTCTAAGCCCAACTCTGCAGGTGAAATCATTGCCCTCCCCACTGCATGGGACATAACATCCAGGGGTGAAATTTTCCCAGGCAATGTAGATGACTCCCAGGGATGAATCCAAACCTGGCAACATGGTACCAACAATTACATCACCAAAAGGGGCAAAAGAAGTGTAAAATAAAGTATCAGTGGCAGAGTTCAAATAGAGTCAAGAGGCTACTTGGGAGGTTGCTCTTAACTCAAGCTTCAGGTAGACCTTGCTACCTGTCATAACCTGCCAACTCCCAACCAGGACCATTCCAGCCAATCCTAAAGAACACCTAGGGCAATACATGAGATTCCACAAGTGTTCCATGCCCTAGAGTAACTTTCCAGAATCCTGCAACCTCCAGATGGGTCTCTGGTCCAGATAAGTCCTGAAACCTAGCCCAGCCTCTCCAGAACATCAGACAGTTCCATCTCCCTACCCCATATTAGTGACAAACCCTTCCAATATGAAAAATTTAGAATGGCCATAGCCCAAACACCCCATCGAAAAATCAAAGGTGATGGTGGAATTATACAGAGAAGATAGGATTTAACAGATGAATATGAATGTTGAATCATTAAATTGATACCTTTTTTAGTCTCCAGTATTTTAGAACAGCTAGAAGTAAAACCTACAATTCCTAATTATGGAATTGTAAGCCATGTCAAACTTTGAAATATGCTTTACAACTAATTGTGGTGCTGTGCTTTGAAATGTATAGCTTTTTTGTATATGTTATTTTTCACAAAAAAAAAGGAAAAAAAGTCGATTGTGATGATAAAAATGTATTTAAGCCCTCTAGCCTCCTATATTCTGCAGCTAGAAGGAAAAATATGAGAGTATCGTGTGGTAGCCCATGACAAACTCTGGGATCTGTCCTATAACTACTTGTTGAAGAGTGTTTTGAAAACTATAACTTTTTTATTTCTTTGCTTTGCATATATGTCATACTATACAATAAAAAAATTAAAAATAAAAAAAGAAACTGAAATAGACAAATATATATATATAAATAATATATATATATATAAAGATGTTTGCAATACTGACACTTTTTCCCAAGAATAGTAGGTCTGGTTAGGGAATACCAGGTACCAGTCTGCTAGTCTTCCCAGCATTCATGGAAATGTTAAATTTTAAATGACTTTTTTTTTCTGTGTCATTTTGAGTCCAGACTGATATAACAGTCACAAGCAATATTCTTAGTGATTTTGCCACCTGGTGTTAGCTAGATATCTCTCCTGCATGCAAAATAAAACGGAAACTTCTAAAGGTGCTTGTTACCATGACTATGTCTCCCAACAATGCGTAGACGTATCAGAGCCCTGGGTGAAGTCAGGTCTGACCAGTTTGCTTCAGACGCCGGAGCAGAGGGGTTTAGAGGGAGCAGGCCCTTCTGTTACATGGCCCACTTCCCACTCCACCCCACTCCACCTCCAACTCAATATTTAGGAAGAAATATCTGTTTTGTTTTTAAATCTGTGTGCAGGAGAAACAAGTAATATTGTGGGTAGGGTAGTTGAATATCTGCCTTCTAATAATATAAATCATGTTAAAATCAAGGGTCAAATCTGAAGCTGATTTTATAATTCTTGCAGTTCAGTAAAGGGTTTGTAAACCTTTCCTCATTTCTGCATGAGAATTTGACCTTTGGTCAACTTTCATTATTTGTTCCCATAGTAACTAAAATGGTATATTAGCCATGTTACCAGGCAACATTGCTTATCATAAAAATGACTCCCGATTGGTAGATGATACCAATACCAACACTGTATGGTTTGAAGGAACCATAAATACCTGATGGGGCCACCACACCTTTACATTTCCTGACTGCAGGCATTCTTGTAACTGGCCATGTATCTTATGGGGTTGCTAGAAGCTATGCCTCTGGATTGTTTCAAGTTTCTGGGGGTATGAGGCTTTTAAGCCAGCACAGTACCTGTATTCATTCCTTTGCACCTGAGCCTTCATCTGGGGATGAAAAGAAGGTGTCACCCTGAATGCTGGGTGAACTGCAGCATGCACTGCTGCAAGGTCTATAGAAGAAGACCATCTGATACTGCTCTGCCAGCAAGCTGAGGTTCTCATCCTTCATTCTTCTGAGTAGATCATGCTAAGGTTGGCCTATGATGGCTAAATGTGAGAATGTTTAGTTGAACTTAACAAGTCTACATGATAGGCAAGGCACCTAAATATTTAATTTTTAGTATTTCTTTTGGTTTTATGTCTACTTCCAACCAGCAATAAACAACATATTGCTAAAGTCATGAAAAAAATAACTTTAGTACAATTTAATTTATTCATTTTTCAAAGATATCTTAGAAAGCTCATTGTAGCTACTCTGTGACAAATAAATTGCAGAGTGGGAAGAAGATAAACGGAATACACTTAAATGGCTAGAGCAGATATCATGAGCTGACTCTATTTGAGATATATTTTGAGGGAAGAGATGATTTGGCTTATTAATGGGCCTAATTGGAGGTATGAAGAAAAGTAAAGCATTAGGATATCTTAAGCTTGACCTGAGTAATAAAGTGAAAAGTGATGCAATTTACTGAGTCTGAGAAGACCAGTAATGTTATAAAGAAGAGGTGGAATTGATGGTAAAGAATAAACAGCCTTGCAGTCTGCATTTAGATCAACCCACTGAAAAGGAAGTACTATATAAGCCCGTGGGAGAAATGATGCTTTGAAAACAGTGGTAATATGAATTCAGATTTATAATCAGATTTGCATACTTAATTCCTTTTATGGGAAGCAGAGATAAATAAAGAAGAAAAAGATAGGTAAAATACAGCTTTAAGTGTGCAGTACATCATGTGTTAAATTGAAACAACCCCAATGTTCCTTCACTGTTCAAGGAGAAAATCCTTTCCTATATACTTCAGCATAAAGGATTTGCAACTACATGGTGCTTGAGAAAATATGCTATTGCTGTAATTTAACTCACTGTATGTGGGCTTCAAGATGCACAGTGGCATTCCCAACCAACTTTCAAAGAAAATTGCATGGAATTTTCAAGACATTGGGAGCATTCTTAAAAGTTATGCAGAGAAAACAGATTTTTGATAGTTATGACTTACATTTAGTGCTGCCAGATTGCAGGAAACGCTCTGTGCCCCAGTATGGTTAGAATCACTGTTGACAAAGTTTTATTTTAATTTTTTTTAGATTTTAAATGGAACAATATAGGTCACTGAATTTTCATTCACTGTGTAAGTATTACCACTGGCAGAAAGCAACCTTTGTTAAGGAGGGTCCAATTTGGCCCTGGAGTCCATCTCTTCTGCAGGAGTTGGGAATTGAGTATGTGTTAGTGAGAATAATTTGGCTCTCAGTCAGTCAATCAGTGGACTGAACACACACAGTTAGAAACCTGCCTGGCCCAGAACAGAAGCTCAGTTCAGAAAATACTAAGTGATTTGTGAGACAGACTTGAGTCTACACAAATCATATATTACAATCACAAACTGGAAGGGATTCGATCTTTCCTAGCAGGTTATAGATTTAGCTAGATTTGTAATAGTCCCAAAATACACTACACAGCTCCAAAGTCTAATGTGGCAATTTTAAACTGGTTTCCTAAAGTTGAAAAAATATGAAGGTAAATATCTGTAGAGCCCACTACTTGCAATAAAAAAAAAAAAAATTAAAGAGCCTTGACATACACAGGAAAACTTTGGGAAATTATGGTGGGTTCTTACCTTAAGAGCTGTATATTAAAACAATTAATTTAAAAGTGCATGGTATGTAGGATATTAAAAATACAGGGGGTTGGGTGGGCCACAGTGGCTCAGCAGGCAGAGTTTTTGCCTGCCATGTCAGGGACCCAGGTCCGATTCCCGGTGCCTGCCCATGCAAAAAAATAATAATAATAAAAATAAATAAATAAATAATAATAAAGGGCATTTTCTTGACACAGTAGAATGGATTTCAAACCAAGAGTCTAGCAAAAGGATGAACTGTGATCTGTGTGAGAAAAGCCACAGGAAAGAGGCTCTGCCTTTCCATATATGTGTACGAGTGGGAGGGGGGGTTAGATCTTTCTTCAGGTTTCTGCTCTTTTGGTATCCTGTTTGTCCTTTAGGGGGCTCAGCTCCAGAATCCATGTTTCCCTCCCCAGAACAATGAATAAGATCGATACTATTGACATGTGCAATACATACTGAGGCGTATTCTCTGAATTTGCTTTAACCAAAAAATATTGTGGAAATAAAACAGCAGGATAGAAATTCTGTTAAAATAAGCATGTGGGAGTAGGGGGCTTCATAATAATACATATGACAAGTATGTCTATACCTAATAATGACACACTGGTAAATATAACTCACCAAAACCCGAGACAACAAATAAAACACAAATATGTACAAATTTCAATGTGCTTGCTTAACTCACCTTTCTTTCTGCCACTCAAGACAATTTTTCAGAATCCAAGTGAGTGAAAAGAAGGTATCACTAAATCTGCTCTAATTTCTAGTTTTTAAAAAGTAGATGATTTGTAAACCTTGATGGAAGGTTTATTATAATGACAAAGTTGAAAATGAATACGTTAGAGGATCTCACCCAATTTCTTATGTAAACCAGAGCAGGAGCAGAAGGTATGATTCTCAGATAAAGCCAAGTACATTTGCCTCAACATAAAATGGGACTGATTGAATTTCAGACTCCTCATTTATTTTGTACAGTTGATATTTAAGTTCCTTCTTGTGTTCAAGATTGTCTTGAATTTTATTTATTATTGATATATGTCATATATATGTTATTATATTATTCTCATTTATTTAGAACAAGTTAAGTGGCTATTACAGAATATAAATAATTTTAATTTTCAAATATATCCTCCCTAAGCATGTTCAAAAAGTGTCATTTTAGATATTTTGGCTGATAATGAACCACTTCTCACAAGAGGCCTGGTCCTCAGTACACCAGAGAAGCATCTCTAGACTTCAAACCTCCAAATCAACTTTCCATACTGACTCAGAACACAAAGAGTTCAAGGAACTGGATCCTGCTAGAATAATGTCATTATTTAAAAATGTAATAGCACAGAAAAATCCTTTATGAGAAGAAATAAAATATCATAAAAGGAAAACTGGTTTCTTGCAGAAATTCTCAGAGCCATATGTGAGGAAAGAGATGGTAGGAAGAAAAAAACATGGGAAATTTAATGTAAGAAAGAGATAGAAACCATTATAAACATGCAAGTGTCAACCATCATATAGTACTTAGCTGGTTTCACACAGAATTTTTTCTTCTACTTCTAAGACTTATTTACCATATGAAAGGCTCTTGGCAAGCAAAACTTGCATTATATCAATACAGAGGTAGTTAATTTTTATAAATGTAAATATATAAATATATATATATATACATATATATATATATATATATATATATATATACACACATATATCTCCCTGAAGACAAAGAAAATTTTCTTTTATTGTCATTCATTTACTCCTTATTTCTAATTTTTATAATCTTTTTTTCTTTACCCACACTTAGTCATTCTCTGTGAAAGACAAGTTGCTTTCAGGCATTTGGCACACATTGCACACAGAGGCACACAGGCTGGATCAGCCATGACAACCCAACACAATTGTTTGAAAAGTTCAAACTGTTTATTTAATGTCATGCAGATAACCCCAAGAAAATAAACACATTTAACAGATAAATCATAGGTGACTGAATCTAACAAACCCAAGGAACTGTTTTTAAGATGAGGACTAAAATTAGCAGTTTAATATTTAAGTTAAAAATAAATTTGATTTCACTAATTATGAAATTAAATTAACAGCACTGCCTTTTTGCTGCAGGAGTAAGTTCCATTTAATAGCTATCATAAAATGAAATCATTTTCATCAGATACTTGTACTCCCAAAGATATGATGTTAGGAATTTCGACCCCTTGATGAACATATGAGGTTCAAGGAGCTTGGGAAGGTTGGCAATTTCTATTTCTAGAAGGTAATGGCCTTTTTCTACCAAATAAAAACACTAGTTTTCTACTCTTGAGCAAATCCATTCACTGACACATCTAGTTCTTACCTACACATTAATGGAGAAGTTGAGCTATCATAGGTATTTCAAACTGCTGGTTGTCTAAGTAAGTAAGTTGAAACCAACTTAGTGACACTCCATCAAGCACTTTAATAAAACTGAATAGAAAATATCAGAGTGCATCACATTGTTTCTCTGTGTGTGTGTGTGTGTGTGTGTGTGATAAACTGCATCACAATACAAAATGTTTCTCTTACTGTAGGACAAAGAAATTTGAAAGTCCTCAAATGAGAGCTTGTAAGAACATATAGTTTGAAAACTTTTTTTTTCTTTCCAAATGGCTTGGCCCAAGAGATTCAATCTCAGTACTTAAATGTGGAAATTTTGATCCAATTTCAGTACTTAAATGCAGAAAGCAATCCCCAGAGCATTTACGTAATAGATAAAATGAAAAACTACTGCTCCTCCCCATGTCCCACCCCTAACTTCTACAAAAGCATTTTTTTTTTCTACAGAAGAAACTAAGGACATTTCTAGAGTATTGGAAATCCTTGAATGAAGATGCTTTAATACACGGGGGGCTGGTATTGCCGGATTATCAGGTCAGATTTATGATGTAGTATTATATAATAGGCTTTAAGCTGGAGGAAAATAAGACAGAAAATGCAGGGATACAAGATTCAGAGTGCAGCATAGACTTAGAAGACGTAAATTTAAAAAACAACAGTTTAGCTCATTCAAGGGAACCAAGATTCTATAGAGAATTAGCTGATAACTATGTTTCTAGCATAAAATGTACAAAATGAGGCTGGAATATCATGATTTATGGGGCCCATGCTAAAAGGACTCAGGAACCAACTTGAAGAAGCTTCCACTGCCAAGGATAAAATAATCTGAGTATCAACAAGGAAAACAACCAGATTTCTGATTTTATAATGATAATTAAACAATAGCTCCTCACTGATCACCTTTGCAGGATGCTGGAAACCAAGTCATTATTTTGAAAACTGGAAAATACGGTGAAAGAATCACGTATTATTCCAGACTTTCCTACATAAATAAGAACTCAGGTAAACTAAAAATTGATAAAGGAGCGTGGTTCTTTATATAACAAAATCCAGCTAGCAGATGAAAACAGAAAGACCTTCCTAAAATACTTAATCCTATCAGTGTTAGTGTACATATCCATGTGAGCTTAGCCAGCGATAGGAATACAGTAATACAAATTATTTTAACATTTAGTTTATATTGTGCTCTGAGAACAATCAATTTCTAATGAGCAACTTGGTAGGTACTGTTTTGTTTTATTTTTCTGTTGTTTTGCTCTTCAACATAAGTCAGATGCCAACTGTCTTAAGAAGCCTAATTAATCAGTAAATAGTGAAGTGGAATTTAGTCAAACATCAGCTGGGCAGGGCAAAGTTATCTCAAAGAGGAAGTTAAACCATAACAGAGAGCTTGGAAGTAGAGAAGATTATGGCTTGATAATTTAGAAGGAAGGATGTAGCTATTGGGTTTTTCCTCTCACTTTTCATGACATCTCAGAATAGGAGAAGCACTAAAGCTAAAAAGCAGAGAACATGGAATACAAAGCCACACCAAGAGAGTCATTCATTCTTGACTTCCCAGAGGGCATTCTTGGAGAGGCTCTCACAAGGGAACAAAAGGAACGGGCAACTGAGTTAGAATGTGGCACGGAGGCTTGAGATCTTCTGGGTTCAGGTGAAGAAAGATGAATCTAAAGGAGAGAACAATCGCTCACATTTTTGAGAATGGTACAATTATGCACCTCTGGAAATACCTGTACTTTAAAAAACTGCTATGAAATTATCTCATTTATCGCTGTCTAAAATGGCTTTCAAATGAACATTTAAATCAAGAAACCATTTCTACATGAAAAGCAGAGGAATTTGAGAAGTCATTTGCACGTAATCCAGCAAAGGATTCGGAGAGGGGAGATTTTAGTTCTAGCTTTGCTAATTAACTAAAACCTCTCTGGGTTCACATCCTCATTCATTGCAAATGGGTGAAAATGATATTTCTGGTCCCTTTGTAAGTTCATTGTAATTATATAAGGTTTTGAGATTATTAAGAAAATATTTATTGAATACATGAAAACAAAAGTCTCCACTTTTCAGCTAGGGAACACTTAATCATGACATGCAACATCTATTTGGTTTCATCAGAACAAACTAATAGTGAATAAGCACATTAAGCCTATTAAGTTGCTGAACTATTTAATTAGCTCTCATGGGGCAGCTCCTTTGTGACACTGTGTTTTTTATATACAGTTGGATGAGCATGGTGGCTTGTGATTCAGTTATATTTTTTAAGCTGTGACAACTGGAAACATCCAAAAGAGCCTCATAGTAATAAATATTTCTAAGTACATCACTGACCTGTGAGTGATTATGTAAGATACTGTCATAGAAAACAGTTGTTGAGTGAAGGCTCTGAAACAGGTAACTTAATACTGAATAAATACCACATCCTTACTCATAATCATTTGAAACTGAGCCCTTCCAGGCCTTAGTTTCCACAGCTGTGAACTTGAATATTAATAATACATATCTAAAATGGGGCATTAAGGGGATTAAATGAATAATGCCCACAGAGAACATTCAATAAATGTTAGCTAGTCTATCATTATTATCATTAATTTGAAGGCCTTTGTTTGACTTCTTTCCAGTTGAACCGGGTATCTGATTGGTAGTTAGAATCCAGAGTAGTGTCTCTTTTTTATATGTTTAAGTGGAGTTGTTGCCATGAGAATGGTGAATAAAATGGGAAAAGTCGAGACAAAATTGGGACTTACCCTGAATTTTCAACTAGAATATTTTCATAAAGTTTCTTCAAAATTTCCCCATGTGTGTATGTAATCACTTGGATGATTTCTGTTCTTTCTTTAGTTTAACCAAAGCACACAAACTCATCCATTCAGACACCTGTTCTTGTTCTGAGCCTTTGCTAAGCTATACCATCTTAAATGCCGTTTGTTCTCTCTTCGGTCCTCCCACATATCCTTCCTCAACTAGTTCAGCTTATGATGATCCTGTCCTCTGAGGGTCTTGTAGGGCCTGTTTTTCATTTAAGACTATCATATTGCTTAATATCTTACAAACTTTTCACTGATACTGTCTTCTTTCTCAACTTAACAGTATATACTTCTCATCTTCTAACTCTGTATTCTCCACAGCACTCAGCCAGAACAGAGCAAACCATGCAGTAAACATTTACTGAGTAAAACAAAAAACAGAACCAGTCCAGAATCAATCCCAAGATTAGAAGAGAATTTAAATATTATGTAGGCAAAATTCTTACCCAATGCTTCCATCTTTCCACATCTTTCCTATAGGAGATAATCTTTGCTTGAACACCACTCTTAATAGAGAACTCGCTAATACCGAGACACCCATTTTTCAAGAAATTTTAAACATCAGACAATCACTTCTTGGGTGGGATACTGGAAATCAAAGTGTTATTGCAATTATCTTGGAGTTTGTTCCAGTTCCCTTTAGGTCTATCCATTAACTGACATAATGCTGATAATGATTAATAATAATCACATTTATATTATTGCACAGTAAAAGGAAAACAAATGTTTATATCTGCAGATTCAAGCTTAGTAAGCCATGAGGGTTAAATTTGGAGTCTTAAAAATAACTTTTTACGTGATTTGGGACAATTGTTTTTTAACTTATATTAGGACTCCTTCACAGGATTAATGCTAAAAAAAAGCTATACTTCAGAAATGCTAAAAGTAACTGAGGAGATGAACATTAATAATTCAGTTAATAATTCTGCTAAATATCAAAATTTTGTATTTAGAACATACATGTACTTGGAGGTATGAGAAAGTTACAGGGTGAACACACGGAAACTGATTCATCTGTCTTTTAAATGTGAATCCGAAGTTTTGTAAGAAGAAAAAAAAACGATTATGCATGAAGCTAGAATTAGCCTTTGAATGAGTTATGGGAATATTTTCTTGAAGGAATGTTTTAAGAAGTCTTTCTCAATAGATTTGAGATTTGTATGTGTGGGAAGACAGTGATAAGTACTGTAATTGTTCATTCTTTTATTTCAAGGTTACATAGCTATAGTTTTGGGATTACATAGGAAATAGGGAACAAAGTCAACAATTTCTTTGTTGTTGAGCAAAGTAAAGCATTTTTAAGAGCTTATAATTAAATACCAAATCTCTGGTGAAAAACCAGGACCATTACTAGGGGACATGGGCTGGGGTGGGATATAATACTTGTTAAATACAGCAGTAGAAATTTAATTCACTAGTGAGGAACTCTAGGGATAAAATAACTAGAAGAGAAGAGAAATAAATTTTAGGTGGACATATAAACAAGGAGAATTTGAAACAATAAAAGATTTAGCAATTTAGTACTATTTTGTTAGAAACCATAAAAGTTATCTATATTTAAATGATAGAATAGAGAGAAAGGCTAAATAATCAAGAGTAAAAAACAAGACACTCTTTTTGACTTGCAAATGTATTATCTGAAGTTCTTCTCTGTCACTTTACAACTATTAGAGTTATTTGTAATAACAAAAGGAGTTGAACTGCACCCAGCAATCTTGGAGCACTCTGAAATACAATTTGTAAATGAAACAAAACATTAAAGGTAAAAAACAGGAATTTCATTTTAAATGCAGTATCATTACATGTAATGCATACCTAATAATATGAAATATAGGGTAATACAATAATAAGCAAAATTATTTTTTGTATAGGACTTTTTCTTGAATAATTTATCAGGGTCAGTTTGGCAGGAAAAGATGAAGTCACTCTTGGTATAGTCCAATATGCTTGCTGGGATTTCTTTGTTTCTTCGTGAGTGTGCTTACTTTGATAATGTATCCAGATCTTAATTTGGGTTAACTAACAAACATCTAAAGAGGCTTGATATCCCAAGATAGGGAATGTACAACTATTAATTTGTCAGTAGCATTAAAGATCATCAAGGCTGAGGTAAGGCATTGGTTACACCAAAGGAAAAATTAACGTCAGCATCCCACTCCCTGCCATTCTTCTTGTTGGAAGAACAAGATGCATTAATATATAAATTTATTTAATTTAATAAGCATGCTTATCTTGTCTTCTGGAACCCATCAGAGTGAAAATTCCAGGAATGTGGAAACTACACAACTCCTGCTTGTAGCCCTGGTCCCAGCATATATTGGGTGCTGAATATATCATGTCTGTCATGTGGTAAGCCAACTGAAATGACAACCATGGGGACAGTGATCTCCTTGACTTGGGAGACCACTTGCCCAGAGGAATCCAGATACTTTTGAGGCAAGCCTTGGTGTTATGTTAAAAATCTCAGACCAGGCATAAGAACACTTGGACCAGTCAGAATACCAGGGGCAGCCAAAGACAGTCCCAGGAGAGCAGCCCAAGGGCCACAGGAATGACAGAAGAGCATGTGAAGTGGCACTGAGAGCTTGTGGGCCCTCAGTGACCTTTTAGACCCCAAACAATGATGTCAGTAGTTGAATGTTTACAGTCCTTTTTAATTAAAGTTTATGTGACGACTTGAGAAGGGGAACAAAAAGATATTCTCTCAAGTATATTTCTAGGGCCCTCAGGAATACTAAATTCGAGAAAAATGTGATAACATCCAAGAAAGAAACCTGAGTCCTTTCTATAAATGCCCCCTTGACACAGGGGTCATTCTGGTAAAATTCACTGTGGAGATGCTAATGGAGATAAGTGTCTTGTTCATCCATCCCATTTATTATACCACATGTTCTGTACCATACAACCTATGAGAAAGACTGATTCTGACATTCATAGGCTTGAATGATATAGGTTGATTTCTTCTCCTTGCCTTCCTCTTAATTCTGATGATATACTTTTCCAAAATAAGAGAACTTTCAAAGGAAAAGTTTTTGAAGTAGAGCAGAACAGTAGATTGGAAGGTATTATCTGAAAATTTATTCCAGGAAAAAGGAAACACATAAACTGAGCCACGAGAAAATTATCTAAACAAGAAAGAAGGTAACACAGAGAAGAGAAAAGGGACAAACCTAAGAAAGGAAGGCAAATTAAAGGTTTTAAACTTGTTGCTGCATCTTTCTCTTTATTCCTTACTAATAAGAACCTGGTTTAGACTGCTTAGGAAGGGAAGTCAACCAGGCAAGTATGGACAAACATAGGGCAAACATCTATACAATGATTCCCACAAACAGTAAAGCCACCCTTGGAGGAGGTGGGAGGGTTAATTCTTCCTCAGAGAAAGAAATAATTCTATTATCATAGGAACTGCCAATTTTTGAGTGTTCACTGTGTCACCAGCCATTACATGGGTGTTTTATGTTCATTTACACTACTGATGTGGTATGAATCATCATGTGGTTTCACAGATGATAAAACTAGCAGATTAAGTAGCCTACTATTCAAGGTCACAAAGCAAAGAAATGGCAAAGCTGGAATTTTAACTAACTCTCTGACTTCTAAGTTTGAGTTTTTTCCACAACACTGTCTATAACATATTTGTTCAGCAATAGAAGAGAGACAATTTCAGATTTCTCCTCAGGGAGCAATTTCCCAAGACTCTATTTTTCATTTAGCTTTGTGTGAATTATTGATTTGTTTATAATTGCTATCCTTTACCATAAAGATCTATGTTCAATTTAGGGAGTAAGAAGCCTATTAGAATGACGATTTTCTTCATGACAATTATATCATATATCAATTAAAATGAACATAATTTCATAACAGCCTGGCCAGGTGTTGCTAAGCTATATAAAACCACATTCAACACCTGCGAGAATCTTGACAAAAATTACAAATTATATGCCAGCTGAGCTGCTGTTTCTGAGTCAATGTATTCAGCAAAAAACCTATAAATCTCCGTATACTAAGTGAAAGCCTGTACATGTACCATAGAAAGAGAAGGTGAGGAGGAGGCTAACTAGTTAGAATATAAGTAAAGTAAAAGGAAGCAGAATTATGGAGTCTCTTACAGGATGGAAGTCTTAAGGTATCAAGTGCACATCAAACTTTTACAATTTCTAAGCAGCTTCAATAATCAAAAGTTCTCCAGAATATGTTTCTACTTTGCCAGATAAACAAGGAAAGGGAGTCTGTTCTTCCTTCTTTGAATTTATAACTAACACAGAGCAAGGGAACATAGACAGACTCCCCAGCAGAGCACCTCCCCAGCTCCAACAGAATGCTATTTCTCTGGTTACAATGAATAGTCCTTATTAAAGTCTTTTTCACAAACTTTTTCCAAAGCGAAAAACAGATGAGCTTAAGTGAGCTTGCAGGAATTGGTTTTAATTTTATAATAAAACAGCGATTACCATACAATCAGATAAACTTTCAAACTTTTCTCTTGCTCCTCAGTTGTGACCTCAACATTTTGGAGGACAGGATCAATTTATGCACAGAAACTTTCACCAGGAACCCTTTGAGAAGACTTAAAACTTAGGAAAGAAAAAAAGGACATGAGATGAGGGAGAGAACTTGAAGCTGGATGGTCGAAGCAATCAAATCATGATTGATTGCTTATCAGTTCGGGAGGCATATTAGAGCTCTCCAGAGAAAGAAAACCAGTAGGCAATGTGTGTATCTACATATGTATGTCTGCATTTTAAGGAATCAGCTCACACAACTGTGGGGCTAGGAAGTCCAAATTCCACAGTGCAGGGAAATTCTGGTAAGAATGATGCTGAAGTCTTGAGTCCAAAATCTGGTAAGCTAGCAGGATGGAGACTCAGTGAAAAGTAGAAGGTATAATTTCAGGTAGAATTTCTTCTCTCTGGAACCCTCAGCTCTTTGCTCATAAGGTCTCTGATTGATTGGATGAAGCCCTCATTTATTGTGTATGTAACTCCATCTATAATAGATCTCTACAGCAACATCTAGGACAGTGTTTGATCAACAACTGGACACCATAACCTAGCCAAGTTGACACATAAAAGTAAACATCTTAAGGGGGAATTTCCCAAAATACATGCTTCTGATTCTTCTCTAATGGACTAGAGTTACTGCTTTTAGCGCTGGCTGAACACAGCACCACATAGGCAGCTTTCATAAAACATTGCCTGGGTCCACCCTCCTAGAAATTCTGATTTAATTAATCTTGGGCAAGGCTCAGGCCTTACCTTGTAAACTCCCCAGGTGATTCTAGTGTTTAGATAGGCCTGAGAACCACTGGCCTAAATAATTCAGAGATACAAATAAATGTAAATCCATATTGGCAAGGTTTTAATCTAGCTCTCACCCCAACAGGGTGAACAATTCCAAATCTCAAAATGCCAGATCCATGAAAATATCACTAAACAACAGCAAAACATTTTCAAAGATCAAGGGCAAGAAAAGGGGTAGAAGAATTTTGTTTGACTCTTCCTCTCTCACCCTTACTTAGGAGAAAGCAACACTGGTCAGCAGGACACACTGCGCTAATCACTAGACTGTGCACTGAGTACACACAGGAGAATGAAGTCAGATATTAATTCCCCATTTTACACATGAGGTCACTGAGCCTCAGAGATGGGAAGGAGCTTCCTAGGCTGAAGAACAAACAAAGAACAATGACAGCCTGATTTCAGATCTTCTGTCACAAGTCCACTGCTTGTTCTCCTACTCAATATCTTCTGGAACATTTCTTAGCATTTGCTAATTTAATATATAAGTGCTAAGTACTAGCTTTGTTATGTGCCAAGTCCTGGAGAATAGAATGTAATTATACTAACATTTACCACTGCAGAACCTCAAAAAGTTCATTATAAGGGATTTAATCCATTGTTCTTGGCTATTAGCAATCTGACAGTTGGCAGTAAATAGGTAAAGTGGATAAATAAAATAAGGCTGGAGTGAGAGGCAGGGGACTGATGGTAAAAGAACTTAAATGCCAAGAGAGGAATTCTGAATGAATGAATGTACTAGTTAATTAACAAAGTTACATTTGTATTATGCAGCTTTAAGACAGAATAAACTTATGAAGCATGTAATAACATGGATGGACCTAGAGAACATTATGCTGAGTGAGACTAGCCAAAAACTAAAGGACAAATACTGTATGGTCCCACTGATGTGAACCGACATTAGAGAATAAACTTGGAATATGTCATTGGTAATAGAGACCATCAGGAGTTAGAAACAGGGTAAGATAATGGGTAATTGGAGCTGAAGGGATACGGACTGTGCAACAAGATTGGATACAAAAACTCAAAAATGGACAGCACAATACTATCTAATTGTAATGTAATTATGTTAAAACACTGAATGAAGCTGCATCTGAGCTATAGTTTTTTGTTTGTTTGTTTGTTTGTGTTTTTTGTTTTTTTCCTTTTTTATATATTTTTTATTTTTATTATTATTTTTATTTTTTTCTCTGTATTATCATTCTATATCTTTTTCTGTTGTTTTGCTAGTTCTTTCCCTAAATCGATGCAAATGTACTAACAAATGATGATCACACATCTATGTGATGATATTAAGAATTACTGATTACATATGTAGAATGGAATGATTTCTAAATGTTGTGTTAGTTAATTTTTTTTTAATCAATAAAAAAAAGTTACATTTGTAAATGAGTACACATCTTGTATTTGGCAGGGCAAATTCACCAGGGCCTAGACAATAGGAGATACTGAAGGTTTAAAAGAGTTGCAGTATCAAAGTGGCAATCTAATGTGTCAAACCAGAAAACAAACTATAAGGGAAGAAAAATATATCAGAACATTCCTTTTGTATGGTAGAATTAGGGAAAAAGAAAAACAAAACCGAAAAAGATTATGGATTAAGATACATTTATCATTCTCAAAAAGTAAACACTGAAAAAGAAATTAGAATTATTTTTAGTGAAATATTTTTCATGTTATTTCTGTTATAGCCTTGATAGAGTTCTTACAAAAGATGAAATTAGTAGCTGATAAAATACAACTCTGCTACCAAAGGTCAGCGTGACATTCTATAATTGGTGTCATCTACTAGCATATGTTTAAGTTAACATTAAGCAAATTTAACAGATTATAATGTTTCTCAAGGTAGAAAGTATATTCTCAAATTTAAATGAATAAATTAAAAAATAAGAAACAAACAAGTTCACTATTGCATAAAGCCAAAAATCTGGGTTTAAAACTCTATATTTAGGTTAAATACACAAAGTGATAAGAAAACTCATAAAGCTGAACAAAAAAGGAAAGCTAGCTTATTTTCGTTTATTACTTCAATATGATGATTTCATATCTTTAGAAAACCACTTGCCTTTACCACTTTAAAGGGAAACTGAATCTTAAGATAATTTAAAATCTTGCAAAAAAATGTATAACCTTTACTTTTTATATCTAAACATAGAAGTTTTCAATGCTTTAAAAAGTTTAAAGCATTGAGAAGTTTGGCATTTCCCTGTATTTCATCCATGATTGCTCTCTAAACCCACTACTTCTCCAATCAAGAAAAAAAAGATTTGGTATGCTGAATTTGAGGCCCCTGGTAACCACAGGCAAATATTAGATAATATACAAGCTGATGGGGAGAGAAAGTAGAGTACATATTACCAGGGACGAGGAGATGTGACAGTGAGCAGTTAGTGCATGATAGGTGTAGGGTTCCTGTCTGGGGTGACGGGTGGGTTCTAGTAAAGGACAGTTGGGTATGCTAGGAGATTGTGGATGTGATTAATCTCACTGAATCACGTGCTTCGGGATGCTTGAGATGGAAGACCTGTGTTGTATGTGTGTTTCTACAATTTAAAGAAAAAATGAGCAACTAAATAGACAGTAACAATTACATGCAATAAGTGATCCTGGAAAGGATATGATATTGGAGGAGAAAAAGGGTCAAAAGAACATTATAAGGACATGTTTAAAAATTGGAATATAGACTATAAGCTTTATATCAATGCCAAATTTCATGAACTTGATAGTTGCATTTAAGGAAGTTAAACAAGTGAATATCCTTATTCTTAGGACATACCCATGGAAGTATTAAGTATTCAAGGAGCATGATGTATACTACCTACTGAAATGCTTAGAAAATAAATAGACAGATAGACAGAATGGGGCAAATGGGGCAAAATGTTGCAACTGGTTGATCTGTGTATCTGGGGGTCTGGAGGAAGGGTAAATTTAATTGTGTACCCCAGTTTGGACATGTTTCTGCTCTTGGCCCACATTTTGGTGGGTGTGGACCCATTATAAATAAGATCTCTTCAAGATATTACATCAGTTAAAATGTGGCCCAACTTTTAATCGGGTTGGGCTTTAATTCAAATGACTAGAGTCTTTTCTAAGCAGTGTGAAACTCAGTCAGAGAGAGAAACCATTGGAAGTAGCCAGAAGCTGGAAGTTAACAGAATCCAGAAGGGACAGAAGATGCCAAAAACAAGTGCATTGTCATGGCATGGAAAAGCCAAGGAACCCCAAAGATTGCTGGTTAGTAAGAAGATACTGAATCTAAGAGGAAGCAAGTTTCTAGCCTCTGAAACTGTGAACCAATATATTTCTGTATGTTGTTTATTGTATGCCAACCCACTGTATAGTATTTGTTTTAGCAGCTAGGAAACTGAAACAGGTATATGTTGCAGTTTTCTGTATGGGGTTTGTATTACTTTTGTGAACTGCCTGTGAATTTTAAATTATTTCAAAATACAGTTTAAAGAGAAACAACAAAAAAAGAAGTGTGGCCTTTAGAATTTCAGCAGAAATGCATTTAACATGACATTAAATTAAGCAAATCAATGTAACAATAATTTCTTTAGGTGTATTTATTATATTAAACACTTAATTGCCTTGATATTTTATTTCACCATATAGCTCTTTAACCATACTTTTCAAACCTGGATGAGTGTGTGTGTCTGTGCACGTGTGTGAACACACCCACTTGCATGCATGCATAAATGCATATGATCAAAAATGTATATTCAGATTCATTTTATTTTGGATTTGCTCTCACTGATTTCTTGATTTTTTTGTATGATCAGTATTAAGATTTAATGAAGATTAAATATTCTCTATGAGATAGTAGTATTCAAGTTCTTAAAAAAACTTTTTAATGATTTTGTAACTTTTTATTCTTGAAAAGACTTAGGACAATGGTTCACTACATACCATAATCTGTGATTTTACAGGACACCAAATACAGCTCTTTCAGGTTTTGTCCTTCCTTTGCAATGACCTCCACACACCTGAAACAAAAAATGTGGTGAGTTACATTAATGCATTTCAAGTTAAATTAGCAAGGCCTTGGCCACCACTATAACAGGAAGAGGTCAGTTTTTGATGAATACCACAGTTCTTTTCTCTCAACAAACCTCTTTCAAAGTGGTTCAGGAAAAGGTATTAAATTCCCTGCTTTAAACTCAAGTGATCCAATACCTAAATGACTTCAATTAAATGCATTTATGACTAGTGCATCTTTTAACACCAAAGAACTGGAAAAGAGCTATTCCTATAAAAGCACTGTTAGATTTAACAATGAAAACTAGCAACCATGCTAAATAATGAAATATACATATTACACATATAAAATAACATAAAATATAATGGACGGTCATTATACGTGGATAGCAATTACAAATGATGGGGTTGATAATATGGAAATACAATTTTTGTATGAAATGCTATTCAACAAAAACAAAAACAAGAGTTAAAAATATATAACTTCTACAGATTAAAGATGAAAGAAAAATCTACACACAGAACATTAAAACCATTTACTTTAAAATATTTTACTCAAAATCTAAAATGAATTATTTCATGGGTAGGCCCCAATTTTATAATATAGATTTGGGTACATAAGATATAAAATCTTCTCTGATTTAAATAGAAGATTTTTGAATGTTGCACTCTTCTCTAAGCCCTAGCAGAACTTGTAGTACAGAACTGAATGAACTTCAATAATGATTAACAACACCATCGATGTTGTGGCTCAGGTACTTATAATATCAGAAAAGCCTATGCAGTCACATTGACACATAGACTTATGCACCCTTGAATGCATTCACTGTTTCAATCTGTATAAATAACAGTTAAGTAAAAGGGTAAAGGCAAAAAGAGTCATTAACCTTTCCTAGGAAGTAGGGATCAAGTAATTTGATACTTGTGTGTATAATCCATCAAAAAATTATTCAGTATCCATCTCTGCTTTCATATATTTTATTTGCTGTCTGGATTATCTGTAGGTATCTTTATAAAATGTCAGGAAATTTTATGCAGTTTTACTCCACCCAATTCATTATTGAAGGTTAAATTAGTTATTGAGAAGACAGATTTTTCTTCAACAATACTTTTATAGAATTTTGCTTTAATGGAATGACAAACATTTTATGTTTCCTCAAAATAACTTAATAAATGCTCTTTTTTGGCTATTTAAAAAGATAATTTATGATAAAAATTGGTAAACTCTTCCATGTCTTCAACCAAACTATCATAACAGTAACACAATGAAATTATGACTGATACAGCTTATTGGGAAGGGTGAAAGGAAATTTAAAAAGTTAATTTCATATATCATTTTTCTTTAATTCAAGAGCTGAATAAGCTCATAAAAAAGAAAGGAGGCACTACAGACAACAACCATATTTTATATACAATGTAAAAAACTAATTTTCATATGCTAAGAATGTAAATAAAAGCCCTAGATAATTGCAAAATCTTAAATAAATACAGAAAAAGAAAAGTCTGACTGTTTTCTATCATATCAGACAAAGATGCCTCTCCCACTGCTCTCCTCCAGGAAAATTAGCAGGTTCAGTATTTCATGTGACCACCACAACATAAAATAAATTGATGAAAAAATAATGTTCATAACATTAATTTTTATTTTGTTCTCATGCACTATTCAAAGAGTTCAAATGCCTGATTTTATGTTCGATTATGAAAAAACTCGACACAAATGTAATATTCTATTCATGCCCACTTTACTCAAGTCTGTATTAGATGTGGTACAGGCACATAAGAATACTGAGGACATAAAGGGATAACTACAAACAGCAAACAACACAAATTAATTTCACTGTACAAGCTAAATCAAATACTAATTCATAGGCAACAGTAACTGGTATTCAAATAAAATAAGAAAATCACTGAATAAAGACTGTCTTAAAACTGATGAAAGGCCGTAAGCATCAGGTTTGCTCCCTAAATGGCGGAAAAATGTTCAGAAAGCATGGGTGAATTGGCATTGCAAAATTATTTAGCTTACTCAAAAGGCTAAATACAATATATGAGGTAACAAATAAGAAGCAGTATCCTTCAGACAAAAGCAGAAAGAGAGCTATAAGAGAAAAGCTTTTTCCACCTGAGATTTTTGCAAGTTCAATTACATAAGGTTTTCCAAATACTTTTTAATCACCTTATAAGAAACAGCAATAGTCTGTAGGACTATTCTTCGAATAATAATTCATGGAGAAAAATAAATTACTTAGAAGATTTGTAGCTGAATTTAATTTTAAATAATTCATTGGTGTGATATTTGAGGAGAGAAATCTCAAATTCCTGTAAATCTAGACTGAAACTTTTCAGTCTAGAAATATTAAAAACACAAAACTGAATTGGTCAAATAAATAGCTAAAATAACTATTGCTTTGAAAGTTGAAAATAGATGTGGCTTGTGTTATACTGCTGACTGCAAATTGGTGGAAATGGAACACCACATCATATCCCTGGCTGGTGCTTGAACCATATAATTCCTTTAGGGCTAGTTCCCCAGGCAGCATGTGGCGATAGCAGAACATGATGAGAGCCCATGGGAGGTGACTGTCCTTTCCTTCCAGAAACTTCTAGAGTGCATAATGCCCTAACATAACAGAAGTGTGTGGACCACACTTACTCTAAATCATTCTACTCTTTTTATAGAGTTTGGCTCTAGTCATGGCCTTCGGTATATTAACATCTGAGCACTGTATAGTATGTACACAGAAAACAAACAAATGCATAAATCTTAGTAATTATTTAAACTTTTTGACTACAGGTATCAGCTTACGTTTTTGAACGGACGTTTTTTAAATTGCAGGCAATGAAAGCAAGAAATGCCTGCAAAGTGATCTTTGAGTGAGAAAGAGAGTGCCAGAACAAAGGCCTCATTTGAATCTATGCTTTTCTATTCTCTCTCCTATTCAGAGATATTGCATAGGAGAATATTCATTAATCCCTGTGACAAATTACAGTGTGATCCCTAGGGACAAGCCATGAGTTATTAAATTTAAAATCTGGAATTCAAATGTTTCCCATTCCTTCCCTCTCCCTCCTCACTATAATGAAGAATAAACCTCAGAATATTATATGACATTCTTTATTGGTCAGTACATTTAAAGATTTCCCATTTATGCATCACAATGTAAGCAATTACAAAACTAAGGAAGAAAAGTACATCTTTAGAAAAAGTCACATTCTATAAGATTATTCAGGAAAGTCATAATATGGGAAAATGGCATAGTGGAAAAGTGTGGAAGAATAATTAAAAATTGTTTAAGAAGACCAGGGACATTAAGCACAGTTAAGCCTACTAAGTAATTTGTCCTACTTCTGAAAAATAAGGGGAAATTAAGAATTAGAAGACAAAAATTCTAGTCTCACTTCCAGGGAACCATAGAAAAACCAACTGCCTTCTTTGGAGCTTTATATCATTCTCTTTAAAATGAGGGTCTATATGAAAATTTTCTCCAAACCAAATTTCCAGGTTTATTTAAATATACTCTAATTTATTCTGAATTGCCAGCACTGAGATGATTTCTTGCTTTTATGTTTTGACAGGTTTCTAAAGAGAATTTTAAAAAAAGGTCACCACTGTAAATATCTGAGTAACAACCACTGAGTACATACATGAAAACTCTTTTAGAATATTGAAAAGGGCCAAAAATACCTGCTCCAAATTTATCTAAAGGATCCAGAATTATTTTTAATAATGATGTATTTTTATGCTCACTTGTTTCTGATAATATTTTATAATGAAATATCTGATGAAATTTGAAAAGCAACAGAAAGGTTACTTTTGTGAACTATATAGGACTTCTTTTTTTAAGAAGTGAAGGCATTACTTACTTTCAGTGAAGGAAAAAATCTGTCTCCTTAGCAATAGATTCCTAATCACCTGATTTATGTGAAGGGTAAAGGTTAATGAATTAAGCTGTGTAAGCTTCAAAACTATCAAAGGAATTCAAAAGAGCCTTGAATTATGGAAAACAACGGCCCTTTCTACATACATAACACATTTTTATGTTTTTTTTTCTCCTACTCAAAAGCTGGAACATGGCATTAGTGACAATTGAAAAGAACTAATGAGGAAATATGACTACATTGCCTGCAAGAGGAGTGTCCTAGGAGACCTTGTTACTGTTTGTGATGTGCTTCAACCCCAGAGGAAGCTAATTGGAGCTGCCAGACACTGGTTTGCAAATCTCACTTTAAAGGACAGGCTCAATCACCTCAGAGGTGTGAAAAGAAATGTCCCCATTAGAGATGCATTAGTATGTGGATTGGCGAATTTCTAAACAAACTTTAGGATGTTCTTTCCTAAGTCATTTTTATATTTGAATAATAGATAGATCTTTAAGTGGAAGAAAAAAGGCAACGAGACAAAAAGAACACCACAGATTTAAAATGAAAAGTATGAAAAGTGTCATAATATAATTGGCAAACAAGTGCAATGGGGAGTTAGATATCTTTAAGGTTGAATAAACATGTAGATCAAACCTCAAAACTACTGAAAAACAAACACATCATAAAAGAGATCTGTTTTGGGTTTTTAGAATTGGAGCTCCATTTTCATCATTTCTTGAAACTAAACAAGCCACCCTATGTTATATGAATTATAAGTAGATAAAGGCATAAGAAACAACCAAAAAAAATAACAAAAACAAAACCTAAAAAACATCGATGAGAAAGGGATAAACAGGTTTACAAGAGCTAAAGAGTTCAACGATGGAACAAACCTGGTCCATTTCTGTGCTACAAAAGTTCATCCTGACTAACTCATATATGAGTCATTTAAATAATAACAGAGGTTACCAAAACACAATTTGGCATTTTACAGAAAGAATAATGACATTGATTGATTTTTCTAATGCCTCAAATCAAGTTTTACTGTAGAATAATCTAATCCCAGCACAGCAAATGAATGGACATAATTTAGGCAAACCCTGCTTTCAGAAATATACTATATAAAATATTTGTAGTTCTAAGAAAAGATCAATTTATAGGTAAACATATAAACAATGACTCAACTCAAGAATCTATTAACAGCACATCCCCCCTTATTACATTTGAATACAATTTAATTTATAAACATTCAATCCATAGGTCCTTTTTCTAGTAACATAACACTTTAAGCTTACAGAAACACATGCAATAGTTGTTCTTATCTTTAAACAACTGTACATAAATGACAATTGAAAAATTATTTGAGGAAAGTGACATGGTATCAAAGTGACAGGTTGAGCACCCTTTGTATTTCACAGTTCACATTCTGGTAAATGTTCTTTTACTTATCCCATTAAAAACACAATACCAGGTGAATGGGCAGGCTATGGTGGCTCAGCAGGCAGAGTGTTCACCTGCTGGAAACCTGGGTTCAATTCCTGGTGCCTGTACATGCAAAACAAAAAACAAAAAACAAAACACAATACTGGGTGCATGGGTAGTTCAGCGGTAGAATGCACGTTCCATGAAGGAGACCCAGGTTCAATTACTAGACCATGCACACACAAAAAACAAACACCATACCAAATATGTACTTAAACCTATTATTCATGTAAACTTCTAAAGATAGACTCATAGATGAGATGAGAATGCAAGATTTTTGTTTGTTTAAAGGCTGATGATATAAAAATGCACAAGTGTTTGTACAAAGCACAATCTAAATATACCACAAGGGCAAAGACCAGGAGTGACATGGAAAATGTCACCAGGACCACAGTTAACAACAATTATCTTGGGATACTCATTAAGTTTTCCCTTATCAAATGTTATTCTCTGGAAAGCCAATATCTGATTAGTGAATCTGAGATTAATTTAGGCATTTGTGGAAATTTAATGTTCATTTTTCATGCAGAGATAATGAAAAATTATAAAATGAGAACAGCAGTTTTGGGTTTTATTTTATTTTAAATGAGACATAACATGAGAAGTCGCGTATAAATGTAAATGTTATTGAAACAAATTCTATGGGTATGAACTTTTGCCAATCAATAGAGGTGCTACAACTTTGAGGGAATGTAAGAGGGAGATGAGTGTATTCATTTGCTGATTCCCTCTAAACAGTCCACTCTCTAAGCTTCTCTAACATTGGGTAGGTTTTCTAACTGGAGTCTAAACAGGATTTAGCACTGAAAAAAGCACTAATCACTGAACAACAACAAAACAATATTTTCTAATATATTTAGGACTAACCATCACGAACCCACTCTTATGGAATATTCTGTTTCTTCATTTATATATAGCAAAACATATTCTAACTTGATTTGAATGCTTCTTAGAACTTTTTACATGTTTTTTAGGTGGATTAAGCCCCTAAATTAAAAAAAATACATATTCTCTTTAGGCTACTAAAAATAAGACAGTTAAATATTTCTAAGGAGCAAAAAAGTCAAAATAATAACCTTGACTCTTAAGCTTTAATATTTCAGACATATTTATCTCAAAATCTTGCTTTAATTTAACCAGTGTTCCATCTTTCACCATAGCTACATTACCATTATATAAAAAGTTGAGCTAACCTTTCTAAGCATTTCTCATAATATTCAAGAGGGAGAAAAAAGGTTCTAAGCTTTTATTTACTCATTTCAACAGTTTTGCTGAGTGCAAACATGTGTTAGAAACACTAAAGGACATGAGAAAGTCATATTATTATAAAATGATGAACATAATATATATGACATTAATGGCTCAACTACTTTTAATTTTGTCATTATTATTGATAGTAATGTTTATACCAATGAGCAGAAAAATCATGTCACCGACTATCTACTAAAAACCAACTGAAATTAGTCCTGCATCAGGACTGGAGGCAATGCTAGAAAGATGATACTACTCTATATGTAACAAATATTTACTGCATGGACGCGAAAGCCCTTAAAAAACCCAGAAATAGAAAAACTTGTACAACTATGTTCCATCTAGGGAATTGTAGCCATTCCTTTCCTGAAAATAAGTCAAGCAAAATTCTGACAAGACCAAAAACCCCCCTTCACTAATACTAATGAAAGGCTTTAATTTCAAAGCTAGAAATTTTTCAAAAAAATCAGGCTTATAAATAGCCAAATGAATATTGTGAAATTTAGTGGAATATTAAATAGACAATTAATAATAATCTCCCTGCCTACTCCTATCCCCTTTACCCTAACTGCTATAAATATTGATAAGAAAATCTCAATTCAATAACATCATATATTTCAAGCTCACATTTAATTTAAAATGACTATTTTAGCAGAATATCAAAGCACCCAGAAGATGAGATTTCAGGTATCATTCAGCAAAGAGTTAAGCACTTCCTTACCAGAAGACAGCCACAACTCTGCTATGTAGTGACTAATTGCCTCTTTAACCCCTGTACTCTGGGAGCTGGCCTGTGCTTCAATACCAGTTTTGTGATGTAGCCAAAGACTGATGTTCAACACAGACCTCCCATGACCTGCCTAGCCAAGGAGTTAACTCAGACAAGATGCTGACAAAAGGTTTCCTTCTCACTTGGGAAGGCACAGAATCTCTTTTTAGATAAGCCAAATTCTCAGAAGACTATAAAACATAGTAGCTAAGGACAATTTACAGAAGTCAAATCAATTGTTTTTCTTTAGCTAATAATGATTCTAAACATACCATGAACCATTCAAAATTTTGTTTAAGCAGGTGATTTGTGTTATGAAAAAAAGAAGATTTGTTTATTCTGAAATGCAATGAAAAGAGTACCTAATTTGATATCTTTGAAAGCTTATAATTAGATAGCTGTAATAAGATACAAAAGAAAGCAGGTCTACATTTTCCATTCCAAATGTTTCCCATATGCTTTGAGCATTCATACTCAGGAAACCTGTACTTTATCATTTTTTTTTAAGTTTAGCAACTTTTTGTACTGATTAAAAACTAATAAAGATTTTCTTCTTCTTCTTTATTTTTTTTTTTTTGCATGGGCAGGCACCAGGAATTGAATCTGGGTCTCTGGCATGGCAGCCAAGAACCCTGCCTGCTGAACCACCATGGCCCACCTTAATAAAGAGTTTTTACGTGTGATTTTAAGTTAATATTACATAATATTAATTAATCCATTAATAGTCAAGGTTTCTTGTTAGTTTTTAAAAAAGAAGGGATAACGAAGGAGTTCAAGATTAGAGAGCAGGAAAAATATAAGCAGTGAGAATGAAGTAATTCAGATATTCATACGGGGAGAAAAAAGGAGAAATGTCACACTGATGAAGGCAGAGGATACTGCATACATTTGACTTTATTGTTGCTTATTTAGCTTAAACTTATACATTTTGAGGTTTAAGAATCATCGCTGCTGAATGCTTAAAACTTGCTTCCAAAGCTCTGGGACTGCCACTGCTTTCCTCCTCTTTACTCTCATACCATTACATATTAATGCTCATGTTAGGTAAAACAATCTTTTCTCTAACATAAACAGGAAAGAGACACAGCAGGTCACCTTTATTTGTTTTGGTACATTATGTTCACATAAAGATATAATATTTTGCTTTTAAAAATTTACATTTTTAAAAATTTACATTTTCTTCCTAAATAACATTCAATTAAATGTAATAGAATGGGATTTAGAAATTCTAGCGAAAGGCTATCAAACCTTACTCAGCTTCTCTGGCTATCAGGCCAATTCAGTGAGTCCTGACATCTAAAAATGCCCATTTGCTTGTAAAATATATTTCAATAGGATTCTTTCTAAATTTTAATTTATCTATCAATGCAAAGTCTTGATTATAAACAATTTAATTTATAACCAAAGGAGTATGCAGTATATATGTGTGTATGCATGTATGTGTGTATGCACATTTCTAAATAATTCTTAACAAATATGTTTTTCCCTTACCAAAACTGTCATCAAATCAATAAATAATAATTGTTGTAAATGAACTAAGAAAAGGAATTTAGTAGCCTAGGCCCTGAAATTTCATCAACACTAAAATCCAGATTTACTTTGCTCGGACTAGTTATCATTCTATCCCTATGAAGGAAATACACGTCTCTTTTGTTTGTAGAAAGAGTGGTGGAAAGCTAATGAAACCAATATGTAAGACTGACAGAAACCATGGGAGGAAACATTACCCATTTTCTCCTTGCAGAAAGTTGCAAAAGCAAGAGAGTAAGTAAGCACAGAGAGAAAAAAGCACATTTCACTATTTGTTTCAGACAGTGGGTACCTCTGCAGGCAACATCATGTCTGACAGCCAGCAGGAACAAGCAACACTCCCAACCCCAGTGCTCAGCTTTGTTATTCTAAAAGATAAATCAAAATGAACAGTACATCTCTGGCATTTTTCTAAATGCTCTACTGTTGACTATTACAGTTACCGTTCCGTTTGCATAAGCAACAAACCATGTAGCAAAGTGGTTAACAGTTTTAAAATTTCTGCTTTATGGAGAAAACATTTACTTCTCTCAAATACTCAACTAATAAAGGAATACATTATGGTATTTTGAGGAAAAAAAGCAAGACTGGAAGTTAGAAAGAATCAGTTTATTCTCAAAAGCGGTTAGTGGAGTAAAGAGGGAAGAGCAATGTCAGGCATTTAAAGGGATGCAGGTAAATGTGTTTGGAGTCAATTGATCAGTTTTGTATCTCTATGGATCCTGAGGGTACAGATGAATTACTCCCTGGTGATGAATAGATTTTTATAGAAAAATAAAGCTAAAACATAAATTCTTATTTGTGCTTGTTTTATTGAAAGGGTAGCAATATAAGCAAATCAGTGAAAATAATAAATACTCGGGAAGCATTAATTGAATTAGTGGCCTAATGAGCTTATGGAGAGAATACTGCAAAGAGGAAATGGAAAAAAAAAGAATACTTTCATATATTTCATAGCTATTAAGAGGGCCCAAATTTATTTTATGTTTACTTATATTCTGCCTCATCCCACTTGAAATGCATATGAAACTATAAAATAATTATTTGAGAGAGACAAGGAAGGTGAAAAATATGGGTAGAAAAATAATAAAGACAGGATACACTTGCCATGATGAAATTCAAACAATTCAGTCCTGAAAACCTGGTCTGAGTGGGACAGGATTTTGGAATACACTTAACAAGGACCAAAGTAAAGAGGGAAGCATAATTATATACAAGATTCACAGTATCAGTGAATTTAAAAATAGCTGATGTTCAAAAAAGCCAAAAAAAAAAAAAAAGTGCTTAGGGCACTCTGAAAAGGGTGAAGTTTCAAGAAAGTATAAAAATATTGTGTCATTTAGAAAATTTCTTCCCGTTCCTCAATATCATGGTGAATTCAACCTACAAAAAAAAATCCACTCTAGAATGTTTTTAAAAATGGAAAAGTATACAAACATAGTAACATAACACAATAATAAAACAGCAACAATATCGATCTATATCAGAATTAATGTCATGTACAAAATCAACAAGTTATTGATAATGGAAATGTGTCTCAGATGCTCAAAAATTGCCAAAGGTGCACATATTTGTGCATAGGAGAAACAGAATTGGGCTTGGGAAAGTAACTAAACCTCTCTAAGTCTCCTGTAAAATGGAAGTTACAATATCTACCTCTAACGATTTTATGAAAATTACATTTCATAACGTTTGTGAAGATGCTCTTGGCCACTGAACAAACATCTACTAACACCAGCATGGCCCCTAACCATATGAATGCAAAGGTGTATACAACAAGGCTATTCCCAAAAGGAAGTCACAGTCTTGCCAATTTTATTACCCTCCATATAAATAAGGCAAGATTATTTAGATTAATATTTCCTAAAATGTATTTCTCAGAAAACTAGTGCTTCAGGGCATTAATATTTGATACGTGGAAGAAAGAATTGTATGACCCAATAAGTTTATATTAAATCAAGCCAAATTTTTTTCTTAGTAAGAAAATGAATGCAAAGCATACAGCACAGTACGTGGCACCTAGTAATCAACTGAATGTTAATTATTATTATTTAGGCCCTAGCATAAAACCTGGCACATAAAGAGTACAGGTAGTAGCTGAATAATGGCCCCCAAAACTATCAGGTCCTAATCCCTGGAAACTGTATATGTTATCAAATTTGGTAAAAATGTATTTGCAGAAGCAATTAAATTAAGGATCTTGAGATGGGGAAAGTGTCCTGGATTATTTGGGTGAGCCTTAAATGCAATCACAAGGATCCTTCTAAGAGAGAGAAAGAGGGAGATTTGATACTGACAGAAGTGGAAAATACAATGTGTCTAGGAAGGCAGAGCCTACAGTGATACAGCCACAAGCCAAAGAATGCCAGGAGCCACCAGAAACTGGAAGGAGCAGGGAACAGATTTTCCCCTGTAGGCGCCAAAGGGAGGTAGACACACTGTCCAGTGAAACCAGTTTTGGACTTCTTGTCTCCAGAACTGTAACAAAATAAATTTCAGTTGTTTTAAAATCACCAAGATAGTGATAATTTGTTAGAACAGCGACAGGAAACCTATAGTGGCTTAATAAATATGTAGATTAATTAATCACTGGATTATACATGTAACACTAAGAAATTTGATTTATAAAGGTAACAAGCTAATTGTAATTAAGTTGACATAACAGAATACAACAAAATTTTAAGTTGTAAAAGAGTCAAAAAGAGAAACCTATACTTCAAGAACAGTCCCTTATCTTTGGACTGAATTAAAATTCCAAAAAGATACGTATCTAAACTTTTTTTTTAGAATAAAGGCTCATTTCTCCCCAATATTTTATTATGGAAAATTTCAAGCACATAAAATAGGTGAAAGAATTGTGCAGAGAAAACCCATCACCCACCACTTGATTTCATAATGAACATTTGAAAGATATCCCATTATTTGATAGACTGTAGGATCTATTCTTCTCTTGATGGACACCAGAATTGTTTGCAATTTGGGGACAATTTTGAATAAAACTGCTATGAACATTCTTGTACAGGTCTTTTTGTGAAAATTCAATTTGGGGGTTAAAACCTTGTAGTGGAATTGTTGAGCCACCACCGTATATGATCAATTTTATAAGAAACTACCAAATCTCCTTCCAAAGTTGCTATACCATTTCATGCTATACTGACTTTTAGGAGAGCTGTAGTTGCTCCATATCCTCATCAATATTGTTGGTATTTACAATTGTAACCATTCTGGCACGTATGTACTGAAGACCATTTTAACATTAAATAATTCACAACAACCCATCATAATAATAACTCCACTTTTAAAAAGTTTTTGGACTAGGGAAATACACAATGACAAAAGATGAGTGGAAACTGGGTAATATTATTAAATTAATTCACATATTTCTGGAATTTTAAGAAATTGTACATGACATAAAGTATACATATAAGGTATAATTTATTCATTTTACAGATAATGCTTGGTACAGACCCTTTACGATTGCTTTTTGGCCCCAGGGCTACATTGTTCATGGCTATTCTTTCTTTTATAACTTTTATTCCAAGTTTCCCAACTATTCAAAAGTAATTAGAAGGCTTCAGGAAAGAGATCTCCAGTCATTTCGTATACCACTCAACATTACATTATATACAACTCTTCACATTATTCCTCATGAATCTAATTAGAAGTTGGAAACCAATATAAAATCATCTGTAAGCATCAAGGTTTTCATTGAGATTCCTACACTAAATGAATATCTAACCATTATTTTAATTTTGTGGAAGATATTTCATAATGTTGACATTTACAAAATGTGCCACTTTGAAACTGTTCTGTACCCCAGCAAAACCATGTTCTTTAATCCTCATTCAATATCGCTGGGTGGGATCTTTCTGAACGTTTCTATGAAGCTGTGACCCACCAGATTGTGGATGGTAACTTTTGTGTAGATGGTTTCCTTGGATATATGTGTGCACCCATTCAAGGTGGGGTTGCTTACTGGAGTCTTTTAAGAAGGAATCATCTTGGAAAAAGCTATACAACCAACAGAAGACCCAGAACCAATAGACTCCACACAGCCAGAGGCCTTTGGAAATGAAAGAAGACGTCCCCAGGGGAACCGCTGAAGAAGCTGGAAGAGAAAGCTAACAGATGTCGCCATGTGTCTTCCCAGTTGACAGAGGTGTCCAGAAGCCAAAGACCCTAGTAGACAGAGTGCATCACAGGCTGTAAGTACTGTTTCATAAAAGTTTTGTTTCAATGATACATATGCATATGTCTGTGTGTACCGAGTCAGATATACCATTACTACTGTGAATGTTAGTAAAAAAATTTTTTGAAAGCCATTTTTTTAGACCAGCTCTTGCAAAGCTTTATTACATATTGTACTGGCTTGAATCGGTTGTGTACCCCCAGAAAAACCATGTCCTTTAATCCTCATTCAATACTGCTAGGTGAGAATTTTCTGATTGTTTCCATGGAAATGTGACCCACCCAATTGTGGGTGGTAACTTTTGATTAGATGGTTTACATGGAGATGTATCTACACCCATTCAAGGTAGGGTTGCTTACTGGAGCCTTTTAAGAGGGAACCATTTTGGAAAGAGCAGATAGAGTCCATACAGCCAGAGTCCTTTGGAGAAGAAGGAAAATGCCCCCAGGGTAGCTTCATGAAACAAGCCAGGAGGGAAAGGTGGCAGACTTTGCTACGTGCTTTTCCAGATGACAGGTGTCCTGGACCCATTTGGCCTTCTTAAGTCAAGGTATTTTTCGCCAGATGTCTTAATTTGGATACTTTTATAGCCTTGCCTTAATTTAGACATTTTTCACAACTGCAAACTTGCAACTTAATAAATTCTTTTTAAAAGTCATCCCAGTTCTGGGTAATTACAATTGGCATCTTACTAACTATAACACACATCAAATGGCTTGAATAACTTGTTAAGAATACAGATAGACATCCAAAACTGGGACTCTGTATTTTATCAAGGTATCCATAGGTGATTCTAGTACATAGGTGATTCTGTTCTATGAACCATCCTATGAGAAACATTGTTTTTGGCACTATAATCTCATATTGCTATTCAATAATTAAAGCTAAGTAACCAATGGACTCCATTTTTAGTGTGCTCAGAGTCCCATTGACACTTTTCAGTATTTGGCTACTAGGTTCCCACCAGCAGCTTTATACTTACCACATCCAGTTATTTTTGCCCTCAAGTCTGTTTATGTCAGTCATATTTGTAATCCTAATTATGCAATTTAATTAAATGTTGTACTAAGTTATGAAATGCAAAAGTGAAAAAAATAGTTATCTTTATAAAAACTACATTGAATGTTTTGGATATATTTGATAAAGGCAACTCGCTAAAATAATGCTTCTGAATTAGGTATATTTGAGATGATTGTAAAAGTTTGAAGAAAAGGTTGTAAAATTTAGGTATCTGCACTTATAAATTGCTTCATAAGTGGCTTAGTGCTTAATGTACTGAAAACTGGAAATCATTGATGATGTAATGGGAGTAAGGTTTATGTAAGAGGGACAGCACAAAACTCCTATAAGGAGGTTTATACGCAAATTTAAGGTTTTGGTCCTATAGATGAAGATTGGTAAACAAGTAGACATTTACATAGTTTTATATGATGTGAATTCTTTAAATATTTTATTTTATAATCCTTCTCTTTAAACTTTTTAAACAAACAAATATTGATCTCCAGAGCAGAAGAGAGGTTTCTACTATATTAAAAGTATGGTGTTGTTCTTTAATAAAATGTTTGGACCCATTTTTAAGTTAATGGAGCCCAACAATTATTTCAGTTTAAAAATCCTGTTCAAATATATCAACTATTTCAATTAATTTATAATAAAAGATTAAAGCAGCATAAACTGAGAAAATGATTTGAGGTTCTAAAGTTTTAATAATGAAGATCAGGTGTTCATAACCATAACCTCAATAGATATAATCTAGAAGATAAAGAGCTTTAGAAATTGCAAAAAGCTATGGTTTGCATCTGACAAAAGAAAAAAATATGCAATAAAATGTACTGGACTTCATAAATACTATATCTATGACAAGTGGTCTATTTATATCCTGCCTACCTAAAAAAAGAGTTGACAATAGCGTAAAATGAAAATAAATGCTCATTTTAGACCCATGAACTAAAATGACATTCTTTGAACTTTGCTTTAAAAGGAAAAGTAATGCTTAACATAAACTCTCGTCCCAAAGTAAAGGTATATAAACTATTCAAAGTCATTATTAGAAAGTACCACAATTTAATATTTTTTCCTGTTAAAAATGGTCCATCTTCACATTGCACAGCTGAATCTCAGCACTAGCATAATTCTAAATGCTACTCAAATATTTGGGGGGGGGGGGAGTAATAGTGTAATCACAGTGAACTACCCCAAATCCTGGTCTATAGTTCTAATAAGTTAGAATAGAAATAATTTGATCTCAATAAAATATATTTTTGTTATAGATCTGACAATTATAGCCACATCTTAAGGCTGCTGGAAACGTAACAAAGCAACAAACAAGCATAAAGTAAATATATATTTTGTACCTAAAGCTCCATGCCAGAAATTCCTCCCCATCATAAATTTTAAAATGACATTGGTTGTTTGGTAAAAATGCTGAAGTGCTTTTGATCTTAGGAAACAAAACATAATACTTTATATGTTCTCTAAAACAAACTTTCAAAATTATGAGAACTAAATATTTGGGCATGAAAATAAAATCTTAGATTACTAATAGGTTTTTAGAAATCAGACACTGCTTCTTCAAAGCAATGGAGTGTCATGACTACCATTGGGAGGCATCTCAAACACTGTAATAGATATGAGTCTCTAATGATTTAGAGCCTCTCTCTTCAGCCCAGAAGCGGCTTCTTTACGAAAAAGATACCCTGGGCTTTCCATCAACTTTCAGACCTTGCTGTGGGAAGGATGTGGAGAAATAGATACTTACAAACTTAGCAGGGACATAAACTAGCAAAAACATTCAGGAATGCAGCCTGGTATTATTCATTCTTTCATTTATATACATATGGATCACTGTAGGGACAGACTGAATCCTAGTGATACTGCGTGTACAAAATTAAGAAAATCTTCAATGCATATGACCCAGAAATTTTATCATGGCGAACACAAACAGGATAGATTAAATAAATTATGTTAAGCAGATGCAGGCAGGAAATAGGATGATAAATCTTTTCACTGACAGAAAGATTTCAAGAAATACTGCTGTGGTAAAAAAAGAACGTTATAAAGCAGCATGAGTAATATGATCCCTTTAACACAATTATTTCCTGAGCTGTTAAAATTTTGTATTTCTTACATATTCTTAAATTGGTTTGGATCCACTATTTTTGTTTCTTTCTAAACAACAAGCTAATTGCCAAATGATTTGTGGGAATAAGAAGTTCTGATGCTTTATGGACATAAGGTTTTTTAACATAAAAGTTGACTAACAGACATTAGAAATGTAAGAATACAAAGGTGGAGTGCAGACTAGGTAATGTAAGAGTGATTCAGCCTTCATATTTTGGTTAATAAAGCAACTGCAAAAAATCAAAACAATGGAATGGTAAATGGGAAGCACTATGAGAGGGATTTTAATCAGAGATCTTGATTTGAATCTGACTTCATTCTCTTGATGTGTGACCACAGACTAGATCATTTAACTCCTGTGCTCTACTGCCTTAATAATAAAGTGGAGATAATGGCCTCATAGAGTTGTTGGGAGGATTAAATAATATAATGTATATATATAATGCTTCATAGTCACAAGTGCTCAATTATTATTTCAATTGGTAGCTACTATTATTAAATCCTTTTAAATAAGAAAATAAGTATTTACAAGACATTTTCACCTGTGTACCCTTCTTAGATTCCCTTTTGCAACACTGCTACTTCCCTCCCACCTCCACCCCATACTTAGCCCCTGATAGCCAGTAATCTGATCTCCATTTCTATAATTTTGCCATTCCAAGAATGCTATATAAATGGAATCATACAATAGAGAATCTGGGGGACTGGAGGAATCTCCATAATTTTCGGAAGAATCATCAAGGTTTTCGTGTGTCATTGTTCCTTTCATTGTTAAGTAGCATTCCTTGGCATCGATGTACCACATTTTGTTTAACAATTCACCTATAAAAGTACAAATGGGTTGCTTCCAGGTTTTGGTATTATGAATAAAGCTGTTATAAACCTTTGTGTGCAGGCTTTTCCTCTTCTCTCTGGGACAAATTTCCTACAGTGCAACTGCTAGCTCTAGTTTTCTGAGAAACAACCAAACTGTTTTCTAGATTAACTGCACTATTTATATTCTAAGTAGAAATGCATGAGTGATCCAGCTTCTCCATATCCTTGACTATATTTGGTTTCATCACTATTTTTTTTTTTTTGGCATGGGCAGGCTCCAGGAATCGAACCCAGGTCTCTGGCATGGCAGGTGAGAATTCTGCCACTGAGTCACCATTGCACTGCCCTGTCACTTTTTAAATCTTTATTTTAAATGTATAGTGAAATCTCATTTAATTTACATTTCTCGAATGGCTAATGATGTTGAAGATCTTTTCATGTGCTTATTTATAATGTGAATAGCTTCTTTGGTGAAATGCCTCTTCATTTCTTTTACCACTTTCTAATTGGATTATTTTTACTGTTGAATTTTGAGAGGACTTTATATATTCTAGGTATTAGTCCTTTGTCAGATATTTTCTCCCACTTTGTAGTTTTTCTTTTCATTCTCTTTATAGGATCTTTCACAGAGTAAAATTTTTAAATTTTGAAGTAGTCCAATTTATCAATTTCCCTTTTTTGGATCATACTTCTAGATCTTAACTTGATCTATAAAATATTTGCCTAGCCCTCAGTCCTGAAGATTTCCTCCTGTGTTGCTTTTTTTTTTTTTTTCCTAAAAATTTTACAATTGAATATTTCACATTTAAGTCTGTGATCCATTTTTGCCAATTTTTATATAGGGTGTGAGACTAAGGTTGAGGCACTTTTTTTTTTCCCTATATATAAATTCAATTGCTCCAGTACCATTAGTTGAAAGGCTATCATTCCTCCATTGAATTCCACCTTTGTCAAAAATCAGAGGAGCACAGAAGACTTTAACTACCAAATTATCTTTTACATTAAATATAATTATTGCTATGTTAGGACTTATGTCTGCCATTTTATTTTTTGTTTTGTTTGTTCTCTGTTTTCCATTTCTCAATCTTCTTTTGCCTATCTGTCTGTAGATTACTTGAACATTTTTTTACGATTGCATTTTAGTTTATCTATAGTAGTTTTGAGTGTATCTGTTAGTACAACATTTTTAGTGGTTGCTTTAGATATAACATTATAATTTATTGCTTTCTTCTGGTATAGTCATTTTATTAGTTCAACTCAAGTATAGAAACCTATCTCCCTTTATATTTTTTAGCCCTCTCCCACTTATAATTGTCCTAAATATTTCCTCTACACACATTTAGAACTAAATCAGACAGCATTATAATTTTTACTTCAAATATAATTCAGAAAACTCAAAGGAGAAAAAAATCCTATTGTATTTACCCATATTCTTGCTTACAGTATTCTTCCTCATGCTCCCATTTTCCTTCCTTTATCATCTCCTTTCTGTTTAAAGAAATGAACTTCCTTTACCCTTGCTTTTAGGGAGATCTAGTAGTGACAAACTTCCTCAGTTTTCCTTCATCTGAGAATGACTTGATTCTCCTTCCTGGTGGGTATTGTCATTGGTTACACTGTTCTGGGTTGATAGCTCTTTTATCATCAAGCCTCCTCTGATACCACCCAAACAGGGAGAGAAGGAGCACCTTATTTACTGCTGGGTGAGGTGAAAGTCCAGGTTCCTCGCAGGGCCTTCACTGACACTGTGGAGGGAAGGGATTGTTACTGGGCAGCTGAGGTGAAAGTGTGGGCTCCCTACTTGAGCTTCTCTGAACCAACATGGGCAAGGATGTTGAGGAACCTCATGACAGTCTTGTAACAGTGGAAGTCTAGACTCCCCACCCAGGATTTACTGGCATCGGTGGGTGGGAGGGCACAGTTTTTTTTTCTGTATTACTTGCCTGGAATAAAAAGAGTGTAGTTATTACCTAAAGATGGCCCTTTGATCAGAAAAAGCAGACTTTTGTTGGGCTTTTTTTTTCTGCATCCATTGATGTTTTCAAGTTTTTAGCCTCTTAAGTTCCAAGTCTGGAAGGTAATAGGCAAAAAAGAAAACCCAGGGAACTCACTACTATGTCATTACTTGGATACCTAGCTGGTGTACCTTCTCTTCATTTTTCAGAGTCTTCCTATGCTTCTTTTATGTATCATATCCAGGAAATTTAGCTATACTTAGCAGAAGGAATAAGGAAAAGTATGCCAACTCATTCTTTCTGGAAGTGGAAATCTGTATACAGTTTTAAAGACATTTAAAACTTTCAAATGTCAAGCATGTAATATATCATTTAAACTCTAAGATCTTTCTGAGGTTTGTCATCAAGTACAATAAAATAATAGAATGATATAAATTCTTTAATTCAACATTGCTCTTCTTGTTTTCTAAATAATGAAATAATTTCATTATTAATAGTCAACATATTATTGAATTATTATAAATCTTCCCTAATATGATTTTTAAAATTTAACCTGACGGTGACTGATTTTTTAAAAAAAACTACCAGATTTGCATTCTTAATGGAAAAAGGAACAAAACTGTGCTGGTTTGAAAGGATATATGCCCCCTAAGAAAAGCCATGTTTTGATATAAATCCCATTTCTTAAAGGTAGAATAATCCTTATCCAATACTGTATATATGAAACTGTAATGAGATCATCTCCCTGGTTGATGTGATTTAGTCAAGAGTGGTTGTTAAGCTGAATTAGATGATGACATGTCTCCACCCATTTAAGTGAGTCTTGATTAGTTTCTGAAGTCCTATAAAAGAGGAAACATTTTGGAGAGAGAGATTCAGAGAGATTCAGAGAGAGCAGAGAATGCTACAGCACCACAAAGTGGAGAGTCCATCAGAGATGAAGAAGCAAAACGCCTCCCAGGGAGCTTCATGAAACCAGAAGCCAGGAGAGTAAGCTAGCAGATGATGCCATATTCGCCATGTGCCCTTCCAGCCAAGACAGAGAAGCCCTGACTGTGTTCACCATGCGCCTTCTCACTTGAGAGAGAAACCCTGAACTCCATTGGCCTTCTTGAACCAAGGTATCTTTCCCTGGATGCCTTTGATTGGACATTTCTAATTGGGACATTTTATCGACCTTAGAACTGTAAACTTGCAACTCATTAAATTACCCCTTTTAAAAGCCATTCCATTTTGGTATATTGTGTTCTGGCAGCTAGCAGACTAGAACAAAAACCAAAAGTTTTAGTCACAGAAGTAAAATACAGATAAATGGAAAACATTGTCTATTATGACCTTTCCCATTCGAATGCTATGCTACTGTGTAAGTCCGTTCACCGGGGGGAACAAATCAAATACTGTAACTTTGGTCAATCTGGAACCTCTTATTTTTATAAAATGGGTAATCTAAAATTTGCTAATCAATAAGCAGAGAAAAAAAGCAGCAAAAATCTCTGGTATAGCTCTACAAATATAACGATGAATTCATATTTTAACAATAAAGGATGGCTAGGAGAAAAATAAAATAAAACAAAATGATGGCTAGAAACTTATGCCAAACCAGTGTGAAAGCTGAAGTCTTTGGTGCTTTTTCTAAACTCTTAGCCTGAAGTAGCGTTTTTCTAGGATCCTATCATCCCAATTCATCCCTCCTTTTCCCTATCTCTCTCCACCCCCAAGAAATAAAAGGGAAGCATAATTTTGTCCAGCACCACTTGCGAAGAAAAGGGACTGGATTTAGGGGGTGGGAAAAGCTACTTGCTACACTGCCTTGGGAGGAAGCACATAATAGATGAATGTATCTTTCTGGATTTAACAAATATAAACAAGGAACAATATAAATTGGTAGTTGTATTTTAAGCAGTAGGTGTGCACCTTACTTCATGAATTAAATCCTTTAGGTGAGTAAGAAAAATAATTGAAGTCAGAATTCAAAAAAAATTTACTTAAAGGAAAAATGGAAAAAGAAAAGCTTCAAAGCCTGAGTATGCTACCCTACTAACAATATCTTAAGTACACTCAAATTTTTGGCAAGGAGAAAATTTGACCAAAGGGCAGTATAAGTAAAACATATGAACTGTAATTATTAACAGAACATTTTGAAATATAAAGACACTTGTGAAAACTAGTGAAGGGAGGAAACAACGGCAAAGACACAAAACCGTGAGCTGGGGCTTTTGGAGTAAGGCTCAAGAGATGAAGGACAATGGACCCAGGTCTGAGGTGGGTATCTGGCTGGCCATCTAGGTTCTGAGGGGGAACATATAACTGGCAGGATTCGAGGAGAAGACAATGCTGCAACCCCCAAATCAAGTTTCTAGTTCTCATTCCTCAGTGGATGTGCTTTCCAGACTTTAACAAGGTCTCTTTAGGAGGATTTGCTTTCCGGCTTACAGTAACAATACAGGAAACCTAAGAGAATAGCGTCTACGATGGGGAAAACCCAATGTGACCAGAAACTTGCATGTGTTATTTTTTTAAGGATCCATATGACCATTTTCAGTTTTAATGTCACTCAAACAGTAATCACCAGTATAGTACTGCTTCAGCACTTCTCTGACAGCAGAGAAGTGGCCTACATCTTCAAAGCTTTTACTTGTATCCACACCAGCTTGTTCCAGCAGAATTTTCTCTCCATCAGGATGCTGGGTTTTCAGCAGCTACCTTCTTTGAGGCAGTGATGGTGACAGATTTTTAAATTACATAAAACTTTCAGGAAAAAAACTCTTAAAAATAAAGGTAGCTCATGTGTAAAAGGAGAGATATATGGATTGCAATGGAAAATGAATTTAAAGATATTGAGAAATGGACATCCAGTCTCAAAATTCTCTTTCATATTCTTTTTTTGGGGGGAAAAATGAATCTTTTAAGCTTTACTCTTTTTGTTCTTTTTTGTCTTTTAAACTAACTTTCATTCCACCAGGAATACTTTTTATTCTAAGTTTCTCATTTATAATCAAAGCTATTCTTTGACTAATATTTTTCTATATTTTTATTCTTCAATATCATATACATAGATACTAAAAAATTCTAAACTCTTCACACTATGTACTGTAATTTACAAGATTTTTAGACTCTGTTCTCTAGCCTCTTTCACAAAAAGCAAATAAGAGTACTGTGAGATTTTTTTGGTATCCTAATCCTATTTTCAGTCTGCATTCTGGTTCACTTTTACTAATAAAACTGTATGTTTGCCATAGAAATGAGGACTTACAATAATAAAGTAAAACAATATAATATATAAAATAAATTTCATGACAGTGAAAGTATAGAGTGTCTATAGGGAACCACTTTACATTCACACCACTGGCTTTTATGTAATAAATGAAAACTGACCAGAGGTAGCTTTCTAAAGTTATTTAGATTTACTATAAGAAATGTCAACATGACATTACCTAATACAACATTATCTAACATTTAATTAAAATATTCCATACCATACACACATATATTCCTTTGGTGTCAGGATAGAGACCATAGTAGCTTAACTTCCAGGTGGGTATCTGATGGTCCCTTAATTGCCTGAAGGATATTGCTACTCACTCTCTCCCTGGCAACTGCCCATTAGGGAGAGGCTATGGCCTCTGGTCAGAGACCAGCCTTTGGAGTACAGCAGAGAGTAGAGGAATAGCTTCTACCTGCAGTAGAAGCAAGTCCTTTGACCTGTGAGAGCTCATATTTCTTACTCTAGGTAGTGGGGAATAATTGATTTTCTTATTTGTGTTTGCCCCCTTGCTGTGACTGGTCATATGCAAATTAGCAATCCAACTATGATACTAGATATTATTAGTAGTGATTATATTATAGTGATGCAGAGAAGATATGGTGGCTCTTACTGGGATGTGGACAGCCTTCATGGGTTGGTGTTGAAACAGTACTGTGGCCAGAAATAGAACTTAGTGCAGAAATTCATATACTCAGTTCACTATGACCTCCTAGAAAACCAGGTAAGGAGTACTGTCTGCCATCATTTATGCCGTGAAAATAGAAACCTAATCTATGACCTTCCAAAATGTTACCAATTTAAATACATCTTGGAAGAAATGCAATATTACAAATTATTTACATATTTGGTGATCTTTTCTTAATTAAACAATTTTAAGACTTTTCCTGCAGAGGCATTTAACTCCTAAAGGAAACTACAAAATGACCACCAAGGTATTCTCACTTGGAAAGTGAACTATGAAGAGGTAGTTGCAATACACAGAATATTGCAGAGCTTTAAAGACATACCTCAGTAATTTGATCTCTCTCCTAAATGTCCAATAAAGAAACAGAGATTTAACAAAATAGACAGGTAAACTATTCACCACCCAAAAGCATTTTGCAAAAGCCTTCAAAACCATTAGTCAACTCAAGGAGGTCAAAAATGCAAACGAAAAACTTAGACCAAGTGTTTATAGAATTTAAGATAAAAATATGTCTCAAAATAAAGACTCTAGTTTACAAAAGATAAAAGGACTAAACTTTTTGTAGTAAATTAATAACACTTTACATTAGAAATTAACTTGAAAAGACATGCTTTAAAATAGCGTGAATAAAATTTCAATGCCAATAGTATCTTTGTGTTGTGAAATTAAGAGATTTAATAGTGACATCTTAAATATGATAGAAAAGATAAACATTATCATTTATTTTCCCATAGCTCTGAAATGTAGTTTTTAAGCCTCTCTAAAACACATTTTTCACATCTCTCCCATTGAAGAGTCCTAACAACTTATAAATGCTGAACTTAATCTCCCCAAGCTCTATAAATTCCCTTTTTGGAGGCTTTCCAATGCACAGATTTCATCTACATACAATTCAGCTAAAAATTAGATGCAAGATCTTGAAAAACTCTACATTCTTTAATGTTGTGTAGTTAAACATGAAAAAACTTGCATACGAATGTTTAAAAATATATAAACCTTCTTATGTATGATGAACAACAAGAGGTCGTTGAGTACTTTTTTCTTAAGTTCATCCTGAGGGATTTTGTTAAAATAGTTTGCTCTTTCAGCAATCCTGCTACCACAGATTTCACTGGAAAAACAGTTTACACTGTCAAACTAATTTTACTACAACTTAAAATAAATATTAATTGGTACCCTTTTAAAAAAAACTATCAAAATTAATTACACATCTTTTAACTCGATTTATCCTTGAAACCACCAGTCAAATGGTTTTATATTTATTTGTTAAATGAGGAAACTGAGGTTTAAGTCCCAGGATCTGAGGACATTAAACTATTTAACAATGAGTTTGTAATGGAATGAGATTAAGTTATTTGGTCCCTGGCTCTCAAAACTCTCTGCTAGATAATGAAAGAATTAAGAGAACTAACATTAGTGAGCACTCAGTATCTGGTAATTTGCTAAGAATTAATTAATTCTGAGAAATACACCACAGATGCATTTTACCATTGTCCTTTTACAAAATGCAGAAACAGAAGATCAATCTGATAGTGGTATGACAGGTCATATATAGGAAGTGGAAGGATTAAACTGAAGCCAGCATGCTTATAAAGTTCATACTGTTTCCCTAAGAGAAAAAAATTCAAAGCTAGAAATAATTTGAAAGGGTTAGAAGCTAACTCCCACCCTACTACTTATCTACAAAGATTTTTTTTTATGTGAGAAAGGGTAAAGAGGAGTGAGAGGAATGAAGCTAGGTAAATATGGGCCAGGTCTGTAAGTTCTTCTGATATTCCTATACTTTTTCCAAATACTAACCTCCTAGCCCAGTTCCTTGAGGTGCTTCTGTGGAAACTGCCCCTGGAGGCTGAAGCCAGCTAGGAAAAGAACAAATTTTAGGAAGAGGAATACTCAGTATATTTGATGATCACTTAATTGAATGTGCCTGTGGGTAGACTAACAATAGGCAAAAACATCATTTCCCACAGAGCAGAGATTTGGCACACAAAAAAAGAGGGGCTTTATTCAAATGAGCTGCAAAAACACTGCATTCTGGAATCCTCACATCCTTGGCAACCCAATGCTTACAAGCACACATAAAAGTTCTAAGCAGTACATTGTAGAACAAAGGTCTGCTTCCCTTGGCTTGGTCAAATGTTCTCCAAGTGTAAGACCTATTAATGTTTCATGGAACATCTTCAGAAGTTTCAGACTTGACTCTGACAATAATCTATCAGTATGCACTACATTGTTTATACAATAATCTTACCATATAATGGAATGGCTAGTGTAGTATTCTGAAGGTATAGCTAAGGAATCATCCCAGGGTAAATGAAATTAAATGACATAATCTCTGAATATTAGAGCTGGCAAGGGCCTTGAGGCTCTCATCATTCCATTCCATTTACATATGAAGATACAACAGCCTAGAGGGATCAAGAACCTGCCTTCATGGTTTCCTAGACCTTACATCCAAAGCATGAGCACTGAAGAAATAAATAAATGGAAACTGCTCAAAATTAAATACTTTTGTGCATCAAAGAACTTTGTCAAGAAAGTAAAAAGACAGCCTATACAATGGGAGACAACATTTAGAAACAATATATCAGATAAAGGTCTAGTATCCAGAATACATAAAGAGATTGTTCAACTCAGCAACAAAAAAGACAGACAACCCCATTACAAAATGGGCAAAAGACATGAACAGACACTTCTCAGAAGAGAAAATACAGATGGCCAAAAGGCACATGAAAAGATGCTCAACTTCCCTGGCTATTAGGGAAATGCAAATCAAAGCCACAATGAGATATCATCTTATACCCACCAGAATGGCCATTATCAATAAAACAGAAAATGACAAGTGCTGGAGAGGATATGGAGAAAGAGGCACACTTATCCACTGTTGATGGGAATGTCAAATGGTACAACTGCTATGGAGGCTCCTCAGGAAGCTAAGTATAGAACTGCTGTATGACCTGGAATTACCATTGCTAGGTATCTACTCAGAGGACATGAGGGCAAGGACACAAACAGACATTTGCACACCAATGTTTATAGCAGCATTATTTACAATTGCCAAGAGATGGAAACAGCCCAAATGTCCATCAACAGATGAGTGGCTAAACAAGTTGTGGTATATACATATGATGGAATATTATGCAGCTGTAAGGCAGAATAAAGTTATGAAGTATGTAACAACATGGATGGACCTTAAGGACATTATGCTGAGTGAGATTAGCCAGAAACAAAAGGACAGATACTGTATGATCTCACTGATACAAACTAACATTAATGAATGAACTTGGAGAATTTCAGTTCCAAGAACAGAGACCATCAAGAAATAGGGTAGATATTGGGTAATTGGAGCTGAAGGGATACAGATCATGCAACAGGACTGATTGTAAAAATTCAGAAATGGATAGCACAATACTACCTAACTGTAATACAATAATGTTAGAACACTGACTGAAAGCTGAATGTGAAAGTGACAGAGGGAGGAGATGTGGGGGTAAAAATGAAACCAGAAGGAAAGATAGATGATAAAGACTGAGATGGTATAATCTAGGAATGCATAGAGTGCATAATGATAGTGACTAAATGTACAAATTTAAAAAATGTTTTTGCATGGGGAAGAACAAAGGAATGTCAGTACTGCAGGGTGTTGAAAATAGATGGTAATTCATATTTTAAAACTTTAACTTATGTGTGAGACTAAAGCAAAAAAATTTGGTACAAAATTTACATTTTGACTAGTGTATTTCCTAAAATAACTTATGTGAACAGCTTAATTGAACACCATAAGTACAGGGAACATTGAGGAGGGCATGAGATTTTGTAGGCTTGTCCAGAGTGATGCTTGGATAAATCCCAGAGTGATTTGAACAGTGAATAAAAAAGTATTTGTAAAGTCCCCTTGGGGGAATGGTGAGAAAGGGGGAAAAATTCGACTTCCCCAAGTGGAGAATTCCTGATATTCTCACAAGCAGTGGGGACAACCAAAGCAATAGGCTGAGTCCTCAATCTTGGGGTTTGTTTATATGAAACTTAACCCTGCAAAGGATAGGCTAAACCTACCTAAAATTAGGCCTACGAGTGACCCCTAGAGGACCCCTTTTGTTGCTCAGATATGGAATCTCTCTCTCTCTCAGCCAACAAAACAAGCAAACTCACTGCCCTCCCCATCTCTACATGGGACATGACTCCCAGGGTTGTGGACCTTCTTGGCAATGTGGGACAGAAATCCTGGAATGAGTTGGGACTCAGCATCAAGGGACTGAGAAAACTTTCTTGACCAAAAGGGTTGGAAGAGCGAAATGAGACAAAATAAAGTGTCAATGGCTGAGAGATTCTAAATAGAGTCAAGAAGTTATCCTGGAGGTTATTCTTACACATTATATAGATACCGCCTTTTTAGTTAAGGTGTAACAGAGAGGCTGGAGCGAACTGCCTGAAAATGTGGAGTTGTTCTCCTGTAGCCACGTTTCTTGAAGATGATTGTATAATGATAAAGCTTTTGTAGTGTGACTGTGTGATTGCAAAAACCTTATGTCTGATGCTCCTTTTATCTACCTTATCGACAGATGAGTAAAACATATGGATTAAAAATAAATAAATAAATAATAGGGGGAACAAACCTTAAAATAAATATAGCAGATTGAAATTCTGGTGATCGGGGAGTGGGAGGGGGATATGGTATGTACAAATTATTTTCTTTTTCCTATTTCTGGATTGATGCAAATGTTCTGAGAGGTGATCATGGTGATGAATATACAACTGATGATAATGTGAGTTATTGATTATTTGTCAAGAATGGAATGATTATATGGTAAGAATGTTCGTGTTTGTATGTTGTTATGTTCAAAAAACCTGCCTCCAGATCATAGGACTTTGAAAGTGACTATGCAGGTCATTACTGTCGCCCTTGTCAGACTTAGCTATGGCGCATCAGCAGGATGACACGTCAGAGGCACCCAGTGCAGCATGTTCAGCATTCTCTGCCCCAGCTGGAAAGCTAGTAGAAATAGCTAAAGGTGCCACAGAATGCTGCCTGAGTGCTGTTGTTCTGCCCTCTGGTTTTGCAGTATTTGTTCTCCAAAGGGAATCATCCAAGACACCAAAGTCAGGCTGAAATTTTGAGCATCAAATGGGAATAGCAGGCAGGTGTCTGACATCCTAAAATGTTTATATTTCTAGGCTAATACAGCCACCGTTTTCCTCAAACTACCATATTGGAAGTATGTACAATATCCAGGAGTACTTCTAAATTTGGTAAGGATAATTGGGGAAAAAAGAGGTACTTTTCATCATACATACATAGTAAATTTGAAATGGTTTCTAGGAGAAAGCATGTTTACGCATTTATGTAATATATATATATTGTTTTAGTTCACAAGCTGCCAGAATGTGATATACCAAAACTGGGACAGCTTTTAAAAAAGGGAATTAGTTATAAGTTTACAACTCTAAGCCTATACAAATGCCCAAACTTAATTCAAGGAAGGCTGATGGGTCAAGAACACGTCTGTCAGCTGGCTAGCCCATGACTGGTATCTACTGGTTCCTTGCTCCTGGGCTCCACTGCTTTTAGCCTCTGTTCCTGTGGGGGTTCCTCATTTTGCTTCTCTGGGGCTGGCTTTCATCTCTTGGCTTCCCTTGGTTCTCTCCAGTTTCTGGCTTGCTTAACATCTCATGGAGACATCTGCTGGGCCCCAAGCATCTCAGACATCTGTGTCTTTATTCTTTATTCTCTTACCTGTGTCAGTCTGCTCAGAAGTTTTATTGGTGCTGTTATTTCTGAGATTTCTTCAAAATGTCTCCTTTTTTAAGGGTTCCAGTAAACTAGTCAAGACCCAACCTGAATGGGAAAAACTACCTCGCTATCTAATCGAAAGGACATACCCACCACAGAGCGTGTCTCATCTCCGTGGAGATAATTTAATCAAAAGTTTCTGCCCTACAATACTGAATCAGGATTAAAAGAAACAGCCTCACAAGATTGGGTCAAGGTTAAAACATGGCTTTTCTGGGGTACATTATAGATTCAAATTGGCACATGTATATTTTGGAATCAGTAGGAAATTCTAAGTTTCTATATATGTAGTTATATTCTATTAAGTATTTAACTACATATTATATAACTCTCTATTTCCACTTATATGTATAAATAGATATATCACAGCTAAAAAATGATATTGACTGGTATTTCTGATTTATGTTAATTCAGTTAAATAAAAATGAAAGTATTTCTTAGCATTAACTCAGTAATTAAATTATTAAGAAATTAATCTTATTTGGATTCTGCATGGTAAAGAGGTTCATTGAGATCATGTGAACATTTCTCTGCTACTCATCCAATTAATTATTTGATATCCTTAGGTATTGAGCTTCCATCTCTAATAAGAGTACATGGGTATACATAGTACTGTTTTTCACCTGGCAAAAAAGTGTCACATGCCAATAAATTCAGTAATCTCTTACCTAGTATGTTTTGTCTAGTCAACAGTCTCTTACTGCCTAGTTACACTTACTAAAATCCTTTCAGAAATCTCTTTCCAAAGTCCCACTCATCACAGAAGAGTAACGACTTCTAACCTCTACATTTAAATCTCCAAATTCCCCATCACTCTCTCTAAACCCCAACCTTCCCTGCTCTTAATTTTGATCAATCCGTCCCACCCCTACAGACAAACCCCATGCTCTCTTCACAACATAAATCAAACTTCTTAAGACTCCTTTCCTACCCACTCCTAAACAAATACTGTATAACCAGACCAAAATGGAGGTCAAAAAAAGACCTTCTTAGTCCCCATTTATTTGATTTTCTACATTCCTGGACCCTACTCCATAAATTTACTTCATGCCAGGTACAAACCAAAGATTTAAATCCAGACATCCTCAGAACAAGATGGTTTTTATTTAGTAATTTATTTTTATACAAACAAACACAATTTTTGCAAAATTCTTTTACATTAGAGCTCAATTTCATAACATTATACCACCTAGCATCCCTAACTGGGCTGCAGCAAGAATGTGCTAGTATCAATTTTTACTCTTCACAATTTTGTTACTTTTGAAGCAGAACATATAATTGATATCCAGGTCAAGGAATTTTGAATATTTTCACAGCTATATATTTAATTTAAATTATGATTTTAATTTTTGCAGGTAGGGGCTTCTTTAACTCATTTAATCTCTCTAGGCTTCTTTTTTTCTTACTTAAAAAAAAAAAAAAAACCCAGGGGAAATACTACTTATGCATAAAACACTCTGAGTTCCCCAGATGAAAGTCCGCATATATAAGTGTGATGCGTGCCTATTGCCGCTTCTCTGATGAAAAGTGGCAGCCTTCTGCTAGAAATGGGATTAGAAATTCTGACTATAACACAGAAGAGAGAAACACAAATGAGTAACAAGCAGTCAGAATAAATAAAATTGAAAAGATGGAGCATACTCTTTTTACAGAAAGAACATCAGTTGCTAAACTTGTGGTTTAATTTGGTATGCTTTCCACTTCTAAAAAATTGGGCTCAACTGCATGTATAATGAGCTACAAGCAGAAGGTACATTCAGTAGTACATGAATAAAAAATGACCTTTTCATTTGCTCTTCTGTAGCCTGGCATTCCTATATTATTAAAATATAATGTATTAAAGATTAAGTAAGCATATTAGCATACAGACATCATGCTTATGTGGCCAAGGATATGAGGCCAGAAATCCAATATAAAATTTGTATATATAATAGTATAGATATTAATTAAAAAGAATACAAACTTTTCTAACACCAGTTTAAGTTGGCTATTCTATCAGGGATGGATAAGAAACAATGAGGAGAGAATCCTTACAGTGAACCACAAATAATAATCACAAGCTATTCAATAGCTGAGAGTGAGCTAGATTCCAGCTAATAGGAAATGCATTAAATAGTTAATGAAACTTAACCTTCTCAAACAAGTAAAACCATAAAGCAGTATCCAAACTTAAAATTTTTTGAAGAACAAATTGTGTATTAAATATTTCTCTAGCATTTATTCCTCTTATGGCTTATTTTACTTTCTCTTTTTATTGGCCATATAAAAATAAATTTATAGAATATTAAGAGAAGGTACAAAGAAGTAATTGAAAAAACACAAACAAGATAAAATTATCAAATTTCCAGGACACCGTTTTTCTTTCATTTCATATGTAAGCAAAACAGGTTCATAACATGAAATTTGGAGTTCAGAAAAGTAAAAAGAGAAAAAAGACAATTATATGAGCCTAATGTAGCCATTGATCACTTTTTATCTATTTCCTTTCACTGTTTTCTAATACATTAGGGGTTTTTTGTTTTTGTTCATTTTCTTTCTCATATCTTATGCTGTTTTACTGGAGACACATGTTATATCATGTTCTTTTCAGTTAATACATCAAGAAGCATTTCATACCTACAGCATACTGTTTTTAAATGTAATGTTCTTTTTTTTTTCCTTTTCAAAAAATTGCTTTTATCGCTCACAATGGAAAGCTGATATTCCGAAATGTACTTGGAGTGGGACATTGTTGAACCTATGAATTTTGTCATTCATCCTAGAGATTGTTTCCCAATGGCTTAAGAAATCATGTTCTTATTTGGAGCATTCTGAGAAAAGTATAAGCTATAGTATACTGATACCTAAATTTAGAGAAATACCAGAACTTAAATTTAGCCTTATATCTCAATTTCAGGAAAGCTTGGCGTAGGCTTAATTACAAGGTAAAACCCATTCAGTAACCTTAGCTAAACTCAGCTTTTAAAGACCTCCTCTGTCAATTTCCCTCTTTCACAGCTCTCCTACCCTCAGGGTACCTCAGCCTGCTACTGTTAACCTGTAAGGAAACAAGAAGTCCAATCTTTGAACAACTGTTACAAATTTATCAGATTTATGAGTGAAGAATCTGTGTGGATACCTATAAAGTAAGTTTGCATTAGAGAAGGAGAAATTTCCTCATATATGCATTAATTAAAATAAATAAAATTCTCTAGGTTAAAAAAAATTAAGATGGAAACCATAAAAAAAAAAAAACAATATATTGAAAATCTGGAGGAAAATAGCAAACCTTCACTTTTTTATTTATTTATTTTTCATGGGCAGGCACCGGGAAATGAACCCGGGGTCTCCCGCATGGCAGGCGAGAACTCTGCCACTGAGCCACCATGCCCCATCCTACTTTTACTTTTTTTTACGTGGGCAGGCACTGGGAATTGAACCTGGGTGTCTGGCATGGCAGGCAAGAACTCCTACTTTTAAAATGATGTAAACACCAAATGGACATTTATAGTAAATAAGACCTTCTTGTTTTCTCTGATGCTCTCATGGACAAAAAACAATGGTGATTTTTTTAAAAGTTTGCTATGAACAAAATTTATCATCTACTGATGCATTATTTCTCAACTTCTTTTTCATATTATCTCTTAGAGATAAATGGCAATAACAAAGACACATTAAAATGACACTAAGAAGGGCTTTTTATCGTTTTAATTATTTTTTTCCTTTTTGGTAATAAAAATAATGTGGTATGTTTGCATATGTTTATATTGAGAAGCAATAATACTGTTTAAATATTCATAAACGCGAAGATAAGTTTCACTTGATATTTTAAATATGAAGTAGATTGCTTCTGGCTCCTTAAATTACGGTCCTGTTTATTAATATATATTGCAGAACACATATATTTATGTCAATCACTTACTGCGCTTTTTATTCTATTCTGAGGTATTATGCATAGAGATAATTTTCTTTTATGAGCCCATCAAGTTTCACTTTCTGAGAAATAATTTCATAATCTGAAATGTAGACAATGTGAACTCATTTTTCCACTTTTTCTGGGATTTGGGCTCAAATGAGTCCTTAAAATAAAACAAACTAAATTCAGGTAGAGGAGACATTGGATGGTGGCGAACAACATGTGTATCTAGTCTTGCTACAGTATGGGTATTGGAAACAGAGAAAAGATGCCTTGTAGGGGTACTGAGTGGTGGGAGGGCCACTCAAGGATAGGACTTCATTTGGGTACTACAGTCAGGATCCAGTCCCAACCTTTAGCACTTCAGAAATCTGATTTTGCTTTTATACGGAACTTGTGAAGCCCACCTTGGATAAACTCATGAGAACTCAGGTCCTGTATAGCGCTAATTAAGTTAAAAGGAAACATTAATGCAAGTTAGATTTCTGGCCATGTCAGATTGGTGCATTCTCACCCACTCAGAAATTTATAATAAAGAGTTTTCCTGATGGACAAAGTTAGACCTAAGGGGCTTGAGTGATTTTTATCTCAGGGTTCCTAGCCTAAAACATTCACCTCCCCAACCAGGCTAAAACATTTTGAAACTGTCTTTTTTAGCCCTCCAGCTTCCTTCTTGGGAGGTTCTCAGACTGTGTTCCTTCTTATCAGCACAGCACTTAGGGCACATTTACTTCTGCTGGTCCCTGTTACCCACTGAATATATTAATATTATTTAAAATTATACCTCTAGGTTAATACAGCTAGATTTCACTTGGGGTTAAACTCTGTTTTCTTTGTTCAAGAACCCTGTTTCTTTGTAAACAAAAATCTCTGATGTTCACATTTTCATTTCCCAAAGATCACTTCATTATAGTTTCTGTTGATTAATTTTTTAAAATTTTCCTAACTTAGAGATATTAGTATCATTTTTAGCTCTTTATGGTAGAAATATTATAAAATAATTTTACCTCATATGGTCTTAGATTATATATGACCATAAAAGAGGATGGATTATTCAATAAATTGAGTTGGAAAAGTATTTGGAAAACTATAGCCATCTATAGCAAGAGGCAGGAGGTGAGGTTAGATCTCAACTTTATACCTCAAATAAAAATAGATTTGAGACAGATCAAATAACTAAATATATATCTTTGGGGTGCATGGTCCAGAAATAGAACCCAGATTGCCCACATGGCAGGCAAGAATTCTAGATTTTTTAAAGCCATAACTGCATTAGGGGATATATAAGAGGAAAATGGGAGAATATTTTTTATAATCTTGCAGTATGGGTTGACTTTCTAAAATTGATGCAAAACACAGAAGCCATAAGGACTGATAAAATTTCTATACATAAAAATTTTACACACCCAAGAAAAAAATTACATCCACCATAAACAAAGCCAAAAGAAAATATGAATTGGGAGACCCACTACATCAAGATGACAGAATGTGACTCTTCAGAGCGCCATCCTTCTACAGAAGCTTTGAACTAGTAAGAACTGGTAAAAATATCTTTCCAAAAGCTCTAGAAAATAGCTAAAGGATTATAGTAACAGGGCAAGTGTTAACTCATGAAAAAGTCCACTTAAAAGAGGCATGATTGGTGGGTGATGGTGGCTCAGTGGCAGAGTTCTACCTGCCATGCCAGAGATGCGGGTTTGATTCCTAGTGCCTGCCTATGCGGAAAAAAAAAAAAAAATAGGGGTAGAATCTCCTGGCACCCTGGCTGGTCACTCTTCCACCCCCTGCAGCCCAATGCTGAGCTGGCCTGTGCTCTTTGTGCACTTACTGGGAGCAGACACTTCCAGCTGGCTTGAGGAACCTGCTGTTCCTGCTGTCCCAGAACTTGCTCTGCATGTAGAAGGCAGCTCACCCTACAGAACATGGATGCCCAGGACAAGTGGCATGCCCAGAAAGGATCAGGGAGGCCTTTATGCTTTGGACTGCAGCTATTCTTCAAACTAATTGTATAGCTAAGCCCTGAAGGAGAGCACACCCGTCTTTTCTCTTTTTTACCTTTGGTTAACTACTGGCAATCAAGAAAAGCTCTGTCATTATACTGCCTAGACAGAAGCTTCAGAAACGGTCACCTCAAAGTCTAAAATACAGCAATAACACACTAAAATATCAAAATGTCCAGGTTTAACAAAAGATTACAAAACATACAAAGAAACAGAAAGCAATGGCCCAGGCAAAGGAGATGACTGAACCATTAGAAACCACCAGTGAGGAGGATCAGACCTGGGAACTACTAAAGACTTTTAAAAAATTGTCCTAATAAAGGAAAACATGGACAAAGAACTAAAGGAAATAAGGAAAATGACAGATAGAATATCATAAAGAGAATATCAATATAGAGATGGAAATTATGTAAAGGAAACAAATGTAGCTGAAGACAATAGTAACAGAAATTAAAAATGCCCAGGAAGGGTTCATTTGTAGATTGGGGCTGGCAGAAAACAGAATCAGTAAACTTGAAGACAAGACATTTAAATGCATCCAATCTGAAGAAAAGAAAGATGAAAGAATAAAGAATAATGAACAGAGTATGAAGAACCTGTGGGACACTATCAAGTGTGCTGTTCTAGTTTGCTAGCTGCTGGAATACAATATACCAGAAACAGAACAGCTTTTAACAAAGGGAATTTAATGAGTTGCTGGTTTACAGTTCTAAGGCCGAGAAAATGTCCCAATTAAAACAAGTCTATAGAAATATCCAATCTAAGTCATCCAGGGAAAGATACCTTGGTTCAAGAAGGCTGATGAAGTTCAGGGTTTCTCTCTCAAGTGAGAAGGCACATGACGAACACAGTCAGGGCTTCTCTCTTGGCTGGAAGAGCACATGGTGAACATGGTGTCATCTTCTGCTAGTTTTCTCTCTTGGCTTCTGGTTTCATGAAGCTCCCTGGGAGGCGTTTTCCTCCTTCATCTCCAAAGGTTGCTGGCTTGTGGACTCTGCATCTCATGGCTACATCATTCTGCTCTCTCTGAATCTCCCTCTCCAAAATGTTTCCTCTTTTATAGGACTCCAATAAACCAATCAAGATCCACCCAAATGGGTGGAGACATGTCATCCCCTAATTCAATTTAACAACCATTCTTGACTAAATCACATCAACCAGGGAGATGATCTCATTACAGTTTCAAATATACAGTATTGAATAGGGATTATTCTACCTTTATGAAATGGGATTTATATTAAAACATGGCTTTTCTTAGGGGGCATACTTCCTTTCAAACCAGCACATGTGCCAATACATGTACTTGGGAGTCCCAGAAGGAGAAGAAAGAGAAAAAGGGGCAGAGAGAATATTCAAAGAAATAATGGCTGTAAATGTTCTGAATTTAATAAGACATGAATATATGTGGCCAAGGCACTCAACAAACTCCAAACAGAAAAAAACGTAAATAGACTCACACTGCTGTGGGAAAATGGCTAAACGTCAGAATGTTTCCATGAAACAGATAGAGGTGTGGACCTCAGAACACCAGGTCCTGCCAGTGGGGCCACTGTCCTGGCGAGCACATGGTTGTTTGCAGAAGGAAACATCTGTACATTGTACGGCATGCCTGAGATTAATGTTGATGTGGCAGTTCAGGTGAATAAACAATTAATAACAATCATGAAAGATACTTTCTGTTTTGAAGCTCATAAATAAATATGATGAGAAACTCAGGGTCGAGACTCTCAGTCCTTGAGACTGTGCATCTCCCCTGTTCCCATCTTTCATTACTCTTTGTGTTACTGTTTCTCATGTTCTATGTTGCCTTCCATTCCATCTCACCCACTGCTGAGCAGGACTCAGCACACTGCAAACCATGTTATAATCAAACTGTGGAATGCGAAAAATAGAGAATTCTGAAAATTGCCAGAGAGAAGTAACTTGTCACGTACAAAAGAATCTCAATAAGATTAAGTGCCAATTTCTTATTGGAAACCATGGAGGCAAGGAAGCCATGGGACAACATACTTTAAGTGCTGAAAGCAAAATAATTGCCAACCAAGAATTCTATATCCAGCAAAACTGTCTTTCAAAAATGTGGGTGAAATTAAGACAGTCCTGGATAGAAAAAACAAATACACAAACAAACAAATGAACAAAAAAAGAGCTTTGTCACCACTAGACAGCCCTGTGGGAAATGCTAAAGGGTGTTCTACAGGTTTAAAGTAAACATCACTAGAGAATTGATGGAAGCCACATGAAGAAATAAAGATCTCTGGTAAAGACAATGTCATGAGTAAATACAAATAGAATTAAAAATACAATAGTATTTTTAATTTGTAACTCCAGTTTTTGCTTTGTATAGTACCTAAAAGGTACATGCATAAAAATTAATGATAAATCAATGGTTTTGGACTCAATGCATAAATATTCAATTTGTGACAAGAACTACATAAAGGTGGGGTGGGAAGGAGTATAGAGGAACATGGTATATGTATGCTGTTAAAATTGTTAAATTGGCATTAAAGCCAGCAAAATTGTTAAAGATAGATTTGGAATGTTTATGCCCCATGGTAACCACAAAGAAAATCTCAGAGAATATGCAAACTCACAGAGACAGAAAGTAAAGCATAGGCTACTAGGGGTGGGGGTAGGGACAATGGGGAGTTAATGCAAAATGAGCACAGGGTTTCAATTTGGGGTATAGGGAAAGTTGTAGTAATGGATGATGGTGTGGAATAGATGGCAACATTGTAAATATGCTTAATCCCACTGAATAGTATGCTTCAGAAGGGTTGAAACAGAAAGATTTACATTGTATCTATGTTTCCACATTTTTTTTAAAAAAAGAGATAATACAATGACATTAAAGAAATTATATTTGGTGGTTCATTTTTGCCTAGTCACAGTGCCCCTTTTGAGTGATCATCCCAGTTAGCCTAACCTCGGGCATAACTGCAAATAGCAAGGCTAGTTGCACCTCCATATGCTCTGGATGATAAGAGCTGCCTTTAGCTTCTCTGAACAGCCCATGCTACTTCTGCTTTTAACATCTTATAGTTTGAAGCTGCCAATCCCAGTATCTGCAGAAAGCCCTCCCTTTTCCTCTGGGGTACAGTAAAGCAAGAGCCCACATGTGTTTCCCTTGTCCCTCCTCTACAGCCCTTTGAAGGAACCCAAATTAGGTAAGCCATGGTCCCTCCACTGCACTCATTCTCCCCTCTCCACTCTCCAGGGCTTCTGAGATAACAAAAATGTCCTTTCATTCATTCTCAAATGGCTGGCTATCTATGTTTGTGCCTCATTCCCAAAGAACTTCCACATAACATTCAAACAATGACAATTAAATGTAATACATGATACTATATGGGCTCCTAGAATGGAAGAAAAAAAGGCTCAAAAGGATATTACTGGGACATAAGAAAAAAATGGAAAATAGAATGTAAGCTTTATAACAATCTTAAATTTCTTGAACTTGATAGCTGCACTTCAGGTAATTACACAAGTGAATATTCTTATTTGTAGGGAATGTATATGGAAGTACTACGTGTTCAAGGAGTACGATATGTGTAACCTGCTCTCAAATGTTCAGAAGATAGATAGACAGAAAGAAAGAATGATAAGGCAAAGTTAACTACCTGTTAAAACTGGTTGATCTATATCTGAGAGACGGAAGTATGTCTGAGTTTTCTATGTGGGGTTTGTATTATTTTTGTAACTGTCCTGTAAATTTGAAATAATTTCAGAATAAAAAGTTAAAAGGGGGAATATGGGAAGAGTGGGCATTAAAAAAAAGATAGTTAAATTGGTAAAAGAACTGCACCTAATATTACCATAAAGACATAATATGGTTTAAAGTGCAAATAATTTCTAAAATCAATAAGAAAAAGATAAATATAATTGTAGAAAAATGGGAAACACTGTGGCCAGAAAAGGAAATAAAAACATAAATGGCTCTTAACAATGTGAGCAAACATTCAATCTTTATTATTAGAAGAAATCCACATGAAAAGTATAATAAGATCTACATTTCACAATTAGCAAAGATCAAAAACTTAATATTAACATGTTAGAAAAGATGTGGTGGAAACAGACTCCATCATTCACTGCTGGTGAGAATAAAATTCATATAACTCTACAGAGAATAATTTGACAATACATTTCCAAATAAAAAATGTACATAACCTTGACTAGAAGTAAATTTACTTCTAGTTATTTACCCTATACATCAAAGCCATGTGTGAAATAATACTGAAGGATACATACCCTATACATTATTTCCATGTTCTATGTACATGTTAAAACTAACAAGTTCTATATACAGAAAGTTTAAACACTAAATGAATAAACAGTATGTATGGTGTGCTATTATTCATAGGGAGACAAATCTATACATTACACACACATATATGGCATATGTTTGTAGTGTGGAAGACTACTCAAGAAATTGCTAGAGGTAGACTCCAGGGAAAGAAACTGGGTGTCTAGGAATAGAAGAGGGACAGAGGTAGACTTCATTTTCATTATTTTACTGCATTTTCATTATTTTACTGCTGTATCTTTTAAATACAATGATGATCTAAAAATAAAATGTTTAAAATGTTTCTACTTGGAAGGATAAGCAGGATGGAGGGAGGGGGAAATAAACTACCTGAATATAGTTTATTTCAAGCTTATCACATGGTCACTAAAAATGGAAAGATGGAAGGGAGGGAGGGAGGGAAAGGGAGGGAAAGTGGGAGAAACTAGCATTTTACCAGAAAACTCAAGACCAATTCACCTATGACTCATTCTCATATTTTATCAATGGTAAATATTTGGAACTCAAATAAAAATATGGCAATTAACACCTTGCATGCTGTGATTATAAAATGATTTGCCATTAATTTTTACAGAAGAAGACAATTCACAAATTCAAAAATTCTGCTTCTTGTTATCCTCTTATTCTCAAGGCTAACAATTCAGGGTACATGGTTGATTACAAATCACCAGAAAATAAGTACATCAATCAATGGAAATTTACTGCCTCATAAATGGGACAGCAAGAAAATAAATGAATCCAACATGAAAGAAAGATTTAAATATGGGCTTAAAGGGGTCCCCTTTTCTGGTAACTTTGGATTCTCAAGGCAAATTCCCTGGCTGGCTAACTCTCAAGCAAGAGGTGATGAGAAAAAGAAAAAGTGAAATAAAACATTCACGATTGTCTGAATAGGAAATCCTAAATTTACCAGTAGGGTCTCAGATAGGGAAGGAATGGTTGCTAGAAGAAATACTAATGGCTCATGAGGAAGGATGGGAAAAGGACAGGAGAAAAGAGGTGAAGAAAATTGCTTCAAAAGGGGACATGGTGCAGGCGCCGCTGAAGGTTAGGTTTCTGGAAGGTTCACTGACACCTTTCCCGATGAGAACTATTCCCAAATGCTAGAAAGGAGAAGGTAGGATGAGAAATTTGGCAGGTGTTTGAAATCTCAGACACCAAACCCAAAACATGGAGACATCATTATACTGAATATAAGGAATGTTATGAAATCTTAGAGTCCTCTCAGAACCTGCTAATTAGTATTGTTATTAACCAAGTCACTGTGCTTGCATTAAAGAAGAAAAAAAAACATTAAAATATCCAATAAATAAACAGATTATCTTTGAAATGTTTTTTGACTGAAAAGTTTGGGATATCTACATGGTGTAGACTAATGCATTTAAGTGATTCCATTGCCTTGCTTTATCACAAGACTTAAAAGTACTGAACACAATAATTATAATGTTAATACTAAAGTGACTTCAAACCACTTATATAATTCTTGAGAACACCAGTATAATCTTTTTTTTTTAACTATATACGAATTCTCCCAAATAAAGTAGGATACAACATGGGTTTCAGGTATATAATCTGCATACAAAATTTGAAAACAGTATCAAAATATTAAAATGCTATTTTCATTATGTATCATTTTGAAAGACAGCTACAATTTTCCTCCATTTTATCATTTTATCTCTTGTACAAACTTGCATATTTTCACAGGGCTATCACTTGCTTTTGTAATTACAACATTTACCTGATCTAGGATACATAAGAATTTTTCACTTTTATTCTCAGTTCCTCACAGGACAACAGACAGGACTTCATGGTATGAATTTCTGTTTAGTATATGAAAATGAGACAGATATATCTGAAATTAAATGAAGCATTTGGATCTTGAAAATATGATTAAGCATTGTGCTGGTTTGAAAGGATGTATGTCCCCTAGAAAAGCCATGTTTTAATCTAAATCCCATTTCATAAAGGCAGAGTAATCCCTATTCAATACTGTATGTTTGAAACTATAATCAGATCATCTCCCTGGATGAGTGATTTAATCAAGAGTGGTTGTTAAACTGGAATAGGTAGAGGCATGTCTCCACCCATTTGGGTGGGTCTTGATAAATTTCTGGAGTCCTATAAAAGAGAAAACATTTTGGAGAATGAAAGAGATTCAGAGAGAGCAGAGCAGAACGACAGCCACGAGAAGCCGAGTCCACCAGCCAGGAGGCATGAAGAAGGAACATGCCTCCCGGGTTGCTTCATGAAACAGGAAGCCAGGAGAAGAAGCTAGCAGATGATGCTGTGTTTGCCATGTGCCCTTCCAGATGAGAGAGGAACCCTGGCCATGTTCACCATGAGCCTTTCCAGAATGAGAGAGAAACCCTGAACTTCATCGGCCTTCTTGAACCAAGGTATCTTTCCCCAGATACCTTTGATTGGATATTTCTATAGACTTATTTTAATTGGACATTTTCTCGTCCTTAGAACTGCAAACTAGCAACTTATTAAATTCCCCTTTTTAAAAGCCATTCTGTTTCTGGTATATTGCATTCCAGCAGCTAGCAAACTGGAACAAGCATTTAAACTTAAAACTAAAAGTTTAGAGCAAAAATGTATTTCATTTTACACATGAAATTATTTAGTTTATTTTCAAAAAAATGCATGATTTTCTTATACATAAAATAAAGAAGGTCACAGTATCATATAACATAGTATATACCCTATTTTTTAAATAAACATCCTTACAGACATAATTTTGAAAGTATTTCATGTTTGTTGAATGGATATTCCAAAAGAAATATGATGGATGCCATTAATGTTTATATAAAATAGAAAAAATTCATTTTAACAATATGGATTTTTTTAATGCACTAATAATATATGGTAATATTTAAGTAATGTAAAACAGACTATCTACTTCACATTTTATTATTATTTGTGTGCTTGTTTTATCTTCCTTCCAGGAAACATTCCTATGGGTAAACAAAGAACCTCATAAATAATAGGAATTCAATACATAATCATTAAATGAATAAACTAACATGCAAAAGTGCTCATAAACTAAGTGGTAAAATAAGAACTACTATCAACAACTATAAAACAAGAACTTAAAGGAATAATTATATTTACCAGAAAACAGTTTCTAGTAAATACAATTATTCCTTTAAGTTCTTGCTCCATCTTGAGGGCCCTCTGTTTCATGGGCTCCTTCTAAATCCTGGGAGAGGTCTTTGCATTGAATTCACAGGGCCATGGAACAGGGCCTGCCATGCTGGAGACGTGGGTCTAATTTCTTGTGCCTGCCCGTGCGAAAAAAACCCACCATTGCTCTTTTGCAACCTAACTTTGTATGTGATATCTCCTGCTGAGAAATAAAGGTTTGCGTTTCTAAATAAGTTCATTTTCCTCTTTTCCCTTATCCCATCTTTTCACCCCTTAACTGGGATAACAGTATTGAAGGATTTAGTTTGGAGTATTTTGTTTGTTTGTTTCTAAAGAAGAACTCAACATAACTTATTTTTGGTACTACCTAATACACACCTCTTAGGAATGATGAAATTCCCCAGGATGATTGTTGATACTGCCTGCCCATAAAGTATGGCTCACTTACAGACCCAACACCACCTCACATTGCTTCGGTATGTTAATGTGGGAGATGGGATACTCACAGAACAACATTATATTTGTGTTACTCTGAGAAATGCTTTTATGGATCATTATGATGATATACATTACTCCAAAAATACACATTTTTGAACTCTAAGAAACACAGGGATACGTTAATGGTCATTGCTAGTTGACCCTGTGTGAAGAGTATTCTGTGAGACTATTTGGGGTAATCCCCAAAGTGTACTGGATGTCTTAAAGAGAGGAAGAGCAAGGTGCTAAAGCAACAGGTCCCACAAATCTAGATCTGCGCCTTAATACAAGAACCTAAACCAACATTTGAGAAGGTAAGACAGATTCAGTTTATATTCATAAATATCTGCCATTTCTCACTGAAGAATCAAAATATGGCCAATTCTAAGTCATGGGCAGCACAGTATTCTGAAGTACAGTTTATCATTTGCAAATCATGTGGCCTGATCTCAAGTATGTATCAGCCCAGGCTCTCAAACGGCGGTTTTCTTCTCTGGTAAATCATGCTTGGATATTTATTGACATCTGCTTTACTTTACCTTTTTTATTTCATGTGTTGACATTTCACATTTCCTCTATTTACTCATTTTCAGAAGGTGCTTGATGAAAATAGATATCTTATTATCACTTTGTAAATTCTTTATGTTTTATTCAGCATGTAAAAAGATCAAGCTGTTGATTTTTGCCTGTGTGATCTAACATGTCTTGTAAAAAATGTGTAGAAATTAAACATATAACATTCAATTTTGGGTTAAATATTTTGACATACTTATTCTACCAAAATATCAAAACTCAACTATCTTGAAAGTACCATGAAATTCTTTGAGTCAAAGATGTTTTTGTTAAAGCTGGTGACCCCCCAAAAGTGCTTTTTACACTAATAAAATATAAATATGCCTAATTGCTAACAGACTTTTTCTGACAAGTGCTAGCCCAGAATCAATGTTTATAGCCTTTGCTATGCAATGCATGCCAAGAAAATAACATTTAGTTGGAAACACTGATGCAGCTTTTCCAAAAAAAAAAGTGCATGTGTGCGGAGGGGAGGGGATGGGGGGACACCAAACTTGAACAGCAGTGCTAGCTAATGGGCAATCTGAATACTCTTGCTGTTGGAAAGATGTGAGAAAACATCTAAAGAACATCTGACTCCACTGAAAATAAGATCATAGGATAATCTGTTAAATGTCTGAAGGTGTGCATGTGATATTGCACACACAGACACACCACAGTCCATAGAAAGAAGTATTTTGATCGTTTTCAAAGGACATATTATTTTTTGGACAGAAGCTTAAACACACACACACACACACACACACACAAACAACAAAAAAAATACACAGAGAACACGCTCTGAAATTTACAAGTGAATCATGTTTTCCGCAACCAGAACATCACTTGCTTTTCCCCTCCTGTATTGTTACGTTATATTAAACATGTGATTTTGTAATATTAACAGCATATTTTAAAAATTAAAGATTTAAGAGGTCATGAAGTAATTCAACCATTTTGTTTAGGCTAGTCTACTTTAGAACACTTATTTTATTTTAAAAATAGGAACATTAAAGTCATGTCTTTTTTACAATCAAAGAAGATGCGCAATCTGAGTACTATCTATGTATAAAGAAACAATAAGGGAGAAAAATTAGTGTTTATTGGATAATTTGTGTTATCTCTTTGGATTTGTTTTCATATGTATGTATCACACCAATAGAATAAACAGGAAATGAGAACCCTTAGGAAAAATGTTGCCAAGGAAATTATCCTCACTTCAAAAGCTACAGTCTATAACCTCTAAATCAGGAAATTACAGAGGTAAACTTCCATGGTGGAAAGGAAAATTTTTCTTCCCACTCAGACTGGCTAGAATGGGTAAAGAAAACAGTCTTGCTTTTCTTGGTTTCAAAGGGTGTCATGCCCCACACACCTGGAGGAAGAAATGAGGTCTGACGTCACTTTACTTATTATCTTTCTAATTTCAAAACTTTCCTTGGGCAGATGCCTGAAACCAAGTTGTATAATGCTGATAACTGATTTTTTTCTCCCCACTTTATTTTCAAGACTGCTAGTTAGTATAATTATTCTGGAGCTAGACAGCACTCCAGTGGTCAAATAACAATATTAATCTGTAGAAATGTTCTTACAAAGAGAATTGCCTACTAAGATATTTCTTTGGACACATAAAACATTTTTCAAATTAAAATAATATACATTAAAGCAGCATTTAAGTAGAAATATTTCTGCATGTAACAGATTTGTAAATGAACCTACCAGTTTTGGAAATCTGATCATACATTACTATGTTCACTATGTCACTCCTCCATGTCTAACATGGTCTTGCAAAACTAAATTCTACAAAAGTTTCAGTGACATCTAATCCTAATCAGTTTAACAATGGTTCCTTCAGGATTGCATTCATCTTCACTATGCATGGTTGTTTTAAAAACCACTGTTAGGTTCAGAGATATTACCTTTTTTTTTTTAAATTTTTTTTAGTTTTTTTAAACATAACATTCAAACACGAACATTCTTACCATATGATCATCCCATTCTTGGTATATAATCAATAACTCACAATAACATCACATAATTGTATATTCATCACCATGATCATTTCTTAGAACATTTGCATCAATTCAGAAAAAGAAAAAAGAAAAAAAAATCATACATATCATACCCTTTACCCCTCCCTTTCACTGATTGCTAGTATTTCCATCTACCAAAACAGAGATATTAACTTTTAAAGATACTTTTAACAGTTCTCCCCTATTACTAAAAGACATACATCTCATGCTGGCAAATGCAAAGAGCTTTTAATGATAGCATGAAGAAAGAAAGTGCTATAAAATAAAACCTGAAAAATCATACTGTTTTTAAGTCACCAACAGGTTTATTTAAAAAGGGTATACCATATCACTACAAATGCTTTGAGACCATTTCACAAGATGCATCTGCTTTTCCTACTATCATTTCTTTCATACTTGTAAGAAATGTATGTATTTGAAAGAAATATTACGTATTTCTTTCATACATACTCGTTAGTGTAAACTCATTAGTGTAAACCAAACCGCAATTGCAAAGATCTCAGCATTTCTGAAAACATAGATATAAAGATATTCAAGTCAAAGTCACTTAATTAAAAATATATAGTTTCCTTTGGGAAGTTTTTACTAACCCTGGTTCTTATTATCTGGACTAGTGATATTCAGGTAATTTAGGGCTGAATAGTTTCAGAGTGCAGTAGAGTGTAAAGGCATTCTAAAATAGAGATGTCCAAACCTAGAATATACACTACCATGCAACTACCACTGGAAACTGCAATTTTAATTTTAATTGCAGCAGGATTTTAAGGAAATTCTTTGGTGTAAATAAAAAGTGAATCTTTTAAAAAAACCTTTAGTTCTACAAACGTACATTCAGTAATTTTGCAGATGAAGCAGATAAGGCATTGCCATAACACTTTTATTTTTAAAACCAAACAAATACAGTTTCTTGGAAAAAAGCTGTCTCTGCTAATTAGAATCTAAGGCAACTTCAGATAAAAATTCTCAAAATAAAAGATCCCTATGGGAGAGGATGCGGTGAAAGAGGCACACTTATCCACTGTTGGTGGGAATGTCAAATGGTGCAACCACTGTGGAAGGCAGTTTGGCGGTTCCTCAAAAAGCTGAATATAGAATTGCCATACGACCCAGCAATACCATTGCTGGGAATCTACTCAAAGGAATTAAGGGCAAAAACTCAAACGAACATTTGCACACCAATGTTTATAGCAGCGTTATTTACAATTGCAAAGAGATGGAAACAGCCAAAATGTCCATCAACAGATGAGTGGCTAAACAAACTGTGGTATATACATACGATGGAATATTATGCAGCTTTAAGGCAGGATAAACTTATGAAGCATGTAATAACATGGATGGACCTAGAGAACATTATGCTGAGTGAGTCTAGCCAAAAACTAAAAGACAAATACTGTATGGTCCCAATGATGTGAATCGACACTTGAGAATAAACTTGGAATATGTCATTGGTAACAGAGTTCAGCAGGAGTTAGAAATAGGGTAAGATAATGGGTAATTGGAGCTGATGGGATACAGACTGTGCAATAGGACTAGATACAAAAACTCAAAAATGGACAGCACAATAATACTTAATTGTAAAGTAATCATGTTAAAACACTGAATGAAGCTGCATCCGAGCTATAGGTTTTTGTTTTGTTTTGTTCTTACTATTATTACTTTTTTTTCTCTATATTAACATTCTATATATTTTTCAGTTATATTACTAGTTCTTCTAAACCGATGCAAATGTACTAAGAAATGATGATCATGCATCTATGTGATGATGTTAAGAATTACTGATTGCATATATAGAATGGTATGATTTCTAAAAAAAAAAAAAAAAAAAATGGACAGCACAATACTACCTAATTGTAATGTAATTATGTTAAAACACTGAAAGAAGCTGCATCTGAGCTATAGTTTTTTTTTCTTATATATTTTTGTATTTTTTATTTTTATTTTTATTTTTTCTCTATATTAGCATTTTATTTCTTTTTCTGTTGTCTTGCTATTTCTTTTTCTAAATCGATGCATATGTACTAAGAAATGATGATCATACATCTATGTGATGATATTAAGAATTACTGATTGCATATGTAGAATGGAATGATTTCTAAATGTTGTGTTAATTTTTTTTAATTAATTAAAAAAAAAAGTAAAAAAAAAGATCCCTATGTAGGAACATTATTTGTTATTCAGATAAATGGCACTACCAGCTATAGGTGGGACTATTAGGGCCAACTTGGTCATCTCACTGGAACTTCCAAAGTTGAACTCTTGGTTTGGTTGCCAAAACATACATTTTAATATACTGTTTCCAAAGAAGAGACGCAGGTACTAAGATTTTCCCATCTGTATGAGGTTTTCAAGTTTATGACAATGAAACAATCTCTAACCATTACTGTAGGAACAACTTAATACAGGACTTAAACCCAGCTCAAACTGTTTGTGACAATTAAATTTATGTCACATATGTCATGTGTAGGCTTAGCATTAGATAGAGAACTTCATCTCATGATTGGCATCTCCAGTTGGGATAACTTGAATGAAATGCATGCATTTTCAGTTGTCTGAGCCTATCTCAATCCAGATTCAAACTTACACCAATATGTTTCCACGTCATCTTCCTCATCTACAGCACCTATGAGAAGAGTAGTGGTGGCAGTTGTTCCGTCCTTTTCTATCACTGACCTGATGTCACAGAGGAAGTGACAGCACACTCCTTTCCATGCCTGACCCCTTCAATCTTCCTTAGCCTAGACCTGACCGTTTTTTCCCTCTTACTCCTCTATCCCAACTTCAGTTTCAGTCTCTCTCTCTCTCCCATTTCAACTATAAATTTTGCAAAATCATAAACATAATTTCCCTTAGTCAACTTTCCCCTAAAGTCATTATCATACTTTCCCTTTCCCTTCATGAGTAGAAGCCAAATCACTTAAATTTGTTCTCCCTTTTTTCTCAACTTTTCATTTACTCACTCACACATTAGAATCTAGTTTCCATCTTCTAAATTTTAGAGTACAGCTCTGCTAAAATGTTCTAAATCACAGAATTGCCTAAATCCAAGGCCTACCTCAAGATTTCATTCTACACAACTTATGTAAAGTCTGAATTTGCCAAATATTTCCCTTCATGAAACCAGCTTCTCAGAATTCTTGCAGCATCAGACTGATTCTCCCCCATCTTACTACTTTTTATTTTTCAACAATGATATTGGAGGTGTTTCATCAGTCTTCTTAAATGGGGAAAACTCATCTAGTCCCAAGTGATGGGCCCATCACTCTGCCTGAATGACTCCCAAATGCATCCTGGGCCCTGATCTTTATGCCTACAACACTTGTCACCATGGGCTTTAATTGAAGTTCAACATGTCCAGAACAAATTCTCTTCTTTTACCCTCTTCACACCTTTTCCATCAACCATGTTTTGTTTCTTGGTGAGGACTTTTATCTTCCCACTCATCAAGGTCCCCCTTGGACTCCTCTGAATTCCTATGCATCTAATCAGCTGAAAGTTCCTCCTCTATCTTTTTTCTATTTACTTTTTCATATGTGTGTGTGTGTCTAAGAGAGAGGGATTGAGTACAGTGTGTGTCTAAGAGAGAGAGAGATTGAGAACAGGAGCAGGCTCTCTAAGCCTTTTGGACTCTGTTCATTGCCCCAGCTAAGGTCTCTGCCTAGGGTAAGTGATGACTCCATCATCTCTGAGTCATCACCCAACACTCACACATAGTCTTCCTGGGATAAACCCCTGCTTCATATTCCAGACCTAAAATAAACTCAGACTCTCCTCCCTTTTCTACCTCTGTTTTGCTCAGCACACAGGAGTGGATGACAGATGTTTGTTAAAGTGACATGAACAGTCATGGGAGATAAGATGAATGATTTCTCTTTTTCCCCATAACTATGACTGAGACTGGGACCAGAAATCTCTGTAGGAACCAAAATGGGAAAATTTCCAGGCAGAAATGGACTGGGGAGGGACTGAGGGACAAGGACCAGGGTACACTGATGTTAAAAAAACCAAAAAAGGATCCAGGGGGACAGAACAGGCAGATCAATGGTGAGGTATTTTCCCCACCTCAACTACTGTCCTCTCTTCCAACTTTTTTCAGTTTTCCTTTTTTTTTCCCCGGCATGTTTTGAGATCCCAGAATTCTACTTTAACAACTCTAGATAGGAAGTTAAAAGGGAAATAAGGGCTGCGTTGGGCTGCAGGAGAAGATGGCGGTCTCCACAGGAGATAAAGTTCCTCGTAATTTTCGCTTGTTGGAAGAACTTGAAGAAGGACAAAAAGGAGTAGGCGATGGTACTGTTAGCTGGGGCCTGGAAGATGATGAAGATATGACACTTACAAGGTGGACAGGCATGATTATTGGGCCACCAAGGACAAATTATGAAAACAGAATATATAGCCTGAAAGTAGAATGTGGACCTAAATATCCAGAAGCTCCTCCATCAGTTAGATTTGTAACAAAAATTAATATGAATGGAATAAATAATTCCAGTGGAATGGTGGATGCACGGAGCATACCAGTATTAGCAAAATGGCAAAATTCGTATAGCATTAAAGTTGTACTTCAAGAGCTAAGACGTCTAATGATGTCCAAAGAAAATATGAAGCTTCCACAGCCACCAGAAGGACAAACATACAACAATTAATTTTAGTGGATCTCAAACTTGTCTTAAATCAACAACCTTCTACTCATGTTAATGTCTTGATTAAGTATCACAATGCAGAATACCCACACATTAAGTAAAAGAATTAAAGCTGGTAAACATCATCTGGACATTTGTAAGAATATATTTAATATGTGTACACCCATTATGTTTTCAGGTAACGGGAGGAAAAATGCAGCACAATTCTTTTTTCCTCTTATCAAGGCACTGTCATTTAAGCATAAACCTGGAGTACTCAAAGTAGAATTCAGGTTTACAAGATGAAAGCATGGCAAGAAGTGTCAGATTGCTGTGGAGAAGGATATGTGTGTCTGAAAACTAATTTCAAGAAGGAAAAACATAAATGGCATGCTTTATCCACTTGCTTAGTGAAAGAGCTGCAGTATAAATTGTTTAAAGTAGCAGGTACAATGAATATTGTTGCAAATTGTGTTAATTTTTGAAGCATTGTGGGTGCTGACTACTAGTAGTATCAAAAATATGTTCAGGATTGCTTTGATACCTGTATTTATAATAAAAAAAAGTTGGGGGGTGTCAATGGATTTCTGTTAAAAGCCGTTCCTTGTGTGTTACTTGTAACAGACATGGTAAATATTTGTTTACAGTCTTTGTTTAACAAACCATGCATTTAAGTTTAAGTGAAGCCAACTAAAAGGAAATAGGTGTATGGATATGTGATTTTGAAATTAAAGTTAGTCTTAAATGTAAATAAAATGTGGAAAGTATCCTCAGAAAAAAAAAAAAAGAAAGGGAAATAAGGTGCTCTGAAGAGTCCTAAATATTTAACTCACTTTTTTTGCTTCCCCATCCCACCCTCATTACCTTCCTTCCTTTTTCTACCCTTTGCTGCCATGTCTCTACCCCTGGAGAGGAAAGGATGTCTAAGGCCCCTTGGCTCTAAGGCCCCTTGGCTCAAAGCCCTGGAAGCTGGAGGATAGACCCATCTGGGGCAGAAACAGCTTCCCTGGATGGCCTTTCTAGACACAAGCATAATTGGAATCCATCAAGGGAGGGATCTGGAGCACCAAGATTCCCAAAGCCTTCCCTATCTCTTGAGCCTAGTGTTAGGGTTCTCATTCAGGGAATCAAACTGATTAATTACAGTCTAACTTGTCTCTCTGACATTAATCTCCCCACCCACTTTACTACCAGATTTATTTTCATAAACAGATGGATCTGCATTTAGCTTAGGAGACCAACCTTTGTCTGCATGACATTCATTTCAGTTAATCTCTGGCTTTAATTTCATTGCCATTAAAAAAGAGGGAACTGGGGCAGGCCACAGTGGCTCAGCAGGCAAGAATGCTTGCCTGCCAGCCAGAGGACTCAGGTTCGATTCCCAGCCCCTACCCATGTAAAAAAGAAAAAAGTTTGATTCTATTTTAAACATCAAGTGGCTAAAGTAAGCTAATGTTTTAGTTTATTTGACAAAATGTAAAGAGTTAAGCAAGGACACCAAAAAGGTTTCTTACTAACACCGCCCCAAAACTCACCATATATTGTATACATTAGATTGTTCTTCCAACTTATATTCAAATTGGAGCACTAGCAAATTAATAACTGGTACAGTGTCACCATCTGTAGAACCTTCCTAGAAAAGTATGACAAGGAAGTCACTAGCCATATTTTCACCACAAGCACTAACCACATTTCTGAACTCATTCCTCATTAAATTTTTGTATTTAGATGTCTAGAGGCAGGCTAAAGTGCACTCAACCCTCTTTGACATGAAATACATTCCTTTAAGCAGAAAGATGTCATAAAACTAAAAAATATAAAAGGACTACGCCTGAAGTGGAAAAGATAAGGGTGTATAGGATCACATCCATAAAACTGTTGAAATATATATGCTTATTTTGACAGCCTTTAAAAAAAAATCACATATAGTTTCGCTTCAGAAAGAAAACTCTTTACAAAAGTGAGAAACACCAATAAGGGTATATTTTAATAGTATTACACAGCAATAATTGATTAAACGACAGAGTAAAGAGGACAAAATAAAAGCTGAATAACTCCTCTGTGGCTATACTTCTAAATTCAGTAATGAAACCAAATGTAGGGGGAAGAGAGTGCTCAATGAATTAAGATTTGAACTGCATTGGCTGTGCAAGTAGAAGCTAACATGGAGACATGGAGCCAAGAGAACAAATATTTTAAATATTTAGTAACACCCTGCTTTGTTCTGAAACATCTATAAAAACTTGAGCCACAAGTAAAGTGAAAGAAAATGATACTGAATAACTTAGTTATTATCATCAAAGGACCTAAATTGGCACAAAAAACTTACCCCCAAAATATTATACTTGGAAATAAAACATAACCCAAATCTGAGAAATAAAGAAGTAATGGACTTGTTCAATCTGGAAGCCTCAACAGATGAAGATGATAAAACAAATCTAACAAGGCTTTATACATGCGAATTTCCCTGAAAATCCAACATGTTAAGGTTCTTATTATGGAAACCATTCAGAACAGTATAAAGTATTTTCTATACCTGGAATAATACAGATATGAATTCTGATTATTAGGTCAATCTCATGAACCCAGGCTGCAGGGGTTAGCAAAGTAACAAGAAGAGGTATGTTGCTGCAGTTTCATAGTACTAGAAATACTGTTAGGGAAACTGGTAAATATACATTTGGAAAATTTTTTACAGCTTCTATATGTGTCTTAAAATGAGTCATTATAGGACCAGATCATACAAAGTAGATTTAAAACTTTCTCTTGTGAGAAAAAGGGTAGGACACTAAAAGCTAAATGATTGCTCTTTCATGCATTTATTTATTCTTCATTCAACATTTACCTATTACTCATTAATTGCCAGACTATACTAAGCAATAATGAAGATAATACATCATCACTGAGACTGACAAACACCATGCAATGCATGTAAGTGCAATTACAGAGGTGTATGCACATCACAGAGCACGGGGCTATGTAAATGCCTAATCTAGAATGTCTCTTTCATTGAATGTGAAAGATACCCAATTTAAACTAGTTTTCCATAATATGCCAAAGGATTGAATTTCTCATGTAAGGTAGGTACATTCAGGAATAACTGGAAGTAGAGGCACAGAAGCTCTATTTTCTCTTTCTCTTTCCACTTCTCTTGGCAAATTGGCTTCATTCTCTTAGAATCAATTTCTCCACAAATCCAGAACCATGGCTGAAGAAGCTCTGGGTTCAATCACTCCCAACCTTCCCAATGAACTGGCTGGCTTGAGTTATGTTTACAATTGATACAGAACCATCAGGAAACAAGCTTCCTTAAGAATCCTACCTTACAAAGGCAGAAGCCAAACACATTTCATATCAAAGAAAATGATAAAATGTGAACAGCAAAGTTCAAATGGTGCCTTGGTATACTTCCTGGGTATGCTTACTAGAAAGCTGGGTACTTCCTAATGGGCCCAGTGGGAAAATTTTTTATGTTCTCCTTGAATATGTTGCTGAAAAATAATTTGCATGATGATGGGGCAAACGGATCCTGAAACTTTCTTAAGAAGGGTCCTTTTAAGAATTTTGAGCATATTCCTGAAACAGAGGTCTCAAGATATAACCACTGATTCCTGATTAAAAATAAAAATGGAAATTATATATTTGATGTTGTTTGATGTAATAAAAGCCACTGGAAGGAGTTACAGTTCCATAAAGACAAAACATTCTTCACCTATATTTTAATGCTCTGCATTACACAAGGACCAGAGAACATCATTAGAGAAGAAACTCAAACAACCCATCATTAACCTCTGCTTGAAAAAGTTAAATGTGCAATTGTAGGCTCACTGGGAAAACTTAACCAATGTGGTTATAAAAAATCATATGGTTATTTCGAGGGTGTGAGCAATGAGATTTTAAAGATTATCTCACAGGGGGTTTAGAAGTAGCAAATTTGTGATTTATTTTAGGTTGTATAAGCAGGCTCTCTGATTTACTACCCAGCAATTGCAATGGGCCTAATTTACAGGACAATTACTTAGAACTAACTCTTTTGAAAAGCATTGTATGATTAATTGACTTGGTTTCAGGAAAGCAATGTTGTTTCTGCATTGTTCACTTCAACCTAATGCCCCCTAGAGCATGGATCCAATTAAGAAACAAGAGAGGGAGGCAGATACTAAGCATAGTATTTTTATATTACACAGCACTTACGTAAAGGATTGAATACCACCACCTACTGTTTGCAGACACTTGATTTACTCGGTGCATCCCTGTGGCTATGGCTGATGGAAATGAATGAATAGAATTTAAAGCAAGTATCTTAGAGAAAAATTAAGACCAGGTATATTAAATTAATTAGGGGGTTCTTTTAAAAATAAAAGTCACACTATAGTTAAAACTTAACTATCTCATAGAAATACAAAAGTTAATGATCTGACTATGGCATATTCCTTCTCAATAGTGAAAATAGAGCAGAGAAAATTTTTCTCTGCAATTAGATGTTTCCAAACAAACTGCCATCAGGGGAAATAATTCTTAAGTTTCAACAACTATCTGCATTTCCCATTCTGTTATGAAGTCATCCACTTTGTCAGTAGAGCAAAGATCTGGAATCAGCAGAGTCACTAACAAATCCCCATGTGAACACAAAGTTAGCATTTTGAGAATACAGGATCCCTGCCCACCGAGGCTGCCTCCTCTAAGCCAATTAGCCATGTGACAGTAACAGGGTCTCCTCACAACCACATGTTCAGATATTACTTAAGCTTTGCCTTGCCAAATAATATCTAAGTCATTCCTCCAAGCCCCTCTCTAGCTCTACTCATGCAGCTTCCCTTTCCTTTCTCTCCCTCTTCAAGAAACTTTCATTCCGCCTACTCAGCTAAACTCTACCACCTTCCTCCGGGTAGCAAATTTATCAAGAAGGAAAAAATGAAGCCCAACTCTCAACTCTACACACAATGTGAGAAAAAGCGACTTCCGTTAGAGCAGATCTCCAAAACCATGACCAGGGCAGGGCCCTGGTGATGAGAAAACATGGAACCAGGAAGCACAAAGGCTCAACTATAATTCCACCTCTGTCCTTATGTCACTATCTGAGCTTAAGAAAGTCACACAATGTCCAGGGCCAGCTATATATTTATATATGAGGATATGTAAAATGAGGGGTTAAAGAGAATTTCTCAAAGTCCCCTCTGCTACCAAAATTCTAATACTATAATGTAGAGACAGTTCAACCACAGACTTGGCTCAGATTGCTTGGGTTCAAGTCTCAGCTTAGTTGCTTAGTAGCAATGTGATCTTGGGTCCCCGTTTTTCATCTCTAAAATGGTGATATACCTCATAGTGTTGATATGAAAAATTAAATGACTCAGTATTATCAATAAATGTCTAGAAATAACACCCGGCATATAAAGTGCCACACATATGTTCACTGTTATTGGGATTATTCTTAAAAAATGTTCAAGAACAGACAAGTGCAGAGCACCTGCCTAACGTGCTGCCTCTGTTTTACATAGTAGCAAACTCTTCTTATTGCAAGTTTTCTTATTTCCAGTCCTGGAAATGCTCCTTATAGTCTGCAGTGTGGATTCTAATGTGAATGGCAATCTTCTACAAACTCTTTTTTTTGTAAAACACCAAAGTAATAATGTTAATAGTGAAACTTAGAAACTTATAATGAGAACATTATTGTTTTGTTTCCAAGCTTTTTTTGTAGAATTTATTTCCCAACCTTTGATGAATAGATTGAACTATGCTATGGTCAGATCATCTTTGGCCAAAAGTAATAAGAAATGATTTTGGAACTAAATAGTCATATTCTTGCAAAGGCTAGGGGAAAGTGAAGACTTTCAGTAGTATTTGGATGGCACAATTTGTTTTTTGAAGAAATGATGATCAGCCATTTACATTTCCTGAAGACAATATTGTGAAGCAGTAGGGCTGAAATTTTACAGTACTAACACATTATGTTGTCCTTGTCCAGGACTGAAGGTAAAATACAAGGAAAAGCAGTGCAAATATAACCAAAATAATCAATATTTAAGAAGGCATAAAATATGAAAATATTTTCAATAGTGGACATCATCCATCGAATGAATTTTTGGCCAGTCACTAGACCTGTCTCCATGACTTCTCCCTCACACTCACATCAGAAAATTCATGCTCATACACACTCAAAGAAATGTAAAGATAATAACTACATTTATCATGTACACAGGAATAAACATTTTCCATTCCTTTCCCAGCTCCAGGTAACTCACAAAACATAGCTCCCTAGGTTTCCCCAACTAGTAAAGGAAAGCATCAGTCTCAAGTTTATGAAACCATTAAACTATAGATAGCTTTAAGCATACCAGAAAGGTAGAATCCCAACCAGGCCTGCCAGTACAGCCTGGAGAGCTATGCTTAGTATAATCAGTATGACTGAGAGGGAAAAAAAAGCAACTTTGAAAATGTAAGAGTTTCAGCTGATTTTCATAAGAAAGGTAGAAAACTCACTATTTTTTAATCCTTTCTACTTAGCAAAGAGTTTATCTTTCATATTCTTAGAAAGTTGCTTTCTTCTGTTATCAATAAAAACTAACACTGACCTTCCTCCTGGAAGGTTAAACTTCTAGCAAGAGTGCCTTTTCTCAGAAGAAACACTACACATACATGCCGCAAGCAATGAAATAAAATACACCATCGCTCCGACCCTTCATTAGTCAAAGGATCTTGGCAACAGCAATGCTACTTGTATACGGTCTCTGCATGAAAAAATGTTTTCAAAGACAACCTTGCCAAGGGCTACGTTCTATCTTGGCGAAAGGAAGCAAACTTTACTTTTCTACCAATCGGTTTGCTCTGCATGAGAAACAGGTGTTAAGGTACAAAACAGGGCTTGGAATAGTAGCAAAATAAAATTCACCCAAAATAAGTTTCATCTGAGAAACACACACACACTCACACACAATTCAGAGATAATAAGCCTGCAGGGCTGGTATGTTTTTGCAAAATGCAAATCATGAAAACTGGTTAAGGGATTAAATGCTCTTTTGCAAAAATGACCATGGAGATTATAATCATTAATTAAAATCATGTAAATAATTTTCTGAAAGAACTTTTACTTTTTATCTCATAGGTTTCAAACAGCCTAATGGTAAAAAGGTTTAGTCTCAGAAGAGATTTTCTAATTAAAGCTAGAAACCTGGTATAATTATTAAGTGTCAGTTTGCAATCTCAACCACTTAGTGCTAAGGCAGAGAAATCAAATGCTGACGTTTTATAAACCCTCCAATAAAATCTCCAAGAAGATGAAATTTTTAGAGTCTACTTCCTATCTTATACAATCGGTGTCCCAGTGGAGACTAGAACTTGTTAAATGGAGAAATAGTTTAACAGTTAACAATTCCTATAAGCCAGCTTTATTCAATTTTCTTTCCTCTTCAGAGTTGCAACTTGAACCAGCCAGCTTTCAATTATTTTATTTGAGTTTATGTTTTTGAATTATCTAACTTCCTTGACTTGTTCACTTCCCCCCTCATTATTATCTCAACCTGATGTGAAGCAGAGTGAAAAGGAAAAGATAAAACTCAAATTTATCCATTTCAAATTTTAATTACATAGTTTTACACAGTCCGTCCATACTACCTACTCCCTCCCTTAGCTGGATGTTCCAACTCTATGACAGCTTTACAATGTTTACAATTTCAATTTTTTTTCTCCTAAAGAATAAGGAGAATTGGGTATTCAATAACTGAGTTTTCAGTATAATAGCTTGCATTGTAGTTACACCAGCACAGGTAAGAAAAAACAATTACCATCAGGGAACAATACAGTCAGGGCATTTATTAAAAACTCATGTCATTGTTGGTGGCCTCCCCTCCCTATTGAGATTGCCCCCAACTTCAGCTAGGAATCCATAGGGGTCTAGTGAAAGTTGACTCCATCCCTGGCTCCAGAAACAGAACACTAGGCAAAAGCTAAGCCAATTAACACCTTCTCTACCCTACTGCTGTACTTACCTCACCCAGCTGGGATATAGTTTACCTTGGGCCTGCAGGTGAACTCTGTAATACAGACTAGAAGCTCTTTCCTGCTCTGGACTCTGTGATATGCAGATATGGGGACCATAACCACTTTGCGACCATGGGGGAGATCAGCCTATGGGAATAGCCTCAGATACACTGAATAGGTCAAAGTAAAGAGAATCCCAGAGAATGGAGCTTTAGCTACTGGATTAAGGAAACTGAGGTATGCTGGACCTCAGATTTCTCTTTACATGAGCCAATTAAATCTGAATGTTTGAATGTAAATTGTTATTTGTCATTATTGTTGTTACTTATCACACAAACCAATATAAATGTATGCAAGGTACTCAACTAAATTAGGAGGAAGATAGGATACTAAGATAGAGACAGAGATGCATGCTTTGCTCAGATCCCCCTTCCAGCAAAGACCTGCTGCCAACTATGAGGTGCAATTAGCAAGCAGCCCTCACCTGCCATCTCCTTCAGGCTCTACCTCAGCTGCATGGCCTCCTCACTCAAGCAGCAGTCTACAGCAGTAGGTAGGGGAGGGTCTTTATGTCCATATGGGTTTAAAGGAAGCTACTCCCACAGGCAACACTTAATCTGTGCTGAGTTGGCTGAAGCACTGTTGGCTGACATCGGAACCCCCAATCTTTCCCTCACACTTCCTTTCACAGGTTTTCCTATTCAACATCTTATACCCCGAGCCTCCATCTCAGTGTCTGCTTCCAAAGAACCTAAACATGATATAGTCGGTCCACTTTCACATTAAAACAAAATCCAGAAGACAGAAGAAGAACAATTAAATGCATATGTGAAATTGTAACTGAGAAGTTAGGATTTAAGGGATGATTATGATTACTGAATCATTATATAGATAAGCCTTTTTATTTTCTGGTATATTAGAGTAGATAAGGAAATAACTGAAATCTCTGAATTGTAGTCCAACTGCCTTGATTTCTGATAATGATTGTATAGCCTTTATCTCGTGCCCTTGTGATTGTAAAGACCTTCTGATTAACATTACTTGTAGGCATTTTATCTGGTTTTTCAACTTTAGAGTCTTATGATCATTAAGGACAGCCACAAATGTTATTAATGAACAGTCTTGGGTTAACCCAGAACTAACCCACCTCAAGTCCAGTTACTTTAATAACCGAAGCTATATGTAACAAAGATGGGTTTGCCTGACATGAGCAGTAGCTTAGATTTTTATTTATAAGCCACCTATACCTCATCATAATGCTAAAGGTCATGCCCATCATATGAAAGCTGCCATTTTCTTACTCTGTGACTAAGCATGTAATCAGTCTGCACGTGCTCAATGATTAGAGCACTCTAGTTACTTCATCTGGAGTTATTGTACTTGTTATCCTAAAACTTGCCCATCTTTAAATACTATTCTGATAAAACTATCAGAATTACTGAAGTTTGAGGATAGAATTTTGGGCCGATAGGCCATCTGATCTGCTCAGCACCGAGCAATAAACTCTCTCTCTTTGAATTCCTGATATCTGAGGAATATCTGAGGAATTGGTCATTTAAGTGCATGCGACAAATCCACTGCCTTGATCTGGTAACAAATCATACCAAAAACTCCTCACCAAAGCCCTATAAACAGAATGTAGATTTTCTTCAGCTCCACCACCCCCTTTTCCAACCCTCCTCTGATAATACACTGTTTCCTTCAGCCACATACAGAACAAATTTTGGTGAGGGGGAAGGAATTATTTAATAAATTGGAGTAATAAAATTAAATTGTTTGAGAAACTACTTCAAATTGACAAGTTCTGTGAGCAATTTAAGTATTTGCGTGAGGGGAAATAGATGTTTTCAATCAAAATTTGCTGTGAAACAAATGTCTTTTAAGTGAAGCCCATTTTTTAATTAACTGCCATTGTAAAGTTTAAGATCAACTGAACAACAAAATGATCACACTAGGGGATGCAGGTTTTCTTTAAAACTGATATAGTTTTAAATATAGTTAAAGTTATAAATAACTTTGGAAAAAAAATGATTTTAATCTCATTGTCTCCTAGACACATTTTTCATTCTCATCATCAAAGATAGTCATGCCACAAAAACCCATGGATGCTCATCAATCCCTTTCCGTTGACTTCCTAAAGCATTACCCTCCCTTGACATTTCTCTTCCTTTGACTTCTATGGCATAACACTCTTCTGGTTTTACTCCTATTTTTCTGCTTCTGTCTACACACTTTCCAGGCCTTTCTTCTGTCTACTTCTACCCAGTCATTACATGACATCCCTTAAAGCATGGCCCATAGCCCTTTCCTCTTCTCTATAAGCCATTCCTGGTGTTGACAGCCATATCCACAGCTCTGAGATAAGTACCTATTCACAGATCACTAAGTAACACCCATATGCAGTCCACACACATAACATCTCAAATGAATCACTTAAAGGCATCTCAACTTCCACATGCCAAAGAATGAAGTCCTGACAGCTTTTCTCCCAGACTTCCTATCTCAGAAAATGGCACTATGTTATAGATTGAATCATGCCCCCCAAAGACATGTTCAAATTCTAACCCCTGGATTTGGGACTGTGAACTCATTTGTGAATAGGATCTTTGAAGATTTTTTTAGTTACGATGAGGCCAAACTGGATTAGGATGTTGTGCTGGTTTGAAAGGATGTATGGACCCTGGAAAAGACATGTTTTAATCAAAATCCCATTTTGTAAAACCAGAATAATCCCTATTCAATACTGTATGTTTGAAACCATAATCAGATCATCTCCTTGGAGATGTGATTTAATCAAGAGTAGTCATTAAACTGGATTAGGTGACGACATGTCTCCACCCATTTGGGTGGATCTTGATAAGTTTCTGGCATCCTATAAAAGAAGAAACATTTTGGAGTATGAGAGATTCAGAGAGCAGAGCAGAATGACATAGCCACGAGAAGCAGAGTCTACCAGCCAGCGACTTTTGGAGATGAAGGAAAATGCCTCCCGGGGAGCTTCATGAAACAGGAAGCCAGGAGAAGAAGCTAGCAGATGATGCCATGTTCACCATGCACCCTTCCAGATGAGAGAGGAACCCTGACTGTGTTCACCATGTGTCCTTCCAGATAGAGAGAAAATCTGACTGTTTGCCATATGCCCTTCTACTTGAGAGAGAAACCCTGAACTTTATCGGCCTTCTTGAACCAAGGTATCTTTCCCTGGATGGATGCCTTTGATTGGACATTTCTATAGACTTGTTTTAATTGGAACATTTTCTCAGCCTTAGAACTGTAAACTAGTAACTTATTAAATTCCCCGTTTAAAAAGCCATTCTGTTTCTGGTATATGGCATTCTGGCAGCTAGCAAACTAGAACAGATGTGCTCTACTCCAATATGACAAGAGTATTTACAAGGAAAGGAAGTTTGGACAGACAGATAGAGATAATGAATACAGAGACAGAGACATCCCATTCTTAAACATTTGAATGCCACCCATTGCTCCTGAGACAAAGACATAAGATATTACCATGGTTACAAGGCTCTGTATTTCCTGACCTTTGCCTCAGCCTCAACATGCATCATACTCCTTCTTAACCCCTAAACCTGGCTATATGAATCTACTTTCATTCTCAATCTCACCACAATGCCTTTGCACGTGCATTTTCTTCTAGCTGAAATGATCACTGCCCTTCAACACCCATCGCCAGTGTATCTTCTGTCTCTCCCTTGAATCTCAGCTCAATTCACACCTCCTCAGGGAAGATTTCCATTACTTCCTAATCCCGTAGGTCAATTAAAGTTTTTGTTAGTTTAATTTTATATTTGTTTTTAATTATCTGAGAAACCTCTTTCTTCCCCACAGACCGTAAGCACCTAAAAGGTGGGAAGCATGGCTTTTTTTTCCCCTATCCTGTTTAGTTTTTTTTGTTGTTGTTGTTCATTACACTGAAGTTCCTGACAAAGTGCCACACATATTACAGGCACGCAAGACATATTTGCTAAATGAATGACCAAATAAAGTCAATAAACAGAAACAGAATTTTAGCTTGACCAAAATGTAAACGAACTCTTGAATATCATCTCTAAAGAATCTGAGTATACATGGTCATCTGTTCTGATAAATTATTGATATCTTCAAAAAATCCCACTTATAAGGGTTTGATAATAGCATACCAAATGAGAACTGTGGTTATATATTCTAGAAAAGGCATGTTCTTAATCTTAATTTACACTCCTATGAGTGTGAACCTATTGCAAATAGGATCTCTTGAAGTTTTTCTTCTTTTTTTTTAAAGGTAAAGTGTGGCCCAACTGAATGCTGAATGGGGGTGGATATTGATCTGGATTACTAGAGACCTTATAAAGAGGGCCTGGAAGTCACAAAGAAGAGGACACCACCATGTGACAAGTAAGCCAAGGAACCTCAAGGATTGCCAAAAGATAGTATCAAAATGCTATAATCTTTGGGGAGAAAACATCTTGCTGATATCTAGATATTGGATTTATTCTAGCCTCAAAACAGTGAGCCAATAAATTCCTGATGTTAATTCAATCCATTGCATGATATTTGTGATAGCACCTCAAGCAAACTAAGAGAGATGCCATTCAACTTCATACTTCTTCTTCGCCTTTGTGTTTCCCTTCATTGGATGGTACTTTCTCAGCACGCTCAAATAACCTGAATCAAGAACCATTCTCCTATGATGCCTTGCCTGGCTTTAGCACTCAGTTATCTCCCTCTTTATTAAGCATAAGACTTTTTTTAGCAGGATTGGCAAACTTTTTTCTGTAAAACACTTTATAATAAATGATTTGGGCTTTATGGGCTATAAGATCTTTGTCACAACTACTCAGTTCTGCCATGGTAGCATGAAGTATTCACAGACAATATGTAAATGAAGAGTATGGATGCATTCCAATAAATATTTATCTATGGACACTGAAATTTGAATTTCATATAATTTTCATGTGCCATGATAAATTTTTCTTCTTTTCTTTTCAACCATTTAAAAATGTAAAAACAAGTTTTAGCTCACTTGCCATAAAAAAATAGGTGGTGGGCCTGATTGGTCCATAGGCTGTAGTTTGTCAACTCTAGTCTTATAAGACACCGTATTATTACGCATATTAATCGAATCTGCAACATATCTATATAATGTGGAAAATTTGCATTACATGAGGGTATTTTAGAGATTTTCAAATGTCTGATTTGACTTTTTAAGTGATTAAAAATGGATAAAACACACATACAGACACCTTAAATTCAGTTATATACTAAACAGTTACACACTGGAAATAATCAATGAATAAACTTGTACAACCAAGTGGGTTTTTGTTTGTTTGTTTTCCTGCCAGGGAGGTGGGGGAGAGATATGCCTAAAAGAAAAGCATCTCTTGCCTTCTTGATTTAATCTTGAATTATCACAATGTGGCACTGGCAAAGCAAGCTAATAAAACTAAACAAAAAAAACTTTACCATTTGCAACTACTTATCTGTGTGAATCAAGATTTTCTCTAAAATGTGCAATCTGAACAAAATACAGACATGAACTAAAAGCTGAGGCTAAAATAGGGCTGGAATTGCCTCCAACACACCATTTAAAATTAATAACAATCATAACAATAATGATAGTAATTAACATTTATTGAATCCTTGGTATAAAATATCCTCTCTGCTACTTATTTAAAATTTGGTTCATTTAAATGGACTGTTTCTTGAATAAGTTCATGAGTAAACATTATATAGATTTGAATTCGTATGACAAAATTACAGTAATAAAAAATCATGTTTCTCTGTATTTTCAATGTTGGCATTTCACATACAATTTTGTTTCAGAAGGGAAGTGTGCGTTTTTTCCCCCTTTAATTGAAGATACTACACCACTCTGTTAACTCTGCTGTTTGTTTCATAGTAACCTTGCTTATTCTCTAAATTGGTTGTTAAACATGCTTCTTGAGGACAGCTTTCTCTACACCTCCCAGTCCTTATGCCAAAAACACCTATCAACCACCCTCTCCTAAAACAGGGTTTAGCACACAGATCATTTATGAATTCCTTCAATCTGCATTTTACTTAAATGTAGTTGTTAAACTGAGGTGCATATATGAATTCTTGTGAATATTTAATACGATCTAAAGTTTATATTACATTGCAGATTAGAATAATATGTGGTTCGCAAAATAAAATCTTTAGTGTTAGTAACAGTAAAAAATAATTGGGTAACTTTTTTTCTTTTAATTTATGTGTCAAACTCCTCTGCCCAGAAAACTTGATAACCCTCCTCCATTTGCCTTCTGATGTTAGCTGTGGCCTCATCCTGCAAGCTGGTAGGCCAAAAAAAACTTACTTCAGATGTTGTCTTTTTTAGTTCCACATATTACTTCACATACTAAAATCTATTAGCATGTGCCAACAAATTTGTTACCTTTATTGTGTTAAAGATGAGAGAAACTATAAACTCAGTTGGACCAGTCCACATCTGAACATTCCCTTTTCTAACATGTCATGGAAAGGTGGGAACGATGACAGCAGCTAAATGAGATCAACACATGGCCTTTAAAATTAGAGTGTGCAGCTAAATGGCTTTATATTTCATAGAAATATGAAATTTATAAATTTAGTTTTCTTTTCACTGTTGAGAATCATTTATGTTTTATTAAATGCTTTCACTGAAGTGAGTACACAAGTAAACCTCAGTTACATATTTGACGGATGAAATGTCTCCCAAGGGAATAGAATGAAAATAAGCCATAACTACTAGATTTGTGTGTACTTCCAGGAAGTATTACATATTTTTAAAAATTTTGTTATTTTTGTCTTGTTTTGAAGAAAGGACCTTGAACTGAGGGACTGACTAAGGTATGCTCTCTTCAATTCCAAATTATATAAATATCTAATCAATCTAAGATAATTACCCAAAGAATCAGCAATGGAGAGGACAGAATAAAACATTTCTAAACCATTTGCTTAGACAAAGGATAACATAATAATTTTTTAATTATATACATACACAAACTTCTCATATTCCCCACCCCCAACCCTCACACACATCCACGTACACATATCCCAGTACCCTTCCAGGGTCAATTAAAATTTGATTTTTATAAATTGTTAACAAAATCAGGAAACGATTCACTGTTAACAATTTGCCCTTTGCTGTATTTTGCATGTCAGAATAAACTCTTAGGAAATAATGTTTCCAATAAAAATCTTAATCTAGTTAAAAAAAAATAAAATTTATCTGCTTAGTGCAAGTTGTGTTTTACTAAAACTACTGCCCCCCTGAGTTTTATAAGAAAACTCGGTCCTGCTCCAGTCTCCCCGAATTTTGTGAGTAATTTACTGAGGAAAAGCAAGACATTATGAGGAAGCTGAGTCGAATCCACTGATGTGGAACATTAAAATGATTACTAAAGATTTCCTCTGAATTTCTAATAAGGAATTCATCTTGAAATGTATCCAAAGCTGAAAAGGCAATTTACACTGCTAGAAATTCCCTGAGGGTCACCAATGAAAAAATATTATATGGGATGGTAGTTAGCATCTTAGAAGAATTTCCTTTACTACCCATTCAAGTTCACAATCGTTCACTGACAGTTTTAAACATCTTTTGATTCAGTAATTTTACTGCATTTAGATTTCAAAGATTATATGCAGACCTCAGAGTTAAGTGGGTGGCTCTGTCTAAGGGTAAGTACAATAGAATAAGATTTAAAATCTTTAACTCAGTGGGATGTCTATGTTTTATTCTAATGCTTAACTTTATTTCAAGATATAATGTAAATGTATGATAATATGAAAAGAAAAGGAGCATGATTTTTAAAAATCACAGCCATTAAGTACTTAGAAAAGCCACAGATTTAGGATGCTGGTGCTAGAACACATCTACACATCTGCATGTATTATAATCCTTAATTTTAGGTGTTAACATTTGTAGTTTCTTAATGAACTGAGCATTCCAAAATCTGTACTTACACGTAGTATGTTGCTTGAAGTTTGCAAAGTTAGCCGTGGGCTCAATGAGGAGAAAACTGATACACACAGTATGTTCCACTTCCCGAAGAGATGATAATAACCAGTAGAACATTTTAAAGAAATTACAAATACAGTAATACCTAAGGGTAACTTTCAGACATTGAGAAGCTCATCACTTATTTCTGTCTAGCTTAAGTCATGGCAGTCATAAAACACAATGTGTGGCACTTAGCAGCATGTGCTTTTTTCAGTCATTACTTTGTGCAAATTAAGCTCCTTGAGACCAGTTAGTTATTCAAGAGGCAAAGGCAAGTCATAGGGAAAGCTATTCTGCACAAACATATTACCAAATCATCTTTCTGATATAAAAGATAAAATTATGTACCTCTTTATCTTATATCCAGAAACTCGTCTAAACCTTCCTAAGCTCAGTGACCTATGAGGGAGGAGCAATTATTATATGATCGAGGATCCTAAGTACAAGGCCAGCAGGACAAGTGTATAACACTGTGTAAACAGTAGTTGCCATTTGGAGAAAAAATCCAGGGAAACTCTCCTTACTCACTTATTTTATTTTCTCTCCTACATCTTTAAAGAATACTGTATTACTAAACTCCATTCTAGGAACACTGCCAATAAATATTTAGAAGTTTCTCATCCATGTATAGAAACTGATCTGTGTTTAAATAACCCAAACAAAGCTACAAATTTGCTCCTATTGTTTTATGGGAGGAAAGTCTTTTTTGTAATCGAAAATATATTATTAACAAAATCTGCAAAAGGCTCTTATATTCTTCCTCTAAAAGTGTTATTGTTTAAACCATTTCTGAGAATTATTACATGATTTCTTATGATTAAAAACCTCATAGAGGCTAAAGTAAAAATAAAATGTTTTTAAAGGCCTAGAATTTGAAAGGCTTACATTAAAACTGACAGAAACAAGGATGCAAAAAAGTAAATGAGTGAATGATCCTCCATGAAAAATCAACTTAATGTTTATATTGACATCCTATTTCTTATGCATTTTATCAGAGCATTTCAAAAATGGTAGGGAAGCAAGGCTAGCAATAATCACAGTGAGGAATAAAACTTGCTTTTCCAGCCAAATATGATAAGTGTTATATTTAGCATCTCTATTTTGTATATAAGGGAATGCTTTTAAAAATCAAATATGTCAATTATGCTATTCATTTGAAAATCGTAACATGTCATATGTTTACTTTTCTTTTGGAAAACTTGCATTTTTTCCCTAAAATCAATAGTAAGTGTTTTGTATGTGTCCAGAACACTACTTTTCAAGATCAAAACAAGTTTATAAACACGATCAGACAGCAAGAATTCTTTACAATATGATAATGAAGAAATAACTGGTAAAAGAAATCAGTGGGAACCTCAGATGCTTTCTCACTTGATACTAGTATTTATTTAACCCTTACCACAGTGTTAGGAAGGAGAGGGGGTGATATATATGCTCATTATGTGGGGGAACTCAAGCTACTTGTAAAATAAATAAATTATTCTAGTAAGCTATTAATAAATAAGTTGGCAGAACCAAAGCCTTCTGAAGCCCTAACCCTATATATTATATAGATAAACTAAGTTATTCAAATTAATAAATTATCTAGCATCTAGTTGTTATGATAATTTCCTGTCAATTGAGATCATCTTTCTATTACTTCAACAAATTTTGACACAATTTTTGTTTTAGGAACATATGTGTGTTAAGTACCTGTGTTCAATTTACACAGTTAATATTAGCCCAAAAGTAATAAATGAATACTATAGTTCCATTTCATTCACAATAAGAGCTGAATTGATGATGAATGGTATCATTCATGCAGTTTTCACCTGTATGTCAGATGCTAGAACAAAATGACATAAATTCAATTGTTTAAAAAAGAACCAGGGGATTTTATGAAGAGAACTGTCTTCTAAGAAAAAAGAAAAACTGATAAATCAATTTCCTAGACAGGTAAAATCAATACTGAGAATGGAAATACTACCCATACCAAAATATAACTTTAAAAAATACAGAGAAAATTGTTTCTTAAAAGTTTAAAATTTTAAGGAGCTGAAGATGCTCTAAATCTGTTTAAACAGTATGATTAACATATTAATCTAGATTATCTTCCTAGATACAGACTCAGTTGTTTTAAAACTGTTATGTTTGTTTGAAATTCTGTGAAGTTAAAGAGTCCAAAAGATGTGAGTGGTTACTGTAACACAAAATATTCTATCTGATTTCTTCCATAAATGTTATCCTTTGCATAGGCACTAAAGTGGCAATTTATTTAGGTATGGAGAGGCCACACATGAAGCACTAGCAAAATGATTTTTCAGCTCAGTAAGAAGCTATTAATTCATTATCAATAACACTGCTCCTGTGCAATTGGAAAATATAATGTTTTTCAGACATGAGCTGGAACAGCACTTAATTTAGGCATTTACCCACATAAGACTGCCTTAGTATTATAAAGCCCATTTACTCCAGAATGCTTTTAGTGGCCGTTCAAATCAACATTAAATGTATAGGCACTGTCCCCTCTCCCCCCGAATAATAATAAAAACACTGGAAAATGTGTTACCTTGGAGTGTGAAGACATGATCAAGAGCAATGGAAAGTAGAATGGGAGACAGAAAAGAACACAGTCACGTTTCTTGCATTCACACGTTGGCCCACATTTGGCCATCAGATTATCCATGAGTAACTTGGGGAAGAACAAGAATTTGGCATCAAGCAAACAGAAGACAAAATAGATTTTCCTTTGGTGGGAGCTCAGGCAGCACCGACAACATACCTGGACAGCCAGTCAGTTTGGAAGGAAAAGGATCAGGAAGTAAGGAGCTGCCTGGACAACCAGGGGGTAAAAGGAAGTTCTGGGTTAGAGATGTCTGGCACCACATCAATGGCTGAAAGAAGTGAAGCATGCCAAGCATTAAGAGTTCTGCCTCAAGTTCTGCACTGGAAGTTAAAGAGCCCTGTGGTATAAGAGTAAGTCAGCCTAGAGTGTGTTGATGAATGAAGGTGCGCCATAGTTTTAAATGTACATCCAAGAGACATTTAGCCAGTCCACTGACTGGTCTGGTGGACTTAAGGTACATTTATTATTTGGATAGAATCCTACCTCTGAAAGTCACACATGGCTTTAAGATTTTTTTCAGTTTTTAACAAAAAGAACTAAGCAACTTAGCTTTGCAGACTGGCTTTTCCTTGACATTATATCTTCAAAGGTGACTTCCATGACCACCTGGCAAAATCCTACACCAATTCTCTGAATAACGCTTTATACTCTCTTATTTGTCTCTTAGTTAGTCACTACCAGTCTGTGACCCATAGAAATGTAAGTCCCATGACGGCAGAAACCTGGCTTATCTTATTTACCACTGGATCTACTAGAAAATGTTCAGATTAGATACTAACTGAATATGTGTTGAATGAACACATGGACAAGTAAATGTAAGATAGATGAAAACATAATGACTTCAGAAGGCCCTCAGTAATTGTTTAATGACTGTTATGACCAAAACTTTAACCTGGACTATTATGTATTAAACATGATTTTCATATCTTTCATATCTATCTACAAATCCATAGATCATATAGTAGATAATATAATTTAAAAATCAAGGCTTCGATCTCTGGGTATTCACCTCCTTCAACTTTCATTTTGAGTTTACCTGCCATAGAAACCAGTATTAATTTTTTATACCAATCAAATCAGATGCAATCAAACTTATCAAAGACTGAGGAAAATAATGCTTTTTTTTAAATATGCAGGGAATGAAAACAGATTGCAAACATGAATACCTCTTCATCAATACCTACATGGCAAGTACATAGCATTCTTCAGGGAGCAGCTGACCAGTTATGTAGGCTAAATACTTAACTCAAGGAAGTACAAGATTAGTGTCAGATCAGAACAGAGACATCAAAGACACTCTCCTTACATGACAGTCATCAACAATTTACTGGTGTTTCCATTGCCTCTGACACCAAAATTAACAGCCTCATTAGAGTAAACCTTTCCCATCATGAATCTACCAAGATATGTCCTTCTCCCAACTAAGGAATATTATAACTATATTCACATAATTGTATTTTAATATAATTGATTACTGGTCAAACTAAGACAAACAAAAATGAAGTACAAAATAGTTTATTACATCATATAAGTAGATATGAACACATTTATCAATTACTTTTGGCACACAGAACGTCTTTCATTTTTCTTAACTGATACTCCGTTAATCAAAAATTTTTATTGTCTACAATGGTATAAGGCATAACCATAAGAAGGCAACACTTTTTTAATCACCTTGTAGAGATTAGATAATGCTTTATATGGGCTTACTGCTATGTACTTCAATATAGTGATGTTCTCAAAGATTGCTCATTTATATAGAGCATTTACTTAAGACTAAAAACGATTCTAATTGTTTCAGTGACCCAAGCATTTCAGGTAACAGCACAATTTTTATATCAATATTGTTCTAGTTTGCTAGCTGCTGGAATGCAACATACCAGAAATGGAATGGCTTTTAAAAAGGGGAGTTTAATAAGTTGCTAGTTTATAGTTCTAAGACTGAGAAAATGTCCCAGTTGCAACAAGTCTATGGAAATGTCCAATCAAAGGCATCCAGGGAAAGATACCTTGGTTTAAGAAGGCCGATGAAGTTCAGGGTTTCTCTCTCAAGTGAGAAGGCACATTGTGAACACAGTCACAGTTTCTCTCTTGGCTGGAAGGGCACATGGTGAGCAAGGCATCACCTGCTAGCTTCCTCTCCTGGCTTCCTGTTTCATGAAGCTCCCTGGAGGAGTTCTCCTTCTTCATCTCCAAAGGTCACTGGCTTGTGGACTCTCTGTTTCTCGTGGCTTATTCTTCTCTGGCTCTCTCTGAATCCCTCTCATTCTCCAAAATGTTTCCTCTTTTATAAAACTCCAGAAACTAATCAAGATCCACCCAAATGGGTGGAGCTACACCTCTACCTAATTCAGTTTAACAACCACCCTTGATTAAATCACTCCTCCAGGGAGATGATCTAATTACAGTTTCAAACATAAAGCACTGAATAAGGATTAGAAGAAATGACTGCCTTTACAAAATGGGATTAGGATTAAAACATGGCTTTTCTAGGGTACATACATCATTTCAAACCAGCACAAATATCCATGGGTGGCATACTAAATTGCACTCACTGAAGCAAAAGCTGATTATTTACATATCATAGTACAATTTGCATATCATAATACGTTTTAAAACTTTTTAAAGCATCTTGGCAAGAAAACATTTCATTCAGAAAACATTCTGAACCCCCAGAAAAAAATTAACTCTTTATTATGAAAAATTTCAAACATCTAAAAAGTAGAGGAAATCTTATAATGACCATTCATGTGCTCATCACTCAGGTTAGCTATGGATGACTCATGGCTAATTTTATTTCATTTATGTACTGACCAATTTCCCTTCAGTCTCACTCTTCTCATCAAATTGCTTTTAAGCAAATCCCAGAAATTGTCATTATATTTGTAAATATTTTAGGATGTATTTATAATAGACTCTCAGATTTTAACATTTACATAATTCAGGTTTTTCATTATTTTAACTGTTTATATCTTACTAAGGGGCGAGTTTTATAAAACAGAATTAAAATGTGTTTTAGCAGGCTCTTCCTGATAATTGACAATATCAACAGCAGATTTAACATACTAAAATAAGTTTAAAAAAAAAATTTTTTTATTTATTACATGGGCAAGGACTGGGAATTGAACCCAAGTCTCCAGCATGGCAGATGAGAACTCTACCACTGAGCCACCACTGCCCCTAAAATAAATTTTATTACCCATATATGTCTGGCTTCTTCAGCCTTTCTGGGAGTTAAAACTAACTGCAAAACTTTTATTCTGTTTTTAAGAATGAAAATTAGAAAGGAAAAGCAAGTTATAATGTCACAGTTTTAATCAATCACTAGAATTTAACTTTTCTTCTTTGCTTTCAAGGTGAACTACTCATAAGAAGAGCAATTCATCTTGTACTGAAACAGACAGACATTTCAGTAGTAACACAGATGGAACTGTAAACACAAAAATCAGAACACCATAAGTTCCATAGCAAAAATCTGTGGTAAATTACCATAGAAGACATTTTGGGGAGAGAAACATAGTGACTGTCCACACTGCTCTCCAGCTGAAAGAGTCTGTTCTTCAAACCTTTGATGTGAATTTCAGAAAACTACCAAATAAAAAGGGTAAGGATATGTCATTTTTACATCAGCCACTTGTTTTTAGGCCTAATCGGAGAAGAGACATTCAAGAACCTCTTCAGAACTTTGTCTTCAAAGTTTAATTATGAACGGAATAGCAGAGCAGAAAGAGAGAACTTCAATGTGTGTACACAGACCTCTGTCCATGAGCCAAGATTTTATTTCCGAAAGGACACAGGGCCTTCTCTTTGAACAACGCTATGGTTAGCTCATCATACAGACACAGGGCTTGTGCCAGGACATTTAAGCCTTTCAATGTTCCACTATTCATTAGTCTCTGATGTTTGCCAAGGACCAGACTGAGCCCATTCAGCATAAACTTAGAGTTGGGCACAATCAAAGGAGTTCAAGGAAAACATGAACAAGTGTTTTGCATGCAGAATCCAGCCGCTAGCAGTGTCTATTAATTTAACACTGTTCCCAGCTAATTCCTCTCATTTAGAAAAATGGCTTTTGAACTAAATTGAGTTACCTCTCTGCTGTATTTCAACATTAATGACTACAAAAAAGAAGAAAAGGTTTATAATTAGTCATTTTTAAATATACTTTGTGATAGCAATTTTCTAAGCAACCCCCTTGGCCTCTCTAACAGTGTTGCATAGGCAGGGAAACCAACTTTTAATTATCATCTATAATAATCTGGTTTTTGTTTGTTTGTTTACTTTAACAAACTTTTTTTTCTCAAAACTACTGAAGATATAGAATTGAATGTGCAAAGTATGCCACTTCATTTGGGAGAAACACTGAGGAACCTTCACAAAAATTTCACAGTAGACATTGCAGAAATAAAAAAACCCTTGAGAAAATGGCTTACTTGGCGGAGACCTGTGTGAGCAGGGCCGCTGTTTCCCAGGGCAGCTGTGCTCCAGAGCTGGCACTCAATGCAGTGTAGGATGCAAGTGGCTGGGGCTCAAGAGAGATGAGGTGAATCAGGTTTTGGCAGCTTACACTCTGCCTCAGAGAGTGAGAATTAAATACAGTTTGCTTTTTGGGAGATGGGTGTCTATTACAAACTAAAGGGTTTTGGTCTCCACAGAGTGAGATTCACAGAGATAGAAAATGGAAAGATAGAGGGAGCACCTGAGATCTCAGTCACAAACAGAACTAACAAATTCGTAACAGAGTTAAGTGCAGGAAAATAAAATGTGTTTGAAGAAACCTGCATTTTTGTCTGACATTCTGAGGTAAAGATGCATTCTCTCTGTGATATGTACTATTTAGAAATACTAAACTTTTAGTCCATAGTCAGTTTTCAGGCTCCTATGTTTATTAGAAAATTATGTTATTACAAGTTTTATTGTCTTTGATTAAAAATGGCTTTATTTCTACTAAATTTTTAGAATTGAGAAAAGAAAACCTGGTGTGTGGTGATAAAGGAGATTGACTTTCCAATGAGACATTGGAGTTTTTAATCCTGCTATTACCCCTATCTGGAACCTTGGGCAAATAACCTTTCTGAGCCACAGGCTCCTTATCCGCAAAATGGAAATAATGCCTAGATTGAAGCTTTGAATTTAGAGTATAATGGTGGGTAGGGGGTGCGACATGGAGTCAGAGTGAGGATATCTTTCAATTTCACCTTAGTCTGCTCTCTGGATCAGAGTACTCCAGCCCAAAGCAACCGTATTACATTTAGCCCTCTTTTTGGTTTTACTCATTTAAATTTACCATTGTACATGTGTGCTGATGTGGTACCAAAAACAAAGCACAAAAACCATCATGAGAAGACACTTGTGCAAACACAACACTTAGGCATAATTTCCCCTTTGTGTCACTAATGTTTAAATGTCTAAATTCCTGAGAGAAGAAATATTTAAATCATACCTTTTGGAAGACTTAAAATCTTAAGACAAAGCAATTTGCTCACAAAATTGTACACTATAAAATGGCGAATTTTATGGTATATGAATTATATCTTAATAAAGCAGTTATTTTTAAAAGGTGAAAAACAATAAAGGAAATGACCAGAAAAAATTTTAAATGGAAAATATTACAAAGGTAAATCATATATAATTTCCTCCTTATCAATCTCTGACTTTTAAACACAACTGGAAAGTATACTAAGATGGTGTGGGTCTTTTTTTTAAATAAATAAGATTGAAAAATGAAAGCTTTAAAACTATTATGCATTATGTAAGTATGATTGGCCATTACTTTATAATCGAGTGTCCCTTGCATCTTGAAACGTCATTTCAATAGACTCCTTTATGAAAACCTCATTCTTTTAATCCCACAAGTCATTTAAAAAAAATAAAGATGAGGAATAAAAGGGTGAACTGCAGAACTACAACTGCCTTTATGAAATACTTCATTTGAAAGGAATATGTGGAGAGAGATAAGGAAAAAGAAATTTTTATAGGGCCAGGTGATACTTACATAAACAAACACTGTGGCAGGATCAGGATGGACACCCATTTCTTCAGGATTGACTAATGTAAGTCCTTCCTATTCATTACACCACTCATTACTCTTTAATGACCATGTATCCTTTTAAGGGATGATTGCCAATAAGCTCTCTTATTTTGATTTTGTTCTTATTGAAATTGAATTAATTATATCATAGGCAACATTTTTTTTCTGATTCTGTATTCCTCTTCATTTTTTCTAAAACTTGAGATATTGTACTATAAATAGTGGCTAGCACTTTTCCTTTTCATTTGATTCAACACGTGCTTATTCCTCATGAGAACTATAAAGTAGAAATTAGAATAGAACTAGAGTAAGACTTCTTGAGCGCTAATCTCAGCCCTGCTACTTACTAGCTATAGTTACACGAATCTGAAACAAGTTACTTCACCCCTCTGGGGTCAGTTTCCTTATTTTAAAATAGGAAAATAATAATATCCTCACAGGCTTATGTTAGGATTTAAACAGGTGAATATATGTAAAGCACTTGGGTCAGTGCCCAAGTATGTACAACATAAGTGAACTAAATCCTTAATAATGAAAACATGAATCACTTGCAGTTCCCTACTTTCTATGGCTTTCCATTACAACTAGAATAAAATCCAGACCCCTTTGCATGACCTAAAAGACCCAACATAATCTGCCCGCTGGCTAGCACACCAACCTTATTTCCTATCAGTCTGTTCTTTGCTGACTTTGCTCTGGCTATCTTGCCTCCTTTGTTTCTCAAACCCACCAAAGCACTCCTGCTTCAAGGACTGTGTACTAACTGTTTCTCACTTATTCACCTGGCTTGCTATTTTGATTTCCCTCAAGGATGAGCTCCTTGATAATGTATACTCTTACTGTTGCATGGAAAACTGCAAACAGTAACTCCCATACTCCCTACTGTTCTATATTTACTTAATCTGACATTCTTTTCTTATCACTATCTTATGAAAAGAATATTTTTGCATGTTCATTACACATTCTTCCAACTAGACTGTAAGTCCATGAAGGTAAGGTCTGTCTGTTTTGTTCACCACTGTAACTCCAGTGCCAAGAATAGAGCTAGCAGACACTTGTTGAATAAATGAATAAATAATCAAATGAACATGCTTAGAAAATTATGAAGTATCATGAGCTCTTTGGACATAGAAATCATCTTTGTCTCCTTAGAACTGAGCATGTAATAGTTTTGAAGGGTGGATGGATGGATTAATGAATGAATGAACTTGCTGTGTTAAAAGATAGTCAGGCTAGAACACATCTAAACATGTGAATAAAGACATAGGCAACTATTACATAGATTTTTAAGATTCCCTTTTGATTCCATGGCATAAAAAAAATTTGTTAATTCTATTATTCAGCAGTTCTTCTATTATTCAGCAGTTACCACAAGACAAGTTGAGGGAAAGCACCCTCACTATATCTGATTTCTCAGTAGAACAACAAACTCACATTTTCAAAGAAAAGATCTATTAGGAAAGCAAAAAGTGAGAGCAGACAGGGGAACACGTGGGGTTTGCAAAAGACAGGATATACAATGATGAAAAGAATGAAACACCTTCTAATACCTGACCTTCAGGATTCCCAAGTCTGTAGTACTTTATTTTATTACATAAAATTAATGTAAACAATGTATGTGAATACAAGAGCAAGATACCAATTAAGAAGTTCTGATATATCTTTGATAGTAGTACTACATTTTATCTTTATCACCTTTCAAACATCAAAATTAAGCTCATAGATGTGAGGGAAAATACAATGGCCCAGTTAAAATCAGAAAAAGAAAACGTCCTTTTCTTTATAATGAAGAACTTTGTTTTAAAATTCAGTCATATGACATATTCTGATACCTTTATCTTCTTCTAGTTTATGGGCTGAAAAAGTAATGTCATCGTTTGCAATTGCTAAAGGTTGATTGCTCCTCAAAGAAGCCCTGGTTGGAATGGGTGTACCACGAGCTTACAGTGGCTTCCAGCCAGACAAGCAGAAGCTCTTCCTGTTCCGTCAGCTCTAATTTTCTGTTACTTTAAGATGGATATGTGAAAAACATTGGATCCAAGAATATCCAAATGGAACCTGAAGCTTAATTCTGAATTAATCTCTTATAAGATCCTCCCCAAGTTTAATTTGAAATGAATTTGTTGGTAATACAAGCTATTTATTTATATTAACAACTGTAATGGACCAAAATAGGTATTTCCAGATATAGATTTTCTGACATTTCTTAACTAGATATTACTAAGAATAATTTCAGTGTATTTTAGCTATGTTATTCAAAAAAGAAAATTAACAAAAACGATGAATCATTGTATGTATTTATAAACAAAATTGCCATTAAGCTGTATAAATTTGATTTTAATTAATGGGCCCCTTATCAAGTTTGTAAATAAAGTTTACTACTTAGAAGTGAGTTCCTATATTTAGGGCCCTAATTTCCAATAGTGAGGAAAAGAAAGCACAGGACTAAATTATTTCCATTTTCAAATGCTGAATGTTTTTCAAAGTATTCTTTACTTTTCCATTTAAGAATTTGGTGTTTTTTTGTTTTGTTTTGTTTTTGTTGTTTTGGATGAGAATCACCACTTGTCAATCCTACTGTGGCTTTCTTTCTTTTTTAGTATATCAATATTCCAAAAAAAAAAAAAAAAAAGCAGATTTGCTTCTGAAAAATCTCACTGCACCATTTCCTATATTCTAATCTCAATATCTCTCATACAATCTGTCTCTCAAGTGTAAAAAGCCCCCAACATGCCCTTCCCCCTCACCCCACTTTTTAGTTAGGATGGCATTTTGCCTATTTCCTTTTATTTAATGAGCAGTTCAAAAAAATATCTTAACAGTTACTAAATTTTGGGATCTAGGCCTCCCTTTTCCTTCCCCAATACACTGTAGAGTCTATATTCACCAGCATCAAGTCTCTTTCCCTAGGACAATGGCAACAAGAAATCTTCCACAAATGCTGGCCTGACCCCTTTTCTTTTTCTACAGATCCAGCTGAGCAGCAAAAACTGCTTGAAATTCAGCAATCACATTTTTCACTGTTCCAGAATGACCTATTTCGCACTAGAATGAACTAGTGAATTCATACATATAAATAACTCCCTGCGTACACTGCTTTTGAAAATAAGAACAGGAATAAGAAAAAAAAAAAAAAAACCAAAAAACAGGTGGAGGGGCAGCAGTTAAAAATGAAGGTTTGATTGGTTTGATTGAATTGTTACTTTTCAACTCTTTGATATGACAATTAGAAACAAAGCAAGGCTATATAACTTAGATATCAATGAAACATTTTAGAATTATCAATAAATAATATTCATGATAGTGCAAGACACAATAAAATTGGACTTTTTCTCAAAACATATATCACCAAATTCTCATTGTATATTTATTTAAACTTTCTTTTCTAAAGAATGAAACAAAAACAAAAACTTTTATCTGAGCAGATTATTCCTATATATTAGTTACAATATCTTCATCCACAGGTATTTACTGAATGATTATTATATATAAGGTCTAAATATATGCTACATCCTTCAGATACAAAGTTTTCTCAAGAATAGTTTTCCCTATTATAACTTTCAGCCATTGTATAAAATTGTACATGCCAGCTTTCTTTGCTAGGCTATAAGATCATCTCTCTATCCCCAGTAACTACCAAAATCTATAACATAATGAACTCTCAAAGAATGCTTGCTAACTGAATTGATTACTTAATATCTTGCCTTGAAGTGCTTACATGTTGCGACATTCTATTTCCTTAAATTTTGGTTCCAACATATCAAGGATGAGAGGAGATATGAACTGGGGTATGCATTAGTCATTCCAGTTAAGTAAAGGAGAAATATGAGCAAGTGGAAAGAAAAAAGTTACCTCTGAGATGTCCTTCTCAAAGAAAATACAACTACCAATGGGCTCTCATAACAGACACTGAGACACCATCAAAAATAATGAGTCTGAGAAATAGCCCCTTAAAACTGTATGCCCTTTATATTAAAGATATCCAGTTCTGGGACACCTATTTTAAAATCCTCCTTTCTTTTGAACGTGCAAAATATTTCCCCAGAATCTCTTTTTTTTTAACATGGGCAGGCACCGGGAATCGAACCCAGGTCCTCTGGCATCGCAGACAAGCATTCTTGCCTGCTGAGTCACCGTGGCCCGCCCCCCCCCAGAATCTCTTTATACAATATGTCCTTTTGCCATGAAAAAAACCCTGAACATTAGCCCTGAAACAGCATCTCAGGAAAGAGGTTGTGTATAAGCTATTCTTCAGAAAATTGTTTATTCAAGAGGAAAAAAAATGCTACAAAATTAAGGCATAAATAATTTTAAAATATTGATGTCTGTTTCTGTTTTAAAATTTTGGCATATAGAAGGAGCTTATAATTATTATTTTATGAGTCATTTAAACAGAATAATCCTTTTTATTTCTTTTTCAGTTATAGAAGTAGACTCTTTGCAATAACTATTTGGATTACATAGCAGTGCTGTATTTCAAGGTCATAAGGCTTATCTTGGCCACTATTATAGGTAATAAATACACAAGAACACAGTCCCGAAAAGAGTTTAGTTTCCATTTTGTGAATATAACTTGTACATATTTTTATACACTTCAACCTCTAGAAATTCACAATTGCTTATGGATTTATTGTGCCACAATTTGCTCATACACTCAAAGCACTTTTGATTTGTTAATATCTTAGTGAATTTATTTCATTCAATTCCCTATAAGTTGTTGTCTCTAGTTTCCAAATTATTATAAATTCAGCATGACATCAACATAAATCATCATTTATATTAATTGAGTTTTTTTGTTATCGAAAGGCAATTATGTAGTCATCACTAAATATCTGATTGAAACAAATTAGGCAAGAAAATAATTTTAAAGCCAATAATGAGAAATAAAGTTGTTGTATGTTCAGTAGCCCCACATGTTTGTGGTGGTGCAAGGATACTAAGTGACTTTTATGATCTTATCTGTCGACATTTGTTTTTCAAACTATGTATATCAGAAAGACATTCAAATGGATAAAATTTACTGATACGAATGGAGCACACAAATGCTCGGCACATTGCAAAATGTTTCAGGCTTGGTTGGCTTTTCAATGCCTGAAAAGGGAATTAGAGTTAAGCCACTGAATGCTAATCACACTCCTGCATCTACTCATCACATCTGAATTCTGAGGGTGGACATATTTATCACTGACTTTTGATGCTACATCATTTTTTAATATTGCTCTCAAGTTGCTGGAGAGAATTTCATGTCCTAAGTCCAGAGAACCAAGGTAAATGACAAGCATGTTGTCGATTTCTTTTCTTATCTAGAATATTAACAGAGTGCCTCTAATCCCATACAGAAATGCAGTTTTAAAAAAGGTAGTCATTTTGATATGATTTGCACTGTTTTAAGTGTATACAAGATCATAATTCCCAATCAGTCTGTAAAATGAATGAATCAATCACCTGACAATTGAGCAGATTCAAGACATATTAGAAAAAACTGAAGCATAATCATAAGGAAATATATGAAGGTATCTCTAAGTTCAGGTGTAATACCTGCAGAATAGTAAGCATTCAAATTATGCAAACAAAAGTATTTGCCTCTTCCTAGTGTTCACATTAAGATCAGAAAGCTCCTACTAGGAAACAAAACAAAGCAAAACAAAACCCAATAAACAGGAGAAGCCTGGGCTTCTTTCATTGATTTTTGTTTTTTACATACAGTAAAATGCACCCATTTTAGATATACAGTTCAATGAATTTTGATGAATATATAAACCCATTATAAACCAAACTCTCATCAAGATCTACAACATTTCCACTCATTTTTTTTAAACCTAAGTTAGCATTTAAAATGTGAGAATTTAGACAGTGTGTGTTGAATCTGGGGTATAAAAAATATGTTTATAGTAAACGTCTTTTGATATTTTTCTTTAAAAAGTTCATACTCTATATCCATAAACATTATTCCTCAAATTTTAGAAGTGGCCTCATTTTTTAGACTCATTGTTTCTTCTTAAACCTCATAGGCTCACTTCTTTAATTGCTTTTTTTAAATTCCAGTGTAGTGTCAAAAGAGATGCCACGCATCAACCCAGAGCTATCTATAGCTCTGGAGGTATTTGTAGAAAAACGAAGGAAGTACAAGGAAAGACTTCCAAAATTAATTTCAGAAATATATGAAATAAAGTTCAGGCTACCACTTAGATACATTTGTAAATTTTACTTGGAGTGAAATGGCTTCTGAGTCATTGGGAGAGATAATTGCCTGTTAATTACAAAGAGAATAGAAAGAAGAAGTACAAAAATCTCAATGATTTTTGAAGACCTATACAATGAAAAATGTTTTACTAACTGATGTTGGTGATATGGGGTTTATATATATAAGCATTCTTAGAACATATTAAATATTAAAAACATACTCACAATTATTGAAAATCCATTAGTTTAATAAGACAATAAAAATGTAACACAAAGGTAACATAAAGCAGATCATAAGTAAAGTCTGGTAGAGATGGGCAGAGTGGAAAGCATGTGCCCCATTCAGGGATGGTACCTAAAACTCAGCTCAAACTGTTGGAAGAAAAGTAGAACACAGACACTGTATTTCCAGATATTCTCGTTTTTAAGGGAAGAAAAATAAATCTCCCAATTTTAAAATTTTTGTAATCATTCAAAGTTGAAAAAATTTCTTTTTCTGAGAAGTTCTACAAAATGGCCCACTTACATGGACCACTTCAATAGAGAGCAACTGAGCAAGATGAAGAAAAGGAAGAAATAAAGTTATCGGAGATGAAAGAGAAAGCCCCAAGTTTTCCTGTAAACTGGCCCCCTGCCTTCAGAAAGGTAAACTATTCATCTAGGTTAGAATCTGAGGCAGCTCAAAGACAGTAAAATGAACTTGAAGTTAAATATCATATCATAGGTTAACTATCTTCCATGACTTTTTGTTTGTTTGTTTTCAAGTTAAATAATGATTGGCTTCATTTATTTTAATGAATAGGTCATGCTTTGAAAAAAGCTGAAAGGATGTAACAGTGACAGTGAACAAAATCTTCTTAGAAGGAGTAGAGTAAACAAGAAAGAAAATAGAAACAAGAGAAATCTTAAAGTCAAGGAAATATTTGATGAGGACCTCTACCTTATCAGATACACTATAGAATGGAGATATAAAAGTATTAATTAATACTTTTAGATTAGATCTTAATACATTAGATCTAGGGAAGCAAATAACAAAGTGAGTACAGAATTAAGTAATTACACAATGACTTATAGAGGACTACAAGAATATCAATTTCAAATCAGACAATTAAAAATAGCAAAATATTAATAAGTTTAGTAAATAAATAGTAAAGAATAATGGGATGGGGCTTCATAGCAGTTTTCAAAAATAATTTAGGGACACCATAAATCTCATCACTCTAAAAAGCATATCAAATAGATCCATCCTGAAATGAATGCTCAGGTGTTTAATTTCTAGTCTGAACAACAATCCTGAATCTTTAGCTTCAGCAGACTGAAATGGTAATTCTCTGTCCTTTGCTAGGTAATGGACCCTGCAACTTAGAGAAGGAAGGAATACACACAAAAATAGTGAAGTGAATGAAAGCAATAATTTTCATATTTTATAGGGTTATGAATGCTTTGTTTGCTATTTAAAAGCATTTGAAACATTTAAGAGAATCACATACATTTGGAAATGTGATATTGTAGGCTTGTAATTTGTATTTAAAATGTTTAAAAGAAGCTGACTTAGAGTAAACTTGAGATTCTAATTTGAAATGTTTAAGGAAAGTCTGATTAAGTTTATAAACAGTGTTTGAAAACAGACTAATATGTATTTCAGACTTCGTGTTTGTAAGTAGCTTTTAAGTGCTAGGAAAGATGTATGTTAGATCTGTAAGGCTGCCCTGATAGAGATTTAAAGTGTTTGGAAAATTAAGCACATTGGGGCTTACAGTTTGAGAAATGTAAAGGAATCTAATCAAGTTTCTAAATGATGTTAAATGTTTAGGGGAATTTAGTCTGTCAAATTTACATGCTAACTGATCATTAATCAAAGAACAAATGAAGTGAGTGTTTTAAATATAACCTAAAATGATTAGATTTGTGAATAAAATGACAAGATTTGCAAATGGAGCTTAAAGTCATATAAAAACTGGGCTTTAAGATTTAAAACATTAAATAATGAGTATAATTAAAATACAATGAGCTAAGAGTTTTTCATTCACATATAAAAGGTACTCAGAGATTAAAAACCCAAGTGATTCTATAAGGTGACATTAAATTCTCCAATCAAGGAATGAGCAACTTTCAAAATACCTTGATATTTTAAGATATTAGAGATAGGGTCTGTGGATTAAAAATAAAAAGTTCAGCAAACTGCTGCTAACTACAACCTCCTCTTGAAGACTCTTTGTGTATGTTATTAAAAGCTTTGATAAATTCTGCAATAAAGAATTGGTTTCTTTTTCTTTCTTTCTTTTTTTTTTTTTTTTGAACATATGAGTTCATTTAATGCTATTGACATCTTGCAGAATTGCAGAATGTGCTCCATAGAATGCTACTTGGGAAAACTGAAATTAGATAGTTGGGGGGAAAACTCCTTCAAGGAGTTGCTTTTGTCAGAGTACTGGACACCTTAAAGAATGAAAAAGCAGTTATATAGGATCTAAGTTTCCATTATGGGAACTATGAGGTACAATAGCAGACAAGTAGGATGCCTTAATTAATTTGATACTTCTGCCCCAGATGATTTTCACATATTGCCAGGTTTCAAAACTACAATTTGAAATTTCAAGTCTCTTCTCAAACTTTACCCATCTATGTAATTTTAACTATGATCTATATCCTGATGCATCCAAATCTCTTCTTCCAGTTCTGACATCTGTCTTTAGATTCCTACCCAATTTTCTCAATGCCTGAGGGCCACCTCTACCCAGTTATCCTACATTAATTTCAAATTCAACAAATCCAAAACTAACTTCATTCTTTTCCACCCCAAAATCTGACTGTACTCATTTTCCACAATTCAGTAACAGCACTCTAACCACCCAGGTTTCCTAGACAAAAACTAGTCAATTCTAGAGTCCTCTATCTCTGTCTCTCTCCGCATCCCTAAGAATTATTGCAATGCATCCTTAATGGCTCTCAAGTTCATCCCTTCCTTTCCATTCTGATTTTCACTTGATATTCAGGGCTTTATAATTTTTAACCTGGACCACTGCACTGTCTTTCTGCTTTTATTCTTCTCTGTCTCTCTAATTCACTATATTCGACTGTCTTTGTTTTGCTTTGTTTTGTTTTGAATTGTTTTAGTACAAATGATCACTGCCTTCCCACCATCTACATATACTTCCTAAATTTTTAATATGCTATCCATGGTCCCTCTTGCTCTGGCCTCTACCTGCCTCTCTAGCCTCCTCTCTCAACACAGGCTCCACACTTACTCCATGTTGTAGACATATGTAACTCTTGCAGCTCCAAGTGTAGGCCATGACACCACTTCATATGTCTCTATCTTTACACATGTGGTTTTCTGTTTGGAATGCCCTTACCCATCTCCTTCTGTCAAAGATCTCCTAATTGGTCTAAGACTTAAATCAAATGTTACCTCCACTGGGGAACCTACCCTGATCACTGCAGACCTACCTTCCTGTGCTAACTCACTATACCCTATTCACTCATGCAAAGATACTCCTTTCATATTGATGTCATTGTTTGCTTTGTGTACCTGCCTCACCCACTGGATTAATATTTAGGTTGTTTTTCTTTTATTTTTAAAAAGTCTTTAAAATATCTAGTTCAGAACCTGAATTGAGTCAATACCTCTTTAAATATATACATACACATATATTGAGATATCTTCAAGCACATATAATCCATCCAAAATATATAATCAATGGCTCAAAATATCATCACATAGTTGTGTATTCATCACCATGATCATTTTTAGAACATTTGCATCACTCTAGAAAAAGAAATAAAAAGAAAAAAGAAAAAACTCATAATCCCAATTATAATACCTCCCACTGACAACCAATATTCCAATCTACCCAAATTTGTTTACCCCCCGATTATTTATTTATTTATTTGTTGTCCTTATTTTTTCACTCATCTGTACATATCCTGGATAAAGGGAGTATCAGACTCACAATCGCACGGTCACATTGTAAACGCTATATATTTACACAATGATCTTCAAGAATCAAGGCTACTGAAATACAGTTCAACCGTTTCAGGTACTTCCCTCTAGCCACTCCAAAACACCATAAACTAAAAAGGGATATCTATATAATGCATAAGAATAACCTCTAGGATAAAGTCTCAACTCTGTTTGAAATCTCTCAGCCACTGAAACTTTATTTTGTTTCATTTTTCTCATCCCCCTTTTGGTTAAGAAGGATCTCTCAATCACATGATTCTGGGTCCCGACTCATCCCCAGGAGTCCTGTCCTATGTTGTCAGGGAGATTTACATACCTGGGAGTCATGTCGACATAGTGGGCAGGGCAGTGAATTCACTGCCAAGTTGGCTTAGAGAGAAAGACCACATCTGAACAACGAAAGATGTTCTCTGTGGGTGACACTGAGGCATAACTATAAGCAGGTTTAGCTTTTCCTTTGCAGGAATAAGTTTCATAGGGGTGAGTCCCAAGAGAATCAATACTTCTTAAAATGATGTTTAAAAAAATCCTAAATTCGTAATTTGACCATTTCCTTCCTTGCCTTATTCTAACTCTCTCAGAAACTCCAGCAGAAATGCCTCACATTTTTGTCTATTCCCTCAATCTATTTCTTTTCTTTTCTTTTTGGCCAGGAATAAATGACAAATGCCCCCATTCATCATTTTTTACTCACTTCAAATATGTTCATCTTAATACAGGCTCTCTCGGTCACAAATCTGAGGACCAGAAGGACCTGAGGATCAGAAGGGCTTGGGCTGAGTCTGCTGACAGTATCAGAGAACCCAGGCTCTCTTCCCCTATAAAGAATACTGATAGAAATTCAAGAAATATTTATTCAGCAATTATTACGTATAAGTCACACTGTTAGGAGAGATAGAGCTCTAGCTAAGAAGACACCAGTTTTCCCTTCCTGGCAAAAACTATTCATAAAAATTCACTTTCCATTCTTTTGGAACCATTTATACATACTAGGACTTTGTAAGATTTTCTACCTCCAAGAAGTCTTTTCTAATTCCTTTTCTCTGTGATTTGTCCTTTGTGTTTAGACATAACTTCTGTATTTGGCTAGACTACAGCAAATACAATTTTATTCCTTAATATGCTTCCTTTTAATTGTTCCTCAATTGCCTCTAGATTTCTTCTAGCCTCAGGAGCAGGAACACTGTTTCTGGTTTTATTTCTGTGGTTGCTGATAGACCAAGTGCAGTGCTCTGCATACATTATGAACTTAAAAAAAATTTGTGTTCTAAAAGGAAAGTTTTCAGGATTATGATTTTTCCTTTATCCCTGTATTAATTTCTTTCATCTAACAATTCTGATTTAACCGATTTTTTGTAACTAAGTTATTAGAAAGTCAGGCTCAGATAAAAGTAAAAAGGTTACCAGTATCTTATTAAAAATATAAATAAATGTGACAGAATATGACATTCCAATAGCATCTTATGACGCTTGTTAAAGTGCCCAGGGTAAGGACAGCACAGGGTCAGATGGTAAACTCTCTCCTGACCTGGCGTGGATAATCATGTCCTGAGGTTGTGCAAGGGGAATGCCACTAGTCCCAAACCAACAAGCTCATTCTATTCATAGCCTGGAATAAATTAGCCACTTCAGGGAATGGAAACTGCTATTCTCCCCAGGAGGAAGTCGGGCTATACATGCAGGTCAGAATACCTGCCTTGGGCATGTCAGGTGCCCAGCCAGCTATGAAGTTCTTTCTAGCCTTGCTCAGTTGGAAGCAGCATAATAGGGCCCATTGTTAACACTGAGGAAATCAGGACCCTCAACTTTAGAAATGGTGTATTTCCTATTTCTCCAAAACTCAGTAAAGAAAGTTTTGGAATATAGACTTTAAGAATTCCTGAAGTTGTAGCATTCATATTTTTTTCAGAAAATTAAATGAGTACGTCTCATACATTTATGAGGGGTTGGCTATATAATAACTTGCTACCTGATTTGACATTTTGCTGTAAATTCTATGTAACAAGAAAACAGGCCAGCATAGTTTACTCATTTGAGATTAATTCTGTTCCCCTACATTCTAACAATAAAAATTCTTGATCATTTATTTAAAAAAAATTTTTTTCTGATCATTTATTTTTAAGTAATCCCAGAGAACAAGATTTAATAAAAATTAACCAGTGTCTAATATCCTTGGTATGAACTTCAGAAAATAATGTAGGTGGCCCACAGACAGTGGCATTTTAAGAGCTACCCACCAAACTCCAGGGCATTGCTTGATCAGGTCCCGGCATTAGCTTTGCTTCATATCATATGTTTACCATTAAGCTACTGTTGTGTTAACATAGGCTGCATTTCTGCTATTAGTTTTGGCTTTACAATTGGAACATTCCTAAAACTAGGTGCTAAGTGAAAGGTCCAGCACTTTACCTTCATTAAAGAGAGCACAAACCCTCTATGCAGAAGGGGCAGGACAGAAATTTTCCATCAGAGTTTATTATCTGATCTGAAATTTCACTAATGGATTCTTAGTGTCTTTAATAGTGATTGGTAGCAATGAAATATTATTCTATTCTATGAATTATAAATCAAATTCTGAAAATACAATTGGTTCTTTAGAAAAAAATTACCAACAACAGAAACACTTATAAAGGGTTTAATATGTAACAGGTTTTATACTATATACTGTATATATACACATGTACATGTGCATATTAATTCAAGTAATTCATTTAATCCTCACGACAATCCTATGAAGTAGATAATATTGTTTTCCCCATTTTAAACATGAGGACACTAAGACTCAGAGAGATTAAATAAATTACTGTCATCAGCTAATAAGTAAGAGAACCAGGAATCAAATTCACATAGTCTAGTTCCTGAATTCATGTGCTTAAGCACTAAACTATATGTCATAAAGAAACAGATTTTAATTTTTGTGAAAATATTATAAATTAAGTATACTGTTAGAAAATACAAAGCTAAGTACTTTCAGTGTCTTTTAATAAGACCATTTATGAATTACCCTTATAATGTGAACCTACCTTATGTTACTAACTAATGAAATGTACATATATTTAGTGGGCGACAACTAGAAATAATATCTAGGGAGAAATGCCTAAAATGAACATTATAGAGATTAAAAACTACCAATTGTGATTTTATACCAAAATGAGGACCCTGAGTAGCTTATACTCAAAATCAGCGATATAAATATGAATGACGCTCAATAATTCTATTGCATTGCTTGTCTGAGAAAAGCCTTCCAGAAAATGCCTATGAGGAGCTGACCAAACAGTACTGCCCTAGAGCCTTTCTCTAGTGTGCTCTCATTCCTATAGCGTTTCAGAAAAGCATGTACAAGAAAACAACGTGTTCCTCATAATTACCCTGATTATTGGTGGGGCTAACACATTTATTACTTAACATTTAGTCCTCAGAGCATCTATTTCTGACTAGCCCAACACATGACTTAATATGTGACCAAAGACTGGGGTTGAGAGATACGATCATACGATCATTATCTTCAAGTCTCATTTTTTACTCTTTATTGTTTAGCTGCATGAAAGATTTCCTATATCACCAAACTGGGTATTTTAGGAAATTGGTACTTTTGTTGTGATGGTTTTTGTGTATATCTGTTTGGGTGATTTTATCTACCTTTAAAAAAAAAAAAATTGCCACCACATTGTTTAGGCAAAACCTTTTCCAGGAAAGGCAAAATTCCTTAGGATTGTTCAAATCTCTTTCTCTCTCTCTGTTTTATTTGGCAGGCTCTGGGAACAAATCTCTCTTTTAAAATAGTTTTCCACTGGGAGAAGTACATTAGCCTATTCATTTCTCTTGCCCCACTTCCCCACCCCGCAAGCATAGGCAAAGCTCATCAAGCAGCCCTTATAATAACTGGAGGAGGCCACTAAAGGATCAGCAATCATGCACATAAGCCAATTCCTAAAGACAAATCTTAAACATCACTGTGGGCACGAAAACATTTTCAGATACTATATTTTTAAATTCCATTTGATAACTTTAATGTAAAAAAAATACATCCTGGTATTTCTGTATTATTGAATTTTTAGTGAAAATATAACACCAAATCTTTTCCATAGAGTTTACTTTCTAAGATGTAAGAAAAAACCCCAGCAATCTGAGAGAAAGCAAACCCTAGTTTCATCCTATTTCAGCACACCTCAAACTGTCATCTCATTGTCACCTTTCATTAGCTGATGCCTCCTATTCCTTTTTCTCTTCTATACACTAACAGAGGAAAAAAAAAACTCACTGTAGAATCTGGGATCTCTTAGATTCTGATATTTGGAAAAGGGGAAACAAAACTAAGATCTACACTCCTAAATAGTCAGTTAAAATCAGTATCTTCTTATACAAAACATACCACATTATTATTAGAGGCCACTCACAAAATGAAGAAATGAAATTTCTGTGTAAATCTCAGGCTGAGTTCCTCTCCTGAATTTCAATGATCGACACCCAACCAGCATTCTTTTTGAAACGCTGTTAAAGGATGCGCTAAGGTTGAGCCAATGGATGCCAGTTTATTTGAGGTAAAGAATCACTTCACATTTCTAACGTTGGTACTACTAAACTGCCTTAACAAAATAGATAAAGATTGTGTTTGTTTATGCTTTAACTTTTTTTTTTTTTTTTTTTTTTTAAGATTTGGTCAACTTTACCAAATAAGTCCTACAAAATCATCTTAAACACCATTTCAGGTGATTTTGAGGTTAAAAATGCCGATAAGAACAGAGGCATTTATATTCCTGAAATGGAAGCATATAAAGCACAGTGATTTCATAAGACATATGTCCACCAGAAAAGGACCAAACTGATGCAGGAAAATGGTTTTAGTCACATTTGTTCAAATTTTTAGATGTGTGACCTTGGCATATTCTTTAAATACTCTAGGCCTCAATTTCTTCATTTGTGAAATAAGAAGGCAGGATTTTTAAAAATAAGCTTTTTGGTTCCTCATAATTCAAATACTCCAAACTTAATTTACCTGAGTTTTAAAGAACAAGCATAATTACAGGTATTTAAACCCTGGAATGACAAAAACGGCCTACTACAAAAATATGCAATATGTATTGAAACATCTCACTTTGGCTCAAAATGTTATTCTACTTTAATAAGAGTGCTATCCAGCTAGTAAGCAAATACCTGTACATTGAAAATATTTTTACAGCAAGCATAAACAGTTTGACAGTAATTTGTACCATTCTCACGGGAAAATAACTTCTCCAACCTCATCTTTCTAGTCTGTGTAGCAGTGCCAATTTATAGGCATATAAAATTCAAAATCTCTTCTGTGCATCAATTATAACTTACGCAGCTCCCTGAGCAGCATTTAAAAAGCAAAGAAGTGCAAACAATATTCTGCTTGCTGACATAGTAAAAAATTTAGCTAACATTGCTTTTGAACTTCACAATTTAACTGCAATCAAATATCCCCTTTTCAAGAAAGGAAAACAACTAAGGCAATATCCTAAGTATCAAATTCCATAGCCAACTAAACCATCTCTAAAATTATCCAATTTGTTAGTCAAGGAAGAGGGGAGAAATTGTCAATGAAAATCTGATAACATTTTTACTTGTTAGCAAGGTACTGAAAGCTATAAAATCCCATGTTTAATTTTTTAAAAAGCAACGCATCTAAAGTCACAAACATATCTAAGTAACACACAAGAAAAATAAAATGTAGTGAAACATAAATAAGAAATTTTAACCATTCAGTTTTTTCTGCTTGTATATCCAGAAAGACAACAGAAATCTACATTTTAAAAAAAAGCTTGAAAGTTTTGTGAAATTTTGAATTGTTTATGGTATTCAATACATGTATCGGTTAAAAAATATCTAAGCTTCAAAAGGAACTAGAAAACCTTTCCTTAGTCCATGTATGCCCATCTATTTCCTGAGAAATGTGACCAAGTGAAACCTAACATCTGGATATTCTCATAGTCCAAAAGGCCCAGAAAGTCAACAAAAATTCTGAAAGCCCACAAGTATAAGAATCCTATTTCTCAACTCCTTAATTTTAGATTGTGCTGATGGAATGGGGCTTTTGAAAATTTCCTCTAGAGCAATCATGTGCAGTTATGAGAGGTGAAGAGGCAAGTATTTTCTCGTCATCTGTAGACTGGAGATAGTACTAGGGTGTCCTGCTAATAGTACGTGGCTTAACTAAAATATCGAGAATAATTTAGCCTCTAATTTGAGCAGTTTAAAAATCAGGCGGAAAAAAAAAAAAACTGGGCCCTAGGCTAGAACCTGGCATATGAGATACCAGCCCAAGGGCACATTTTCTTAGAAACTATTTCGGAGGTTTTATAGGTGAAACTAGATAAGGCTCATTCATTTCTCTCTCTTTTCATTTCAGATTCTGTTTCATTTGTTAAACCACTAAGCATTTACTTTTTTAGTTAGCTATTCAAGTAATAAACCTAAAAATTCATCCAAATTCAATTCAGACTATTTTTACTTCAGATTTAAAATGATTTTATTAACATTCTAGACCCTAGGAGAAATTGCCAGCTTATATTTTTACCATCAGTCATAGTTCATATATGTTTACACACACACACACACACACACACATATATCAGCAGTCATTAACTTTTAGAGCAAATGTAGGCTAGCTAAAGGTCTATTTTCTAAAAGAAGGATCAGATGCAAAAGCTTCATGATTTTAAACATTATTAAGACAATATTTTAGATACACAGTTTGTATCTATTCTCTAGTTCACTGAAGGACACAGCAAAAACTGAGGATTCACTGAGAGTCAAAAGACTTAGAAGAAAACATCTCAATGATCACTGACAAGAATATTATATTTAAACATCACATAGATTCCATTCAAAGTCACCAGAATTCTGTGGGTGTCTAAAATCCTCAAATCAATACAATTTCAATCTTGTTTTTGCTTCTCTATACTATATTATGCTTAATGTTTTGCTTGTGAGATGAGTATAAGAAAGAATATATGAGCATCAAATTTAAAAAGCCAGTTTGTCTAAGAAATAATTATACATTTGGAAGATACAGATATTAGGTCCTTGTAGAAGTAGCTTTCAAATAACCTATTATCTTCAGATTGAGGCTATGGTGAAGCCACAGTTATAAATTCTGTTCCCAATAGAATGAGGACTAATACCAAATTGAAGTCATTGCCCTGTCCAAAATATAATAAAGAGGGTAGGAAAGCTGTACAGGCATAAGGGGTTATGCATTTGATTCCCCCTTTAAAACTGTTATCAATGGTCACTCTTTCTGATAAAAGTAAAATGTAGAGTCAGTATAAGAAATAAGACTTTGGGTTCCCTTGGGGAACAGGAGGTGTTTATGGTGAGGAAGAGAAGGGAGAAATTCTGTAGCAGGGTATTGTCTCTAATAAAGAAATATCTTTACTTAATAGATTTAAAATTTTCTGCTTCATATATGAAAAAAGTTCATATATGATATGAACTGTAAAGCATAGTTTTCGTTTTTAAAAATATTTCTTCTCTAATGCTAATTTCTTTTAATGAAATTAATCTAATAAAAATCACGAATGGAGTAAAAGTTGATTGTCAAATAACTATGTATAACACCCCCTAAATGTTGAAAAATGTTTAAATAGTAAACCCAAATGGGGCTTTCAAATCAGAGTTGAAAGTACTTGAACCAACATTATTTTTTTTCTTTCTCTATTTATTCTTAAAAAAATCTAATCACCATCTATTGTAATTTTTTGATTACACTATATTTCATCACTGAAATTCCTCAAATAATGATTCCTGGTTTATTTTCTCTGATGCAGAGCAATGATTTATGCTTCATTTCACTAGGACACAATCATGTTTTCCCAAGTAATAACAGTCATGTTACTGGAAATTATTTAGCCAACAACCCTACCTCAGCTTCAGTGCTAAAATGCTACGTAAGTAGGCTGTGAAACAGATGAAAAGTGATGAACTAGATGAAAAGTGAACAGGTTAATACACTGACAGTAATATGTCACCTTATTATAACCTGCCCTGTGGCACACAAATTCTATGATAAAAACAATAACCAAGAAAGCTTCTCTTAGTACAATACTTCTAATGGCTTGTCAGAAGTGTTGATAGTTGATTAAAATATCTAAATTAACAAGCATCTACAAAAACAGCTAAAAATTATGTGAAGATCTATAGCACCATTTTATTTCAGGCACTTTACAATTTTAATGAGCTACAGATCGGTCAAGACCAACTAGAGAAAACAACAGGTAAACACTGAGGAGTGTAGCTACTTATGTATACTTTTGCAGATAATGCCAACTGTAAAGAAAAACAAACTGCTCAAGATTATATATAATTTCAGCAAGATCATCTGGATACTTAGATATCTGCAATATAAAGCAAGCCCAACCAAGTTCAATTATTACATTTATGTTCATAGTATGTAGGAATTCAAATCCTCACCTATTTAAATGGAGTATTTTTTGGATGAAGTGTTTTTGAAGTAGATGTGATAGCAAATGCAGCAGAGAGAATTGCATTCCCAGAGAACTGCATCAGATAGATTGATTTAAAAACTTACTCATCAGTCTTGATTATTGTCAGCAGAAAAATCAGAATTTAAGTGTATTCTTTCAACTGTAAGCTATCCATCTACTTATATTGCATCCTGGCAGATCACATGAGTTAAGGAGAGAAAAAACGAAAGGCTCTTTTAGCACCATCTTTTCACGTACTAGGATTTTACAAATTTGTTCTGCAGCTGTATAAACTGTCAGGTATTATGAAATCAATGCGATGTATTCACACTAGTTGTCACTCACGGGATGACAGTATCATAAATTAAGGGAATGCATCTTATAGCAGACTTGCTTATATTTCTAAGGAATTCATTTACAGTCTGATTTATGCTCTTAAAATAGACAACCCAAACTATCTGTTGAGAAGTCTCACAGGTATGAAATTGTCTAATTGAGTATCATTTTCTTTTATAATCAAAGTAGGCTCCCATTTAGCTTCAATCACTTCACAGTTTCAACCTTAATATTTTCTATACAGTGAAAGAGCCCAAAGACTTCAGAAATAGTTTTGAATAACATTACTTATTTAAATATGTCTCTACTGAGATGGAAATTACTGAGTAAAAATATGTCATAGTAGTTACATAACTCTTGAGAATATATCAAATAAAATTCTTTAAAACAGTAATTCATTATCATGTTAGATTGTTAAAATCTATTCTAAAACCTGATTAGAATGAAAATTTTTCAAAAATATTGAAAAGTTATTGGCTGATATATTGAGATCTTTTAAATTTAAAATACTATTAAATTACAAATTTTATTAGCTTTTTATGAGACTGTTGCATATTCTTTCACCTAAATAAGCTAACTCTTTTAAACATAAGTACTTAAAAATATAATAAAAATGATCAATGTATAAATCAATACAATTCCTGGTAAGTCTATGGAAGCAATTATATTTTGCATGATTGTATTCATTAAAATAATATTTTAACAGACAAAAATATTGTTTTAAAGGAAGGATAATTATACATAAAATATTTTTTTTCACATTCCCTTTCAGGCTTTATCATACATTTTTATATAACCACAAAAAAGAAATATAATTAAATTCTAACATATATTTTTATAGTAGGTGAGAAAAGAAACACTATAATAGTTTTGTGAAGTCAAAACTGAGACTTGATTAGGAAAGGCATGAGAGAAAGAAAAATCTCTTTTTCCTACAAATGTGAACTTGCCATTCTAACTTAATCACAAGCCTTAACATTGGCAGAAAATCACATATCTTAGTAATCAAGAAGCCGTGGGTGGGAATGGAAAAGAATAAAAATATTCATAAATATCTGGATGTAGTCATATAATTTTGGGAGATGTCTCTAAAACTACAATGAAATCAGAATGTGTCAATGTAATTATTAGGTCTTGGATGGGATGTCAGGAGTTGCTATTTTATGTGGATACAATTTAAATGGATAAAATAAAAAAGGCTATTTGTTCAAGATTCTACTCCAGGTAGTAAAAAAGTAAAAATCCAGAACAAGCTCATTTGTAAGGATTGCTTTTCTGCATGCTAAAAATTTCTCAAATCAATTTTATTTCCCTATGACAAACTTGTAGGCACATTTATCAACTTTTAGGGTTAAAAGTACCAAACGAAGTCTGCTTTAATATCACCTAGCAGGTTTTGTTTTTCATTTTTTGTTCTTTTTTTAAAAATTTATATAGACTGCTAATTGTGTTCTAACATAAGATTTATAGGCGCAAAGATGGCTACAACTACATTAGCTAGCTGTGTTTGCTGAACAGTGTGATACAGATTGCTGAAACTGGGTTAGCTCTTATGAGTTCAAATAATAAACACCATATTGTTGTGGTCTATAAAAGACTGATTGAAATTCCCTTACTCATTTTTTTTTTATAATGTTAACTTCCAAATAACTCGATTTATACTTTTCTTGGAATTGTGCTGAGTTTAATGACTAAATTAGGGAGACTTTGTATTTTTATGATAGTGATAGTCTAGCCAAGAACATGATATTTTTGCAATGAAATTTTGTTGAGATAAATTCACACACTACATAATCCATCCAAAGTATACAGTCAGTGGCTCACAGTTACCATATAGTTGTGCATTCATCAATACAATCAATTTTAGAATGTTTTCATTACTTCAAAAAAAGAAAGAAAAATAATTTTTACAAACCCCAAACATCCCACACCCATTTGCCACTCCCCCCACTATTTTTTTAACAGTGTCATTCACACACCATACAATTCATCCTACATGTACAAGCAATGTCTTTGGTATACATCACATAGATATGTATTCACCACTATAGTTAATATAAGAACGTTATCATTTCTTCTGAAGAAAAATTTCCCATACACCTTATATCCCCCTATTATTGACATTTAGCTTTGGTACAGTACCTTTGCTATAATTAATGCAAGAATATTATAATGTTACTATTAACTTTAGATCTTACTTTATAGTTATTGTATTTTTCCCATACCACCCTATTATTAACATCTTGTAATAGTGACATAAGTTAGTTCATGCAAGAACTTTCTTATATTTATTCAGTTAATCACTATCATTGTCCACTCTAAGTTTCACTAAGTTACATAGTCCCAGTTTTTATCCTCTAGCTTTCCTTCTGGTAACATACATGATTCTAACCTTCCTCTTTCAGCCATACAAGTGCATGTTTTAAGGACAACGTGTTTTTTTTTTTTTAATTCATAATCATGATCATTTCTTAGAACATTTGCATCAATTCAGAAAATGAAACAAAAAGAAAACAGAAAAAAATTCATACATACCTTACCCCTCCCTCTCATTGATCACTAGCATTTCAATCTACTAAATTAATTTTAACATTTGTTCCCCCTATTATTTATTCTTTTAATCCCTATGTTTCACTCATCTGTCAATAAGGTAGATAAAAAGAGCATCAGACACAAGGTTTTCACAATCACACAGTCACACTGTGAAAGCTATATCATTACACTCATCTTTAAGAAACATGGCTCCTGGAGCACAACTCTACATTTTCAGGAAGCTCCCTCCAGCCTCTCCGTTACACCTTAACTAAACAGGTGATAACTATTTAATGCGTAAAATAACCTCCAGGATAACCTCTCAACTTTGTTTGGAATCTCTCAGCCATTGACACTTTATTTTATTTCATTTCACTCTTCCCCTTTTGGTTGAGAAAGTTTTCTCAATCCTTTGATGCTAAGTTCCAGCTCATTCTAGGATTTCTGTCCCCCACGTTGCCAAGAAGGTCCACACCCCTGGGATTCATGTCCCATATGTGTGGGGGGTGGGGGGGTGGGGGAGCGGGGTGGGTGGGCAGTGAGTTTGCTTTTGTTTGTTGGCTGAGAGAGGCCACATCTGAGCAACAGAAGAGGTTCTCTTGGGGGTGACTCTTCGGCCTAATTTTAAGTAGGCTCAGCCTATCCCTTACAGGGTTAAGTTTCATATGAACAAACCCCAAGACTGGGGGCTCAGCCTATTGATTTGGTTGTCCCCACTACTTTGTGAGAATATCAAGAATTCTGCACTTGGGGAAGCTGAATTTTCCCCCTTTCTCACCATTCCCCCAAGGGGACACTCCAAATACTTTTTATTCACTGGCGAATATCAAGAATTCTCCACTTGGGGAAGCTGAATTTTCCCCCTTTCTCACCATTCCCCCAAGGGGATTTTGCAAATACTTTTTTATTCACTGTTCAAATCACTCTGGTATTTATCGGGACGTCACTATGGACAAACCTACAAAATCTCATGCCCTACTCAAGGTTCCAAGTACTATAGTGTTCAATTAAGCTGTCCACATAAGTTATATTAGGAAATGCATTAGCCAAAATAGAAATTTTGCCCTTACTCATTTTAAATATATTTCTCATTGAGCTCTATTTCTGAAAAATGAAGATAGAATAAGTAATCTTCTTCATTATTCTGGATTTTTCAAGTCTTAGAAAAACAGCAAAAATCTAAAGCCATACTATCCACATAAATCCTTATTGAATTTTCAAATTTTCTATTGAAATAAATAACATTTTAAAAAGCAATAGGAAAAATTTTAAAGGTTTAGAGCTACTCCTGTTTTATGTCTATTCTGACACAAACTTCTTGGTTCAAGTTATTTCTGACAACAGTAAATTATTACTTCATGGTTGCATTAAAAGGTTCCTTGAGCATCTAATGAATCTTAAATAAAAAATGTGTTTCCTTGACTATTCACCAATGGAAGTTCTGAATTCTATTATAAATAAATCTATGGCTGCTTGGTAACGATATTTTGAAATAAGACTGATTTATGAAAGATTTGCAAGTAGCCACAGAATTCAGAAAATAAATCACAAATGAGAAGACCCCCCAGAGTCCTCATTAACAGGATGACTATAAATTATTTAAAATTATAGTAAGGCAGATGCTTCTATGGCAAGACATCTTACATGGGCATTATTAGTTTTAAAAATGAGAACCCACACCTTTCAAGAAAAATCCTAATAAAACATTCTGTTAGGAAAAAAAGGGAAGGGGGCAGATTTACTCCTCACCAGTTAATCACCATAGTGAATTTCTTTATATTCTCAAAGTAGAATATATTTTTTGAGGCCACATTTCCTCAAAATATAAATTCTTTCTACAGAGGGAATTTAGAACGCTTATTGGTTGGTAAGAAAGTAATAATAATTATTATAGTATTTGTTTTAATTATGGTTCCTTACTGTTTTTTAAGACCATGGCAATTATGGTTCCATTGTAACTTCCTGCTTTCTCACAATTTTTAAAATTTATCTCTATAAATGTAAAGGCTGAATTTTAGGGATTTGCTTGTGAGTGTGAAATCATTTTAGTTATTTAATAGTAACTGCCACACAAATTTACATGTGTAATCATATTCAATCTAGTATTCTGCTAGATGTGTATGTTCTTTCCAAAAGTAAATGTTTTATGTAAACTTTGAAGGTAGACCCTTTTAAAAAATGCAAAGGTGTAAATGTCTCCAAAGTATCAAAATCATTTCTTAAATACAGATAAAAATGACCACAATACACTGAAATGTGTGTGTTGCTACTAGTGTTAAATACAAAAGAATGGAAAACCCTTATTAGTTAATATACTAAAGTTCACTTCTTGTTAATGGATGTGAGCCAAAGTCTATGCTTTACCTAGGAATATTACGTGTGTGTGTCCTGTACAGTAAATATGTTGATTTACATGCTATATTGTGTATATAATAAATATTCAAAATTAAATAAATAATATTTTCTTTTTAACTAAGAATTACTTCAGAGGGATTCATTTTCCAATTGGTTTGTTTGGCAAGGCAACAAAATTTACATTACAATAGCTTTTCAGTCAAGTAAACAGTGATCTACAAAATAACTTTTACTTTCACTATTACCTTCTTGGAACAGACAATATGAATGGGCTGGTGTTTTTTTAGCTATTTAATGATGATGATTCCAAGGGCAGTCTGCATAAATATTATCACTAGCCAGTGAAGTTTACTTTGCCAGTTCTCAGCCATGGCTCTGTATTTCCAAATATGATAGAACATCTCCATTTGGATTTTCTGCCATCAATTTACCTCAAACTCAGCATATATACATGGACCTCCCAAAACAAAATGTTATGAGCAAAGAGAGGTTACCCACAGTGTTATCTGCAATAAGAAAAATCAGAAATTACTTTAAGAGTGGTCATGGATGGATATGGTCAAGTAAACGAAGTAAATATCCATATAGAGGCACAGTAGACACTAATATGATAATACAATCACTTCTAAGATTATTTTTTTTAACATCCAATACTTCTTTCCCCCATTATTATTATTTTCCTCTTTATTACTCATCTCCCCATAAAGGGATAAAGGGAGTATAAGTCATAAGGATTTTATAATCACATGGTCACACAATAAAAGATATATAGTTATACAATCATTATCAAAGATAAAGGCTACTGGATTACAGTTCAACAAGTTCAAGTATTTCTTCTACCTAATCTAATACACTAGAAACTAAAAAGGGACATCTATATAATGAGTCAGTAGTCATAACCATTTGTTAAATTCTAATTTTTCAGTTATACTTCCTCCCTCTCATTTGATCAGTCTCTCAATTTTCAGGAATATTTGGGCAATGAACATTTTAAATTCTTCATGCTGGGAAGGATTGTTGACGTTATGTAGTAGAGGAATGAAACTGGTTGATGCTCTTGGAGAGAGTATTACCTCTGGTTTCAAGGTTAATCTGGTACAGAAACAATCTGGAGGCCTTAAGTTTCTGAAAAAAATAAATTTACTTAGAAATACTTTTGTAGAGTCTTAGAGCCCAGGGTATTCTTTAGGGTTTTCAGGAATACTGGTGGTTGGGGCTTGGCATACTGCAGCAATCTGCAACATATGGCTGAAGCTTACCTGTAGAGTAACCTCAAAGATCTCTCAATTCTATTTGAAATCTCTTAGCACTGAAATTTTATTTTGTCTCATTTCTCTTCTCTCTTTTGGTCAAGAACACATTCTCAATCACACAATGGCAGTGCCAGGATATCCCTGGGAGTTATGTTCCATGTTACCAGGGAGATACACCCCTAGGAGTCATGCTCCAGGTAGAGGGAGGGTAGTTTTTTGAAGTGTTTCTATCAAGAAAGGATGTTGAATTTTGTCAAATGCCTTTTCTGCATCAATCAAAATGATTATGTGATTTATCCCCTTTGAGTTACTGATGTAGTACATTACAATAATTGATTTTTCTTGTGTGGAATCACACTTGAGGACCTGGAATAAAACCCACTTGGTCATGGTGTATAATTCTTTTATTCTGCTGATGGACACAATTTGCAAGTATGTTGTTGAGGATTTTTACATCTATATTCATTAAAGAGATTGGTCTGTAATTTTCTTCTTGTGTAGTATCTTCTTTGGCTTTGGTATTAGGTGGTGGTGGATTCACAGAAGGAATTATTCAGCTTTCCCTTCTCTTCAAGTTTTTTGAAGAGTTTTAGCAGGACTGGTACTCATTTTTTTCTGAGTTTCTGGACTTTTCTTTTGGGGGAGGATTTGATGACTGATTCAGCCTCTTTATTTGTGATTGGTTTGCTGAGGTCTTCTACTTCTTCTCGAGTCAATGCTGGCTGTTTGTGCTTTTCTAGTAAGTTGTTCACTTCATGTAAGTTGTCTAGTTCGTTACCTTATGGTTGTGCATAGTATTCTTTCATTTTGTCCTTTATTTCTATGGTCAGTGGTTATGTCCACCCTCCAATTTCTGATTTTATTTATTTGCATCCTATCTTTCTCTTTGTCAGCTGAGCTAAGGATCCATCAATTTTATTCACTTTCTTAAAGAACCAATTACTGGTTTTATTGATTCTTTCTACTGTTTTCATGTTCTCAATTTCATTTACTTCTGCTCTAATCTTTGGTATTTCTTTTCTTCCTTTTGCTTTGGGGTTAGCTTGCTGTTCTTTCTCTAGCTCCTCCTGGTGAGCAGTTAAGTTCTTGATTTTTGCGCTTTCTTCCCTTTTAATATAGGCATTTACAGCAATATATTTTCCTCTCAGCACTGCCTTTGCTACATTCCATAAGTTTTGATATTTTGTGTTCACATTTTCATTTGCCTCAGGATATTTACTGATTTCTCTTGTAATTTCTTCCCTCACCCACTGGTTGTTTTAGAGTGTGCTGCTTAGCCTCCATATATTTGTGAATTCTCCTGCCTTCCTTCTGCTTGTTAATGATTTCAGACTTCTTTCCATTATGATCTAAGAAAGTGTTTTATATAATTGTAACCTTTTTAAAATTGAGACCTGCTTTGTGACCCAATATGTGGTCTATCCTGGAGAATGATCCGTGAGCACTTGAGAAAAAATATATATTCTGTTATTCTGGGGTGAAATATTCTGCAAATGTCAGTTAAATCTAGTACATTTATCATACTATTCAGCATCTCTGTTTTCTTACTGATTCTCTGTCTAGATGTTCTATCTGTTGATTAGAGTGTTGTTTTGAAGTCTACAACTATTATTGTAGTGATGTCTACTTCTTTCTTCAGAGTTGTTAATGTTTGCCTCATATATTTTGGGGCACTCTGGCTTGGTGCTTAAATATTTATGGTTGCTCTGTCTTCTCGATGATTGCCCCTTTTATTAATACATAGTGTCCTTGTATATCTCTTTAATTGTTTTACATTTGAAGTCTAATTTGTTTGTTATTAGTATAGTTACCCCTGCTTTTTTCTGGTTATTGTTTGTGTGAAATATCATTTTCCAAACTTTTACTTTCAACCTATTTTTGTCCCTGGGTCTTTAATGTGAGTCTCTTGAAGACAGCATATAGATGTATTCTATTATTTTTTATCCATTCTACCAGTCTATGTCTTTTTATTTGGGACTTTAATACATTAACACTTAATGTTATTACTGTAAAGGCAGTATTTTCTTCTACCATTTTGATTTTGGATTTTATATGTCATATCTTATTTTTTTTCTCCTTTTACCCTTTCAGGTACCGTTACTGATAATCTTCAGTTCTACACTCTTCTCCAAACCCCTCTCTCCTGTCTTTTCATATCTGCCTCTAGCTCTTGCTTTGGTATTTCTTGTAGAGCAAGTTCATTGTTCACCAACTCTCTCAGTGTCTATCTGTAACTAATTTAAATTCTCCTCTTTTTTTGTATGGGCAGGCACTGGGAATCGAATCTGGGTCTCTGGCATGGCAGGCGAGAATTCTGCCACTGTCCCTCATTTTGAAGGACAGTTTTGCTAGATATAGAATTCTTGGTTGGCAATTTTTCACTTTCAGTATCTTAAATATATTATATCACTGCCTTCTTGCCTCCATTTTCCTGCTGAGAAATTGCACATAGTCTTATCAAACTTCTCTTGATGCAATGGGTTGCTTTTCTCTTGCTGCTTTCAGAATTCTTGCCTTTGTCTTTCTTATTTGACAATCTGAGTAGTAAGTGTCTTGAAGTAGGTCTATTCAGATCTATTTTGTTTGGGGGTAAGCTGTACTTCTTACCTTTCCCTTTCTCTTCTCTTTTTGGGACACCCATAAGAGATATATTCATGCACTTCGTATCATCACTCAATTCCCTGAGACTCTGCTTGTGTTTTTCCATTCTCTCCCTGTCTGTTCCTTTGTGTGTAGGATTTCAGATGTCCTATCACCTAGTTTACTAATCCTTTCTTCTGCCTTTTCAAATCTGCTGCTATGGGTCTTTGTTGTGCTTCATCTTCACAATCATGTCTTTCATTCTCATAAGTTCTGTCACTGGCTTCTCTAAGCTTTCAAGTTCTTCTGTATGGTGACCCAGTATCTTTTTTATATCCTTCATCTCTTTTGCCACATTTTCCTTCAAGTCATTGAATTGACATAGAAGATTTGTTTGAACACCTTTAATTAGTTGTTTCAACTCCTGTATCTCATTTCAAGTGTTAGTTTTTTCTTTGAACTTGACCATATCTTCATGCCTCCTAATATGACTCTTGATTTTTTGCTGGTGTCTAGACATCTGATTTTCTTGATTAGTTTATTTTGGAGGTTATTTTCTTTCTTTTGCCTAGGGTTTTCTTGTTGTTTGGCTTTGTTCTCTTCATGTTCTTTGACATTACATTCAACTTATTCTAGACTTCTAAAATGGCTTCTGTTTAACTGATCAGAAGTTTTCAGCTCTTGCTTTTCTAATTCTTCCCTTCTTTTATGGTTTTTTTTTTTTTTTTTGAGATTGCCATTTTTTCGTACGTGCAGTTGTTTTGCCCCCAGGAAAAAGCTGTTCTCGTCTTTCTTCCTCCTCAGGGAATGCTGATTTGCTATTTGTTTTGTTTTTGTTTTTCTTTTCTTTGTCTCTATATGCTTTTAATGCTCCTTTCATTACCTCTAGCAACTTTTACCTGGATATCTGGCTTTGGGAGTAGAGTCTCCCCAAATAGGATTGACCCCCAATCAGACCTTTTTCAGACAAGACAGGCCCAGGGCTCACAAAAAGGGTGCGATCAGTATCAAAGCTCCCTGGGATGGGACCCAGTAGGGTGCCAGTTTTCCTATGAAGCCTGTGCTTTTCCTATCCTGCCCAGCAGATGGTGCATGTCAGCCTGCTGCTCCTCATCAGTATAAAGTGGTACTGTGCCTTTAATTCTCAGGAGACCCTATTCCTGCAAGAAGCATGGTTGAGACAGAGGCTGAGGCTGAAAGCACACTTAAATGGCTTCTGTTTTCCAGGTCCTAGGTTCTGAATTCTCTAAATAACAGTAACTGCCTGTGCTGGGCCTTATGACACCTTTTTTTCTTTGGAGTAGGGAGGTGCAGGAGATACTTGGGTCCCTGTTCCCTGCAGGATGGAAAAGTTACAGGACTCTCCAGTAGCTTCCCATTCCCTTTTGCCAGGAGCGTGTTTGAGACAGACTGGGTTCCACTTTCTGTAGATTGAAACCATTGCATGTTTGAGACAGGCTGGTTTCTGTTTTTTGTAGGTTGGAACTGCTGCTAATATCTCAGACCCAGGGGTTAAACTCTCTGAATGAGCAGCCACTTGTGTTGGGTGCTGTCCCACCCACCTTTTGGGGGGAGTAGGGAAAGATAAGCTCTTTAGATTAGTTTCTTTGCCTCTCAGTCACTTCTTAATTGCATCCTTACCTGGGGAAGAGCTAAAACCTGAGAATTCCTGCTGCTTTCTATAATGGACTGCTAACATGTGAAAAAAAAAAAAAAAGTCTTTTTCAGAGTCAGTCCCAACCCTAAATTTGCCAATGAAGGATGACAGTTGGTTCCTGGCTCTATTTGTCCCTTTTATTAGGGCACAGCCCTTTTCCAGTTTTCTGAGCTCTGTCAATTCTAAAAGCTACTGCTTTTTTTGGCACCACTACCTACTTGCTACTGGGGAGAGACTTTTCTTTTGTTTGCCTTGTAGTTTTATCTTGCTCGGAGCTTGTATTCAGCAGTCTAAATTTGGTAATCAAATCCACAACTGGAGCTTGATTGAGCTCTCCTTTCCTTGCTCCTAGTAGAGAGAGTTTCTGTTTCCCACCAGTGGGGTGAGGGGAGACTCTGAGAGAGCCTGCCATGCCAGTGGGGGAGGGTTGCTAGCCTCCATAGCATAGAAAAACTTACTTACAGTTCTGATGCTGTGATCTTACCCCTTCCACCCATTCCAGAATGGTGTTCAATGTGTGTCTGGTCACAGATGTCCCCCAAACAATTGTTCCACAGTTTCTGGCTATTTACTAGTTGCCCTAGAGGACAAACTAAATACCACACTTCCCTGTGCTGCTATATTGCCCCACTCCCTAGATTCTTTTTTCAGATGCTGAAGGCAAACATGGGTGAAACTGTATAAGCGCTGTGATCAAAATTTTATGTGTCATTAATAAAAACTTGGAAGAAAATTATTGAAATTATGTAAATTTTAAATTTCTCCCATAAATTATGTCTTCTCTGAGTTATCCCCTCCCTTTCTGTCTGTCAAAGTATCTACATTGTTTTATATCAAGTTTGGACCTTTCTTTTCTGTGAGGGGTTACCAACTAGTAGTATACTTGGGGGAAGTAACCGCTGTTGAGCTTTTAGTATGGTGCACTTAAATATTTCCTCATAATTTATGTACTTAAATTCTATCTGCTAATTTAGTCCTAGTTACAATAGAAAAAATAAGCTATTTGCAATAATGAGTGAAATCTAAAGTTCTTATTTTATTTTCTGTACTCATTTGTTCACTCACTCATTCATTTATCCAGAGCACAAATAAACAGGCCATCCTGGAGAATGCATTTTAGGTTTCCTGAGGCAACATTGAATTACCAGTGCTAAGCATGGTTTGAAGAATTCAGACACCATGACATGGAGGAATAAGAGGAAGGAATTAAAAGAGGGTGGTGTATATGGAGAAAATAGAAAGAAAGGGGAAAAAAAGAAGAAAAAATTAAGAAAAACAGAAGTAAAGGGGATAAAAAAGCTTAGGCTTTGGAATGAAACATATCAGCTTGAAATCAGTCTACCTTTTAGAATACATAAAATCTTGAATGTATTTAAATGTTTATGTTCCTTTTTCCTTGACGTGATAGTTAGGTTTTGGTGTCAACTTGGTCAGGTGATGGTGCCTAGTTGTCTGGTCAGGCATTGGCCTAATGGTTACTGCAAGAATATTTCATGGCTGGCTGATAAACTTGAAGACTGGTTTATTTAATCATCAGCCAGTTGATTGCAGCTGTGACCGAGTGTATCTATGATCAACTAAGGGTGTGCTTCCTGCAAAAAGATAATCCATTCAGATGCATTTGATTTGATCAGTTGAAGACTTTAAGGGAAAAGAGAGAATTATCACTACTTCTTCAGCCAGTCAGCCTCTACTGTGGAGTTTGGCAAAATCCTTCAACAGATTTGTCAGCCTCCCAGCCTGCCCTACAGATTTGGGACTCTTATATTCCCACGGTTGCATAAGAAACTTTTATAAATCTCATATACAGTTATCTCCTGTTAGTTCTGTTCCTCTAGAGTACCCTGACTAAAATGAGAATCAAATGAGTTGGCATATGTAAAATGTCTAGAAAAAGTACAACACATAGTAGGTGCTCACTATTAATGTCTCAATACATTTTGAATAATATATATCACATATTAAATCACTTCCAATGCTCTAATATTATGAATATAAGCATAGCCAGTAAAGCTATGCTGTCTTTATTAACTGTTCTGAAGATATATAACCATTATTTTCAAAAGCCTAGAGATCTAGCTTCATTTTCTCCAACAATGGTGCAGTGTATGTGTGCATACACACACACACACACACAATGAAAAATAGAAATTATCAAGATAATTCCAATGACAAATAACTCTGGTATTTATCATATGGGTACAATATTCCACTGAGGGGAAATTATGTGGAAGAAAAATGATTTTGCATTTCATCAAAAAGTAGAGTTGAAAGTAAATGTATGAACATATGTATGGTAATAAATATAGAAAATGTATCAGGGGAGCCACAGAGTGAATCTCCTTTTTTCCTTTCATTTTTTTTTAAAGCGAATCATTTTATAATGCAAGTAATGCCCTCTTAACCTGATCGGTTTTTAGGTTTACAATTTAATGTATCAGGGTTTTATAAACTGGGGGCATATTTGTATTTCTACCCATAAGCTCTAACATAACAGATAGATGTAATTTCAGAAAATGACATGTAAAAATGCAACTAATTTTTCCCCCAAACCACATAACAACTGTAGCCACTTCTTTCTGGGAAGATAGCTTTTCTCTTCTGGGAAGATAGAGTTCTCTTTTCAAGGAGCTCTAGCACAGTATAGTAAAGTTGTAAAAGAAAAGTACATAGAGGACTAACTCTGTGATGAAAGTAAACACTGGAATAAGTTCTGCATGAAGGCATACATCTGAAAATCATAAAAAAATGTGTGAATTGTTACTATATTGACATATCCATTGATTTCTAATCCTAATTCCAACAGTTTCCTGGCAGCTTCTTCTTGAGACATCTTCATATGATTCCTTCCTCTCCACTTATGCTACGCCTTAAGTCTCTGCAGCATTTCCTTTTGTTTTCCTCCTTATTAACAACAACAGCAAAAAAATGCTGCCATGAATTTAACAAAATGTTTAATGAATTTTATTTTAATGATTACATTATCTATAAATTTTGGTCATTATGTTTAAATGAAATGTATTTCTACTGTAACAGTCCAAAATAATTCTTTGTGGTAAGAGACATGCAGAACCAAAAAGGTTAGCAACCACCTATCGAAAAAATTCCATATATTTAGTGGCAGCTTCAGAATTTCATTACAGAGGGACCTGGGGGTATCAATCAGATAGAAAAAAGAACATCTACAGACTTCATCTTAAAGCAGTGTAGTTGGCCCACAGCTTTTACATGTCATCTGTTCATTTAGTATAGATTTGGGGGAAGAAATCTGGTAGTTATTCTGAGGAGGGCTAAGACCTACCCAAACCACTCCTTGGCACAACTCCTTCCTACTTAAAGGAGATGATTTCAGTGAAGGGTGGGAGTGAAGGTGACATTCATGGGAGTATTTACCTGCAGTGCAATGTTTCTATTTCTGGTAATTTTACCCCAACATTCAAAAAGTAAGAATTATGTAAGCATCTGGATCTTGGTTAGAAATGGACACTGGCTAACTTTGCTCATCCTTGAGATTCCAACCATGTTTCTCCTCCATTAATGCCTTATGCACTATACTCATCAGTAGTGAAGTGAACAAATCTAGATTTCTAATGTCTATCTTTCCTAAAACACTCCTAAAATTTTCTTTGCAAGTAAACAGCAAGGAGTTTAGGCAAAACATGGATTTTTGAGACAGACAGAGAAAAGAAGAGGCAAAAAAAAAGGTGTTTTAAAAGGTGACATATACATTTGGCATTTCCCTTTCTTTTTTTTTTTTTGATTTTGGATTTGGGGTTTAAGGGATCCAGGGACAGAAGGTTAACATAGTTATCTCCCTTTCCCTTCCAAACAATGACTTTAGCCTCTATAACAAGTTGAACATCTTTTATCTCCCAGTAAAAGGAATTTTTAGATGAATATTTAGGAAACAGCTGGATGGAGGCAAAGAAGTTCTAAAATACTTCCTCTCAACACCATCCAGTTTTCAGTGTTTCCAAATAGGTCTTTATAGACCATGGCAAGTAGAAGGAGTATTTCAATCATGCAATAGTTATCGCTGTTTCAAAACAGGGAAGAAAGATTATTTTTGAGGAAATATATTATATATGTATATGCATATATGAACGCCATGGATATAAAAATGAAAATACTGCAAATGAAGATAGGACAGATGTCCTTGAGCTGGAGATGTGAAGACCTCTTTTATGTATTTATGACCTTAACTCTAGAACTGAATCAAATTATTACTGGTTCACATTCCTTGAATCATTTATTTCCCCTGAAAAAGTTCTGTTCCTTTACACAAAAATGAAAATGGGCTAACACATTTTAAGCTTGCCTGCCATACAGCATACAAAATAAATAAATAAATAAATAAAATAAAATAAATTTAAGCTTGCTAAATGTGAAAAAATTAAGTATTCAAATGCCAGATCCAAAACCATTAAGTCACTGCTACTGTAAGTTTCTTTAGCAAGTTGCTTGATATTCAGTAATACCAAGTTTAAACGAAAGTATTTCTTGCCACAAAGTGGATTATGGACATAAAAACTAGTTTTCCTTGCCCAGTCAAGCAATATGGAATGAAAGACCATGATCAAAGAAGTAGCTATAAGAGCTACCATAGTCAATCCACACAAACACACAATGTACTATTTAGTGGTACTCTGATCATACCAAAAACATAAAAAAGAAATAAATACTAACCCATAAAACTGATCTCTTGAGAAAAAAATTGATAATGTTTCTGAGACATCTGGCACCTCCTCATTGAAATTTTCTCCTCCCTTGATTTCAAGTAACAACAAATCTTGACTATTTCTCTAATTCTTCCTTATCATTTTCTTTCGGGTTTCTGCTTCCTCTGCCCATCTCTTATCAACAATGTTCCTTAGGGCTATAACTGTGCCTGCAGGCTTTAGTAATCCTGAGAAAGTGCATCCATGCCCACGCTTTTAACAGCCACCCATATACCAGTGTATCTCCTGAATGTCATGCTCAGATTTCTCTCCTGAGTTTTACCCCCTAGATCAACAGCCTAGTGGATATAAACCCAAACTTCAAGATGGCTTCCCTCATTCAGTGAATGGCACCACCCAATTATAAACACAAGAAATTTGAGTCATTCCTTTTTCTCACTCAAACACCAGAACTCATTAATCCTGTCACCTAATTTTCCCTAATACATTCTCCCTAACATTGCCTTAAGTCTAGGGATTGTCATCTCTTGCCTAGATTACCCAAACTGTCTTCCTCTATCAATTTTCCAAAACCCTGATTTTGACCTTCTCCTACTCAGCCTAATATGGGAATAAGATGATGCTACTACCCTACTCAGAGTTTTCTTCAGGATGGTCCACACGTACCTCCTCGGTTTCATCTGCTATCAATAGTATTCCAGCAACAGTGAGCTACCTCTGTTCCTCCACACCTGGTGTTCACGTACATGGCCTACTGCTCTCTGTCCAGAATGGCTTATCTACTTGGCAACATTCCATTCAGTTTTGGTGTCAGGTCTAGTGTTCCTCCCTTGTTAGGAACCCGTCCTTGGGTTCCCTACTTCAATATCCTACTCCCAACACACACACACACACACACACACACACACACAGACCTAAGTTCCTCCCATTCCTTTTCTTTCTGTCAAACTAACTGCTACAACTATAGACATTTCCATATTATATTCTGATTTGTTTATTTTTATGTTTGCTTGTACTTCTGTGAGCAGGGAAGGGGACATGCCTTCTTTGCTTTGTAAACTAAACTGTGTCCAACTCATTTTAGGAACCAATCAATACATATTTTTTTCAGTGAAAGAAAGGCCATCAGTCTTTTATGTTTCCAGTCACTCTTCCACACATCAACATGAATGTCCTTTCAAAGCACAGATAATATCAGGTTACTCCCCTAATTAATCTGAAAGCAATGAGGAACCTCTGAAAGAACTTCCCAACACCTCACTTTAGCTTTCAAGTTGCTACCTGACCTACCTGAACCCTGTCTGTTTCTCTACAATCACCTTCTGCCACATCACTCTCAAATCAGACATTCCAGCAATATTAGACTATATGTTTTTTACGCCACCAGGTCTGCACAAATAGGCACTGCACTCTTGAGGGTATACATGGAAAAATCACCCTCATCCTTCAAACTTCACTTTAGACATCACTCCTCCACAAAGCAATTCTGACCTCACCACTCCTATCCCAACCTGGGTTGATCTACCCACCATTTGGTGGGATTTACAGCAGAGCTCTATTTGTTCCATTCATGTCACATTTCAATTATTTGTTTAAAAGTTTGTTTCTCCTACTAGAATGTAAGCTTCTTCAGACTTGGTGTCATTACATTTATTTAAAAATCTCCAACAATTAAAAGCATATGCTTCAAGTTCTGGCAGGATGGGTAAGCATATACAAACAAAATACAAATACACTCTAGCTCATTTTAGTTGGCATTAACTCAACTACACTTAAAACATTCTTTCACCCTATTTTTATCATTTTTCACTGGCAGTTTAGAAGCTGTAAAAGGCTACTATTAATTATAATTATTTTGAATTCAATGTTTTGCTTCCCCTGTAATCTTTTTTTGCAGACAGTAATTTTTCAAAGACTGTTTAGGGAATCTTTTCCTACTCTACTTCCAGCAAAAGGAGATTCTTAAAAGGCGTTTAATGAGCTAAATCTGTACAGACCCTAAATGATACAATAAATGATAAACTAGTTGGGTTTGAGTTTCCAGTTGCTTATTATTTCAAGTCAGTTCAAAGCAGCAGTGCTCTGGCATTTACAAGACCACCTACATCCCAAAATACTGTTTATAAATATCAATGTGTTAAATGATTTTTTCTTATAGCCTACGTAAGAAATGTTAATAAGTAATGTGAATGATTACATTAAAAAACTAGTTGGGAAAAAGGAAAACCATAAGGGAAAAAAATGTTGATGAGAAATTGGGTCAGGATATTTTTTAAATGATAAAAGGTCCTTACCTGACGAATTTCAGTTCTTAAACAAGAAAATATGACAATACAGGTACTACCCTGTAGAATTATTCAGATACTAAATACATTTTTCAATAAATGATAATAATCTGTTAATGCGCTTTACCAGAAAAATAGTTTTAATACACTCCAAAAATAACAAGTTATTAATGTATTAATTCATTTGCTGTAGTATTTTACAAAGAATTTGGAGTGCAGCCCCAGACATCTCTTCATGCCTGGATTTTCCACAACAGACATTCAGCCACAATGGAATACTTGCTATTCATACTATACTCTGCTCTCTCCTGACTGCTTTACCAACACCTGCACCTAAAATACCTACTTTATCATTTCTTTAAGTTAAAATTGAAGCATATTTTGAAGTCCAGATAACTGTAATAAAGTCACATCTAATAAATCTTACATGAGTCTCTCAAATGAAGTGAAGGTGCTTCTACTACTCTTCACACATGTGAACATGCATTTTTTCACAGGAAGAAAAAAAAAGATCCAAGTTTGCTTTCTTAAGACTGATACTTGTCTGGCCTACAGGGACTGCTTCTGCCATTTGGATTCATGTGAATTTGGAAGAAGATTCCATTTCAGCAGGAAAAATACAACTCACATTCTTAATTCTTTATGACCCAGGAAGCTGATAAAGAGATCTTGCTTAAACAACCCAAAACAAAAAAATACACTGAGCTAATGCAAAGAACTTACGACTGACTAGTTCAAGAGACACTTTATGGTATCTCCCCATCTGCTTTTAAAAAACAGACTAGAACTTAGGTTTGTAAGAGCCAAGGGCATGCCATATCCTATCTCTTTGATTTTGCAATTTTGTGGCATTTCTAACACATTAGACCAAATTAAAAAGAATCAAAGTTAAATAAAATTTTTCTATTTGAACAAAGAAGGAAAATGCTAATGTCCTCAAAAATTTAATACATGTGCTATTAGGGAAGATGACTCAAATATTTTTAATGAGCTATTTCTCATTAAACCAGTAGGACCTCAAAATGACAGGATAAACAGTAAATTGTTTGGGCTTGAATTTATGTACTCTCATGAACCAATACAAATTTACTGGAATTATTTCTACCATAAGAAAGTCCTCATTTAATCATGTGTCAGCTGGAGAAAGCAATTTCCTACGGCTAAAAATATTTAAAAATCTGATATAAGAATAAAATTATATTAAAATGCCATAATGCATGTATTTGGCAACTTGCCAAGGGCAGATACAGACTTTTGCAGGTTTCTCTTTCAAAGATATACTAAGCATTCCAACATTTCTAATCATTTGATAGTCAACTGCTGTAGGCAAAAAGCTGTTCTTAGTAATTCTGTACTGCCAATATATTTTAAACTACTTCATAAACATTGCTCATACAGTATGTCTAATAGATTTTGCATACTTTTTCTTATCAGAAACTTCTTTAACACATACAATCTACTGAAATTTTCAAACTAAATTAAATCATAATAGGAATGAACCTGACAAAATCTTTTAGTTGGCCTGTTTTACCTGGAGAAACTAGTAAAATGGAACTCATGACTCTGAATCTCCATATATATTGAAAATAAACACGTTTAATATTCAAGTAACTAAGTTAAGACTCACAGGCTGATAATTTTGCTAACTTTTCTATATTTAAAAATGCAAATGTGAAAGAGAAGCATAATAACATTTTTAACACCTTGTTTTAGAATTATGCCTTTTTAATCCAAACTCACCAGAACCAAGAAATAATGCCATTAAATAGGGAAAATGTTTTTATGATCAGAATTTCACAAAAGTTTAGAAAAAATATTCACAAAAGTTTAGATAAAAGGTAAAATAAGATGTGATTTTTCTAATACCTTGATATATTCTAGTTTATGGCACCTACTAATGATGGACTGAGGAACACAATTTGTGATTTTAAAAGTATGCATGAAGTTGACAGATCATACTTTATTTCTATCACCATGCCTGCAGGAGTACTGGTAGTATAAACACAACAAGAACAAAACAATCAAGTGAATAAAATCAAATGAGTAGGGATCACATGGCCATAAGCAGAACTCCACATGTTAGGGATATCAGCATCTTGGGTTACCCGTCTCTCAGAACTATAGAGCTAGATAGAACCTTGAAGTTCATATAAGGCTACATCAAATAAGTTGAGAAATATTCCATTTTTTTCTCCCCACAAACCAGCTTAGTTGATAATTTCCTTCATTACACATATACTAACTCACCAATTTCTTTCATGCTCCCATTCACTTTCATTTGCCAACACTTGGGTACAAATATTAAGAGCTGTCTTATAATGTTGACTGTAGAGAAGTTAAGGATATGAAACAGGTTATATTTTTAGCTCCCATTCTGCAAATAAAGTGACTTACCAGAGAGAGGGAATTTTTCTAAACACAGAGAGTTCAGTTTCAAAGAGTTATTTGAAATCAGGGCCTTGGTTAGTTTCCAAAAGGCATTTTTAAAAGATAAAGAAGAAACCACTTCACTCAGAATATAGTACTAAGCCTCAGTTACCTAAAAAAGTTCTTTACAATTCAGAGACAATCACTAACAAGATTGAAGGAGAAATGCACAAAGATAGCAGTAGCAAGCATAAGATATTAAGCCCCTTATCACCAAAGCTGAAAAGGAATCATGAAATCTGAATAACATTCTTAGGTCTTTGGCACAAAAAAGGGATTGTCAAGGACCCATAATAAAGTGAGTATCATTTAAATTCATGGTCCCTAAGATAACACTAGGTTTACTTTTGCTTCATTATCTCAGTAGTGGAATAAACTAACAGGGGTTTCCCTGTCCCTCCTCAATATGCCATGTCCCTCCCTCTAGTCCAAGTGGATAGGACAATCCACTGCCAATCACTGCCTCAAAGAAGCAACCTTAGAAAACCAGAATCAAACTTGAATTTTATAAGCCCAAGCTTTAAAAGCCTTAAACTAAAGCCATGTGGTTTAAACCATCAACCAATAATCTAGAAGACTACAGAAGAGTCAGCGCTTCCCCCTATCCCAAAGATTACATCAATTTTGCCCATAAGAGGAGGAGAGAAAAGTTCAGAAAAGCTATAACCTTGAGTGGGTGCCCAGGAAGTGTAGGCTAGAGATCCCAGACAAGTTCAAGCAGAAAGGGATCTATGAAACCTTACCTAGTAAAGGCCAGAAAGGCAGTAAGAACTCAAGAGGTTTTCCATGTCCAGCATAAAGTAGGAGCAGAAGGAATATCTGCTGAGGCAACAACAGCCTCCTTTTTCCTCCTCCTACACGGGCTCTATCCCCCATCACACACAATCTATTGAAAGCATTGTGTGTTTAAAGAACGCTGGCATTAACATAGTTTTGATGACCTTTCTTCACAGAAAAATGGGGAAAAAAGTACATTCTTACCTTCTAAAAATAAAAGTAAACATTCACAATTTATCAAATTATATATATTTATATTTTATACAGATACTTTTCTTGCTTTTTCTTACTTTCTCGCCATTCCCCCCAAGGGGACTTTGCAAATATTTCTTTATTTGCTGTTCAAATCACTCTGGGATTTATCGGGGCATCACACTAACCTGGACAAACCTACAAAATCCCATGCTCAGTTCATGCACCTATGGTGTTCAATTAAGCTGTACATATAAGTTAAATTAGGAAATGAACTAGTCAAAATATAAATTTTGTACCAAATAAACATTTCTTGTTTTAGTCTACACAGAAGTTGAAGTTTTAAAACATAAATGACCTATTTTCAACATCCTGCAATATTGGCATTTCTTTGTTCTTCCTCATGCAAAAACATTTTTTAATTTTTACATTTAGTCACTATCGTTGTACACTCTAGGAATTCCTAGATTGTACTATCTCAGTCTTTTGATATAATTTTTATCAATGTGTAAACAGAAATTTTTTTCACCTTTTAAAACAACTTTCATTCAAATAAGCTCTATAACCATTTTATTTTCTTGTAAAGAACCTTCTTGTTTTATTCAATATGGGCTTTCTTGAAATTTGACTCAATTTTAAACAGGAATATTAAATTATTCAGCAAATCAAATTAAAATGCACATAAAAGTGTTTTCCATTTTAAATATAATGGTTAAAGATTATTAGTGTAATGATAGGGAATCAAACCGATATGATAAATTTAATATATTTTTCTTTAATGACTAAGAAATTATTTTACATAGAGTCACGCTTCTATAAAATAAGCATCAAAATTTCTGAGTGAAAGGAGAAGAAAAAAGATGGAGAAAAATGCATAAAGCTCACCTCTGGCTGGAGGGGCAAGTTAAAGGGTAAGATATTTCTTTCAAATTCATATTAGAAGATTTTGATATAGATTACAGCTAAATGAAAGGTAAAAGATACAAATAAAACCTTGAAGTTACCCCTATTTCTATCTAAAAGTATTAATACATATCTTTAAAAATTAAAGCATTTGATTTAATTTTCAAATTAAGAAGTGGTATAGGGGGCGCATGGATGGTTCAGTGGTAGAATGCTCACCTACCATATGGGAACCTGAGTTTGATTCCTGGCCCATGTGCCCCTCCTCCCTCTGCCAAAAAAAGAATGATATTTTTGTGAAACTAGAAATACTTTCATAATGTGATAATCCACCTGATTACTTGTACAAGAAATATGATTATGACCATGTGATTATTCTAGAGTAAGCCACAGAGAGAAAAGCAAATTAATTCACTTACATTACTCAAATTCCTACAAAATATAGATACTAAATCTTAGTTGCCTTAACAATATTCTTTATCAAGAACAAGAAGTTCAAGACAGGTCTGAAGAAATATCCAGAATGTAGCACAAATAGGTAAACAATATAAAAGAGAATAAGGAGATATTAGTAAGAAACATGTGGGAGGAAACAACATGTTTAATAGAATTCCAAAAGAATACAAGAACATATGGCTAAAAATTTTGAGAACTATTCTGAATGCCACCAATCCCCAGATAAATAGCCCAATAAATTATAAACATAATATTTAAAAAGAAATACCCATTTTAATATATCTTCATGAAACTATATGATTATCAAAGACAAAGAGGAGATGTTAAACTCTGGCAGAAAGTAAAGACTGATCATCTAAAAAGGAATGTTAATTAGACTGACAATGATTCTCAACAGCAACAAAAGATGCCAGCAGACAGTAAAAATAATACCTTCACTGAGCTGAAAGAAAATAACTTGTAAACTAGAATTCCACATTCTGCCAAACTATTTTCCAAAACACAAGCAAAATTAAGACATATTCAAAAGAACAAAACCCAAGAGAACTCTAATTAAAGGAAATTCTTGAAGAATAAAGAAGGAAGAAAAACAGGGCTGCAAGAAGGAAAGTAAGGAAAAATACTGATAAGTATATGGAAATCTAAAGAAACATTAATTCTATAAAATAGTGATAATTTCTGATGGGGGAAGGAAGAGAGAACTTTGACAAAAGGGTACATAGTGATCACTTCTATGTTTTAAGTATGGGAATTAAAATAGCGAGGGTAAGCATTAAAAGAACAGAGGGAAAAAACAGACGTCAGTGAATCTAAGAGAAGGTAAAAGAGGAGATGGGAGAAAAGGCCATAAGAGTGAAATAAGTAAAAATTACATAATAACTTGATTGACTAAATCTATATTAAAAGTCATGCAAATGCTAATGAGCTAAACTATCCTGCTAAAATTAAACTATTGAAAAGAAAGCTGATGTACTGTATTAATATTAGAAAAAGATACTTGAAGACAAAAAAAACATTAGTAGAGAGAAAGAGGATCACCATATAAAACATTCTCTTTAACAGAAAAATACAAAAATTCAACAGTTGTAATAGAATTATATCATAGCCTAAAATTCATTAAAGCAAAAATTGTTACATAGCAATAGATGAGAAACAAAACTGTCATCTTTATAAATGTTGTGACTGCCTATATAGAAACCTCAAAGAACCTACAGATTAATTAGAAAGAGAACATAACAAAGTTGCTGGATACAAAAGTCAATATTAATTTATCAATCCATTGTATTTCCAAATACCTGCGATATTTCCAAATAGTTTAAAAAACAATTTTTAAAAATATACCATTTACAATAGCAACAACACCTAGGAATTAACAAAATACTAGCATTTTAAAAGAGAAAATTATAAAACATTATTGGGAGATATTTTTTAAAAACTAAATAAATGAAAAAGCAGCTATCTAATCCAGGAAATGCAAATTAAAACTGCAATGAGATTTCTTTTTATACTTACTACTTTGAACAATAGTAAGGAAGCTTGGTCAGTCTCAACAATGTGAGAATGTGGGACAAAAGAATTCTCACCCAACTGCTGTTAGTGTAAATTTGTGTGACCCCTTTGGAGAGCAGTTCGGCATTGTAGTGGAAATGACAGACAGTAAAACCCAGCTAAACAAACAAGATGATGGATCTCAAAAAATAATTTTGAGAAGCCATGGAGGAATACATATAGTATGATTCCATCTATATAAAGAAACCAAAATAAGCAAAACAAAATTTATTTATTTAGGATTACAGGCATAGAAGATAAAATCTATCATAAAATGTTTCAGACTAAGCATGTGATAAGGTAGACTCCGAGAAGTTGAATATTCACATGCAAAGATTACTGATCAGTAGCCCCATGCCAATCCCTGGGAGGTATCAAAGGACAACTGGTCAAGTGATTTCATCCTATATATTGGCATATGTAATTCTAAGGGCTGCCACGAGGTGGCGGGTGGTGCTGTCGCTGAAGAAAATACAGTACGCTGAACTATAAAAATACGTCACACCAATATCATTAATATTATCATCTATTAAGTGCTAACTATGACTCATGAGCAAAGCTTTCTCACTTTGCTAAGGAAAAAACCAAAAATCAGGTCAGCTCGTCAAAGTTACACCATGCATGGCAACTGATAGGCTTCTGACAGCGCGACTTCAAAGCCTGCTGTCTTCCCACCATTGCCCTGTGGCAGGTCCCACAGTGAATGTTGTTTGTGGACATATTTTTAAATATGGAAGTTATTTACAGACACGTTATATGTCATTCAACAAACTAAAATTCCTGAAGGTAGGTGGACTCTAAATCTGACTCATTTCACTTGTATCCTTCAAAGGCAATATTGACCTAAAATCAAATTTCCTCACGCAACTCTAATTTCCCTAGGCTTTTCACACACACAGTCTCATTTAAACCTTCTAACAAATTCTGGGATGGAGATACGTGCGAGACCTACTGAAATAAAGGTTAGATGGTTCAGGCCCAAATTCCACCCTGTCACCATAATGCCCATCTGATCTGTGACTCTGGTAAGTCATTTAACAATCTATATGCTATAGGCTTTTATGGATGAAAAGGAGCTTTCCATGAAATAGCCAATACAGGACAATAACTAAGTAACTGACTCAACATGAATTATCTTTACATATGAACAGTAAGAACAACTGTCATGGGAAGAATGTCTTAGCTACACATTTTTTCCTTCAAAGAATGTTTTGAAATGGCACCCAAGTTTCCCACTACCCTGAGGTCTCACCCTTAAGGAGACCTCAGCCTTCCCTCTGAAGTATGTTAAGCACGTGTTGAGCATGAAAATGCTGGGCTATAGTACCAGCTTTATTTATTACCTTTGATACATAAGTATCTTTGGATAATCCATGATAGCGGCTGCAGCTGGGCATTCCAAATCCTCTCCTGCTACCTTAACCATCCTACATGACATATCAAGCCTGGTATCACAGTCCAAGCTTTTCTGTTTGTATTTTAAGGAAGTTACATTCATTTCTTCTAATTTGGACTAAGTCTCAATGATGTATCCATTAATTTACTACAAATGGAGGAAACTAGCTCTAACATTAAGATCTTTCAAGTGTTCTCTTTCTTGGTTATTCTTTAGCTTCTATCTAAGTTCAACATGTCAGAGATAAAAAATAGTTGGCAAAGAACTGTTGGGAGATTTCCTCTGATCTTGTGTCTCTTAACTTTTAATCTATATGGTCAGGGATCTGATGCTTGTTTGTCTTTTCCTTTTTATTTTGAAAATTTCCAAACATACAGGAAAAGGAGAGAAAGAGTAGAATGCACACACACATGTGCCTTTCTACCTTTCACCCAGATTTATCAACTGTTAACATTTCACCATTTTATTGTTCCCTTTTAAAATACACTTTTTTCATTGCAGAACCATTTGAAAGTAAATTGCAAAGATCATAATATTTTATCCCTAAATACTTTAGCACATATCTCCTAAGAACTAGAATGCTCTCCTATTAAATCACAGTACCAATCTCACATCCAAGAAATTTAACTGATAGAATCATTTTTCTAATATATCGTCTTATCTCCACTTTTCCCAATTGTGTTCTTAATAGATTTTTCTCAATTCATGGTCCAATGAAGGTGCATGTATTGTACTTATTTGTCATGTTCCTTCAACTTTGGCTCTTGTCTTTCATAAAACCGACCTTTTTTAAGAGTCCAAATAGTTGTCTTGTAGGATTTCCCATAATTTTGATTTGTCTGATTGCTTCCTTGTGGCTAAATTCAGATTAAACATTTTTTGGCAAGAATACTCTAGGAGATATTGGACTTCCCAGAGGATTGCAGCAAAAGGCACAAAATATCCATTTTTCTTATTATTGGTGCTGTCATTTGATCACTTGATTAAAGAAATGTCTACTAAATTTTCTATTGTAAAGGTACCTTTTGCCCTTCATAATTAATAAATAATTTGTGATGCAGTATTTTGAGACCATGACCATCTTTTCCACAACTTTTCACCGAATGATTTTAGCATCATTGATGAATCTGACAACCTTTGTTTTCTTTTTTTTGTTTCTCTAAATCTGACAAACTTTGTTTTCTTTTTTTTGTTTGTTTCTCTTCAATGATTTTTTTATTGAGATATAGTCAACTAAAGTATACAGTCAGTGGTTCAATACCATCATAAAGATGCTCATTTATCATTACAATAAATTTTTGAACATTTTAATTACTCCAAAAATAATAAAAGTAAAAAAGAATACCCAAAACTTCCCATACCTCATCCCCACATTGTTTTTTTTTTGTCTGTCTTTTTTTTTTTTCTTACTCATCTGTCCATACACTGGATAAAGGGAGTGCCAGTCACAAGGTTTTCACACTTACACATTTATACCTTAAAAGCTATGCAGTTATTCAATCATCTTCAAGAATCAAGGCTATTGGATTGCAGTTTAATTGTTTCAGGCATTTCCCTCTGACTCCACCAATACACCAAAAACTGAAAAGGGATATTCTCTATACTGCATAAGAATAATAACCTTTGTTTTTATGTGTGCCCCTTATTCTGTATGGTTGCTGTATTAACCCATCTGTCCTCAAAATGCTTGCTTAAGTTATATACAATAAGGTTCTTTTGAGAGGCCTATAATTTTAGTATGCTAAAGCCCTCAATGTAAAGTCTTTTTTTTTCTTTCTAAACTTTTGGAACTTTGAATAAGAGTTTCAAGTATAGTAGTATTATACATAATGGCTACCTCATCACTACTATAGGAGAAACTTTATTCTAACTGCTTGCCCTATATTCTTTAAAAAGAAAAAAAAAGCTATTCAAACACAAGCTGAACTAAACTAAGCCCATCAAACTTGAGCCCATCTGTCTCACTGGTTAATAAAGAAAATTCTCTTTTCTTCATAAAATTACAGGACAATCTGTCAATCAAATTCTTAGCTTGTCTTCTAAAAGATTTGCACCAGGTTGTTTGTCACTCCTTCAGCACACTGTATTTGCTGTGGAGCACCCTTTATCAGCTCTAATGAAGAAAGCTGCAGAGGAAAGAAAGAAAAAGTTTCTATAAAAACCTTAATTCTCAAATCAGAAGTCAAGAGGGCAATCTAAGGAAAAGCATAGTCATCTGTAGACACCTAGAAGAAACTTGCTAAGACAGATAATTACTATAGTGGAGCTTTCTGAGAAACTGTGATCTAGGTTCAAATATTACTATAAAAATCAAAATTGATCTTTCTATTATGCAAAATGGAAAGGCAATTTAAATAAAGGCATCTATGTTTCTACTTACATTTTTTCATCTTTAAAAATCTGGCAGACATTTAATTTTAAAATAAGTGATCTAGGGAGGAGCAATATGTATTAATACCCCAAATAATGAACAAAATATGTTGTCAGAAAATTTGATCAAAGGTAAAAAATGTTGTAGTTAAGTGATTTATTCTTCCACAGGAAAGCCTAAACAGTCAGCAGAAATCACAGTGAGCAGTGTGCAATTGTGACTATGATATAAAAACACAAGTAAACACTCAAATAAAATTAACTTCATGTATTTCCCCAAAAGACTTAACCAGGGACACAAAGTTTAAGGGAGCACCAAAATTACTCAGTAATCAATAATATTTTTAAGAAAACAAAGTTAGTTTAACCATACGCATATGTAAATAAAGTATCCAAATAATCAATGTAAACTCTGTGTTTGTGCAGTAAGTTTCATAGACCAATTTAAAATTAAGGCAACAAGGAAAAACATCTACAAATTCAGATAGTAAAGTTATTAATTTCTAAATATTCAGCATAAATACCATTTGATCAGCTGTCAAAACTGTGAATGTTCTCAAAATATCAAGTAGTAAGTTATTACAAATTTCTACATTGCTATAGTAATGACATATATTACTAACCATTCTCCTGATTTCAGGAAAATGTGAAGATACAAATGTATTAACAATTAGCACATGAAAATATTAACCACCTAAAATGGATATCTTAGTTAGCTTATCCATAGGCATATTTAAACAAAATATCTAAGTAATCACTGTGAAACCTGTTTGTACAATATGTGTCATTAACAAATTTAAAATTAAAGCAAGGAAGGAAAAGATCTATAGATACAGATATCAGAGTTTCTTAGATTCTAAATATTAAACACTATCTTAAATACCATTTGACTAACTACCAAAACTGTGTACGTCCTCAAAATAACAAGTACAAAGTTATTACAAATATCAACTTTGCTATAGTAGTGATATATATTACCAAACATTTTCAAATTTTTGTTTTCAGGAATTTACAATTTACTTTATCTATTGTTACTATAGCAGTCTATAGTTCTGTTTTTTACAGTTTTTTTGCTGTTGTAAAATATAACATATATATATATATACAAAGAAAAGAAAGAAAAAAGCAATAATTTTCAAAGCACATTTCACAAGCAGCTACAGAACAGGTCCCAGAGTTTGTCATGGGTTACCATTCCCTCATTTCAGATTTTTTCCTTCTAGAGATGCTCTAAAACATTGGAAGCTTTACCAGAGCCATAATACTGAAATCATACAGTAGCTGTCCTTTTGTGTCTGACTTATTTCACTCAACATTATGTCCTCAAGTTTCGTCCACGTTGTCATATGTTTCAGGACATCATTTTGTGTTAATGATGTTTAAACCGTCATATGTATATACCACATTTTGATTATCCATTCATCTGTTCATGGGCACCTGGATTGTTTCCATCTCTTGGCAATTGTGAATAGTGCCACTATGGACACAATTGTGTAAATATCTGTTAGTGTCACTGCCTTCAACTCTTCTGGGCATATACTGAGTTTTGGTATTGCTGGGTCATAAGGCAACTCAATAATGAGTTTTCTGAAGCATCATTAAACTGACTACCTCAGCGGCTGAACTATTATACATTACCACCACCAGTGAATTAGTGTTCTAATTTCTCCATATGCTCGCCAACATTTATACTATTCCAGTTTGTTTAATTGCAGCCATTCTCAAAAGGTGTGAGGTGATACCTCACTGTTGTCTTAAATTGCAGCTCCCTTATAGCCAATGAAGATAAGCAGCTCTTCATGTGCATTTTAGCCATCAGTATTTGCTCTTCAGAAATGTGCCTATTCATTTCCTCTGACATCTTATAATTGGCTTGTTTTTTTGTTGTTGTTAAGTTGTATAATTTCTTTATGTACAGATATCATGCCTTTATCTGGTATGTGGTTTTCAAATATTTTCTCCCTTTGAGTTGGCTGCCTCTTCACCTTTTTAATAAAGTCCTTTAAGGCACAGGCGCTCTTAATTTTAAGGAGTTCCCATTTGTCTATTTTTTCTTTTGCAGCTTGTGCTTTAGGTGTAAAATTTAAGAAACTACCTCCTATTACTGGATCTTGAAGACATTTTCCTACATTTTCTTCTAGAATTTTTATGGTACTGGTACTTACATTTTTTTTTTTTTTTTTTTTTTTTTTTTTTTAAAGGAAAGACAGAGAGAAGGAAGGAAGGAAGGAAGAGAGGAAGAAAGGGAAACATCTTTTAAACATTTTCTTGTTTTATTGTATTTTGTTTCTCCGTTTTCGTTACATGGGCTGGGGCCGGGAATCGAACCGAGGTCCTCCGGCATAGCAGGCAAGCACTTTGCCCGCTGAGCCACCGCGGCCCGCCCCTGGTACTTACATTTATATACCTATTTATTTAGGTTCTTTAATCCATTTTGAATTAATTTTTGTATAGGGTGTAAGGTAAGGGATCCTCTTTCATTATAATTAATATTCTAATGCAATACTTTTAGAAAGGCAAAAAAAAAATGCAAAAAATCCATGATTCAAAAAATTCGTATCAGAAGTTTAAATAAGACAGGCCATTGTTTGTTTTAGGACCTTGTATTCTTGTGTAACAAGCAGAGTTGCCTCCAATCCTCCCAAAAGCTCCTAGCCCACACGAAGTCACCAGCCAGGAGGGTTTGTCAAGTTTGACAGTGGAGTCCCGCAGAATAGGAAATGTGAAGTGCAGTCCAACAGATCGGGCAATGGGAAGCTTTATAGGGGTACACATTTTTCTTTTTTGTCCCATGTGTCAATATGGATCAGCAGAGGACTAGATTGAAGAATTAGTTCTTTCAAATGGGTGAAGCATACAATATTTAAAACTAAATGCCTCTACTCCAAGAGCTTTCCATCTCATAGGAATGAAGAGTCAATTTTACAAAGTGAAATACAATGAACAGTAAAGATGAAAAGCAAACAAACAAACTCTGAAATTCAGGGAGCATCAGTTTCTTCTGTTGGGAGGACAGAGAATTAGGAAATGACCCCTGAAAGTGGTGTCAGGTGCCAAATGTTGCAAATAAATATTCAATCATTGCATGTGATACAGCAAAAAAGTTATTCATCGTTTATGTGAAGTTTAAATTGAACTGAGTATCCTGGATTTTTAGGATCTGCCAATCCTAAAGTGGTAGCATACAAACTGAATTTTGAAATATGGATCTAAATAAGAAATTCCTATTTTATTTGAAACTATTTTTTGACCAAAAAAATAGTCCTTTTTTGACCAAGAGGAAGTATTATGACAATTACAATTGTGGTACCAATTAGCTGGATAAAATTGAACTAGTGGGCAGGTCACAGTGGCTCAGCAGGCAGAGTTCTTGCCTGCCAGGCCAGAGACCCGGGTCCAATTCCCAGTGCCTGCCCAGGTTAAAAAAAAAGAAAAGAAAAGAAAATGAACTAGTTACTTCTGTGAACTTCAGTTTTTCCATTCTTTAAAATTTCACTGGCCCTACATACCAGGCAGAGTTGGTAGACTCAATAAACCTAACATTTGTGAAAATGATTTATAATGTCTGAATACTGATAAAATAAGAATTTAAGGCATACTATTGTTTTGCTATGGAAGCAAGTTTAGTAAGGCTGATCTATTAGGTGAAAACCCCTCAGTGCCACAGAACAGCATTTGGGCCAGAAATTATGGCATCTGTGGCTATGATTTAGGAAATTTATTAAAAAAAATCAATGTTGGACCAGTTTGCTTTCTTCAATACAGAGCTGGCTCACAGTCGTGACAGTCCTGTGATAAACGGGCCAATTCCGGAGAATACGTGCTGTTGGAAGGACTGTCTTCAAATGATTAATTATCATGTAAAAACGATTATAAAGAACACCCAAAATGTTCAGAACATATTTGACCCTGATATCTATGAGTTCTACCTAGGCGTCCAGCACCCAGTCAACTTGTGCACCCTCCTTCCTGCAGAAAGCGCTTCTTCCTCAGTGCTGTATAATCACCCCCACATATCCCAAAGGTCTGCTCCTCCAATCTGCTAATTTGGGTGTCAGGCAAATGTCAGGATAATATGTGACTTACTCAACTGTGTTCCTTTCTCCGAACACCAGAGATGTGAACACCTGATTTAGCAGACAAGATTATCTTCAAAATCAGAGGATGAGAAAGGAAGAAAAAAGAATAATGTGGAGATAGAGATGGGTATATTCAGGAAAGGAAAGAAGAAGGAAATAGTGTTGAAAGGATCACAGATGAGTTCAGAGATGAAATGAGAGATAAAAAAAAAAGGAGATACGAAAAAAGAGGACAGAGCAGGAATGTGGTAGGTTGAATTATACACCCCCCAAAAATGCGTGCTCTTACTCTTAATCTGCATTCTGTATGGAAACATGGGTATGAAATCATTTATAAATAGGACCTTCTGAATTTACTTAAGGTGTGGCCGGCTAAATCAGGGTGGGTCTCTGTTTATGTTACTGGAGGCCTTATAAAGACAAGAAACTGGAAGCCAGAGTCAGAGAAAGCCACCGGAGGGAAAAAGAAGCTGGAAGGCCAGACACAAGGAGAGAGAGGTCCCCATGCGATAAAAGGCAGAGATCCAGGCCAAGAAACCCCAGGATTGCAACAAGCCAGCACCAGACCACCACAGACTTTCGGGAGAAAGCCATGGTCCTGCCAAAGACCTGATTTTCTATTTCTAGCCTCCAGAATGGTGTGCTAATAGATTCCTGTTGTTTAAGCCAACCCACTGTGTGGTATTTGGATAGCAGCCTGGAAAACTAAGACAGAAAATGAGGAAAGAGTTAAATTAAAGGGGTAAAAAAAGAAGAAGTCTCAAGGAGATCTAGCCAATCATTACAATGAGTAGACCAATGAACAATAGAGAGATCAGGCAGGACCATAATTCTCACAGATGGCTCTGAAAGCCAGATGTTGAGATAGGAGTCAAGAAACTGGGGTTTCCCTATGTTTAAGGAATAGGTCAGAGAAAAACAAAAAGGCAGTCCACCTTTCGTATTTAATAAGAAACAAAAAACAACCTAAATATCCCAGTTCCCTTTAACTAGCTAAAAAAATTAACCTAATAAAACTAATATTCATGGTAAACCAATTAAATCTTTTCGTAATAAAGGTGGGAAATAAACACACACACACATAATTACACTTAAAGATGCTTTTGGGTAAAGTTTCTCAAACTGAAAAAATTAAGATACATAAAGCAGGTTTTTATAGTTATGTCTCATTTCAATCAGAGATTAATGCAAATTTTAGTCCTTATCTCTAGAATTAGCACTACTACTCAGGTAACTGGCCTCTCTGAATTTGAGTAATGAGGCAAATTCTGAGTAGTAGATCCTAGAAATGTTCACTAAGAATTTTTTCTTGATTTCTGATGAACCTACAAATGTGCCTTCCAAATTTCTCCAGCTCCTGGCCCATGAACTGATCATCTATAAATACATAACTATTATACCACCAGACTTCATATATAAATGGGTTCAAGAATAAATTCTCATTTAGCAAAAATAAATACAATAAAAATACCTTGTCTATCTTATTCATCTATTCTAGACATATTATATTGAAGTGCAAAAAAGAATTGCTTTTTCACAACTTGAGGAATTAAAAGTTAAAAGAAAATATCAAAGCATGCTGAGATTTTAGCATTCTATTGTGTGTCAACCCATAAATGCTTATTTTTTCTTAAAAACATGCTTCTTTACATCTTTACATATTAATTAACCAAAAAAAGGGGGTGGGAGGATAATAGCAGCAATTAAGCTTCGGCTTTAATCTGAAGTTTCAAGAATAATAATTTGTTTCTATATCAGATATGTTCATTCTTTTTCATGGCAGACATAAAAATAAATAAATAAAATAAAAAAGGAAAGGAAAGATAAATATACAAAGGACTAAATTAACAAACTTTTAAAATTCAGTAAGCTAAGTTTATTTTAATCATTCTTGAAGTGATCTATATTATTCAAAATTGAAAAAAGAATTTCAATGAATCTACTTTAAATAATGAATCAGAGCACAAAAGTTCGCGGTAGCTGCTAGATAGGCAGATATTGACTATCTGATAATATCCGTCAACCATATTCAACTTTTCATGTACCCCTATGTATGACACTGAACAAACTGGAAAAAATAAAGAGTAAGCCAAGGAAAGCATATGTATGCAAGATAATTAGAGGAAAGTTTCTCCTCAAATTAATAAATGAAGGGTAAAACGTTTCTTTCCAAGAGACAGATCATTCCAAATACTTAATTTTGTTGCACAACATATACTATTAAAATACATTGTATTAACAAATGTTCTAAAATTCTAAATCACTGCTAAAGTATATTTTATATAGATCCAGTTAGGGAAATATGCCAATGTATCTTTTTTATAAAAAGGTTCACTTTTTTTTTCTTTTTAGATGCAGCAAAATCCAATGTAACCCTTTTTTTTTATCTGTTAAGACTATGAAAAGAGTCTTAGGTGCAGTTTATGAAAACTGAATAACCAATGAATTCAACTTTGATTTTTCTTAAAAAATACTAAAAACTGAAAACTGTAGAGGAATTACTTCAGTATACTATCTGCAAAATAATCTCATATAATGGCACTATTTGAGAAGAACCAAATTCTAATATGTCTACTTAAGGAAGAGAAAAGATAAAAGAATACAACTGAAAGTCAGTAATTTACTTGAAAGGAATCAAGCCAAAAATGTGGTGCAGTTGAGCTGTTTAAACGTTCAATATTAAGTAGAATGAATGACAATTACTTCTGTAGCCCAACCCTCAACCTGAATTACCCTTTCTACTAACACTTGTTGCCATTTGTTTCACTTAATATGCATGCTTAAAAAAGAAAGAACAGAAAAGAAAAGAAGAGAAAAGGCAGGTGGAGGTGGGTGGGAGGGAAGTTACATGAAAAACAAAAGGTGTTAAGGGATTTATGCTTTAAGTACCGTAACCTGCCTCAAGTTCTAAAAACAAAATTAGTTATATGAAGGAAATAAAAGGCATAAAATCCTGGAAAAGAGAACACATATTCATCACTATTTTCACATGATGCACCTATATACCTGGAAAATCCAAGAGAATCAATAATGATCAGAAATTATGAGTTCAGAAAATGGCCAATTACAAAAATTAATATACCAAAGTATATTTAAAATGTATAAAAGTATAATCTCTTTTGTCAACAACAAATAATTTAAAAAAAACATTGAAAAAGATTCCATTCACAATAGTAACAAAATTATTGAATACATAAAATTAACTTTTAACATGAAATACGTGGAATCTACAATAAGATAACTATAAACCTCAAAAATAGAGGGCATAAAGAGTTTAAGCAAATAGGAAATACTGTATCTTACATTAAAAATTCAAATGTCTATGGCTAAAACTGTAACTGTAAAGCAACAGCAACAACTTCTAATGTTTGGGGGAAGGGGCAGCTATTATTCAGCCATAAGTAACTAAAAAATTCCAAACTTTATATGCAAGAATAAATATATAAGAATTTGCCAGGAAAATTTTGAGGGGATCAAAAAAGAGTAATGAGAGAGACTACCTCTAAACCACCCCCCAAAAAAAACAAAGAAAAAGAAAAAAATCTGATCATATTATAAAAAGAATTACAATGGTGAAGAACAGGCACCACATTGACAGATCAACAGAGCAGCATAAAAAGTCCAGTTGCAGGCCATCTCAGTATATATTAAAAGTAGTATTTCTATTTCTCCCTCCAGGAGAAGAGTTTAACTTCCTCCATCCTACCCTGCCATTTGGAGTTGGCTGTACTTAATGACTCACTTCCAAAGAATAGAGTATGGAAAAGGAAAAATGGAAGCATTACAGTGGAGAAGCCTGGCAGACACCACCTTAACCAAGTGATAATCACTCACATCACCAGTGATGTCATATGGAGATCATGAACCTGCTGATAAGGATGTGATGAGAAGGGCACTTCGCCTCTCTGATATTCTTTCCAAAACCCTATAATCCTAGTCTAATTATGCAAAAACCAAAGATATCAGAAACACCAAGATTGAGGGACATTCTATGAAATACATAATCAGTAATCCTTATAACTGTAAAGGTCCTGAAAACAAGAAAAGAATGAGAAACTGGCACAGACCTGAGTAGATTAAGGAGACTAAGGATGAATAGACAACTAAATACAGTGCTGTATTATAGATTGGATCTTGGAACAAAAAAAAAGGGCATTAATGGAAAAACCAGTGAATCCAAACAAAGTCTGGAGTATGATTAACAGCAAAGAACCAATGTTAGTTTCTTAATTTTGAAAATGTGCCACAGTAATTTAAAATGATAAAACTAGAGAAAAATGAAACTGGGTGGATGGTGTACAAGAACTCATTGTAAAAGATCAAAGTTGATGGTGGAGTTGTACAGAGTAAGTAGGGTTTAACAAATGAGTATGATTGCTGAACCATTTATATTGATATTTCTTTTAGTCTCCAGTATCTTTAGAGAAGCTGGAGTAAAAACCTAAAATTGTGGAACCGTAACCCATACCAAACTGTGAAATCTGTTCTACAACTAATTGTTGCGATGTATTTTGAAATTTCTTGTTTTTTCATATAGATGTTACTCTTCACAAAAAATAAAATAAAAGGCCATCAGGATGATAAAAAATTGAAATTGAGAAATTCTAAAAATATATATCTAATTCATTTTAAATAACAATAATAAAGCCATTTGTGTTCGTGTAGATGAAAGAAAGAAGTCAGCAGCTATTAATCACCTGAGATTGGCATAAAAAGTGAAACTAGTTGCCGACCTAGGCTTAAAGCGGATTCATACTCATCTGGCAGAGCACTTTCCCACACATTATAGAGACCCTACCAGAGGCATTCAGATCCAGCTATGCTTTAGGCCTGCAGGAGTCCCAATGAAGTCACTCGTGAACATTGGGCATGGATGGGCAAGCCTGACCCTGCTAATGCTAAGCCCCACTGGTGCTAGTGAACCAGCTAGCTTTCCCGCTACCATAGAGGCAGACAGAACTCAGTTAGCTGGAATCCTATTCATCAGAAACTTCAAGTCACGGAACCCTCCCTATCTTCTTCTTTTCTCCTACCCTCCACTCCTAAACAACAGCAACAAAAAAAACAGATTATACTTTTAGAAACTAGGAGGAAAAAAAAATAAGGAAACAAGTTCCTATCAGGATTTCTGTTTTGATAACACTACCAGAGAATGTCTTGAAGTGAGGCTAGACACACTGGGCCTAATCCCCTACATCATTCTCTAGCATGACTTGGACTCCATCTCTAGACAATATTCAGTGGTGACCACAATTATGATCTGTTGAGACTGATTCAAACACTCAGTTGAGAATCAAACAATGGTCACACATGCTCATTCATGATCTCTAACCTTCCTATAACGGTCAGCAAACTGTAGCCCATGGGCCAAATACAGCTCACCATCTATTTTTGTTTATGTTTGTTTGTTTGTTTTTGGCTTAATCAACAGGAATTTATTGGCTTACAATTTTGAGGCTAGGAGAAGTTCAAAATCAAGTTGTCACCAAGATGATGCTCTCTCTTCGGGTAATTATGTGACAACTGAGACTCAGAGTTAAAGCTCTAAAGCTATGAAAGTCACCATTACCCCTTACAGGAACAGCTTAAAAAGCTGAAAATGTGGTCAGATTTCATCATCTAGAGATATGAATGAAGCTGATCTGGATTAAGACTTAAGTAAATCAGAATACAGGATAAAGGATGATATCATCCATATTTTAAAACTTCAACTTTTGTGTGAGACCAAGGGAAAGATGTTTAATTGGTGCAAAATTACATTTTAGGTAGCACATTATCTAATTTAACTGGTATGGTCACTTTACTTGAACACCGTAAGTACATGGAATCTTGAATAGGGTGTGAGACCTTGTTGGTCTGTACACAGTGTGTGATGTCCTGATATACTTGGGCAGGGAATACAAAAGTACTTGCAAAGTCCCCTTGAGGGGCTGGAGAGAAAGGAGGAAACATTCAACTTTCCCATTTGGGGAATTCTGATAATTTCTCAAGCAATGGGGACAACCAAATCAATAGGCTAGACCCTCAATCTTGGGGTTAGTCCCTACAAAACTTATATCTGCAAAGGAAAAGTTAAGCCTACTGAAAATTATGCCTAAGAGTCATTCCCAGAGAACCTCTTTTGTTGCTCAGATGTGGCCTCTCTCACTAAGCCAACTCAGCAGGTGAACTCACTGCCCTCCCCCCCTACATGGGACATGACTCACAGGGGTGTAAATCTCCTTGGCAACATGGGACAGAACTCTAAGGATGAGCTGGGACCTGGCATCATGGGATTAAGAAAGCCTCTTGACCAAAAGGGGGGAAGAAAGATCTGAAACAAAATAAAGTTTTAGTGGCTGAGAGATTTCAAACAGAGTCAAGAGGTTATCCTGGAGGTTATTCTTATGTATTATATAGATAACCGAAAGAGGTTATCTGAAACTGTTGAGCTGTGATCCAGTAGACTTGATTCTTGAAGATGACTGTATAATAATATAGCTTTTACCATGCGACTGTGTGATTGTGAAAACCTTGTGTCTGATGCTCCTTTTATCCAGGGTATAGACAGATGAGTAAAAAAATATGAATAAAAAATAAATAAATAGGGGAGATAAGAGGTAAAATAAATTGGATAGATGAGTTTTTCTTTTTTCTCTTTTTTTCTTTTTTCTGGAGGGATGCAAATGTTCTAAAAATGATCATCAGGATGAATACACAACTATGTGATGACATTTTGAGCCATTGATGGTACACCATTTATGGACTGTATGCATGTGAAAATTTGCCAATAAAAATATTAAAATAAAAGAACTCACTGTACCATTTTTGCAACTTTTCTGTAAACCTAAAACTATCCCCCCCAAAAAGCTTAATTGAAAAAAGTTGTATTTCATATCAGTGGAGAAAGAAAAGACTGTTTACAAACTGGCTAACCATTGGGAAATAAGTATCAGACCCCCAAACCTCATATAAGATAGAATAAATATAAAAAGCGAAATGTGAATCACAGAACTACTAGAAACACATATAGATGATATTTATATAATGTAAGAGAGGAAAACTTTTTAAAACATGACTCAACATCAGAAATCATAATGAAAAAGAGTAATGCATTTGCCAATGTATAAATTAAGTATTTCTAAATGGGGGTAAATATTTAAAATATGTAAACAAAACTTTAAAAATAGGGAGAAAGGAAAAAATATTGATGAATTGTCAACATATGTAACATGTGCAGCATTCTTAAAAATTAGTAAGAAAACAAAAACCAAGCTTTAAAAGTGGCAAGGGTAACATACAATTATTAAAAGAATAAATTCTAATGCCCATAAAATATACACAGATATTTACTGGAAACCAGTAATCTAAGAAATATGTATTATCAATAATGTGGTTCTACTATTAATATACTGTAAAAGAATAAATAAAGAAAATTTTTATACAAGCTTTCTTGGGAAATAACAGGTAACATTTAGGAGAATTTTAAACAATAAATTTTACCTAACACTTTCATTCTAGAAGGTGATCCTAAGAAAATAATTGAAAAATGTAGCAAAGGCAATCACTAGGGCACATTTTAAAATAGAAAAGTACAGAATCAACCTAAATGTCCTTTGAGAATGGATTAGTTAAATGATTTATGATACATCCGTACAATGAACTATTACATGGATATTAGTGATGTAGCAAATAGAAACCAGCTGAACAAGGCTAGGGAGACTGAAGCAGAATGAGCAGATGCAGGTACTATTCCAAGGTGACATATAAACCAAGGATTAAAGATTCTAAGATCAATTCAAGCCCAAATTTGATTTCTAGGGAGTCAGGAGAAAAGCCACTGATTGCATAGACAAGTTGTGATACAGAGCAAATAAGGTTCAGTGGTCAGGTTAAGAAAATGAATCATGAGATATTCAGATTAGGGAGATCAAGACAATGGCATCAGGGAGCTAAAACAAGAAAAGAAAGCCTTGATATGTCTCAACTCGGTTTTACATTTTCTCTTGGGTGATGAAAGCACTAGAAGAAAAAAATGTCCCTATGGGGAGTGACAAAGACCCTAAGGTTGACTTTGAACCTGGAGCAAAAAAAAAGAGAAACAGGTCCCTAGCAAATAAGTGGTGGTATTTCAACTATTAATGCAATCTTTTAGATGTATAAGGATGTTAAAGAATAAAATCATAATGTTCTTTGCCTAATATCAGACAATTACTCTAAATAGAGAAACCTTTAGAATATGAAGTTGTAGGTATGTTTTCATATTCCTCACATGTCTAACCCAAACTAAACCATTTTTTCTTCTCCATTCATTCAAAACACTATGTTGCAATGGTAGAATGCTCACCTGCCATGCGGGACGCTCAGGTTCGATTTTCAGTCCATGCACCCCCCTCACCACCACCACCCCAAAAAAACACATTATGTTAACAACCACTAAACCAAAAGGAAGGATTAGGAAGACAACCTTTCAGGTTTGTAAAAATCTGATATGTTCTGTAAAACAGGATCTATCATGTACAGTATATAGAGATACACTGAGGTATAAAGATACATACTTTCTTAACTTATGCTAAATAAATCTGCAATGTCTTCTTATGAGCTAAAATCTCTTAAATCCTACATGAAGATATAAAAGTGAAAACAACAATGATAAATCAACTTCAGTCCTGTTTATTTTCTCATTACAGTAGTAAACGTTTATACATTTTCCCTATACAAAAAGAAATATGATTGCAATAGGAATTTTAGTTAATAAAATCCAATTAGTCACTGAGAAAAAGTTAGGAAATCTGTCTCAACAGCTTTCTTATTTTGTCAAATATCTAAAAACAAAAGGGTCACCAGTGATTTGGAATGCTTATTTCTACACATTATGGTTTCCAGATTTTACAAATTTAGCAAGTTAAATTAATTGAAAGGATATACAATAATATAAACTGCTTGCAACAATCTCTTCTTTGCAGCACCAAACAGGTTTAATAGAGCGAATGTAATATAATACTAAGATTAGATTTATATATCCTAGAAAACGGGTAACACACTGATGAATAGTATTAAATTGACATAATGGCTCTTAGTGGTTATAAATGCAGCTTTTTCCTACTTTAATTGGCAATGACTAGACTGACCTTTTCTCTATAATTGTTAAGTACACTACAGCAATTAGACAAACCCTACTTACTTGTGAAATAAAGAGTGGAGGAAGTCACTAGCTGGGAGAATGTAAAGGAAAATTGGGTTGACATTCTACTTGGAAAATCTGACTACCAATAAGAAAAACAGTTTTTCACATATTATTCTCTCTGTTTAGGTTAACATCCAAATATATGTAAAAATCCCAGAGGAAAGTCCTTTTCATATACTCAGAGGCAGTCCCCTTACTTGAAGTCAAAAACAATTCCTGAAAATGGGTTTGATGATCAAAATATGAATTAAGATGCAATCTGGGACATTGGGGAGAAGGGTAGCGGGAGAACATACTTCCAAAAATCAAAGATATAAAATAATAATGATAAAAATCCCTATTGTGGTTTATGAGGAGGCCTTCCTTGGGCCCACATAACTTAGTGAAGAGGTAAGAATCTTGACAGGGATCTTGGGGGGATGTCATTTGCCAGTCTCCCCAGAGGCCTCATGGATGAGGCTGTGAAGGGAGCCATTTCCCTTGTCTGAGAGCAGCCACACTTTTCTCCATCCTGCTTCTGGGCCTCAGGGATGACAAGGCAGCCTCTAAACCTTTAAGACTCTTCTTTAGGAAACACAAGGTCTGTGAAGGACGAGTGGGAGAATGGGATGTCTCTTTCCACACCCAAGATTGTGTCTAAGTGACTGCCTGTTGGAGAGACTCCCAGGGGTTAAAATTGTGGCATGCTGAAAGCCAAATGAATGCAAACTTAACCAGTGGGTCAGTTCTTACCACAAGTCATGACCCATAATTAATTGAAAGCCACTGCCGAGGTCATACTCTCCCCCACCAGCTGCAGTAGTTAGCTAATAAGTAGTTACTCCACTGGGTGATGGTAAATCAATTCAGGACCCAGGATTATGTTTTCATTAAGATAGTAGAAATTGGGTGGGCCACAGTGGCTCAGCAGGTAAGAGTGCTTGCCTGCCATGCCCGAGGACCCAGGTTCGATTCCTGGTGCCTGCCCATGAAAAAAAAAAAGATAGTAGAAATTCACACATTTTCCCCACATACAAAAAGAAATCTGCATGTCTGCAACAAGAATTTCAGTTAAATATTATATCCCTGTTAGTCATTAAGAAAAGGTCAGAAAATCTAAGTGAGAGCCAGGGACCATCTTTGATTAGCTCAAGTAATGAAATTTACTGTTTAGGCACCTCAATGTACAAAAAAGTGTGAAAATACAGGTTATTAGAAAGTACAACATAAAATAATCAAAAATTGTCCAAACATGCAAATTAGAGACCATCAATTTCCCCAATTATAAGAATAGAATACAGGTTTCAGAGTGTGCACTGTAGTATCAGCAGAGTTAAAAAGGGTAAGCAGAAATGGTTAAAATGAAAAGTGCAAAAGTATTATACAATTATCAAGAAATCTCTTGACTATGTCAGAGTAAAGTATTCCTAATCTATAAACTCTGTGAAGACAGGGAACCCAAGTTTTCTGTTCACAGCCCTATCCCAAATGCCTGCTCACGGTAGGTGCTTAATAAATACCTGCTGAATGAATAAATGAATAAAATAATATTCTGTAATTTTATCTCACACATTCTTGGATCACACAAGCAATTACTTCTCATAATGCTCATTAGACATGAAACACTGACATGTGAATAAGGCTTCTCCAAAGAATGAACTTGGGATAGAACATTTTATTCTACCTATGTGACACTGAGCAAGTTACTTAATCTCTCTGTGCCTTAGTTCCCTCATTGGTAAAACAATTATAATAATAGCATTTACCTTACAAGGTTGTTGGAAATTTAATATATTAATATATGTAAAGCCCCTAGAATAGCAACGAGCACAGTGGTTATGGCTGTTATTCTGTACTGATATGCAGGGAAGTTTTGAAATCCTAGGCATCCATTCATTGGCATTATTAGCCCCTCCAACAGAAACTTTCTTATTCATCTACATATCATCAGTGTAAGCATAGTGTCTGGCAAATAGTAAATTATTTTTTTAAAAAAAGGAATACAAGTTATATTGAACAAAAAAAATATTAATATCACAATGTTCTCATCTAGATCAGAAAAAAACTTATCTAGGCCTATTATGATTCAAAACAAGAATTTACTACATAATAAATTCAAATGTGACAAGCATTTTCTTCTACCATTTGATAATACCTAATTAAACGACAGTTATAATAAAAGAGCTTAAAATGTTTAATTTTTGCCATGGCCCATCAGAGTCAATCTCTATTCTTTTATATTCTTTCTTACCATTTATTCATCATTCAAAAGCTACACTCTTGGTCTTTTAAATGTATTATTGTGACATCAAAGGCAAGAAGAGCAGGTAAGAAGGTTCAACTGACAATCAAATACTGGAAAATGGGCTAAGATGTAAACAATGAAGGACATTAAAACATTTTGAAAAAAATCTGTACTGATGATAAGAAGAAATATACATAGCTCAAAATGTATTTAGCTTTACAAGCACATGTGTGCAAAATCAGAATGCTAAGAAAGTGTGGGCTTATTTTATTTATAAACTTAAAATTTTCAGCCTAACTGTAATAATTCACCTTGAAATATTTCTCCCTTTGGCTTCAGAAAAATAAGTTTCAATTGGTTATCTTGATGCAACACGGTGGATCATCTAAAATCTGGCAATGAACTATTTTTCCCAGATTTTCTTTGCTAACATCTGTGAGCAATACGTGATAGAACAGAGTGAGCTTTTTTCCTTGGGCACCTGGAAATAAGATTGCCCCCTGAATTAAACTATAAAATTAATCCAAAATAGGACAGATAAGCAAAGTAGCTTTAAGAGTCAAAATAGCTCCCAAGTCAAAGCAAGAATTTGACATCATGTTATCATCACAATGATGACCACAAAAAGAAGACATCAATCAGAAATTATATGCTGTTAATTTGCTTATGCAACCTTTAATTTACTTATCTTATTTCTTCTAGTATGTGGTAGGTGGTCTTGAACATTGTGAAAATATATTTCTTTTCACATCCCACATTCTAGCATTATGTGCTACAAACTGTAAAAGAAGTCAAATGTTCAGTGACTGATAATAATAATTGTTATTATTATAACTGACATTTATTTACTATGGACTATGTGCCAGAAACTGTTCTAAGTACTTTACATGCATAATCACATTTAATCAGTAAGCTTTTTTCTTTTGGTGTATGGTCCAGAAATCAAAACCAGGTCTCCCGCATGGCAGGCGAACATTCTATCACTGAACCACCCATTACCCCCATGCATAATCACATTTAAATCACACAAAAGCTTCATGAAGTAAGTACTATTACTCTCCCCATTTTACAGATAAGAATGAGACAGGGAGGTTAAGTAATTTGCTAGACACAGCTAGGAAGTGGCAGAGTCAGAATTCAAATCCAGGTCATCTGGCTTCAAAGCCTTGGTCTTAAATACTACGCATGTTCTCTCTTAATGAAACATATACTTGTGCCTGAAAATTTTATTTCAATTTTTTTTTCAGTTCTTAAATCTTTTTGTTTTTTTTCGGAAGTATAGGGTCTGGGAACTGAACTCGGGTCTTCTGCTTGGTAGGCAAGAAATCTACCAAAGAAATATCTTTGCATTGCCCTCAGGTCTTTTTAACATTCAGAGTTGGCAAAAGTGTGGAGAAATGGATACTCTTCTGTAGGAATGTGGAAATATCAATATATATATATAGATATCGATATATTTATTTAGATAGATAAAAATATAATCATTCTAGAGAGAAACTAAGCAAGATGAACATCTTTAGATATAGAAATCCAATTTTAGGATTAATATTAAGCAGACAAATCCAAAATTATACAAAGTTATAGGTAAAAAGATGTTCATCCTACAGTAGTTTATGGGAGTAAAAATTGGAATCAACTGGAATATGTATAACAAGAGATTGGTTAAATACGCTGTGGTAAAACCCTACCATTAGCCCATTAGAAATGGTATGTAGACCTAAATTTATTAAAATGAAAAGAAATCCATAATATATTGTAGAGTGATAGCTACAGACTGCAAAATATCATGGACAGTGCAATTCCACAGGGAGAGGGAACAATATATACACACATGCACATTATCTGAAAAGATATTCACTGAAATATATGGGTGGAAATCTCTAGATGGTGGGATTTCAGGTTGTCTAAATTTTTTTTTTTTAGAATACTTACTAGTCTAAAAATGTTTAAATCCAGAGAGACTACAATCCATTGTATGTCATGAAAAGAAATGTTTCAGTGACAAATAAGCGATTAATAAAGAAAAGAGGGGAAAAGCTCAGCAAGGTAGGACACAGACTATATTTGGGCCCCCCTCTACCACTAACTAGCTGTGTAACCCTGGGCAAGTCACAGACTACCTTTGAGCCTCAGTTTCAACACTGCAAAATGAAGGCACAGGATGGGGTGATCTCAAAAGTTCTTTCTGGTTCTAAAAGTCTCTGGTGAAAGCTTTCAGAAACAGCAGGTAGGAATATGACAACTCCTCTCTACTTTTCTAGTCACAAATGGATTATTCTGAAATTTGTAACTGAATAGTTAACAGTCTAGTAACTTTGCATAAAACGTGAAAATGCAAAGTCCAGAAAGTGGGAACAACAATGGAAACCAACAAACTTACCTGGGCAATTCTTACTGGAAATATGATTATTTCTCAGAGAGTAGGATACACACAAACCTACAGAAGGAGCCCAAGTGAGACACCTCACTATCCCAATAAGAGCTCACTTCCAAGCAGTTGACAGTTTCCATATTAACATTTTATTTTTTCTACAGATAAAAAAAGTATATATGATTTATCTGACATTATGGTATTTTTATTTCAACTGACAAAATCTAAGGAAAGGAGTCAAATGAGATTCTGATGATGCCTTCTACTGTTATTCAGATATATCAATAATCAAATCTGGAGAGCTGCCAATAAAAGTAGAATAAATATCATTAGCATTTTAATAAACCTGCAAGCCACAGGGCTGGAAAAACAGAGCAAGACAGAGCAAAGGAAAATCAACACCTGCCAGTGTCTTACTTCCAGCGCTTTGCCCTTTGGCACTCCACTGTTCCTCCCTACCCCACACCTCCAAACTGCCCACTCCATGGGGAAATCTCTCTATTTTAAAATCTTTCGTAGATCTGTCCAGACTTTAAAGTTAAGGAAACTTGCTGTAGGTTTTCTAAATAAAAGCTATAGATAAAAAAATCTAATTTTAAAAATGTTTTAAGAAAGTGCTGATTCCTTAATTATAAAAAACATTCTGAGTGTCAGATAGAGTATGACTTAGGATGTTAACTAAATGAACCCAGATGATAGACAAAAAAAGTGGTAACATAGTGAAAAAAAAATTTTATTCAATAGATAAAGAGCCAGGAACTCAGAGATCTAAGGTTGAATTAGATGTCCTTTGAACCACTTCCAACTCAGATTTTATGATTCCTGTAATACATCAAACTCTAAATTACATATAAGCACTACAGTAAATAGTTAATCTTGCTTAATTTTCAATCTTTAGATAATTTTCTCAATTAAACTAGAAATTAGAAATTAAAAGTCATATGTCTTGGAATATTTTGAATTAATTTAATCCCCTATTAGTACATTGTGTGTGTGTATATATGTGTGTACATGTGAATAATGTTGGTATACTTTGAAAAGCATAATTCATTTAAATATATTTGGATGAAAACTGCAAATGAAAAACAGTTCACTAAGATAATGTAGGTACATTAAGGGATCATTTGGCAATATAAGTAGGGATCACATTTAAAGAAAAAACTCCACTTATAAATTTGAATATACTTTGTCCATTTATGTGAAAGCAAAGATATGTTTATGAAGACATCTAATAATATGAGAACACCATAATTGTTTTAGTTTCCTCATATAATTGTGAACATTTCTGTGCTACCATACAATAAGCAATAAGTAATCTTCATGATTCTACTAGTGTCTTTTAAAAATTTGATTTAAGACCTTCACTGTCAATTTGCAGGAGACCATGAGGCTGTGATGGTGATAAAGCATCGATGATGACTCGTACCACCCAAGTCCCCATTGTAATAATGAACTAATGATTCATGCTCAAGGTGCTTTTGAAACATGATTAAGCCTCCAAACATTTCACTGAAGTGGGATCCCATTACCCCAATCTTATAAAAGAGAACTTAAATAAGCGTACCAAGGTTATATAGTGAACAACTCAATGATAAGTATGGAACAAAAACAACAAAAATAACAACAAAGAACCCCAGTCTGTCAACTCCGACTGCCAGCTCTATGCATTAGTATTGCAGAGAACCTTTCAGAGCAATTTATTTCATTGCTCTGAGTTTAACTGACCTTCTCTGGTGGCCACTGGCAAATGTTTGCCAAAATGTCACTGACCGAAAAACTCCTTACAATACCATGTATTATAAAATGAATATGTCAGGAATCAGATGAAAATGTCATCAGTGACACTGATAACAATAAAAGAAAAAATGCTACAGATTTAAGAAAGGGAAGATGATCCAAATTAAAGGGGAAAAAATTACCTGGAAAAATGTCATCAGTGACTACATCAACAAACAAGTGAAACAGGCTACAGCTTCAAGAAAGGGAACAAGACACTAATTAAAAGAGGGGGAAAATTAAGCTAAGAATAAAATGTTCTTTAATGGATCAGAAAGGGGAAGAAAGTCCCCTTTTACACAGGTTAATGGAAAAACTACACCTCTTTTAGAAGTCATCCTGCTTTTCCTGGAGGAGGGGAATTGGGGAGATAAGGACATGTCTGAGTTCCTATGAGAGGTCTTTAGATCTGAATCTCAGAGTTGCTCATTTTCTTATTTGCATGTCAAAATGAGTGACATAATACGTGAATGTCAAAAGTAGTCACAGCAAATTAAATAGAAAGAGCACAAAAATTTAATCCTTCCTGCCCTTAAAATAGAAAATCAAAATGAAGAATGCTTTTAATTACTGATTTCTCACTCTGCAGCCTTGGGAAGTAAATGTCAAGTGCACAAACATACTTAAAATCAAACAAACAGTCCCACACTGACCAAAATGGTGGAGTAAGATGATCCAGGGCTCTGTTGCCCCCATAGAAGCTTTGATCAACCAGTAATCACTGGCAGAATCATCTTTCTCAAAGCTCTAGAAAGCACTCAAAGGGTTACAATAACAGGGCAAGTGCTGAATAAAAAGAAGGCAACTTAAAAATGGTAGGAGAACCTCGTGGCACTCCTGTCTGGTCCCTTCCCCATTCCCACCCCAGATCAGTAAGGTACCAGACTGCACTCTTCTTTTCACAGCTCTGGAGGGAGCAGAGTAACCCTTGAACATATAGGGTGCATGTGAGACTGTGCCAGTCTGTCTGGGGGAAGCCTGAAGGCCTGAACCAGGACCCATGAAGCATCTGAGACCATAAGGAAACACTTTAATAGAGAAATGAAGACATTCTTATCCATATAAACAAGGAAATTTCTAGAGCCATGTGCACATGCCCAGGACAAAACACATGTGCAGAAAACACCAGAGAGGACCCTACATTTTTGCCTCGTCTGGTCTCTAAACTCATTATTAGGCCAATCTGCAAAAGACTAGAAAAGGAATTTGTGCTGGACTGAGTCTGTTATGATCCCCAGGAAAGATTTTGTTCTTTTAATCCATTCTTTTGGGGGCAGACCTATTGTTGGGTGGGACCATTTGATTATGTTTTTTTTTTCATGGAGATGTGACCCAGCCAGTTCAAGGTGGGTGTTAATCTTTTGCTGGAATCCTTGTAAGAGGACAAAAGACAGATGAAACTCAGAGAGCTCAGAGAAGCTAAGAGGAAATGGCATCCAGAGTTTGCCCCATAGAAGCTAAGAGATGACCCACAAACGTACAGAGAGAAAGAAATGCCCAGAGATATTTTTGAGACAGCCATTAAACCAGAGTCGGGAGAGAAGGGCTAGTAGGGTCATTATGTGCCTTTCCATGTGACAGAGGAACCCCAAATGCCAGGACCTTTCTTCAGAGAAGTTATGTGATTCTTGATGCCTTAATTAGTACATTCTCATGGTCTTAGAACTACAAATTTGTAAACTAATAAATCCCCATGAAAAAGGCCAACTTATTTGTGGTATATTACATTCCAGCAGCTCTAGCAAGCCAAAACAATGTTTTCTTTTTTCTTTTTTTTGTTGTCTTTTTGTTTGTTTCTGGCATTTAAGAAATCTCTGTCATAACACTAGTTGGATACAAGCTTGAGGAACAGATGCCTTAGAGTTTAAATTCCAGAGATAATATATTAAAATATCAAAACATCCAGGTTGGGATGAAAGATTACAAAATAAACAAAGAAACAGGAAGTGATGGACCTAACTTGGAAATGTGGTTATTGAAATAAATAATCACGGCTCATTACTGATGATTACAGTGCATTTTTTGTATATTTTGGAATTTCCATCTGAAAATGATTGGCATGTTTTAAATAATAGCTTTAATAGGACTTTCAAAATAATACATGTGTAGTCTTTTGATTATGTGCCCGAGGATTAACTGATTGAAGACTCACCATAGTCCAGGTTTAAGCCTACACAGTTTCCTCCACCTAACTGTTTATAGAACACCATCCTCCCAACATCCTCAGCTAAAATAAAATCAGTGCAAATATGAGAGTTAATACAACATAATTAAAGAGGTGCACGTTAGAATTTCCTGCTACCTTGGCTAGCATACATTGTTCTTCCCCATACATACTTCTCCCAAGCCCATCAGTATAGATCATCACAAGTTCTAAACGCTTTACCAAGTGCAATATGCACATAAGAACCTATTTAGAGTAGTAGCTTACAACTAACAGCGATAAGTTAGTAAAAATAAATATAATGATTCAAATTAAATATTAGAAAAATGATGTCAGTGGGGAAAGTATCACAAGTAAAATATATGTGCATACAATAAACAGTAAGACTGTAGCACTATTTTCTACAATAGGAGACAACTAACAAGGAGCAGCAATGTCTGTGTCTAAATGTCTGTCACAGAGTCTTCTTGGTAATACTTTATACCTCTTTCCCTCTAATAAGCTTCACTGTTAACATACTACTTAGAGATGGATGGCTGCCAAGAGCCATCACAAAAAAGGCTCCTCTATAACATAATGATATCTCAGGAATGGGAATAAACTTGAGAGAAAAGAGTCTTGTAAACAAAAAGACAGACATCTATTTAAAGATAAAGTCACCAAAAGTTTCTAATTCTAATAAGACCATGTAGCCAAAATTTTAAATATGAGAAGCAATATATATTTCTCTGAAGACAACTATCATAAATGTCTATAAATCCACAGAGAGAAATGTTACAGAAAGTTCTTTTTTAAAATTCATTACTAAATTTAATGAAGAAAGCCAGGGTATTGTCTTGACACATTTTGTCAGCCCCTCTCTGAATAAATTGCTTGCTACAAGGCTATCATGTTTCTCCAGAGGTTTTTTCCCCCATCTTCATTCAGGTTTTTAATGCAGTCAGGTTAATGTTGTCAATTGTACTAAAATTGCATCCACATACTTTACATATAAACCATTCTATGTTAGAGAATTCAGTCAGTGCCTTTTTAACTCTTGAATTATATTTACAGAACATTTTTAAAGGTTTGTCTATCTCCATTAAATGAGCCAGAATATTTTGACTGCTTTATTTTGACCTGCTCTACTTCTTGACCAACCTGAAAAGTTTTTTTTTCTCCTACCTTAAACACATGCTTATGTTCAGTAAGTTTTATTGCCATCCAATCAATCAATCAATCAACATGTTTTTACTGAGTATCTGGTTAGGAGTCTAGGGCTATGGAAAAGTCACAATTCCTGGAGATAGTTCTAATTTCCATGCAGCAATTGCTATAACATTCTAAGAATTTTATAATTTCATCAGAGGGTAAAATAAAACTAACAGGAAAAAATGCAATTTACTATCTCTCTCCTTGTCACCAAATATAAAATAGGATTCCCCAGAAATACATTCACACAGAGCAAAATATCTGTGTGTGCATAGAACACAGAAATAAATTAAAATAGTAAAATGCACTGGTAATTTATTAATAGAAAAAGGAGACTGAATCAAAACGAAAAATAGAAACTGAGTTTAAATTCAAATTAAAAGGAAAAAAATGGAAATCATATTTCCCAAATGAAACTAGTTCTCAAAATATAACAATAAATCACGGAGGAAATGCTCCTAGGCTTTATTTAACAGGCAATAAAACCCTGAGGCAGGTCTTATTAGTGTGCCGTAATGGTAAATGGTAAGATGAGCAGTGATATATATGTCAGAATCACCTCATAGTATTAACTGTTTTATTGATGTGAGGTCATTACGGTAATAGTTAAAATAAAAAATAAAAGCATTTCAAAAATGAAAAGACTCCACTTCTATTTAGGGGAGTTTTGTGATAGGTAGTACTTATATATATACAAGTTATGTCCTCAGAAGACTTATTACTAGAAGACACAGATGTGGAAGGCAAAATATAATTGTGACTAATCCTTAGGCACAACTCTTCTAAGGGAATATCTTTTCTCTCCTTTCCTTTTCTCCTTATCTTGACTATACAGTACAAAAGGATATATACTTAATACCAAGAGACACCAAAAACTATTTTAATATACATAAAATCAAAGCCTTATATCTATGTATTTTTAAATTTGTATTCACACTATCCCCTTCATACTTATGAAACCAGAGGAGCTGTCTTTCTTTCCATGTATTCATTAGATGAATAGTCAAGATTAAACAGCAACACTATAAACTGTGAATGAATCTTGTTTTATTGTTATGATGTTTTATTTAGTGATATTTATTTTATTGTAATGATATTGTAATATTATTGAACTAGCACTTATAGTCCATAGATTTGATTGGTACGTTTAACTACTTGTTCCAGCCAACAATATTTTCAAACTCAAAATAAGCTGTTGGAAGCAGTTTGATAGCTGGGGAAGACCAGGGCCTTTGAAATCAGACAGATCTGCATTCAATCCTGACTCTGCAATTACCAGCTATAATTTTCAGCAGGATCCTTTACCTCTCTGAGACTCATTTTGCCTCATTTATAAAATTGGGCATGATGATACCTATGTCATAGAGTAGGTGTGATAATTAAATAAGATAGTGAATGAAAAATCTTAGCACTTTGCCTGACAATAAAAAATCCCCAACGTAGAGCAACAAAATCAGTGTCTCAGCTATCAATCACTGTATAACAAATTACTTCAAAACTTAGTAGTTTAAAAAACAACTCTTTTATTTGGTTACAACTCTGTGGGTCAGAACTTTGGACTGGGTTCAGCTGAACAACTCTGTCAATTCCAGAAGAGCAGGACTACAAAGGCTCAACTGATGCTGGATCTTCTAAGATGACCTCACTGACATACCTAACATTTGGGCCTGGCTGCTGGCTAGATCTTTTTGTCCATGTAGTATCTCATCCTCAAAGAGATTTTAATCTGGGTTTCTGCACACAGTGGCGGCAGCATTCAAAAAAGGTAAGAAGTTGAAAGGTCTCTTGAGCACCAGGGTTTATAAGCCTATTACATAATTTCTGCCACACCCTAATGGGCAGTGCAAGACTCCACCTTTTTTTTTTGCGGGGGGGGGGGGGGGGGGGGGCAAGGTGGATAGGCAATGTACAGAGGCATGCATGCAGGAATGGGAAAAATTTGTGGCCACATTACAATCTTCTATAGTCTGCAAAAGAATGACTAATATTTATAGTATCTATGCTATGTTTCAACTATTAAAAAAATACGGAATTCAGTTAGTTGGTGAAGGCCAAAGGAGAATTCTAGTTTGAGTTTTCCCCAAAATGGAGTAATATTGCTCTGCTGATTCAGTGACAGATTTCAAAGACCCACATCATGGCCTAGTGACTGATGCCATCATTTAGGTTGCTTTGTTTTTTCCTGTATTGTCAGAGTCCTTAACACTTACATATTTAAGCTACTCAATAGATTCATTTCCATTTGATTTGATATTTTTACTTTCAACAAGACAGCTTTCTAATTGAAAACTTCACAACAAAAAGCATTACCAAGAAATTTGGATTAAGTATGAAGGAACCAGGACATTTAAAAAAGAAGAAAAAAATAACATTGTAGAAAGTACATCAACTTTTGTTCTTCCCCATGAAAATAATCATTAGAGAAAAATTTAGTTCTGCAATGAAGTTAATTGGCAAGGCCTAAAGATCTGTTCATGCTGAATTAAGGAGAGATAAAGTTTATTACAAAAAAATTTATTACAGAAAATATTTTGTCAACTAGCAAACAAAAATTAGAATGCTAAAATAAAACTTAATTGTATCAAAGCTCATTCAATGAATATGTTTCTAAAATTTCTTCTCACAGCCACAGAAAGTCACAAAATGACAACTGCTACTAGGAATTCCTTTGCCATATGTGTCTCTAAAAAATTTGTTTATAAAGCCACCGTCCTTAAGACAAACCAATCTATTTGCTTCAGAGAATTTCATGGGGCAGGATATGTCATTAAACACACTGCACAATATGAACATCTTAAGGAAGAAGAGAGATAAAAGAGTTTCTTGCTATGTGACAATATGGTGAACAAAGAAGCAGTTTGTGGAGTGTTTAATTTTCCCCTAATGGCATTTCTGCATCTTCCAATGAGGAAATGATGCCTAAACATGCTTTTTTTTTTCTTCAATTGAGGGTCTGTTAACAACCTTGCTTCATAGAGAAACATTTGGAAACTCAAGTAGTTTACAATTTCAGACAAATTGATGCAGCCAAATCAATAATAGTTGATTGTAGGGAAAACTTCAATAATATATAGCATGTCTAATCTGGTTTTTAAGACCCTTAAACATTCTGATTACATTAGCCATATGAGAGGCCAAATACACGTTGATACAGAGAAAATACTACTGGCCTGTGACACATTTGGTGAGTAGTTATTTCTCATAGTATGTAAACAAGGTACCTTAGCATTTATTATTGAAATTAGATAATTCGAACTGATAGTTGAGGATTAAAGATAACACATGCTACACTTCAGGAAAGGTAATCTAATTAACTTGTCTTTTTAAGGAAATTTCAGTAAATTTCTAAAATTTTTTTATTTTGTTTTAATTATTTGAAAGTCCTACAGGGGTTACAGGAATGCTATATAGATTCATATGGAAATGTTACCACTTTAAAAAAATAGTGACTATTCTAACATTTCTACATTTTTTTGCTTTCTAATCTTAATTGTCACGATTTAAAAAGACAGTTCGAAAGTGCATATTGAACAAACAGAAAAGCAATTAGCCTAAATTAATTGCTTTGCTGATGTGATTTGCACTAGGTATGCTTGGTGGTTTTGAAACTCCTGCCAGTGCTTTCACAACTTGATGTTCTGATGATTTTTCAGCCTATATTTGCACCAGAGCAATTAACCAGTTAATTGTTCTAATATGAACCTGGCCTTCATCAGTGTGTTTAGGTTCATAGTAGCAATTAACCAAATACCATACATTTAAAGAGTAACACAAAAGTATTATAGGCAGGGCTAAGGAAAAACTTGCAACATTTTTTCTCATATAACCATATTTTTCTCACCCCAAAGGAGAAAAAAGTAGGAACTGTCTTCACTGCCTAATATAGCCACTTTTCAATTAATATGAGGTAAAATTAAATATGAAAGGCAAGTGAAATTTTTTATTCTTCTTTTTAAAGTATTCCAAACTCCCTACTAAAAGAGCCAAATGCAAATAATCTGACACTAAAATATTATTTATTGTTCAAAAAAAGAAGCTGTGGCTTTCAGGTAAATAAGATGCAATACATAAAGTAAGCTCTATCTGAATCCAGACAATGGCATTAAATTCTTGCTTTAAGTACCAACTTTATTCAGAAATAAATAAATCTGGAAGAAGGCAGTTGAATCAATTGCCTAGATTTCAACCTGAGTTTAATCCAAATTTAAAAGCAGATTTATTCATCCTACAAAAGCAGAATTTATAATTTCCTCAATATGTGCATATTTAATTACTTCCTTCGTGCTAGGCGCTAACACTCAAGAAGCGTTGTGTGGGATTGGGAGTGAGAGGGCCAAAGACAAAGAGACAGACCCTCTTTACAAGGAGAGAAACTCACAAACAAAAAATTACACAACCACACAAAGATATATTTCACCTGTAGAGTGATGGGTCATGGATTCAGCTAGACGGTAACATGATACAATAATCAATTATGACCAGCAGTATTATTTCATCCTTTCTTTAAACATTTAGGAATGCTTATTCACTTTAAGGGAAATTATTAGTAGTAGAGAAACTATAATTGTTAATAAAACAAGTTTGTTTTTTTTATACTTCAGTAAGTATTGCCTTAAATATTTTATCAGCTGGGAAATGATATACATAAAACCTTTGCATTTTTATGAAGCATAAGGGTTCATGTTTTTCATGTCTTCAGGAATTACCATCTTTTTCTTAATTTCAGTAAGGACTATCATTCAGAAAATAGTCCAGGCACATTTGTGTCAAGTCTGCCATTTTTAATTATTAACAATCAAGTTTGAGCAATTTCTTTTCTGGTTAAACATGTGTGTATCTATCTTTTGAAATATTTCTTTATGCCACTGTTCATAAAATATTTTATGCTGAAACAAAATCCCTTGCACTAAATGAATAACTAATCACGGGAGATATTCATCAATGCAAGCCTTTTACAAGAAAATTGTCAGATTAAATCACCTTTCTCATATTTTCACTATTTACTGGGCTTCATTTATCATATATTCTAAATTTTTGACAACACAAGCTATTTTAATTACAGCTCTTGGTTTTGGAGATTAAGAATAAGACAACTCTGGGTGCAGGAGGGAGGGAGAGATGGTCATGAATTTGTCCATGTAGTCAATCAGCTATCATCATTTCACCAATAAATGAAGATTTTCTTCCGCACTGGCAATTCTAAAGCAGGTTTGAGGGTAGGAAGTCTCCATGGGTTCATAACACTGCATTCATCATCATATAAAATGTGTACCAATCTTGTTTATAATTTGATCTCAAATTCTGATATCATAACATATAAAGAATATGATTTTAAAAAAATCTACTGCAAACCAAATATTTAATTTATCTGTTTACTCATCTTTATATTGCCTGAAAGCACAAAAGTAGGAGCAGCATTTAGAGCAGCACATCTAGGAATAACCATAACATGATCCTACTAAAGATATATTTATTATTATTTGCAAAAATGTTCACTTATACAGTGTTGCTTACTAGGAACCAAAGATAAAGCAGAAATTTAAAATTAATATTATATGTTAAAACTATAATTAAAAATTCATATTATTCTATAAGGTAAAATAATCTGAACATGGAAAACCAATAAGCCAAAGTCACTCACTCATTCCAGTTTTCATCCCATCTCCAAAACAGGAGTGAAAAAACCAAAGCAGGCTAAGACATATAGATTTTCCTTTCAAGTGATTTTACTAGATTAAATATTCTGATGTTAGATACCAATTAATGTTTCCTTTAAAAGGATATTTAGTTACTAGAAGTATTAGAAGAACTAACAAAAGAAATGATTCTTATCAATGCCACTACTTTTCAAATGACTAAAAAAGTTTAATACACTGAGAATTTCATCTAAAGATAAATACGCACAAATCATTTTATCAAAGAAACTTGGGCGTTTATAGAAAAATATCATTGTTTATTTGAAAAACTATATATACCAGGAGAAGTATACAGATAAGCTATGACTAAAAGATACTGAAATCTTATGAATTTAACTTCTTTCTTTTTAACTCAGAGAACATTCATTTCCCCTTTAATCCACCATGGTTAAATTTTACTACAATTGACAAGGGGCATTTATAGAAAATAAAAATATTTGAAAAAAAATGTGCATCATCAAATGCTTAAACACCTATTCAAAATTGATTCATGAAAAATTGTTTTGACACCAACTATGAGCCAGTTATGGTACAATACACAAAGATGAGCAACACTTTCTACGTTTCTTCAAGGAACTTAGTAGGAAATGAATATTCACAATTGAAGTTGGTTAGGAAAATTGCTTTTTATTACAATACATCAAAAGCTGTTTTTAAAATCTATAACTACATATGCAATATAATATAATATGCAAAACTTGTCATGTTTCAGCCATTGCATAGGGGAAAGGAAATGAAACAACTTAATGATCAGAATAATGAAGCATAGTCTGATGTCTATGGTATCAGGAAAAGCAGCTAAAGCACCAAAGTCTCAGTAGGATGACCATAAAATTTATGATCCAAGCCAGGATACTTTGGACCATAGAAGGTAGTGGACAGAATACTAAGCCTAAAAGAATGCAAGGACAACAGGCATGGACTGGTACTGTCATGAACAAAACAGGACATATGGTCACTCCAGGCCTGATGCACAGTAAGGCTCTGGGAGACAGTGAGCCCAAGTGGTTAGAGTTTGGACTTTGTAGACACCCCAAAATGAGTTCCAGGCCTGGCACCACAACTTAACAGTTCTGAGCCCTGGGGTATGTTCTCTGTGCCATATTTCTACCATCTGAAAATGGGATAATAATCACTTCCTCAGAGTTGTTGTAAAGATTAAATGAAACAATATTTGTATTAGCACAGGGCCTGGCACATAGTAGGTGCATAGAAAATAGCGGTTATTATTATCTATTGTTATTGTCCTTTGCCCAGAAAAAAAAGAGAGAGAAAGAGAAGGAAGATATACACTCTTGACCTCACTAGCACTACAAAAAGACAACCATGGTTTTAAAGAGAAGTCCAAATAAATAGAAGACATCATTTTTGTAGCTGATTTAGGAATATGGTTATCAGTTGCTCTAATACCATACTATACTTCTAGGGATAGCCTTATTGTGAATATAAAAAACAGTTTCAAAAAAATATGTCAACCTCAAGTAAGCTTAGAAAAACTTCACTCCATCCCTTCAACCCTCCCAGAACACAGTAAAATATACTTCATTACTCTTTTTGTAAAAATATGAATAAACAATCTCATAGAACACACATAAACCTATTCAGTATATTATAGAAATAAACTAAAATTCAGTTTTACTAAAGCTTCACCCAAACAGCACAGCCACATTATTAAGCACCACAAGTATACAGACAGACAGCCCCATATGCTGTAGAGGCAGGGCCCTGCTTCTATAAATATCACCATGGAGCTGCTTCAACAGCCTGCATTATTTCCACCGCCTCTTTATTTCCAAGTTTTAAGGCTTTTATACGAGAAAATTGTTTAAGCTTCACATTCAATTCTACAAGGTTAAAAGTATTTCTCTCCTCCAGACCACTTAAATTTAATGGGAAACAAAATATTCTAGAACTGAAATTCAACTATGCCTGCTGGATTTAATGGATAGGTTTGTTCCCCTTGGGCAATTTTTAAACCTCAGTCTCTAGGAGAATTAAGTAATATTAGGGGATTGAAATGAAATAAAATTCAAAGTCCACTGTGACATGACATTACAGGAAGATGGTAGATTATCCACCCAGTCCTTAAACACTTATAAATACAATATATAGCATATGTTCACAAAACAATTCTTGGAAATAAAACACAATGGGCACTTGGCAAATATTTTATATCGCCAACACCTGCTCAAATCCTCTCTGAACTTTATTTCTAAATGTCACCGTTTTTTATTGAATCAACAGAAATTTGAAAGAAGAAACAGAATAAACACACAGAGAAGATCAAGGGAGTTAGAAAAATCTTTATAAAAAGCCTCATTGAGTTTTACGCAAGCCAGGATGCTGTCAGTCTCCCTGAAAGTGGTGGTAGAATAATCTGTCACTCTATAACTTCAACCTAAATAAATCTAAAAGACTAAAAAGGGCCATATACAGAAAAAGGAAAGAAAAAGAATAGCATTAAGACTTTTCTTACTGGATTCCACAGTAAACATAAGAAAATTAATGAATCAAATACTAAGTTACATAATCTCAAATATATTTATATTTATTTTAAAATAAACAAACTTATATCATAGACTTGAAGTTGGAGGGAGTTATAGTCAGCTATAAGTTCTCCTCATAAGCCAGTACAACAATTTTACAACATTCTTGTTTGATAACTAAAGGAGAGAGAGTTCTCCACTTTGCAAGCAGTCAATGGATATGAAGGTTTTAATTTGTTAAACTGTTGGCCAAAGTTCTGATGACTATAGTAAACAAGAATTAATTTAGATAGGCCAATTAACTCTCTATTACCTGTTAATATATCCTATCAGGCTCAATTTTTTAAAAACTAGTTGATTTAAAATATGAGATATTTTTTTTTTTTTTTTTTTTTTTAAAGAGAGAGGGAGGAAGGGAAGGAAAGACAGAGAAGGAAGGAAGGATGGAAGGAAGGAAGGGAAACATCTTTAAACATTTTCTTGTTTTATTATATTTTGTTTGTTTGTTTGTTTTTTACATGGGCTGGGGCCGGGAATCGAACCGGGGTCCTCCGGCATGGCAGGCAAGCACGCTTGCCCGCTGAGCCACCGCGGCCCGCCCAAAATATGAGATATTTTAAAATAGCCACATCCTGATTTTTTTTTTTTTTTTTTTTTTGGTATGGGTAGGCTCTGGGAATCGACCCTGGGTCTCTGGCACGGCAAGCAAGAATTCTGCCACTGAGCCACCTTTGCACCGCCAATCACCATTGTGATTTTAATAAAGAGAATTCAGCTTGTAAACTGGGTAGACGACAGGCAGCTAACATAAAAGAATGGATCATGGGTGTTGAGAGCAATGAAGAACTGGAGAAAAATCAGGGAATATTACCTTCATCATCTCTGAAAGATTGTTGATATGAGAAAATGTGGGCCCAGTGTTACTAGAGCTACATATTTTCCTACAAAAGCAAAAAATTCAGAATTTTTGCATGGATTATCTCAATTTTTTGAAGTTTGGTAACTAACTCAACTTTTTAAAATACTATATAGGCCAAATAAAACAGCTGGTGGACCAGACTCAGTTGTGGCCTACCAGTTTACAACTTTTAATGGCCTAATTTAAAAGTTCTGGTAAAAGAGAAAATATTTATAGTTACTATTCTAAACTCTAGTCCATATAAAGTGAAATAGTAACACATTGTAAGCGCTATTGTTTACTTAAAAGAAACCTGTCATAAGTGTCTAAAATTCAAATTTTCTAAATTTTAGTGTGCACTGGCGGCAATAGTCTCCTTTACATAAATAGAAGAGTCACACTGCAAATTAATTGTTTAGAGTATCCTTGGTTATCAACATTCTTCTACAACTTTAATACATTCAATTTTTTAAAATGCATTTAATTTTAAAAACTGCAAATACAAAGGGTAAATCTCTAGCTAGACCAGTTCAACTGGATGGCAACAAAATTTACTTTAGCAACATTTCATTATATTTTGTGACTTTAGCTAATGGATACAAGAGTACCTTTCATTTTCTTGTAATGCTATCCTAATTCATGAGCAAAAATGGTCAACTGTCAATGAAATATGATAATGGACCTACACCTCATATGATTTAACCACTATTTCCAGGGTTGATGTCAAAAATGAAAGTGGAAAGATTAATTACCTTCTTTTAAAGCCAATTTAAAAATGAAAAATTGCTTTTGTAAAGATCTATTAAGAACAAATTAGATTTCATTTAATTCTTATTGGTAAAAAAACAATTAGAAAGTCAAAATAAACACATCACTATGATGATGCTCAGAACCATTTCAGTTTTTTACATATCAACTTTTTACATTTAAAACATGCTGCTTTCACTCTGTGCCAAACATTCAAAAAATGTTAAAGACCAAATTGAATATGAAAAAACAAAACACTAATATCAAATACAAATAAGCATTTCAGTAAACTTAGAGTCTGAGAAGATTGGGAGACATAACAAGATGTTTAATTTAAACATTGATAGAAATAGTCAGTGTCCTCTTTCCATAAACCACTTGGATTTTATTTGTATTCAAAAGCAATGGTAAATGTCAAATGACTACTAGACCATCCTTCTGAATATGAGAAAATATCATGGTGTTTAACTCTCTAAACACAAAAAGGGCCTTTAGAAAAAGAAAGATAAAAAACAGCATGTCTTAGTCACACAGATCAATTCAAGGACAAAAATACTTAAACGTACCACATGCATTATAGTAATGTCCTTCAATCACTACCTTTTTAAAAATTTGAACTTCAAAAGAAAGTATACAAATATGAATTTTTAAAATCTAGGATAAATCTCATATCTCTATCTTCATATGAGGAATCCTTTATTAAAGCCAGCAACATTACACATATATCCTTTTAATATGTATTAGGTAAAAAACAACATCTAATGATTCCATTACACTTTTATAAATGAAAGAAAAAAGAGCTTAGTGAAAAACTGAGAATTTTACATATAAATATCAACTGTGTGTGAATCCCAGCAATGAAATGTAAAATGTGAAAAAACTGAACTTAATTAACTCATTAGCCATTTGTTTTTCTTGTTTGTACTAAACCAACTGTTTACACTGCAGCAATGATGGAGAAATACATTCATCTGAAAAGTCAAAGAAATGACTTAAATTTGATAGGAATAATATGACCTTATTCTTAAAAAATGTTGAGGGGATTAATTGAGAACATAAGTAAAGTGTCTATCATTTACCTGGATAAGCAAGGTTATTTTCCTCCCCCTCTATCTTTACAAAACCCACTTCTACTGCACTCATTAAATCTTATGTCATTTAAAAAGAGCAACCTTTGAGAGTAGCAGGACTCAGTGCCCCAGTCTAAGATACAGTACCAAGTATTTAGTAGGGTATTAATAAATGATTCCTGATTTACTGGAGGATAATAATGAACAAATGTAAAACAGAAGCTAATTGATAAGCTAAATGCATTAGTGCATTCCAGTGCCCTCTGTATGAAAGGTTACTAACCCAACTCAGCTAAGTGCTGAAATTATAATTAAGTCTGATGGGAAGTCCTAGATTTATACCAATATAATTACAAATATTACTTAGCTTAGTAATACAGTATGGCAAGAACAATAAGATGAGTAATTTAGATGATACTGCAAAGTGGGTTTTAATGTCTGAAACTTCTATTAGAGTATACAGGATAAGTGCAAGTAGTGTAATTAAAACCTAAAAGGATCTGATCTTTAAAACTCTACAGCTCAACCTCATTAAAATGCATGTTTTCTCAATTAATCCAAACTTTTCCATTAAAATCATAAAAATACACTTTTATTCCTTGCAAATAAATCTCTATGGGACATATATTTATGATCAATACCAAATAACCATTATAGTTAAGTAGGAAAAAAAATGATTGAAATAGCACAGGGCTTAAGTAGAGGGAGCCAAACAAAAAGAAGGAAAGGTGAAGTGAGGTCTGTCTACTTTTTCACTTGTAAACTACCCATGCCTAAATAAGCATTTGAAGAACTAGAAGATTAGAAATCTCTGAAGCATCTTTGTTAAACTACACAAACTTTGAGCAAAATGTTTACTTAAGAGAAAACCCAGATAGCTATATATGGAACATCTACAAGACAGTAATTGTTGGGGAATTAAAGGCAATCGTTCTCATAATTTTTTTGCAGAAAGTTTTTCCTTCTAGCTCACTGAGGCTTATTTAGGTTTATCTCAACATTAAGCTAACATCAAATGTCTAAGAGAATAATGTTTCTTATCTATCATTTGTTAGGAAAGCCTTCTCTTAAAATTATTCATTTATTTCTTTTGAATGGCAGGCACTGGGAATCAAACCCAGGTCTCCAGCACGGCAGGCAAGAATTCTGCCATTGAGCCACCGTTGCATTGCCCTTAAAAATTATTTTAAGTGCCATATTATTTACTCTGTAGAAGAATGCTGATTTCGGAGAAGGATTTTAGATTTGAATTTGTATTATTCAACTTTGTTCAGATTTCAGGATACCTCATTTACTATCACTCAAAACAATTAACATTTTTTTATCAATGATGATCAAGTGCCCACTATAGAGCAGTAAGTATTCCAAGAAAAATCTTCCTAAGGAAGAGTAAGTCAAAAGCTAGCATAAAATTTAAACAGTAATTCATGGTAATTTCAGAAAATGTTAACTAGAACTTTGCATAATTGGGAAAAATGGAGTCTACATGATTTTGCTTTTAAAATAAAAAAGAAAATTAAAATTAAAGCATTTTCTGACATAAACTTAATAAATTAATGCTCTTATAAAAAATAGGTACTAATTTTAGTCAAAATAGTGCTTTGCATTTTGAAAGCAAAACAGTTTGGTGGTTTATCTTTTTAAAAAAGTATTTTCCAAAAGTTACTGAGGAAGAATCCTGTCTCACATGTAGTCAAAAAACTAATAGGCAGTGCTACTGCCACCATACAATTGTTCTCAGTATAAAAGTCTGCTTCGTAGGGTTTTCCCGAATCTTTTCCTTCCCTCATGAAACACTTTAGAGAAAAAAAGGGTTAATCATTGATTATAAGAAAAGACTTTCTATTTACTCTTTTATACTCCATATTAAGCTGTTCATCATATGATTTTCATTTTTAAAATAAATTATATTACAAAGAGAACAAAATGTCATCCTTGTGGAAGGGTCAGAGCACCAATGTTTGTGGTAGTTTAAGAACCATTTTTCTAGATAAGTGAACAGTAAGATCAAAATATTGCAATGGTAAGTTGCTGAAATATTAAAATTGCAAAGAAACAACATATCCTATTGAGAGACAAACAAAAAATTCAACACTGTTGTTGCTACAATTGTTTAGGCAAAGCATTTGAATCATAGTACATAAAAAGCCTGTTGCAAATATAAGCAATGGATGGGTTTAAATATACATCTACATGGTTTTCAAAAGTTAAAACATATCAATTTGGAAAGGCATGGCTGCATTCAATTTCACTTAAAGTTGACATGCCTCGTTATCAGACAATTAGTGTTTGGTATACAGAATACATGATTTCCTCCAGAAAACTGTTTTTAAGATAACGGTTACCTGTCATTTATGATCCAGTTCAGACAGAGATTGAGAGAGCTAAGATTTTTGCACCTCTTGACAATTTCCATCACGGTTTCATTATCCAGTTCAGTGATATGACGTAGGTCTAAGCTGGAAAGGTTTCTTAGCTAATGAGATAAATAAAATGAAAGTTGAAAAAGTTAAATGTTTCATTCATTCTCAAAAATTATAAATACAGCTTATTATAATGTGGAGTACCACTGGACATTTAAAATAGAAAAATATTCTAGAATCATTTAAATTACGTATGTAATATTTTATAAACTAAATTAGAAATAAGTGCAAAAATCTCTGGTGACCTAAATCTCAACATAAAGCAACAAACATTAAAATCAAATGAATTTTATTGAGGCATCATAAAAATAAAAGGTTAGTAATCTATTTTCTAATGCAAGGGCATGCTGTTAAATATATTACGTTAAGTACCTACAACTTGATAAATGTCTTCTAACATTGTCCAATTTCAGATATTTCTCTTCATAAGTGTAATGCCACCTCTATATAGGTTTTCCCATTTTTAAAGATGAAGTACAAATAAGTGATTAATTCAGAGATTATCTTGGTGATATTTTATCAATATACTCCAAGGTGTACTATTAGGACTTTGTGTTTCACCATGTGGAAAGCAATATAAACCATTATTTAAAAAGCGAAGACTTTCTTCAGGAACAGTCTCCCAACTTCCTCATTTCCTCTACTCATTTCCTGCAGTTTTCTATCTTTCTCTGACATTTAGTCTCCAAAGAAAATTAATAAAATCATTCTCATAAGGTGGCAGGATCTCACTTATTCTCTTGGTTACTTTTTCAAAGAAGACATTTTTGCTTAGTACAGCAAAGAATTAATCTGGAGGCATGTGATAGATCAGATAACACCCTCCCAAAGATGTCAAACCTATGTGCCGGTTTGAATCTGTGGTGGACCCCAGAAAAGCCATGTCCTTTAATCTTCATTCAATATTGCTGGCTAGAAGCATTTTGACTGTTCCCATGGCGATGTGACCCACCCAATTGTGGGTGGTAACTTTTGATGAGATAGCTTCCATGGAGTTATGACTCCACCCATTAATCCTTTAAAAGAGGAAACATTTTGGAGAGGGTCCCTTTTTCAGCGCCACGAGAAAGCCACAGCAGAGCCGAGCAGAGCCACAAGGCTGTGAGAACCACAGAGTCCACCAGCCAGTGACCTTTGGAGATGAAGAAGGAGGACACCTCTGCAGGAGCTCCATGAAACAAGAAGCTGGGAGAGAAAGCTGAGAGGCTTTGCCACATGCCCTTCTAGCGGAGGGAAAACCTTGAACTTCATCGGCCTTACTTGAATGAAGGTAACCTCTTTTTGGTACCTTAATTTGGACATTTTTATAGACTTGCTTTAATTGGGACATTTCCTCAGCCTTAGAACTGTAAACTAGCAACTTATTAAATTCCCCCTTTAAAAAAGTCACTCCATTTCTGGTGTTCTGCATTACGGAAGCTAGCAAACTAGAACACCCTAATATTTACCTTATGTGACAAAGGAGACTTTGCATTTGTGATTAAAATTAGTGATCTTGAGAGAGGGAACTTATCCAAGGTTATCTGGGTGGGCCCAATCTAATTGCAGGAGTCCTTAAAAGCAGAGAACTCCTCCCATTTAAAGTCTGAGAGATTGCTGGTGGAAGAGGCAGGAGACAGTCAAAACAGGAGCGGGATTCTTCCTGCCTGATACTAACTTTAAAGAAAAAGGGGGCCAGGAGCTAAGGAATGTGATTGCCTCTAGGGGCTGAGCTCAGACCTCAGTAAGACAAAGGGTCTTCAGACCTACCACCTCAAGGAACTGAATTCTGCCAGCAACCTGAATGGGCAAAAAAACAGATTCTCCCTTTAAAGCCTCCAGACACTTTGGAGTGCTGACACTTTGATTTTAACTGGTGAGATCTCTGTTGGTCTTCTGATTTACAGAATCATGAGATAATACATTTGTGTTGTTTTAAGATGCTAAGCATGTAGTAATTTGTTACAGCAGCAATAGAAAACTAATAAATGGCATTTGCAGCAGCAGGATCTCCTTACTCTGATAATGACAGACAATACCAAGCCCCAAGGCCCAGAGGTGAGATGTTCTGGCTCTAAAACTCGACCCCAAAAAGCTCCTAATCCCTTTCATTCAATTCTAAACTGGATTAAACAAACAAACAGAAACAAAAACAACAAACTTCTGAGGTATCTAAAGGAACAAAAAATGAAATGACTATATATAAAATACAAAATAAATAGCAAAATAAGTTTCTATAGCTTTTCTGACCCCACTAAAATGCCCTTAAAGAACCAAAGGGCTGATACAATGCCTGTTGCTATGTTCTCTTTCCTCCCAAGTTATGACATATTTTCATTTGGTGGACATGGAAGTTGAAGTCATCCAGAGTAATGGCTGGGGTTTGGAGCAAAAAGGAAAGCTGTAAGTCAAGAGCCAAAGTCTTTTATGAATGAACTGGAGAGATAAGGAGTGCAGAAAAAGATGGTAATAAAATGGGAGACAAGGTGAATGCCAAATGGCATGAGTCTCAGTGTTTTATTAGATTTGTTGTTGCTATTTTTCACAAGAGGCAGAAAAGTAATGCTCTGCAAGGAGCCATGGAAAGCAAACAGGACATGAGTCGCATCTCCTGATGCTGAAGAACACAACGAGAAAATAAACAGTGAGGTCAGCAGAATTCTAAGATGACCCTCAATGACTTATGACCAACAGTCTTCTCCTTTAGAGAGTGAGCTAGACCTGTGACTCTGACGGGGATATTTTCCTTATAAGGCAAAAGTGAAGAGATTGTGCAGGTGTACTTAAGGTCCCTGATCAATTAACATTAAATTAACCTCAAGACAGATTATCCTGGGTGGGTACTGGGGAAGTCACGAACACTCTCAACCACCATCTCCCAGCCCTCACTTATGCTGATACCCCCCTCCTTTTCCCTCCTGCATGTTTTTTTTTTTAACTTTTCTTATTGTATAATGTAATATATATACAAAGCAAAGATCGAAAAAAGCAATAGTTTTCAAAGCACTCTTCAACAAGTAGTTTGTCTTGGGCTACCATACGATCCCTCAGATTTTTCCTTCTAGCTGCTCCGGAATATAACCCTCCTACATGTTTGCATGCAGGTGTTTGATATGTTTCCACTTTTGCTTGTTTTCATGCAGGTGTTTGGTATGTTTTTATTTCTCAAAAGACCGCCACAGCCCCAGATGCTTGCCAGGACACAGGAGTTGCTTGATGAATGCTTTTGCTCATTGGCAAGGCTCCCTCCCCCTGGGGTATATAAAAACCCAACCACCCTGGCAGCAAAAATGTCCCTCCAATGTGAGGCAGGGTATTTGGAGCTGCTGACCCTGACCCTGACCCAAGCAGATGGCCTCCCTGGGGTACTGGGCATGATGAGATCTCTTCCCCTGCTCTTTTGGACCCTTTGTGCTGTGTTAAGTAATAAAGCAGTCATTTGTCATTTGCTGAAAGTATCTGTTGTGCCTGAGCTGAAGTTCCTACAATGCACCAGATAGCAGCTCCTCAGTGGGCCTAACCTAAACAGGCCTGTAAAAAAAGGTCCAGAGGTCAGAAAGATTCTCCTGTTGGCCTTGAAGAAGTAGGTGGCCATGTTGTGAGAGAGACTCTTAGAAAGTCACATGACAAGGAACCCCAGGAGGCCTCATGGACTTAAAAGAGGTCTGCACCTAACTGCCAGCAAGAAATTGGGGATCTCAGTCATGCAATTACAAGGAACTGAATTCTTCCAACAACCACATGAGTTTGGAAAAGGACTCTAGCTCTAGAAATAAATACAGTCCTGGTTCACACCTTGATTGCAGCCTTCTGAGATGCTAAGTTCAGTTAGGTTCAATGGAAACATTTCACGAGAATATTTGCACAGCTCCTGGCATTTATTCAAATCATTTTCTTAAATATACTTTTTATTTTGTAATAATTTCAAACTTACAAGACAGTAGCAAAAAGAATACAAAACTCATACAGAAAACTCCAGTATACCCACAACCCAGATTGACCAACTTTTAACATTTTGCCACATTTCTTATATCATTTTATACACCCATCATCCATCTAATCTATCTATATATTCGTCTGTTTTCTAAATATTTGAGAGTAGGTTAGATACATTATGCTCCTTGAACTCTTAATACTTCTATGTACTTTTCCTAAGAACCATGATATTCACTTACGTAACCACCTTAACTACAATTACCAAGTTCATGAAATTTAACATTGATAAGAAGTTTAAAGTCTATATTCCAAATGTTATATACCAATAAGTAGTTTTAGGCATTTTCTGCTCCATTATAAGATCCAGTACAGAATCAAGCATTGCATTTAGTTTCTATTGTCTCTTTATCTCTCATTTCTTTTCTTTTTTTTAATTGTGGAAACATACATACAACATCAACTTCCTGTATTAACCACTTGCAAACATATAATTTAGTGGGATTAATCACATTCACAATATTGTGCTACCCTCACCATCATCCATTACCAGAACTTTGCCATCACCCACAAAATAAACCTCGTACCCAATTATGCATTAACTACCTGTTCTTCCCCTCCCCATGCTGCATAGCCTGTGGTCTACTTTCTGTCTCTGTGAATTTGCATATTCTAGCTATTTCATATAAGTGGAATCAAACAATATCTGCCCCTTTGCTTCCAACATATTTAAATCATCAAGATGTCTTCAAGGTTCATCCATGTTGTAGCATCTATCACAACTTCAATCCTTTTTAGGGGTGAATAGTATTCTGCTATATGTGTATATACCACATTTCATTTAGCATTCATCGGTTGATGGACATCTGGGTTGTTTCAACCTTTTGGCTATTGGGAATAATGCTGATATGAACATTGGTGTTCATATCAAATACCTGTTTGAGTTCCTGTTGTCACTTCTTTTGGATGTATACCTATAAGTGGAATCACTGGGTCATATGGTAGTTCTATTTTTAACTTTTTGAAGAACCACCAAACTGTTTCCACAGCAGCTGTACCATTTTACCTTCCAACCAGCAATGCACTAAGGTTTCCTATTTCTCTGCAACTGCATCAGCACTTGTTATTCACCACTTTTTAAATAATCATTCTACTGGATGTGAGGTGATATCTCATTGTGGTTTAGATTTGCATTTCTTTAGTGGTGAGTAATACTGAGTATCTTTGCCTGTGCTTACTGGTCATTTGTATATCTTCTTTGGAGAAATGACTATTCAAGTCTTTTGACCATTTCTTAATTGGGTTGTCTTTTTTTGTTATTAAGTTGTAGAAGTTCTTTATATATTCTGGTTATTATAACCTTATCAGATATATGATTTTCAAACAATTTCTTCCATTATGTTGGTTGTCTTTTCATTTTCTTGATAATATCCTTTGATGAGCAAACTTTTTAAATTTTGATGAAGTCTTTGTGGCTTCTGCTTTGGATATAAAGTCTGAGGAATCTATTGCCTAATGCAAGGTCCTGGAAATATTTCCCTATGTTTTCTTCTAAGTGTTTCATAGTTTCACTTCTTATATTTAGGTCTTTGATCAATTTTGAGTTAATTTTTGTATATGGGGTGAGAGACGTATCCACTTTCATACTTTTGCATGTGGATATTCAGTTTAACTGTTTGTTTAAGAGACTATTCTTCCCCCATGGGCTGCGCTTGGCACCTTTGTCAAAAATCAGTTGGCCAGAGTGGCACTGCCACCACAGACGCCAACGCCACCACTACATCTGTGCCCACGATGAACTTGGCATTGGAGGAGGATGTGACTCTCTCCAGGATGCTCAGCAGCTGCAGTGGCCCTGTTCCCAATTTACCAAATGATATAGACATTATCAGCTCCAGTACTGTTTGGGAAATGATGTGAAATCAGGAAGTGTGAGTCCTCCAAATTTTTCTTCTTTTTTCAAGACAGTTTTGGCTATTTAGATCCCTTGTCCTTCTGTATGAATTTAACAGTTACCTTTTCCATTTCCGAGAAGAAAGCTGTTGGATTTTTTAAATAGAATTGTCTTAAATCTGTAAATCACTTTGATATCTTAACCATATTAATTTTTCCTATCCATGAGCATGCAATATCTTTCCATTTATTTAGGTGTTTAATTTCTTTCAGCAATGACTTGCAGTTTTCCGCATACAAGTCCTTTACATGTTAGGAGAAATTTCTTTCTAGATATTTTATTCTTTTATTCCTACTATAAATGGAATTTTCTTGATTTCCCTTTGGGATTATTCCTTGCTAATGAATCAATTTTTTTTGTCACGTCTTATACTTCCTATACATATCTTTTTTAAAAAATTAATAGGCTTTATTTTAGAGCAGTTTCAGATTTATAGAAAAATTGAGGAGAAAACACAGGTTTCCATATTGCACATACACACACACACAGTTTCCCTTATTATTAATGTCTTGCATTAGTCTAGTACACTTGTTACAGTCAATGAACTAATACTGGTACCTTACTATTAACTAAAGTCCATAGTCCATGTTAGGTTTACTTTTTATATTGTACAAGTCTGTGGTTTTTGACAAATATATAGCATCATGTATCCACCATTACAGTATGATACATAATGGTTTCACTGTGATCCCTTGACAAATATGATATTCCCCTCACTAATATTCCCCAAGCTTCTAATTTCCCATCTAAAAATCACCATTTCTTTAAACTGACAACAGCCTTATGTTTATACCACAGAAAAATTAGAAATAATTACATTCCATGGACCCAAGGGGCTGCTTTAAAATACTCTGAAGCATGACTATTAAACCTGCAAATGTTAAGAATTAATTTTGCTACATGTGACCATGTGCATATGTGAATGGCTAAATATAGCCATGCATAATTTACATAATGCATTGCTTTATTTTCCCAATTAAGTCACTAGGAAGATGTAAGGGACACTGTGGTCCTTGTCCTCATAGAGACCAGCCCTGATACAAAAGACAGCCAGTCTTCATAAAAATTTTGGCCAGCCATGAAAATATCTCCTACATGTGCCAACTTTTCTGCATGAATCCTCACATAGCTCTCAATTTTGTTCACTGTAAAGTAAGTCTTCAACTATGAGGAGATGGTAAAAAAATCCAATAAAAGTTATGTAGAGGAGAAAATTTAATGTCGGTTGTGCCAGTTAGGTCCTCATGTAACTGAGGAACAGAAAGTTTTGAATAACTTATTAAAGTTACAAACAATGAATGGAGATATGTTATCAAATATAAACTGGATATTTTATAGAATTGTGAAAATACAAAGATAACTTTTTAAACTAATCTACAGCAAAAAAAAAAAAAAAAAAAAAAACATTCCAGTAACTATATGTGATAAAACTCTAAATCGAGTAAACTGACTTGAACTTCTAAAAATCCTGCATTCAGGTACATCTCAGTGCAAGGAGGACCAGATGCTAAGACAGGTTTACTTGTTGCTCATACTGCCTTATATTTATTGTTCCTGAAAGAATCACTTCTTGCTCTTCCTATGGAGCATAAGCTCATACACGAGGAAACAAGTTTAATTCAACTTCCAAATTCCAGCGTCGTACTGAGATATTGAAGAGTTTTCTCTTGGATTCAATTATGGTCTGCTTTTTTTGTAAGCTGACAGTCACTGACTAAGCTCACATGACCTTTCCTATGATCATTTTAGCCAGCTCAACCTGAAATGTGACAATATCCAAAGGCAGTTCCAGGAGGCTAATTCCCAGTAATCAGCATTATTACAACACACTTACATAGCACCTCTATGGGATGTGGCATTTTTATTTAAAACTCCCCAAACAGCTCTGTCAAATTTATCACATTCTCTCCCTTGCTATGGGAATTTCATAATAGTGCCCTCCAGTGTTTCATAAAAAGCCACCTAAAATAGTCCTTCATAGTGTGAAACAAAAAATTACATTTAGGAAACTAACATTTTAATTAAACTTACTGTCCTTATAATTCAGGGGCAGTGTTTTTTTTTTACAAATCACAGAAGATTTGAATAAGCAAAGGCTCACAATAATGTCTTCTAAAAGCCTCATTCCAATTTCCAAACATTTAATATGGCATTTTAAAAGAAAACCCATGTCAGATGTAGATTATAGGCAATCAACTTTCAGTTTAATTGGGAAAAATGACATCTAACCAATTCTTGTTAAATACTAAAAGTCAATGATTGATATGGTCATGTACTTAAATATGAAATGAGACCTTAAAATGTTAGCTAGGAAACAGACTTAGAGAATTCTAAAATAGACCTCAAATGGCTCCCAAAGTTCCTTAAGACCATGCAAAAATACAAAGTGAAGCAGAACTTTCAATTTTGCAGGTTGATTACAGTGACTAAACCAACATAAGAGGATTCACAGTACTTTTTTGGCAAAACCAATTTGGATGTTCACTAGTTAGGCTAAAAAGGATAATTTATGTGAGGCCAGTTGGAAGTGATAATTTTTTAAAAGAATGAAAACTTCTGTATAGTTAAATATGCTCAAATGTCAATTAGCACCTAAATGACCCCTTGTAGCCCTTGACATGTTGGCTTTATTGGGACTATGTTTGAAAGCAATCAGTTGTAACCTTTAGGGAGCAAAAAATTGAAGGTTAAGACAGGCTGCCTCGGTAATGAAGGGGTTACTGGGAGCTGTAGCTCAGCATCACACACTCATCAGCCAAACACCTGTCATGATGCCAAGATGGAGATCAAGGGAAAGAACAAAAACACAGAGAAACACAGGGGTCAGAGAAAGGCAGCTTTCTCTGGGGAAAAAGTCTCCTATTTCTTGAGAAAGAGAGACTCAAGAAGAAAGGGAAGACAGTTGTAGCACAGGTCTTGCACGTAAAATGTGAAATAAAGTAGAGACATTAAGACTACTCAAAATGGAAAGGAAAAAGGCAAAGAGGGAATTTATGTTCCCGAGCAGAGAAGGTTTCCATACCTTGACAGTTTTCTGTCTACATTTAGAGAAAATCTTTGTTGGAGAAGGGAGAGAAGGAGGGGCAATTCTTCTGCTCATCTCCTGGACCTGAATCCTAACTTGGTTAAGGCTGACATTTGGGTATAGAAGTGGTAATAAAAAGGTAGATTAGCCACATTCAGGCCACAATGTGGGCAAATCTTTCCCAGCACCTCATAGAACTTAGAACATCAGGTTAGAAGTGAAACACATTCAAATATCCTTAGAGCTTGGCAGAGACAATAGAAATTTCTAGTACTAACCATGAAAATAGGACTTCATGGTCTTGAAAGCTATCACACCCACAGTAGTTATGCTAGTTCTCTGGCACCCTCTCAATGTATTTCCTTCCAACCACTGCCTTCTTAATCACACTGGACTCTGCCTTTTGGCATTATTTCCAAATCCAAGGCCTATTTGATTCTGCCATTCTCCCAATGGATCTGACATTTTTCACTTACTTGCTTTCTAGAATACTTACTGCCTTGCTTCTCTTCAGAGTTGTCTTTACTAACTCCTTCCTGCTACGTCACCAGCCAGATTAATCTTCATGAAACAACTTTGATTATATATTATTTGCTCAAAAATCTTTAGGAAACAAAAATATTTCCAAAACCAAAAGGAATTCCAGAACTGGCCCTCAAGGCCTTTCATTGCCCATCCTTACTATTCCTTAAAATCTCCTAAACTAGCTCAAATCTCTTTCCTAAATTCTGAGAAGTTATCCTCAGTGTGCTCACTATTTTAAAACTGTTCTCACTTCACTCATCTTACCTCAAAAGCGTGGAAGTGTTTCTTCTCCTTTTTCTTCCATTTACTCAATTCTGTCTAGTTCAAAACTCACCTCCATAATTCTCTGATTACTTTAAAGAGAGGAGAAAGTAGTGAGTCTTAAAAGATTATTATACTGGGTGAGCCACAGTGGCTCAGCAGACAGAGTTCTCACCTGCCATGCTGGAGACCCGGGTTCAATTTCCAGTGCCTGCCCATGCAAAAAAAAAGGAAAGAGGAAAAAAGTATAACACAAAACTTAACACAAAAACTAATCAGGTAGTCCCCAACATATCTATGCTCTTTAAATGGGAATAATTAATTGGCAACAGCTGCCAAGGGACTAGGTAGCAACCTTTCCCTTCGTTATCACTAAGTGAGAGTTCCTCTTTGCCTCTCCATCTCCTTTACCTTTTCTTTCCTGCTGCTCCTGCCCCCATACCTTCCTAGGCCAATCTTTCATCACAAACATTGGAAATCCAATCTTAATTGTTCAGCTGGTCCAAATCTAAAGTCTCCACTGCAGTAGCCGAATTCATGTAAATGCTTCCTGAGTACCCTTGTAACATGTTAGGAACTGTGGACTAAGTGGGAAAAAACAACAACAACAAAAACACCACTCCTTCCTGCCAAAGCAGTGGTTTTAACCTCAGGTGCATATTAAGATCACCTAGGAAATTAAAAAAAAAAAAGCTATTGATGACTAAGCCCCACCCTTAAAGATTCTGATTTAATCAGCTTGGTGTGGGGCCTGTCGTTAGTATTTCTGAAAAAGATATTCAGGTGATTCCAGTCTGGACTGAGAACCACTTCTCTAACGAAGAGAAATTAATATTTAAACCAACTACTGAAACAATAAAAATAATCTGTAAAACTCAGTCCCCTCAGTGTCTCAAAAAATGCAGAATATATTATTCACGTATTCAATTCCATTTACTCTGCCAGGAACTATTCTAGCTGCTAAAAATGGAGTGGTGAAAAAAAACACAAAAATCCCTGCCCTTAGGATGCTTATTTTTCTATTGGAGTGGTCGACAAAGAGAAAGACATGGTGAATAAAATAAGAAAACTATATGTTAAAAGATGTTAAGTGCATAGAAGAAAAATAAAGCAAGGAAAGGGGAGTAGAGATCAGTGGAGGGGAGAAAGATAGGGCTATAATTTTAAATAGGGCAGTCAAAGATGATCTCTTGAAAAGATGATATTTGAGCAAAGATTTGAAGGAGGTGAGTGAGCAATAAAATCATGCTGATGTCTGGGTCAAGAGCCAAGGCCCTGAGGTGGGAGCTGGCCTAGTATTGTGGAGGACTTAGTAAGGGGCCAGTGGTGATGGAGGAGAGTGAACCGAAGGCAAACCAGCAGGACACACAGCAGAAGAAGCTAGAAGAAGAAGCACTGGGACCTGTGGCCATGGAAATGATTTCAGTTTTTGCTCTGAGGGAACTGAGGAGCCACTGGAGTGTTTTGGGCAGGAGTATGACATGATATAACTTATATTTTTGGAGGATCTTTCTAGTTCCTAGGTTTATAGTCAAGAATAAAAGAACAAGAGTGGAAGCAGAGAGAGGCTGTTGAATTAATTCAACTAAGAAATATCAGGGACTTGGACCAGAGTGATAATCATTGGAGGGAGTATAAGTGATCAGATTCTGGATATATATGAAAGTAGATTCAACAGAATTTCTGGAAATAGGCTCTGGGGCATAAGAGAAAGAATGGAGTCAACGATGATTCCAAGGTTTTTAGCTGGGGCAACTGAAAGGTAGAACTATAATAATCTAAGATTGTTTGGGATTGGGTAGTAAAAGATATGTCTGAGATGCTTATTAAATATCTAAGGAGAGATGTCAAATAAATTTGGGAGTCATCAGCAGATAAATGGCATTTACACTTCTAAATTAAGTTTGTAAATGAATTAATCAGTGTTAAATTCATTAGGTAAGCTAGGTACAATCATAGCAGTCTTTAAATTTATCATGAATAAAAATATAAATTCACATTACAGCTATACAGACTCATAGTAATAAACTATAAAACATAAGTGGCTGACCCAATTCTAACAACAATATATATATATATATATATATATATATATATATATATAGAGAGAGAGAGAGAGAGAGAGAGAGAGAGAGAGATTAACAGCAATCGTGTTCCCAAGCTAGCTGGGGTAGTTATAATGCTGGCTTCATTTACTTAGCCAATCAAAGCATAATTCAGCCTTCATAGTTCCAGTGCACCTCCTCTTAAAGGTTTCTGGGATGCCCAAAGAGTAAGAAACTCGCCCCCTCTATACCTACTGATATTACTCATTCTTCCATCATGCCACACATTAAACAAGCTGCTTTACAATCTGGTCTAATTAAGTACATGTTCCTCCCGGTAGGATTAAAGGCAAGTTACTGCAGGTCAGAGATCAAGTCTTACTCATCTTTATTTCACCAGTGCCTAACATCATACCAGGTACATCAAAGGCATTTATTAAATACTCATTATGGACTGAATAAAATTGAAATCTGGATCAAAACTTTAAAGATAATTTCATTTATCAAATGCAGGATCTGCACCTCTGAAGCTACATGCTTTAAAAAATGTCATATTTGAACTTCACGAATGCGTAAGCGTTAAATACTGAAAAACAGCATTCTCATTCCAAACAATTAAAGGTCATTTCAGAACAAGAGGCACAACAATCAGTTCTCTATTTACATATTTGTGTTTAAAATGCAGAACATTTTTTTCTAAGCTTTCATAAATTGTCAGAGTTTTGATGTGTGTGGCAGGAATTTTGAGTAGTTCACCAAAATTTTAATCACCGTCTTCTGCTGCAAAAATGTGAATTTGTTAATTGGATTTTTGCTTCTTCATACACCAATTCAGAACGGATGCTCCACTCCTCCTCTTTCACTCTGCCAGGCAGCACAGTCTCTAATTGACTCTTTTCTAAGACTGTTCTTCCTATCAAATTTCCTTCTGTTCTTCCTATGAGATTTTGGTGAGATTTCTAGAGCTCCTAACAAACTACAAACAGCACTTATAGTCAGCAACACTAGGCAACTCTGTCACTTTTCTGCTAAGCAGAAACTAAGAATCAGAACTTCTCTTCAATTAAAAAGTAAAATGTTCACACTGTTTCAAGTAAATAAGAAAAAAATCAAAGCTTAAATAAATTAAGGGTAAATTAAGTCAAGTGTAAATGCAAGCAAGGTGAGACTGCTTCACTTAGTTGGACTGCTTGTGTACTTCTCTTTCATTTGTGCATATCAAGTTCAGATCTATAACAAAAAAGGCAATTCATTGATTCTTGAACCAATTTCATTCATTCGCATCCAAATACCGCACTTCAATGGGTCAAAAGTTTTGGAAATATATTTCAAATGGAACTTTTACCACCTTATTTAAAAAACTTGTAAAACCACTAAATGCCATTATTTCAGGATAAAATTTGTCAAATCAAGCCAAATGACCTATAGAGATGTTACCCTGTCTATTAAAGCAAAATGGTAAAATTATTTCACTCTTTATCTCTAAACGTTATGAGCTGAAAAACAAAGAAATGGCATGGCTAATTTTGAAGTTAAAAATAATTCTGGCATGCATTTTTATTTTCTAGAATTCCAAAACTGTTACAGATTTGTTGTACCTATTTTCCAAAATAAAATGTCTTTTTTTTCATTTCCAGATTATAATATGCAATTGAGACTCATCCTCACATCCAAAAATCTCTTAGTCTTACATTTTCAGCCTAAAGCCCTCAGAGTAAAAAGCATCTAAATCTTTATTTCAGGAATTAACTCTTTCTATTCTGTGGCCAAGTAACTCTTTCATAGAGTGTGTGAGAATCTTCTAACTTGATGAGGAAAGCCCTGGCATACAAGATGATATGGAACAGCAGCTCAGCTACCTCTCATCCTTCAGACCTTCCTCACTATCAGAAAAAGACTCCCTAATACCTGGAGAAACACCACAAAGACCCTGACAACAGGTCTCTGCAGCTTCTCTTCTGGATTTACCACTTAGTCCTGGAGCTCTCTCAGTCACCCCGGAAAAAACCAGCTAACCTATGTATTCATCAGCAGCTTTCTCTCCTTCCAATCTTTAGCTATTTTTATGAGAAGAATCATTCCAAAACATATATATAACCCCCTCAAAGTCTCCAGATATAGCCAAAAATACCCCTTCTAATTAGAAGACAAATCTTAAGATGAATCAGTCAGGTCATCCACCCTAGTAAGAAAACAGCCACAGTATCTGGTCCTAAAAGTTATCAGGATGAAGGCTTAGAAAAATACTATTTCTACTTTATTCACTTCCATCATTTTACTTGATTTAATTATTCATGGTCAGTACAAAAGTCATTACCAATTGTTTATGCCAAGAATGAAGAATGAACACTTTTCAGGTGAGGAAAATCTTAGGAGAGTCAAACTTTTTTAAGGTTGTGTAAGGATGTATAGTCAAAATCCAGGTCAGGAACTGCCAAATACTGAATCAATCCCACTTGTTTACTTAGTTTTACCTTTGTTCTCTCGTGACAGTTCCAAGAAGCAAGAGCATATTAATGTATTCAGATTTGGATTTGATAAGTTTTCATTTAGTGAGTTTCCTAAAAACACTCAATATTCAGAGCTGGAAGTCAATGATCTCAAATTCTAGACAAATGACTATGATATAAGCAGTAAAGTAATTATCTATAGGAAATGATAATCAGAAAGAATATCTTTATGAAATTCTCAATAATAAATAGTTATTTGTTACTAAAGTAGAAAATGAAATCATATTATCATAAATGTAGATGATACAAATTTTTCCAAAACAAACTGCAAAAACTTTGTAATTTTGATTTAGTTATTAATATACTACTTTCTGATACAACTAACTATAATCTGCAATGTGCACTTTTAATCAATTTTGTCCATCTATGAATTCAAGGCTTTAGTCAATCGAAATGAAATAAAACTTTAAATATTAATTTATAACTGTGTACTTTGTGCTACTTATATCTTTTCACATCAATAAAATGCTGACTAAAATTTTTGAAAATTAAGAAATAAACAATTGACATAACAACATAACAATTCTTCCTAAATTAAATACAGTCAAAACCATCTGAGATGTTTTCCCTCAAGTAATTAGTTCACAACAATTAATTTATTTAGTCAAGTATTTTAATTTATAATTTCCTTTTTGAATTGCCTTTATGGGTATAGCTTTGAGAAAGCATTTAAATTTTATTCTTGCTTTAGAGCACGTGTACAAACTGACTTTCCATAATGAAGCACCTAAACCTCTCTCCTATTTTTAGGACTCACCTGGTCTTCCAAAGCTTCATTCTTCTTCTTTCTTCTTTTTTTCAGGGTCATATTTCATTATTTTTCCATGTGAGTATTCCATTTTTGCAACACCATTTGTTGATTTTTTTGTTTGTTTGTTTTTGGGGAAGTGCATGGACCGGAAATCGAACCCGGGTCTTCTGAATGGCAGTCGAGAATTCTACCACTGAGCTACTCTTGCACCCCCAGAAGCTTCAATACTTTTAATGTCATGTAATTAGCTGCCCTATCTCACTAGATACAGCTTGTCTGGGTTAAGGTCAGCAGTATGGCTACTGGCAGTCTAGTTAAGGGTTAAATCTAATTTAAATTGAACACTATGTGCAGTTCTTTGCTTTGTGCTTTGATCTCCAATGTTTTATGACTCTCTGAGAGGAAATAAATATCAGTTCTATTCTCTTAAGTGTGCTCTCCTAAAATAAAAAACAAAACAAAACGAATAGCACAGAAGGTGTCCTAATAAATACAGAAACCACAAATATTTATTAATTTAAATGAAGGGAATTCTATTGAGGGAATTGCCTACTCTGGTGAGTAAGGAGAAGCTGAGAAGAAAAATTGGGGATGACACTGTTAAGCCAGAGATTTAGCAACAATAGGAAGCCAGGGAATACCAATAGGCTGAAGGGATAAAAGGAAGAGGGCAGTGTTCTGGACTCCACAGGCCACAGTCACTCAATAGAAGTGACTGCAGCAGACCTGTCCCAGTCTGGCACCATGGAAGAGACTAACATAGAGACCCAAATTTTTGAAGTTTCAAGCTAAAATTTCAGAACACACACCCCTACTGTTTCAATAATAATTTCTGTCTGAGAGTGACTATGGAAATGAATTTCTTATTTTCAAAGAACCCAACTACAGCTAGGACACAACATAATGTATCATCCTTTCAGTATTCAGGAGCCCCTGTAGAATCTTGGAATGTATTCTAGATCATCATTATGAACATCCTACCACATTAAGAAAAATTATAAAGAAAAATCTGATTATTTGAATTCTCTATGAAAATTGCCACTGTCTTTGGGTGTGTGTGTATTATATAGCAGAATGAATGTGAATGCATATATAATGGGTATTTACAAGGCATTTCACTGTGGCCAACAAGACCTGCCCAGGTGCAGTGAAAATAGTGTTTAAATAAGAGTTAAATTAATTAAAAGTGAAACAATAGTATTTAGAAGTGTTCAAAATTCTTAAGTGAATATAACTGCCAATGTTTTAAATCAATTGAATGTTTTTAAAACTAATTTGATTCTATTTATCTCTTTGTAATTGTCAGTAAACGTTTATTTTAAATACATGAGATGTTTACTTTTTTTCTCAGTAGTATATTTTCTCATTAATTTCAATAATTTTAAGTCCAAAATCCAAGATTCTCTAACTTGAGCAGTCTGTTATGCTGAGGGGACCCTATCTATATGCAATAGCACTATTTATATATAAATCACAAGACAATGAAGTAGACTCACACTGATTCTTAAATAAAATTTCTGTCACAAAGCACTGTTAATGAATTTGAAAGTATAAAAGAGAAAGCACCATTTCATAATATATTTCTTGGATTAAGGCTGACCTCATATGTTAATAATCAGTTGAAATCCTTTTTTACAAAAGTATTTACAAGAACAAACTATTTACAAACATCAAACTGTATGATAAAATACGAGTAAACTTGGAATAATATAAGCAAAGTAAAATAATATTTATAATATAAAGCCAAGATCCAAGAAAGGTCCTTTCAGAAAAGACGGTCAACAATCCTCATTTTATATTTATATATTTATATTATAGCCCAAAGCAAGCAGTTTGTCAAAGGATAGACGACCCAAAGAAATTCATTTATTTTACTTATTAGGACTTTCACTAACTGAGTCATTTGAAAGATGAATTAATTTTTTTCCTAGTGACACATTGATACTCCCTGCTACTGCAGTTGCCAAAATGAAAATATAACACAAACAAATATACATTACAACTAGATTGTGATTAATAGAGTTATAAAATATAAAAAGAGTAGCTTCCCTCCCTCCCACCTACCTCCCTCTCTTCCTTTCTGTATCAAATGTTTCTTTAGTTATGTGCCAAGCACTTTTGCTCATAATAATCTAGAGGTAGGGAGGTGCTATTATTATGGTCATTTTAAAGATAAGGAAACCAAGGCACAGAGAGGTTACGTCATTTGCCGAAGGTTGTACGGCCAACGGTCATACCATTTAGCTTTGATGACAGCAACACATGTTGCCTTGTTAACCACTGCAAATTTCTAAGAAAAAAAAATCAATTAATAGATCACATCAGATGTAGAATATTACCTATATTCTCAACACTGAATTTTTGGTGCAACTCTTAACTGCTGAAAAGTTAAAAGGAACCAAAAGCATGGTCATCCAACAAACACCTCTTCATAATACCTGGTAGAGAATATTCATGAGGGAATATTTAAGAGATGAATGAATTTAAGAAGACATATTTTCCACACCTGAGAATATCACACAAACACTTGTCATTAATCAGAAACCAATGAAGTGATAATCCAAGATTGAAACCCTTGAAGTAGTAAAATAGTTTGTTGTTACTTTAGAAAAAGTCAGTCTGGAATTTTAAAAGGCCAGAAAGTTTATCTTTCATTTCTAGTCCCTGAATAAACAAGAAAAGGAAGGCAAAAATTTAGTTAGCTGCATGGATGAACATTCTTTCACTTACTTACGTTAAATTGACTGAGAAAAAATCAATTTTGTTTTCCTTTAGAAACATTTCATATTTCAACCGTAAGCATTTAAAGAATATGTACATTTTTTTTCAAATTTCTTCAAATGTGATTATGGTTCAAGAAAAATAATAAGTTGTGACATTTTATTTAGTCATCTATTGTTCGCTTCCTAAAGAACTCTGTTTAAAACAAAACTAAACAAAAATTCTCAACCACACCTGTACTGATGTATTCCAAGAAATCAGTCAATGTTTATAAATTGAATAATGGAACTATCAATAACATCTAATGTATCACCAGAATTAATATTAATAGAATAAATAAATGCTTATGATTTTAAAATATGTCAACAATCCAAAAAGGAAATACATCTACCAATAAGTACAGCAAGTGTGAATTTAATATGGTATATATTAAAAATGAACTTTTTTGTGAAAAATTATACACTGTCTTTTTTTTTTTTTTTTTTTTTTTTAAGGAAAGACAGAGAGAAGGAAGGAAGGAAGGAAGAAAGGGAAACATTTTTTAAACATTTTCTTGTTTTTTTTTATTGTATTTTGTTTCTCTTTGTTTTTGTTACATGGGCTGGGGCCGGGAATCGAACCGAGGTCCTCCGGCATAGCAGGCAAGCACCTTGCCCGCTGAGCCACCGCGGCCCGCCCCTATACACTGTCTTTTTTAATACTAATTTAAAATAAGGCCTTTCTGACTATTGATTGAAATCATTTGAACTGATATGGTAAAAATCTACTCATTATGGATCTGTTAAATTCAGGGAGCTAAAACATTTCTGAGGATTGTGCTCCAACTACGTGGACAAACAACTCACAACCTTTGATATTTTTCAGTCCATAGGACTATTTGTTTAATTGACTTTTCAATAAATGCTATTTGCTTGTGTATATTATTAATTACTATCTTGAGTATTCCCCATGTTATTGTGAATTCTTAAAAAGTATGATATTGAATAATACAATTTCTCATTTTAAATTAACATCAATATTTTTAACTTTTTAACTGTAGTAGACAATCTAAAAGCAGTTTTTTAACTTTTTTATTGTGAAATATAACATATACATAAAAAAGCAATGAATTTCCAAGTACATTTTAACAATTGGCTATAGATCAGATTTTAAAGTTTGTTATGGGTTACAGTTCCATAATTTCTCGTTTTTTCTTCTAGCTGCTCCAAGACACTGGAGACCAACAGAAATAGCAATATAATGATCAGCAGTCATACTCAGTTGTTAAATCCTATCTTCTCAGTTACACTCCCCCTCTTTAAATAGCATATATACATAAATCAATACATTTCAAAGTACATTGCAACAATTAGTTGTAGAACAAATTTCATACTTTGGGATGGGTTACAATTCCACAATTTTAGGTTTTTATTTCTAGCTGCTCTAAGGCACTGGAGGCTAAAGGAAAGATCGGCATAATGATTTAGCATTCATACTCATTTGTTAAACCCTATCTTCTCTGTATAACTCCACCAACAACTTTGAACTTTCTTCCACTCTTTAGGGGTATTTGGGCTATACCCATTCTAACTTTTTCATGTTGGAAGGAGCTGTTGATAATAAGGGATAAGGGGATAGAACTAGCTGATGTTTTAGAAAGGCTGGCCCCTCTGCATTTCAGTACTTATCTGGTCCAGGGACCCATAAGGAAGTTCTGCATTTTGGAAAGTTACTCTAGTATGTGGAACCTTTGTAGAATCTTATACTCTAGGTATTCTTTAGGATTGACAAAATAGTTTTGGTTGGGGTTTGGCAAATTATGGTAGGTAGCAATGTCTAACTGAAGCATGACTAAGAATTACCTCCAATGTAGCCTCTCAACTCTATTTGAACCCTCTCTGCCACTGCTATCTTATTTGTTACACTTCTTTTCCCCCTTTTGGTCAGGATGGCATTGTTGATCCCATGATGTACAAGGCCAGACTCATGCCTGGGAGTCATCTTCCACACTGCCAGGGATACTTTCATCCCTGGGTGTCATGTCCCATACAGGGGGGAGGGCAAATAATTTCATGTGTGCAATTGGGTTTAGGGAGAGGGATCACACCTGAGCAACAAAAGAGGTCCTCTGAAAGTAACTCTTAGACATACTTACAAGTACAGCTAAGTTTCTCTGCTACCTACATAAGCTTCACAAGATCAAGCCTCAAGATCAAGGGCTTAGCCTATTGATTTCTGTGTCCCTAATATGTGACATAGTATCAAGAGTTTCCCTGGTGGTAAAGTTTAATAGTTCCATGTTTTTTCTCCCATCCCTCAAGGGATTTTGCCAATACTTTTTGATTATCTGCTTAATATTCTCTGGGATGTATCCAGGCATTGCATTAAGCTATGCAAGATTAAAGGCCCTCATTCTTATTCTGGTCTCCCTGTATTTGGACTGTTTAAATGATCTATCCAGACAGGCTGAGTTAGATTATGTGCTAAAATTTAGGTTCTAGACATAATAAACATTTCTTCCTTTGGTCTCAAAGAGTAGGTGAAGTTCTAAAATACAGGCAATGTCTTCCTTACCCTGTATTCTGAATTAACTTAATCTGAAACTATCAGCTTCATTCTTATCTCTAAATACCAGGTTATACATATATAAAAAAAACTCTCAAAATCCAGAAATAACATTTACCACTCCAGACTAGATGTGAGCGCTATAAGAGCTTACAATGTAGGCCCCAGTTTTCTTATAAGTATTTTATAAATGGGATCAGATAATATTTGCTTTTTTGTTTCTGGCTTATTTTGCCTCACCAAATGTTCAACAGGTTCATTCATATCATTGAATGCCTCATAACTTCTTTCCTTTTTGTAGCAGTACCATGTTCAATCACATGTTAACACCATCGTTAGCCAATCTGCTTTTCAGTAAGTGCATCTTTCAGCCACCTCCATCTACTGGGCCTCATGTATAATGTACAAAATCAACAGTCCATCAACACTCTCACTTTTAGATAATTTCATTGTTTCCAAGAGAAAGATAGCCAATAAACAAGCCTTCACCAAATAGAAAATCTAAACCTCCCCCTAACTCTTATCCCTAACCCCATTATGTACCTCTTATATTGCTGCAGTACTGTTGATGGTTTCCTTTTACATATATATATATGTATTTATTCACAAAACAAAACAACATACAAACACAAACATTCTTAACATAAGAACATTCCATACTTGGTGTACAAGCGATGGCTCACAATATCATCATATAGTTGGATATTTATCAACATGATCATTTCTTAGAACATTTGCATCACTCCAGAAAAAGAAATAAAAAGAAAAAAGAAAAAAACTCATACATACCATACCCCATACCCCTCCCTCTCACTGACCACTAGTATTTCCACCTACCCAATATATTCAAACCTCTGCAACCCCTAGTTTTCTTTCTATACCCATTACCACTCCCTTTCATTGATCACTAATATGAAAATTTAGGGCAATAAATTTCCCTCTCAACACTGCCTTTGCTGTATCGCATACATTTTGATATGTTGTATTTTCATTTTCATTTGCCTGGAGATATTTACTGATTTCTCTTATAATTTCTTCCTTGACCCACTGGTTGTTTAAGAGTGTGTTGTTGAGCCTCCATATATTTGTGAATTTTCTGGCCCTCTCCCTGTTATTGATTTCTAACTTCATTCCTTTATGATCTGAAAAGTGTTTTGTATGATTTCAGTCTTTTTTTTTTTTTTTTTTTTTAACATGGGCAGGCACCGGGAATCGAACCCGGGTCCTCGGGCATGGCAGGCAAGCATTCTTGCCTGCTGAGCCACTGTGGCCCACCCTGATTTCAGTCTTCTTAAATTTATTGAGACTTGCTCTGTGGCCCAGCATATAGCCTATCCTTGAGAATGATCCATGAGCACTTTTGAAAAAAGTGTATCCTGCTGTTGTCAAAGTTAATGTTCTATAAATGCCTGTTAAAGTCTAGTTCATTTATTATATTATTCAAATTCTCTGTTCTTTATTGATCCTCTGTTTAGATCATCTATCCATTATCCATTGATGAGAGTGGGGAACTGAAGTCTCCAACTATTATCGTAGATGTGTCTATTTCTCTTTTCAGTGTTTGTCTCATGTATTTTGGAGCACTCTGGCTCGGTGCATAAATATTTATGATTGTTATGTCTTCTTGTTGAATTGTTCCTTTTATTAATACACAGTGTCCTTCTTTGTCTCTTTTAATTGTTTAATATTTGAGGTCCAATTTGTTGGCTATTATACAGCTACTCCTGCACTTTTCTGATTGTTGTTTGCATGGAATATCTATTCTCAACCTTTCACTTTCAACCTATGTTTGTCCTTGGGTCTAAAATGTATCTCCTGTAAACAGCATATAGATGGGTCCTGTTTTTAATTAATTCTGCCAGTCTATGTCTTTTGAGTGGGGAAGTTAATCCATTAACATTTAGTGTTATTATTGTAAAGCCAGTACTTTTTTCTACTATTTTGCCTTTTGGATTTTATATGTCATATCTAATTTTTCCTCTTTTAACCTTTCCTGATAGTCTTCATTTCTGCACTCTTCTCCACACCTCTCTCTTCTGTCTTTTCCTAACTGTCTCTAGACCTCCCTGTAGTATTCCTTGCAAGAGCCAGTCTCTTGGTCACAAAATCTCTCAGTGATTTTTTGTCTGAAAATGTTTTAATTTCTCCCTCATTTTTGAAGGACAATTGTTCTGGATATAGAATTCTTGGTTGGCAGTTTTCCTCTTTTAGAACTTAAATATATCAGACCACTGTCTTCTCGCCTCCATGGTTTCTGCTGAGAAATATAGCACAGTCTATATTGTATGTGATGGATTCTCTTGTATGTGATGGATTGCTTTTCTCTTGCTGCTTTCAAAATTCTCTCTTTCTCTTTGACATCTGACATTCTGATTAGTAAGTGTCTTGGAGTATGTCTATTTGGATCTATACTGTTTGGGGCATGCTGTACTTCTTACTTTAAGTCTTTCATAAGAGTTAGGAAATTTTCAGTGATAATCTCCATTAGTCTTTCTCCTCTTTTTCCCTTTTCTTCTCCTGCTGGGACACCCACAACACGTTTATTCATCAGTGGCATGTTGTCATTCAATTCCCTGACTACCTGCCCATATTTTCCATTCTTTTCCCTATATTTTCTTTTGCTTGTCAGATTTCAGATGTCCCGTCCTCCAGTTCACTAATCTTATCTTCTGCCTCTTGAAATCTAGAATTGTAGGTTTCCATTTTTTTTTCATCTCTTCTACTGTGCCTTTCATTCCCATAAGTTCTGTAATTTTTTTTTTTTTCAGACTTTCGGTTTCTTCTTTTCATTTACCTATTGCCTTCTTTATATCCTCACTCAATTCGTTGATTTGATTTTGATGAGATTTTCCATCAAATCTGTTTGAACATCCTGAATTAATTGTTTCAACTCCTGTATCTCATTTGAATTCCTGGTTTGTTCCTTTGGGCCATATCTTCAATTTTTACTAGTATAATTCATTATTTTTGGCTGGCAACTAGGCACTTAATTTCCTTAATTAGTTTATTCTGGAGATTGTCTGCACTGTTTTACCTAGGATTTTCTTGATGTGTGGCTTTGTTTTCTATCTCTTCTTTGACATTCATTTCAGCTTATTCTAGACCTCTAGCATAGGTTTTGTTTAACAGATCAGAATTTTTCAATTCTTGTTTTCTTGTTTCTTGCCCTGCCCTTATGGTGATTTTTTTAACCTTAGGAGGGTCGATTTAGGTATTATAGATCCCAGTCAGATTTTCCAAGACCAGACTGGCCTCCTCTCAGAAGAAAAGAGTCACTTGCATCAGTTTTCCCTGAGGTTGAAACCCAGCAGGTTGACAGACTTTCCTATGAAGCCTCTAGACTCTTGTGTTTTTCCTATCCTGCCCAGTATGTGGTACTTGTCTGCTTGCGGATTCCACCATAATAAAGTGATGCAGTACCTTTAACTTCAGCAGACTTTTCCTGCTGGGGGCATGGTTGAGTCAGGAGAGGTTGTAGGCTGGCTTTAATCATTTCAGTTTTCCAGTCCCTGTGGTCTGATTTCCTTGAGGGAGGGATTCCACCTGAGCTGGGCCCCACCCCTCTCCTGGGGAACTCCAGGGAATTACCTCCTTCCACCTGACCAGCCTCTTTGTCTCTCAAAAATGCTTAATTCTGCCTTTCCCTGGGGCAGTTGGAGCCTGAGAAGCCTTGCAATTGTATCTAAAGAGGAGTTAAGCAGAAGAAATACAGCAAAAGAAAAAAAGAAAAAAAATCCTTTTCAGAGCAGGAACCCCCCATTCCTTGGGTTTGTTAATTAAGAGCTTAAGGTGGTGTGTTGTTCTATGTATCTCCAGGTCTTATGTGCCCCCTCTTTTTTTTTTTAGGGTTCAGAACTTTTTAACTATTTTGTACTGTTTGATCCGAAAAACCTGTTTTTATTTTTGTTTTTGTTTTTTTTCCATCAGAACTGTTCCCTCTGCATGAGGCAAAAACTAGGAATTTTAGCTTTTATTTGAAGTTTAGCTGAGCTGGGGGCCTATTTTTAGTAGTCAGAATTTGTTAATTAATTCCACAACTGGAGCTTGGTTGAGCTGAGCCCCTTGCTGTTAGTAAAGTCTCATTCCTTTCCCCTCTGGGAACCAGCCTGTGGGTGAGGGGTGCTGGCCTCCACGGCTTGGGGGACTCATGGTTCTGGGTGGGATTGCAGCTTGCCCAGCTTCTCTAGACTGATATACGCTGTGTTTCCAATCACTGATATGGCCCCAGCAGTTATTCTTTACTGTTCCTGGCTATTTACTAGCTGCTCTGGAGGACGAACTAAATTCCACACCTCACTAAACTGCCATCTTGGAACGTTTCTGATGTTTTTCTTTTGAACATAGCCCATAGCATGCAATAACACCCCCCCCCCCCATACCCTGAAATTATATGCCCTCTATACAAGGTTCATACCTTTGCAGCAAGTCATGCAAGAATTTATTTATATTTCTAGTGTTAATTGGTGGGACGCATAAGTCTATATAGCCCCTTTCAATCATGTTTGCCTTCAATATAGTAACATTACTTATAGACCCACTAGTGAAACACCTTCACATCTATCCATTCCCTTACAATTAAGTTCAATCTCACTAGCAAACTATTCACCCATCTCAAGCTTCTGTGTATCTCCAGGTCCCCTATAACCTATATTATAAGCCTCTGATTTTACCTTTACTATGGCCATAAAAGTGTATTCATACAGTATTTGTCCTTTTGTGCCTGGCTTATTTCATTCAACATTATGTCCACAAGATGGATGGCAAGGCTCATCCATCTTGTCACTGCTTCACAACAACATTTTGACTTCCTTCTACATAATATTCCATCGTATGTATATACCACATTTTGTTAATCCACTTGTCTGTTGATGGGCACTTGGATTGTTTCCAACTTTTGGTGACTGTGAATAGTACTGCTATGAACATCAATGGGAAAATATCTGCTTATGTCACTACTTTCAGCTCCTCTGGGTATATACTGAATACTGGTATTGCCAGATCATAGGGTAACTCAATATTTAGTTTTCTGTGGAAATGCCAGACTGTTTTCCATAGGGGCTATACCACCATCATACATTACCACTAGCCGTGCATATGTGTTCCAACTCCTCCATATCCCTCCAACATTTGTAATTTTCTGTTTGTTTAACAGCAGCCATTCTTATAGGTTTGAGGTGGTATATCATTGTAGTCTTGATCTGCATTTCCCTTATAGCTAATGAGAATAAGCATCTCTTCATGTGCTTTTTAGCCATCTGTATTTGTTCTTCAGAAAAATGCTTATTCATATCTTTAGCCCACTTTATAATTGGGTTTCTTGTTCTTTTGTTCTTGAATTGTATGATTTCTTTTTGTATACAGGATATCAAAACTTTACCCAATGTATGATTCCAATATTCTCTACCATTGAGTTGGCTGCCTCTTCACCTTTTTGACAAAACCTTTTGAGGCACAGAAGCATTTGATTTTGACGAGTTCCACTTATCTATTTTCTTCTTTTGTTGCTTGTGCTTTGGGTATAAAGTTTAGGAAGTTACCTCCTACTACTAGGTCTTGAAGACGTTTTCCTAAATTTTCTTCTAGAAGCTTTATGGTGGTAGTTCTTATATTTAGGTGTTTGGTCCACTTTGAGTTAATTCTTGTGTAGGGTGTAAGATAGGGGTCCTCTTTCATTCTTTTGCTATTGATATCCAGTTCTTCCATGCCCAATTATTGAAAAGACAATTTTGTCCCAGTTCAGAGGATTTGGGGGCCTTGTCAAAAATCAGTTGACCATAGATTTGGTGATCTCTTTCTGCACTCTCAATTCGATTCCATTGGTCAGTGCTTCAGTCTTTGTGCCAGCACCATGCTGTTTTGACCACTGTGGCTTTACAATAGATTTTAAAGTCAGGGAGTGTTAATCCTCCCACTTTGTTCTTTTTAAGGATGCTTTTAGCTATTTGTGGTCTCTTTTGCTTCCAGATGAATTTGGTAGTTAGCTTTTCCAAATCTTCTAAGTAAGTAGTTGGAATTTTGATTGGTACTGTGTTGAATCTGTAGATCAATTTGGGGAGAACTGACAACTTAACCATATTCTCTTTGTATTCTTTAAACTACCCTTAGTGGTACTCTTCAATTCTCTGCCCTCCTCCAGACCTCCCTGTCCTGTCTTTTTTTTTTTCAGCTGGCAGAACTTCTTTTAGTATTTCTTATAGGGCCAGTCTCTTGTTTTCAAATTCTTTCAGGACTTCTTTGTCTGTGAAAGTTTTAATCTCTCCCTCAATTTTAAAGGACAATTTGGCTGGGTACAGAATTCTTGGCTGGAAGTCTTTCTCTTTCAGGATCTTGAATCTATCATACCACTGCCTTCTTACCTCCAGGATGGTAGTTGAGTAGTCTGAACTCAGTCTTATTTGATTTCCCTTGTATGTAGTGGATTATTTTTCTCTTGCCGCTTTCAGGATTTTCTGCTTCTCTTCTACATTTGACAGACTGATTAGTTTGTGCCTTGGGGAAGGCCTATTTGGATTTATTCTGTTTGGAGTTCTTTGGGTTTCTTTGACTTATATATTTATGTCCTTTATGAGGGTTGGGAAGTTTTCTCCCATTATATTCTCAACTACTCTTCCTAGCCCCTTACTCCTCTCTTCTCCTTCTGGGACACCAATGGTTCTTATATTTGTGGGCTTTGTTTTGTCTATTATTTCCCTGAGTTCCCACTCAATTTTTTCCATTTTTTTTGCCATTTGTTGTTTTGAGTTTTCAAAGTCAGTTATCCTGTCCTCTATATCATATATTCTTTCTTCTGTCTCTTCAAATCTGGTGTTGCATGCCTCTAGTATGTTTTTTATTTGGTCAACAGAGTCTTTAATCTCTGTGATTTCTATTTTTCTATTTATTCTTTTGAATTCCTCTTTGTACTCTTCTAGTGTTTTCTTGGTCTCCCTTATGTCATTTACTATCCCACTTATTTTATTAAGTAGAGTTGTATGAACACCTTTGATTAGCTGTTCCAAGTCTGTGTCTCCTCAGGTATTTTAATTTGGTCATTAGACAGGGCTATATCTGTCTGTATTGTGATATGCTTAGTGATCTACTCCTGTCTTTGTTGCATGTAGATATCTTGATTGATTTACTTTGGGAGTTGATTTCTTTTAGTAGTCTAAGGCCTTGCGTTTGTGGGATGGTTGTACAGCAGGGAGCAGAGCACAGGATGGAGCACTCCGTACGGTGATTTGTTTCAGAGCAGATATGGGTTTAGGTTGGGGATGTCATGCTGGTACATGTGAACGTGGGCACCCAGAGGCCAGGGAGGATGTAGCTGTGCAGGTGCACTGGTCTGGGGGATGTAACCCTGGTGTGTGCTGGTCTAAGGCATGTGCGCAGGCAAAGAGCTGTGGCAGCAGGTCAGCATTACGCCTTTGTGGATTGGGGGCAGATGTGACCCACTGTGCAGGTTGGCACTTTCTCAGAGCTGGGAAGTGAGACTGAGGGCTGTGTGCATGCACAGTTCTAGGACTGCTGTAACGTGCAGTTTCCAGAGCTGAATGATGTGACTGGGGGCCTGTGGGTATGTGGGGGCCTGGGAGTGCTGTAAATGGATGCGCTGAGCTCAGGGAGGGCAGGGTGAGGCTGCGCAACACTATGGGTGGTGGGGAAGTGGGGGTCGCCTAGGTATGGAGGTTAGTGCCCCCAACCTTTATGCACTGGTAACAGCCTGCAGGGAACAGGGAGTGGGAGGTAGTGCTTGGGAGGGGTGTAGGAGAGGTGGATTGGGCTGCACTTGGAGTGTGGGTGTAGGGTAGGTACGTGCAAGGGGGACTGATGTCGTGGGGGCGCCTGGGGCATGGGGAATGGGAGCAGGTGGGGGGGGTTCAGTGCGTGGTGTGTGGGGTGAGTTGCTAGTCATGGGGCTGTGCCGGTGAGGGTACAGCACCCAAGGAATGCGGCCTGATTTACTTCCTAGTCCCACATATGATCTGTGCCCTCCTGCAGGCTCCACCGCTCTGTGCCTGTACACCAGGCTCCAGCTTTATGCCTCTCAATTCCTTGGCCTCTGCAACTGGGGCTGCCACATGTGGTGCAGAAGGTTCTCCCAGGTCAGCCACACTCCCGAATTGCTGCCTTAGTTCCCCTCCTGTCCATCCTCTAATTTTTTTTTTGGAGCAGGGCTAATCTCAAACTGCTCTAGTTGGCCATCTTCCCCACCTCTCCCTCAGTTTTGAAGGACAATTTGGCTGGATACAGAATTCTTGGCTGGAAGTCATTCTCTCTCAGGATGTTAAATATATCATAGCACTGCCTTCTCACCTCCATAGTGCCAGCTGAGTAGTCTGAACTCAGACTTATGTGGTTTCTCTTGTATGTAGTAGTTTTTCTCTTGCCCTCTCAGGATTATCTGCTTCTCTTCAACATCTGACAGACTGATTAGTATATGTCTTGGGGTAAGCCTATTTAGATTTATTCTACTTGGGTTTCGTTGGGCTTCTTTGACTTGCATATTTAAGTCTTTTATAAAGGCTGGGAAGTTTTCCCCATTAAATCCACCACTAACCTTCCTAGACCTTTATTCTTTTCTCCTCCTTCTGGGACACTAATGATTCTTTGATTTGTGCGCTTCATTTTGTCCATCAAATTTGAGATCCAATTCAAATTTTTCTACCTTTTTTTTGGTCATTTGTTCTTTTGTGTGTTTAAAATTAGTTGTCCTCTTCTCTAAATAACTTATTCTTTTTTCTGCCTCTCCAAATCTGCTGTTGTGCGTCTCTAGTATATTTTTTATTTGGTCTACAGCATCTTTAATCCCTGTGATATCTGCTATTTTTTTCTACTTATTCTTTCAAATTCCTCTTTATGCTCATCTAGTGTCTTTTTGATCTCCTTTATGTCATTAGCCATCCAACTGATTTTATTTAGTAAAGATTTTGATTAGTTGCTCCAAAAATCTTTGTGTTCTCCTGTGTTTTAATTTGGTTATTAGACTGGGCTGTATCTGTCTGCATCTTCATATGGTCAGTGATCTTTTGTTGTCTTCACAGCATGTAAATATCTCGATAGACTTACTTTGGATGTTGGATTCCTTCAGTAGTCTAAAACTTTGTATTTGCAGGACAGGTGTGGAGCAGAATGCAGGGCATAGGGTGGGGCACAACAGTGCGGTGACAGGTGGCAGTACAGGTATATACATGGGTTGGGGACTCCATACTGGTGCCTGTGAGCAAGGGGTGTGGGTCACAGGGTTGTGGTCATGCAGTGCTGGGGCCACTGGGGCAAGGAGCAGCTTAGGCAGGCCTTGGAGCACAAGAGCAGGAGGCAATGTAGGGGACATAGAGGTAGGATACAGTAGGAGGTGGATGAGGGGGCTGTGCAGATACACGGAGGCTGGTTATGTGGGACAGTATGTGGGTGGGTGCATGAAACATGTGGGTCATGGGTGTCAGGGTGTGGGGCACAGGGCACGATAGTCAAGGCACAGGGAGGTTGGGGTTTGGGTGCATCCTTGTGCAGGGGAAGGGGTCCAGGGAGACTGAGATGTGGATATGAGTGTGTAGGGGTGGGGTACAGGTCACAGAGGTTGCAGGACGTGTGTCAGGTGGGTGATGATGGTGGGTGGGGCTTTAGCACAGGTCCGCAGGTGAAGGGGTTGGTGGGGTACAGTGCCCACTTGTGCAGTGCAGAGGCTATGGGGCAAGGATGTGCACAAGAGCACCTGCCAGGTGTGGGAGAAGGGCACTTGTGCCATGGGGTGGGGCAAGATGTAAATGTATGAGGGGCATGGAGGGTGGGTTTCAGGGTTTAAGAGGTCTGTGAACAGATATATGGGTGCCAAGCAGGGAGGATGTGGCTGTGCTGGTGTGTGGATCTGGGGGCAGGGCTCTAGTGTGTGTGAGTTCTATGGGGCAGGGCTCTGGTGTGCACATGTGCAGAGTTCAGGGGTAACAGGGTGGGATTGTGTCTGCAGGGGCTGGGGATGGGTGTGGCCCACATGCACAGGTCAGCACTTGTCTAGGACTGAGGGGATGTGGTGTGAGCGGGCATGTGCACATGCATGTGTCTGGGGGGCCAGATGCTCATGTGCCCATGAGCAGAATTCGGGGGGCCAAGAAGTGTTGAGCAACTGTATGGGCTGGGTGGGGGTGTGGCCCAGGAATGAAGATGAGCACCTGCAGCCTGGATGAGGAGTTGACCACCTGAGGGGCAAGGGTGGGGGGAGGTGGAGGTTGAGGGGCTGGCTGCGGGTATGAGCATCTCGGGAGGGGCAGGGCAAGACTGTGCACTTGTACTGGAGAGGTGGGTCGGGATGGAACAGGCTTGCATATGTGTGGTGGGATGGGGAGGGGGATGCATGGGGAAGGAGGTTGGGTTGGGGGTGTTTGGAACATGGTGGTGGGGCAGATGATGGAGTTCAGGTATGTGGGGTGTGGGGAGAGTCACAGGTCGAGGTGCGGGGCAGCACGCATGAGGGTGGTACATTCAAAGAATGTGGCTTGGCATATTTTCTTGTCCCCATTTCCCTGTCTCTGTACTCCTGATAATTCTGGGCCTCTGTCTGGAAATAGATGTGCTAGGCTGTTTCCACTAGCTAGGCATTCTCTGGTTCTCTGTGTCTTAATTCTTCTGCTTTTTCAACCAGGGCCTCCCTATGTGGAGTAAAAGACCCTCCCAGGACACTTACACTGTAGAATCACTCTTTCAGTCTTTTTTCTGCCCCTTTTCTTTGAAACAGAGTTAAACTCAACCTATCCTATTCCGCCACTTTCCCAGAAGACTCCTAAAAGCATTTTTTATTAGCTGGACATTTATGAATATAAACAAAAAGTAAGGAGAATGAACCCCATGTACCTACTGCCCAGCTCAATTAACTGTATTTTGCTGTTTTTGTTTCCTTTAACTACCTACCCACTTTTTCTTTTTCTCTTTTTATTCCCCCTTAAGATTATTTTAAATCAAATCCCTAACATCATGTTCTTTCATCAGTAAATATTTTACTAAGTATCTCTAGCTGATAAAGATTTTTTAAAATATAAGAAACAGGTCACTAACACCTCATAAAATTAACAATAATTTCTTAATATCATCTAATGATCAGTTCATACTGAAATATTCTCAATAATGTAAGGATATATTTTTAATGTTGCTTTGTTTCAATCAGGGTCAAGCAAACTCCCCACGATGCATTTGGTTGCTAAGTCTTAAGTTTTTTATATAACAATGCCTCCCGTGTTTTTTTTCCTATGACAAATTTCACTGGAGAAATGGGGTCACTTGTCCTGGACCATGTCCCATTTTCTGGATTTAACAGATTGCATTTTATGGTGTCATTTCACTTGTTGCTCTACCTTTTAGTATTTCCTATAATGGGTAATTAAATATAGAGAAAAAATTAGATTCAGACTCCATTTTTAGGCAAGAACACTATATAAATGGTGTTTATATATTTTCTATTGCATCACCTCAAGGCTAGATAACATCTGACTGTCTCACTTTTACTGATGTGAAGATTGATAAGTGGGCCAAGTGGTGTCAGCCTCTTCCCTTCATTATAAAGTTCCTTAATGAGGATATCAATTTACATTGATGGTTTTAGCATTCATTGATGATCGCTGCCTAGATCCATTATTTCACAATAATTATAAAACTGTGATTTCTAATTCTATCAGTCTACTTGTACTTATTAGCTGGAATTCTCCTATATAAAGTAATCTTCCCTTATGAACTATACACATGACTCAGGTATACAGAGCATATAGTGCAAAAATGATAAATAGGTCATTTTCACCTTGTTAATTTTCAGAGTATTGAGTTTTTGCCCTATTAAACTCCAAAGACAACCAAAGAGATAGTTGGGTTTTTTTTAGAACAGCTTTACTGAGGTATGACTGATAAATCAAAAGTGTGGATATAGTTAAAGGATACCCTTTGATAAGTGTTGATACATGTATACAACCATAAAATCTTCACTGAAATCCACAAAATGAATATATAAGTCCTCCCCAAAAGTTATCTCATACTCCTTTGTAATCCTTCTTAATTGTCCCACTCTCCCTCTTTCCCTGTTCTAATTTCTAGGCAAACCACTGATCCACTTTCTGTCACTATATATTAGCCTATATTTTACAGAATATGATATGAATGGAAATATATCACGTGTACTCTTTTTTGTCTGGCTTATCTAAAATGTATTTGTCATTGATATATACTATATATTCACATACCATGTAATCATCCAAAGTGCACAATTAATGGTTCACAGTATCATCATATAGCTGTGCATTCATCATCACAATCTACTTTCCTTCTCTTTTCTGTGACAAATAACATATACATATATAAAAGCAATAAATTTCAAATCATACTGCAATAAGTACTTAGAGAACAGATTTCAGAGTCTGGTATCAGTTACAATTCTACATTTTTAGGTTTTAACTACTAGCTGCTCCAAGACATGAGAGTTTAAAAGAACTATCAATATAAAGATTCAGCAATCATACTCATTTGTTAAACCCTAACTTCTCTGTATAACTCCACCATCACATTTGATCTTTCTTCCACTCTTTAGGGGTATTTGGGCTACGCTCATTCTAATTTTTTTTTTTTTCATGTTAGAAGGGGCTGTTGATAATATGGGATAGAGAGATGTAACTAGTTGCTATCCTGGAGAGGCTGGCCCCTCTGCATTTCAGGATTTATCTGATCTAGGGACCATCTGGAGGTTGCAGGTTTCTGGAAAATTATCTAGTACACAGAATCTTTGTAGACTCTTATATAATACCCTAGTGTTCTTTAGGATTGGCAGGAATGGTTTCAGATGCAGTTTGGCAAATTATGATATGAGGCAATGTCTAGCTGAAGCATGAGTAAGAGTTGCTCATGTAACTCAGTGTAGCCTCTCGACTCTATTTGAACTCTCTCTGCCACCGGTATCTTATTTTTTACACTTTTTCCCCCCTTTTGATCAGGATTGTATTGTTGATCCCATGATGCACAGGGCCAGACTCATCCCTGGGAGTCATCTCTCACAACCAAAGAGATTTTCATCCCTGTATGTCATAGGGGAGAGGGGAAATGATTTCATGTGCATAGTTGGGTTTAGGGAGAAAGACCACATCTGAGCATAAAAGAGGTCCTCTGAAAGTAACTCTTAGGCATACTTACAGGTAGGCTAAGTTTCTCTGCTACCTATATAAGCTTCACAAGAGCAAGCCTCAAGATCGAGGGCTTAGCCTACTGATTTCTGTGTCCCTAATACTTGACATAGTATCAGGGGTATCCCTGGTGGTAAAGTTTAGTAGTTCCATATTTTTTCTCCCACCCCTCAAGGTATTCTGCCAATACTTTTTGATTATTTGCTTAAAATACTCTGGGATGTATCCAGGCATTACATGAAGCTATATAGGTTTAAAGGCCCTCATTCTTATTCTGAGGCCCCTGTGTTTGGATTGTTTAAATGATCTATCCAAACAGGTTGAGTTAGATTATGTGCTATAGAAAATTTAGGCTCTGGACAAAATAAAACTTTCTTCCTTTGGTCTCAAAGAGTAGGTGAAGTTCTAAAATACAGATAATGTATTCCTTACCTTATGTTCTGAATTACCTTAATTCTGACCTGATTGGGTTTGTTCTTATCTCATATATAAAACAGCCTCTCAAAATCCAGAAATAAAGATTACCACTCTGGACTAAATGTGACTGCAATAAGAGCTTACAACCTAGGCCCCATTTTCTTATAAGTATTTTCTAAATGAGACCATACAATATTTGCTCGTTTGTTTCTGACTTCTTTTGCCTCACCAAATGTCCCACTGGTTCATTCACAATAGGGCATGCCTCACAACTTCATTCCTTCTTGTAGCTGCACGCTATTTGATCATATGTATATACCAACATTCACCAATCTACTTCTAAGTCAGTGCATCCTTCAGCCACTTTCATTCATTGGGTATCATGTATGATGTCCAAAATCAATAGTCCATCAACACTCTCAATTTTAGATAATTTCATTGTCCCCAAGAGAAAGTTAGCCAATAAATGCACCACCAAACAGAAAATCTAAACCTCCCCTTAATTCTTGTCCCTCCCCCCAATATTTACTCCTGGTGTTGCTGCGGTACTGTTGCTGTTTTCCTGTTAAACATAGCCCATAACATGCAATAGCAGTTTTCTCCCAATACCCTGAACACTTGGTACAATATTCATACCTTTGCAAAAATGTATTTATATTTGTAATGTTAATCAGTGGGACACATGGATCTACACATCCCATTTCAACCATGTTCACCTTCAATATGGTAATATTACTTATAGAACCACTGTGAACCTCCTTAACCTCTATCTATTCCCTGACATTTAACTTCAATCTCACTAGCTAACCAATCACCTACTCTGGCTTCCATGTATCTCTAGATCCCCTATATTCTATATTATAAGCCTCTGATTTTACCTTTACTGTGGTCATTAAAGCAGAATCACACAGTATCTATCCTTTGTGTTTGGCTTATTTCATTCAACATTATGCCCTCAAGGATCATCCATCTTCTTGTGTGCTTTAGAACGTTGTATTGTCTTACTGCTGCATAATACTCCATTGTATGTATATACCAAATTTTGTTAAAACACTTGTCTGTGATGGGCATTTGGATTATTTCCATCTTTTGGCGACTGTGAATAATGCTGCTGTGAACATCGGTATGCAAATGTCTGTTTGTGTCACTGCTTGCAGCTTTTCTGGGTATATACTGAGTAGTGGTATTGCCAGGTTGTAAGGCAACTCGATATTTAGTTTTTTGAGGAACTGCCAAACTGTCTTCCATAACAGCTATACCATTGTACATTCACACCAGCGGTGCATAACGGTCCCAATTTCTCCACAACCTCTCCAACAATTGTAGTTTACTGTTTGTTTAATAGCAGCCATTTCCATAGGTGTGAGGTAGTATCTCTTGATGTGCTTTTTTTTTTAGCATTTCAATCTACTAAATTTATTTTAACATTTGTTCCTCCTATTATCTTTTTATTTTTAATCCATATGTTTTACTCATCTGTCCATACTATAGCTAAAAGGAGCATCAGACACAAGGTTTTCACAATCACACAGTAACATTGCGAAAGCTACCTCATTATATAATCATCTTCAAGAAACATGGTTACTGGAACACAGCTTTACATTTTCAGGCACTTCCCTCCAGCCTCTCCAATATACCCTAACTAAAAATGTGATATCTTTAAAATGCCGAAGAATAACCTCCAGGATATTCTCTTGATTCTGTTTGAAATCTCTTAACCATTGATACTTTATTTTGTCTCATTTCGCTCTTCCAACCCTTTTGGTCAAGAAAGTTTTCTCATTTCCTTGATGCTGAGTCCTAGCTCATTCTAGGATTTCTGTTCCACGTTGCCAGGAAGGTTTACACCCCTGGGAGTCACGTCCCACATAAAGAGGGGGAGGGCAGTGAGCTTGCCTTTTGTGTTGGCTGAGAGAGAGAGATTCCACATCTGAGCAACATAAGAGGTTCTGTGTGGGTGAATCCTAGGCCTAATTTTTAAGTAGGCTTAACCTATCCTTTGCAGGGATAGGTTTCATATGAACAAACCCCAAGATTGAGGACTCAGCCTATTGCTTTGGTTGTCCACACTGCTTGTGAGAATATCAGGAATTCTCCACTTGGGGAAGTTGATTTTCCCCCTTTCTCGCCATTCCCCCAAGGGAACTTCGCAAATATTTTTTTATTCACTGTTCAAATTACTCCGGGATTTATCAGGGCATCTCTCTGAACAAACCTACAAAATTTCATGCCCTATTCAAAGTTCCATGTACTTATGGTGTTCAATTAAACTGTCCACATAAGTTATATTAGGAAATGAACTAGTCAAATTATAAATTTTGTACTAAATAAATTTTTGCATTAGTCTAACACATAAGTTAAGTTTTAAAATATGAATTACTGCCTATTTTCAATACCCTGCAATATTGACATTCCTTCATTCTTCCTCATGCAAAAACACTTTTTAATTTGAACATTTAGTCACTATCATTGTACACTCTAGACACTCCTAGATTATACCATTTCAGTCTTCATCATCTATCTCTCTGTCAGATTTCATTTTTCCCCCAGCCCTCCTCCCTCTATCATTCTCACATTCAGATTCATTCAGTGTACTAACATTATTGTATTACAGTTAGGTAGTATTATGCTATCCATTTCTGAATTTTTACAATCAGTCCTGTTGTACAATCCGTACCCCTTCAGCTCCAATTACCCAATATCTACCCTATTTCTATCTTCTGATGATTTCTGTTCTTAGCTGAAATTCTCCAATTTCATTCACAAATGTTAATTCATATCAGTGAGACCATAGTATTTGTCCTTTTGTTTCTGGCTAATTTCACTCAGTATAATGTCCTCAAGGTCCATCCATGTTGTCACATGCTTCAAAACTTTATTGTCTTACAGCTACATAATATCCATTGTATGCATACACCACAGATTGTTTAGCCAATCATCTATTGATGGGCATTTGGGCTGTTTCCATCTCTTGGCAAACATAAATACTGTTACTATAACCACTGCCATGTAAATGTCCATTTGTGTCCTTTCCCTCATACCGTCTGAGTAGATATCTAGCAATGGTATTGCCAGGTCATATGGAAATTCTATACTTAGCTTCCTGAGGAACAACCAACTCCTTCCACAGCAGCTGTACCATTTGACATTCCCACTAACAGTGGATAAGTGTGCCTCTTTCTCCACATCCTCTCCAGGACTTGTCATTTTCTGTTTTCTTGATAATGGCCATTCTGGTGGATATGAGATGATATCTCATTGTGGCTTTGATTTGCATTTCCCTAATAGCCAGGGAAGTTGAGCATCTCTTCATGTGCCTTTTGGACATTTGTATTTCCACTTCTGAGAAGTGTCTGTTCATGTCTTTTGCCCGTTTTGTAATTGGGTTTGTCATTTTGTTGTTGAGTTGAACAATCTCTTTATCTATTCTGGATACTAGACCTTTATCTGATATATCATTTCCAAATATTGTCTCCCATTATGTAAGCTGTCTTTTTACTTTCTTGCCAAAGTTTTTTGATACACAAAAGTGTTTAATTTTGAGGAGTTCCCATTTATTTATTTCTTCTTCAGGGCTAGTGCTTTGGGTGTAAGATCTAGGAAACCACCTTCCATTATAAGATTTATAAGATATTTCCCTACATTTTCTTCTAAAAGATCTAATGTTTAGGTTTTTAATCCATTTTGAGTTAATTTTTGTATAGGTTGTGAGATATGGATCTCTTTCATTATTTTCCATGTGGATATTCAGTTCTCCAAACAGAATTTATTGAAGAAATTGTCCTGTCCCAGGTGAGTTGGCTTGACTGCCTTATCAAAGATCAATTGTCCATAGATGAGAGGATCTATATCTGAACACTCTATTCAATTCCATTGGTCAGAATATCTATCTTTATGCCAGTACCATGCTGTTTGACCACTGTAACTTCGCAAAATGCCTTAAAGCCAGATACTGTGAGACCTCTGACTTCATTTTTCTTTCTCAGGATATTTTTAGCTGTTTGGGGCACCCTACCCTTCCAGATAAATTTGGTTCTTGGCTTTTCTACTTCTGAAAAGTAAGTTTTTGGGATTTTAATTGGCATTGCATTGAATCTATAAATCAATTTAGGTAGAATTGGCATCTTAGCTGTATTTAGTCTTCCAATCCATGAACACAGTATGCCCTTCCCTTATTTAGGTCTTCTGTGACTTCTTTTAGCAATTTCTTGTAGTTTATTTTGTATAGGTCTTTTGAATCCTTAGTTAAATTCATTCCTCAATATTTTATTCTTTTGGTTGCAATTATAAATGGAATTTGTTTCTTAATTTTCCTCTCAGATTGTCATTACCAGTGTATAGAAACACTACAGATTTTTGAGTGTTGATCTTACAATCTGCCACTTTGCCGTACTCATTTATTAGCTCTAGTAGTTTTGCTATGGATTTTTCAGGGTTTTCAACATAGAGTATCACATCATCTGCAAAAAGTGAGAGTTTTACTTCTTTCTTTCCAATTCTGATGCCTTGTATTTCTTTTTCTTGTCTAATTGCTGTAGCTAGAACTCCCAACACAATGTTGAATGACAGTGGTGATAGTGGTCATCCTTGTCTTGTTCCTGATCTTAGGGAGAAAGTTTTTAGTTTTTCCCCATTGAAGATGATGTTAGCTGTGGGTTTTCATATATTCCCTTTATCATGTTGAGGAAGTTCCCTTCTATTCCTATCCCTTTAAGCGTTTTCAACAAGAAAGGATGTTGAATTTTGTCAAATGCCTTTTCTGCATCAATTGAGATGATCATGTGGTTTTTCTGTTTTGATTTGTTGATATGGCATACTACATTAATTCTTTTTCTCATGTTGAACCATCCCTGCATACCTGGGATGAATCCTACTTGGTCATGGTGTATAATTCTTTTAATGTGTTGCTGGATTCAATTTGCAAGAATTTTTTTTGAGGATTTTTGCATCTATAATCATTAGAGAGATTGGTCTATAGTTGTTTTTTTTTTTTTTTCTGGTAGTATTTTTTGTCTGGCTTTGGTATGAGGGTGATGTTCACTTCATAGAATGAGTTACGTAGCCTTCCCTCCTCTTCAATTTTTTTGAAGAGTATTAATTCTTTCTTGAATGTTTGGTAGCATTCACATGTGAAGCCATCTGGTCCTGGACTTTTCTTTTTTGAGAGCTTCTTAATGACTGATTCAATTTCTTTACTTGTGATTGGTTTGTTCAGGTCATCTATTTCTTCTTGAGTCAATGTTGGTTGTTCATGCCTTTCTAGAAAGTTGTCATTTCATCTACATTGTTTAGTTATTTAGCATAAAGTAGACAATAGTATCCTCTATTCATAGTATCCTCTCCTTATCTTCTTTATTTCTACATGTTCAGTAGTTATGTCTGCTCTTCCATTTCTGCTTTTATTTATTTGCATCCTCTCTAGTCTTCTTTTTGCCAACTTTGCTAAGGGTCCATCAATCTTATTAATTTTCTCATAGAACTAACTTTTGGTTTTGTTGATTTTCTAGATTGCTTTCATGTTCTCAAGTTCATTTATTTCTGCTCTGATCTTTGTTATTTCTTTACTTTTGGTTGCTTTGGGGTTAGTTTATATTCTTTTTCTAGTCCTTCCAAGTGGATAGTTAATTCCTCAATTTTTGCTCTTTCTTCTTTTTTGATATAGGCATTTAGTCTTCATGTGCTTTTCAGCAAAAAACATGTATTTGCTCTTCAGAAAAATGCCAATGTATATCTCTAATCCATTTTAAAACTGGGTTATTGGTTCTTTTGTTGTTGAGTTGTATGATTTCTTTGTCTGATGTGTGATTTTGTTTCCCCGAATATTGTTTCCCATTGAGTTGGCTGCCTCTTCACCATTTTGATGAAGTCTTCTGAGGCACAAAAGCATTTGATTGTGAGGAGTTCCTAATTATCCATTTTTTCTTTTGTTGCTTGTGCTTTGGATGCAAAGTTTAGGAACTACCCCCATTTCTGGGTCTTGAAGATGTTTTCCTACATCTTATTCCAAGAGCTTTATGATACTGGTTCTTATATTTAGGTGTTTGATCCACTTTGTGCTGATTTTTGTATAGGTCATAAGTTAAGGAGCCTCTCTCATTCTTTTGGCTACTGATATCCAATTGTTTCATGCCCATTTATTAAAAAGACTATTTTGTCCCAGTCCAGTGGATTTGGGGGGCTTGTAGAAAATCAGTTGGCCATAGGTTTGGTGATCTATTTCTTTGCTCTTGATTCAATTCTATTTGTCAATACTTCTATCTTTGTGCCAGTACCCTGCCATTTTGACCACTGCAGTTTTATAATAAATTTTAAAATCAGGAAGTGTTAATCGCCATACTTTATTCTTCTTTTTTAGGTTGCTTTCAGCTATTTGGGGTCTCTTTCCCTTCCAGATAATTTGGTAACTAGCTTTTCCAAGTCTTCAAAGTAGGTTGCTAGAATTTATTTGGTAATGTGTTGAATTTGTAGATCAATTTGGGTAGAACTGACATCTTAACTATATTTAACCTTTCCACCTATTTAGATCTTCCTTTATTTCTTTTAGCAATGTTATGTCATTTCCTGTGTACAAGTCTTTTATATCCCAAGTTAAGGTCATTCCTAGACTCTTTTAGTTGCTGTTTTGAATGGAATTTTTCCTCAATTGACACCTCAGTTAAGTCATTGCTTGTGTATAGAAACATTATTGATTTTGCACATTAATTTTATATCCTGCCACCTTGCTGAATCTGTTTATTAGCTCAAGTAACTCTGTTGCAGATTTCTCAGGATTTTCCAAGTCCGGTCATCTGCAAATAATCAAAGTTTTACTTGTTCCCTTGCAATTTGGTTGCCTTTTATTTCTTTTACCTGCCTGATCGCTCTAGCTAGAACTTCTAGTACAATGTTGAATAATAGTGGTGATAGAGGGCATCCTAGTCTCATTCCCAACCTTACAGGGAAAGCTTTCAGTCCCTCACCATTGAGTATGATGCTGATATCAGTTTTTCACATATGGCCTTTATCATATTGAAGAAGTTACCTTTGATTCCTACCTATTGAATTGTTTTTATCAGAAAGGGATGTTGAATTTTGTTTAATGTTTTTCAGCATCAATCAAGGTGATCATGTGATTTTTCCCTTTCAATTTGTTAATGTGCTGCATTACATTAAGTTTTTTGTTTTGAATGATTCTTGGTATTTCTGATATAAACCCCACTTGGTTGTGGTAAATAATTCTTTTAATGTGTTGTTTGATTTGATTTGCTAATATATTGTTGAGAATTTTTGCATTCTATGTTCATTAGGGAGACTAGCCTCTAGTTTTCCTTTTTAATAGGCTCTTCACCCAGTTTTGGTAATAAAGAGATGTTAGTTTCATAAAATGAATTAGGTAGTGTTCCATTTTCCTCAATTTTTTGGAAAAGTTTGAGCAGCATTGGTATGAGTTATTTTTGGAATGTTTGATAAAATTCCCCTACAAAGCTGTGGTAGTTAGATTGAGTTGTCAACTTGGCCAGGTGAAAGCACCTAGTTTTGTTGCTGCGGACACGAGCCAATGGTACGTGAACCTTATCTGTTGCTGATTACATCTGCCGCCAGTTAGGAGGCGTGCCTGTTGCAATGAATGACGTTTAACTTAATTGGCTGGTGCTTAAATGAGACAGCACAACATAGCACAGCCCAAGCAGCTCAGCATACTTCATCTCAGCACTTGCAGGTTAGCCCAGGGCTTTGGAGATGCAGAAAGAAATCACCCCAGGGAAAGTTGTTGGAACCCAGAGGACTGGAGAAAAGTCCAGCAGAGACCATCCTGTGCCTTCCCATGTAAGAAAGAACCTCAGTGGAAAGTTAGCTGCCTTTCCTCTGAAGAACAAAATAAATCCCCTTTTATTAAAAGCCAGTCTGTCTCTGGTGTGTTGCATTCCAGCAGCTAGCAAACTAGAACAGAGGCCATCTGGCCCTGGGCTTTTCTTTGTAGGAATATTTTTCATGACTGAGTGAATCTCTTTACTTGTGATTGGTTTGTTGAGCTCATCTATTTCTTCTTCAGTCAGTGTAGCTTGTTCAAAAGTTTCCAGGAAGTTGTCCATTTCATCTAAGTTATCTAGTTTGTTTGCATATAATTGTTCATAGTATTCTCTTATGATTTTTTTTTTTAAGTCTTCAGGGTCTGTGGTAATGACCCCTCTCTCATTTCTGATTCTGTTTATTTGCATTCTTTCTTTTTTTCTTTGTCAGCCTTGCTAGTGGTCCATCAATTTTATTGATTTTCTCAGAGAACTGACTTTTGGTTTTATTGATTCTATTATTCTTTTGTTCTCTCATTCATTTAATTCTGCTTTAATCTTGTTATTTCTCCTCTTTTATTTGCTTTGGCATTAGTTTGTGATTCTTTCTCTAGTTCCTCTAGGGGAGCAGTTAGGTTCTCAATTTTTGCTTTTTCTTCTTTTATTGATATAGACATTTAGAGCAATACATTTCCCTCTCAACACAGCCTTTGCTGTATCCCATAAGTTCTCCTATGTTGTATTCTTGTTTTCATTCATCTCCAGATAGCCACCAATTTCTCTAGCAATTTCTTCTCTGATCTACTGGTTGTTTAAGATTGTATTATTTAATTTCCACATATTTGTGAAAGTTCTTATTCTTTGGTGGTAATTGATTTCCAGCTTCATTCCATTGTGATCAGAGAAATTGCTTTGAATAATTTCAATGTTTTTAAATTTATAAAGACGTTTTTGTGCCCCAGCATGTGATCCATCCTGGCAAATGTTCATGAGCACTCGAGAAGAATATATATTCTGATGTTTTAGGATGTAACAGCCTATATAACTCTGTTAGCTCTAATTCATTTATCAAATTATTTAAGCTCTCTATTTCTTTGTTGATCCTTTGTTGGTTGTTCTGTCTATAGAGGAAAGTGGTGTATGAAGTCTCCTACTATTATGGCTGAAAAGTCTGTTGCCCTCTTCAGTTTTGTGAATTTTTGTTTCATGTACTTTGGTGGTCCTTGATTAGGAACATAGATATTTGATTGTTATTTTTTTTTGGTGAATTGTTCCTTCTATTAATATGTAGTGTCCTTCCTTGTCTCTTATGATATCTTTACATTTAAAGTCTATTTTCTGATATTACTATAGCTACTCAGCTTTCTTCTGGTTATAGATTGCATGGAACATCTTCCATTCTTTCACTTTCAATCTATTTGTATTCTTGTGTCTAAAATGAGCCTTTTATAATCAGCATCTAAGTGAATCATATTTCTTAATCCATTCTGCCAGTCTGTATCTTTTAATTGATAAGTTTAGTCTGTTAACATTCACGACTATTACTGGAATGGCATGTGTTCTAGTTTGCTAGCTGCCAGAATGCAACACACCAGAGACAGATTGGCTTTTAATAAAAGGGGATTTATTTTGTTGGTTCTTCAGAGGAAAGGCAGCTTACTTTCCACTGAGGTTCTTTCTTACGTGGAAGGCACAAGATGGTCTCTGCTGGTCTTCTCTCCAGGACCCTGGGTAACTTCTTTCTGCATCTCCAAAGGCCTGGGCTGAGCTGCTAGGCTGTGCAACATTGCGCTCTTTCATTTAAGCACCAGCCAATTAAGTCAAACGTCACTCATTGCAGTAGACACGCCCCCTAGCCGACTGCAGATGTAATTAGCAACAGATGAGGTTCACGTACCATTGGCTTGTGTCCGCAGCAACAGAACTAGGTATGCTCACCTGGCCAAGCAGACAACTGAATCTAACTAACACATGTCCACCCCTTGTCAACGGCAACTTCAAGCATCACCTTAAACAGATGCAAAAAATTCTGTTCTTGCTGTGGACCTGTGAATCTCAAAACAAGTTGTCTGGTGCCAAGATGCAAAGGAGGATATTCACAGGATATAGATTGTCATTTCCATAGGGAGAAATTGGAAGAAACACAGATGTAAAACCTGCAGGGCAAGCGCTGTGGGATCTCAAAGTCTGACAGTCATTTATCCTTCGGTTTTAGAAAGTGGCAATCCCACCCCTTCCAAGGGCCTATGCAGTGGCCCGCCTCTTTCCAAATCAACCTCGGGGAACATCGAGGAGACCACCTCTGGGCTCCACTCTCTCCAGGCATCAGGGCCACCCCTGGGCTCTCTGCCATTTCTGGGGCACACGCTCAACCCCTCCACATGGTGGCAGCCAGGCTCTCCCAGTCCCCCAAGGAGTGTGCTATGCCTTTTCCAAGGCCCGAGGCTGCACAACTCTTCCACTGCAATGAGAGGGGAGACTCATCCTCGCCCTTCAGGGTAAACTCACCCTCTCCATGTATATGGGTGGGTCCACTCTCTTGGCTGAGGTTTCTTGGCTTCAGACCCGAGCTTCCATGGTTCTCACTCCGCAAACTCCAATCTCTCCCTTTTGTGTCCTCCTTTGTCATGATTGGTAGTAGTTCCATTTACACCAACAGTCTCTTCAAACACTCCAGGACTTCGTCATCAATCTCTTCACAGTTCCTCCAAAGTCTTCCCCTTAGCCATCCAAAACACTGTTCAAATATATCTGGCATTTGCAAACCGCAGCAGCACCCCACTTTCCAGTACCAAATCTGTTCTAGTTTGCTAGCTGCCGGAATGCAACACACCAGAGACGGATTGGCTTTTAATAAAAGGGGATTTATTTTGTTGGTTCTTCAGAGGAAAGGCAGCTTACTTTCCACTGAGGTTCTTTCTTACGTGGAAGGCACAAGATGGTCTCTGCTGGTCTTCTCTCCAGGCCCGTGGGTTCCAACAACTTTCCCCAGGGTAACTTCTTTCTGCATCTCCAAAGGCCTGGGCTGAGCTACTAGTGCTGAGATGAGGAATGCCGAGCTGCTAGGCTGTGTTACATTGCGTTCTCTCATTTAAGCACCAGCCAATTAAGTCAAACATCACTCATTGCAGCAGACACGCCTCCTAGCCGACTGCAGATGCAATTAGCAACAGATGAGGTTCACATAGCATTGGCTTGTGTCCGCAGCAACAGAACTAGGTATGCTCACCTGGCCAAGCTGACAACTGAATCTAACTAACACAGCATGTTTTAAATCCACCAATCTATTGATTTCATTTGTCAGATCTATATATTTTTTTCCCTCTTTCTCTTTTCACCCTTTAAGTTACCCTTGCAGTTACTCTTCATTTCTGTGTTGTCCTCCAGATTTCCCTCTCCTGTCTTTTTTTTTCAGCTGGCAGAATTCCCTTTTGAATTTTTGTAGGGTTGATCTCTTGTTAACAAATTCTCTCAGCATTTGTTTGCTGTGAAAATTTTAATCTCTCCCTCAGTTTTTTATTTTATTTTTTTAATTTTTTATTATTTTCATTTTTTTATGGGCAGGCTCCAGAAATCAAACCTGGGTCTCTGGCATGGCAGGCGAGAACTCTGCCACTGAGCCACTATTGCCCACCCTCTCCCTCAGTTTTGAAGGACAGTTTGACTGGGTATACAGTTCTGGGCTGCAAATCTTTCTCTTTCAGGATCTTAAATATCTCATAGAACTATCTTCTTACCGCCATACACCAGTTGAATAGTCTGAACTCCGTCTTTTGTGCTTTCCATTATATATAGTAGATTGTTCTGCTCCTGCTGCTCTCAGGATTTTCTGCTTCTCTTCAACATTTGACAGACTGATTAGTACGTGTCTTGGAGTAGGTTTACTTGGATTATTCCATTTGAAGTTCATTGGGCTTCTTTGATTTGCAAATTTATGGCTTTCATAAGAGTTGAGAAGTTTTCCCTCATTATATCCTCAACTAGTCTTCCTAGCCCTTTACTTTTTTATTCTCTTTCTGGGACACCAAATGATTCTTATATTTATGAGTTTTTTTGTTTATCATTTCCCTGAGATCCAATTCAAATTTTTTCTATCTTTTTTGCCATTTGCTCTTTTGTGTAATCAAAATCAGTTGTCCTGTCCTCTAGTTCACCTATTTTTCTTCTGCTTCTTCTAATCTGCTGTGTGCGTCTCTAGTATATTTTTTATTTGGTCTACAGCATCTTTAATCTCTGTGATATCTGCTATTTTTTCTATTTATTCTTTCAAATTCCTGTTTATGCTCTTCTAGTGTCTTCTTGTTCTCCTGATATCATTAGCCTTCCCAGTGATTTTATTTTATAGAGTTATATGAACATCTTTGATTAGTTTTTCCAAAGTCTGTGTCTCTTCAGGTGTTTTAATTTGGTCATTAGAGTGGGCTATATCTGTCTGCATCTTAATATGCTTAGCGATCTTCTGTTACCTCTGAGGTATGTAAATACCTTGATAGAGTTACTTTGGAAGTTGACTTTCTTCAGCAGTCTAATGTTTTGCATTTGTGGGATGGATGTAGAGCAGGATTCATGGTGTGGACTGGGGTACAACACTGTGGTGACAGATTGCAGTGCAGGTATAGGCACAGGTTGGGAGCACTATGCTGGTGCCTGTGAACATGGGGTGCGGGGAGTGTGGTTGTAGAGTTGCATTTCAGGGGGCCGTGGGGACAGACCGCAGCTCAGGCAGGCCTTAGAGCACAGGAGCAGGGTGTGGCATGGGGGACATAGAGGTACGACACCATGGGAGGCAGAAGTGAGGCTGGGCAGATGCATGGGGGCTGGTGTGCAGGGAGGATGTGGATGGGCGCATAGAACATGGGGGTCGTGGGCATTAGAGTATATGGTACAGAGCCCAGAGGTTTGGGCACAGGGAAGGCATTGTGTAGGTGTGTCCAAGAGCAGGGTGAGGGATCCACAGGGTCAGGATGTGGAAGCGTGAGTGTGCAGAGGTGGGGCACAGATCACAGGGGTTGCAGGACTGGGTTCGGGGGTGGGTGTTGTTGGGTGGGTAGAGCCCTGGCTTGGGTGCACAGGTGCAGGGTTGGGACAGGGGTGCACACATGTGCTGGGTGGGGGCTATGTGGCACAGATGCACACATGAGCACCTACCAGGTGTGGGAGCAGGGTGCTTGTGCCTTGGGATAGACAAAGGTGTGCATATGCAAGGGGTAAGAGGAGTGGGGTGTAGGCGTCCAGAGGTGGGTACCCCAGTGGGGAAGATGAGGCTGTGTACATGTGTGTGTCTGGCCCTATGTTGATATACACATGCACAGAGCTCAGCAGAGGGTTGGGCAGGGGTGCACAACTGTATGGGCTGGGGAAGAGTGTGGCCTGGGCATGAAGGTGAGTGCCAGCATGGGGCAGGGATGAAGAGGGGGAGGACAAGAAGCTGGACACAGTTGTGCAGGTCTCAGGAGGAATGAGGGGACACTGTGCGCTTATGAGGGAGAGTTTGGTTAGGCTGGGGCAGGCACGCACATGTGCCTGGGGTGGGGGTGCCTGAAGTGAGGGCGCGGGGGTGGGGCAGGTGATGGGTTTCGGGTGCATGGGGTGTGGGGGGAGTCGTGGGTGGCAGGGCAGAGGGGCACATCTGAGTATAGTGTGTTTAAGGAACATGCTTTAGCTTACTGTCTGTGCACCCCCGAGGGCTCTGGGCCTCTATTTGGAAAGGGGCATAGTAGGCTGCTTGCACCAACTGGACAGTCTCTGGTTCTCTGTGTCTCTCAATTCTACATCTTTTGCAGCCAGGGCCTCCAAGCCACACTGTTGACACCAGGAACACAAACACTTACAGCAGCTCCATGGGCCATGGTGTAAAGCTTCTCCTTAGGGCTGAAACTGAATGCTTTTTATACTCAGCATTATTACTTTGAAAATCATCCATATTGTAGCATATATCAATAGTTCATTCCTTTTAACTGTATGTATTTTATACATACACCTGTTGGTAGACCTTGGGTTCTTTCTAGTTTTGGCTAATACAAATAAAAATTTTAAAAATGTATTTGGCTGATACAAATAAAGTCTTCATATGGACATATGCTTTTATTTCCCTCAGGTAAATTTGTAGTTGTAGAATGGCTGGCTTATATGGTAGGTATGTGTTTAACTTTTCTTAGAAATTAATAAACTATTTCCTAAAGTGGTTGGACCAATTTATTCCCACCAGCAAAGTGTAAGGATTCAAATTTCTCCACATCCACACTAAAATTTATTATTCTGTGACTTTTTTATGATAGACATATTCACGGGTTTGAAGTGATATCTTACTGTGATTTTGATTTGTGTTTCCCAAAACGTTGTGCAACTTTTCATGTGCTTATGGCCATCTGTATATCTTTTTTTGGGAAATGTCTATCTAAATCCCTTGCCATTTTAAAAATTGGGTCATCTGTCTTCTTGTTGTTGAGTTGTAAGAGTTCTTTACATATTCTGGATACTAGATCCTTATCAGATACATGAGTTGTAAATACTTTTCTCATTTTTTGGGTTTTCTTTTCTCTTTGTTGATAGTGTTAGTTGAAGCACATTTTTTTTTTTATTATTTTGAAGTCCAATTTACTTTTTTTTCTTTTTATTTGGTGAAAGGATTCTGTCTTTTACCAGGGAGTATAATGGTTAGCTGTAGGTTGTTATTTGTAAAAGTCCTTTAAGGTCATGAAGATTTGTACTTATGTTTTATTCTAAGAGTTTTACAGTATTAGCTCTTATATTTAGGCCTTTGATCCCTTTTGGTTAGTTTTTGTATACAGTGTAGGCAGGAGTCTTCCAGGACTTTTATAGTTGAAGGGTTTATATTTAGAAACATGACTCATTTTGATCAATTTTTTTTTAATGATATGGACCAAAGTCACTTTTTGCCATATGGATATCCAATTGTTCTAGCACCATTAGTTGAAAAGACTGTCCTTTCACCACTACATCGCCTTTGTGCATTGTCAAAAAGCAGTTGTGTATGTGTGTTTGTGTATATTCCTATACATAGTCTATTTCTGGACTCTATTCTGTTCCAGTAATCTGACTATCTTTATGCCAAGACACAATGTTTTGATTATTATAATTGTATAACAAATCTTAAAATCAGGCCATGTATGTCTTCTAACTATGTTCTTTTCCAAGGCTGTTTTTGCAATTCTATGTCCTTTGCATGCTATGCTAGGATTTTGACTGGAATTGTGTTGAATATAGAGATTTGATTGGGAGAATAGACATCAAACAATATTGAATTTTCAGATCACTAGCCATGGTATCTCTCAATATTTGTTTAGTGTCTAATATCTCCCAGCAATGTTTTATAGTTCAGTGCACAGGTTTTTCTCAACTTTTGTTAACTTATCACTAAATATTCCATATATTCAATGCTAATAAAATTTGTAATGTTTTGAAATTTCAGTTTCCAATTGTTCATTGCTGGTATAATGCAGCACAATTAGTTTCTGTTTATTGATTTTGTATCCTGCAACTGTACTAAACTCACTTATTACTTCTAGTATTTTCTGTATATTACATCAGATTTTCTACACAGACAATCACATCATGAATAAGAACAGTTCATCTTTTTCCTTCCCAATTTGAATGCTTTATATTATTTTTTCTTGCCTAATTACATTGTCTTGAACCTCCAGAACAATGTTTATTAGAAGCAGTAAGAGTGGAAATCTTTGTTCTCTTCATAATATTAAGGGGGAAGCATTCTGTCTTTCACCAGTAGGTACAATCGTTAGTTATGGTTTTTGTCTATAAAAGTCCTTTAACAGAGTTTGTCAGGTCTTTTATTCCTACTTTGATGAGGACTTTCCTTTTTAAATCAGAAACGGATGTCGAATTTCGTCAAATGCTTTTCCTGTGTCTACTGAAATAGATGATCATATGTTTTGTTTTGTTTTTCTTTTTAAAACATTAATACAGCAAATTACCTTGATTGGTTTTTGAGTGTCTAATGAACTTTGCAATTCTGGGATAAACCCCACTTGGTCATGATGTATTCTTCTTCTTAAATACTATTCGATTTGTTTGCTAAACTATTCTTTAGAAAATTTGCATCTATATTCACAACAGAGAGTGATATGTGGTTTCCTTCTCCTATAATGTCATTACCTGGTTTTGTTATTGAGGTAAAAATGGCTTCACTTTCAGAAGAGTTTTATTTTATCCTTAAATGTTTAGTAGAATTCACCAGTGAAGCCATCTGGGCCTGGAGAATTATTGACGGGAATGATTTTGACTATAAATTCAATTTCTTTAATTGATGGAGAGCTAATCAAGTTATATATTACTTTTTGAGTGAGATTTGGTAGTTTGTTTCTTACAAATAATTTTTCCATTTCATCTCTATTGTCAAATTTATAGGTTTAAAGGTGTTCATATTATTCCCTTATTATCCACCTTTCATTGTTCTTGGTTGTCTGATCTCCAATGTCTTGAAAACCAATGTCTCATACATATTTTCTGTTTTTTGGAAGTTGTTTCAGGGAGGAGAGTAAATCTAGTCCCTATTAGTCCATCTTGGCTAGAAGCAGAAGTCCAGTTTTGTTTTTTCTAACATAAAATTATAAACTAGGCTTTTATATATTTGATTTGTTTCAATTCATTACGAACATTTTTCTTTTTATGTTCAAATTATTCAGGCCAGTGGGGGCCACTTATTGGCTTTTGTATCCTATTAACATGATGATCCTACTAGTCTCTTTAGTGGCAGAAGGTATTTAGGCACCAGAGAAGGCTAGGCACAAAGGGTTAGCTATGTATTTGCATTTGCTGAACTTGTTTTTAAAAAGTAGAAGAGCGAGCAAAAGAGCAACAGAGAGAGTGAGTTTCCATTTATAAACAGGCACACTGTTGAAAAAGAACGTACCTGTGTTGGAGTAGAGGGAACCCAATTCTGCCACTTGCAGTAAGTCTACCTCTTAACTGTTACACGGACACTTCACAAGTTCTTATCTTTGCTTCCTAAATATTCATCTCTAAGTTTCCAATCATGGTCCAGTAAACCTGACTTAATTTTCTCAAAATCTGTGTTCTCTGCCTTGTCTGTTTCTAAACTCTTACTTACAGAGTTGTAGCAGCTTGAAATGAAGGTGTCCTATCCCAATATTGTTTGATAATAACACAATCTACCTGAAGACTAAGGGGTTTTGCCATCAATATTGCAATGTAAATGAGAGTCCAGATACAGCCAAGGTTGAAAGTACAAAAAATAAAACTAAATCCAATGGACCACAGTAATAGGATGTTCAGTGTTTTTCCATTTATTCACCATCTTTTGTCTTCTTGTCCTTAATTTAATAATATATGATCTATCTCACAAACTCCCAATTTTCCTTTCTAACTTGCTAAAGACTTGACTTTTCTCTGTTTCAGTGAGTACCTCTCCCAGTCCCTTCTAGGGCAATGATTTCTAAATTCATAACTTCTGGGTGAAAGCAACCTTAGAGGTAGATAATATAATCCAAACACTTGATTTTATGCTACTTGCCTCTATTAGCAAAATTTGAGCCAGAGACTTACAAAATCATGGGTTAAAGAGATTTCCTAAATCATATACAAATTAAACATATTTAGACTATTAGTTCTCAAGTCTGTGGAAGGGAAACAAAACTTTTCTAGGGGTATTTATGTATTCACAAACATTTTTTTAATGTCTCAGTAATTGCTATGAAAACACTACCAGAATGCAAATATTTTAAACAATCAAGGTTTTATTTTATTAAAACCTGTTTTATTCAAGAAATAAAACAATGAAAATATCTTGGTTAAACCTATACATGTTTAAAATACCATCTTGATTTTATTTGAACCTAGGAAACTAAGGACAATATCATACCACAAACAGTCTTGTCATAAAAACAAAGATTTTGTTGAAAAACTAAGCCCCTCAAAACTTTCTGGAGCAGTTTTTATCTGAGTCCAGTAGATTGCAATTGCTGACAGTCCAGACCAGCAATCCTTGTCTATAATCTTCAAAAGAACCTTCTGAACAAATTTAACCTTCCAGTGCAGACATTTGCTGTAACTGTTAATTTTGTCACAGAGAATAATTCTGATCTTTTAAGTACCAGTGTACCATAATTTCTGGCCGTCTCAAAGTGCTCAGGGATGCATTTACTGATCTAATAAGTCTTGTTTTGTCTTTAATGAGTACAATTTCTAGTGATCATAAAAATACCACATATGGCCATTATAACACGTATTGTGCACAATCTGTTCATTCAAAGACATTTCTATTCTATGCCATAAACAGCATTAGATGTGACTAGAAAAACATCCATCCACTAAGATGTTAAGGCTAAGGTTATAGGAGATGAGTAAAAAATGATAGCTACATATGGCCTTGGTTATACTAAGATGTTCTGATAGATCAGTGATTGAGAAAATAGACCTATCCTCTCCTCTAGCTATAGGTTCTAATACTTGAAATACAGTTAATGCTAATCACTCATTTAAGACACAGGGCAATCACAGGCTCTTTCAGATAGACAAGATTAGAACAGTGATTTGATTTCTTTTTTCATCAAAGTTTGCATTGATTTTATAGCAATTTAGACACTAAAGCATCTACTTTAATATTAACAGTCAACATTTACTTAACCCTTATTATTGGCTTGATACTAGTCAAGCACCTTACATATATCATCTCATTTAATGCCCTAAAAAATCATTTTTGCAGTGTTACTTAGCTAATAAGTAAGAGGCAGGATTTGAACCCAAGCTAACTCCAGAGAATAGGCTCTTAGCCAATGTGTTACATTGTGTTTCACTGCGCTTTAATACAGTCAGTCCTAGGTAACTTGTAAACATTTGTCCTTCTCCTAAGTGTGGAAAGAAAGCCATTATTTTCCATTAAACTGTAAGCTTGAAGAGAATAAACCCAAAGAGACGTGGAATCTTGCCTGTTCTTTTCAGTATTGTACTGTTAGCACACCAGTTGTTCAATAGTTATGAAATGGCAGAAAATGAATGCAAAGGTTACTCAACTATTAAGTGGGAAAGACAAGACTCAGACTCTTCTCCCAAGTGCTATTTGATACAGTTAAAATCTGTGCAGTGATAAATTTCAGATAATATATAGGTAAATTTTATAGTTAGTTTTTCTTTTACATGTATCTAAGAATTAGCTCCTAATTATTTTAGAGCTCTGGAAAGAAGCAGAGATGACACATAAATGAGAAACTACAAACAAACTGGCATTTTCATCATTGCTAAAATACGACATTTCTTATGTTTGGTATACACATGAGCTATAATGTTATTTTTTTCTTTATTACAGAAGTAGGTCAACAGAATAAACATGCATAAAATACAATATGAGGTTAATTTGTGACATAAATTCACCTCTCTTTTCACCTTACATATTCAGTTTAATTACATGCACTGACCATATTTACTTCTTAAAAGCCAAATGCTCATAAGACCTAGTGATATGTGAGTAGCAAAAACTGTAATCAAAATATGTTCTAAATGCAATACATTAACATTTAAATGATTCTTGGTACAGGCATCAGATTTTTAATGTGTAATTTCACAGTCATTAGCAATGTATAAAGCAAAAAATTTAGTTTCTTGATAAAATAAGAGGCCCTTTTAAGAGAGGACAGTTTTGGTATTGTTGTCTTAAACTGAATTTAACTTTATCAAATTCCAGTACACATCTATAATGGTGTGACCATTTCTCATGCAAGTATATTTAACAATGCTAGGGCCAACAGTCTAAATGATGCTAAGGAGATGTAGCCAGGGTACTTACCTTGGTTAGGTGAATAACTCCCTTAGAAGTAACCGAACAACCCATGAAGCCAACATACTGCAGTTCAGGACAGTGCTCAGCAAATGCTTTCACTGATTGATCTGTCACCTAGGGAAGAGACATGAAGATATTCAGGGCGACATTTAAGTGAACCCAAGAATTTGGCTCCCACAAATTTCCCCCTCCCCACCTTCCATCATTAATATTTCCCTCTCCATTGAATCATTTTAATCAGCATTCAAACATGCTACACTATCTTCTATGTTAAAATCTCCCCTTGACCTCACATCTCCTTCTATTTACCACTCTGTGCTTTTGTACTTCTTCATGGAAAACACCTCAGATCTCTCTCTCTCCCCAAACATAAGCATATACATATGCATACACATACACATAAATTTTATTTAAATATAACTCATACACCATAAAATCTACCTTTTAAGTGTGGGCCACAGTGGCTCAGCAGGCAGAGTTCTCATCTGCCATGCTGGAGACCCGTGTTTGATTCCCAGTGCCTGCCCAGGCAAAAAAAAAAAAAAAAAAAAAAAAAAAAATCTACCCTTTAAAAATGTACAGTTCAGTGGCTTTTAGTGTATTTATAGAGTAGTATAATGATCACGAATATCTAATTTCAGAACATTTTTTATGCCCCCAAAAGAAAGCCCATCTGCATTAGCAGTCACTCCCCATTCCCTATTTCCCCAACCCCTAGCAACCCACTAATCTACTTTTTGTCTCTATGGAATTGCCTATTCTGGACATTTAATATAAATGGAATCATCCTGTATCTAGCCTTTGTGTCTGACTTATTTCACCTAGCTTAATGTTTTCAGGGTTTGTCCATGTTGTGTAGCACGTATCAATATTTCATTTCTTTTTACTGCTGAATAATATTCCACTATATGGATTATGGATAGCCCATATTTTCCACTCTCTCTTGGTCTAATTCTAATAAGGCTCCTATCCCTATCATTCAACTGTCACTATGCCACCAAATTAAATGGTCAATTTTGATTCTCTCATATTAGCCTCTCAGCAGCTTCTGCCATAGCTGATGATCCTACTGGAAAGAGTTTATTCACTTGTATCTGACGCACCACACTCTCCTGGTCTTCCTCCTTCTTACTGGTGGCTCTTCTCAATCACTTTGCTGTTTCCACCTCAACTCAGTCCTCAGCCCTTTTCTCTATTCTATCTTTATTCCCTAGTCTAACTTTATGGATTAAATACTAGCTATATGATAATGCCTCTCAGGTTCATATTTCCATGCACTCTACTTCAAATTTGTATATCCAACTGCCTACTCACTCCCCTTGGACGTCTATAGGCATCTCAATTTATGTCCAAAGGATAAATCTTTGTATTCCAAAACAAGCTTGTTCCTTGCCAGATTCCCCAATTAGATCTGTGGAATCACCACTTATTCAATTTTAAAAACCAGTACCCTTTTCACTCAAAATATCATACAGTCCACCAAGAAATACTATCATTTTTTCCCCCAATTATATCCTACATCTGGCTACTTCTCACCTCTTCCACCACGACCACTTTAGTCCATTGTCAGTATCATTTCCAATGTGAACTATGGAAGTAGTCTTCCAACCACAGCCCTTGCTTCCACTCTTGTTCCTCTATTGTTTATTCTTCATATAGCTGCCACTGGATCTAACAAATGTCACACTCTTGCTCAAAACTCTCTAATGGCTTCTCATCACACTAACAACCTTATGATGGCACATAAGGATCTAAATTATTTGACCCTATCTGGCCTCAACTTCTTTTATTTCCCCCCTCTATCTCTCTCACTTACTTTAGCCAAGATGGCCTCAAACTATCCTCAATAATGCCAAGTTTGTTTCTGTCTCAAGGTCTTTATATTTATTCTTCCTTCTGCCCCAATGGGTCCCAAGGCTTACTCTTTCACTTCATTCATGTCTTTGGTTCAATATCATCTCCTGAGACTCTCCCTGATCACCTAAAATAACACCAAATAACTGCCCCATTCACACTCTGTCCCTTATCCTCCTTTGACTTTTTTCAAAACACTTATTACTACCTGATATTACATTATATAAATATTTGCTTATTACTCTCTGACTTCTCTCACCAGAATATAGACTCCACAAAGGCATGTACTCATCATTTCCTCCTTCATTAGGATGACCCACCATTCTGATTTGCTTGAAACTGTCTCTGTTTTAGCACTGAAAGTCCCATATACTGAAAAAAAAATCATTCTCAGGCAAACTGAGAAGACTGATCATTTTACCCTCCACCCAGTCTCACTCCCATGCCATCAGCCCTGATTCTTAATCGGAAGTAAATCAATATTTGTTAAATAAATGAATGAATAATGTTCCTTCTTTCTCTCTCCTCCTACTCCATCATATATTTTTCTTCCTTACATGTATTTTTAGACCAAAAATATATTTATATTATTTTAATATACTGATGAAAAAAATAGACATTATACTAGTGTCTACACTTTCTCTGATATAGTCGGTATGTTATAAAGTATTTTTATTTTGTTTTTTTTTAATAGGGGGTGAGGCCACTTTTACACCTATGGCTCTTAACTTTGATATGTATTAGAATCCCCTCAGGAATTATTAAAAACACAGATGACTAGGCCCCATGACAGCCAAAGGGTGGAAAGGATAAGGATCTATATTTTAGCAAGCTCTTCAACTGATCCTTAGGCTTAAAAGTTTCAGAGCTCCTAGGCTGCAAAAAAGTCACATCAACAGCATTTGGCATTTCTAATTGGCCTTGTTTTAAATGAAGAGCAGAATGAAATTCCTTTTTTGTCTCTCCCCACCACCCAAAAAACTTCCATGTATGAAATTATATTCTTGGAACTGTGCTTAAATGTCCTTCACGGTTTCACAAAGTTGTAGCTTATAAAAGAACATTCAAATATCCTCTCGCATATGCTAAATTTTAGATTGATTTTCCTCACTGTCAAGATGAAATCAACAAGTTAAACACCCTTGTTAGTTTTTCAAACAGCAGCCACTTACATCGCTTTGCATTAACTTTAATATGGGTGACTCTTATTTTGTATCTTCCTTATCTATTCTGAACAGATATTGAAAAATAAAGGTATGTGGGTAGCATTAATTCTAAAACAATCACAAAGGACATTTTCCTAAAATAATGAAACCAAGAGCATCCATGGTACATCTGATAAAAGATTAATTCTGCCCTCAAAAGTAAAGTATGCTTTGGCATATTAAGACAAGGGTGCCATTGATAAATTAAAAATGGGCTTTCCTGACACATAGCTTTCTAAAGACATTATGTTAACAAAGAATATTTAAGACACTGAAGTCACCTGAAACCTCGATGAAAACCAATCTGTATTTAAAAGAGGGGAGTGGGGATGATAAATAGGTTAAATACATGGTCAGTTGGTTAAACACTGCCCAATCTCACTCAAGGCCTTCCCTATAGCCACCTTCCAGAAAGGAACAGGAACTCAGATAAAGATTAAGGAAACAGAAAAGCTGAGGTCCAAGTGGTTAAACCTCCAGGGATGAGAAACAGGGTATTAAAAATACTCTTGGACTGGCAGGGGTGGGTGGGGGTAGGCAGGGGTGGTGGAGGTGGTGGGGGGTGGGGTGGGAATCTTTCTCTTTCAGCACGAGCAATCAGAAAGATAAAAGAGCTTGAAGCCTCCAGCTTCAAGAACCCTAGATGGCCAAGCAAAACTTAAGTCTCTAGGGGATGGAAATAAATACTCTTACGCTTGATCTGTTTTAGCAGATTAATAAAGGGTCTTGAAGATTTGAGCGAGGTCCACTCCACTCCTTAGAACAGCAGATCAGTTAGGGGTTTCTCACAGGTGTGGCAGGAACACAGTGTAACCTGCAGGAGTTAGGCACTGGTCAGTGTCAGCTTCTCCTGATCTTGGAATCTGCTTGCCTAGAATCAAATGGTTGGGCCATATACCAGCTGTGTGACTTTAAACAAGTCATTTCACTTCCCTATATTTTAGATCCTTCTATAATACAGTGAAAATAACAGTACCTACTTCACAGAGCAAAATGTATGGGCAAAATTAGATAATGCATGTAAAATGTTTTATATTAAGCAGTGCTTGACACATGTAATTGCTCAATAAATTTTAGACATTTTTATCATAATCATCCTAGGTTCCCTTTCTACTGCATTCTGACTCTTAGACAAGAGTAGAGGGTTGAGGTGTAAGAGAATAATACAGAGACAGCATAATTAAAGCATGTTAATTTACTGTTTTGAATACTGCAAGAGATCCTGGTCATAATTTGAGGGCTCTAGGTTATGGGCTAAACTATGAGATGGGAGTGAGGGAGACATAGGTGGACATATTGGACAGTTAGGGTAAAATAATCCAATTTTTTTAAGGTTCTCATCCTGGCTGCACACTGCAATTATCTAAAGAGCCTTCTGATTTAATTGGTCTGGGTGGAGCTGTGCATTTATTTTATTTTAAAAGCTCCCCAGGAGATTCCATTGTGTAGCCTGGAGTATGAGAAAGTTCTATGGCCTTGCATTCAAAGTTTGGTCCTTAGACCTGCACCGTGGCATCAATTAAGAGCTTCTTAAAAATGCAAACTCTCAGGCCCCACCACAGATTTACTTAATCCTAATCTGCATTTTAACGTGATCTCCCAGGTGATTCTTATGCACATTAAACTTTGAGAAGTACTGCTCAAGGGATGAAGTATCCTGGGATGAGACGGAGCAAAAACTGAATAGCTAGCTATGTCATATCCCAAGCACTGCAGAGAATTTTCTTAATAACTTTCTTGAGATATAAAATTCACCCATCCTAAGGGTATAGTTTGTTGAGGTTTAAAAACAATCCACTTTTAGACCATTTCCATCACACCACCCCTAGAATTCCCTTTATGCTCATATTGAGTCAGTTCAATATCCCACTATCAGCTCCAAGCAAATCTTTCTACGTCTATGGCTTTGCCTTTCCTAGAAATTTCATACTAGTGGAACTATATAATATGTAGGCTTTTATGTCTCACCTCTTTAGCATAGCATTTTTGAAGTACATCCACGTTGTTAAAGTTCATTCATTTTATTGCTGAGCAGAATTCTGTTGTATAGATATGCCAGATGGTGTTTATCTATTCACCAGTTGATGAACATTTGAACTGTTTCCAGTTTGGGGTTTTTACGCACAATGCTACTGTGATCATTCATATGCAACTCTGTATGCATTTTCATTTCTCTTGGGTAGATACCTAAGTTGTACTTAAGTGTATGTTTAATTTTTTTTTTATTAATTAAAGAAAAAAAAAAGAAATTAACCCAACATTTAGAAATCATTCCATTCTACATATGCAATCAGTATGTGATGCATCTGTGTGATGATGTTAAGAATTACTGATTGTATATGTTTAATTTTTTAATCATTTTTAAAATGAGGTTGTCTTATTGAGTTGTAAGAGTTGTTTTAATATTGTGGATACAGGCCCTTTTTCAGATATATGTTTCACAAATATTTTCTCCCAGTTTGTGCCTTGTCTTTTCATTTTTTTAATGGTATTTTTAGCTCTAACATTCGGGTCCATGATACTGTTAAAGGTAATTTTCATATATGATGTGAGGTCAGGTTAAAGATTCATTTTTCCCACATGGATAGCTAATTGTCCCACCACACCACCACTTATTAAAAACATTACATACTACAGAGGAATTTTTAACTTTTGGCTCCGAATGCCCTGACTTGAAGGATATACATGCTCTAGACTGTAGGAAAACCAGACAATAGATGAGAATTAGTAGGTGAACTAAATTTGCCTCAGGATTTGGAAAGAAGCAATGAAAATTAGGGAAAACAGATCAGCTCGCAAAGTAGATGTTGGTCTATTAATTAAGGCTATGATGAAGAAAAAGGGAAAAATCACCCTCAGCTTCAACATTATGACTTATTTACATGGCAGAGGTAGAGAAAGACTATCTCCTTTAAGTGGCACTTTAAAAGCCAAACTACACAATCATATCTGCATATAAAGGAAGGAAGTGTATTTAGTCTTACACCAGTTGGTGGAAAGGAATGACTGTTGTGCTTTCAGAGTTGAGAGGATCGTGAAAAGCTTGAGTAATATAAACTCGCATAAAGATTCAGTTCGGGAATCTTAAGAGGCCCTCTCTAGCTGCCAAACCTGAAATAAATGAAAACCAGGAACACAGGAGACAAAGGGGAAATAGAGGAAGATGTTGGTTCTTATAAGCTTTAAGAGCTGCACTCAATCAGAAATATTTTGAGGGTGGTTCCTTGTGCAGAAAATGTGAAGACAAAAGAGAAAACACTTGAGGAGACAGAAATGATAGGCCTGAGAAATTCTAAAATAGAGGGTAAATATGGCTAAGAAACTTTGATGAGAAGAAAGACAAAAAGAAGAGCAAAAGATGGATAGTTCGAGTCACTAGTTTTGCTTGAAGAGTTACTTTTTACAAATCTGTTTCTAGATTGTGGATTCTCAGTTTCTAAAACTGGAGATTGGGCCTCTGGACACAGTTTACACTCAGAGTACTAGTAGCCAAAGAATTGAAGAGATAATAGATCATCAAAACAGCCACATTTAGTAAGGATTTACTGTGTGCCAAGCTAAATCCTCTTTATGCATCATCTGGGATCCTCATAACGGTCCTAAGAGGCATTGTTATCCCAATTTAATAGTTGATTAAAATAAGCCTATTAGAGGCTGACTTGCCAAAAATCAAACCACTAGCGGGTGGCAATAAACCTTGGAATTTTGACCTTTAAAGCTCATGCTCTTGGGCGGGCCACAGTGGCTCAGCAGGCAAGAACGCTTGCCTGGAATGCCAGAGGACCCGGGTTCGATGCCCGGTGCCTGCCCATGTATAAAATAAATAATAAAAAAAAAACAAACAAAAAACTCATGATCTTCACATGATACAAATTTAAGTTTTGATTCATTACAGGGTCCTAATCTCCCTCAATCTCAAAAGCAAATTCACCTCCAAAGAAAGAGACTGGCAAGGATCAAGGCACAACAGGCCTAAATTCTAGGGAAATTTTTAAGAGGAGTGCTAAACTTTGATTACTTTTTTGTTTCCTGCAGACAGAATGAGTATGCTGTGATCCTCTTGTATATCCTGAGAACCACCTCCTTCCTACTCCCACCCCCACAAAAAGGAGCTCACAGGAAAGGTTTGGGGTAATTTAACTTAGAGATACGGAAGAACCCGGATTAAAAGCAGCGAATCACAAAACCACAGAAGCAGTAACCAGAAATCAAAAAAAGCACTTTTATCTAGAAAGGATTTAAATTGAAGAAAAAAATAATAAGCTGAGAGAAGCTTTTATATAAACTTTAGGATTCTAAATAAAGAGAACTTATTTTAAGTTTTCTTGGAACATGGGAGAAGAGATCTATATCAGAATAAGATTGATTCAATAAAATGGTTTGTTTTATTTTTATCTGTGTTGAAAGATAAACTTGTTAATAGGTAGTTGCAAGTATACTGGGAAGGAAACAAATTTATAGTACTAATTTTAAAAAGATGGGGCAATCTGTGGACATTTTTTATATTGATGGCACTACAGAGTTGTTCTGTACAATCCTAGATGAGTGTGCTGAACAATATAGTGTTATTTCTTACATTATTTCCTAAACGTGGGGTCTGTCCTTCAGAAACTGTAAAAAAAGTTTAGTAAGACTTCACCCCAAACCTATTATTATTTCAAGGCCCAGAAATATAGACTTTTAATAAGTTCTCTTAAGGATTTTTACAGCATGAATCCAACAACAGTTCCATGACTAACAAACATGGCTAAATGGACCCTCCAAATACTAGCAATGAGGATATCTTTCGGTATACATTGGGATTACTTCCTGGCCATTGCTATCGCCCTCAACATGGTCGAGGTTACAGTATCTTTCACTTGGAAGTCTTCAATAACCTACATGCTACCACTCTTGATCCCACCAATCTATTCTCCACTCTTTAGCCAGTGACCTTTAAAAAGCACAAATCAAATCATGTCAGTCTCTGCTATTCAAAATCCTCCACTCACTCTCAGAATAATCCAAATTTCTTCTATACTTTACAAGGCCCTGTTATAATCTGACTACTCCCTACTTCTTTCAACTCATCTCTTCCATCCTTCCCTCTCTTTGCTCCCTATGTGATGGTATCTCCTTCTATCTCATTCACTATTCTATCTCCAGAACTTGGTACAATCCTGGCACACACTAGGAACTACATAAAAATGAATGCATGAATGAATGAAAGAAATACTATTTTGATACAAGTCAATGGCTTGTTATTTCAAAACTGAAAGAAAAAAACACAAAAACAAGAGACACCTTTATAATGCCAAAAGAAATTGAACTACTGATCTTATTGGCTCCAAGTGATACAAAGGAAAAGAGGATAACAACGAGATCAATTTCTTCACAAAGCTGAGAGCAGGATTTTCCAGGAAAGTGACAGCAGTATTTTAACTCTTTACTGATAAATGTGGAAAGCTAATGTGGGGGAGATAGTGCAGTTTGAAGCTATTATATACCCCAGAAAAGCCATGTCCTCCAATTCTTATTCAATATTACTGGGTGGTTTATCTTTTTTGATTATTTCCATGGAGATGTGACCTACCCAACTGTAGGTGGGACCTTCTGATTAGATGGTTTCCCATGGAGATATGTGTCCATCCGTTCAAGGTAGGGTCGTTTACTGGAGCCCTTTTAGAGGGAACCATTTTGGAAAAAGCTTAAGAGCTCATAGTGCCTATGGAGCCCACCCAGCCAGGGATCTTTGGAGATACAGAAGAATGCCCCCAGGGAAGCTTATGAAATGGAAAGAGGAAGCTAGCAGACAATGCCATAGCCATGTGCCTTTCCAGCTAAGAGAGGTGTTCTGGACCCGGTGGCCTTTTGAATCAAGGTATCTTTCCCTGGATGCCTTAGTTTGGACATTTTCATGATCTTACAACTGTAAACTTGCAAGTCCATAAATTCTCCCTTTAAAAAATCCATTTCATTTTTGGTATACTGCATTCTGGCAGCTTTTACAAACTAAAACAGATTTGGGGTTTTGGGGAACTTTTCCAGAAGTATTCTGACCTTTGATTATTTGTTTCATTGCTTGCAGCCAAAGCAGTAAGTAGGCCTGCAAGGTGCCCTTCAGAACACAAAATAAGGCCAGCTTAAAGTGAACTACTTAGGCTATGTTCTGTACTAATTCCAGTTCAGCTAGATTCACCAGATTAGAAGAGTCAAATGGATTTTGTGTAGGAGCCAGGCAGAATAAAGAGAGTCTGGTTTTCTGAGTATGCCCTCTTCCATGTAGCAAATAGTAACCAAGGAGAGAAAAGTAGTAACCAAGGAGTGGATATTTAGGTGAGTTATTGGTTTAGGAAAGGTATTAAAAAATCCCTTTAATTCAACAAATATTTGGATATCTACTACATGCATACTTCATATTAAGAGTTGATGGCAGCATGAAGATATACAGTTACTGTGTCCAGAGCAGAGGCTCCAGGTTGAGATGCAAACAGCTGTAGCTTTTGTAATTACCAGGGAAATCCTTGGGAATATTTCAGTCTGTGCATTGCAACCCAGTTCAGTTCGATTTCCCAAGACCTTCTGACTAGATCTAAAACCAAGGCTGAAGATATAAGCAGATTACGGAGGACTGAAAGCCAGGAAGAATAGTTGTGACTTATATGAAGGAAATTTTTGTTACTACAGAAAATGTAGGGCATGAAGGACTACAAAAGTCTCTCTGTGTTCCAACATACTGCTGATTCATTCATTAAAAAAAATTTTTTTTTCATTTTTGGAAATGTTTTTTTAATTGTGAAATGTAACATATATACAAAAAAGTAATATATTTCAAATTACATTTTAACAATAGTTTTAGAAAAGATTTCAAGATTTATTATTGGGTTACAATTCCACAATTTCAGGTTTTTCCTTCTAGCTGCTCCAACACATTTGCAACTAAAAGAAATATTAATATAATGATTTAGTATTCATATACATTTGTTAAATCCTATCTCCTCTGATATAACTCCTCCTTCTCCTTTGATCCTTCTCCCAATCTTTAGAGCTATTTGGGCTATGCCCATTATAAATTTTTCTTGTTGAAAAGTTGTATCAACAATATAGGATAGGGGGATGGAATTAGTTGATATTCTAGGAGAGGCTGGCCCCTCTGGCTTTCAGGACTTATCTGGCCTAGGAATCATCTGGAGGGTACAGGTTTCAGGAATGTAAAATTAATACATGAAACTTTAGTAGAATCACAGACAGAGCCCTATCATTAAAAATTCTAAGGAATGGTAATGATGGGAAAGTTATGTTGCAAAGTCCAGTAGGTACACAAAGGAATGGCTGAAGGGGAATTCTGGTCTCAGAGAAGTTGGCCAGGTGACTTTAGCCACAGCAGGGCCCATGTTCCCCAAAGGAGAGCGGTCTACCACTCCAAGGGACATCTCGGTTATGCACAACAACATTCATAGCAAAGTTAATCACCTATATCTGACAATGTCAAGAACTGCGATGATAAAAATCTGAAATGGAAGAAATTTTATTTTATCTCCCAGAAAATATTCATTTTACTTATAGAAATTTTAAAAATGAACACAATAGGGCGGGCAATGGTGGCACAGTGGCGGAGTTCTCGCCTGCCATGCTGGAGACCCAGGTTTGATTACTCATGCCTGCCCCTGCCAAAAAAAAAAGAAAAAAGAACACAATAACTTTTTCACATTTGTTTACCCAACTCTTCAAAATCTATATAAATATTATTCTGTTAATTTTCACTTATCTTTGCTTTTCTGTATTGTATCTTTCACATGGTACAGAATGTACACTTCTATATAATGCACTAGGAAGCCTTCTCACTTGAAACAGTAAGACAAGAACACCAAATTTGGCACTTATCACATATATGCAAGGAGCTAAATATGGGGACAAAACAGTTGGTATAGATTAGGCTCACAAATCTGTAAGATCTTCACCACTGTGCTCTTCATTTAATAAAAATTTGATATTTTTAGTAAATATATTTTAAAGAAATCCAAAAGCAGATCATTCATATAGAAATGGTTTTCTTTTAAAATAATGGCCAGGCAATAAAAATTTACTGAGCACCCATTCTGGTCGAAGCACTGTCTGCATACAGTGATTAAGACAGACAGATTGTCCTCATGGAACTGACAAGTAAGTAGAAGAGCATATGCTAAACAAATATTTATTACAATTGTGATAGCTACAAGCTTTCATATTAATGTCATTTACAGTAGTGAATAGGTTATTACTTTCTCTACAACCATAAATATGTAGTTTAAACAGAAAGGAGCCAAAAACACGACTAAACATTATGTTGACTTATCACAAAGTAAGATTTTTCTCAAACATTTTAAGCTGTCTTAATTATATGCCTGATATTTCAGGAGAGCTTTAATGAATATTGCTTTTATATATCATGAGAAAAACAAGGATTACTTAAGAACTTGCATTTATTAATATAACTTTGACTGTAAATCAGCATTATACAGTTATCTCAACAAGCAAATGTGAAAACATATGAAAAAAGTTTAATATTTTTAGCTTTTCATTATGAAAAACTTCAAACATATACAAAAATAGATGGAAAAGAAATATAAACCTCATTCACCAAATGCCTAGCTTCAACAATAATTAATTCACGGCCAATCTTGTTTCATCATATCCCCTCCCACTTCCAAACGTTGTATCATTTCTCCGCAAATATTTCAGTAGATCTCTAAAAGATAAGTCCCCTAAAAATCAAGACCATAATACTATTATCATATCTAAAAAAGTAATCCAGTGAAAACATTCATGTGAAACTTAATGAGAAATGAACTATACATAGTTTTATGGAGATAACAACCTAGACAAGTGATTTAAAGTTCTCATCAAAAATTTAACACAATTTTACCAAAAAAAAAAAAAAATGACCCTTTGTCAACAAGGGCATTGAAATTCATAACCAATCATTTTCTAAAAGTCTAATATTCCATTAGTGTTCAGTGAGAATCTGATCATTTAAATGCTTATCTGATCTTCCCTGATTTTTGCTCATTTCTATCTTGCTTATGGGGAGTCTGGGTTTGGAAAAGTCAGGTATGATTATAAGTTATGTATTAAAATACTGTAAAAGGGAAAGATATTGGTCTAGAACTAATGGCATAAATATCTGCCCCTATTAAAAATATCTATGATAATTTAGGTATGACTTAACCACTTTCCTTCAATCTGCTGACCTAGTTTCTCTAAAACTGCTTTACTTTATTGAAATTCAATATGTGGACATTCTAAATGAAACATAAGAATTAATCTATTCTGCATGTGCTCATTCTTTAATTCTTGAGGGAGGCAATATAAAAATATATTGTTATAACCACAGGTATATATCATAATATTTACAAAGTACTTTCTAGAACATACACACTTTTTTTTTCAAATTTTTACCTTTTTTATTGTATAGTATAACATACATACAAAACAAAGAAATAAGAAAGCAATAGTTTTCAAAGCACTCTTCAACAAGTAGTTACAGGACAGATCCCAGAGTTTGTCATGTGCTACCATCTGATCCTCTCAGATTTTTCCTTCTAGCTGCTCCAGAATATAGGAGGCTAGAAGGCTTAAATACTTTTTTTATCATCACAAATCAACTTTTTTCCTTCTTTTTTTATGAAAAATAACAGACATACAAGAAAGCTATAAATTTCAAAGCACAGCACCACAATTAGTTGTAGAACATATTTCAGAGTTTGACATGGGTTACAATTCCACAACTTTAGGTTTTTACTTCTAGATGCTCTAAAATTCTAGACACTAAAAGAGATATCAATTTAATGATTCAGCATTCATGTTAATTTGTTAAATTCTATCTTCTGTGTATAACTTCACCATCAATTTTGATCTTTCCATCCATCTCTTAAGGGGTGTTTGGGATATGGCCATTCTATATTTTTGATATTGGAAGGGTATGTTACTAACATGGGATGGGGAGATGGAACTATCTAATGTTCTGGAGAGGCTGGACTAAGTTTATCTGGACCAGGGACCCATCTGGAGATTGCAGGTTTCTAGAAAGTTATTCTAGTGCATGGAACCCTTGTGGAATCTTACATATTGCCCTAGGTTAGGACACACGCACTTTTGTATATTAGCTCATTGAGTTTCATGGGACAGGTGAAAATCCCACTTAACAAATGAAGAAACAAATTCAGACAAGTTAAAATGATCTGCCCATGGTCATAAATGAGCCCAGTGTGCTTTACATTGCAATATACTGTCTCAATAGCTTACTTAAAATACAAACACTCTATCTCAGCACTAAATTTGAGATCAATTAAGTAATAAGTAAAGAGTTTTGATAATATAGTAGTAGTTTCATAAACATGCAATTAATTCTTTGATCCTGCAACAGGAAAAATGTTTTTCCTTTCTTAAAGAAAAAAATCTCTGTGCCATGCTGTCAATCTTTATTTCATTTCTAAATAAAGCCCTTAAATTAACAGATATGGGTAGTCTAAGGATTCATTTTGAAGAATATAAAAAGGGAAATTTACAAGAATATGATTGAAGGTTAAATTAAATCCACCAGACAGATCATTACTAAAATTCGATTGTATGGATATAACGGGTTATATAGAAAAATAAGAGAAAATGGTAGTCTACAAAACTTGAATTCTTAATCATCTAAATTTGAATGAAGAAAAATAATGAAATGAACTTAAGTTCCAGAAAACTAACAAACAAAAAACAACGAAAGAGCTCTCAGCAGCAGAAAAGCTAGTCAGTATTTCAAAAAGCATACCAAAATTTACAAATGAAGGGAAAAGCCAGATATGATGAAGATAATTTATTTAGACTTCCCAAACTGTTCATGGTTCTTGTATTACCTACAGAATTTTGCATTCTCTGCTTTCCTTCCTCAACTTCTGCCTGAATACCATTTCTTCTCTCTCTTTTTTCTGTTCCCTCTCCTTTCCTGCTTTTCTATATATCACCTCACCTCCTTTATCTGGTTCTTCCTTTTTCTCATCTTTCTTCTAAATCCTTTTGACTCCAGCATACCCTTCTTTAAAACTGGATGGTCACAATATGAAAAATTTTTAGATATAATCATTGTACTAGTTTAAAATCAGTGAAATTAAATTTTATTTCAAAAAGAAATTTAAGGTTATGTGACAAAATCATTAGAATCAGACTTCCTGGTTCACCATCTATCTCCACCTTTTACTAGCTGTGTGACCTTAAGGAAGTTATTTAGTATGTGAAACGTGAGAAAATGAGATACCAACCACTGGGGTTATTGTGAGCATTCTAAGAGAATACACAAGTGCTGAGCACATACTGTACTAAGTGCTCAATAAAGGCTAGCCAACACGCAATGTGTACACTTCTTTCCCCCACTTCCTTGTAGTAGAATTTGAACATTATTGTGCCAAGTTAAGTTTTCTTCCCATTGTCATACTTAATAAGATAAAAATCAACATCTTCTATACAACATTTTAAAATCTTTATGCCCCATTTATCTCCTCATCCCCACTGGCACCAAGCCATTAGAAATAAAATGACAACTATACATTCACATTAAACTTTTCATCAGGCTGAAATTATATATACTTATTCATTAGGCTGAAGTTATATATTTGGGACAAAGTATCATTAGGCTGAAGTTATATATTTGGGACAAAGTAAAATTCCAAGTTAAATGAGGCTTCCAGCGTATAAAACATCAACAGATTTAACTGTATATAACAGATTCAACTGTACTTTTAAACACATATAAAATTATAAATAACAAAAGGAAGTAATTTAAAAATATGTATTTTGTTAAACTATACTGATTCTATCTTTCTATTCTAACTTGAAATTATTTTATTTTAACAGCACTTGGATATAGTAGTGCATATCTAATGTTAAAGTCTTTGGAAAACACAACACAATATGTATACCCAAAATTAAGTTTTAGAATGATCTTAAATATACAAGGTCTTGGTTAATTAGTAGAATAGCAAAACTTCTATTTTGTGATTATAAGGAAGGTTTCTACTGAGGTGTTTAACTCATGTATATATGAGTAGATTTGATTTAAATGGATAATATTTCATAATAACAAAGAAACTACCCATCCCTGGGAGGTTGATGTATGATATGCAAAAAGAAAATGCTCAGAATCAAAGGCATAACCTTCAAAAACTCTCCTGTATTTGTGAAAATATTTCAAATTAGGCTTTAATATTTTAACAGGCAAAAATGCCTCATGAGATGAATACAATCTAACCAAGGTATAAAGCCCTAACAATCTGTTTTAATCATAAATGAAAGACAATAATCACTTGCTTAAAAAAAGGGGGGAGTACAAACACCCTTATGTATGAATATAGAACATTTCTTACATATTCATGTTAACACTCTTTAAACAAGAAAACCTATCATCAAAAAACAAAGCCTAAAATTAGGTTATACATTTTTCATCATGTCAGGCAAAATACATTCACAGCTCACTAAATGTTCTTTCTTACATGTCAAACAGTTTATAAAATTCAACCTCCTTTAAATAAGGTTCTAACAATAATTGGAAGTAAGATGGAGAGTGTGTCATCTACCCTAACCCAGTTCACTTGGCACACAACACTTAACCCTCCACAAAGGAAGCTATGTTAAGCAACATGAATAAAAAGAAGGCATTTTGTCAGTTTGAGCAGGGAGAAAAATATATAGTCACATATTTTATAAATCTGTTTCATTTTCTAAATCAGAAGCTCAGAAAAGGCAAAGCTCATGTTGTACAACATCAAAACAGATTCATCTCTCCAGGCATAGGAATCAAAGGAGATTTATAAGAACTTAATGAGAACACTCTACACAAGTCCAGTTAACAAGATGTTAGGTGCTCAATAAACACTTATGCAATACATGAATGAATGAATGAGTAGAGGAAAGGCAGATACTAGAAAATCCTAACACTGAAGACAAAAGGACAAATGGACTGCAGAATTTCTGTTGTTAAGACAAAGTCAACATTTGGGTGCCTGTTGGCCAGACACTGTGCTAGATTTTTTCATTTATATTTTTAATGCTACAATGTATAAATCTGAAGGATGTTTACACATTTTTATCCAGGAAGAGCACTTCTAGGGACTTCTAAGCCCTTGACAAAGCAAAGAAGTAGGCAGATTCATGGATCAGGATGCTCACAGCAATACTACTTACAGTAATAAAAAAAATGTGGAGCCACTCAAGGTATGATTTTTAGGAGGATGGTTAAATGATGATGTATATTTTTGATTATTTTTTCTAAAACTATTTATTGAAGGAAAAGCAGGATATAAACCTGTCAAGAGAATAAAAATGATTCCATTAGGAAGCATATATGCAGACACAAAAACTAAGGAAGGCCTTGCAGATGCTACTGCCTACTGCTGTAGTTTTCCTACCCACAGCCAAGGTCAACCTCAATGTTCCTCGACATCACCATCAACCGTGAGCCTTTGGGCCACATCTCGTTCGAGCTATTTGAAGACAAATTTCTGAAGAAAGCAGAAAATTTTTGTGCTCTGAGCACTGAGAAAGGATTTGGTTATAAGGGTTCCTGCTTTCACAGAATTATTCCTGGGTTTATATAGTGACTTCACACACCAAAACGGCACTGGTGACAAGTTCATCTACAGGGAGAAGTTCAATGATGAGAACTTCATCCTGAAGCATATGGGTCCTGGCATCTTGTCTATGGCCAATGCTGGACCCAACACAAACCGACTCCAGTTTTTCATCTGCACCACTAAGACTGAGTGGTTGGATGGCAAGCACATGGTCTTTGGCAAGGTAAAAGAGGGCATGAATATTGTGTAAGCCACGGAGCACTTTGGATCCAGGAATGGCAAGACCAGCAAGAAGATCACAATTGCAAACTATGGACGAATCTAACAAATCTGATTCGTGTCTTGTCTTAACCCCAGACCACTCCTTCTGTAGCTCAGGAGAGTGTCCCACATCCCTTGGTCTGTCTCAGTATCCTGTCATTGTGCTCTCACTGCAGTTCTTTGGGTTCTATGTTAAGTTTATGATTATGAAATAAAAACTTAAACAACAACAAAAACTAAGGAAATAAAATGAGTATGATTTTAAATTTCTTTATGCCTATATTTTTCTGAAGTTTCACAAATATTTTTTACTCTTACAGTCGAGACAACAAAAAATAAAAAGAAAAACTGTAACAAGAATTTTTTAACTTTTTTATTTTTTAGTCTCTTAATATAACCTAAATAGTTTTCATACAAGTGTAGAATCATTTAATGAAATGTAAATTCTATTGCAAAGGGAAAAAAAAGGTTATAAATTACTTTAACATGCAAAATACTAAACACAAATTAGTATTATATTTCTACCTGGCCTTGATAGAAAAAAATGTAAATTAAAAAAAAAAAAAATCAAGAAACAGGAATAATTACATAGAATCATTCCCTAGTTTAGAACCACAAACAAACCACTGTTCCAACATATGGCTAGATTATGAAACACGACAGTTAGTAACTAGTGTAAAAAGATACATGAAGATGAAATATTTAGTAAAGAGATGCATTGCAGGGATGTGCAAAGCAACTGCTTCAGCAACGTGGTGATATGCTTGCTGCACACAGCTTCTCACCTATGTTGAGTATGAAAAGAATATAAATCAAATATTTCCCAAATATCTCAGACTCCACCTGCAAGGGTCACAGTTTTTTGTTGTTGTTGTTTGTTTTTTCACATGGGCAGGCACCGGGAATTGAACCCAGGTCCTTGGGCATGGCAGGCAAGCATTCTTACCGCTGAGCCACTGTGGCCCACCCCACATTAGTTTTTAATGACCTCATTAGAGAGCTAAAATCCCCACCAGCCTGATTGCTGGAAATAAGCCCTTTCAAACTTCCTCCATAGTCATTTCTGAGATGGCCAAATTGCTACCTCACTTCAGCCCAATATTCATCTGCTAGCTGCAGTCCTCACAAAATGTTGAGATATTCTGCCCCTCCTGCCCTGTTTCTATATGTTCATGTCTATCCAATGTCTATCCAATGTCTTCCGTCCTGAATCTGAGCCAAACTAAATCATCTAAACCACCAAAGCCTTTCTGTTGGGGCCCACCATTTCATGTCTGTCTCTCCCAAACACACACTTCAGTTTCTGGTACACCCCTCTAGCTAAAGGAATTCAAATGAATACAAAGGATCGCATGAGGAAGAGATGTCAGAATACTTGTACCTTTCCTTACTCTTATTCCGAGTCTGTCTCTCCCTCTTCCTCCTATTTTCAAAATACACATGATATATTAGAAATAAGCAATAGTGGGGGTGCAGGGGATCTCTATAAATTCAGGTGGTTAAGACCTGGATCTGGAATTACAATTTGAATCACTCATTTCACCATACACCAGCTACATACAAACTCTTTGAACCTCAAAATTCTCATAGGAAACAGGGATTAAATGAGGTAATGCATGTAAAGTAGTACAAGCTCAGTACAACTGCTTTAAAATAAATCAGTTAATTTGGCCAAAGATAGAAAAGCTTCTATGTTCATCTGAGAGAAAATCTGACTTTTCAGAATTTCACAAAGAAAATACACTAAAGCATTAAAAAAAGCATGTCTTTGTTCAATGAGGTTTTTTGGTTTAGTTTTTATAAGGGTGCTCAGTCTCTTTTTTGAAATCATGGGCACTTTGTACTTGCAAAATTCACTATGTTCAGAGGAGACAAGGTACATGGTAAAGTAAGTGCCTAACTGGGAGTCAGACTTTAATTTTAATTTTGGTCATAAATATTTACCATTAACTATGTGATACAAGACTCTCAAAAAAAATAAAGACCTATCTAGTAGAGAGCGGGAAGCAATTGCTCAGATGCCCAAAATAACATGAGATAAATGCTGAAGTAGCTGTGCAAAAATTGCTCTGGGAACATAGAAAAGAAAGCAGTTAATTTTACATATACGTGGGGGACCAAATGGTATCTGGAAATCTACCAAAAAAGAGACCTTTGCAAGATTATTCAAGATATGAGGGTGAAGTAGTGATACTGTAAGAAAAGAGAACAACAGGTACAAGAGTCAAGAGATGTGAATGTATACAATATATAGAAAGAATCAAAAAGTCTTTGGCTCTAATATAGACAGCATTGTGACCACCTTAGGCACATTATTTAGCCCTCTACACCTCAGTTTTCTTATCTATAAAATGGAGAGCAGACTATCAGACTAAGGCTTTCTAATAAATGAAATAATATCATTCTCATGAAAATACAAGGTTATTATTGTGAAGACATAACTTTAACTGTAAAGCCAGATTCTTTATAACATCAGGGTTTAAATTTTTTACAAAATTTACATTAAAAATTAATAAATCTAAACTTTTTTTTATTAATTGACGGAAAAAAAAGAAATTAACCCAACATTTAGAAATCATACCATTCTACATATGCAATCAGTAATTCTTAACATCATCACATAGATGCATGATCATCGTTTCTTAGTACATTTGCATCGGTTTAGAAGAACTAGCAACACAACAGAAAAAGATATAGAATGTTAATATAGAGAAAAGAAATAAAAGTAATAATAATAGTAAAAAAACAAACAAACAAAACAAAACAAAAAAAAAACCTATAGCTCAGATGCAGCTTCATTCAGTGTTTTAACATGATTACTATACACTTAGGTATTATTGTGCTGTCCATTTTTGAGTTTTTGTATCTAGTCCTGTTGCACAGTCTGTATCCCTTCAGCTCCAATTACCCATTATCTTACCCTGTTTCTAACTCCTGCTGGACTCTGTTACCAATGACATATTCCAAGTTTATTCTCGAATGTCCGTTCACATCAGTGGGACCATACAGTATTTGTCCTTTAGTTTTTGGCTGGACTCACTCAGCATAATGTTCTCTAGATCCATCCATGTTATTACATGCTTCATAAGTTTATCCTGTCGTAAAGCTGCATAATATTCCATCATATGTATATACCACAGTTTGTTTAGACACTCGTCTGTTGATGGACATTTTGGCTGTTTCCATCTCTTTGCAATTGTAAATAATGCTGCTATAAACATTGGTGTGCAAATGTCCGTTTGTGTCTTTGCCCTTAAGTCCTTTGATAAATCTAAACTTTTGATAGTCAAAGTTTATTTAAAAGTTATAAGTATATTTTAATCTCATAACTTTTAATTTTGAGATTTAATTTTTAGTGCCTTTTAAACTTCTTCAAATTACTCATGGATTTTTGGATCTCATATCATTCAGCTACACAATCCTAAGATCCTAAAGAGAGACATGATTCATATTGGCCAAGGATTAACATTTGAGCTAGCACTTCCAGTTCTAGGACAAGACAGGGATATTCTATTGCTCCCAGTAAGTAATACTAAATGCCCTGGGTATTATACAGAAAACAAACACATGAATACTTTGAAAAATGGAGAGAAGGCAGACAGTTAAGAGGCTAGGGAGTTGAGGGACAACATGGTGGTGAGTTCCTTGGATTTTCTTTTTGCCTCATATATCCTAGATTGGGGTGCTACACAAGCTGGTGACCTGGAAACACCAATGGTTGCCAAAAGAAAAACACCTAAGAAAAGCCTGTATTCTCTCCACAAAGGATCAGGAAAGGGGTAATATAGCAAGACAGAAAACTTTTAGACAGTAACCCCTCTACTTTAAACAAACACTAAGGCAAAAACTGCAGCCCCTCCATTATCCCTATCAACAAATGTCCCTGCTGGAGTGATGATAGAGAAAATCAACTGGCTCAACCCCACCCAACATAAGGGAGACCTCCCTTGTTGTCAGTAGAGGCCATGCAGGGAGCAGGGAAGCCAGAATGGTGTTGGGAGAGGCTTACTGGGGAGCCTGAATTTCCACCCTTGCCCAGCACTAGCAAGTCACTCCTCCATCCCAGGGTATCAACAAAGGTCAAGTGGGGAATCTGGACTTCCACCTCAATTGGCAAATAAAAGGTGATGTCCCTCTTCTACCAATGATATTGGTGTCCCTTTTCCACCAATGATGTGGTGTCCCTCTTCCACCAATGATGTGGTGTCCCTCTTCCACCAATGATGTGGTGTCAGAGGAGGCCTGCCAAAACAGAAGATCTAAATAATATCCTGAGTTTCATAACATAATACTTAAAATGCCCAGGTTTCAATCAAAGATCTTTTGTCATACCAAGAACCAGGAAAAGTTCAACTTGAATGAGAAAAGGCAATCAGCGGACTCCAACACTGAGATGACAAAGATGTCAGAATAATCTGACAAAGATTTTAAAGCAGCAACCATAAAAATGTTTCAATGAAGAATTACATATGCTTGAAACAAATGAAAAAAAAAAAAAGAAAAGAGTCTCATAAAGACATAGAAGATAGAAAGAAGAACCAAATAGACACTTTAGAACTGAAAAATACAATAACAAAAATGAAAAAAAATCATTGGATCAGTTCTCTATTAAATGAAGATGAGAGGAAAGAATCAGTGAACTTGAGGACAGAACAATAGAAAGTTATCAATCTGAACAACACAGAGAAATAGAATGGAAAACAATTAACAGATGAACTCCTCTGTGACTATAACAAGAGCTAATATTCATGTCATGAGAATCCCAGAAAGAGAAAAGAAAGAATGTGAAACTAAAAAAGGTATTCAAAGAAATGATGGCAGAGAATTTCCCAGATTTGGTAAAAGACATACACCTTCAGATTCAAGAAGCTGAGAGAACCCCAAACAGGATAAGCCCAAAGAAATCATGACAAGACATATCATAATCAAATTCCTAAAAATTAAAGCCAAAAATTAAACAAACAAACAAAAACAACTTGAAATTGGCAAAAGAGAAATGACACTTACCTATGAGGGGGAAACAATTTGGGTGACAGTGCATTTTTTATCAGAAACCATGGAGGCTAGAAATAAGTGGACAACATTTTCAAGTGCTGAAAGAAAAGAACTGTCAAGTTCCAATTCTACATACAACAAAAAAATACTTTAGGTATGAAAAGGAAATCAAGATATTTACAGACATCAGCAGACCCACCCGAAAAGACTAACTTAAGGAAGTTCTTGAAATGGAAGTATAATGAAAAAAGAATCTTGGAACATCAAGAAGAAAAAGCAAAAATGAAGATTAATACAATAATTTTCCTCTCTTTAGTTTTCTAATTAATGTTTGACACTTAAAATATCTAAGCTAGGGACAGGCTGAGAAAAATCCAAAGCCAGGTTTGGCCCATAGTTAAGGTTCCCATTCCCATTTCTTTTCCTTGTTCAACCAATAAAGGCATACACTGATCTTGATCTCTTTGGCTAGAGACCTGTCTTACTCTTTTTCTTGACCCTGAACGAAATGACCAGAAATGCCTTATTTATGTTTTTGCTTCTAGAAAGGAGAATTTCAGTCTCTTTCCCCATTAGAACACAGTAAAAGTCAAGAATGCATCTGACTGATATAAGACCTCTGTTTATGATGTTTAATCATGGCAGGAACAAATATTAGTAAAGGCTGATTCCTACTTAGTTGGCCAAACACAATTAAATATTGCTTTATTCTGTACCAACATAGTAAATTATAGAAACATATCAAATCAGAATTACAAACTGTCCCATACATATTTTAGGATAAAATAAGAAAATTCTATATTTAACTTACTCAAATAGTGAAGCTTCTTTCTCCCCTACCTTTGAAGGGACAGGAGCATGCATAAATGCAATTTACATTGAAACAGAAAGAAAAGGGAGCTCTGCACCCTTGCATTAAGGATGCCATCAAGTCTGGTTGGCCTCACTTCATATTCCACTGCCCCAGAAGATTGCCCTCAGGAGCACTGCAGAGCTGAGAACAACAAAACATGTGACTCATATTTCTAGAATCTGCTATTAGAGGTCACCTATCTATAACAAGACATTTTCTTCTACTAAAAAAAATACAATGCAAGAAAAAGTCCCATAGGGGAACTCCACATTAGGATAGTCCTTAGGGAAATAAACTCCTTTTTTTTTTAAGCTGAAGCACATTTCTGGCATATATGAAAAAAAGTGGCCTTATTATTTTTTAAGAACTGTTTCATATCAAAGAAACCATATAAATCTCATCAAAGGTTTCTAAAATGTTTAAAAGCCAGGAAATTTAGATGTTTCAGCACCATTAATGCTAACCTTGGCACTACAACTGCTACTAATCAATTTTTTCCTTTTAAAAAGAATGCATAATTTTGATGAATGCCATTGCAAATTACACACTAAAAACATAATTTTTCATATGAATGGAGCCAATATCTTTTGGCACTCATGTCACCATCACAATATAGCTGCTAATCTTCAAATATAGTTATTAATAACTTGAGAAAATCATTTAGAAGACCAGTTCTCCTTTTTAAGGTCAATCATTAGCACAGTTAATGACCAATTAGCTTTAGCCATTACAGTCCTGACCCTTACATCATATTTTAAACCAAAAAGACAATAAGTAATTATTAATAATGACTTATTTTGAAGGATGTTTTGCAGTGACCATCTATGCTCACTAAAACTATAATTGTTTTTGTATTTTATATAATCACAGTTACTTTCTGATTTTTTAAAAATGTTTCCTTGTCGTAGCTGCTGTTGCTTTAGCATGAAAAAAAAAAGAATAAGGGACAAGAATGAACAGAAAATACTAGGTAAACCCTATTAACATTAAAAATTACACACTAGCAAAACATGTTTTGAGTTAGAAAATATAAGGGGCATTGTGATGGTTAATTTCACATGTCAACTAGGCTGGACTATGGTGTCTAATTGTTTAGCTTAGCAAGCACTAACCTGATTGTTACATGAGGGTTTCTCAAGGATTTATATCCTTAGTCAGTTTGTTGCCTTTATGGCTGATTATAGCCACAATCAACAAAGGAGATCGCCTTCAGCAATGAGGGAAGTTTACTCTAATCAGTTGAAGGCATCAAGGGAGAATTGATAAGTACAGCAGTCAGAAAGAAGAATTTCTATCTCTATTTCAGTCAACCGGCTTCTCCTGGAGAATTCAACATCATCAAGTTCCCAATTTGTGAGCTGCCCTAAAGAATTTGGATACCCACAGTCAACAATACCCACAGTCCCACAAGCCAAGTCCTACCATATACATACTAAAAGGTACAAAATAGAAAGTAAGGCTATCTTCCCTTCACTTTCATTCCCAGAAGGCAAGCACTGTCAAGTTTCTTATAAAAAAAAAAAAAAAGCATATGCTCATGTAAAGTATGCACCTGTATATTTTCCCTTTAATTTTATATAACAGTTTCAGACTGCACATACTGTTCTGCAACTTACTCTATTCACTTACAATATCTTGGACTTCCTTTCACATCAGCTTGTATAGGTCTATCAAATTTACCTAATAGCTGCATAGTATTCCATCATGTAAAGATACAAACTAAACAATCTCATACTGAGGGATATCTAGGTTACTCTTGTTTTTGTTGATTATTTAGTTTTGTTATTGCAAACATCATTATACATATATTTTGGAAAATCTGGGCAAGTAATTCCCTGTAGTGCTGTTGAGTCAAAGAATACGTATCTTTTAAATTATGACAGATTCTACTACACTGTCTTTCAGAAAGATTGAATTGATTTATATCAGCCACTGAAGAGACTGTCCCTTCTTTCACACCCTTGCTACCACCAAAACATCAAATTTCTTATTTTTTACCAACATGCAAGGTAAAAAAAAAAAAAAAAAAAAAAAAAAAAGTTGTTCTCATTTGGAATTCTTTCATTAGGAATAAAAGTATAAACATTCTCATGTTTATTTAAAAGATGGTTGTTTTAAATTATTTTCTTATTTACTTATAGCAAGATCAAGTCTGGTCCCTTTAGGGCCTAACACATAACATAACATAACATAACAGGAGCTCAATAAATGACATTTCCCTTATCAAGTAAGTCAAACAAGGATTTCATAGAAATCCTCCTAGTGACAGCCAGCCTTTATGACAGGCAGCCTTTATTATTTTGATACATTCTAATACCCGGTTTCCAAAATTCACAAGATCCCTTGAAATTGAGCCAAGAGAAGCTAGCAACACTACAGGACAGGTATGTTACAAACAGAGCACAAAACAGTAAACACAATATGCAATCTCTTTCCTGCAGTTATAATAGTAGACAATTTTCGACCCTGTTATATATACCACACAGTTATCTACATTATATGAATCTTTTGTAGAACTAAATAATATCCCATCAATTTTATTTAGAGTACTTTTCTGAAGGTTTTTATTCTTTCTATAAATAGTATATTATACATATCCTTCTGTAATTTGCCTTCATTTATTCACTCAATATTATGTTGCTGAGATGTAGACATGTTGATACATGTAGTTCTTATTCATTATTTTAACCACTTCCAATTATTAAATATGTTATGATTTATATGTCAGTTCTCTTGTAGTTTATTATTACAGACTATAATGTAATTATTGCGTATGCTTGTACACCTCTTTGAATACATATAGAATATCCTAAGATATGTGGATGTGTGCATGTGTATGCATGTATATTCCTAGAAGTGGAATTTCTTTGTCTTAAAAGAAACTTTTGCACAAGTACTATAGGTGAGAACATAAATTGGTATAACCATTCAGAGATTAATGTGCCAAATTATTTGGCAAAATTTTATTCCTCTGTAGCTGTAAAAGTTTATTCCTCATGTTCCTTCCAGTACCATAATTTTGTAATTTCTACTTATCAGCTATAAAACTGGCTTAGGTGTTGAGCATTAAGAGCAACTGAGCACAATGGGAAACATACTAATATATAATGTAAGAACTGTTTTACAGAGTTAAAAGCATCAAAAGTACAAAACAAAATTAGCAAGCTGTTTCAAACAGAATAGCATGTTGATAAGAAATTCTGAAAAGCAGAATTCTGAAAGACGTCATTTTCAAATTCCTTCTAAAATTTCTGGTATAAAATAAATGACTAAAAGCAGGTAAAGGCATAGTAATATGTTTGGTGTGGAATCTAGCAGTCATTTTTTATCTGAAAGTTGACAATGCACATATGACTGGGATTGTAATACCATTTAAGTATATTCCACTACACATAGAAAAATACATGAAGACTATCTATGGTTTTGATAAGGAGGGTGAAAAGACACAGAAGTAACTTTAGGCCCCTAACGAGCTCTATAAACACAAAATGTCACTGAAGCAGAGAGGTAAACAAAATTTCATCCACAAAACTGGCAACAAGTACTCTACTCTTCTATAAGTTCTAGCTGAAAACCCTCACTATACCTAGCAAATCTAGATCTCCATCCAGATGACTCCATTACACCTGTACTCTCTGGAAAGGCATAACCTCATATGAAGATTTTCAGAGGCACCTGAGTAAAGTCTCTAGATCTTCTACAGAACTTACTTATATTCTATAGTAGTGACCTGAGTGATTCAAAAGAAATATATTTATAAATCAACTCAGCAAGTCAATTTCTTAAGCAGCTCATTTAACTCTAATGTTGAAGAGTAAAACATAACTCTCATTAAATAGCAGGTTCCTATTTAATTGTACTCCAAGGCAAGATACAACAAATTAATTGCAGAAGTAATATTTAATATTTTAAGGAAAGTCATACCTTCACAAAAATATAATTTTCCCACAAAAGTAAGCTAAATCTGAAGATAAAGCACCACATTCTCTCAACAGGGCTCTTGGAGGAACTGCATTATAGCTTTCAGAAAGTCATTCAGTTATCAATTGTTTAAGGTAATCCTAATGTCCTCTCCTTGAATTGGTTATGTACATTTATATATATATATGTCACTGGGGGACACAGATTTATTGCAATAGGGCACTGTGCAACTTGCACACCAATTTTGCAACTCTACATACATACACACCCATTTATTAGAAAAAATTTCGTTGGATTTAGTGAACACAAAGGAGCTGTGCAATTTAATGGAAAGGAGTATTGAGTACTATCTCCATCAGAGACATTATTATTTAATCAATACTGATATACAAATAAATGCATATACCTCAATACACATTTGTTGTTTATTTTCAGATACAATGAAACTTTCTCCCCCCCCAAAAATCCCAAAGAACATTAAGACAGAATATCACTGCGGGAGAATTTTAAATAAAAGTTAAGTATGCTCCAGTATATTGGAAGCTTAATGTGCAGTATATTTTAATTATTCCATAAAATAGATTTTAATTTGTTTATTTGATTGTTTCTATAAATTTATCTTGCTGGTATTTTATAAAATCATAAATCTAGAAAAGGAATGATTTTTGATGTTTGCTCATCAATGACTTCATTTAAATAGATTCAAAGGTAAGTGCATAAAAGAGAAATATAATGTTTTATTCTGTTTTTGTCTTTTTTAAGTAATCCAATAATTTAGTACTTGGATTAACCAAGTATTCAAAGGTATAATTTGTGCAGCCTATTACTGACTAGCTTTTTGTTAAGTACTTTTACGTAGATTCTTATTTCATCACTACAACAGCTCTGCAATTTGGGTATTACTTCTCCCCTCCCCAATTACCAGATAAAAAGTTTGGGCTGTTTGTAGTAACATCTTTAAATTTCAGTTTTCCTGGTTGCCCTACTAGAAACGGGCTCTACAAAGAAAATGATACATTGCTTATAAAATAAAGTTTATGGATTACTGCATTATTTTGAATTTTAAGATGTCTACTATCTGATTTTCAACAAGTTAAAGCAATACAATATAGAAATAAATGTAAAACATTTCTCAGTCTTAGAAATAATGACCTGCCTTTGTTGGACTCCAGAGATGACAGAGATGATGTTGTAGGCCTGGTCAGTCTTTTCATTGACACAGCCCAGATAACTCTTTGGGATTGAGCCTCAATATAAACCCATCACAGTTCTGTTTATTCTGTTTATTTTCACAAAGCCTGCAGTTTCTGAATTAATTACATACACATCCCCTGCTATGCCTAGCACATTGCAGACATTCAATTAATATTAGGTGAATTAATTAAGTATATGCCTTCTAAAGAAAATCAATGCTTATCTTGGCATTCAAACAAAACATCAGCTAAACTAAAGTCAAAATATTTATAATCTGGCAGAAGTTTTTTGTTTTTTTTTTTTACTTTTGCTCTCATTTTATTAAAATTATACATTTTGGCTTGAATTATCAAGTAACTCTACAAGATTTGTTTAAAAAAAAAAAAGAGCAGGCACCGCTCCCCACTGTACCCCCTCCTTCCCTCTTCCCAGAAGGAAACATTTTCAGTTCTTTCAGCTAATTATTTTGGAATGTATTTCCATATCTCTAAATATGATGCTTTTTTACTACTTGATTCCAACTATTTGGCATTATCTGTTGATTTTTCAACATGAAAATGAGGTGAGCTCTACTTCTTCCTCGTATCCAACACACAATCTTTCCTATCTAGTTGTATTATAATTTTGGTTAGATTCATATTTAGTGTTTACATAATTATGACTATGAATGATATTCAGAGTTGGGCCCTGTATCGAGTTATTATAACCTCTTTTCTGCACAACTTTTTTGTTACCTGAGGTTAAAAACTATCTTCTTCTATTGTTTTTGCTTTGGTTCCTTTCTTAGTTTTCTAAGCATGCATCACAAATTCAACACCAAATTCTTCAGCAGAGGATATTTTAGAAGTGTTGCTGTTCATTAGGAATATTATGCTTTTTGACATTTTAAGGAACAACATAAAGATTTATATTGTTAAACAATGTTTCAGCTACCAACCTCTTATTTCTTTGAATAGGACTGGACTGTTGGGCCTAGGTCATACACTGCCTGGGTTTATATGAGTTACAAATATTTCACATGTTGTAGAACTTTACACTACAGAGAATAAGAATAATAAGAATAATAAGAATAAAATGGCAAGTTTTTTTTTTTTTTTTTCCCTTTTTCCTCTAACAATGTCATTGGCTTCTATTAACTGTCTTCATAGTATAGTTAGAACTGGAGAAGAGAAAGCACTAACAACACAAAGGAATTGAAGATATCTGATCTAGGAAGGAGTCAGGTACAAAACAACTATGTTGGTTCTCTAAATGATGATCAGGTATCATTTGAAACGTTTAAATTTATGTGCTGTAATGGAAATTGTAGAGGCTATGGAGATAGATCTAGCAAAAAAATCTGGCTTCTCCCTAACTGAACAAGTTACTAACTTCTTTGACTCTCAGTTTTCTCATCTATAAAATAGGGATTGTTGGGATTTCTCTGTCCACCAGAAAAAATTAAGAATAAAAAACTTGGATAGCATTTCATATAACCGTATGCACCAGCAGACAGGATGTAGAATTAATGGAAGCCTACCAAGGCCCTTGTTACCAAGGGAAAAATCTTAAAGGCTCGTAAAGGTAATAAACGCAACTAGAGTCATGTGGACCCCAAAGGTCAGGAAGAGTAACAAATGAAGATAAAAATAATCATCTGAATACTTACTATTTAGTAGACACTACCTCATATCAGCAGCTGTGAAATGATTCTGTCCACTTTATAGATGAGAAACTGAGGTAGAGTGACAAGTAACCTGTCCAAGTTCACAGATACTATGGAGCAAAGTTGGAGTCAGAAAGCCTGGGCTATAAGCCTGGATTGGCCCCTTATTAGCTAAATGGCCTTAACTAAGTCTTTTAACCCTTCTATTTCCTCAGAAATTATAATTAAGGGTTTAGGCCAGGATTCTATAATTTAGGTGGTTGAAAACTAGCCAACAGAAGATTCTTTTCAGGATATATTCCTGAAGTAATAACACACAGAGAATTTAAAAGAAACTCTAACTACATAAATTAGATCCCAGTAACTAACATAAAAACTAAACAAAGAGTGATATGCCGTAATGAAAACATGATTTGCTATATTCAAACCCTACATATTTCCAAGACAATATATAGAACACAGTGAAAGCAATTACACAATTTCCATTTAAAAAACAAATTCTGTGATTTAAAAAATGGCAAGTTTTTTTTTTTTCCTTTTTCCTCTAACAATGTCATTGGCTTCTATTAACTGTCTTCATAGTATAGTTAGAACTGGAGAAGAGAAAGCACTAATAACACAAAGGAATTGAAGATATCTGATCTAGGAAGGAGTCAGGTACAAAACAACTATGTTGGTTCTCTAAAAAAATAGAGCATAATCCATCCAAAATGCTTATCAATATGGAACATGAGGGTTTGTGAAAATCCCTGAAAAGCAAAAACTGTGAAACTCATTATTATAAAAACTGGAATTAAGAATCATCTACAAAGAATTCTACAGAGGATTCTAATGTTAAAATATATATATATCCTTAGGGGCGGGCCGCGGTGGCTCAGCGGGCAAAGTGCTTGCCTGCTATGCCGGAGGACCTCGGTTCGATTCCCGGCCCCAGCCCATGTAACAAAAAACGGAAAAACAAAATACAATAAAACAAGAAAATGTTTAAAGATGTTTCCCTTTCTTCCTTCCTTCCTTCCTTCTATCCTTCCTTCCTTCTCTCTGTCTTTCCTTTAAAAAAAAAAAAAAAAAAAAAAAAATATATATATATATATATATATCCTCAATGTATTTTAGTACAGCAGACAGAGCCCAGGCACTGAAGCTGGTCCAAGGTTTATATCCTTGGCCTCCCATTTACTGGCTATCATCATGTCCAACACCTTGACCTCTCTGAGGCTTACAATTTCTTTCACACTGCACGTATTAGAAATGAATAAGATCAATATATGTGCAAGAGCTTTGTAAACTGGAGAAAAAAGTTGTCATTTAAAAAGGCGAAAACTTCTAAAGAAGTCAAAGGTATGTTTAATTTTCTCAATGTCAAAGATGAAATAACATGAGATGTAAAAACTACAAAGCAAAACAAAAGGCAAAAGGAATTCACAAAGTGAAAGAATCATATAAGAATACAGAGAGTATTCTAGTTCACTCATACTTTCTTCTGCCTTTCGAAATCTATTGTTGTAGGTTTCCATATTTTGTTTCTTTGTTTTTCATGTCTTCTATTGTGTCTTTCATCCTATAAATTCTACAGTTTGTTTTTGCTTTTTTGTTTTTTTTTTTTTAGTTGTTTTGGTTTTTTGTATTCTGTATGGCAGGGGTCACATTTCATTCTTTTTCCATATGAGTATCCCCTTATTGCAGCACATTTGTTGAATTTTTGTTTGGTTGGTTTTTTGTTTGTTTGTTTGTTTGGGAGAAGTAGACACTTCTACCATAATAGTTGGAGACTTCACTTCCCCACTCTCATCAATAGATAGAACATCTAGAAAGAAGAAAATAGGAAACACAGATTTTGAAAAATACAATAAATGAACTAGACTTAACAGACATTTACAGAACATTATACCCCACAACAGCAGGATACATATTTTTCTCAAGTGTTCATGGATAATTAGACCATATGCTGGGTTACAAAACCCAGCTGAGTTAAATATCAATAAATTTAAAAAGACTGAAATCATACAAAACACTTTCTCAGACCATAATGGAATGAAACTGGAAATCAGTAACAAGGAGAGGGCCAGAAAATTCACAAATATATGGAAGCTAAACAACACACACTTAAACAACCAGTGAGTCAAGAAAGAAATTACAAGAGAAATCAGTAAATACCTCAAGGCAAATGAAAATGAAAACACAACACACCAAAATTATGTTTCAGGCAGTGTTGAAGGGAAATATATTGCCTTCAATGTCTATATTAAAAAAGAAGAGCAAAAATTGAGGAAATAACTATTCACTTAGAAGAACTAGAGAAAGAACAGCAAATAACCCAAAAGCAAACAAAAGGAAAGAAGTAACAAAGATTAGAGCAGAAACAAATGAAATTAAGAACATGAAGCTTCCCAGGAACTCTGAAGACCGGAAGACCTAGTTCTGTGGTGCTCCACCGGAAATTATCAGAGGGAGAAATCACGTACAAGGCTCTGCCTGGAGTCCAGCTGTGGGCCTCCCTTGCTCTCTTCTGCTGACATTCCTGACAGCCGCCGCCCAGAATAGTAATCATGTCAGAGAATCAGAAGAGTCCACACTGCATACATGAGCAAAGCCTTCAGGCCCAGAATGAGACCCAGGGCTTAGAAATTGCATGGGTTTCTCAGGATGTGGAGGAGACCTCCTCTTCCTCTTCCTTGTTTCTGATGCTCTGCTCTCTGGAGGATGTTTCTGCTCCTGGGGCATCCAATACTCCTCCGGGTAATGAGAGTGCCTGTTGCTCTTCCTCTGCCATCACAGCCTTGTCCTCTAGTATATCAGATGAGGGCTCTAGCAGCCAAGAAGAGGATAGTTCAAGCAGTTCACAATCCCCAGCAGAGACTGAAGATGTTCCCAGAGATCCTCTGCAGAAGAAGGTGGAAATGTTGGTCAATTTTCTGGTGCTGAAGTATCAGATGAAGGAGCCCATCACAAAGGCAGACATGCTGAAGAGTGTCATCAAAAGATACGAAGATCACTTCCCTGAGATCCTCAAGAGAGCCTCCGAGTGCTTGGAGCTGGTCTTTGGCATTGATGTGAAGGAAGTTGACCCCGACAGCCACTGCTATGCCCTGGTCAACAAACTGGGCCTCACATATGATGGAAAGCTGAGTGGCGATGATGGCATGCCCAAGACTGGCCTCCTGATACTTGTTCTCGGCATGATTTTCTTGAACGGCAACAGCGCCCCTGAGGAATATGTCTGGGAAGTGCTGAATATGATGGATATATATTCTGAGAGGCAGCACTTCCTCTTTGGAGGGCCCAGGAAGATCATCACCAGAGATTTGGTGAAGGAAAAGTATCTGGAATACCAACAGGTGCCCAACAGTGATCCTCCATGCTATGAATTCCTGTGGGGTCCAAGAGCCAAGGCTGAAACCAGCAAGATGAAGTTGCTGGAGTTCTTGGCCAAGATCCATGAAACAAGCCCTACATCCTACCAGCCCCAGTATGAGGAGGCTTTGAGGGATGAGTATGAGAGAGGTGAAGCAAGAATTGCAGGCAGGGCTGGCACTACCACCGTGGCTACCGCCAGTTTCAGTGCCACATCCAGTAGCTTCTCCAACCATGGTGAAGCCTGAGGCAGATTATTCACTTTTTTCTCAAGATGGTTAGTTGGTGTTTTAAGTAGTGGAGGGTTGATGTGGGCCTGGAGGAAAATCATATATATTTGTGTAATTTTACTTGATATAGTTAACTTGGAGATTTCTCTTTTTTCGCATGTGCTTTGCAAGGTTGTTTCCATTAATTGAAGGTTTAATTAGTTTCAACATCTAAGTTACTGAGTGGCTTCAGTTTTTCGTGACTAAGTAAGAATTTTGTTATTTTATAGAACAAATTGGGTAACTGTCCATCATTTTTTGTGATCTCAAACAAGATAAAATGTCATTGGATTAGTTATTTTCTTGGAAATATATAAGAACTCACCAGTAAAATCTATGGAATCAACAAATAAAAGGATGAAAGTAAAAGGTGGTCAATTCTTGGCTTCTCACCCGTTTAAGTATGATTTCCTGTAAAACTAAAAAGTATATACCTGACTTTGTTTATTCAAGTATGTGGGAGGAATCAAATATTAAACACTTAAATCTCAAAAAAAAAAAAGAAAAAAGAACATGAAAACAATCAAGAAAATCAACAAAACCAGAAGCTGTTTCTTGAGAAAATCAATAAACTCAATGGACCTTTACCTAGGTTGCCAAAAAAAAACCAGAAAGGATGCAAGTAAATGAAATCAGAGTTGGAATAGAAGACATAACCACTGACCCTGCAGAAATAAAGGAGGTACTGAGTGGATACTATAAACAACTTTAAGCTAATAAAATAGACAATGCAGATGAAAGGACAATTTCCTAGAATTATATAAACAACCAACACTGACTCAAGAAGAAATAGACAATCTCAACAAATCAAGCACAATTAAAGAATTGAATCATTCATTAAGAAGCCCCCAAAAAGAAAAGTCCAGGACCAGGTGGCTTCATATATGCATTCTACCTAACAGTCAAAAAAGAATTAATATAAACCCTTCTCAAATTCTTCAAAAAAATTGAAGAGGAGGGAAAGCTACCTAACTCAGTCGATGAAGCCAATATTACCCTAATATCAAAGGTAAACAAAGATATAAGAAGAAAAGAACAGACAAATCTTTCTAATGAATATGGATGCAAAAATCCTCAACAAAATACTTTCAAATTGAATCCAGCAACACATTAAAAGAATTATATTTTATTACCAAGTGGAAAATATTCCAGGTTTGCAAGGATGGTTCAACATAAGAAAATCAATTAATATAATATACCACGTGGTCATCTAGATTGACAGAGAAAAGGGATTTGACTAAATTCAACATACTTTCTTGATGAAAACACTTCAAAGAATAGGAATAGAAAGAATTTGCTCAACATGATAAAGGGAACATACAAAAAACCCACACTTAATATCATCCTCAATAAAGAAAGAATGAAAGCTTTCCCTCCAAGATGAGGAACAAGACAAAGAGCCCATTGTCACCACTGTTATTGAACATTGTGCTGGAAGTTCTAGCCAGAGCAATTAAACAAGAATAAGAAATTAAAGGCATCCAAATTGGAAAGGAAAAAGTAAAACCTTCACTGTTTGCAGATGACAGGACACTATAAGTAGAAAATCCTGAAAAATCTATAACAAAGCTACTAGAGCTAATGAATGAGTACAGCAACATGGCAAAGTACAAGATCAACACCCCAAAATCAGTACAGCTTCTACACACTAGGGATGTGCAATGTGAGGAAAACATCGAGAAAAAAATCCATTTACAATAGCAACCAACAATAATTAAATATTTAGAATAGATTAAATAAGGATACAAAAGACCCATATGCAGAAAACTACAAGAAATCATGGAAGACCTAAATAAATGGAAGGGAATGCTGTGTTCATGGAATGAAAGACTAAATATAGTTAAGATGTCAATGCTACACAAATTGATTTATAGATTTATGCAATATTAATTAAAATCCCAACAACTTTCTTGGCAGAAACAGAAAAGCCATTAACCAAATTTATTCAGAAGGACAGGGTGTACCAACTAGTTAAAAACACTTGAGAAAGAAAAATGAAGTGGGAGGTCACACACTACCTGACTTTAAAGCATATTACAAAGCTACAGAGGCTAAAAATAATAATAATAATAATAATAAAAGCATGGTACTAGCATAAAGATAAATATATTGACCAAAGGAATTGGATTGAGTATTAGAAACAAACCCTCTCATGTATGGACATTTGATCTTTGATAAGGCAGTCAAACCAATCCACCTAGGGCAGAGCAGCCTCTTCAATAAGTGGTGCTTGGAGAACTGGATATTCATATGCAAAAGAATGAAAGAGGATCCACATCTCATACCCTATACAAAAACTAACTCAAGATGGATCAAAGAGCTAAACATTAGAGCTAAGACCATACAACTTTTAGAAGAAAATGTAGGGAAATATCTTATAAATCTTGTAATACGGGTGGTTTCCTAGACCTTACACCTGAAGCATGAGCACTGAAAAAAGAAATAGATAAATGGGAACTCCACAAAATTAAACACTTTTGTGCATCAAGGAACTTTGTCAAGAGAGTAAAAAGACAGCCTACACAGTGGGAGACAATATTTGAATACCACAACAGATAAGGAAGTATTTAGTATCCAGAATACATAGAGATTCTTCAACTCAACAACAAAAAGACAAACAACCGAATTTTAAAATGTGCACTTCTCAGAAGAGGAGTTACAAATGAGTAAAAGGTACATGAAAAGATACTCAACTTCACTGGTCAGTAGGGAAATGCAAATCAAAACCATAATGAGATATCATCTGACATCCACAAGAATGGCCAGTATCAAAAAAAAAAAAAAAAACAGAAAATGACAAATGCTGGAGAGGATGTGGAAAAAGAAGCACACTTGTCCACTGTTGGTAGGAATGTAAAATGATACAACCTCTGTAGAAGGTAGTTTGGTGGTTCCCCAGGAAACTAAATAGAACTGCCTTATGATTTAACAATCCCATTACTAAGTATATATTAAGAGGAACTGAGGGCAAGAACACAAATGGACATTTGCACACCAGTGTTTACAGCAACATTATTTACAATTGCCAAGAGATGGAAACAGCCCAAATGTCCATTAATGGATAAGTCGTTAAACAAGCTATGTTAATGTATACAATGGAATATTATGCAGTGATAAGACAGAATAAAGTCATTAAGCAAGTACCAACATGGATGAACCTTGAGGACATTATGCTGAATGAAATTAGCCAGAAACAAAAGGAAAGATACTATATGGTCTCAGGAATATGAACTAACATTAATGAATGAACTTTGAGATTAAGTTAAGAACAAAGGGTACCAGGAGATAGAAATAGGGTAGAGACTGGGCATTTAGTGCTGAAGGAATACAGATTGTGCTACAGGGTTGACTGTAAAAATTCAGAAATGGATAACAAAACACTACTGTAATGTAGCACAATAATATAAGTACCCTGAAAAAAAAGCTTTAAGTTATTAAATCATAAAGTAAATGGTTTGAAGATAATTTTTCTTTAGATTTAACATGTTGGAGTAAACCAAGAGATAATTAAATATAAAATATATTATAGTTCCTTTCCTTAGATAAAGTTTGACTTTGCTTAAATTGAAAAAAAAAAAGAAGCTCACAAAAAAGAAAAGTCCAGGACTAGATGGGATCACATGTGAATTCTACCAAGCATTCAAGAAAGAATTAGGAATTCTTTTCCTAATCCTGCTCACACTCTTCAAAAAATTGAAGAGAAGGGGAAGCTATTTAACTCATTCTATGAAGCCAAGATCATCCTCATACCAAAGCCAGATAAAGATACTACAAGGAAAGAAAATTACTAACCAATCTCTTTAATGAATATAGACATGAAAAATTCTCAATAAAATACATGCAAACCAAATCCAGCAGCACATTAAAAGAATTGTATACCATGATCAGTTATGTAAGGCTGGTTTAACATAAGAAAACAATTAATTAATATACCATATCAACAAATCAAAGCAGAAAAACCACATAATCATCTTGATTGAATAGGCATTTAACAAATTTCAACAATTTTCTTATTGAAAAATAGTTCAAAGGATAGGAATAGAAGGGAACTTCCTCAATACCATAAAGGGAATATATGAAAAAGCCACAGTTAACACCATCCTTAGTGGGGAAAGAGTGAAAGCTCTCCCTCTAAGATCAGGAACAAGACAAGGATGCTCATTGTCTTGTTATTCAACATTGTACTGGAAGTTTCAGCCAGACCCATTAGACAAAAGGCGTACAAATTGGAAGGAAGAAGTAAAACCTTCAGTGTTTGCAGATGACATGATATCAGTTGAAAATTGCAAAAAAATCTACAGCAAAGCTACTACAGCTGATAAATGAGTATAGCAGAGTGGCAGGGTATTACATTAACATCCAAATATCAGTAGTGTTTCTGTATACTAGCGATAAGCAAACTGAGGAAGGAATCAAGAAAAAAATTTCATTTACAATAGCAACAAAAAGAATAAAATATTTAGGAATACATTTAAACAAGGTTACAAAAGACTTACACATAGAAAACTACACAAAATTTCTAAAAGAAGTCATGGAAGACCTAAATAAATGGAAGTGTTCATGGATCAGAAGACTAAATAGTTAAGGTATCAATTCTAAACAAATTGACTTATAGATTCATGCAATACTAATTAAAATATCAAGAACTTTCTTGGCATAAATAGAAAAACCAATAACCAAATTTACCTGGAAGGGCAGGGTGTCACGAATAGCTAAAAATATCTTGAAAAAGAAAAATGAAGTGGGAGGTCTCACACTACATGACTTTAAAGCATATGTCAAAGCTTCAGTGGTCAAAACAGCATGGTACTGGCATAAAGACAGATATACCAACCAATGGAATTGAATTGAGTGTTCAAAAATAGACACTCTCATCTATGGACAACTGATCTTTTATAAGGCAGTCAAGCCAATCCACCTGGGACAGAGAAACCTCATCAGTAAATGGTCTCTGTAGAACTGGATAGTCACATGCAAAAGAATGAAAGAGGATTCATATCTCACACACTATATAAAAACAACTCAAAATGGATCAAAGACCTAAACATTAGAGCTAAGACCATAAAACTTTGAGAGAAAATGTAGGAAAATATTTTATAAATCTTGCAATAGGGGGTGGTTTCCTAGACCTTACACCCAAAACACAAGCACGAAAAAAGAAGTAGATAAATGGGAACTCCACAATATTAAACACTTTTGTGGATCAACAAACTTTGTCAGGAAAATAAAAAGGCAGGCTATGCATTGGGAGAAAAAAATTGGATACCACATACAAGATAAGGTTTTATTATCCAGAAGATATAAAGAGATTCAACTCAACAAAAAGACAAACAACTCAATTAAAAAAAGGGCAAAAACATGAACAGATACTTCTCAGAAAAAGGAAATACAAATGGCTAAAAGGCCCATGAACAGATGTTCAACTCCACTGGTTATTAGGGAAATGCAAACCAAAACCACATCTGACACCCACTAGAATGACCAGTATCAAAACAAACAGAAAACAACAGATGCTGGAGAGGTTGTGGAGGGACATATTCACTGTTGGTGGGAAGGTAAAATGGTACAACCACTCCGGAAGGCACTGTTCTAGTTTGCTAGCTGCCGGAATGCAATATACCAGAAACGGAATGGCTTTTAAAATTTAATGAGTTGCTAGATTACAGTTCTAAGTCTGAGAAAATGTCCCAGTTAAAACAAGTCTACAGAAATGTCCAATCTAAGGCATCCAGGGAAAGATACCTTGGTTCAAGAAGGCCGATGAAGTTCACGGTTTCTCTCTCATCTGGAAAAGCACATGGTGAACACGGTCAGGGTTTCTCTCTCATCTGGAAGGGCACATGGTGAATATGGCATCATCTGCTAGCGTCTTCTCCTGGCTTCCTGTTTCGTGAAGCTCCCCGGGAGGCATTTTCCTTCTTCATCTCCAAAGGTCATTGGCTGGTGGACTCTGCTTCTCATGGCTATGTCATTCTGCTCTCTCTGAATCTCTCATTCTCCAAAATGTTTCCTCTTTTATAGGACTTCAGAAACTAATCAAGACCCACTCAAATGGGTGGAGACATGTCATCCCCTAATCCAGTTTAACAACCATTCTTAACTAAATCACATCAACCAGGGAGATGATCTCATTACAGTTTCAAATATACAGTATTGAATAGAGATTATTCTACCTTTAAGAAATGGGATTTATATTAAAACATGGCTTTTCTTAGGGGGCATACTTCCTTTCAAACCAGTACAGGCACTTTGGCGGTTCCTCAGGAAGCTAAGTATAGAATTGCCACATGATCCAGCAATCCCATTACTAGGTATATATTCAGAGGACCTGAAGGCAAGGACACAAACGGACATTTACACACCAATGTTTATAGCAGTATTATTTATGATTGCTGAGAAATGGAAACAGTCCAAGTGTTCATCAATGGATGAGGGGATAAACAAGATGTGGTATATACATATGATGAAATATTATGCAACAGTAAGACAGAATAAAGTCATGAAGTATGTAACAATGTGGATGAAACTGGAAGACATTTTGCTGAGTGAAATTAACTAGAAACAAAAGGAGAGATAATGTATGGTCTTACTAATATGAACTAACATTAATGAGTGAACTTTGAGAGCTGAAGTTAGGAATACAGGTTATCAGGAGATAGAAATAGGGTAGAGACTGGGCATTAAGTGCTGAAGATTGTGCAACAGGACTGACTGTAAAAATTCATAAATAGATAGCACAATACCACCAGATTATAGCATAATAACATAAGTACATTGAATGAAGTTGAATGTGAGTATGATTGAGGGAGGACTGGGGACATTATAAAACCAGGAGGAAAGATAGAGGATAAAGACTGAGATGATATAACTTAGGAATGCCTAGTGGGGACAATGATGGTGATTAAATGTACAAATAAAAACATTTTTGCATGAGGGAGAACAAATGAATGTCACATTGCAAGGTGTTAAAAATGAATGGTATACAGGAAAAAGTACAATCAATGCAAGCTAGGGTTTATAGTCAACAATAATATTACAGTCAACAGTAATATTGTAATATGCCTCCACTGAATGTAATAAAGGCATTATGCCAAAACTAAATGTCAACAGGTAGACGACATGGGGGAGGGATATGGATTCTTTCTGGAAGAGAAGGAAATGTCTTCATATAGGTTCTGGTGCAAAGTCATGTCTATTTACTCAGGTTGGACTGTATGATGTGCGAATAAAACTGTTTAAAAATGAACAGAAAGCCCTGTTGTGATTGCGTCCTATGCAACTATTCTTTGTGACAGTGGTTGTCTATCTCTGTATGTCTTCTTTCCTGTCTAAGTGCATGCCACCACCCCATGGAAGATTCGATGGCATGGACATGAGCTCCTTGAGGCTCCAGAACTATCTTTTCAGTTGTGAATTAAAGGCTGACAAAAATTATCATTTTAAGGTGGATAATGATGAAAATGAGCACCAGTTATCTCTAAGAACAGTCAGCTTTGGGGCTGGTGCAAAAGATGAATTGTACACTGTTGAAACAGAGGCAATGAATTATGAAGGCAGCCTAATTAAAGTAACACTGGCAACTTTGAAAATGTCTGTACAGCCAACAGTTTCCCTTGGAAGCTTTGAAATAACACCACCTGTAGTCTTACGGTTGACGTGTGGTTCAGGGCCTGTGCATATTAGTAGACAGCACTTAGTAGCTGTGAAGGAAGATGGAGAGTCAGAAAATGAAGACAAGGATGATGTGAAACTCTTCAGTATATCTGGAAAGCGATCTGCTACTGGAAGTGGTAGCAAGGTTCCACAGAGAAAAGTAAATCTTGCTGCTGATGAAGATGATGATGAAGAAGATGATGATTTTGACGATAAGGAAATGGAAGAAAAAGCTCCAAGGAAGAAATCTATATGAGATATATCAGCAAAAAATGCACAGAAATAAAAACAGAATGGAAAAGACTCAAAACCATCAACATCAAGATCAAATCATCAAGAATCCTTCAAAAAACAAGAAAAACTCCTAAAACACCCAAAAGACCTAGTTCTGCAGAAGACATTAAAGCAAAAATGCAAGCAAGTATAGACAATGGTGGTTCTCTTCCCAAAGTGGAAACCAAGTTCAATTACGTGAAGAATTGCTTCTGGATGACTAACCAGGAGGCTATTCAAGATCTCTGGCAGTGGTGGGAGTCTCTTTAAGAAAACAGTTTAAACAGTTTGCTAAAACTTTCTGTCTTATTCCATTTCTTAACAACTGATATCTGGCTGTCCTTTTTATAATGCACAGGAAAACTTTTCCTACTGTGTCTGATAAATGTTGTCCAGGTCCCTTGGCCAAGAATTTGTTGTCCAAAATGCCTGTTTAGTTTTTAAAGATGGAACTCCACCCTTTGCTTGGTTTTAAGTATGTATGGAATGCTATTTTAGAACACAGGAGCAGTGGTTAGACAAATGAAAATGGGGGGGGGGGGAGACAAATGTACATGTGAAATAAACTCCGTATTTTAATTTATAAAAAAAATGAACAGAGAGAAACAAGTGTGAGAGAAAATGCAGAGAAAGAGAAATACCTGTTCACTGTTGGTAGGAAAACTGAGAGGGGGCAGCCCCTTGAAGGGGAGTGAGGCAGTTTCACAGGAGGTGAAAGGTGGGGTTGCCATATGATCCAGAAACCCCATTACTCAGTATATACCTGGAGGAATTGAGTGTTGGGGCAAAAATGGACATTTGCACACTGGTGTTTGTGGTGGCAGTGTTTCCAGTTCACAACGGATGAAGGTGGCCTAAAGGTACAATGACCAAGAAATAGAAGGGGAAATTGTAGTGTATACATACAATGGACAACTGAGCAGCTGCAAGAAGGAATGAAGTTGTTAAGTGAATGAAAATTGAGAACTTGTGCATGTTGAGTGAAGCATCAGAAGCAAAAAGACACATATTATCATGCCTTATTCACAAGGTCTAACTATAATATAAAAACTCGGTGAACTGAAGTCAAGAGCATGAGTTATCAGGTTGGGGCCTATTGTAAAGGGTCCTAGATTGTAAGCCCTTATAGCAGTCATATATTTTCAGGACTTGTAACTGCTATTTCTAAATTCTGACATACTGAGCTGTTTGTATGTAACCTGGTCTTTCCCAGAATCTTAGGGTATTTGTGTGACACCTGAGACTCAGAGTTAGAGCTCTGAAACTATGAAAGACAGCAGTACATAACTATTTACAGAAACTGTTTAAAAAGTTGAAAAAGTGATCAGACTTCAATGAGAGATATGAATGAAGCTGATCTGGATAGGACTAAGGTAGATTAGAAACAGGGTAAAGGATGATAGTGTCATCTTCAACTTCTGTTTTACACCAAAGGGAGAGACATTTATTTGGTGCAAAATTTATATTTTGGGTATCATTACCTAATTTAACTTGAATGGTCAGTTTAGTTGACACCATAAGTATATGGAATCTTGAATAGGGCATGAGATTTTCTTTTGTCCAGATTAATGTGATGCCACGATATATCACAAAGTAATTTAGACAATAAATAAAGAAGCATTTGCAAAGTCCCCTTGGTTGACTGGGGAGAAAGGAGGAAATATTCAGTTTCTTCATTTGGAGAATTCCTGATATTTGCACAAGCAGTGGAGACAACCAAATCAGTACTCTGAACCTTTGATCTTGGGGTTCGTCTCTATAAAACTCATCCCTGCAAAGGAGAAGCTAAGCCTACTTATAATTATGGCTAAGACTCACCCCCAGAGAACCTCTTTTGTTGCTCTGACGTGGCTTCTCTCTCTACACTAACTTGGCAGGTGAACTCACTGCTCTCCCTGCTACAAGGGTGAGTATTGTATGTATGCTCAAGTAGTCCACTGTATGTATACACTACAATTCCCCCTTCTATTTCTCAGTCATTGTACCTTTAGGCCACCTTCATCCGTTGTGAACTGCAAACACTGCCACCATAAACAGGGGTGTAAATCTCCCTGGCAACCTGGGACAGAACTCCCAGAATGAGCTGGGACCCAGCATCATGGGACTGAGAGAGCCTTCCTGACCAAAAGGGAAAAAAGAGAAATGAGACAAAAAGAGTTTCAGTGGCTGAGAGATTTCAGAGTTGAGAAGTTATCCTGGAAGCTATTCTTATGCATTGTATAGATATCCCTTTTTAGTTTATGATGTATTAAAGTGACTGGAGGGAAGTACCTGAAACTGTTAAACTGTGTTCCAGTCACCTTGATTCTTGAAGATGGCTGTATAATGATATAGCTTGTAAAGTGCTGATTGTGTAATTGTGTAAACCTTGTGGCTGATGCTTCCTTTATTCAGGGTATGGAAAGATATGTAAAAATGTGGAAAAAGAATAAATAAACAATAGGAGGGATAAGGGATAAAATAAAATGGGTAGACTGAAATACTAGTGGTGAGAAGGATGGGTAAGGGACATGGATGGATATATGTATCTGTCTGTTTTTTTCTGGAGTGATGCCAATATTCTAAAAATGATTATGGTGATGAATAAACAACTATGCAATTATATTGTGAGCCACTGATTGTACACCATCAATGGACCATATGTGTGTGAAGATTTGTCAATATAAATATTAAAAGCTAAAAAATAACTAGTTATAAAAATATAACTGATGTATGTGCAGGCCACAGTGGCTCAGCGGCAGAGTTCTCGCCTGCCATGCCAGAGATCCGGGTTTAATTCCTGCTACCTGCCCATGTAACAAAAAGAATAAATATATATATATATAATTGATGCAATAAAAAATATATAAAGAAGATAAATAGCAGGATAGATACAACTAAAGAATGAATTTTTGATTTACTGTCTAAATTACTCTGTGATATATCGTGGCATCACACTAAATTACAATTCATTATAAATAATGAATTATTTATAATTCATTATTCATGTCCCACATATCAGGGAGAGCAGTGAGTTCTAAATCAATCCCAGATTAGGGATCCTTACAAAGTTGAAAACTGAAAACAGTCTTGAAGAAATTACTGAAATAAAAATAAAAGAAACAAAATCAAGAAGATGATGCATTTATGCAGGACATAAGAGTCATCAAATCTTATTTGTTGTTTTACAGACTAACTAAACTAAACAAAAACAAAAACAAAAAAAGGAAAAAAATACAAAGAATAAAAACAAGAAGCAAGTAAATAAAAGAGCAGAAATCAATAAAATACTGAAGAAAAAAGCAATAGGTACTAACAAATTAGATTTTGTTAACAAATAAGGTTAACAAAGATTGCTTTTCTGAAAACATTAAGAATATTAATAAATATTTACATATCTTTTTCAAAAGTCATCACAAGGGAAGGTGATAAAAAGATGTAAAGACAATGCAAAGGAAAAGCATAAAGTTAAATGTATGTGTGAACAACTTATACATTAATAATCTAAAGTTTAGATAAAATGGATAAATTCCTAGAAAACATAACATGCCAAAATTGGCATATGAAGAAACAGATACCTTGACTATAATAAATAGGTTTTAGACATAGAATAGTAGTCAAAACTTGCTGTTCATAAAGCCCGTTCAAGTGAGTTCAAGGCTCACATGGTTTTATAAGTGGGTTCTAATAAACATTTAAGAAATATTAATAGATATATAATAAAAGTTGTGCCAGCAAAGTGAAAAAGTATGAAATGAGCCCAGCTCATTTTAGAAGGCTAATGGAAGGTTGACTCCAAAACCAGACAACATAGGAAAATAAAAATAGGGGTCCACTTCACTTAAGAAATCAATAGGGGGGGAAATAAACTTTAAATAAAGTATTAGTTAACTGAATCCAACATTATATTAAAAAATAATAACATAATGATTCCATGGGGTATTCTGCAAGATAAATGTGTCTGACATTATTATATGGTGAGCTTAATTGATACAGAAAAGCATATGATAAAGTTTATAAGCTATTCATGATTTCTTTTTAAAAAACTGTAACAAAATAGAACTGGAAGAGAACTTCCTTAAATTAGTGAAGGTCACATAGGGATGCTGCTATATTTAAACTTGATTTAACACCTGATAATGAACTCAGTAACATAACAGATTCAAATAAATTTTCAGTTTTAAATTTTCCTATCTCAGCTTGTGGAATCCACAATCCAAAAGTCATGAACTACATATAACCTGTTACTTCAGATAACCTTGCTAACTCCAACCCACTCTCAAAGTCAGAACCCAAATAATCTTACATAGCAAGTGTTTTAGCTTGTTAAAGCTGTCAAAATGCAATACACCAGAGAGATGGTTTCGCTTTTATAAAGGAGATTTATTAGTTTTTATAAGTTACAAATTAACTAATTTGGGAAGGCACATGGTGACTGTGCTCACTCCCCACGGACCTGGCTTCTCTGTTCAAATAGCTTTCCCCGGGGCATTTCATTTCTACATCTCCAAACCTCTGGGTCTTTGTCAGCACTGAGCTGAACTATGCTGAACTCTGCTCAGCTCTGCTGAGTTCTGCTGAACTATGTCTCTTTCTTTTGAGCTCTTCTTTTAAGCCTCCTGCTAACTAAATGAAATCTCACTCATTGAGGAAGGCACTCCCCTTAGTTGACCACATGTAATGAGCCAAAAATGAAATTCAGATACTGATGATTAAAATCGATAGCAAAACAAATGGTCACCATCCCCTGGCCAGGTGATACCTGAACCTAAGGACTACAGCTAAAGATAGTGGTATGGCAAAGACCTATATGAGAAAAATCATAAAAATAAGATTCTTGACTCCGGTTCTAAGATGACGGCTTGGCAAGGTGTGGGATTTAGTTCGTCCTCCAGAACAGCTACTAAATAACCAGGAACAGTACAGAACAGCTCCTGGGGCCATGTGAGTGACCAGACACACAGCATACCCCAGTCTGGACTAGCTGGATCAACTGCAAGCCCACCCAGAACCATGAATTCCCCAAGCCATGGTGGCTGGTGCCCCTCCCCCGGAGGAAGCTTTCCAGAGAGAAAAGGAAAGAGACTTTACCAGCAGTGGGGGCTGAGCACAACTAAATTTCAAGTATGGAATTAATTCACAAATTCTGACTACTAAAAATAGGCCCCCACTCAGGTGAACCTGGTGAAAGTGGAGGTTGCTGATTTTAGCCCCAGCGCCTAGGGGACAGGGCTGATGGAAAAAGAAAAAAAAAAGAAACAGAGATTTTTGCAGCTGTGTTTCTACAAAGGCTTGACTGCCTTTGGGTACAGCAGCAGGGCTTCTCAGGCTGCAACTGCCCCAGGCATAAGCAGAAACAAGCTTGTTTGAGAGCTTGTCCAGAACCTGTGCCTTCCCCAGAGGAGGGGTGAGACCCAGCTCAGGTGGAATCCCTTCCTCAAGGAAATCAGACATCAGGGCTTAGTAATTTGAAGCCATTAAAACCAGCCTACAACCTCTCCGATGTCTCCACCACACCCCAGCTGAGAGACTGCCAAAGTTAAAGATACCGCATCATCTTATGGTGGTGGGACCTGCAGGCAGACAAGTGCCACATACTGGGCAGGATAAGAAAAACAGACTCCAGAGACTTCACCAGAAAGTCTTTCAACCTTCTGGGTCTCACCCTCAGGGAAAACTGATGCAGGTGACTCTTTCCTCCTGACAGGAGGCCAGTTTGGTCTGGGAAAATCCGGCTGGGGTCTATAATACCACAGTACACTCTTCTAAGGGTGGCGGGGGTGGGGGAGTGGGGGGTGTGGGGGGGTGTGGGGGGGTGGCACCATACAAGCAGGGCTAGAAACAAGAAAACAAGAACTGGAAAATTCTCCTCTGTTAAATAAAACCTAAGCTAGTGGTCCAAAAGAAGTTGAATTGAATGTCAAAGAACAAATAGACAACTGATTCATCCAGCAAGACAACCCTAGGTAAAAGAAGTGGAAACAATCTCCAGAATAAACTAATTAAGATAATTAAATGCCTACATGCCAGGCAAAAAATAACAAACCACACTAGGAAAACTGAAGATATGGTCCAGTCAAAGGAACAAACCAACAATTCAAATGAGATACAGGAGTTGAAACAATTAATTCAGAATATACGAACAGACATGGAAAACCTCATCAAAAACCAAATCAATGAATTGAGGGAGGATATAAAGAAGGCAAGAAATGAACAAAAAGAAATCAAAAGTCTTTAAAAACAAATCACAGAATTTATGGGAATGAAAGGCACAGTAGAATAGATGAAAAAAGCAATGGAAACTTACAATGTTAGATTTCAAGAGGCAGAAGATAGGGTTAGTGAACTGGAGGACAGAACATCTGAAATCCAACAAGCAAAAGAAAATATAGAGGAAAAAATGGAAAAATATGAGCAGGTACTCAGAGAATTGAATGACAATATGAAGCGCACGAATATATGTGTTGTGGGTGGGTGAGAAGGAGAAGAGAAGGGAAAAGGAGGAGAAAAATTAATGGAGGAAATTATCACTGAAAATATTCCAAATTTTAAGAAAGAGTTAAAATTACAGACCCAAGAACTGCAGCATACCCCAAAGAGAACAGATCCAAATAGATGTACTCCAAGACACTTACTAATCAGAATGTCAGAGTTCAAAGAGAAAGAGAGAATCTTGAAAGTAGCAAGAGAAAAGCAATCCATCATATACAAGGGAAACCCAATAAGACTATGTGTAGATTTCTCAGCAGAAACCATGGAGGCGAGAAGACAGTGGGATGATATATTTAAATTACTAAAAGAGAAAAACTGCCAACCAAGAATTCTATATCCAGCAAAACTGTCCTTCAAAAATGAGGAGACATACTAAAGGGAGCGCTAGAGGCAGATACGAAAAGACAGGAGAGAGAGGGGTGGAGAAGAGTGTAGAAAGGAAGAGTATCAGTAAAGGTAAAAAGAAGAAAAATTAGACATGACATATAAAATCCAAAAGGCAAAATGGTGGAAGAAAGTACTACCCATACAGTAATAACACCAAATGTTAATGGATTAAAATCCCCAATCAAAAGACACAGACTGGCAGAATGGATTTAAATACAGGACCCATCTATATGCTGTCTACAGGAAACATATCTTAGACCCAAGGATAAACAGGTTGAAAGTGAAAGGTTTGGAAAAGATGTTTCATGCAAATAACAAGTGGAAAAGAGCAGGAGTGGCTATACTAATATCCAACAAATTAGACTTCAAATGTAAAACAGTTAGAGACAAAGAAGAACACTATGTATTAATAAAAGGAACAATTCAACAAGAAGACATAACAATCATAACTATTTATGCACTGAGTCAGAATGCTTCAAAATACATGAGGCAAACACTGAAAACACTGAAAAGAGAAATAGACACATCTACAATAATAGTTGGAGAATTTAATTCCACATTCTCATCAATGGACAGAACATCTACACAGAGGATCAATGAAGAAATAGAGAATTTGAATAATACAATAAATGAGATAGACTTAACAGACATTTGTAGAACATTACACCACACAACAGTAGGATACACCTTTTACTCAAGTGCTTATGGATCATTCTCAAGGATAGACCATATGCTGCATCACAAAGCAAGTCTCAATAAACTTAAAAAGAGTGAAATCATAAAAAACACTTTCTCAGATCATAAAGGAATGAAGTTGGAAATCAATAATAGGCAGAGTGCCAGAAAATTCAGAAATATGTGGAGTCTCAACAACACACTCTTAAACAACCAGTGGGTAAAGGAAGAAATTACAAGAGAAATCAGTAAATATCTCAAGGCAAATGAAAATGAAAACACAACATATCAAAACTTATGGGATGCAGCAAAGGTAGTGCTAAGAAGGAAATTTATTGCCCTAAATGCCTATATCAAGATAAAGGTCTAGTATCCAGAATTTATAAAGAGATTGTCCAACTCAACAACAAAAAGACAGCCAACCCAATCACAAAATGGGAAAAAGACTTGAACAGACACCTATCAGAAGAGGAAATACAAATGGTCAAAAGGCACATGAAGAGATGCTCAATGTCCCTGGCCATTAGAGAAATGCAAATCAAAACCACAATGAGATATCATCTCACACCCACCAGAATGGCCATTGTCAACAAAACAGAAAATGACAAGTGCTGGAGAGGATGGGGAGAAAGAGGCACACTTATCCACTGTTGGTGGGAACGTCAAATGGTGCAACCACTGTGGAAGGCAGTTTGGCAGTTCCTCAAAAAGCTGAATATAGAATTGCCATATGACCCGGAAATACCATTGCTAGGTATCTACTCAAACGACTTAAGGGCAAAGACACAAACAGACATTTGCACACCAATGTTTATAGCAGCGTTATTTACAATTGCAAAGAGATGGAAACAGCCAAAATGTCCATCAACAGATGAGTGGACAAACAAACTGTGGTGTATACATACGATGGAATATTATGCAGCTTTAAGACAGAATAAACTTATGAAGCATGTAATAACATGGATGGACCTAGAGAACATTATGCTGAGGGAGTCTAGCCAAAAACTAAAGGAAAAATACTGTTATGGTCCCACTGATGTGAACCAACAATTGAGAATAAACTTGGAATATGTCATTGGTAACAGAGTCCAGCAGGAGTTAGAAACACGGTAAGATAATGGGTAACTGGAGCTGAAGGGATACAGACTGTGCAACAGGACTAGATACAAAATCTCAAAAATGGACAGCACAATAATACCTAATTGTAAAGTAATCATGTTAAAACACTGAATGAAGCTGCATCTGAGCTATAGGTTTTTTTTTTTTTGTCTGTCTGTTTGTTTGCCTTTTTTCTTTCTTTTTCCTTTTCTTTTTTTTTTTACTATTATTATTTTTTTCTCTATATTAACATTCTATATCTTTTTCTGTTGTTTTGCTAGTTCTTTTCCTAAATCGATGCAAATGTACTAAGAAATGATGATCATGCATCTATGTGATGATGTTAAGAATTACTGATTGCATATGTAGAATGGAATGATTTCTAAATGTTGGGTTAATTTCTTTAATTAATAAAAAATAAATAAATAAATAAATAAATAAATAAAAAGAAGACAGGGCAAAAATTGAGGAATTAACTGTCCACTTGGATGAAGTAGAGAAAAAACAGCAAACTAACCCCAAAGCAAGCAAAAGGAAAGAAATAATGAAGTTTAGAGCAGAAATAAATGAAATTGAGAACATGAAAACTATGAAGAAAATCAACAAAACCAGAAGCTGGTTCTATAAGAAAATCAACAAGATTGATGGGCCCTTAGCAAGACTGACAAAAAGAAGAAGACAGAGGATGCAAACAAATGACATCAGAAATGGAAGACAAGACAGAACCACTGACCCCAAAAATAACGGAAGTAATGACAGGATACTATGAACAACTTTATGCTAATAAATATGACAATGTAGATGAAATGGACAACTTTCTAGAAAGGCATGAACAACCAGCTTTGACTTGAGAAGAAATAGATGACCTCAACAAACCAATCACAAGTAAAGAAATTGAATCAGTCATTTAGAAGCTCCTCAAAAAGAAAAGCCCAGGATGAGATGGCTTCACATGTGAATTCTACCAAACATTTCAGAAAGAATTACTACCAACCTGCTCAAACTCTTCAAAAACATTGAAGAGGAGGGAAAGCTACCTAACTCATTCTACGAAGCCAACATGACTTTCATACCAAAGCCAGACAAAGATATTACAAAATAAGAAATTACAAACCAATCTTTCAATGAATATAGATGTAAAAATCCTCAATAAAATTCTAGCAAATTGAATCCAGCAACACATTAAAAGAATTATACACCATGACCAAGTAGGATTCATCCCAGGTATGCAAGGATGGTTCAACATAAGAAAATCAATTAATGTAATACACCATATCAACAAATCAAACAGAAAAACCACATGATCATCTCTATTGATGCAGAAAAGTCATTGGACAAAATTCAACATTCTTTCCTGTAAAAACACTTCAAAGGATAGGAATAGAAGGGAACTTCCTCAACATGGTAAAGGGAATAGATGAAAAACCCACAGCTAACATCATCCTCAATTGGGAAAAACTGAAAACTTTCCCCATAAGATCAGGAACAAGACAAAGATGTCCACTATCACCACTGTTAATCAACATTGTGTTGGGAGTTCTAGCCAGAGCAATTACACAAGCAAAAGAAATACAAGGCATCAAAATTGGAAACGAAGAAGTAAAACTCTCACTGTTTGCAGATGATACGATACTATATGTTGAAAACCCCGAAAAATCCACAGCAAAACTACTAGAGCTAATAAATGAGTACAGCGAAGTGGCAGGTTACAAGATCAAACACTCAAAAATCTGTAGTGTTTCTATACACTAGTAATGAACAATCTGAGGGGGGGATCAAGAAAAGAATTCCATTTACAATTGCAACCAAAAGAATAAAGTATTTAGGAATAAATTTAAGTAAAGAGACAAAAGACCTATACAAAGAAAACTACAAGAAACTGTTAAAAGAAATCATGGAAGACCTAAATAGATGGAAGGGCAAACCGTGTTCATGGATTAGAAGACTAAATATAGTTAAGGAGTCAATTCTACCTAAATTGATTTAAAGATTCAATGCAATACTAATCAAAATTCCAAAAAATTACTTTCAGAAATAGAAAGACCAATAACCAAATTTATCTGGAAGGGAAGGGTGCCCCAAATAGCTAAAAGGATCCTGAGGGAAAAAAATGAAGTCAGAGGTCTCACACTACCAGACTTTAAGGCGTATTATGAAACTACACTAGTCAAAACAGCACGGTACTGGCATAAAGTTAGATATACTGACCAATGGAATAGAATAGAGTGTTCAGATATAGACCCTCTCATCTACAGACAATTGATCTTTGATAAGGCCGTCAAGCCAACTCACCTGGGACAAAACAGTCTCTTCAATAAATGGTGCCTAGAGAACTGGATATCCATATGCAAAAGAATGAAAGAGGACCCATGTCTCATATCCAATACAAAAATTAATTCAAAATGGATCATGGACCTAAACATTAGATCTAAGAACATAAAACTGTCAGAAGAAAATGTAGGGAAATATCTTATAAATCCTACACTAGGAGGAGGTTTCCTAGACCATACACCCAAAGCAAGAGCACTGAAGAAAGAAAGAAAGAAATGGGAACTTCTCAAAATTAAACACTTTTGCACATCAAAGAACTTCATCAAGAAAATAGAAAGACAGCCTACACAATGGGAGACAATATTTGGAAACGACATATCAGATAAAGGCCTAGTATCCAAAATTTATAAAGAGATTGTTCAACTCAACAACAAAAAGACAGCCAACCCAATTACAAAATGGACAAAAGACCTGAACAGACACTTCTCAGAAGAGGAAATACAAATGGCCAAAAGGCACATGAAGAGATGTTCAATGTCCCTGGTCATTAGAGAAATGCAAATCAAAACCACAATGAGATATCATCTCACACCCACCAGAATGGCCGTTAGCAACAAAACAAAAAATGACAAGTGCTGGAGAGGATGTGCAGAAAGAGGCACACTTATCCACTGTTGGTGGGAATGTCAAATGGTGCAACCACTGTGGAAGGCAGTTTGGCAGTTCCTCAAAAAGCTGAATATAGAATTGTCATATGACCCAGCAATACCATTGCTAGGTATCTACTCAAAGGACTTAAGGGCAAAGACACAGACAGACATTTGCACACCAATGTTTATAGCAGCATTATTTACAATTGCAAAGAGATGGAAACAGCCAAAATGTCCATCAACAGACGAGTGGCTAAACAAACTGTGGTATATACATACGATGGAATATTATGCAGCTTTAAGACAGAATAAACTTATGAAGCATGTAATAACATGGATGGACCTAGCAAACATTATGCTGAGTGAGACTAGCCAAAGTCTAAAGGACAAATACTGTATGGTCCCACTGATGTGAACTGATATTAGAGAATAAACTTGGAATATGTCATTGGTAACAGAGACCATCAGGAGTTAGAAATAGGGTAAGATAATGGGTAATTGGAGCTGAAGGGATACAGACTGTGCAACAGGACTGAATATAAAAACTCAAAAATGGACAGCACAATACTACCTAATTGTAATGTAATTACGTTAAAACACTGAATGAAGCTGCATCTGAGCTATAGTTTTTTTTCGTTTGTTTGTTTTGTTTTTTTAATATATTTTTTATTTTTATTTTTTTCTCTATATTATCATTTTATTTCTTTTTCTGTTGTCTTGCTATTTCTTTTTCTAAATCGATGAAAATGTACTAAGAAATGATGATCACGCATTATGTGATGATATTAAGAATCACTGATTGCATATGTAGAATGGAATGATTTCTAAATGTTGTGTTAGTTAATTTTTTTTAATAAATAAAAAAAATAGAGTGCTCAGGTATAGACCCTCTCATCTATGGACATTTGATCTTTGATAAGGCAGTCAAGCCAACTCACCTGGGACAGAACAGTCTCTTCAATAAATGGTGCCTAGAGAACTGGATATCCATATGCAAAAGAATGAAAGAGGACCCATATCTCACACCCTATACAAAAGTTAACTCAAAATGGATCAAACATCTAAACATTAGGTCTAAGACCATAAAACAGTTAGAGGAAAATGTAGGGAGATATCTTACGAAACTTACAGTTGGAGGCGGTTTTATGGACCTTAAACCTAAAGCAAGAGCACTGAAGAAGGAAATAAATAAATGGGAGCTCCTCAAAATTAAACACTTCTGTGCATCAAAGAACTTCATCAAGAAAGTAGAAAGACAGCCTACACAATGGGAGACAATATTTGGAAACAACATATCAGATAAAGGTCTAGTATCCAGAATTTATAAAGAGATTGTTCAACTCAACAACAAAAAGACAGCCAACCCAATTACAAAATGGACAAAAGACCTGAACAGACACTTCTCAGAAGAGGAAATACAAATGGCCAAAAGGCACATGAAGAGATGTTCAATGTCCCTGGTCATTAGAGAAATGCAAATCAAAACCACAATGAGATATCATCTCACACCCACCAGAATGGCCGTTATCAACAAAACAAAAAATGACAAGTGCTGGAGAGGATGTGGAGAAAGAGGCACACTTATCCACTGTTGGTGGGAATGTCAAATGGTGCAACCGCTGTGGAAGGCAGTTTGGCAGTTCCTCAAAAAGCTGAATATAGAATTGCCATACGACCCAGCAATACCATTGCTAGGTATCTACTCAAAGGACTTAAGGGCAAAGACACAGACAGACATTTGCACACCAATGTTTATAGCAGCATTATTTACAATTGCAAAGAGATGGAAACAGCCAAAATGTCCATCAACAGACGAGTGGCTAAACAAACTGCGGTATATACATACGATGGAATATTATGCAGCTTTAAGACAGAATAAACTTATGAAGCATGTAATAACATGGATGGACCTAGCGAACATTATGCTGAGTGAGACTAGCCAAAGTCTAAAGGACAAATACTGTATGGTCCCACTGATGTGAACTGACATTAGAGAATAAACTTGGAATATGTCATTGGTAACAGAGACTATCAGGAGTTAGAAATAGGGTAAGATAATGGGTAATTGGAGCTGAAGGGATACAGACTGTGCAACAGGACTGAATATAAAAACTCAAAAATGGACAGCACAATACTACCTAATTGTAATGTAATTATGTTAAAACACTGAATGAAGCTGCATCTGAGCTATAGTTTTTTTTCGTTTGTTTGTTTTGTTTTTTTAATATATTTTTATTTTTATTTTTTTCTCTATATTATCATTTTATTTCTTTTTCTGTTGTCTTGCTATTTCTTTTTCTAAATCGATGAAAATGTACTAAGAAATGATTATCATACATCTATATGCTGATATTAAGAATTACTGATTGCATATGTAGAATGGAATGATTTCTAAATGTTGTGTTAATTTTTTTTAATTAATAAAAAAAAAACCCTATATGAAACATTTGTACTTCATGAAAAATCGGCATTCCTTTTAAGATTAGGAACAAGAGAGTACCAGAACTCTTAAACAGTTCTAGAGGCCTTGGCCACTATAATGTGTAATGGAAAATGAAATTACAAAGGATAGAAAGAAAGAGGGAAAATTATTATTGGATGATATAAATATCCATCTAGAAAAAGCAACAATTTTTTTTTAAATATCAGAATAACAGAGGTCAGCAAGGTTGCCAGCTAAACTCTACGTTCTCGTCCTATAGTCCACAAACCCTAATAGGTCCATACATTTGTATGGGAAAAATTTAATACATTTTCACTTTCAACAACCTCTATTTACTTTCACTCACCTCTATTATACTTTTACTTTTACCAACCTCTATTTAGCATTTCCTTCAAGCACAGTAGTTTTGACAACAGTAGAAATTACGAGTGTTTTCATATCACCTAATGGTTGTTGCCTTAATATTCATTACCACTGCAAAATTATGACAGTTAGCAGACAACTGATCTTATTTAATATGCAAACAAAATATAGATATTCCCATGTATTTTAACATTATCCCAAGAAAGCTTCCATGTACTTTACCAGATTCCCAAAATATCCATGGCACTAATGAACTCTTCAAAACTATAATTAGACATAAAGAAAAAAATATTCCTTATTTGAAGAAACTATCCAAAATGGAAAGTAAATTTAGGTCTTTAATGTTGTGTGTGAGTTTATTTTTTTAAAAAATCTCTACTTTAAACAATTTTTTTTAGTTAACTCAACTGGTCCCAACTAAATCAGAAAGACAACTGGTACTCCTTTTAATTTGTCCGCTACAATTTAATAGCACCAAAAACATTCAAAGGGCTAGGTTTTCTGTTTAAATAATCAAAAGAAAGATAAACAATGAAGTAACTACAATTATTTAAACTGGTCAAGAGAGGGTAGAGGAAAATACTCAATAGACTTTATGACACCAGAGTAGGCTAATGAGACAGATAGTCCCTGTCATTCACTAGCTATTTATTTTGAAGTTTATAAATATACAGGAAGAAACAGGCTTTAAATGAAAATGGAAGGACTTCAATGCAAAATAAGTAAAAATCTCTTGACACTTAAATAAGTGAGGAAGTATTCAGGATTTTCATCTGGAAGCCTTTTTAACTACCTCCTCATTTCTTGAAAATGGTTCAAGACTTAGAGCAGAGATAGGATCAGCTCTCTAAGCCATACCAGCTTTATTGACCAGTGACAATATCTTCTGTATGTTAATACAAATTAATAACTCTTAGTACAAAAGTACTAGTGTATAAGTATGAACAAATCTTAGTGTAAAGGTACCAGTTATAACCAACTTTTTTCATTCCAAAGAAGAATGAATAAACCAATTAATTTTTAATTGACTAACAGTATATCAATAAATATAATTTAAAAATTATAAAGAATTATAATACTGGAGAAATATATTTTCAACTTTTATTCACATTGTCATAGGGCCAAATCCTTATTATTTTCCTCAAGATTGATGGTTTGTTCCATATTAAAGACAATCATATAAATTAATATCAAGAACAAAAAATTGTATTTAGAAAAAGCAACAGAATAATTTAGAAGTTCTGTTTTAATCAATGACATGTCTATATTAAAAGGATTTTTTTCCTGTTTCTATGGTTGGTTGCTGATTATATCATTGCCCTTTCAGTTGATTTGATGATGTGATTAAGTTAAGGAAGGCTGTTACCTTATTTTCTGAAATACTGATTTATCAGTCATTCTATCCAATTAGGGAAGGAGAAAAAAACTATTTGCATTCATCTTCAGTAAAGGAATTCCAATTTGGCATATAATGATTTTAATACAATTCTTAAATACAGAACGTTGGCTCAATTAACCATATAATTTTTAAGTGATGGAAACCACATATCATCACTGTCAATACTACTTACTATTCTCAACAATTCACATTTATTATACCTAGCATATGTTCAACACAATACCACCTTATGATTTCATGAGTAAAATAAACACATTTAAAACATAAACCTAGAAAAGAAAAAAGACAAATAAAAAAATAAAAGATCAAACCTGCGATTTGCCAATGCGCAACTGTATTCTGTTGATGTCCATATTATCCCTTAAGAGATCAACTATATCAACCATTGATCTCCAAGCATGCAGTGATATACTTATTTCCATCAAGACTCCTGAATATCTAAATAATGTCTGAAAAATAGTATTTAATCATCCTAAAATAAGAATCTGTTTTTTGTTTTGCTTGATCAGCTTATTACAAACCAAAGCATCTCAAAATTTAATGTACATACAGATCACATCTTGTTATAATGCAGATTCTGATTCAATAGAAATGAGGTGGGAATCTGAGAGTCTACATTTCTAACAATTTCCAAGTTAAGCCTGAAAATTGGTCCTCAGATTACACTTTGAGTAGCAAGTGTGAAGATTCCAATTAAATTTAACTTTTATATAGAAAAGCAACGCAGTTACTCAAAAATAGATATACTTAACTGTCCTTTAACTTTCTCTTATTCAGATCAATGAATTCCAATTTTTTCATTTTTCTAAACTTTAAAAAGTGGTAGATGAATGTGTGGTAAAGTAGGGGCATAGATAAATATAAGAACCATTTCACGATTTAAAAATATGAGCCAAAATTTACTTGAAATCTCACACTTTAGTTTTAAGTATGTTTCAACTATCAAAAGGACCTACACAGCTAATTTTAAAAGTTGAATGGTGGGAGATAATTTTGAATAACTCTAATTTGGAAACATTAGAGTAAAGTGGTAAAAAAGCAGTGTTTTACTATTAGAGGTATTTCACATTTAGATAATAGACAAATTTTAAAGAGATTAGCATATATCTTCAGCATTTTCCAATAAAAGATATCAGCAGAAATTATTTAGGGCACCATTAAAAATCAAGTTGGCACAAATGAACATTTGCACATTGATGTTTATGGCAGCAGTGTTCATGATTCGCAACAGATGGAGGTGGTCTAAGGGTACAACAACAAAGGAACAGAAGGGGGAACTAAGGTGTATCCATACAATAGACTACTGAGAAGCTGCAAAAAGAAATGAAGTTGTGAGGCATGAAACTAGGTGAATGAGCCTTGAGGATTATGTATGTTAAATGAACTATCAGAAACAAAAAGTCAAATATTATTATGCATCACTCATATGGAATAACTATAATATAAAAACTCAGAGAATTGAAATCGAGAGCATTGTTGGAGCCTATTGTAAAGGATCCTAGAGTATAAGCTCTTACAACAGTCACATCTATTTTGGAGTTGTGTTATTTCTAAATTCTGAGATACTGAGCTATTTGTGTATAACCTGGTTGTTTCCTGAAACTTTGGGTATTTGTGTGACACCTGAGACTCAGAGTTAAACCTCTGAAGCTATGAAAGTCAGTATTATTCCATACAGGAACTGTTTAAAAATTTGAAAAAGGGATCAGACTTTGACTAGAAGTATGACAGAAGCTGATCTGGACAGGACTAAGGTAAATCAGAACACAGCATAAAGGATGATATGGTCTATATTTTAATATTTCAACTTCTGTGTGAGACCAAAGGGAGAAATGTATTTGCAAAGTCCCCTTGGGGGACTGGGGAGAAAGGAGGAAATATTAAACTTCCCTATCTAAGGAATTCCTGATAGTCTCACAAGCAGTGGGGACAACCAATTCAAAAGGCTGAGCCCTAGATCTTGGTGTTCGCCTTTATGAAACTTACTCCTGCAAAGGATAAGCTAAGCCTACTCATAATTATGCCTGGGAGTAACAGCTAGAGAACTTCTTTTATTGCTCAGATGTGGCCTATCTCTCTAAGCCAATTCCACAGGGGAGTTCATTGCCCTCCCCCCTACATGGAGCATGATTCCCAGGGGTGTAAATGTCCCTGCAAACATGGGACATGATTCCCAGAGACAAGCTGGGACCTGGCATCATGGGATTAAGAAAGCCTTCTTGACCATAAGGGGGAAAAGAGAAATGGGACAAAAGTTTCAGCGGCTGGGAGATTTCAAACAGAATTCAGAGGTTATCCTGAAGGTTATTCTTATGCATTATATAGATATTCCTTTTTAGTTTGTGGTGTATTGGAGTGGCTGGAGGGAAGTACTTGAAACTGTTGAACTGGATTCAGTAGCCTTGATTCTTGAAGACAAGTGTATAACTATATAGCTGTGATCATGTGATTGTGAAAATGTTGTGGCTGATATTCCCCTTATCCAGGATATGAACAGATAAGTAAAAAAAATACAGATAAAAAATAAATAAATAGTAGGAGGGATAAGGGGTAAAATAAAATGGGTGGATTAAAATACTAGTGGTCAATGAGAGGGAGGGGTAAGGGATATGGGATATATGTGTCTTTTTTTCTTTTTATTTCTGTTTCCGGAGTGATGCAAACGTTCTAAAAATGATCATGGTGAGGAATGCAGAACTATGTGACTATACTGTGAGCCATTTATTGTAAACTTTGGATGGACTGTTTGTGTATGAAGATATCTCAATAAAAATATTTTTCAAAAAAAAAGAGTTAAACAAAAAAATCTAGTTGGCAAGACAGAAAGTTTCTGTATACAGAAATAGTGAAAAGTTGAATTAAAAATAGATGCTATTATCAATACTTTGCATAATTGACATTGTTATGTAATACAAATATCAAATATCTATAAATGTTTACATCTAGATATGCACAGTAGTTCTAGAAAAGTCTGCAAAATCTGTACTCCTAATTTTATTTTTATTTTATTTGGTGTAGACTAGAAATTCATTAAATAATACTTGCAAACTCACTTTGAAAATAATTTTAATTTGGAGATGTATTTCCTAAAATGCTTATCATTAATTTTATTCTAAAGTTTCTATACATAATCTAAATATCTAGACTATTTATTCCAATAAATTTCTCAGTTAAGTACTTATGGCTAACAGAAAAGCTAATATTTTTAAAATAGCTATACATAGAATTCCCCAAACACAACAAAGTCAATATTTCAAAGATGCTTTGAAAATGTTTAAAAAATAGACTAAATTTTCACTCTTAATCTGGAAATCACAGCAGTGAAATACGAAGTTATACATTACCACAGAACACTCAATCTCTAGTTTATATAGCGATAACAAATATTAGTGGTTGGCAAATCTTTAATATGTTATTTTCAGTATTTAAGATACGCATTATAAAATGCAGACTGTTATTTAATCAATCCTGCCTCTATTTGTTATTAGTAGTGTAACCAAGGTAAAGTTAGTCTTTATTCCATTTCTATAAAATGTACAATGTTGCTTCCCTTGGTTTATGATTTATTCAACAAATATTTTTGCCTGCTCTGAGGCAGGCACTGTGCTGTAGGTTGCAGTAGGGCTACAGGACTGAAAAAGACCAAGTGCAGTCTAAACCAAAAGACAAAGAGACAGTCATCAGTTAGACAGACAGGTGGATGAATAAATGAAGTAAGTGCTATGAAGAGAGACAAAATAGGTAAGCTATATAAATAAATGAGTGAATGAATGGGGGTGCTCTATAGGGAGGGGTATATTAGAGAGCTGTACCTGAGGAAGTGACATCTGAATGGAGACATATTCCTAGGGCAATATGAAAAATCAGTGATAACATTTTGTTGTTGTTTCGTTGCATATACAATTAAACGCCAAAGATAATTACCAACTAATTTTGGTCATTATTTTAATAACTTTTAACAAGATACAAAGGTATAATTTACATAGCACGTGACCCTCGCATGCTTTCTCCTCTAGTAAACTCGATAATGAGAAAGAAAAACTTGAGATTTATAGGTTGGGTGGGGTATAGGGTGGAGAGGGGAAAATAAAAGGAAATAAAGGTCTCAGTTAATCTAGAAACTGGGTAACCAACTCATGAAAAAATCATAAGTAAATGGCATTTCTATTTTTATTTTATTCCCAAGAAGAAACAATTTCATGGGGGGTGGGGGGTAGAAGGTGGTGCCTGAACTCACAAACCATGGTTTCTATACCTAACTTTGTCTAGCACTTTCTCCTTTTTATTTTTAAAGCATTTTTTATCTCAAAGTATAAGGTTTAAAGGCAAATCTGCAACTATGAAACAGCTCTGGTTCAATGTTATCAGAAAAGACCAGAACTTTAGTTAAATAAATTCTCATGTATTTCTTCTGAGATGCATCAGCCATTTAGCACTATACTTGAGTTACTGCAGGGAAGTCTGATTCTTCACTCCTTCCCCGATAAACTGTTCAGTCAGAACTATGCTGGATTTATTTTTAAGAATCAAACTAAAAAGCTACAATTCAAAACCCCTAAAAATGGTAGGGAAGAGAGAACTGCATTTTCTTTAAAGATATATAAAAGCACCTCAAAAGAAGTAACTAATGGCTAATATATAAGTCTTTGCATAGGTTTTTAATTAAAGGACTTTAAAATTGGTTATATGAAGTATCTTGGAACGTATTCTTTCCTAATACTGTCAGGCAAGCTCTCAATCTTTAACTTCAGATGAGAGTCATAATCAGAGCAAAAGTACTGAAATATTATCTCTTGAGATAATCCAAGACAGAAATAATATGAGGAGTTTAATGGGAAGGAAGTCCAGAACAGAACTACATCCATCAAATTTAGTTATACTACATATAGATAAAGAAATACTTACATTCCTTCATTTTTACTTATTTTTCATATAAGCACTGACCCCACATGATCCCCACTTGCACACAAAAGAAGAATCTTAATTTTCCACTCTTGGAATAATCTGAAGTGAGGAGAGAATTTAAGAATATGGAATTGCAATCTCCTCCTCACCCTCCCCAACCCTTTTCCATCATCCAGTCAAACTGAAAAATCTCCCAGAGAGAGGACCACGTTTCATTCATCTTTAAATCCCAAGCCACTAAGACAGTGCTGCCAGAAAATAGATATGCAAAAAAAGTTAACTGAAAAGTTTTAGAAAGACTTTTTTTTTCACCAAATTGCTTTTTAATTGGAAACACCTCAAGCTTAGATACTGACCAAAGCTTTTCCCTTACTGCTACTACAAATATCAGTGTGAAGTAGTATGACTACAGTCCACTCAAAGCAAGAGACCAGGCAGGTCCCGGAAGAACAACAAAAAAAAACAAAATGGAAAAGCAAAATAAACTATCCCAAGCTAAAAAGATGCCTCAACAAGTTTGAAACCAAGTTTTCAAACATGTAGAGAAGATACTATATAAGAAACACTCCAAGCATCTAGAAGATATCCACGGGTAGTAAAAAGGAAGGATGTCAGGTGTGTTTCAATATGAGTCAGATTCTAAGGAAAGAGTAGATCTTAAAAATGAATCTTAGATACTGAGAAGCTCTCAACGTTAAAGACCTCCTATAAAGAAGTGGCAGTTTTCCCAATATTCTTATCTCAGTATTAGGCTAAGAAGAGGGTGCTTCCCCAGCACATCTGCAGATGTACCCAAAAGCCAGGCATTTAACAGCCACAGTAATGACAATTATAGTCTAAGATTAATATGAAAACCCACATGTTCAAGGAAATTCATCTAGCAAGCACAGAGAAAAAGAGCATCCAGTAACCATAAATCTTAAGGATAAATGCCATTTAAAATTTTCTCTCAGTATGAAATGTACAAATATTCTATGTTAACAATATTTAGTGTTTCTCCCAAATACCTTTTCATTATTAAGAAGTGAAAAATCGCATTAAAATAAAAAAACAGTAGATGGTTGAAATTCACCCCCAAACGTCTATTTATTCATGGAAACTCAATTCTGAAACAGAAACCCTGTAAATAAGAACAGAATCTCTGCCTTTAAAAGGCCTCCAGTAATATTACCCACTGTGATTCAGATGGATAACATCTTAACTATTTTTGGTGTTTTTGGTTCTTTTAATTTTTATTAATAAATACCAATCAACATACAATAAGAACATTACGTATGAACATTTCATACTTGGTGTCCAATCAATGGCCCACAATATCATCACATAGTCGTACATTCATCACTGTAATCACTTCTTAGAACATCTGTATCATTCCAGAAAGAGAAATAAAAAGAAAAAACTCATATATACCATATTCCTTACCCCTCCCTCTAATTGACCACTAGTATTTCCCTCTACCCAATTTATTTTAACATTGGTTCCCCCATTATTTATTTATTTTTAATTCATATTTTTTACTCATCTGTCCACACCATAGATAAAGGAGCATGAGAATAAGGTTTTCACAATCACAGTCACTGTGTGAAAGCTATATCATTGTACAATTATCTTAAAGCAACATGGCTACTGGAACACAGCACTACAGTTTCAGACGCTTCCCTCTAGCCTCTCTAATACATCTTAAACTAAAAACGGGTTATCTATATAATGCATAAGAATAACCTCCAGGATAACCTCTAGACTCTATTTGGAATCTCTCAGCCATTGACACTTTATTTTGTCTCATTTCTCTCTCCCCCCTTTCAGTTGAGAAGGTTTTCTCAATTCCTTGATGCTGAGTCCCAGCTCATTCTAGGATTTCTGTCCCATGTTGCCAGGGAGGTTTACACCCCTGGGAGTCATGACTCACGTAAAGAAGGGAAGGGCAGTGAGTTTGCTTGCCATGCTGGCTGAGGGATAGGCCACATTTGAGCAACAAAAGAGGTTCTCTGGGGGTGACTCTTAGGCCTAATTTTAAGAAGGCTTAGCCTATCTTTTGTGGGGATAAGTTTCATATGAACAATCCCAAGACTGAGGGTTCAGCCTATTGATTTTGTTGTCCTCACTGCTTGTGAGAATTTCAGGCCTTCTCCAAATGGGGAAGTTGAATTTTCCCTCTTTCTCACCATTCCCCCAAGGGAACTTTAGAAATATTTCTTTATTCACTGTTCAAATCACTCTGGGATTTATCGGGGCATCACTCTGGACAAACCTACAAAATCTCATACCTTACTCGAGGTTTCATGTACTTATGGTGCTCAATGAAACTGTCCATATAAGTTATATTAGAAGATGCACTAGTCAAAATATAAATTTTGTACCAAATAAACATTTTTTGCATTAGTCTCACACGTAATTCTAAGTTTTAAAATATGAATTAATGCCTATTTTCAACACTCTGACATTCCTTTGTCCTTCCTCATGCAAAAACATTTTTTAATTTCTACATTTAGTCACTATCATTGTACACTCTAGACATTCCTAGATCATATCATCTGTCTTTATCATCTATCTTCCCTTCTGATTTCATTTGTGCCCCCAGCTCTCCTCTCTCTATCATTCTCACATTCAACTTCATTCAGTGTACTAACATTACTGTATTGCAATTACATAGCATTGCGCTATCCATTTCTGAATTTTTACAATCAGTCCTGTTGCACAATCTGTATTCCTTCAGCTCCAATTACCCAATATCTACTCTATTTCTATCTCCTGATGGTCTCTGTTCTTAACTGAAATTCTCCAAGTTTATTCATTAATGTTAGTTCGTATCAGTGAGACTATACAGTATTTGTCCTTTTGTTTCAGGCTAATCTCACTCAGCATAATGTCCTCAAGGTCCATCCATACTGTTACATACTTCATAACTTTGTTCTGTCTTACAGCTGCAGAATATTCCATTATATGTATATACCACAGCTTGTTTAGCCACTCGTCTGTTGATGGACGTTTGGGCTGCTTCCATCTCTTGGCAATCGTAAATAATGCTACTATAAACACTGGTATGCAAATGTCCTTTTGAGTCCTTGCCCTCACATCCTCTGAATAGATACCTAGCAGTGGTATTGCCAGATCATATGGCAATTCTATACTTCCTGAGGAACTGCCAATCTGCCTTCCACAGCGGTGGTACCATTTGACATTCCCACCAAAAGTAGATAAGTGTGCCTCTTTCTCCACATCCTCTCCAGAACTTGCATTTTCTGTTTGATCGATAATGACCTTTCTGGTGGATGTGAGAAGATATTTCATTGTGGTTTTGATTTGCATTTCCCTAATAGTCAGGGAAGTTGAGCATGTTTTCATGTGCCATTTGGCCATTTATATTCCCCCTTCCGAGAAGTGTCTGGTCATGTCTTTTGTGCATTTTGTAACTGGGTTGTTTGTCTTTCTGTTGTTGAGTTGAACAATCTCTTTATATATTCTGGAAACAAGACCCTTATCTGCTATATAATTTCCAAATATTATCTCCCATTGTGTAGGCTGTCTTTTTACTTTCTTGACAAAGTTCTTTGATGCACAAAAGCAACAGCTTAACTATTAAAAACATCTTCAAAATATCCTATTTACAAATGGGCTCAAACCCATAGGAAAGCAGAATAAAATTAAGAACCTACCTTTTGTTGGGGTACATAATTCAATCTACCACCTTCCAAGAACTTGTTTAGAGAACTTGGCAGGAAACTTAAGTAGGAACTCTTCAAAGATCTCCAGAACAGGGATTCTGGCATCCCCAGTTACATATGTGACCTTGAGAAAATTAACCTTTCTCTGCCTCAGTTTTTTCACCTAATAATAGTATGGACCTCAGAAGATTGTAATAAAGACTAAATTAGCTAACACATTGGAACAACATGTAGCACATAAAAAGCAACCACCAAATGTTAGCTATTATTTTTACAACAAATTACCCCAAACCTTGCAAATAATAGGGCCTCTGGGTTTCACTTATGATAAAACCGAGATTCTTTTTGTCAGAAACACATTATACAGGACTGGTGAACTAACTGCAAAGTATTACATTATGAATACAGCTATTATTTTATATGAATTAATTATCCATATATAATATGATATGCAAAAGTAACCATAGTTAATAGTTAACATCAAGTACTTTCTGCATTAGGCCCCATGCTGAGAACTCTTAAATATATTGTCTTATTTTATTAAAAATAGAATCCCAAATGTTGGTACTACTATCAGTCTGATTACACATATAAGGAAACGGAAGAACAGAGAGGTTCGTAACTACTCAAATTCACAAAGGAAGTTTCTGAGCCAGAATTCAAGGCCAGGTAACCCCAAAACCAGAGCTCCTCACCAGTATGAACACTGCATATATAATATATACACACACACACATATAGCCTAATAACCTTCAAGATTGCTGACATACCATGAATGCTAAGTAAAATACAGATGTATAACTAACAAAGTATAATTACACATCTGTATTTTACCCTGACACTACAGGGGAAGTTCTGATTGAAGCAGTACCTATGCCAGACTCCAGCAATTCACCTGAACAAACAGTCAGTTCAGGTTGTTTTGTTAATTTTTATTTTATTTTATTTTATTTTTAGTATTTAAGGCAAAACAGGTGCAATCATGAAAACACTAAAAAACACACATACAAACACTTCATAATTTTCACCTTCTAGGTGACTTTGGCCTAAGGTAAGAATACTGTGACTTACTATGGGCATATTTTCATTGGGTTGTAAAAGAGTAACTATGCCCCGCCCCCCTTTGTCTACTACTATCATCAGCAGATAGAAGAGGTGACAAAGAGCAATGAACTAACATCTATGATGTGCTATTTTGTGTCAAGAACTGTAAGTCCCCTAATAAAGGCTATGAAATTAATCCTCACTACCACCATCTGGGCTAGTAGCTATTACTATTCCCATGATTCAGACAAGGAAACTGAGGTAGAGAGTTTTACATCTCTTGACAAGATCACTCATCCAGTAAAGGACAGAGCCTGAATTTGAACCCAAAACTAACTTGAAAACCTATTCAAAACTGATTCCAGAAGCAGCCTCAGCTATACACAGTAGGCAACATATATTTTTATTTTAGATTCTGGTCCTGAACTCCTAATTTAGCACTTCTCCCTATTTACGAGTAGAAGAATCTCAGTGCATGTAGATTTCTTTTTCAGGATAATCAGGTAAGAGTATAAGAAAATAAATTTGATGAAACATTAAATGCAAAATTTTTAACACTGTATTAAAACGTAAAAAAATGACAAGAAAAAAATTAAGGTGATCCAATATTAAATTTCCTCTATGTGTATTCTTTAGCCAGACACTTAGGAAATTATCACAGGGTTGGGGAATCAAGTCTAATTTTGAGGATATAATGATATGCTTAATGAATTAGCCAAATGTATTTTTCCAACTCTTTCTTTATATTTCACTGCTTTGTTGTATTACAGAACTTTAGAAGATTGCACATGGTAATTTATTTAAAATATCTGAATTGCTTTGTTAGAATATGAAAGCATTCTTTCAAAGAATCTATCAAATAACCTTGATGATCTACACAACATTCATTATAGACTGCTAAACATTTGTGAAAATCCTTGCTGTGATGATTGATTGCATTTTTCCCTGCTTCAGTTACCTCAAACCATTGCCTGTCATTAAAATGATGACTTCTGTCAAGGTATTTTCTTAATCCTTACTCAATCCTCTCTAGCAATGACAACCTTAGAATAATACATTGTAAATCTTTATGGATCAATAATGCTCAGTATAAAATACTGCAATCTATCACCAAGATTTTCATCCCCCTATTTATAATGATCTCTGACAAGCTAACTAGCAGTAAAATTTCTTGCAAAGGCGAAAAAAAAAAAAAAGGTATCTAACTAACAGGTCAAATACAATATATAAACATCATATGTCAATCTAAAGAAGAGTTTTGAGTGAAGCGCAATGTTGGTAAAATGCTTTTATCCTTACGTACTTACTGACTGAGATGTAATCTGCATCAAAAAAAAAAATTATGATCCAAGCACTTTCTTGGGCATACTGAAATGATTTATGGGAGGTCATTTATATAAAAAGGTTTCTCTACAATGTCAGAAATAGAAAGTTCCCACTTAAAAACCATAAATGGTAAGTCAACATGCATGGCACAGTTAATTTTTCCCCCACAGGCAATTAGAGAAGGTATTTTAAATTTTAATGTATACTTAGATTTGTACATTGGACATCTTTATACAGAAACTTGATTATAATTGCCTTTAAATAATTCAATTTATATATATATATTTTTTTTCCGTTTAAACCAACAATTACTTAAAATAAATGCCATTATATAAAAGAAAACTGAGCCATGACACCGCTTTACAATTGACATTACCACTTTTATATAAGGAGCTACATTAACTGTGCCTTCTCTAAATCTCTATGTGCCTTCTCTAAATCTCTATGTGTTTTATCATTTATTAAATTCAACTAATCTGAAATCTTTGATAGCACTGACGTAGAGAGAAAATTTTTCAACAAACTAGGAGCAGTTCAGCATATTTTTCCTCCTAAACTAACAACAGAAAGAAAAGAAACAATTTGTATATTCTATAAGGCAGTACGGAAAAAAAAATAGGCTTTATTAGATTTAGAGAAGAGTTAATGCCATATTAACTTACCCCTTTATTTAGATGAAACTTTTGGAGAATGTTATCTACCAAATTGAGGAAGTAAAACAAGAGCAAAACAAAGAATCCAGGAAAAACTGAGAAAGTCAAAAGAAATCTAAATTAAAGGAGGGCTGAAGTTTCCAGGAGGAATGCCTAAAAAAACCAAAACAAAACAAACAAAAAACCCACTTAACTATTAGTCAGAAAAGAGTTAGCAGTTCTGTCAGAGTTTGGGGTAAGAATTAGTAATTGCTAGAAAGAAGGCTAAGCAAATAGTAAAAAAGGCTGTTATTAACTGCAAGAAAAACAAGACGTTACACAAGAAAAAATTAAACATAGTATATTATATTATGTAATCTGTTGCAAATGTTCACAAATGTTATTTAAACACATTACAAGGACAGGAACAGAAAAAAGGAAATCAGAAAATGCCATGGTGAAGAAAGGGAAGGAGCTAAATTACTTTCATTTATAGTTAAAAGGCATTATAAAATTAAAATGAAAAATTAGGAAATAGTGATATGAACTCTGCCCCCGTCCAGAGGGGATATATAGTGTATACAAAGGGATAAAAACAACCAAAAGTTGAAAGGAGTTGTTTATGTGGAGAGGAACTAAGAATGGAGAGAGAGATAACCATTCCTTCACTTTAGGCCAAAAAATCTTTGACTATTTAAACTATGTACAGTCATTGCTTTGAGAAAAAAATTAAATAAATAGCATGAAGTAGAGCTGTGTTAATCAATATTGATAAAATCTCAAAAAGAATGGTAGAGAGGGAAAAGAAATGCAGTTTCAATGGCTAAGAGATTTCAAATCCAGTAGGGAGGTCATTCTGGAAGTTACTCTTATACAAGTTTCAGCCAGATATTGCAAACTGCTGCAATATGGCAAACCCAAACCAACATTATTCCTAGAAACCCTGAAAGATATCCTGGGCTCTATAAAATTTTATTTATTTTGTTATTCATAGACTTAAAACCTTCAGATTTTTCCAATACCAGAGAAGCTCTAAAACCCAGAAATACTGGACTCTCCAAGAACAACAGCCAGTTTCATTGTTTTATTCCTCAACCCCTTCATAATAACACCCCTTTCAAGCTTGAAGCAGTTACAGTCCTCACCCAGATATCCCTCATGATTGTGAGATAATAATCAAATGAGAGGGGAGATTGTAACTGAGAAATTAGGATATAAGGGATGATTTTAATTACTCAATCATTATATATATATCCCTTTCTGCTTTCTGGTATATTGGAATACACAGAGGTGGATACTTGAAATTCCCAAACTATAACTTAGCTGTTTTGATATCTGAAATGATTGTAAAAGTCCATATATTATGTCTTTGTAATTGTAAGAGGTGTTACTCCTTTTATCCAGTTATTTTCTTAAAGTAACTTGTAGGGCAAAGGCTCTAATGCTAATGAAGAATTTGAAGTTAGCCACTAACCAGTTTCAACCCCTTAAATTTGTAGATCATATTGGCTGGACTCTGCTATTAAAATATAACCTGGGACAGGCCACAGTGGCTCAGCAGGCAGATCTCCTGCCTGCCATGCCGGAGACCCGGGTTTGTTTGCTGCCCATGTTTAAAAAAAAAAAAGGTAAAAAAGATAACCTGTCAATAAACAAAAAAACAAACAAACAAATAAATAAGATAAACTGTCTCCCTTTTAGCTTACACCTTTGGTATTGAAATGATAATAACACTGTCTCCTTTCCTGCTTAGAACCTGTTATTTGAAATTGAAATGACCTCCTCTCTGTTTGTAAAATCCATAAAAATCTCAACCCCCTAAACTCAAGGAGACAGATTTTGGGCCGATAGCTATCTGGCTCTTCTACAACATATCTAATAATAAATTTTCTCTTTGAAAAAAAATAAATAAATAAAAGAATGATGGACAAAAATAGCAAAATTACAAACTTTTAAGTTTACTACTGATACCTTTACACCAACATAAAAAAAAAAACAGAAACAAAACAAAGAGAAGGGAGGAGGCTTTAAAGTTGGGCAAACACAAACTCCTCAACTTACTAGCAATAACACTATGGACAAATCATTTAACAACCCCCTGGCTGTTTCTTCCTTTGTAAAATAGGGATAGCAACTGCATGTATATGGTCTTGTTACTTTGTAGATTAAATGAGATAATACACATAAAGCACCTGGTAAATAGTATATATCATAACACATTATTATTCCATGTATTTTCAATTTTATGTAAAATTGTAATTTATGTAAAATTTTAATTAAAAAATTCTTCCCAAATGTTAAAAGCTCACTGACTTAGGAAGTTGCATCTATTCTTACATCTTTTAGTTGTCATCAACACAATAGCTTAGCCCTACACTGAATTCTCCCACAAACACCGAACATTTATAGTATGAAAGAATTTATTAGTTTGAAGGAATGCCATGACCTCTTCCTCTACTTTTAACTCATTCAACAGATATTGACCACCCAGTAGATTCAAGGAATGACATAAGGCAATCTGAAGGATATAAAAAGATACAGAACACCTGGTTTCTGCTCTCAAATAGCTTACTGTAATCAGGATAAGGAAGCAGAGGGGCAGGCAAATGTAATGTGATGTAACATGACGTGCTTTGAAGGCAGTCTGGGGTTTCAATTCTGGTTCTTCAGTTGTGCTCTGGGGAAAAGAAATTGTGCTTTGGGGAAAGCTTCTTAAACTTCAAGCTCCAGTTTCCTATATAAAACTTTGGATAACAGAGCCTACCTTGCAGAGTTACCTAAAGCTCAAGATAATATCTTTAAAGTAACCTTCACCTGACATACAGCAGGTACTATCTGGTACCTCTTCATCTTGATATAATTATTGTAGAAGATACATACTCTTAGAAAGGGAAAATTCAGCGAAAAAATTCTTTGTACAAGTCTGTGTTACTCTGTAAAACATATAAATAGATACACATAAATGCTATGCAAATTCACAGAGAATTTAACACCAAATAAGAGAAACCTGGGGAGTTTTTTTGTGGCAGCAACATGTTCCATAGATCCTAAGACACCTATTTTCATGTTTTAGCAGATTGGAAATCAGGATGTGTGTGGCAGCAATGGTGTGTTAGTTTAATGGGCAACATTTTTTTTCTTAATGGTAGTATATTAGATTTGGTAGATAGGGTTGATGGGAATTCTATAGGCAATGGCAACACCAAAGGTATAGAACTGCAAATTTGGGGGTATGTATGTTGGCACATAGAGTTCAAATTGGCTAGTATATATTTGTAACAAAGAAGAGGTGGGAAACAAGGGTGGAAAGACAAATTGTTCCACTAGTTTATTTTTCCTCCCCGGTGTTAGTATCATACTGACTTAACTTACTGCTTTATGGTAAATCTAGCAATATAGTACAGTGAGTCTATTCATATTGTTTTTCAGAATTGTTTTAGCTCTTTTTACCCCTTATTCTTCATGTCTATTTTAAAATCAAATTGTCAGAAAAAAAAAAAAAAAATCAGGCAGGCAATGGTGTGGCAGAGTTCTTGTCCAGCATCTGGAGACCGGATTCAATTCCCAGTGCCTGCCCATGTTAAAAAGAAAAAAAAATCAAATTGTCAAATGTAAGAAATGCTAAGTAGGGCTTTGATTTTCCAAAGGGCAAAACAAATTTAAGCCCTACTTAAATTTGTTGAATTTAATGGATTAACTTTGGGAGAATATCTACTCTCAGGATATGCTTCCCCTCCAAAAGCAGGGTATTTCTTTCTACTTAAGATCTTATAGTCTTGCAACAAAATTGCATATATTTTCCATAAAGGGCTTATAGGTCTTTTATTTATTCCTTGGTATTTTGGGGATTATTACTGTAAATGGTGTTTTAATTGCATCCTGAAAATTGGTGGCATACACAGCAATCTCATGGCAAAATGATTAAAGTTAATACATTTAATTTTACTTTCTGTATGTTTAAATGTATCAAAATTTAGAAACTAAAAAAAATTTCCATGACACATGGAATAAATATAAAGACTTCAAGAGTCCAAATAAAAGATCCAGAACACATATGAAACTTCAATTAAAACACAGATTTAAATTGTCGTGAAAAGAATGCAGGATACAAAATTCATACTCACTGTATGTTATATAATACATTAGTAAATTATTAAAGGTTGAACTGATCCCATTACTGCAAACTTTAAATAGATATGAGAGATAATAACTTCAAACCAATGATTCTTGTTCAATTTAGTGATTTTATTCTGTATAACTCTCAATTACCCACACGAACAGAAAGAAACATTGACATATTGTAAGAATAAAATTAAGCTTAGTTTTCACTCAAGATGGCACAGGAAAGGGCTGCAGGACAGCTCAAACTAGTCTTGCAGGTAGGGAAAGGAGAGAGCCTCTGACACAAGCCTAGAATTGGTGCCAAATAATTAAAAACAAGTTTAAATAAGTAATGGCCAAGGTCACTGAAATATAAAGCATAGTCAAAAGCGGGAACCTTTGGTGGAAAATTTGAATTAGTTAGACTAACTGGATAGGCTGCAACCTCTGGAGTATCCAATCAGTGGAGAAACAGGGGAAGGACCTGCATGCTAGGTTTAGGGAATAAATACTACTGTTTTGGTTGCTCAGTGTGTCAGCCATCATTTTTTTGGTTGTGCACCCACTCTTGCAAGATCGTGAATAAATTCTTTTCTTCCCCACAACTGGATAAGCATTTGTTCTCTTTCAAGTATGGCTTTCTTTCTAACATACATGCAAAAGAAAACCACAGATCATCCACCAAAGTGAGTTGGAGGCTGTGCTGGTTTGAAAGGATTTGCCCACCCTAGAAAAACCGTGACTTAATCCTAATCTAATCCTGTGCAAGCAACCATTTCTCTTAAACCCCATTCAGCTCTGTATATTGGAAGCTTGATTAGATTATCTAAATGGAGATGTGAGTCACCCAATTGTGGGTACTAACTCTTGAATAGAGGGAAATGTGACTCTACCCATTCCAGGTGGATCTTGATTAGTTTACTGGAATCCTTTAAAAGAGGAAGCATTTTGGAAAAATCTTGAGAATGACAAAAGCTACGAGGTAGAGAGCCCACGCAACCAGAGACCTTTGGAGATGAAGAAGGAATATATCCCCGGGGAGCTGCATTAAACAAGAAGACTGGAGCAAAAGATAGCAGACATCACCCTGTCTGCCACATGCCTTTCCAGTTCAGAGAGAAACCCTGAATTCCATTGGCCTTCTGGAACCAAGGTATCTTTCCCGGGATGCCTTAGATTGGACATTTCTATATCCTTGCTCTAATTTAGACATTCTTCATGGCTTTAGAACTGTAAACTAGCAACTTATTAAATTCTCCTTCTTAAAAGCCATTCCATTTCTGGTACATTGCACTCTGGCAACTAGCAAACTAGAACAGAGGCATACTTAAATGTTAAGCTACCCTGCTTGTCATCATCTGCTCTCTTTCTCTTAAGACAACTTCATTGATCACATGAGACTGCTGGTAGCAGAGAACTGAAATTCACAAAAATAAATCTCAGTTTTCTTAAAGTCTTATATAAGTAGAATAAACAGACATATATATTTTTCCAAAATTTAACCTGAATTCTAAATTTTCCTTAGTCTCAACTTACAACTTTACCCTTTTTTAGAGGGCCATGAACAAATTAAATTGATGAAGTGATTCTGAGACAATGTGCTAACTCCCAAATCTCCATCTCCTTAGCTCCAGACCCTTACTCATCCAGTTGCCAGCTTGGATATTCCTAAGCAAGTGTTCTCTGACATCTCAAAGAGGATACGTTCATTACTGAGGTCCACTCTACTCATGAAACTACACCCTCAATTCATTAGCACCTATTGGTTAGTAGCAACTCAAGCCAGAAACATAGTAATCACCCTTGAGTGCTCCAAAGAACATTCTGAACCTCAACATCCAATTAATCATTAAAACCTATTGACTAATTCTATCTCCTTAATACTCTTTTAACTCTCACAGTCAATTCTTAGCTCAGGTACTCTTTCCTGTACTACTGCAAGAATTTCTTTAATTTGTATTAATTATTAATTTCTTTTAAACAAATGGTATACTTGAATTAGTTCCTAATTAGTCTGAAAATATAGTTATTGCTGATACTTTTAAATTAAAATATCATTTGGTAGGGGTCACTACATCTTACAATAAGGAAATTTCATTTCAAATCGGAATATAGTACTAATGGGTTATATGTAAAATCGAAACATTCTAAATTAATTTTAAGTTATTTATTCATTTTAACAATCCACTAAAAGGCTTCTAATCTAAAATATATAAATAGTAAAGCAAAGTGTGAAAACTGTTAATCCAATAATTAAAAGCTATTTCAAATGTGGGAACAAATTTAATTTTATTCCTAAAAAATAATTTTGTTTCCTCTGTAACAAAATTTTTATGTTCCTACTTGATTCTGAGCACATAACTTTTAGGGAATAACATACAATTTACTAAATGAAATACAACTTTAAAATTGAAAGTCTAAAATAAAGAGACTATATTCATCCTTGAATTGCTAATTAAGTTTCCCAAATAAATTAGACTTGCTTACCAAATTATGGTATGCTTTCTAATTATAAGATGCAACAACATAAAAAGTAAACAGAAAGCCACTTGCAGTCAAGTTATTAATTGTACTACTACACAAATTATTTACAATCACTACCAACAGCAAAGATCACACCCAATCTATTTCCAGTCATCAAGAAAAAAATATATTCAATCATAGAAAGAAATAATCAGCATTTCTTAGCATTTCTTAATAATCATAGATATAAAATCAGCATTTCTTAAAAGTTCTATAATACATATATTCTTGATGAGCAAAATTTAGGAACCTACCTAGCAAGGGATATATATTTTTTATTCTTCTTATACTTTTTTTTTAATTCCTAGAAGTTGTAGTTACCTAAGAAATACTTTGTGTTTACAATCTAAGCTAATATTAACAATACTCAGAGATTCTCATTCATTATGAATGCATTCATGAATTTTTTAAAAGAACTGTCCAGATTCAGCAGCATACATGCCAATGGATGCTTTTAACCTTCATCTTACCAATGCCAAATGGTGAATGAAAACCTCAGACTGAAGAAATCAGATTTGACTATCATTATATATATAAAAATATTCCCTGACGTTTTCTTGCATGCCACCCATAGCCTCTCTCTGAAGACCACTGAAAGCAAAACAGGAATCTTCACTATGAAAGTGGCCAGAAGTGACCAGAATACTCATTACACCAACAAAGATGGAGATAAAAAAGAAAACAAATCCAAGATACTGTCAGATGTACTTGGGACATCTTACAGTTGCCCTTTAAAACCTTCTAATGATGCTACTACACTCAGCCTATCTTCTAAAAAACAAAACAAACCATATATGCTAGGTCTTCACTTAAAATTTAAATGTCTACCTATAAAGATAAGGTGCCAATTTCTTATTTTATGTTTTAACAGTGTTGCTCTGTCTCTCCAAAAATGTTTATGATTTAATTATCTAGAGTAACATTACTTTAACAAATTATAGCAATAACTTTAACAAAAGTTAAAGTTAAATAAAAAACTTTAACAGTTATTCATATACCTGTACATATTTTTTAATTCTGAAGAATAGAATTACTGACACTTCACACAATTCAATTCTCAGTTTCTAAAATTTTAAACCATATAGCTTTCAGATATTCAAAAAAAATTTTAAATTAGCTTTAAAATATTTTGCTGCCAAGAAAAATTAACCTATTTTAAGAACTTTACTTTAAATCTGTATACTTACCAATATTAAAATACAGTATTTAAAATGTTCATTTTAATTTTATTTTATAACATATTAATAATAATTCATGTATTGAAAATTCACTATAAAACAGGCACTGTTCTAAGTATGTTACATGTATTAACACAAATAATGCCCACAGTAACACTGTTATAATCCCCACTTAACTGAAGGGAAAATTGAGAAGCTACGGAATTAAGTAAACTGCTCAAGGAGACACATCCAGGAAACAGAAGAGCTGAACCCAGGCAGTCTTGCCCCAGAGTACATTCTCTTTACTATAAGTTATACAGCCTCTGTGTACCAATCACTATGCCTGGGATTTGGAATTCAAAGTTTGAATAAACAAAAGTTACTGCTTTCAAGAGTTTGCATCTACACATATATAACCAACAAACCTTCTGGTGATAAAAGACCTCCAGTAATACCCAATTGCTATTAAAGCTTAAATCTGTATGATTAATTCTTAAAGGGACCATTCACAAAGGAGAAGACATTTGGCCTATTTCAAAAGGGCAGAGTCAGAGCAGGAAGGGGGAAGTAGAAAGGTAAGGCTAGAAAGGCCAATTGGAACCTAACTGTGAGGTGTTAGCGAATGTCACCCTATGTATGGAATTTACATTTGATTGTACAGAAGTTGAGAGCTAAGGAATAATCTTTAATATGATCAGCCAGGAGTATCAGAGGAAAAAAACCAAAAACTTGCCAGTGTTATTGAGGACAGGCTGGAAAAAGATAGAAATCAGAGACAATAACATTAGTTAGGAAGCTACTCGGATAGTCTCTAGCTTAGAAGATTAGGGGGAAGTTATGATATTCAATAGACACAGGAAAAAGTAACAGGTATTGAGGGAAATTGGGATGTGATTCATGATTTAAGATATAATGTAGCTGACACTACAAGTCTTGATTTTTATATAAATCAGGTACTTTATGCTATGAAATACAAAATACCAATGTAAGTTTCTCAACTTGTTTCTTTTGGCCTTTTTTATACAATTTTTTTTGCTATGAATACACCTAATATTAAGCATGGAAAATTTTCTGCCAGCAAAGTATAACCTAAAATAAAAAGGTCAACCTCCCTAAAACCCACAAGCACTGATTTATTTACTGTATATTACAAATGTATGAGGGTTAAGACTTTGATACAGCTGTAGCTCTCACTTTGATGTCAAGAATGGAAAGAAGTACCATAGCTGCTTCTGTACCTAGTCTTAAAGAACATATATATTTTTAATACCTTTGAAAGTATTAAATGCCACTTAGAGTTATTTTTGCTTTTCTCTAAGAAAATTATCTTATTTTATTAATATTTGTACTACTATTATTAAAATTAATAGCTTTTAAAATTAAAATCTTGCTTTATTACTACCTACTTGAATTGTCTCTATTTAAAACAAAGCAACACATTCAATGTGATAAAAGTCCAAAGTTACAAAAATATATAACTTCAATAGACAACAGTAATGTTGTTTTAGTACAATAATTTTATTGTTGCCCAACAATTAGATTATTTTACTTCAAATTGTTATTAAAGAAAAAAACAAATGAACAAGTATTTCATTTTCTTAAAAAGTAAACATAGCATTATTCAGGCAATGTTCTTCTTCAAGGTGATAATTTCTACACAAAGCAAACAACCTCCCTTAACTGTTATATAAATACACACAGGATTAAGACTATTTGCTTACTTAATAGAACTTATAATTTAGTAACAAGTAGCAAGGTCAAGAAAAGAAATAGTTAAAGTGATTAAGGCAGATAATTTTATAATTTACAATAAAAGGCATTCTGGAGAATTTTATGTGAGATGCAGTTTGCAGACATACAGCTATATTGTAACAGAACTATATAATACGTAAGACACCAATAGTTAAGGAATATAATAATTAAACAACCACAAAAATAATTTTTCTGAATTCACAAATTAAAATACATTAACTTGGCCAACAGGTGGTGCTCAATCGCCATTTAAAAAGAAAATAAATGTTTCCTAAAGTGTTTTTAGTACAATGAAATAATTTTCATACTGTGTAGCAATTAAAAAATTAAACATCAGAAAATCCAATGCTTAAACATCCTTTTAAGTGCTTCTACTGTGCAGAGGAAAATAATTTTGACCACTTTCAAAATTTTAAGACTGATAAAGATTGACCATTCACCTAGAGAAGATTCTGCTAAAAAATTTTTTTTAAATACTTTTTTAAAAACTAACATTTTACATATTGCGAAAAAAGTGTGCATAATAAATTCAGCAACTTAGAAATAAACTTTAAAAAGTTGTCCCAGTGTTCATAATAAATTAAGTAGCAACTAATTTTAAATCTTTTAATACGAGTCTAACTTATGCTTCAGAATTTTAACTAGCTTATGTTTTTTTTTTTTTTTTTTTAAAGGAAAGACAGAGAGAAAGAAGGAAGGATAGAAGGAAGGAAGGAAGGAAGAAAGGGAAACATCTTTAAACATTTTCTTGTTTTATTGTATTCTGTTTCTCCGTTTTTTGTTACATGGGCTGGGGCCGGGAATCGAACCGAGGTCCTCCGGCATAGCAGGCAAGCACTTTGCCCGCTGAGCCACCGCGGCCCACCCACTAGCTTATGTTTTAACACTTCACTGGGAAACATGAAAAATGCAAGTTAAATCAGAATCAATATATTTTGAAAATCCAGGTTCCCTGGTGGTTTTATATTCCCTATTTGCAAAACAGTTTATGACCCAATTGTTTGGCTGAAATCTAAAAGTAAGCAATTCTCACCAAAAGAATGTTGCTGATTCTTCTTCAAAAGATAATAAAATGTTTTCACTTCTGAATTATCACAAATATTCAAGTGGGACTTACATAATTTTATTGTAATCTATTCTATAACTTTTTTTTCTTCATATGAGAGAAAGACTTAACAAGTTAAGTCTCTTGTTACCTAATGTGAAGGTAAGAAAGCATACAATATATTTGTTTTTTAAATGTCAAAAAGGACAGATATAAGTAAAATCACTTGTCCGTATAAAATCTATGTATAGAAAGTTGTATCTTTCTACACCATTAGTCAAAGAGAGATGAATAAACAGGATAGACATGGATTTAAACTAAAACCTAAACAAAACAACTTCTGTGGTCTTCTGGTTTTACTCAGAGTTTAAAGCCCTACATTATCCTTTACACAAATTAAATACCACTGATTACACTGACTCACCTAATGTTGCTAAGAAGAAATCAATTCAAATTCAACCTGAGAAATGGGAAACAATGTTGTAATCATAGAAAAATAAATAAATGAATTTTTAAAAACAGCAAAGTCTCAATCAACACAAAACATAATTCATCCCATGATCATTTACTACCTTTGTTACACAGAATATTGAATGAAGGTATCAGAAGTCTTACAATTTCCAATTTATTCTATTTGTTTAATCTATAGATTCATGTTTATTTATTAACCACACCATAATAAAAAAAAACCAATTTAGTTCTTACATGTTTTCAGAATGAAACAAACAATTCTAAAACTTAATATTTCACCATTTAAATATTTTTCCAGTTTATAAAATGAGTCCTTTTTTTTCAATTCACATTGAAATTCTGGTACAGTGATCTAATAAAACATTAAAAATAACTTTCAATATTATGGCAGTAGTGCCAATGTTTGGCAGTAGTGCCAGCATTTCAGTAAAACGGGATAATATAACATTCTGTTACTCTATTGCCTACCTCTACAACCTAACTGCAAATACTAACACCTAATTTTGACATGAATACAAATCTGAAAAAAGGAGCCAAATTTTTGTTGTTATTTTAGGACGCTGCCTGATTCAAAATAGTTTTTAAAATCCTCCAATACTACTAAAATAATTAGTCAGGAGTCTACTAAACACTTGTTTTTCTTTCAAAACTAGTGGCAGAATGGTACCTTTATGACATACAGGATAAATTTCCAATTTGTAACTAGTTTAAAGCTCATTAAACAAATCCCTCTTATTCTTCCTTAGCAAGCAGGTAGTTCCCATCCCTCACTCAATATGACATTAAAGGTATATTTTGTACATTTTTATTACCTCATATAACAGTGTATATTCTACTACAAAATATGTTCGCAGAACAATGCTTCAAGCTCTTTTTCTCATATCTACATAAGTAAGTTTACATCAAAGAAACGTGGTAAAAAAAAAGATCTCTTGGTTTTTAGAAATAGGAAAATGCTAACATCACAATGTAAACATTACTGGATGTAGAAAGAAAAGACAGCAGGTAGTTTTATTTCTACACTCTCTCATTTTAGATTAAGATATTAATTCCCTCAGAAAACTCATTGTTTCCTACTTTCCAATAAATTGTTATAATGAATTCCTATACGTTAAAATGCAAAAAATATAAAAATAAAATTAAATATAAACAAGGTCAGTCTGCCCCTGTTCATGGATTGGCTGCTTGTCCAGTAAGGTCTGGGTCCCTAGGTAAGTTATCCACTCTGCAGGAGCTGATTGAAGCAGTGCATGTGAAATTCGGAAGGCTCCAGGAGGAACTAAATAGCGTGGACACACTAACACGATAAAATGTCAGTCGAGAATCTGAAAAAAAGGGTAGATGTCATGGAAAAGTCATTAGATATTTCTTCCCAGAACATCTGAAATGATGGGTAAATAAACCTAACTGTCCAAATTTTTACCCTACATTTAAGTTTCAAAAACTGGATTTCTTCAAGTTCAAAAGTAATGTCCGTTCTTACACAGAATTCTGACTACAATTTTAAGTTTGCATAATCTATCATTTTTGAAAGTAGAAATGGATGATCATGAATTAGTAGCTCACCTGAGATTCTTAAAACCATTTTAAACTAATCATACTAACAGGGATGATGAGATTAAATGATTTAATATTTGTGAACTTGACTCCAAATTCTTAGGAACTTAAAATATAAAATTATTTTCAAAAGTTTTACTCAGACTATTGATACTAATTCCTACTACTTGATTAAAATAAAAACCTATAGTACCAAGAAAAGCTTATCTACATATACCCTTTAGCTTTTAGACATGGAGGATTGCTTATTCAGAGTCATATCCCATTCTCTTGTTCGAAGTCAATCAATTTAGAAACAAATGGGTTTGTGACTTTTTTCATGTTCAGTTTTTTGAATTGTACAACAAAATGCTTTCAAAAGGAAAAATTATGTTCGTTTCCCAGTGCCTGCTCATGCAAAAAAAAAAGAGGAAAAAATATGGTTTTAATTAAATTATCCAAGCAGTTTTTAAAAATTAATGTCTGTAAAATATTAGTTTCTTTTATGTTGCTTAATTATCTCCATCTGGAGATTATTCATGTAAAGAAGTTTAACAATGCTCTAGAAAGAGGAGATATATTCATTCTATGTGGTTTTGTGTTTTTTTATTTTGCTACAGTAGCTATTGAGAAAACCTGGAGGGCAGCTCCTAGACCTAAAAATTATTGATTAGTGTGAAATAACTCACTTAGCTTCATTTTCCACAAAAAAAGGCAACAGATAGTAAGGAAAAAATATAGACCTGTATTTCTGGCTACATTTTTATTACCTTGAATTTATATAAAGAAGGTCTATGAGAACTGTTGTGTGTGTGTGTGTGTGTGTGTGTGTGTGTGTGTGTGTGTGTGTGTGTAAAGTTCTAATAGTTTCAAAAAACTGATGACTCAAAATTATATATAATTAAAGATCCTATTAGTAAAATAAAATGAATATTAAATAATAAATACACATGTATTCGAGTTAAGAGTTCAAAATATGATCTCTTATTAGGTTGAAAGTAAAAATACAGTAAAGACACAAAAAGTAGCAGACTTATTAAAGTTTCATTTTGTGAAATAAAACTGATCCATGAAGTAATCACTATAGAATTTTAATTATAGTTTTTTTACTGCACTTTTGTGTTAACAAATTAGGTTACCACATTTAAGACAAAATTAATATAAGACTCAGGGACTCCTGAATTCTGTTAATGTAACACATTAATTCTGTGACCCTTGATTTTACTTTGTTGCACGGTGTTTTATTATCCAGTCTTAACATGAAGGCAACTGAGATGAGTTTAGGAGCCTTAAAAATGCATATTCATAAAAGGGAGTTAGAAAAACAGGATAATTCATCCTATCATTGAGAACTATTGTGAAACAATTTTAAGCCAGTAATTTTAATAAATATCTTTAGTAAATATTTACAACAGTTCATCTACGTTGGATTATGCTTATATCTTTCTTATGTATTTTAATGAGCAAAAATTTAAATACTATGTTTTTAGTATTACAATGTAAATGAAATTACTGTGATAAGTTTTTTGTTTTGTTTCAAGGTACATTACCACAGATGTAGTGACAAGAAAAAAGTAGGGCACTGGAGAAATACTTATTACATGGACTGTGAGTGCTAAAACTTTAACATTCCTGCGGAACATATACCACTTACCAGTATAAATGGAGCATGCTAATAATTATTTACCAAATTATCTATCAAAAGACATGATTTTTCTATTTTGGAAAACAAAAAATTTGTAATCCAAATTTGTAATGCTTGAAAAAGATCAGCATTTAGATTTCCAAAAGGATAATTTACATGAACTTTATAAATACCTATCATTTTAAACTCAGCTATTAACAAAATTCTTAATGGGAGTTGTATACAATATAACAGCATAACTAATTTTAAGAACACTTCCTAGTAGGACAAGCAATCCAACCATTTCTCATGTTGTGATTAAAATATGACATTGCTGTGCGCCAATCCATCATAATCCTTTCTGAAAAACATGCCACAAAATTCTGACCAATCACTAAAGTAGCTGGCCTAAGGCTAGTTTATCTGAAAATACAGATAGCATCTAATGCTACTAAATATATCCTAAAAACAAAATTTACATGAAAATAGAGACAAAGACAGTGTAATGATTATCCCTATATGAAAATAAAGTCATCATTATTCAAAAATTCTTCTATGAATATATCAAAACTATAACTGAAGGGTAATGACTCTCACAAAAGGAAGGTGGGGTGGAGCAGGGCACCCTAATCTTCGTTTATGGAATAACTACTTCAAACAAATCCCAAAATGTAAATTAGGAATACAGATTGCTTTCTAATTCTACTGTTTAGTCTTTACTTATAAGTTTCTCTAAATGAGCCTTTAGACTGCAGAAATAATCACTTTTTCAAAAAGGAAACTTTTTCAAAAAGGAAACTTTTTAAGAAAGGAAAATTAGCCTATCATTACCCGGGCCTGAGAAATGCTTTGGAAAATTAGGAAACACTTACAAAATATAATTCTACATACAAAACCTGAAAATTTTCTTCTAATGAACAACTGTAATTAAGATACATTTCATCATCAAACCTGTAAACTACCTGAACTGTTAAGGAATACATTTAGTATTTTAATTTAAACGATTTTTTACCTTATTTAAATAATACTTTATGGAATAGGATCTTTTGTACTATGTAGGATTTTTAATGCAAAATGTCTTGTTCAGACATTACATATATCCCTTACACTAAAAGTTTTTTCTATAATTTAATCTATGTAATCCATATATGGGTATGCCTCATTTTTAAGTAAAGCCTATGCTAAAAGACTAATCAATGATAACTGTTTTAAAAAAATTTCATTTCATAAAGGAGAAAAGCCATAGAATTTCCTGAAGTCAAAAATGCCACAAATAAATTAACATGTAGCTCAGTGTACAAAAAAAGCAATTTACATTCACTTTCAAAATAGAGCACTTCACACATAAAGCTGCAGATACTACCATCTTAAAAAAATTAAACACAAAATTGAAAAGCTTCACCCATTACTTTCAGTCCCTGGTTCAAACCCAACTAGTGCTAGTCATATCAAAAAATGATGAAGCCTTAATATAAACCTCTTTCCTACAGCTCAGAAAGATATTAAGACTCAAATATAAACATGCTTCAAATTTTCATCCCTTTACTAACTGTGGTTTCTAAATTACCTGGTATAAGACTCGTAAACAGCATTATTTATGGTGAACCATATTCACAGCTAAAAATACATAGCAAAATAAGTATATTGCAATAAAATCTTGATAAGCCCCCTAGAACACATTTCTAGTTCCAGCTCAATTTTATCTGACCAGATCACTTCCCCTAAAACACACACACAGAACATAAATCACCACCACCCATTCCTCTTTTTCATATTTCGGTCTTCTAAATGAAGGCTAAATGCATTAAAAAAAAAAAAAAAGTCAAACTGTTTTCTTTCACTATGGAAAATAATTCTGAATTGAAGAGGAATGAGTTTGTTGGACTACCAAATAAAAATATCCGCTCAAAAGTATACTTATTACTTCAACAAAAGGCTTCACACATTTAAAATAAACAGTTTCAAAGAAGTATTTTAACCACAGCAGTTTTCAAAGTCTATTCCAAGAACCAACCTTCCTGCCGCTCCCTACACCAACACCACTATTGCAGGGGATCTGCAAGGTAAAAACTATTTTAAAATAATACCAACACCATATTTGCCTTTTCCACTCTCATTCTCTTAATATACTGCAGAGTTTTCCAGAGACTACATGACTTCTGATAACATCATCATTCTAATGATAAATGGAATGCATGCGTGTATATTCCCAATTTCTCATTTTTTATTTCAAATATGAAAAATATCAATAATTATAACATAAACAAAAGCTTCTGGAGTAATGAATAAATTTTAAGAGTGTACAGAGAGTAGTACACAGACCCAAGACCTGAGAAACACTGAACTGGAATAAATTTGGTCCCTCAAATTACTGCATTTAATGGGAGTTGGGGAAGAGGTGTCTTCTTCATTCTTTATCTTTCATAGCTCGACAATATGTATTCCTATCCCTTTTAATTTTACAACTTTAAATCCAAAACAAAAAACCTATCATGGATGGCTAATCACTTCTTTTTTCTTTTTGCATGGACAGGCTCCGGGAAACAAACCCGCTAGTCACTTTTGATATAGTTGTTTTAAATAAATTTGAAGCATAATTTTGAAAATGTCATCAAACTCCATAGCCCTTCATAGTGACAGAATTCTATGAATCTCTACATCGAACTTATGCCTTTTAAATTAAATCTGTTTTCAAGTACCAGCATTCCAGATAAGTTATTTAATCTTAATTAAAACTATTGATTTTACTTTAGCAATAGTATTTCAATCGAGTTATCTATTTTTGTTTCATTATAATATTCAGTACTTCAACCTCATAGGCTAATTCAACATTTATAAGTTAACCAAGGGACGTAATTATTTACAACTATTTTCATGGAAAACCATTTTCTGAATTCAAGTCAAATTCATAAATAAAACCTGTGGAATATAATCAGTTTTCAGTCAAGATTTCTTCCATTTAATTGAAACTAAGTTTAGTTAAAGAAGCAAATACACATGTCTACCTTAGTTTTGACCTTTGGGTTGTCAGGAATAAAAATCAACTCAAATGTACTCCAGAGAAAGGGATTCTCTCACAATTATCAACACAGGAATGAAAAAGCCTGGACACCAAGAAAGCTCATAACCTCCCTTGGTGTTTCAACACAACCAATCAATGTCCCTTTTCTGTTTCCTCTTATATTAGCCTTGTTTATGCTCTATAAGAGTTTTTATTTTACTCCCCTGTGGGAAAAGGGACTGCATCCTGATCCTTTCCTATAAGAGGTCTACAATAAAACTTTTCCATTAGTAACTGATTCTCTATTATACATGCATCATGAAACATTTCTATCAAAAATTGATTCAGCCCTCAATTTCTAATTCCTAAGAGAGGAAATGTGATCAGCTCTTGGAAAGGTAAACTTTCTAACCTTTTATTTCCTCCTCAGAAAAATGGGGAGATAAGAACTACTTCATAAAGTTAGCATAAATCAAGAAGTCTTAAAAGTGACCTCAGTAGGAAAAAAAAAGGGGAAGAGAATTTTGAGCAGGAAGAAGTGAGTGTGACATGTTCAGAAAATCATACATGGATTCAGCTAAGACAGAGTGCACTTATAAGGGCATAGTAGGAGTGAGGTTTGCTAAACAGAAGTCAGTCCAAGAAGGGCATTGTCAACCATGCTAAGGAGAGTGGGATCTCTACCGTGCATAAGAAGAAAAGTCACTTAAAGGTTTTACTGAGAATGGGAACACACAACGAAAACAAATTACGAGAAGGGGATAAGTAATATTATGAGTTCAGTCCAATTCAGTTTTAGGCATACGCTATTTGAACTGAAAATAAAGATTTATAGCTAAAAGGAAGATTAAGCTAAAGAATTATTCAGCAGTGTCAGCTATAGACAGTAGCTACTGTCATAGTTGAAGTAATTGTTAGGTAGTCCTTTTCAAACTGTTTTGAGCAAACCTCCCAGAAGAAAACATTCAGGTATTCACCTGCTCTGAAATCAAAATTTCATAAAACACTCTTTATCTTTACTGTGTGTGATACATCCTAATAGTTTCCATTCTTTTAAGACAAAAATGTCAGTTTGGGTCCAATAAATTTTTATCAAAACCTAATACTAAAGTCATGACTTGAAGGATAATACTGATCTAGGGTACTGATGTAGTACCCTGAGCCAATTCTGATATCCAAGGGCAGTTACATTTGGATTTTTAAAATCCTACCCATATTATTTGCACAGACTGGAGGATAAAATGTGCTTTAGCGTATTTTTTTTCCACTTTGAGGGTAAATTTTAATATATTTTCTTGAAATATATATATAGATGGTTGTTATTCTGTGAGCATTTTGATATATGAAGGAAAAAGATCCTAAAGATTTCATTTCTAATGTGAAATGAAAGAGAAACACTGATGGTTATGCATTTGATATAAATTACTAAAGATGTAGGCCTCCCAAGAACAACCTGTACTACCCTTTGGTCAAAAACTTGCTATAATAGAGGTAGTACAGAGTAGTGCTTAAGAGCAACAATTTTGATACCATACCGCCCTGAAATTTACAAGCTGTCATGTATCTGTACTTCAGTTTCCTTACCTAGAAAATGGAGATAATCACATCACCTTCTTCATAAGGATGGTATGAGAATTAAAGTAGTGTGTAAAATATTTAGAAGAGTGCTATTGTTATTACTTATCTTGGAACACATTATCCAGTTTGACTCTTCTTTTAAGTGGCAAGGTCTTTCCACTGTGTGGTTTCTCAGCATAAGAAATAAGACCGCCATTTTTCATCGTAGTGTCCGTGGATTACCAAATCATGGTACTTTCAGTTGAATAAAATTTGAAGGCCTAGTATGAAAGGAACTTGAGTCTTTTATAATCTCTCCTCTAATTATCACTTCTGAGTATATAGAAAATCAAAGGTATCTCTAAATAATAGACATTAATCATTATTCCACACCATTAAATGTGTTCATTTACCTTAAAGAGTATGTCCCCTCCATCTCCCTCATTCACTGGTTCTTATATTTTTTCTTTTTTATGGTATACACTGCTGTTAGGTATCATCAAAAAACCCAAAAAGTGATAGTCTGGGGCCATTTATTATCAGGTCAAGTACCCTATACCTTCCATTTGTTCCTGAGTATATCACAACATATAATACAGAATGTTATTAGTATTTATAGTGATAAGTTTGGGTTACTAAGAAAAGACTAAATTATCTTAATACATTCCCTTTAACAAGGTATTTTAGAAGGTTATCCTATTCAAAAAACTTCAAATTTAATGAGTGACTTTAAGTTACCCAGTCTAGGGTGTTACCTCCTTTGTAGTATATGTAAAATCCTGTTTTATTATATACCACGCCCACCTCTGGCTCTGTTTAACAAATATATTTCCATTTGTTTATAGATAATCTTTGCATGATGGCACACTGCTGATATGGTGATGACAGCAGCTTTTGTTAGACAAAATATCCTCCATAACAAGTTACTTTTAATCTTGGTCCACAGAGATATCTTCATTGTAATAAATTTTGATCCTTTTGAGATATATTGTTACTTATGGGTATGTATGGTTCACAATATCACTTTCATTTAAGTAGACTGCAAGGGGGATGTAGTAATAAATATGCACATATCAAGTGATCAATGAATACTGCCTTATCAATTCAGTTTTTGTTCTGGTTCTTCCTATAAATTTACAGAAACCACAGCTTTGTCCCATTTTCACATCATTTCCCAGGCTATGGAAATTCCTACTATTGTTTTTCACTCTTTTATTCTCTTGTTTCTTCTTTACTTTTTATCAACCAAAATTAGGAATGAAAAAGTATATTATTATTACCAATTAATAGTAAAAATAATAATGACAGTATTAGTAAGACTAAAAGTAAAATAATGACAATAATAAGTAATAGTGAATTTCATTTCTTGAGTACCTAGAATATACAAGCACTGTGCTAAGCATAGTACATATTTTATGTCATTGGAACAATTCTATGAGGAAATATTTTTCCCATTTTTCAGATTAGAAAAACTGAGGTTTAAAGAAGTGAAGTAATATTCCCAAGATCGCACAGCTAGTAGGTGTTGGGACAGGAATTCAAACAGGTCTGTTCCTTAAAACTATATAACCTGATTCCTGCTAGTATATTCAGCAGTTAAAACAAGTTTCGCTTCATGGAAATTTGATAGAAATATTACTCTATTTGCAGAGGACAACCCCCCCTTATTGGCATCATTATTCTACAAAAATGCTTAACCTACTAAAAGAATCTAAATGAACAGTGTGCACTTTCAAGCTAATATTAACTCAGAAGAGAACTGAGTTTTGCCCTCAATTCCTCCATCTTTTGCCTTTAATGGATAAGAAAACCATTTTCACTTGAAAAATAGATGAATTAGGTAACATCAATTAAAAAATAAGTGTTCATTCACTGATTTAAAAAAATGAAAAGATAGATAACATACTGTTTAGCACAGACACAGGGAAAAGGGCACTTATATACACTGCGGCCGACAGTAAAAACTGACACAACCATTTATCCTGAAGGATAACGTGCCAATAGGAAGCAAATTTTACAAAGACCCTGTGACTCAAAAATTTCATTTCTTGAATTAATTACCAGGAAATAAGTTCAAGAGTGAAAGAAAAAAAAAAAAACTGGCAAAAGGAAATTATTAGAAGGATGTTCATAAAACTGAAATTTCAGAAACATAGAAGTATAACAATTAAGTATTAGGTTAAATAGATTAAATTGCAGCGTATCAATATAGGAGAATACAAAGCAGCTTTTGAAAACAGTATAAATCTACACATACTGACATAGAATAATGCATGAGGTAGTTTCAAAAGGCATAATACAAAACAACACAATATGAGAGCTTTTCTATTGAATTTTATATTAAAATAAGGACATTTATATCTGTGCTTACATGAATTAACAAGTCTGAAATGGGAACAAATTGTTAAAAATTTTGCGATGGGAAGAACTCTGAAAATTTACACTTTAAAAAATACCTTTCTGTATACTCTAACTTCCAATCAACATGTATTACTTTTATAGTCAGAAAAAACCAGCTATTTTCATCTTTTATAAGGAAAAGGAACAATCAAAATGCCCACCAAGATTTACGTACAAGGGTTACTGAAATGTAACATAAATAACAAAAAATGGAAACAATTGAAATAAAAAATAAACCATGTTATGTACATACCAGCCATGAAGAACTAAATTGTTGGATTATTTCTAGTCATGTGAAAATATTCAAACTACAGTAATAGGTGAAACCATATATACAAATTATATTTACCTATAAAAATAAAGAACATTCATTCACAGTCAAGTATAAACAGGATTGACTATCTCTGAGTAGTGGATTATGGGTAGTTTGAGATGTCTGCCATTTGTGCTTTAATGTGTTTTCCAAGGTTTTGTCAGTGAGGATGTATTGATTTTGTAATATAAAAAAGCAAAATACAGAAGGAAAATGATACTCCAGCTCTCATCTGCTGGAGACAACAATATTCTATGCCTAATACTTCAAATGAAAACTATTCTATTTAGAATAAATATGATAAATGGCTAAAAGTCCCTAAAAAGTTTTTCTAATGTTGAATGTTTCTATCTAAATGCAAAGTATTATTATACAAATTAAGTGCTTAAAGTTTTTTCTTTTCTTTTAAGGCAGGTGAACTTCTGTGCATTAAGAGCTATCTTCAATACGTATGTTGAGGATTATTCCTAAGCATCTCTAGGATTTTCTGGTGTAGGATTTCCTACACAAGACCACAGTGTCAGGAATTATGTAGTATCTCTGAGTGAACTACCTTCTTCAATAGCTGCAAAAGGATAGTGAGGGTAAGAAAAAAGCATTTATCATCACATTATCCACTTATCCTGACCCTTAAAATATGACTAGCCAGTAACAGTTTCTTTCTTTTCTACCCAAACTTCTCCCTATTACAAAATGAAAATGCTGTTTTGCTCCAGGAGACCATTTTTTTTTTAAAATCCTCTACCCTAAATGAACCTACTGTATTTCCACTGAATGATGCTTTTACGCTCATATCTATATCCCAAAATGTCTAATTATGTCAGAAACAGCCCACTTACACTGAGTAGCTTCAATAGATAACATAACTACGGATACAACATATGTAATTTGAAATATTCTAGCAAGATATTTACAATTATTTTCCATTAGAATTTTGAGATATTTTAAAAATTGTTTCAAAAAACTAATGGAGAGACATTTAAAAATTAATAAATTATGGAATTATAACTTGATCAATGTTATTGACAGGTCCCACTGCCATATGAGGCAATCAGCACACAATTATTTAAGCATCATAGTCCGGGTTTGCTTCTTTTGTTTTAAACAAAACACAATATGTAACTTGCAAGTACCCCTTACTTACACATGTTCTACACAAAAATTGCTAGCTGGCATTCCTACAGAACACCTAGGGCGTTGTATAAAATTCTACAAAAGTTTCATGCACTAAAGTAACTTTCTGGAAACCTACAACCTCCAAATGGGTCCTGGACCAGATTAAGTACTGAAATGCAGAGGGGCCAGCCTCTCCTGAACATCAACTATTTCCATCCCCATATTCCATATTAACGACAGCCCTTTCCAACATGCAAAAGTTAGAATGGGCACAGCCCAAATACTCCTCAAGAGTGAGAAAAAGATCAAAGGTGATGGTGGAATTACAGAAGAGGTAGGGTTTAACAGACGAGTATGACTGCTGAATCATTATATTGATATTTCTTTTAGTCACCAGTATCCTACAGCAGCTAGAAGTAAAAACTTAAAATTGTAGAATTGTAACTTTGAAATCTGTTCTACAACTAATTGTTGTGATGTGCTTTGAAATTTATTGCTTTATTGTATCTTATGTTATTCTTCATAAAAAAGAAAAAAAGTCGTTTGTGATGATATAAATACATAGCTATGTGATGATATTGTGAAATACTGATTGTAGACTTTGGATGATTACATGGTATGTGAATAAATATCAAAAAAAATTATTAAAAATGGTCAACTGGGAATCTCTCTAACCCAGGCTGAAAGTCCACAGATAAATCTCCTTTACTCTCTGCTGCTGTCATTTGGGACTTACCCTCTTTTCCTCTCAACATTACTTCTCAAACTGCTTGCAAACCTGCAGTAACTGCAGCTTTGCTATTCTTGGCTTCTAACAGGGAACAATTCAGAACCAGGTAAACACAAAATTTGGGACTAAAGGAGAAAAGGGAATGAGAACAAGGTGAGCACTACTGAAATCACTGCGTTCTACCCTCAGTTCCCCGAGAAGAAAGTCAAGTTAGCGAGCCTTTCCTCACCTACTTTTTAATCACTAATTCTCCTCTTGCTTTTTACTCTAAACATGCCCCCAAGGAAGCTTGATAAAATGTCTTTCAGCTGGTATCCACCACTGGTATCTTTTTTTGGACTGAGCCCTCCTTAGGAGTATTATTCCCTCTCAGAATCCTCATTTGCTATTTTGCATGAAACCCTTTGAAAACCTCAAAAGAGAAGACTTGCTTTAATGATAGAAAAGAGAAAGAAATGCTGCAAAGCATTTTGTGTATTAGTCAGTTGAAAAGGAAAGAAATCCTAAACACAAAAAGGGTAGGTTAATAATGAACCTATGGAAGAGAAAAAGGTAGATAAGGGCCCAGTGTGTCAGGAAATACAGAGTGCTTTCTAGGTGTTTACAAAAGAAGAGTTCTAATTAGTCCATTTAGCTTCTAGACCCCCTTTCCCCACCCAGTGTCTCCAGCTAGCACATTGCAGGAGTCCCTGCCCATGTCATTGGAAGCACCATCAGAACACAGAAATGCATCCTGAGGATATTATAAGCTGGTGCTCTGAAGACATCTTTCTATAATATATTGTTATAAAGGATGACTAGGTCTTATAATACCATCAGCATGTGTAGTTCATGTAAAAGGCCATTGTAGGAAAGATTAGGCACCCATTACATAAAATACTCCTAGAAAGAGAAAGTGCTCTTAGTCTCATCCCTCAAAAAAAAAAAACCACATTAAAAATAAAAACTCATAAAACACAGCTCATTTGTATATCATGAAACTACCTATACTGCTGATACGACCAGAGTTGTATAGCAACATTTTTATTTAGAAAAGCAATTTCCTTTCTTCTTATATCTAGTAAAAAAAAAAAAAAAAGAATCTTTTTTTTCTAAACTTACATATCCTTAGTAGCAGATTGCCTGGTTGTAGCAGTCCAAGCCTTTCCTGGAAGGCAGCCACAACAATGGAATGAGAGTAATTTCACACATATCTTCTATTTACGCAGTCACACATGTTATGACACTGCCCAAATGCCAAATTATGAGCAAAAAACTAACTTTTTGAAACCCAAATCTCAGTTGAAGGTCCCCTTAAAACTTAAGGAAAAAGCTTGCTATTCTGATTCTGAATTTATTACTTTATATGTACAAGTAATAATATACAGAATTTTTTTTCTATCCTCAGAAGCCCATAACGCAAAATTTTCACTACTCTGAAGAAATATAAAGGGATGAGTCTTACTCTATTACTATCTGCAGGCCAATGTAATGATTCTATATAATATATTCAGAAGTGCATTTTATATTGTCTATCCCCGGTAATTAAAATGTATCAATCAACAATTTCTAAGGCAGTACACTGTTATGTCAGAGGTTAAAACCTATTCTAATACCATCTCGCCATAACAGGCTAATGGCAGAAACTTTTGACTTCCTGCTCTTAGTTCAGACCAAAGTTACTCATGTGAAATAAAACTCAAATTTAAATTATTCAATTAAACTCTAGTTATAATTTCCATCATATTTTTAAATGAGGGAAAACATTACACATATAGCCAAATCTCAGTTACTTCAGATCTAACTGTCCTATCATACTATTTTTATACTTCCTTTCAACTTCCACTTTTGGTTCTTCTTCACTTCTTATCCATTGATAGGAAAATTATAGGAATAGCTGATGCATAAATTAGTTGATTCCAACATGTAAGAAAGAAGAATTCAACTAGTTCAACTTTCTACCTAATGAATGATTCTTCCAACAATATTGCTCCAAACTATGTGTCTAAATATAGGCACTTCTATTCAGAAAGCACCAAGGACGTCAATCTCTCTGATATCCTACCTACCACTCACATTTACTTCCAACCTTGGACACCTGGACTGTATACATATCCTGTGGGAACAGATACTTCACAATTTTAAAAGAACAGGCATAGTATCTTCAAAATGCAGAACTTGTGACCATTTAATTTAGATTCTACCTCCTGCCACATAGAAGTCTGCCACTTTCCTGGTGAGGAAAGAATTAAAACAGACAGACCCAGTTCCAGTGTCATTTATAGCAAGCCAGAAACTGCAAAATATGCACTTAGTAGCTATACTAAACTATTCTACTCATTTCAGTAACAGTTGAATAGTAAGAAAAGGATTAAATCATAGGTCAGTTATCAGGTTTAGATATTGTTGCATAATTACTTATATAATATTACATTATTATATTTCTATTATTCTTCCATCTACTAGTAAGGGTTACTAAACTCATCAACCTCACATATGCTGAACACTATTTATAAGAAAGTAAATATCATTACAACTCTGTACATGGTAGCCATTTAATGTTTATTAGCCTTAATCCTAAAGCAAATCTAAAATACATTTTGAGCATCTAATAGAATATTCTCTTAATTTTACTATTTAATAAAAGGTTTCTATAGCTCGGATGAAGAAGAACCTGACAGTAATATCTGAAAATAAAATTCTTAGCGATATTAATAATTATAATAATGAAAAATGAATACTTTCACAATCAAAATAGGGAATAAAGAGCAATACCATATTCAATGGGAAAATGTTAAAAATTAGTAAATGTGGATGAAAGGTATAAAGGAGTTCTTTGTTCTACTTTTGTGATACTCTGACATTATTTTGAAATAAAACAAAATTTAAAAATTAAAAAACTAGCTAGAAAGGCCATATTTAAAATATTTTCTTTAATACCACCAATATTTAATAAGTAATCAACCAGCCTTAAATGCCAACATTTTTTCACATTCTTCTGAATATATTTTCTTCTAAATTGTGCTAAAAGAAAAATAATCTACCAACTCAAATGCACTCTTAAAAATAACAATGATCTTTGTATTGTCTGCCAATATTAAAATGACATAATCACAAATTTTTAAAATTATATTTAGAAATTCGATTTATAAGCAAAAAATAATACAGCCAGTAATACCAAATTCCTATGATTAGCCCATAAGTTAATTCAGAAAATAAGTACAATAAGAAAAATAATTTATAATTTAACATTCTGTTCAGATGGTTGGCATATGTTGTGTTCCAAATACCATACTGGTATTACATACTTAAATCTTCAATTTTGTTCTTATCCTTAATATCTGTTCTACCATATTACAAATTTAATTCATATTAGCACAGTATTCAAAAGTTAAATGACCTGTTATACATCTAGAAATGAGGCTAATAAAAAAAAGAACAGAATAAAAATGAACATTCAAAATTACTAAAATTAATATTTGCAAGAATAATGACATTTGTTAAAGTCATTTCATTATTTTGCAATCAGGCAAGATAGTCATTGCCAAATAAATAACAGTATTATTCTATATTTGTAAGAATTTGTACATTTTATACTTTATAAAGTGCTTTCAAATCGTGCAAATGTCAAAATTTTGTTTTGATCTTTGCACAAGAGGTAAGACAGGTAACTCAATGACAATTTAATTGGTAAGTTTTTTTAACTTAGTGTAATATTAAATTTAATATCATTTATTTTCTAATTTTCACATTTTAAAAAGTTTTCCCATTGTTATTTAAAGTTTTATGAACAATAAAGATGAATGCCATGTAATATATCATTATGTTCACTCTGAGAATTATTCCTAAAAATCAATCAAGATGATGGATTAACTATTTTTAGAATTGATAAATTAACCAGGCTGCAAAAATGCAGCTCATCAGAAAGCAACATATCAATTAAGTCACTTTATTATTCATGTAAAAATATAAAAAACACACATGCAGAAAGGAATTCTCATTTATATCTTAGAATCTGTTTAGATCTATAAGATCTAAAGAACATGGAAAGGAAATCAGATTCAGCCAAACTTTTCTGAGTTTTTTTTTTCCTGGATTTTTATTAAAACTCAGAATTATCTTAATAAGGTCAGGAAGATTTTCTCATTCTGAATGGTGAGGTAAAGCTATGCAATGTATGCATAATTTTAGTAATACTTCAGTAAATGAATTATTTTAAAATAAATCCATTATATTTCAAAATATTTTTCTTATACCTATTCCCTGAAATAATATAGTACAAATTACTCCCAAACTAACATAATTATAACTAGATATGGCAATATTTTTTCTTCACTGTAAATAACCAAAAGAACTTTTATTTCCTTAGGTTTTATTTTTATTTCTTTTATTTCTAAGGTTAGCAAAAAAAAAATGCTAACCTTATCAAAAACAGAAAAAATCCTTTAGACAACAAAGAATCAGCCATATGCTTATATAACTTTAGCACCATAAGTAGCCTCATAGAAAATTATGCTAAATTATGCTAACCTACATCATTTGGTAATTGGATTAAAATATAAATTAAATGTTTCCAAATATTTTTAAATATATAAAATAATTAAAACCAAGTTAATAATTAAAAAGCTCTAAATGTATAAATTACTTCAGAACTGATAATAATAGGGACGATTTAGCTTTGAGATACAGAATGAGCCCTACAAATAAACAGTCTTAATTTTTTTAAGTCCCAAAATGGACACAAAATATAACAGGAGCCTGACTGCAATGCTGTACTATGAGCACGCACACCTTACTGATGAGGCAGTCTCAAGACATCTATTTAAGAATAGTCTTCTAACGAAACTCTCTGAAAGAGTCCCAAACAGATCTATTCTGACCTTAAGTCATTAAGAGTCATAAAATTAATATATTATGAATTCACCCCTAAGAAAATTCAAGACTTTCAGCAAAACACATCTTTGCTTAACTGGCCTTCTAAAAACTTTAAAGGAGAAATGACTGGAAACATACTATTATTAAAATACTTTGTTTTTAAGATCCCAACAATCGAAGAATTATATTTGAAATATAAACCACTTTTGTACGGCGATATCAATTTTTAATTCTAATTTCTCATGAAATAATTCCTGTAACAATTACTTATGTTCTAGATTATAAATTAAATTTAAAAGACACTTAATACATGACTATAAAATTGTATCTTTCAAAACATAAATACTAGTATGGTACAAAACCTTTTATATGGCAAACACACAAAAAGTCTAAGGATATTAACGATACTACCAGTTACTAGGAACTATAAAAATTTTAACATTAAAATATCAAAAGAAAAATATGAGGGGCATTTTAAAATCCAGAAGTCAAAAGTTATTTTCTGTGTTCAATGATGGCTATTTATTATTGGGCAAATTTGATTCAATACAGTTTTAGCCTTTTCAATCAAGTAGTCATTTTTAAACAATATAGAGTTCTAAATACAAAAAACAAGTCATAAATTAGATAAAAGATATGAAAGCAGATCTTAAAATAAATGGTATATATCAGAAATTATACCATTGATTTTAAGATAAGTAATCATTAATTTACACCAAATTATTAAACTATTAAAGAACCAATAAGATATTGCATCAGTTTTAACACTAAGCCAATCTTGTTTTCTTACTTTAGCTTTTTAGAAAATTACTTGTTTGTGCATTTATCAATCATATTTGAAATTGTTCACAAAAATTTCAAAGTATTCAAGTGGAAATTGTGCGTGACGGTCTCAATGTCTAGTACCGTATATGCCTCTCTCAAACCTTATTAGTATTAATTAGGTAGAATAGAAGCATTGCTGAATGTTAATATTTTTCTATATTATATCAATATAATATATTGATTTTTCAAGTTTTTGAAAATATGTAAAGTTGGGGTGGTCCAAGGATAGCTCCATGGTAGAATTCTCATGTGCCATGCAGGAAACCCGGGTTCAATTCCCAGAGCCTACCCATGCCAAGAAATAAAAATAATAATAAAAACATTTTTTTTAAAAAAGCACATAAAGTTGAGATAGTTTTCTTAAAATAACAGTATTTATAGTCACTGATTTGTTAAAATCATATCTCCAAAATCCTGGTCATAACTTCCAAAAATCTCATAAGGAGCACTCAATAATACTAACTTTTCTGCAAATTAATGATCTGTCAAAAAAGACACTGTAAGTATTCTGGTATTAAAACAAAGAAATGTTACACTGAAAGCCTAACCACCATAAACACAAAAAACATTTCCAAGCATTTTAATAGTCCAAATTCATGAAAATATTGCACCAATATGCACAAGAATTCTTCAAGTCATTTTAAAAATACTGTCTTAAGACAATATTACTTAATATCTGTTTCAATACTGATATAAAATTTCAACTGTCAATCAAATGGAATAGTAAGTGTATGTGCACCTTACAGTGTAGCAATTTAAATACAAAAGCATATAAAGTTTACATTCTATTTATCTACAATAAATAAATCCTATGATATAATTGTTTTTATTGGAATTCTCATTTGTCCTAATAAAAAGTTAACTAGATTAAGTAAATAATAAAAACAAATATACATTTATTGCCCCAAATGGATTCCATAAAACATTCACAAGACATCTCAATGCCTTAATATACAATAAAATAACATACTGATAGGTAGCTAAAAAGGCTATAAACATTCTTCTTTCATAGCAAATGAACATTAGGTTTCCTAGTATAGGAGGAAAAAAGGCAGTCTGTGTACACAGTAACAATTACCTGTATTCTTAATAATTTTCAACTAATTTATTAAAATATTAGTAAAGAGAAATAAATACCCAGCATATCATTCAATGAAAGAACAATGCACATTCAGTAATTCATGCCTACACAACAGATTTTCACCCTTACAATGGCATTACTGATGCAGACAGTAAGATATACAACCAAAAAGTATTTACTGACCTCCTATAACATATCTTACACTATGCTGTTTTAATATACTTACAAGTATCTTGACTCTGATTTTAAGTAAATCCAAAATAATCCAACTGTTAAAAAATACGTATAAAGAAAAAAAATATTCCTCAATAAACAACAGGAACAAATGCCCTGTAATTTTGAGGCAAAAATGATAAATAATTAGCTTTAAAGACTAATACAATTTAGTATCTTTTTAAAAACTAATACAACTTAGTATCTTTCAGTATTAGCACATGATATTTTCAAATGTGAAATATTATTTTGGTTCTCTCTAACCCAAACTGTTTTAAATTAAACTTTTCTGGCACTGTATGTAATCATAAACAGAAGGAAAAAAAAAGAAAACAGTAACCCAATTATACAGGCACAAGAAACTTAGAATTTGAGTGTATATATCAATAACATTCAAGAAAAAGATACCACAATATGACTGCTCTTGAATAGTGAAATATTTAATATTCCCCTCCATGCATTCAAAATTAGAAGCCAAACAAGTGGTGCTTATGAAAACAGTTATTTACCTTATATTTTTTCCATTCATGATATGATCACTGCAACTAATAACTTAAAAGCCCATTTAATTTTGACAGTATTAAAATAACAGAGGAAATTCAATATTCGTTTAAGAAATATATTACACCCCAAAATCAAGGCCAAACACAACCATGACTGATGCGATTGACTTGACACAGCTGGCACATTTTACTTTTGTCTACTTCCCAGAAAGACACAAGGTGGGGACATAGAGCACTGCCTTCCAAAGGTTTTAATCTATGCAAGCCCACTACAAAAGAAATATTTTAAATAAGCCACCATTCTGCTTAAAATTATCTTCCATCTAATAGCATTAAAATTATATAACCAACATTTCTTGAAATCAATTTTTCTAGGTGTAAAATGGACAAAATTATTGATAGAGAAAGAAAAAAAGTCCCCATCAAGACTTTTTAAAAAACATTATATTATGTACTTCAAAATTGCTCTGGATATGAAAATTATCAGTGTGACATTACACAAACAATAAAAATAAATAAATTTAAATAGCATTAGGGATGAAATCAATCCCAATCTGGTTAGACAAACAACTATCATAAGGGGGAGATTATATCTAATGAATTTTAAGTATGCAGGGTAATGCAAAAACTAAGCAACTCTCGCATTATTTGGTATTTTCCAACAGAATTTACTTTATAAGACATTTGAAATAATGTGAAGGTTTTAATGTCCTCTGATCAGATTTAAATTAATTCCCCTTAAACATTTTATTTTAAAATAAATGCAAATTAATTTTGAAAATAAGTTACACACCCTCCTAACAATAGTATATATTAAATTGGTTAAATCAGCAAATTAAAAGTCATTATTTTAATTTGAGAAAATTATATTTCAGAAAAAATATCTGAGAATTTTGATAACCATATTTTGTAAATTCAGCAACAGAATTTTAAATGCATGTCTAACTGTACTATGAAAACTATGATAATCAAGTCCAGAATCTAAGCTAGATACTACCAAAAAATTCAACAACAATATTTTTCTTATATATGTTCATTTGCAATGTGTGTAGTTAAAACAAAGTTCATCAAACATGAGCTGAAATTATTTCCTAAGGCCCCAAAGTGATCAGTTGGGCCTGACTATCATTTATACATTATAAGGAAATTACTCTATTCTGATATTTTTTTCTTGAAAAAAAAAACCCATTCTTTTATCTCAAAAATTTTCTAGGATGATGATAAGATTCTCCTTTGAAAGATTTAGCATTAAATATTTAATTCTTATTACTATCTTGAACTTATTTCACCATTTTAAAATTCTCAATATTCTCTTCTTTTACCTCTTGTTTTACTTCTTCCTTACCTTGTCTTTTATGCCCTTCTTTGTTATTGTCTTTTCATATTTCATTCTTTCTTTAAGCCAGCAGCATATGGAGCTAAAGCGGCCTACCTAGGTCACCAGGTCTGAGATAAGTATAAAAAATTCTTACTATTTTTAAGGGGAGAAAAACAAGCCAATTATCATCTGGGAGAGGATGGGGATTTTAACTCACCAGACAAGCCTATCCAATAAAACTCGGACTAGAATCAAGTGATTACAACTTCTCATGCACACACATAGGGCTCTTGGAAGACATCCAATTTTTTTTGGGGGGGGGTCTCTTCTCTCCTGTTTATAAAGGAGAACTAAAAAATAATTAGACTATAATAATTTACTCTCTTTAACAGGTTTATTGAACATGAAAATGTTTCAAATGAAATATTTATAAGCCAGAAGTTTAAAAGTTCTGACGATCTTTAGTTTCATTTAAACATTTAAATTTGAGGGAAAGCTGAACTCTGTTTTCTACTTCCCACAATTTTGCTCCAACTAGTAAAAGTATTCATTACTAAAGATGTAATTGCTATATTACTCAAAAATAAAAACGCAAATTCTAAAAATTAAAAAAACAGCCAATGTTATTCCATAAGCCTTTACAAACCTGATTTTCCTCAACATATTATAAAGGAAAATGCTGTTTTCCACTATTATTTTTAATTGGCTTTTAACAATTCATAGTGCTGATTTTAATTTTCAAAATAATCACGCAAATTCATTTAAAGGAAAAATACAGGTTTAATGCCTAGCTGCCAAATATTTAAAGTGAAATAAATGACTACCAACTGCTATACCTGATAGGGGGAGTCCTAAGAGTATTTATTCAACAATACAGCTAAAAATAGTCATTTTCATATTGCCATATCAGTTGATACTTGTAAAAAAATTACTGTATTACTACCACTATTTTTTTCTATCATTATGGCATGTATATACTTACTGTTGTAGTATGTTCAAATATATAGCAATAATACTCACATTTAAAATCTTTAATTACATAATATGTAATTACCATGTCACCTCATTGCAAGACACTGAATTATCAAAGTGTCTATGACTAGAGATATATTCACAACTTTTAAATTCTTATTCTGATTCTTCTTTGATAGAAAAGTGAAAAAAGATGCTTCTTCCCAAGAGCTCATCAAGTTAAGTGCCTTTTATTGGTGCAAATTCCAAAGTAAGGGCCAGGAACCCTGTCCCCACCTTCCTCACATATAAAATGGCCTCTGATTTATAAAAATGTAGAAATGGTGTTGAATGGTTTTCTATAAAATTTCACCTGCATACTACTGTTCTGAAAATGCTTCAACATCCCTACCACATACCAAATTTTGTGATTTATACTGCCATTGCTTCTATTTTTGAGGATATTCCACTCTACTCAAAAAGTGTACTTCCCTGCCTTTTGAACAATAATTCAAAATTCAGAAGCCAAAAAAGGAAAGATTGATATATGTAGAAATAAAGAAAAAAAAAATTGGCATGGCAAAAGTTCTATAGGCAATAAAGCAAATGGCAAACTAGATAAAATTATTGAAAACTTCTATCACGGACAAAGAGCTAATGTCTCCAATATATAAAAAATATCTATGAATATTGAGGAAAAAGATCATTAGAAAAATGGGCCAAGGATGAACAGTCACAGAAAAAGAAATCCAATTGATTGTTAAACATGAAAAGATGCCCAATCACACTCATAATGAGAGAAATGCAAATCAAAACTAACTCACATACCATTTCTTGCCTAACAAAACAGCAAAAATCTAATATGTGGCAACACACTATTGGCAAGACTCTCAATACATACCTACAGAAATTTTTTTTGTAAAAGTACATATGTAAAGATTTGTATTACAAATCTAATAGTTTGGCAAAACATTATTGGCAAGGCTCTCAATACAGACCTACAGAAATTTGTACAAACCCAAGAATCTGACAACTTCTACCAAAATCATACATGCCTGTACCTTTTGATCTAGCATTCCCACCCTGGGAATCTCTCCTACAAATACACCTAAACCCATACAAATTAATACATGTACAACTGAAAGCACAATTCACAAATAGCAAGGGTAGCCATAACCTACGTGTCTCGCAACCAATTGAGTACTGGTTGGATGAATTATGCTACCCCCAAACAAAAGAATGCTATACCACGATTACAGAGGAGAAGAGAAAAAAAATGAGAGATCATACTGAACTATGAGGAAACTATTAAATAAAAAAAGTGAACTGTACATACTAATCAAACTTTTGTGTAAATAGCATGCTGTCCTTTCTATAAATGCATCTTGCTTTTGTGAAGGAAAGGAAGACTATATTATTTTCCCCCTATTTAGATAAAGAAACACTGGTTACACATAGGGATCAAGGAAGAAAATGGAGACAGGGTGAGAGATTTCTTGGTATGTACTTTTAATTTTAAAAAAGTTCATTTTTTTTTTTACTGGTTTATTATTGAATCAGTAGCCTTTCTAAAATAAATAAAAGGTGCTGACAATGTCAGATGTTAGTGGTAAACTACTATTTTAGTTCTCTTAAATCATTACTTGTTATATTGCCATCAAAACAAGGTGATAAGGTAGCAAGTTCCATATCAATATCTGTATTGTCGTTCAAAATATTGCTTGATATGCAAAGCTCCTGGAAAGAAAGGCACGTTCCAAAAGTTTATAATAATATAGCATGATTAGTTTATAGCTACAAAAAGTATACTATATACATTGGATGTGATCAACATTACTCAGTAAAAACTGACAGAAAAGTACTGCCTTCCAAGAAGTGCCACAATCAAATTTAGCCAAGATCATTTAGCCAAGGAATGATCAACCAAAAAGCATTACCTCTATACTGAAAACCTTACAAAAACAACATATTGTTTCCTTAAGAGGAATCTCTTGAGGAAATTGTTTCCTCAAGAATTCAAGAGGAAACTGATTCAAGAGGAAACAATCCACAGAAGCCAAAATCACAACACCTGTGAAATACTCTACAATATGGGTTATGCAAAAACTTGATCTTAACAACAAGTGGGAAACTTTGAGAATAAAGTGGGATTTATTTTAGCAGGAAGGAAAGAAATGGTATTCCAGGAAGGAGAAGAGCAAACAAAGGTGGAAACCAAGGAAAATAAGAATTACAAAAGGAAATATAGAAATATTAAGATAGCAGATCTCAACTTAATCGATAACAGAACTTTACTTAGTTCTTAATCAAGAAAATAATATCAATGTAAAACAGGGTAAATACCTGATTGATTTATCTGGAATTGCTTTACAGGTTAACCAAAAGGGGGAGAGGTGGGAAAGGGGGAAAGTAAAAAGTCTGACAATACTACCTGTTGACGATGACTGTAAATGGAGTTCTCATACATTGGTGGTAGGATTGAGAAATGGTACAACCACTCTGTAAAACTCTTCAGCAGTTCCTCACCGTTAAACAGGTATTTATCGTACCACCCAGCCATCTCACTTTTAAATATTTACCCAAGAGATATGAAAGCATATGCCCATTCAAAGACTTGTTTATGAATGTTCATAGCAGCTTATATGCAACAGTTAAAAACTGAAAACAAGTGTCTATTAATAAGTAAATGGGTAAACAAATATGTCAATACATTGGAATATTACTCAGCAATAAAAAAGAATGAGCAATGAAACACAGACACAACATGTAGTTAGGAACAGTTATCAATAATCTCTGAATCACAGGTGAAACCACACTTAGATTAGAACCGACATACCAGAAAGCTAAGCAGAGTCAAAAAGAACCAAACCTCTAACTACACTATTGAAACAGTCGAATCAAACCTAAAATCTGTACTATACCTCTACCCAAACCAGTCATGAATCAATAAATTCCTTACTATTTAAGCAAGTTGAGTTGGGTTTTCTGTCACTCGCAATCAAATGTTTAATAGATGATATGATGCAGCTCATACTTAATGATTTCAATATTTCCCAGTAAACAGTAACAGAATTTAACTAAGAATGAGAATTCATGGCAATGAAAAGGACAGATATCCAAGAAAACAAATTAATGAACTGGAATAACCATTGTGGATAAGCTGCTAGGAGCAAAAAATAAAAATCAAGCAAGAAATATAGGCTAAAACAAACCTATAATAGGAAAGGGCTTTCTGGTTGTTTTCACTAAACCAGAAAGGGGTCTAAGATTAGAAATGATAATCAGTAAAGACACAAGCGTGTCACAGAAACACGGCATGAAGGAGAACTGTGACAATCTTTATTGAAACTTTATGTAGGGAAATAATTAACAATTCAAACTATGATTATTCTTATCTTATCACCCCAGGCATAGACAGGTTCAGGCCTTTTATTTTAGCAATACCCTAAAAATTCCAATAGGTAAAGGTGAAAAGGACATAGAACTGTTCTGGTTTCTATATTTACTTATATAATTTTACTCTAAAATCAGGAAATCCTAAGTTTCCCATTTGAAAATACCTTTCTTGACCATGGCTAAAAATAGAATTATCAAAACAAACAAAAATCTCTATGTAGATTTATATTAAATTATATATAGAATTTATCTTTGTGAATGTATTAAAAGCTATGTATAAAATAAGAATTTTGAAAGAATGTGTAAAACAAACATCATTTTTTTCTCCCACTCATCAGGCTGCTTAGTTAAAAGCAGCATTTGCTACCCAGCAAAACTCCAGCAATTATTTCCTTCCAGGTTCCCTCTGATTATGAAGAGAGAGAAGAGAATGGGCAGTTAGAAAGTTAACAAGAAAAGAGAGAAAGCTAAGATTTGGGAATAGATGCTATTTCCCAAAATCCTTGTTGGCCAATGTACGTATACTAGCTCAGTCCATTTAATCTTCTCAACAGTGAAAGTAGATATGGTATCATCTCAAATTTATAGATAAGAAAACAGAGGCTTCAAAGAGTTGAAGTTTTTAAGAAGTAATCTACAGTATGTAAACTAGTGGTGTTGCATTTGGAATCTGTATCTGTCTGACATGGAAGCTACCGTTACACAATTTCCTGATGTCAGTAAGCACCAAGAGGCCTGTCATTGAGTGTTCCTTTGCATAGCCTGACTCAAAGGAAGCATCAGTTACTTCTCACAAGACATTCCCTAATATCATGATTGAATATACAGCATCTAATACTTTTAATAGCATCTCAAGTCTAGTTGTTTATTCTTATCTCTGCCTCCATTGTTAAACTATTTGATGGCCTCAGAAACTAGAGCAGCAGACATGGTCACCGTTTAGAGGAAAAACAAAAAGGTGAAGGTGAAGTGTTGTATATAGAAGGATATGCTTCTTAGTTTTATCAAAATTGGGGCAGGATAAGATAAAAAGGATATACATGAAAATATATTTTTCTGATAGAAAGTTTTTGAAATTTGTGTCTATTATTGTTTGTTAGAGGAAAAAAGAAAAGAGCCAAAGCATCCGTTATTCAATAATGAAGTGTTATAGAAGAAAATATGTAGTATAATTTTTTAAACAGGAAGAGAAGTATACATATTAATATGTACAGTAAAAGTTTTCTGAAAGCAATCACAAGAAGTTTAGAAGTATATATTGAATCTTTTCATTTTCTACTTTTCTATACTATTAGAATTTTATAACCATATGCAAGTGTTTTTTAAATCTTTTTATTGACAAATCTTCACACATACATTCCATACATGTTGTACAATCAGCGGTTCACAATATCATCACATAGTTGTGTATTCATTAGCATGATCATTCTTTGGAACATTTGCATCACTCCAGAAAAAAGAAATAAAAAAAAGAAAAAACTCATACACAGCATATCCCTCTACTGACCACTAGTATTTCCATCTACCCAATTTATTTTACCCCTTATCTCCCTTATTATTTATTTATTTTTTTATCCATATTTTTTTTTACTCATCTGTCCATACCCTGGATAAAAGGAGCATCAGACATTAGGTTTTCACAATCACACAGTCACGTTGTAAAAGTTACGTCTTTATACAATTGTCTTCAAGAGTCAACTGGAACACAGCTCAACAGTTTCAGGTACTTCCTTTCCAGTCACTCCAAAACACCATAAACTAAAAAAGGATCTCTATATAATGTATAAGAATAACCTCCAGGATACCTATTGACTCTGCTTGAAATCTCTTAGCCACTGACTTTTGGTCAAGAAGACTTTCTCAATTTCTTGATGTCGGATTTCAGCTCATCCTGGGAGTTCTGTCCCACATTGCCAGGGAGCTAGACATACATCCCTAGGAGTCATGTCCCACGTAGAAGGGAGGGTAGTGAGTTCATGTGCCAAGTTGGCTTAGAGAGAGAAGCCACATCTGAGCAACAAAAGAGATTCTCTGGGGTGACTCTCAGCCTTCTTTTTTTTTTTGGCATGGGCAGACTCTGGGAATAGAACTCAGGTCTTTGGCATAGCAGGCAAGAATTTTGCCACTGAGCCACCACTGCACTGCCCAGGCCTGATTTTAAGTAGGCTTAGCCTAGCAAGATCAAGGGTTTGGCCTATTGATTTGGTTGTCCCCACTGCTTTCAAGAATATGAGAAATTCTCCAAATGGGGAAGTTGAATAGTTTCTCCTTTCTCCCCAGTTCCCAAAGGGGACACAAAAGTATACAATTTCTTTTGTATTATACTGCCCAAATTACTCTGGGATATATCGGGGCATCACACTAACCTGGACAAACCAATCAAAATCTCATGCCCTATTTAAGATTGCATGTACTTATGATGTTCAATTAAACCGACCATATAAGTTAAATTAGGTAATTAATGCACCACCCGAAATAAAAATTTTGCACCAAATAAACATCTCTCCCTTTGTTCTCACACAGAAGCTGAGGTTTTAAAATACGAATGATATCCTTACCCCTGTATTCTGCTCTACCTTAGTCCTATCCAGATCAGCTTCCTTCATATCTCTAACTAAAGTCTGATCCCTTTTTCAACTTTTTAAACAGTTCCTGTATAGCAGGGTACTTCTGACTTTTATAGCTTCAAAGCTCTAACTCTGAGTCAGGTGTCACATAAATACCTGAAGTTTCTGGGAACGACCAGGTTATACACAAACAGCTTAGAATCTCTGAATTTAGGAATAACAGTTACAACTTCTGAATATATGTGACTGCTGTAAAGGCTTACGATCTAGGAACCTTTACAATAAGCCCAACCTCATAAACCATGCTCTCGACTGCAGCTCACCGAGTTTTTATATTATAATTAGTCCATATGACTGATATATGCAAGTATTTTTATGATAATGGTTATTTAGGCTTCTTTTCTTAAATTTCTCAATATTTTGAAGACTTCTCCAAATTTTTTTTTTTAAATTATTATCAGGTTTTGATATTTATCAAGAGCCTGACAGGTAATTAACTAAAGGAAAAATCTTACTGATCACCACATGAGATGGATACCACTTTCACAAAAACGCCTGACTTAATACTGAAGTGATATCTTTATCTTAATTTTATTCTTGGGCATCAACCCAAGGTCATTTAACTAAGAAGCAGAGGTAAGATCGAAGCCTATAAGAGTAAAAAATATGGATAAGAAATAAGCAAATAACAGGGGGAACAAAGGACAAAATAAATTGAGTAGATTGTATAAGTTTTTTCTTTTTTCTTTCTTTTGCTGGAGAGATGTAAATGCTCAAAAAAATGATCATGGTGATGAATACAAAACTATGCGATAAAAACTTAAAATATGTATGCATAAGAGTTCTATCTGTATTTAGGTATATCCCATCTCTTTCACATAAGGAATTGAGGCAGTTTTTGGAAATACACCGTACAGAACAAAAAATAAACAGAAATGAAAATTGAAACAAAAGGAAAATTATGTGTTAAAAAAAGTCACTCTTTAGAATAAAAATTGAAATCTTGTTTTGTCCTAAATGGATTACTAATTTACTTCTCAGTTCCAAAAATGCCAAAGCAAAGAGGGAAATGAGACTTATATACAATCCTTTATAAAATTCACAGTATTAATATAATAAAGAAAACCAATTCTCAAAAGCATATCTCTCTCTAATAATAAGTCCAGAGGGCATAGTTTCTTGAGGATCCTCATAAGGGTATGTGATATAGTGCACAATGTCCTTAATAATAATCGAATAATAAATAAAACATTAACTTAATGACACAATGCCAAATATCAACTCACTGTGTTTAATTCTTCAAGTACTACCCAGGAATTTTCATGGCTCAATGGAACAAGTCTTTCTACAACAGCAAACCATCTTTACTAAAAAATTACCAGGTGTACTAGAGTGGTTAGAGGGAAGTGCCTGAAACTGTAGAGCTGTGTTCCAGTAGCCATGTTTCTTAAAGATGACTGTATAATGATACAGCTTTGACTATGTGATTGTGAAAACCTTATGTGTCTGATGTCCTTTTTATCAACGGTATAGACAGATGAGTAAAAAATATGGATAAGAAATAAGCAAATAATAGGGGGAACAAAGGATAAAATAAATTGAGTAGATTCTATGAGTTTTTTCTTTTTTCTTTCTTTTGCTGGAGAGATGTAAATGTTCAAATAAATGATCATGGTGATGAATACAAAACTATGTGATAAAAAAAAATTACCAGAACAAGTGATTGTAATAATTATATCATGTTCGAAGTTATACAGTAGCTCCTTTAATTTAAATTTTCAGAATTTCATCTTAGGTAATTAGGTAATTAAGATGAATAACTTAGAAGTTATCATCATCAAATTCTCACTCTTAAAATATAGCAATTCGATATATGAATGGGTTAAGACTCCAGGCTTTGGAGCAAGTCTTGACTGAGGACATTACCATGCTCCCCAGTAGGTACTTAACTGGTGAATATAAAATAGAAAGAAATTACTCCTATTAGTCAGAGTTACTATAAAGCAAGTGTACTGGCATGATATCTAAGAAGAAATAGTCTAGAACCACAATGCTTCATATGTAGTTAAATACTCAAATGCTTAATGAATTAATGACTAAGTGGTAAGAAATTGTACTTATGAAAAAATGAATCGATCCATGTGGCTAAGAGCCATAAATGAGCTAAGAGGGAGAATATACTTTCCATGATCACACCACCTATAACTACATTGTCATTTATTTCCAAGCTTTTAATAACATTTTCTAGGGTATAGAATAATGTTACTCCACTCTCTAATTCTTCTATTCTCTTAAATGCCATGAATCAATGTATTTAAATGGCTGTTGTAACTATGTTATAGCTTTTTTCATTAAATTAAACTCTCCAAATGATTGGTCTATAGTGATAAAAACAGAGGAACTTCAGCGTTATATTTTTCTAAAATTATTTGACAGTGTTTCAGAAAGCATGCCAGGGCATTATTGTTTCTCTTCTTCAGATAGGTCTCATTTTAAAAAACACTAAATTTCAATGGACTGGATGATCAGAAACTTCTCAAATTACAATGCTAAACACTTTATGCCAACTGTATTAATCAATCATAAGAAATTTCACCAAGATCTATTTCAGAGTACACACTCAATATGAATCTTTCAGAACCTTTCATAAAGCAAATAAGCACAGTCCATCAACAGAAAGAAACAAAAGAACAAAAATATTTATCTCCCCTTTGAAACTCAAACTACATTAATCTGAAATCACTTCAACCACCTTTTATTTTATATATATATATATATATATATATATATATCTCCATTCAGATCGAAAATCTCCTAAGTTAGAGATTGGTATATAAATTTATTCTATATCCCACATTCTTTTAAATGTGATTGATCATAACTTCCTCAAAAAGAAAAAAAATCTGTTGTAATCAAAGTTGAAATATGTTCATTTGATCTAAAATACTAATTTATCAATTAGCTCCATTAATACAATAAATTAGCTCAATCAATGATTTATAAATCATTAGCCATCTCAGTACTATTATGCTTTATAACAACCTCAATTTCAAAGAATTAGCCAAAAACATGAAAGCAGATATGAATATTTCTTTTTCTTTTACAAAGACTACATATTTAAAAAAATGAAAAGTCTACCTGTATTCAAAGCAAAAATATTTGATTTGATTTGATTTGATTTCATCAAAGCTTGTGTATCAGACCAATACTGAGCTACTGACCAATTTAATTACTAAACTGGGAAGAAAAATACTCATTTTTTTGCAAATAGCTAGCTCTGAAATCATGTGAAGCCTTAAAATCAATATAAACACTTAATATAATTCCCCTCATCTGCCCTAAAAAAAACTGCTATTAAATCAATGGTATTCTCTAACAATCAAAGACATTTAATACAATCATTTTATCCTTATGAAAAATGACATTGGTTGGATTTCCTGAACTAATAATGGCACCACAAACAGATGAGTAAAACATAAAAGCTATTTGGTAAGCTTAAAACGCACTTACTGCTTTACCAAACTGTAATTGGTTAAATAGTCCTGACCAAGTACCCCCATGACCAAATGAATAAATTTTCTAAAATGTATCTCAAAACACAGGAATGGTTACAATTGCACCACATCAAAACTAAGAAAGAAAAGTCCTCATTTTTCATCCTTATAAATACAATTTATAAATGGAAGATGAAGAGACTGAAATATAGATACTGTATACTCAATCAAAAAATCTGAAATAACATGAAAATATAGTAGAGAATAATTTAAATGTTAATTTAAATAGTATCATATTTAAGTTTACAAACATACTTTCTTCAGATTAAATGCAAAATTCTATCCCTCTTAAATAATACATTGAAATATCTACTAAAGCACTACTTTTATCAATGACCTCTTCAGACATTTATGTGATGAAGGATAAGTAAAAACTAAACAATATATTATTTAGGCATATATACATATGTAACAAAATGGGAAAAATGATAAACATAAAATTGATGGTAGTCATGACAATTGTTTACTTCTGAATGGGGGTCAGAAGATGAGGGAAGGAAAGAACACATAGGGAGATGAAAGTTATCACTAACGTTCTAGTTCTTGTTTTGGGTAGAGGATTCATGAGTAAACATTAAATGACTTTTTAATAAACTAATTTTATAAGAAAATACGATCATGCATGGACCAATTTTGATAGTATATCATGAACCAAAGATTATGATTAGTAAAATTTTAGGCTGCTGAGCTTCATCCTGAAAAAACAATTGATATTACCTACATAAACCTACCTTTCACAAATGTTTTTTTCTAACATTAATATCAAAGTATCAGTAAACTCAACTACTATTTGCAAAAATTCAGACTGGAAATAAAACTGTAGGCATGCCCTCAGAGAACAAAAACCCAAATTAAGAGCTTTCTCTTTCCTATATCAGAGGAATATTATATATCCATTTCTAGTAAGTCCTTCAGCAGCACGTCCTGGGAAATATGTTTGAAAACCAGTCAAAAGCATTTAAATTATGTACCAAAGTTTCAAAAATAGGTATATAATCATAATTCACAAAATATTTTATGCCAAATTAAACAAATCAAATAAAAAATTATACACATTCTAACTCAATGACCATGTAAGAAGTTCTAAGTCAAACTACTAAAAAATGATAGCCTAAACAAATATATTTAACAATAATTTGCAAACAAATTTTGTTCAAAAGACAAATGAGAAATATTAGTATTTACAAGTATGCTCTAATGTATTGCTTTGAAATCTCCAAGCATAAAATAAATTTATAGTGAATGGTAGTCTAAAAGCCAAATATTAATTCAATGTAAAGGCAAAATAATGTGATGCATATTTTTTATATTCCTACTATACTTCTAAATAGAAGATCTAAGTCACCTGAGAGTATCAAAAATAAACAAATCAACATGGGACTTCATGAATAGGCAGACAAATTAGTAGGTCAAAATCACTTTTAAGAAAGATCAGACACTGAGATTCTTTATCCTTCTGACTGGAAAACCAGTAATTTCAAGTAAATAAGCATTTCTAGAATTTGAGGACAAACTGACTGTTAACCACTTATAAACCAGAATGAAATTCAGCAGTATTAAAAACAGCAGAAGTTGAAACATTAGAAATCTAGTAAGAGTCAAAATTTTTTACCTCAATGTAAAGGAAAACACCGTAATTAAAATTTTTAGAAATATGCCTCAACTGTCTACTAATCCACCCAGCAAACTAATGAAAGACACATGTATCCTTTTCTTTGGATTACTTTAGTGATACATCAGTAAACACAAAAGAGGAGGGAAAAAGAACCATACATAGAACCATGTATACAACACTCTAATGAGAACTTCTCTTTAAATTTTCTTTCAATTGACTTAATAAAGGGTTAACGTTAAATGAAAATGAAATAAACAATTTGAGGGCAAATAACTAATGTAAATTTATTCAAAATACCTTAGTAAGGTAATTTCTGAAAAATTTACCAAGAGGAAACTATGTGCAAAGGTCAGTACTGTGCACTTCAACTGCACCACTATAATTATATAACTGCTTTGATTAAAGTTACAACTAGATGCTTGAAAATATGAAGAGTTTGGTGACTTCTAAAGCCTGTTCTATACTGTATTGAAGCTCACTTACTTATTAATACTATCTGTAATATATAGTGATAAAGTTAGTATGAGTAAGCGTTGATATTTTATTTAACAGAGAATGAGTTCTATAATTTCTAAGTAATTAAATAAAAACTATTAACATCAAAATTGCCCAAGAAACAGAACGTCAAGATCTTCTGTACTCCCGTTAAGCTTTCCATTCTGACTTCTAATTCACTGTACATCAAAGAAAATCAACTTGCCTGACACATAAGGACTATTCCCTTCAGTGATCAGGCAGGTGTTGAGGCCAGAAAGAGAGCCTATTTTCCACAGCCCTTTACCTTGTTTGATCACTGGTTACTTTTGATCTGACACTGCCCTCTCTCTAGTAATGACTTCCCCCTCATAGATCCTACCTCACATCTGTCAGAAAGAATAAAGGGCATCAAACTGAAACCTGACAACGCCTATGGGCCATGCGATGTGCTGCCAACAGAATGTTCCCCAGCTCCCACAATTTCCAATTCAGTTTCTTTTGTTCTGGTAGGTACAGGGTTAGGGTTCCAATGACATCAGAAAGGATTATGCACCAACTCTATCTAAAATGAAGCCTTCTTGAATGTGTATCTTTTATCTCTGCTTCTTCATCTTAAATGCTGTGAACTTCATGGTGGTTACTATGAAATACATATTCAACAAGTGCAATAGAAAGTTTGTTTAAATCCTTTTCCAGGAAGAAAAAAAAGGGCACAATGTATTGTTATTCAACTATTAAGCTTTAAGAAAAAATTTTAAACCCATAGTGTGAGATCAGTAAAGGCCAACTGTCAAAGAGCATGCTAATAGTAAATGAAATCACAAAAAGTTTTACAAGGACTACTGCTTAGAGGGTAAAGACATATACTGTCTAAAAATGGAAAGCTCCCTTAAAATAACGCACATATTCACAAGCGGCAATAATTTCAATTGTTAAATTACAGATTCTCAAACTAATTTGGTGTGAGAATAATTTACTACTGAAAATAAGTTTCTCTAAATTTGTTTAAATAATATAGTGAATATATGTAAATCTTCTTTTAAAGGTATTAAAAACAATCCTCTTACATGCTAGAAATAAGAAAAATCAAGACATATTATCATTTTGGCACAATTTTACTCATAATTTCTCAACTTCTTAAAATAACATTGCATGAGTTCCTGAATACTCATTTATAAATAATCCCATTACTTCCCCTTTTACAAATATGGATGGCTTGTTATCAGACATGCAATAGAGAGATTTGCAGGAAGCATGTTTTGAGGTCTTCTAAGATCACTTCTAAGGTTAAAACATCATCATCTTTTTTTTTATGAAATAGTTTTTCTTAACTTTTTAAAAAGTAGTGTCAGAAGAGAAAAGTCCATGATCCATTAGATATGCACACAAATTTAGTGCAAATTTGATATGATGATGCATAAAAACAAATAAATAATTAATCTAAGACATGTACAAATAGAGACTATCAAAAATGGAAGTTAAAGCATTAAGGTGATTACAAGTTGATTTTAATAATTTGATGAAGTTAGTATGTAAAGCAGCTGAAGAAAGTTATACCTTGATGGAAAGAAACAGAAAAGGCACTTCGATCTAAAGATAACCTGTGATAATAGGTAAATGCATTTAGCAGACTAAACATCATTTGCATTATACAGATTAGACTGCAATTAATTCCTTTTATTATACTAATCAGCCATTACAACAATTATATTCTCCCCCCAAATTATTCCAGACTTTATAACCTAAAAACATCATAATATAAAATACATTAGAAAACATGTAATTGTTTTAAATAGATGTGAAGAGATGAAAAAGATGATCCCTATAAACTTGCACTGGATTTACAGAAGAAAATCATCTGGGTACACTAGAAAAAGATATAGCTTTTAGATGGAAAAATACAACTTAGTCCAAGGTTAAACACTTAGGTTGGCTGAACTAATATTTGTCTTATTTTTCCCTAAAGTTTCCTAAATATTATTTAATCCTCCAAAAAAATGAAGAAACAAACTGATTATTCTACCAAGATCTACTCATGCTGGTGTTTGAGTATTCTTTACCCAATTTTATATTCTACAAAACTATTAAAACATATGAAGAACAAAAGGATAATTAAATGGAACCAACTTATGAAATTAAAAACCAAGGATTTTATTTAAAATATTAACAACAACAGCAACAAAAAAGTTGTCACTGTAATTTCTTCATGGTATATATTACTACCAAGCCATACAATGTCAGTGTACTGACCTAAATTTAATGTTACATGTGCTTGGGCATTTTGCTAGCATCAAGCAACTAAGAGATGTATTAAATATTTTTAATCCACCTCTTTCTAATTGCAACAATAAAGTATAGATCATCTAAACAAACTCAACCAAAGAAGCAACTACTTAACTTTCATGTTTTCAAGAATCATGTAATGAAAATATAACAAAAGGCAGCGGGCCACAGTGGCTCAGCAGGCAGAGTTCTCGCCTGCTATGCCGGAGAACTGGGTTCAATTTCCAGTACTGCCCATGCCAAAAGAACCAAAACAAAACAATTAGAAAACGAAGAAAACAAAAAAGAAAATATAACAAAAGAAAAAGGACCTAATTTCTTAGCAGTCTTGAGAAGCTTTTGTTAAGATCATCTGCAAAGAGGAGGGAAATAAATTTGTGGAAGTAATGAAACAAACCAAATATACTCAATGGGATGCAAACCAAAACATGGAAATATGTAACAGGTAATCTGCAAAAAAAAATTTTAAGAATCATGAATTTCTACACTCACTTTAAGAAAATATTTCCTAAAAACTACTTGAAGAGGACAGACTTATTTGGGATTTTACTTCCTCAAACTATCATTGCCATTCTTCTGATATGAACACTAGTGAAGAATTAACACCACTATCAATTCAGTTAATAAAAACTGAACCTTATTTCCTAAAAGCTATGCTTTTATATACATATCAAAGTATAAATCATATTCAAAGTCACTGTTATGTATCTCACGAAAAATGTGATTTCGAAAGAATTCTAGTTTATCCTTGTCTAAAAAAGCATATTTCCAGAACTAATCCAAAAGGATTTAAGTATAGAATGTCCATTTTCAGTGACAGTCCTTGTCACAAAAGTTACAATTTCATGTAGGCAAAAAAATTAGTTTTTTTTAACTTTTTTTATTAATTAAAAAAAATTAACAAACAAAACATTTAGATATCATTCCATTCTACATATACAATCAGTAATTCTTAATATCATCACATAGTTGCATAGTCATCATTTCTTAGTACATTTGCATCGATTTAGAAAAAGAAATAAAAAGACAACAGAAAAAGAAATAAAATTATAACAGAGAAAAAAAAGACTATGCATACCATACCCCTTACCCCTCGCTTTCATTTACCACTAGCATTTCAAACTGAATTTATTTTAACATTTGTTCCCCCTATTATTTAAAAAATTAGTTTTTAAGAGGACCTAACAGTCTCCATTTAGTGAAAACACTGACAAACATACACGCAGTTACTGCCCACAGGTTAAAAAAAGAATAGAGCTTACACTGGGACTTGACTAAACCTACAGCAATTACCACTGGAATAATAAAAACTAAAATACAGAAAGCTGATACAATACTGGATGATAATAAATGTGATAAAAGAATATTTGAGAAAAAATAATTTCTGGCTAAGCTTAATGCTAATATATATTGGAAAGAAAGTAAGATGAGAAGAGGAAATAAAGGTTAAAGGGACAAGTAGCCAAAGAGAAGAGAAGAGACTAGTAAGGAGAGAAATCTTTGAAGTGAACAACTAAAAGTTCCAGAAAAGATGTAGACATTATTTCAGGCAAGAGTATTCTTGGGCTGCAAATGTGAAAAATAAAAGTCAACCTTTGGAATCTTCTTAAGTCACAATGAAATTCAGTGGAATCAATGATATAGCATTACTTTTCATGATGTTTTCCACTCAGTTCTTCACTCATAAGCTTTAAATAACTGTAATATATAGAATGTATAATAGATTACGCAAAATGGAGTTGTCTAAATTACATGATGAGAAAAATACTTATTAACACATCAACAGAAGAGGAGTACAAAAATGTGTATGTGTTTATATAAAATCATATCCTGTGATAACTTAAAACATATAAAATATTATCAAACTTCACAAAATTGTTTTCAAATATTTAGCAAATATTAACCTAGTAAAAATACACGGAGGGCGGTGCTCAGTGGCAGACAACAGTTCTGCCACTGAGAGACCCGAGTTCAATTCCCAGCCTGCCCATACCAAAAAACAAACAAGCAAACAAAAAAAAAAACCACATGGAAATATTATATTTTGATTCCTCATTCAGAGACTCTACAATTCAGAGCATAACCTAATTCTGCCATGTTCTCAGATAAGTAAAAATGAAAAGCTAGCAGAACATGATACAAATAATTTTATAATCTCTAGGTACTCATATGGACATTTAAATAGCAATGAACATAAATGAATACTTACCCGTCTTGTTTTCCTCAAAGATATTCAATAAGCACAAAATAAAAGATAAGAACAATCACCCTAACACACTTCAATTAGAAGGATTCTGATTTACAACTGGTTTTCTTTGGATCACAGATTCTCAATATATCCCTTTACAGGTCTTATTAAAATCAATGATAAACATCTAGATTTTATCCTCAAATAAAAAACAGCCAATGAAAATCTGGTATTAGATACTATAAATTCTCTCCCTCTACAAGAGCTCTCCTGAAGTAGTATCATACTTTAGAAAATCTAAATCCTATAACCAAAAATAATGAAATTCAGTATTCATTAAAGAAAAACACTATGTTGACTATTTTCTACAAGCCAATTTGATGGGGATACACAATATAAAATGCAAAGGAAGATGGGATTAAAGAAAAGGGTAAATATCAAAATAATATGGACTCCATGTGACTTTTCAACTTCTCAGCTACTCAAAACTAGAAGGTACAGTCCAAGGAAAATCATTCATGCCAACACTCTCATCCTTTTTACAGCCCATCATGCAACTTCACACACCTTTGGCAAAGGCTTCAAAAGAGCAAAGGAAGACAACCCAGATCATATGAGTCAGTAAGATCTGAGTAGGAATAATAAAAGTACTTAAGACTGCTTGGATAGGAGCAAAACTCATATATAAATTTTGCCTGAAGGGAGTGTTCCCTGTTGAAAACCCAAGTCACATGGCACTTTCGTGCTGATATATCTTTTTGATAATTACAACAAAATGCTGGAAGAGGTGCATCCTATGATTTAGACACCAGATTGTACTACCGTTTGTAAAATATATTCAGAAAGGCAAATCTTTAAAAAAAGAAAAAAGCTATCTCTCCAACTTACCCCTTAAGCCAAACCACTAAAATAATAAATTGGATTAATTCTTGAATATCCTGATAGCCTAGCATTTCTTACTGTAGATAAGGAAAAGTATAAGCCAAAATACCTCCCTAAATTCAAATAACACATCTTACTTTTGACTGGCAGGCTAGAAAAGTAATTGAAGAATATGTGTTCATAAATGACAAACTTAATGTATTCCCAGTACCCCAAAGCCATCTACCCTAATAAAATTTCTATTTGGTAAGCCTAACAACTGAACATTTTAACTCAACTCACTATCTCCTGTTACTAACACTTGAGTACAAAGCCTAAGAGAGCATTTTCAAACTTATACCTTAAGAGATAATTTGATTTGCTCCAAATCCCTTTTAGATTTTTAATATACAGTCTTAAAAGAAAGTAAACTAAAATTACATCATTTAAAAAAACAGGAACTAAACTATTGAATATATAAATGGAAAAAAAAACAGCAAAAAAAACTGCAATACTAGGATTAATCTATCAAACTATAAATTTTAAACTTAAGGCAAGTTGGCTAATTTTAGGAGTCTAGAATTTAGTTCAGAAAAAAAATTTAAATGAACATATAAATAACTATAAAACTCCTGCATCATCCATGTCAGAATATCTTTATCAGAGATTTTAATACCAGTTTAGCTTCCTTCTGAGATCCTGTTTATATGTGCGCATCTCCTAGCATCAGTTGATGTGTCCCCATATGTTGTGAACTAATTTTAGTATTACTAAACTAATATAATTAGGCAGGTAAATCTGTTCACTATAAAAATTAATGCATTCCCCCTGCAAATTTATCTGTATATTATCCAAATCACTGCCTGCCCTTCATACCACAGGGGCACTTAGAAAAAAGAAAACACATAAATGCACACATACAAATACACATTTATTCTTTACGGTTTTCTATGCCTTCAAATGATAGAATGTAATTCATTTATATTCTTAAAATATACCCACAGATTAAAAAAAAAAATACCCATGGGAGAAACAGTCCAGTAAATTAATGAGAGAGAGAAGGTGAGATCTAGCAAAGCATTCAAAATGAGTATAAATATATTTATTCTTCAGACTGAAATTATTCAGTGTGCAAATAACTTATTTTTAATTAGACTAGATCTTTCAAATATCATTTTAACAAAAAAAAACCAATTTTATTAAACCGTAGGTAAGAATGTACAAGTCAACAATTCTGACAAAAAAATTAGAAATTATATTCTAAGTTGATCAGAACTATATATTGCTAAAGAAAATTGTCACAGAAAATCCTTTTTGAATATATTAATGAAATTAGTTGGACAAATTTAACACATAAGGAAGGCCACCAATAATACGGTATCTAGGTCAAAGAAATATATTTATTTGAAAAGTCAGTATTTGACTCTGTACCTTTAAACAATTTTTTCAAGCTTTTACTTAAATACACAAATCTTCTTTTAAAGTATATCCCCAAAATACTTGAAGAAAAACATTTTTAAAGCCATGGTCAATTTAATAGAAACCCAACTGTTATTAAACCAACATTTACTGAATATCTATTATGTGTCAACACTAGAAAATACAGATACTTCATGCTCTCAAAAGAGGTGATAGGGCAGGCCACGATGGTTCAGTAGGCAGAGTTCTCACCTGCCATGCCAGAGACCCAGGTTCAATTCCCAGTGCCTGCCCATGTAAAAAAAAAAAAAAAAAAAAAGAGAGAGGTGATAACCCATCAGACAAAATATACCTATAAAACATGATTTCAATTACTAATGGAGAAAAATTTGGCAAGTCTAGTAAAATTTTGAAAATGTATACATTTTAGCACCCTATAATAGCAATTCTAATCCAGGGATTTTACTACAGTCCTGCCTATGTAGTAAAATACTGGAAGTAACATAAATGTCCTTCAACAGCAAATGGAAAAACAAGATATATGGATATGATACACTAACAGTTATAAGGAATGAATTACATGTTCATTAACACTATATATCTAAACTAACTTAAAAGTAAAAAAGCAAGTTGTAGACTAATATATATTTTGTATATATTAGATATATAACACATGAGAAGCATTTTTTAATTCAAATTTTTTTTAAATCATCATAAAAGTTGTCTCTTGAAGGAGATAGTAGAATGACACTAGAGATGCAAGTCAACAGGAACTTCCAAGTGTTATTTCAGTCATTAACTTAAGAAAAAGCAAATTTAACAAAATATTAACAAATTAGAATTTCTGGGTTATGGGCATATGGAGGTTGTATTATTTTGTAATATTCTGTATTTTTTTATTTTCCAAATTTAAAAAAAAGTTCCAAAAACTTGATCACATTTCACATTTGATGAAATCCCAAGCTATAATCTCTGTTACTTAGGGTCTTGAGACCCTTACCACGGCACTGAGGAAACTTAACAACCTGGTCCCTGCCCTCCCTTTCAGACCCAAACTTGAGCACTTCTACCCACATCTAGCCTATACAACTAGTCATACTGGAACACTCACCACTTATTAAACACCCCACATATATTTTGATGCCTTGTCTTTGCTAACTCTTTTCCCACACCTGTACATCTTCCCCTCATAAAATGCTTCTTGCATCAAATTCATATCACTAATCATCATTTGAGACTCAGTTCAAATGTCATCTACTATCTATAGTATTTCCTGTTTTTTCCCTCCATTCCTCACACAAAAGTAACTAATTTTGCAAGCAGCATTTTGATAGCACATATCACTAGACTAGGATCTCCTCTCTTTGGCAGTATAACTTCTTCCTTAATTTCTCAGCACCTATCAGAGTGCCTGGCACACAGTAGGGTGCTCAAATGTTAAATGAAATGAATGAACATTTGAATCAAGTATTAAGGAACAGAATAGAAAGTGATAAATTCATTTACCCATTAAAACTTCTATTAAAACTGCTGCACAAAAATGAAATGGTACTAGCTTCTGAACTCAGATTATATAAAAAACTTAAAATACTATGTTTTTGCAAAGTAGAAAACTATGCATAAAGAACTGCGCAATTTTACTCCTAAAGCAGTGTCCATATTTGTACATGAATAAAGATCAATGCTAAGTACTATCTTGAAGACAGCTTTGTTCTTTCATAATTTTACCAATTTTTCTAGAAAAGTTTTTAATATATTTCTACTGGTACTGGCAGTTTAACTTGAAATCAGTCATCATCCTAGCAAAAATATCTCTTGGTCATAATAATATTTAACAATGTCTTACAGCACCTGTCCTTAATTGTTTCAAAAGGAAATGCCTTAAGAAAATCACTGTTTGGGTCAAAGTTATTTGTATTAGTTCCATCTATCATGCATACATGCAATAAAAAGTCAAAAGGGCTTACAGGCAAAAGTTTGAAACTGACAGATCTGAATTAGAATCTTGACTCTGACACTTCTATGTTGTTACTTAATCTAGCCGGAGCTCAATTTCCTCATCTGTAAAATGGAATAAATATCACTACCTCATATGGTAGGTGTGAAGATTAATCAGGAAAAACAGATGGCATAGTGCCTGATATATCAATAAACATAACTTATTAAATATTTTGAAACACTAACAGATGATGGCAAAACCCTGAAACCAAAATACAATAATAAAGCAAAGTTCAGTATCTTTAAATCACCTTCTTTAGAATGCCACATTCATGTATCATTAAATACAAACCACCACTCTGGGTTAAGTAAATGCCTCATCCTTCAAGAGGGGAAAGAGCAATGAAATTGAATATCTACTCTGTAAGATATTTTTTTTCTATGTCTTCATCTGAGATGTAATCATCTAAAGTGTACAATGAGTGCTTTACAAGATCATCATAAAGCTGTGCATTCATCATTACAGTTGATTTTTAAACATTTTCATCATTCCAAAAATAAAAAATTGGGCTGAATATAAAAATAAAAGTGAAAAAGAACACCCCAAACATTCCATAACCCCCATAACCCCTGATTGTTTATTTTTTTCTCTTCTTTTTTTTTCTTACTCACCAGTACATACATTGGATAAAGGGAGTGAGTGTCAGTCACACAGTTTTCACACACAAATATCCATATCTTAAAAATACTACAGTTATTCAGTCATCTTCAAGAATAAAGGCTACTGGATTACAGTTCAACAATTTCAGGTATTTTCCTCTAGCTACTCCAATACAACCAAAACTGAAAAGGGATATCTAGATACTGCATAAGAATAACCTCCAGAAAGATCTCTTGACTCTATTTGAAATCTTTCAGCCAATGAAACTTTGTTTCATTTATCTTCCTATTTTGGTCAAGAAGTCTTTCTCACTTCCATGGTGCCAGGGCCAGGCTCATCCCCTGGAGTCATGTCCCACATTGCCAGGGAGATTTACACCCCAGGGAATCATGTCCCACATAGGGAGTAGGGAAGTGAGTTCACCTATCTAGTTGGCTTAGATAGACCACATCTGAGCAACAAAAGAGGTTCTCTGGGGGTGACTATAGGCATAATCATAAGTAGGCTTAGCTTCTCCTTTGTGGAATAAGTCTCATAAGGGCAGTCCCCAAGATTGAAGCTCTGTCCCTTCAAATTGGCAGTCCCCAGTGCTTGTGAGAATATCAGGTCTTCCCCATGTGGGTAAGTTTAATATTTCTTTTTCCCTAATCCCTCAAAGAAACTTTGCAAATATTTTTTTTCTGCTCAGAATACTCTGGAATGTAACTGGGTATTATATTAATTTACACAGAATAATAAAATCTCATTCCTTATTCTAGGTTCCATGTAATTAGGTTGTTTAAGTAAGCTGACGAGACCAGTTAAATTAAAGTGCTACTGAAAATGTAAATTTTTCACCAAAAAACATACTTCCTTTGGTCCCACACAGAAGTTGAAGTTTTAAAATACAGTCAATATCATCCTTTACCCTTTAGTCAGATTTACCTTACACCTACCCGATCAGCTTCATTCATATTTCTAATTGAAGTCTGATCACTATTTCAGTGTTTTTAACAGTTGTTGTATGGGTTAATGCTAACTTTCATAGCTACATAACTCTGGCTCTATATGTAGCTCTGTGTATTTGTCTCAGATGCCACACAAATACCCAAAGTTCCTTGGAGTGACCAGGTTATACACAAAAAGCTCAGCATCTCAGAATTTAGTAAGAGTTACAATTCAGGAATACATGTGACCTTTCTAAGAGCTTACAATCTAGGAACCTTTATGATAGGTCTTTACCAGATAACCCATGCCTGAAATTCAGCTCTCAGGGTTTAAACATCTTAATTAGTTCACATTAGACAGGTGTGGTGATATTTGCCTTTTTGTTTCTGGCTTATTTCACTCAACTTTCTGTCCTCAAGGTTCATTCACCTAGTTGCATGCCTCACAACTTCATTCCTTCTTAGAGTCCCTCAACAGTCCATTGTATGTATACATCCATACAGTCTACAGTCTGTCTACATACCCCCTTCCAGTCTACAGTCAATGTGCCCTTAGGTCACCTCTATCCACTGCAATTCTAGGACCCTGCCACCCTAAACACCAATGTACAAATGTCCATTGTGCCCCGGCTCTCAGTTCCTCCTAGTATACACCAAACTACGGGGTTGCAGAATCATATGGCAACTCACCCCTAGCCTCCTGTGGAGCCACCACACTGCCCTCCAGGGCTGCACCACTCTACTTCCCTACCAACAGTGAACAGAAACACCTCTCTCTTCACATTTTCTCCAGCACTTCTATCTCTCTGTTCACTTTAAACAGTTTTATTCACACATAAAATCCAACCTAAGTAAAAAATCAGTGGTTCCCAGTATAATCACACAGCCATGCCTTCACCACAACAATTTACAAAGCGACATATCCATTTCTTCCGCAAAGAATCCCATACCCCTCCTCCATATCCTACCCCACCTTACTGACACTTAGCTTTGGCTTATTGCCTTTGTTACAGTTAATGAAAGCATATTACAATGTTACTGTTAGCTATAGACCCTAGTAAGCACTGACTGCATTTTGTCCCATATACCATGCTATTTTCAACACCTTGCAATGCTGACATTCATTTATTCTCCCTCATGTAAAAACATTCTTATATTGGTACATTTAATATCATCACTGTTCACTCTAAGCATCACTAAGTTATACTGTCACAGTCTTATCTTCTAGCTTTCCTTCTAGTGTCATACATGCCCCCAGTACTCCTCCCTCAACCGTACTAACACTCAGCTTTGTTCAGTGTACTTCAATATTGTGCTACCATCAGGTAATATTATGCTATCAATTTCTGGGTCTTTACAATCAGTCCTTCTGAACACTTTGTATTTCTGCAGCATCAAATAAACGCTCAATCTCTACCCTCTTTCTATCTCCTGGTAATCTGTGTTCTCAACTTTAATTCTCAAAATTCACTCATTAATGTTAGTTCATATTGGTGATGCCATATAGTATTTGTCATTTAGTTTCTGGCTAATTTCACTCAATAGAATGTCCTCAAGGTTCAACCACACTGTTATATGCTTCATGACTTTATTCTGTCTTAGAGCTGCGAAGTATTCCATCACATATGTATATATGTGTATGTATGTGTGTGCATATATATATCATATATACATGCACACACACTTACATACCATAGCCACTTGTCCATTGATACACATTTGGGCTGCTTCCATCTCTTAACAAATCATTTAGCCACTTGTCCGTTGATGGACATTTGGGCTGTTTCCATCTCTTAGCAATTGTGAATAATGCCACTATAAACATCTGTGTGCAAATAAATATCCATTTGAGTCCTTGCCTTCATTTCCTTCAAGTATTTATCTAGTAATGTGATTGCTGGATCATAAGGCAATTCTACTCTTAGCTTCCTGAGGAACCACCAAACTGCATTCCAGAGTGGTTGTACCATTTTACATATCCAATGAAGTGAATATGTGCCTCTTTCTCCACAACCTCTCCAGCACTTGTGGCTTTGTGTATGCGTGTTTTTTTATAATGGCAGTTCTAGTAGGTATGAGATGATATCTCGTGGTTTTGATTTCTATTTCCCTAACAGTCAATTACATTGAGCATCTTTTCATATATTTTTGAGTCAACTGCATTTCTTCTTCAGAGAAGTCTCTGTCCATGTCTTTTGCCCATTTTTTAATTGGGCTGCTTGCCTTTTTGCTGTTGATTGTAGGATCTCTTCATATATTCTGAATATTAAACCCTTATCTGATATGCGGTTTCCAAATATTGTCTCCCATTGCATAGGCTGCCTTTTTTAATTTCCTGACAAAGTCCTTTGATGCACTAAAGTGTTCAATTTTGAAGAAACCCCATTTATCTAGTTCTTTCATTGTTCGTGCTTTGGGTATAAGATGTAGGAAACCACTGCCTATCAAAAGATCCTTAAGATATTTCCCTACATTTTCTTCCACCCAGCAAGATTTTTAAGGCTGAAGTGAGCACTTTAAAAACAGTCCCTCACAAATGTAAATTATTTATGTCTGGGATTACAAGTAAACTTACTTCACAAACTGTGTTTGAGAAACAAGATATCAGAATAGAATGGGGGCATGGTGAGGGGACAGAGGAGTAATCAATTATTAACTCTAAGCTGAAGAGCAAAAGAGTCAAGAAATGTACGCCTTCATATAATGCTGAATTAACTACTGCTACTGAAGCTCTGACACAAATGTTTAACTTACATACCCCAGCTGTAAGATGAGTTATTGATATAATGATCAACATGGTTACCAGTCTATTCACTTGGCTGCTACAACAACCTCAAATCACAGCAAACAGCAAAAAGTTTAAAATGTTGGTGGCTAATGGGTAAAGTCACACCGTAGTAGGTGATACCAAGCACTAACACAGCCCAATTCAAACTGGTAGCCTGAAGAAAGCAAACCCTGATGGGAACAGGAAGAACACTAATCTTTAGCGAAGACTTCCTATGTTTGGGGCCATAAAAAACATTTGGTGCTTTATCTCTTAATTTCATTTAGTCTGATATTCACAAAAATGTCTGAGGTAGTATTATATACTTTCTGCAAATGAGGATATGAAAGTGCAAAGATTAAATTCACTAGCCCAAAGTCATATGATAAGAAACAGCAGGATCAGGGTTTGAATCCAGTTCAGTCTGCCTCAAATCCCCTGCCCCCTGCTTAAAATTCTTCCAGCCTGGAAGAAGAAAACTTGGAGAGGTGAGTTTTGATCCTATACCATCCATAAGAGCCTCCAAAGGCCAATGAAAAATTAAAAAAATTTGTTATAGAAGCAGTCAAAGGACACCAAAGAATGTCACAGAACGATAAAACTAGGAAAATATAAATTAACCAGGTAGTTACCAAAACAAAAAACAGTAATATCACAGTTAACTTTAAGGAAATCAAGCTTTAACTAGGAAAACTTTATAAATGCCCCTAAAACTTCCTCATATGTATTTAAATTACATTAGTAGTTTCTTGATAATTCAGAAATATATATTAGTTCACAATCCAACTAAACAGGAAGGTATAAAAAAAGTAAACCAAATACACACATAGCACATATCTATATCAAATATGTCGACCCTAGGATATATAACAGAAGTTATTTTTGAAGTAAATCACAAAATCTCAGCACTTTAAAACATCAGGCTAGATAACAAATGATACATCATCTATTTGACCCCATCATTTTACAACTTAATAAAAAGGGACCCAAAGAGACTCTCTGTCCAAAAAGTAGAGAATGTTCACTAGTAAGAGTAAAGAACCAGAGAGACCATGCTTGCTCAAGCTTCAAAGTATTTGATAACTATAAACCCAAACTAAATATAACTTTAAAATATCTTTGTGACAAGTGCTACAGAAGTAATATTAAAGCTATCACTAGAAGGAAGAAGATGGATGCATACAGCATTTTGGGCCTCTCTATAGTTTTTCTCTCAGATCTGTTTCTGCAGTCTACATAATAGTTTTATAGCAAATGCAAAATAATCCAAGAAGGTACATGGCAGTATATCACTCAAAAGTGACAGACACTGAAAATAATTCTCTTCTGGGAGAAAAATCTTCCTTAGAAGTCTTCAATTCTTTGCTTCACTATTATACAATTGGGTCTTAAAATGTTAACTTCTTATCCTCACTTTCTACTTAAATAAAAAATCTCTCCTGATAAAATACAGAACTCTCCCTTATTCTAATGTTGTATTCTAGTTAAATCAATGCCACAAATAACAATATTTGCATATCTTGCTACTTTGTGTAAAAATGGCAAGTTCACATTATAACATTCTAGATGCAGTTAATATTTCAAATAACTGTAAGTAATTTCCCCATTAAAACACCAAAAGGAGAAAAATTAAAAGTTAGCCATAACATCTGCAGAAATTGTGTACCAGCATCCTTATAGCTGTATCAAGGACAGAAAAGCTATGTCACTGAAATATACAAAGACAATGCTGCCATCTAAAGGCCAAGATATAATATGAAAAAATGCATGTTTAGTCAAATACTGTTGCTGTATAAAAAACAACCAATATGGTTAATTAAGTCAGAAAAGTTTATACTTAAAAAAATACCATGTTAAGCTCTAATACTTTTTTTTGAGAAGATTCGATATGAGAAATAAAATAATTTGCCTAATATTTGTCAAAGCACAAGTCAAATTCTATTGGTGCTCTTTCAGATAATGTTCTCTATAAGTACCTCTATTAGTTGTTAATTTAAAATATTTGTTATTAAATTAATAATGATAACACCTCTGGAAGTGAAAACACCCAAACTACTAAAATTGGAGCTTTGCAAATAATTCTAAAAGTTCTCTTTTTTTTCACAAATTTAAAAAAGTCAAAGTTCATATGGGAGGTTAGTTATCAATAACTCAGCTGTACAATAAACTGTTCAAATTATTCTAAATTTCTCTTTCCAAGAACCTTAAACAAATTTCATTAAATTGAACAATTTTAAGACTCAGAAAAATTACTTCAAATTTCCAATGAAATTAAAATGTTTTATGAATAAATCTACGAAATATGAAATTACTTCCCCCTTAGGATTTAAGTATATAACATTTTTAATGTACTAAAATATTCAGGAAAAACTAATATGAATATACACACAAACATAATTGACTACTTTGGAACCTAGTGGTCAAAATTTTTTAATGTGCAAAGAAAAATGCTTCTTTGTACTTAATCAACAAGCAAACAAATATTACTCAATAAATATTCCCATTATATGAAGAACAAACTAATTCTAAATTGTACAGCCTTTAAGTAATTTATCTTAAAGTAGAAAAGAACAGTTAAATGATAAATACAGTATTGATATCGTAACAACTACTAGTACTTTAGTGTCTCCTATGGGTCAGTTTTCTTAAATACTTTAAGAACATTATGTTTTTAATTCTCAAAACCACAACCTCCAAAAAGACAAGTATTAATAACTCCATTTGTAAATGAGCTCAGATAACTTAAGTACACAGCTCTTTCCCAGAGTCACAATGCAAGTGAGTGGATCCCAGGATTCAAAAATTCAGTCTCTCTGACCCCAAACACTTAAGCCTCTACAAAATCACATGGCCTAACATGCAATTACTAAATTTTTATCAAATACAAAGAGGAATCTAAACTATTTATACTATATAAGTTCAGGGAAAAATATAATTCTAATCCAGAATAAAAACACTTACTTTCTTTTTTTACAAAATCTGTTTAATCAGCAAAAAATAGTAAAAAATATTAACTTTTTAGAATTTTCAATAAAAGCATTTACTTTTAATTCATGGTATTTAAATTTTTCTAACTAGATCCTTTTTTAAAAATAGTTTTATCTCACTTGAAGTACTAATGCTTCTGGAGACCTCTCAAAACCTAAGTCCATAAATGAAACCAAAATATTTATCAAATTTTATACACTAACTCCAAGAGGCAACAAAAAGAACTCTTAATTTTGGAGACATAATTAAAAAGCAAATCTTCTTTGCAAATATGCAACATATTCAATATCAGTCTATCAACATTTTCAAGTATACTGTTTTCTAACTCTGAGAACTCTCCAAGCACCTCTCTAAGTGACAAATTCTCTTTGTTAATCTTTACTATGACCCTATCAAGTCAAAGCTAAATGGCTATGGAATATTATTCAGCCATAAAAAGGAATGCAATTCTGATACATGCTGCAATATGGATGAACTTAAAAACATGTTAAGTGAAAAAAGCCAGACATAAAGGCTACATATTGCATACTTCCATATATATGAAATGTCTAGAAGAAGCAAATCTGTAGAGATAGCAAGTAAATCAGTAGTTGCCAAGGGCTAGAGGGAAAAGGGAATAGGGGAGTGAAAGCTAGCAGACAGATGGTTTCTTTCTGAGGTAATAAAAATGTTCTAAAGCTAGATAGTGGTAATGATTCTATCACTTAGTGAATAAACTAAAACTCACTGAACTGCATACTTTAAAAGGGAGAATTTTATGAGATATAAACTACATCTCAATAAAAATAATGATATAAAGCAAAATTAAATGATTTCAAATATATTAAATAAAATACATTAAATGTGAATTATTTACACATGTATACTTAAAATATGAAATCTATGTTACTACCAGGATTATCTTCTCCAATGTATTAAACCCCATACTAAGCAAAAAGCCTTATTTCATAACGGTACAATTTCCTGGAAAAAAAACCCTAATTATTTAGAATCATTATAACCCCTAAGAAATTTCAAAGAAACTCCAACCACATACTTATATTTGGCCCCTAAATTTTAATTTCTTTTCTAATTTACCTGAATTGATTCACTATCAGAATTTTAAAAAGAATTTGGCATATGCTAATGAAGAATTTTTAATACTCAAATACCACATATTAAATATAACCTATTTAGTTATATGATCAATTTATAAAATAATTGCTTTGAGAGGATTCTTGCTTTAAGTAATATTTGTTTTCAACCAGCAAACTATAAATGAATGCTGATATGGTAGGATATGTACCCCAACAAACACATGTTCTTAGTCTTAATGCATGTCCCTGTGCCCAAAAGAAAATAAGATGAAAAAAAATTTATAAACAAAGTTCAGACAACTCAAAGGTTGGAAACAAGATAAACAGGGAAGATAACAAGTACTTACTAATTTGTTTTCCTGCATGTATATTCTCTGTAATTTCAGACAGCCTTTAGCTATGACAACCATGCCTTCATCTGAGATCTTGTAACACTGGCCGAAGTGAATATCTTTGAGTTCTCTGCATTTTGAGCCCAGCTGTAAACAGAGAGATTTGGCTGAATTCTCAGAAAAGAATAAAGGCAACACATTTCTAATCGATTTCCATAAAGTTTCTTGAAAATTGCCATATCTGAGTTAACAAATAGTAATTTGTAATTTACTTTTAAAATAAGAGACAATGTTAAGCATCTGTAACATAAAACCATGTTTTGTAAACCTTTCACCTTCCAATCTATCTCCTTGCTTTAACTACCTCATAATTCATGCCCATCTAGCTGCCTAGATTCCTTAAGAGTTCAACTTTACATCTTTATTTCACTTGAGTCTTTCTTTACATTGGTAATTGTGTTACACTGACTCGGACATAGGTCCAATAAGTGGAACAAAGGACCAAGAAATGAACGAATATTTAGAGATTCTGTTTTTTGAGTGTCCTAACAAATCACCTTTCTCCATAGGCTCACTTCTCAAGAAAAGGAAAAAATTCTGGATACACCATCCTCAACTTTTTAGTTAGATTACTTATGTACACACTATAAAGCAGAAACCAAGATCAAGAAAATTCAACTGTCCTTTAAGTAGTTAATCGACAAAAATAATGTTCCCATTAAAACACATTAAGCATCACAAAAATAGATTAATTTCTTTTCAAATATATAGTACAGATTAGATCAGGTAATCAAAGCAAACTATAAATGAATGCTGATATGGTAGGATATGTACCCCAACAAACACATGTTCTTAGTCTTAATCCAGGTCCCTGTGCCATAAACCCATTGTAAATTGGATCTCTTGGAGATATTATTTTTAATTAAGGTATGCCCCATCTGAATTAGGAAGGTTCTCAATTCAGATTACCAAAGGTCTAATAAAAAGAACCAGAAAGTCACAGAAATGAGAAAGAAGAGGGCAAAACCATGTGATAGGAGACAGAAATAAAAGCTAAGAAATCCCAGAGATCACCAGTAGACAGCACCAGAATGCTACAGTTTTGAAGAAAAAGCAAGTCTAGCCAATATCTTGATTTTGGACTTCTTCTAACCTCAAAACCATGAGCCAATAAATTCCTGTTGTTAAAGCCAGCCCATTTGTGGTATCTGTGAAACTTTATTGGCAAAGTAAAACAGTTGTTTTATGAATATTCCATATGAAAAGTCACCTTAGAAATAAAACACCTTTATTTAATCATGCTCACTTATCAAAATTTGAAAAAAATCATTATATTAAAAATAATAAAACCCAGTATTGGCAAGAGTTCAGAAAGTGTGTTTACATACTGTGAGTAAGACTGCAAAATGAGGACTAAAAAATCTTCCTGGAGAGCAACTTAACATAAGTAAAAATACTCCATAAAACATGCCTGAAAACTCTATGGTGCAGCTTCTAAATATTTATCCAAAATATAAACTAAAGAGGGATGGATATTAGAGAAGTATGTGATAAGTAAGTACAGTAAAATGTTAATTATAGAATCTAGGTGGTGGGTATACAGGTGTTCACTGTAAAATTCTTAGAAATTTCCCATATGTTTGAAAATTATCATAAGAAAATGTTGAAATAATAAAGTAAAAGAGGTAAGATTTAGCTTGAGAATTTAGCAAAAATTTTAAAAAATAGTAAAATATAGGAAACAAGCTAACAGCATCAATTACGGTGTATTTATAAAATTGAACATTATGCAGACATTAAAACTGAAGTACATACTTGAAAAAATATGTTTTATAGTGCAATCCAATATTTATGGAGAAATCATACATGTATCTTTGCGCATAGAAAAAAATGTTGAAATAAATACCAAAATATTAAGCAGTGGTTATGTCTGATCAGTTCAATAATGGATGTGGGTTATATTTTCTTTGCTGCCTATTAATCTTTTCTCATTTTTAAAAATAATCATTACTTTCATAAAAAAAAAAGAAACTTGCAAGTTCTGTTTCAAATAAAGTAATGATATTCTCAGAAAATAAATGATTTGTTATTTTTCTAAAGGTGATGATATATACAAATTATGTTATTCTAATGAAGGTTATGCTTTAACCAATCATATATTCCATTAGAAATATAAAAGCTCGATGAAAATCAGAAATTTCTCTGTTTTGTTAATTAATGTATGCCTGGTGCCCAGTGTCTTACATTCCGTCTTACATTTAGTTAATAGTAAATAGCTCTGAATGAAAAGGCTGATCAGGGCTGCGCACTGTAAAAAAAGCCTCTGAAAAATGGACAAATAGGAAACATGACCATGGCCTCATTTACCACTGTGTTCCAATTAATTCAGGGATTCTAAACTGGATCCACGGATAGCAGTAAGGGATACCAGGAAAATGGATGGGCAAAAGAATGCATCTTTATTTTCATACTATCCTTAACTGAATTTTAACCTTTCTTTCATTTACTAATGTAAACAACAATAAAAACCTACAATAGGTTAGCAATACCTGTGACTTTGCAAACAATAGAAATCAAAGATAATTTTACATATTACTGTTGTTAAAAATGCCTTGAAATGACATTTATGCTCATTACTAGTCATCATGCTCTTTACTACTAGATCTTCTAACATCCTATTTATTAAAATGTTAAAGATGCACATGTATAGGTAGAACAAATGTACAATGGCACATGACTTAAGACTGACAAAAGCTGAATCCAAAGCCAACAGTAAGGAAAGCAGAGAAGCAGCTTTATCACCCCTGGAGATTCCCCAATCGACTCATTTGTCTGGCAGTAATGGTGAAGTCGATGCTAAAAATGTCAGAACTCTTGAAACTCTGCTTAAGAAGTAGCTAACCTGGCCTATGGATAGGCAATGTTGACTTCCCAGGACCGGGTTACTCCTTCTTCTCTGAAATCAGGAAGCAATGCAAGAATGGTTTCCCTGATGAAAATTATAAAAATGGGTGATGGATGCAAATAGGCAAAACAATAGTTAAACCTTCACTACAACCTGGACTACAAGCTCCTTGAGAGCGGAGGTTTCTATCCTCATTTACTTTTGCATTCCCAGTTCCACCTAATAGAAGGCACTCAATAAATACAAGCTTCCTGACAGAGTAAAGCCCTTTTCCTTCCTACCCTCATCTAGAATCTGTTTTATCTCCCAAAACCAAGCAGTTCTGGGAGCAGGTAAAGAGTCCTATGAAATGATCCAAGCTTCCATAAGAAAAATAATGTTTTCATAAGCAAAACAAAAGGGAAGAGGTATAAACAGAAAAGAAATGAAAACATATATCCACATAGATAGTTGTACATGAATATTTACAGCAGAATTATCTATGATAGCCAGAAATAACTCAAATGTCCAAACTGATGAACGGATAAACAAAATGTGGTATGTGTATATGTATGCATATATATATATCCATACAATGGAACATCACATAAGAGTGATGAAGTACTGATATATGCTACAAAATAGACGAATCTTGAAAATATTATGCTAGGTGAAAGAAACTAGTCACAAAAAACTACATATGATTCCAATCACATGAAATGTCCGAAACGGAGAACTCTAGAAAGAAAGAATGTCAGTGGTTGCCTGAGGTTGGGGGGAGGGGAAGGGATTGGAAGCAGGGATTAGGAGTAACAGCTAAATATACAGGGTTTCTTTGTGGGAGTGATGAAAATTGACTGTGGCTATGGTTATTATGTGTGTGAATATACTAAAAACCATGGAACTGTACAATTTAAATGGGTGAACTGTATGATACGTGGACTATATCTCAATAAACTTGTTTAATAAAAAAGTAGTTAACTTCTCAGAACTACCCTCCCTCTTAATGCATGTGTGGCATTGTCCTTTCTCCCTAATGGCAGAAGACTGAAGTTATCCAGGGGGAATTAAGCATAGGGTCTTTCAATGGGGGGTACACAATGCATAACTAGGAACAGAAGCATACTGCTGAAAATATGACAGATATGTGAAAGTTTATAAAATGAAAATGGAAGAATTCAAAGAAATAATTCTATAACATTTCTAGGATGAAAGGATGTGAACCTCCAGAGTGAAAGGATTCACCCAGGTTTCCAGCGCAATGATAAAAGCATACCCATAGCAAGGCAAATCATCATGCAATTTCAAAAGTATGGGTATTAAAGAAGAGTCAACCGTCTTCCAGAGAGAAACATATTTCATATAAAAGATCAAAATTTTAAAAGGTATCAAACTTAACAATAGCTCTAAAAAAGAAAAAAAAAGAGAAATGCCCTCAAATTTTGACAGAAAACTATTTGTAACCTAGATGTTTACACCCAGTATTCAGACTATGAGCTAATAATAAGGGCAGAATAGAAATATTTTCAGACATGCAAGTTCTCAGAAGATTTACTTTCCACACATACTTTCTCTGAAAGTTACACAAAACCTGGGAATACACTAAAAGACATGAAGTCCAGGTTATAGGAAATCTAACCCAACAGCAAGATGAAGGTATAATACTAAGGTGATCACTAATGTAACAATATTTGTACACAAGAAGTCCAGACTGGAACTTTCAGACAATCCCAGGCAAATCTACTTTAAGAAAGTAAATTTGATTAAGTATCTATACAAAGATATACTACACAACTAAGAAAAACTTTAGCTCCATTAGTGTTCAGACTAAACTAATTAAACAAAGAGGGAAAAATCCTTTTATCAACACTAACAAAAACAAAATGCAATAGAAAGGGGATAAAAAGGTACATAGTTGTAAAATGGAAATACTGAATACTAGTCAAACCAGAATTACAACAGAATTACGTTGGGAAGATGAGATGATAGAAGACAGGGAAAGATGTATAAGTGAACTAAACCCTCATCTTCCATAGCAAGGAAACAGCACATATGGTCTAAAACTGATAAATTAAAAAAAAAAAAAAAGCATTACAAACAGATATGGGAGAGGAAAATGCTGATTCTCCAATATCGCTCCTCCTGTGGAGTATTACAGAAGTCACAGAAACAATCAGCAGCCATCTCTCAGCCTTGAACATATTCAGTTTAATAATCAAAGACTAACCAGTGAAGAAACCAGGAGTTAGATTAATTGGACTCTATCCATGTGGAGCCAGTTGCTACATGGAGCATCATGGGAATACAGGCTTAAGCACAACATGGACTCTCAGTAAATGACCATTTTATTATTTATACAGCACAAAGGGTCCAAAAGAGCGAGGGAAGATATCATGGCTGGTTTCTACCTCAGAAGGCCAACTGCTCTGGCAGAGGTTGGCAGCTCTACATGCCCCACTTCACATCAAAGATGAGGTACACTTGTGCTGCCGAAGTGTTTGAGTTTTTATATGCCCCATGGGGAGGGCGCCCCACCAATAAACAAAATGCATTCATCTAGCATCCTCTCTGCCCTAGCAAGCAGCTGGGGCTGACTGAGATTTAATGTCTCCCCCAGCCCTAAGTGTAGAAGCAGCTCAGAGTTCTCCTACAGAATACTGGAGAACATTAAATCACACGTGCCTGAGGCAAATGGTTGCTGGCTGGGGGGCCTACAGTACAGCACCTGGGACTGTGAGGAAACAGTTTTCTAGGAAAGAAGGGATATGTGGAACCATATAAATGAGGGAATTATTAGGGCCACAAACACAAGCCCAATATAAGATGCATGCGCATATATAAGATCATATGCAATATACGATGCATGCGCATAAGATCATATGCGCATCAGAAAGGGCCATATGCTTTTGCCTAGAGCTACACTCTAAATTCACTGTATAGTAAGCTTTCAAAGAGAATACTCACAAAGGCCAATCAGCAAAGACTGAGAAAAGTGTTTTCTTTTTTCCTTTTTTATTTTTATTTTACCTGACATTCAAGTAATTCTGTTCTAACATTAGCTAGATTCAAGCTTAAGGGACAGATGCCTTATGTGTCTAAATTTCAGCAATAGCACAGTAAAATATCAAAATGTCCAGGTTTCAACAAGAGAGTAAAAAACTAAAAGAAACAAAACGTGATGGCCCAGGCGAAGAAGACTAATGCATCAGAAACTATCAATGAGGAGGACCAGACTTGGAACATACCAAAGAATTTTTTTTTTAATGATCTTAAATATACTCAAAGAGCTAAAGGAGAACATGGGCAAAGAATTAAAAGACATTAGGGAAACAGCAAAAAAAATCCAAAAAGAATATTAATAAAGAAATAGGATTCATGAAGAAGAACAAAACAGAACTGAGGACCACAGTAACAGAAATTAAAAATTTCCTAGAGGGGGTCAATAGCAGACTGGATCTGGCAGAAGAAAGAATTAATGAAGATAAGACAAATGACCAGTCTGAGAAAGAAATGAAAATGAAGAAAAGTGAACAGGTCCTAAGGAACCTGGGGGGATACCATCAACATACCAATATATGCACTGTGGAGGTGGGGCATGGAAGAAGAGGAAGAAAGAGAGAAAGGAGCAGAGAGAATAGTTACAGAAATAATGGTTAAAAACTTAAGGAAAGATGTAAATTTATACATTCAAGGTACTCAACGAACTCCAAACAGGATAACCCCAAATAGACACACTGCTATCACACACAACATATGCTGATCAAACTGCCAAATGCAAAAGATAAAAAGAGAATTCTGAAAGTACAAGACAGAAACAATATGTAATGCACAAGAGAGCTTCAGTAAGATTAAATGTGAATTTCTGTCAAAAACCATGAAGGCAAGAAGGCAGTGGGATGACATGTTTTGAGTGAAAAGAAAAAATTGTCAATAAAGAATTTTATATCCCGCAAAAATGCATTTCAAAAAGGAGAGAGGAATTGAGACATCCCCAGATAAACAAAAGCTGAGGCACTTCAACACCACTAAACCAGCCCTACAAGAAATGTTAAGGGGGTCTTCAGGTTGAAAGATAAGAACACTAGACAATCTCACATCTGGGAGAGTGGTAGCACATGCAACACGGCTGAACAACTGACTGAAGAACAGACAGAAGAATTTAAAGAAGCTTTTTCACTACTTAATAAGGATGGTGATGGAAACATAACAACAAAGGAACTGGGAACTATAATGAGGTCTACTGGGCAGAATCCCACAGATGCAGGGTTACAGGACATAATTAATGAAGAAGATGCTGATGATTATGGTACAATTAATTTTCCAGAATTTCTGGCAATGATGGCAAGGAAAATGAAAGACATAGACATTGAAGAAGAAATTAGAGAGCACTCCATGTGTTTGATAAGGATGGCAATAGCTATATTCATGCAGCAGAACTCCTCCATGAGATGACAAACCTTGGAGAGAAGTTAACAGATAAACAGGTTGATGAAATGATCAGGGAAGCAGATATTGATGGTGATGACCAAGTAAACTATGAAGTTAGTACAAATGATGATAGCAAAGTGAAAATATTATACAGAATTGTTAAATTTATTGTACAAAATTGTTTATTTTCCTTTTCTTTATTTGTAATTTATCTGTGAAAAGTCTCCCCCTACTGTCTACTACTACTGCATGTGTAGTAATTAGGACTTCATTATTACAGGTTTTCTTCCCTTACCTTACTATCATTTTCCAGAAACCTTATTTTAGAAAAGTTCTCAAGTAACATGTTACATGTGACTAACTCTGAATATATCTAAAGCTCTTCTGCATATCTTAACTTAGAGTTGGCCAAATGAGGGAACATCTGGTTATACCTTTTGTTTTTTGAGACGTTTTCTTTAGGAACTGTCAGCGTGTTGTTACTGAAGTATGGAGCTGTAACTCTGCATGAACTATGGACAGTCAACAATATGTACGTAAAGTTGCACTACTGCAAAACAGGTGTATTAGCCAGGTACTCATATACTATTTTTTGGACTGCTTATCCAATGTGAGAAACATCTTCTTTTATTGTTACTTGTTTTTTAAAATTTCTTTAACCACCTAAAGAAAATCTGTTCATGGCACAATTTGCCTCAAATCCATTCTAAGTTGTGTATTTGTTTTCCAATTTTTAAAATTTACAATTTATCCCTACCCCCAAAAAGAAGAAATAAAAATATCTAGTAAAGGAATGGCATGAGCAAATATAAATTGCAATATTATTGTATTTTTTGTTTGTAACTCCATTTTTAAACTTCCAACAAGATTTAACGGGCAAATGTATAAACGTAAAGATTAATCAATGGTTTTAGACTCATATAAATATATAATTTGCAACAGGAACTATATAAAGGGGTGCAAGAACATAGTTTGCTTATGCTTGAAGATAAGTTGATATTAAATTAAATAAGACTGTTACAGACTTAGGATGTTAAATTTAAGCCTCCAGGCTACCACAGTCAAAAAAGGGAATGTTTATGTTATATTACATTTCTACAATTAATTTGTTAAAAAAAAAAACAAAACTAAAGAGACAAAGAGACAATGACGATTAAATGTAATACATGATCCTGAAGGGACATTACTGAGACAGATAAAAAAAAAAAAAAACTGGAATATAGGCTATAAGCTTTATATAATTGTTAAATTCTTTAAACTTGATAAATGTTAAATTCTTTAAACTTGATAAATGCACTTGAGGTAGTTATATAAATGAAAATCCTATGTTTAGGAAATGTACATGGAGGTATTAAGTGTTCAAGGACCATGATGTATACAAACTACTTTCAAATATTTAAAAAATAAACAAATAGAAATTCAGATAGATAAATGGATAGATAGATAGAATGATAAAGCAAAAGTGGCCAAATGTTAAAATTAGTAGATCTAGTTATTTGTGGAATGGGGTATGCTGGAGTCCTCTATATGGGGCTTGTATAATTTTTTCCTTTTTTTTTTTGTATGCTGTATGATGGGGGTCACACTTCATTCTTTTTCCATGTGACTATACCATTACTACAGCATCATTTGTTGAACTATTGTTTGGGGGGGTGACATGCACAGGCCAGGAACTGAACGCAGGTAGGTGAGAATTCTACCACTGAACTATACTTACACTTCTGGTTTGTATTATTTTTGCAACTATCCTCTAGGGTCAAAATTACTTCAAAATAAAAAGTTGCAAGAGAACAAAAAAGGAATGCCTCTGCATGAGTACACATCTACCCATAATCATCATCATCCCAGCCATAAATGTGCTAAAGTTCCAGATTATCCAGCCAATGGACAGTCAATCGATCATTATACCCAGTGTATTTCCTAGTTTTGTTGATATTGTTCAAATCTCTTAATGCTGCAACAATCTGTCCACCACCCACATAAAATGTTCATAGAGTATCAACCAAGACACTAATCAGAATATGGAATGTCAAACAGAAAGAGATAATTCTGAAAGCAACAAGAGAAAAGTGATTCATTACATACAAGGAATGCTCAATAAGACTAAGCACCAAATTCTCACAAGAAACCATGGAACCAATACATCCTAGATTAAAAAGCACTTGCAGGATGGTGCGACAGTGGCTCAGTGGCAGAATTCTTGCTTATAATGCCTGGGTTCAACTCCCAGGGCTTGCCAATGCAAAAAAAAAAAACAAAACAAAACACTTGCAACATCCCCTGGAGGGACTGGGGGAAAAGGTGGAAATATTAAACTTCCCCACATGAGGAAGACCTGATATTCTTGCAGTCATTAGGGACTTCCAATTTAAGGGGACAGGACCTCATTCTTAGGGATTGTCCTCATGAAACCTATTCCTGCAAAGGAGAAGCTAAGCCTACTTATGAGTATGCCTAAGAATCCCCCCAAAGAATCCCTTTTGTTGCTCAAATGTGGCCTCTCTCTCTAAAGCAACTTTGCAGGTGAACTCACTGCTCTCCCCCTACATGGGACATGAATCCAAGGGGTATAAATCTCCCTGACAATGTGGGACATGACTCCAAGGGAAAAGCCTGGCCCCAGCATCATGAGAATTGAGAAAGACTTCTTGACCAAAAAGGGGAATATAAATGAAAGAAAATAAAGTCTCAGTGGCTGAGAGATGTCAAATAGAGTTGAGAGGTCATTCCAGAGGTTATTCGTATGCAGTATATAAACATTCCTTTTCAGTTTTTGGTGTGTTGAAGTAGCTAGAGGGAAATACCTGAAACTGGTGAGCTGTCATTCAATAGCCTTGATTCTTGAAGATCAATGAATAACTATAGAGATTTTAAGGTGTGACTGTGTGATTATGAAAACCTTGAGATTAACAATCCCTTAGTCATTATATGGACAGATGAGTAAGAAAAATTAATTAATTAATTAATTAATGGGGGTATGGGATGTTTTGAGTGTTCTTTTTCACTTCTATTTTTACTTTTGCTCTTACTTTTATGTTTTTGGAGTAATGAAAATGTTCAAAAACAAACTGTGATGACAAAGGTACAGCTTATATGACGACACTGTGAACCACTGATTGTACACACTGGATGATTATTTGGTATGTAAATATATATCTCAATAAAATTGCATCTAAAAAAAAGAAACCAAGGAGGCAAGAAGACAGAGCTACAACATAGTTCAATAAGTGAAAGAGAAAAACTGCCAGCCAAGAATTCTCAATCCAACAAAATTATCCTTCAAAAATGATAGGAAGAGCAGTACAATGGTGGCTCAGTGGCAGAATTCATATCTGCCATGTCGGAGACCCGGGTTTAATTCCTGGTGCTTGCCCATGCAAAAAAAAAAAAAAAAAGAGATGGGCAGATTAAGATATTCAAAAGTAAAAAAACAGAGTCCATTATCAAGCAAGAAGTACTAAAGGGAGCCTGCAGGCTGAAAGGAAAAAATAGATGAGAGAGGCTTGTAGGGAAGTACAGAAATGAAGATTATTCCAAAAGGTAACTAAAAGGATAAAAAGAGAGACAAAAATAGATGTGACACATAAAACCAAAGACTAAAATGGTTGAAGTAAGTACCGTGATTACAGTAATAACAATGAATGATAATGGGTTAAACTCCCCAACCAAAAGATACAGACTGGCAGAAAGGATAAAAATGTGTGTGTGTGTGTGTGTGTGTGTGTGTGTGTGTGTATGCCATCTATATGCTAATGATAGATAATCACCTTAAACCAAAGGATACAAATATGTTGAAAGTGAAAGGCTAAAAAAGATTCCACACAAATAGTGTTCTCCAAAAAAAGCTGGGGTAGCTACACTAATATCGACAAAAACAGACTTTAAATGCAAAGGTGTTATAGGAGATGAAGAAGGACATTACATATTAATATGAGGTGATCCAACAAGAAGAAATAACAATCGTAAATATTTATGCACCTAATCAGGGTGCCCCAAAATACACAAGGAATATACTAGCAAAACTGAAGGGAGTAACAGACATATTTACAATAATATTCAATACACCACACTACTACCAACAATAGATAGAACATCTAGACTGAGAATCAATAAGGAAACAGAGAACTTTGAATAATTTGATAGAAGAGCATGCCTACAAAACAATGTACCCACAAAGAGCAGGATATACATTCTTCTCAAGTACTAATGAGTCATTCTCCAGGATGGATCACATGTTGGGTCTCAATAAATTGAAAACACTGAAAATTATACAAAGCACTTTCTCTGATCATAATGGAATGAAGCTGGAAATCTGCAAAAGGCAGAAGGTTGAAAAAATGCACAAACTAATGGAGGCTAAACAACACTTACTTAAACAATCAGTGGATCAAAGAAGAAATTGCAAGAGAAATCAGTAAATACTCTAAGACAAATGAAAATAAGAATGCAACATACAAAAGCTTACAGGATGCAGTGAAGGCAGTACTGAGAGGGAAATATATAGCCCTAAATGACTACATTAGAAAGTAAGAAAGAGTTAAAATCAAAGACTTAACTACATAGCTGGATAAACTAGAAAAAGATCAGCAAACTAATCCCAAAACAAGGAGAAGAAAAGAAATAACTAATATTAGAGTAGAAGTAAATGAAATTGAGAACCAAAAAAAAAATCAACAAAACCAAAAATTGGTTCTTTGAGATCAGCAAAATTGAAAAACTCTTAGATAGTCTGACAAAGAAAAACAGAGAGAAGATTCATATAAAATCAGAAATGAGAGGGGAGACATTATTACTGACCCCACAGAAATTAAAAAGATTATAAGAGGATAGTATGAACAATTGCACACCAACAGACTACTCAACTTAGATGAAAAGGACAATTTTCTAGAAACACACAAACAACCTACACTAATGTCAAAAACAGAAGACCTCAACAAACTAATCACCAGTAAGAAGACTGAAACCAGTTATCAAAAACCTCCCAATAAAGACAGCCCAGGACCAGATGACTTCAAGGTGAATTCTACTAATCATTCCAAGGAGAATTAATACCAATTCTCCTCAAATTCTTCCAAAAAAATTGAAGAGGAATGAATACTATCTAATCTTTTCTATAAAGCCAACATCATATTAATACCAAAGCCAGAGAAAGATACTAAAAAGAAAATCACAGATCAAACTCTCTAATATAGAGGCAAAAATCCTGACCAAAATACTTAGAAATCGAATTCATCTATATACTAAAATAATTATAAACCATGATCAAGTAGGGTTATGCCACTTATGCAAAGGTGGTTCAATGCAAGAAAATGAATTAATATAATACACCACATTAACAAATTGAAGAAGAAACACATGATCATTTCAATTGATGCAGAAAAGACATCTCAAAAAATCCAATATCTTTCTTGATAAAAACACTCAAAGGTAACAAATAGAAGGAAACTTTCTCAAAATGATACAAGGCATACATGAAAAACCCACAGCTAACATTATATTCAATGCTGAAAGACTGAAGTTTTTCCATTAAGTCTGGCAACAAGACAAGAATACTCACCGTCACAACTGTTACTCAACACTGTGCTAGGTTCTAGCTATAGCTAATAGACAAGTGTAAGAAAAAAAAGCATCAAAATTGGAAAGGAAGAAGTAAAACTTTCATTATTTGCAGATGATATGCTCTTGTAACAAAAAAATTCAGAAAAATCTAAAACAAAGCTACTGGAGCTAAAAACAAGTTCAGCAAAAGTGCCAGGATACAAGTTTAAGGGCAAATATCAGTAGTGTTTCTATCCACTAGTGTGCTAATTTAAAAGTATCAAGTACTCCAGAAAAGCCATGTTTTAATCCTGATCCAATCTTGTGAGGGAAACCATTTCTTTTAATCTTGATTCAATATTGTAGGTTGGAAACTTTTGATTAGCTTACCTCCACAGAGATGCCCAATTGTGGGTATGATCTTTTGATCAGTTGGAGATGTGACTCCACCCATTCCAGGTGGGTCCTGATTAGTTTACTGAACTCCTTTAAAAGAGGAAGTATTTTGGAGAGAGAAAGAAATGACAGAAGCCTCAGAGCTGACAGAAACTTCACAGAGAGCTGACACAGTTGCAGGTATGTGGAGAACAGAGACATAGATGTCTGGAGATACCTGGAGCCTAGCAGACATTGTCATGAGATGTTAAGCAAGCCAGAATCTTGAGAGAGCCAAGGGAAGGAAGCCAAGAGATGAAAGCCAGCCCTGGAGAAGTAAAGTGAGGAACTCCCTCAAGAACAGAGGCTGAAAGCAATGGAGTCCACAAGCAAGGGACCAGCAGATGCCAGCTACATGACTACCCTGTTTTTGACTCATCAGCCTTTATTGGTGCTTTAATTTGGACATTTTCATTTCCTTAAAACTGTAAACTTGTAACTTAGTAAATTCCCCTTTATAAAAGCCACTCAATTTCTGGTATACTGCATTTTGGCAGTTTGCAAACCAAAACTAGTAATGAATAAACTAAGGAGGAAAGCAAGGAAAAATTCCATTTAAAATAACAACCGCAATAATCTAGGAAAAAACTTAATCAATGATGTAAAGAACCAGTATTCAGAAAACTACAAAACATTGCTAAAAGAAATCAAAGAAGACCTAAATAAGTGAAAGGACATACTGTGTTCATAGATTAGAAAACTAAATATCATTAAGATGTCAACTGTACCAAAATTGATATACAGATTCAATGTAATCCTAATGAAAATGCTAACAGCCTACTTTGAAGAATTAGAAAAGATAATCAACAAATTTATTTGGAAGGTAAGAAGCCCTGAATAGCCTGAAGTTGGAGAACTCTCACTTCCTGACTTTAAGGCATATTTCAAAGCTACAGTGGTAAAAACAGCATGGTATTGGCACAAAGGTATACATGTTGACCAATGGAATCGAACTGAGAGTTCAGAAACAGACCCTCACATCTATGGTAAAATGATTTTTGACAAGGCTGTCAAGTCCACCCAAATGGGACAGAGGAGTGTCTTCAATAAATTGTGTTGGGAGAACTGGATATTTATATCCAAAAGAATGAAAGAGGATCCCTATCTCACACCTTATACAAAAATTAACTCAAAATGGATCAAAGACCTAAATATAACAGTCAGAAGCATAAAACTCCTCAAGGAAAATGTAGGAAAGCATCTTCAAGATCTTGTTGTAGGAGGCAGTTTCTTGGATGTTACAAACCCAAAGCAAAATGAAGCAAACAAAAGAAATAGATAATTGAGACCTCCTCAAAATTAAATACTTCTGTGCTACAAAGAGGGTGAAAAGGCAGCCCACAAAATGGGAGAAAATATTTGGAAACAACATGTCCAATAAGGGTTTACTATCCAGGAAATATAAAGAGATCCCACAACTCAACAATAAAACGACAACCCTCTGACCCAATTAAAAATTGGGCAAATGACTTGAGTAGATATTTTTCCAAAGAGGAAATACAAATGGCTAAAAAGCACATGATAAGATATTCAACGTCACTAGCAATTAGGGAAATGAAAATCAAAAACTACCATGAGATATCATTTCACACCTGCTAGAATGGCCACTAGTAAAAAGAAAAAACAAAACCAGAAAACTACAAGTGTTGGAGAAGATGTGGACAAACAGGAACCCTTTTTCAGTGTTGGTGGGAAGGCAGAATAGTACAGTCGCTGCGAAAGACAGTTGGTGATTCCCCAGGAAGCTATATACAGGATCACCATATTATCCGGCAATTCTGCTACTAGGTACACACTCAAAAGAACTGAAGGCAGGGATGCAAATGGAATTATCCACATCGACATTCATGGCAGCATTATTCACAACTGTCAAAAGACGGAAACAACCCAAATGTCCATAACTGATGAATGGGTAAACAAATGTGATATATACATACAATGGAATATTATTTAGCAGAAAGGAAGTCTTGATGCATGTGACAACACAGACGATCCTTGAGGACATTATGTTGAGGACATTAAGTTGAGTTGACAATACTCTGTCACAAAACGACACATAGAGTATGACCTCACTAACATGAACTAAATGTAACTAGCAAACTCATGGTGTTAATATCTAGAATATAGGTCACCAGAAGATTTGTAGTAAGATTGATTGTAAATAAATATTTGGAAATTGACAGAGATGATGGTAGTACATTATAGTGAATGTAATTAACAGTGATGATATGTGAGTGCAAATGTAGCTGAAAGGAAAAGTTTAGGGCCATTTATGTCAGTAGAAGGAAAGCCAAAGGATGAAACATGGGACTATATAACACAGTGAAGCCTCTTGTGGACAATGAATGTGGCCAATAAAAAGAATGTAAGAATGCTGTTCCATGAATTAGAACAAATGTATGATACTATTAAGATGTGTTAATAATAGGGTTCTATATTGGTAAAAATACACCTAAAGCAAGCTATGGACTATAGTGAATAGTAATATATGAAAATTGTTCCATCAATAGCAAAAAAAAAAAAACAAACACAAAAAACCCAAGGACATTAGGCTAAGTGAAGGAAACCATAAGCACATACACAAAGTACTACACACTGTTTGCCTCCATTTATATGAAATTCAAATATTAAAAAAATGTATAGAGATGGAAAAAAGTTCTCTGGCAGAAACAGATTAGTGGTTATGTAAGGCTAGAGAAGGATGGGGCATTGAGGGAGAAATGCTGAGGAGTATGTTTTTTTTTTTTCTTTTCGGAGTGGTGAAAATGTTCTAGAATTGTTTGTGGTGATGAAGGCACAACTACATGAATATACTCAAAGACACTGATTGCAAACTTTAGATGGATTGTATGGTATGTGAATATATCTCAATAAAAAAAATTTTTTAAGTAGATTACAGGCTACCAGAGACAGTGGAAAATTAGTAGTTTCTGCTCTATAGAATTTCTGTTTGTTCATGAAAAAATTTCAGTAATGGATGTTGGTGATGGTAGCACAACAGGGTAAAAACAAAAACAAATAATCAAAAAACAGAATGGTTTCTGTATGAAATTTACCAATACATTTATTATTTTTGTACCAGTCTTAATCTGAAAAGAAGCCTACAGTGCCTTGTTTCCAGAAATTTCTACCAAGTTCCATGAATTGGATTAGGGTGTTAAACTGTTAAACTCAAAATAAAGCAATCATATAGAATATTAACTTAATGGATATAATTTCTTAAATTCCTTTTAACACTTGGCTACTGCTATCATTTGTTTGCTGGCAAGTGTCAGATGATAACAAAATATTAGAGAACTTGAAACAGCCTACTAATCCTTAATTTAATAGCTCTTTTTACTTCTAGCTACATGATTGTAGTTTTACAAGATACATATAATAGAAACATGTTCTGCTTGGTAAATTATTTTTAGTTAGTTTTATGAGGAAAAAATATCAGTATTTCAAGATGGTATGTATTCAGCCATGAATAGCCTAACTTTTAGGTGCTCTGTCAAAACTTTGAGAAACACTATTAAGCAGAATCCAATACTTGTCATATTAAATTCTAAGTTTATTAGCCCTCCAAATTTGAAGTGCTTTAACTGTTTTATAAACAGACTGATAGAACTCACAAAACACATGCATATGGTACTTGCTAAAGGTAATCAAAATTATAGCAGTTACGAAGGAAATAAATTTTAGCATGTATACTATTCTAAACATTTGTCAGCTTTTACTGCAGAAGGGTACATCTGGAACTGATCTACAGAATCAACACTTTTAGTCTACCACTAAGTTAATGTGTTCAAGAAAAATATAATAATAACAAAAATTAATCAATTATGAATAGTTCCATCCTGTGCCTTTTGCAATTTTATTGTATACTTTAGATTGTTAGTAGTCTAAAACTGCAATATACCTCACAGCAGGGCTGATCAAGCATCACTTGGGTAACAAAATTAATTCAGTGATAGGTCAAGGCCAACTATCTATTTAGTGTAATGGTATAAAACAAAGTAGGAAATATCAATGTATAATTCACATAAGGACATTTATTGCTTCATAAAACTTCTACTTCTATTTTATGTATGTATACATATATATATAAAAGCCATTCTCTTTTCTACTATATCACCACACTCATTATTCTATCAAAAGAAAGGCTAAAATAGGACACACCCTACTATAGCACAATCTTAAGCACAGGAAAGTATTACTCTCTACAATGCAATGAGGTTCCTACATAATTACTTCAGAGGAAAATTACCTAAGGGAGAAGAGGTTTAGACAGTTTTAATACTTTAATCAGAATATTGCCTCAATTATAAATAATTCATAATTCAGAAAATATGGAAACCTAAAGCAACTATTTAAACTGTCATGGATTAATGGGCTCCAACATATTTCATATTGTAGGGAAAATTTATGTAAGTAGTCTCAAAATTGTAAATATTAGATAAATTAATAATATTTGACATGCATACTAAGTTTTTCTCCTTAAAGAACTTATTATTGTACTTCAACCACAACTATATTATTTTTTTCACAAATATTATAAGAAACACCTTAAGTGCACTAAATTGCTAGCTGTATCAGATTTAAATATGCAACTGTGGAGTATAAATTGCTGAGAAATTTCTATCGAAACAAAAAATCATGGCACATCTATAAATTTTATAATTCTCTCATAAAAATTAATTTAATAGTTCAAGAATTTCATAAAATGCTTTGCTAGTGAATAATCCTTAACATAGCAGAGATGGATCAGGAAAAACATTACAAGTAAGAGTGTTGTATAACTTACTTTTGCAGACAAAATAGGCTACTTTATGAACTGGTAAAATTCTCAATATATAAATTGGATTGACAGCCAGTACTGACTATTTAGGACAGTATACGAAATTTCCAAATTTATTATGGTATTGAGCTTTCAGTTAATTCATATATAGTATTTAAGTTTAGGAAAATCTTCATTTTATTTCTGACTTCAACCCAAATCAGTTTTAAATCCAGAAGTATATTAACACTCTGCATTTACTGGGAAGGGTGAGAAGTGTTGGGACTGCATCCAAATTCTAACTTTAAACACTTGTCCTAAAATAAAATTCTTGAATGGAATTATTAATTAAATCTTTCTTTCAAAAAATATTTGCCATGGGCCTACCATGTGCCAGCATATGCACTGTGTGGGTAGAGTAGTAAATACATATGGCCTCTGCCTTCAGGAAACAGGCTCCTTTACTTGATGCTAAGAAAAGTACAGTCAATTGGCCTGGAAAAGTAGAAAGAAAGTAGAGGCTTTCAAAGATCCAGTCTTCAAATCCCAGCTCTACCATCTGGTATAGAGTAGGCAAATTCATTAATCTCCCTAAATTTTACTTTCTTCCTTTATAAAAGGGATTAAATATCAACTATTTCACAGTTACTACAAAGATTAACATGTACTAAAAAGAGTTTAGTGCAATGTGGGAACATTACTAAATATTCCAAATTCAGGATCTGACATACAGAACCCATTCAATAGTTGCTGAATGAATAATCCACTCTGACCAAGAACTCTTAAATGCTATTTCCAAAGGAAGTGCACCAAACATTAAGTACATATGATACCATATTTAAGCCCAACTATTGTGCCAAATACAGGTAATTACCACTTCTTTATAGATTTTATGCTCTTCAATTTGGACGTCCATTTATGCCTTAAAATATGTAGATATTTTTAAACATGTAAGTATGCCACCTAGTAACATAAAAGAGAAGAACTACAAGTTAATTTTTTAAAACCCCAGGCTGATTCCAACTGCATACTCTTATCTAAAGCAAATTTAAATAACAAAAGCATACATTAATACAACGGTCACAGAAGTTCAAGCTCTTACTTTACAAAACACAGTGAAGTTACTCTACCAGTTATATCCATGGCACACAAATTGACTAATCTAAACAAATATTTCTGGCTACATAGAAAGATGCCTAAGTTTAGTCTCAGAGTACTATTTTTAATGTAGTTCAACTTTTTAAAGTGTTTCTGTAAGAAAACATTTTGAGTTAATATGAGTAAAATCATTTTATAGATGCTAAAATTTACCTGCTTGAGTCCTTCATCAGTAAGTTTATCCTGGTTGCCTACATGCACTTTCTGAAGTAAAGGACAGTGAGAGGCAACTGCAATAATAGAGGTGTCAGAAAGCTGTTTACACCTGTAGGCTGTATACCTAAGAAGTCCAGGACACTTAAATGCTAGAACACATACGCCAGTATCAGACATACTGCGACAATCAGAAATGTTGATTTCAATTATATTTTGACTTCTTGATGCAATTTTTTCCAATAATTCATCAGTGACCTATAAGGAAGAAAAAGCATAAAATTAAACTTCTGCTAAAAGCAGAAACTTATTTTCTTTTTTATTAAACTTTCCCAACAATATAGTAATCAATCAAAAGAACTTTTTACATAATTGTAAATCATTAAAAAACATGCTTTAGTTTTAATTAAAAGCATAAAATCTATCATTATTGAGAAAACTCATTTAACTAAATTTTTAAGCTCATGAAAAATGTACCACAAATGAAATTGAGATTTTTAAATGTTTTCTCTATTTTTAATCCCAAACAGTGTATATCAGTAATCACAATGCATGAATCTTCACATTTTACATTTGATATTAGATACCACAGTACATATAAATTTCAGTTGTTTTAACTGTATCAGTCAAAATGTAACCTCACATATAACTAAACCATAGCTTAGAAAATATAACTTGTATGATATCAGCACACCAAAGACTATAAACAAATATCCATGTCAAACATCTTTTCTCAGAAGAATTCAATGCTAAATATGTAATGTTAAAATCCATCTGGTGAAAATCTCATATAACCATCTGAATTAAAACAAACAAACAAACAACCTCTACATATTCCTTGCCCAACCAGCACATTTCCAAAAAGAAAATGGAGCTAATGTTGCTCAAGTTCTCTGGGTAAAATAATGGAGAGAGAAAATGCACATGATGAGGTTTAGAATGGAAGAAGGGAAGAGCTGGAGTGTTGAATGGCACCAGCACTAACAGCTAAGGTTGAAAGTATATTTCTTTATACTTGTTGAAAACAGCACAGACAGTTCTCTCAAAATCTAAAACTCTGACATAACCCTCCATTTATTTATTTATTTATTTATTTATTTTCTTCATCTCCACTATCAGTGGAGGGAAAAAGCTATGCTTGGTCTGTGTTTTAACAAATTGCTCAGATATCCAAAAGTAATGAAGTAAAGAGCTAGTGGATTATTTCATGCTTACCTTCTCTCTATTTCAGCAGCCACAACTAACCAGATGCCATTCCATCTGGACATAAATTTCATGAACTCAGGTAGGTAAATAACTAATTTTGTAATTAGTATAACTTCTTAGCCAGTGTAGCAAAAAACAAATAAAAAAAATAGAAAGCTAACAATTTAAGTACAAATGCTCTAGAACCTGGTAATTTTGTTAAAAGTACATGCATTACACACATATACCTTACCAGTTTTATGATGGAATGCCTCATATCAAGTTGCAAGAACCAGTTGTGTGTACCTCTGCCCAAATCTGTATTCAGTGGCATTATATTGGTAGCTTAAAAACTGGTCATGATGGAGGTACTTATACTTCCATCAGAGGTTTTTTTTGAAAGCCAATTCTTAAGCATTCGTCCGCATACCACTGTATACTACTAACATATCATGCACAGATTTAGAACAGTTTTAGTATCCCAGTAAAATCTTATTCTTACTGGATATTTTGAATTTATTTTCAATGCCAAGTTCTGACCACCAAGTTTAAAGAGTGAATCCAAAAAGTCCAACACACTGTTTGCAATAAGCATGAGAAACTCTATCCTTTTGCTTAATTTATGCCAACATAAAAACATATCGAGCAGCCGGGCGGGGAGGGTAATGAATTGGAAAATTCATCAAAAAGAGAGTTAAAAAAAAGTTATCTTAGCCTATTTAGCTTTTATTTTGTTTTATTTTATTTAAACAGAGGTAATAGAATCTATTCATATGGTTGTAATGAGGATAAAATGAATTAATAAATATAAAGTCCTTAGAGCAATTCATGGGACATAGGTAGGTGCTACATAAATGTTCACTATCATTTTCTAATAATATTCATGATATAATAGTCCCCAGAGAGGAAAAAGTTAATAACTTTTTAAAACAAGGTAATGAAAAAAAAGAGGGAAGACAAAGAGGAAATATTAAGAAGCAACCCCAAGTTACCAATCCACTTTAAAGACTATTTCGTTCACCATGAGAACCTAGCTTTATCTTGAATTCACAAAAAAAAATTTTATTACTAAGGCACAGAATTATAGATTAGAATCACTTGAAGTGACTATTTTCAAAAGCAAAAACATGAAAGACATGAGTTTTGAAAACCAATAAGAATACTTTTTAACTGGGTAGGTCAAATTCAATGTTTCTTAGAATTACATTCCATACCTGCTGACGACTACTAAGATCCAACTGCTTCCAAAACTGAAAATCTAAACAAAGGTCACGCCAGTACTTGCAAACCAGTGATGCAGAAAGGCAACGCTCATCCAAGGACAAATTGGAAAATATCTGCGGAAAAAAAAAAACATATAATAATTTGTGCAAAACATTTTAAAGGCAAAGGGAAAGTTCTGCATTTATTAGTTAGAAAAGATTAACATTTAAAACCAAAAAGTATCTCGAATACAAGAGACCATTATTAGAACAGTCATTGTTAAGGATTATCCTAAAGAGGAAGTATGTAAGGAAGCTAAGAACATGGACTGATGCTGCCTTTTTGTAAGACATGGTATATGTGTGTGTGAATGTGTGTGCATGTGCTTGCATATATTTAAAGAAATTGGAAGAATAAATGAAAATTATTTTTTTTTAATGTTTACCATTATGAGGAGGGAGAAAAAGCAAGAACAAGAGAGGGATGAAAGTAAGGCTACTCTGAATATACCTAGTTTTACTTTTGACCTTGTACCCAGTGAACATTTTATATGGCAGTTTTAAAAAAGAAAAGCAAAAATAAGTCATAAGAAGGGCACTTCACCTCTGGGGCATTTTTTCCAGGAACCAATAACCTCAATCTAAATTCTGAGGAAAATATCACACACACAAACAAATGAGGGACATTTACAAAATATCAGGTCAGAACTCCTCAAAAAAAAGTCAAGGACACGAAAAACAAGGAAAGTCTCAGGAAATATCATGGACCAGAGGGGACTAAGGAAACAAAACAACTAACGTAATCTGGGACTGGACCCTGGAACAGAAAAGTGGCATTAATGGAAAAACTGGTGAAATCCAAATAAATACTAGAGCTTGATTAATACTAGTTTGATAAATACTAGAGTTTGAGTAATCAATACCAGTATTGATTTCTTAGCTTTGACAAATGTACCATGACAATGTAAGATAACAAAATTAAGGGAAACAAACTCGGTGAAGAGTATAGAAGTATATCTGTACCATCTTTCAATTTTTCTATATATCCAAAATTATTCCAAAGGAAAAAGGTTATTTTTAAGTGTTTTAACAAGCTAAATTATAAAAAGATGAATAAGGGATCAAGTTGGGACCAATACAGATGTAAAAAATTAAGACATATTAACAAATACAATGTTGGACAATACTCACATCCTGAATCACGCTAACTGCAAGAAGATACTTCTGAGACAAAAAGATAAAAATGAACAAAAAATAGATACTAGATGACTTAAAGGCAATTATTCTTCACTTTTTAGGGAGTGATTATACTATAAGTATATTGGTTCTGTGGCTGTATTATTTTTAAAAAGCTACTATCAATTTTATATACATACTTTAATATTTATGTCTGAAATGATATGATAGCTAGGATTTGATTTATACTTTAGTCAAAAAAGAACAGAAAAACTTGACATAAAATAGATAAAACAAAGCAGAATACTGAAAATTGTTGACACTTGTTGAAGGTTACAAGGGGTTTCCATATACTGTTTCTACTTAGGTTTATGTAGGAAAATTTCCACAATGTTAAGTGAAAAAAATTTTAAACACTTTGGGCTTTAACACTAAATTGCCTTATCTTAGGTTTGAATCATGGCCCCACCACTCATTAGCAATACAATCATAGGAAAGTTACCTAGCCACTGTGTACTTCAATTTTCTTATCTTTAAAGTGGGGGATATAGAGTATTTACATTACAGGGTTTAGGAGAGGATAAACGTGATAGTTAGGATTTGATTTCAAATATCTTAGCCAAAAAAGAAAAAAACTGACATAACATAGATAAAACAAGACACAATACTGAAAATTGTTGAAGCGTCTTGAAGGGATACATGGGGTTTCTTTAGGCTGTTTCTTTCACTATGCTATGTTACAGTTCTTAGAATAGTATCTGGTTAAGAGTTTATATGTGATCCTTATCATTTCTATGCCTAAAATGACCTACCTGTGTGCAGCCAAAACATGTAGACTTTTAAGCTAAAATCTCTACCATGTTTACGTCTTGAGATTTGGGGAAATAAAAGCCTTCCTTTCACAACTACTGTTCCTTCCCCAAGGCTCTAGTGAGAAGTAAAGAATCTTCCAATACCCAATAAAAAGTACTAAGCCGGGCGGGCCACGGTGGCTCAGCAGGTAGAGTTCTCACCTGCCATACGAGAGACCTGGGTTCGATTACCCGTCCCTGCCCATGTAAAAAAAAAAAAAAAAAAAAAAAAATTCCATGAAAAAAAGTACTAAGCCCCTTACAGCCAATACCTTTTATTACAATAGGAGAAATTAAAGCCTTCTTTTTACAACTACTGTTCCTCTCCCAAGGTTCACATGAGAAGTAAAGAAGAATCTTCTAATACCCAACCAATATACTAAGCCCCTTACAGCTATTACCACTCATTACAACTAAAACCTCTGAACAATATGCTGAAATCAATTACCTCAGGACTCTAAAAGGTTAAAAACAGACAGACTGGAGAGTGGAGTGAAAACTTGAAGAATAACCTACAATAGGATGAGTTTTCTGGTCCCCCCTGCCCCTTTTATCTCCCAGCTTAGATCTGAGGGTGATCCCAGTACAGAAATGCAAAGCAAGCACAAGAAACAAAAACTCAGAGAGAACTACATCTTTCTGGAAAATGGGCCTCTACAAAGTAGAAAATATAGAAATAGTCCTTTTTCTTTCTTCTCTTTTCTCTCTACTGGCTTTCTCCTACATGTGGCCTCGAGTTATAGAGCCACAATGTGGCTGCTGTGCAAGAGCTTTAAACTCCAAGAGTAAACCCATTTTCTGGCTAAAAGAACCAGGAAAGGAGATGCTGTGAGTCACTGAGTTACCACAAATTGCCATTATTTTTTTCTTAAAGTAAAGATAATAAAGGCATAAAAGCAGCCCCAGCATGTAAAACTACACAGCAGCACAGGTGGCTGTTTCTCTGAAAGAAACTCTATCTTCCTAGCTAGAGGAACAGAAAAAGGGGTCTCTGGGAGTCAAAGAGGAAATATCAAAAAAGAGATTCTCTAATTCTGAATATGAAATTACAGAAGACCCTGAGCTCACCAACAGGCTGCACAAGTACAGACAAAACCTAAAGCAGCATAGCAAAGTCTCAAAAAACTGATATTGAAATCACAAACAAGAAAGGTGAGATAAAAATTTGCAGTCTGAAGCTAACCAGGTTCACTGCCTACAAAAACAAACAAAAAAAATTCTCTAAAGAATGCTGATCTTAACAGGATCCAGAATTGCTATAATAGTCAAAATACCCATATACAATCTAAAGTTATTCGACATAAAAAAAAAGGAAAACGTAACCAGTTCTGAAAGGAAGAGATAATCAACAGTTATCAACCCTGAGATAAATAGAGTTATCAAAGATTTTAAAGCTCCAGTTATAAACATATTCCAAGAGGTAAAGGTTAACATTCATGAAACACTTGAGGAAAAGTTTTCAACAAAGAAATGGAAATAATTAAAAAAAAGAAGGTGGACATTTTAAAACTGAAAACACAATAAGATGGAATGAAAATTTACCAGAAGAGCTCAACAGCAGAATGAACATGACAACAGAAAATTACAGAGAACTATAAGAAAAATGAATGGAAGTTAGTCAATCTGAAGAACAGAAAGGAAAAAGGTAAAAAAAAAAAAGAGCCTCAAGGAACTGTGATAAATATCAAAAAACCTAACTTTCATGTACTAGATTTCCCCACCCAAAAAAGAAAAGAGAATGGTGCAGAAAAAAATATTTGAAGAAATAATGGCTGAAAAGTCTCAAATTTTGCGGAAGACATAAAATAAAGAGACTCAAGAGGATCAGCAAGTCAAAAAGAGGATAATCAGAGAAAATCATGCTGAGACACATATTAATCAAATAGCGAAACATCAAAGTTAAATAAATCTTGACACCAGCTACACAACCAGGGCATATAACATAAAGGGAAACATCAATTCAAAAGACAGCAGATTTCTCATCAGAAACCATTGAATGCAGCACACAATGGAGAAACAACTTTAAAAAGCTGAAAGAAAAGAAGTGTCATCCCAGCATTATATATACAGGAAGAACATACATCCAAAAAAGATGAAAAATACAGACATTCCCCAAGAAAGTAAAACTAAGAGACTCCATCATCAACTAACTGATCAAAAGAAATACTAGAGGAAGATCTTCAGACAGAAGGGAGACAATAACAGAGAGAAACTTTCATTCAGGAATGATGGAATTTAGCAACAGTAATAGGAAATATCTGGATAAATATAACAGATACTTTTCTCTACATTTTATTTGGAATGGTAAAAGTAAACTCTGAAACATTAGGTACATATATTATAATCCTAAAAAGAGATATAGCCAGAAATCCAGTAGATAAATTAAATGGAATACTAAAGATTAAAGTGATCCAAAAGAAGTGATAATGGGGGAACATAAAACAGAGGGGACATATCTCCAAAGAAGATATACAAATCGCCAATAAGCATAAGAAAGGATACTCAACATCATTAGCCATTAGGGAAATGTAAATCAAATTCACAGCAAGGTACCACCTAACACCCACTAAAATGGTGGCCTTTAAAAATAATAATAGTACATAAAATAACATGTACTGGCAGGATTCCAAGAAATAAGAACATCAGTGCATTGTTGGTAGGAATGCAAAATGATGCGGTCACCCTAGTAAACAGTTTGATGTTTCCTCAAAAAAGTTAAACATACAGCTCCCGTATGACCAGACAATCCCACTTCCAGGTATATACACATGGAAATTCAAAGCAGGGACTCAGATGGATATCTGTACACCAATCTTCATAGGTGCATTATTTACAATGCCAAAAGATGGAAGCAAGTCAAATGTCCATTAGTACTTTTATACAGACAATGAAATATTACTCAGCCTTAAACAGGAGTGAAATTCTAATACATGCGTCTACATGGATGAAACCTGAAGTCATTATGTTGAGTGAAATAAGTCAGACACAAAGGTACAGATATTGTATGATTACACTTATATGAAATAGCTAGCATGTATAAATTTATAAAGATAGAAAACAGACTACAAATTACCAGAGGTGGGGAAGAGGTGTGAGGGAGGAATAGGGAGTTAATGCATAATGGCTGAAGGATTCCTATTTGAGGTGATGGTAAAGTTCTAATAATGGATGGTAGTGAGGGTACAGCAACATTGCAAATGTGATTAATCCCCCCCAAACAGAATGCTTGGGACTGGTTATAATGTGTTAAGTGGTTAAACTTTGTGTTGTATACATGTTACCACAATTTCAAAAAAAAATGACTAAAGAGACAGTGACAATTAAATGCAATCCATGACCCTGAATGGAAGAGAAAAGGCCCAAAGAGACATTATTAGGAGTTACAGGAGTAAAAAAAAATCAAAGCTGGACTATAGACAGTGTGGTTTGAAGCTGTTATGTATCCTCAGAAAAAGGCATATTCATTTAATCCATTCCTGTGGGTTCAGACCTGTTGTAGGTGAGTCCATGTGGTTAGGTAATTTCAATTGAGATGTGACCCACTCCATTCTAGGAGGGTCTTAGACCTTTTACTGGAGTGGTTTATGAGAGGATAAAAGAGAAAGAAAGCCCAGAGAGCAGGGAGAAGCCCACTGAGAAGCTGAGAAACAAAGACACACAGCCACTGAAGCCAGGAGATGAAAGCAACAAAACCAAGGAGAGAAGCATAAGCAGACATCAGCATGTGCCTTCCCATGTGACAGAGGTGTCCCATATTTCAGCAGCCTTTCTTCTGCCAAAGTGTCCTTATGTTGATGCCTTTGGACTTTTTCATGGACTTAGAATTGTAACTTGTAAACTAATAAATTCCCATTGCTGAAAGTTATTCCATTTCTGGTATATTGCATTTTGGCAGCTTTAGCAAACTGAAACAGACTAAAAGCTTTATATCAATGTTAAATTGCCTGAATGTGATAACTGTAACTAGGTGATTACAGAAGTAATTATCTTTGTTCTTAGGAAATATTAAGGGTTCAAGTGCAAGTATTAAGTGTTCAAGGAGTATGAGGTACACAACCTACACTTAAATGTTGTCAGATAAATAACCAGAGAAATTGGGAGGGTGGGGATGGATGGATGAGCACAGACATGGAAGGAAAGAAGCAGGAGAAGGGAGGGGAGGAGAAAGACTGAGAGGGAAGAACAGGCAGCAAATGTGGCAAGATGTTAAAAATAGGTGGATATGGTATCTGGGTGAAGGATCTATTGGAATTCTCTGCATGGTTTTGTATTATTTTTTAACTGTGTATGTTTAAATTATTTCAAAATTAAAAGCTTGAAAAAAACAAAACAAAGGAGACAAAACAAAGGAGACACATAATGAAATGGTACACTTAAATCCAGTCATACAAATAAATACATTAAATGTGAATGATTTAACACACCAATTAGAAAACACATTGTTAAACTAATTAAAAAAAAACCATCTACTTAGAGTCAGGAAAAAAGAAAAAACACTTCAAACATTATGACTTAGAAGTTGATAAGTAAAGGGATGGAAAATATAAACCACTGAAACACTAATCAAAAGAAAGCTGAGAGAGCAGTGCGATGGTGGCTCAGTGGCAGAATTCTTGCCTGCTATGTCGGAGACCTGGGTTTGATTTCCAGTGCCTGCCCATGTAAAAAACAAAAAAAGAAAGAAAGAAAGAAGAGACTATATTAATATCAGACAAAGTAAAATTCACAACAAGGAAAACTACCAAGTATAAAGAGGGACTATATGATAAAGGGTCAATTCACCAAGAAGACACAACAATCCGTAATGTCTAAAAATTTCTAAAAAGCCTCAAAATAACTGCAGCAAAAATTGACAGACCTGAAAAGAGTAAGCAACAAAACCAAGTATACTTGGAAATTTCCTCTCTCAGTAATCAATAGAACAAGTAGACAAAAAACCCCAGCAAGTATATAAAAAACCTGAATACAGTCAGCCAACTTGATCTAATGGACTCAATAAAACCAAAATGCACATTCTTTTCAAATGCATACGGAATATTCACCATGAATAACCACATTCTGGGCCATAAAACATAACAAATTTAAGAGAGGAGAAATCATACAAAGTATAACTCTGCCATAACTGAATTAAAGTACAGATCAATAAAGAAAGATATCTGGGAAATCCCTGAACATTTAGTCATTAAACAACACACCTCTAAATAATCCAATGTGTCAAAGAGGAAGTATTAAAAAATATTAGAAAATATTTTGAACTGAGTGAAAAATGAGAATGTAACATATCAAAACAAGGAAATACACGATTAAATGCTTATAACAGAAAGGAAAGAAGGTCTTAAATCAACAATCCAAACATTTATCTTAAGAAACAAGGAGAAAAAATCAAAGCGGAAGCACACAAAGGGAGGAATATTTAATGATAGGAACAGAAATTCAAGAAATTGAAACAATAAAAGAGAGGAAGGGAAACAGAGAGAAATCACTAAAACCCAAAGCTGGTTCTTTGCAAAGTTGATCATTCCAGCCACTGTGACTGTGACGGGGGTTGGGGGGTGGAGGATGTGGATTTTACGATTTGTAAAAGCTAATTACCAAATTCATCTGAAAGGGAAAGAGACCTTGAATCGCTAAAAGTATCATAAAAAGGAAGAACAAAGTGGAAGGATTAACACTCCCTGACTTTAAAACCTATTATAAAGCCACAGTGGTCAAAACAGCATGGTACTGGGCAGGCAACAGTGGCTCAGTGGCAGAGTTCTCACCTGCCACGCCAGGGACCCAGGTTTGGTTCCCAGTGCCTGCCCAAGTAAAAAAACAATCAAATAACAACAAAAAAAAACCCAGCACGGTACCGGCACAAAGATGGAAGCACTGACCAATGGAATCGAATTGAGACTGCAGAAACAGACCACCAAATCTAAGGTCAACCGATTTTCTTTTTTAAGGCATTTTTTTTCTTTTTTTATGCATGGGCGGTACCAGAAATCGAACACAGGTCTCTGGTATGGCAGGTGAGGACTGTGCCTGCAAAGCCACCATGGCCTGTTCTGGTCAATTGATTTTTGACAAGATCCCCAAATCCTCTGAACCGGGATAAAATAGTCTTTTCAATAATTTGTCATGGAAGAACTGAAGATCAAAAGACAAGAGAATGAAGGAGGACCCCTATCTTTCACCCTACACAAAAATTAACTCAAAGTTGATCAAATACCTAAATATAAGAACTAGCACCATAAAGCTTCTAGAAGGCATTTTTCTGAAGAGCAAATACAGATGGCTCAAAAGTATATGAAGAGACGTGCATTTTCATTGGCTATAAGGGAAATGCAGATCAAGACTACAATGAGATACCACTTCAAACCTGTAAGAATGGCCGCTATTAAACAAACAGGAAACTATAAATGTTGGAGAGCATGCGGAGAAACTGGGACACTTACGCACTGCTGGTGGGAATTATAATGGTGCAGCCACTATGGAAGACTGTTTGGCGGTTCCTTAGGAAACGAAATATTGAGTTATCCTATGATCCAGCAATAGTACTACTTGCTATATACCCAGAAGAGCTGAAAGCAACAACAGACATTTGCATACCGATGTTCATAGCAGCATTAATCACAATCGCCAAGAGATGTAAACAAACCAAATGCCCGTCAACAGACAAGTGGATCAACAAAATGTGGTATATACATATGATGGAATATTATGCAGCAGTAAGACAAAATGTCATTCTGAAGTGCATGACAAGATAGATGAGTCTTGAGGACATAATGCTGAGTGAAGTTAGCCAGACACAAAAGGACAGATACTGTATGATTCGACTTTTATGACGAGCATAAAGGTATAATCAGAGGCTTATAATACAAAAGATAGGGGACTTACAGATACAAAGAAGCTAGAGTTGGGTGAACTGTTAGCTAATGAGGTTGAACTCCAATGAAAGGGAATAGATAGGAATGAAGGTGGTTCTTTTACAGACCCTCTATACTGCCATGTTGAAGATGAACAAGATTGAAAGGGGTTGTATAGACCTACATGTTCCACTGCTCAACACTAGAAATATGAACTCGTTCTCACAAGAATTACTTTAATGATATGATTCTTGTACAAAGAGTGTTTAAGTCCAGAGTACAGGGGAAAACTGCTATTGCGTGCTATGACCTATGTTCAAAAGGAAACCATCAGCACTACCACAACAACAGCAGAGGTAAATAGTGGCGTGAGGGACAAGAGTTAAGAGGAGGTTTAGATTTCCTATCTGGCGAGGGTGTGTTTATTGATTTTCTTTCTCTTGGGAACAATGAAATTATCTAAAATTGAGAATGTTGAGGAACTGAGGACTTTGGGTCCTCTACATGACACCTGATGAATGCAGGTGGCTGAAAGATGCATTGACAGAGAAGTAGACTGGCGAACGATGGTGTATACTTTGTACTTACAAATAGAGGTTGTGCTGTCACAAAAAGGAAGAAAGTCATGAGGCATGCAACGACGTGAATGAACATGTGGGACATTTGGTGAGACAAAATAAGCCAGAAACAAAAGAACAAGAATGGTTTGGTCACCGTTAGAAAATGCTTATAAGAAAACAAGCTAGGGACCTAGGCTGTAAGCTTTTACAATGGACACATTAAGTCCAGAGTGGTGATCATTATTTCTGAATTTTGAGAGGCTGTTTTATACATATAACCTGATATTTTGAGAGGCTGTTTTATATATATATAACCTGATATTTAGAGATAAGAACGAAGCTGAACAGGATGGGGTTAAGGGAATTCAGAACATAGGGTTAAGGAAGACACTGTCTACAGTTCAGAACCACACATACTCTTTGAGACCAATGGAAGAAAGGCATGTTTGGTCTGGAACTGAAATTTTCTGTAGTGCATAATCTAATTCAAACAATCTGTACAGCTCATTTGAACAATGGAAACACAGGGAGCCCAGAATAAGAAAGACGCCCTTTAATTCTGTATAGATTATTGTAAGGCCTGGATACATCCTAGAGTATATTAAGCAGTTAATCAAAAAGTATCGGCAAAGTCCCCTGAAGGATGGGAGACTATTAAACCTTACCATCAGGGAGTCCCCTAATACTGTGTCAAACTTTAGGGACACCCAAACCAATAGGCCATGCCCTCATCCTGAGGCTTACTCTTATGAAACGTATATAGGTAGCAGAGAAGCTTAGCCTACCTATACTTCTGGAGAACCTCTTTCATTGTTCAGGTGTGGTCTCACTCTCTCTAAGCCCAACTCTGCAAGTGAAAGAATTGCCCTTCCCCCTACATGGGACATGACATCTAGAGGTGAAAATCTCCCTGGCGAGACACCCAGGGATGAATCCAGACCTGGTACCATGGGCTCAACAATTCCATTCTGACCAAAAGGGGGAAAAGAAGTGTAATGAATAAAGTATCAGTGGTTGAGAGAGTTCAAATAGTCGAGAGGCTATTCTGGAGGTTTCTCTTATGCAAGCTTCAGTTTAGACCTTGCTACCTATCATAACCTGCCAACCCCGACCAGGACCATTCCACCCAATTCTAAAGAACACCTAGGGTAATATATAAGATTCCATAAGGGTTTCATGCACTAGAGTAACTTTCCAGAAACCTATAACCTCCAGATGGGTCCCTGGTCCAGATAAGCTCTGAAACCTACACCAATCTCTCCAGCACATCAGAGAATTTAATCTCCCTACTTCATATTAGGGACAGACCCTTCCAATAAGAAAAATTTAAAATTGCTATTGACCAAATACTCCTAAAGAGAGGGACAGAAAGATAAAAGGTGATGGTGGAGTTATACAGAGATTAGATTTGATAAATGAACATGAATGCTGAATCATTAAGTTGATACCTCTTTTAGTCTCCAGTATCTTAGAGGAGCTAGAAGTAAAAACTTACAACTGTGAAATTGTAACCCACTCAAACTCTGAAATACATTCTACAACTAATCGTGGTGCTGTGCTTTAAAATGTATAGCTTTTTTTATATGTTATTTTTCACCAAAAACAGAAGGAAAAATAGTGAATTGTGATGATAAAAAAAGATTTAAGTCCTCTAGCCTCCTACATTCTGCAGCAGCTAAAAGAAAAAATCTGAGAGGATCATATGGAAGCCCATGACAAACTCTGGGACCTGTCCTGTAACTACCTGTTGAAGAGTTTTTTGCAAACTATTACTTTTTTATTTCTTTGCTTTGTATATATATTATACTATACAATAAAAAAAGTAAAAAAATAAACACCTTTTAAAAAAAGTAAATAATCGGATTTGCTAAATCAAGTTAAATAAACAATTTGCTAATAAGTAAAAAAAGAAAAAAAAATCATTGACTAAGTATAGGTGGATCTAGATTAGTCTTATTTATGCAGGTGTAAGGGAATTTAAAAAGTGGATGGTGGAAAGATAAAAGTGCTTATCAGTAAAGACTGATAAAAGTAAGAGGTAAACTGCCAAGCTGAAGTACCAATGCATATTTATAGCTCTTTGTATATGGTTTGTGGTAGGCTGCTTGTACAATAGCCCCATTGATCCCTACCTCTTGGTGTACTTCTCTCCCTTTGGGTAGGACTGGATTTATTTACTCACTTCTAGTGAACAAAATATGTCAGAAGTGATGGGATGTCACTTCTGAGAATGGGGGGGGGGAGAACTGCGGCTCCTATTTTGGGAGTTCTCTCTTAGATCTGTTGTTCTAGGGGAAGCAAGCTGCCATGTGGTAAGCGGCCCAAAAGAGAGGCCCACTTGGCAGAGAACTTAAGTCTCTGGTCAATAGCCAATGAGGTTGGCTGAGACCTGTCAACAATCATGTGAGTAAGCTTGTAGTAATTCTCCAGACCTATTCAAACAGCCCCAGCCAAAGATGTGATTGCAACTTCATAAGAGATTACATTCTCTTAGCTGGGTCAAAAACAACCAGCTAAACCACAGCCAGATTCCTAACCACAGAAACTGTGAAATAAATGTTTGTAACGTGAAGCTGCAAAGTATTGATGCAATTTGTTAAGCAGCAATACATAACTAACATGTTTAAATAGTCACACTTTTCTTTGTACTGTTAAAATGGTTTCTGCCTGTATTAAACTCCTGAGAAAATAACTACCCCTCAAACTATCTTCTTAATTCATTTAACAAACATTTGTTCACATACACCTAGGTTTCTGCGGAGACACTAAGAGGCATGAGATTTCTTCAACAGCTTTAAGGATTATACAGTTGAAGCTGTATTAGGGTTCTCCAGGGAAACAGAATCAACAGGAAATATTTGTAAACATAAAATTTATAAAAGTATCTCACATAACCATGGGAACGTAGTGTCCAAAATCTGTAGAGCAGGCTGTGAAGCTGACGATTCCAATGGAGGGTATGGATGAACTTCACGGAAGAGGTTTGCTGGCCGAAGCAGGAAGAGAGCCTGTCTCTTCTAAATCCTCCTTAAAAGGCTTCCAGTGATTAAATCAAGCATCACTCATTGCAGAAGACACTTCCCTTGGCTGATTACAAATGGAATCAGCTGTGGATGCAGCCGACGTGATCATGATTTAATTCTATGAAATGTCCTCATACCAACAGACAGGCCAGCATTTGCCCAAACAGACAAAACAGGTACCACCACTTGGCCAACATGAACCTAACCAAGACAGTCCACTCCTTGTCAACTTGGCAGCTATACACATCACCGTAAAGCATTTTAAATTAGCATCACCCAATTTCTAAATGAAAAACAATAAAACACACATTTTTTTTTCTTTCACTTAACAATACTCAACTGTCCTGCACATAACCGGAAACACGTTAAATCTCTCCAGAATAAGGTGTAAGTGCTTGGGTTATATGGATTATATTTATTCTTTTTTTTTTCTTTTGTTTTTTTTTTGAAAGAAAGGAAGAAAGGAAGGGAGGAAGGAAGGAAGGGAGGGAAGGAGGGAGGGAGGGAGGGAGGGAGGGAGGGAGGGAGGGAGGGAGGGAGGGAGGGAGGAAGGGAGGAAGGAAGGAAGGAAGGAAGGAAGGAAGGAAGGAAGGAAGGAAGGAAGGAAGGAAGGAAGGAAGGAAGGAAGAAAGGAAGAAAGAAAGAAAGAGACAGACGGGCTCAGGCGGTCTGAAGCTTGAGTTTACATTAGACAGACTTCAGACCTATATTCTTTCTTAAACTTGGTATCTTACAACTTAAATAGCATAACAAAACAGCATTACAGCCCTCATTTCTGTAACTGATCACGTGGTCGTAGTTCATATTTATCACTACCTTCTTCCACTATCCATTCCATGTTCCCTTTACCCTCAGCACTTCAGGTGGCTGTGGTTCTTTGTCCGGTGGGGTGACCCAAAAATTTTAATCCTGAAGTTTCAGAGCCATTGATAGTCCTGCATGGATTGGGCTGTTGCAGTTTTCCATTGATTTTAATCATAGGGCATGGTTGTACCAAAAGATGCCATAATGGAGCTCCTATACTCCAGGAAAACTCTTCTTTACCTCCATTGTGTAGATGCAGTCCTATTTACCCTTGATAGTCAGAGTCAATCACCCCAGCCAATAATGTAATCCTCTTCTTGGCTTGTTGATCCAGGGGCATGAGTAGCCCAAAGTGACCAGATGGCAGTCTTAGATTCCACTTGAATGGAATCATTGTTTCTCCTGGTGGAAGCACTCCCCCTTTTAGAACTAAAACCTGTAGACCAGCAGAGCTCAAGGTTGCAGGGACAGGAAGCAAAAATTTTCCTAGTGGATCACAAGGGGTAACAGTGAGTGGTGCCACTCTCATTTCCACCCCTTGGTTCCTGGACCCATGGACCCTGGCTACGGGAGAAACAGCACCATGCAGCAGATGCTGATTCAGGGCAGCACAGATTCCTGGAGAACATCACCCAAGCCCTTCAAGGTACTGCCACCTAGTTGGCACTGTAATTGAGTTTTCAAAAGGCCATTCCACCATCCTATCAATCCAGCTGCTTCTGGATGATGGGGAAGATGGTAAGACCAGAGAATTCCATGAGCATGTGCCCTTCCCCACACTTCATTTGCTGTGAAGTGTGTTCCTTGATCACAAGCAATGCTGTGTGGAATACCATGATGATGGATAAGGCATTCTATAAGCCCATGGATGGTAGTTTTGGTAGAAGCATTGTATGCATGGAAAGCAAACCCATATCCAGACTATGTGCCTATTCCAATTAGAACAAATCACTGCTCATTCCATGAAGGGAGTGGTCCAATGTAATCAACCTGCCACCATGTTTCCAGCTGGTTACCCCGGGGAATGGTGCCATATCAGGGGCTGAGTGTGGGTGTATTAGTTAGGGTTCTCTAGAGAAACAGAATCAACAGGGAACACTTGCAAATATAAAATTTATGAAAGTGTCTCACGTGACCGTAGGAATGCAGAGTCCAAAATCCACAGGGCAGGCTACGAAGCTGATGACTCCAATGGATGGCCTGGATGAACTCCACAGGAGAGGCTTACCAGCCAAAGCAGGAATGCAACCTGTCTCCTCTGAGTCCTCCTTAAAAGGCTTCCCATGATTGGATTTAGCATCACTAATTGCAGCAGACACTCCCCTTTGGCTGATTACAAATGGAATCAGCTGTGGATGTAGCTGACGTGATCATGACCTAATCCTATGAAATGTCCTCATTGCAACAGACAGGCCAGCGCTTGCCCAATCAGATGAACAGGTACCACAACTTGGCCAAGTTGACACCTGTCCCTAACCATGACAGTGGGTCTCTGCTGTTGGCAGATTGGGCACTCAGCAGTGGCTGTAGCCAGGTCAGCCTTGGTGAATGGAAGGAAGCCCATGTTGCTAAGCCCATGCATAACCTCCATCCCTACCACCATGACCACTTATTTCGTGAGCCCACTGGGCAATGACAGGAGTTGCTGGGGAAAGAGGCTGACTGGTATTCACAGAATGGGTCATCTTATCCACTTGATTACTAAAACCTTCCTCTGCTGAAGTCACCCTCTGCTGTGCATTCACATGGGACACAAATATCTTTATGTTTTTAGCCCACTCAGAAAGGTCTATCCACATACTTCTTCCCCAGACCTCTTTGTCACCAATTTTCCAATTATGGTCTTTCCAAGTCCCTGACCACCCAGCCAAACCATTAGCAACAGCCCATGAGTCAGTACACAAACGCATCTCTGGTCAGTTTTCCTTCCAAGCAAAATGAACAACCAGGTACACTGTTCGAAGTTCTGCCCACTTGGAGGATATCCCCTTGCCACTGTTCTTCAAGAACACCCCAGAAAGGGGTCGTAGTGCTGCAGCTATCCACTTTCAGGTGGTACCTACATATCGTGCTGAGCCATCTGTAAACCAGGCCTGAGTTTTCTCTCCCTTGGTCAATTCACTGTAAGGAACTCCCCAAGAGGCCATAGCTCTGGTCTGGCAAAGAGAAGGTAATGTGGCACGAGTGGAGACCACAGGCATTTGGGCCACTTCCTCATGTAGCTTACTTGTGTCTTCAGGACCTACTCTGGGCCTATCTCATATATACCATTTCCATTTTATGATAGAGTGCTGCTAGGCATGTCCTATTTTATGGCTTGTTGGGTTAGACAACACCCAGCTCATGATAGGCAACTCAGGTTTCATGGTAATTTGGTGGCCCAGTAGCAGGTCAAAGCTGTTACTCAAAAGGAGAGTAGTTATCTGCAGCAGATGGTAAGGCTTTGCTACAAAATCCTAAGGGTCTGCACTGTGATTCTCCTATAGGGGCCTGCCAAAGGCTCCAAACTGCATCTCTATTTGCCACTGACACTTCTAGCACCATTGGATCTGCTAAGTCATATGGTCCAAGTGGCAGAGCAACTTCTACTGCAGCCTGGACCTCTTGCAGAGCCTCCTCTTGTTCAGGTCCCCACCCAAAATCAGCAGCATTTCTGGTCATTCAATAAATGGGCCGGGGTAGCACACCCAAATAAGGAATATGTTGCTGCCAAAATCCAAAGGGACCAACTAGGCATTGTGCCTCTTTTTCAGATGTAGGAGGGGCCAGATGCAGCAACTTATCCTTCACCTTGGAAGGGATATCTCGACATGCCTCACACCACTGGACACCTAGAAATTTCACGGAGGTGGAAGTCCCCTGTATTTTTGTTGGATTTATCTCCCATCCTCTGACACAGAAATGCCTTACCAGTAAGTCTAGAGTAGTTGCTACTTCTTGCGCACTAGGTCCAATCAACATGATATCATCAATATAACGGACCAGTGTAATATCTTGTGGGAGGGAGAAACAATTAAGGTCCCTGCCGACAAGACTATGACATAGGACTGGAGAGCTGATAACTCCTGAGGTATGAAAGTATATGGCTGACCTTGCCAGCTGAAAGTAAACTGTTTCTGGTGGTTCTTACTAACAGCTATTGAGAAAAAAAAGTATTTGCCAGATCAATAGCTGCATATCAAATACCAGGGGATGTATTGATTTGCTTAAGCAATGATACCACATCCAGAACAGCAGCTGTAATTGGAGTTACCACCTGGTTGAGCTTCCAGTAATCCACTGTCATCCTCCAAGATCCATCTGTTTTCTGCACAGGCCAAACAGGAGAGTTGAATGGGAACGTGGTGGGAATCACCACCCCTGCATCCTTCAAGTCCTTAAGAGTGGCAGTAATCTCTGCAATCCATCCAGGAATCTGGTATTGTTTCTGATTTACTATTTTGCTAGGTAGGGGCAGTTCTAGTGCCTTCCACTTGGCCTTTAAACCATAATAGCCCTCGCTGCATGAGTTAGAGAGCCAGTGTGGGGATTCTGTCAGTTGTTCAGTATGTCTATTCCAATCATACATTCTGGAACTGGGAAAATAACTACAGAACATATCCGGGGCCCCCTGGACCCACTGTGAGACAGACCTGAACTAAAACTCCATCGATCATCTGGCCTCCATAAGCCCCCACTCTGACTGGAGGAACAGAGTGACATTTTGGGTCCCCTGGAATTAATGTCACTTCTGAACCAATGTCTAAAAATCCCTGAAATACATGATCATTTTCTTTTCCCCAATGCACAGTTACCCTGCTTAAAGGCCATCAGTCTCCTTGGGGAAGGCTTGGAGGAAAATTAACAGTATAAATTTGTGGCAGTGTAACAGGATTCTTCCCCAAAGAGACATGGCCTCCCCTTCATTCAAGGGGCTCTGGGTCTATAAGTAGCTTCAAGTCTGGAAATTGATTAAGGGGCCGTAACTCTGTGTTTTTGTAATTCAAGTCAGACTTCTGTTCACCTGACCTAGAACTCTTTTGTATATACAGTTCAAACAAGAATTTAGTAGACTGCCCATCTATTGTATTTCTAGGTACCCCATGATTTACTAGCCAACGCCAGAAATCTCTGCGAGTCAGATTATTTTGACTCCTGCTTTGAGTTTGCTGTCTATTATAATAGCCACATCCACCCTGTCTTTGGCGATTAAGTGCTGCCACCGGGCTTCTGCCAACTTGGGATCTGGTCATCCCCACTGTGTTTAAGGATTCCAGCTCGGTGACAGCAGTTTCCACAGCAATACCTGACCTACAGAGAAGCACAACTACAGAGCTCTTCAGGGATGATGGCGCTAATCTCACAAATTTATTTCTCACTGTTCTGCTAAAAGGTGCATCCTCTGGACATTTCTGGGGGGTAAGAGCAGGCTTTGCATGATAAATCCACTCTAACATTCCAGTATCTCTAAACCTCTGGATCCCCTCCCCCACCTACATTATACCAGGGTAGTTCTGGCCTTTCAACCTTAGGTAATGTCGGCCACCTTTTGATCCATGTTTCAACCAACCATCCAAACAAACTGTTAATGCCTTTTCCAACCTCTCGAGCTATAACACTGAATGCAGAATCTCTGCTTAGTGGGCCCATATCAATAAATTCAGCCTGATCCAGCCTTATATTCCTCCCACTATTATCCCACACGCTTAAAAATTCATTGCCACACATATTCCCCTGATTTCTGTCTATATAAATTGGAAAACTCGCAAAGTTCTTTTAGAGTATAACGTACCTCCTTATGTGTGATACTTTGTAGCTCACTTTTAGGGGCCTGTTGGGACTTTAGTCTAGTTATAGGTCTGGAAGAAAGGAGGGGTGGTGGGGGTGGATCATTAAAATAATTAGAAGTATCTTCCAAGTCATTTGCTTCAGGGTATTCATTTGCAGTTTCATCTAATGACACAGGATTTGTCCTTCTAGGGCTGATCCCTTCAGGTAGAGGTTACGAGGCCAACTCCTCAAGGCAGGCTGGAGGTCAGGCGGCTATGTCCCCAGAACAGACTATTACAGGGTTATCTAGAGCAGCCTCAGCATGAACCTAGGGTTTCAACTTTGTCCCCGACATTATTATCAATCCATATGTCGCCATCCCATTTTTCAGGGTCCCACTCCTTTCCAATCAATGCCCTCACTTTAACGGCAGACACCATGCAAGTTTGAGATTTCAGTTTATATTGTAAAGTTGCTAGTCTAACAATAAGATTCTGAGTCTGATTTTCAAAGATCTCAAGTCTATGGCTACAGGAAATAAGATTTTCCCTCAGGAGACTCATAGAAACTTCTACATCTGTCAAACAATGCTTAAGCTTCTCATTTGAAGCCTTAAGCCTATCCCTTTCACTCATTAATGTATTCAGTGTATCTTACAACAACCAGCCAACATCTCTATACCTCCTATTTCCACAAAACTCCATAAAGATGTCAAAAACATTATCCCCCAGAGCCTTGGCTTCATACAAGTGAAGCATTAGAAGAATTGAATGGTGATATTTTGACTATATCTTTTGCCAACTCACTCCACGGATTGTCAGTGTCATTCTGATTATGGGAACCAGAGTTCTTAGTACCTTTGAGTCCAGTCAGAGCAGAAAACCATTCATAAGAAAACATTTTTAAGATTCTGTTTCTTAAGAACCACTCCTGGTACCAAGTTGTATTAGTTTGGGTTCTACAGAGAAACAGAATCAACAGGAAATATTTGTAAATATAAAATTTATAAAAGAGCCTCATGTAACCATGGGAACATAGAGTCCAAAATCTGAAGGGTAGGCTGTGAAACTGACGATTCTGATGGAGGGTCTGGACGAACTCCACAGGAGAGGCTTGCCAGCCGAAGCAGGAAGAGAGCCTGTCTCTTCTGAATCCTCCTTAAAAGGCTTCCAGTGATTAAATTAAGCATCACTTGTTGCAGAAGACACTCCCCTTGTCTGATTACAAATGGAATCAGTTGTGGATGCAGCCGACGTGATCATGATTTAATTCTATGAAATGTCCTCATGGCAACAGACAGGCCAGCACTTGCCCAACCAGACAACAGGTACCATCACTTGGCCAAGTTGAAACATGAACCTGACCATGACAAAGGCATTTCTCAGTTATCTTTGAATAAGTTGATATTCAAGAGAAAAAGTATTTCAGAGGTTGTTTTGAAGAATGAAAACAAAGATCTGCAAATAACTGACCAATAATAACATTTTGGTTGAATAAAGAAAACTATGAAGAAAAAAAATTATACTTAAAAAAATTGGTATATCATTTGCATTCAACTAGCAAATTGCTTACTTTAATACAGGCCAACCAGCAATAGCTCAAATATGACAGAAGTCCAAGTTAGAAGAATCTGTCCTCTTCCATCTTATTGCTCTTTCATTATTGCCCTCGTGTATAAGGTTGAAGATCTCTTACTCTTATAATCCAGGTGATCTAGACCTCAAAAGACAGAAGAGGAAGAGGAGGGCAAGCAGCTGCCATTTAAGAGAATGATTTGTTAAGTTGTGCACATTGCTTCCAGTCACATCCTGTTGCATAATATTTAGTCGCATTGCAATACCTATCAACAAGAGAAGCTGAAAATTACAATCTCTAATGAAGTAGCCACATGCCTAGTTAGAAATTGGTGGGATGATTATATTAAAAATAATATGAAAGGGATGGGCATTGGGAAACAACAGTGATGTCAAAGTTATGACCTGGGTTGAAAACAAGATTCATATTCATGATCTTTAGTGGCAAATCTGGACAAAACAAGTAAACTACTGACTGTCAGAAAATACACAAGTCATATCGATGATATAATCTGAATCAATCACTATCAAGCAGATATCCAATATTCCTAAACCTTAAAAGACTCCATTATTGAGTAGAGCATTTACATAAAATATCAGAACGTATCTCAGACTGAAGAAACTTCCAGAGAAAGTATTATTGTTTGACATTTGGTCATAACTACTCCAAAGAAGCTTATAGTATGCAAACAATATCTACATTTAGTCATTTCATTTCTTGATGAAGAGATTTTTATCTGCTTTATTGCCAAAACGAACTAAGGGTTATGAATAAGCAAACTGTTAGTAAACTGTAGTCATAAGGTTAGAAAAGAAGTGAGCTTGTATAGTTATATTACACTGATCATCTCCTGTATATCAGGGAATATAGTAGGTGTTATGGGAGTTATAGAGGTGTTAAAGATACAACACAAAATTCCTAACTACATATTGTATGATGGCATCTGTATGAAGTTTCTAGAAAAAGCAAAACTATACAAAAAAAAAAAGGTAGATTAGTGGTTGCCTGGTAATGGGAACATAAGGAGAAATTAACCACAAAGAGGCATAAGGAAACTATCATCTTTCTCCCCTGAACATTCGAATTCCTGTCCGATAAAACACACAAATACACACACACAAAAAATTTAATAAAGTACTAAGCAGAAAATATTCCATAGATTTAGACTGATTCCTCCTCTGAAGTCTTCTCAGAATTAACTATTTCAACCTAATTCAACTTTTCCACTAGTATTTTTTATTTTTCCCCCACGTACATCATGTTCTGTCTCTTTCTTAAATATTCTATTTATATTACCTACGAAAAGCTTGAAAGTGAAATTTACTATGCAGTCTGTTGAATAAAGACTCATTCGGAAAAACAAAAGCACAAACTGTATTTCTGGTACTTTTCTAATGATACAGCCATAGGGAAGTCACAGATTCTGAAACTATTTTGATTTAATTTCCCACAATTTGATTACTAAAATTTAAAGCACAACAAACTAATAAAATCCCAACTGTAACTGTATAATAAAGTCAGATGTTATGAAACTTATAAGAGAACAATTTTTATTATAAAGCCAGTTATAGAATTCAATAAAAAGCAAGACTCTAGACTTCATAAAGTAGGATATTTAGCCAAAGTTAAGCCACTTTTTAAGAAACTATTATGATAATACAAAATGTTTCCATATTTGCCTTCACTTATCTTCCTTCACACTAATTATTTATACAACCTATAATCAAAGTTGACAAAGCAAGGCTCAAAGTCATTCCCTTGACAGCTACTCTTTACAAAATAACAAAATTGTTACAGAACTTCTTAAAATGAGAAGAAAACAAATCTCACTTTTGGGTAGCTTGATTAAATTCATCAGGACTACTTGGCATCCTTTAGCAAAGAAAAATCTTGAACCTGAAGTCATAAGGATCACTCCATTTCAGCACTAACTAAAACCATTCCTAGAACTTGACAGAAAGTTTCTAGAAGTTTTCTTAGTAACTGGAACCTTAAATTAAGCATTCATGAAATGCTACATGTAACTTAATTTCTCCTACTTACTAGTAATTTCCACTCAACATTTTTTAAAAAGGTATGATTTTTCTACTTTGACTCCTATTTGCATGTATGTGGGCTTGCATCTCTATTTTCATATATGGAAAAAAAAAAACAGATCAGGCACACAGCTTTCCTCAAAAGCACATGTCTCTGGTAAAACATTTCCTTGCCCACTAGAGCAACCTGATGTTATTAAAAGCTATAAAAATAATTTAATATGTACTGGCACATTAAGAGGGGTCACACCTTATAAGGTGGTTTTCTAATGGTGGTGATATATTTTAGATCTATTTCATGCTCTCTCACCTGTTTTCCTTTGAAAAGAAATATATTAATAGGTCTTCTGACAGACAGCAAGGTATCTTAACATATAGTATACAAAGTCTCTAAATTTTAAATATAGATACCATGGTAGCCAATTACTCATATAGTAACTACTTAAAAGAAAAACACTCCACAGTTCTCATTTTGTAAAATTGTTTCAGAGTGGTTTCACACAAATATCTAATTGTGGTAGCAGTAGGTAGGTTTACTTTAAGTGGTAAAGGTAACAAATAACAGAGCCTGAAGCTAACTCATGCCATCCAAAACAATCCATTAACCAAAGATCAACGGTAACAGGCTAAAGAACTTAAGAAAATGCAACTCACACAGATGACCTTTGAAGAGTCATTCCCTGCTTCTCAAATGTCTCATATTTAAAGACCACAATTCAATCCTACAGACCCAATGATAAAATTAGCCTCTGACTCAAAGTGGGTTAGAAGGCACCTGGTGTAAGCCCCCACTCAAGTCAGCAATCCCCTCTACAACATCTCTGAGAAAAGTTTCATTCAGGTCCTCCTGAATAATAACATATTGAAAAGATCTCTAGACCTGGAAATACTGAGCTGCATTTCAGCCCAGGGTCTGCCACTCACTATCAAAAATGCACCTGGGTAAGCTATTTCAATTCTCCAAGCCTCTATTTCTATTTCTCCATGTATAAGAAGGGAAGGTACTAGAGGGCCTCAAAAGTCTTTTCCTGTTCTGAAGTTGGAGACTTATGATTTTCAGTAAGGTTATTAGAAAGAACCCAGTTCATTTTTAAACAGCTCTGTTAGAAAGGATTTTCTAAAATTCCAAATACACACACTCTTCAACTCTGAAATCCCACTTCTTGAAATCTACCCTAGAATAATGACATGTGCAAAAAAAAAAATCTGTCTGTAGTAAAGCAAATACGTGGAAACATCCATTAACTGAGAAATAAATACAGGATTGTATACTACAGGATATTATGCAACAGTTAAAAAAAAAAAGAACCACATTAGTTACTATATGAAGCCATATACTATGAAAGTTACATGGGGCTGGTTTGATGAAACTTTCTACAACAGCAGAAACGTTCTAGCTCTGCCCAGTTACTATGATAACCATTAAGCTATAGCTATATATGATTACTGATCTCTGAAATGTGGCTATTGTAATTGAGAAACTGAATTTTTAAAATTGTATTTAATTTATTTTAAATTTAAATAGCTACATGTAGCTAGTGGCTACTGTAATGTACAGCCACAGTAAACCATCTAGAAGACACACTAAAGTAATAACAGTGTTTATCTCTGGAGGGGTAAAGTGTTTGGGAGGGTAAATGTGAACCAAAACAAACTTTTGCTTTACTAACATTATTAGAATGCTTTAAAACAAAGGAATACTTATTACTTACATAAAAGTAAGTTGAAAGAAAAAAGGCATTGCTGATATTAGGCCAAAATTTGCCTATGAACACAGAAAAAGTTTAATTTTTCTTTTTTGCTTTTGCCATACTTGGGAAAAAAATTAAGCAAATATGAAAACTTTCCTCTAAAATATCCTTTAAATCACATTTCCTCTCCCAAGCCATGGTCCATAACACACCCCTGCCCTTTTAAAAAAAAATTGGAGTAACTTGCTGGTACAAAAGATTCAGCAATATACTTATAAAGGCTCGTGACCCAATACCAGGAGAGCACATTATACTTTCTAAGAATGTTTTCCATCAGGGTGATGGATTTCAGCTTCCTATGCAAACAACGCTTCTAATACTGGGGGGAAAAAAACTATCACAGTAGTTCCCAGAGTATCCTCTTCTCCAAACCGAACATCTCCAGTCCAGTTCTTACTAGAAACAGTTAGAACCCTTTAACCACACATGGCTCTGTTATGTTTCAAACAGTAATTTGAATCAGGACATGACATTCATTAGAGACTTGCCTTAGCGGTATGGTATATACACTTAGGTCAGACTCCCTCAAGACTCGGCCATTCATTTCCCATTAATATTTATTGAGTGCTACCATATGCTGAGTACTGCACTTGGGGAGGGAATACAGTAGAAAGCAAGGCATACAGCCTTCTGCCCCAAAAGCCTTGTCCCCCAAAATCCTACTTGGAAAGAATCTTGATTTCAATTCATTCCAGGCTGTCCCACTCACTTCATGCTGAATGCTACAAGGACCACAAGATCTGTTAGAGAATCTTTATGTCAGTTTCTATTACAAGAAATGGAAATCTACTTAACATGTCCAAATACTCCAACATAAAAGGGCAAGTAATTGTCAAAAGATCCTCAGGCCAAGTTTTCAGCAGTCTACAGCAAAAATGTGAAAAAGAAGAATGAAGCAGATAGAATAAATTTATTATAGGGTTTTACTACATTGCAAGATTATGGGGGGAATAAAATTAAAATGTTCTCTACCGCATGAAATAATTTAAATAAAAAGTGCCTCGTTTTTGTTTTGGTTTGTTTTTTAGCAGTCTTACTTAGCCAAATAAAAAGACAGCAATTAAACCTCGTGCCAAATTTATCAATGATCTAGAGGTATCAGGAAAGTTCCCTCTGCCCTAAAATCCATCCCCTTCCCACACCACATGACAAGCAATTACTCTTCAATATACCTCCAGAAGTGCTGTCATGTTCCCCTCACTTTTGCTGTATTTTCACAAGAAGACTAATTCTACTGTTCACAGTAGAACAGATCCAAACATACGGAATTATAAATATGCAAAAAAGACTAATCAAAGAAGGTATACTGGTGACTGGTGACCTTGAGTATCACTAAAAGTAGTCAAATTCTTAACAAGGTTATTTATGGCTAACCTTAAGTATTATCCACAGTGAAAAAGGGAGGCTTATGTTTCTTAAGCTCCAGAAAGGGAGAAGAGGAAGGAGCGACAGCAGGCAAAAAATGAGACAAAAGAACTTAAGTTAATCATAACTTCATACAAATTCTATCTCATAACTTTGTCACTAACATTGACAAAATTGCAAAATTCACTTAGTTGAAAGTGCTGCAAAGCTACCACACAACAACCATCTCTTCTCCACACACCCATCCCCAACAAAAAAATACATTTGCCCTTACTTTGTAGGAACCTGTATGCTCTAATGTAGGGATTAAACAGAAGTAATGCAATACAACACAGAATGAAGAACAGGGTTTTTTAGGGCAGGCAGGCCTAAATTCCCTAGTTCCAGACCCAGATGCGCCCCTTACTTTGTGGGTGTGACCCTGTACAAGTCATTCAATGTCTTCATGCCCCACTAGAGTGTAAACATCATCGGAGCAAAGACCACTTCTGCCTGCCTCACTACTGTTAAGTCTGGCCCATAGCACTTAAATGCCAGTTTCTTCTTGAATAAAATGAAGACGTTAACAATATTTATTTCACAGGGTTATATGAAGAATTAAATGAGATATTATGTATACAAAGCTTCTGGCACAGTGCCTGATCATAGTAAGTGCTCAGTACAAGTTAACTGTTATTTCAACCAGCAGCTATTAAATCTAAAAGTATCGTTCGAAGGCTTTCAAATACTAATAGACAAAATCACTATCCAGTAAGTATAAATTGCTCAATTGATAAAATATTTCACAAAAGCCTACAAATAGTTTCTAAACCACTGGGCTTGGAATCTAAAAAGAGACGAACCTTAAACTGTGGGTAATAGATGGAAGTTATAACAGTCAGCAGACTCCACATTTTTCTAGTTCAAAAAACAGACGGTAAGCATCTTCCCTACTGAATTCCCAATCGGATGTCCCTGGCTCTCAGGGCAGCCCCCTCCCCCGTGCTTAGGGGGAGGAGAGAAGAAACCTTGGAGGCGGGGGCCGGAGTTGGGGAAGCGAGCATCCTTGCGGCCCACACCCACCTTGAGCAGAATGGATGGCGGCAGCTGGTTAATGTCTGGGATTTCGGGGGGCGGCTCCCGGTAACAGTCGCAGGGGTTTTCGCGGGACTCCGGACCGTCCGCGTCGCCGCCTTCATGCTGCTGCTGTTGCTGGGCGGGCGAGGGGGCGGCGCCCCCAGCTCGGACAGCGTCCCCGCCGGCCTCTATGGAGGCACCTTCCGAAGTGGGAGAGGAAGGCGGGGGACAGAGCTGCTGCGGGGGCTGCTCCGGGCTCTGGCAGCAGCCGGCGTCGGGGGGCCGCGGCGGCGAGGCTCCTCCCCCCGCAGGCCCTCCTCCGCCGCCACCGCCACCGCAGCCCCCGCCGCCACAGCGGGGCTGCTTGCAGGGGGTGCAAGCAGGGACCCCTGCCCCTTTCCGCTTGCACACCATCTCTGGAGATGTGGTGGGCTCGGGCGGCGGCGGCGACGGCCCCCGGAAGAGGTGCACGGCGGCAGGCGGCCCCAGGAAGCGCACAGGCCCCACGCTGGCCAGGAAGAGGCTCCGGCCCTGTTGCTCCCAGGCGGCGGCCGCGGCCAGCCCCAGCTCTTTGCAACAAGAGGCGGGCGAAGAGGCCGAAGCGGCGGCGGCGGCAGCGGCGGCGGCGGAAGAGAGCAGGAAGCGACAGGCAGCGGCCGCGCAGTCCTCGGCGGCCAGGGCCGCGTAGCGCCTCGCCAGGTGCTGCGAGGAGGCGGCGGCGTAGGCCCCGTCTCTCGGCGGCGGCGGCGGCGAGAGCGGCGGCTCCTCCTCTGGGCCGGCGGGGGCGGGCGCGCCGGGACTGTGCACGATGAAGCAGAGCATGCAGGGCCCGCGGAAAAAGCAGTCCCGGCTCTGGGGCGCCGCCGGCTGAGGGGGCGCCTTGGCCGGGGACCGGCGGGGCAGCCTGAGGAGAGGGCGGCGGCGGCGGCACCAGCTGCAACAGCGAGGCCTCTTCTGGCTTGGGCGGTTACGCGGCTCCTTCGAGAGAAGGTGGCCCATATAGAAGGCCCCGAGGACGGGGATAGGGACGGGGACGGAGGGAGGCCCAGAGAGGCGGGCTCCCGGCGGCGGGACAGGCCGCTCGCTGGCTCGGCCCCGGGCCCGCGGCGGGGTCGCCCGCTCTGCGCACACGCACACACGCACACACAGGCACACACGCGACGGTGGGGGGTGGGCGTCGGCTGCGAGCTGCCTGGGTGCCCGACGGGGGCTACATGCTTTGCCCAGAAAAGCCGGGAAAACGACGGGAGAGAGCTTTGGGGACGCGAGAGAAGGAGAAAGCCTGCCGGCTATGCGACCAGTCCGAGTCCGGGCCCGGCCTGCCGGCTCAGTCAGTCAGCGCCGTGGCCGGGGGAGCGCCGGGTCCCCTTCGGACCATTTTAACTGCGGCTCCGCCGGCAGTGCGCGCACTCGCGACGCGGCTGGGCTCTGCGGGAGCGCGCGGCCCGCGCTGAAAGGGGGCGGAGTCGGCCGCGGCGGCGCGCTGGAGGCGGGGACGCGGGCTTCAGGCAGCTCACCCGGGACTACCGCCAGGCGGGGGACTGCAGAGAGGATGCTGGCCCGCTAGGGCTTGGGGCTCGCGGGGTGCAGCGCGCCTTATTCCCTTCCGGAGCCCAAGGTTTCGTGGAGGCCGTTGCGCCCCCGCCCCCTTTTCTGGAGCGGGAGGAGACGCTTCCGAGCCAGCTGTGTGACATCCGTTTACACTGCCGCGCTGACGTCTAGAGGTGTAAGTTCAAGAGCTGCCATTGGCCAAGAGCCGCTCGGCTCTCCCCTGCACTCCGAGACCGAGGCCAAGTGCTGTAAACAGGAGTCCAGCCGGAAGGGCCGATCTAGGCACAGACTGGGCTCGGGCTACCCCTCGGATGGGGTGGGGGACGCGCGGCCCTTGGGTGATGCGGTCCCATGTCCTTATGTGGGAACGGATTGGTTATGCGGCACCATTGTTTCCCCACTTGTTTTCATACTTGTTGCTTGTGGCATAATGCTGACTTTCCATAACTTTATTTCAAAATGAAGTCGTATATCAAAGACATCACAATAGGAAGATAATTTCTCAACTCAGTAAGTCAAACAGCATCCCAGTCTACTATATATGAAGCCATACATGAATTTATTGTCTGTACCCTCAGAATCCTGTACATCCATCCATCATATACTTTAAAAAATGATTGTGCAGTGCCTACTATAGGACACACTGCCCCAGGCAGTACTTGGTGACCTGGGTGAGAAAGAAGTAATAAGAGTTTGCAGACAAACAACCCTTTAGAAGATTTGACTATAATGAGAGCAGAGAATAAAAAACAGTGGTACATGGCGTTGGAGGGTGGTTAGCTTTCACAAGGAAGAAATTTGAGGATGCTTAAGTATGGGATGGGAATGAGCCAGTATAAGGAAGGAATAAGGGGATGAAAAGAAAAAAACAGTAAATTCCCTGAGAAGATGGAATCTGGAATGCTTTAGGAGGGGTACCTTCCTCATTGTGATTGGAGGGAATGAGGAAAGGATAGATAAAGAATACCGATGTTTGGAAGTTTGTGGCACGGAAGTTGCAAGTATTCCTTTCGGATGGTTTCAATTTCCCTTTAAGTGGAGCCGGTTACCTGTTGAAGGATGAAAGACAAGTCGCAGGGGTTTTAAAAACATCCCATCAAACCTTTGCTAATACCAGTCTCTGTCATGAATGACTTTTATTTTAGGTCTGTCACACTCAGGAATCTACCCCCTTAACCGCCCCTTTCTGCCTGTAGGGGCAGCCTTCCAGTGTCCCAAACTCCACAAGGGGGTGATAGGTGGAAAGAAATGTGGGGCAGTCCCCCTGCCTGAGGACTTTGCCATCTCTACCAGGCTAAACAAAGGGGACGGGTGGGGGTGGGGGATTCCAAGCCTTTTCATGGGGGAAAAAAAAGGGAAAACCACTTAAGTGTGGTGTTGTTGATATGGTGGTACAAATTTATGTTTCATTTTAACTCTCTAGTATGTTTTATAAATGCCTATAGTCGCTATGTATTATTTTAATAATGAAAAATATGTTTCATAAACTTTATAAAATAAGTTAATGAAATGTCTACCATTGTAGCAGGCAGAATTCTAAAATGACTGTCAAGATTCTCACTTCAGATACACCCATCCTACATAATCCACCACCCATAAGCCTGGGAAAGATCTATGAATATGATGGGACATCATTCCCATGATTGGGCCTGACCTAATCAGGTGAGTCTTTGAAAGAAAATCTAGAAGTCAGAGCCAGGGAGATCTCAGAGAAATTCAAAGCAGCAGCAGATATACTTTCTTGTTGGCTTCCAAGAAGGAAACTCCTATGTTGCAGAGAGAGTCACCAGGCAGGAAATGGCAGGTAACCTCTAGGAGATAAAAATAGTCCCCACTGATGGCCAGTGATTTCTGAATTCTGCCAACAACCGCATGAAGTTGGAGGAAGACACTGAACTACAGAAATACATGTTTCAATATGATGACAAAGGCAGTAGTCTACATGACAAAAAAAAAAAATTAAAAAGCAAATGTACTAGTACTGGACAATACCTGGTATCCAATTCAGGCTACATATATATAAAATGATCTGACCACAAATATCATGCTTATGCAAAATAAATTTTTTCTTAGAACATCAAAATTCTAGCCATTCTCACTGCCTACCACCTTATTCCCCTTGTGAGTATTTTGAGAAAACTTCTATAATAAAATATAAAAAGGATCGGTATGGCATTTAAAAATTGCAAAAGCAGAACACAAAACATCTGTAATGCATTTCTATATAAAATACACATTAACTCTTGTTAGTTAAAAAAAGATAGAACAAGAAACCACCCTGAATAACTGTTAAAACCTCATCATGGAAAAATTCTCATCATTTATAACATTACTGGTGTGCCAGTTTGAAAGCCATATACTCTAGAAAAGCCATGTTTTAATCCTAATCCATTTTGTGGAGACAACCTTTTCTTTTAATCCCTATTCAGCACTGTAGGTTGGAAACTTGATGAGAGTATCTCTGTGGGCATGTGACACATCCAATTGTGGCTACTAACCTTTGATTGGAGGGAGATGTGTCTTGATCAGTTTACTGGAATCCTTTAAAAGAGGAAGCATTTTGGAGAGAGGAAGAGAGCCACAACAGAGCCAGGAGAACAACTAGAGCCCATGCAGCCAGAGACCTTTGGAGATAAAAAAAGAAAACACCCCTGGACAAGCTTTATGAAACAAGAAGCCTGGAGAGAAATCTAGCTGACCTCACCATGTTAGCCATGTGTCTTTCTAGTTGAGAGAGAAACCCTGAACTTTATCAGCCTTTGAGTGAAGGTAACCTCTTGTTGGTACCTTAATTTGGACATTTTTATGGACTTGCTTTAATTGGGACATTTTCATGGCCTTAGAACTATAAACTTGCAACTTACTAAATTCCGTCTTTAAAAGCTGTTCCATTTCTGGCATATCACATTCTGGCAGCTAGCAAACCAGAACAATTGGTATACAACTGATGGATATACTTTTAGAAGAAAACTCACTTGAAGAAGTCATTCAAAATATGTTTAAAATTATGAATAAGTAACTCACTGCTTACCCATCCTCAAAGTGTTTTATCATAAATATTCTTCTTAATATTAGCCACAAGAAAAAGAAAAGAGAAACTCCACAGAAGTGTTTCTCAAAATAAGGTCCAAAGGCACAGTAGACTTCTGACGTGGGCCCAGTGAATGTGCATTTTAAATAAACTTCCTAAGTAATCCACATTCTAAAACTTAAGAACTAATGCCGTAGGGAAAACATTATTTTTTTCAGGTTTTCATTGCTTTCAGACCTAGTTATTTGAAGAAAAGAGAGTATATGGCCAGAAACTTTGGAAAAATTACATTTCTAATGAAATGTGGCTTCCAAAAAGGTATTTATTAAATGCCAACAAATTTTAAATAATTCTAAAGTTAAGAGTAGATAGTGTTCCCTAAAATTAAATGTTACTCAGATTGGACCATTATAAGTAATTTGGATGGTTCATGGTTACTTCTTAAGTCCCTTTTCATAAAAAAAAAGTATTTAAAGAACAGTAAGATGATATATTGGGAACCCCTTTATATAATAAATTGCTAAATACTAATAGTGATTTTTAAAAGTCTGAAGAATCTTCCCCTGAAATGAATTCTACTCTGTATTACATGTATTACCTACTTAATAAAAATTCACTTAAGATGGAAATGTGATCTATATGACTGTGTATGTGTGTTTGTGAGTGTGTGTCCTGAGCATTTATTCATATTATTTTTTTGGATTTCATTGAAGATTCCATAAATAGGATCCAGATTTTGAATAATGTATTTGGGGGGATGTAACAAACATAGTTAAGGTACAATACTTGCAAAATACATTATTTTCCTATATACTAAATTATACGGGAGAAAACATATGTTCTGCTACCAGTGAATAATGGAATAATTTTACAAATTTGGTAACAAGTACCTCCTAATTATTTAAATCAAGGTATAAAAAAGCCATTGTGGAATTCACTCTCCAATAAGAAATACTACTATTGTACTTTTCTGGTTCTATTTTAAATTTCTTTTTCTTTTCTATGTACTGCAAAAACTTCCATTCAGCTGCATCCGGTATACTCTGAACTATATTTGTTAACACTCCAATTAAAGTTCTGGCTAAAGGGGTAAGCTCAGAAACTACTTTCTTAATATATTAAAAAATCACTTGCACTACTTTTTGAGAAAGAGCTAATGATTTGAAATCTAATTTTTAATGTGGCTCTTTTTTTTTTTTTTCAACAAGGAGAAACTGTGTTCCCAATTCTAGGCAAGCAGTACCTTTTATTACCAATCAATTTAAAGCTTTGCCTTAAAATCAGTAATTTCACTATCCTGGGCAATAAAACTTATTGCTGAGGGCAGCATGATGGTGGCTCAGTGCCAAATTCTCACCTACCATGCTGGAGACACGGGTTCAATTCCCAGTGTCTGCCCATGCAAAAATAAAAAAGTTATTTCTGAATTTTTTAACATAAAGAACTTGGAAACCAATAGGTAACATAAAAAGATATTACATTTTTCATTAATCTTTTATTCCAAAATTAAACACTTAAGACAAAGAATTATAGGAGACTTATACTGTAATCCCACTATGTGCCTTAAAGCAACAGATATTCTCTTTTAAAAGCAGTAGCAAGTATTTCCATTAAACAAAAATAATAACTTCATTACTCATCAGTAGACCAATGAATAAAGTACAACTAAATTTGACATGATTGTCTGGAAACTAGATTCCTTTCTTTCTTTTCAAAGCTAAATATAGATATAATAATTGACTCCTATAGTCAACAATAGAAGATACTGAATGCTTTTTGTAGGTGGGAAATATAAAATGGTTAGTTTTTAAAATCTCAATCACTGTATCCAGGCTTGTAAATTGTTTATCCATGCATCAAATAGCCACAAAACAAAAAACACATAGTTGAAAAATGAAGATCAGACACATTCTTCTGCATTCATCAAAAGAGGATTGATAAACTCAAACCTTCAATCTTCTCCACAATGTCATCATCTGGAGTGAGCTGAACATGTTTTAGGAAACTGAGAATCAAAGTTGTCCAAACCAAACTACCGAGAAATATTTGATTTAAAGGGAGGTACCACTTGCTTTTGCACCATCATATTCCAATTATCATTTTGGAAGAATGAGTGTCCCTGAATATCAGCAAATTCTATTTAAGGATGACATCCCAACTATTCCTTTGGGTCTTTGTTGAGAAAACTCTTTAGGATTCCTGCAGCTTTTACAGACAGAGAACTTGGTGTATGAATTTGTTTTTCCAAAATAATTAGGAAGAGATCATCTGTGTTTTGATTAGGGTTATCAGAACTCCCAGCAATATCAAATGGAGACTGTACCGGTTTGAAACTATTATGTACCCTAGAGAAACCATGTTTTAATCCCGATCCAATCTTGTGGGAGCAGCCCTTTCTTTTATCCTGATTCAACACTGCAGGTTGCAATCTTTTGATTAGCTTATCTCCACTGAGATGTAGCATGCTCAATGGAGGGTGTGACTTTTGCTTAGATGGAGATGTGACTCCATCTATTCCAAATGGGTCTTGATTAGTTTATTGAACTCCTTTAAAAGAGGGAACATTTTGGAGACCGTCAGAAAGGATAGAACCCTCAGAGCTGATAGAAGGAGCAGATGTAGATGCTTGGAGAACAGTTGCTTCAGAGAAGAGATGTGGATGTTGGACATGCTTGAAGCCCAGTAGACATTGCCATGAGATGTTAAGTAAACCAGAACCTGGAGAGAACCAAGGGGAGCCAAGAGATGAAAGCTAGCCCGGGAGAAGCACAGTGAGGAACCCTACAGGAAAAGAAACTGAAAGCAGTGGAGCCCAGGAGCAAGGCACCAGCAAATGCCAGCCACATGACTTCCCAGTTCACAGAGCTGTTTCAGACCCATTGGCCTTTTTTAAGTTAAGGTACTCTTGTTGGTGCCTTAATTTGGACATTTTCATAGGCTTAGAACTGTAAACTTGTAACTTACTAAGTTCCCTTCTTAAAATCCGTTCCATTTCTGGTATATCGCATTCCAGCAGCTTACAAACTAACACAGAGATCTTCCTGCCATCATCTCAAGCATTAGTACTCCAAAAGCCCACCAATTGACACTGAAACCATAATCCTATCCTTGTAAAATTTGAGGAGCCAAGTAAGTAGGAGTACCACAGAAAGGGCTGGTTATATCTCCTGGTGGTAACCCTTCCTTACACATGCCATAGTCAGTGAATTTAATGAATCCATCAGAGTCCAGTAACACACTGTCAATTTCAAATCTCTTAAATTATCCCTCACTCATGAAGATAATTTAATGTTAGATTGATTTCTGCAGAGTAAAATCTGGCATGCTCTTCAGGAAGTTTTCTTTGCCACTGCATATGAAACATTAGATCTCCAGTCACATATTTTATAACAAAGAACAATCTGCTTTCTATTTGAAAGCAAGAATGCAGCCCAACAAGAAAAGGATGATTGGGTGCCTGCTCAAAAACATGTTTCTCTGTCTATATCTAATCAATTCCCAATCAAAGCTCATCATCACTGACAAGCTCTTTTTTCACAACTATTATTGCATAAATACATTCTAGTTTGGTTTTTTTTAATCCCATGGATAATACTTTGGCATAATTTCCTATTACTCAAAGCAAATAAAAATTCTGGAGATCTCAACTGGATGAAACTTTGACACTTTCCCTGGTGTTCATTGCCTCCTTTTCTTCACCGACTTGGACCAGATTCTCATGACCTGAACGATTATATGGAATTGCTGTCTGTACATGCATGGATGATGCTCCATGGGCATCATTGGTTCTGGTGGCAAAGAATGTTGCCCACATTCAATAGTGACAAGCTTGTGGCACTTATGAACCAGTGATTTGCATTTGATGCAACTTGGCATTCAAGTCCCTATATTTGGTCAGTGCTGATGGCACAGTGAGCATGGCTTGAAAAGTCTGATCATCTGCACAATAAAACTTTCTCCAGTGGTGTATATCCTCAGTGGGAAATGGATTTACCTTCTAGACAGGGCATTCCAGGATATTCTGATATGCAAGGGACTATGCGAATTAGAGTTCAGAATCCTTTTTAAGCTCATGAAGCCTAAAGGCTTCTTCTATCTCCAATTGCGATGATACTGTACAGGGGTCTTCTTCCTCATCCATCCTGTTCATTATCAACAGAACACATCTCAAGCCTCATTACAAAGGCCCTCAAAGGAGATTAAAGGCTCAAAATGTGTTATGGTATCACCACGATGGGAGGCTTTCACCAGGACCTGGAGAAAATGGTCACCCTCTATTCCAGTTCATATCTCAACAAAATTAAGATATGTTTCACAGTCTCTTCCAAAGGATGTAGTTTTAGAGAATAGTCTATGAAGAAAATTAATAATCCTTTTCAGGCACGTTAGAGTGAATATTTCTAAAGATCAAGTTGAAGAACAATTATTCTGAAAAGAAACATCAAAGGGTGGGTTAGTGGGAGAATAATAGTTTCTGGAATAAAACATAAGCATGGAGTAAGTTTTCTGAGAAGCCACCAGATTTTAGACTATGTGAGGTATGTGTGTATGTGTGAAAGAGTAAGAGCAAAAGAGGGAAAGAGAACTGGAGAGAGCAGGAATTTCTCATGTCTGCTCCCATCAATAATAATTTTCAAGAAATACAAAACAATTCCTAATTTTAACTCATTCTTTTCCTTTAGTGGAGAAACTAATCCACACAAGCAAGTAAAGGATTTCAGTACTGGAAAAATTCTGACAGCCTTTTGACTAGACTGAGACAGGATCTGGGCTTGGTTTGTAATCTCAGCCAACAGAAAGCCTTTTGACTAAGATGTCTGAGACAGGTATCAGGGCTTGGCTTATAAATTCAGCCAACAGAGTGAGATGGCATTACAAAAAAGGCAATAGAGAAATTATTTTAATATTTTGGTGGGTACTTTCAAGTGGCACTCAGCTTAGAGACTATCCCTTCCTGCCCCCAGAAACTAGGGCTCAGCAGAAAATTAAAACCATTTGAGATAGCATTACATATCTATTTGAATAGTTAAAGTTGAAAAGATTGATTTAGCAAATATTTGCAAGGATGTGGAACAACTAGAACCATCATGGACTGATGATAGAAATGCAAAATGATACAGCTATTTTGGAAAACATGTTGCCAGTTTCTAATAAAATTAAACAGTTACCAAATGACTTGGCAATCTCTGCTAGGTATTTATCAAAGAGAATGGAAAACATGTTTAGACAAAAACCTATATGCATATATATTCATAGTGGATTTATTCATCATTGCTAAAAACTGCAAATAACTCAAAGTCTTTCCACTGGTGAACGGTAAACTGGGGTACATCCACAAAATGGATAAATCTTAAACACATTATACTAAGTGAAAGACTCAAAAAAACTACACTCTATAAGTCCATTCATGACTTTCCTAAAAAGGCAAAACTGTAAGGATTGAAAAGAGAGTAACCCCCTGGGTAGCGGAAGTTTAATACAAAGAGACAGGATAGAATTTGGGGGGGTGTTGGAAATATTCTCTTCTTGATTGTGGTGGTTACACGACTGAATGCACTTGTCTAAGCATAGAACTGTATGCTAAAAAGGGTGAATTTTATACTCAATTTATAGTATTTCTTGTACTGTGAATTATATTGTTTAATTGGCAATTGCTGGTCCAAGGATATAGTGATTTTTGTGAAATTATTTTGTTACAGGCCGCCTTAGTGAATTTGCTTATTCTTGTATGTTTTCAATGAAATTTTTAGGCTGAGACTATCTCATCTTCACTTAAATGTAGTGTAATTTTGCTTGTTTTCTAAGTAAGTAACTTTCATTTCTTTTTTAATGTTTTCCATTTGCCTCAAATTTCCAAAACAATGTTAAATAGTGATACAACTAGCAAAGCTGTCTTATACCAGACATTTATAAAATGTAATGACTAGGGGTGGGCTATGGTGGCTCAACAGGCAGGAATGCTTGCCTGGAATGCTAGAGGACCTGGGTTCGATTCCCGTGCCTGCCCTTGTTAAAAAAAAAAAAAAAAAAAAGTAATGACTAGTACTTTCCAGATTAAATATTTTTGGCTATTTGTTTGAGATAAATATTCTTTATCTTGCATTCCTGTTTTCCTATTTTTTAAAAAACCAGCAGTGGATGTTGGATATAATATATTTTGGTTATTTATCCTAATAATTCATAGTTTTCTCTTTTGACATACTGACATGATAAAACATATTTCTAAACATTGTCATCCTTCCATTACTAGAATAAACTTTACTTGATTCTACTGTTATTTTAATGATGTTAAAATCATTTTCTTTATACTTTATTTAGAAGTTTTGAATCTATATGAGCTGGATTAATTTGTATTTTATAATGGTTCTTTATTTTTAAAAAGGGTTTCTTATTTTGGTTTGGGATATTATTGAAGTGTTTGTCCCTTTTTTATACTAACTCATATACCCATTATGGTACTGTTATCACTAAAGTAATTACCATTTTTAAAAATTTTTCATATGAAATAAAAAATATGGCTTTCCTAACCAATGCAGGAAAGTTAGGAGTTTTAGAAGAGAGTGGCAGATCTGACCACATAAAAACATTATATAGTTGTATAGTTAATAGCACATATAAGTGCCTGGGAGAAAATAAACACAGTAATAAAGAGTTAACAACTCTAATATTTAGAGGGATTCGAGAAATTAATAAAATAAATATATAAATAGTCCAAGTGAAAAAGCAGGCAAAGTATATGAAAATAAATACTTGAAAAAATAAAATAATTGGTAAATACATGAAAATATATTCAACCTCATTTTGTTTAGGAAAATCCAAGTTACATAATTATGAGAAACAATTTTTCATCTATCAGACTGGCAGAAATGTGAAAGATTAATACAAACCAGTGTTTGTGAGTGTGCAGGGCCTGGTATTCTTATACTCTTGGTGGAGTAATACTTTCTACAGTCTTTTGGAAAAGCAAATTGGAAAAATCTAATAAAACAAAAATATTTACATCCATTTCCCCAGAATTTATTCTACAGATATAATAACATAAAAATTTTCAGTTAGAGGTTCAAAAATTTCCATTGATTTTTTTTTTTTTTTTTTGCCATGGCAAAATATCAGAAGCCACTTAAATGGCTTTTAATAGAGGAATGGTTGAATAAATTATAATGCAACACAGTGAAAAAAATATTCAATAGCCCTTAAACTTACTGAGGCAAATCTTTGCATTCTGTTTGAAAAGATGCCTATCATAAATCATTATAAATAACAGGCAAATTGCAGACTTATAAATTGTATTACATGATGCTAGATATTTAAAAGTATTTGTTTGATTAGTGTACATAGATATGTCTTTATGAGCTTGTGAAAAATTCGGCACCATTACTCATTATATTGTTGATAATAGTAACCACTAATAATTGGGGTTGGGGTGGGGAGGGAGTTTGGAAGGACCCAGCTGGAAATTTGACGTTTTTTATTTTACAAATGTCGTAGTGGTAGAACATTTCCTCTTCTGTTTGAGAAAGCTGGAAAAAAGTTACTAAGGTTTTTATGTAATCAGCAAAAGTTGTTTGGAATGTATAATACATTTCCCCATGCATGCTGATAATGTATGCGGGTCAAATTAGAAAAGTTTATTTAACTCAAATGTGAACTGAGCCATATGTAGAACAAAGACTAGGCCTCAATAAATAATTGCAGAGAGAGTGAATGAATGGGTGAATCAATAGGAAAGATCAGGATGTTTACTAGATTGTATACTCTGGTGGGGAAGGAAAAGGTCTTCCTTATTCAAGATTGAATCGCCTTGAATAGTTGGTTCTCAATGACAAATTATCTAAGTGATATCCTCTCTTTTCCTAGGTGTGAAACTAATCTTTTATAATAAGTTATGCTTGTCTTAAACCATTACTAAAGGATACGTTTTTAAAATATAAAATCATGAGGCTTTTACGAAAATAAAATGAAAATATATTAAAGAATTTTTTGGCTCAATGAAAGAGGGAACTAGAAAAATGTTAAACACCAGTTCATGGAAATTTGAAAGACAAGATGCATGAGGCAATCAAGAGTACTGAAATAAGTTTGGTATTAGAGGCAAAAATCTGTCAAAATCTAGTTATTAGATGCAAAATTTGTCAAAATCTACAGGAAAACAAACAATTGCATCTTCACCAGCAAAAATCATTATATTACTATCAGTTTGCTAAAATGTAGTGAAATAGCTCAGAGACAATCAGAAGAATAAACCAAGAAAAAAAAATTCTATATAAATAGCAACTAAAAGGAACAAATACCTAGGAATAAACCTAATCAAGAATGTAAAGGACTTGTATATAGAAAAGTATAAATATAATACATAAAAGAAATCAAAGAAGACCTAAATAAATGAAAGGACATTATGTGTTCATAGATTGGAATACTAAATATTATTAAGATGCCAGTTCTACTCAAAGTAATTTATAGATTCAATGCAATCTCAATCAAAATTTCAACAACCTTCTTTGCAGAATTTGAAAGCCAGTCATCAAATTTATATGGAAGGGTAAGGGGTCCTAAATAGCCAAAGCCATCTTGAAAATGAAAAATGAGGTTGGAGGATACATACTTTCCAATCTTAGAACTTACCACAAAGCCACAGTAATCAAAACTGCATGGTACTGACACAAGAATAGGCATAGAGACTAATGGATTTGAATTGAGAGTTTAACATCAACCCTCACATTTAAGGCCAAATGATTTTTTACAAGAGGGCAAAGCCCATTCAATTGGAAGAAAATAGTCTCTTCAAAAAATGTTGCTGGGAAAACTGGATCTCCATTTGCAAAAAAATGAAGGTGGACTCCTACTGTTCTAGTTTGCTAGCTGCCAGAATGCAATATACCAGAAATGGAATGGCTTTTAAAAGGGGAATTTAAAAAGTTGCTATTTTACAGTTCTAAGGCCAAGAAAAGTCCCAATTAAACAAGTCTATAGAAATGTCCAATCTAAGGCATCAAGGGAAAGATACCTTGGTTCAAGAAGGCTGATGAAGTTCAGGGTTTCTCTCACAAGTGGAAGGGCACATGGTGAACACAGTCTACAGTTTCTCTCTCATCTGGAAAGGCACATGGTGAACATAGTCAGGGATCCTTTCTCATCTGGAAGGGCCCGTGACAAGCATGGTGTCATCTGCTAGCTTCTTCTCCTGACTTCCTATTTCATGAAGCTCCCCAGGAGGCATTTTCTTTCTTCATCTCCAAAGGTCGCTGGCTGGTGGACTCTGCTTCTCATGGTTATGTCGTTCTGCTCTGCTCTCTCCGAATGTCCTCCATTCTCCAAAATGTTTTCTCTTTTATAGGACTCCAGAAACTTCTCAAGACCCACCCAAATGGGTGGAGACACACCTCTAGCTAATCCAGTTTAACAACCACTCTTGATTAAATCACATCTCCAGGGAGATAATTTAATTACAGTTTCAAATATTCAATACTCAATAGGGGTTAGAAGACATGGCTGCCTTTACAACATGGAATTAGGATTAAAACATGGCTTTTCTATGGTCCATACATCGTTTAAAACCAGCACACCTACCTCACACCATATACAAAAATCAACTCAAAATGGATCAAGATCTATACATGAAAGCCAAAACTATTGAACTCCCAGAACTATAGAAGAAAACGTAAGTAAGTACCTTCAGGACTGTGTATTAGGCAATGGTTTCTTAGACTTTATATCCAAAGCACAAGCAACAAAAGAAAAAAAAAGATAAACAGGACTTCATGAAAATGTAAAACTTTTGTGCATCAAAGGCCCTTCTCATGAAAGTAAAAGGACAACCTATGTAATACCAGAAAATATTTACAAATCACATGTCCAATAGGGTTTAATGTCCAGATAGATAAAGAAATCCTTCAACTCAACAACATAACACAAACAGCCCTCTTTTTAAAATGGGCAAAAGACTTGCATAGACATTTCTCCAAAGAAGATATACAGGTGGCCAAAAAGCACATGAAAAAAGGCGCAACATCTTGGCCATTAGGGAAATGCCAATCAAAATTATAATGAGACCCATTTCACACCAACCAGAATGACTATTTTTAAAAAGTGGAAAATTACTAATTTAAAGAGAATGTAGAGAAACTGGAACACTCATTCATCGTTTGTGGCAAAGTAAAATGGTACAGCCACTGTGGAAGGCAGCTTGGCAGTTCCTCAGAAAGCTAAGTATAGAATTACCATATGAACAGGCAATTCAACATCTAAATATATACCCCCAAAGAATTGAAAGCAAGGACTTAAACAGATATTTGCACACCAATATTCATAGCAGCATTATTCACAATTGCCAGAAGGTGGAAATAATCCAACTGTCCATCAACTGATGAATAAATTAAAAAAACATATATATATAAGCATACAATGGAATATTATTCCGTTATTAAGAGGAAAGAAGTTCTGATACCTGTGACAACATGTATGAGCTTCAAGAAATTTTGTGAGTGAAATAAGCCAGACATGATCAGATAAATGTTGTATGATCTCACTGAGAAGAAATAATTAGAATAAGCAAATTCATAGAGTCAGAAACTAAAATACAGGTTACTGGGGTTCATGCTAGAGGTAAGTAATAACAGAGTTAAGTCTTTGGTACAGAGTTTCTGTTTGGAGTGATGAAAGAGTTTTGGTATGGATGGTATGATGGTATTATGAAAGATATTAACAGCAATGAATGTGGTTAAAGGTAAATTTTAGATGGTATATGTGTTATAAAATTAAAAAAAAAACATACAGCTATACCACACAGTGAACCCTAATGTAAACCATGGACTATATTTAATAGTATAATATTATTTCATCAATTGTAAGAAAAGATCCCACACCAATGCAAAGTGTTGATATTAGGAAAACTTTCTGTGTGAGTGGAGCAGTCTATGAGAACTCCATATTTTCTGCATGATATTTTTCTGTAAACCTACAACTTCTCTTAAAACATTAATTAAAAAATAAGCAATAGGGGATGCAAAGGTAGGTCAGTTGTAGAATTCTCACCTGCCATGTGGGAAACCTGGGTTCAATTCCTGATCCATGCACTTCCCCAAAAACAAACAAACAAAACAAAAGTTCAACAAATGGTGTTTGCAGTAATGGGATATTCACATGAAAAAATAATGAAATGTGACCCCGCCATACAAAATAAATAAATAAACAGGCAGACAAATAAATAAATAAGTAAGCAATTGCATCTCTACCTATAAAACTTCTCTTGCATGCCCCTGGACAAGAATCATTTGTATTTCTGTCAGTTTACGAACAGAATGGTACCATTGCTCGGACACAGTGAAAGACTCAGATAACTCAAAAGCTCATAAATGTTTGGACAAGACAGCACCTAGCATGCCATGGAACCCCCAGTAATCTTTTTTCCTCCATTTCAAAGTCTCACAGTTTTTCCTGACACTGTTTTCTCCCATCTCTTGGAGTCTCTCTTCCCCAATGTTCTCAACCTGTCCTAACACTACTGCAGAGGCAGCTCTGTGAGGCCTCCTGCTCCTTCCCTCTTCTATCCTTCTCTTTCCTCACCAAAGTCCCATTCATGGCTTCATGCAGGTCATCTCCATCAACTTTCATAGAAAGGACCAGGATTAAAATAGTTTATAAAAAGAAGCTATCAAACCTGTCTTAGTTTTCCAGGGCTCCTGTAACAAAGTACCACAGACTAACTGACTTAACAGAAATTTATTGTCTTACTGTTCTGGAGACTAGAAGTCAGAAATCAAGGTGTTGACATAGTCATGCTTCCTCTTAAAGAAGAGAAGCTGTTCGTATCTCTCGGCCGGCTTCTGGTGGATGACCAGCAGTCCAGTGTGTTCCTTGGTTGGTGGTGGTATATCCAATTTCTGTTTCCCTCATGTAGAAGTCAGTCTCTTTGTCTCTTTCTCTGTCTCAGTCTAGATTTCTTCTTACGAGGACACCAGTCATATTAGATTAGGATTCTTCCCAAGCCAGTTTAACCTTTCCTTAACTAATATTTTTAAATATCTTATTTTCAGATAGATCAGATTCACCTGATGGGGGTTAGGACTTGAATTTTTCCTTTTTGGAGGCAAAATTCAACCCATTAACACAGCTCCATACACTTTATTTGTCCTAAGATATACTAGCAGTAACAACAGTAGTAAAGATGCTTGTCCTAAATGAAATCTCTAATTGAAGGTATTTTTATTTGCTAGTAAAGTTAAGTAAAAATTTTTAGTTTATAGGGAACAAGTTTTTTATATAGGGCAAACAGTTAGGCAGCCCAATCCTGGCTGTTTTTGATCTTCAGAATTTCTGATTTCATGGAAAATGTTATATAGCAAAGGTCATATGAGTTTCAGTGGGCAGGGAGTCAAAGGTGGGTCTTTTATAAGTGGCAAGTTTGGAAATCTGTAATTGTTTATTCTTTGAAGGGGAAATTGGATATCCCACCACCAGCCAAGGAACACGCTGGACTGCTGGTCATCCACCAGAAGCCGGCTGAGAGATACGGAACAGATTCTCTTCTTTAAGAGGAAGCATGACTATGTCAACACCTTGATTTCTGACTTCTAATCTCCAGAACAGTAAGACAATAAATTTCTGTTAAGTCAGTTAGTCTGTGGTACTTTGTTACAGGAGCCCTGGAAAACTACTGTTGTTACTGTAGTAAACAGTAAATAAACAAATACAGATTTCCAAATTTGCCACTTATAAAAACTTTACTAGCAAAATAAAACTTTTTTTGCTAGTAAAAAAAACTTTACTAGCAAATAAAAATACCTTCAATTAGAGATTTCATTTAGGACAAGCATCTTTACTACTGTTGTTACTGCTAGTATATCTTAGGACAAATAAAGTGTATGGAGCTGTGTTAATGGGTTGAATTTTGTTCTAGTTTGAAAGCTGGAGTATGCAATATACCAAAAATGGCATGGCTTTTTAAAAGGGGAATTTATTAAGTTGCTAGTTTACAATTATAAGGCCTTGAAAATGTCCAGATTAAAGTAAGGCTATAAAAGTGTCCAATCTAAGGCATCCAGGGAAATATACTTTGGTTCAAGAAGACCAATCATGTTCAAGGTTTCTCTCTTAACTGGAAAAGCACATGGTGAACATGGTAACATCTGCTAGCTTTCTAGGTTCTTGTTTCATGAAGCTTTTTCTTTCTCTAGGTTTCTTGTTTCATGAAGCTCCCCCAGGGGTGTTTTCCTTCTCCATCTCCAAAGGTCTCTAACTGCATGGGCTCTAAAGCTTATCCCAAAATGGCTCCCTCTTAAAGGGCTCCAGTAAGCAACCCCACCTTAAATGTGTGGAGACACATCTCAATGGAAACTATCTAATCAAAAGTTACCACCCACAATGGGGTGGGTCATATCTGCCTGGAAATAATCAAAAACTCCCATCCAGCAATACTGAATGAGGATTAAAGACCTTGGCTTTTCTTTACAACAGATTAGAACAACAGATTCAAACTGGCACAGGGACAGTGTTGGGTAAATTACTAAGTTCCAGTATTGTCCTTTAAAGTCATTCTCTTTATGAGTCATCTTATGATGACAAAGTGTTATAAATAATACACTTTCCTCCTTATAGAAAATGGAAGCATTGTTATGAAAGGTTTTATTTATTTAAAATAAAAGTTGATCACATTATTGTAGTGGTTTGGAGCATTTTAATTCTGCAATAAGTCTTCTGTTTTTATTGAAATGGTCAAAAAGTTGAAATACCTAATTAAATGTTTTTTATTTTTCTTTATTATTAATTTTTTTAATATAACAACAAACCAAAACATTTTTAAATATGATCATTCCGTTCTACATATATAATCGGTAATTCACAATATCATCACATAGTTGCATATTCATCATGATCATTTCTTAGAACATTTGCATCAATTCAGAAAAAGAAATAAAAAGACAACAGAAAAAAATTCATACATACCATACCCCTTACCCCTCCCTTTCATTGATCACTAACATTTCAATTTACTAAATTTATTTTAACCTTTGTTCCCCCTATAATTTATTTTTATTCCGTATGTTTTACTTGTCTGTTGATAAGGTAGATAAAAGGAGCATCAGACACAAGGTTTTCACAATCACACAGTCACATTGTGAAAGCTATATCGTTATACAATCATCTTCAAGAAACATAGCTACTGGAAAACAGCTCTACATTTTCAGGCAGTTCCCTCCAGCCTCTCCATTATATCTTGACTAACAAGGTGATATTTGTTTAATGCATAAGAATAACCTTCAGGATAACCTCTCAACTCTGTTTGGAATCTCTCAGCCATTGACACTTTATTTTGTCTCATTTCACTCTTCCCCCTTTCGGTTGAGAAGGTTTTTTCCATCCCTTGATGCTGAGTCTCAGCTCATTCTAGGATTTCTGTCCCATGTTGCCAGGAAGGTCCACACCCCTAGGAGTCATGTTCCATGTAGGCAGGGGGAGAGCAGTAAGTTTACTTGTTGTGTTGCCTGGAGAGAGAGGCCACATCCGAGCAACAAAATAGGTTCTCTTCGGGGTGACTCTTAGGCCTAATTTTAAGTAGGCTTGACCTATCCTTTGTGGAGTTAAGTTTCATATGAACAAACCCCAAATTGAGGGCTCAGCCTATTGATTTGGTTGTCCCCACTGCTTGTAAGAATATCAAGAATTCTCCCCTTGGGGAACTTGAATTTTCCCCCTTTCTCACCATTCCCCCAAGGGGACTTTGTGAATACTTTTTTACTCATGGTTCAAAGCACTCTGGGATTTGTTGGGGCATCACTCTGGACAAACATACAAAATCTTATGCCCTACTTAGGATTTCAGATACTTATGGTGTTCAATTAAGCTGTCCACATAAGTTATATTAGGAACTGTACTAGTCCAAGTATAAATTTTGTACCAAATAAACATTTTTTGCTTTAGTCTCACACATAAGTTGAAATTTTAAAATATTAATTATCATCTATTTTCAACACCATGTAGTAATGACATTCCTTTGTTCTTCCTCATGCAAAAACATTTTTAAATTTGTACATTTAGTCACTATCATTATACACTCTAGGCATTCCTAGATTATACCATCTCAGTCTTTATTGTCTGTCTTTCTTTCTGATTTCATTTGTGCCCCCAGCCCTCCTCCCTCTATCATTCTCACATTCAGCTTCATTCAGTATACTAACATAATTGTATTACACTTAGGTAGTATTGCACTATCCATTTCTGAGTTTTTGCAGTCAGTTCTGTTGTACAATCCATATCCCTTCGGCTCCAATTACCCAATATCTTACTCTATTTCTATCTCCTGATGGTCTCTGTTACCAAGGAAATATTCCAAGTTTAATCATTAATGTCAGTTCATATCAGTGAGACCATACAGTATTTGTCCTTTTGTTTCTGGCTAATCACACTCAGCATAATGTCCTTAAGGTCCATCCATGTTGTTACATGCTTCATAACTTTATTCTGTCTTACAGCTGCATAATATTCCATCGTATGTATATACCACAGTTTGTTTAGCCACTCATCTGTTGATGGACATTTTGGCTGTTTCCATCTCTTCACAATTGTAAATAATGCTGCTATAAACATTGTATGCAAATGTTTTATTGATAATGGCCATTCTGGTGGGTGTGAGATGATATCTCATTGTGGTTTTGATTTGCATTTCCCTAATAGCCAGGGAAGTTAAGTATCTTTTCATGGGCCTTTTGGCCATTTGTATTTCCTCTTCTGAGAAGTGTCTGTTCAAGTCTTTTGTCCATTTTGTAATTGGGTTGTCTGTCTTTTGTTGTTGAGTTGAACAATCTCTTTACATATTCTGGATACTAGACCTTTATCTGATATATCATTTCCAAATACATCTCCCATTGTGTAGGCAGTCTTTTTACTTTCTTTTTTTTTTTTTTTAAAGGAAAGACAGAGAGAAGGAAGGAAGGATAGAAGGAAGGAAGGAAGGAAGAAAGGGAAACATTTTTAAACATTTTCTTGTTTTATTGTATTCTGTTTCTCCGTTTTTGTTACATGGGCTGGGGCCGGGAATCGAACCGAGGTCCTCCGGCATAGCAGGCAAGCACTTTGCCCGCTGAGCCACCGCGGCCCGCCCTCTTTTTACTTTCTTGACAAAGTTCTTTAATACACAAAAGTGTTTAATTTTGAGAAGTTCCCATTTCTTTCTTTCTTTCTTCAATGCTCGTGATTTGGGTGTAAGGTCTAGGAAACCGCCTCCTATTGTAAGATTTATAAGATATTTCCCTACATTTTCTTCTAACAATTTTATGGTCTTAGATCTAATATTTAGGTCTTTGATCCATTTTGAGTTAGTTTTTGTGCAGGGTGTGAGATATGGATCCTCTTTCATTCTTTTGCATATGAATATCCAGTTCTCTAGGCACCATTTATTGAAGAGACTGTTCTGTACCAGGTGAGTTGGCTTGACTGCCTTATCAAAGATCCAATTTCCGTGGATGAGAGGGTCTATACTGAATACTCTATCTATTCCATTGGTCAGTATATCTCTCTTTATGCCAGTACCAAGCTGTTTTGACCACTGTAGCTTCAAAATATGCCTTAAAGTCAGGTAGCATGTAACATCTGACTACATTTTTCTTTCTCAGGATACTTTTAGCTATTCTGGGCACCCTGCCCTTCCAGATAAATTTGGTTATTGGTTTTTCTATTTCTGAAAAGTAAGTTTTTGGGATTTTAATTGGTATTGCATTGAATCTGTAAATCGATTTAGGTAGAATTGGCATCTTAACTGTATTTAGTCTTCCAATCCATGAACACAGTATGCTCTTCCATTTATTTAGGTCTTCTGTGATTTCTTATAACAATTCTTGTAGTTTTCTTTGTATAGGTCTTTTATCTCTTTAGTTAAATTTATTCCTAAATATTTTATTCTTTTGGTTGCAATTATAAATGGAACTTTTTTCTTGATTTCCCCCTCAGATCATTCATTACTAGTGTATAGAAACACTACAGATTTTTGAGTGTTGATCTTGTAATCTGCCACTTTGCTGTACTCATTTATTAGCTCTAGTAGTTTTGCTGTGGATTTTTCAGGGTTTTCAACATACGGTATCATATCATCTGCAAACAGTGAAAGTTTTACTTCTTCCTTTCCAATTTTGATGCCTTGTATTTCTTTTTCTTGTCTAATTGCTATGGCTAGAACTTCCAGCACAATGTTGAATAACAGTGGTGATAGTGGACATCCTTGTCTTGTTCCTGATCTTATGGGGAAAGTTTTCAGTTTTTCCCCATTGAGAATGATGTTAACTGTGGGTTTTTCATATATTCCCTTTATCATTTTGAGAAAGTTCCCTTCTAATTCCTATCCTTTGAAGTGTTTTCAACAGGAAAGGATGTTTGGATTGACAAAATCCAAAAACAGGATTTTGTCAAATGTCTTTTCTGCATCAATCAAGATGATCATGTGGTTTTTCTGCTTTGATTTGTTGATATGGTGTATTACATTAATTGATTTTCTTATGGCGAACCATCCTTGCATACCTGGGATGAATCCTACTTGGTCATGGTGTATAATTCTTTTAATATGCTGCTGATTTCGATTTGCTACAATTTTATTGAGGATTTTTGCATCTATATTCATTAGAAAGATTGGTCTGTAGTTTTCCTTTTTTGTAATATCTTTGTCTGGCTTTGGTAGGAGGGTGATGCTGGCTTCATAGAATGGGTTTGGTAGCTTTCCCTCCTCTTCAATTTTTTGGAAGAGTTTGAGCAGAATTGGTAGTAATTCTTTCTGGAATGTTTGGTAGAATTCACATATGAAGCCATATGGTCCTGGAATTTTCTTTTTGAGGAGCTTCTTAATGACTGATTCAATTTCTTTGCTTGTGATTGGTTTTTTGAGGTCATCTATTTCTTCTTGAGTCAATGTTGGTTGTTCATCCTTTCTAGAAAGTTGTCCATTTCATCTACATTGTTGAATTTTTTAGCATAAAGTTGTTTATCGTATCCTCTCATTACTTCCTTTATTTCTGTGGGATCAGTGGATATGTCTCCTGTTCCATTTTTTATTTTATTTATTTGCATCCTCTCTTTTCTTCTTTTTGTCAACCTCCCTAAGGGTCCATCAATCTTATTGATTTTCTCATAGAACCAACTTCTGGTTTTGTTGATTTTCTCAATTATTTTCATGTTCTCAATTTCATTTATTTCTACTCTAATTATCATTATTTCTTTCCTTTGCTTGCTTTTGGGGTTAGTTTGCTATTCTTTCTGTAGTTCTTCCACGTGGACAGTTAATTCCTCAATTTTTGCCCTTTCTTCTTTTTTGATATAGGCATTAGGGCAATAAATTTCCCTCTTAGCACTGCCTTTGCTGCATCCCATATATTTTGATATGTTGTGTTTTCATTTTCATTTGCATCAAGATATTTACTGATTTCTCTTGTAATTTCTTCCTTGAAATTCAGTGATAATTTCCTTCATTAGTTTTTCTCCGCCTTTTCCCTTCTCTTCTCCTTCTGGAACACCCACATCACATATATTCATGCGCTTCATATTGTTGTTCAATTCTCTGAGTCCCCACTCATATTTTTCCATTATTTTCCCTATATTTTCTTTTGCTTGTCGGATTTCAGATGTTCCATCCTCCAGTTCACTAATCCTATCAGTTTTCCCTGAGGGTGAGACCCAGAAGGTTGAAAGACTTTCCCTTGAAGCCTCTGGACTCTGTGTTTTTCCTGTCCTGCCCAGTGTATGGTGCTTTTCTACCTGCCGGTCCCATCAGCATACCTATAGCTTCAGCAGACTCTCCCTGCTGGGATCATGGTGGAGACAGAGGAGAGGTTGTAGGCTGGCTTTAATTGCTTCAATTTTCCAAACCCTGGGGTCTGAATTCTTTGAGGGAGGGAATCTATCTGAGCTGGGCCCCTCCCCTCTCCTTGGGAGGTCACAGGCTCCAGATAAGCTCTCAAACAAGCTTGTTTCTGCCTGTGTCTGGGGCAGTCACAGCCTGAGAAGCCCTGCCACTGTATCCAAAGGTAATCAAGCCATAGAAACACAGTCACAAAAAAGAGAGAGAAAAATCCTTCTCAGAGCAGGACCCCCATTCCTCGGGTTTGCCAATCAAGGGCATAAGTTGTTATGTTGTTTTGTGTACCTTCAGATTTTGTGTGCTCCCTCCTTTCCTTCAGGGCCCAGACCCTTTCAAGTATTATGTGCTATACGATCCAAAAAAAAACTCTGTTTCTTTTTTTCCCTTTTCTTTTTCTGTCAGCCCTGACCCTCAGCACCAGGGTAGAAATCAGCAACCTCTGCTTTGACTTGAGGTTCAGCTGAGCTGGGGGCCTATTTTTAGTAGTAAGAATTTTTGAATTAATTCCACAATTTGGAGCTTAGTTGTGCTCAGCCCCTGCTGCTCCTAAAGTCCCTTTCCTTTCCCCTCTGGGAAGCAGCCTTTGGGGGAGGGACACCGGCCGCCATGGCTTGGGGATCTCATGGTTCTGAGGGGACTCGCAGCTGGTCCAACTGATCAGCCTTGGGTACACTGTGTGTCTGGTCACTGACGTGGCCCCAGCAGTTGTTCTGTCCTGTTCCTGGCTGTTTAGTAGCTATTCTGGAGGACAAACTAAATCCTACAGCTCGCTAAGCCACCATCTTGGCACAGCTCCAGTTGACTCCTTAATTAAATTTTGATGTTACAATCTTTAATACTATTTTTATTTTTATATTTTCCTCCATCTCATGGCATTTTTAGCATTTTTGTTTAATGAAACTTACTAAAATATCTATTTTTAAATTATTGGAATATTTTCTTCCACGATTTATGTTTTAGACAAAAACTCTGGAGGAAAAATTATGCAATTGATTTCTATTAATTAAGGAAATACAAAGAAAGAAAGGAGTGATGCAAGGACCAGTGGTGCCTTGGAAAAGTTTCTCATTTTTCTCTTTATTGAAAGAAAGGAACCAATTAAAAATTGACATTAGTCTTTATCACCTTTTTAATCCCTACTTTTGTGATCTGCTTTGTCTTTAAACAGCTAGAATTCCCTACTGGTTCTCTTTTTCCTAGCTGGCTTCTCACTTCTGGCTCTCATCTTTTCCAACTGAATTTCTAAGGATATTTTCAGGTACCAAAGTTATATGTCAAAGCATATCAAATTTTTAGCATTTTACAATCATTTTCCTCTGACAGAAATGAGTGACCCACCTGCCACTGGTCATGTCAAAAAGTCGTGAACACAATATTCATCCACCCCCCCCAATCCTTTATGTAAACATTGCTATAATCTTGTATGAAATCAGTTACATCCTTGAAAGACATCAACAATATCAGTTTCCTCTTTTTGTATAAATTTTAAGGCGATACATAGTAGAATTTGAAGCTGAATATTACAAGATTCCATCACTTAAAATGAACTAATAATCCTGGAGGAAAAAGTAAGCGGTCAACTATAGAATAAAGCAGAAGGAAATGAGTGTTGAGTAGACATGAGACAAGTCCTTTGGAAAAACAGAAAAAGGAACAGTTAATCCTGATAAGGGAAGGAGAGAGATCTTTTGGGAAGGCTTCACAGAATGGGGCCTCTTTAAGGGTGATAATGACGACGATTAACATTTGTTAATTAGATGAACTTCATGTAGTGGTGGCCTCACATTTGTTAATTAGATGAACCTCATGTAGTGGTGGTCTCAGGGTGAAATGAGAGATGATTTTGGAAAGGCAACTTGAATTCAGATTATGTAAAATCTTGAATTACATCCAAGAAACAAGCAGTAGATTGTTCTCATTTTGGGCATGTTTGTGGAATGCAAGCAAAGGAAGCAGGGTATTTTATATATTGAGTGGAGCTGGAAAAATTATGAGGTCCTTTTCCAAGTACATAGCCAGGTAGGGATGGTTGGTAATAAGAGAAAGAGTTGGTGATAAATTCTGACTAATAAAAACTACCAGACTAAACCCACTGTGCCCTTCTCTCCCTATATCCTATATTCATTCCTCTATTCTTTTCAACCTAGTTTTTTCATGATCACAACCCTTATAAACAGCCACCTTCTACCCACATCCTTCTAATGAGCTCACTGATCTTCTACAATACCATTTTTTCCCACTCCAATCATATCAACACTGTACTTTTAGATAAAAGTAAGAAAAGGTTTTCTATATTCTTGGTAGTGGTGATGTCAGAATTTCCTAGAAAGGATTTTAGTTACCTTTTCAATTTTCCCTTCAAATACAAAAGCACATGCACAGTTTTATTACTGTTACTATTGTTCCTACAGAGAAATAATTTTCTTAACCCATATTTCATCCTGGCCCTGTGTCTTTCAAAAGGTCCCATTTTGATTACACCTTCGTTCCCTTCCCCCACTACCCCTAAAATACATACACATGCACAGGCACTGCACAGAATCAATGCCTTTTCCTTTCTTGGATGATGACTACATTCAATAGGCCCTAAATCAGCTGTACAAAATCCCTCAGGTTGAGATAGGATTCATTAACATCCAATGACTATTATCACTTATCTTAAATCCTTCCCACTATGTAAAGGAAAAGCCCATTTAAATCCACTAATTCTCTGATAAATCTTCCAGATCATTTGTAAGGATTAGTGGTTCTACCACTAACTCTTAAGAAGAGATTCTTCTTAAGAACCCTTCCCTCTTCTCACTTATCTCTTCCATTTGTTTCCTGTCTCCCACCCAGTTTCTTATTTGGGCCCAAATACCACTACCACCAATCTTATTTCCATAGCGGATTGTAAGGAAAAACTATCATGTCAGTCTTTAGTCCCCTTGAACCACCTTTTCTTCCTTGAAGAACTCCAATAAATCAAGCGTAACTTCATTTTGCAAAATACCACCCATATATTGTTTTCCCATTTGGCTAGCCCATCACATATAGAACTCACTAGCTTAGTTATGCAAGAAAGTGAAGTCAAATTACCTCTCAAAGAGTCACTTTCCTTGTTGGTACTGAGGCTTTACCTCTCAGATGATTAATAAGCTAATATGAGTGAGAACACCTAATACACATCCATCTGGTGGGCAATCATTGGTGGTTCTGCTAGAGCAGAACCTCATTTAGACCTCAGCAACTGGCTTCAACATGTCCACAGCAATCTTACAAACTTCATAGTCTAGCCAAGCATGGTCTAATTTCATCCACAATGCATTCACAGTTCTCAAGTTGGTTATGCAATTTTTCCCCCTGCCTTAAAACACTTTCAGTAACAAAACAGGAATATACATACATGCGTATTTTAGATATGTATCAATATTTGATACAGTATCTCACATATATCCATTTCAGGGAATTATTCATTCATTCAACAGATATTTTTAAGAATCTGACATTCGAGAATCAACTTGGAATATATCATTGGTAACAGAGACCAGCAGGAGTTAGAAACAGGGTAAGATAATGGGTAATTGGAGCTGAAGGGATACAGACTGTGCAACAGGACTAGATACAAAAACTCAAAAATGAACAGCACAATAATACCTAATTGTAATGTAACTATGTTAAAACACTAAATGAAGCTGCACCTGAACTATATAAAAAAAAAAAAAAAAAAAAAAGAATCTGCTCTGAACTAACCACCAAGATATATTGTTGAACAAAACTGTCAAAGTATCTGCTCTTAGAGAGTTTATATTCTGGAAAATGGTGTGTGTGTTGTGTCTGGGAATATTTTACATAGAGTGGTTAAGGAAGGTCTCCTAATGAGGTAAGATTTGCACAGAGTAAGGAATGCAATGAATGAGCAGGTTTTTCTAATATTTGGTGGGGAAACTATGCAAAGGCAAAAAAAAAAAAAAGCAGAGGGCCTGAGATGGAAGCCAGTGTGCTGGAGTAGAGTGATTGAGGGCAGAGAGTAATAGAAGTCAGAGGAGTAGCCAAAGGCAATATCAAGAAGGACCTAGAGGTGACTTTGAGCATCATTCTGAATGCTACGGGAAGCCACTGGAAAGAATTCCATTTTGAACTGAGTTTCTCTGCTTTAAAAAAATAATGCTGAGTGTGGCGCAATGGTGGCTCAGTGGCAGAATTCTCACCTGCCATGCTGGAGACGCAGATTCGATTCCTGGAGCCTGCCCATGCCAAAAAAAGAAAAAGCTGAAAATCAGTTCAGTCCTTTCGCCATTTTATTTTTGTCCTGGAGCATACTTTTAATTATTTGATCCAGGGGTCAGCAAATATTTTATGTAAAGGGCCATATAGAAAATATTTTAGATATTTCAATCCATATGGTTTCTTCTATTGCAACTACTCAACTCTGCCATTATAGCACAAAAGCAGCCGAAGACAATATATGGACAAAAGAGCATGGTTGTGTGTGGGGGGGGGGCGGGGGGGGGGGCAGGCAATGGTGGCTCAGTGGCAGAGTTCTTGTCTGCCAAGCCTGAGACCCAGGTTTGTTTCCTGGTACCTGTCCATTAAAAAAAAAACAGCATGGTTGTGTTCTCATAAAACTTTATGGCCACTAAAATATGAATTTCACCTAATTTTCACATCATGAATTATTATTATTCTTAGATTTTCCCCCCAACCATTTAAACAATGCACTGGACTGGATTTTGCCCCCAGATCATTGTTTGCCAACCTCTCAAGAACTGAGAACTAGGATGGACCTTAGTTGTAGTAAAACAGATGACAACCATCAATCACTAATTTCCAGGGCAATAACAAGTTCTAGCATCTTCCAAAATACTTTCACTACCAGCTTCTTGATACCCGAAGTTTCTTCAAACAGGATGAAACCTTGTATTTCATAAATATAAAAAAATTTAAAATAGAGTACAGATTTAAAAGATAACAATGGATATGCACACCCCTGGTGGTACCTTAAAACTTTCTAAAAATTGCACTTACATGAAATGTTTTAGCAATATTAGCATACTTATGTACCCTTTCCTAAAACTCATCTGCCTGAAATGTCTGAGTTACCAATGACAAAAAAAGAAATCTGAACACAAACTTCTATTTTGTAATATATCCAAAGAGCAACCATAATGCTACTAAATTCACCCCTTTTCCCTCCCCTCCATTCAAGATTGGTCAGGAAAGAAGAGAAAGCAGCTTTAAACAAATTGCCCAAATCAATTAATACTTTGAATTCAGAAATGAAACTTGGGGAGGGTCACATTAGCGGGGAAAGGAAAAATTACTTTCTGAGAATCCATACAACGGTAATAGTATATTTAGGCAACTTAAAAAATGACTGCTTTATCAAGACGTATTTTACAAGTCATAAAATTCATGATGTATACAATTCAGTAATTTTTGGTAAATTTAACTAAGTGTCGCAACCATCGTCGTAAATCAATTTTAGAATATTTTCATTGCCCCAGTAAGATCCCTCATACCTTCCATTTATAGTTAACTCCTATTCCTACCATCATCATCCCAGGCAACAGTTACTTTTCTGACACTATAGAGTTCCCTCTTCAGGACATTTCATATAAATGGAATCTTATAATATGTGATATTTTGTTCCTGACTTCTTTCACTTAGCATGTTTTTGAGGTTCATCTATATCATAGCATGTTTGTGCTTTGTTCCTTTTTATTGCTAAATAGTATTCCATTGCATAAATATACCACATTTTACCTATCCATTCACCAGTTAATGGGCTTTTTTTTTTCAGTTTGGGGCTGTTATTAATAATATTGCCTTGAACAGTCACAGATTTTTGTGTGGACTCATGTTTCATTTCTCTTAGGTAGATATGTAGGTATAGAATTGCTGGGTTGTATGCAACTTTTAAGTTCAACATTTTGAGAAATTGACAATCTGTTTTTCAAAGTGGTCACTCCATATTAAAGTCCCACCAGCAATGTTGGAATTTCTTGTTCCTCCACATCCTCCCCAACATTTGCTGTTAGCTGTCTTGTTTATTATAGCCATTCCTAGTAGAGGTGAAATGCATTTCATTGCATTTCCCTAATGGCTAATGGTGTTAGCATCTTTTCATGTGTTTAACAGCCATTCTTTAATCTTCATTGCTTCAATGTATGTTCATATCTCTTACCCATTTTTAATTGTGTTGTTTGTTTTCTTATTAAGGAACTGGAAGAATTCTTTGTAATTTCTGAATAAAAGTCCTTCATCAGATTTGTATTTCTTAAATATTTTCTCCCTGTCAATTGCTCATAATTTCACTTTCTTGATGATTAGACAATTATTTTAAAGATACTGTGATATCCCACTTTCTGTAGTTTTAAAGGATGATTTAGTGATTCTTAATCTTGACTAACACCTTAGAATCACCTAAGGAACTTTAAAAAAAAATCCTCTGACTCCTCCAAAGATTCTGATTTAATTGATCACTGCATCCTCTCCTTCAATTTTTTTTTTAAAGCTCCAAAAGTGATCCTGATATGTAGTCGGGATTGAAAAGTGATCCTAATATGTAGTCAGGATTGAAAACCACTGTGAAAGAGAAGAAGCAAGCAAATGAATTAGACAAATCCAAATTGAAAAAAAGGCAAAAAGAGAATAATTTTAATGAGAAGAAAAATTAGATATATGTAAAATCTCCTGGGATTTTATGGATATGACTAAGGATATGACTTAACGCCAACCTGACCTTTGTGGCTAGGCTGCTGGAAGGAAAAGAAACATCGAAGTCAGAATAACAAGAACATTTTCAGATCTTCAGAATCCAAAGAGAGAGGAAATTATTTTAACTAAATTACAGAAAAAAAAAGGGAAAAGAAAAAATAAAGACCTTCAGGCAGGATCTCTTGAGTAAGTTAAACTCTCTGTAAACTGTCAAAAGAGCTGCTACTGTGACTTTATTAACAGTATAAAAATTCACAGATTGGCCAACCCACATAAAAGTGGGTGTTCCAAAATTGGGGGGTAGGGGGCCTTGGGAATTTATAGTTCAAAAAACTGGGTGGGGGAATTGCGGTTCTCAGGCAAGTTCTGGTCTAACAGCTTATTGAGACATCAGGCATTAAGAAACTCGTTCAAAGAGCATAGGTTTCTTTTTCTCATCATATTTCTTGTAATCGCTAAGTCTCATTCTCCAAGCTGCACATGCCTGAAGTCTGATGGCATCAGTGCAGAGCATCTAGCTTGTGCACCTGCCTTATAGGGAATCATTTTGTAACCCAGAGCCTGGAGGTCAGTTTAAAGTTCCTTTCATATTTCTCCCTTTTTATTAAGATTTTTGGTAGAAAGCATCACTGATGAAGATTAATTTGTACTGTCGAACAGTGCTAGAGGAGTATTCTAGGCATCCACATTGCTGGGAAGGTGCAGTGTCATGTCCCACAGAGGCGGGAATATGTTATGAAACTATGGCCAAATGAGGCAACACTGGGACAATGGATTCCATCAAAGGTCAGCTATAAGTTTTCTGAAAGACCCAAGAGGAATTCTATTCAGGAGCAACAACATTTGAGGGGTAAGCAAAAATAGTTAGAGATTTTGTCCTGTAGGGCATCTTAAGTGCAGGCCCCGAGATCAAAAGTATGATTTGCCAGCATGATATTGAAAGTGAGAGATTGTTAAACTTAGGTTAAACCAAGCCATTATTCAAGAAATAAAACAATGAATTAATGATACTGTTTGTTTTAGTTTGCTAAAGCTGCTGGAACCAGAAAATGGATTGACCTTCATAAAGGGGATTTATTAAGTTACAAATTACAATTCTGCTCTCAAGAAAAGCTGATTCTGGGCTTTCTTTGCCATGTAGAAAGGCACATGGCAACATCACCTGTCCTTTTCTCCCTGCTCCTAGGTTCAAATGGCCCTCTCAGCTTCTTCTGCAACTCCAGACATCTGTTTCTGAGCTTTCTCCAAATGTTCCCCTCCTAAAGGACTCCAGTAAGCTAATTAAAAAGCACCTTGAATGGGCGGGGTCACATCTCCATCAACTCAAAAGGTCACACCCACAATTGGGTGGACTACATCTCCATGTAAAAAACCTAATCAAAAGATCCCACCCTGCAATAGGTCTGCCCCCACAAGAGTGGATTAGGATTAAGAGAACATGGCTTTTCTGGGGTAAATAACAGTTTCCAATCAGCACACTGTAATAAGGAGGAGACATATGCTCCTAAACCAGTCTCCCCAAGATCCAAGATCTAGTCAGCTAAGTAAATCTCAAACCCTGAGAGTTCCTAGTTCTCAGTACTTGAATCTTTTCTTTGATGTCCTTGATGTTTTGTTCAATTTTGCCATATTGATTTGCACTAAAGCAGCATTGTTTCCTTAAGAGAGCACATTTCCCTCCCTGCGGAGCTGTGAGGACATCAAGTGTCCTCAGGTTTTATAGGACAAACCTCGCTAGGCTATCTACCACAAGTTGTAAGTTCTCAGTGCCTTGATGGTATCATTGAAGGTACCCTCAAAATTATGTTGTTTTGTTTTGTTTTGTTTTTTAAATATGTTTTTGACATATATCAGATGACTTTTTCAAATTGAGAAATTCCATGAAACCACAATAAATTTCTCAGAAAGTCACAGCCCTTACTAGACCTTGCAGTTAATGGGTTGTATGCTATAGTGACCTGCTTAGGTCTAAAATGGTTTTGAGTTGATAAATGAATGATCCTATTAAGTACATTTTAAATTTCTATTCCACTTTAGGCCAGAGAGGAAGGCTGTTACTGTGAAAGTCCCACTCCAGATTGATGATAGGTCTATATAGGCGATCTTCCCACATAAAAAGAAATAACCCATGCCAGCCAGACTGAGAGTTAAATTGTGTTCTAGTTTGCTAGCTGCTGGAATGCAATATACCAGAAATGGAATGGCTTTTTAAAAGGGAAATTTAATAAGTTGCTAGTTTACAGTTCTAAGACTGAGAAAATGTCCCAATTAAAACAAGTCTATAGAAATGTCCAATCAAAGGCATCCAGGGAAAGCTACCTTGGTTCAAGAAGGCCGATGAAGTTCAAGGTTTCTCTCTCAGCTGGAAGGGCACATGGCGAGCACAGCATCATCTCCTAGCTTTCTCTCCTGGCTTCCTATTTCATGAAGCTCCCCGGGAGGCGTCTTCGTTCTTCATCTCCAAAGATCGCTGGCTGGTGGACTCTCTGCTTTGTAGTGTTGCTCTCTATGAATCTCTCTGAATCTCTCATTCTCCAAAATGTTTCCTCTTTTATAGGACTTCAGAAACTAATCAAGACCCACTCAAATGGGTGGAGACATGTCATCCCCTAATCCAGTTTAACAACCACTCTTAACTAAATCACATCAACCAGGGAGATGATCTCATTACAGTTTCAAATATACAGTATTGAATAGGGATTATTCTACCCTTAAGAAATGGGATTTATATTAAAACATGGCTTTTCTTAGGGGACATGCTTTCTTTCAAACCAGCACAAATTGTAATCTAACAGTTTGGTTTGTGTCTCTCTCAACTTCCAGATATGGAAGAGTTTACATCTTTACAGGCAAAGTCTATAAAATTATGGGATTTAGTGGTATGAACAATGAACATTGTGGTGTAGTTGATATGACAGGCTGTGGTAGTGGTTATAAATGAGTGAAGTACTTTTAGAGATTTGTGTCCAAGTGAGACCTGAGAATTGGTCCAGATAGATAATTTGATTGTCAGAGTTACAGACAAAAACAATACTGGTGTTCCAATGCTCCGAAAAGTTTCCATTGGTGGAAAGGACTATTTTATTTAGCTCAAAATCGTAAGTGTGAAGTACATCATTATCAGAGTCCTGTTTGATTATGGTATCTTTGTAGAGAGGAAATCATTTGCCTTCCCCTTGGTTATACCAAGGGGTCTAATTGCAGAGGTTGGCTGGGATAGTACCTAGATAAGGTACAGTACCATTGTCATTGTGCAAAGAGAAATATTCATTATAGTCTGGGCATTTTGTGCTATGGGGGCCCTCTTTTCTTCAGGGGTAAGATAGATCCAATGGGGCAACCATCTCTGATATTTATCTATTTATTGCACGTCCTTTTTTCCACTTATGGTCTGTGCAAAATATGCCTTTTATATCTATCCAAGTCTGAATGCTTATGGGTACAACCAATAACTGGGACCCTTCCGTGGAGAGTAAATTAGTGTAGACCCAACAATTTAACAGATTTCCCAGCCCTTTGTATGGCTGGGGCAAAAAAGGATGGCAGATGACAAGGGACCAGGAGGAAAGGAAAAGAGAAAGAAAAGGAAATAATGCATGTTTTCTGATCCTTAGCTCTTGGAGAAAGCTAGCTATATGAGGTGTCATCTATTTCTGGATGATTCTTTTCACAGAGCTTGAGATCACCAGTGGTCAAGCTCTTCCAATGTTTGGGTGGCACTTATTTGAGTTTAGAAAGTTGAATCCAAGGACCTATACCAGCAAGATTGTCACGACACTGGTTTGTGAGGGACCCTTCCAACAAGGTTCTAAAGTTTTTTACATTAATATCTTTTCCAGTCTATGAATCATCGAGCCATATGTTTTTAGGTCAGTTGAAGCAAAGTGATATTCTTCTCTTTAAAAGCCTTCTTCAATTTGTGACACATAAGCTCAAAAGTAGTTAATTATTGCCTCATTTAAATTTAAGTAGGTCTTGGTGGGCTCAAAATCATAAGGGTCAAGTGAGTTTATGCCTTCTGAAGGGGTTGAATAAAGATTGAGTGGGACTAGTGGAAGTGTTTTAGGCCAGGGTACTTTTATTGAGTAACTAAGCTTGGCTAATTGTTGTTTGATTATCCCCTTGGTCCTTCCTACCAGGTCAGAAGATTGGGGATTGTGTGGGCAATGCAGCCTTTGATATACAGGAAGACTCTGCATATTTCTTTATTTGTCCTATAAAATGAGTGCTTCCATCACTATGGAGCCGCCCAAGTTGGAATGATGTTTTCAAGCAGTTTCTTGGCTACAAAAGAGACAGTACCTTCTCTATAAGGGAAGGCGTCTATTCAGTGAGAAAATATATAGATCATAACTGGCACATATTTATGGAAACTGGATATAGCCCATTCACCAGATTAACATTGGCTTGGAAGGTAAAGGGAAATATCCCATGGGAACATTTGATGGTTTTCCTGGGTTGTATTGTTGACCTGTTTGACAAGAGGTATAGAGCTAGTGAGTGATATTCTGAAAGCATCCCTTACCACTGTTTTTGCAGTATTTCTATCATTTTTGCTGTTCCAAGATGTGTGAGTGAATGAAGTGTTCGGAATATTGATAATTTTAGGGCATCTGGTAATACAGGGTAACCAACAGTCCCTATGCAGATGTTTATGTTAGGGTCTAATTTACAACCTGATTCCTCCCATGTTTTTTTTCTCTTTGAAAGTTACCAATTCTTGATAGTTTGTTAAGACATCAGCGGGTGGTTTTTGTGAGAGAGTTTGGGCTTCTGCCTTAGAGGTTCAATCAACTCAGTAATTTACCTCTCTTCCATTTAAATTGGGGTTTCACGGGTGTGAGCTTTACCTTTGATAACTGCAGCCCTGGGGAGCAAAAAAGCTTCCAATAGGTTAGCTACATGCTTTCCATTCCTAATGGCAGTTCCAGAGGAAGTAAGGAACGCTCTTTGTTTCCAAAGGGGTATCTGCTATTAGTACAAATATTTGCTTTTAACCCTTTAGATATTTGATAAGCTCAAATAAGAATTATTAATTCTGTCTGATGAATGGAAGTTTCTTTATGAAGGGGACTGCTCTTTTTAACCACTGTTAAGGTACTTACGAATGCCCAGCTTGGCATCTGCTGTCTGGAGCTTCTGGGATTTTTGTTTGTTTGTTTGTTTTCAAGGATTTTGTGGCTACTCAGCTCCAGCTACCTTGTACCTTGTAAAAATGCAAGTCCAGTAAGAGTGCAGGTTCTAACTTTTTTTTAAATGCAATTTTATTAAGGTATGTTCACACAACATAGAAACCATCCGAAGTATATACTCAATGGTTTACAGTATCATCACATAGTTGTGCATACATCCCCATGATCAGTTTTAAAACATTATCATCACTCCACAAAATAAATAAAAAGAAACCCAAATCCTTCCATATCCCTTACTCCTCCCTCCCCCCATTATTGGCCCATAGTATTGGTGTCATACATTTGTTACTGTTAATGAAAGAATATAAAATATTACTGATAATTATAGTCCATAGTTTGTAATAGATACATTTTTCCCATATGCCCCTCTGTTATTAACTCCTTGTAACAGTTTCATACATTTGTTCTAGTTCATGAAAGAACTTTTTTATATTTGTCCTTTTTTTATATTTGTATTTTGTATATTTTTCTATTTATATTATATTTAACTTTTTAATACTTGTACAGTTAATAAGAGACAATGTCCCCCACAAAATTCACCGTGTGATTCATTCTTATGTCTTAACCTCCAACTTTCCTTCTGGTAATATATATATGACTCTCAACTTCCCATGTCCATCACATTCACACACTATTTAGCACTATTGATTATTCTGACAATAATGTGCTATTGTCACCTCTCTCTATTTCCAAATGTTTAAGTTCAACCTAGGTAAACATTCTGCATATATTAAGCAACCTCTCCCCAGTCTCTAGCCTCATTCTATATCCTAGTAACCTATATTCTGTATATTATGTCTATGAGTTCATATATTATAATTAGTTCATATCAGTGAACTCATACAATATTTGTCCTTTTGTGTCTGACTTATTTGACTTAACAGAATGTCCTCAAGATTCATCAATCATGCTTCAGGACTTCATTCTTTTTATTGCTGAATAATTTTTCATCATATATATATACATTTTGTTTATCCATTCATCTGTTGATGGACACTTGGGTTTCCATATTTTGTCAATTGTGAATAATGCCACTATGTATACTGGTGTGCAAATGTCTATTTGCATCACTGCCTGCAGATCTTCTGAATATATCCCAAATAGTGGGATTGCTGGGTTATATGGCAACTTTATACTTAGCTTCCTGAGGAACTGCCAAACCATCCTCTACAGTGGCTGTACCATTTTGCATTCCCACCAGCAGTGAAAGAGTGTTCCCGTTTTTCCACATCTTCTCCAACACTTGTAGTTTCCTGTTTGTTTAATAGCAGCCATTCTAGTAGGTGTGAGACATATGTCACTGTGGTTTTGATTTGCATTTCCCTAATAGCTAGTGAAGATAAGGATCTTTTCATGTGTTTTTAGCCATCTGCATTTCCTTTCTTGAAAAATGTCTATTCATTTATTTTGCCCATTTTTAAATTAGGTTGTTTGTCTTTTTATTGTTGAATGGCAGGAGTTCTTTATGTATTCTGGATATCGAAACTTTATCAGATATGTTATTTCCAAATATTTTCTCCCATTGAGTCAGATGCCTTTTCACCCTTTTAAAAAAATATTTTTATTGATAAATCTTAACATACAAACATACATTCTTGACATACAAGCATTCTATACATGGTGTACAATCAAGGGCTCACAGTATCATCATAGTTGTGTATTCATCACCATGATTATTTTTGGAACATTTGCATAACTCCAGAAAAAGAAATAAAAAGAAAAAATTCATACATACCATACCCCTTACCCCTCCCTCTCATTGACCACTAGTATTTCCATCTACCCAATTTATTTTAACCTTTGTCCCCCTACTATTTGTTTATTTTTTACTTATCTGTCCACACCCTAGATAAAAGGCGCATAGACACAAGGTTTTCACAATCACATTGTGACAGCTATATCATTATACAATCCTCTTCAAGAAACAAGGCTATGGAACGCAGCTTAGTAGTTTCAGGTCATTCCCTCCAGTCACTCCAATACACCATAAACTAAAAAGGGATATCTATATAATGTATAAGAATAACCTTATTCTTGACTCTCTGAAATCTCTCAGCCACTGAAACTTTATTTTTTCTCATTTCCCTCTTCTCCTTTTTGGTCAAGAAGGCTTTCACAATCTCTTGATGCCACATCCTGGCTTATCCCAGGATTTCTGTCCCATGTTACCAGGGAAATTTACACCCCTGGAAGTCAGGTCTCACATAGGAGGGAGGGTAGTGAGTTCACTTGTCAAATTGGTTTAGAGAGAGAGAGAGGCCACATCTGAGCAACAGAAGAGGTTCTCTGGGGGTGACCCTTAGGTGTAATTATAAGTGTTCTTAGCCTATCCTTTGCAGGAATAAGTTTTATAGGGGCAAACCCCAAGATCGAGGGCCTGACCTATTGATTTGGTTGTCCCCACTGCTTGTGAGAACATCAGAAATTCTCCAAACGGGGGAGTTGAATATTTCCTCCTTTCTCCTCATTCCCCAAAGGGAATTTTGCAAATACTTCTTTATTCACTGCCCAAATCACTCTGGGATTTATTGGGCCATTACACTAACCTGGACAAACCAACAAAATCTCATACCTTTTTCAAGATTCCATGTACTTATAGCATTCAACTAAACTGACCATGCAAGTTAAATTAGGAAAAGCACTACCCAAAATATAAATTTTGCATCAAGTATGAGTAAAACATATGGATTAAAAATAAATAAATAATAGGGGGAACAAATGTTAAATAAATTTAGTAGATTGGAATGCTAGTGATCAATGAAAGGGAGGGATAAGGGGTGTGATATGTATGAATTTTTTCTGTTTTCTTTTTATTCCTTTTTCTGCATTGATGCAAATGTTCTAAGAAATGATCATGATGATGAATATAAAACTATGTGATGAAAAAAAGAATGTTCATATTGTATGTTCATTGGTTTCGTTAATAAAAACTTTAAAAAAAATTTGCATCAAGTAAACATCTCTCCTTTTAGTCTCACACAGAAGTTGAAATTTTAAAATACGGACAATATTATCCTTTACCCAGTCTTTTGATATACCTTATTCCTATCCACATTAGCTTCAGTCATATCTCTGTTCGATGTCTGATCACTTTTTCAACTTTTTAAACTGTTTCTATATGGGGGTACTGCTGACTTTCATAGCTTCAGAGCTCTAACTCTGAGTCTCAGGTGTAACATAAATACCCGAAGTTTCTGGTAAAGACCATTTTATATACAAACAGCTCGGTGTCTCAGAATTTAGAATTAACAGTTACACCTCCTGAATATATGTCTTTTCACCATTTTAGCAAAGTCCTTTAAGCACTGAAGTGTTTGATTTGAGTAGTTCCCATGTATCTATTTTTTCTTTTGTTGCTTGTGCTTTGGATGTAAAATCTAAGAAACTACCACCTGTCACTAGATCTTGAAGGTGCTTCTCTACATATTCTCCTAGGAGACTTATGGTACTAGCCCTTATATTTAGGTCTTGGATCCACTTTGAGTTAACTTATTTATTAAGTGTGGCATAGGGGTCCTCTTTCATTCTTTTGGTTATGGATATCCAGTTCTCCAAGCAACATTATTGAAGAGACTGGTCTGTCCCAGTCTCAAGTCCCAGACTTGAGAGCCTTGTCAAAAATCAATTGACCACAGGTGAGAGGGTCTATTGCTGAACTCTCAACTCAATTCCATTGATCAATATGTCTGTCTTGATGCCAGTACCATACTGTTTTGACCACTGTGGATTTATAATATGCTTTAAAGTCAAGAGACATGATACCTCACACTTCATTCTTCTGTTTCAAGATGTTTTTGGCTATTTGAGACCCCTTACCATTCCAAATAAATTTGATAATTAGCTTTTCCATTTCTGCAATGTAGTCTGTTGAAATTTTGATTGGTATTACATTGAATCTGTAGATCAACTTGGGTAGAATTGACATCTTAACAACATTTAGCCTTCCAAGCCATGAACACGAATGTCTTTCTATTTATTTAGGTCTTCTTTGATTTTTTTTTTTTTGATTTTTAAATTTATTTTATTTTTCATTGTGAAAAATGATGTGTATACAAAAAGACAATAAATTTCAAAGCACACCACAACGATTAGTTATAAAAACAGATTTCAGAGTTTGGTATAGGTTATAGTTCCATAATTTTAGGTTTTTACTTCTAGCAGCTCCAAGACACTGGATATTAAAAGAAATATCAATATAATGATTCAGCAGTCATGCTGATTTGTTAATCCTATCTGTTATAGCTCCACCTTCTCCTTTGATATTTCTTCCAATCTTTAGGAGTACTTGGGCTATGCCCAATCTAACTGTTTTATGTTGGAAAGGGCTATTGATAATATGGAATAGGGGGATGGAACTAGTTGATGTTCTACAGAGGCTGGCCCCTCTGGGTTTCAGGACTTATCTGGCCTAGGAACCCATTTGGAGGTTGTAGGTTTCTGGAAAATAATCATAGCACATGGAAACTTTGTAGAATCTCAGATAGAGGCCTAGGTTTTCTTTAGGGTTGGCAGAATGGTTTTGGTTGGAGTTTGGCAAACCATGATAAATAGCTGAAGCTTGCATAAGAATAGCCTCCAGAATAACCTCTCAACTCTATTTTTTTAGCCACTGGCACCTTACTTTGTTACAATTATTTTCCCCCTTTTATTCAGGAATGCATTGTTGACCCTGCCATGCCAGGGCCAGACTCATCCCTAGGAGTCATATCCCACCTTGGCAAAGAGACTTTCACACCTGGATGTCATGTCCCATATAGGAAGGAGGGTAATGATTTTACTTGCAGAGTTGGGATTAGAGGAAAAAAGAGGCCATATCTGAACAACGAAAGAGGTCCTCTGGAAGTAATTCTTAGGCATAACTATAGGTAGGCTTAGTTTCTCTGCTACATATATAAGCTTTACAAGAGTAAGCTTCAAGATCAAATCCTATTGATTTTGGAGTCCCTAATGTTTGATGTAGTATCAGGGTTTTCCCCAGTGGTAAAGTTTAATAGTTTCATATTTTTTCTCTCATCCCTCAAGGGACTTTGTCAATACTATTTGATTATCTGCTCAACATACTCTGAGATGTGTCCAGGTATTACATTAAGCTATACAGAATTATAAGCCCTCATTCCCATTCTGGGCTCTTTGTATTGGGGTTGTTTAAGAACATCATGTTGAGTGAAATAAGCCAGGCACAAAAGACAACTATTGTATGATCCCACTGTTATAATCTAATTATAATAAGCAGAGTCATGGAGTTAGAATCTACAATATAGAAGTTATGAATCTACAAAATAGAAGTTATGAAGAGATAGTTTGGGTTTAGAGACTGGGGAGTTGATACTTCTACAGAGTTTCTATTTAGGTTGATGCTAAAGGTTTGATGCTAAAGGGTGGTGAAGATGGTAGCACGTTATTGTGAGTGTAATCAACAGCACTGAACTATATAGATGAATGTGTTTAACAGAGCGAACTTTAGATTGTGTATATTACTAGAGTAAAAATTAGAAGATAAAACATAGGACTGTACAAGCACAGTGAACCGCATTGTAGATAATAGACTATAGTTAATAGTACAAGTATAAGTATGTTCTTTCATGGGTTATAATGAATTTATGATACTAGTACAAACTGGTAATAATACCGTGGTATATGGGAAAAAATACACCTAATGTAAATAATGGATGATAGATAGAACTATTTAATGATCCTTCAGTAATTGTAGCAAAGGTAACTACTATTGAAAAATAGTACCTTTATTTTTAAAAAGCGCTATCATCAATAGTAACAAATGTTCTACACCAGTGCAAGGTGTTGGTAGTAGGGTGGTATATGGGAATCCTGTATTTTATGCATGATTGTTTTGTATACTCATAACTTCTGTAATAAATAATGATAATAATAATAATAAAGGGTATATTGATAAGCCTGGAACCAGTGTGGACAACTGGGACTAGGCCAGGTGAGAACCCTCTGAGAAAACATGTGGGAAATGCCTCTGAATATTGACAGTGGAGGTAGGGAGTCTGCAGTCTGATTCATCAGCTCCCTTCTCTCCTGGTGTGCACTTAGGAACCTTCATTCCTCCACACTGCACGTGGAACCTGCTGGTCAGGCCTTCAGTCCAAGAAGTGAGACTCAGTGCCTGAGGCAGGATCCTCAGCATGCTAGACACTGTCTACAGCAGGGGCAAGTGAGTTCAGTAGGTTAGGGGCTATGCCGTGTGGGATCCATAACGTCTGTAGTATTTACGATGACTGAACTTTCTGGTTGACTGAAATTTTATTTCTTTTAGGGAAAGAGAAATGAGACCCTTCCTGTTTTAAGAATTTTAATAATGCTGTTTCCCCCCTTGTATTTGTTCTCTGTGGTGGAAAGGCAGGCATGATTTTAATATAATGAGGAGGCAAAAACTGAAAGCAACCACACCCAGGCCCTTCTGGTGGGGCTGATTTCTTCTTCAGACAAATTGGGAGACATCTTTATATGAAAAGTTGAAAGAGCTGAGTGCAAAAAGCTGCTTTCCAGGGAGCCAACAGTGGGGCAAACTTGGCTGAGTCAGCACTGAGGGTTTGGATCACTACCTATCAAAGGACAATGTGCCCTGGGCAGGAATCTGTATGGGAGGAATAATTGATTTATATGAACTTAAAAAATTAATTTTATACTTATGGAAAAGTTGCAAAAATAATACAGAATATTCCTGTATATTCCCCAGCTTCTTCTAATCTAATATCTTATTTAATTATAATAAAATTATCAAAACTTGAACACAACATCAAGAAAATACTTTCAATTAAACTACAGATTGTAATTCAGATTTTTCCAGTTTCCCCACTAATGTTCTAGTTTAGGATACCATTCAGGTCCTTGCATTGCACTTAGTTGTTATGTTACCTTGATCTCCTCCTGTCTATGACATTCCCTTAGTCTTCCTTTGTCATGACCTTGACATTTTCGAAGAGTTATAGTTATTTTGTAGAATGTCCTTCAGTTTGGGTGTGTCTAGTATTTTATCAAATATGATTAGATTGAAGTTATGCATTTTTGGCAAAAATCACAGAAGTGAAATGGATCATATATTAGGAGACACATGATGTCAGTATATTATATAAGTGATGATAATGCTAAATTTGATCACTTGGTTAAGATAGTGTCTACAAAGTTTTCCAGTGTAAAGTTTCTATATTTTCCTTTTCATGAATAAATATCTTAGAGGAGATTCTCTGAGACTATGCAAATACCTTGTTTCTCATATACTTTTCCCACTGATATTAGCATTCATCAGTGGTTCTTGCTGCTTATTGCTGTGCCTAATGGTGATTTTTTATTTCCCTCATTTTATAGATTTATTTTCAGTAGACTGTTGTGTTATAGATTTATTTTCAATGACCTGTTGGGTTGCACTGAGACTAAGGACAGGAGTAGAATGACCATGGTGCAGTTCCATTCCTGCTTGGACGTGGAAGCTGGAAACTCTTTGGGGCTGTAGAGTCCACGTGAATTCTTGGAGAGATCTGAAGGAGGACAGAGTCAGGAGAGAGGTCCTGGACTTCCTGATAATAAAACAGTTGGGTGACTGAACTATTAATATGAACAAATGAGGCATTAACCTTATTTACACCTAAAGTTTTGGAGGAGTTTATTAAAGTTTTTTTTTTCCTGGAATACATTGATCACTTTAACTCTCTAGATTCAGGCATGCCTCCATTTTATGGATATTTTGTAATTGTTTTTTTTTCCTGTAGGATCTATTTTTCCATGTATACAGGCTATTTATAGTTTGGCTTTCTGTTGTCTTATTTCTGTATCTGTTTTTTTTTTTTTTTCTGTAAATTGTCTTCATCCTTTTGTCTTTTTCCTCTGCATTACATGGATATCTTTAATACACCTCAATGTCATTGATTCATTTTTCTGCAGGCCAATTAATTACCTAACGAATCTGGGGTGTTAAATGCTGTTATCTTCCTCTAAAATACTTCCCTCTGCCTATTCTTTTTTTTTATTTCATTCTCTTATGTTAATTTTTTCTTTGACATTATTAAGCAGTGTGTGCTACATTTTTTTCTGTTTACTGGAGTAAGACTTCTTCCAGAGTATGGTTTTTTGGATGCCAGTGTTCACTTTCTTTGTTCCTTTTGCAAATCATTTGCATAAGTTCCATTAAAAGTTGTGTCTTTTATTCTCATTTTGAACCAGGAGAGTTCTATCATGGATTATTATTTGCCCCAAATACTGTATATGACTTCCTATTGACTTCTTTTCCTTGGGCACTCTTTGAGTATTCACCTTGGAATTGGAAAATCAGATATTGTTGGTTTGTAGTCTCCATTCAATTATGATATGTATGGTGAGTAAGCTATTTCTATGGAAAGCTGTAGCCACAGAAATTTATCTCTACCGTCTTCACAATTCTTCTGAAACCTCTTTATCTGAGGCCAGCTGAGTTGGGCCAGGGGAATTTCCTCAACAATTTTGAGGAAGTTTTACCTTTAGTGTGTTTTACTTTTCTCTTCAGGGTGAGTGGACCACTTTAGTGAACAATCACCATAGTGTGTGTATGTGTGAACGCACACCACATCCCTGTTCTCATCTGCCTTTGCAGCCACTGTCAACAAGATAATGGCCCTCAAGAATTATTCCCAGCTCCTTCACACTTTGTGGTGGGTCAAAGGAATACCTGTGCAGCTTGATAACTCTTTTAGCTCCTGCCTTGGAATGTTGGCTAAAGGACTCCAAAGAATATATTCCATGTCTTTTTTTTTAGTATGCTCCTGTCATCTGTCCTTGTACCCCCAAGAATGGATGGCACCAAAGAGGGTTTTCACTGTGTCCTGCCATATTGCCTTGACTTTTCCAGGAAGGAAGCTCTCTCTTGATTACTGGCATTTACATTTATCCTGATCTAAATAAAATTATATTTCATTGGTGCCTAATTTGTAGGCAAGGTCAGGCATGTTCTATAGGTGAGGTTGTGTTTATACTTTGTTTTGTTTGTTGTTGGATCTTTTAAAAATTGATTTGTGGGAGGAAGCTTCTTAAAAGTCCCCATCATTTTTCATAAGAATCAATATATTTGTAACATTAAAAGCAAGTTTCATCTCTTCTACTAGTCAAACAAGAGAAATGTAATTGCCATTTTTTGTGCTTTTGAAATTCAAATTATTTCCTAATTGATTTCCATTACATAGCAAATCCCTTATTATTCTCTAATCTTCTACATGGTCTCTATATCTTAGCAAAAAAAAAAATTTTGATGTCCATAAAATATGAAAGTACCCACTTAAATGTGTGTGATTTTTTTTTAAATAAAAAGAAGCCTTAAAACTTAAATGAGATCATTCCAAAGGTATAGTTACATGTGATGAACTTACATGATCACCAGATGTCACTCTTGCTTCATTCTATATAAGGTAACTTTCAACAGTATATGGAGAATAGAAAAGAGATTGCAATACTGGTTTTCATGTGGTGAAACATTTATATCAGCAGGGAAGACTTATATCCTCTAATTATGGAATAAGACTTATCAAGGAGTTCATTTTGATAGTAGGAAATGCCAAAAGGAAAAAAAAAAGGCTTTAATGACTTTTATGACCAAATGAAAAATAATTCTTTGAAACACATGAGACATGAAGAATGAAAGGTTATTTCATGGGATATAGCTTGTTAATAATATACTTGTTTTGTTAAAATGTTTTATACAATGGTTGTTTCACAGTTTTAACTCACTTCTTACAATTATGATGGAAATTTAAAGTATTTTTTCCTAAGTTTTGGCAGAAATGATGAAGTAGAAACTAGAAATTGTTTTGTCTTTGAATTGCTTTCTAAAGAAAAGGCAATGGTTAACTTTTTTGAAGGTCATTCTTTCCAATGTTATGTAAGGTGATTAAATTTAATAAATACTATTCAAAAATTATCTCAAGTGTTTGTACATTGAAGAAAGTTTAATGTCAGTGTGTTAAATTTCACTTTGATTCTAACTGTTGACATTTATTGTGTGCTTATTAGACACCAGGTTCTGTTCAAAGCACTTTTACATATTTTAACTCATTTAATCCTCTCAATAAACCTCTGAGGTAGTTACTCTTATTTCTATTTTAGAGTTGAATAAACTGAGTCTCAGAAAAGTTAAACTATCCAGTGTCTGGTTTTCAAATCCTTGTAGTCTGGCTCTGCAACCCACTGGTGTGCCATCGTTAGTAGTAGGTGCAGGTGTCAGTTTGGCCAGGTGATGGTGCCCAGTTCTGTGGCTGTGAACTTAAATCATCAGCATATGAATTTCATCTATGGAGATTACATCTGTGGTTGACTAAGGGGAGTGCCTGCTGCAATGAGTGATGTTTAATTTAATTAGCTGGAGGCTTAAAAGAGAGAGGTCAGAAGAGAGCCCACAACTAAGACCCAGATGTTTGGAAATGCAGAAAAGAATCACCCAGAGGGAAGCCGTTTGAATGCAGAAGCCGAGAGGGAAGACCAGCAAATGTCACTGTTTGCTTTCCCATGGGACAGAGAAAGTCAGAGGAAAGCCAGCTGCCTTTCCCCCAAAGAACTGTAAATTTGTAACTAAGTAAATTCCCTTTATAAAAGGCAGTCATTTCTGGTTTATTGCATTCCAGCAGCCTTAGCAAATGAAAATAGATTTTTGGTACCAAAGGAGTGGGGTGCTGCTGTGTTTGCAAATATCAAAAATGTTGGAAAGGATTTTTAAATGGGTAAGGGGAGGACTGTGGAAGAATTGTGATGTGCTTGATAGAGAAAGCCTAGATTGCTTTGAAGAGACTGTTGGCAGAAATATGGACCCTAAAGATACTTCGGTTGCAGTCTGGAATGAGGGCAACCCTTGTTTTGAAGTGGCAGAAAGTTTGCTAAAATTGATTCCTGGCGGTTGATGGAAGGGAGAATTTGCTCTGGGATGCTTGGCTGAGGCAATTTCTAAATTGACTGTGGAGAGTGCAGCCTGGTTTCTCCTTGAAGCTTATAGTAAACTGTGATAAGAAAGGGATAAATTAAGAACTGAACTTTTAGGTACAGGGAGACCAGAGGTTGATAGTCTGGGAAATTCAGGGTTTCCAGAAAGTGAGATCCCAGAGGCTAGTGCCCCATATGAGGATTTAACCAAACATGAACCAGTCAGTCATTACAGGACAAGCCAGGATTGAAGATGGAGTTATCCAGAGAAGGCCCTATTATCTGGCTTCTGTCCCTGCATGCTATATGCCAAGTCAAATTTTTTGTGAGACCTGTATAAGCAGATCCACTGCTAGTCTGGAAATGACAGAAAAATGGACAGATTGAAGGAATAGCAGCCTCAGAGGCAGAACCGTGGAAGCTAAGGACTGAAGCCAAGAAATCTCGGGCCATGAAAGTAGATCCATCTGTGCTTGTGGAGGAGATGAGTTTGCCCCAGAGGCAGAGGATGGACCTTCTGCCTTGATGTTCAGGAAGAGTTCTGGTACCCTAGGCCTCAGAGAGGGTGGAGCACATTCCCCAAGGATTGGAGAGAGCCTGGCTACCACCCCATTGTTCTGAAAGGTTGAACATGTGCCTCAGAGATGGCAGAGAATCCAGGTGCCAACTAGATGCTTGAGTAGGGTGAGGCTGAGAAAAAGGTGGTCTCCCCAAACTTCCCCAATGTTGAAACCCTCATCTCAGTGTTTGGAGTCAGCAGGGCCACTGCGTAGGCCCTTAGAAAAGGTGGGACTGCCCCTTCTAAAGCCCCAGTGGTGACTGACTCTCAGACTTTGAAATTTAATGGAGTTTCCCCTGCAGGTTTTCAGAATTGTTCGAATCCAGTGACACCTGTTGTTCTTCCGGTTTCTCCCTATGGCAAAGGGATCATTTATCCTATGACTGTTCCTTCTTTATATAATGGAAGCAGATAACTTGCTCTAAGTTTACAGATCCACAGCCAGAGGAGAATTTTACCTTAAGACAAACCATACCTGCAACTGACTTTGATGAGATTGTGTACTATTTTTGAGTTGGTATTGTATTTGTATTGTTACTGACATGGTTTAAGTCTTTTGTGATACTGTGATGAAATGAATGTATTTTATTTATGGAAAGATTCAGTGTATTATATGCAGGACAGATGAGTATTGGTTAGGTGAAAAGTCTGTTATTGTGACTATTCTATTTAGTAACTTAGTATGGTTTCAAGTGATATGCTTAGTTGCCAAATTGACACATGATGGTGCCCAGTTGTTCTCTTGCTTTGGGTTAAATCATCAGCATGTGAAATTTCATCTATGACTGATTACATCTGCAATTGGCTAAGGGGAGTGCCTTCTGCAATGAGTGATGTTTAATTTAATTAGTTGGAGGCTTGAGAGAGGTCAGAAGAGAGCTCAGCACCTCAGACCCAAATGTTTGGAGAGGCAGGAAGATATCTCCTTGGGGAAAGCCATTTGAAGCCAGAAGCCAGAAAGAAGGCCAGCAGATATTACTGTGTGTCTTCCCAAGCAACAGAGAAAGCCAAAGCAAAGCCAGCTACCTTTCCTCTGAAGTACTGTAAGTTTCTAACATATTTATGTTGAATTGTCCCATGTTGCTAGGGAGATTTACACCCCTGGGAGTCATGTCCCATGTAGGAGGGAGGGCAGTGAGTTCACCTGCCAATTTGGCTTACAGAGAGAGGCCATATTTGAGCAACAAAAGAGGTTCTCTGGGGGTGACATTTAGGCCTAATTATAAGCAGGCTTAGCCTATCCTTGCAGGAACAAGTTTCATAGGGGTAAACCCCAAGATCAAGGCCTCAGCCTATTGATTTGGTTGTCTCCACTGCTTGCAAGAATATCAGAAATTCTCCAAAAGGGGAAGTTGACTATTTCCTCCTTTCTCCCCAGTGCCCCAAGGAAACCTTCCAAATACTTCTTTATTCACTACCCAAATTACTCTCAGATATATCAGGGCATCACACTAACCTGGACAAACCAACAAAGTCTCACCCTCTATTCAAGATTCCATGTAATTATGGTGTTCAACTAAACTGACCATACAAGTTAAATTAGGCAATGCACTACATCAAAATATAAATTTTTCAGCAAATAAACATCTTTTCCTTTGGTCTCACACAGAAGTCAAATTTTTAAAAATATGGATGATACATTCCTTTACCCTGTATTGTGATACACCTTAGTCCTATCCAAATCAGTTTCATTCATATCCCTTCTAGTATACTTTTAATTTGACCTAAGGTATCTTTCATTTCTGTGAGATATAGTATTTTTGTATTTATTCTTTCAAATTCTTCTTTATGGTCTCCTAGTGGCTTCTTGATATCCTTTATGTCTTTAGCCAGCCTGTTGAACTTATTTAGGAGATTTATATGAACATCTTTCATTAGTTCTTCCAAATTCTGTGTCTCCTCCAGTGTTTTAATTTGGTCATTTGACTGGACCATACTTTCTTGCATCTTCCTGTGATTTGTGATTTTCTTCTGCTTCAAGGCACTTGATTACCTTTATAAGGTTATTTTGAAAGTTGATTTTTCTTGCTGGTCTAAGATTTTGTAGTTTCTTGGGTTTGCAATGAATTTCTCCTTTTGCACTTGGTTTGTTAGTAATTCCCTCCTAACCAAGGCTGGCTGGAACATCATGCAGGAGGTGCAACTTTAATTGAAGATCTGTTAAAAGGTAGGCAGAAGAGCAGTTTGTCAGACTGCACTTTCTGTGTCTTCCCAACAGATGGCCAGATTAAGTCAGCTGGCTGGGCTAGGACCCAATCAGGTGAAAATCCAGTCAAGACCACAGGTCTCCATGTATGCTGAAAGGTGCTGTCATGGTCAGGTTCATGTGTAAACTTGGCCAGGTGGTGGTGCCCGGTTGTCTGATCAGACAGTGCTGGCCGGTCTGTTGCTATTAGGAAATTTCATGGACATAAATCATGACCATGTTGACTGCATCCACAGCTGATTGTATTTGCAATCAGCTAAGGGAAGTGTCTTCTGCAATGAGTGACACTTAATCTAATTACTGGAAAGCTTTTGAGGATTCAGAAGAGACAATCACTCTTTCTGCCTCAGCCAGCCCAGCTTCTCCTGAGAGTTCATTGAGACCTTCATTGGTAGTTTGCAGCCTGCACTATATTCTTGGACTCTTACATCCCCACAGTTGCCCAACTAGCCTCTCCTGAGAGTTTATTGAGGACCTTCATTGGGGCTGCCAGCTCATGGCCTGCCCTACATTCCCGCAATTGCATGAGACACTTTTATAAGTTTTATATTTACATATATCTCCTACTGATTCTGTTTCTCTAGAGAACCCTAGTTAATATAGGCAATAACCACAAGGTTGGGGGATGGGCAGTGTGCACCTCAGTGGAGAATGAGGGTCTTCTGGGCCCTAGGCTCCCGTATAGTATGACCTTGGACTATGGGGGTTCCCTAATAAACTTTTCAGTATTTCAACTACCCCTGCCCCAAGCAAACCTAGGAGTGCCTGGCAGTGTGCCATGGCTTGCTCCCACATCTCCATCTCTCCTCCCATGTATGCCTTGAGTGCTCCAGGCCTCTGTGGAGAAAGTATAGAAGCACCAGGACCCAATTGTCAGCTCAGCTCACAATTCTGTGTCCCCTCTCCTCCCAAGGGAAAGGGCCCCAATCTCAGCGAAAGCCAAGCACCCACAGCAGCCTGCCTCAGGGTTGGGGGTAGACACTATGCGCCACAAGGTGTGGGTAGACCTAGTCTGCTGGCTTCCAGGTTCCCCATCGAGGCTTCCGGATGAGAGAGACAATCTCTCAAGCTGATACAGAGGTGGGAGTGTGGGAGTGCTTCCCTCCTTTGGTACCCACTCTGGCCTGTACATTGCAACCCACCCAAGGTACGGGTAAACTCACCCCATCCTCCCAATCATAATTTCTCCACTTTTCATCCAGGCCTTCCTTATATAATATAGAAGTCCCTCTCTGGTCGTTCATACTCTGGAACCACTGTCTCAGTCATTTTTCTGTCACTTCTCTAGTTGTTCCACGGAGCAGGGTGAACTCAGCCTATCCTATTCCCCTGTCTTCCCAGAAGTCCCCTAATAAACTTTTATGTACCCATAAACTTTTAAAAAGTTGTAGAGGTTAAACTACCATAGACTATATCATAGTTTAATGCTTTTAGAGTGGATTTACAAGTTAGATTATAGATCAGGCAGCTACAGTGCTTTAATTTATACATTGAATTATTTTTGTGTAAGTCTTGCCAACTCACCTTCAGAAACTAAGAGTTTCCTGTAGGGAACAAACTTAAATATTGCTCAGCAGTCATAAAGAAAGACATACAGAAAAAAAAAGTTGTTCGAACAAAACAATCAAGACCTCTGGGTTAAGGTGGCCAACTGGGTAAAGACGCATCTAATTTTATCATCCCCCCCACCCCCACCCTTCCCCAATCATAGTAAAACTACAGACAAGGTATATTTTTAAAAAGGTAAAGACTCTCAATATGATGAGAAGAGGCATCAGCAACAAAATTTTGAAAAGTGAAAAGCGGATGCTTGAGAGCAGACTGATGAGAACACTGAATATTAAACTGCCAGTGGGAAAACTGAGAACCAGTACACTTTATGCCACAAGAGTCTTGAAAAACCTCTGAAACTGTTAGCTCCAGTACCTCTGGATGTGAGGGTGAAGTGCCTGCATGTGTGTTTCAGGGAGTGGAGGAAGTAATAAGGAGGATGAGATAGACACTGTTTGAGAAATGTTTATATTTAAAAATCTCCTTTGCCATTTCATGCCTCTGGGCAACTGCCCATTGTCTATCCAAACAGAAGTCTGGAGATTTATTCTCTGGAGAGGGTAAAACTAAGGATCTCTGCATGAGGTTTGGTGGCGATAAATCCCTTCACATTTGAGGGTATGTGTCTACTGTCCCCGAAACAGTGGGAATGAGTGACTGTATACTTAGTGAATGCTGAATGCAGAGATCCCAATCTTCACCCCTAATTTGGCTCTCAGAACACAGAGTCAATCAGCCCTTCAGTCAGGACATCAAAAGATTCTTCTCTGGTAAATCTGACTAGACCAAGAGGAAACACCTAAAGATATCAACATCAGGGATTTCCCAACAAATGGCCCATTCAGATAAGTTTACAAACAAGTTCAGAGTTGATGGTCCTTGTTCATATACCTGATGCTTCTAATTAATTTAGTCTCGTATTCTTAATCAAGGGCAGAAAGCCAAGGATTAAAGGATTACCAGGTATATGAGAAAAATGAAGACATAAACATGAGGAAACTGAAGACGAAAACAAACAGAAAGCAGTAGTTTAGAGGAAACAGAAAATATCCAGGCAGAAGAAAAATGTAAAACAAAACAAATACAAGGCTGTCTTTAATATCTTCAGAGAGATAAAATGTGATTATGAAACAAGGAGAGGTTGCTAAAAATTTTATTAAGAACAAAAAAAGTCTTGGAAATTAGGATCATGTTATAACAGGGGAAAAAGCCTTAATAGAATATTGGAAGATTAAATTGAGGCAATCTGCTAATAAGCAGAGGAAATACATACAGTAACAATAGGAATGAAAAAATAATAAAATTAAAAGGCTAGTTCAGATTGTACAATGTCCAAATTCCAGAAAGAGAGAACTAAGGATTCCAGAAAGAGAAATGAAGGACACTGAAGGTGGGAAATCATCAAAAAGAATCATCAAGAATTGACGGACAGGAGTTTCCAGATTGAAGAGGTCCTGGAAGTGTTTAGCATAATGGATAAAGATAGACAAACAGACCTTGAATGCTGTGAGAAGAGTGGCTAAAAGTGACCCTAGATGCTCACTGTGTGATGTCAACAAGCAACTGGGACCTGGTATTTTTCACTCCTCCACTGAGTGAAAAAGCTGCATCCAGGCTCAGCTTTCCATGAGATCAATGACTTCTGCCCCCTGTCAGGGGAAACTAGACCTTCCTACTTACCTTCCTACAGGCCCCAAGGTATGAGCAGCTGGCGTTCTCATACAACTTCTATAAAAGCTGATAACCCAGTCCAGATTAGGTAGTGCCAAAGTGGTCTGACTATCCCCCCATTGATACGGTTGCTCTCATACTTGCCCTGTAAGTGTAGAGAGTATAAGGGGCAGAGTCCCTCCACTGGAGTATAGGCACATACTATATTTCTGGTAGAACACCCTTGGGCCCACTATGTCTCTTTGAGAAGATGGGGGTTGGGAATTCTGGGATGCTGTTTGCTGACACTGGCCTTGTAAATTTTCCTTTCTCCTTAACTCGTGCCCTGTGATCTGTGGGATTTATCTGGAACCACAGTGCATAACAGGTGGTAAGCAGTATTAAGTGTTCAAGGAGCATGGTATATACAGCCTACACTCAAGTGTTTAGAAAATGGATCGATAAATAGATAGACAGATGGATGGATTGGTGAATAGACAGAATGTAGCAAAATGGCAACTATAGCAAAGTTTGGAATCTGGATATCTGGGGTGGGTAGGGAATGTTAGAGGTATGTTGGAGATCTCTTTATGGAGTTTGTATTATTTTTGTACTGTCCTGTAAGTTTGAATGTATTTCAAAATAAAAAGTTAGAAAGAAAGGCTGCCTATATTCTCACCTCAGCTATCTCCTCCACCATAAAGTCTCCATTCCCCAACAAGCTGAAGAGGTTGTTCCCACTACACCTTATTTATGTTTCTATTAACTATACTTTTATTATGCTTTATATTGTACTTTAGTGTTTTTATCTGCCCCATTAGTTTACCACTTTCTTTCTTAAAATTTCTGCAATATATTAAAATAAAGGGTGATAGAACAAAGTAGTTTACTATCCAACATCCTCTCCTTTTCCAGAGTAATTCAAGAAGAATGGCCAATTTAAGAAAAGGAAAATCAAATACTTGAAAAATAATTGAAAATTTATACAAGAGTCAAGCGAATCTGACAGATCAATTAGTAGAATGGAAGTCTTAGCCATGTGGGATAAACTTAATATATTCTAACAACTCCTTAAGAAGTTATCTACATGGATTCAAGAATAGGCAAATATTTTCTTTCCTTGCCACAGTCATGGTTTTGAAGTAATTTTAAATTTTAGAGTATCATAACAACCTTTTCCAGGTACTATGAATATTGAATAAACAAGAATCAGCCTAATTAATTGAGGTTTATTTGTGCCTAATTTTGGCAGGCCTGTTGCCTAATTGGATAACTTAACATTTTATAAAGCAATCCAGATCTGTGGTTCCTATTTAAAAATATATCATTTTTTTTTCCTGAAGAGCCAAAATTCCATTAGTTTATATTCCCACAAATGTATTTACTTGTCCTTCAGTATAATGTTGAAAGAAAAAGTGAGAAATTCTGGCCTTGTTTCTGATATTAATGGAAATGCTGTAGGTTTTTGGTGGTTATCTATGTAAAGTTAAAGAAGAAATTTTCTATTCCTAATTTGCCAAGCATTTACATCAATGTGTACTGAATTTTATCAAAATTTATCTGTGGTAGATTAAATTTTCTTTAATGTAGAATACTTGATCAAAGTGAGCTAGTTTCTGCTATACTTCTTGGTTATTTTGAGGGCTGATTTGAAGTTCAGTTTTTCCATTTGTCTTTTTTATGATTCAACAAATTCTTTGCTACACTACTCAAAGAAAGATACAGTCTAAATCCCCTCCATTTGAATCTAGGCTAGCTTTAGAGAGTTGCTTGACTAATAGAATGCAGTGAATATGACATTTTGGGATTTCCAAGGTTAAATTATAAGGAACTTGCAACTCTCACCAAGGACTCCTGGAACAGTTTCCTCTCAGAATCCAGCTGCCATGCTGGAAAGAAGCCTAAGCAGCTCTGTGGAAAGGAACCAAGATCCTCAACTGAAATTCCCAACTGGGCTTCTAGACCACAGCTAGTACCAGTTTGCCAGCCCTGTAAGTGAGCCATGTTGGAAGAATATCTGCCAGCCCCAGTTGAGCCACCCTGCTTTAGTTTCCTAAGCTGCTCAAAGCAAATATCATAAAATGGGTCAAGTTAAACAGTGGGAATGGTTTTGAGGCCAGAAAAATGTCCAGATCAAGGCATTATCAAAGGGATGCTTTTTTCACAAAGACTAGCTGCCAATGCTCCTTGGCTCCTCTGCCACATGGCAAGGCACATGATGGCTACTGCTAGTCTCTTCCTTCTCTTCTGAATTTCACTGATTTCAGCTTCCTGCTTCCATGGCTTTCTCTATTTCAATTTCATTCTCTTATAAAAGAGTTCAGTAATAGGATTAAAAGCGATCCTGATTCAGGTGGGGCACGCTTAACTGAAGTAGCCTCATCAAAAGTTCCTACTTACAATGAGTTCACACCCACAGTAATGTATCAAATTTAATAACATGTTTTTCTGGAGTACATACAGCTTCAAACCATGGCATGCTGAAGCTGTTGGGAACAGCAGAAAAACCATCCATACCATATCTGATCAAATTGCAGGCTCATGAGCAAAATAAACGTTTGTTGTTTTATTTAAGTCACTAAATTTTGATGGTTTGTTAGGCAGCAATAGATAAAATATGATTACATGTTTTCCTCCTTTTAATCTGTTAATATGGTAAATTGCACTAGTAGATGTTGAACTCCTTATATCTTGGAATAAACCCTTTCTGAAAAAATCTTGATGTACTCCTAGAATTTGGATACTGTACTGAGCAAGAAAATTACCATTTATGGAAAAAGTAGATTTACCAAGCAAATTATACATAAAATGCAAGAATGTTTAACCTATTTCAGAAAATTTCAGACATGTGGGCATGACAGCATTAAATAGTTCAGAACGAGAAGTAGCTGTATACACTATAGACTAGTTTTCTTTATTTTATATTATTTTCTTTAATGTAGAATACTCGATCAAAATGAGCTAGTTTCTGCTATACTTTTTGGCTGTTTTCAAGGCTAATTTGAAGTTCAGTTTTTCCATTTGTCTTTTTTATGATTCAATTTAGGGAATTGATTAATGGCATTCCATTTAGAAAATAACTGAGGCTTCACTAATCTGAAATAATCAGAGGAGAAATTCTCTCTTTTTTTGTCTTATCTCATTGAATGTTTCATTTTAGTGAATGTAATCAACTGGTTTATGTAAAAACTGGGGAAACACAATAAGCCTCAAAGGGCTCTTGAAAATGAAGAATAAGAAAAAATAAAAACCAAAATGACAGTCTGGGAGGCTTGGGACTGCCCCAGTTTTAAAAATTTTATCAAGTGAAAATGTATTTTTCTGCTTTTCAGTTGCAACAGTATTTAAGAGAGAGCATCCTATACACCCTCTCTCCCCTGCCACATACAAATACACACTCCTCTCTACCTCCCAACCCTTTTTAAGGTAATTCTCTTTTAACTAATTCCACAGAGCATTCTTTATAACATGGAACTGATGAAACCTCTTTTCCCTTCATCATTTTACCACTACCACCTTAAGAAACTTTCCTTCTAGGAGATACAGATTAAAAAGCCTTAGCAAATTCCCTTAGGGTACATTTCCTTAGGTAAGACTTTTCATTAAAGGTTTTTTCCTAAAAGGCTGCCTGCTTGGAAAAATTAACTGAAGTCACAAATAATGAGGTACTGGCATTTGTCACCACAAGTGACACACACAGAAAGCAGAGATCCCAGTTGGGAAGCTGTCATTATGTAAATGTACCCATGTGACAACCCTCTGAGGACAAATGACTCATCAGTGACTCCTTAATCGGCCTGTCTCTAACAATAATAATCTAATCAGTGGTCACCTAATTAAAAATGAAAGAAATTAGTGGCTTCTCCAAATGCTGAGCTTCTTGAATCTCAGGTTACAGACTCTCATTATGCAGAGAGCTGTCAGGTGGTTGCTTATCAGAGCACAGAGAGACAGATCTATGTGAAGTCTCATGTTAATGTCCCTGATTTGATCACTTTTGTCATCATTCACTTAATGTATTGATCTGGATGATCTGCTGTCATGGGTCCTTGTTCACTTATTCATTCATTCACCATTCCTGCCACAAGCATTTATTGCCGGCTTACTGTTTGCCTTGGGCTATATCATGGAGTAAAAGAGATGAATAGAGCACTGTCCTAGCCTTTAGAGGATCTCACTCTGGGATAGATATAAAAATATGTAATAATGATACAATTGGATCAATTGGATTCATTTGTTGGAACCACATTATTGAAGACACAAAATGAGTTCCCATTAGTCAGAATGTGTCCACAGAATTTGAGATACTCCACCATATGCTATTCTTTTAAACTCAGTCTGCTTCATTCATTTATACACAAGCCTTGTTCCTGTTAAGCATTTGAGTTTGAGATCCTGGTTTAGAACTAAGCTCTAACAAGCAAATATCTGCCGTGCGATGCTATATTATAATTTGATTTAAATACTGTTCTTTTTAGATGAGTTTTAAAGGAAATTATCTGTGCTGTATTAAAATATTTACACTCATAGTCCTCTCAGGTATACACTCCTCACCTAGGCTGTAGGGAAAATACACAAATTTTAAACTTGCCAAACAATGGTATCTCAGTCTGTTTTCCACTTAAATAGTCTTTTGGGAAAACTCATTTTCTTATTTGTCAGTTTTTGGTCTTTGAGTCTCTTTCTTCTTCCCTGCTTCTTTCCAGACAGTGTTGAGTATGGGGAGGGCTTTCTTGACTCTGGGAAGGAGTGGAAAGGAGTATTTTCCAGAACACCATGGCTTGCTGCCCCTGGGCTGCTGACTGCGGAAATGCAGCTTCTTCCTGACCGTCTGTGTTTGGGCACAGGCACCAGCAGCGTCCATGGTAACAGTCATTTGCCTCTGGCTCCAACATTTCGATTCGGGGTGGCCTCCTCCTTTTTTCTCCTGAGCTCAGGTTTCTGCCGATGTATAGTACTCTTAGTACTTTTAGGGTCTCCTCCTGGGGCAGAGAACTTATGAATCCCCTGAAAATCACACACAGGTTGTAGTACTAATTGCATAGGGATCAGAGAACAAAGTCTATATGACATCAGATATTTGAAATTTGCTAAAATTTGCCCTAAGGCTTGTTGTTATCCATTTTTTAAAATGTTTTGTGTGTCCTTGAGAAGAACATCCTTCTCTAATTGTTGTGTGTGCATTACTTCTCTATTGCTGCGTAACAAATCAACACAAACTTGGAGACTTTAAAACAATATCCATTTATCATCTCGCAGTTTCTGTAGGTAAGAAAACTACCCGTGGTATAGCAGGGTTCTCTACTCAGGATCTCACAGAACTGAAATCAAGGTGTAAATCAGAAGAGTTCTCATCATATTCATGGGTCCTGGACACATTCAAGATGTTTATAACAGGGGGCAGGAGTCTTGGGGTACATCTACAATTATGCCTACCACAGGACGTAAAGGTCTTTGTATGTTATTTGAATGCAACTTTTTAATGGTGTTCTTCAAGTCTTTATGCTTTCTTTTGTCTGCTGGACCTATTTTAATCACTGATACAACTACATTGATGGTAAATTTATCTATTCTTTCTTGTAGTTCCATTTTTTAACAATTTTTTGCTTTATAATACTTTGAGAATATTATATTAGGTGTATACAGCTTAAAATTATAGTGACTCTCCTCAAATCTAATAATGATTTTTGTCATAAAATTTATTTTGTTTGATAATAATATAGACTAAAGCCTAACCTTCATCTAATTAATATTTGCCATATATATATATGTTTTTAAACTTCAGCCACCCTGTACTTTATACCATACCTATATTTTAAGTGCATATCAGTTAACTATTACTGTCGAACATGCCGCCCCCCATGTTTAGATGCCTATGACAGCAACAGTTTTATTTTCTCATGAATCTGTGGATCAACGATATGGGTTGGATGTGGCCAGGCAGTTCTTCTACCAGTCTTGCCTGGGGTCATTCATATGGTTTTAGGTACCTGGAAACTCAACTGGAACTAGATGAAGATGATCTCCTATGTCTGCAGACTGGTGTTAGCTGTTGGCCAAGCCACTCTCCCCACATCCTCAGGAGACTGCGTGGACTTCTCATGGTGGCAGTGTGTGAGCACTGAGAGCAGACGCTGCAGGCCTAGGCTTGGAGATCCCACAATGTTTTCTCCTAGTACCCCACTGTGCTCAGTTGTTGACTGAGAGCAGCGCACCGTGTGCATGGCTCTGGTGTGAACACTGTAGTGTGCCTGTCAGTTATGTTCCACAAAGCAGGTTCTTTGCAAGGGAGCTCCTAGTGGTGCTCCTCCATGGCCACCACTAGATATGGCTTGATTCAATAATTAAAAATATTTCAAACTTTTGCTATTAGTGAGAAACCTTGTCATTGATTTCTATTTGTGTTGCCAGTGCTTCTGCTTTCCTCTCATAGGTGTCATATGCAGGAATTAAAATATGGAAAAATGAAGACATACCTACCTGGCATAGATTCACCTTAAAAAAACCAGTCACCCTAGCCATGGTCAATGAACTCACTCAGAAAAAATAAAATACATTTGTTCCCTAATTTTTGAAAATATTCAAGTATCCTTTTCTTTTAAATAGTTTTCTCTAAACAGCAATCATTAAGACCATGTAATTATATAATAAAGACTTTAAAAGACACTAAAACAACAATTAACTTCTGCTTATCAAATCTATTTTTCAGCTTAAGGGTATAGTCTTCAGAGTAATATTCATCCTGATTCTCCCCTTTCAGCAGCTCAGTCCATTACCTCTTAATATTTGTCTCTTCTTCAACTTTTAGCTGGGCGTATAGTTACCAGGAATGAAGACAAGCTGTAGTCATGTAACTAAGTTCTGGAAAATGGAATATTGGTGAAAGTGATGCAAGCAATTTCCGGAAAGTATCCTTAAAGAGAGGGCACATGCTCATCTCCTCTTTTTCTCCTTTCCATTAGCCAGAATGTAGACAAGAGAATGGAACCTGGAGTACCCATCTTGGATCATTTGATGATAGCTGCGTGTTGAAGTTGGCAGAGCAGCAAGATAAAAGAAGTCTGTGACCCTGATATTCACAATGTTATCATTCCAACTATAGATCTGGCTTTTTAGGTGAAAGAAGAATACAATTCTGTTTTTTTTAAAGCAATTGTTGTTTATTTTCGTTTGTTCCTTGCAGCCAAAGCCAATCTTAAGCATCTCCTTTTTACCTGTTTGTTTTTGCCCACCATTTCCATTTCATCCTCATTACCTGGCACAAGCACCTGAAGGGAACAGAACTTTGAGAGGCAGCCACCTAGCATAACAAATACGATGAACTTTCCCCAGCCTGAGGAAGATGGATATAAAAACATAGGTTGAAATTAAGGACAAAAACCATCTCCGACACAAAACACACACCAAATAAATATTTGTTGAATGAACGAATTTATCAACTCATTATCAATAGATGACTGCTATATTACTGCACCAAATGTTCTACCTGTCAAGGAGTCACCTCCCCTCCTTCACCACTTAGCCAACTCCTACGAATCTCTTAACATCCAGATCAAATGAGACATCCCTGTCAAGCCTCCCCAGCTTTCTCAGGAAAGGGTTAGTGCCTACATCTCTGAGTTTTACATTTGTCTACCTCACATAGACCACTGCTATCCTCTTGTTTTAGTCTGCTAGGCTGCTGAAAGCAATATAACAGAGATGAGTTGGCTTTTAATAATGGGAATTTGTTAGTTCACAAGCTGATAGCTCTGAGGCCCTGAAAATGCCCAAGTCAAGGCATCCTCAGTGATACTTTTTCTGGCTGCCGGCAACCCTGGACCCCTCTGTCACCTGGCAAGGCACATGGCTGTATCTGCTGGTCTCTACCTTCTCTTCCGGGTTTTGTTGCTTTCCATGATATTCTCTTTCAGCTCTCTCCATAGTCATCCCGTTTATAAAGGACCCTAGTAAGAGGATTAAGACCTACCCTGGGCCATGCCTTAACCGAAGTAACCTAATCACAAGGACATACTTACAAAAACAGGTTTACATCCACAGGAATGTATTAGCATTAAGAACATGCTTTTCTGGGGTCTATACAGCTTCAAACATTACACCTCTCATCATATTGAGACTCCGGCCTCTGACTTTTCTTCTTCATGCCAATAGCCAACATGGTGTCTAGAAGGATGGAGAAGCCAATAATTATTTAAATATACAAAAATGTATACAAGGACTTTCCTCTGAAGATTTATTTCATTTGAAATTTAGGATCCATATAGAGAAGCGAGTTTACTCAATAGTTTTAAGTTCGAGTCCTATTTCCTTCAAAGAAGCCATTTCCATGATTCCTGCCAGGAAAATTGCATTTATTATTCAGGGCTGTAGCAGATCAATATAAAGTCAGAAAAAAATATGGATTATGACAGAAGAGACAGAAGGTCCTGTAGAAACAATTGGAAATATAATCAGATATGCTTAATAACCTTAAATGCATCATTGCTGTTTGCATGACTAAAGAAAATTCACTCTTGCCAATTACTTGTTAGGTAATAAAATTAAGCTGAGCTTATCTGAGCCAAGAGTACTGAGGAAAAAATGAAAGCAATGTGCATATCACAATATCTTTGTAAAGTTAAATGATTTTAAGTAGTATTCATCAAGAATTTAAATATCCCAAAGATAAAATACTTCTTTGCTCAGGACAAAATGTCCTATTCATAGCCCAGATGAAAACTAAATAAAAATGAGGAAAAGAGGAAGTGGTCCTTTCTATTTGCTGATCTAGATAAATGGTTTTAGTCTGCAATGTTGTAAATTTAACTTCTGTTGCCGTTTATGCACTAAAGGGTACTCAAATGTCCCAAAAGAATTAATGCAACTTCTAAAAGTTGGCAAACTAATTTGCAAGGCAATAACTTACATGCCAGGGGAATCTGGATCGATAAGGAATGCAATATTTATTTCCAGGAAACCTAGCAATGTTTTTCTCACTGAAAAGTGAGTAGGGATGAAGTAAATCTAAAAGTGCTTTTTACTGAGTTGGAGGTGAGAACAGGGGAAACATCCCTGTCAGAGAAAGGAGGAAGGTGAAACAGTATCTAAGAATCCCAAAAGGAATATTTGAAGAGGAGGAGGAAGAGGGAGCGTGTGGCAGGAAGAATATGATGCACTTTCCCCAGCCTGGCAGAAGGAGGATGTAAGAATCGAAGAACTTGGGTCAAAATTAGGGCCAAGACCATATGGGAAGAAACCAACCTGGCAACAAAATGACTATCGTCCCATTCATTCCTTCATGTATTCCTTCATTTATCCTCCATTTACTCGAATGCTAGTTATGAAGCACTCAGCATGTACAATCCTGATGTAGGAGCTGAGAAAGTAACAAGTTTAGCTGATGCAGTACTGGCCCAGGCCTTATGCCCAAAGCCTCTGCTGAGGTTGCCTGCACGCAGTCCCTATTCCTGCCACTGGCTTAGTAAGTCTCTTTGTCCAGGATATTCTCTAGGCCTGGGTGTGTGCTCAGAGGAAGGCCGGAGGTACTGGAGGGTTACTGCCTCTGAAGGGATCCTCAACCAATGAGGAGATGCCAAATAAATACTCAAGCTTCCTTACCCCTCCTAGGACACTTGTGAAGCATCTTCCGCAGTTTCTGAGAGAGTCTTCGGGGGTAAGACCCAGTTGCTCCCTGGGGTGACTTCTCAGTAACAGACCCTTGATTGACTTTCCTCCCTTCCCCGTCTCACTTCTCTACTCCTTCCTTACAGTGTTTCCTGGGTCTGAGTTTCCCTCCCAAGTAACCATGTCTTAGTCTTAAGGTCCCTTCTGGGGTGGGGGGTGGGATGGGATACCAAGGTAAGAACAGAGAACAAGACAGATAAGGCCACTTTTCTCATGGGACTTATTACTTGCGAGAGAGAAACAATAAAGAAGTGAAAAAATTTAAAACACAAGATAATTTTGGATCATAGCCAGAACCCAAAGAAGGTAACAACTAAGATTTTGGAAGAATTGGAAGGGAGGGGCCTTCTAGGGGTAGGTGAGCATGGAGGGACCAGTAAGAACGTGACCTGTCATCTGAGGCCTGAGAGGAAGGAGCAGGTATGTAAAGAGCTGTCGGTGGGGGTGCAAATCCTATTTCCAGGAACTCTTTTTTCCTCCATCAGGATCCCAGGGTTTCTAGGGATCGTTCTTACTCTTCCAAGGCTGCCCCCTGTTCCTACAGGTCCCAACATACCTGGAAATGGTAGCATTCTCGGTTCTGTTTGTGGGGCTATAAATGGACTAAGAAGGGAGAGTGTTGGCCTTACTACTTTGGGGCCAGGAATCACAGGACCTTGGGATAACCTGAGGACCACTACTTCCCCAAGATCACAGCTGGGGATCTCCTGCTCTGAGCCCCTGATCTGGACCTGTGGCCCATTCTCTGTTTCCACCCTTTCCCTTCTTACATTGCTATCAGAGCCTCACTCCCACCTTTTATCACCTTCTGGGAGACTGGGATGGATGAGGAAAGACCCAATGGCTGTAGCTACCTGTGCGGCTCCCCTATCTGTCTGCCGATTACAGCCTCATGGACTGGAGCTTCTTTAGGCTGCTGTTCTAGGCTACCCTGGATAAGAACGAACAGCAGAAGCAGAGAAAATGGGTTTCTTTATACCAGGCTTTTCCTTTACTGTTCCTTATTTCAAAGGGGAAAAAGAGTTAGCTTTTTACTTGTGTATCATCTGAGGATCTCTTCAAGGGAATTCTGTTTACTTATGATCATACAAGTTGAGGGAGGGGACGAGGACAATCCACTGGGTTTGGTTCTGGAGTTCCATTTCTAAGGAAATACTGTTGATTCCTTTAAGAAAATGACATACCAACCAGGAATGATTGTGGTGGAGGACAGCAGCATTGCTAAGGATTTTTCTCCTTTATAAACTCATAGCCTACCATCCTTTTCCTACAACTGAAGAGGACTCTCCAGCAAGTTAAAACATCCAAGTTCCAAACTGAGGGCCTGAATAGAGATGAGAGTTTTTCCTCCTGAACATCTTCTCTCCCTTTTCAAGCATCCTTCTTGAGTTCTGGTTTCCTATTTCAAGATGAAGCTCTCTTTCTTCCCAAGTGACTGGGAGCCCCTACTCAGAGGCTGGCCCACAACAGAACAACCCAGCAGAACACAACACAATGAACTTAATGTTTTTCATGTTTCCACCAGGTTTGGAGGGGGTGAGAGTGGGAAGGAGGCTGTTTTGCTACCCATGATGACCTTTGAGAGAACAATTTCAGCATAGATTTTTTTTTTGGAAATGAAATTACAGTATGTTAAGGAAGGAGTGGGTAGAAAGGAAATAGAAACAAGAAGGAAAAGAACATTCATTTGAGATCTTGAGCTTTTAAAGAAAAAAAGAAAACAAAACAAGCAAAGAATAGAAACAAGGAATCAGTAGTGGGAAGGAAATTTTTAATCAAGATGAGGGAAATCTAGACTTATTAGAAAGAAGAGAAGACAAAAGATAAAAAGGAAATCAAGAAAATGCTGGAGACATAAGAGGACTTGTGAGATAGGGGTTTCTCAGTGTCACAGACTCTGCCCGTTTGCATTATATAGGCTCCAATATTGCCAACTACCCCACCCTCCATCACCTCCTCTTCCTCTTTGTCCCTGCCTTTCTTCTCCCTTTAGTTGACTTCATGCTAGCTCTATGCAGAAAGAAGGATATGTAATGTCAAAGATAAAGGTCTCAGAATCTCACCCCCAACCCTAAGATAGTGACTTTTGTGGTCAATTTGGTGAATATCTCTACAAATACTTGTAGAGTATTTGTACTCTACAAAAATAAACTACTATTTCTGCAATAGTTTCTCTTTACAAATATTTGATCATATTATAATACTTTAGCAATTCATTCTTCTACTCCAATGACATATTTCCAAGTTATAATATACCTACCCTAACTATTCTAAGCAGCAATATTACCTAGTAAAGAGAAAGTGTTCTGGAATCAGACATCCAGGGTTTGACTACTACTAACCCACTACAGGTAGTCTTTTCTTTGAAGTCTTAATGCACATGAATTTCAGTTATTGTGATTTCATTAAATAACAGTAGTCTCCCAACAACAACACAGTTCAGATTTCAGTTATCACTGTAAATTAACTGTGAGTGATTGTATAAAAAACAAAATTTGCTGCTAGCTCTTCAGGTTACAAATCACTGTGTGAGTCATAATCAGTGACCAATCATATCACATCTGGCAAAGTCCATCTGTGATTGGTCATTGCATATCTGTTCTTCAGTTCATGCACAGACAGTAAAGCAGGGTAAACCTGACAAACCCATGTGACATTTTACAAAAGTGTCACTTTACAAAGCTGGATAATTTTGAATTGGCCAACAAAAATGAAAGTGCAGGGTGGGCCACGGTGACTCAGCAGGTAAGAATGCTTGCCTGCCATGCCTGAGGACCCGGGTTTGATTCCCAGTGCCTGCCCATGTAAAGAAAAAAAAAAAATGAAAGTGCAGCAAAGAAACAAAATGTGGTAATGATGGAAATTAAATGTAAATAAAATTTAAAAGGAGCTATAGAAGAAATAGCTGATATGGAAATGTTGACATTTTTGCTTTTCCAGAGACTAAGTTGCAGATGAACTTAGTGAAGGAGAAGTTACTGCTACACCTGAGGAAAGTGGCTGTGATTGAGAGAATGAAGGTGTCACAGATGAAGTGACATCAGCAAAAATATCACACTAAAGGAATTTGCAGATGTACTTCATGATATTAAAAGTGTAAAGGATAAAATATTGAAGGTAATCCAAATTTAGAGAGGAATACTACAGTCCTCCAAGGCATAGAAAAGATGCTCATTCCTGACTGCATGTTTTTTGATGAGATAGTTTGAATAAGTGTTCAAACTGCTTTTGATAAATACTTTTAAAAAGAAACGAAACACATTAATACTCAAAGTTTCTAATATTTTAAATCATAATGTACTAAATAAATACTAGTTGTAATATTTTTCATTCCCCTATACAATTGTAGTATACAGTAAGAGAGATTTTAATATTTTGACAAAAATTTTTAAGTCATAATTTTCCTCATTGATTATTAAGAATACTGTATACAGAATTATCTTGCATGGTCATTTTACTACGCTCTACTACCATGTAAGCAAGGATTGTCTGTATCTAGTTGACTAACCTTCAGTAAGTTACTTAAACTCTCAATGGCTCAATTTTTTAAAATAGGGATAATGACAGTCTCTATCTCATACGAATGTTGTGATAATTAACCACGTTAAGGATTATAAAGCAATTATAATCCTTAGTAAGTAAATAGCATTTAATAAATATGCTATTATATTCTATTGTATGACTATATATTAATTTTTAAACAATCCCTTATTGATGGATATTTGCATTATTTCCAGTAATTCTCAATTATAGACAATGTTGCAAAGCCCATTGGTACATACATTTTTGAGCACTTTTGTAAGTGTTTCTGTAAGATAAATGCTTGAGAATGAATGGTAGAGTCAAATAAAATGATCGTTAAAATTAATAATTATTTTCAGATTGCCTTCCAAAAATATGCCAATGGTGTATGTCTCTATTTCTCCATAATAACGCAAATTCTGGATATTAGGAATCTTTTAAATATTTGCTAATGTGACTGGAAAAAACTGATATCTTATTTTAATTTGTATTTCTTTCATTAGGAATGCGCATGATCATTTTTCATGTTTATTGATCATTTTTAATTTCTTTCACTGAAAAATCTGTTATCATCTTTTGCTCATTTTTCTATTGAATCATTTTCATATTGATTTTTTTCTGTCTTTATCTATTTATCTTTATATTTTCAATAATGAAATTAAGCATTGTAAAAATAATTCCATATACTACCAAGCTAAGGTTAAAAGCAATTTTCCATGTTAAACTAATATCTCTGTCTAGGTAGTAACACATTTCCTCATGACTTTATAAAAAATATTTATTAAAAAATAATTATAGACTCACCAGAAATTGCTAAAACAGTTCACAGAGCTCCCTGAGACCTTTATCCAGTTCTCCCCAATGATGACATCTTATATAGCGGTAGTACAATATAAAAACCTGGAAAAATATATTAGTACAATATTGTTGACTTGACTACAGACCTTATTCAGTTTCTGCTGTTTGTTTTTAAACTCATTCCTTTTGTGTATTTGCATGCATTGTTTTATGAAATTTTAACTCATGTAAAGATTCATGTACCCACATGAAGATCTAGAATATTCCATCACCACGATGGAATGTCCCTGAACTGTACCTGAATGGTTGCGTCCTCCCCTTCCTGCACCCTGCTCTCCACCTCCGTGTCTTTGCTATTTTGAAAATGTTATGTAAGCGAAGTCATACAGTATATAACCATTTGGCTCTTTTTCACTAAGCACAATGGCCTTGAGAAACCAAGTTGTTGCATTAACAATAATTCATTCCTTTATGTTGTTGAGAAGAATTCCATTGTATGAAACAAACTAGAGTTTGCTTAACCATTCACCCACTGAGGGACAATTTGGGTTTCCAGTTTTGGGCTGTTACTAATAAAGCTGTTGTGATCAATCATGTACAGATATTTGCGTCAACATAAATTTTCATTTCTCTGGGATAAATACCCAACAGCGCGACTTCTGGAGTATGTGGTAGAAGCATGTTTGGTTTTATAATAAACTGCCAGATTATTTTCCAGTATGGGTGTGTCATTTTACACTCCCACCAGCAATCTGAGCAAATCAGTGCCTCTGCAGCCTCATCAGTACTTGGCTTTATCACCATTATTTATTTTAGCCATCTGATAGGTGTGTGATGACATCTCATTGTGGTTTTTTTTTTTATTTTTTTTTTTATTAATTAAAAAAAGAATTAACAAAACAATTAGAAATCATTCCAATCTACATGTACAATCAGTAATTCTTAATAACATCACATAGTTGCATATTCATCATTTCTTAGTACATTTGCATCAATTTAGAAAAAGAAATAAAAAGACAACAGAATAAGAATTAAAACAATAATAGAAAGAAAAAAAAACAAAAACAAAAAACCTATACCTCACATGCAGCTTCATTCAGTGTTTTAATATAATTGCATTACAATTGGGTAGTATTGTGCTGTCCATTTCTGAGTTTTTATATCCAGTCCCGTTGTACAGTCTGTATCCCTTCAGCTTCAATTACCCATTGTCTTACCCTGTTTCTAACTCCTGCTGAACTCTGTTACCAATGACATATTTCAAGTTTATTCTCGAATGTCCGTTCACATCAGTGGGACCATACAGTATTTGTCCTTTAGTTTTTGGCTGGATTCACTCAGCATAATATTCTCTAGGTCCATCCATGTTATTACATGCTTCATAAGTTTATCTTGTCTTAAAGCTGAATCCATTCTGCCATTCTATGTCTTTTGATTGGGAAATTCAGTCCATTAACTTTTAGTGTTATTACTGTTTGGATAATATTTTCCTCTACCATTTTGGCTTTTGTATTATATATATCATATCTGATTTTCCTTCTTTCTACACTTTACTCCATACCTCTCTCTTCTGTCTTTTCGTATCTGACTCTAGTGCTCCCTTTAGTATTTCTTGCAGAGCTGGTCTCTTGGTCACAAATTCTCTCAGTGACTTTTTGTCTATAAATGTTTTAATTTCTCCTTCATTTTTGAAGGACAATTTTGCTGGATATAGGAGTCTTGGTTGGCAGTTTTTCTCTTTTAGTGATTTAAATATATCATCCCACTGTCTTCTAGCTTCCATGGTTTCTGCTGAGAAATCTACACATAGTCTTATTGGGTTTCCCTTGTATGTGACAGATTGTTTTTCTCTTGCTGCTTTCAAGATCCTCTCTTTCTCTTTGACCTCTGACATTCTAACTAGTAAATGTCTTGGAGAACGCCTATTTGGGTCTATTCTCTTTGGGGTGCGCTGCACTTCTTGGATCTGTATATTTAGGTCTTTCATAAGAGTTGGGAATTTTTCAGTGATAATTTCTTCCATTAGTTTTTCTCCTCCTTTTCCCTCCTCTTCTCCTTCTGGGACACCCACAACACGTATATTTGTGCACTTCATATTGTCATTCAGTTCCCTGATTCCCTGCTCAAGTTTTTCCATTCTTTTCCCTATAGTTTCTGTTTCTTTTTGGAATTCAGTTGTTCCATCCTCCAGTTCACTAATTGTAGCTTCTGTCTCTTTAGATCTACCATTGTAGGTATCCACTGTTTTTTCCATTTTTTCTTCTTTGTCCTTCACTCCCATAAGTTCTGTGATTTGTTTTTTCAGATTTTCTATTTCTTCTTTTTGTTCAGCCCATATCTTCTTCATGTCCTCCCTCAATTTATTGATTTGGTTTTTGAAGAGTTTTTCCATTTCTGTTCGTATATTCAGCATTAGTTGTCTCAGCTCCTGTATCTCATTTGAACTATTGGTTTGTTCCTTTGATTGGGCCATATCTTCAATTTTCCGAGCGTCATCCATTATTTTCTGCTGGTGTCTGGGCATTTGATCAGATCTCCCTGGGTGTGGGACCCAGCTGGTTGAAAGGTTTTTCTGTGGAATCTCTGGGCTCTGTTTTTCTTTTCCTGCCCAGTAGGTGGCGCTCGTGGCGGTCGTTTGTCTGCGGGGCAGTCGGCCCGGGAAACCGCGCGTGGAGGCGGGGGTCGCTGGCCGTGGCTTGGGGGAGTGCCGGTCCAAATTGCCCCGCTGGCCCGAGACGCCAAGCGTGACGGGAGGGCCCCGCTATCCAATATTCCCAGTCAGACCGGGGAGCCACGTGCGTGGAGGGGACCCCAGACGCCAGCCACCCCAGCCGGGAAAACGTGCACCCCTCGGGTATCTCACAGCAGTGGATTCTCCCTACCCGTTCAGTCGTTCCAGAATGGGGTACGCTGTCTTTTTTGGTCTCTGTCGTGACTCCGGGAGCTGTTTTGTATTGTTTCTGTTTCTTTAGTTGCTTTTCTGGAGGAGGAACTAAGACCCGCGCGTCTTACTAAGCCGCCATCTTCTCCCTCCTCATTGTGGTTTTAATTCACATTTCTCTAATGAACTAATGATGTCAAATGCCTTTTTATGTGTTTATTTGCCATAAATGTCTCATCTTTGGTGAACTGGTGAACTGTCTCTTCATGTTTTTTGCCCATTTTCTAATTGATTTATTTGCTTGAGAATTGAAATTTCTTTATATATTCTAGATAAAAGTCTCTTGTCAGATATATGATTTGCAACTATTTTTCTCCCCAGTCTGTAGCTTGTCTTTTCAACTTTTTAAGTCTTTTGCAAAGCAAAAGCTTTAAGTTTTGATAAAGTCCACCTTATCAATTTTTTCTTCTATGGATTTTTTACTGACTTTAAAGTGCTCATACATTAGGGTCATTAGCCCTATGGCTATCAGATATGTTGGAAATATTTTTCCATTTTGTCTATTGAGTTTATTCATGGTACTTTGTACCACACCAAAGCTTTACTTTTTGTGTAGTCAAATTCTTCATCATTTTATCTGATTTTTTTTCTGCTTTATGTTATGGTTTTCCTAAATTTCCTTCTTAAAATTCTCCTTTCCTTTGACATCTATGGTATGCTCTCTGATTTTGTTCAGCTGCCACAAATGTAAGTATTTACAAAAGATTCTCAATTACTAACACCTTAATACTCTCACTGCCCCTGACCCCTCCATTTGTTTTCTAGCTGGTCTCGGATTCTCTCAGCTTTGGCCATCACCTCTAGTTTTAACTTTTATTTTTATTTATTTATATATATATATATACATGGGCAGGCACCGGGAATCGAACCCGGGTCCTCGGGCATGGCAGGCAAGCACTCTTACCTGCTGAGCCACCGTGGCCCGCCCGAGTTTTAACTTTTAGGTCTAGGCTTATTGGACATCTTCACATGGAAATCCTTCTACCACCTCAAACTGAAATGTCCCCAAAGGAAATGACTATTCTCCCCACATTAGTTAAGGACATCTCCACAATCTTAGGCTCAAAACGGCAACATCATGCTAACCTTTTTCCTTTCTCTTATAAATACATCAGTAGTCACCAATTTCTACTAATTTTCTTTCGCTGGATCTTTTAACTCTGTTTTCTCTAGTTCAGATTTCATCACCACTAATTTGAGACAGTATAGTTGTCTCCTAAACAGTGTTCCTGTGCCTTCTCTCCTTCAGCCCACTCTATACGTTATTGTCAGTGATGACTTCCTCGGACAGAGGTACAAACGTCATTCTCCTGCTCAAAAATCCTACAACAAGGGAAGAAACAGAACAGATATCATATTCAGGATTTAAAATTATATATGACCATGGGTAGATAAGAAATTTAAAATTTTATAGAAGAAATTTTGTGCATTATGACAATGAATTTGAAAATCTGGAAGAAACTGATGTTTTCCTAGAAGAAATACACATCACCGAAACATAGAAAACCAGAAGTAGATCAATAACCATGGAAGAGATAGACATAATAAGTCTTTCAAAAAGCACCTGGCCTAGTGTTAGTTGCTTTCAAAGATTAAAAGAAAACAAGGAACACACACTTTCCTCCTATGATGAACTTACACTAAAGAAGAAAAGTTTAAAAACCAACTGTAAACCGGTGCTATTTAATGGAGCACAGGTTGGGCCAGGCAAAGCACGGGAATGAGACTGGTCAGGTTACTTGTGGCTTCTTTTAAATTAATGACCTCTACGTTTTCTTTCAGAATCAGATACATTGCATATAGAAACACCAAGCAGAAACAAAATTTTTTTTTGATACCCTAGAAGCCTCAAGAGGGCAGCATCTTACTTTGGAAGAAAGCGTTCATGCCTGCAGTGCACAGCCTGTGTTAATATTCATAACAGCACCCGAGAGTCAGGCTGTCAATAGGTGGAGGGAATGGGAGACAAGGTGGTAGATGTGTTTCAAAATATTCTGACCTTTCACGTTCTTCTCTAATTTACCATCCTCACAGAACCTCTCTAAATTGGCAGTTTGGGTAAGCAGTTTCCCTGCAGTCATTATAGAAACAGGTATTTTATGCTAGCTGCATTTTGTTACCAACGCACCGCTCACACAGAAACTATTTTTATCTTTCATTTTGGAAATTAGATGGTAAGAAGTCACCATAACAATACTGCAATAACATCAGCCCTTGCTTGGACTATGGTCACAGCGTCCTTTCCCTCCTAGTGCCTCTGCTCCAAACTGCATGATAATGTCACTCCCCTTCCACAACAAGTCAAGTTAACCCAAGTTCCTTACAATGCCCTCCCTAGTTTCCTGTTTCCTGGCACTCTCCCTCTTGCTGGCTCACTTAGTTCTAGCCACACTGGTTTTACTGTTCCTTAAACATAACACATTGCTTGTTCCAGCTCAGAACCTTTGCACTTCCTGATTTTCTCCCTGATTTTCACAGGACTCACTTCCTCATTCAAGGTTCCTCTTACATGTCACTTCCTCAGAGAAACCTTTCCTGACCATCCCACCACTACCACCACCATATCCTTACCCTGCTTTATTCTTCATCGGGAAAATGAAATTCCCTGTTATTTTATTGCTCTGCCTTTCTCCAGCAGGTAAGTTTCAAGAAAGGGACTTTGTCTTCTTTACTGATGTCTCCTCAGAACCTAGAAAAATACTTGAAACATACTGGTTGCTCAATAATTAGTAGCTGAATGAATAAAAGAATGAAGCAAAGTTTAGTCAACCCAATGTTTCCATTCTACCTCTTGATATATTGTGTGACAGATACTTCAAAAGTAACAGCCCAATCCTAATGAGGCAGTTTTATAGAAACTAAATCACTGAATTTTTCAGAGATCCATTGTATTAGTCAGAGGGCCCTCTAGGGAAACAGAACTGGCAGGACATATATATACATTAGATATATAATTCATATATAATATACATAACACAAAAATATAAATTGTACATATTATGAGATATTTTATAGGAATTGGGTCATGAAACTGTGGGAATTGGCAAAGTCCAAACTCCATTGGACAGGCTACAAGCTGGGAACTCTAATGAAGGGTTTCGATGAATTGCCCAGGACAAACTGGCTAAAGTAGGGATGGAAATTCCTTCTTCTGGCTACTGAAACCATCACTTCTCCTCTTAAAGCCTTCAGCTGATTAAAAAAATCTCTCATTGTTGAAGGCAATTCCCCTCAGTTGATTGTAGTTGCAATCAGCCATAGATACAATCAACTTATTGATGATTTAAGTCCATGAAATATCCTCCCAGTAACAATCAGACCAGTATTTACTTGACCAAACAGCTGGACACCATAATTAGCCAAGTAAGTTCATGACACATGAACTTATCATCACACCCATGGTTCTCAACATTTATTTATTTCTGAAACAGATATTTGATGAAGAAAAAGTCTCCCCCAAATTGTCACTAAAACAAAAGTGGTAAGATAAATCATAGCAGTTAGATACCTTCAGCATTTACATAATTTTTAAAATGTTAAAACCAGCATAAGATAATTCTATAATAGAATTGTATAATTAACTCTTAGTGAAGTTAATTTTACTCTGAAGTTATGTAGGTTACCAAAAAGAACTTGTCACCTATGTCAAGAAGAGTGTCGGCATTACTAATCCTGGATGTTATTTTCTCTACAAAACAGCTCTCAGGCATAGAATATTCAGGGTGCAAACAGAACAGTGTAAATAATTAAGATGTAAATTCAATTATGGCTGTGGCCCCATTAAAGTTCTGTTTTTGGTAATAGCAGTGTCCTCAATTTATAAATGGAATTTCATCAGAATGTAAGCTCATGGAAGGAGAAGTTCTTAAAAGATTTTGGTAAATAAAAAGCAATTCAGTAGATATTATTTCCATCTGTATGGATCTAATTATGCTCAATAATTGATTCACTTTTGCAGCTATGTAGAAATCCAGAATTAAAATTACAACATAATAATTTAATAATGTTTGTTCTGAAAGAACTCAGTTAATTCCCTACATTATTTTTAATAAAAATAAAAGATCTTTCGGCTAAAATATATTAAATACCTTCTTCTTTGATGTAGAATCAAGGACTTTACTTTCCATAGTATCTTATTGAGTATCCCTATCTGTCATTTTTCTAAAGGCCTATTAGCTTAATTTTTATTTGTTATTAAAAAAATCATTTTGTCAGTTTGTTCCTTGCTTATCATATTTACAACTGATAATTTTAAATATAATAATATTTAAATAAAATATTTTAAATTTTTTATTTATAGCAAAGGTATTTAAATATAACTATTTGAAGTTATTTAAATATGTTAAATATCTAAAGTTATTTAAATAGATAATTATTAGAACTAATAGTGAACAGCTATAATCTATTAAGGACTTGCAATGTGCTAGGCACTATACCAAGCACATTACTTTATGAATACTCACATTACTTGATTAATACTCATGGGCTAGCCTTGGAACCTACTCACCATTTCTAATACATTTTCAATGAAAAAAATGGGTTGCAACTTTGAAAGCACTGAGTTACAAATGAAGTTTTATAACACAATTTATTTATAAATAGAGACCCATCTGCACTGATGACTACAACTTCTAATGAATGAAACCCATGCAGCATGACAAACTGAATTAATTTGAAATAAGTTTTGTGTGCAGGAGAAAATTGAAGCCCTTTCATATTTTATTTCTATATAGCATCCTTGACATTTAAAGACGTTACTGCTGACAACATCACTATGTAGCCAAAGCTACAAAGTCTGATGCCTGCTTGAATTGCAGTTACTTTTACAATAAACATTGTCCATGTGCCTTGATAGAAATGTCTCTAGCTTCTCTGCTTAAATTTTTTTCCCCAAACGGGCACATTATCCCTGTTTGCCACAGTCCACTGTTTTCTACTGCTGTCGCTACATTTACACAATATGCTCTGATACAATTCAGTGAGACCTCCTCAATATTTTTTGGCTCACTGTTACCTTGACTGGAGACAGTTTAGTTCACCATTAGGAAGTCACTTTGACAGAGAACCCAAAATCTCCTCAAAATTATATGAAAAGTGGCAAGGTGGATATAATGGATATCTGTGTTTATTTCTGCTCAGCATCCATTTCCCTGTTTTGAGGTAAAATCATTCTCCTTTGCGGAGACCATCCCTCCATTGATTCCATTGGGATCCATGATTCAGTGGGGCTGCACTGCCCTCTGGCTCCCCTGGGGGAAACCTGACAGATGAGGGCTCTATACCTCCTGGCCATAGAGAGTGGTTCGGGCTAAGTCTCTGACCCAAGAAGATCCATAACACACATAAACCTCAATCTAAGGCTTTCTGTTAGGACCACTGGGAAGAGAAACATGCTTTTGTTTTCTGGAGTTGCTAAACCTAGATCTTCTGATAACCATTTTGCCACCACTTGAAGTCAGCATGAGATTGAAGCCAACATGGGGGAAGGCCAAACCAGGAAGTGGAGAATATCAAACTACTTAGCTCCAGTGTCACCTGAAGCCAGTAGTAAAGTTGAATCAGTTAAAATTACAATTAGCTTAAGCTAGTTGGGTCAGTACCTGTTGTTCACAACCAAAACTGTTCTCAATAACACAAGCAGATGGCCACAGACCGAATATCAAACCATGTATGGAGTTATACTTGCCTCCCCAAGGTGTGATTACTCATATGGAGGACTTCTCATTAATATCAGGAAGGGCCCATGATATGGTTTGTTCCTGAAGGTCAGCAAGTGGGGTGTAGGTTGCTATTGCTGTGTTTTGGAATCTTGTTATGTTGTCCTTTTATCTTTCTCATAAAACTGGAGCAGCACAGAGTGATAATTAGGGAAATGCTGGTGCTACCTCATCTTGTCAGCACTCCAATATTAAAACAAATTCCAAGATTTGGTTGAAAGTAAGTTAAATAATTACTAAATTGAGTTACTAAAGAGTTCCCATGTGACAGGCAGGCTTTTGAATTTAGGCTCCACTTTCTAACTTCGTGACGATGGTCACTTTACCTCTTTGCCTCATCTACAGAATAGGGATAATAGTAATCCTGCCTATAAGGCTTGTTTTCATCTTATTTTATTTTATTTTTTATTAGATGAGTTAATTGAGGGAACAATATCAGAATAGAGCCTGGGCATAGTACTCAAAATATGTTTGTTATGCTTATTATTTTCCCTTAATTTTAGGCATCACAACATCTGGCCCTAAAAGAGAACAGGATTCTCATACCATGACATCATTCTCATCTGTTTCTGCAGCCACGGGGCCTCACATTGTCACGGGTCTGGCAAGCCCAAGCACAAACACAAGACTCGAGACTAATTTAGCATATTTTCAGTTTCTTGTAAGTTAATACAAAAAAGTAACATCGTGTGACGGCTATATAAGGATGGTAGTCAACCCTGAAGCAATTTCCATTTTTATATATGTCCGTCTAGGCCAGTTTGTATGATATGAAATCAGTGAGAAGAGAACTGTGTTAGCAAGAAATCTGCCTAGTAAAAACAGATTTTCTTAGACGCATATGCCTTTAAACAATGTTATTTAACACTTTGGTATTTTTCTGTAGATATGTGATTTCAGCACTATTAGGAAGATATTGTAGTTCTATAATAGTCTTCACTCAGTTCTCGAAACAAGTATTATAGATGTCTAGTGTAAGCACAATTACATGTAATAATGGGAAGCTAAGGAAAAGGAGATGGTATCTAAATTGGTCAGAAAATGAGAAAAAGGTTCATCTTTTTTGGGCAAATTTTTAAGCCTTCTCTTTTGGTTGAACTGAACAATATGAGTCTCAGTTACAGAATCAAAATTATTAGAGAGTAGAAATAAAGCATTAAAATAATTACACAAATGTTTGTTTACTATAATAATTCATATCAATTTCTAGTAAATAATTACATCTCTGAATTGAGGGCTGTTTTTAATACTTTTTCCACTTCCTTCTAGAATTGTTGTCAGACTGCCAGCTATAGATATTACAGCTATCAGAATGCCTGAGTCTAGCAGCTATCCCTTTTAATTTTGTGCTTCTAACAGGCAATGATGAGGGAAATTGAATTTTCTCTAAAATAACAGTGTGAGAGAGTGTTCTAACGGATAAATTGTGTGATCTTCATGTATGGATTTGTGATTTTTTTCTCTGTTTATTCAAAGGCTGCTTTTTGCTTTGCTAGTTTTCCAGCTGTGTCCAGATTTAAAATTTCAGGGACTTTTTCTTCCTGGCGGCATGGAAATGGCTCCCAGGGATGAGACTGGCCCTGGCACTGTGGGATCAGCAATACCGTCCTGACAAAAAGGGGGAGAAAGAAGTGTAACAAATAAGGTATCAGTGGCTTAGAGAGTTCAAGTAGAGTTGAGAGGCTACCCTGGAGGTTTCTCTTATGCAAGCTTCAGTTAGATATTGCTACCTATCATAACTTGCCAAACCCCAACCAAAACCATTCCTGCCAATCCTAAAGATTACCCAGGGCATTACATACAATTCTACAAAGGTTCCATGCACTAGGGTGACTTTCCAGAAACCAACAACTTCCAGATGGGTCCCTGGACCAGGTAAGTCCAGAAACGCAAAGGGGCCTGCCCTTCCAGAACATCAACTAGTTCCATCCACCTATCCCACATTATCGACAGCATCTTCCAACATGAAAAAGTTAGAATGGGGATAACCCAAATACCCCTAAACAGTGGGATAGAAAGATCAAAGGTGATGATGGAGTTATACAGAGAAGGTAGGGTTTAACAAACGAATATGATTGTTGAATTGTTATACTGATACTTTTAGCCTCCAGTACCTTAGAGCAGCTAGAAATAAAAACCTTAAGTTGTGGAATTATAACCCATACCGAACTCTGAAATCTGTTCTACAACTAACTATTGTGATGTACTTTGAAATTTATTGCTTTTATGTATATATGTTATTTAAAGAGAAGGAGGCATATAACAGAGAAGATAGGATTTAACAAATGAGTATGACTGCTGAATCATTATATTGATATTTTTGTTGGTCTCCAGTGTCTTGGAGCAGCTAGAAAAAAAAACTAAAACAAAAAATTGTGAAACTATAACCCATACCAAATTTTAAAATATGTTCTATACCTACTTGTTAAAATGTACTTGGAAATTTATTGCTTTTTTGTGCATGCCATATTTCGCAGTTAAAAAAAAAAGTTAAGGGGGTACAAGGGTGGTTCAGTGGTAGAATTCCCGTCTGCCAAGCAGGAGACCTAGATTCAATTCCTAGCCCTGCGCTTCCCAAAACAAACAAACTAAAATTTCAACAAATGGTGCTACAATAATGGGATACTTACATGGAAAAAGAATGAAATGTGACCCCTGCCAGCATACAAAAAAAAAAAAATTAAAAAAAATTTCAGGGACTTTTAACAAATAAACTTTGCTCTTACTGATTTTACCTTGCTTACTACCTTACTCTTGATTTTTCAAGGGAGTTTTATTGCCAAGAAGAAAAAATACACACTCTATATTTTGTATCACTTGCTCTTCCTAATTTGCCCCCTCACCTTCTGGCGTCATTCCAGAACAATCACTGGCCTCATCATTGTTTCCCAATATACCATGCTCGCCCTTGCCCATATACAACATTCTTTGGCTCACTGTTACCTTGACTGAAGACAGTTTAGTTCACCATTAGGAAGTCACTTTGACAGAGAACCCAAAATCTCCTCAAAATTATATGAAAAGTGCAAGGTGGATATAATGGATATCTGTGTTTATCTCTGCTCAGCATCCATTTCCCTGTTTTGACATTAAGTTAGGACACATTTTCCTATCTCTCCAGAGTTTCTCAGGTTTCCTAAACCATAGCATGTCTTAATGTTTCCATGACTCTTACTCTGACCCACCTGAAGCACTCCCTATTCTAATTGTCTGCAACTGTGTAGTCTTTCCAGTGCATTGGGAACTGAACAAACACTGTCACTTATTGTTCTCTATTGGGCTAAATATGCTATTACCTGTGCTGAGCAAATGTAGCTTTCTTCTTCAGGATAGGAGAAGAAATATTTTTAATACCTCTTGTATATTTCCATCCTGTTATGTTTGGGGATGGTGTCTATTTCTATACTAGGAAGGAGATGATGTCTATTCAGTCAAGGATGATGGAGAATGCAGGAAGACTAGTGTTGTCAGCAAAATTGTTTGCCCTTCTTTGCACATATCTTTGTTTCTCCTAGCACAAGCCTTAGTTTTATAAAGGTATCTGGACACTGTCATGGTACATAGGAAAAAGCGATTCCTTGATCACTTATTTACATTTGTGTAGCAATTAAAAGGAAACTTGCGTTCAAAGTATTCAGTTGCACGCAGAAAAGTTGAGGTATTAGGGCATCCATAGATATTATTTGGTTTCAGGCATTTTTTTCCATTTGGAATTTCTTGCCTCCTCTATATGGTCCAGATATATGACTAACATAGGTTTCTAATCTTAAATCCCTTGGGTTTTCTTGACCCAAATTCCAAGTATTTGTTTTTGTTTTGTTTTGTTTTTTATTTTACAAAATGGTTAACAATGATTAGAGTTGAATACTATCCTTCCTGGAAATAAAATGTATGTAATTAATTTGACAGGCCATCAGAATCTCCACTTATTAATTCATGGAACCCAGCAAAGGATTCACAGGTGATCCAGGTTGTTTTGTTGCAATAGGATGATAAGGAAGGTAAGGGCAAAAGAACCTCATTTTGAACAAGTTCCTTCTATGCCGAGGAAATCTCTATTCCAAATGTGTACACTATTAATTCAGCATAAGCAGTCATCTCAGTGATCCATCTGTTTGGTCAGAAAGGGAGAAAACTGGGTGGCAGTCTCACTGCTGTGAATCAAGTTTCAAAGCAAAGAGCCTACATTTCTATAGATACAGGGTCAGTGTATAGCAAGTCTTATTTATTTCTGAATAATCTCAGAAATTAAAGATCTCTAAAATATGGTATTCCGGTTTGTGTTGACCAGGCACCATTTTCTTCCTGGTGCTGTAACTTGTCCACAAATTGACACAGTGCATCAACCTGTCATAATTTCATTACTGCACTGCTCCATCCTTTCCCAAAACTTAATATAAAGGGGCGATAATTACAGATCTTGCTAACTATACAAAGTTGATACATATAACATGTAAAAATCTTTTTATTGCCAGATGAATGCTTCCTCAGCTGTAATTATATTGAACAGCAAGTGGTGATATCCAAGGATGGCTAATTACAGGTCTGAATTCAACATGGATTATAGAGATTGTACCCTGAACTTCACCTCCTATTTCAATGCAGAGGCATAAATTTGAGTTGGATGAAACTTCTTTCCATACCTATTACATCTAAAAGTTAACATTTTATGGCTCGTAGGTGCAAATAATTGGTCTAAACTGTGTTTTATGTTTAAAATAACAGGATAATACTGGCTTTTGGCATTGTTGAAACTTTATCCATACAAATTGATTTCTGAATATTTTCTCATTTACTTCCCACCACTTCCTTGTGAATAATATATACCTTCATAAGTTTTTGGTGGAGATGTGAAAGTTTGAAGGAAAAATGGGCGTATAGGAGGAAAGGTTTGAAAAGAAAATCCAAACTTTTATTCTTTTATACTTACAAGCAATTTTGGGGGATCCATCATTCTTTAGATGTTTGATAGAGAACTATGGTTTCTAACTATAATACTTAGATGCTTTCCGTCCTTTCTATCTGCTGCCATGTATTATCCAATTGCCCATTTATTCCTTGTTTGTGGAGACTCATGCTTCCTCAACCATGAAGACCAACCTGTTGTAATATCAATTTTCAGAGTGTCCACACATTAATAAAAGCTCTCTCATATAAAATCTGTATGCCTTTTAAGAAAATGATCTGTTTGTACATGATTAATCTATCTACAGTTTTGGGTGTCCTGTTGACATTAATTATTCTATTAAAATTTTTTAATTAAAACATTTTTTCAAGAAACAGTACATGCACATGAGAGAAAGTCAAGTTATGAAAAGAATATACAGTGAAAACTAAGCCTCCTTCCTGCCCACCCCTAGGGTACCACTGTTACCAACAGTTTTTATAGCCTCCTAGAAATATGTTCTTCATTTACAAGCATGTAAAACTCCATCCATTTTATACACAAATGACAGCATAAATTTGTTTTTTAATTTAACAATATATCTGGTAGCTCTCTTCATAATCAGCTGTTGCTTTTTTATAGCTGTATAATATTCCATCATATTTCTTAAATACACAAAGGGCCCCAAACCTTTTAAAACATCTTTCCTGGTAATCAGACTTAATGGTTTATTTTCCTGTTTTAATTCAGGATATTTTTGTGCAACAAAATCAACATAGCATGTTTGCTTATGCAGATGGCATACAAATGTAGTGTGGTTTTAAATATTGCCACTTTCTGGCTAAGTGATTTTGGGAAAGTTATTTAAACTCTCTGGATATGAGTTTTTCATTTGTAAAATGTGGTAGTACCCATCTCAAAGGACTATTGAGAAGATTAAATGAACTAATGATATGATACAACTTAGATCAGCACGTGACACAGAGCACTATTATCTACAATGTTTTCACCTGTATTTACATGTATATCTACACCTATATCTATGTTTATACTTACACTTAAGTTTATGTCTATGTACAAGAATATCTATATGTTTACCGTATTAAATTGAAATTAAGGGGCAAGCCACGGTGGAACCACAGGCGGAGTTCACAACTGCCGTCCTGGTGCCTGACCATGTTAAAAAAAAGAAAAGAAAAGAAATTGAAATTAAGGTGACTACCTTATCAAAAGCACCCTTTGATTCTCTATTCCTTTTCTGTGCTTAATTTTCTAAATAATACTTTTTGCTGCCTGACATTCTGTCATGCATTTGTTCACTGCCTGTCTGCTTCCACTAGAATGTAAGCTCCAAGAGACTAAGTTCCTGTCCATCTTGCTATCAGTGTCTCACAGAGCTTAGAACTGTGCTTAGCACCTAATAGGTTTTCAATGAATATTTGCTGAATCAATGAATGAATGTAATAAATGCCTATTAAATTATATTAGTCCCTATACTGAGCTTGGCTTCTACAATCAAAGTGCACACTGAATTAGTTTTTAGCCTATTAAACATGGTGCATGCTATGTGACAGCATCTGATATGCATATGCGTGTATAATTATACACATACACTCAATATCACAGCTTCTGGTCAAATAAAAAAATTAGTATTTGCTAGAGTCAGATTGCAGCAAGTGGAAGGATCTGAGTGATCATTGGTCCAGGCCCCTTAAGTCACAGGTAAAGAGAATTCAGCTGGAGGGGCAAAGCTTAAATTAGAAAATGAGATTTCCTGACTCAGGTGTTTCCTGTCATCTTAATTTACCCTTTCAAAGCCTGCTGTTTATCCTGCACCCTACAAGCCGCTGTGGGAATCTGGGGGCATGAAACAAGGGCTCTGTCCTTAGGGAACTTTTTTTGTGAAGCCAAGTCTAACACACTTGAACCATTAGAGAACACCAGGAGATGGCAGTTCTAATGACTACAATATGCAGTCAAGCAGTTCAAAGAGTTAGGGAAAGCCCCCGTGGGAGCAATGGAACTCCAGCCAGATGATGAAGGATAACTTCATTTGAAAGGAAAACCATGACAGGTAAGTGGTGACAAATATTTTCAGACAAGGAATGTGAAGTAAAATGAATGGCCTTCACTGTGTTCATTTCTCTGCAATGCAGGTGTTGAGGCTTGTTGTTTTAATGATGAAGGGACAGGAAAGCAGTGGAAGGATTCATAAGGAAACTGATGTGATGAAAGTGGTATTTAAGGCTGGTACTTGTGGCAATGGTATGCTGATGGGTTAAATGGGACAAACCTGGATTCAGGGCAGGTAGAGATGTTGGAGTGTCATTTCCTATTGTATATTTTTGGTGCTTGTGGCTCTCACTACCATGTCATAGGGATCAGCTACCCTTAACTCCTCTTTGCCACTGTCTTCTATCTACTTGCTAATATGATACCCTAGTAACTCTGACAAGCATTGCCTCCTTGGTGAAATCTGCTCTGAGTTTGCCAAGTTGTTGACCTTGTTTTCACTATACTAGCCAAGGAGAAAAATCACACAACGAGGTGGATATGGAAACTGCACTGATTCCTGGTCTCCAACTGGTTTTCACTGTCACATGAAATTTGTCCTAATTCTCCCATTCAGCTCTCTTTCTCCATCATTTTGGTGGCTTTTCCACTTCCTCATTACTCTCATGTCTTCTAATCACCATTTCTCTTAATAAAGGATCTCAACTCCCACTTCACAGGCAGAACAGAATTAACCAACAGACACCTCTTCAACTTCCCCCAAGGTACTTATATTGCAAACTCTGACCACTCTTCCTTTCGGCCCCAGCAAAGACTGCTCTCTTCACCTCTGATCATTGTTTTCATGCCCTCATCTCTTATTCACTACTCAGTCAATTACAATCTTATTGCTACCCCAACTCCCACTCCACTTCACCCTACACTGAAACTGGTCTTCCCAAGGGCACTTTTGTCTTTGTAATTGCCACACTTCTTGGACAAATGTCAAGCTTTTGAAAATCTCAGTTATTTTCCTGTGTTTGACAACTAGTCACAACTCCCTGCTTTCGGTACTTTTTCCACCTCTGGTTTCTGTTATACATACCTCTCCTATCCTCCTTTGTCATGCATACCTCTCCTATCCTCCTTTCTCTCTGATTATTTCTTTTTTGGTTTTATGAGCTCCTCTTCTTTATTCTCTTCTTAAATGTCACTAGTCCCTGAGCTTCTTCCTTTCCTCTCCACTCCTTTGTTCCCCTCCCCTTTTTCTCTTCTTGGTCTAAGTGCATTCTCTGTGGGGGGTTATCAAAACCAATGACAGTTATTCTGGTGGTTGAAAAAAATCCCCTGAGTTTAGCAGGAAGTTCTAACCCAACTCCCCTGCTAAGCTCAGGACAAATATAAACAACCAAAAATCTCCATTTTGGTGTTGCACAGGAGTTACAAACTCAGCCTGCCAAAAACTGAATTTATCTTCTTTCCCAAACTTCCTTTTTAACCCCTTATTTTTGCCATCATAATTATGAGACACATCCAGAACTTTTCCTTTGCCCTTGTTCCCAACATTGAATCAGTTTCCAAGTCCTATTAATTTCAACTCCTAAATATAATCATTCTCTTTCTCTGTATCCTCACTGCAAAGACAGCTGAATGGGAGATTTAGGATAAATTCCAGGTAACAAATGAAAACCTGTGCTAACCTAGCCCTGTTTTGTAGGATTACTTAAATTCTCACCTGTATTACTGCAACAGCTTTCCAACCAATCTTAAGATTTCCAGTCATGCTATTACAAACCATCTTCTAAATTACAGTCAGTTCCTAAGAAGCAAAACTGATCATGTTCCTCCTATGATTAAAATCTTTCATTTGTTCCCTAGCTTCTATAGGATAAAATTCAACAATGGCATGGCATAACAAGCCCCAGTGATTTGGCTCTGGCCTCCCTTTGTTCTCTGCATTTCATTCATTTCTTGGTAGGTATTCATTAAGCAAATAATAAGTGGCAAACACTCTGCAAAGCAGTGGAGACACAAAGAGACTAAGCCACAGCCCCTATCTCTAAGGAATTCACAGTCTAATAGGGGAGAATGACATGTGAGCAGATGTTTTACAAAATAAGGGAACAGGATGGACACCAGGAACCCAGCCAGACCCATCTCTCTAGTCTGGCATCCAGTCATTCTCCACCCAGGCCGACGAACACACCTGCAATCTAGTCATGGCCTTAAAGCAAATGTTTCACACTTGACAATCCAAGAGCTGAACAAGTCAGAAAATGTGTTCATTTCCTACGGTGGCTTCAAACAACCCCAGTGTATTCTTTTTCAGTTCTGGAGGTTAGGACTCCAAAATCAGTTTCATTGGGCTAAAATCAAGGTGTGAACAGGGTGGTTCCTTCTGGAGATTAGGTGAGGATCCATTTCTTTGCCTTTTCTAGCTTCTGGAGGGCCCCTCTCAGTATCCCTTCCTCACATCACTTCAACCTCTTGCTTCCATCGTTTTATCTCCTACTTCTTTTCCATGGTCAAATTTCCCTCTGCTTCTTTCTTTTTTTTTCCCTCTGCTTCCTTCTTTTAAGGACACTTGTGATTCCATTTAGGGCCACCCGGATAATCCAGGATAGTATCCCCATCTCAACCTCCTTCTCCTAATCACATCTGCCAAGTTCCTTTGCCACGTAAAACAACAACAACAAAAAAACATTCATGGGTTCTGGGATTAGGACCTGGATATCTGGGGGCCATTATTCAGCCTAGCCCTAGAAGTCATGTTTTATTTAGCTTACAGAGTAGTCATTTTAAAAATTAGCTAACAATGAAAAATTGGAAGATTACATGAAAATCTCAAATTCTTTTTTCTTTTGAGAAGTCAGGAAGATCTGACCTCGCTGAACCTACACTCCACGTGGCTACCACAGACTGTGCTTTCGATGGCTGTCCTTCTCTACACAGCTCATAACCCACCACCTCTTATACCATGCAGTCAGCCAGCTCTTCCTCCCCCATCACTGCCTGGCGCTAGCCCCTGTCCTAAAATCTTTGTGCTTTTTCACAACCCTCCACCTTTATACATGTTCAGCCCTGCCTCCTAGAACCCTTTTCCTCATTCTCCCTCCTATGCAATCACCTGGATATTCCTACTTATCATTCAAGAACAAGTGCAAGTAATCCCTGTTCAGGAAGCCTTTCCTACCTTTCCTGTCTGCATAAGATATGCCATCACCTCTGGCATTTTAATGTTTGATCCACTTCATCTGTCACCTCCGTGGAAGCAGAGACTGAGTTCTTTTTCTAACCTACAGTCAGAGCTCAATGGATGGTTGCTGAATGAATAAATGTGACAGGTGAAATGGGTGACACTGTTGATGGGAACATTTATTGTGAAGTTAAAAGTATTGATAGAAGAGAGTTCAGCTATAACAGAGGATAATTGTAATTTTACACTATAGGTAGCTTTCCGGAAAGAATGGATGGGGCCCAGATACTTCTGAATGAGACAGTAAAGGTCTCATTAGGAAAATATCTGAATTCAGGGAGAGTACTGGAGAATATGAGGAGGACCCAGGCCAGATTCAGGGTAATTGGGAAATCCTGAAGTGGCAGAGCCAGGCCCTGAGATCTTACTTTGTCCCATAAAAGCTAATCATACTCTGCTTTGCATGAGAGCAAAAGGACAGAGCTACACATATTATCAGAGGGTATGACGGCCAGTGTCATCTCAGTCGTGGCATAGCTAAAGTTTGAAGAGACACAGTTTGAATAATGAAGTTGGTAAAGTCTTGTGGAAGACTCAGGGGAGATAGAAGGCTTACCTGAATCATGAATTATTCATGCGTCACTGGAGAACAAAGAGGCAGAACTTTGGCTTTTATTAGTGCTTCTGAATCAGAGTGATTAGTTTTCATTTTAGATGATTGCCCATGCTTATGTAACATGCTAAATTGTATTTGGATAGAAACATTTTTGTTTTGACCATTCCAATTTGAGATGGTTTACTTGAGGTTGTGGAATTGTTTCTTTCTAATGAATGCATTAGAGTCAAATATTAAGATATATGGAAGACTTCTTTCCAGTCCTCACAGTTAATCAAATAAAGTAATTTTTTGTCTCTGATGCAGAAATAGAGATGAATGAATCTTTGAACTAAAATCAGATTAAACTGACACAGTGTCTGGGGAACAGAAATATGCACACCCTTTCTAATATTTATTACAAGGGGACATGCTTGTTTTCTTCTATTGATCACAGAGGTACTGGCTATATCATCGTGCTTAAATTAACTCACAAACTGAGTCCTTAAAATTGATGAAGATGGTTCAGCTGTTTCCCCCCAACCAAGAATATTGGCTATGTAGTGGTGAACAATGCCAATTTCATATCTAAGTTATTGCCTGTAATTATGAAAATTTAACCATAGATGCCCCATTTTATTTTTGTTAATCAGTAGTTACTACAGGGGTTCTAAATCCAGAATTCCTTTGGTTATCTTGCTAATTCTGCTTGTTTTCAAGTTATAGGAAAGAGTAGCTATGGGTCCCTAGCAAGCTTATTTTTAAATTCTTGACACTTTTATGCATATTAAAGTAGGTTCATTCATATTACTTCTATGAGGTCCTAAAAAAAAGTTGATAAAAGCAGAGAAAATGACAATTCTTCCTATTATCCTACACCCAGCAAGATCATAAGCTCTATCACTATAGGGAATATTTAGAGAATGGCAGTAATAGCTTAAAAGACAACTAGGTCAAATTATTTTTCAGTTAACTAAAAGGTATCAATAGAACCTTAATATTAAACATCCTGATTTTAGTACCAAGGTGATGAAAACTGTTAATCTCATGATCAAGACCTAATGTAGAGTCTCAGGCAATTAAAAAACAACTCTAAGTGCCTTTAAACCTCTGGTAATCACAGACTATGCAACCTCCCTCAGAATGAAATGATTCACATAAATTTGTTTTTCAAGAATTCTTGTGATGATCTATATCTGAAAAAACGTTTATCGTCTATATTTTGAAAATCAGAAAGTTCTAGAATATCTTAGACTGCATAAAGTGATTTTTTTACCCTGACATTCTGTATTTTTAACTAAAAATATCAATTCAAATAGTGGTTGTAGAAATCATTGTATAACTAAACACATGTTGTTCATGTTGGAATCATGTGTTAACTTGTCCATCTTTTTTTCTGAAATAACAGGACCCCCGGTCCCTAATATTTGTAGATAACTGTCATGGCTTTATTAGACTTTTAATATGAATGGATGCAGAAAGTCTAGGATGTAATGTTCTCTTCCCAATTCCAAGACTAATGCAAGGCCACGCCGCAAACAATGTTAAGTAACGTTTCTTAAAAACCATGTTTAGTGTAGGACAGGAATCAATAACTGTGCCTTTTAGGGTCAAGAGTGACACAAAAGGCAATCTTTAGTTGACTTCAGCCATGCTCTAGCCACCAGTGACACATCTTTTACTGTTTTTTGAAGGCATTGCCTATCTCACTATTTTAAATGAATTTTCACACAGTCCGCAGTGAAATGCTGTCTCCTCCTTCCTGTTTCAATAGTTACCATGGAAATCTTACCATTCCTAAGAAGCAATGACTTACCTCAGCCAATCAGAAGAGTTGAGGGCCCACCCCCTCCTCAGTCCCTTCTGGACAAGCCAGTGTCAGTCACGACACAGCCCCCCCCCCCCCCCCCCCCCCCCACATTTCCTACTTCCACACTCGGAAAACATAAGCCTTTCAGAAGGTGAATGACCTTTAGCATAATGCTTCTGAAAAGTTGATGCACTCACTTGAGAGATTGGATTTGATCAGAAGTCATTCTCATGGTTCTTTCCTTCACCTTTGACATTTTTTTCCACCTCTTCGTGTCTCCTTTCTGCACAGGAGAAAAGCTTCAATGGAAACAAACTTCCTCTCACAATCATGTCTAAGAATATTGCTATTGTTTGCTTACTACTTGAGGATTCTCAGTAGAAAGGTGTTATGAAACATTTCTTTTTAGTATTTGCAAAGAGATTTACTAAATTGAATGGCTCTTAGAATGCCTGGAAAAGAAAAACTAGGAAAATGTCTGAAAGCACTCTATTCTTTTGAAGCTTTGAAAATGCATTTTGAGTTTCAATTTAAGGTTTTAGAGGAGATAAAAGTTAAAGTGAGAGAATGTGCTTGTGCTGTGATCAGTGGTTTTCAGCTGAAAGTTACTCTTTTTTTTCCATTTCCTTAGTTTTTATGCCCAAGAAATCCTCCTTGCCTAGCTAGATGAGTTTTTACAGTAACAACAAATCCACAAACTGTGACGTCTGAAAACATATGTTAAAGGTAGTCATAAGGAATCCAGCAGCTTAGATATCCTGAGGCATCTCCTAAAGAGGGTTTCTGGGAGATCTAAAACACCTATGGAAGACTGGCCCCTTTATGAACTGCTTTGAGGGGAAAGCTCACTTTAATGTCACTTTACAGTGTAGTAAGTTTAAAATGTTATATATATTCTCTTCTTACTCTGAGGAAAACGGTTCTCAGTTTTGAATTTGCAGAGGCCAGAAAATAAAATAAGAGGAGGAGGCAACACCCCTGTCTTATATAAAGTAGTATCTGTTTGTGATGGACACAATTCATTCATTCATCCATTTCATAACCTTTTTGAGCATCTAGTTTTTGTGCCAAGCACTGTTACTAATCATTAAGACATCACTCCTCTTAAAAGGGATTTAGATCAAGGAAGATAGGCAAGCATGTTATCAAATATTTGCTCTACAAGGTGATGATTGCTTATGTTAAGTAAATACACAGGCTTTTTGGAGAAGGAAGTTGTATTAGTTAGGGTTCTCTAGAGAAACAGAATCAATAGGGAACACTTGCAAATATAAAATTTATAAAAGTGTCTCATGTGACTACGGGAATGCAGAGTCCAAAATGTGCAGGGCAGGCTATGAAGCCAACGATTGCAATGGAGGGTCTGGACAAACTCCACAGGAGAGGCTCACCAGCCGAGACAGGAGGAGCCTGTCTCTTCTGAATCCTCCTTATAAGGCTTTCAGTGATTAGATTAAGCATCACTCATTGCAGAAGACACGCCCCTTTGGCTGATTACAAATGGAATCAGCTGTGGATGCAGCCGACGTGATCATGATTTAATTCTATGAAATGTCCTCATCGCAACAGACAGGCCAGCACTTGCCCAACCACCACTTGGCCAAGTTGACACATGAACCTGACCACAACAGAAGTCATTAATGTTTGTCAGACATTGCTGGGTGAAATTTTCTAACAAACTCTAGAAACCTTCTCTATCCCTTCTCTATGGGTATCAGAGACGCTGCTGCGGGCTTCCTGGCAGCAAGGTACCCCGGCAGGCCGTCTCTTGGTGCACCCCTAAAGTCAGGATGTGCACCTTATATAGATTACATGTGGACTGGGCCCTCAACACATGCCTGTTGGGTGAATGGCTGAAGGCGTGCACATGAAGATGGAGGATTTACAGAGGAATAACATCTATTAAGTAGAAGAAGAAAGAGGGGAAACTGTAGAAGTGAGGCAAGTTTGTCTAGTTTTACAATAAAGTTCTCCACATAATGGCAGAGAAAAACTCCATTTATAATAGCAACAAATATTTAGGAATAAAGTTAGCAAGAAATGTTCAAAATTCTTAGGAGGTAAACTTCAAATCAGTTCTGAAAGAAACAAAAGTAGGCTTGAACAAATGCAAAGGTATTACCTATTCTTGAATAAGATGACTCTTGACATTATTCTAAGTGAAATGATTAATTTAATGCAATCCCAATTAGAATACCAGAAGCTCTTATTTGTTAGACAAGCTGATACTAAAGTCTATACGGAAAATCATACATACAAGAATAGCCAGGGAAAGCACACTAGACAAGAAAAAATATGAAGAAGGATTAGACTTAGCAGGATTTAAAACACACTACAAATCTTCTATAATTAAAACAAGGTGATACTGGTGCATGAATAGATTAAGTGGCATAGGATAGAAAATACAGACAGAAATATAAGTTCATGCAGAAATTCAGAATATTTGGTAAAGAGACCATTTGAAATTACTGGGGCAAGGGTGAACTTGGGTAGCCATTTGGAAAAAAGGTAAAATTAGATCTCACAACTTACACAAGAAAAGACTCCAAACTCATAAGAGATCTAAATGTAAAAATTGAAACCATTTAAGTACCAAAGGAAAACACAGGTGAATTTGTCTTTAATCTTAGTGTGGGGAAAGGTTTTCTATTTGTCAAAATCCAGAGATGATAAAAAAAAAACAGTTGATAAATTTATTCACATAAAAATATTTTCACATGAAAAAAATCACAATGTCAAAGACAACTGACAAACTGTGAAAATCTTTGCAACAAATATCACAAGTTGTCTAATACCCGTAATAAGCAAAGAAATCTTTAAAATTGAAGGACAAAGGACCAAAAAAACAACCCTGATAGATATTAATAAAGTCAAGTAGGATGTGGGGGAAACCCAAAATAGAAAACAAAGAATGCCATCTGAACCTGATTGTATTACAAAGGAATAACATAACTATGCTAAAGATAATTAACCCAAGTAACTTTGCAAAGCAATATTTTGACTATCTATAGTATATATAGGCTAAAGACAAAAAAAGGACTCTGCACAAGTACTATATTCTCATTAGGAATTTTATTCTATACGCATATGGCTAGATATTCTGTGAATACACAGTGTATATTCTAGGATTGAACTAACAAATTAATATACTATGTATAACTGTCAAAGAAAGGAGTTACAAATATGGAAAGGGCCAAGATGAACCTTGTGTTGTTGGGTTGCAATTTGAACTACCAATACAAACACATTAATACAAATACACATATACACATATATACACATACCTACAAAGATAGATAGAGAAAATGAGAGATAGATGACATAGATTCGTACATGTACACAATTATTTCCTAATTCTGTCCACTGAGGCAGAAGTAATGATACCATAGTAGCACAGAGCACATCTAATGCCCGAATCTTGGTTTCCAAATACGATTCTCCAATAAAAGGAACCAGGGCCCACTGGAGAAATGCCTGATTGCAGGTATGGGTCAGAATCCCCTTGTGGTGCCAGAAACAAAATGGTCATAAAATAATGGGGCATGTTAAAGGGACACAGATGCCAATAAAACAGTTCCAAGGATCAAATCTAGAACAATTTGAATGAAAAATAAATAATTATAACAATGGCCCATAAACCATGGACTTAAACAGGTATCCATGAATCCATGCTACTATAAATATTTAATGAATTAATAAGTAAATGGAGAAGGGAAAGCTCTTATTAAAAAGAATGATGGAGATGATGTTTACAAGAATGGCCAAGTACGGAACTGAAAATTCTCTCCTCCATAAAGCAATAAAAACATATTTAATAATTCTCAGAATCAACTTTTTCAGAACTCTGGAAATTAACCATGTCTTTCAACAATTTGGGGAAAATTTATTAAAGAAAAAATGGTTGAACCATGGGAAGAAGAGCTTTGTAGTCATTTTTACTTGCTCTATTCTCACCCCCCTTCTCCCCAGCTCTGCAGTAGCCTTGAAAAAAACACATAGCCCACTATCACGTGAAATCAGTAGTCTGGCAGTCACTAGAGAGGACAGGATGGGGTTGGAAATGCTTAAAAGCCCCATTCCCACTTGTCTTTATTCCCAGAGAATTGTCTTCATTTGGTCTATTCAATAATTCCCTAGAAACCCCACTCAAAAGGCTGTCTTTGACCTGAAGCAGTGATCACCTAGTGCTAAAAGCCTTTCCTCTGGGTCATTTTTTAAAAAATAATTTAAGTCAGTTTTTAAACAATATGACTGCCTGAGATGGTAGGTAATGGTTGTGCTAACCAAAAATCTTAAAAGTAAAACCTGGGGAGTGAGATGTTCACAGTGGGCTTTGAATAGCTCTGACATATTCCTGGGGACCTAGAAATCCACACAGAAGTGTAGGATTATGACATGATTAACTGAAAAGGGTACAGCATCACCTCTGTGGTATTCTTGCCAAAAATGCATAACCTGAATTTAATTAAATGATACCATCAGGCAAATCCAAACGTTTCATTCTACAAAAGGTAAGAAAGAAAGAACCACATATACAAGAACAACTATTACAACAACTGGTCAGAACTCTTCAAAAGAATCAAGATTATAAAAGTCAAAGACAGAGAGAAGAACTGGTCTAAATTGGAGGAGATTGAGAGGACAACTAAATGCAGTGTGAGATGGTGGGCCAGAAAAAGAGCACTGAAGGAACAACTGGGGAGATGTGAATAAGCTGTGTAGAATAGGTAATAGATAGATGTTTAATATTGTGGTTTTGATAATTGTACAGTTATGTAAGATTTTACATTTGGAGCAACTGGATGAAAAGTATATGGGAATTCATTGTACTATCTTTGCAACCTTTTTCTAAGTCTGGAATTATTTCAAAATGAAACATCTAAAAACACTAATAAGTAAAAGAAATGAAGTCCATGGGAGCTGGAAGAAAGGAATAAATACTGATTGCAGCAGAAATTGTCCATGAATTACAAGGTAGGGCTCAGTGAGAGCAGGTTCTACGAAATCATTTTCAAGGGTGGTAGCAGGGATTGATAATAGTATTCATACCCAGATTTCTGCTCTCTTGGCAACCTTCTCTGGGAATATCTTAGAATAGTGTCGCATGTGCAAGATGAATATGCTATGGGAAGGAGCTGGGTTTTGTTACAAAGGAGTAAATCTAGGGAAGGTTATTTGTCATTTAGCAAGAGGCTGTGTGAGGAAGTGATATTGGATAAAACAGCTGAGCAGTTGAGCTTCCTATGCTGTGCAGTATAACCACAAAATTTAAGTAAAATTCTTCCCAACTGGGAATATGATCCTGGGCCTTCTACCATAAGAAGATTGCAAGAAGATTTCAACTCATTCAAAAATGATTGATTAACATTATATAGATATTTCTTTTTAGTGTCTAGAGTTTTAAAATAGTCAGAGGGCGGGCCACAATGGCTCAGTGGCAGAGCTCTCGCCTGGCATGCCAGAGACACAGGTTTGATTCCCAGTGCCTGCATGTGTAAAAAAAAAAAAGTCAGAAATACCTGAAGTTGTTGAATTGTAATCCAGTATCTCTGATCTTTGATAATGCTTGTATCAGTATATTGCAAAGCAAAACAAAACTCCAAAAGGAAATCCCGTACCCGCCATGTTTATATGGATCTACTTCTGGATGTTTTGTTTTGTTGATCCCTGTCAATACTATACTGTTTTAATTGACCTACCTCTATTGTAAATTGTAAAATTGGGTAGACTGCAATGTTAGTGGTCAATGGGGGGGGGGGGGGGGAATGGTATAGGATGTATGGGGTTTTTATTTTTATTTTTTTCTGGAGCCATAAAAGTGTTCTAGAAATGATTATGGTAGTGAATACTATGTGATCATATTGTGAACCATTGATTGTATACTTTGGATGATTGTATGGTATTCTTTTAGTTTGCTAAAGCTGCTGGAATACAGTATACCAGAAATAGGTTGGCTTTTATAAAGGGGATTTATTGTTACAAGCTTACATTCTGAGGCCAAAAAATGACAAAATTCTTCTCTGGCTGTGGACCTGTGAACATAGAACAAGTTATCTACTGTCAATATACAAAGGAGGGACACTCATAGGTTAATGTTCCCATTTTTATAGGGAGTAATGGAAGGAACACAGGAGTCACAGTTTTGGAAACCTGCAGGGCAAACTCCATTAGATTTTTAAAGTCTGAGAGCCATTTATCATCCACAGTGCTTGGAAGAGTGTCAGTTTCAACCTTCCCAAGGGTTTATGCAGCAGCAGCCCTGTGTTCTCCAAACGCTCACATGAAGGTTGCAATCTCAGGGAACTTTGGGGAGACCACCATTTTCTAGGCTCCACCCTCACCAAGCATCAGGGCAATATCTGGACCCTTTGCCATCTTCAGGGCACATGCTCAACACCCTCAGAACAATGGGGCAGCAGCAAGACTCTCCCCAGTCCCTAAGGAATGTGCTCCACCATCTCCAAGGCCCAAGCAGCAACACTCTACCATCCATCCTCTGCCTCCAAGGCAAAATCACCCTCTCTACATGGATGGGTGTATCTACTCTCCTAGCCTGAGATTTCTTGGCTTCAGATCCTTAGCTTCCATGGTTCTGCCTTTGAAGTAATTTTTCCTTCAGTTTGTCCCTTTTTCTGTCCCTTTTAGTTCAGATTGGCAGTGGTTCCATTTACACAGGCCTTGCAAGAAACTTGTCAGTTTTTCGTGCAATATACATGGATTACACCCATCAGATAATAGGACCTTACATAAATCCTTTCTGGATAATTTCATTTCCAATCCTGGCTTTTTCTTAAATGACTGACTGTTTCCTGTTGGTTAAATCCTTACATGGGACATTATTCTCTGGGGTCTTCCTTTCCAGAAGCCCAGAATTTTCCAGACCATCAATTTCTGGTTTCATTGTACCAAGAGTTCAGTTCTCAGCTTATCTCTATCCTGTTGTATTTTACTGTAGGTTGCAAGGAGACACTAGGCTACTTTTCCACATTTAGATTGGAAATCTTTTCTGTTAATATCTAAGTTCATCACTCTCAAATTCTGCTTCCCACCCAATACCAGCACTTAATTTTGCCAAATTCTCTGCCACTTTACTATGAGGGTTACCTTTCTTCCAGTTTGCAATGACATGGTCATCATTTCTGTCTAACATCTAATCAGGTTATCTTTAAAGTCCTCGTTTGTACCAAACAGGCCACAAAAATAATAGTAGGCCACAAAAATATACTCAATAAATTATAAAAAAGAGATGATTTAAAAAGCAATTCCTGTGAAAATATAATAAATTAAAAATTGATAACAGATCAAAAAACTAAATATCTCTATCACCACAGAATTTAAAAACAAAAACAAAAACCCCTTTCCTAACTGTTGGACAGATAGTAAATTGAAACTAAAATTACAGAATATTTAGAAAATGGTGATAATGCAAACATGGATACAACAAAAGCAATGATCATAGGAAAATCATAGTCTTAAATATCTATATTATTTTAATAGAGAGAATAAAGAGTAAGATTAAACTTCAAATTCAAGAAATCAGAAAATATACAACAAAAGAGCTAAAGTAAGGAAAAAGAATCAATTAACAAAGATATAAGTGGAAATTAATGAATAAGAAGAGTAACAACTTTAGAACTAATCCAAGAACTGGTTCTTTGAAAATAAAAATTAATGAATAAAAATAATTGATGACTAATCTAATTAAGAAAATAAAGGGGAGTGAAGAAGAAAGCACAAATATACAAAATAAGGAATGATATGAAAGAACTAATTCTAGATTTATGGAAAAATAAAGGAATCGAAAGAGACTATTTTTTCAACAATATGCAAATATTTGTAAAAATACTAATGAGTCCCTAACTGCCCTTTCTCCTCTTTTCTTCCCCTTCCCCTTGTAAGCAATTCAGTCTGAAAGCTATTAGATTGGTCAGAGCAAGGTAGATGTCTCCACTGAGAGGTGGTCTAGAGTAAGGTGTCAGAGCCTAAGCAGGTAGGGTGAGTGTCCACATAGGTGTGGGAGACACAGTGTGGGGTCTCAGGGCCAAAGTGGGATAAAGATGATATTTATGGAGAATAGCCTGACCTGGGGTGTTGGCCCCAATCAAAGTAAGGAGGGTTTCCACAGGGGACAGTAAGTGACAGTGGAGATACAAGATTGGTTATACACAGGGTGTTCTAGTTTGCTTGCCAGAATGCAATATACCAGAAACAGAATAACTTTTAAAAGGGGGAATTCCTACCTTACAGTTCTAAGGCTGAGAAAATGTCCCAGTTAAAGCAAGTCTATAGATATGTCCAATCTAGGGAAAGATACCTTGGTTCAAGAAGGCCAATGAAGCTCAGGGTTTCTCTCTCAAGTAGAAGGGCACATGGCAAACACAGTCAGAGTTTTTCTCTCATCTCTGGAAAGGCACATGGTGAATACAATCAGGGTTCCTCTCTCATCTGGAAGGGCACATGGTGAACACAGCATCATCTGCTAGTTTCTTCTCTTGGCTTCCTGTTTCATGAAGCTCCCTGGGAGGCATGTTCCTTCTTCATCTTCAAAGGTTGCTGGTTGGTGGACTTTGCTTCTGGTGGCTATGTCATTCTCTGCTCTCTCAGAAATCTCTCATTCTCCAAAATGTTTCCTCTTTTATAGGACTTCAGAAACTAACCAAGACCCACCCAAATGGGTGGAGACATGTTGTCACCTAATCCAGTTTAACAACCACTCTTGATTAAATCACATCTCCAGGGAAATGATCTGATTACAGTTTCAAACATACAGTATTGAATCAGGATTATTCTGACTTTATGAAATGGGATTTAGATTAAAACAGGCTTTTCTAGTGGACATACATCCTTTCAAACCAGCACACAGGGGGTTTGATCCAATGAGTAAATATATTGAGGGTAATGGTACTGTTGGAGAAAAGAGGTATAAACAAGGAAAGGGAGCACACTAGAATGAATCCTTTGGTTTTGGGTTGGAATTTTAGGTATTTATGTGAACAAATAGATTTCATTAAATATAGTTAGATGTGGAAATAAATATAAAGTAAATATGTGTGAGTGCATGCACATATATATATTTCTTAACTCTGCCCACTGAGAGGACCTTGGAATAGGAGGAAACCCCCAAGAGCAATGAGCACGCCTAGTATTCAGATCTTGATTTCTAAATACCATTCTCCACTTAAAGAAACCAGGGATCCTGGGAGAAAATACTGATTCTAGGAATAAGAAAAAGAAAGTACAAAATGATCCTAAAACATCCCTTTGTGCTAGAAAGCAAGAAAATGCTCAAAAACGAATGGACATGTATCAAAAGGACACAGAAGCCAGCTCAATTGGCACCTAGTGCTCATATGAGAGAAAATTTGAGGCTCAAATTCAATAATAATAGTAACAGACTTTTTTTTTTTTTAACATGGGCAGGCACTGGGAATCGAACCCAGGTCTCCAGCATGGCAGGCGAGACCTCTGCCACTGAGCCACCATGGTTTGCCCTTATAGTAACAGAACTTTAAGTCAGAAAATAAAATAGGAAATCAGTAGTCCAAGCTAACATAAATATATAAATGAATAAATTGGAAATTTGATGAGAAACTGAAATTATTTCCCCCACTAGACATGCACACACACACACACGCACACACATACACATTCACTAATTACAACGGGACAGAAAGCCTAACTTCATAGTGGAGACGTCTGCAGATACTGACTTAATCAAGTGATTAGAGAGGACATGATCAGTAATGAGATAAATACATGTAGTGTGTCATCTGATAGGATGCAACAAGAGAATCCAGCATCACTTTTGTGATATTCCTGCCAAAGACACATTATCTGAGTCGAATCATGAGGAAACATTAGACAAACCTAAATTGAGGAACATCCTACAAAATAAGAGTCCTATAACATTAAAAAGTGTTAGGGTCATGAAAGTCAATAGAAGATAGGTCTCCATCCACACTGAAGGAAACTAAAAGTATATGATAACTAGATGGAACAGATGATTCTGAACTAGATCTTCTTTGCTATAAAGGACATTATTGGTACAATTGGTGAAATCTGAATGGAATTTGAGGTATAAATGATAGTAATTTATCAGTGTTAATTTCCTGAATTTGATGCTTGTTTTGTGGTTGTCAAAGAGACTTTCCTAGTTTGTAGGAAAATTATACCAATATTCAGGGAATAATGGTGCATTAGGTCAGTAAATCAGTCTCAAATCATTCAGGGAAGAAGAAAAGTCTTTGTAACGTATTTGCAACTTTTCTGTAAGTCTGACTCTACTTCAAAATAAAAATATATATGTATAAAATTATCTTGGTGAAAATAAATTATTTCATAGGGAAATTAAATTACCAAAACTGCCCCTACAAGAGATTAGAAAATATAAACAGAAGAATATCAGAGAGGAAATATTAAATGCTGTCAAAGAGCAACCCCTAAACCATCATCAAGTCCAGATGTTTTCACAGGAGAAATTTAAGTAAGCCCCTAATGAACAGATACTTCTAATGCTATCTAAACTGTTACAGAACATAAGAAAGAAGGGATGCTTCAAAATTATTGTCATTAAATGAGAAAATCATTGTGCCAGATGTACCAGAACCCAAATATATCAGCAAAAGAAAAGAAAATGACATCAGTATCTCTTATGAATGTCTACATAATAAATCTAAATAAACAGCAAACAAAACTCAGCAGCACATTAAAGGAATAATAAACTATGAACAAACTGCATTTTATCTAGAAGTATAGCAACAATTCAACATCAAAAAAGATTAAGATAATTTACCATACTAATAAAAAACAATAGAAAAATTATATGACCATCTTCAGTGATGCTGAAAATCCCTGTTATAATATTCAACATCCATTTATCACAAAGAATCTGAAAATAAAACCAGAATTAATAGGTATGCTATATCATGTTAAAGAAGAGTCCATCTCCCTATTAAAGGAACATCATGTTGATTTAAGATTTTTTTACTGGAAACTGTCCCATAAAATGAGGCGGCAGACAAGGATTTCACTGCTATTTAAGTGGTGCTGAATGTCCTACTGAATACAATTAGCCAGATTAGAAATCAAATGAATAAACAATGGAAAAAGGAGTTAAAAGTATTGTTATTTTCTGAGAGATATAATTATCATGGAAAATGCAAGAGAATCAATGGAAAAATTGAGAGAATTCAGTAAAGTAGCAGGGTCCAAAATTTACATATGAACATAAATACACTTCATATATATAGATAACAAGAAATCTTGTGAAATCCTAGTACTGGCACAGAATTCATTATTTCCAGCAATAACCTTCGACATTATTTTGATTATGTGAATGCACTTCAAAAACAAGTTATCTAAGCCCATTATTGTTCTTTAGTAGGTAATCTGACTTTTCTTTGTGGTAGCTTTTAGGATTTTCTCTTTGATTTTGATACTCTCCATTTCTACATGATGCAATTAGATGTGTATCAATTTTATCTATTCTCCTCAGGACTTGGGATGTTCCTTTTATTTGAGACCTCGTGTCTCTCTACAGTTGGAGAGTCTAAGCCATTTCTTTTTTTAAATATAGCCTCTCCCCTTTTTCTATTCCTTATTCTTGGAACTTCAAGTAGATATGTATTGGATCTGATCTTTCTAACCCCCAGTTCTCTTAATATCTCATTCATGTCTTCAATCTCTTTAAATCAATACTTTTCTTCTCTTCTTTTTTTTTTTTTTTTTGTAATTTTTAAAATTGGGGTATAGGAGATAAATTGGGAAATGCCACTTTGGGGCATATCCACCCTGGGAATGTCCATTTTAATCTTCCTGGGATAGTTTTTGTAACTTTTTCTTTTTCTTGGGGCTACTCTCAGTGCTAACAGCCTCTTCAGGTCCACTGCTGACAGGCCCCTCCTTGAACGAGAGTTTCTCTTTTTCTTGGAGGCACTTCTGCTGTTGTCTGCCTCTTCAAGATTGCTAACTGGCTTCTCTTTGAGGAAAGACTGTGCTGTCAGCGGTCTCTTCAAAATCACTACTAATCAGCTCCTCATTGAATTTTTTCTTCTTAGGTTTGGAGTTAAACACAGATGGCTCTTCCATTCCACTATCCTGAAACATCTCCTGGAGCTTTTTTTTTTTTCTCCATCTTTTTTTTTTGGATCTCTCATTTGTCCTTATACTCTTCCAGATTACAGTGCTGTTTTCTGAAGATATAAAAGCAGTCGCAGTCTCAGCCGTTTCTTTTCCTTATTCAAGCATTTCTTCTCCTGTTCTTCTAATTTCCTAGTAATCTCCACAGCCACTTCCTCTGCCTGACCCATCGCCTCCTTCATGAGACCCAGGTTCTTGTGTGGTATCTCTCCTGTTTCAGAGAAAGACAGCCACTCCTCGACCTGCTCTGGAAGCTTCTCCCCAAATACACTTGTGGGCACCTCAGAGAAGCAATCAATTTGTGAGGCAATATGGCATGTTTGCCAGGTGTCGGGAGATGCAGCCTTTGTTTGCTTCTGGAGATGCAGCTGCTTGGTCAATGAAAGTGGAGTGGGAAATGAGCCCAGATTTGGGGGTGTTTCCCCTTGGTTTCAGGGCTTTGGAAGCTTGGGCCCTTTGCTGGGGCTGGGAATCACTCAGACAGCAGGGCTGGCCAAATGCTTTTCTTTTGATTATATATCATCTACTGTTTAAGATAGCAGATATAATTTTTAAATTACATTTTAAGTGACATTTGCTGTATTTGAGGCAGAAGGAGGAATTTTCTACACAACTCAAACTATCATACTGACCAGAAGTCTAAACACACTACTATGGCTATGTAATGTATCATTTGTTTAACAAGTCCCTCTTGTTGACTACTCAGCTCACTTCAGATTTTTGCTAATATAAATAATTTCCTAATGAATTAATTTGTGCACACAATTTTTTCCCTGCATTTTAAATTATTTTCTTGGGAACTCCTGAACCAAAAGTGTACACACTTTTAAGATTCTCAATGATTATTATCAAAATATTGTTTAAAGGGAGGAATAACTTTTAAAAAGTGATTGGCAGACTCATCGCTATTTTGGCAGCATTGGGTATTATAATTCTTTACTAATTTAAAGGGTGAAAACAATATCTTCCTTTTAAAATTTGCATTTGTCAGCTTACTCGGATTGAACATTCCTCTGGGTTTGTTTACTAGCTATAGTCACTCTTTTGAGGATTGTTTGTGTACTTTATGCTTATTTATTGAAGTCTTATTGGTTTTGTCTTATTGATTTGTGTCACTACTTTCATAATAGAGAAATAAACCTGTTTTCATAGTCATAGCAATTTTCCTCCCAGCATATGGCTTAATTAATTTGTAAATTGCCATCAATGCTATTGCTCTCCTCGAAACTAAGACTTTGCCCATTTTGGTCAGCCTAAAACTGAAGAAAATGTTTTCTTTGTGGAGGTATAAAAATTGCAGTGCTGATTGCAGCTTGATGTGATTTAAAATGGCCTGTAATGCTGCACCTCCAAGGGGTGGAGATGACAGTGGCGATGGCCCTGCGATAAAGCTGCATCACTGTAGCAGGGGACAGCAGGGGCTGTCAGCCCAAAGAGTCAGGGCCAGTATACTGTGGTGCTATTACAAGCTCAACACAAATCCAAGCTAGCTGGAATAATTCTCTGCTAAAGAAATATTCCCTAAGTATTTACTGAAAATACCGAATAATCTGCCAATAGTTAGGCTTCACAACACAAGCCATGGAAATACACATATATTGAGGTTGAATCATTTTCCCGCTTCAAGTAATACAGGCTGAATTATGAAATAAGCAGTTTGTCTACTTCCATTTTGAAAGTGGACATGAAGACCCACAGATATAGGAGATGCATTCAAGCAAGTGTTATAAAGTTGGTGAATATAGATGATGCAAAAGAATAAACAGATGATATCTTCAGGAAAAATGGATCATATGTAAAAATAAGCATTATTCAGTTTGGATCTCATAGGCCCCACAAAAGCCAACCCAGCATCCATGCCAAATGACTGAAATTGAACTAACTCTAGCCAATACTGCTAGTATTTGTAATCCAGAAATGGAAGAGTGCTCTCTCATTGGATAGTGATGAAAATTACAACTCGAAATGTAGGTTCCACTTTCACCATCCCAATAGAATTGCTTGAGTTTACCCTACAGGGTAGAGGTCTTTTGGAAACTGGAAATACAAATCCAATGGTCACCGGGTTTCTAGCTTTTCTGCCCTTCCTGAACTGGTTTTCTGCCCATACTCAAGAGCTTCCAGCTGCTCCAGAGCACCCCCAGCTGTGGGGAGAATCCTCCTCTCTGCTAAATGTCCAGAGACCCTCTCTACACATCAGACTCCACCCACGTCAACTGCTTCCCTATCTGCTTGTATGGACCATCCAAGTCAAAAGGAACCACAACCCCATCCTCCTCCTTTTTCTTTTTGAAAACTAACTGATGCGATGAATTTTATTTCAGCCTTCCTACACAAGGCCACAAGATGTATTTTCCACTCCTTGGCTTCCCCTTCTCAATAAAAAGCAGTTACCGCTAACCACGGTAATCAGTTCTTTTCACTAGCAATAAAGCACAAATATCACAGTTTTGAGCTTATTTTTAAAAGAAGCACAATTTAAAAATCTTTAGAAAGTGGATGCCTGCAGCTGAGTGGTATAATGACCTCTCCTTACAAATCAACATTAGACCCAGATTGTATTTCCGAGTGAAAAGGCTGCTGGGCCAGAGAGAGTGACCTTTGGAAGAGTGACTACTTGTTACCTTGTCAGCCTCAGTGCTGCCTGCCATTAGAAAGAACTACCAAGTAATGAACTCTTTACAGCCTGTGCGCATCTGTCCCCTAAAGGGCACTTTCTGGGGAGGAAAAAAGGCAATTGATTTTCTCTCTCCAATAGTCATCATCTTATACTTCTAGGCCATATAACTACCTAGCACTGCTTATGTTCAATTCTCAGGGTACCTTATATAACAAGAGCAATTGATTATGGGTTTTCTTTTTTCAAATAGATTTCAAAGCCTAGTGCTTTTGCACAACATAAAATAATACCTAATATTGTAGGCAGACTAGGTTGCAGAGACAAAGAAGACAGATTTTCTTGTTCTTAAGGATCTTTTATTTGAGCCTAGTTATAAAAGGAATATCTAAATTCTCTGCCCATTGTCTCCAAATATTTTAATTTTTATCTTGAATGCTGAGAATTTTTTAGAAAAAAAATTTTTTTTTAATGACTTCACTTAATTTCTCCAAATCTTAGTTCTCTCATCTGAAAAATAAGGAAGTTCTTTTTACCTTTGAGACTATTTGATTTTATTTTATTGCACGGGCAGGCACCAGGAAACGAACCCGGGTCTCTGGAATGGCAGGTGAGAACTCTGCCTCTGAGCCACTGTGGCCCGCCCAAGACTATTTGATTTTAAGAAGTAGAGTTGAATAACATGTAGCAAGAAGCTTCAAGAAGTTTTCCTGGTAGGTTTGTAGGGAACAAACTCTGAGACCAGAAGATCCACAGGATATCGTTTCTTGTTGTTGTTATTTTTTTTAATTAGGATATATTTTTTAAAATAGAAATAAATTGTACAACAAAGTTTCCAACAGGTAATTTTTTAAAAACTTCTTATTCATGAACATCAGAAGTGTTTGGGCACTAGGAGAGAACATCAGAAGCCTAAGACATGGTCTCTGTGGTCAGGACTCACACAACGCCTTGCTAGAGGAAAATACACATAGACGTAGAAAAGTCAACCCCAAGGTAACCTGGAAAGGTGTGGGGCTGGTAGTAAGGAAGCTCGGTCTACTGAGAAGACAGGGTCACATGTGTTGGGAAGGCCCCTCAAGCGAGGGCAGGCATCCTGAAAAAGATGGGAAGCCAGCTGAATCTTCAAGTATGGCAAGTGAGAAAGCTCCCGGCGCTGGTCTAAAAGATTTACTTTTTGCATCAGTGGAACATAAATTTAGAGAGGAACAGTGGGGGAGGTTATAGAGGAGACTTATGACTTTGAGCTTAAACCTAAATTTTTTGGGAAATGCCTTTTATTATAAGCATTTAAAGCAGTGCTACCAGAGAAGGGTCATGCACCTTAGGAGTTACACAAGACAATTCCCTAGGATGTAGGAAGAAAATAGTACAGCTTCTATCTATATTTATTTTGTATTTCATCCTTCAAATAGTTCAATTTTTATTTATTTTTGTAACATATGTAACACATTGGTGTACAGGGATATAACATTAATATATATTGGGGACACATTATCCAATTTTTTTCTGATAGTAGTGAATATCAAAGACAGCTAGAGATCATTGCTTTGCAACATTGTTATTATCACAATAAAAATTGGCGTTTACTAAGTACTTAATATGTGCCAGGGATTATGTTAAATGCTTTGTGTAACTGTTATTTTATTGAATCTGCAAACTAATCTCTATGAGGTAGAGGTTTGCGCAGGTAAAGTAACTTGCTCAACATCATTCAAATAGTATAGAACTAGGTTTAAACCTAGTGCCATATGCACTCCAGAGCCTATGGAGTGCATTTTTATTCTTTTGCTTTGACATAGCACAAAACTGTGAGTCCTTGCTTAATACAAGTTTCTTGGACTTTTTTACTTTCTTGTTTGTAAAGATGAACTGTTTCAATTGTTGTATATTGCTAGATACAATGTGGCAGGAGTATTTTTGAATTTTTAAAGTATTTTTATAACTTTGCATAGGGTATAACACTAGAATAATTGTTTACAACCAATAAATAATTCTAATTTGCCATTTTGGATAGGTGTCGCAGATGTGTTATGTCCCCCAGGGGGGAAAAAGTCTTAATCTTAATCCCATTCCTATAGGAATGAATAAGAGTATGAAGATGTTACTTTTAGTTACAGTGTAGCCAATTGAATCAGAATGGGTCTTAATCCTAATACAGGAGGCCTTATAAAGAGAAAGGCACAGGGGAGGGGTGCAGCCAGAAGTGAGCAGGAACCCAGAAGAGAAAGGAAAGAACATCACCCTCTGGCGGGAAAGCCAAGGAATCCCGGGGATTGCCGGTCCACCTGGATGCTACCAAGCCCAGGAGGAAGCAAACCCTCCAGCCTGGGAAACCACGAGATAATAAATTCGCATTGTTTAGTCCAAACCCAGTTTGTGTTTTGTTTTTGATAGCAGCCTAGAAAAACTAAGACAATAGAGTAAGAATGTTCTTTTTCCTGTAGAAAGTTTTAGCTACATACTCCATACTCTTAGCAGCTAGGTGGGGTCACCTTCTCCATAGACTTAAAAGCATGCACTGTACCTCTCTTCTTACTCCAGGGCAGGGCTATATGGAACAGTAAACCGGAAAAATTGAAGAAGACAAACAATCAAATTCTGTTGTGCAGAATTCTCTATATGACAGGGCAGTTGAATCCTCCGCCCTCTGTACCCCCTGGGACCACGTTTCCTGAGACAAGTGCAACCTGGAACCTGTGGGACTGCCTTAAGGACAAGGGACACACCAGTTTCCACCACTTGGCACACACCTGCAATTGAGAGTGTCAGTATATTGGAATACACAGGACAAGTGCTTGTTACCAAGCTGATAAAAAGATCCATTATTGATCCAGCTATAGTTCATTGACCTGAGCACTACAAAAGAGACACTGACCAATAATGGGACATATTAAAGCTGTGTGCACCTCATTTATAGCTACTGTGTTGAGACTAACATCTCCTGTGTGTGGAATTACTTAAGTCTAAAATCATGTATAATATATAAAAACTCATACATATAATGTATATAATGTTTGAGTAGACATGATCATGAATATATTAGAGGCAAAGATACTGATTTTGTGATTTAAAGAAAAAAGGCACTAGTATATATTTGCTGGAAAAATTACTTAATGGTGTGTCTTAACCAATAGTTAATGTCCTGGTATTGGCAAATTGCAGAAATCTACACCACTTTTACTACTTGAGGTAGTTTGAAGCTGAAGGGACCCCAGAAGATCATGTTCTTAAAGTTAATTCTTTCCTGTGGGTGTAAACCTATTATGGGTGGGAACTTTTCAATAAGTTATTTCAGTTGAGGTATCCCAAGGTGGGTCTTATGCTCTTACTGGGGTCATTTATAAAAGGATGAAATTCAGAGAAAAAGGAGAGAGAGAAAGAGAGTTTGAGAGAGAAAGCTACAGAAGTAAAAGCTGAAAGCAACTAAACCTGGAAGTGAAGGGAGATACCAGCAGAGACCACCTTGTACTTTGCCATCTGACAGAGGATTCCAGGTATTATCTCAATGATGCCTTCATTTGGACATTTTCATGGCCTCAGAACTGTAAGTTTGTAAGTTACTAGATCCCCATTGCTAACAGCCAGCCCATTTCTGGTATACTGCTTTCTGCAGCTCAATAGACTAAAACAGATTTTGGTACCAGAAGAGTGTGGTGCTGCATTGCAAATACAAAAAATGCTGGAATGGCCTGGGTAAGGGGAAAGGTCTGGAAGAATTGTGATGTGTTTGATAGAAAAGGCCTAGATTGCTTTGAAGGAACTGTTGGTGGAAATATGGATGCTAAAGATACTTTGGGTGAGGACTTAGACAGAAATGATGTATGTGTCATTGCAAATTGAAAGAAAGGTGATCGTTGTTTTAAAGTGACAGAGAATTTGGCAAAATTGAATCCTGCCATTGGATGGAAGGCAGAATTTGAAAGTGAGGAGCTTAGATATTTAGCTGAAGAGATTTCCAAACTAAATGTGGCAAGTGCAGCCTGGTATCTCCTTGCAGCTTATGATAAAATGTGAGAGGAAAGAGGCTGAGGCCTGAACTCCTGGGCACAAATGAATCAGAAATTAATGGTTTGGAAAATTCCGAACTTTTGGAAAGTGAGTCAAAGAATAGAGCCCCTTCTGAGGACTTAATTGAATATGAAACCAGTCAGCCATTTTAGTACAAGTCAAGATTAGAAATGCAGTTAACCAGGAAGGATCTGTGGAAGGTCCTACTATCTGACAGTTGGGACCTTTGAGTACTGCATGCAAAATTGACAAGTTTTTTGCAAGGTCTGTATGAACAGAACCACTGCTAGCCTGGATAAAAGGGATAGAAAAATAAAGATTGAGGAAGAAATAATTCAGAGGCAGAATCATTGAAGCTGAGCTCTGGAGTGAAGAGCTTGAGCATTGAGCCATGAGAGTGGTCCCACACACCTAGGTAGAAAGGGTGAGTATGTTCCAGAGCTTGCAGAGGGTGGGCCTTTCACCCCATTTTATAGGAAGAGTGCTGCCACCCTAGTCTTCAGAATGGGTGGAACACATTCCCTGGGGGTTGTGGAGAGTCTGGCCACCACCCCACTGTTCTGAGAGGGTTGAGGTTGTGCCCAACACACAAAGAAGGTGAACCCTAGTATTTGGCTGCCACCTCAATGCTGCTTGATGATGACGGAGTGGAGAGCATGGCCATCACCCCAATGCTTGAAAATGTTGGAGCCCTCATCCCTGTGGAGAGAGAAGAGCTGCTGCAAAAGCCCTTGGAAAGGGTTGAGCTGTCACTTCATCAAGCCCAGAGGACAAGGCATCATTTTATAGATGACTTTCAGACCTTGAAATCAATGGACTGTGCCCTGCAGGGTTTTGGAACTGTTTGGGACCCATGGCCCCTGTTTTCCTTCTAGTTTCTCCCTATGACAGTGGGAGTGTTTATGACTTTCTCTTCTTTGTATATTAGAAGCAGATAACTTGTTCTAAATTTCACAGCTCCACAGCTGGTGGGAAATTGTGCCCTGACAGACCATATCCGTAACTGATTCTGATGACACTTTCTACTTAATACAGGGGGCAGTAGCTTTGTCTCTGTAGCTGGAAGTTGTGCTTCAGTGGTCATTTCCTACCACTGGTGAACCAGGGTGTCAGGCCTCATTGTCTGAGGTTTACTCATTCAGACAGAACCCTCTTCTCTGCATAATCCATGCTTACCACTTCTGGCCTGCAGATTGATGATGCAGGAGCCAATAAGGGATTCCTGGGTGGGGCAGCAGCAGACACGATCCTGCTTGTCTGGTAAAGTGGAAGTGAGCACACCTCACTTCTTTTTACTCCCACTCTAACAGTGGTGAGCTTCCTGTACAGGCAGGGGAGAAGTCTGTCCTGGCTTGCCATGTCCTTTGGTTAAAAAGGAAGCTGGGGGCCCCAAGGGAATCCCAGGTGGAACTAGTTAGAGCCAGGGGATTGAGAGGGCAAGGCCTACTGTACCGAATACCTATTACATGCCCGACACTCCTGTAGTGGCTGGGGATCCAAGCAAAATAGATACTTCCTTCCCTCAGAGAACTAAGAGATTGGTGAGGTAAGAAAAGCCCAAGAAGTTATGTAACCAGAGCCTTGAGGAAGTGACTTTTGAAATGGGATCTAAAAGGCCAATAAAATAAAGCCTGCTGAAGAGACAGTCACACAAGGTCAGCAGGTGCCAGTGACTTGAGGCAGGAGGAAGTATAGTATTCTTAGATCTAAAAGAGCACCACTGTGAATGGAATTCAGAGACCAAAGGGAAAGTGTGCAAGATGAAGCCTGAGAGGTCAGCAGGCCAGAACATGCAAGGCATTTTAGACCAAGCTAATTATCTCGGTCTCTATCCTATGAACATCAACCAGTCACTGGATGGCTTTAATTTCAGAAGGGATTGCCATGCTCTGACTTGCATTTTTAAATCCTGCGGGGTGGAGAGGGTAGGGAGAGTGGATATTGTAGATCATGAAGATGCTACTGGAGGAGCCCCAGGAAGCAATGAGAGGGGTGTGGGCTGGGGTTGTTCATCCTTCAAGCTCAGGATGCATTAGAAGCACAAGATGCAGTGGGGAGAAAGAAGCTGTTATCAAGAATGACTTCTGGCTTCGTGGCTCTGTGTCCGTGGCATTTACCAAGGTTGGAAGTGCTAGGAGATGACTGGGATGAGAAGAAATATAAAGAATCTAGTTTGAAACATATTGAGTTAGAAATACCTTTAAAACTTTAAAGGAGATGTCTCATGCAAAGCATGAGTTAGGACCTTTTTATAGCTATTTTCTGTCTGGGACTTCCTCCACCCATATAGCCTCATGTCTGGATTTCTTATTTTATTCTTGTCTCTGTTCAAATGTCATCCTATCTGAGGAGACTTCTTGACTATGTTTCCTTAAACACCATCCTTGCACCATTGCTCTCTGTTCCCTCATGAACCTGAGACCTCCTGCCCTCCCTAGTTCTGGTGCCCTGGGCAGGCAATCCCACAAAGGAGGTCCTGATACCCTCACCATCTGCAATGACTCTTTATCGTGAAGGTTTGCCCTGCACCAGAAATGACCTTGCCTTGTTCTGAAACAGTAGCTATTTGTGCTTCCAAACCAACGTGTTGTCCATAAATGAACCTTAAAAAAACAAAACAAAACACTTTTCTCAAGTTCTAAGGTCACATTTGTTCTTCTTGGGGATAAGGGGCAAGCCCTAACAAAATGTGTTGTTATATCATTTTTTCCCAGCTTAGTTGACCATTTAATGTGAACACTGATGATGATTGAAATCTAGTTCCTTCTCTCAATTTCAGAGAAACAATTATAGGCTTAACTTTTTTATCAAGGTAACGCATGTATGTAGCAAAAAAAAAAAATGTACTTAAAGGTTTATGAGGAACAGTAACATTCTATTAGCCCATCTGTTTCCACAGAAGTAGCCAACTAAACATTTTGTTTTTCGTGTTTTCTGGTGATTATCTCCGTAACACTAAACAATATGTTCCTAAGCTATTTCTAGTTTATCTATTAATACACTGTCTTTTGGTCCCTGCCTTAAAAGACCATTTTTTCTTAGCTCATTTTCACTTCTTATCATTTTTGGTAGTTATTATTTTAGTTCTTCTGTTGGTTACATTTAAATAGTTAAATGTTATTTATTTAGATAGTATCTCTTCTCTTCCTCTTTAAAATATGTCTTTATTTAAAGATATTCTCTTGACTCCTACCAAATTAGATGGTGTTATTTATATTATCATCATTATGTAAATACTTCTCACTGAGTACAAAAAGAATGGGCTGGTTTCCAATGTTGTTACCACTGGGCCTATAATGAATGTTCCTACATGAATTCTCTTTTCATATTTTCTATCCAAATCTGGCCACAATTTAATTTGATCCATATGACTTGGCTATAGCTTTTTCCTTCTTTGGGAAAGACATATTTATTTTATTTTAATATCACAAACATCATCTATTCACCTTATTTTTCCCATTTTTTCCCCTTGGATTCATTCCCTTTTTCTCAAGAACACTTCTGATGGTTCCATTTTCATAGGGTTTTGTTTTATATGGCCAATATTCTTTTCTCTCCTTCATGGTGATGGTTTTCTTCTTATGCCTGTAATCTTTAGCTGACCATTGCTATTTTTCTTATTGATTCTCTAGCATCGTCAGGATGGCTGCCTGGGAGCTCCACAGACTTGGGCAGGACTTGCAGACTGACTGGTTTCACTGCAGAAGGGAGAGGAATTGGACAAACATCACAAAGGTAAGGGCTGCAGATACCTAGTCTTGTAATTCTAACTCTCACAGAGTTCACTCAGTTCTTAACACCCCCTATTTTGTTTTGTGTTGGAACTGTCTAGGATTTATTAGTGATGGTGGAAAGAAAGCAGCAAGTGACACCCTGAGAAGCTGGGAGGACCTGCATGAGCTAAATGGCAGATCATCATGAAAAGGTATAAGATTTCTCCTAGAAATAGAGAAAGAAAGCAGGGCTTGTGCTAGGAATACAGCGATGAAGATAGGAAAGTCTCTGCCCTTGTAGAATGATATTTTAGGATTGCAGATACCAAACAGGAAAATTAAACAGAAAACCTAAGATGTTAGGAGATTATAAGAGTGAAGAATGAGCAGGGGAGGGTTGAGAATGGTGATTCTGGGAATGGGGGATTCTCTCAGTGGGCGTGTTAAGGGAAGGCCTCCCTGTAGGAGGGGATGTCTGAGCACGAGGGAACTTATGGGAAAGCACTGCAGGATAAAGGGACAGAACTGGCCATGGCAATGAAGGGCCATGTGTGTGGTGGGTGTGAGGACCAGCAAGAGGCCTGGGTGGACAGAAAACAGTGACGTCTAGAGTCAGGGAGTAAAGGCCATCATGGGCCAGATGACAGAGAGCACTGTTACCAGGTAAAGCATTCACTTTCAACACGACGTGATAGTAACTGAGATTTGGGGAAAGGGATCAAATGGGGAGACCAGGTGGAGACTATGACAGTGACAGGAGGCTAAAGGTGGTGGTGGTTTTGCGAGGGCAGGAGCAGCCGAGGTAGAGATGGAGAGAAGGGCCTGTTCTGTGGGCAAAAATCTAGAGACTTAATGATGCCTGAGAGTATGAGAGAAGACAGGACTCAAAAGGGGATCAACCTGAGCATCTCTATGAGGGGTCCAAAGAACTGATCTCCAGGATGAGGGACTTAAGAGCACAGGACCATTTCCTTCCAGGAGCAGGTGTCCCTATGCATCACTTGAAAGCTGCCCTTTCCAAGGAGACATGTAGAACAGAGTTTCCTAAACTGTGATGTGCACATGAATCCCCTGCGGTTTTGTTCAAATTCAGATCTGACTCTGTAGATCCGGATTGGGGAAATGAACTTTTCATTTATAAAATACTCCCAGATAATGTCACCTTTTGTGTGTGCGTGTGTGTGTGTGTGTGTGTGCCTGGGAATAAAATGCTGGAGAAGGAACACTGGAAAGAACAAGTGGAATGCTAAGACTGGGGCCTGCCCAGTGGAGCTGTTATCCCTTTCTTTGTGGTTCTGCTTTGTATCCCTACCTTCCTATAGACCTGCTTTCCCTGAGCTTCTGCCAGAAAAATTGGCATTCATCGCTCACCTCACAAAAGGCAAGGAGGCCTCCTGTCCTGGTCCTGCTTAATCTGTCAAAAGGCTTTCCTCCTTTCTATCTTACAAAAATCGCTTAAAAATCTCTCCTCCACCAATGGATTAGGGGTCTGTTCCTTTATTATCATGTTTTTGGAGTCTAGAGAGAAAGAGCAGATGAGCACTTCTGAATTTGCCATTTGAACCAAAAGTCCCAATTTGTATCTTGAAATGTAGGATGTTAACTGTCTGAATGAGAGATTTTGAATATGTTATTCATCTACAGTGTCATTTGGATTGGGAAATATTGGCCACATATAATTTCTTGCACTGAATTCAAGTTGGGAAAATAATATTACATATCCGTCACAGTGTTAGTCTTTTTGGTGAAGTTTAAATATAGCGTTTGAATGAATGCCTACCATAACACATAAAATGCTGACTAAGCACACCATTTTCTAATATCCATCAGACCCAGTCTTATATAAAATGGAAAACATCATAGGAGGCAAAAGGATATGGAAGAGTGTAATGAATTCATGAGTCAGTTTGTAGAATTTCTTTTATCAACTAAAAAAAAATGAACACCACATTTTCCATAAACATTTAATTTCCACTTGAAGTTCTTTGTTGAATTTGCTATAATTACCTCTTTAGGGAAATCATTCCACTTTCTGACAGTAATTAGTTCTAAGAATATTTTCCCAATTTCAGTCTAAGTTTGCCCTTTGCTCTTGCTTTACAGTTTTTCTGACCTCTTCAATCTAGTCTGCTTTCCTCTTTAGACACTTTTTTTTTTTTACTATCTTTTCTAACTGAAATGTTTCTTTAAATAAGTCAAATCTCTTGACCTTTTTTTTTAATCTTTTCCTTCTCATATCAGCAGCCTTTTTTCTTTGTTACTAGAATTTCAGGTTTCTCTTAACATTCTATTTCCCCAAATACAGTTTTCGCATAATATATAAGTGAATCTTTCATCCAACTACAAAATAGCACCCTAATCATTAGGTGGGGAAACCCTTTTGTCATCCTTCAAGTCGCAATTAGGTAAACCTTTCTTTAACAAATACACACACTGTATTCAATATGCTTATAGATATCTCTCCTGGGGTGGACTCTAAGGCAATTTTGAGCATCCTATGATTTTCATCGTCCTAGTTGAAATTTCTATGTGTTCAACTCATAGATTCTGCAAATGTTAAATTGTCAACTGACAAGACCCAGACTATTCATGGGTATTCTGAACCCGATTATTTAATCATTTATTCAATACCAGTTACATGCCAGCCACTGGTGCTTGGCATTATGATGCAATAGTGAATTAAAAAGAAACTCAGCCCTTGCTCTCAGGAAGCTTAGCAATCCAGTTGGGGAGAAAATTTCACTTGTGATAAAAGCTATGAAGGAAAAGCCTATTGGAATTAATTTTGATGGGACCCTGGGCATTAAGGAAAGCCTGCTTGAGATGAGAGATGCAAAATACAAATAGAGTGATTTGTGTGAGTGTAAGTGATATTTAAGAAGCATTTGGGGCTTCAGCAACAATAGTTTTATTTTTAACAGCTTTATTGAAAAGTCACATAACATAGAATTCACCTATTTAAAGTATACAATCTATACTTGTGAAATCATAACCACAATCAATTTTAGAACATTTTCATCATCTCAGAAAGAAACCGTATACTTTTTAGCTATCACCCTGACAATTCCCTCATATCTTCATCCCTAAGAAATCACTTTCAACTTTGTTTCTTTATATTCACCTAATCTGGACATTTCATATAAATGGGATCTTGCTAATATACGGTCTTTTGTTAACTGGCTTCTTTCACCTAACATAATATTCTCAAGCTTCATCCATGACATAGTATATTTCAGTAGTGCATTCCTTTTTATTGCCAAATAACATTCCATTTTGTAGATATTTTATTTATCCATTCATCAGCTGATGTACATTGGGTTATTTCCACCTTTTGGTTATTAATAATGCCTCTACAAATTTTTGTGTGGACATATGTCTTAATTTTTCTTGCATATTTACTTAGGAAAGGTATTGCTGAGTCATAGGTTAACACAATATCTAACTTTTTGAGGAACTGACAAATAGTTTTCCAAAGTGGCTGCAGTATTTTATGTTCCCAGGGATGTATGAGTGTTCTAGTTTGCTAGCTGCCGGAATGCAACACACCAGAGACGGATTGGCTTTTAATAAAAGGGGATTTATTTTGTTAGTTCTTCAGTAGAAAGGTAGCTAACTTTCCACTGGGGTTCTTTCTTACGTGGAAGGCACAGGATGGTCTCTGCTGGTCTTTTCTCCAGGCCCCTGGGTTCCAACAACTTTCCCCGGGGTGACTTCTTTCTGCATCTCCAAAGGCCTGGGCTGAGCTGCAAGTGCTGAGATGAGGCATGCCAAGCTGCTAGGCTGTGCTACGTTGCAATCTCTCATTTAAGCACCAGCCAATTAAGTCAAACGTCACTCATTGCAGCAGACACGCTGCAGATGTAATTGGCAACAGATGAGATTCACGTACCATTGGCTTATGTCCGCAGCAACAAGATTAGGTATGCTCACCTGGCCAAGTTGACAACTGAATCTAACTAACACAATGAGGGCTTCTGCTTCTCCACATCCTCACGAACAGCTGTTATCTGATTTTTTATTATAGCCATCCTAGCAGGTGTAAAGTGGTATCTCATTGTAGTTTTATTTGCATTTCCCTAATCACTAATAATGTGGAGTATATTCATATGTTCTATTGGCCAATTGTATATCTTCTTTGGATAAATGTGTTTCTACCTTTTGCCCATTTTTAACTTATTTTCTTATTATCAGGTTCTAAGAGTTATAGCAGCAATAGTTTTTTTTTCAAACAATCTTTTTTATTTAAAAATTCACCTCAAAATTCATTTCTGGATTTTAGTTTTTGTTTTAAAAGATGCAAACATTTAAAAGCATGTAATGTTACTAGTCTATGGTTCATCATGTTATGCAAATTTTAGTTTTTGGATTGGAGAGATAAACCATTGGACCTGATTAAGCACAGTACTCTTGGCCAATAGGTCAGAAATCCAGGCACATGTGTGTACTCAGGCAACAATCAGATGTCTGAATTTATGGAGTCACACCTCAGCTGAGGGCACTATTAGCTCTGCAACGCCTCCAAAACCTACTAGTAAGTCAATGAATAAGAGATTGTATGTAACTTAGTAAAACAAAACAAAATGAAACAACTACACCTGCTTTCTAAATTACATTGCAAAGTCAAAATAGATGAATAAAGTTGTAGCCTCACTCTAATTCATGGTTTTGCTATCCACACACCAGAGTTCCATGTAATTAGATGATAGAGGATTATAAGATTCCTCTGGTGGCTCAGAAATATGGCTGGAATGATCTGTGATGATAAGATTTCCCATAATTGCAAAGCTCGAATGTTTCTTAAATTGGGGCAGTGAATATAAATCACAGTATAAAATCCTTATTTCTTTTATTGGAAAAGGAACAGGTAGCTATATATAAGAATCACTTATAAGTGTCTATTTTTTTTAAATGAAGATATAAAATATTACTTGCATAAGGATTTAAATAAAAGGCCAAGAAGAATATTAAGTAAAAAAATCATAGGAAGGGACACTATGGGGTCAAAAGAGAGAATTGTCATTCTTAGAGAAATATATTTGAATTATTGCCTAACTAAAAATCATAGTATGCTGCTATAACTAATGATGAATGTCAACTGTTCCATTAATTCCAAATTGGAAACCAATTTTAGGAGTAACAAGAACACAACTAAGACTAATTGTCTAAACCTGATCAGTGTATTAGCACGTTCAGTGCCTGGCATGTACCTGATTACTTATATAACCTACCTTTTGTAAATAATATGAAGTTTAATATATGTTAACAAGTGTGAGAGCTCACATCATCACTGCTTGCTGGCAGTGATATATAGGCTTACTGGATAGTTTATAAGTCTTTAAAGAGTGCTAGAGCCCACCCAGCAGAATCTTCAACCAATGAACCCAAAACACTGTAATTAGCAAACTATAATAAAATTCCACCATTAAAAGTTAAATGTGCATGAATCAGAGAGGTAGGTCCTTAAAGCAGTAGGTACACTATCCTCAGCAATAAATGTTGAGTCCAACTACCCTCAAGTTTCAGGTAGGGTTGAATTGCAGATCTACATCTCATTTAATATTATTAAACTCTAGTTTAAAAAGCAATTTCCAAATCTAAAAGTAGCTTAATTAATTTTGTAGTGTTATAGATAGTAATGTGAAGGAGAATAAAAGTAGTCTCAAAGGAATTATGTTAAGGTACATTGGAAATACCCAAACCAATGTTTTAAATTAAAAAGCAAATAAATACAGAATAATACTACAAGTGTATTAACTGTGTAACAAATGTTCCTCTGGAAGCTAAACTGCTGGGTTTTTTTTACATTATTTATGTGTTACAGATTGTTTAGACACCACATTTGGGGTCTAAGTTGCTTATTGTGTCTGCAAGGATTTCAACTCTACTTATTTGAGAACCTATCTAGAGTAGAAATGTCAGGTCATCTTTAGTCAAACATTACTATGGATGTAGCTCTTTTTACAATTCGGTTCTCTTGTGTTCAGAAATGGCAGAGAAATATTTTCATTTGACACTCTTGGTTGACATTTCAGATTTGGTGGCTGTCTCCCATCAGTCCAGCTTCCCAGATGCTCAGTAGTGCAACGATTTTCTGTTGGTCAACAACAACATAATGCACTCTCACCTACTACAATGCTGCCAAAAGCCACTGCTCTTTTGCTTTCATGGTAGTGTAAATTTCTCTGAATCTAAATCTAAAGCTAGGTATTTTGCTTGTTTGTCTCCTTTGACTTAACTTCCTCCATCACAATTATTACTGCCAAAAAGATATGTGTCCACATATTAGAGGAATGTCATAACTAATAGACACATGCCTCATTGGAGTCTCTACACTCAACGTCCCAGATGGGGTATTAGAAAACATAAAGTGTTCTCCATCTGCTTCATATTTGATGGAGATACCTTTGGTAGAACATTATGGGAATAATTCCTGGGCAAGTTATAAAGGCTGGAGTCTACAGAAATGTAACATGTGATGGTGGAGAGTCATATATCATTTGCTGCTAAAAAAAAGCCAATTGTTTGCTTGGGGAAGAAGTAGGATTTTTATGAGAAGGGTTGTTATTTCAGTCTGTTTCAGAGGACATGGATTTTGCAGGATCAGCATGTTTTTCGTAATGGAATCACTTTACTATCAAAGTCTTCTAGTGGTAGGCATTCCTCTCCCTCAGAAACAAAAAAAATACGACCCTTGGGTGGTTTACAATCACATGAGAAATCAGCAAGATCACCACTTATAAGTCAGGGAAATCTCATGGGTTCAGGCTTCTTGCTTTGATAGTTGATTAGCAAGAGGTAGTCTTGAGGAGCCTCCTGTATGCCAACAATTTCCAGGTGTGGTGGAAGGTTAATTAACTAATATGGTGGAGGTAGAGTAGCTAAGGAAGGATATGCCTGGGCTGTATTTATAGCTAAATGTAGATCAGCTGGTACTTGTAAGGAGCTGCTGGGTGGTTTCACACCATCTTTCAGATTTAACCAATAGATGTCACAAATACAGCAAGCCTACTTACTCATCTCCTCTTCGCTGTCTGCTACCAAGTAGAAAATCTGTTCCATAGTGTTGATATTAAAAAAAAAAAGTAGCTGTTTTCATACTCCTTTTTTGTTAAATGTCAACCTAGGATCCACTTGCGGCATAAATTTAAAACAATAATATGGCTAGGCTTCTTGGCATGATCATCTTTGTAAAATTCCTAGACATCTGTATCTCCAGTTAAACAACCACTGTGTAACACAAACCATCTTCTTTTCCATGCAGTATAGGCCAGGAAAATGTCCAAATCAAGGCACCATCAAGGCAGTGCTTCCTTCTTGGAGGCCAGCTATGGGTGGTCCTTGGTTCCTCTGCCACATGGCAAGGCTCACAGCAGGGTTTCCAATAGTTTTAACCCTGGTCTACTTGGCAACCTTTTGGAAAATAGCTCTTCTTCATCACAGTGGTAATGAAAGATGCCCTTTGATAACCCCGTGGGAAATTTGTTTGCATCTGCAAATACCATAAAGATTTATGGTGAGTAATTAGTTCCTTGATTTGATTCATTGGAAGTTTTCATAGGAAGACAAATAATTCTAGAAAAGATAAGAGACACTTACTTTAATCCAAGGAATTGTAAAATGGCCAAATCTTAATGTGTTTCCTACAATGTTACCATTTTCCCTGTTTGACAAGTCTCCTTGGCTTTTCTTTTTTTCTGTATGCTGTATGGCAGGGTCATTTCATTATTTTTCCATGTGAGTATCTCTTTATTGCGGTACCACTTATTGAATTTTTGTGTTTTTTTGTTTTTTGGGGGAAATACATGGACTAGGAATCGAACCCGGGTCTCCCACATGGCAGGTGAGAATTCTACCACTGAACTACCCTTGCACCCCCTCCCCTTGGCTTTTCTAAAAAAATGTTTTGGATTAGTGTTTAATTTTTCCAAAATACTTACATAATTTCCACTATTCATTCCTTACTATTTAGTTAGAAGCATCAAGCTCTACAGTTACACGATTTATACTATTGCTGGGTCATTGGCAATTTTGATTCATGTCAAATTAATTTTCACATTTGATTAATGTCAAATGCATTCAAGGTACTGTGGATTTACGGTACTTGGAATTTACAAAGTAATTTCTGCATACAAAACAGTCTTCAGATAGTAACTAATTATACTTTACAATATACCTGATAGATTTATGATTAATATTTGTCGTGATGTCAAACTCTATGAAGTACTTACTTGGCATAAATGTCTAATGTGATATAAGTTAATTGAGGAGAATCTGTGCTTTTCAACTTGCAGGCAACTATTTATCCAGATATGTCACTAATTTCTTGGCAGATTTTTTTTCTTCCAAAAGCAATACATCATAATGTTACTAAACCTTGATAAGTTATGGTTTGTTTTAGAGGATTCATGAATAAAAATATGCCCCATGGCATTGATTTCATTATAAAAGGAAGGGAAATTCAAAATTTCTGTAAATTGGAAAGGTGACTGTGTTGAGAAATGATTAACCTATTTAAAACACATTAAATTTCAAGTGGGCTATTTGAATACGTAACAGTGGAACAAGTTCAACTATTATTTAGGATAAGGAGACTCCTAGGAGCCACAAAAACTGGATTCTAATCCAAACCCTGACATTAAGGTCTTTGGTGCTGCTTGGGCAGTTCTATAATCAGTTACCTTACTTACACAATCACGAGGTCATAGTAGGTCATATCCATAAAATGATAAAAAGTACTCTGAATGCAGCCCCAATTGTCAATTGTTTGACCAGCCAACAACCTGAATGAGCTTGGGAAGAGGGGACCTCAAACATCAAATGATACCATATTTCTACTGACACCTTCACTTCACTTTGGTGAGACCATGAGCAGAGGGACCAGCTAACTCATATCCAGACTCCTGAGCCACAGACACTGTGAGATAGTAAATTTGTATTGTTTAGACTGCTAATTTTGTTACAGAGTTGTTGCATAGTAATAGAAATCTTATACAGTATCTATAAGGAATAATGAATATAATACATATTTGAAAATCAAAGAATATGCCAAGAACTTGAATTATTTAATGTAAGATATATATTCTATTTAAAAGTAAGGTAATGACTATGAAGGGATAGCAAGAGGGAGGTTTTGGGTGATGTAACTCTTCTGCATATTGATTGTGGTGGTGGTGGATACGAAAATCTATAGTAGTGGTAAAATCCAAAGAAATGTGCACCAAAAGAGAAGAAAATTCAATTTCACCATAAGATAATTTAAAGAATAAACATAGGAGGTGTTTTAGTTTGCTAAAGCTGCCAGAATGCAATACACAAGAAATGGATTGGCTTTTATAAAAGAGATTTATTTAATTACAAATTTGCAGTTCTTTGGAGGAAAGACAGCTGGCTTTCATGTGTGTTTCTCTATCACATGGTAAAGCAGATAGCAATGTCTGCTGGCCTTCTCTTCCGACCTCTGGTTTCAGATGGCTTTCCCTGGGACGTTTCCTCTCTGTATCTCCAAACATCTGGGTCTATGAGTGCTGAGCCATGTTGCTTTTCTCTCTTCTGACTTCTCCTTTTAAGGCTCCTTCTGATTAAATTAAATGTCGCTCATTGCAGACACTCCCCTTAGCCAATTGTAGATGTAATCAGCCGTAGACGAAATTCATGTGCTGATGATTTAAGTCCACAGCAACAGAACAATAGGCACCATTGCCTGGCTAAGTTGACACCTGAACCTACCTATTGCAGGAGGGAATAACTTAAGATAAGGATCCTAGAGATTAAGTATCCTGACCTTTTAAATAAGAGTTTGTCTTCACTATCATATTGACTTCTCAAAGTTATGAACTGCACAATTAATAGGAATTGTTAAAGAAATTAACCTTACAGAATTGTCCTTGTTTTTAAATTTGTTCTATATTTCAAGAAATTTGTTGATCTTTAAAATTTGAAGCCAGTTCTTCAGTTTTTTTTAAGCCTGAATGCTATATCTTTCTAATTAAAATATAAACTCAGCAAAAGAGAAAACTATGTCCTTTTTTGTTGCCATTGTGCCTCACCCTAAGGGCAGTTCTGGCGCTGGCTTATTTTTTCAATCAGAATCATGAAGGCTTAATGAGAAAACATTAGTGGCATTTGCACTAAGGTCACAAATAAGGCAGAGGTGCCCACTATTGCTAGTACACTTTAATGTTATTCTGGAGGTATTAGCCAATGCAATTAAATAGAGAAAGCAATTATAGGTATTAGAATAAAAAAAAATGAAACTATCTCTATTTACAAGGGAGTACCCCTAGAAAACTATAGGGAATCAATGATGAAACCAACACTGCCCAATTAGGCAGGAGTATGTAAAATTAACATGCAAAAATCAAGAATATTTATATATGCAAGTAATAACCAACTATAAGATGTGACAAAGGATGAAAATGCATTCACAATAGCAACAATAAAGAAAAATATTTAGGAATAAGCATGACAAAAAATGTTCAAAACATATGTTTCCTGTTGCTGCTTGTGGTGTTTTGAAGCTAGATATCCCAGAAAAACACGTTCTTAAACTTAATCCATTCCCAGGAGTGTGAACTCTTGATGAGGGTGTGATCTTTTGATGAGGTTACTCCATTTTAGGTGTGTTCTACCTGAATCAGGATGGGTCTTAATCCTGTTACTAAAGGCCTTATAGGGAAAGTCTCAGAGAGAGAGAGCAAAAGCCAGAGGGAGCAGCCAGAAGCCGAACATCGGTAATCCAGAAGAGAAGGGAGAACCCAGGAGAGGCCACCATGTGTGTCACCATGTGACAGACAAGCCAAGGACCAGTGACAACCAGCAGCCAGCCCCAGAACACCACAGTCTTCTGGGAGAAAGCATTGCCCCAATGACATCTTGATTTTGGAGTTCCCCCTTGATAACATCTTGATTTTGGACTTCTCCTAGTCCCCCAAAACTGTGAGCAAACAAGTTCCCATTGTATAATATTTGCTTTGGCAGCCAGGAAACTAAAACACTGGTGTAGCAAATTATCACATACATAATGGCTTAAAACAATGCAAAAAATGTGTTATTTTGCAATTCTGGAGGTCAGAAGTTGAAAATATTTCTCACTGGGCTAAATCTGAGGGGTTGGCAGGGCTGCATTGCTTTCTGGAGGCTCTGGGGAAAGAATCTGTTTCCTTGGCTCATGTCTCCCTTCTATATTCAAAACCAGCGATTGTTTTTCATATTACATCACTCTAACACTAACTCTTCTGCCTCCCTATTCCATATTTAAGAACCCTTGTGATTACTTACATTGGGTCCACCTGCATACTCCAAGATAATTGCCTTCTTTTTTTTTTTTTTTTTTTGGCATGGACAGGCACCGGGAATTGAACCCAGGTTTCTAGCATGGGAAGGCGAGAACTCTGCCTGCTGAGCCACCATGAGCGGTCCAAATCTCCTTCTTTTAAACTCATCTGATTAGCAACCTTAATTTCACCTGCTATCTTACTTGGCCCTTAGCCATGTAAGGTAACATATTCACAAGTTCTGGAGATTAGGATGTGGCGAATCCTTGTGAGATCATTATTCTACTTACCACAATTTATATGAAGAAAACTATGAGTATTCCAGGAAGGCAGAAAAGTAGATTTGAACATATGAAAAAAAAAATTCCTTGTTCTTGGTTAGGATTTCTCACCATCATCAGGATGTCAGTTCTTTCTAATTTAATGTGTAAATATATTGCTATCCCAATAATATTCCAATGAGTTTTTTTTTTTATGGAGTGAGACAAGTTAATCCCAAAGTTCATATGGAAAAATAAACAAGAAGAGTTAGGAAAATATTAGAAAGTAAGATTTCTGAGAGAGGTCTAGTACTCTCAGACATTAAAACATACTAAAAGACTATGGTTAAAACTGCAGTGCTGGTGCATGGATAGACAGTTCAATTGAATAGAATAGAAAGTCCAGAAATGAAACCAAATATATAAACATCTAGCATATGATTTAGGTAGTATCTCAAATCCCTGGTTGAAAGATGCACATAAATAAATTGCCAATGGATTAGAGATCTAAGTGTAAAAAATAAAACATTTTTTTTTCCTGCTTAAAGAAAGCAAGAGTGAACTGTTCTTTGTTGGAAAGATGTATTTAAGAAGCACTCAAAATCCATAGGCAATAAACAAAAAGATTGATATATTGAACTACCTAAATTTTTGTTTTTAATTTTTACATGGGAAAAAGGACCAGAAACAAAATCAGAAGACAAGCATCAACTGGGAGAAACTATGTGCCACATGTATCACAGGTGAAGAGCTAATACCCTTGGTATGTAAGAATGTTTAAAAATTGAAGAATGAAAGATCAGAAACCTGATAGAAAAAATGAGCAAAGCACAAAATTCACAAAAATAGGTTTAGAAAATGTTCATCTTCACTGCTTATCAGAAAAATGCAAAATAAAACTACATCAGGATAACGTTTCTCACTCAACAGTTTGGAAAAATTTGAAAAGTTCGACAACTTATTATGCTGGTGAGGCTTTGGGTGAATGGGCACGCTCATGCGGTGCTGGTGGGAATGCAAAATGACCAACTACTATGGGAGAGAATTTGACAATAACAAGCAAAATCACACATGCGTTTACATTTCGATCCAACAATCTCACTTCTAGGAATTTATCCTGAGGATATACCCCCAACAATTCAAAACTATGCCTGCTCAAATTTATTCACTTCAGCTTTATTTGTAATTGTAAAATATAGGAAACAAACTAAATATCCAAGCATAAATTATATGGTAGTTTCCATTTTTACCAGGCAGTTGTAAAAATGAATGAGAGAGATCGCCATCAAATTATATAATATGGGGTGGGGTCAGAATGGAGTAAAAAAGGATGTGGATGGGAGTAACACTTCTTTCAGTGTACCTTTTGTATAGTTTTGACGTTTCAAAACATTAATATCTTGCATGTTCCAAAATTAAAATTAATTCATTAAGTATGAGACCTGGGGAAAAAACATTAAAACTGAAATCAAACTGAAAAAATTAAGCTAATATATCAAATAAATACCAGAACCACACTTAGGGAGAAGAAAAGAAAGAAGTATTTCAAGTAACTAATGAACACATTGTTGGAATATATGCCCTCAGTTTGGGGTAGAGTTCAGGCTGGGGAGGAGGGAATAATTGCAAATAAATTACAAATTCTTTTAGTAGTTTTTTTTTTAATCATGTCAATATGTCAAGGGAATTGTGAAACTACTTTGGATATATAATAGGAATAAGATAATAAATGTGTCAATGTTGTTGGGAGCTAAGGTTCTCACGGAGGAAAAAGGGACATTCAAAATGAAATGGGGAGGTAAGAAATAAAGGGATTGGAATTGGAGATATTGGTGTGTACTCATGATTTCTAAAATGTGTATATGTTTAATTATCTATTGCTGTGTTACAAATTACACTAAAATTTAGCAGCTTAAAACAACAAACATTATCTCAGTGTCTTTGGGTCAGGAGTCCAGGGACAGCTTAGCTGAGTGGTTCTGACTCAGGTTCCTCTTGAAGTTGCAATCATGTTTATGGTCAACTGTAGTCACTTTACAGCTGAATTGAGGCTGGAGGACCCACTTCCAGTCTCACTGATGTGGTTTTGACAATTTGCTTCCCTTCTCACTATGTGGACCTCTTCATAGGCTCTAACAAGATGACTTGTTACTCCCAGAAGGAGTAACGTGAAAGAGAGAGTGTTTGAGAAAGAAAGGGAGAAAGAATAAGAGAGAGAGAGGGAGAGGACAAAATGGAAGTCACATTCTCTTTTATAACCTAGTCTCAGAAGTAACATACTTCTGCCTTGTTCTATTTGCCAGACAGAGCAGACCTCATACAGTGTCAGACTGGACTATACAAAGGTGTGAATGTTAAGATACAGTGCTCGTGGGGGACCATCTTGGAGGTTGGCTGCAATTTATACATAAATGTCTGTATTTATAGATACATGTCTGTGTGAGTATACGTGGATTTGCATGCATTTACTTCTTAGCTCTGTATGCTGAAAGAGCCAAGAAGAAAATTCATACCCATAGCAATAAGTCCATCTAGCACCCATATTTTAGTATCTAGTATCATCCCCCACTAAAAGCAACCAGGACTTCTCAGAGAAATAGCTGATTCCAGGGTTAGGGTAGGGTGATCCAAGAACATCTCGCTATTCCAGAAAGTAAAGTAGTACTGAAAAACATGGTAAGACCATATTACATGGACATAGGAGCCAGCTGAATAGATTCCCATTAACAAAATCTGGGATAATTTGAACACCAAAATAATTAAATACAATAACGAGTTATAAATCATTGAACAATATGAATTCATGATTCCTTACTAGTGATAGATAAATGGGATAAGTGAATTCTGTTGCTTGCAGTAGAATGGCAGGGGCTTAGAGGTAAATGCGGAGAAATGCTGGATATCACTATTTTGCAACCATAGTGGTGAGGACTGGGCCGTAAAAGAATCATCAGTGCATGCCAAACCTAGAAGAAAATTTTAATGAAGAGCAGGCTGTTTGCATGGTCTTGGAGAAGTGTTTTCCTACAGACCATGTATTGGTTGTAACTCAGGAAAAAAACATTAATTAAAGAATGGAGAAATTGGGCAACACACTTACCGGGTCATCAAGATTAACATCACCAGCATGTAGGCACTTCCGGAGAAGATGGCGGCTTAGTAAGACGCGCGGGTCTTAGTTCCTCCTCCAGAAAAGCAACTAAAGAAACAGAAGCAATACGAAACAGCTCCCGGAGTCACAACAGAGACCAAAAAGACAGCGTACCCCATTCTGGAACAGCTGAACGGGCAGGGAGAATCTGCTGCGGTGAGCTACCCGAGGGGCGTGCGTTTTCCCGGCCGGGGCGGCTGGCGACTGGGGTCCCCTCCACGCACGTGGCTCACCGGCCTGACTGGGAACGTTGGATAGCGGGGCCCTCCCGTCACGCTTGGCGTTTCGGGCCAGCTGGGCAATTAGGACCGGCACTCTCCCAAGCCGCGGCGGCCAGCGACCCCCACCTCCACGCGCGGTTTCCCGGGCCAACTGCGGTGCAGACAGACGAGCGCCACGAGCGCCACCTACTGGGCAGGAAAAGAAAAACAGAGCCCAGAGATGTCACAGAAAAAGCTTTCAACCAGCTGCGTAACACACCCAGGGAAATCTGATCAAATGCCCAGACACCAGCAGAAAATAATGGATGACGCTCGGAAAATTGAAGATATGGCCCAGTCAAAGGAACAAACCAATAGTTCAAATGAGATACAGGAGCTGAGACAACTAATGCTGAATATACGAACAGAAATGGAAAAATTCTTCAAAAACCAAATCAATAAATTGAGGGAGGACATGAAGAAGACATGGGCTGAACAAAAAGAAGAAATAGAAAATCTGAAAAAACAAATCACAGAACTTATGGGAGTGAAGGACAAAGAAGAAAAAATGGAAAAAACAATGGATACCTACAATGGTAGATCTAAAGAGGCAGAAGCTACAATTAGTGAACTGGAGGATGGAACATCTGAATTCCAAAAAGAAACAGAAACTATAGGGAAAAGAATGGAAAAACTTGAGCAGGGGATCAGGGAACTGAATGACAATATGAAGCGCACAAATATACGTGTTGTGGGTGTCCCAGAAGGAGAAGAGAAGGGAAAAGGAGGAGAAAAACTAATGGAAGAAATTATCACTGAAAATTTCCCAACTCTTATGAAAGACCTAAATTTACAGATCCAAGAAGTGCAGCGCACCCCAAAGAGAATAGACCCAAATAGGCGTTCTCCAAGACACTTACTAGTTAGAATGTCAGAGGTCAAAGAGAAAGAGAGGATCTTGAAAGCAGCAAGAGAAAAACAATCTGTCACATACAAGGGAAACCCAATAAGACTATGTGTAGATTTCTCAGCAGAAACCATGGAAGCTAGAAGACAGTGGGATGATATATTTAAATTACTAAAAGAGAAAAACTGCCAACCAAGACTCCTATATCCAGCAAAATTGTCCTTCAAAAATGAAGGAGAAATTAAAACATTTATAGACAAAAAGTCACTGAGAGAATTTGTGACCAAGAGACCAGCTCTGCAAGAAATACTAAAGGGAGCACTAGAGTCAGATACGAAAAGACAGAAGAGAGAGGTATGGAGTAAAGTGTAGAAAGAAGGAAAATCAGATATGATATATATAATACAAAAGCCAAAATGGTAGAGGAAAATATTATCCAAACAGTAATAATACTAAAAGTTAATGGACTGAATTTCCCAATCAAAAGACATAGAATGGCAGAATGGATTACGACCCAGCAATACCACTGCTAGGTATCTACTCAAGGGACTTAAGGGCAAAGACACAGACGGACATTTGCACACCAGTGTTTATAGCAGCATTATCTGCAGTTGCAAAGAGATGGAAACAGCCAAGATGTTCATCAACAGACGAGTGGCTAAACAAACTGTGGCGTATGCCTACGATGGAATATTGTGCAGCTTTAAGACAGACTAAACTTATGAAGCATGTAATAACATGGATGGACCTAGAGAACATTATGCTGAGTGAGTCTAGCCCAAAACTAAAGGACAAATACTGTAAGGTCCCACTGATGTGAACCGACATTGGAGAATCAGCTTGGAATATATCATTGGTAACAGAGACCAGCAGGAGTTAGAAACAGGGTAAGATAATGGGTAATTGGAGCTGAAGGGATACAGACTGTGCAACAGGACTAGATACAAAAACTAAAAAATGGACAGCACAATAATACCTAAGTGTAATGTAACTATGTTGGAACACTGAATGAAGCTGCACCTGAAATATGGTTTTTTGTTTGTTTGTGTGTTTGTATCTTTTGTTTTTGTTTTTTTCTTTTTCCTTTATATATATATATATATATATATAATTAGTATTATTATTTTAATTCTCTTCTCTATATTAACATTCTATATTTTTTTCTGCTGTTTTGCTAGTTCTTTTCCTAAATCGATGCAAATGTACTAAGAAATGATGATCATACATCTATGTGATGATACTAAGAATTACTGAGTGCATTTGTAGAATGGAATGATTTCTAAATGTTGTGTTAATTTCTTTTCTTTTTTTTGATTAATAAAAAAATTAAAAAAAAAAAAAAGATTAACATCACCAGTGAGGAACAGGTGCAAATTGTGTTACTTTCAGGTGATGTATCCTAAAAACACAACATCACTCTCCCATGCACTACTCCAGCCAAGAATGCAAAGCCTTAGTCTGATCATAAGGAAATGATGAAAACAAAATGAAGATTTTTTTATTAAAAAAAAAAGGTGTGTGGAGGAACAGAATTCTTTAAAAATGTCAGTGCCATAAAAGAGTGTGAAAATGTTCCAGATTAAAAGAGACTTAAGAGGCATGACAATTGTTTTAGATTCCTAGGCTCCTGAAAGCAGATACCATGAAATGGGTCAGCTTAACAGTGGACATTTATTACTTCACAATTTTGAGGTTGAGAAAAATGTCCAAATCAAGTCATCATCAAGGCGATGCTTTCTTTCCTAACGCTGGCTGCCATATTTCCTTGACTCCTCTGCCACATGGCAAAGCAGTGACAGCATCTTTTGTTCTCTCATTTCTTTTCCAGGTTCTGTTGCACTCAGCATCTTGCTTCCATGACTTTCTCTCTCTCTTTGTCTGAATTTCACTCTTTTATAAAGCACTCCAATAAGGGAATTAACAAACCCCTTGTCTGGGCTACACCTTAGCAGAAGTAATGTCGTCAAAATGCCTTACTTACAATAGGTTTACACTCACAGAAATGGATTACCTTTAAAAACATGATTTTCTGGCGTACATACATTTCCAAGCAACCACAAAAATTAAATGCAGTTACCCAACCTGAGACTCAATCACGTATTGGAGGAAAAAAAGTTCAGTAAGGTCAGCTGGTCAAATTGGAATGTGGACAGTAGATTCAAATACAAATTTTGTGGTGGGAATAGGATGGTCTTTGCTATGGCCAGAAATTTGTGATTTCTGGATCTTAGTTTCTTTGTCTGAAAATGGAGATAATAAGACCTACCTCTCTGCTAAGTGTCTGGTGCAAAGTAGGCCTTCAATAAATGTAATCTCCCTCCTCTAATTCTACAGTAGGAACAATGACTAATAATTACACGCTTAGTTCCAAATAGACAACCAAATGTCATCACTGCAAAATATCTCCCTATCCTAATGGTATCGAAAGTGTTAAATAATTTCCCTAAAATATATCTTACCACAACAGGGTAATTAAGGCCATTGCTATATGGAGTCCTATTTTTTTTCCAGCTACTTTAATAATTGGTGTTGGCATAGTCAAGCAGATTGGCTGTCCCACCCTGCCATTTGATAATTAACTGCCAACAACAATTTTTGATTATTTTCAGAGCATTAGCTGCCTGCTGAACACAAAATGAGACAAGCCACCAACCCAGCAAGCTGGTTGTCTTAATGCCAAGACTGTCTTTTCTCATATCCTATACCTTCTATTTAGTTAAAGGGCATTCTTCAGTAAGATAAGTGATATTTCAATAAATTTAGAATTAAATTAAACTTTGAGCAACAGGATTCTTTAACTGGTTCCTGGGGTTTCATAGAATAATGGAGTTAATATTTAAATCGGCAATATAATTTTCTACCAAAATTTTTGCATTTTTAGTTATTAAAAATGAAGGCAACTCTCTACGAATACTGTCACTAATAATCAGCCAAAAACACACCCCTGGATTGCTCACCAAACTGTACCCTGTGCATTGACTTCTCTGTCCTGCTGACCCTTTTAAGTAGGATAAAATCACCATCTGTTCCCGTGGTGCTTCTAATCTATTCCAATCTATAAGCATTTCAGGTTTACCTGAAATAGTAGAAATTCATGGGCATATTTCTAAAATATTTTATTTATTTGGGAAATAATATACTCATTTAATTCAATATTTAAAAGATATAAAAGGCCATATAGTGAAAAGTCCTCCTGGAACCTTTGTTCCCAAGCCACCCAAATTCTGGTATCTTGCAAGGGATATTCTGTGCCAATATACAAGCAAATATTAATATATACTTCCCCTTCCCTTATGTGCATGATAGCATATTACACACTTCTGTACCCTGTTTTTTCATATACAACAAAAGATCTTGGAGATCATTCTACACTCTCATGAACATTTTCATGAAAAAGAAAATTTTTCATTCTTTTCTAGGGTTGAGTATTTTAATATATGAATATATCATCATTTAACCAGTCTGTCACTGACAGGCATTTATGTCATTTTCTATCACTTGCTGTAGTGTCAATTTGCATGTTCTTGAACAGATCTGTAGGTTAAATTTTTAGAAATGGATTTGCTGAGTCAAAGAAAACATACAGGCCTGCGTGGAGATGCCTCAATACTGGGCTGGGGCAGTATTTTTTAATTATTTTTTAAAATTTTCATTCTATTATAGACTATTGATACAAACAAGAAGTTGAACATTAAAAAAATTGCACATAAAGAAAACATACATTTGTAAATGTGATAAATATGATCAAATTATCATCTATAGAACTTGTACCAGTTTTCATTCCATTTACAATATAAAAGCATATCTGTTGACCATCTTGACTTTGTCACAATGTCAAGTATTATCACCCTTTCTCTATGACAATCTGGTGGACAAAGTGCTATTTCAATAAGGTTTTATTTGCATTTCTTTTATTATGAATAATGAGGTTGAACATCTCATGTTTATGAGCCACTTGTGCGTGGGTATGTATGTATGTATGTGTGAATTGGAAGTTTATATACTTTGAACATTTTTTCCCCTTGGCTTGTGGATCTTTTTCTTTTTGATTTTAGGAGTTCTGTGTATAATTGGGGAACCTAATCAATCATTGGTCTGTGATATAAGCTGCAAATATTTTTCCAGGTTTATTATTATAAGCCTATTTTTATCTCACCTATTTATTTTAAAACTTTTTTATTGTATAGTATAGCATATATACAAAGCAAAGAAATAAAAAAGCAATAGTTTTCAAAGCACTCTTCAAAAAGTGGTTACAGGACAGATCCCAGAGTCTGTCATGGACTACCATATGATCCTCTCAGATTTTCCCTTCTAGCTGCTCCAGAATATAGGAGGCTAGAAGGCTTAAATACATTTTTATCATCATGATCGACTTTTTTTTCCTTATTTTTTTGTGAACAATAACATATATACAAAAAAGCTATGAATTTCCAAGCAATATCTCACCATTTTTAAAAACATATTTGATTAAGGCATAGCATACAAATAAAATATGCATAAATCAGTGAATTTTTTTTTACAAAGTGAATATACCATGTAGCCACTACACAATCAGGAAATACAATATTTTCAACATTCATGAGCATATTTTTATCACAAGAAGAAGTACAAAGACAGGTTTTTCAAACAGATTAATAATGTTGGACAGGTTAGGGACCATGGACAATATCCTAGTTTTGATTAATTCTCAGTATTTATATATGGAGTTGTTTAGATAGTAATATCAAAAAGTCATATTTGGGGAGGAGGGGCCAAGATGGTGGCTCAGCAAGGTGCGTGTTTTAGTTCGTCCTCCAGAACAACTACTAAATAACCAGAAAGAGTACAGAACAACTCCCGGAGTCATATCAGTGACTGGACATGCAGCATACCCTAGTCTGGACCAGCTGGACTGGCTGCAAGTCCCCCCAGAACCATGAGTTCCCCAAGCTGGGTGGCTGGCACCCAGCACTCCTCCCCCACAGGCGGCTTCCCAGAGGGAAAGGAAAGACACTCTAACAGTAGCAGGGACTGAGTCCAACCAAACACCAATTGTGGCATTAATAACAAATTCTGACTATTAAAAATAGGCCCCCAGCTCAGGTGAACCTGGTCAAGGCTGAGGTCGCTTATTGGGCTAACTGAAAAAAGGAAAGGGGATGAACCGGACGTTTTTGTGGCTGTTTCTACACAGGCTTGGCTGCCTCTGGATTCAGCAGTGGGACTACTCGGGCTGCAACTGCCCCAGGCATAGGCAGAAATGGACTGCTTTCAGGGCTGTCTCCCACCTGTGCCTTCCCCAGGGGAGGGTTGAAATGCAACTCAGGTGGAATCCCTCTCTCAAGGAATTCAGACCCCAGGGCTTGGCAATTTGAAGCCATTAAAACCAGCCTACAACCTCTCCTCTGGTTCCACCATGCCCCCAGCAGGGAGACCCTTCCAAAGTTAAAAGAGCCACAACATCTTTTGCTGGTGGGACCCACATGCAGACAAGCACCACATACTGGGAAGGATAAGAAAAACAGAGCCCAGAGACTTCACAGGAAAGTCTTTCAACCTGCTGGGTCTCAGCCTCAGGAAAAATTGACGCAGGTGACTCCTTCCCCCTCAAAGGAGTCCAGTTTAGTCCGGGAAAACCCAGCTGGAGTCTATAATACCTATGTAGACCCTCCTAAGGCTGGGGAGGGAAAAGGCACCTTACAAGCAGGGCAAGAAACAAGAAAAGAAGAACTGAAAAATTATCCTCTGTTAAACAAAACCTAAGCTAGAGGCCCAGAAAAAGCTGAATGTCAAAGAACAGATAGACAACAAACTCATCTAGCAAGAAAACCCTAGGTAAGATAAGTGAAAGCAATCTCCAGAATAAACTAATTAAGGTAATTAAATGTCTAGATGCCAGCAAAAAATAAATCACACCAGGAAAATTGAAGATATGTCCCAGTCAAAGGAACAAACCAATAGTTCAAATGAGATACAGGAGCTCAATTAATTCAGAATATACAAACAGACATGGAAAACCTCATCAAAAAACAAATCAATGAATTGAGAGAGGATATGAAGAAGGCAAGGAATGAACAAAAAGAAGAAATGGAAAGTCTGAAAAAACAAATCACAGAACTTACGGGAATGAAAGTTACAGTAGAAGAGATGAAAAAACAATGGAAACCTACAAGGGTAGATTTCAAGAGACAAAGGTTAGGATTAGTGAACTGGAGGATCTGAAATTTGACAAGAAACAGAAACTATAGGGGAAAAAATGGAAAAATATGAGCAGGGACTCAGGGAATTGAATGATAATATGAGGTGCACAAATATTCATGTTGTGGGTGTCCTGGAAGGAGAAGAGAAGGGAAAAGGAGGAGAAAAACTAATGGAAGAAATTATCACTGAAAATTTCCCAACTCTTATGAAAGACCTAAAATTACAGATCCAAGTAGTGCAGTGCACCCCAAAGAGAATAGATCCAAATAGACATTCTCCAAGACACTTACTAGTCAGAATGACAGAGGTCAAAGAGAAAGAGAGGATCTTGAAAGCAGCAAAGAAAAGCAATCCATCACATACAAGGGAAACCCAATAAGACTATGTGTAGATTTCTCAGCAGAAACCATGGAGGTGAGAAGACAGTGGGATGATATATTTAAATTACTAAAAGAGAAAAACTGCCAACCAAGAATTCTATACCCAGCAAAATTGTCCTTCAAAAATGTGGGAGAAATTAAACATTTTCAGATAAAAAATCACCGAGAGAATTTGTGACCAAGAGACCAACTCTGCAAGAAATACTAAAGGGAGCACTAGAGACAGATACGAAAAGACAGAAGAGAGAGGTGTGGAGAAGAGTGTAGAAAGAAGGAAAATTAGGTATGACATATAAAATACAGAAGGCAAAATGGTAGAAGAAAGTACTACCCATACAGTATTAACGCTAAATGTTAATGGATTGACCTCCCCAATCAAAAGACGTAGACTGGCAGAATGGATTAAAAAACAGGATCCTTCTATATGCTGTCTACAGGAAACACATCTTAGACCCAAAGATAAACATAGGTTGAAAGTGAAAGGTTGGGGAAAGATATTCCATGCAAATAACAACCAGAAAAGAGCAGGAATAGCTATACTCATATCCAACAAATTAGACTTCATATATAAAACAGTTAGAAGAGACAAAGAAGGATACTATGTACTAATAAAAGGAACAATTCAACAAGAAGACATAACAATCATAAATATTTATGCACCGAACCAGAATGCCCCCAAATACATGAAGCAATCACTGCAAACACTGAAAAGGGAATTAGACACATCTACCATAATAGTTGGAGACTTCAATTGCCCACTCTCATCAATGGACAGAACATCTAGACAGAGGATCAGTAAAGAAACAGAGAATTTGAATATTACAATAAATGAGCTAGACTTAACAGACATTTATAGGACATTACACCCCACAACAGCAGGATACACCTTTTTCTCAAGTGCTCCTGGATCATTCTCAAAGATAGGCCATATGCTGGGTCACAAAGCAAGTCTCAACAAATTTAAAAAGATTGAAATCATACACAACACTTTCTCAGATCATAAAGGAATGAAGTTGGAAATCAATAATAGGCAGAGTGCCAGAAAATTCACAAATATGTGGAGGCTCAACAACACACTCTTGAACAACCAGTGGGTCAAAGAAGAAACTACAAGAGAAATTAGTAAATATCTCGAGGTGAATGAAAATGAAAACAGAACATATCAAAACCTATGGGATGCATCAAAAGCAGTGCTAAGAGGGAAATTTATTGCCCTAAATGTCTATATCAAAAAAGAAGAAAGGGCAAAAATTCAGGAATTAACTGTCCACTTGGAAGAAGTGGAGAAAGAACAGCAAACTAACCCCAAAGCAAGCAAAAGGAAAGAAATAACAAAGATTAGAGCAAAAAAAAAAAAAAAAAAAATTGAGAAAATCAATAAAACCAGAAATTGGTTCTATGAGAAAATCAATAAGATTGATGGGCCCTTAGCAAGATTGACAAAAAGAAGAAGAGAGAGGATGCAAATAAATAAGATCAGAAATGCAAGAGGAGACATAACCACTGACCCCACAGGAATAAAGGAGGTAATAACAGGATACAATGAACAACTTTATGCTAGTAAATACAACAATGTAGATGAAATGGACAACTTCCTAGAAAGGAATGAACAACCAAGTTTGATTCAAGAAGAAATAGATGACCTCAAAAAACCAATCACAAGTAAAGAAATTGAATCAGTCATTAAAAAACTTCCCAAAAAGAAAAGTCCAGGACCAGACGGTTTCACATGTGAATTCTACCAAACATTCCAGAAAGAATTAGTACCAACCCTGCTCAAACTCTTCAAAAAAATTGAAGTGGAGGGAAAGCTACCTAATTCATTCTATGAAGCCAACATCACCCTCATACCAAAGCCAGGCAAAGATATTACAAAAAAAGAAAACTACAGACCAATCTCTCTAATGAATATAGATGCAGAAATCCTCAACAAAATTCTAGCAAATCGAATCCAGCAACACATTAAAAGAATTATACATCATGACCAAGTAGGATTCATCCCAGGTATGCAAGGATGGTTCAACATAAGAAAATCAATTAATGTAATACACCATATCAACAAATCAAAGCAGAAAAATCACATGATCATCTCAATTGATGCAGAGAAGGCATTTGACAAGATTCAACATCCTTTCATGTTGAAAACACTTCAAAACATAGGAATACAAGGGAACTTCCTTAAAATGATAAAGGGAATATATGAAAAACCCACAGCTAATATCATCCTCAATGGGGAAAAACTGAAAACTTTCCCCCTAAGATCAGGAAAACAAGACAAGGATGTCCACCATCATCACTGTTATTCAACATTGTGTTGGAAGTTCTAGCCAGAGCAATTAGACAAGAAAAAGAAATACAAGGCATCAGAATTAGAAAGGAAGAAGTAAACTATCACTGTTTGCAGATGATATGATACTATATGTCAAAAACCCTGAAAAATCCACAGCAAAACTACTAGAGCTAATAAACGAGTACAGCAATGTGGCAGGTTACAAGATCAACATTCAAAAATCTGTAGTGTTTCTAACACTAGTAATGAACAATCCGAGGGGGAAATCAAGAAATGAATTCCATTTACAAATGCAACTAAAAGAATAAAATACTTAGGAATAAATTTAACTAAAGTGACAAAAGACCTATACAAAGAAAACTACAAGAAACTGTTAAAAGAAATCACGGAAGACCTAAATAGATGGGAGGGCATACCGTGTTCATAGATTGGAAGACTAAATATAGTTAAGGTGTCAATTCTACCTAAATTGATCTACAGATTCAATGCAATACAATCAAAATCCCAACAACTTACTTTTGAGAAATAGAAAAACCAATCAGCAAATGTATCTGGAAGGGCAGTGTGTCCCGAATTGCTAAAAGTATCTTGAGGAAAAAAAGCGAAGCTGGAAGTCACCCTGTCTGACTTTAAGGCTTATTATGAAGCCACAGTAGTCAAAACAGCATGGTATTGGCATAAAGATAGATATATCGACCGATGGGCTCGAATAGAGTGCTCAGATATAGACCCTCTCATCTATGGACATTTGATCTTTGATAAGGCAGTCAAGCCAACTCACCTGGGACAGAACAGTCTCTTCAATAAATGGTGCAAGAGAACTGGATATCCATATGCAAAAGAATGAAAGAAGACCCATATCTCACACCCTATACAAAAGTTAACTCAAAATGGATCAAAGATCTAAACATTAGGTCTAAGACCATAAAACAGTTAGAGGAAAATGTAGGGAGATAACTTATGAATCTTATAATTGGAGGTGGTTTTATAGACTTTACACCTAAAGCAAGAACACTGAAGAAAGAAAGAAATAAATGGGAGTTCCTCAAAATTAAACAATTTTGTGCATCAAAGAACTTCATCAAGAAAGTAAAAAGACAGCCTACACAGCAGGAGACAATATTTGGAAATGACATATCAGATAAAGGTCTAGTATCCAGAATTTATAAAGAGATTGTTCAACTCAACAACAAAAAGACAGCCAATCCAATTACAAAATGGGAAAAAGACTTGAACAGACACTTCTCAGAAGAGGAAATACAAATGGCCAAAAGGCACATGAACAGATGCTCAATGCCCCTGGCCATTAGAGAAATGCAAATCAAAACCACAATGAGATATCATCTCACACCCACCAGAATGGTCATTATCAGCAAAACAGAAAATGACAAGTGCTGGAGAGGATGTGGAGAAAGAGGCACACTTATCCACTGTTGGTGGGAATGTCAAAGGGTGCAACCACTGTGGAAGGCAGTTTGGTGGTTCCTCAAAAAGCTGAATATAGAATTGCCATATGACTCAGCAATACCACTGCTAGTTATCTACTCAGAGGACTTAAGGGCAAAGACACAAACAGACACTTGCACACCAATGTTTATAGCAGCATTATTTACAATTGCAAAGAGATGGAAACAATCAAAATGTCCATCAACAGACGAGTGGCTAAACAAACTGTGGTATATACATACGATGGAATATTATTCAGCTTTAAGACAGGATAAACTTATGAAGTATGTAACAACATGGATGGACCTAGAGAACATTATGCTGAGTGAGACTAACCAAAAACTACAGGACAAATACTGTATGGTCTCACTGATATGAACTGACATTAGTGAATAAACTTGGAATATGTCGTTGGTAACAGAGACCATCAAGAGATAGAAATAGGGTAAGATATTTGGTAATTGGAGCTGAAGGGATACAGACTGTGCAACAGGATTGGATACAAAAACTCAGAAATGGACAGCACAATACTACCTAACTGTAATATAATGATGTTAAAACACTGAATGAAGCTGCATGTGAGCATGATAGAGAGAGGAGGGCTGGGGACATAACTGAAATCAGAAAGAAAGATAGATGTTAAAGATCGAGATGGTATAATCTAGGAATGCCTAGAGTGTATAATATTAGTGAAATGTACAATGTACAAATTTAAAAAATGTTTTTGCATGAAGAAGAACAAAGGACTGTCATTGCAGGGTGCTGAAAATAGATGGTAATTAATATTTTAAAATGTCACCTAATGTGTGAGTCTAAAACAAAAAATGTTTAGTTGTTACAAAATTCATATTTTGACTAGAGCATTTCCTAATACAACTTATGTAGATAGTTTGATTGAATGTCATAAGTACTTGGAATCTCAGGTAGGACATGAGATTTTGTTGGTTTGTCCAGAGTGATGCCCCAATGAATCCCAGAGTGATTTGATTAGTGAGTGGAAAAGTATTTGCAAGCCCACTTCAGGGAATGATGAGAGCAGGGAGAAATTCAACTTCCCCAAGTTGAATTCTTGATATTCTCACAAGCAGTGTGGACAACCAAAGCTCTAGGCTGAGCCCCCAGTCTTGGGGTTTGTTCATATGAAACTTAACCCCACAAAGAATAGGTCAAGTCTACTTAAAATTTAGGCCTAAGAGTCACCCCCAAGAGAGCCTCTTTTGCTGCTCAGATGTGGCCTCTTTCTCCAGCCAATATGATGAGCAGTCTCACCACCCTCCCCCTCTCTGCGTGGGACATGACTCCCAGGGGTGTGGACCTTCCTGACAACGTGGGACAGAGATCCTGGAGTGAGCTGAGACTCAGCATCAAGGGACTGGGAAAAACCCTAAAATGAGCTGAGAATTAACATCAAGGGATTGAGAAAACCTTCTTGACCAAAAGGAGGAAGAGAAATGAGACTAAGTGTCAATGGCTGAGAGATTCCAAACAGAGTCGAGAGGTTATCCTGGAGGTTATTCTTACGCATTAAGTAGATATCACCTTGTTGTTCAAGATGTAGTGGAGCGGCTGGAGGGAACTGCCTGAAAATGTAGAGCTGTGTTCCAGTAGCCATGTTTCTTGATGATGATTGAGCAATGATAGAGCTTTCACAATGAGACTCTGTGAATGTGATAACCTTGTGTCTGATGCTCTTTTAGCTACTTTATCAACAGAAGAGTAGAACATATGGAATAAAAATAAATAATAGGGGGAACAAATGTTAAAATAAATTTAGTTTGAAATGCTAGTGGTAAATGAAAGCGAGGGGTAAGGGGTATGGTATGTATAATCGTTTTTTCTCTGTTGTCGTTTTATTTCTTTTTCTAAATCAATGCAAATGTTCTAAGAAATGATGACTATGCAATTATGTGATATTAAGAATTACTAATTGTATATGTAGAATGGAATGATATCTTAATGTTTTGTTTGTTGTTAATTTTTTTTTAATTAAGAATAATAATAAAAAAGCTGTATTTGGTGCAACAGTGGTTCATGGCAGAGTTCTCGCCTGCCATGCCAAACAGCCGGGTTCAATTCCTGGAGCCTGCCCATGCAAAAAAAAGTCGTATATCATTCAGGAACAGAAAATTGTAAGAAATAACAATGTTTTATAGCTAGATTGTATATTTTAATACTGTCCTCCTCATATTCTTCTCTGATGGGTAGATCATACCCTCTAGTAATTTTTCAAGGGAGCCTTGAAAAATGTCAGTTTTAGATCAGCCATAGAAGCGTGATTCACCACTTTGCTCTTGGAGCAAATATATTTTCCACTGCACTCAAATTTGCTGGTAATTACTTACAAAATTTCCCAATGTATTTTATATAATATGGAAGCTTTTTTGCTTGGTTCAATGATTCATTCAAATGCTCATTTCCTGTGAATACTTTAAATGTTCTAGATGATTGTCCATTGAAACATCTCTCCAAATTCAGCGCTGGGAGCTTGTGGCAGCAACCTCCCAAACAAATAATTTCAAGGCTGAACACACAGCATCTAAAAGACCTTTTTATATATCTTGATTTTAAAAGGCATGCGTAGAGTTTAATCCTAGACCATAACCAATAGCTATTAATAATGATAACAGAACACTTCTTTGAATAAATGTAATCCAGCCATAATCTCAAATTGTTACAGCTCTGTTTGGCCTTCCTCTTATTAGTTCATTTTTAATAAGAAACTGTCACATACAACCTGGATTTCAGAAATACCCAAAGTTACAGCAGACTGGCAGCCCATGGTAATCACAAATGAGAGCAAAACAGCTCTAAAGTCAGTCAGTCTTAGAAAGCTATAGATACAGTGTGTTCCAGCATAAATTTGATCAGTTCTGATTTTTGTCTTTGGCTGAAACCCTCTGGAATCATGAAGAAAATGTATACATCTGTAAATCTAGTTTTATTATTTTGTCTGATTTATATAGAAAGCACACCAAAGACTCATTACTGGCATATTATTTTAAACTCTCATAGGTGATGGCCTTTGTGTAAGAAGACATTTTGCAAACATGATGAAATAAAAAAAATCAAGGGTACAGAGATTAAGAGAATAACTAGAAGCCATGATGTCTATGAAAATTACTACTGATGAGGAAAGAGCTTCTCCTGCTGTGAGAGCTTTTCACCTCTCTTTGTAGCAAGCAAAATGTGAGATTTCGGGAGCCAGAAATCTTCTGTTAGTCCCCGGGACATGAATTGAGTGCTCTGAATAGCTCAGAGAATCTTGTAAACTTCAGTAGGAATGGAGCAAGCATCAACTTTTTTGAGGCTAGTTCAGTGTCCTGAAAAATCCAACTGATCTTTCTTTGTCAGATTTGACTTAGGGCCAGATCTCAGCAAAAACATGCAAGCAGACAATGCTTTTCATCCCTATCTTCATTTTTTCCATTCTTCCCTACATTATTATTAATCGCGAACCAGCCCAAAGCATGGAGAATCCTTGCCCACACTTCTACTAAAACAACTACTCTTGGCTCCATCATAAAGAGGCAATAGACTGGAGAAGGTGCTGAATGGATATCTGTGTTCTTAAAGTCTTGATTCTGTAACAGAGTAAATGAGAGGTTAGACATTTCTCTCTGCATCTCAGGTGGAAAATAGTTTCTAAGCACCCCCAGAGCATCAGCACTCTGTATTTTACAGTAAAGGATAAATGATTGACAACTAGGCTTGTTAATTTATCCCTCCCAGAGTAAGATCAAAACAGAAGTCTGCTTTCCTTGTCAGCCTGTTTGTTGGAATTGGAAGAAGGACAGAGAAAGCAATGGGGGGGGGGGGGGGGGGGGGGGGGCGGGGAGGGGTTCGACAGAGGCATTCAGGAAGAGAAAAGATGTACGATGAGCAGGGAGCATCAGAATCTATATTGGGTTAATTTTATAGTGTCTGCTCCTTCTAAAGAGACCACCACAAACTGGAGTGCTAGAAGCTGGGTTATTTGGTTATATATATATATATATATATATATATATATATATCAAAATTTCACCTAAAGAATTCATACAGTTTTAACCAGATAAAATTTCACTTTGAACTTCAGATATATAGATGCGAAGCTATTGGGTAAGCAACATACTAGGACACAAATTCCTTTCCCAGGTTGTGAAATCCATGTTATTCATCGCTATAGCCTTAGAACCCTATTGAGATGCTCAGTAAATATTAGTTGAATGAAGATAAAAGTATTAGTTGGGGGCAGGCCACGGTGGCTCGGCAGGCAGGAATGCTTGCCTGAGATGCCAGAGGACCCGGGTTCGATTCCCGGTGCCTGCCCATGTAAAAAAAAAAAAAAGAGAGAGAAAAAAAATAAAAGTATTGGTTGGATAACATTTAGTTTTCTTCTCCATTTCTCCTGTTAGTAGAAGAAAGAAAAATAAAATTTTGATTTCAGTGGAGTGTTTGAAAAAGGGAGTCATTATTCATCAGTCTGAAGTACTTACAGCTAGCAACTGTAGGAAAAGGGCTTTTGATGACCACCTATTTGACCCCTGGGACTATCTCTTTCTAGGACAGAGGTCCCCAGCCCTAGCTACACAATGAAATCATCTGGGTCATTTAAAAAAATACTGATGCCTCAGTCCTGCCTGAGATTAACTGAACCAGGAACCAGGCTTCAGTATGTTTCATAATGATCCCGATGTTTCTAAAGCACAATGCAGTTTCTAGGAGCAACACATCTACCATAGAGAATTTACGGCAAGTTAGAAGATAATCATCAACAAGGCAAGGAGAATTCACCAGAGAAATATTAAGCTATGGTGTCATAACAATTTAGGATCAGTTATTGAAGAAGTTATCAAATTGTCTTTTTCAGGCAATGACTCATTTCCCTTGTTTCTATTCTTTCTCTCCCAGTCATTAATTCAAGCAATTATCCTGAGATGCAGGACTGCCCCTATTTTCTGAATCAATACCGATGGGAAACAGTAACAATATTAAGACCCTAATGCCATGGCTTGGTGAGACTTCCACTTTTGGCCAAGTTACAGCTGTAGTATATTCTCTCCTTTACACAGCCTTAGATGACACTTAGTTTAAGATGGGCAACTCGGATCTCGTAGTAACTTGATAACCCCCATTCAGCAGAGGTGTCACCCGGCTCCACCACTTACTCACTGCTGAACACTCTGCAATTTAGTTTATTTACCTCTCTGTACCTGAGTTTTCTCACATGTAAAACAGACATAATAATAGCACCTAACATAGTATTGTTGTGAAGATGCGTCTCAATTCTTTAAAGCATTTGAAATACCACCATGGCAAACATTACATTCTGAATAAATATTAATTATTATTATTATTAAGGCTTAAAAGTTATAGTAGTTAATATCTGACCCAGCAAACCATCACGTTGGGCAATGCCCAGCAGTACCCCATCACGAAGTGGAAGTGGTATATGTGAGATTAGGCTCTAGCAGGCCCTGAAAGCACAAATAAGTTACACAAGGAAATGGCCCAAATGCCCATGGCCCCCACTCCTGCCACATCACCTTCTCTTTCCAAGCCTTCAGCTATGGCCTCTAGGGGAGTTCCCTATGGTAGTTAACTGAGGAAGAGAAAATTCGGCCTTCTTTATAGATGGTTTTGCACGATACACGGGTAACTTAGAAAAGTGGATAGCTGCAGCACTACCAGCCCCTTTCTGGAACATCCCTGAAGGACAGTGGGGAAGGGAAATCCTCCCAGAGGACAGAGCTTCAAGCAGTGAACCTGGTTGTTCATTTTACTTGGAAGGAGAAATGGCCACAGGAGCATTTGTATATTGATTGATGGGCTGAGGCCAGTGGTTTGGCTGGATGGTCAGTGACTTGTAAGGAATATGATTGGAAAATTAGTGACAAAGAGGTTTGGTGTAGATGGACTTTTCTGAATAGATGAAAGACATGAAGATTATTTGTGTTCCATGTGAATGCTCACCAGAGGGTGACTTCAGCAGAGGAGAATTTTAATATTCAAGTGGATAGGATGACCCATTCTGTAGATGTTAGACAATACTTTCCCCCATCTACTCCTCTTATTCCCTAGTGATCTCATGAACAAAGCAGGTATAGTGGTAGGGGTGGAGTCTATTTATGAGCTTACACATGGGCTTCTACTCACCAAGGCTGACCTGGCTATAGCCATGTGCTGAGTGCCCAATCTGCCAGCAGCAGAGACCAGCACTCAGTCCTCAGTATGGCACCATTCCCCAAAGTGGTTAGTCTTCTACCAGGTGGCAGGTTGGTTACAGTGGACCATTTACTTCATGCAAGGGGCAGTGTTTTCTTCTTACAGGAATAAATACACGCTCTGAATACAGATTTGTCTTCCTTGCCAACAATGCTTCTGCCAAAACTACCATCCATGGACTTACAAAATGTGATATTCACTATCATGGTATTCCACATGGCGTTGCTTCTGATCAAGGAACTTACTTCATAGCAAATGAAGTGTGGGAATGGGCACATGCTCAGATGAGCCTCACTCTCTCTAAGCCCAACTCTATAAGTGACATCATTGCCCTCCCTACTATGTGGGACATGACATCCAGGGGTGAAAGTTGTTTTTTGTTTTTTTCTTTTAACTTTTTTATTGTTTAATATTACATATATACAAAGCAAAGAAAAAAGCAATAGTTTCTGAAGCACCCTTCAACAAGTAGTTATAGGACAGAACCCAAAGTTTTTCATGGGCTACCATATCATCATCTCAGATTTTTCCTTCTAGCTGCTCCAGAAGATAGGAGGTTATAAGGAATAAATATTTTTTTATTGTCTCAATTGACTTTTTTTCTTTGTGTGTGTGTGTGTGTGTGTGTGTGTGTGTGTGTGTGTGTATGTAAAAAATAACATATTTCAAAAGAAGCAGAAAATTTCAAATCACAGCACAACAATTAGTTGTAGAAAAGATTTCAGCATTTGGCATAGGTTACAATTCCACAATTTTAGGTTTTTACTTCAAACTGTTCTAAGATACTGTAGACTAAAAGAAATATCAATTAATGATTCAGCAATCATATTTGTTTGTTAAACCCTACCTTCTCTGTATAACTCCACCATCACCTTTGATCTTTCTATCCCACTCTTTAGAGGTATTTGGGCTATAGTCATTCTAATGTTTTCATGTTAGAAGGGGCTGTCAATAATACAGGGTAGGGAGATGTAAGCAACTGATGTTCTGGAGAGGCTGGGCCCTCTAAGTTTCAGGACTTATCTGGTCCAGGAACCCATCTGGAAGTTGTAAGTTTCTGGAAAGCCATCCTAGTGCATGGAACCTTTGTAGAATCTTATATATTGCCCTAGGTGTTCTTTAGGATTGGCTGGAATGGTTTTGGTTGGGGTTTGGCAAGTTATGGTAGGTAGCAATGTTTAACTGAAATTTGCGTGATAGAGACCTCCAGAGTAGCCTCTCCACTGTATTTGAACTCTCTCAGCCACTGATACTTTATTAATTATACTTTTTCCCCCTTTTGGTCAGATGGCATTGTTGATCCCATGGTACTAGGGCCGGGCTCATCCCTGGGAGTCCTCTCCTACACTACCAGGAAGACTTTCACCCCTGGATGTCATGTCCCACTTAGGGGGAAGGGCAATGATTTCACTTGCAGAGTTGGGCTTTAAGAGAGTAAGGCCACATCTAAGCAAGAAAAGAGGTCCTCTGGAAGTAACTCTTAAGTATGCCTATACTAAGCTTCTCTGCTGCATTCATAAGCTTCACAAGAGTAAGCCTCAAGATTAAGGGCTTGGCCTATTGATTTGGGTACTGCTAACGTTTGATACAGTATCAGGGGTTTCCCCAGTGGTAACATTTAATAGCTCCAATTTTTTTCTCCCACCCCTCAAGGGATTTTGCCAATACTTTTTGATTGTCTGTTTACTATATTCTAGGATGTATCCAGGCATTACAATAATCTATACAGAATTAAAGTCCCTCATTCTTATTCTGGGCTTCCTCTGTTTCAGTTATTCAAATGAACTATCCAGACAGGTTGAATTAGATTGTGTGTTACAGAAAATTTAGGTTCTGGACAAAATAAACCTTTCTTCCTTTTGTCTCAAAGAGTAGCTGTGGTTCTAAAATACAGACAGTATCTTCCTTCCTGTGCTCTGAATTACCTTAATTCTGACCTGATCAGCTTTGTTCTTCTATGTAAATGCCAGGCTATACGTATATAGAACAGCCTCTCAAAATCCAGAAATAATAATTACCACTCTGGACTGAATGTGTCTGCTCTAAAAGCTTATAATTTAGGTCCCTGTTTTCTTATAAGCACTTTCTAAAGGAGACCATACAATGATTGTTCATTTGTTTCTGGCTAATTTTGCCTCACCAAATGTCCACAGGTTCATTCATATCGTTGCATGCCTCACAAATTCATTCCTTTTTGCAGAGCACAATATTCGATCTATGTATGCACCATTGTTCACCAATCTACTTCTCAGTCAGTGCATCCTTCAGCCACCTCCACTCATTAGGCATCATGTATAATGCCCAAAGTCCATAGTCCATCAACACTCTCAATTTTAGATAATTTCATTGTTCCCAAGAGAAAGATAACCAATAAACACATATTTCCTCAACAAATAGGAAATCTAAACCTACCCTTAACTCTTGACCATCCCCCATTATTTACCCCTGCTGTTGCTATGGTACTGTTGATGTTTTCCTGTTAAACATAGCCAATAGCATGCAATAGCAATTTTCCCCCTGTACCCTGGACTTAGACACTCTTTGTACATGAAGCATACCTTTTAAGTAGTTCTTGCAAGAACTTATTTATGGGGTTAATCAGTGGGATACATAGGTCTATTCAACCCCTTTCAATCATGGTTGCCATCAATATGGTAATATTACTTATAGACCCACTAGAGAACTACCTTCACTTCTATCTATTCCCTTACATTTGAGTTCAACCTCATTAGCTAACCATTCACCCATCTCTAGCTTCTATGTATCTCCTATGTATCTCTAAGTCCCCTATATTCTGTATTATAAGCCTCCGATTTTACCTTTACCATGGTCATAAAAGTGGAGTCATGCAGTATCTATCCTTTTGTGTCTGGCTTATTTCACTCGGCATTATGTCCTCGACACTCATCTATCTTGTCATGTGCTTCTGGATGTCATTTTGTCTTATTGCTGCATAATATTCCATTATTGTGTATATACCACATTTTGTTAATCCACTCATCTGTTGATGGGCATTTGGTTTGTTTCCATCTTTTGGCAATTGTCCACATTTTGTTAATCCACTCATCTGTTGATGGGCATTTGGTTTGTTTCCATCTTTTGACAATTGTGAATAATGCTGCTATGAACATCAATGTGCAAATGTCTGTGTCACTGCTTTCAGCTCTTCTGGGTACATGCAAAGTAGTGCTACTGCTGGGTCATAGGGCAACTTGATATTTAGTTTCCTAAGGAACTGCCAAAAACTGTTTTCCAGAGTGGCTGCACCATTATACACTCCCACCGGCAGTGCATAAGTGTCCCAGTTTCTCCACATCCTCTCCAACATTTGTAGTTTCCTGTTTGTTTAATAGCAGCCATTCTTACAGGTGTGAGGTGGTATCTCATCATATTCTTGCTCTGCATTTCCCTATAGCCAGTGAAAATGAGCATCTCTTCATGTGCCATTGATCCATCTGTATTTGCTCTTCAGAAAAATGCCCATTCATATCTTTAGCCCATTTTATAATTGGGTTGCTTATTCTTTTGTTGTTGAGTTGTACGATTTCTTTATGTATACAGGATATCAAACCTCTGATGTGTGATTTCCAAATATTTTCTCCCATTGAGTTGGCTGCCTCTTCACCTTTTTGACAAAGTCTTTTGAGGTGCAGTAGCATTTGATTTTTGAGGAGTTCCCATTTATCGATTTTTTCTCTTGTTCCTTGTGCTTTGGGTATATAGTTTAGGAAGCTACTTCTATTACTAGATTTTGAAGATATTTCCCTACATTTTCTTCTAGAAACTTTATGGTGCTAGTTCTTATACCTAAGTGTTTGGTCCACTTTGAGTTAATGTTTGTATAGGATGTAGGGTAAGGGTCCTCTTTCATTCTTTTTGGTTATTGATATCCAATTCTCCCATGCTTATTTATTGAAAAGACTATTTTGTACCAGTTCAGTGGATTTGGGGGCCTTGTCAAAAATCAGTTGACTATAGATTTGGTGGTCTATTTCTGCATTCTTAATTTGATTCCATTGGTCAATACTTCTGTCTTTGTGCCAGTACCATGCTATTTTGACCACTGTGGCTTTATAATAAGTTTTAAAGTCAGGAAGTGTTAATTCTCCCACTTCATTATTCTTTTTTTAAGATGATTTTAGCTATTTGGGGTCTCTTTTCCTTCCAGATGAATTTGGTAACTAGTTTCCCAAGTCTTCAAAATACGTTGTTGGAATTTTGATTGGTACTGTGGTTGAATCTATAGAACAATTTGGATAGAATTGACATCTTAACTACATTTAACCTTCCTATCTTTGAGCAGGGAATGCCCTTCCACCTACTTAGGTCTTCTTTGATTTATTTTAGCAAAGTTTTCTGTGTACAAGTGTTTTATGTCCCTAGTTAAGTTCATTCCTAAGTACTTGATTCTTTTAGTTGCTATTTTGAATGGATTTTTTTCCTTAACTGACCCCTAGTTAGGTCATTGTTTGTGTGTAGAAATGTTACTGATTTTTGCACATTAATTTTATATCTTGCCATTTGCTGAATTTGTTTCTTAGCTTTCAAGTAACTTTATTGTAGATTTCTCAGGATTTTCCAAGTATAGTATCATGTCATCTGCAAATAATGAAAGTATTACTTCTTCCTTTCCAATTTGGATGCCTTTTATTTCTTTGTCTTGCCTGATTGCTCTAGCTAGAACTTCTAGTGCAATGTTGAATAATAGTGGTAACAGAGGTCATCCTTGTATCATTCCCAGTATTAAAGGAAAGCTTTCAGTCTCTCTTCATTGAGTATGATCCTGGCTATCAGTTTTTCATATATGTCCTTTATCATACTGGGGAAGTTACCCCTGATTCCTATCTTTTGAAGTGTTTTCATCAGAAAAAAAATGTTGAATTTTGTCAAATGTTTTTTTCAGCATCAACTGAGATAATCATGTGATTTGTTAATGTGCTGTATTTCCTTTCGATTTGTTAATGTGCTGTATTACAATAATTGATTTTCTTGTGTTGAACCATCCTTGCATCCCCAGTACAAACCCCACTTGGTCATGGTGTATAACTCCTTTAATGTTTTGGTGGATTCCATTTGCTAGTATTTTGTTAGAAATTAGAGAATTTTTGTCTCTATGTTCATTACAGAGACTCACCTGTAGTTTTCCTTTCTTCTAGTATCTTTACCCGGTTTTGGTATTAAAATATTAGCCTCATAAAATGAGTCAGGTTGTGTTCCTTTTTCCTCAAGTTTTTTGAAAAGTTTGAGCAGGATTGTGTTAGTTCTTTTTGGAATGTTTGATAAAATTCCCCTGTGAAGACTTGTGGCCCTGGGCTTTTCTTTGTAGGAAGATTTTTGATGACTGATTGAATTTCTTTACTTGTGATTGGTTTGTTGAGATCTTCTCTTTCTTTCTGAGTCACTGTAGCTTGTTTGTGTGTCTCCAGGAATTTGTCCATTTCATCAGAGTTGTCTAGTTTGTTGGCATATAGTTGTTCATAGTATCCTCTTATGATTTCTTTTATTTCTTCAGGGTCTGTGGTGATGTACACCTTCTCATTTCTGATTTTGTTTATTTGCATCCTCTCTCTTTTTTTCTTTGTCATTCTTGCTAGTGGCCCATCAGTTTTATTGATTTTTTCAAAAACCAACCTTTGGTTTTATTGATTCTTTCTATTGTTCTTTTGCTCTCCCATTCATTTATCTCTGCTTTAATCTTTGTTATTTCTCTTTTTTTATTTGTTTTGGGGCGGGTTTGCTGTTCTTTCTCAAGTTCCTCCAGGTGAGGAGTCAAGTCCTTGATTTTTGCTCTTTCTTGTTTTTTTTTTTTTAAATATAGGCATTTAGAACAATAAATGTCCCTCTCAGCACAGCCATTGCTGCATTCCATAAGTTCTGATATGTTGTATTCTCATTTTCATTCATCTCCAGATAGCCATAGCTACTGATTTCTCCAGCAGTTTTTTCTTTGATCCACTGGTTGTTTAACAGTGTGTTATTTAATCTCCTTATATTTGTGAATGTTCCTGTTCTTTGGTGGTTACTGAGATCCAGCTTTAATCCATTGTGATCAGAGAAAGTGCTTTGAATAATTTTAGTGGTTTTAAATGTATAAAGACCTGTTTTGTGCCCCAGCATATTATCTATCCTAGAGAATGTTCCATGAGCACTAGAGAAGAATATATATCCTGGTGTTAGGGGGTGCAATGACCTATATATGTCTGTTAGGTCTAATTCATATACCAAATTGTTTACCGTCTCTATTTCTGTATTGATCTTCTGTCTGGTTATTCTATCTATAGAGGAAAGTGGTGTGTTAGAAGTCTCTTACTATTATTGTTGAAACATCCATCACTCCTTCAGTTTTGCCAATGTCTGTCTCATGTACTTTGGAGCTCCTTTATTGGGAGCATAATCATTTATGATTGCCATTTCTTCTTGGAGAATTGTGCCTTTTATTAATATAGTGCCCCTCTTTGTCTCTTATGATATCTTTACATTTATACTCAATTTTGACCGATATTAGTATAGCTAAACCTGCTTTCTTTTGGTTACAACCTGTATGGAACATCTTTTTCCATCCTTTCACCTTCAATCTATTTGTATCCTTGTATCTAAGATGAGTCTCTTGTAAGCATCATATAGTTGGATTATATTTCTTTATCCATTCTGCCAATATGTATCTTTTAATTGGTAAGTTTAGAATGTTAATATTCAAAGTTATTACTGAGAAAGCATCTCTCTTTTTTTTTATAGTGGCATTTTTTTTTAATTTTTTAATTTTTTTTTTAAACAATGACATGCAAACACAAACATTCTTACCCTATGATCATTCCATTCCTGGTATATAATTAATAACTCACAATATCATCACATAGTTGCATATTCATCACCATGATCATTTCTTGGAACATTTACATCAATTCAGAAAAAGAAATAAAAAGAAAACAGAAAAAATCTCATATATACCATGCCCCTTACCCCTCCCTCTCATTGATTGCTAGTATTTCCATCTACCTAATATATTTTAGCCTTTGTTTCCCCTATATTTTCTATACCCCTTATCATTCCCTTTCACTGATCACTAGCATTTCAATCTACTAAATTTATTTTAACATTTGTTCCCCCTATTATTTATTTATTTTTAATCCATATGTGAAAAGGCATTTCTTGAATTCACCATCTTATTTTTTGGATTTTGTTTGTCAGATGTGTATATTCTTTTCCATCTTTCTCTTTTATCCTTTAAGTTACCCTTCTTGGTATGCTTCAGTTCTGTGCCCTTCTCCAGACCTCCATCTCCTGTCTTTTTTTTCAAGTGGTAGAACTGCCTTCAGTATTTCTTGTAGGGCTGGTCTCTTAACAGATTCTTTCAGGATTTGTTTGTTTGTGAAAATTTTAATCTGTCCTTCAGTTTTGAAGGACAATTTGGCTGGGTACAGAATTCTTGGCTGGAAGTCTATCTCTTTCAAGGTCTTAAATATATCATATCACTGCCTTCTTATCTCTATAGTGCCAGTTGAGTACTTTGAACTCAGTCTTACGTGGTTACCTTTTATGTAATAGATTGTTTTTCTCTTGCCACTTTTAGGATTTTCTGCTTCTCTTCAACATTTGACAGACTGATTAGTATCTGTCTTGGGGAAGGCCTATTTGGATTTGTTCTATTTGAAGTTCATTGAGTTTCTTTGACTTGTATATTTATGTCCTCTATAAGGTTTGGGAAAATTTCCCCCACTGTATCCTTAGCTCATCTTCCTAGCCCTTTACTCCTCTCTTCTCCTTCTGGGACATCAACAATTTTTATATTTGTGCACTTTGTTTTGTCCATCATTTCCCTGAGATTCAATTCAAAATTTTCCATCTTTTTTTACAATTTGCTGTTTCGAGTGTTCAAAATCACATATCCTGTCCTCTAGTTTGCTTATTCTTTCTTCTGCCTCTTCACATCTGATATTGCCCATCTCTAGTATGTTTTTTATTTGGTCTACAGCATTTTAACCTTTGTGATATCTGCTATTAAATCTTGACTGGTTTACTTTGGAAGCTGATTTCCATCAGTAGTCTAAAGCTTTGTATTTGTAGGATGGATGTGGAACAAGATGTGGAGTGCAGGGCAGGGCACAACAGTGTGGTGAAGCACTGCAGTGCAGGTACAGGTGCAGATTGGGTGTACTACGCTGGTGCCTGTGAGTGGGCTCCTGGCCATGGGGAGGATGAGGCTGTGCGGGTGCACGATTCTGGGTGGCGGGTCCCTGGTGTGCACAGGTCAAGGGTGCTGGGACCTTTAGGTGCATAAGCAGAGTTCTCAGCATTGCATCTGCATGGGCTGAGGGTGGATGTAGCCCGGCTACGCAGGTCAGTGCTTTCCCTGAGTTGGAAGGCATGACTGAGGGGCGTGCACATGTGCAGATCTGGGAGGGCCATGAACTGACTTACACATGTGCAGAGGGGGCAGGGGAGGTTGCCCAACTATATGGGCAACTATATAGGGGTAGGTGTAGCCTAGGTATGGAGGTAAGCACCCGTAGCCTTCAGGTGCTGGTAATTACCTGTAGGGGCCAGGGAGGGGGAGGGGGGCTCAGGAGGGGTGGGCAAGACTGCTCTTGTGCAGGAGAGGTGGGTTGGGCTGGGGCAGGCATGCATGTGCCTGGGGTGGGGTGGGGGGTGGGGGCACTTGGAGCACGGGCAGTAGGGGCAGGTGCCGGGCTCAGATGCATGGGGTTTGGGGTAAGTCGTGGGTCTTGGGGCTGGGCTGGTGAGGGTAGCATGTTCAAGGAATGCAGCTTGGCTTACTTCCTAGCCCCTGTCTCCCAGTCTGTGCACTCCTGATGGCTCGGGGCTTCTGTGTTAGGCTGTTTGTACCAGCCGGATGGTGTCCAGTTCCTCAGCTTTTGCAACTATGGCCTCCATATGTGGTGCAGAAGACCTTCCTAGGTCTCTTATACCCTGGATTTGCTGTCTCAGTCACCCTCCCACCTTCCTTCCCTTCTCTAGCTGTTCCTTGCAGCAGGGGTGAGCATGACCTATCCTATTCCACCATCTTCCTGGAACTTCCAGGACTCACTGGTCTTAACATGTTCTGTACCATCCTGAAGGAGCTGGATTGATAGAACAGTGGAAGACTAATTTACAGTGCCAACTGGGTGGCAATACCTTGAAGTGCTGGGGCAATATTCTCTGGGAGGCTGAATGTGCTCTAAAGCAGCATCCATTCTGTGGTGCTCTTTCTTCCATATCCATGATTCATGGGTCCAGGAATCAAAGTATAAAATGGAAGTGGCACCACTCACTATTGCCCCTAATGGTCCACTAGAAGCATTTTTGTTTCCTTTCCCCATAACTTTATTCTCTGCTGTTCTGCAAGTCTTAGTTACAAAAGGAGTGCTTCCACCAAGAGATACTACAATGATTCCGTTCAACTGGAAGTTAAGATTACCACCAGCCACTTGGAGCATCTCATACCTCTGAATCAACAGGCAAAGAAAGGAGTTATTATGCTAACTATGTGATTTATTTTTTTTCTTAAATATTTTTATTGACAAATCTTCACACACATACAGTCCATGCATGGTATACCATCAATGACTCATAATAGTTGTGTATTCATCACCATGATTGTTTCTTAGAACATTTGTATCACTTCTGAAAAAAAAAAGGAAAAAAAGAAAAATCTCATACATCCCATACACCTTACCCCTCTCTCTCATTGACCACTAGCATTTCAATCTACCCAATTTATTTTAGCCCTTATCCCCCCTATTATTTATTTTTTATCCATATTTTTTTACTCATCTGTCCATACCCTGGATAAAAGGAGCATCAAACACAAGGTTTTCATAATCACACAGTCACAGTGTAAATGTTATATCTTTATATAATTGTCTTCAAGAACCAAGTCTACTGGAACACAGCTCAACAGTTTCAGTACTTACCTCCAGCCACTCCAATACACAATAAACTAAAAAGGGGATCTCTATAAAATGCACAAGAATAACCTCCAGGATAGCCTCTAGATTCTGTCTGAAACCTCTCAGCCACTGAAATTTTATTGTGTCTCATTTTTCTTTTTCCCATTTTGGTCAAGAAAGCTTCCTCAATCCCATGATGCTGGGTCCCAGCTCATTCTGGGGTTTCTGTCACATGTTACCAGGGAGATTTTATACCCCTGGGAGTCATGTCCCATTAAGGGGGAGGGCAGTGAGTTCACCTGTCAAATTGGCTTACAGAGAGAGGCTACATCTGAGAAACAAACATGTTTCCCTGGAGGTAACTCTTAGGCCTAATTTTAAGTAGGCTGCCCTATCTTTTGCAGAAATAAGTTTCAGAGGGGTGAACTCCAAGATCAAGGGCTCAGCCTATTGATTTAGTGCCTCCACTGTTTGTGAGAATATCAGAAATTCTCCAAATGGAGAAGTTGAATATTTCCTCCTTTCCCCCCAGTATCCCAAAGGGACTTTACAAATACTTATTTATTTACTGCCCAAATTACTCTGGGATATATCGGGGCATCACACTAACCTGGGCAAACCAATAAGATCTCACGCCCTATTCAAGATTCCATGTACCCATGATGTTCGACTAAATTGACCATACAAGTTGAACTAGGTAATGCACTACCCAAGATAAATAGATTTTACGTGAACTAAACATCTCCCCCTTTGGTCTCACACAGAAGTTGAACTTTTAAAATGTGGACCATATCATCCTTTGCTCTGTATTCTGATCTACCCCAGTCCTATCCAGATCAGCTTCATTCATGTCTCTAGTTGAAGTCTGTTCCCTTTTTCAACAGTTCCTGTGAACTGTTTAAAAATATTGCTGTCTTTCATAGCTTCAGGGGTTGTGATTGGTCTTGATTATCAAGGGGAAATAGGGCTGCTAGTATACAGTGGAGGAAAAGAAGAGTATACCTGTAATACAGGCCATCCTTTAGGGGCATCTCTTAGTACTACCGTACCATGTAATTAAAGTCACCCCACTTTATTGTTGTTGCATGGAAAACTGCAACAACCCAATCCAGGCAGGATGACTAATGGCCCAGAACTTTCAGGGATGAAGGTTTGTGTTACCCTACCAAGCAAGGAACCATGACCAGCTGAGGTGCTTGTTGAGGGTAAAGAAATATGGAAAGGATAGTAGGAAAAGGTAATTATAAATACAAGTTATGAACACATGACCAACTACAAAAATGAGAACTGCAATTGTTATGAGTATTTCTTCCTTGGTTTGTTATGGATATGTTTGTAAATATACATGAAGCAAATATCTTTTCTTTTTCCCTATCTTATCCCTTCATCATATAACATAAGTTGCATTAACTTTATGTCACAGTGCTTAAATTACAGATATCAAGTTTAAGAGTGATATTACCCAAAGAATTGTATCCTTTCCTGGGAAAGAGTATGTTTTTGGTTTTATGCAGGGCAGTTGAATTATGTTAGGTGAAAGTATGACTATTATCATTTTTATTTAGAGAATAAATATGGTTTAAGGATACAAGGATGGGTACCACATTGACAAGGGGTGGATTATGATGGTTAAGTTTATGTGTCAACATGGCTTGTTATGGTGTCCAGTCATTTGGTCTAGCAACACTGACCTGATAGTTACTGTGAAGATATTTCATGGATTTAAATCTTTAGTCAGTTGATTGCATCTTTGGCTGATTACAGCTATAATAAACTGAAATTGCCTTCTGGAAAAAGAGAAGTCTCAACCAATCAGTTGACGGTCTTAAAGGGAGAACTGATAACCTCAGTAGTCAGAATTTCTATCTCTACTTCAGCCAGCCAGTTTCTCCTGGGAAATTCATCCAAAAAACCCCTTCACTGGAATTCCCAACTTGCAGCCTGCCCTATGGAACTTGAACTTGCCAATCCATGTGATCGCATGAGCCAATTCTTATACTAAATCTTATTAAATTATATTCTGTTGGTTCTGCTTCCTTGGAGAACCCTAACTAATAGAGCAACATTCCCCCACCCCCCAAATGTTCCAGGGCAAATTAGTTCTGAGGGATGCTACAGCAAAAGGTTGAATGACCAGTTGAAATGAGGAAATAATGAGTTTAAATAAAATTTAAAAGGATTATTTAATACTAGTCTTCTCAGTCCTTTTTATATTCTACTCTTCATTTTGAATCTCTAAAGCAGAGAGAGATAGCATGTGAGATATTCCATGGAGCCCTTTTATACAAAGGCCCTTGAAGAAAGTGTTCTATGGATAAAACTTTTAGAAGTTCTTACCTAGAAGTCTAGAGAGTCCTACAATTATACTCCACCTAAGTCAGTGCATGTGGAATGTAATCCTTGATCTGAATCTTTTTTGATCTGTCCATAGTCCATGTAAATTTACATGAGTTTATTCCATTTCTACTAGAGTCTGCCAGGGAACTGACTAATCTAATAAATTATACTGAGTTACAATGTTAGTGTATGATAGGTGCTTTCTTACCTTTCCCAGGCCCCATCAACATTACCAAGAAGCTTCAGGTGGTGTCAACCAAACCAGAATTTCAGGTGGTACCAGCCAATAAAATGGGAGTAGAAAGAAAGCTGAGAATGAGAACTAGTTTGATTTGGAGTAAAGTTTTTTGGTACCCCATCAAATTATAGCCAGTATGGATCAGCTATTCTTTCTACACAAACGGCAAGCTGGTTATAGCCCATGGAGTGAAGCTGATTGGGAATTTCTTCTTCAGTGTCAGGGGAGCTATCAGAAGAGTGTCAACTCTCCCAGTTTGCCAAAGACTGAGGGTTTTCTTGGAATACAGGACTTTCAGTGCCAAATCTGTGACATTCTCAGGCAAGCCATGATGAGTTGATCACCCTTACAGAGCAGCCACTTCACAGACTGAAATCATTCTGTAGGTCCCATGGAAAATCGGAGAACGATCTAAAAATGCTGGAATGAGAAACTTCATGGTGAGCCACATACAATATTTTCACCGACATTTCAGAAACAAGCTTCAGAGTTTGTGTATGGTTAAGACAACAAATCACAGGGAGAAAAAATGTATAGCAGGTTCTTGGCCATTTGAAATCTAATCATACAGTTTATGGAATGCCAGTCTTCTCCCTTCTCTTTTCCCACTTATCCATTCGTTTTTTGGCCATCTCACTGCTTTTTTTTTTTGGGTAGAAGCTAGAAGCACCAGAGTGCTTCAGAGTGGGTGAAGCTGCTACGAGAATTATTGGTTCTGACGAGTTGGGATTACTTGGTATTCTGACTGCTTTGCCTCACTCCTCTAATTTCTGATTGATGTGCATTTGAGATTTCTTCTAATTCTACTTTTTTGTTTTGTTTCCCTATTGTTATTCCTTGATCTTTTCATGAAAAATAAGAATAGCTGAACATTTATATATCATGGTAAAATTGTGTCATGCATTCTGCTATATACTTTGTATTCAATATTTTGTTTAATTTTTACAAAACTTTATGGTTATCTATAATAAATTTATTTCAATTTCATTGAGGAAACAAATTGAGTTACTTGTCCATGTTCATGCAGCTAGTACACAAATCCAGGTTATCTGACTCTGTACGAGTATTTCTAAGCCCTATATATTGTCCTATGGTTTGAGAGAAACTAATGAGACTTTGTCACTCTAGGCTGCCATCACTAGGTAAGACGGATCTGGGTATCGGGAAAAATAGGTCTGACAGACATTTGTATTAGACACAGACCTATTTCACTAGCTTGATTTCCTCTTTTCTCTCTGGCTGTCCCTTCTTATTCTCATTTGCATACTTTGCCTTTCATCAGTCATTAAATGATACAATTCCTCAAGTCTCACTCCTAACACTCAATTCTTTTTATTCTTTACTCTACCTTTAGGTAATATGATCTATGACCATATCTCACAAATTTATATCTTCAAACCCTCTCGTCTAAGCTCCAGATTCATAAATCCAATTGACTTCTAATACCAAACATATTATAACTTAAACTAAAGAAACTTACTGTGCTTTCCTGCCTGGACTTGAAAAACCCATTCTTTCCAATGTACTTTATGTCAGGGCCACTACTAATTAGGCAAGTTAGACACACGAAGTAATCTTCATCACCTCATATAATCCACGACAAATACTATTAGTCTCTCCTGGGTAATTGATGTATTAACTAACTTATCTACCACATCCATTTTGGTCTCCCTGTCATTGTTCTTTATTACAGCCAGAGCAGTCCTTTTTAAAAAATATCTGGTCATATCAGCGTGGTCTTTCACCTATCTCTTCAGCCCCATCGCCCAGCAAAATTAAAAATCAAAGTATTGGTCAGTGTTCTAGAAAGAATTAGATGGCATAACCAAGTTGGATAATTTGAGAAAGTCTAATAAAGATACAGGCAGTGTTTCTGGCCTATAGGGCTAGTAAGAGTGAGGTGCCAGAAACTCCCAAAGCCTGAAAGGGCAAGGGCAAGGAAAATTTTCCATAACTGTATGGAAATGTCGCCTGACAGGAGCTGCGGCTTTGGAAGGAGGATTGCAGATAACCGCTAATAACCTGGCAAGGAGAGTGCTGGGGAAATATATAACCCTACTCATTCTCCTTTCACTCTCCCACCCCATGATTCTTCCCATTGACCAAACTCAATGGAAAGTCAGAAACAAGAGAGTCAAGTGTGGTATGCATGAGCAGCAGCCTCCTGGGGCCTGAGCAGGGCAACAGAGGCTAGAAAATGGCAAAGAGTAAGAGGAAGATACCCAGGACATCTACAAAATCAAGAATTTACAAATAAAGAATATCAAAGCAAAAAGCAAAAAACTTTATATGATCAATCCCAAACAATAGTAACTACAAAACTTGAACATCACATGGAATCATGGTAGACTGGATCTGCTGTGTGTAGATCTAGGACAGGAAAAAGGGCAGGACTTTCCAAGTTTATAGAGTTCAGTAAACCACTGGCCATTACTAAGGGTTATATTTGCTTCTGCTGTTATCACATAAACCCCTTTACCAGAAAAAAGGACCCTCCTGGTGTCTGTGTTAGCCAACCCAATTTAGAAATGTCCCTGCCTAATATTACTGCCGAACCAGTTTGGAGAGTGTCTCCTTTATTCTCACTCTTCTACCTGTGAAAGACTCATCCATTTTCAGCCAAATGAAGGAGACTGTTGTTGTTTTTTTAAGCTTATTAAGCATGGGTTGTTCTCTTTTAAAAATGTTTCTGTAACTTTTTATTTTGAAATAATTTCAGGACAGTTGCAAAAATAACACAAACCCCATACCGAGAACTCCTGCCCACCTTCACCCACCCATATCAGTATCCACCAATTTTAATATTTTGTCACCTTCGCTGTATCATTTTGGCTGTCTGTCAGTCTATCTATCTATCTGTCTATCTTTATCTATCTATCTACGTATCTAGTCTGTCTTTTGGACATTTGAGCATAGGTTGCACATATACATATCACACTCCTCGAACACATGATACTTCTGCCTGTATTTCCTAAGAACAAGGATGTTCACTTATGCAATCACCTTAAGCGCAGTCATCAAGTTCAAGAAATTTAATATTGATATAAAGTTTACATTCTACATTCCAACTTTTTCTTATGTCCAAAAATGTCCTTTTGAACCTGTTCTCCTCTATTCTGAGATCCCATCCCCAGTATCATGTATTGCTTTAATTGTCATTATCACTTTGCTCTCTCTCTCTCTCTCTCTCACACTCTCGCTCCCTTCTCCCTCCATCTCTAGTTGTAGAAACATATATATAACGTAAATCTTCCCATCAAAACCCCCTTCAAGCATACCATTCAGGGAATTAATCAGTTTTACAATATTGCAGTCCCCTTACCACCACCTATCACTAGAACTTTCCCTTCATCCCAAACAGAAACCCTACACTGATTCTATATTAACTTTCCACGGGCTCTGCTTTCCACCCCCTGGAGATCTGTACTCGACTTTCTGTCTCTGTGAGTTTGCATATTCTCTGATATGTTCTTTGTGGTTACCATGGGGCTTATATCTAACATCCTAAATCTACAACAATCTTGCTTGCTTTGATACCAACTTAAGTTCAGTAGTGTACACAAACTATTTTCCTGTCCCCCTCTGTCCCCCACTCTTATGTAGCTCTTGTAACAAACTACATAATTATGCATTATGAGTCCAAAGCCATTGATTTATCACTACATTTTATGCATTTGCATTTTAGAAACTGTAGGAAATTAAAAAAAAAAGAGTTACAAATCAAAACTACATTAGTACTGGCTTTTATATTTACCCATGTCATATTTACCAGAAGTCTTTAGTTCTACATGTGGCTCAGTCAACTGTGGAGTGTACTTTCCTTTCAACCTGTAGCAACTCCCTTTAGTACTTTTTGCAGGGTTGGTCTAGTGGTGACAAAGACACTCAGCTTTTATCTGGGAATGGCTTAATCCCTCCATCATTTTTGAAAGACAATTTTGCCAGATATAGAATTCTCTTTGGCCATATATTCCTTTCAGTGTTTCAAATATGTCTTCTCACTGCCTTCTTGCCCCCGTGGTTTCTGGTGAGAAATTGGCATTTAATCTTATTGAGGATCCTTTATATGAGACACATTGCTTCTCTCTTCTGGCTTTCAAAATTCTCTCTTTCTCTTTGGCATTCAATGGTTTGATTATAACATGGTGCAGTGTGGGTCTGTTTGGGTTTATCCTGTTTAGAGTTCATTGAGCATCTTAGATATATATACCCATATCTTTCATTAAATTTGGGAAGTTTTCAGCCATTATATCTTTGAATATTCTCTCTGTGCCTTTCTCTCTTTCTTCTGAAATTCCTACAGGGCATATGTTGGGGACTGATGGTGTCCCACAGGTTCCTTAGGCTCTATTCACTTTTGTTCATTCTTTCTTCTTTCTGCTCCTCAGACTGGATGGTTTCAATTGTCTTATTTTCATATTCACTGATTCTTTCTTCTGCCAGCTCCAATCTGTTGTTGAACCCCTCTAGGGAATGTTAAATTTCTGTTATTGTGGTCTTTAGTTATGTTTGGTTCCTTTTCATAATTTCTACTTCTCTATCGATATTCTTTTTTTTGTTCATCTGATACTTTCCTGATTTCTCTTCATTCTTTGTCCATGTTTTTCTTTAGCTCTTTAAACATATTTGATACCATTTCTTAAAAGTCTTTGTCTGGTATGTCCCAGCTCTGATCCTCCTCACTGATAGTTTCTAGTGTTTTAATCTCCTTTGGCAGAACCATTGGTTCCTGTTTCATTGTATATTTTGTAGAAAATGAATATTTTGGTACATTAGTGTATTATTGCTGGAATTTGGACTGTGAGATGACTCTTCCTCAAGTTTATACACAGTAAGTGTTATGATAGAGCCTTCCTTCAATGCCAAGTGTTAACAAAAGAAAAAAGAGAGCATCTTTCCCAGTCTTTGCAGACTGACCTGTGTATGTGCCCTCCTTCACAGCTTATCCATACAAAGAGTTTGGAGAACAACTCAAAGCCAAAGTTTTGGGACCTCCCTGGTCCTTTCTGTGTACGTATCTTGTCTTGGGAATGTGAATTTGGCCCTAGGAATTCCTGTATTTACATAAATAGGAATGACTCCTCTTCCCTAGGAAGAGGTTTCCTTATGGTCCTGAGTGCTGTACTGTATGTCCAACAGCCAGCCATCCCTTGCCCCAGACTGCGCAACTTGACTGCTGTCCCACAGCTTTCCGTAGGAGAGCTTGGTGTACCACCTTCTACATGTAGGACAAGTTCTGGGACAGCAAGTCCTCCAGGCTACCACCAGATACATTGGACCAGACATGCATGCTCCCAGTATGTACATGAGAGTTACTCTGCTCCCTCCAGAGCTGGAATCAGGGTTCTGCACTGAGATCATGGGCCAGCAGTGTGCCAAGCTAATGATGGGTAGAAGAGGAGCCAGCCAAGGTAATGCAGCCCTCACCTGTCACTGCAGTCTTTTAACTGTTTTCTGGGCCTTTGAGAACAATGTTTCTGACAGTTCTTACTGGCTATTCAAAGCTTCTTTCAGGGGATGGAGCCCTGAAGCATATTTCTCTGCCATCTTGATTCTGGTGGTATTTCTCTCTTTCTAGAATTACAAAAATATCATATCAAAATTTATGAACACATTAACATTGACACAGAGTGAGTTGGTTAGAATAAATTGACATACCCCTAAAAATACAGATCATCCAGCAGATGTTTTATAAATATCTTACAGCTATTTAAATTGTGAGATTCTTATGGGAAAATGACTGTTCTTGCTGATGATAATATGTTTGGAATATGTAGGAAATACTTTGAAGACTTTTACTTCCAGAATTTGACAATTAGGATGAAAAACTCCCTTGCTACAAACACCTAGAAATGCTTATAAGATAAAATAAACATCTCTTAAAATGCATAGATGAGCTCATAATAAAATAACGGAAATCCACAAGTGTCAAAGTGGAGACATTAAACCTCAGCTTCATAAAACCTTTATGGTTCGTAAAACTCTGGGGCACCTGAAGCCACCAAAAACCTAGAGGTTAGAGGTTTGAACATTGCAGAGGGGACCTGAGACAAAGCACTGTGCCCTTCCCAGGTGGGGAATCAAAACTGAGACCCCTACATAAAGTTCAGACCCTCAAAATCAGCATTTCTCTTTTCTCTTTTTCTTTTCTCTACAAGAGAATGCTATATCAAGTTTTGAAAAGTACAATATAATATCAGCTATTGTTGGGGGTGCAAAACAAATACCAAATTCTGGCTCTTGGCTTCAGGGGAGGAGATTGAAGGAGAGCGAAGAGGGGACTGCAGTGTTAAGAAGGTTATGAACGTGACTTCCAGCATATTTGCAATGACTTATTTTTTGAGGAGTGTCCAACTGGGTTTGTTCTATCATTTTTTTGTGGTTGTGAATCATTTTAGGATGAAAAACCATACAAAGAAGCACGTGTAGTATGCATATGTGTAGGAAGAATTCTGGAAGGATGTGCAATCAATGTAGACCAAAGCAAATTTCAGAAGAATTCATAAGGCAATATGGCATTTATATAAAAGTTAAAACAGGCAGCACAATACTATATGAAGCCTGAAGATACATGTTCGTATAATATAATAATAAAAATATATATAAGCCTGCTACACCCCTCGTTAGTGATTATATTGGTGGTGGAGGCAGCTAGAGAGGATCACAGTGTGTGAATTGGACATTGTTGTCAATATTTTATCTGTTAAGCCAAGTGGTAGTACATGGGTATTAGTTATGCTATTCTTCATTTCCATTCTTTATTCCTCAAATATTAAAAGATATAGCTTAAAACTTCTAAAAAATAAAATATTTTGGTCTAATAATCTTCTGAGCAGCACATGGGTGTGCCCTGAGGCCCCAAGGAAATGCTGGTGGTCCAACCCCTCTAGAGGGTGACTGCCTCTGCCTAGAATTTCTTCTTGAATATTTTTTCTAATACAATTCATTTCATCAATAATATTTGAGCACCTACTATGTGTTAGGCCCTCTCTAGGCACTGGAGATGCAGCAGCAAATAAAACAAACAGAAACCCTGCCCTCATGGATTTATATTCTAGTGCATGTCAGAAATAGAAGAAAGAAAGTTTGGAAAGTCTGGACTCTGCAGGAAAAAATGCTCGAACTCTTATCTGCTTTTTTTTATTTTTCGGAGTTGGTGGATGGCGTAGAGGAGGATATTGGGAGGTTCTTTGGGATTCATTTCTGAGAATACTGTACATCACTCAAATAAATTTGGAAATCATGGTCAGCTCCTGTTTCAGAATCTGATAAAGTGCATCTATGATATTACATCACATCCTGTCTGGATAGGCTTATTGCATAGGCTGGAGGAAAATTGGATTAAAATTAAACTGGGCATGATGATATTTCTTATTTATGGGTTGTCCTGATGAGATATTCTTGATATTACTGTGGTTTAGATGAGTTGCCCTAAAAAGTAGCCAGGAATCTGCTTCCACACCTGGGAAGCCACCTTACCCATCACCCTCATTCACAAGTATTATGGTCTCTTTGTATATCACGTTCCTAAAAGAGTACAAACCTCTCTTTCAAAGGAGGAAGAGAGGCAGTAGAGGATCATGTCCTCTTTAAATACAAAAGTCTATCTACCAGTGTGGTGGTTTGAAGCTATTTGCACCCCAGAAAAATACATTTTTAAAGTTAATCCATTCCGGTGGGTGTGAACTCATTGTAAGTATGGCCTTTGGGTGAGGTTATTTCAGTTAAAGTGTGACTCACCTCATTTGGGATGGTCTTAATCTCCTTATTGGAATCCTTTATTAGAGAATGAAATTTGGACAGAAGGAGAGAAAACCACAGAAGCAAGAAGATGAAAACAATGAAACCCAGAGGAGAAGAGAGACCAGTAGGTACTGTCATGTGCCTTGCCACGGGGCAGAGGAGGCAGGGATCGCTGGCAGCTGGCTTTCAGGAAAAATGCATCACCTTGATGATTTGGACATTTTCCTGACTCAAAACTGTACGCTAATAAATTCCAATTGTTTAAGCCAACCCATTTCATGGTATTTACTGAAGCAGCCTAGGAAACTAAAACAGCCAGTTTTTCCAGTCATCAATTACCACTTAATAAATTTCCCAAGACTTAATGGATTAAAGCAATACTCATTTCATTAAACTGACATATAGCTCCCCTTTTGTTTTGAAGGAGTGTCAACTAATTTGTGACCATCTTTAATTTGTCACACCATCATTTCCCACTGTTTGCTGTGAGTCTAGCTAGGAATCATTGGTCCTCATTGTCAGAGCCCCATACATGGACTCAGCTCAGGAAATAAAAAAGAGAGAGATTTAGGAGGAACATTTATAAGATTTGCTGATTGGTTGGAAGTGAGTACAGAGAGAGAGAGAGAGGGAAGCCTTAAAGAGGCATCCAAGTTTCTAGTAACTGAATCCACTGTCACTTCAGCCTGCTTTGCCATCCAGCCCAAGGCAGAAAATCTAGATCATTATTTTCACTCAAATCAACTTGCTTTTGAAAGTGAGGTTTCTTTATCACCATGTGGATTCTGTAAATGCTATCAGCAGTGAGTGTAGAAATGTTCAAAGACACTAAGTATATTTTCAAAGTGCCCTTTCAATTCTCTAAGGGGAAAAAGGAAGAGTGAGTCTCTAACCCTTTCACTGTGAGCATATTCAGCTGAGCCAAATAATATATTTTTCCCTTGTGAGTGTCACAGTGCATCTTTGAAAAGGAGCTAACCTGGTCATGAAAATAAGGCTTAGAGACTTAAGTTCTCTGGGAGATGTCTGTCTTGTTCTCTCAGCTTGCCACAGAAATAGCACTGGGATACCTCACTTCCTTGCCATATGGTTGGGAATACTCTTGATTTATTTTCTCTGATGAAGGGACATTGAGTGATCACAGCTCCCACTTTGTGCCATCATGAATAACCTCAATCAATTATACTGTCAGAGACACTAAGCTGAACAAGCTGCTGAAAGAAAATTCTGGGGCAAAACTTTACAACACTTCAGACTGTAGTTTATTATTCCAGTCTGAGGGGAAGGTGAGTGTAGGCTGCAGAATAAACAAGTAGTTTATTGTAACAGGGAGTGACGAACAAGCATATCCTGAAGACACAGCAATGGAGGGAAATAAATATGCCCCATTAGCCAGATATTGTGGTCTCTGGCTAGGAAATGCTGTGGGGTCAACATTTTCAGGCCCCACACAGCTTTACTGCTCTCCTGATTGTTGATCTCCCTTGTGCAAAATTTCCCAGGCTTGTGTGAGTAACAAGAACAAATAAATCTGAGAATCAAAATCAAAGCACTTAGGTATCCATGATCCTTCTCAATCCTTACTGCTGACGAGTAAATTTCGCTTCACTTGAACTACTTCCCTGGTTCTTCACATGGGGTAATATGCTATGCTCAATTTGGAGCAAGACATGTTAGAATTATTTCTAAATCAGCCTCAAATATGCACAATAAATAGAAATTTTCAGTTCATGCCATTTACTCCATCTGCAACAGGCTAAAGTTTCCAAAGATGTCAAATGTGCAGACTAAATATATCCCATCCTCGGCCATTACATTGTACAGCTCCACTGTACACCATTCACATTGTATTTCATGTGAATCCCGTGTCCAGGGTAGTGCCCAGGGGTGCCGTTCACATGTTTCTTAGAGTTGAGGAATAGGGCATATCTTTAGCTTACCCACCCATGAACCAACCTCGATGAAAGTATTAAACATCCCTTTCCACTTTGTATTAGCCAGGTTCTCTAGAGAAACAGAATCATCAGGAAATACCCATAAATATAAAATTTATAAAAGTATCTCGCATAACCATGAGACTCTTGGTTGTGACTCTAACCATGGGAAGGTAAGAGTCCAAGGTCTGTAGTGTAGGCTGCAAGCTGGTAACTCCAGTGAAGGTCCACAGCAAACTCTCAGGAGAGCTGGCTGGGCAACCATGGGAAGGTAAGAGTCTAAGGTCTGTAGGGCAGGCTGCAAGCTGGTAACTCCAATGAAGGTCTACAGCAAACTCTCAGGAGAGCTGGCTGGGCAACCATGGGAAGGTAAGAGTCCAAGGTCTGCAGGGCAGGCTGCAAGTTGGTAACCCCAAAGATGTTCCTCAACAAACTCTCAGGAGAGCTGGCTGGGCAACCATGGGAAGGTAAGAGTCTAAGGTCTGTAGGGCAGGCTGCAAGTTGGTAACCCCAAAGATGTTCCTCAACAAACTCTCAGGATAGGCTGACTGGACACCCATGGGAATGGAAGAGTCCAAAATCCATAGGGCAGGCCATGAAGCCAGCAATTCTGACAATAGGTCTGGATGAACTCTACAGGAGAGGCTCACTAGCTGAAACAGGAAGAGTGACTGTCTCTTCTGAATCCTCCTTAAAAGGCTTCCAGTGATTAGATTAAGTATCACTCATTGCAGAAAGCACTCACCTTAGCTGATTACAAATGTAATCAGCTGTGGATGCTGTAATCATGATTTACGTCCATGAAATATCTGCATAGCAACAGACAGGCCAGCACTTGCCTGACCAGATGACCAGGCACCACCACCTGGCCAAGTTGACATATGAACCTGACCATGTCACCACCTGTGGTACCATGGGTAGGTCTCATGTGTAACAGGCTGCAGAATTTCCTCTTAACCCCAGTGGAGTCCATTGCTTATAACTTGGCTTTTGCTTTTGTTTCTTATTGTATTTTTGTACTACTTGTACTAGAACCCTGTCCCAAACCCTATTACTTTTCATTCCCTTCTCTAGATGATGGATTTGTTCCCAGTACACATTCTGTATGCCCCATTCCAACATATAACTAGCTTCTTGTTCAGCCAAACATAGTTTGCCTCAGTCTACCCCGGAAATTCTTACTGCTATACCGCATCTGCCAGGTTCATCTCAGATCAAACCCAGGTATGCTTGAATCCCTATCATCCTTCCGTGATTTGATACCCAGCCTCTCTTCTGCCATTTTAGGTATTTTCTTCTCCTTGAAGAACCATTTTAGAAAGACTAGTGAATGAAATAAAAGATCACACTATCTTCATATACTGATTGGCCAATTGTATATGTTCTTTGGAAAATATCTATTCAAGTCTTTTGCCCATTTCTTAATTGTGGTGTTTGTCTTTTGTTGTGGAGTTGTAGTACTTTAAATATGCTGGATATTAAACCATTATCAGATGTGCAACTTCCAGATATTTTCTCTGCAGGTTGTCTTTTTACTTTCTTGATAAAGTTCTTTGATATACAAAAGTTTTAATTTTGATGAAATCCCATTTATCTTTTTCTCTTTTGTTCCTTGTACTTTGACTATAAAGTCTAAGAAACCATTGTCTAATACAAAGTCCTGAAGATGATTCCGTATGTTTTCTTCTAGGAATTTCATACTTCTGCCTTTTGTATCTAGGTCTTGATCCATTTTTAGTTGATTTTTTTATATGGTGTGGGTTCACTGTTCATTATTTTGCATATGGATATCCAGTTTTGTCAGCACCATTTTGCAGAAGAGACTATATTTTCCCCACTGAGTGGACTTGCTATCCTTGTCAAAAATCAGTTGGCTGTAGATATGATGATTTAGTTCTGAGCTCTCAGTTTGATTCCATCAGTCTATATGTCTGCCCTTGTGATTGTACCATAGTCTTTTGATTGATATCACTTTGTAATAAGTTTTAAAGTCAGGAAGTGTGAGTCCTACCTTTGTTCTTCTTTTTAATGATGTTTTTTGCTATCCAGGGCCCCTTACCCTTCCATATAAATTTGATTGGATTGCATTTAATCTGTAAATTACTTTGGTGGTGTCTTATAAATACTTAGTCTTCAATCCATGAGCTGGTATATCCTTCCATTTATTTAGTTCTTAAAAATTTTTTCTTCATAATATTTTCTGGTTTTCTGTGAATAAATCCTTTACATTCTTGGTTAAATTTATTCCTAGCTATTTAATTCCTCTAGTTGTTATTATAAATGGAATTGTTCTCTTGATTTTCTCTATAGATTGTTAATTACTAGTATATAGAAACATCATTGGTCATTAGAGAAATGCAAACCAAACCCACAATGAGATTCCAATTCATACCTATGAGAATGGCTACTAGTAAAAAAATAGGAAGTAAAAAGTGTTGGAGAGGACAGCAACTTTTGTTGTTGGTGGAACTATAAAATAGTGTAGCCTCTATAGAAAATAGTTTGGCAGTTTTTCAAAATGTTAAATATAGAATTGCCAAATGACTCACCAATCCCACTTCTAGGTATATACTCAAAAGAATTGAAAGCAGAGAGTTGAACAGATATTTTCACACTGATTTTAATAGTGGCATTATTCACAATTGCCAAAAGATGGAAGCAACCCAAATGTCCATCAACAGGTGAATAGATAAACAAAATGTGGTATATACATGCAATGGGATATTATTTGGCCATGAAAAGGGATGAAGTAATGATGCATGTTACAACATGGGTGAATCTTGAAGACCTTATGTTGAAATAAGCCAGATACAAAAGGGCAAATATTGTGCAAACTCATTGATATAAATACTTAGGATATGCAAATTCATAGAGTCAACAACTAGAATACAGGTTATGAGAGCTAGAATTGGGTAAGAGAACGGGGAGTTAATGCTCAATTTGTATAGAGTTTCTTTCGAAAAATTTTGGTAATGGATGATGGTGATGGTAGCACAGCATTATGAATGTAATTATAACCACATAATTATATATTTGAATGTGGTCAAAGGTGAAATTTTAAGTTGTATATATATTATTAGAATACATTGTTTAAGAAACGATAGATCTGTACAACACAAAGAGTTAACCCTAATGTAAACTATGGACTATAGTTAATAGTATAATTATAGTACTACTGTTTCATCAACTGTAACAAAGATACCACACTAAATGCAAAATATTAATAATGGGAAAACTGCATGAAGGGGAAGGTATATGGAAACTGCATGTTTTCTGCATGACTTTCCTGCAAACTTAGTATTCTTCTAATAATTTTTAAAAGATGACACTTTCACATCCTAAATCCACATCATTGGACCCTTAAGTGAAGGCTGAGTTATAAATCACTTCAGTCAAGAGCAGCTGACAGGAAATTTTTAAACTTAATTCATGATATACGTTAGTAAATACCTCATTCTTTCTATTTTTGTTCTCTATGTAAAGCTCAAAATCGTTGAAAGATCCATTCACAGGCATCAGATGCTCTTTATTGAGTCAGCTGCCATTTTCCCCTTTAAATCCAAGGTCTCCTCTCTCAACCCCATCAAATCCTTTGAAATTTGGACAAAAGGAGGAAGTTAGGTATAGGAAATCCAAGCCACAGGATATTTTCAATGGTTGTTTAGTTTCCTGATGAGTAGGATAAGAACTTACTTTACCTTCCTAAAAGGACCCATAAAATCTGAATGTAATGAGTTCTATTCTGGGATGCAAACCAAAAACTGAAATTTGGATGTTTTCAGTGCTACACTCCAGTGATCCAAAGAAAATAATGAGCTGCATATTTCCAAATACTATAATGTGATTTAGCTATACCATTGTAATTTAGTGGCAGATTTAAGACACATGAAATCCCAGTGCTCCCTAGTGGGACCCCAGGGGTGACATCACTTAATATGAAGTCAAAAGGGGGTAGCTCAAAGAATGTCATGGAAAAATCCCAATGCATCTGTAATTGGTTATGATTCATACAAAGATCACTGGTGTTTATTCTTGGAATGCTGACTTCATTTTGTAGGAATCAGGACTGCCTTTTGCTGTTACCACAAAACTGTCTGTTGAAGATCGCATTACTCCTGTTCAAGGACCCAGATTTTGGAGGTAAGGAATCCAGATCTAAGTGGAGGGGTCCTCAGCTACTGCCTTGCTGGCAGTAATGGGAGGTGGGGATTACCTTGGGACAAGAGGAAAACCCCATTCCTTGTCTCCAACAATCTCTCCCTACTCTTAGAATGAGAGGATTTGGGCAATAACAAAAGACTATGTTTCCTGGAGTCTATGCAGTAGGCACATGCACTGGGGCCACACGGCTCAATGGAAAAACCCCTGCTTTGGCATCAGATTGACTGGCCTGGGTTTAAATCCCTGATCATTACCAGCTGCATAACCTTGAGAAAGTTCCTTAATCTTCCTGAGTCTTTGCTTTCTCATATGCAAAAGAGTGGATAAAAATACCTACCTTGAAACAACTGAAGATACTAAATTATTATTTTAGTGTTTCCCACAGGGTAGAAATTCATTGCCAATGATAGTTAAGTATTATAAGTATTCATGATGATGATGATGATAATGAAAGTGGAAAGATCCACTCTTTCTACCCTACTTCACTGATCCTGGGATAATGCATAAAGATGAAGTCTCTTTCCAGAGTTCCAGACAGGAGGTGGGGCAGTAACCTCTCCACAGTCAGCCACTCATTAAACTATCTGGGATTTCTATAGTCTTACACTCCTTCCTCAGACTGAGGCCCAAATGGTGGGGGACATTATTGATTGCCTTTCAGATAGCTCTTCTCTCTGTTTTCCTTACTGATAGAAACCCAATTTTGTCCAGAGAACCAATGTGATTAGTAAAAATATTCACCTTTTCAGACTTTCTTTAACTTGGGATGGACAACAAGGTATAAAATGCAAGCATTGTAAAGGGCTTCTTAGAACCTATTGTTTTCAAGATTATAAAACAAATGGCAGTTATACTACTTGGACGGCACCCATGATGCCAGGAGGTACAGCTGACATGTGGTAATCAAGAAGAAAGAGGCAGGAGGAAGCTAGGGGGAATCTAGACCTTTGATGACTACTTTGAGTATAGACCTGAACAACTTCTCTTTAGGGGAACTACTTACTTTCAGGAGAACATTATACCTCTATCTGCTTAAACCACTGTGATCAGACTACTTGCACATGTAACTTAAAGCAATGAAAATTGATCAACTCAGGTAACAAATTTACCCTAATCTTACCAATTCTGAATAAATGTGGCCAGATCCCAATCCCTTGGCTAGCAAGTGTTTTTATTGCTATCCTATATGTTAGGAAACCACTGTTACATCATTGTGGGAAGATAGAACTTCCCTAGATTATCAGTGGTCCTGTAAAAAGCCTTTGGCTCTCGAGATGCAGAAATGGATAGGATATAGAGAATGTTGGATTTCACTTCCTTTGGAACATTTTCTCATTCCATAAAGGTTAGTTTTGTAGCCATCTGTTTCCCTAATAATGGAGGTAATTTCTCTGATCCAATAAGATAATAAAACCTCTCTTACCTTCCCCAAAGCCAAATGGGTTACAGTCTATGATAGGTGCCTAACTTAGATTAGCAGCAGGTATTGCATTTATGTCAAAAGAGATAAAGCCTGGACCTTGGAGAACTCAATAAAGAACTTTTTCCTGACAAGTTGCCTCAAGTTTCTGCAGTGTTCACTTATACAAAGTGTATAGCTAGGCAAGTGGGCCATATCTCCCAGTTCTGGACACAACAGTCATATTTTTATCCTTCCTGTTCTATGGTCCATTCACAATCTCTGCATTTTGATTGCCATAAACTCAGCCTCTTTTCAAACTGGAAGTCCTACTTGCTCTAAATGATCTGAATCTTTCACATTCTTGTTCTAAAATAGACTTTATGAACTTATTTTTGGAAGTCCAAATGGGGACATTTCATCTCTTGTCTTTGTTCTTTCCTCATTCTTAGAGGGCTTTTGGAGAAGAAACTTTCTAGAGATAATATATGCATGAGAAAAAATTCAAAATATTAGCCTGTTGGGAGGACTGTGGAAAGATGGAAGAATAGGAAGATCTAGGAATCAGTCCCTCCACCAGAACAGCTATTAAGCAGGCAGGAACTGTTTGAATCAAATGTTTTGAAACTCCAGAGTTTAAAAGAACACTATACAACATCCAGGGAAGAGGAGAAGAAAGAGGCTGATAAATTACATTAAATACATAAATTGCACTCTCTACACTCTCACAGCAGGCATCAGTGGGGTCCAACCCCTGAAGTAGCTTGCTGGTGCCAGAAAGGGACATAAAGGTCAATTTCCCAAGAACTGGGATGGGCTTGGGTCAATTGCTAATAGCAGTTTCAACTGGCTACTTCAGATTGCTGGAGTACCAGTTCTGAGAGTGGCCAATGTTTCAACTGGTCCTGGACAAAGGCAGTGGAGATTTAAAGACAGTGTGTTTCATGGAACTTCAGAAGCCAGTTGAAGGGCTACATTGGCCCTTCAAGAAGAAAGAACAGTCCTGGGGAGCTGTGGAAGAAAATGCCAGTACCCTTCCTGGCCTTTTCCAGCATCTCATCTCCAGTGCAGTTTAGAGCTGCTGTACTCCCTTTGTGGTCCCTGGCCTTTTTCCAGGTTGGAAAGACTGACTTGGGAAATTCCTCTCTGGCATGGTCCCCCCACCCCCACCCCACTCCACCCCCCAGAATTTGCTCTCCAAAAACAGCATCCTGAGACAGTGAAGCTGTGTAAGAAACACTTGAGGCAGATGGCTGGGGGCAGCAGCAGAACACCTGGGAGAGGGAAAAGTTCTATCTCCTGGCAGTAGAGGGGGCATTCAAACTCCTGTAAATAGGGAAACTCCAAAGACCAATAGCAAGCAGAAGCTCAGGACAAATCACAAGCCCAGAAAAGACAAAGAAAGCACTGCATTCTGCACTTGCCTTGGCAGACCTTCCTGATAGGAGAGCTGACACTCAAAAAATTTGTCATATCACCAGCTCATTATAAAGTCAAGGAACAGAAATTTTAGGAAATAAATCCCAAAGTTAACATTTTAAAATGTTAAAATATACACTATACAAAAAATAAGACAAAAAGAAACAGAAAATGATGGCCCATCCAAAGGAAGAGGAAAAAAATCCAGAAGACATCAACAAAGAAGACCAAACTGTAGTCATACGTAACAAAGACTTTTAAGAAAATATCTTCGGTATGCTAAAGGAGATGAAGGAAAATACAGAGAAAGAGCTAAAGGATATCTGGAATACAATGAATGAACAATATGAGACTCTCAATTAAATGATAGAAAGTATAAAAAGGAACAAAACAGAACTACTGAAGTTGAAGAACACAGTAACTGAAGTGAAAAATTCCCAGGAGAGCTGGAGCAGATGCAGCTGGCAGAAGAACGAATTGGCCAACTCAAAGACATGAACATTGAAATGAGTCAGGCTAGGGGGCTGAAAGAAAAAAACAATTATAAAAAGTGAAAGGCCAATGAGACCTCCAGGACACCATCAAGCATACCAACATACACATTGTGGGGGCCCCAGAAGGAAAAAAAGAAAAGGGATGGAAAGAATATTCAAAGAGATAATGAGAGAAAACTTCCCAAATTTAGCACAAGCCATGAATATGCACATCCTAGAATCCCAGAGAACAGCCAGCAGGATACACTTGAAGAATTATATGCTACACCACATACTGACCAAGCTGTCAAATGCAAAAGACAGGGAAAGAGTCTGGTAGCTGCAAGAGGAAAAAGCAGTGTGTTGTATACAAGGGAGTCTGAATTAGATTAATTTCTGATTTCTCATCAGAAACTATGGAGGCCAAAAGGCAGTGGGTTGAAATCTTAAAGTGCTGAAAGAAAACAATTGCCCACCAAGAATTTTATATCCAGTGAGACTTTCTTTCAAAAATGAGGGAGAGAGAGGCATATAATACCAGGGTATGTGTATGCTATTCAAGTCAAGTTGGTGTCAATTCAAATATGATTGTATATTTAGGAGGTTCACTTTTAACTCCCTGGTAACCACAAAGAAAATATATGAAAAATATATCCAGAAAAAATGAGAAGGGGGACTCAATATGGTACAGTAAAAAAAAAAAATCAAATAAATATGAAGGCAGACATTAACATAACAATTAAGGGCCAAAAAGATATAAGACACAAACACTAAATAACAAAATGGCAGAAGAAAGTCCCATATTATCAGATTGAAGATTAAAATCTTCAATCAAAAGACAGAGGTTGGAAGAATTTCTTTTTTAAAAAAAAAAAACACATGATCAAACTATATGCTGTCTACAAGTGAGGAACCCTAAACTCAAAGACATAAGTAAGTTGAAAGTGAAAAGATGGGGGAAAATATGCCAAGCAAGAATAACTGAAATGAGCTGGGATAGCCATACTAATATCATATTAAATAGACTCTAAACCATAAACAGTTATGAGGGACAAAGAAGGTCATCATATACTGATAAAGGGGTCAACTTAACAAGAAGACAAAACAATTCTAAATAAATATACACCTAACTGCAAAGTCCCAAAATATATGAAGCAAATCCTGGTAGATTTGAAGGGAGAAATGGGAAGTTATACATTAATAGTAGGAAACTTTAATGCACCATTTTCAGTAATGGATAGAAGATAAATAAGGAAATATAAGACTTGAACTACACTCTAAACCAACTAGACCTAATATATATAGAACACTTCACCCAATAATAATAGAATGACATTCTTTTTGAGTATACCTGGATAACTCTCCAGGATAAAATGTATATCACAAAATAATTCTCAGCAACTTCAACTACTGAAATCATACATGCATCTTCTCTGACAACAATGGAATGAAGCTAGAAATCATAACAGAGGGAGAAATGGAATATTCACAAATAACTGGAAATAAACCATGCATTCTTAAACTATCCATGGGTTAAATAGGAAATGACAAGAGAAATTAGGAAATGTTTGAGCAAAATGAAAATGAAAATGCAACACATCAAAACTTATGGTATGCACTAAAGGCAGTGCTGCAATGAATATTTAGATATCTAATTGCTTACATTAAAAAAGAAAGATTTGAAATTGGAGTTTGCTCTTCTATTAATAGTTCTTTCTGCTTGAGAAAGATATCAAACAAGACCTGAATAAATGGAAGGGAAAACCATGTTCATGGATTGGAAGACTAAATATTGTTAAGATGTAATTTGGACCCAAAATAGTTTAGAGGGTCAATGCAATCCCAATTAAAATTCCAACAACCTTCTTTGCAGAAATAGAAAAGTCAGATAACTAATTTATGTGGAAGGGTAAGGGGGTCAAATAGCTGAAACCATCTCGAAAAAAAAAGAACAAAATTGGAGGACTCACACTTCTCAATCTTAAAACTTATTACACAGCTACAGTAATCAAAACAACCTGGTTCTGGCACAAGGACAGACATATACACCATAGAATTGAGAGCTCAGAAATCAGTGCTTACATTTATGGCCAACTAATTTTTGACAATGGGTAAAAGACTGCTTAACTGGGAAAGAATAGTTTCTTCAACAAATGGTACTGGGAAAACTGAAGCCCCATTTATAAAAGACCAAGCGTGGAGCCCTCACACCACATACAATAATAAGCTCAAAATGTATCTGCACCCTAAATATAAGAGCAAGAACTATTAAACTCCTAGAAAAATGTAGGGAAGCATCTTCAGGACTTGATGCTAGGCAATGGATTTTTAGACTTCATACCAAAGCACAAGTAATAAAAGGATAGACAAATAAGACCTCATCAAAATAAAAAACTATTGTACCTCAAAGGACTTTATCCTGAAAGTAAAACGACGAACTTCACAATGAGAAAAAAATTGGAAACTACATATGCAATAAAGGATTAATAACCAGAATATAGAGAACCATTACTCTTAAGCAAAGAGACAAACAACTTAACTAAAAATGGCAAAAGACTTGAAAAGAGATTTTACCAAAGAAGATATACAAATGGCAAAGACATGAAAGGTGCTCAACATCATTCGCCGTTAGGGAAATGCAAATCAAAACTAGAGTGAGAGGAGGTTGAACAAGATGGCAGTGTAAGGAGGTGTGGAATTTAATTAGTCCTCTAGAGCAGCTAGTAAATAGCTAGGAACTGTTTGGAACAACTGTTTGGGGGACATTAATGACTGGGCACACACTGTACCCCAGTCTGCAATGGATGGAAGGGCCAAGATCACTGCACAGAACTGAATTTAAAGCTCCCAAACTGCAGAGGCTGACACCCCCTCCCCAGTGACATGGCAAGCTGTGTTACAGAGACACTTCCCTGTGGGAAAAGAAGTAGTCTTTACTAGGAGTAAGGAAAGATAGCTCAACCAAGCTTTGGTTGTGGTTTTAATGAACAAATTTGGACTGTTGAATACAAGCTTAAAGCATAGATAAACCAAGAACAAGCAGGAGGGGAACTCTGAGGTCTCTCCCAGCAGAGAGGAAGTGGGGCTGAAGGAAAAAAAAAAGAGAGAGACTTGGAGTTTGCCAAGCTCAGAATACAGGAAAAGGGCTGTGTCTCAAGAAAAGGGCACACAGGGCTGGGTACCAACTGTGGCTTATGACTGGTAAAACTTTGCCTGGGGACTGGTTCTGAAAAGGGATAACTTTTTTTTTTATTCCAAATAGCTCATTAGAGAAAGCCTCAGTTATTTTCAGTTGTCAGCACTGACTCAGGCAAGGGCAGAATTAAGATAGGTCTGAAGGACAAAGTAATTAGTCAAGTGAAGGAGATAATTCCTGAAAGGGCATATCTTCCCCCAAGAAAAAGGGGGACAGGGCCCAATTCAAGTGGCCAGCATTCATTCAGAGAATTCAAACCCCAGAGGCTGGAAAACAGAAACCACCAAAGTTTTCCTTCTACCTTAGCCTCTGTCTCAACCACTCCCCTGGCAGGGACAAGGTGTGCTAAGAATTGAAATCACCACTTTACTCCAGTGTGTGGAGCTACAGGCTGACAAGTGCCCCCTGTTGAGCAGTATAGGAAAAGCGCAAAGTCTAGAGGCTCCTCGGTAAAGTCTGACAAACTGCAGGAGCTAATCCTCGGGGAAACTTGATCTCATTACAGCATCTTCCTGAGACCTGGCCGGCCTTGTCTGGGAAAATCTGATTAGGTTCAATCATATCTGAGATGACCCTCCTCAAAATAAAAAGTTTCCATGGATGCAGGGCAAGAGCCAGGAAGTCAAGAGCTAAAAAACTCTGACCAGTTAAAGAGAAGCCATGCTGGAGGTCTACAGTAAGTTGAACCAAATGCCAAAGAACAGATCCAGAACAAGGCCAACTGACAATAAAGCCCTAGGAAAAAGAGTAAAAACCTTGCGACTGACATTCCCTTTATCCAGAGTATGGACAGATGAGTAAGGAAATAAAGACAACAAATAAATAATAGGGGTGATAAGGGGCATGTGATGTTTTGGGTGTTATTTCTATTTTTATTTTTATTGTTTCTATTTTTTGAATGGAACTGTTCAAGAAAATATTGTGGTGATGAATACACAACTATACGATGATACTGTGAGCCATTGATTATACACTTTGGATGATTATATGGTATGTGAGTATATCTCAAAAAAAAAAAAAACCTAAATGAAGAAACATATAGTTAGTCCCTAAAAGGAAAACTACAGTGAGATAGCATTTCACCCCCCATTCGCATGGCTACTACTAATAAAAAATAAAAAATTATAAGTGTTGGAAAGGATATAGAGAAATAGCAATACTCATCCATGACTAGTGGGAATGAAATAAGGTGTAGCTGCTGTGGAAGACAGTTTGGCAGTCCCTCAAAAAAGTTAAGTATAGAATTACTACATGCCCTGGCAATCCTACTTCTAGGTATATACCCCAAAGAATTAAGAGCAAGCACTTGAACAAATATTTGCCTTCTTATGGTCAGAATGCTGTTATTCACAATTGCCAAAAGATGGAAGCAACCCAAACATCCATCAACTAGATAAACAAAAGTGGTATATATACAATGGAATAATATTCAGCTGTTAAAAGGAATGAAGTTCCAATATATGCAACCACACAGCTAATCCTTGAAGACATTGTGTTGAGTGAAAGAAGCCAGACCCAAAAGAACAAATATTGTATGATCTCACTGATATGAAGTAATTAGAATAAACTGATAGAGGCAGAATCTAGAGTATAGTTTACTAATGGACAAGGCAGGGTAGGGAATAGGGAGCTAAGGCCTAAAATGCACAGAATTTCTATTTGGAACAATGGAAAAGTTTTGGTAATGGATGGTGATGATGGTAGAAAAATATTGTGAACATAATTAACATCATTGAATTATATATTTGAATGTTCTTAAAAGGGGGAAATTTTAGGTTGTATTTATGTTACTAGAGCAAACATTTTTAAAAATATCCATTGAACTGCACAACACAGTGAACCCTAAACTAAACCATGGACTATACTTAGTACAATTACAAAAATGTGTTTTCATCAATTGTGACAAATGTACCACATAGGGTGGTATATCGGGATCCTGTATTTTATGCATGATTGTTCTGTAACACAACAACTTCTCTAATTAAAAAATATATTAGACAGCTGAACTCTGGTGTGCTAGCTAGCTTGCCCCAGCTTTGCATGATATTGTAAATTTAGCCCATTGTCAGGCTTCTTCAGAAACAGTACCAAATGGTATAGTAGCAGAACCTCTGCTAATACACCTGTTCACCTTTCACGGGGCCATTTCCTCTGTCCTTTGCACAATTTCTTTCCAGCATGGACATGGCACATAGCATTTCGTATGACCTAATGGTGTGGACAGACTTGATGGAGTAGATTAAACATGGCTTCAGATGCTTGAACAATCTCCCCACTGAAAAGTGAGGTCTATTTTCTTTTCCCTTGAATCTGGGCAGGCTCTGCAATTGCATTCACCAACAGAATCTGGAAGAAATGATACCACAAAAGCTTCTGGGTCAAGGTCTTTAGAGAGTGGCTGTTTCTATGTCAAGTTTTGGTAAACAATTGCTCTTACAGTCCTGAGCCACCATGCAAGATGCCCAGTGACATTGCAGAAAAGATCAGATGGAGAGGACAAGGAGCCTGGCCATGCCCAGTCTTCTAACTCTCCTTGTCAAGGCACTGGGCATATGAATGCAGCCATCTGGGACCCTCCAGACCAGCCCATCCTTCAACTGAATACCAATAAGTGACCCCAGTCTTTGACACATAGGACAGAAGAATTATCCAGCTAATCTCTGCCTGAATTCCTGACCCAAAAACTTATGATATAATTGAATTAACTGTTATTCTAAGTCATTAATTGTTGGGGTAATATATTACATAACAGTTGATAACATAAGCATCCAAGTTCATTGCTGACCTCCCCCTACCTCACCTCTCTCTGTCACATGCATTCTTTTTCCCCCATCTTCTCCCTAGGCCAGCTTCATAGCATCATTGATTTTACCCAAATGCTAGTTATTATGATAATAGTGGTTCAAAGGACCAAATAGAAAGCTAATTGCCAGGCAAATTGCTTAATAGCATAGAATGTGAAATATATTTGTTATATATGGATATTTTCAGAATCTCGGTATGTTCTTTTTTGGGCAAGACAATATATTCACTAAGGGGTAGATTTTTAAAAGCCCCAATTAACATTATCATTGCTTATGCTGATGGAAATATTGGTATTTATAGACTCCAAGCTGCCTCAGGGTTTGAATTTCTTTTCCATTTAGATCTGTCAGGATTCATAAAACAAAATTTTGATTAATGCAAAGAAAAAATCCAACACGCCATGATGTAATTTGTGCCCAAAAGCATAAAGGAACAAATAATGTTAAAAAAATGTCCAGTGCAGAATCAAGATCTTGACTCCTATGCTTCTTAGAAGAATTTAGAGAGGTGGGAAAAGAAGGGATGAAGAAATTGCAAAATATTTGCATAGTCATGTCATTTTCTTCTCTGCAAAATTTTAGAATATTTCTCCCTTCGAAGTTCTCTTTTTCACTGGAGCCTATCCACGTGGCATGGTAGACAAATCAGAGGCACCAGGCCCCCCTGGCAGTGGGTATCAACCCTATAAGACCCAAGTCCCTCTTGCTATCCTGAAATGAAATTCACATTTGACATAATCTATCTACACAAATATCTTGAACAAAAATATAATGCCTTAATTTTAATATAAAGGAGAAGAAAAGCAAATGAGCGTATATTAAAATAACAAATTTAAATAAGCAAGAGGTTGGGCTCAACAATATTACAAGAATAATGAGGAATTAGAAGGTTGCACCTACATATATAATTGTTATGTTAGTGACAGCAGCAAAAGATTTGGTTGTAGTATATTGGCAACTAAATACCACAAGCACTATTGCCATAGAAGACATGATTCTCTCAAACAATGAACACCTGTGCGTAATGTCCTAAACAAAACAAGTAAAACCACCCCTTAATTTATATAGTTGTTGCATTCTGATTATTTAGATTTTATTACATATTTAATTCATTTTATTACATATTTTGGATAGTACTATTTTATTACATATTAAATTCATTTTATTACATATTTTTGGATGGTAAATGAACACCATCCCAAAATACTTTGTTTTCATGAATGTCTAGTGGAATATTCAAATGTCATGTGGCTGTGGGGTTATTCCCTATTGTGTAAGATTATTCCATACATGTAAGATATCTAGCATCCCTGTTTTCTCTGTCACTTTGGCAAAAACAAACAAACAAAAAAGCTAGAAACTAATGAAAACCCCCCTAGAGTAGGGTTGCCAGATTTAATCCAGGAAGCTCAGTTAAACTGGAATTTCAGACAAACAAGTACATTTTAGTATAAGAATGTCCAATGCAATATTTGGGATGTAATCATACTACACAAAACTCATTGCTTCTATGAAATTCAAATTTAACTGGGCATCCTGTTTTTGTTTGCTAAATCCGACAATCTGACCCTAAAAGGAGGTATCAATCTCTTGAGACACTGCTCAGCAGGTAATCTCAAGACCTCAAACCAAAATTCCAACATCTGGGCTTATGACCCCCAGGAATATCTGGCCATTTTAGGAGAAGAAAACAGGAACCAGAGTGCGAGGGCACAGCCAGCTTTCCCTTTTGTCTCGTCATCTGCTAGCAATTTTATATTGAGAAGAAATTCCCTAATAATGGTGAGTTTTTTAGGTCGGTTCAAACTTACCTATGGCATTGCTCTTACTTGTTAGAGCTTTGAATCAGTTCCCTTTTCTTATTTCAAAGGAAATCACAAAAGGGCCCATGGCCGATTTTTTTCTGACGGGAAACCATTACGAAAATGTCTTTTATAAGGAGAAGGGACATTAAAACTTTCATTATTTTCACATTGGCATATCTTTCCTCTAGAGATAATGAATATAAGTAAATAACATAGCATTTTATTGCTTCTTTTGCTGCACGTATTTCCTCTGAATACCAGAGTCAGACATAGGCAAAATGAGAGAGAAAGAGAAAGAATCAAGAAGGGTAGATGTGTCTGTCTCTCCTATTAGACTGAAAGCTTTCCTGAGGGAAGGCATAATAATTTCATTCTCATATGTCTCCCAAAGGAATTGTATAATGGTAGAAAATTCATGATAGGGAAAAAGAATCAAAGACACTAGAGTCAAGTAGGTCTCATATTAAATAATACCATGCCATATGTGAGTCAGAAATAAGTAATTTATTTTTATGAGACCAAAAAAATATTTTAGAGCAAGCTTCCTCCTTTTTATAGATGAGGAAAACATAACATTCAAAGAAGGCCTTGGCCTCTGTCTCAAGATTTCATGGACCATGTGTTGGAGCTGGAAGACTGGCCTCCTGAAAATGGCTCCAGATTTCATTCCTTTTCCTAAAACGTATTCTTCAAAAAAGAGTGGTCTTGTGAGGTTTGGTGAAAAAAGTTTTTTTAGTAAAATAAAATTGGAAGATGTTGCATGCCATCCTACCCTACCCAGTCATAATGTATATCAACCTACTATAATTTTCACGAAGTCCTTCGGTAAGGAAACTTATTTTGCCGTAATTAACTCAACATTTCCTAAACATATTTGCTCATGGATCCTCTGCCCAGATAATACCTTGGAACTTTAATAATTCACCTCATGGTAGCCCTGGAGAAGAACTAGAAATACACATAAGTGACAAAAGATTTGGAAAGCAGTGGCCTAAATCGATAGGAAGTAAACTCTACCCCAGAGTTTCCCAAATACTGGCCTGTGGGTATATCTGCATCAAAACCAGCAGAGGAGCTTATGGAATATGTTTTAGACTTTATAGCCCCCCAAATGTGGATTCTCTAGATATGTATAGGGGCCAGTACTTGTATCTTTAAGGTTTTATAAAACTGTGAACTATTGCCTTTCTAGAACTTAGTCTGGCAAAGTGTATAGGTTACCTCATATCAACTTAACATGGGTGAAGGGTATCTGGGATTGCACTGCCCCAGGTTTGTGCTTCCTACAATCCCCGTCTTTGAGAAAATTGCTGTGGAGACATTTGCACACTTGCAACACTTAGGGGAAAATTCAGTAGTATCTAAAAATCAGTTGTAGGTTTTTATGCTATGGAGAAGGAATACATCTATATTGTTTCAAAGAGAGAGACTTCATGGAGTTGTTAGGGTTTAGGCGGAAGACTAGAATTGGGATCTATGATGAGAATACATTTTGATAACCCTACCCTTTTTGGGGGGGGGGGCGGGGGGGTGCATGGTCTGGAAATCTAACCTGGGTCTCCCACATGGAAGGTGAGTATTCTACCACTTAACCACCCATGCACCCTAACCCTACCCTTTTTGATGGTATTAATATAAATGAAGTTATATGGCCCACCAGGGGCATAGCTTATCTTACGTCAGAAAGTTATCTTTCTGTTCCTGTGTCTCCACCACCTCCAGAGTTCCCCATCCCTTGATGTCTTCATCCTGCTACCTCTGCCTCGTCCAACAGCAACCATCTTGTGGATAAGAAGTCAGGAAAGTTGCTGATTGATAACTGCTCTCCACCTCCTCCTCCTTCCTCTATATTCCCCTGATTGTATTTTAAAGGCTTGCACAGGCTTTCAAGCTTGCTATTGCTATTAATAATAGTAATGAAGACACTGTCTTGATTATCTACACTAAGAAACATAGGGCTTGCTTTTTATTTTCATACCACACAGGGTATGAAAGGAGCAAAGAATTTTAATGACAGAAATCAAATTATTAAGTAACATAAAAAACTAACTCTGCAATCCAGCTTCTTTGACATTCCACCCACACATAAAGTCTCGAATTGTTGTAGTAGATGCTGTTGGGCCTGACCACATGCCAGTCGAGGTAGACAGGCTCCCACTGTAAACATGTGACACTCTTTGCCTGTAGGCTTTCTCTCAGTCCAACCAAGGGACAGTCCAGAAATATCCGAGGGTTAATGCTGCTGGGACAGCCCTTAGCCAGTAAAAAGTAGGGGTTGAAGGATAAAATCCTACTTTATTTACCCCATAGGTAGGATAACTCTTGGACATATTCCCCAAAGAGTTGGACACCTAGTTATCCATAGCAGTGATCTGCTATCACATAGCCTTTGTCAGCTTTCCTCTCTTCCTATCTTACATCCTCAGTCTCCTGTGATCACTTCCCAAACAAACTACTGGTACTCAATTTCTTGTCCTAAGGTCTGCTTCTAGGCAATCGAAGCTAAGAAAATGGCATAACTTACTTGGTTAATTTTTAACCTATTATTCTATGCAGTGATCTGTTTGGAACTAATGAATCCCTTTATAGAGAGTAATGTGACAATTTTGTAGACAAAATATGGTAGTCATCAGGACTTTTCACAAATGTTCTGTTTCTCATCCTCTCATGCACATAGTAGGATTGCATTTCCTCCCTCCCAAGATAGGAATAGCTTTGCAATTTGCTATGGCCAATGAAATGCAAGCAGAATTGATGTGTCTTTAAGAGCCAAAGCATGCTCACTCATGTTCTCTTTTTTCTGCCTTGGTGTGATACACAGACTCTAAAATGACCTTCAGTGATCCCTGTCTCGTAGTATTCATGCTCTTGTGTAATCCCCTTCCCTTGAGTGGGGATTGGCATGGTAACTTAATTCTAACCAATAGCATATGGCACAGGTGATGGGATGTAACTTCCATTATAATATTACATAAGATTGTAAGTTATATTTTGCTGGTAGATTCTCTCCCTTTCTGGTTTTGATGCAGCCAGCTGTCACGTTGTAAGATACTCTGTGGAGAGGTCCATGTGGCAAATAGCTGAGACCATCTTTCAAACAGCCCACCAAGGGCTGAATCCCACTAATACCCATATGTAGTTGGCAGCTGATCCTTCTCCAGTTAAGCCTTCAGATGAGACCCCAGCCCTGACCAACATCTTGATTCCAGCCTTGTGAGAAACCTTGAAGCAGAGAACCCAGCTAAGTTGTGCCTGAATTCCCAACCCACCGAAATATGAGATAATAGGTGTGCATTGTTTTAAACTGCTAAATTTATGGTAATTTGATACACAATAAGAGAAAACCTGTGACAGCAAGAAAATGGAACTTCCCTCAGGCTAGGTCCCAGTTGACCTAATGGACATGCAGTGGGAGTGAAAAATAAAGTTTTGATATTTAAAGCCACTATGATTTTGGAGTTGTTACTCCTGCATACTCAAACCTATTTCAACGGACTGATAAGGTAGAGTTTTGCACTTCCTACCTGGCTACCCGAGTATTGAACAAAGATAGTCATGTTGAGCTATTCAGAAGTTTCTAAGCCGGAATTTTGCTTAGAAACAAAACTTGGTAAAAAAAAAAAAAAAATCTTAACCCCTAAATTAATATTCAGCTATAATTATCTCAATGCCTTTCTCAGCTACTGGTTTTAAAATGTGAACTCACCAAAGTTAGGGCCTATGCAAATCCCATCTTTGAAATGCAAATAGTACTAATATCATGCCAAATTTCAGAGCAGTTGTCTCAAAATTTAAAACAGCTAGTTCTATCCCCGTTGAAAATAACAACAAGATAGCAACCCTATCTAGTTTGGTGATTTGCCTTTCTGACATTTTGCGTTTAGCAGGAGGTTAATTAGACACAATTGCAACACTGCTGTGCTGCCTTAGGGCACAACACAAAGGGCCAATTTGGAGACAAATGTGTCTTAGAAACCCTAGGAGACACCCGCTTGAAATTTCCAGCAGGTTTAAAACAGAATCTTCTTTACAAATTTAGTAGCTTCATTGAAACTTTAGGTCTACTACATAAACCCTAATTGGACTAAAGTTTCCATTGCAATGAGCTGCTCAAGGACATAATGAAAAGTCAACTTTCAGAGGTGTTTATCTACTTCTTGGCTCCTAGGCACAATTGGAAATGCTAATATCCAGATGCCCTTCTACAGAAAGGCACTGAGGGCTTTTTATTTGAATTATAGAAGGCAGGTTTTGTCCTAGAAACTAACTCACACAATTAGCCCACCAGTGAGAACAAAGAACAAATGTAAATGAAGAAAGTGAGAATCCTAAAGAAAACTATGTAGTTAGCTCTCCGTCTGGCAAGGGAATTAGTAATCACCCCTGAATGAGAGCATTTCCTGGGCAGACAGGCCTCAGCCTTCCCCCTTCCAGGACTTCCTTCCCCCGTCACCCCCTCAGAAGGCCCTTGCTCTTATTTTGCTAAATACTCCTTCCCCCCAAGACTCAGCTTAGGTTACTTTCTTCCCCCAAAAGTCTAATCATCCTACTAAGTTCAGATCATGTTTTCCTCCAGATTGAGTCCTGAAGGAGACAGATCTGTTTTCCAATCTCAGAGCCACCATTTGTTAATTGCGTGAACCTCAATCAAATTGCTTTATCTCTCTGAACCTCAGTTTTCCCAATTGCTCACAGGATATAGAAAAGATTGGGTGAAATGCAAGAAAAGTCCTTGGCTCATGCTTTTGTTATGAATTTTTATTACTTTTTTGTACCACTTGTTCTATTTAGCAGCTAATTATGTTTGGCCTTGGAATCTCTGGAAAAGCATTATAGTTGTCATGTTTGTACCTTTCTCCTCAGTTAGCATCTAAGCTTCATAAAAGCAATTACCTATTGCCATTATTCTTTGTGTCCGACATAACACCCCAACACCTGGCACTCCGTAACAGTTCCATTTATGTTCTAAACGACTATTGCATCCCCCTGGCAGGGGAGCTGCCACAGCACCTCACTCTCAAGAGTGACTTAATGAATTGAATGATCGATGGAACACAGAACAATGGGGTCACAGTAGTACTAATTTCACTGGCCTTGCTAGAATATGATAATTTTCACTAATGTGAATTGTAAATGGGAGCATTGAAAACGAATAACATATTTCTCAAGATCTGTGGGCAAGAACATTCAATTTTGCTGGGCATATAAAGGTAGAGTCATTTGATTTGTCCCAATAAGACTGCTCTGGGCACGTTCTTGTATTAAGTTGATTTTTTTCCAGTATCGTTTTGCAGTATTTGCCCCATGTATTCAGGCATGAAAGGCAAAAATCCTAATTACACGTTTCACAAATTTGAAGGGAAACTTTGGTCTCAGGAGAGGATAAGTTTGTGACATGAAGTTCTCAGATGCTTAAGGCTGTTTCCTTTTCCAAGGAGAAATTTTCACACCAACCTCCTTTTCAGATTGTAGAAAGAAACATTGTTGTCTACAAAACTTGTAAGATCCAAAGATACTACCCCGTATCTAGAATAAATTTTTTTATGTATAGTTAAGCAGGATTAATGAATCATACAAATATTATAAAATATTTCATTGTTGAATCAAAAATCCTTGGAAATATCATTCTAATAACATATAGAAACCTAAAGACAACAACTTCACTGCTAGGAATTCCTGCCAGCTCACAGCTGCCACCCCTGCATGACCAGCCTCCTCTCTCTGGAGTAAAAGGTAGAGCAGCAAAAGACAGGCCTGAACTGCAGCAGTGTGAACAGGTGACAGATTTTACCTAAAGGCATAAATTGGATGATGCACGGTATCCCTCTGTCTTTTTGCCCTCTGTGGGTGAGATATTTGCCATAAAGTTTCATCGAAGCTGTCCATTTCAGTTTCAAAATACCATACTTTTTAGTGCCAGTTAGCAGCCTATATATTTCCAAGAGAAATGCAACTTGTGACTCCATAGTTTGGCCACATCTCCATTTGCATTTCCCAGACACACCTTCACCAATTCCGAGGGAGCAGTGGGCCTGCCACCTCCTCTCTGCTACTCCAGGTTCCAGCGAGGAGACAGGAATTCTGCCTGTGCATAATACTCATCTCCCCCTTTAGCAGGAAAACGCTCCTTGGTTTGTATGAGTATTGTCATTGTCACCTCCATAGCGCTTTGCATTTTATCTGTTATGTTGTATGTGTTTAATGTGATAATGTGGATCCAGGTAGTTTATTTAGGGAATGCATCAGGTGATAATAACTATATTAGGGCAAAGAAAATTATGATGATTTTAATAGCAGTTGAAGTTTTCTGAGTTTTCCTTATAGTTAGATCACAGGCAAAGCTGCTATAACGAAGAGATCCCAAAATACAGTGGCTAAAGTGAGATAGAAGTTTATTTCCTTTTTACATAACAGTCCGGAAGCAAATGATCTGTATGACTAATGGGTGGCACTACTTCTTGCTGGCAGCCAAAGGTGAGGCTGCTGGCTTGGCCCAAGTATCTTTAATATCTTTAATATGATCCAAGGCAACTCTACCAGTTGCCATTTCTCCAATGGGAGAAAAAAGAAGTGACTTCTCTTTAGAGATGAACAGAATTTCCTACATCTGTTGTGTTCCATGCCAATGACCTGAATCCCATTTGGCATCACCCAGCTACAAGATATGCTGAGAAATGCAATCTCTAGCTGGGCAGCAGGGCACCAAAGCTAAAATACTTGGGGTATCCTTTTGTTAAAAGAAGGGAGAGTAAATATGAGGGACAGTTTTCACTATCTGTCAAAGTCCTTTTAATGCTGCCCAAAATGGAACAAGAAAGAGGCAGATCCACCAGGAGAACTAGGACAGGTCATTCATCTTTGTTATCCAATTTTTCTCAGGCACTTACATCCAGAAATGTTTGATGGTTGAAGTAGGACGTATATATTTCTGTCTTATCTAATATAAATTTATGGGGTCATCAGATGCACCAAATAAAATGTCTGTTCTAGAAAAGTATCGCAATATGAGACCTATGTAGGCGTGAACATTATTATTTGACGGATAGTTATAATTGCCCCCAGTATCACTCTTCCTCCTTCCTTTTAATAAAACTCTGCTGTCCAGCTCGAGATTACATTTCCCAGCCTTTCTTGTAAGAGTTGTTCTATTTCCTGCATCGTCTGGCAGTTATAGGTGCAGCTATGGTCCCTGCGAGCCCCGTGGTATGCAGGTTGGACCCTACATGGCCACTTTATGGACAATCAACAAGTGAAGAGCAAAAGGGGGACTATTACAGCAAGCATCACAAAAATTAAAAAATATATAAGGGATTTTGGATATGCATGTGTTTCTTGACCATGTAGAAGTACATTCAATTTGGAGTCCTTTTTTGGTTTTGCTGACTAGTCAATGAAAGAGGTCACCCTCTCTAGGACTAAACCCTTTTTCTGTTTTCATGAGGCATAAATGACACACATCAGGTCATTGATTGATATTTTAAGCATGCCTTTCTTTTCGCTAGTCTTGTTCAAATAGAATTTTGTGTAGTTTAAATGAGAAGCTCTACAATCTCAGTTTATCTAGCTCAGAGTTCTTTTGGTTCCTGAACATCATAGTATGTGAAGGAACAACCTTTCGATAAAAATTACTTCAATAATAAAATGTTCACAAAACGTATATAGAAAATCTATAGGAGAATATGTGTTTTAAAATTGTAACTCCAAGGAAAATCATTCTATGCATATTTCTGTGGTTACATTTTATGCAATTCCCAAAGAATAAGGCATGTAAATTTAAATTGTTTTCCTTTATTATATTGAATCCATAATCATGTATGTACAATTGTACTGAGCAAGGTATACTTGCAGTTCAGACATAAGTAGATTTTTAAAAAAATATCCTAACATTCATGACTATCCCTCATAGACTCTGTGCTAGTTATTTTCTGTATGTAAGATTAAAAAGAAACAAACAAATCCTGTATTCTATTTAGTGAACAACTCCAAAAAAACAAAAATGAAGAAGATTTTCGTTAAATTTGAAGAACTCATATACCAAATCCTTCAAAGGAAGAAAAATGACTTGCTCGCTTTGGCACCCACAGTCATAATATGGAAATTTTTCATTATAAGGAATATAAGAATTATTAATATTTCAAACTCTTTTCTTTAAAATAAACACTTAATATTGCGTTACTTAACGCAATTGAGTTACTTAACATTGCGAACAAAAATTTAACATGTATAATAGATTCTTATGAGGAAAGCTTGCATGTGATAAAGAAATTTCCAACTCTCAGATTGCTTTTCAGTTTTCTTACTGTTAAAATGAAATCGAATTTACGTTTCTGGCCTCCTCTCATTCTCCTATATGTTTAAAGATTTCAGAGGCAGAAGTCTAGTTGGGTGAGTTTTATACTAAAAACCTCACCTAAAACCCAGTTAGGGTGGACTTCAAGGACTAACCCAGTTATTTATGTTGGAATTCAGCCTCAACTTGTAAAAAAAGCAAAGCAAGCGTATCAGCTGAGATCTGGGCAATGGTGCAATCTGAAGCAATTTCTACTGTCATGCTATATCCATAGTTATGATTTAGCCTGGAACCAAGCCAGTGAAACGTGGTGGAAGAGCTGCTGTGTTAATGGTAAAGCACCAAATAAAGACCAGGAGTTGGGAAGGGAAACTAAGCACAAACCCGTTATGCTCCCAGCAGGTCACTGATCACTGGTGAACTCAACCACAAGCAGTTCCATGCTGAGAACAGAAATATCAAGGAGAGGCGTGGCAAAGGATAATTAGAACGCTCGTGTTGTTTACAATTATGTTTTTATCCACCCATTTATCCTCCTTTAGTTACTGCATCCTGATTTTCTCTCATAATCACCTTCTCCATTTTGCAACTGAGAAATTAGGATTTAAGGGATGATTTTGATTGCTTATCATTATATAAATATTCCTTTTTTGCTTTCTGGTATCTTGGAGTAGACAGAGGGAAATACCTGAAATCTCTACATTGTAACCCAGCTGCCTTGATCTCTGGTAAGGATGGTATCTTCTGCCCCTGCAATTGGAAAAACATTGTGACTAACCTTCACTTGTACCCATTTATCCAGTTTGTCTACCTTAGAGGCTTGTGACCACTAAAGACACACCCTAATGTTTATTAATGAAGGGTCCTGGGGTCAGTGTAGAACTAACTCACCCCAAGTCCAAACTTATCTTGACCACTGAGACTGAATCTGACCAAAATGGGTCTGACACGTGCAGTAGCTTAGACTTTAACCTATAAGTCACCTATACCTCATTATAATACTAAAAATCACACCCATCACCATGTTAAGGCTGCCATTTTCTTACATACATCCTGTGACTCAGCATGGAATCAATCTGCACATGCTCAAGAATTAAAACACCTCTAATTGCATCATCTGGGGCCATCATGCTTGTTATCCTAAAACCTGCCCATCTTTTGATGCTATAGAACTACTAGAATTACTGCAGTTCAGGGAGACAGAGTTTGGGCCAATAGGCCACTGATCTCCTGCTATGTACCTAACACTAAGCTTTTTCTGTCTTTGAAACCCCAGTGTCTCAGGAATTGGTCATTTGAGTGCATTGGGCCAAAGACTACCCTGCCTTTGTCCGGTAACAATTTCAATTTATGCACTTCAGGTGAAGTTGACCCTATCCTGGACGCCAGAAAGTGCAGGTGGCTCAGATCTAGCCAATTAGAGCATTGCATTCCCCAGTCTGTAATAATTGACTCAGGGATGGATGTACACCCAGTCAGAGCCAATGAAAGGTAAAGAAACTGCTGCGTCTGCTGAGAAGGAGGCACGTTCTTGCTTGTTAGATTTAAATCTGGAAGGTTGGCCCACAATTGTGGCAGCTGTGTGGCTACCAGGTGGTAGCTGAGAATGAAGAAACAGGGACAAGTCAGAGAATTGGAGAAATGCTGGATCCTGATGACGCTGTTTTATTTCCTGAGTCCAGTCACCCATGAAGCCAGCTCCACACTGGTCCTTTCAGGTATGTGAACTGCTAAATTCCCTTTGTTTTGCATAAGCCACTTTAGGTTGAACTTTCTGAATTTTGCAACCAAGAGAAATCTGATCAAGTGAACAGCATGATGATTTGTTAAAGAACAACTGGTGTATCTTTTTTTTTCCTCATCCCACTCCTGAAAAGATCAGCAGAGTTTCTGAAAGTAGGCGCACACTTCTCAGAAAGAAGTTAAATGTTTTTCTGTTTCAGGCTCACAGAAGAGTCTAAAGACAATAATAATCATTTATTATCACTGATGGTTTCTGTCAGTGGGGATGGCTTGTCTCTGCTCTACAATATCTGCAGCTTCAGACGAAGGCTTAAAGACTGGGTTCTAGAATCTTCTGAAGGTTTATTCACTCTCGTGACCAATGGTTGGTTCTGGCTGTTGGCTGAGGACCTCGTGGGGGTGTTAGCCAGAACACTCATCTCCATATACAATCTAGGCTTCCTCACAACATAGTGGTGACCTTCTAAGGCCAAGTGGCCTAAGAGAGTGACCAGGCAGAAATCACACAGCATCACTTTCCCCCACAGTTTATTTGTTAGAAGCAAGTTCCACTCCTACCCTCCTTCAAGGCAAGTTGAATTAGATTTCTTCTTGTGAAAGGAGTTTCAAGTAACTTTTAGACATTTTTCAAAAACTACCACAGATGAGAAGGGAGAAAGGAAAAGTTTCCCTAACATTAAGGAATTGGTTACATGAGGTAAATTTTCATCTATCCTAGCAGGAAGTTAAAAAGTTATCTAACAACTCCAGAAAAAAAAAAAACATAATGGGGTTCTTTTTTATTTAAGGAATATGGAATAACCTTTAAAAGAATTGCAAACAGAAATAAAGTGACTGTCTCCGGCTACTGGGAATTCCAGTGAGCAACTGGCCAGGAAACAACTGCTTAACATTATAAGCCTTTCAGTACTGTTTAATTTTTTGAAAACCATTCGTCTGTAAACTTTTTAGTGAAATTTTAAAATTCAAATATAGAAGTATGCAAAATGTACATATGTGCAAGCAGGATATACAAGCACATGCACACAAAAACACAAACTCTAAACTCAGGTGTTACCCTCTCCAAAATCTCTTCACTAGTTCCTCTCCACCTTTCCTTTGGGTTGGATAGCCCTCCCGAGAGCCTCAAGCCTTTATATAGCTTGTCACACAGCACTGTGATGGATTACTTGTATCTCACAATAGTTGGGATGTTCCTTGAGGGAAGGAATTATCTTGTTTCTTTGTATCACCAAAGTAGAGCATGATAAATGGACATGAGGTTATCATTAAAAGGAAATTTTTCTCAAAAAAATGAAAAAGATGTCATTTTTCAGACGTACATTTAGAAAAATAACTCTAAGAACCATATTGCTAGTGTGTGTGTATGAGGGTGGGGAGGGGAGAGGGTGTTACCGGTCAAAGGAGGTAGGTTCTTTTGCCTGATGCACACAAATGACCAATTCCTGAGACACCAGGGTTTCAAAGAGTTTATTACTAGGCTTGTAGCAGGAGATCAGAAGGCCAATTGGCCCAAAATCTGTCTCCCTGAACTGCGGTAATTCTGATAGTTTTGTTAGAGAAAAAAATGGGCAGGCTTTAGGATAATGAGCCCAGTGACCCAAGATGATGTAATTACAGGCTATTTAATTCTTGAGCATGTGCAGATTGATGGCATTTTTAGTGACAGGATGTATGTAAGAAAATGGCAGCCTTAATATAATGAGGGGCATGATTTTTAGTATTGTAATGAGATACAGGTAATTTACAGGTTAAAGTCTAAGCTACTGCGCATGTCAGGCAGGCCCATTTTGGTTAGATCCATTCTCAATTATCAAGATAACTTTGGACTTGGGGTGGGTTAATTCTGGGCTGACGCAAGACCCTTCATTAATAAATATTAGGAGCTGCCTTTCGTGGTCACAAGCCTCTAAATTCGAAAAACTGGATAAATGGGTGCAAGAGAAGGTTAGTTACAAGGTTTTTACAATCACAGGAGCAGAAGATATAGGCCATACAATCATTATCAGAAATCAAGGCAGCTGGATTACCATGTAGAACTTTCAAGTATTTCCCTCTGTCTACTTCAATATACCAGAAAGCAAAAAGAAATATTATGTAATGATTCAACAATCAAAATCATCCCTCAAATACTGATTTCTTGGTTACATCACTACATATCAGAATCTGTGGGATACAATTAAAACTGTGATAAAAAAATTCATAGCCTTAACAACCTATGCAGGGATCAGAAAACCACTGCCAAACTCAGCTGTGACTGGTTTTGATTAAGTTTTATTGGAACATAGCCAAACCACTCACTTACAGACTGCCTGTGTCTGCTTTCATGCTACAAAAGTAGAGTGGGGTATTTATGTCAAAGAGCATCCACTAAATGTCCCTTTACAATAAAATTTGATAACCCTTGACCTACATCAATAAAAAGAAAGTAAAAATAGACAAAACAAATTAATTACAAAAAGTTAGAAATAGGTCATCTGAGAGAAAAAAGTAAGAGCACAAATTACGATGTGGGTAGATGATTTGGGGACAGTGGCAGAGTAGGAAGCTCCAGGAATTGGTTCCTCTGCCACAACAACTACTCAACTGGCAAGAACTGTCTGAATCAACTATTTTGAAACTCTGGAGTCTAGTAGAGCATTGTGCAGCAGCCAAGTAAGAGTGGGATGAAAAAATTGGTCAATTACAGTAAATACCAGTGAATTTTAATCTTCCTGCTGCAGCTACCCTCCCCATCTCCTAACTTCATGGAGGCAGCAATGGGGTCCTCAACCCTGGCTCCTGGTGTGGCTTGCTGGTGCCAGGGTGGGATATAAAAATCTAGTTCCCCAAGATCTGGAGGTGTGCAATCTGATCCTAGCTCACTGCTTTGGATCAGCTACTTCAGACTTTCGGGGTGCTGGCCCTGAGGGCAGCCACTGTTCCAACCAGCTTCAGACAAAAGCCGAAGAGCAGTCCTAAAGACAGAACCCGTTCTCAAAGCTGTGGAAAGCAGTGAAAGGGCTGCTTTAACTGGGCAAGTACCAAATCGAGAAAATGCAGTTTCAAAAAGCCATAGGGAAAGCTCCTGGCACCCTTGCTAGTTCCTTCTCAGCCCTTCCCCAGCCCTTCCCGTGTGGAGCTGGCCTACGCTCCTATTGTGGGTTGTGACCATCGTTCTGACTGGGAAAGAGTGACCTAGGAAACTGCTCTTGGGTTAACACCCTTCTCCTGAATTTGCCATCCAGGCAGAAGAGCTTGGGACAGCTAAAGCACTGTAAGAGACAGTTAAGTCAAACAGCCCAGGTAAAAGGTTTACCAGCTTTAAGTCCTATAATATAGCAAGCACGAAAGAGGGAGAAAGTCTGTTTTATAGGGAGTAGAGGGGGCATCAAATTCCTGTAATCAGACAGCTCCTAAGGCCACTAGCAAAGACAAGACCAGGATAAGTTACACGCCCAGAAAAGACAGGCGGGACCTTAAACTTCAGGTTCACGTTCAGCTGACCTTATTGATAGGAGGAGAACTCTGAAGGAGAGCACCAGCCAAAGCCAAGCCAAGGTGTAAAGCCCTTGAAAAGTGTGATATTTATTCTTTCAAAGTTTGCACTTGTTTTTAGCATATTGACAAAGACATGGAGCCATCACCACTTTCTAATTCCAGAATATTTTCACCATCCCAGACAGAAGCCTCATAGCCATTAGCAGTCTTTTTCCATTCTTCACTCTTCCCATATTCTGCTAACTACCAATCTACTTCCTGGGTCTATGGATTTGCCTATTTTGGATATTTTATATAAATGGAATGATAGAGTATGTGACCTTTTGCACCTAGCCTCCTTCACTTTGCATGTTTTCGAGGTTCATCCGTGTAGCAGCATGAATCAGTACATCATTTGTTATGGCGAAATAATATTCCATTGTATAGATGTACCATATTTTCTTTATCCATTCAGCAGTTAATGGGTATTTGGGTTGTTTCTACTTTGGGGCTATTGATAATAATTTTGGTGTGAACATTTGTGTACAGATTTTGTGTGGACATATGTTTTCAATTTTATTGGGTATATAACTAAGAGTGAAATTGCCAGAACATATGGTAACTCTACATTTAATCTTTTGAGGAACTGCCAAACTGTTTTACAAAGTGGCTGCACCATAAATAATGCATGAGGGTTCCAATCTCTGCACATCCTTGCCAACAGTTGCTATCAACTGTTTTTTTTAATTATAGTCATTCTAGTCGGTTCGAAGTGGTATCTCATCATGGTTTTGAGTTGTATTTCCTTAAAACTAATGATGATGAGCATCTTATGTGCGTGTTGGTCATTTGTATATCTTCTTTGTAGAAATGTTTACTCAAATATTTTGCCCATTTTAAACTAGGGTTATCTTTGTGTTGTCGAGTTATACAAGTTCTTTATATATTGTGGATATTGAACCTTTATCAGACATATGACTTGCAAACATTTTTTCCCATTCTTTAAGTTGTCTTTTCACTTTTCTGATAGTGTCCTTTGATAAACTTTTTAATTTAAGGAGTCCAATGTATGCCTTTTCTTTGATGGTTTGTATCTTTGACATCATAACTGAGAAACCATTACCTAATGCAAGGTGAAATATTTTTATGCCTATATTTTCTTCTAAGAGTTTTATGGGTTTAGCTCTTACATTTAGGTTCTTGGTCCATTGTGAATAAATTTTGTATATGGTACAAAGTAGGGGTTCAACTTCTTCCTTTTGCATGTGGTTATCCAGTTGTCCCAATACCATTTGTTGAAGAACAATTCTTAGTCCCATTTCTGAAAATACTACTTTATAAATGCCACTTTTGTTTGTCTCTGTTTGAGAGCATATTTGCAATTGTTATTATGATATTAAAGTTTAAGTGTCTTTAGAAATGTATTAACATTATTATGTTAATTAACATTAACAAATATAATAATATTTGTGAGCAGCAACTATGTTCCAGGCACCATTTTAGTACTAGGTCTCTTTTTTGTAAGTCTCCTTTAAAAGTCTCTTTGCTCAGTCAATAGATACTTATCAAGCGACTTCTAAAACCTTTGTTCTGGGACCTGGTTATTGTTCAATACAGTAGTAATTCAGATGGTCTGGTGATCAATACCGAGTGTCTGACTTCATAGGGCTTATATCCCCCTGGGAAAGAGAAGACATTACATGTGCAACATAATGCAAAAAAGTAAAAATTTCAGTGAAATAAAAGAATAAATGGGTGACAAAGTAGGGATAAGCAGAAGACTATTTTAGCTGGAGTAAGCAGAGAAGGCATCTCGGAGGAGCTGACTTTTGAGAAGAGACTTGAATGAATAGAGGAAGCAATATAGGGAAAGCTATTACAAGCAAAGAATATTAATCTCAGAGTCCCTGGGGCAAGAATAGGTTTCATGTGTTGAGGAAATAGCAAAAAAGGGTAGAGTGGCTGAGGTGGTGTGAAGAGGGGAGATGGATGAGATATGTTGGAAGTAGTAGACAATGATCATATAGGAGCTTATGACTATAATAGAAAGTTTGCACATTGCTCTGATTGTTACAGACAATATGAATATTGGAAGATGTCATGTGGGGTTGATATTTTAAAGGACTGCTCTGCTTTGTCAGGTCCTAGAATAGAAGAAGAGAAAGGAATTAATAAAGTGGCTTTCAGATGAGAGTAGGCCATGGCTTGGACTAGGCTAGTAGTGGTGGTGATAGTACTAGGCTAGTTGAGAAGTTAGATTCAAATGTGAATCAACATTTTGAAGGTAGATGTTTAGTTTTATAAAGTTTCTGAAATGTAGTATAACAGAACTGGGTTGGCTTTTACAGAGGGGATTTATTAAAAGCTCACAGTAGTGGGGAAAAAAAAAAACAAAAAGAAAAGCTTACATGAAATGTGCATAAAAATGTCCAAATCAAGAAGTTAATGGGCAATGCTTTCTCCCCGCAGGGGATCTACCAGCAATCTTGGACTCCTCTGTCACTGGCAAATGATGGCATCTACTGGTCTCTTCCTCCTGTCCTGGATTTCTTTGTTTGCTTTCAGCTTCTGCTGTTCTTTGTGTGCCTTTCTTTCTCAGCTTCTGTGTCTTTCTGTTTCTTTTTTCTGAATTTCATTCTTTACATAGAACTCTAGTAAGAGGATTATGGCCCACCTGGGGCACAACTCAACTGAAAAAACATAATCAAAAGACCTCCCACAGTAGATTTAAACCCACAGGAATGGATTAGCATTAAGAACATGATCTTTCCTGGGGAGCATATAGCTTCAAACGATCCCAGTAGTCTACACAACTGGCTGATGAATTGGATGTGGTGGGATGGTGAGAGAAAAGAGAAGGAAGACCGCGTGTTCCCACTTCCCTAGCTTCTTCCCTTCTTATTCATTTAAACCAACAAAATATTACTGTGTGCAGATCACTGTGCTAGGTAAATAGTGAGCAATAACTAGATACAGCTGCCATTATTCAAAAACTAGGATAATGGGGAAGAGCTGTTAGTCCGATAGTCACAAAAATTTCAACTGTGATGAAGAGGAGATTCATAGATCTATGAGAGAGGAATACGAGTCCTAACAGAGTAAAGCTAGAGCCAAAGGGAGAGGAGGAGTTGTCTTAGAAAGAGGTAGTGGTGCTCCACGCCCAGGGGATGGTATGTACAAAGTACAAACAGCATAGAGGAAGAGAAAGAGACTAAAAGAAGGCCAGTGTGGTGGTGGTAGAACTATGATACAGTGCCTTAGTACAAGCCAAACAGAAGAGTTGTGTGCCCCTCTTATAAAAATGGGAAATCATGGATAGATTATATGTAGGGAGGGAGAGGTAGTAACAGGATTTAATTCTGTGAAGAGAATGGCTTGGTGAGAGGCCAGAGGGGATGTAGGAGATCCTAGAACTCTAGGTCATTGAGAAGGATATGCTACAATAGACTGGGCGGCTGGACAGATGGTTGTGCCACTCCCTGAGATGGAGAGCAGCGGGAGAAGCACTTCCCTGGCACATCAACCCACCTGATTGGCTTTTCTTTCTTTTTACTTCGAGTTTCTGCTCTCACAGTTCTGGCTTCCATGTGGCTGTTGCTTAAGTTGGCTCATCAAAGCCTCCTTGTTCCCAACTTTACCTCAGGATATTCTCTCAAGTGGCACTGATAATTGCTTCAATTTCTCAGTTTCCCAATTCTAAATTCCTGGAAAACGAATCTGATTATCTCAGCTGTTCTTTGTGAGGCAAGTTCACAGAGGCTAGTTGCATCACTAGCATTGAGACAGATGCCCATTAGCCAGGTTCAATCACCATTGACCTTTGAATAGAGGAGGGAGACAGGCCACATTGTGAAAATAGATGTCTGTGCAAAAGGTGGTAGAAATAGTGGACATTGATAGGTACTTCCACTAAGATTCCATTTTAAAAAAGAAATATATGTAGAAAGATAGATATCAACATATATAGAAATATGCCTGGCATTGTGCTTGGGTTTTTAGAAAATAGACAGTAAGGAATCACTTTATTATACACGGCTGTGATAGGAGAATCATCAAATTGTTCCCTGTAACACTATTAAGAGAAATCAACCTTTTTTTATTAGCATTTAACTTGAAGAAACTCTTATCAAACCCATTTTTAAATCTCTTATATTAACTGAAAAAATAAGGTGATATCATGGAATTGCTGTTTATTAGCTGAGAGAAGAATATTAGCTAATAAATGTGGAAGGAATGGAAGAATTAGAAACTCACCATTCTGTAACTCCATCTGAAATAATATTTCAGATAAAAATTATCAGAGAATGCTAAAATCATGGACTGAAAAGTTGTGGGGGGCAGAAGATTTGAGGTTGACAAAGAATCATCCCACAATCACTTGCTAATTACAAAGGAAGTAATATACATTTCCAATGGTGAGATTGGATAATTGTCATCATATCTGAGAGTTTAAACTTAACATCACTAATAGTGGCTGTTCAACCTTTTGTGTCTCCTGATATTATGCACTGTGAAATGCATAGAATATAGAATCTTCTTGCCAAACATATTTCACCTCAGTATAATCAAACTTTAGGCTTAACTGCCAGTATGCAAGATAAGATATTGATAGAGTTAAGTAACACCAAGCTAAGTGACACCAAGAAGAAGCAATCAGGCAAATTCCAAATATGAAACATTCTATAAAACAATGGATTTGTACTTAGCTTTCTGAGGAACCACCAAACTGTCTTTCACAGTGTCTGCACTATTTTACAATGCCACCAGCACTTAAAGAGTGTTCCTATTTCTCCATGAGCTGGTTTGAAGCTATTCTGTAGCCCAGAAAAGCCATGGCCTTTAATCCTCATTCAGTATGGCTGGGTGGAATCTATTTTGTTGTTTCTATGGAGATATGTCCCACCCAGTTGTGGGTGGGACCTTTTGATGGAGATATGTCTTCAACCATTTAAGGTGGGGTGTCTTGCTAGAATCCTGTAAGAGGGAACCATTGTGGAAAAAGCTATAGAGCCTACAGAGCCCACATAGCCAGAGATCTTTGGGGATGCATAAAGAAAATGCCCCCGGGGGAGCTTCATGAAACAAGAAGCCAGGAGAGAAAGCTAGCCGATATTACCATGTGCCTTTCCAGCTGACAAAGAGGTGTTCTGGACCCATTGGCATTTCCTGAGTCAAGGTATTTTTTCCTTGATGCCTTAGTTTGGACATTTTCATGGCCTTAGAACTGTAAACTTTCAACTTAATAAATTCCCTTTTCTAAAAGCCATCCCATTTCTGGTATATTGCATTCCAGCAGCTTGTACAAACTAAAACACTCTGCATCCTTTCTAACACTTGTTATTTTCTGTCGTTTTTTTTTTTTTTTAATAGCTGCCTTGCTAATGGGTGAGAAACAGTGTCTCTTTGGTGCTTTGATTTGTATTTCCTTGATGGCTAATGGTACTGAGCATCTTTTCATGTGCTTTCTTTTGTTAAATATATATTTTTATTGATAAATCTTAGCTCAAACATTCCATACATGGTATACAATCAAAGACTCACAATATCGTCACATAGGTATATATTCACCACCATGATCATTTTTTAGAACATTTGCATCACTGCAGAAAAAAAATAAAAAGAAAAAAGAAAAAATTCATACATACCATACCCCTCACCCCTTCCCCTCATTGAACACCAGTATTTCCATCTACCCACTCTATTTTATCCTATGTCCTCCTTATTATTATTTTTATCCATATTTTTTACTCATCTGTCCATACTCTATGTGCTGGTTTGAAAGGATTTGTGTCTCCTAGAAAAGCCATACTTTAATCCTAATCCAATCTTGTAGGAGCAACCATTTCTTTTAAATCCTACTCAGTGCTGTATGTTGGAAGCTTGATTAGATTATCTCTGCAGAGATATGGCTCACCTAGCTATGGGTATTAACTTGGATTATAGGGAGATGTGACTCCACCCATTCTAGGTGAATCTTAATTAGCTTACTGGAATTCTTTAAAAGAGGAAGCATTTTGGAGAAAGTCCCTTTTTAGAATGATGAGAGAGTGATGAGAACCACAAGAGCCCACTCAGACAGAGACCTTTGGAGGTAAAGAAAGAAAATTCCCCTGGGTTTTTTTTCATGAAACATGAAGCCTGGAGAAAAAGCCAGCAGATGTCACCATGTTCACCATGTGCCTTTCCAGTTGAGAGAGAAACCCTGAACTTCATCACTCTTTCATGAGTCAAGGTGATCTCTTGTTGGTACCTTAATTTAGACATTTGCTATAGGCTTGCTTTAATTGGGACATTTTTTCAGCCTTAGAACTGTAAACATGCAATTCAATAAATTCCCCCCTTTTAAAGGCCATTCCATGTCTGGTATATCACATTCTGGCAGCTAGCAAACTAGAACGCTCTACATAAAAGGAGCATCAGACACAAGGGTTTTCACAATCACTCAGTCACATTGTAAAAGCTATATCATTATACAATCATCTTCAAGAATCAAGGCTACTAGAACACAGCTCAACAGTTTCAGGTACTTCCCTTTAGCCACTATAATACACCATAATCCAAAAAGGGACATGTATATAATGTGTAAGAATAACCTCGAGGATAACCTCTCGACTGAAATCTCTCAGCCACTGAAACTTTGTCTCATTTCTCTCTTTCCCCTTTTGGTCAAGAAGGCTTTCTCAATCCCTTGATGCTGCATCTTGACTCATCCCAGGATTTCTGTCCCATGTTGCCAAGGAAAGTTACACCCCTGGGAGTCATGTCCCACTTGGAGTGGGTGAGGGCATAGATTTCACCTGCCAAGTTGGCTTAGAGAGAGAGGCCATATCTGAGCAACAAAAGAGGTTCTCTGGGGTGATTCTTAGGCCTAATTTTAATTTGGCTTATTTTATCCTTTGCAGGAATAAGTTTCATAGGGGCAAACCCCAAGATCAAGGGCTTGGCCTATTGATTTGGTTTTCTCCACTGCTTACAAGAATATCAGAGGTTCTCCAAATGGGAAACTTGAATATTTTCTCCTTTCTCCTCAGTCCCTCAAGGGGGCTGTCGTGATTAGGTTCATGTGTCAAGTTGGCCAGGTGGTGGTGCCCAGTTGTCTGACTGGGCAAGAGCTGACTTGTCTATTGTTATGAGAACATTTCATGGACTTAAATCATGACCACATTGGCAGCCTCCACAGCTGATTGTATTTGCAATCAGAGAAGGGGTGTGTCTTCTGCAATGAATGATACTTAATCTAATCACTGGAAGCTTTTTAAGGAGGATTCAGAAGAAACAGGCTCTTTTCCTGCTTTGGCCAGTGAGCCTCTCCTGTGGAGTTCATCCAGACCCTCCGTTGAAATTGTAGGCTTCACAGCCTGCTCTGTAGATTTTGGGCTCTGTGTTCCCACGGTTACATGAGACGTTTTTATAAATTTTATATTTGTGAGTGTTTCCTCTTGATTCTGTTTCTCTAGAAAACCCTAACCAATGCAACTTGGTACCAGGAGTGGTTCTTAAGAAACAGAATCTAAAAAATAGGTTTTTATGAATGATTTTCTACTCTGACTGGACTCAAAGGCACTAAGGACTCTGATTCCCATAATCAGAATGACACTACCAATGCATGGAGTGAGTTGGCAAAAGAGATAGTCAAAATTCACCATTTGATTCTCCTAATGCTTCACTTGTATGAAGCCAGGCTCTGGGGGATAATGTTTTTGACACCTTTATGGAGTTTTGTGAAAATAAAAGGTATAGAGATGTTGGCTGGTTGTTGTTAGATATACTAGATAAATTAAGGTTTGAAAGGGATGGGTTTAAGGCTTCAAATGAGAAGCTTAAGTGCTTTCTGACAGATGTAGAAGTTTCTATGAGTATCCTGAAGGAAAATCTTATTTCCTGTAGCTGTAGACTAGAGATCTCTGAAAATCAGACTCAGAATCTTATTATTAGAGTAGCAACCTTACAACATAAACTAAAATCTCAGTGTTTATGGTGTCTGCCATTAAAGTGAGGGCATTGATTGGAAGGAGTGGGACCCTGAAAAATGGGATGGCGACATATGGAGTAATAATGATGTCAGGGGTGAGGTTGAAACCCTAGACCATGCTGAGCCTTCTCTAGATAACCCTGTAATAGTCTGCCCTGAGGACATAGCCACGTCACCTCCAGCCTACCTTGAGGAGTTGGCCACCTAACCTCCACCTGAAGGGATTAGCCCTAGAGTGACAAATCCTGTTTCACCAGATGAAATTGTAAATGAATGCCCTGAAGCAAATGGCTTGGAAGATATTTCTAATTCTTTTCATGACCCACCCCCACCACCCCTCATTTCTTCCAGACCTATAACTAAAGTCCCAACAGGTCTTTACTACAAAGTATCGCACATGAGGAGGTACATTATACTCCAAAAGAACTGTGTGAGTTTTCCAATATATATAGACAGAAATCAGGGGAATATGTGTGGCAATGGATTTTAAAGGTGTGGGATAATGGTGGGAGGAATATAAGGCTGGATCAGGCTGAATTTATTGATATGGGCCCACAAAGCAGAGATTCTGCATTCAATGTTATAGCTCGAGCGGTTAGAAAAGGTATTAACAGTTTGTTTGGATGGTTGGTTGAAACATGGATCAAAAGGTGGCCAACGTTACCTGAGATTGAAATGCCAGAACTGCCCTGGTATAATGTAGATGAAGGGATCCAGATGCTTAGAGAGATTAGAATGTTAGAGTGGATTTATCATGCAAAGCCTGCTCTTACACCCCAAGAATGTCCAGAGGATGCATCTTTTACCAGAACAGTGAGAAATAAATTTTTTAGACTAGTGTCATCATCCCTGAAGAGTTCTGTAGTTGCACTTCTCTGTAGTTCAGATATTACTGTAGGAACTGCTGTTAGTGAGCTGGAATCATTACAGTTTTCTACTCTGACTACACTCACGGGCACTAATGACTCTGTTTCCCATAATCTGAATGGCACTGCCAATCCAAGGGGTGAGCTGGCAAAAGAGATAGTCAAAATATCACTATTCAGTTCTGCTAATTGTTTGCTTATACAAAGTCAGGCTCTGGGTGATGACGTTTTTGACACCTTTACAGAGTGTTGTAGAATTAAGAGATATAGAGATGTTAGCTGGTTGTTGTTAGATATGCAGTAACATTGATGAGGGAAACAGATGAGCTGAAGGTTTCAAATGAGAAGCTTATGCACTGTCTGACAGATGTAAAAGTTTCTATGAGTGCCCTGAAGGAAAATCTTATTTCCTGTAGCCGCAGACTTGAGATCTCTGAAAATCAGACTCAGAGTCTCATTGTTAGAATAGCAACTTGACAAAGTAAGCTGAAATCTCAACCTTGCACGGTATCTGCTGTTAAAATGAGGGCATTGATTGGGAAGGAGGGGGACCCTGAAAAATGGGATGGTGACATATGGATTGATAATAATAGCTGTAGAGACATTGAAACAACAGATGGTACTGAGTCTCTTCTAGATAAACCCTGTAATAGTCTGCCCTGAAGACAGTGCTGCCCCACCTCCAGCCTGCCCTGAGGAGTTGGCCATCCAACCTCTACCTGAAGGGATTAACCCTTCAGTGCCTGTGAAGCACATAATTACCCCATGGGGAAACAGCCCTCACTCCTCTGCCTGGAGTGATTAATCCTGTTTCACCAGATGAAACTGCAAAGGAATGCCCTGAAGCAATTGGCTTGGAAGTTACTTCTAATTCTTTTCATGACCCACCCCCACCACCCCTCATTTCTCCCAGATCTATAACTAGACTGAAGTCCCAACAGACTCCAAAAGATGAGGTGCAAAGTATCACCCATGAGGAGGTATGCTATACTCCAAAATAACTGCATGAGTTTTCCAATTTATATAGAAAGAAATCGGGAATATGCATGGCAATGGATTTTAAGGATGTGGGATAATGGTGGAAGGAATATAAAGCTGAATCAGGCTGAATTTATTGATATGGGTTCACTAAGCAGAGATTCAGCATTCAATGTTATAGCTCGAGAAGCAAATACTTCTTTATTCAATACCCAAATTAATCTTGGATATATCAGGGCATCATACTAACCTGGACAAACTAACAAGATCTCATGCCCTATTCAAGATTCCATGGACTTATGGTGTTCAACTAAATACAAGCTAAATTAGGAAATGTACTACCCAAAATATAAATTTTGCAGCAAATAAACCATCTCTCCCTTTGGTCTCACGCAGAAGTTAAAGTTTTAAAATATGGATGATATCATCCTTTACCCAATCTTGATATAGCTTAGTCCTATCCAGCTCAGCTTCATTCATATCTCTAGTTGAAGCCTGATCACTTTTTCAACTTTTTAAACAGTTCTTGTTTTGGGTAGTGCTGACTTCTGTAGCTTCAGACCTCTAATTCTGAGTTTCAGATGTCACATAAATACCCGAGGTTTCTGGGAATGACCAATGTATAAACAAACAGCTATAGTATCTCAGACTTTATAAATTAGTTACAACTCTTGAAGATATGCGACTGCTGTAAGAGCTTGCAATCTAGGACCCTTTTCAATAGGGTTTTCATGTCTATGAAAACCCATGCTCTTGACTTCAGTTCACCAAGTTTGTATATTATGGTTACTGTATAGAGTGAGGTATGATAATGTTTGTCTTTTTGTTTCTGACATTTCATTCACATATAGTCCTTAAGATTCATTCACTTTGCTGCTTGCCACACAACTTCATTCCTTCTTGTGGCCTCTCAGTAGTCCCTTGTGTGTATATACCACAATTCCCGCTTTGTTCCTCAGTTGCTGTACCTTTAAGCCACCTCCACCGATCTTGAATTGCCGCCATAAACACCAGTGTGCAGTACTATTATACAATCTGTATTCCTTCAGCACCAGTTGCCGAATCTCTGCCCTATTTCTATTTACTGATAACCTCTGTTCTTAACTTCAATTTTCCAAGTTCACTCATTAATGTTAGTTCATATTAGTGAGACCACAAAATTTGTCTCTAATTTTACTCAGCATAATGCCCTCAAGTTTCAGCCATATTGTTACATGCCTCATGACATTATTCTGTCTTATATTCCCACCAGCAGTGGATAAATGTGCCTCTTTCTCCACATCATCTCCAGCACTTGTTTTCTTGTTTTTTAATTAATTAATTATTAATTTATTTGTAAATCAATTTATTTTTTATAATAGCCATACTGGTAGATGTCAGATGATATTTCATTGTGGTTTTGATTTGCATTTCCCTAATGGCCAGTGAAGTTGACCATCTTTTCATGTGCCTTTTAACCATTTGTATTTCCTTGTCTGAGAAGTGTCTGTGCATGTCTTTTGTATATTTTTAAATTGGGTTGTTTGTCTTTTTGTTGTTGAGTTGAAAAATCTCTTTATATATTCTGGATAATAAACCCTTATCTGATTTGTGGTTTCCAAAAATTGTCTCCCATCGCATAAGCTGCCTTTTTACTTACTTGACAAAGTTCTTTGATGCACAAAAGTGTATAATTTTGAGGAGTTCCCATTTATCTTTTTCTTTTTTTAATGCTCATGCTCTGGGTATAAGGTCTAGGAAATTGTCTCCTATTATATTTATATGATATTTCCCTACATTTTCTTCTAAAGGTTTTATGGTCTTAGCTCTAATGTTTAGGTCTTTGGTCCATTTTCAGTTAATTATTTTATAGGTGAGAGATATGGATTCTCTTTCATTCTTTTGCATATGGATATCCAGTGCTCCAAGCACCATTTACAGAAGAGGCTGCTCTGTCCCATGTTGATTGGCTTGGCTGCTTTATCAAAAATGATATGTCCATAGATGAGAGGGCCTAATTCTGAACATTCTGTTTGATTCCATTGGTCAGTATATCTATCTTCATGCCAGTACCATGCTGTTTTGACTACCGTGGCTTCATAATATGCTTTAAGGTCAGGTAGTGTGAGACCTCCCACTTCATTTTTCCTTCTCAAAATATTTGTAGCTATCTGGGACATCCTTTTTCATGTGCTTTCTAGCCATTGTATGTTTTCTCTGGAGGAATGTCTGTTCATATCTGTTGCTAATTTTTTTAAATTGGGTTGTCTCTCCTTTTGCTATTAAGTTGAAGGATTTCTTTATATATATTCTGGATATTAATACTTTATCAAATATGTGGTTACAAATATTTTCTCCCATTGTGTCACTTTACTTTCATGACAAAGTCCTCTTACTTTTGAAGCACAAAAGTTTTTAATTTTGATAAGGTCCCATTTATCTATTTTTGAACTTCTTGCTTAACACAAGGTCCTGAAGATGCTTCCCTATGTATTCTTCTAGGAATCTGATAGTTCTAGCTGTATCATCAATTATAACAAATATTCTACCGCAATGCAAGGTGTTAATCATCACGTGGTACATGGGAATCCTGTACTTTATGTATGAGTGTTCTCTCAACCTAAAACTTCTCTAATGAAGAAAAAAAAAAGCAAAACGAATGCTTTGGTTTCTCAAAAAAACCAATTTCAGAGTTAGAGAGAAGCTAAAAGGACCAGACAACCAAATGATATGGAATGCATGCATGTTGGAGACTCCTGGTTATGCAAATATAAATAAAAATAATATAAAATCATTAGATACATTTGAATGTAGAATGAATTTAAGGTGATAACATGGAATTGCTATTAATTTTCTTATCATTAATTACCATGAATATTAATCACCATTAAATTTCTTAGATAATGGTGTTGTGAATATTTAGGGGAATTTCATCATTATTATTTCCACATAGGATGACTGAAGGGCTTCTTGAAATGAGGGACTTTCAGTTGTGAAAATGGGCAGACTACATGGTTGAACCTGGCCCTGGTACCATGGGATCAACAATGCCATCCTGACCAAAAGGGGGAAAACTGGAACAAATAAGGTATCAGTGGTTGAGAGAGTTCAAATAGAGTCAAGAGGCTACTCTGGAGGGTACTCTTATGCAAGCTTCAGCTAGACATTGCTACGTATCATAATTTGCCAAATGTCAACCAAAACCATTCCTGCCAACCCTAAAAAACACCTAGGGCTTCATATGAGATTCTGTAAAGGTTCCATGCACTAGGATTATTTTCCAGAAACCTACAATTCTCAGTGGGTCGTTGGACCAGATAAGCCCTGAAATGCAGAGGGGCCACCCTCTCCAGAATTTCAATGAGTTCCATCCCCTATCCCATATTAGCAACAGCCCCTTCCGATATGAAAAAGTTAGAATGGTCATAGCCCAAATACCCCTAGAGACTGGGAGAAAGATCAAAGGAGATGGTGGAGTTATGTAGAAAAGGTAGCCTTTAACAAATGCATATGATTGCTCAATCATTATATTGATATTTCTTTTGGTCTCCAGTATCTTGAGCAGCTGGTAGTAAAAACCTAAAATTGTGGAATTGTAACCCATGCCAAACTCTGAAATCTGTTCTACAACTAATTGCTGTGGTGTGCTTTGAAATTTATTGTTTTTTTGTATATATGTTATATTTCACAAAAAAGAAAAAAAAGGTTGTGATCATAATGCAAAGCTATATGATGATATTGTGAACCATCAATTGTACACTTTGTATGATTACCTACTGTCATGGTTAGGGACAGGTGTCAACTTGGCCAAGTTGTGGTACCTGTTCATCTGATTGGGCAAGCGCTGGCCTCTCTGTTGCAATGAGGACATTTCATAGGATTAGGTCATGATCACGTCAGCCACATCCACAGCTGATTCCATTTGTAATCAGCCAAAGGGGGGTGTCTTCTGCAATTAGTGATGCTAAATGCAATCATGGGAAGCCTTTTAAGGAGGACTCAGAGGAGACAGGTTGCATTCCTGCTTTGGCTGGTGAGCCTCTCCTGTGGAGTTCATCCAGGCCATCCATCGGAGTCATCGGCTTCACAGCCTCCCCTGTGGATTTTGGACTTGGCATTCCTACGGTCACGTGAGACACTTTCATAAATTTTATATTTGCAAGTGTTCCCTGTTGATTCTGTTTCTCTAGAGAACCCTAACTAATACATCTTGGTACCAGGAGTGGTTCTTAAGGAACAGAATCTTAAAAATGGGTTTTTATGAATGGTTTTCTACTCTGACTGGGCTCAGAGACACTAAGGACTCTGATTCCCGTAATCAGAATGACACTCCCAATCCATGGACTGAGTTGGCAAAGGAAATAGTCAAAATATCATCATTCGATTCTCCTAATGCTTCGCTTGTACGAAGCCAGACTCTGGGGGATAATGTTTTTGACACCTTTACAGAGTTTTATAGAAATAAGAGTTATAGAGATGTTGGTTGGTTGTTGTTAGATACACTGTCTACATTAAAGGGTGAAAGGGATGGGCTTAAGGCTTCAAACAAGAAGCTTAAGTGCCGTCTGAAAGATGTAGAGGTTTCTATGAGTATCCTGAAGGAAAATTTTATTTCCTGCAGCCGTAGACTTGAGATCTCTGAAAATCAGACTCAGAATCTTATTGTTAGAGTAGCAACTTTACAACATAAACTGAAATCTCAGTCTTGCATGGTGTCTGCCATTAAAATGAGGGCATTGATTGGAAAGGAGTGGGACCCTGAAAAATGGGATGGTGACATATGGATTGATACTGATGTTGGGGGCAAGGTTGAAACCCTAGGCCATGCTGAGCCTTCTCTAGATAACCCTGTAATAGTCTGCCCTGAGGACATAGCCACCCCACCTCCAGCCTGCCTTGAGGAATTGGCCACCCAACCTCCTCCTGAAGGGATTAGCCCTAGAGTTATTAATCCTGTTTCACCAGATGAAACTGCAAATGAAAGCCCTGAAGCAAATGGCTTGGAAGATATTTCTAATTCTTTTCATGACCCACCCCCACCACCCCTCATTTCTTCTAGACCTATAACTAGACTAAAGTCCCAACAGGCCCCTAAAGGTGAGGTACAAAGTATCACACATGAGGAGGTACGTTATACTCCAAAAGAACTGTGTGAGTTTTATAATTTATATAGACAGAAATCAGGGGAATATGTGTGGCAATGGATTTTAAGAGTGTGGGATAATGGTGGGAGGAATATAAGGCTGGATCAGGCTGAGTTTATTGATATGGGCCCACTAAGCAGAGATTCTGCATTCAATGTTATAGCTAGAGCAGTTAGAAAAGGTGTTAACAGCTTGTTTGGGTGGTTGGTTGAAACATGGATCAAAAGGTGGCCAACATTACCTGAGGTTGAAATGCCAGAACTGCCCTGGTATAATGTAGATGAGGGGATCCAGAGGCTTAGAGAGATTGGGATGTTAGAGTGGATTTATCATGCAAAGCCTGCTCTTACACCCCAGGAATGTCCAGAAGATGCACCTTTTACCAGAACAGTGAGAAATAAATTTGTGAGACTAGCACCATCATCCCTCAAGAGCTCTGTGGTTGCACTTCTCTGTAGGTCAGATATTACTGTGGGAACTGCTGTCACTGAGCTGGAATCCTTAAACACAATGGGGATGACAGGATCCCGAGTTGGCAGAAGCCAGGTGGCAGCACTTAATCACCAAAGACAGGGTAGACGTGGGTATTATAATAGACAACAAACTCAAAGGAGGCATCAAAATTATATGACACGCAGAGATTTGTGGCATTGGCTAGTAAATCATGGGGTGCCTAGAAATACAATAGAAGGGCAGTCTACTAAATTCTTGTTGGAGCTGTATAAACAAAAGAGTTCTAGGTCAAGGGAACAGAAGTCTAACCTGAATTACAAAAACACAGAGTCACGGCCCCTTAACCAATTTCCAGACTTGAAACAGTTTACAGACCCTGAGCCCCTTGAATGAAGGGGAGGCCAGGTCCCTATGGGGGAGAAACCTGTTACACTGCCACAAATTTATACTGTTAACCTTCCTCTAAGTCTTCCCCAAGGAGACCGACGGCCTTTTACCAGGGTAACTGTGCATTGGGGAAAAGGAAATGATCAGATATTTCGGGGATTATTAGACACTGGTTCAGAAGTGACATTAATTCCAGGGGACCCAAAACGTCACTCTGGACCACCAGTCAGAGTGGGGGCTTATGGAGGCCAGGTGATCAATGGAGTTTTAGCTCAGGTCCGTCTCACAGTGGGTCCAGTGGGCCCCTGGACCCATTCTGTAGTTATTTCCCCAGTTCCGGAATGTATAATTGGCATAGACATACTGAGCAACTGGCACAATCCCCACGTTGGTTCTCTAACTCGTGCAGTGAGGGCTATTATGGTGGGAAAGGCCAAGTGGAAGCCACTAGAACTGCCCCTACCAAGCAAAATAGTAAATCAAAAGCAATACCGTATTCCTGGAGGGATTGCAGAGATTACTGCCACTCTTAAGGACTTGAAAGATGCAGGGATGGTGATTCCCACCACATCCCCGTTCAACTCTCCTATTTGGCCTGTGCAGAAAACAGATGGGTCTTGGAGAATGACAGTGGATTATCGTAAACTCAACCAGGTGGTAACTCCAATTGCAGCTGCTGTTCCAGATGTAGTATCATTGCTTGAGCAAATCAATACATCCCCTGGTACCTGGTATGCAGCTATTGATCTGGCAAATGCTTTTTTTCTCAATAGCTATTACTAAGGACCACCAGAAACAGTTTGCTTTCAGCTGGCAAAGTCAGCAATATACTTTCACTGTCCTACTTCAGGGGTATATCAACTCTCCAGCCCTATGTCATAATCTTGTTCGCAGAGACCTTGATCGTTTCTCCCTCCCACAAGACATCACACTGGTCCATTATATTGATGATATCATGTTGATTGGACCTAGTGAGCAAGAAGTAGCAACTACTCTAGATTTACTGGTAAGGCATTTGCGTGTCAGAGGATGGGAGATAAATCCAACAAAAATACAGGGGCCTTCCACCTCAGTAAAATTTTTAGGTGTCCAGTGGTGTGGGGCATGTCGACATATCCCTTCTAAGGTGAAGGATAAATTGCTGCATCTGGCCCCTCCCACATCCAAAAAAGAGGCACAACGCCTAGTTGGCCTTTTTGGATTTTGGCGACAACATATTCCTCATTTGGGTGTGCTACTCCGGCCCATTTATCGAGTGACCAGAAAAGCTGCTAATTTTGAGTGGGGACCTGAACAAGAGGAGGCTCTGCGACAGGTCCAGGCTGCTGTGCAAGCTGCTCTGCCACTTGGGCCATATGATCCAGCAGATCCAATGATGCTGGAAGTGTCAGTGGCAAATAGAGATGCTGTCTGGAGCCTTTGGCAGGCCCCTATAGGAGAATCACAACGCAGACCCTTAGGATTTTGGAGCAAAGCCTTACCATCTGCTGCAGATAACTACTCTCCTTTTGAGAAACAGCTTTTGGCCTGCTACTGGGCCTTAGTAGAGACTGAACGCTTAACCATGGGCCACCAAGTTACCATGAGACCTGAGTTGCCTATCATGAGTTGGGTGTTATCTGACCCACCAAGCCATAAAGTTGGGCGTGCACAGCAGCACTCTATTGTAAAGTGGAAATGGTATATACGAGATAGAGCCAGAGCAGGTCCTGAAGGTACAAGTAAGTTACATGAAGAAGTGGCACAGATGCCCATGGTTTCCATTCCTGCTGCCACATTACCTTCTCTTTCCCAGACCAGAGCTATGGCCTCTTGGGGTGTTCCTTACAGTGAATTGACTGAGGAAGAGAAAACTTGGGCCTGGTTTACAGATGGTTCAGCACGATATGCAGGTACCACCCGAAAGTGGACAGCTGCAGCATTACAACCCCTTTCTGGGGTGTCCTTGAAAGACAGTGGTGAGGGGAAATCCTCCCAGTGGGCAGAACTTCGAGCAGTGCACCTGGTTGTTCCTTTTGCTTGGAAGGAAAACTGGCCAGAGGTGCGTTTGTATACTGACTCATGGGCTGTTGCTAATGGTTTGGCTGGATGGTCAGGGACTTGGAAAGACCATAATTGGAAAATTGGTGACAAAGAGGTCTGGGGAAGAAGTATGTGGATAGACCTTTCTGAGTGGGCTAAAAACATGAAGATATTTGTGTCCCATGTGAATGCACACCAGAGGGTGACTTCAGCAGAGGAAGATTTTAATAATCAGGTGGATAAGATGACCCGTTCTATGGATACCAGTCAGCCTCTTTCCCCAGCAACTCCTGTTATTGCCCAATGGGCTCATGAACAAAGTGGTCATGGTGGTAGGGATGGAGGTTATGCATGGGCTCTGCAACATGGGCTTCCACTCACCAAGGCTGACCTGGCTACAGCCACTGCTGAGTGCCCAATCTGCCAGCAGCAGAGACCCACACTCAGCCCCCGATATGGCACCATTCCCCGAGGTGACCAGCCAGCTACATGGTGGCAGGTTGATTACATTGGACCACTCCCTTCATGGAAGGGGCAGCGATTTGTTCTAACTGGACTAGACACATACTCTGGATATGGGTTTGCTTTCCCTGCACGCAATGCTTCTGCCAAAACTACTATCTGTGGGCTTACAGAATGCCTTATCCATCGTCATGGTATTCCACATAGCATTGCTTCGGATCAAGGAACACACTTCACAGCAAATGAAGTGCGGGAATGGGCACATGCTCATGGAATTCTCTGGTCTTACCATGTTCCCCATCATCCAGAAGCAGCTGGATTGATAGAACAGTGGAATGGCCTTTTGAAAACTCAATTACGGTGCCAACTAGGTGGCAAAAACTTGAAAGGCTGGGGTAATGTTCTCCAGGAAGCTGTGTATGCTCTGAATCAGCGTCCGCTGTATGGTGCTGTTTCTCCCATAGCCAGGATCCATGGGTCCAGGAACCAAGGGGTGGAAATGGGTGTGGTGCCACTCACTATTACTCCTAGTGATCCACTAGGAAAATTTTTGCTTCCTGTCCCTGCTACCCTGAGTTCTGCTGGTCTACAGGTTTTAGTTCCAAAACAGGGTATGCTTTCTCCAGGAGAAACAACAGTGATACCACTGAACTGGAAGTTAAGATTGCCACCTGGCCACTTTGGGCTACTTATGCCTCTGGATCAACACACCAAAAAGGGGATTACATTATTGTCTGGGGTAATTGACCCTGACTATCAGAAGGAAGTAGGACTGCAACTACATAATGGAGGTAAAGAAGAGTTTTCTTGGAATATAGGAGATCCCCTGGGGCGTCTATTAGTACTACCATGCCCTGTGATTAAAATCAATGGAAAACTGCAACAACACAATCCAGGCAGGACCACTAATGGTTCTGAGACTTCAGGAATGAAGGTTTGGGTCACCTCACCAGGCAAAGAACCACGACCAGCTGAAGTGCTTGCTGAGGGGAAAGGGAACATGGAATGGGTAGTGGAAGAAGGCAGTGATAAATATGAACTTCGACCATGTGATCAGTTACAGAAACGAGGACTGTAATGCTGTTTTGTTTGTGTTATACTATTTAAGTTGTAAGATATCAAGTTTAAGAATGAATGTTGCCCAAGGATTTGCACCCTATTCTGGAGAGATTTAATGTGTTTCCAGTTATATGCTGGACAGTTGAGTATTGTCAGGTAAAAGAAAAAATGTGTGCTTATTTGTTTTCATTTGGAAATTAAGTATGGTCTAAGGTGATATATATATATGTGTGTGTGCCAAGTTGACAAGGGGTGGACTGTCATGGTTAGGGACAGGTGTCAACTTGGCCAAGTTGTGGTACCTGTTCATCTGATTGGGCAAGCGCTGGCCTGTCTGTTGCAATGAGGACATTTCATAGGATTAGGTCATGATCACGTCAGCCACATCCACAGCTGATTCCATTTGTAATCAGCCAAAGGGGAGTGTCTTCTGCAATTAGTGATGCTAAATGCAATCATGGGAAGCCTTTTAAGGAGGACTCAGAGGAGACAGGTTGCATTCCTGCTTCGGCTGGTGAGCCTCTCCTGTGGAGTTCATCCAGGCCATCCATTGGAGTCATCGGCTTCGCAGCCTGCCCTGTGGATTTTGGACTTGGCATTCCTACGGTCACGTGAGACACTTTCATAAATTTTATATTTGCAAGTGTTCCCTGTTGATTCTGTTTCTCTAGAGAACCCTAACTAATACACCTACTATGTGAATATATAATATCAGTAAAAAATAAATTTCAAAGAAGTCAATTGTGGTGAAATTAACCACAATTGGTGAAAAATTAAATATTTTTAAAACAAGATTTTAAAAAATGGCAGACTGTAATGAGCTGATGACCCTATACCCACAGAAGTGTTTAAGGGTAAAATGTCAGAATGTATGCAGTTGGCTTTCAAATGGTTTGGCAAAAATTATACACATCCATATATACATATATAGTGATAAAACAAACACTGTAAAGTATTAACAATAATTGAAATTGTGTAGTGTAAATTATTGAATTTGAATCGTGTAATGTATGATTATTATATCACTCTTTCACTACTTTTAAGTTTTTCATTATAAAATATTGGGGAGAGAGATGATGGGTAGTTCAGTGGTAGAATTCTCTCCTGCCATGTGGGAGACCTGGGTTCGATTCCCAGCTTGTGTCCCTCTCATCCTCCCCCTGCCAAATTCAATAAACAGTGCTATAATAAGGGATACTCACATGGAAAAAGAATGAAATGTGACCCCCACCATACAGCACACAAAAAATATTTTAAAACTATAGAAAAAAAAAAGGGAAAACATACCTAGATATCAAAAGATAATGCAGATCTGAAACTAGACAGAATAGCATACAAGTAAATAGAACTTTGGGAAAAAACATTTTGGAAAATGAAAATATGATAGCAAATATGAATTGTTCAATAGAAGGGTTGAAAGATAAAATTAAGGAAATACCCTGGGAAGTCAAGCAAAAAAACCCAAAAGATTGAAAATAGGAGAAAACAAATGGAAATCAAATTAGATTAATTCAGTAAGTTCAATAACCAGATAACTAAGGTTCCAGAAATAGGGAAGAAAGAAAAATAGAAAGGAAGAAATCACCAACAAAGCAATTGGAAGGATTCCTAAGACTTGACAATGTAAATTTCCAGATTGAATGTACCTGCCATATGCACAGTACCAATGAATGAAAATATACCCAAACTGAGGTTCAACACTGAAATCTCAGAACACAGGAAACAAAGAAAAGGAATAGACACTACAAGAAAGAAAAAATAAAAACTGGTCAAATACCAGTGGAGCAGGAATCACAATCCTACAGACTTTCATTCTTTTTCCATGTGAGTATGTTAGGAAGGAGGGACCAGGAAATGCAACAAAAGAGGAGACAAAAGGAATTCCTTGATGATGGTGAAGGGAAAACCCAGTATGAAAGGTATGCATCAGACTTGCAGTGCTGCCATTCCAGAGGGGAAGAAGTCAGAAGGCTCAGGAGAGTACTTCTTTAGGAAGAGAAAATGGAAAAAATATCTGTTGAGTCTGATAATTTTGAGGAGAGACTTAGACAATTGATGAAAAGTTTGGATTAATTGACAAGTACATCAGAAATCAAGCAAACAAAAGATTAAGACAGTCTTAACTCCAGGCAAACCTAATAGCTGGGAAAGAAAGGAAAAGTTATCAGAGTTTGCCATACATCTCAGCTACGAATGGCATTTATGTAATCACAATAACATAAAACATAATATTAATATAATAAGAATTATGATACAATTATATTGGAAGGATGAGATAAAGGAAATGAAACATTTGTGTGGGAGGAACAAAATATTCTTCTATACTGGGACAGCAATAGGCAATATCTAAAATAAATTACAAACCTTGCAGATCTATTTATGACTCTGAACCATGCACATATAAAAGTTGAGTTGTATTAGTTAAAAATAGAAAAGAGGTGGGGCAATATGGTGGCATTGGGAGATATGGAATTTAGTCCTCTAGAAGAGCTAGTACACAGCTAGGAACTGTCTGAAACTTCTATGCAGGAGCTGTCTATGACTGGACAAACATGGTATACCAGCCTGGAACAGGTAGAAGAGTCAAGATCACAGCACAGGGTTGTAAGTAAAGTTCCCAAACGTCAGAGGCTGGTGTACCCTCCCACACACTGGCTTGGCAGGCTGTTGGAGAAACTTCCCTGTGGGAAAAAGAAGCAGTCACTACTAGGAGCAAGGAAAGGTCACTCAACCAAGCTCCAATTGTGGTTTTGATGAACAAATTCAGATTGCTGAATATAATTTCTGAGCACAGATAAACTGAAAGAAAACAAGAAAGCAACTCTGAGATCTCTCCTAGCAAAGAGAAGAAGGGGCTGACAAAGAAAGAAAATCAGAGCCTTTTAGAGTCAGTTGAACTCAGGATACAGGAAAAGGGCTGAGCCCCAAGGTAAGGGGCACAAAGGGCCAAGGACCAACTATGGCTCTTGACTGGCAAACTTTGGGAGACTAGGTCTGGTATTTTTCTTCTTTCTTTTCTAAACAGCTCCTTAGAGAAAGCTTCAGGCATTTTCAATTGTGAACTCTAACCCAGGCAAGGAACAGAGTTAAGATAGCTCTGACATACAAAGTAATAGGTCAAATGACAGAGATAATTCCCTAAAGGGCATATCTACCCCAAGAAAAGGAGGGGTGGAGCCCAGCCTAAGTGGAGGGCCTCCTTTAGAGAATCCAGACCACAGGGACTGGGAATCCAGTCCTTAGAAACAGCCTAAGCTTGCCTTCCACTTCAGCCTCTGTCTAAGCCATGCCCCTGTCAGGGGCAGAGGCTGCTGAGAATTAAAGGCACCACGCCACTTTATCCTGGTGGGGATCAGTGGGCTGACAAGTGCCACCTGCTGGGCAGGATAAGAAAAGCACCGAGTCTAGAAGCTCCACAGGAAAGTCATGCAAACTGCTCAATTTCATCCTCAGCAGAACTGTTACTGATTGCACCCTCCTCCTGAGATCTAGACCTGCCTTGTCTGGAAAAATCTACTTGGGGTCAGTCATATTGGGGAAGACCTTCCTCAAAAAAGTTTGCATATAGGCAGGGTAAGAACCAGGAAAACGAGAGCTGAAAAATTCTGATCAGTTAAACAGAAGCTATGATGGAGGTCTAGAATAAGTTGAACTGAACACCAAAGAATAGATAAGGAACAAAACAAACCAACAAGAAAACCCTAGGTAAAAAGAATGCAAACAATCTCCAGAATAAACTAATCAAGGATTTCAGATGCTTAGATGCCAGCAAAAAAATTTTGCGTCTTACTAAGAAAAATGAAAATATGGCCCAATGGGGAAAAAAAAAACAGTTTAAACAACATACAGGAGTTGATACAACTAATTAAGGATGCTCAGACAATCATGATAAATCAATTAAAAAATCAAATCAGTGAGTTGATGGAAGATATGGCAAAAGAGATGAAGGATATTAAGAAGACATTGGGTGATCATAAAGAAGAACTCAAAAGCTTGAAAAAACAAATGTCAGAACTTAATGGGAATGAAGTCATGATAGAAAAGATGAAAAACACAGTGTAGACTTACAGCAGTGGATTTGAAGAGACAGAACTAGAATATAGGATATTTGAAATTCTACATACAAAAGAACAGACAGGGAAAAGAATGGAAAAAGAGTGGAAAAAATATGAGCATGGTCTCTGGGAATTGAATGACAACATGAAGGATATGAATATATGTGTTTTGGGTATCCTAGCGGGAGAAGAGAAGGGGAAGGGGGTAGAAAGAATAATGGAGGAAATAATCACTGAAAATTTCCCATCACTTATGAAAGACATAACATTACAGGTCCGAGAATCACAGCATACCCCAAATGGAATAGATCCAAATAAACTTAATCCGAGATACTTACTAATCAGAATGTCAAATATCAAAGACAAAGAGAGAATCCAGAAAGCAGCAAGAGAAAAGCAATCCATCACATACAAAATGGAAGCTTGACAAGAATATGTGCTGATTTCTCAACAGAAACCATGTCGGTGAGAAGGAAAGGTATGATATATTTAAGATACTGAAAGAGAAAAACTGGCAAACAGGAATTCTATATCCAGCAAAACTGTCCTTCAAAAATGAGGGCGGGCCGCGGTGGCTCAGCGGGCAAGAGTGCTTGCCTGCTGTGCCGGAGGACCCCGGTTCGATTCCCGGCCCCAGCCCATGTAAAAAACAAACAAACAAACAAAATATAATAAAACAAGAAAATGTTTAAAAATGTTTCCCTTTCTTCCTCCCTTCCTTCCTTCCATCCTTCCTTCCTTCTCTGTCTTTCCTTCCTTTCCTCCCTCTCTCTAAAAAAAAAAAAAAAAAAAAAAAAAAAAAAAAAAAAAAAATGAGAGAGACAGTTTCAAACAAACAAACATTGAAAGAGTTTGTGAATAAGAGACATGATCTACAAGAAATACCGAAGGAAGCTCTACAGGTAGTTAGGAAAAGGCAGGAGAGAAGGGTCTGGAAAAGAGTGTAGAAATGAAAACTATCAGTAAGGTTAAAAATGATTTTATTTTGATATAATATATCAAAATAAAGTCATGATGCTTGCAATAACATGGATGAACCTTGAAGACATTATGTTGAGTGAAATAAGCCAGAAACAAAAGGGCAAATACTGTACGGCCTCACTAATATGAACTAACATTAATGAGCAAACTTTGAGAGTTAAAGTTGAGAACACAGATTATCAGGAGAAAGAAAGAGGGCAGAAATTGGGCTATTGATGCTGAAGGAGTAAAGAATGTTCAATAGGATTCAATGTAAAGATCCAGAAATGGATTATACAATATTATATGAGGGCAGTAGAATATTGTATGTACACTGAGCTGAGTTTGAGTATTATTGAAAGAGGAAGTCTAGGGGCATATATGACACCAAAAGGATAGATGATAAAACCTTGGACTGTATAACTTAGAGAAACCTAGAGTGAACAATGATGATGGTTAAATGTACAAAAATAAAATGTTTTTACATCAGGGAAAATGAATGAATGTCAACATTGCAAGGTGCTGAAAATGGTATAGTATAGGGAAAATATATAATCAATGTAAACTAGGGGCTATGGTTAACAGAAATATAGTAATATACTTCTAGTAAATGCAGCAAAGGCAATATATCAAAGCTAAATGTCAGTAAGAGCAGTGTGAGATTTGTGGTGGTGGTAGTGTTTCTCCCTTTTATTTTATTTTATTTTTATTGTTCATTTTTTTTCCCTCTTCCTCTTTCCTTGCAGGAGAAATGGAAATGCCTCTATATAGATTGTGAAAGCATAACTATGTGATTATACTGGGAACTATTGATTGTTTACTTAGGATAGATTGTATGGAGTGTGAATAAAACTGTTTAAAATAAACAGAAAGGTGCTGGAGAAAATGTGAAGAAAGAGATGTACCCATTCACTATTGGTAGGAAAGTAGAAAAAGTCTGCCCCTCTAGAGAGGCTAAGTGTTGGGTTGCCATATAATCCTGAAACCCTGTTATTAGGTACATACTTGGAAGAACTGTAAACAGAGATATGATGGACATTTGCACACTGATGCTTATGGTGGCAGTATTCCCAGTTTGCAATGGATGGAGGTCACCTAAATGTACATTGATGAACAGAGGAGCAAACTGTGGTGTATACATAAAATGCAATATTGGGCAGCTGTAAGAAGGAATAGAATTGTTAGGCGTGCAACTAGGGGAATGAAACTTGAGGACAATGCATTGAGTGTTATAAGCCAGAGATGAAAAGACAGATTTAATGCCTCACTAAAATGGACTATAATATACAAACTTGGGGAATTGAATTCAAGAGCATAGGTTATCAGGTTGGGGCTTATTGAAAAGGTCCTTAGATTGTAAGCTTTTACAACAGTCATATCTATATCGGAGTTGTAACTGTTAATTTCTAATTCTGAGATGCTGGACTCTTTGTGTATAACCTGGTTGGTCCTTGGAATTTTGGTTATCTGTGTGACCCCTAAAACTTATATTTAGAGTTCTGCAGCTCAGAAAGTCAGCACTACCCCATACAGCAACTGTTTAAAAAGCTGAAAAAGTGACCAGACTTCAGCTAGAGGCATGAATGAAGCTGATCTGTTTAGGCTAAGGTAAATAAAAATACAGGGTAAAGGATGATATTGACTGTATTTTGAAACTTCAACTTCTGGGTGAGACCAAAGGAAGAGATGTTTGTTTGGTGCAAAATTTATATTTTCTGGAGCACGCTATCTAATTTGATTTGTATAATTAATTTATTTGAACACCCTCATTTCATGGGACCTTGAATAGAGAGTGAGTACTTGTTGGTTTGTACAGGTTAATGTGATACCCTGAGACAGCCCAAAGTAACTGGAAAGAAGATAGAAAAGTATTTGCCAAGTCCTCCTTGAAGGGACTTGGGTAGAATGTGGAAATAGAAAACTTTCCTATGTGGGAAAGACTTAATATCCTAGCAAGCATTGGGGCCTGTCAATTTCATAGGCCAAGCCTTTGATCTTGGGGCTTGACCTTATGAAACATATTCCTGCAAAGGAAAAGCTAAACCTACTTATTATGCCTAAGAATCACCCCCAGAGAACCTCTTTAGTTGCTCAGATGTGGCCTCTATCTCTAAACCAATTCTGCAAATAAACTCCCTGCCCATCCCCCTATGTGGAACATGACTCGCAGGAGTGTAAATCTCCCTGGCAACATGGAACATGACTCCTGGGGATGAGCCTGATTCTAGCATCATGAGATCACGAAAGCCTTCTTGACCAAAAGTAGAAAAGAAATGAAATAAAATAAAGTTTCAGTGGCTGAAAGATTTCAAACAGAGTTGAAATTTCATTCTGGAGGTTATTTCCTTTTCAGTTTTTGATGTATTGGAGTAGCTAGAGGGAAATGCCTGAAACTATTGAACTATAATCTAGCAGCCTGGATTCTTGAAGATGGTTGTATAACCACGTAGCATTTAAGGTGTGACTATGTGATTATGAAAACTTTGTGACTGACACTTCCTTTATCCAGTGTTTGGACAGATGAGTAAGAAAATATAGACAAAAATAAATATATATGGGGTGGTGGGATGTTTGGGTGTTCTTTTTTATTTTTATTCTTATTCTTGTTTTTAGAGTAATGAGAATATTAAAATTGATAGTCATAAAGGCACAACTATATGATGATACTGTGAACCACTGATTATGTACTTTACATGATTATATGGTATGTGAATATGTCAATAAAATTGTATTTTAAAAATAGGCAAAGATATGGGAAAAGATAAGCCTATAAACTAGAACTATAGAACTAGTAATAAATGCAGAAATGTACGATATTACAAAAGGATGACATGAAATTGTTTTTAAAGTCTGCAGAAGAAATAAAAATTTGGTGTATGTATATGTGAATATATAATTATTATAATAGCTCTTTTCAAAGTTCAGTCTGAGAAAGTTATAAAGCATTTAGTACATTCAGAATGATGATTGCGCATGACAGACATTCAAGAATAAAGGGACCTAAAATACATCAGTGAGTTTCTTTAAATAGAGAACTGGAGTGTATTTCTGAAAACAAATATAGGCACATGATAAGGGGGAGAAGAGCATAAGGAGAAAAGCAAACATAATCAATTAGAAAAAAAAGGGAGCATGATATGGGTGATTATTGCCTGGTTCTACTTATTCCTACAGACCGAAAAGTTACAGTGCAGCTATTGAAAAAGAACAGTTGCAAACAATTAGAGCACAGAGGAGCTGTATCTAACATAAAGCATAACCCTACAGAGAGAGTATATCTACCAGAGAAACTCCCAAGGAGACGAGAGAGATCGCTGCATAATTGAAGGATGTAAGTGACAAGGGATCATTGTATCTGGGACCTCCAAATCTTATTTGCAAAATTAATTTAAAACAGGCTTGAATAAGAATCTAGTTATATTAAAAATGCTTGGATGATTATAAACAATGGGTAAATGATTAATGATAGCGTAATTAACTCTAGGGCAGTGTGTAGTGGGGTGTTGCAAAGGTCCGTGCTGGGTCTGGTCTACTTTAATGCCTTTAATGATCTGGAAAAGGGAGTGAATAGAATTTATAGATGCTACTCAATTTTCACTGAGTTCATGGCCCTAAATAGACAGTTTTCCTGGCCTGGTATGGATGACACTCAGTCTGACATAGAAAAAGATGGATTCCAGTCTCTAGTTCTTCACCCTTGAGTGCTTGCTTTGTATATTAGAATTAATATTCTTTTCACCTGGTCCATTTTGCAAGTCCTGGCTTTCTCTGAAACATTCTCACTTCAATTCCCTTTACAATACTCTCTGCCAAAAGAACATGCAAAATAGCTCTCCCCTGTTCTATATGCTAGTTACTATTATTCTCTCAGGGCCTAGATTTATGCTCTAATCTCTTATATGCATTTAGCATCCAAGTATACTATAAATTTAGTTCAAATATAACCGCCTTGTCCTAGGAGCTAGATAATCAGCCTGTATATGTATTTTTTCATATATACACATTATATCTATTTTTTTTATCTAAATATTTATATGATTCTTTCAAAATTTGATTCTGTAACGTCTTTCCCTTAACTCCTGGACTAAATTATAACGTATTATCCCTTAACAAGGTAGTCTACATTTTATTATCCAGTTAGGAACTTCATTATTCTTTGTGAGGTTGTACTCTCTCAATATTTCTACATTAGTTCCCTATGAGAGGCTGCTAATGTGATTCCACTTTTTACTTTTGATGGCGTATTGAATAAGTCTTATTTCATCAAAATAGTTTAATCATTTGAAGGTAATGAAAGTCTCTCAGTTATCCATGCAATGGGGATTTGGGTGTGCATGAAATCTATTATTAATGCAGGAGCTTCATTCCAGCCAGCAAATTCAACCAAAGTGAACTTTTTCATAGTGAATGGGCACAGGAGAAAAAGTAATGTTTGATTTTCATCTTTGCCTTCTGTTTTTACTCTTTATTTTGGACACTACACAGCAAAGAGTAAAAATTAGGTGCACAAAAGGAAGAGAAAAACAACTTGAGAGTTGGTTAAATTATCTACTGGTAGACAGTTATATCTCACAAAATCCTGAAGTCATAAAATTGAAAGCATTGGAACAAGTTAAAGCAAAATGATCGACTAAACACATGCATTTGCCTTTTTTCCTATTTTAAATCTCTTTAAATAAAAACAAAATATCTATTTTACAATGAATAATTATATAGCAGCATGAGTGTACAAACCAAAAAAAAAAAGTGCTATCAGCAAACTTTCAAAAGATGAAAACTTGTGAGAAATGCCTTGAAGGTAGAATGGAAGAAAATATAGCCTCAAATGCACATGTACCCCAACAACAACAACAAAAGCTTCCAAGATATAAACAGATCCAGGAAAATTTCAAGCTCATATTGAACAATTGGCAAGCTCATGAGGGGACCTGGGGCAGCTGTCAGGAAAATTAATTGAAGAGATGGAGGGAGAACAGCAGGGCCAAAGAGGCCTCAACTCAATGCAACTCAGCAATAGGCTGCAGCAATTTTTACCACAGGCTAAAATCCAAGAACCACGTGATGAAGAAAGTGAACTATCTACCTGAAGAAGATTCCTAATTGAGTATAAGAAATTAAGAGTGGCAGAACAGACTTTTATGGTTAGTGGATATTCATTAGAAAAATGCTGAGGGATAGAAAAATCTCCTTTACCCTGGAATAAGATCAGACCTTCATTCCTAGTATAAAGCTACCTTATTTTGGAAAACTTGGAAAACCAGCTGCATTAGTTAGGATTCTCTAGAGAAACAGAATCAACAAGGAACACTTGCAAATATAAAATTTATAAAAGTGTCTCACGTGACCGCAGGAATGCAGAGTCCAAAATCCACAGGGCAGGCTGTGAAGCCGACGACTCCGATGGATGGTCTGGACAAACTCCACAGGATAGGCTCACCAGCTGAAGCAGGAATGGAACCTGTCTCCTCTGAACCCTCCTTAAAAGGCTTCCTGTGATTAGATTAAGCATTGCTCATTGTAGAAGACACTTTCCTTTGGCTGATTACAGATGGAATCAGCTGTGGAGGGAGCTGATGTGATCATGATCTAATTCTATGAAATGTCCTCATACCAACAGACAGGCCAGCACTTGCCCAACCAGATAAACAGGTACCACAACTTGGCCAAGTTGACACATGTCCCTGACCATGACACTGGCCAACCAACGTGCCTCTACTCCCGCCCTGCTTTGCCAGAGTTCTCAGTGGCCCTGCAGGAGAAACAGGCAGCACATAGGGGAAATAGACCTAGATTTATGGAAGGAAACCTACATCAACTGTAGTAGGCAGAATTGTAATATGAATTCTATATCTACCTAAGACTTTTGCCCTGTGTAATCCCCTTGGCCTAAGTGTGAGCAGGACTTGTGAATGTGATGGGATTTCACTCCTATGATTAGGTCAGCAATGATTTGACTTTGAGTTAATCAAAAGGGAGATTATACTGGGTGGGCATAGATTTATCAGGCAAGTCCATAAAAGGAGTCAGAGAGATTTGAGGAAGAAGAAGGACTCTCCTGTTGACCTTAAGGAAGTAGAAAATCATATTGTGAACTGCTTATGGCAAGGATCTAAGGACAGCATTTAGGAACCAAGAGTGGTCCTCATCGAAAGCCAGCAAGAGAACAGAGACTTCGGTCCTATGACTGAAAGGAACTGTATTTTGCTAACAACCAGAGAGCTTGGAAGAGGATCCTGAGTCTCAGGTGACATCACAGCCATGGGTCACATCTTCATTTCAGCCAGGTGGAACCCTGAATAGAAAACCCGGTTAACCCATACCCAGACTTCTGACCCACAGAAATTGTGAGATGAAAGATTTTGTCTCAGCTACTGAATTTGTGGTAATTTATTACACAGCAATAGAAAACGAATGCACTATCTATCCTATTATTTGACCTAGCTTTTTCATTTGTAATGATAAACCAACAACCAAGTATACCAAATGCATGAACAAAAACCAAGATGAATAGACCAATCAAGAGGGTCCTGAGAAAGCAGAGATCATTCACTGGAAGAAAAAATTATACAAAATATTATTAGTATTCTCAGAAAGAATAGAGAGAGTATTGCATTCATTAAACAAGAAAAAAAATTGCACTTAAAGAAACAAAAGCTTATTTTCAATTAAAAATGTGATTGTTATAATTTGCAAAATCAATAGACCTTAATGATAAAATGAATCAATCTGAAGAAATCCTATTATCTATCTGTAGAAGACTGACTTCTAAATTATTAGCAGAAATATAATAGAAGAAAATAAAAATTAAGGCAATAAATGATAGGAATATAAAAAAGAAATAATAATGAAGCATGGTAAATGGAAATATAATATGAAAACTAAATCTAAATATAATGCCAAAAAAAGTGAATGGATTAAATTCCAAATAAAATATTCCAAGGCTGGGGGGAAAATCCAACTACATGCTATTTATAAGAGACAAATTTAAAGCAGAAAGGAGCAAGAAGTTTGAAAATTAAAGGAAAAAAACCCAGATATTCCAGACAGATGATATGAAATAGAAACAGATGTAACAATGAATTTAAAGTTAAACAGCATTAAAAGAAATAAAGAGTGATATTTTACTTTGGCAAAAAGTTATTACCCACCAAGAAGTCCTTACCGGTCAGAAACTTCATGCATCTGACAAAATAGATTTAAAATATGTTGAACAATTGCTGTTAAATTTACAAAGAAAAATCAACAAAACCACAACTATAATGGAAAATGTTAACTTACCCCTCAGAAATAGTTGACAAAATAGATGAAAAATAAATGAGGGTATATAGTGAGTATGATCAAATAGATGTATGAAGAAGTACAAATCCCACAAACTGGAAACAAGTGCTCAATAAGATATCAAAAATGTCTATAATTTCATATCAATTAAAATAATGCGATTTTGAGGAGGCACTTACAAATGTATTAATTGAATAGAATTGAGAGTTCTGAAACAAATCCAAGTGTATGTGGGTATTTAGTATAGAATAAGAGGAAAAGAATGGGTTATTTAGAAACAGTTATATCAACTAGTTACTCATTTGAGAAAAAAAATTAGATGCCTACTTTACTCCAGATCTCGACATAAATTCCTACTGATTAAAGAACTGTGTTTATAAAATCAAAGCCCATGAAAGTATAAGAACAAAACATAAAAGCATATTTTTATAAACTTGGGGTAGAGAAGGCTTTCTGAAAAAGTAATAAAAATCCAGAAACCATCCATAAAGAAATTAAACACTCAATTATGTAACAATTAAAATCTTCTGAAAGACAAAAATGGCATCTTAAATTTAATAGATGACATAACATAAGAACAACCAATGTCAAGAGGATATGAGTTCTTGCAAATCATTGAGAAAAAGACAAGCATTGCAACTTTACACTTCATCAAAACAGCAAACATTACACAGAAGGATAATATGAATAGATAATAATTATGTGGTCTACTTCTTTACATATGTACATTAAATCAGATTCGATTTCTTATCTATCCTATTTGAGAAAAATGAAGACAGTATTGAATCCAAGGGTGTAAGGGATGTGGCTAGTCGCCTGTATTCTTGGTAGAAATGTATAATGACAAATTGAAATGTATAATGCTGGCCTTTTTTAAAGAGTAATTTTGTAGTAGCTAGTAAAATCTCTTGATTTTACCTATAACCTAGAAGTTCCACTTCCAGGTGTTTATCCTAGAAAAATAGTCTCATGCGCAAAGAAGCAAGCACAACAACATTCATTGAAGCATTGTTTATAACAGTGAAAAATTAGAAACAACTAATTCCTGTAAAGGGTTAATTTTAATTAAATCCTAGATCATATGCAGTGAAAAACATACACTATTTTCCAATTTACTTAATACTCAATTGATTAAAATTAAGATGTTAATATTTTTATGTCATTACTGGGCTTTAAAAAATGCAAAAAAAAAAAAAAAGACCCAGAAGCTGTTGTATAATCTGACTATGGAAAAAAAGGTGGGAAACTGAGCAAGAGGCATCCTGCAAGGTTTCCTGAGCTCTAAAAGAGGAATGGGAGAGGGTCTGAGGGACTGAGATATTTGGGAATGATGTCAAGAAGGTGACTTGTGCATTTATTTTTTCAAAATGATGTGAGACACCCTCCACCCCCACCCCCACCTTGGATAAGCTGTGGCCCCAATTAAGGGACCCTGGAACCAATACCCAAAGGAATGAATGTGACAGCAGTTCAGCAGTATCAGGAGAAATGCATAATTGAAATGACAGGAAGCAGGTGGCTGAGTCCTTCTGTTGCTTTTAAAAATCAGTATCAGTAGATCTGATTAAGCAAATCTTAGACTCAAAACCAGCTCACATTGGATGGTGCAATGGTGGCTCAGTGGCAGAATTCTCGCCTACCATGACAGAGACCTGGGCTTGATTCCTGGAGCCTGCCCAGGCCAAAAAAAATTTTAAATTAAAAAATTTAAAAACCTAGCTTACATGTACTTATTGAGGTTCAACTATATACTAGGCCCTGTGGTGGTTGCTTTTGTATTCATACCTCATTCATTCCTTAAATCAACATGGTGCCTAGAGAACTGGATATCCCCATGCAAAAGAATAAAAGAGGGTCCATATCTCATACCCTATACAAAAATTAACTCAAAATGGATCAAAGACCTAAATATTAGATCTAAGACCATATAACTTTTAGAAGAAAATGCAGGGAAATATCTTATCAATCTTATAATAGGAGGCGGTTTCCTAGACCTTACACCCAAAGCACAAGCATTGAAGAAAGAAAGAAAGAAATGAAGAACTCCTCAAAATTAAACACTTTTGTGCATCAAAGATCTTCATCAAGAAAGTAAAAAGACAGCCTACACAATGGGAGATGATATTTGGAAATGATAAATCAGATAAAAGTCTAGTATCCAGAATATATAAAGAGATTGTTCAACTCAACAACAAAAAAGACAGACAATCCAATTACAAAATGGGCAAAAGACATGAACAGACACTTCTCAGAAGAGGAAATATAAATGGCCAAAAGGCACGTGAAAAGATGCTCAACTTGACTGGCTATTAGGGAAATACAAATCAAAACCACAAGGAGATATCATCTCACACCCCCCAGAATGGCCATTATCAATAAAACAGAAAACAACAAGTGCTGGAGAGGATGTGGAGAAAGAGGCACACTTATCCACTGTTGGTGGGAATGTCAAATGGTACAACCACTGTGGAAAGCAGTGTGGTGGTTCTTCAGGAAGTTAAGTATAGAATTGCCATATGACCCAGCAATACCATTGCTAGATATCTACTCAGAGGACACGAGGGCAAGAATACAAATGGACATTTGCACACCGATGTTTATAGCAGCATTATTTATGACTGCCAAGAGATGGAAACAGCCAAAATGTCCATCAACAGACAAGTGGCTAAGCAAGATGTGGTATATACATATGATGGAATATTATGCAGCTATAAGACAGAATAAATTCATGAAGTATGTAACAGCATGAATAGACCTTAAGGACATTATGCTGAGTGAGATTAGCCAGAAACAAAAGGACAAATACTGTATGGTCTCACTGATATGACATTAGCAAATGAACTTGGAGAATTTCAGTTGGTAACAGACCATCAGGAGATAGAAATAGGGTAGATATTGAGTAATTGGAGCTGAAGGGATACAGATTGTGCAACAGGACTGATTGTAAAAATACAGAAATGGACAGCACAATACTACCTAGCTGTAATACAATAATGTTAGAACACTGAATGAAGCTGAATGTTAGAATGATAGAGGGAGGAGGCCTGGGGGTAAAAATGAAACCAGAAGGAAAGATAGATGATAAAGACTGAAATGGTATAATCTAGGAATGCCTAGAGTATATAATGATAGTGAGTAAATGTGCAAATTTTAAAATGTTTCTGCATGAGGAAGAACAAAGGAATGTCAGTACTTCAGGGTGTTGAAAATAGATGGTAATTAATATTTTAAAACTTTAATGTATGTGAGACAAGCAAAAAATGTTTATTTGGTACAATATTTATATTTTGACTAGTGCATTCCCTAATATAGCTTATGTGGACAGCTTAATTGGACACCATAGTACTTGGAGCCTTGCATAGGGCATGAGATTTTGTAGGTTCGTCCAGAGTGATGCCCAGATAAATCCCAGAGTGATTTGAACAGTGAATAGGGAAGTATTTACAGAATACCCTAGGGGGAATGGTGAGAAAAGGGGAAAATTCAACTTCTCCAAGTGGAGAATTCTTGATATTCTCACAGCAATAGGCCAAGCCCCCAGTCTTGGGGTTTGTTCATATGAAACTTAATCCTGGAAAGGATAGGCTAAGCCTATTTAAAATTAGGCCTAAGAGTCACCCCCAAGAGAATCTCTTCTGTTGCTCAGATTTGGCCTCTCTCTCGGCCAACACAGCAAGCAAAATCAATGCCCTCTCCCTCTCAACGTGGGACATGACTCCCCGGGGGTGCAGAACTTCCTGGCAATGTGGGACAGAGATCCTAGAATGAGCTGGAACTCAGCATCAAGGGATTGAGAAAATCTTCTCAGTGAAAAGAGGGAAGAGAGAAATGAGAAAAAATAAAGCCATTGGGCTGAGAGATTCCAAACAGAGTCAAGAGGTTATCCTGGAGGTCATTCTTACGTATTAAATAGATATTACCTGTTTATTTAAGGTGTAATGGAGAGGCTGGAGGGAACTGCCTGAAAATGTGGAGCTGTGCTCTGGTAGCCATGTTTCTTTTTTTTTTTTTTTTAGGTGGGGAACTGCAGTTTTATTCATAGGAAGTCACATTGCTCACAAGATGAGAAAGATTACACAAAGATACATGTACACAGTTCAAAAGAGACTTATTTGGCCACTAGGCAAAGATTTAGCATATTAAGATCCTGTTTTATTCTTTCTTTTTTTTGGCTTCTTTTTTATTAATTAAAGAAAAAAAAAGAAATTAACCCAACATTTAGAAATTATTCCATTCTACATATGCAGTCAGTAATTCTTAACATCATCACATAGATGCATGGTCATTATTTCTTAGTACATTTGCATCGATTTAGAAGAACTAGCAAATCAACAGAAAAAGATATAGAATGTTAATATAGAGAAAAAAAATAAAAATAATAATAGTACAAAAAAAAAGACAGACAGACCAAAAAAAACCTATATCTCAGATGCAGCTTCATTCAGTGTTTTAACATGATTACTTTAAAATTAGGTGTTATTATGCTGTCCATTTTTGAGTTTTTGTATCTAGTCCTGTTGCACAGTCTATATCCCTTCAGCTCCAATTACCCAGTATCGTACCCTGTTTCTAACTCCTGCTGGACTCTGTTACCAATGACATATTCCAAGTTTATTCTCGAATATCGGTACCCACTGACCATATGAATGACCATTCGTATGGTCAGTGGGACCATACAGTATTTGTCCTTTAGTTTTTGGCTAGACTCACTCAGCATAATGTTCTCTAGGTCCATCCATGTTTTTACATTCTTCATAAGTTTATTCTGTCTTAAAGCTGCATAATATTCCATCATATGTATATACCACAGTTTGTTTAGCCACTCGTCTGTTGATGGACATTTTGGCTGTTTCCATCTCTTTGCAATTGTAAATAACGCTGCTATAAACATTGGTGTGCAAATGTCTGTTTGTGTCTTTGCCCTTAAGTTCTCTGAGTAGATACCTAGCAATGGTATTGCTGGGTCGTATGGCAATTCTATATTCAGCTTTTTGAGGAACCGCCAAACTGCCTTCCACAGTGGTTGCACCATTTGACATTCCCACCAACAGTGGATAAGTGTGCCTCTTTCTCTGCATCCTCTCCAGCACTTGTCATTTTCTGTTTTGTTGATAATGGCCATTCTGGTGGGTGTGAGATGATATCTCATTGTGGTTTTGATTTGCATTTCTCTAATGGCCAGGGACATTGAGCATCTCTTCATGTTTCTTTTGGCCATTTGTATTTCCTCCTCTGAGAGGTGTCTATTCAAGTCTTTTTCCCATTTTGTAATTGGGTTGGCTGTCTTTTTGTTGTTGAGTTGGACAATCTCTTTATAAATTCTGGATACTAGACCTTTATCTGATATGTCGTTTCCAAATATTGTCTCCCATTGTGTAGGCTGTCTTTCTACTTTCTTGATGAAGTTCTTTGATGCACAAAAGTGTTTAATTTTGAGGAGCTCCCATGTATTTATTTCCTTCTTCAGTGCTCTTGCTTTAGGTTTAAGGTCCATAAAACCGCCTCCAATTGTAAGTTTCATAAGATATCTCCCTACATTTTCCTCTAACTGTTTTATGGTCTTAGACCTAATGTTTAGATCTTTGATCCATTTTGAGTTAACTTTTGTATAGGGTGTGAGATACGGGTCTTCTTTCATTCTTTTGCATATGGATATCCAGTTCTCTAGGCACCATTTATTGAAGAGACTGTTCTGTCCCAGGTGAGTTGGCTTGACTGCCTTATCAAAGATCAAATGTCCACAGATGAGAGGGTTTATATCTGAGCACTCTATTCGATTCCATTGGTCGATATATCTATCTTTATGCCAATACCATGCTGTTTTGACCACTGTGGCTTCATAATATGCCTTAAAGTCAGGCAGCGTGAGACCTCCAGTTTCGTTTTTTTTCCTCAAGATGTTTTTAGCAATTCGGGGCACCCTGCCCTTCCAGATAAATTTGCTTATTGCTTTTTCTATTTCTGAAAAATAAGTTGTTGGGATTTTGATTGGTATTGCATTGAATCTGTAGATGAGTTTAGGTAGGATTGACATCTTAACTATATTTAGTCTTCCAATCCATGAACATGGTATGCCCTTCCATCTATTTAGGTCTTCTGTGATTTCTTTTAACAGTTTTTTGTAGTTTTCTTTATATAGGTTTTTTGTCTCTTTAGTTAAATTTATTCCTAGGTATTTTATTCTTTTAGTTGCAATTGTAAATGGGATTTGTTTCTTGATTTCCTCCTCAGCTTGTTCATTACTAGTGTCTAGAAATGCTACAGATTTTTGAATGTTGATCTTGTAACCTGCTACTTTGCTGTACTCATTTATTAGCTCTAGTAGTTTTGTTGTGGATTTTTCCAGGTTTTTGACGTATAGTATCATATCATCTGCAAACAGTGATAGTTTTACTTCTTCCTTTCCAATTTTGATGCCTTGTATTTCTTTTTCTTGTCTAATTGCTCTGGCTAGAACCTCCAACACAATGTTGAATAACAGTGGTGATAATGGACATCCTTGTCTTGTTCCTGATCTTAGGGGGAAAGTTTTCAATTTTTCCCCATTGAGGATGATATTAGCTGTGGGTTTTTCATATATTCCCTCTATCATTTTAAGGAAGTTCCCTTGTATTCCTATCTTTTGAAGTGTTTTCAACAGGAAAGGATATTGAATCTTGTGCCATGTTTCTTGAAGATAATTGTATGTTGACATGGTTGTCACAGTGTAACTGTGTGCTTGTGAGACCCATGTGTCTGACGCTCCTTTTGTCTACCTTATCAACAGACAAGTAAAATGTATGGATTAAAAATAAATAAATAATGGGGGAACAAATGTTAAAATAAATTTAGATTGAAATACTGGTGATTGGTGAAGGAGAGGGGTAGGGGGTATGGTATATGTGAATATTTTCTGTTTTCTTTTTGTTACTTTTTCTGAATTGATGCAGACGTTCCAAAAAATGATCATGATGAATATACAACTATGTGATCATAGTGTGAGTTATTATATAACAAGAACGGAATGATCATATGATAAGAATGTTGTACGTGGTCATGTATCATAAATAAAAACAAATTAATAAAAAAATGCAAATTAACAAATGTTAAAATACCAAGTCAACCTGAAGGTGACCAGAAGCATTTTAGAATTCTCATCTACCCCTCCTTCCTAGTCAGAGTTACCATGATTATCTTAAAAGCTGAATGTTTAGAATGCAGAGATATCTACCTGTTCTAGTTTGCAAGCTGCTGGAATGTGATATGCCAGAAATGGAATGGCTTTTAAAAAGAAGAATTTATTAAGTTGCAAATTTACATTTCTAAGGCTGAGAAAATGTCCCAATTAAAGCAAGACAATAAAACTGTCCAGTCTAAGGGATCCAAGGAAAGAAACCTTGGGTCAAGAGGCCAATGACATTGATGGTTTTTCTCTCTGTTGGCTCTGTTGGTTCTGGTGGCTCTGGTAGCTCTAATGCTTTTTCCAAAATGGTTCCCTCTTAAAGAGCGCCAGTAAGCAACCCCACCTTGAATGAGTGGCGACACATCTCCACGGAAACCATCTAACCAAAAGTTACCACCCACAGTTGGGTAGGTCACATCTCCATGGATACAATAAAAAAGCTCCCACCCGGCAATATTGAATGAGGAATAAAGAACTTGGCTTTTCTGAGATATACAGCAGACTCAAACTGGCACACTGCCTTGAGAGCTTTCTTCCCCTTTTTAGACAAAAATCTTCAAAGTGCAGAATTATTATATAGAATTACATATATAAATTCGCATTATTGTTTTGACTGTAGAAGATTTCTGACTTACACAGATGACTTTGGAGTGAAATGCCACTGGTGGATATAATTCTGCTGTTTATAAAAGCTTTGGGATTGAGTCCCATACTTTTAAGTTCAGAAGCTCATATATTAGTGCACAGGTTAAACTCGGATCCTAAGTGCATTTATTTATAAGTATACAGTAACATGTGTACATGTAATATCTAAACATCCATGTAAAGCTAACATCAGTTTGGTTTCCATCATAATTGTTCTTCAGTTTCTAAACACATTCAATATTACCATGCTTTTGCACTTTATGGAATTAGTAGGGTTTGAAAAAGACCTGAAAATAAAATATAAACATGACAAAAATGCCATGGACTAACAAACCATGCTATGCCTGTGACTAATACGAACAACTGCAGACATTGTCTGTCTGCTGAGGGAGTTGAGGTGACACTCTTGCACAAGCATGTAGCTTTGTATCTCCAAATTCCTAACTTGAAAGTTGGTCTGTGGAGGAGCTACTGGTTTACTGTCTTTACACCCAATGTCAACATCCCCAACATATCACATCAAACACAAGTTTGTCAGTTTAACAAAGGAAGAAAGAGGGTATCATTGCATCCGTTACTCCTTCCTGGCTTCTATTTATGAGATCTTGAAATAGATGGATACTGAAATATTAAAACAATGGATCTGTATCCATCACCTTAACTACTGTTACCAAACAATAACAATGAACTGGGAAAACAATGAAGCATTGATCACTTCTTTTGCCCTATTTCCTGATGCTGTCTTTCTGCAGTAAATCCACACAATAAATCACAATAAAGTACGTGTTTTATTTTCATTCACTCGCTGTCTATCTCCCAAAAGGCAATATAAGTTTTTTTTAGTCAAGGATTTGATCTGTATTATGTATTTCTGAGTCTTAGGCAAAGAAGAATAAATAGAACACAGTGGATGCTCATCTAATAAAGAACAGAAAGGAGGAAGGGGGAGAGAGAGGAAGAAATTAATTGATTGTTACAGTTCTTATCTATGGATGATATTTCCCTTTTTGACTTTTATCAACTAAAAATTTTATTTGATAAACAAAGCAAGAGAATGTAGCTCTCTATATATAAGGCTTCATTTAAAGAAGCTTTTGGTCTCTTAAATCAATTGCTATTCTTATCAGAAAACAATTAAAATTTTCCTCTCTTGCAAATAAATTTGTACTCATGAACCAAGATATCACCTAGCAAATCCAATTGAAATCACTGAATCCTGTTTTAACTGACCATGTGATAATAAAATAAAACCCATCTTCATATGTGTGTACATAGTCAGGGTTCTCTACGCCCTGACTGTGGGGTTTCTGTAGGGAAGAGAAGCAACAGGAGATATCTGTAAATATGAGATTTTTATAAAAATTGTCTCTTGTGACTGTGGAAATGCATCAGTCCAAATTCCAGAGGGCAGGACACAAGCTGGGAACTCTGATGAAGGTTTTGATGAGTTCCCCAGGAGAAGCTGGCTGACTGAAGTAGAAATGGAAATTCTCTCTTCTGACTACTGGAATCATCAGTTCTCCTTTTCAGCCTTCAACTGCTTGGATGAGATGTCTCTCATTTTTTTAAGACAATCTTACCAGTTGATTGTGGAGGTAATCAGACATAGATGCAATCAACCTATTGATGATTTATGCCCACAAAATATCCTCACAGTAACAATCAGGCCCGTGTGTGCTTAACCAAACTGGACATCAACACTGGCCAGTTGACACATGAACCTAATCATCACAATATGCTTAACACATTCCACTGATATTTAGCAGAAATAGCTGAATAGCTATGATATTGAGAAATCATGTTACGTGACATAAAACTTCCACTGCATTGATTTTATAGCTATTATAAAGGAATTCTTGCTTTCTTTTTGTTGGTCTTTGGCACCAATCAAGAAGAGGAAATAAGTGTGTGTGTGTGTGTGCATGTGTTTGTGTGTGCATGCATGCACATGTAAGGGTGGAACTCATTACCCAAAGTAGAGGATGAGAGTGGAATGGAAGAAATAGAGAAGGAAGTGAGACTTCCTGAGTATATCTTTTTATATAAATTTGGCTTTTGAACCAAGTCAATGATTTATATATTTTTAAAAAATACAATTAAATCAACAAGGATTAAAGAGCCCTACAATTAAATTTAAACAAAAAACAAATGAACCTAAAATTCTGAATATCAATTTGATAACAAGCAAAATAAAAAGGAGTAAATTCAAATAACTTCTGAATACAGCACACTGACTATATTTCCTCAGTGGAGTAAATTCTGAAGGCAAAAAGAACTGCAAAAAAATCTGCAGTCTTTGTTTAATATCATAGTAGTGTAAGTATACTGATTCTGAAATTTCATCTTTATTTTAGGATAGAACTAATGATTAAATATATCAATATTTGAAACCAAAATTCTCACTGCAGGAAGAGAAATACAATTATGGAATGGAGGAAGGAAAGGAAGGATGTGGCATTCAAATACAATTGGAGGTATCTGTGTTAACTCATAATTTTTAAAAAACTCAGATTTTTAATGAATTTATAATGAACAGGATTTAGAAGTAATGACACCCCAGTGACAATGAGCATACTGAGCCCTCAGATACCTCATTCTACTCCTCACTAAAAGGAATGAAGGATCCTTGGAGAAATGGCTGAGTCCAGGCCTGTGGCAGGAAAAATATAGAGTAAGCCTGGAAGATCTTAGGCTAGAAAGAAAGGAAATGCAGAAGAACAAATTGTAACATGTCAACAGATCATATGAGCTAGTTTGGATGTGTCCCAAATGGCCCAATTCAGAATTTAGGAAAATTTGAGCATCAAAAAGAAAGACTATAAAAGTTAATACATTGAATTTTTAAAAAAGAGTTGACTTCTGACTTTCATTTAGGATACAGAGTATTGAAAAGAAAGCAACTCATATCCAACGATAAGAAAAATGTTAGCTATTGTATAAAATCATAAATGTTCTTGATCCTATCTAAGACCTGGGTTTTTCAGGTCATCCAACTAGCTTGAATTCTAAGGACACCCAGATGCCTCCAAGATGAGACAGAACATGAGCCCTGGTTTACCTTGGGCAAGACACAGAAGGAGATGGAGTTGCTATATAAGTAAGTAAGAAAATTTCAGCAAAAAAATGTTAAGGAACTGCTAAAAGATGAGTGAGGGCTAGCATAAACCCACGGGGCCTCAAACACAAGGAATTTTGCAGCACTTTCACCTTCCTCTCTACAGACCTCATTGAAGGGACTGGAGAGAGACAGGGTGCAAGGTGGAGACTGGAGAAAGCCTTCCTCATTGTGCTAGGCTGGAAGAGAAGAGCACCCCCTACTGCAGGAAAGGCATGGAGCCCTGTCCAGACCCGTCTAAATCCTTCAACCACACAAAGGAGAAAGGCAGCAAATCCTGTCATCTTCAGGACAGAAACCCTTTAAACCAATGTATGTAGGGGAAAGGAACTGAAGCCATCCTGGGCCCAGACCAATAGAGATGTCCTACCTTGGAAGTGATTAACTACAAAGGAGTACAATAAAATTTTAGGTGGTGATGCATCCTTCTACATCTTGATCGTGGTTATAGTTATACAACTATATGCATTTATGAAAACTTACGGTACTGTACATTTTAGAGGGTGAATTTTACTATATATAAATTATATTGAACATTTTAAAATGAGAATCTAGGGATATTTTTTTCAAAAAAGATTGGGAAGAGAAACCAGCTAATAAATGGATAAGGAAAAATTAAAGGAGGAAATAGCCATTTTATAACTAGTAATGTAAAAATAGATTCTGGCGGGAATCGGTGCATGTTTAGAACCTTTAAGTAAAACATTGTTGGGAAGCAACATAGTCACATGATCTCAAAGGATCACCTGCAAGGTAATTACAAAGGGAAATAGGTCCCTATACCGTGGAAGTTTGCCAGTCACCCCTTACACGGAGTGATAAGACTCCACAGCACCAGTGATAGCACAATGGACACTATGTACCTCCTGGTGTGATAGAAAGGACACAGCATCTCGTACGCTGTATTCTCACCAAAAACTTTTAACTTGAATCTAGTCATGAGGAACAAATCAGCCACTTCAAAACTGGGGGATGTTCTATAAGACAACTGTCCTGAACTCTTCAAAAGTGCCATGTCCTAAATGATCAACAATGACCTAAATCAGGGAACAGTACTTTCTAGATTAAGAAATTGAAGAGACATGACTACTCATTGCCATATTTGGTTGGAGGTTGGAATTAAGAAAACAACAAAAACAGCTGTAAAGGACATATTGGAAGAATTGGGAAATTTGAATATAGAATTTATATTAAAAATGTTATTGCATCCATGTTAAAGTTCTTGAATACGATAATGGGATTGTGGTTATGTAAAAAAATCTATGTTTTTAGGAGATATATACTGATGAATTTAGAAGTGAAGTTGTTTACAACTTACTCATAGTTTAGATAAAATGTGAAGGGGAGTATATGTATATGGAAAGAGAGAGAGGCAGTAAGCAGATACAGCAAAATTTTAACAAGTGATATGTATAGATAAAGAGTACACGATGTTCATTGCACTAATAATCTTCAACTTTTCTGTAGCTTGTAGCAAAGAATAAGGATCCCCCATAACACTGAAGTTCAGTTGTTACTTGATTTTTTGAAATATTCTGTTGAATTAAAGCAAAAGTTGAACATTTAGAACATTGTATAGAAAGGTAACAAATTATGAGTGTGCAGTTCAATGCATCTTTACAAATAGAACAAGTCCACATAATCAGAAACAAGATAAAGAGACAGTGTGTTACTAGAACCTCAGAACCCTTCTTCTGGCCCCTTCTTGTCACTATCTCCCCAAGCATGGCAACTAATCTGATTTCTAGCAACACAGGTTAGCTTTGTCTGTTTTTAAACTTCATGCAAATAGAATCATTCCGTGAGTGCTCTTGTGGGTCTGCCCTCTTTTGCTCAGCATTATGTTTGTAAGAGTCATCTACATGGTTGAGTCCAGCTGTAGTCATTTGTTCTTTTGCTCCAAGGTGTACTATGAAATAAGCATATCACAATTTCTTAACCATTGATGGGCATTTGAATAGTTTCCAGTTCCTTCTTTTACAAATAGTGATGCTCTGGAAGTTCTTACAATTGTCTTTTGGTAAACAGATGTATGCATTTCTGTTTGGTATAAACCTTGAAGTTCAGTTGCTGGGTCATAGGGTACATGCATGTTCAGCTTTGTAATATTGCTGGTTTCCAAAATTGTTCCTATTTACCTTGACACAGGAGCATTAAGAGTTTCAGATGTTCTGCATACTCAGCCACACTTGTATTTTCCGTTTCATTTTGCCCTTCTAGTAGGTGTGTAGTAACCACTTAGTGGGGCTTTACTTTGTGCATTTTTGATGATGAGTGAAGTTGAATACATTTTCTTATGTTTATTGGGCATTTAGCCATTCTCTTCTTTGAAGTGCCTGTTCAAATCTTTTGCCCATTTTCCTATTACAGAGTCTGTCTTTTTCCTATTGATTTGTAGTTCACAAAAATCTGCCTACAAGTCCTTGATTAGATATACGTTTTGTAGTTTCACTACTTTGATGTTATTCTTTGATAAACAGTTCATAGACTTATATTTACTAATTTTTCCCTTTATAAAGTAAATGCTTTGTACATCTTGTTTAAGAAATATTTGCCTATGTCACAGTCATGAAAACATTCTACTATGTTTTCTACCAAAAACTTTGTTTTACCGTAACATCTTGATCTGCAATCCATCTAGAATGTGCTTTTGTGCATGGTGAGTGGTAGCAATACAGATTCATTTTTTTCTATATTAATAACCAATTGACTAAGCACCAATTATTGAAAAGATCATCCCTTTCCCCATTGCCCTGCAGTGTCACCGCTTCCATAAATCAGGTGATCATGTATGTATGGATGTAATTCTGGACATCCTTATGTCACTACTGTGAAGTTAGAAAGGTAAATAACATTATTAATCATCTTGATTTGCTTACACTCCCATTTTTACTCAGGGAACTACAAGGAAGAAACAAAAAGCAACTGAGGCAACATGCCAAACAGCCACTGCAGTGCTGTTACAGATTCCCTTGCTGTGATAAATTAATCAAACTGATGCCACAAGTCTGCTAATCTTCACCAGATAACCACAAACCTTGAGGTTGCTACTTAATGGATTTTACCCAAAGGCACCCAACTCACACCCCCCTTGCAGCTCACGCTTCCCTCACTACCCACCTCTTCCCTTCCCTTCCCTACCCCCCCACATCCTTCCATTATAAACTCCCCCCGAACCCAGCCCTTTGAACAGTAACTTTCTTTAAGTTCTGCTTTGCACGCATGCTATTTTAGCTCAATAAACTTCTTCTGCACTTTTCAGAGTCTGTTTTCAGCATAACACTACTTTATTGTCTTAATTACCATAGCTGTATGATAACTCTTGCTATTTGACAGCTCTTAGTATCTGTTAAGTATAAGTCCACCAGCTTTGTTCTTCTTTAGATTGCTTTATAATGCTTGGATGTTTTGCATTCCATTGCAAATTTAAAAGAAAAAAATCTGCTTGGATTCTGATTAAAATTTGATTTGATTCTGTAAGATAATGTTCTTTCTTTTACCTATTCTGTTAGGTGAAATAAATGGTCAACCTCTTTAAATGCTTTTCCTTGTGGCAGAAACTTGTAAAAGTTCAAGTGGTTTTCAATATTTGTATTCAGCCCTTTTCAGTTAAAATACAGCCATCCTATAGAATATATGTCATATAAAACCTAATGGTCCACATTAACCCTGACTTCACTCTCTTCTATGAGTAATTTCAAATTGCCAGATAGTTAATACAAATAATAGTGAGAAAAAAGAAAGAAATCAGAGTTCAGAGTTCACATGAAACTTGCTAAATTTCAGACGTCTTTGCAAGTCCAATCAATATGTTTCATTTCTCTACATTTTGCTCCTTTACACTCACATTGAAAGGAAACAGAAGCTGACACGTCTCAGCATTCATTCATTTTGCAGGTCACGACTGTTGTCAGCTCCTCCGAGGGTATGCATATCTTCACTCTGTCTCTCCCTTTAATTTTCACATTCTATTTGCTGCCCCTTGGTTTGCTCTGAATCATTTTGGTGGTGTCTGTGAGTGATAAATCAGGGTTCAGCCTTCTTCTTTTCATGTGATTGTTTGAGTCTCTAAAAACCGAGGCATGCCACAGCATCCTTGTGAAAATAATGGCAACACTGTCAAACCTGAGAATTTTTTTAGACAAGGGAATAAAGAAAATAAATCTTTGCCAACAGGTTTCTCTACCCATTATATTGAGAATTTTATGCCAGCCACATTTAAAATCTTATGTGGTATTACTACTAATCAGTGTTTGTTAACATTCAGACATATTCACAACTGTTGTAGCAGCTGAGTGCCTGTAAGTTAAATTGATTTTAGTCCTTAGATACCCATTAATAGTACTATTTCCCATTTTGGTAATGGAGTACAGTTGTTTGGGGATGTTTATGAAATGGAATGTATTTGATTTATAAGTGACCTTGACTAGGAAGTCTCTGGGTGTTGGGATGTAAATGATCACCTCCCTCACTTTCATTGCTGAATTGCAGCTGTGCATTCCCATTTGCAAACTGTAGAGACCACAAGGATCTGGAAACACAACAAACACCAAGGAAGAGCTCTTGGCCTAGAGCAGATACATTAGGGGAGAGAGTGTTCAGACTTGCTTTTAACCGGCTGCACCACAAGTACATTAAGGGAACTGTGTGATGATGCAAAGAAACCTCAGGAGGTTTTTGGAATTCAAAAGAAGAAAAATCAGGCTTAATATGCTTGGCAACCTGTTCTCAGGCACATTTTAGCCATGAGGAACCTAAGAGACTGATCCACCCTGTATTGATTTGAAGTATTCAATGAAAGCAAGCCCTAGAGCTATACAGAGAAGAAAATACTCTCCTTGGTTTTCTGCCCTAAATGGGACTTAGAGTTGGTGCACAAATTCACTGAAACATAGCTGGTTGCAAACCCCAGTCTTGACACCTTGCTCGACTCTCTGAAGGAATGTGTGCAGAGATATATAGAGATGTCAGACTGTTACTTTACTTCCATGATATTCCCTTCTGAGCACAGTTATTTGAAGAGATTGTTTTTTTCTTTGAAGAGTCAAGTTCATTGGCCAAGAAATGATAGCCCAAGTGCTCCTCCTCTCTAGAGAGAGTGGAAAAGTCAGGAGAAGCATCTGGAGGTGTTTCTTGAGGTTCCCGCCCAAATCAAACCCAATTTTAGATGATAACCTGATTTCTGGGTTTTAACTTGAGAATTGCATCCATTTTATTTTAAGCACAGTAGAGATCCATGAAGTTTTGTATTTCAATGTCTTATTATTCAAGATTGAATCACAGTGCCCCTACATAAGTAATGCAAAGTGAGTTTAAGGTAGTGATTATCATGTTTTTCAGGAGGGCTTTTTATGCACCAGATTCTTCTTTATGTAATATAACAGGGAGTGTTTGTACCAGAGGACAGGTTCCAATTGGGCTCCAGACTACAGGGCTATCTGGATGTTAATGTTTTGGGTTTCTCCATCATTACTTTACAAGTAATAGTGCTGTGTTTCCTTAGACACTGTATTTTTTTTCCTTTCAGTAAAAAGGAAGCAGATGCATGACTGTAGAACTAATTTGGAAATGTAAAAAGTATGCGAGTCACATTTAGAACAATGCAGACAATAGAAAGATGGCAGGAAATGAGAGGTGGAAAAACACGTAAGATGGAAGTACAGCAACATGTGGGCATCAGTGAGAGACTCGAGATGATCCCCTCAGAAAGGAAAAGGACAGGATGCTTTCTCTGGGGGGAAAGGATGGAGGTCTGAGTTGTTAATGTTGGGGAGAGAAGACCTAAAATAATATGATAAAAAATATATACATTTCAGAGATAATTTTACAAGTCTTCATCCTAGGTACTTGTCCACTCTGCTACATACCTATCTACCTTACATATACTGCACCTTAAAAATTGAGCAGTCCCAAAATGGAAAATATTTAAAGAAGTTGCAAAACTGTTCATGCTGATTCTCTTCACAGCTGGTCTTGCCCAGCTCTTGCTCAAATCTCTGCTTCTACCAGACTCCATGGTAGTCCATGGGTACCCATATAATTCCTCCCTGCAATGAAATCACTCTTCCTGAAGTCAAACAAAACCAACAATGATGGCTCTCCACCTTCAACTTTGGTCCTACCTCTGATTTTTTGGCCTGAAAACAGCTGATACTCATCTTTTGTGGACTTGGGTATTTACAAACCCAACTACTTGCTAAAACACATTTGTAAGTCTAAAGTCAACACACACAGCACTTCCATGGTCATTTGCTGATATGCTCAGAGCAGTGAATATTTTGTGTTGCATGATATACGTTCCCAGCTGAGGTTGAACAAAGTAATTCTCTTTGACTTCTTATTTCAACTCTAAACAAATGTCCTTTTTTGCAAAATATTTAGTGCCATGTTTTTTGTGCTTTTTGTTGATTGTTTCCATGCTTGGCATGGTCCCCAAGCATGGTGCTGAAGTGTTGTCTAGGGTCCCTAAAGACGAGAAAGTTGTGATGTGCCTTATGGAGAGAATATGTGTGTTAGGTAAGCTTCGTTTAGACATGAGCCATAGTGCTGTGGCAACGAGTTCAACGTTAATGAGTCAACAATAAATATTAAATACGGTGACTTTAAGCAGAGACATACATAAAATAAAGTTGTATTATTAGTTGGTTGATGAAAATAGTGTGACCAGAGACTTTCAGGTATCTAACCCTGTACATGCCCTAGAAACAGTGGTTCAGTATTCACTAGTTCAGTGTTCACGATGAGTTTATAGAGCGTAACTACCACATATAACAAGAATATTCTGTTTTGAAGTTGTTCCCTCCCCCTGCCCCACACACACACATACATTTCTTCTGTAAAATATAAGCTGGCTTGGTTTGCTCCATACCCTACGATCCCTCAGACCTACACCAGCAGTTTGGGGAGTGGCCAAGCCAGCCTAACTACCATTCTCTTCCCATAAGAGGTCCTCAGGTCACAGTGAAGTCTGAAACCAGTGAACTCTTTCCATTTGAACCTAACCTGCTAACCAAGGAAACATACAGTTTTGCCGAGGTATGCATGTATCTTTCTCTCATTTTTATTTGTTTCGTCTGATTTTAGGAAGAGTGAGTTTTGTTGCAGGGAGGAATTATTTGGGTACCCATGGACTAGCACGTTAGTAATTTTTGACAGGACAAAATCACATTTTTCCTATGATTACTGTTTTATTCTACAAATTCCCAAGCTCATACAAATAGTCAAGGAGAAGAGGGTTGAGGAAGTAGAAACACATAAAAGAAACTTTTATTACTTGAGGTATGAGTAATTTGCTCCCCGTAGGCATAATATTCCCATGCAGTACATACTTTAAAAATTGGGCAGGTCCAAGTCGGGAAAGGTGCACAGAAATTTATTTTCTTAAAGTCATATACCCAGAAGTGAAACATGTTACACAAAGGGTGTGGACTCAGATAGGTCTAATGCTAGGTTCCTCCCTCTATGTGTATAAACTTGGGCCATTTAAACATTCTCAACCTCAATTTCCTCATCGGTAAAAATATAAATAAAAATTCCTACCTAACAGGGTTTTCTAGGATTAGATGAAATGATATATTAAAAATTTCTTACCCCGAGGCCTGGCCCAAAATATACATAGTAAATATTTGTTGCCCTTCCTTAAGAAAGCAAAGGAAAGGAATGCATTTAATTTATTGCTCCTCTTCTCACGAGGATAGTTGTTATCTGAGCACATTAGAGTGAATTTTTTTACATCTCCCACTGAATTATACTCCAGCTGGTGTCTTGAATAATTATCCCTTTCCCCAAGCACGAGGCTGTGCAATATGGGTATTTCATAAAGTAAAGTAGACATGTCCACTAAACCAATGGATCTTCAAAAAATATTCTGAATTTACCTAAAAAAGCAATATCAGATAGAGAAGGGCAGTAATCCCAGGGAAATATATTGTTGGAATGAACAGGTAGGAAATTTGGTTGAGGCCAGCTGACATGCCGCCAAGCTTTGTAGCCTTTTTCCCATAACTACACAGAGGATGTCACAGTTGGGTGAAGTGTTCATCTGTCCCCAGTCCACACAGAAAGCTATAGGGGCACTGTTCCCCTTCTCTGTCTCTGGCCTATACTCCAAGCATGGTGCATTGGCCCTTACAAATGCATTTGCTCTATTTGTTGCTATTGATAAGAACATCTTGTTCAGAGTGATACGGTGTTGGAGATGGAGAACCAGCCTTCACAGTCATGTCTACAGTCATTTGTATGATTGAACTTCCCGTTTTGAGGAAGGCAGATGACATTTTTTTTTTTTAAAAACATGGGCAGGAACTGGGAATCGAACCCAGGTCCTCTGGCATGGCAGGCAAGCATTCTCGCCTGCTGAGCCACTGTGGCCCACCCACAGATGACATTTTTATCTAAAAACAATTTAGCTCTTTCTTTGGAAAAGAGGAGATACATTTACCGGGAGAACACAAGCAGTTATGGAGAGAGGAAGAAGGTTTGGGTGGGAGAAAAGTAAACAAACCAAACCAGACAATAAAGTGAGGAATTTGTATCCACCTGGTTTTGTGCACAATGCTAACCCCACAACTCTTTCTTCCCATGAATACTTTTCCCTTGAATTCACTCCACCCTAATATTCATAATAAAGGAGGATGGGGACAGCCAAACCCTCAGTGCATATTTACCACTTGGGTGGAATTGTTGGGCATTTGAGCAGCTCGTGAAGCAGAGCCGCTGCCTGTGTGAGAAGTGAGGCCTGGTCTGGACACCCCGCATGCCCTGCGTGGACCAGAGGTCTTGAGCCATTTCACCTGGTTGTCCACTGGCTGAACTGGCAGCAGTGGACAACCCAGAAGCAGATGGCTTATTCTTTAATCTGCTGTCATGACTGAGGGTGTGCCAAGTTGTACTGTGGGATTAGTTGTGACATCTAAGTCACAAAGGACTCTGTGAAGGTAAAAGGCTGGGTTTTGAGACATAGTACTATGCATGGTCCCGAAGAATGATTTGGGCATTTGGGGAGAGAATTATGAGCTTGAACCACCACTTCTAATATTGCTTGCTGTTATTTCTGGGTTAGTTATGTTGTCTTTTCCCAACTTCCCTCCTCCTACTATTTCTTATTTGAAATTACTCAGAATTTCTTTAAGAAGGAAAGAGCATTTTCACCTGACATCCCCCAGGCATTCTTCAGTGCACCTCCGCACATTTTAGAGCCTCAAGGCAGAGGATTGGACCCCTGCCTAGGGAGAATTCTAGGCCCAACTCTGACTACATCTTCTTTATTACCTGTTTGATTTCCTTTTCAGTTACACATGAGGTGGGACATTTTAACTAACTCTAGGGTTTACACCTGAACTACTCCGATACTTACATTAATTGTTAAGGGGGTGTTTTGAATTCTGCTTGAAAACCCCAATGTATTTACTTATGCCTTAGCAGGAAAGAATAGAGTACAAGGGCTAGGAGTCTATAGAGCAGCGAAGGAGCAGACCTCCTCATGGCAATTCCATCTCTAAATTCCAGGGTGTATGTGTCAGGTGAATGATGACATCATCCCAGCAGCTGTTTCCCCTTCGAAGGAAGATTGTTCCTCATTCTGCTGACACCTCTAAGAGCAGGAAGAGGGCAAAAAGGAAGCAGTAGCATAATAGTGTGTTCTGTGCTGGCCTAGCCCCTTTCCCAAGGTTTTCCCACTTTCCCCAACAATCTTGCTTCCTCCTCTCGCTCAAGCATCAATCAGAAAACAAGAAAATCATCTCACTTGAGGTCAAGAAGAACAGGAGAGATATTGGTTCCAGAGTCTAGTAAGAGTAAAGTCGGCTTAATGTGAAGTACCCTGGGGAAAAAAAATTACTTGTGAAGATAGTTAAGTGGACTGAGATTTCCTATCTCCTTATTTTATGAAGGGATTACATTTTGTCAGGCGTACATGTTAGGTTAGTTCATGGGGATGGGAGAACTATTAACTACAATTTAGTTTTGAACTACAGCTTGTTTCTAAGTTTAACATCTGCCTCTATACTAGTGTGACAGAAAAACTGCAGAATTTACAGAGAAATTAATTATATGTAAATGAGAAATTATGTGGCCTCAATAGTCATCGGCAGCCATCTTACCACTATGAGGGACACCTGCCTGAGATTTAACTAACATGAGGAAAAGAGCAGAGCCAAGTGCTAAAGAGATATGGAGCCAGAATCCTGATCAAACCATTCCTGAAACCCACACTACTACCATTCTTTTCCATTAATGAGCCAATAAAATATTTTTGATATTTAAACCCATATGCATGTTCTGCTACTTCCAGCCAAACAATCCTAATGCACCCAGATTTTGTCTCAGGTATTGAAAATAACAGACTATATAATATGGAAGTTAATGAGTAGAAATTGGTTCGAAGGTGGCAGGAAATTGGCAATCATTGTCATATAACAGCAAAACAGTTGGTTAGATACAATCATTGGGATCATGTGATTACTGAGTGATAACCCTAAAAAACATGACAAGAAAAATTCAGGTTAGATTGTCTCATCACCTTCAGTAGGATCCTAAAAGAAAAAGGCAAGCTTAGGCTTAAATGGGCTTTAAAAAGACAGGAAGAAAATATATAGTTTCTCTCTGAAAGCCAGTAAATATAGAGTCAGACGGTGTTTGAAAGCCCAAGGATTACAGATAAATGGATGTAACTCTGATCAAGCCCTACCTGAAGCATCTGGCAATAAGTGACATGAGCCAATAAATACCCCTTCCACACTTAGGGCACTTTGAGTTGGGGTTTTCGGTTTTCACAGTTACTTGCCTTCCACTGGATTTTTAGTTACTGTCTTTAAACCAACACAAGACCAGAAGGGTATTGGTTTTGTTGCTGATGTTGTAACCTTTATTCCAGCCTGTTCTTCCTGCTCCTGAAGGGACACTCAGGAAGGTGTGAATATTCTCAGGCTTCTGCCTAGTCTGAAAAGAAGATGAGCTATACTCTGACATTATATGAGTGGGTGGCTTCTTTTGTTTGTCTTCATAAGATCCATTTTGAATATAATGAATTAGTTTAGCAAGATTACATATAAAGAAACGTTAGTCTAGCTCACATATTCGGAATTAACTCTTTGCAATTATCTCCTTCCAAGTGAGCTATATATATATGTTTTAGAGAAGTTGAAGGTTTACATAAAAGTCATGTAAAAAATACACCATTCACATAAATTCCCCTATCGTTGACACTTTGCATTGTAGTGGTACCTTTGTTTCAAGTGATGAAAGAACATTAAAATATTACTGTTAGCTATCATCCATAGTTTATATTAGCTGTATTTTCTCAATATACCACCCTATGATTAATACTTTGTAACACTGACATCCCGTTTTAGTTTACGAAAGCTGCAAAATGCAAAATACCAGAGATGAAATTGACTTTTACAATGGGGATTTATTAACTTACAAGTTTACAGTTCGGAGGCTATGAAAATGTCCAAACCAAGGCATCAACAGGCGATGCCTTTTCCTTGAAGACTGGCTACTGGCAATCCTCAAGGCACATGGTGAAGTCTGCTGGTCTCTGACTTCTCTTCCAGGTTTCATTGCTTCCAGCTTCTGGCTTCAGTGCCTTCCTCTCTGTTTCTGTGGTTTCTCTCTGTTTCTGTGCATCCTTCACAGCGTCTCTCTGTGGCCTTCTCTGAATTTCATCTCTTATATAGTAAGAGGGTTAAGACCCACCTTGGGTTCAGCTCAACTGAAATAACCTAATCACAAGGTCCCACCCATAATAGGTTTACACTCACATGAATGGATTACCTTTAAGAACATGATTTTTTCCAGGATACATACAGCCTCAAACTACCACAAATACATTTATTATAATTCATGAAAGAACAATCTTATATTCGTACTAATAACCACAGTCATCATCCACCACAGAGTTCACTGTGTTATACAATCCCATTTTTTATCCTCTGATGTTCCTCCTGGCCACATATACAATGCATAACTTCCCCCTTTCAACCGCATTCACAAACATAATTCAACACTGTTAATCACACTCACAACAATGTGCTATCATCACCTCTATCCATTCCCAAACATTTACAATCAATTTAAATGGAAATTCTGCACAAATTAAGCATCAGCTCTCCCTTCTCTACCCCATTCTCTCTCCTGGCAAACTATATTCTAGATTCTAACTCTGTGAGTTTGCTTATTATAATTAGTTCATATCATTGAGATCACACAATATTTGCCCTTTTGTGTCTGGCTTATATCACTCAACATAATATCCTCAGGGTTCATCCATGTTGTAGCATGTATCAGGACTTCATTCCTTTTCACAGCTGAATAATATTCCATCACATGTATATGTGCTACATTTTGTATATCCATTCATGGTTGATGGAAACTTGAGTTGCTTTCATCTTTTTGGCAATTGTGAATAATGCCTCTATGACTATTTGTGTGCAAATGTCTGTTCGAGTCTCTGCTTTCAGTACTTTGGGTATAGACATGGAATAGCATTGCCAGATCATATAGCAAATCTATACTTATCTTCCTAAGGAACCACCAAATTGTCCTTCACAGCAGCTACACCATTTTATGTTCCCATCAGCAGGGAAAGTGTTCCTATTTCTCCACATCTTCTCCAATGCTTGCAGTTCTCTGTTTTTTTAAGTAGTAGCTATTCTGGTAGGTGTGAAATGATACCTCATTGTGGTTTTGATTTGCATTTCCCTGATAGCTAATGATATTTAACATCTTTTCATGTGTGTTCTAGTTTGCTAGCTGCTGGAATGTAATATACCAGAAATGGAATGGTTTTTAACAAGGGGAATTTAATGAGTTGCTAGTTTACAGTTCTAAGGCTGAGAAAATGTCCCAATTAAAACAAGTCTATAGAACTGTCCAATCAAAGGCATCCAGGGAAAGATACCTTGGTTCAAGAAGGCTGATGAAGTTCAGGGTTTCTCTCTCAGCTAGAAGGGCACATGGTGAACACAGCATTATCTGCTAGCTTTCTCTCCTGGCTTCTGGTTTCATGAAGCTCCCCGGGAGGCGGTTTCCTTCTTCATCTCCAAAGGTCACTGGCTCGTGGACTCTCTGCTTCGTGGTGCTGCAGCATTCTCTGCTCTGTCTGAATCTCTCCTTCTCCAAAATATTTCTTCTTTTATAGGACTTCAGAAACTAATCAAGACCCACTCAAATGGGTGGAGACATGTCATCCCCTAATCCAGTTTAACAACCATTCTTGACTAAATCACATCAACCAGGGAGATGATCCAATCACAGTTTCAAACATACGGTGTTGAATAGACATTATTCTACCTTATGAAATGGGACTTATATTAAAACATGGCTTTTCTTAGGGGGCACACTTCCTTTCAAACCAGCACAATGTGATTATTGACCATTTGTATTTCTTCTTCAGAAAAATGTCTATTCAAGTCTTTTGCCTATTTTATAATTGGGTTATTTGTTGTTTTATTGTTGAGTTGTAGGATTTCTTTATATATTCTGGATAATAAAACCTTGTCAGATATGTGGTATCCAAATATTTTTGCCAATGAGCAGGCTGTCTTTTCACTTTCTATAACAAGTCCTTTGAAAGACAAAAGTTCTAATTTTGAGGAGGTCTCATTTATCTATTTTTCCTTTATTGCTTGTGTTTTGGGTGTGAAGTCTAAGGAACCATTGCCTATCATAAGATCTTGAAGATACCTCATGTATTAGTTAGGTTCTAGAGAAACAGAACCAACAGAAGATATCTGTAAGTATAAGATTTATAAAAGTGTCTCCACTCACCCATGAGGATGTAAAAGTCCAAAATCTGTAGAGCAGGCCATGAGCTGACATCTCCAGTGAAGGTCCTCATTCAGCTCCCTAGGGAGTGCTGGTTGGCTGATGCAGAAAAAGAAATTCTCTTCTGAATTCTCCTCAAAAGCCTTTGGGTGATTAGATTAAGTGTTACTTATTGCAGAAAAGACTCCTCTTAGCTGACTGCAGAGGTAATCAGCTGTGGATACAACCAATGTGCTCATGATTTAAGTCCATGAAATGTTCTTTCAGCAACAGATAGACTAGTGCTTCCTCAGCAGAAAACTGAGCACTATCACATGGCCAAAGTGACTTATGAATCTAATTATCACACTTCCCTACATTTTCTTCTATGAGTTTTATGGTCTTATGTTTAGGTTTTGAAACATGTCAAGTTAAGTTTTGTGTAAGATGTGAGATAGGGATCCCTTTCATTCTTTGGATATGAAGATCCAGTTCTCCTAGCACCATTTGTTGAAAACACTACTTTATCCCAGTTGAGTGGACTTGGCAACCTTGTCAAATATCAATTGGCCATAGAGGTAAGGGTCTATTTCTAAATTTCAATCTGATTTCATTGGTCAATACATCTATCATTATGCCAATATCGTGCTGCTTTTACCACTGTAGCTTTGTAATATGCTTTTAAAGTCAGGAAGTGTGAGCCCTCCAACTTCATTCTTTTTTTTCAAGATATTTTTGGCTATTCAGGGCAAAATAAATAATTTTGGTGGCTCAGTTTTCCATTTTTGCAAAATACGCCGTTGGAATTTTAATCGGCATTGCATTGAATCTGTATATCAATTTAGGTAGAATTGACATCTTAATGATATTTCAATCCATTAACACAGATTGTCCCTCCTATTATTTATGTCTTTGACTTCTTTTTAGTAACGCTGTGTAGTTTTATGTGCATAAGTCCTTTATATCCTTGGTTAAATGTGTTCCTAGATATTTCTTTTTGTTGCTATTGTAAATGGATTTTTTTTCGATTTCCACTTCAGATTGCTTATTGCCAGTGTATAGAACACTACTGATTTTTGCATGTTGATATTGCATCCTGCCACCTTGCTGAACTTGTTTATTAGCTCTAGCAGATTAGCTGTTGATTTGGGAGGATCCTCTACATGTAGGATCATGTCATCTACAAACAGTGAAAGTTTTACTTATTCCTTTCCAATTTAGATGCCTTTTATTTCTTTTTCTTGAGTAACAGCTCTAACTAGAACTGTTAGCGCAGTGTTGAATAACAGTGGTGACAGTGGGCATCCATGTCTTATTCTAGTTATTAGAGGAAAAGCTTCTATACTTTCACCATTGAGTACGATGTTAGCTGAGCATTTTTCATATATGTCCTTTATCATGTTGAGGAAGTTTCAAAGTGTTTTTATCAAGAAAGCATCCTGGATTTTGTCAAATGCTTTTTTGCATCAATTGAAATGATCGTGTGGTTTTTCATCTTTGATTTATTAATTGGTGTATTACGTTAATTGATTTTCTTGTGTTTTGAACCACTCTTGCATACCTGAGATATAACTCATTAGCTCATGGTGTATAATTCTTTTAATATACTGTTGGATTTTATTTACAAGTATTTTCTTGAGAGTTTTTGCATCTGTATTCACTAGGAAAATTGATTCTGTTATTTCCTGTTTTTGTAGTATCCTTGTATAGCTTTGGTATTTATAAATCACCAAAGGAGGGTGATGTTGGCTTCATAAAATGAGTTAGGTAGTATTCCCTCCTCTTGAATTTTTTGAAAGAGTTTGAACACTATTTCTATTAATTCTTCCTGGAATGATTGGTAGAAGACATCTTGTCCTGGGCTTTTTGTTGTTGTTGTTGTTGTTGTTGTTTTGGGGAGGTTTTTGATGACTACTACAATCTCTTTACTTGTGATTGGTTTGTTGAGTCTTCTATTTCTTCTAGAGTCAGTATAAGTTGTTCATGTGATTCAATGACTTTGTCCATACCATCTAGGTTGTCTAATTTTTGGCATATATTTGTCCATAGTATCCTCTTAACATCTTTTTTATTTCTATGGTGTCAGTAATAATGCTCCCCTCTCATTTCTAGTTTTATTTATTCACATCCTCTTTTTCTTAGTCAATCTAGTTAAGTGTTTGTCTATTTTATTGATTCTCTCAAAGAGCCAACATTTGATTTTGTTAATTCTATTTTTTTTTAATTCTCAATTTCATTTATTTCTGCTCTAATCTTTCTTATTTCTTTCCTTCTGCTTGCTCTTGGATTATTTTGCTGTTCTTTTTTTAGTTCCTCCATTTATGCAATTAGAGCTTTGATTTTAGCTCTCTCTTCTTTTTTAACATAGGTACATAGGGCTATAAATTTCTCACTGAACTCCATAAGTTGTTTTTTTGTTTGTTTGTTTTTAACATGGGCAGGCACTGGGAAACAAACCTGGGTCTCCAGCATGGCAGGTGAGAACTCTGCCACTGAGCCACTGTTGCCTGCCCTGCACTACATAAGTTTTGTTGTGTTGTGTACTTGTTTTCACTCATTTCTAAATACTGACTTGTTTCTCTTGCAATCTCTTCTTTGACCCACTGATTCTTTAAGAGTGTGTTGTTTAACTTCCATACTTCTATAACTTTTCCACTTGTTACTGATTTCCAAGTTTACTCCACTGTGGTCAGAGAAAGTGCTTTCTGTAATTTCTGTCTTTTAAAATGTAGTGAGACTTGTTTTGTAACCCAACATGTGGTATACTCTAGAGAATGACTCACTGCCATTTGAGAAAAATGTATATCCTATTATTTTGGGGTACAATGTTCTGCATAAATCTGTTAGTTCTAGTTCATTTATCATATTATTCCAGTTCTCTGTTTCCTTATTCATTCTCTGTCTCAATGTTCTATCTACTGATGAGAATGGTGGGTAGAATTCTCCAACTATTATTGTAATGATGTCTGTTTCTCCATTCAGTTTTGCCAGTGTTTGCCTCATGTACTGGGGGGGCACCCTGATTAAGTTCATAAATATTTATGATTGTTACATTTTCTTGTAAATTGCCCCTTTTATTAATATATATAGTGTCCTTTTTGTCTCTTATAGAAGATTTGCATTTAAATTCTATTTTGTTCAACATTAGAGTAGCTACCCCAGCTCTTTTTTTGGTTACAGTTTGCATGGAATATCTTTTTACAGCCTTTGGCTTTCAACCTATTTGTGTCCTAAGGTCTAAGGTACATCTCTTGTAGACAGCATTTAAATGGCTCATACTTTCTTTGTCCATTCTGCCACTCTGTGCCTTATGATTTTGGAATTTAATCCATTAACATTTAATATTATTACTGTAAAGGCAGTACTTCAATCATTTTATGCTTTGGCTTTTATATTTCATACCTTATTTTTTACTCTCTTTTTCCATTTTTAGTTACCCTAACTGATAATCTTCATCTCTACATTCTCCTCTAAGCTTCCTTCTCTTATCTTTTCCTTTCAGTCTAAAGAACTCTGTTTAGTATTTCTGGGGGCTAGTCTTTCATTGATGAACTCTTTCAGTTTCTGCTTATCTGTGAATATTTTAAAGTCTCCCCCATTTTTGAAAGACAGTTTTGCTGGATAAAGACGTTTTGGCTGGCAGTTCTTATATTTCAGTATCTTAAGTACATCATTCCACTGCTTTCTTGCTTCCATGAGTTTTTGTTTTGTTTTTTTTTTATCCTGTGCATAGGGATCACATTTCATTCTTTTTCTATGTGACTATCCCATTATTGCAGCACATTTGTTGAATGTTTTTTGTTTGTTTGTTTGTTTGGAGAGCATGGCTGGGAATCAAACCCAGGTCTCCCATATGACAGGCAAGAATTCTACCATAGAACCGCATGCGTACCCCACCTCCATGGTTCTGATGTGAAATCAGTACTTATTCTTATTGTGGTTCCCTTGTATCTGATGGATTGCTTTTCTCCTGAAGCTTTCAGAATTCGCTCTTTATCATTGGCATTTGGCATTCTGATTAGTGCGTGTCTTGGAATACATCTCTTAGTGTTTATTCTGTCAGAAATATATTGTAATTCTTGGGCATATATATTTATGCCTTTCATAAGAGTTTGGAAATTTTCAGCCACTATTTCCTTAAAGATTCTTTCTGCCCTTTTCAACCCTTTCTCATCTCCTTCTGGGACACCCATGACATATATATGTGTGCTTCTGGCTGTCATTCAATTCCCTGAGACCCTGCTCAGCTTTTTCCACTCTTTTCTCTATCTGTTCTTTGTCTGTGCAGTTTCAGATGTCCTATCTTCTAGTTGGTTGATTCTTCCGTCTGTTCAAATTTGCTGTTGTATGTCTGTAATATGTTTTTAATCTCTTCTATTGTGCCTTTCATTTTCATAAGTTCTGTAATTTTTCTTTGCATGTTTTCAAATTCTTCTTTATGTTTACCCAGTGTCTTCTTAATATCCTTCATCTCTTTAGCCAATTTTCCTTCATCTTCTTAAATTAATTTAGAAGATTTGTTTGAACTTCTCTGATTAGTTGTTCCAAATTTTGTGTCACCTGTGAAGTTTCAATTTATTCCTTTACTGGGCCATATCTTCCTCTTTCTTAGTATGGCTTGTAATATTTTGCTGATATCTAGGTATCTGATTATCTTGATGAGTTTACTCTGAAGGCCAGTTTCTGTTTCTTGCCTGGGGGGTTATTGTTGATTGACTTTGTGTTAAGGTTCTTCTTTGGCATTTGGTTCAACTTGTTCTAGACTTCAGAGTTGGATATGTTTAACTGATGAGATTGCTCTGTTCTTCTTTTTCTGATTCTTGCTCTGGATATGTGGTTTTTTTTTTTTTTTTTTTTAAGATTGCACTATTCGGGCAATTGTTTTACCCTCAGGAGAAAACTTCATTTCCTCTGTTCCTTCTCCGGGAATCTTGATCTATTGTTTATTTTTGGTGCCTCACTAGACTTTTAAAATCTACTTTTGTTGCCTCTAGCTGCTTTTGCCTGAAGGGCAAATTCTGGAAGGAGGGTCATCCTAGGGAGGATTTTCTCAAGTTAGTACTTCCCAGTTTAAACAAGGCTAGGGACCCATGAAGGGGCATGAACTAGTTCCAAGAGCCCTGGGGAAAGGGTCAGGAAAGACACCAAAAAGCCTTTTGATGACTTCCCAATGCTGTGCTTTCGTGGCCTGCCCAGAAGATGGTACTCTTCGGAAAACTGTTCCCTGCAAATCTAAGGAAGCCCTGTAACTTTGAACTTCCAGCACCTTCACCCCCATCACAGTTGAAACAGTGCTATAGCAGTCCCTGTATGGGACATGCTAAAACAGTGGTTCAGAACCAGGACTCAGTCATCTAAATTTTCTGATCAAAAGCTATAATCACTACTTTGCCCATGCCTACCCCTCCTCCGTTCTTAGGGAAGAGGGCCCCCATATAATCCCTTTCTGTCCGCAGCAGCCACCCAAAGACCAGACCCAAAGTGGCTTGCCTTGAGAGTGGAAATGGATGGGTGCCAGCAGCCACTGCAGAGTGAGTTACTCACAGCTCTTTACCACAGTTTATCAGCCTCTTGGTCCCATTCTTTCCTGGTTGCTGTACGGTGCTCCCCTGGCCTCCAGAGCCCTAGAACAGTTGTTTCAGTTTCTACCTGCCCACTAGCTGCTTTTGGAGTAGAAGAAAGTCCTGGATCTCCCTACTCTTTCATCTTCCCTGAAAGTTCTGAACTTCTTTTTAAACTGCAACTCTGTGGAGTTGTGACAGCAGCAGTAGCAGCAGCTGGGTGACTTCTTAAACTATTTGATGTCAGATCAGGATTCAGAAAACAATACTGAGCCTTTGTGCTATAGCAGTGCATCAATTCCCTGATAAGGCCTTAATCATTTAGGCTGGTCATGGATGCATCTGGCCCTTGAACGGTGTGCCAGTATGCTGTTCTTTGTTTTGAGCTAGAATCATGGGCTTGTAGCTTGGTCTCTGCCTTCTGTGTGTTTGTCTGATTTCTCCTGGGGTCACGTCTTGGAAGTGTAGTTGTCCACACCCTCTTTGCCTCCATCTTCCCATTGTGCACATTTCCTCTCCAGCCCTTCTTTTAAACCCCTTCTAGGATTGTCATCCATACCATAGCATAATCTCTTTCCACCTTCTTTTCTACATCAGAAATTTCCATGGATATTCATGACTCTCAGTTGCAAGGTACAAAAATACAGTCAACCATCTAAAGAAGGGATGTATTGACTCATATAACACACCATGGAAAAGTTAGGATCTGTCCCCAGAGATGGTTGAATATAAAACTCAAGGTCAGAAGGACAATGTCTCTCTGTATTTCTCTCCAAGTTTCTTCTCTGCTTTTTTCTATATGTCAGGACATCTGTCCTTACAACACTACTATATCTAGGCTTCCATTTTGATAACTTCCTTAGCATAGATGAAAGAGATCTCTGCCCTGCAGCTCTAATTATGAAAACCTTGAGAAAGGACTATGACAGGATTGGCATATGTCAATATCCAAGCTCAATCACTGTGGCCAGACGGAAGCACAGTACAACACGAGCCAGCTCCTCCTAATAGGGGATTTTCAGCCCTCAACAGTGCCACAGGGTTAGAAAAAATGGGGAGCAATTCCCCAGAGAAGGCGGTTACTGTTCTGCACAAATACAATACCTATCCAGTAAAGGCGGCAATGCCAGCCAAAGGGACAAAATGTTTCACGGTGACTTAGACATGCAGAATAATACAACCAGTGACTCACACATGATAAATATTAAAATGCTGCTGAATGAATAAGTTATTGTGAGTTTTCCATCTTAGAAATGGTCCTCGATCATTTTGCTCGTCCTGGAGAAGTCTTTTAAATCTTTGTCCCAGCTGTATTTTCAGTCTAAGGTCCTTCTGCCTAACTTCCTAGGAAATCTTGATGCCTCTTTCAGAAATGAAGCTACCATTTGAAGTCAGGCCATTTACTTGTCTTATTCTTTTTCTAAACTGAACTGTTTCTCAATCATTGATATCCTTCAGCTCAATAACTGATTCTTTTTGAACTTAGTAGTTTCTAAAGCCACTGTCACGAGGACTTTCCTAAGAGAAGTGTCCTGTTAACCAAATGCAAGATTTGCTTCAGGTATACGAACACCAACAGCAAATCATAATTACATGTGTGCTCTACATTTAGGAACTGTGCCTGTTTGAAACTGTCATGTATCCCAGAAAAGCCATATTTTTTAATCCTCATCCAGTATTGCTGGGTGGGATCTTTTTTATTGTTTCCATGGAGTTGTGGCCCACTCAATTGTATATGTAACCTTTGATTTGATGGTTTCCATGGAGATGTGTCTCCACCCATTCAAGGTGGGGTTTCTTATTAGAGCCCTTTATAAAGGAACCATTTTGGAAAAAGCTTAGAACTTCCAGAGCCTATACAGCCAGAGACCTTTGGAGATGCAGAAGGAAAACATCCCCAGGAAAGCTTTATGAAATGAGGGAGAGAAAGCTAGCAGACATGGTCTTGTGCCTTCTCAGCTGAGAGAGAAACTCCAAACTTCATTGGCCCTTTCTCTGGAGTTAAGATATCTTTCTCTGGATGCCTTAGTTTGGACATTTACATGTCCTTAGAACTGTAAACTTACAACTTAATACATTCCTTTTTAAAAAGCCGTTCCATTTCTGGTTTAGTGTGTTACAGCAGGTTAACAAACTAAAGCAGGAACCTAGAATATCATTCACACGAAGATGACTTTATTTATTGCAAATCCCCAATGCACTGTTGGTGACAGAAGCAGAATGAATACTTTTGAATTCTATTTCTAACCAGCATTAAGTGTTGAAAATCCTGAAGCTAGTTTTCTAGGGATTTCCTCATTTAACCTTCTTACCAGCTAACTGCCTTATTCCAGTTGAACATGTGAGACACCAAAAAGCATTCCTAAAAAGTGATCATTAGTTGAACATATATAACTGGAAGGCAAATGTCCGCTAGAAGCCCAAGGAGAATTAGCTTGTCAACTAATGTGACAGATAAGAAATAGAAATGAATAATTGCTTCCTTCTTGATACAAAAGTAGAAAAATGGGAAATATTTCTCAGTGTCTTAGAAATAAGAAAATGCATTTTCCTCAACAGCAAGGCTATAAAAATCATGCTTTGCTTTGGGAGAAAAGCAGACTCAAAATCACACCATTTTATAGAATAGCTACAAATAAGAAACTCAGATAACTTTAAATGGACGTACGTGGTGTACAACATTACTCTGAATCCTGCTAACTGAGACAGGCACAATAATCTAAAATATTGATTCTGGAAACACTTGTATGACTTTCCATTATGGCAAAGTTACTAAAGTGGAGGCATGAACTGCCATTTTGCAAAAAGAATAATTTTTAAAATGTGGCCATCTTGAGAACATTCAGCTTTTGGACTCTTTATTTCTTATCTCTATTACTAGATTTCTCAGAAATCACAGAAACAAAACAAAATACTTGGTTGGCATTTACTAAGAAAAAATGGAAGGAGTGAGAGTTTCCTATCTGGTACTTCAGATTAGTCATTGAGAAAAATGCAAATTAGAACACTCATGAGGGAAATTTGCTGTTCTGTAAATATATATATAGCAAGTGTAAAAAAGGAAAGTGGTAGAGGATAAAAGGAAGCTTTATAATATTAAGAACAGCTGACATGACTCTTCCAAAAATATATTTGGGAAATTAGCACACTGTGAACCTCATAGCTCATCGCTGAAAATACCATAGCCTCATAGATCAATTAAATAATAGGCATTTGTGGTTACTTTAAAACACTATATTTTAATTACTTGTGATTTTGAAAGCAAAATACATTTCATGAGAAAATCATGAAAATTAAAGTTAATTCAATATGGCTTAAAGACCTAATGTAAGAGCCAGTACCATAAAACTTCTAGAATAAAACACAGGGAAACATGTTCAAGATCTAGTAATAGTAAGTAGCATCTTAAACTTTACACCTAAGGTACAAGAAGTGAGCGAAAAAATAAACAAATGGGAATTACTTAAGATCAAGAGCTTCTGTGTTTCAAAGGACTTTTCTAAAAAGGTGAAGAGATAGCCAACTCAATGGAAGATAATATTTGGAAACCACATATTGGATAAAGGCTTGATATTCTGTGTACATAAAGAAATTATGCAGCTCAACAACAAAAGAACAAGCAACCCAATTATAAAATGAGCAGAGGAAATGAATAAAGCTTTTTTCTGCCTGACATTTTTGCCAACAATCTGTAGTGTTTCCTTTGGGGAGTCATCATTCATACAGATAAATCACTAGTCTAGCCCTCATTTATAAATGATTATCATGCATGAACTGTTTGGAAACTGCACTTTAAGAGCCACCTATGAAAAATGATTCAGTCCTACATTCATTCATTCATCCATCAAATATGTATTGAAAAGTTGCTTTCCTCCAGAAATTGCTAAATGTGAGAAGAAAAAAGGCAAGTCAGACACAAGTCCTCCCCTTGAGGGGCTTATAATTTAGTAGAAGAAAAAAAATATGTCAAAACATAAATACACTCACGTGTGATGGATGCTATACTACAGCTGCTATACAATGCAAAGCAGCATAGCAGTGGTTAAGAGTGTAGCTGCTTGAGCCACACTACCTGGGTTGTCACCTCAGATCTGCTTCTTTCTACAAATTCCTTAATCTCTCTGAGCTTCAATATACACATATTTAATTGGAGATAAATAGTAGTTCCTATATCATAGGATGTTATAAAGATTAAATGAGACCTGATGTAACATTACTGACACATAGTAAGTGCTCACTAAATGTTGGCCACTGTTTGCTATTCCTAGGGCTGCCATTACAAAGTACTATAAATTAGTTGACTTAAAACAACAGAAATGTATTGTCTCATAGTTTCTAGAAGCTGGAAGCCTGATCAAGGTGCCAGCAAGGCCATGCTCCATCTGAAACCTATAGGGGAGAATTCTTCCTTGATTCTCCTAGCTTCTGGTGTTTGCCAGCAATCCTTAGTGTTTCTTGGCATGTAGATGTATCATTGCATTCTGTTTCCTCCATCCTCACATGACCTTCTCCCCAGTGTCTCTTTTCCTTTTCTTATAAGGGCATCATCACATTGGATTAGAATCCACCTTAACCCTTTTTGACCTTATCATAACTAATCATGTCTTCTAAGACCCTGTTTCCAAATAAGGTCACTATTTATTTTTTTAGATTTGAAGAGACTTTTTCTCACTTCTACTAGATTACAAAATGCAAGACTCTTTACTCTAGCTGAGTCTTGAAAATAAACTAAATTTCTGCCGAGTAAGTTGTGGGGAGCTATAGATTCTTGGCAAGAGGAATTTAATGAGGAGAGCTCTGGAAACAAGACATAGCCTGACACATTGGAAAATCATCCAGCCATTTGGATTGACCAGGGCTTAGGATGCAGGCCTGCTTCCCCTGCGTGCAAGAACCAGCATAGAATATTTAGGCTCCAATATTAGGCTAAGAAATGTATAGCGATAATGGGGAATTTGGATTAGAAGGGACAAAGGGTGAAAGTCATTTGTTAACAGCTATAACTGAGACTGAAGTCATATACATCCTTCAATCTGTCCGCCAGGTACAAACCACCACTTGAAATACGATCAGGGTTAACAAAAGGCATTGTCCACCTGCATGTTAAATAATCCTCTTCTCAGAGCTTAAGAAAGAGCCCTTCTCTTCCACTGGTCTTCAGTCCTGGTGACCTACCAAAGCAAACAGCTCCTCTCCATCCCCTGCCTTTCCCTTTACTTTTCACTAGGAATAGTTGAGTTGTGTTATGGGCTATACCTAGAGAAGGTAATTAGCCCAGTTCTGTGTTTTACTTCAGGAGATGGAATTCATAGTGCTTTATGCTGAACGGAATCAGCATGGTCTGTTTGCCTGGATAGTCTTTTCTAGATCTCTAGAGAGCCAAAGGTGGCTCTGGACATCCACAAGTGTTGTCTAGGAGAGTGTGGGTCTCTGGATTGTTTTAACTGCCTTCCAATTCTAACCTATGACTTAGTGATGTCTTTTGTTCAGTTTGATCAGTTGGAAACTTGACAGAATTCAAGGATTATACCAAAATAAATTTTAAATAAGATAATTATAAAGAAGTTCATATCAAATTTATTTGTTAAATGTATGTACAGAGACATGGAAAATTATAAACAACTTAGAAATAAAAGAAATTCCCAGGTCACTTGTGGTCAGAAGAAATCTGGGGATCTGGTATGAATTATCAGTATCACTTTGTTGGAAGCACAGAAGAATGAATGTTGCTTTGCTGATATTCCCCAGCAATGTCTAAAAATAAAAAACAAACACAGAAACCTTCAACCAGTCCTAATGATACATTTGTGAGTGTGTCATTCTCCTGGACTGATAAACCCAGGAGGCCTGTGGTTTGGTGGTATGGAACTGATTGCTCTGCTTAAATTATACAAATATTTTGTTACTATAATTTGTCTTGTCTCCTTTATGGATTGCTCCTAACAGTGCCATTATTGACTAAAGAATACAAATCAACAAATGAGTTTCTTTCCAACAATCTCAATGTTAGATTGGTAGAATTTTTTTAGATTTGAAGAGACTTTTTCTCACTTCTACTTGAATAGAAAATGCAAGGGTTATTATTGTATATATTTTTTTTTTGTATTTTTTCTTCCTTTCTTAGAGAAATCATTTGTGATTAGAGCGTAGGGGTAGTGTAATCATTTATCAACCTGGCCGTATCTAAACTCCTGAACCAAAAGTTGGGGGAGAGTTCTCCCTTCAGAGTCATCAACCTTGCATATTTGGTTTTCCACAATTTCTTACACATTGAAATCCAGAAAAAATATCTTGCCTTGGTTCTAATATGATTTAGATGCTTCAGAGGAATAGGTAACAAGCATTTGCAGAGTCTGTGGCATTTCGGACTGTGTAGCTGTAGTGAGAAGACATCACAGTTAAGACGAGGACAAAACCAGAGCCTCACGCAAGAAGCATCACTGCCACATGTCACATTCCAGCACAGAGTCACTGCGAGGCTTGCCTTGGTCAGAGACCTGGAGTGGAGGGGCCAGAGAGAAGGGTGAGCCCCATGTAGGACAAACCCAAGGCATAGATTATTTCATTTAATGCCCACACTAAGCCTGACTGTCTTATAAAGGAGGAATCTTACATGTCAAGAGGTTAAGTAACTTGTCCTAAGCCAAAGAGCTAAAAAGTGACAGCACCAGATTTAAAATCTTCCTATAATTTCAAGAGTCTGGAGAAAAGTCTTACTGAGTGATCCTTGAGACTTTGTTCTTAAAATTAATTTAACATTTGTGTGCAGTTTTCAAATACATTCTTTAAAAACGACCATTCTGAAGTTTTAGGGGTTCTTCAGTTCTAGAAAAGTTTATTTTAACTTCATCAATAAAATATAGTTCTAATTGTAATAAAATGCATGTGTTACACACCAATTTTTAACACCCAGGAACCCATGGAAGTATTCATTTAAATTCTCATTGGTTAATTTCAAAAGTAAATGTTACAAATTGGGACTTCCAAAAAAGAAGAATTCTAATCAGAGAAAGAAAAAGCCTGCTTCTGTTGCTCCATAATTGGAATTCTGCTGTTCCCCCATTTCTCTGCTTCTCTTTTCAGCAATATTTATTGAACAAATTCATAGTCTTTGATTTCCTAAATCCCCATGCTCTCTAGTCCAACCCCCTCAGTTCCATTGAAGCTGCTCTCGTCTATGTCACAACTACATTAGCCAAATCTAGCCAGGAAAGTTAAATTCTGGGGTCGTTCTTTAGCTGTCATCTTACTTGACCCCTCAGAAACATTTACCATAGATGACAGCTTCATTCTTCACTTTCCACATATCTTCCAGGATCCCAGCCTTACTTGGTTCTCCTCCTATTTCCCTCACCTCTCTTTTTCAAGTCTTCCTCCCCAATCCAGATCCTAAACATTGAAGACATCAACACTCTCTCCTGTGCTCCTTCAAGCCACATCCTTAAGTGATCTTATCCAGTATCATGGCCTTAAATACCATTTATGTGATGATAACTAACCCCAACCTTTAGTTTCAGACTCATGTATTTAGCTGCTTCCTTGGTATCTCCCCTGGAAAATCTGATGGATCACTCATATTTAACATGTCTGAAGCAAAACTTGTGATTTTCCTTCTCTAAAACTATTCCTCACTTGTTCTGCCATGTATAAGCAAATGACCTCAATATCTACCCAGTTTGCAGAGGCTAAAAATGTGGAAGTCATCCTTGAATCCTTTTTTCTTCACTTCCCACAGTCTATCAGCTCTCTCCAAAATATATCCCAAATTACCCTGTCTCCAACCCCATGGCTGTGGTGTATTTCTCAGGGACTGGAGCCTAGCCAAACTTAAAATTTTTTAATGTTTCTCTCCCTCTCTAGGTTCACTCTCTGCCCCCCATATCTGTAACCTAGCTCACTGTTCCCCCCTTCCCCCTCTTGTCGTAGACCTCCCATTTCCATAGCCCACCACAAAACAACAGGCCTTCCTGTTATTCTCTATACTTCCCTATCCCCGAAACATACCCTTCTGCCTAGCAACTGCCGCTAAGCTTGTGTGAGTGGCTGCCTCCTCTTGACGTGTGAGCCCTTAACCCCGCCTCTCCCCCCGAGTGTACTTAAGCCCAGCGCTCCCTCAGCCCCGGGTCTTCGCGGGGTCGTCGTGCAGCCTGCACATTGTCCCATGTCCCACCTCTCGGGTTCCCCGGGTGACCCATCCCGGCTGTAACAATAAAAGCTTAAACCCACATTCGGCCTATGTGAGGACATCATTCGCGTGACCGCCGGCAGGGGATAGGCGCCGGCTTCCGCTTCCCAGGTTAATTTCCGCGAGCTCGCTCCCCAACCCCACCCAGTGTGCCAGCCGGCCTGACCGACTGGAGCTCTCCGATGGCACATGGCCACCATCCAAGTGTAAATCACCAGCCTTCCTTCTGTGTTTCTGTCCCTCTCTCCTGCCACTCTTTCACCTTTCCCCAATGATCTATTCTCCAAACCATTGACTGGGCTTTCTCATCCACGGCACTTTTGGCATTTAGGCTAATGCCAAGAGTGCTTGGTTGTGGGAATTGTTAACCACCACTGGATGTCAGTCGCATCACCCAGGTGTGACAACCACAAAAAGTCTCCAAGCATTGACTGATGTCCCTTGGGAAGCAAAATCACTCCTTGTTGAGAACCACTGCCACAGCCAGAACACTTTTTATTTTTACTATGTGATGATATTGTGAATTATTAATTATATATGTAGAACGGAATGATCATATGTTAAGAATGTTTGTTTGCTTGTTGTTATATTTTTTAAATTAGAAAATTAATTAACAAAATGAATAACAGTAAAATAAAAAATAAATAGTGACATCATTTCCTTGCTTTAAACTCTCCACTAACGCCCTGGTCTTTTGCCCTGGCCAGAAAGGCTCAGCACAATCTGACCTCAGCCAAAAATCTCTGACTTGAAGGTTCACTAATGGCCTCATTTCTAGTCCTCCTATATGGAAAGTTCTAGTCTCCCCTCAGGAGAGTTGCACATGCTGTTCTTTCTATTTAACACATCTTTTCCCTAGATTTCTGCATGGTACTCTCTCCATGTTATTGGATCACCAGCTCCTTAGCAAGTCCTTCCTTCACTACCCTACCTAATATGTCCCCACTTTACATTGTCATGTCTGTTTTCTTCATAGCATCTAAAGTTACCTGAAATTGTCTTCTATGTATATTTGCTTGTCTGCTTCCCAGTGAGAATACAAGCTCTCGTCTCTTGTGCACTGCACTCTACCTCCAGCACCCACCTACATCTGCCAGGCCCATAATAGGTGCTCAAGAAATATTCGTTTGAGTTGTTTAATTCTTCACGTCTTGAATTAACTTATTAATGTGGTTAGATGTAAAGTTTCTCAGTCTAAATGCTTGCAGGTGTTTTAATAGAACAGGCTACCAGGCAAGCAGAGCCCAGGATAAATTCCCATGCTCAAACCAAGCTTACCCTGTGTTGAGTGGGGCAAATGTGAAGAACAATCCAAGCCTGATCGGATTGTGATTGGAGCCCAAATGCCAGCAAACAAAGTTGGGCAAGGGTAAACTCATGAGACTCATCTTTGCAAGTGACCTATGCTGTGTTGAAATCCATCCCCAGAGGTGAAAGCCTAATGAATCTATCTGTGGTGCCATCGAACCTTCTGTTTGACATAAACTTTGTCAGGGGAATGAGGTATTGACATTTTAATACCTGTAGATTATGGTAATGCACTTAACTGTATTGATCTGTTCAGTATTCTGTACTTGTGTTGGCTGTCGTCCCCAAAACTCCAAAAGGAGGAGGTACCCAGATGCTGATAACACAGGCTGTGAAAAGGAATCAAAGAAGTAGACATCAGTGCAATTCATAAAATAGTAGACTTCAACATTTTGACATTTCAGTTAAGTTGCAAGCCTAATGAGAAGGGACTTTCAGGGTTAAATTATTCCCACCGCTGGCAAACATTGACATATGTGTGACAACGAGAACATCCCAGTGGTCACGCTGCCTGTGGAAGGGACAGAGAGGCAACATTCCGTGGATAAGCACTGGGGCTCTGTCATTCAGAGAATGATCTCAGAAATAATGCAGTAATGGTCAGACAGGCACAGGTATCTGCAGGGGTGGGGTGGGGGGTGGAAAACAAGGTGAGAATGAGGAAAGTGAAAAGCACGTGGCCACCCAACTTGGGTAGGCCCAGGCTAAACCACTCAATTCTGTCACTGACTAATAACTTGTTTATCTGCCTGCCTGTCTGTGGGATATTTTATTTCCCAGAGCGTTCATTTTCTCACCTATTAAATGAGGCAAAACATGTCTTTCTAATCTCATAAGGTGGTAGGAGGATAAAACATGATAATGTATGTAAAGCACCCAGCTCAGAATAGGCACTGAGTACCTTCTCTTCTTCCTTCTTCTCTATTTCGTTTCAGACTCTTTAGTATCTGCTCTAATTAAGACACCATGTGCTTTACCTGCCTGACCTTGAGAGCAGTCGAGACCTTCAAAGAGGAAGCCCAGAGCCCCTCTCCTGGTCTTAGTGGCTTTTGTTAACTGCCTCAGAGGGAAGCTTAGCCTGTGTGAAATGCTGACATTGAGTTACCCTCTGTTTTGTGAAGGTGAGGCTTGGCAGGAGCTGTTGCAGGGTGGGAGGGAAACTTAGGAGAGCATCTGTGCCCACCTCCCTAAGTTGCCAGCTCACAGGAGAACAGGAAACAGCTAACCCCTGTCCTTCCAGGCTGATGCTTGCCACAGACACTTTACAGCTGTTGTAATAAAAACGGAATCTGCCAGCCTTGGCTTCTTCATAAAACAAGGGGATAAACAATAGCTAGCAGATGATATAACACAGGACATTTTATATTTGGGTTTGAGAGTTTAGTAGAAACTGAGAGCATAATAAATAAAAAGGACTGCGATGGTCTTTAATAAAGCAAATAGATGAAAGAGCCATTCATTTGCCATATGAAGGTTTTGTTTTCTGGGGCAATCATGCAAAAAGGTTTAGCCTATCCTGCAGATGAAAAACTGGCCTGACCCTACCCTGCCAATCTGAATGAACCTTGCAAACAGGATTTTCAAAGTGTTCTTTTTCAATTAATGTTTTAATATTTTGAGACTTTTCATGGAAATTATAGCTGTAACTGCTCAAAATGACTTAAGTGACTGCCTGATTTACAAATGCATCCAAGCACTGTTAGTGGCCTTTGCAAATTAGATTTTTAATATAATTCACATGGAAGCTTTTTTTTTAATCTACTCAACTGCTTCCCGTGCATAGCCTTTTAGTATCATTTTGAAGCACAGATTTTCAGAACCTAGTGCACATTTTAACTGTTTTATTAACCAGTACTTTTCCCCTTCCCTTTTAGATGACTTCGCTATTGCTTTTCTTTATCACAGTAATAAAGAGAGAATCACAGGGCTCAAGGTGAGATGTCAGTCAATAAGGGCTCCTCACATCTAGTCCTAGATCATCACCAAAAATCTTCAAGCCCTCTATCATCACATTGCATTTATATTGTTGCCACAGCTTCTCATCCCATGTCCTGCCTCTTGCTATTTTGATCCATTCTACACAGTATGGTCAATATGTCTTCCCTAAGCATTCTTCTTACCATGTCCTTTCCTGCATGAGAAACTGTCGCAGCACCTGCTGCTTCCAATCTACATCTCCAATTCCTCCGCCCAGCTTTTAAATCCTCCTTTCAACATACCTTTTCTTTCCAACTATGCTTGCTCTTTTCCCAAACAGAAGTATATCCTGCTGTTGTCTGGTTTATGTTCTAGCTGTGTGCTCTCACCAGGCTTCATCCCAGTTCTGGGCCTTTGCCCCATGTGTTTCTACGTATGAAGGTCTTCCCTATACTTCAATGCCAAAAACATCCTATACCCTTTGTGCTGGTTTGAAGCTATTGTGTCCTCTAGAAGAGCCATGTCCTTTTAATCCTAATTCAATATTGTAGGATGGCAACCTTTGATTAGATTTTTCCCATAGGGATTGACCCACTCAATTGTGAGTGTGACCTTTTGATTGAATTACTTCCATGAGGATGTGACACACCCAGTTGTGAATGTGGCCTTTTGATTAGAGATATGACTCCACCCATTCAAGGTGGGTGGAGTCCTTTAAATTGGGAAGCGATTTGTAGAAACCTTAATTGCAGACACTTGGAGAACAGTTGAGTTAGAGCCAATAGGAGACCCAGACACTTGGAGATGCAGAAAAAAAAACACTCCCAGGGAAGCTGTTTGAAACTAGAAGCCAAAGAACCAGCAGATACCAACCACATGCCTTCCCAACTGACGTAAGTGTTCTGGACCCATCAGCCTTTCTTGAGTCAAGGTATCTTTCCTTGGATGCCTTAGTTTGGACGTTTTTATGGTCTTAGAACTGTAGACTTGTAACTTAATAAATTCCCTTCTTAAAAACCATTCAGTTTCTGGTATATTGTATTCTGGCAGCATTTAACAAACCAATACATCTTTCTTTCTAGCATCTTCTTGACTGACATTATTTCCCTTTCCTTTTGTGAATTTCTCTAAGGCTGTATTTCTTACCCTAGGGAAATACTGACAGCTGTGTCCCAGCCCTACAGATTCCAAGTTCTTGGGCTTGGAGCAAGAACTTCTGGAGGTGGGAGCCAGCATGAGTATGTTTTTAAAGCTCTCAGGTGATTCCAATGTATAGTTAAGCTCAAGAAGCACCTGAATTCTGCCTTACAATTTGCTTCATATGTGTCCTATCTCCCCAACTAGATTGGGTTTCCTACTTTTTTATTGTGACCCCACCCCACCCCATTCCCCAGTCCACATCTGTGATGGTTAAGTTCCTGTGTCAACCTAGCCAGTTGTTCAGTCAAGCAAGCACTGGCTAAATTGTTACTATGAGGACATTTAATGGACTTAAATCATCAGTAAGTTGAATGCATCTATGGCTGATTACATCTACAATCAACTGAAGAGACTGCCTTCAACAAAGGAAGACATCTCATCCAATCAGTTGAAGGTTTTAAAGGGAGAAATGATGATTTCATCAGGCAAAAGGAAAAATTTTATCTCTGCTTCAGCCAGCCAGCTTCTCCAGAAGAATTCATTCAGGGCTTTCATCAGAGTTCCTAGCTTGCAGCCTGCCCTATGGAATTTGAACTTGTGCATTCCACAGTCTTGTGAGACAATGTTCATAAAATCTTATTTACAGATATCTTCTGTTAGTTCCATTTGCCTAGAGAACCCTGACTGATATAACATAATACTGGACATAAAGCAGAAGCTTAGTAAGTACGTACAACTCTAAGTAGGTCATTGCTTTCTAGTTCTCTGTTTGATTTTTTTTTTTTTTTTAGATATATTGACTAGAGGGAATGTGATGGATTCAAACCTCAAAAGGGTCCATTATCTTCATTCAGATTAAGTCCCTGTCCCACAACCAGTGGCTGAACCTTTACCCTCAGCTATCTGACCTGCAAATATATGTCATCTTTTAGATCAGGGAAAAGCTGAGAGTCTGTGGGTAATTTAATACACTCTGTCATACCAATGAGGGGGGGAAAAAGCTGAAGGACTATTTTCAGAAGACAGCTGTCCTCAGTCTTCCTCCTTACCTCCACTAGAAGTGATTACCTTTATTTTGTCCCAAGGACAAAATGTAGGGCTAGGTCTCTAAAAAAAAAAAAAAAAAAAGAAGGACTCCAGAGTAAAGCCCTGATAATTTTGGCATTCAGAGTGATAGGGTTAGGGGGAATCATGCCTTTACCCTGTTCCCACACCCCAAGTGATGCCTATCAGGAGACATGTGCACTCACACACATAGAACTCAGTCCAATTCTGGGGAAGGAGGAAAGCCCTACACAGAAGCAGGGAAGTGTATGCAGCTCTCCCTCGTAAGCAACTAAGTCCTTAGTTCATGAAAATGAATAGAAAACCAAGGCTCATCAGTCACATGAGAGAAACAAATAGAATGAAAGAAGTGAAATAGGAATAAATAGCTGAGGACAGAGACAATTCAGGGAAAAAGGCACTGAATTTCTTATGAACTCCAATTCAATCCAAAGATATAGTACATCCATAAAACAAGAACTACTATAAAAAAGGAATGAAAGGAAAAATATTCCTAGAAATTAAAAGTATGATTGCCAAAATAAGAAAATGTAATTAAAAAGTAGGAATAAAGTAAAGGAAATCTATTACGAGTAGATAAAAAATATAAAAGGATGAAAGATATGAAGATTTTTTTAAAGTTAAGAGACATGGAGAATTGACTGTGGGCTCTAAAATCTGTCTAATCAATAGGCATAATGAGGGGGGGAAATGGGATGGAAGATATTGAAGAAATAATTAACAAGCATTTCCCTGAAATAAAAACTTGCACAAATCTTAAATGGAAGTCCGATTCACTGCTGAGAAAGAAGCTAGTACTAACAGCAATAACTAATGTGCTTGACCAATAACTAATTTACTATGTACTGAGTGTATTTTATGGATCATCTTATTTAATCATAATCTTATAAGGATGATTAATGAAGAAAAACACCTAGTCATGCCCTCATGATTTTCTAGATGATCATGATAAAGAGAATATTCTAAAAAGAGGCTTTTCATGGAGAAATGAAAATCAGATAGGCATTTGACTTCTCAAGAGCAAAGCTTGTTACTAAGAGACAAAGCAATACCTTTAAATTCTGAAGGGAAATTGTATTTAATCTAAAATCACCCAGATTATGTATGGAAAGAAGATGTGAGAAAATAATGACTTTTCCAGACATTGGAGAACCCAGAAAACTTATTTCCTTATGTTTTCCCAAAACTATTTGAGAATACACCCCAGAAAATAAATAAATAAATCCAACAATGAGAACAACATGGAATCCATTAGAGCATACTAACCCAGGAATGCAATATCAGATATCAGAATAATATCAGAAAAATACCTGGGCAGCGGTCTGAGAAAATGATCATTCAAAATTAGAACTGGATGTCAATAGGCCTCTAGAAAAGTCTTTAACAAAAAGATCAAAATATGTTCCAGTTAACAGAAAGCAGAAAACAGAAAGCAGTGCCAGAAAATCACAGTGCAAATGTTAAACAAACTTAGGTATATGGTTTTAAGTAATTGGTTGAGGGTAAGAAAAGAAAATCAGATTTATACCTTATGTATGGAACACTATCCTTTGAATGGCACAAGTTTAATAAGACAGGTTACATTTCTTTTCTATGCTTTCAGTCATACTATTTGGTTTTATAGGGAATGATAATTACATTATTATAATGTTTGCTTTATTGTTTTCTAATGTTAAAACTCATCCTTTAGAAAAAGAATGGAAGACTAAACTTAACTGCAGTTGTAAAGTAGTCAATAGAAGCAACAATGTAATGGGCATAATATAACTAACAAATTAGGAGGTGGGGGTAACAGAAGGGGGCAGTTGTGGAAGAGCACTAATTTGCTTCTCTAAATTGTTAGAAGTCAGTAGGTTCTGTTTAAATTTTCTGTATCTGGAAATCAACTATTTAGGTTTATGATCATAATCACCAGAAGTATTAAAAAGAAAATTACTTACAAATGGAGGAGAAGGGAGAAGTTAGAAGAAATTTAATTTTAATTTAATCTAATGTTTCTTTGAGTTTTATTTGCCATTTATATGAAGTACTTTTATAATTTTTTAAAAAGCTTATGCTTATTTCATCCTACTTCTTTTACACTATCTGATATCGGGCCAATTCACAAATTTTTATGATAAATTTCTTTGCAGATTGGCAGCCAATATTTCCCTCAATTCACCCTGACCTCTTTACTATTTTTGTTAGTCATTTAAGTGCACACTTTTCAGCATAACCCAATATCTGCAACTTTCTACTTGAATCTACTATCTCCAGTCTCTAACTTTCCACCTCTCACACGACATGCCTTAATAAATCCTTATGGTCCCATGGATCAAGTCCAAGGTTCTCAATGGCGCTGTGAGTGATTGTGGGAAGAACACCCACTGTGGAGTCAGAATCCTCCCTCTGTGGCTTAGACAATATGACAGCACCACAGAGAAGCAACGGCAAAGTGAAAAGGAGCCAAGATTCTGGAGCCAGATAAACTGGTTCCAGTTCAAGCTGTACCACTTACTGTTTGTGTGATTTAACTTGTCCATCTGCCTCAGTTTCCTCATCTGTGAAGTGGAGCTGACAACACCACCTTGCCTCATAGGGTTGCTGTTGGGAACATTCGAAATAAAATATGTAGAGCTCTTAGAGTGGAGTCTGGTGAGGAAGAGGTAGCTTAAGGTTATATAGATACCCCTACTTCAGAGTACTCTCATGAAGATACAGTGAGCTAAGTCGATTAAGTTCCTAACAAATAATAATAGAACATAAGCTCCACAAGGTCGGGGGTTTTATGATTTTATTCATTCATGTATAGCAAGACCTGGAACAAAGCCTGGTACTATTCTAAGTGTTTTACATATTTTAATTCATACAAATATATCTATTCAAATATGAATATGTATTGAATGAATGAATATTATCTCAAATCTCTTCCTAAGGATATACCAGACTCTTTCTCTTCTTTTGCCACCTCAGATATCCTAACATTTCAACCCACTTCCATTCATCTGCAAGCTATCCTTTTCTCCTTCCATTCTTTGCTTAAGCCTTTCTCAAGACAGTGTAATACTTCCTTCCCTTTCCTCTTTCAAAAGAAAAATAAAGTGAAACAAATCTCCTTCAGGAATCCTTTACACATTGGTCTAAAAAGAATTGATGACATCTCCTGATATCAAAAGGATATAGAAATTCTCTGTCTCTCTTATCATTTATATGCTATTCTTGCATATATTTCTGAGCATACATGTCAGGTCTATATTATGAGCTGGCTTGTCCAGAATGGGCCAATGCTTGGAATGTCTGTTATGCTCAAGCTCTTTTCAAGAGATCTTTCTCAAAAATTGCTTCACTGTTGTCATGTGAGCCCAGGTGAATGGATCAGGCAAGCCAACCAATTAACCAAGCCAGAGATGCTTGAGGTGGCTGACCTCTAAGTTTTACCTAAATAGCTCATTCTAGAGGAGTTTTGAATTTAAGGTATTATAATGAGCCATTGGCTTTGGAAGCAAAGCCAGTTACACAAAGAGAGAAAGTAAAACACAAATGCCATGAATAAATAGGAACAATGAGGGGCAATAAACAGAAGTCTTGAGAGAGAAGGAAGGTGGAGAGCAATTGAGAAGAGACAAAAGGAGTATTAAAAGTAGAGATAAAAGGTATTGGGATGGGCCATGAGAAGCTAAATGGTGCTTCTGTGAGTCCTTTGAAAGGCACAGCATTGGCCAACATGCTTGGCTGTTATTGCTTCATGAAAATGAAAGTCCCACACATGAAGAATGGCAGCCCAAGAAGAGATAGACTCTGGTTCTTATTTAAGCCACTGTAGCTAAGTGTGCTACCAAGCAGTTTCAGGAAATAAGGTTTTTCTTTTTATTCTTGTAAGCATTTACTGTTTTTTATTTTTAAATTCTGGGCCTCAGGTGTGCAGAATTGGGTTAAATATAGTTCTTGGTTAATGGCTCACTATCATCATTGTCCCTTGCGTAGCCCTGTTATACTTTTGTTTTTGTTTGCTAATACAAAATGCCAGAAATGGGTTGACTTTTATAACAGGGATTTATTAAATTACAGGTTTATAGTGCTAAGGCCATAAAAATGTCCAAAGTAAGGCATCCAGAGAAAGATACCTTGACTCAAGAACGGCTGATATCTGTCACATGGGAAGGTTCATGGTTGGCCCCTGCTGGTACTTGTTCCCAGTTCTGTTGGCTCCAGCTTCTGATTACAGTGACTTCCTCGCTAAGCATCTGTGGGTCCACACCTGGCTGCTCTGGGGAAAACTCTGAATTTCATTGCTTGGCTTAGCATCTCCTGGGTCCAGATATTTCTTCTGTTCAGGTTCTGGCTATTTCTGTGAGTCCCTGCTTAGCACTTGGGCTATTTCTGTCTTGATTTCCAAATGTCTGCATATATGTCACTTCTGATTCTTTGCCGCTCCACGAGCTCTCTTAAAGACTCGAGTACACTAAGATCCACCTGGAATGAGACAGAGTCACATCTCCACCTAATCAAAAGGTCCAACCCACAATTGAGTTGGGTCATATCTTCATGAAAACAACCTAATCAAGATGTGCCACCCTACAATATTTTGAATCAGGATTAAAGGAACTTGGCTGCCCCCACAAGATTGGATCAGTATTAGAGGAACATGTCTGGGGTACATAACAATTTTAAACTAGCACAACTGTATTTCTTGGTCATATACTAAATACCTACAAATCATCACACAATCCAATTAGAACATTGACAATGATTTAATCCTCCTATATCCTCCTCCCCATTGCATCCACTTGTCTTCCTACTAGAAATAATTGTTAAGCTGGAGTTTATCCTTCTCTTGCTTTTCTTATGGAGTAGTATATTTTTGTGTATGTGTGAACAAAATGTTGCTTAGTTTTAGTTGTGTTTGAACATTACTCAAAGGGTATCTTGATGTGTGCATTTCTTCTGGGGACTTGCTTTTCTCATTTTACAGTATGTTACTAAGATTCATAAATGCTATCACATATAGTTATTCATTTTGTTATTGTATAGTATTTAATGTTCAGTTTATACAACACCCTCTTGATGGGCATTTTGGATGCTTCCAGTCATTTGTTTGTTTATTGCTTGTTTACTGTTACAGGGCTGCTGAAAACATTCTTACACATAACACCTGGCATGTACTAAGGAATGTAATTTTGGGGTCATAGGATATATGAGTGTGCAACTGTACAGGATAATGCTGAATTGCTTTCCAAAGTGTTTGTACAATTTATACCCTCCCTCCCCTTGCAATTTATGATAGATGCCATTAATCTACATCTTCTTCAATACTTAAAATGTCAAATCTTTTAAGTTTTACCAACAGTGAATATGTAATACTTATAAAATAAGGTATCAACAGTAAATATTTTTATTTAAAATCTCACACATTACTACAAAACTCAAACTTACGAGTTCCCCCATGCTTCAGTGTGGATATGAAAAACGTCTCCCTTGGTATTAAGGCATGCATATGGAAAAAAACATAGCTGATCTAGAGTTCCTTACTAAGCTGCTTACCAAGACAAATATAGCTCCTTGGTTTTCTTTTTTTTTTTTTCATTTTCTTTATGCTAAACTATGAAGCTGCTATTCAAGTAGATGTAGCCTTTGTCAGTGAAGGAGAAAATTCTGGATTTCAGTCCTGTGGTCCCTTTGGGTTAAATACCTGATTCTATAAGTTATGTTTATGTGACACCAAAGTAATTTAATGTAAAGGAGGGAAAGTAGGTCTTTGGCATTATATAGACAAGAGACTTAAGGTATTTGACCAAATTTTTCAAATTAATCACTCAGGTTAACATTTATAAAAAGAGCCCCTCTTCTGCTAGACTTCAGTGCTGTTACTTTCCTCTTCCATAGAGGAGCTGTAAATCACTCAGAGGATAAACCAGCAGGTGTTATATAAACACTAAATACAGCTGAACATTCCTTTCAAATAGTGTCATATTAAAATTTCAACAAGGCCCAACAAATTCACAGTCCCCCAAGGAAGAAAACAATACAACAGCCTCAGAAATACTAAAATTGCTGGTGAAATAAATCTACAAATGTTGACTTTGAAAACACCGTTACCAAAATCAAACCAACACTAACAACGACAAAGTTTATATGAAAAAAGAAGTTGACCAATACTAAAACAAATAAAATGTCTTTCTGTAAGCAGAAGTACTGTTGTTTTTCACAGCTCAAACTAAAGTGTTTTATGCTGCAAAATTATAGTTTACAGTGGAATGTATGATTAAAGAATAGCAGTGAAAATGCCTACCTGTCTGCTGGAAGAAACAAAAGCTAGGTATGATACAGAAAGGATTACAAGATATTTCCTGTTATTTTTCTCAGGACTTAAAATCAGTTCAATCCAACATGTGTTTGCTTCGTTTCTATGTGTAAGGCCCCTTTCCTTTTCTTTGATTCAAGCCACACTAGTTTATTGAACATCTAAGATGGGCCACTGGTGAAAGGTGTTAAATATTTAATGGTAAACAAGACTCAGTAGAGGGGGTTACATGGTTCAAATGGGGACAGAAAATACATCATGTGGGAGGTAACATTTGAAATGGATCTTAAAAGACAGGGTTTATGCATCCAGGGGTGAAACTCTCCCTGGCAACGTGAGCTATGACTCCCAGGGATGAGCCTGGCCCTGCCACTGTGGGATCAACAATGCCTTACTGACCAATAGGGAGAAAATAATTTTAACAAGGTATCAGTGGCTGAGAGTTCAGACAGAGTCGAGAGCCTACTATGGAGGTCACTTTTGTGCAAGCTTCAGTTAGACATTGCTACCTATCATGGTTTGCTAAACCCCAACCCAAACCATTCCTGTCAACCCTAAAGAACACTTATGGTTTTGTCTGAGGCTCTACAAAGGTTCCATGCACTTTGATTACTTTCCAGAAGCCTACAACCTCTGATGGGCTCCTAGGCCAGATAAGGTCTGAAATATAGAGGGACCAGCCTCTCTAGAGCATCAGCTAGTTCCATCCCCCATCCCATATTATTGACAGTCCCTTCCAACATGAAAAAGTTCAAATGGGCATAGCCTAAATACCCTTAAAGAGTGGGAGAAAGATCAAAGGTGATGGTGGAGTTATACAGAGAAGGTAGGATTTAACAAATGAGTATGACATAATTGTTTCTGTGTGATTCAAAATTTATTGCTTTTTTGTATATAAGTTATTTTTCACAACAAAAATTTTTTAAACTAGAAAAAAATAATAAAATAATATTAAAAGACAGGGCTAATGGACATAATTTCAGGCTGTATTCCAGATAGAGTAGCACAAGCAAAAAACACAGACATAAAAAACATCATTACATTTTTTGAGACAGGTACAAATAGTTTAGCATAATTATAAGTAGAGGAGTAGAAGGAGATGTCTAAAAAGCCATGCTGGTTATGTTCTTTAGGTTAAAAATGACTGCAACATAACTAAAACTGGCTAAACTCACAAAGACATGTATTGGCCCACTTAACTGGAAAGTCAAGGGGGATCCTCTGACTTCAATCATAGCTGAATCCAGGGACTCTACCTAACAGCTGTTTTCTCTCTGGAAGGTGCAGCTTGGAAAACAAGACTTATAGGAAAAGAGGATAAAAAAAGAGGCCCAAGTTCTGATCAATCAATTTCCTTTGTCTTGATGTTCCAGTATGCCGCTAGAACAGAGCTTACCTGGCAACCACCATCTCCCCCTCTTTTATTTTTCTTTTGACTATAAATTCTCAAAGATCCTTTCTGTTGGCTTCATTATCATGTCATACCTGGCAATTCCCAGCAGCTCCATTCTTTTATCATGGCTATTTCTTAGCAGTCTTAACAAAAACAGTGAGCTTTTCTTTCTCACCTGTTCAGACAAAATTCCCCAAATAGAGATTATTTGTGCCTATTCCTGAACCAGTTACTGGGTCTAGGAGGAAGGGTCATGTATCCACTCCTAGAGCCAAAAAAAGGGGTCAGGACCAGCTCAATTTTAGGATTAGGGAAGGGGAATGGTCCCTGAATGGAATCTTAAAGGACTATTACCAAAAAAAAAGTAAACCAAATCATGGATGGGAAAAGCAACAGATGTTTCCTTCAAGGGCCGTGCTTTGAGGTCATGAAACCATTCTTAAGAATATTCACCTTATTTGGCAGACAACGAAGAGCCACTGAACATTTTTATCTAGAAAAACATCTATTCTAGAATGATCTGGTCCCAGGATGGAGGACAGACAAGAGTTGGGGATCTCTAAGGGTAAGATGACAGATAACAATTGAAAAAGAAACTGAGGTTCTGAGTTAGAACTGGCCCAGCATTTGAAAGGTGATAGATTAAAAGCGCACTTTGGGAGACTTTATCAACATGGTTAATGGTTGAATTCTGTGGAACAGAAAAAGAAGCATCCAAGGTAATTGCGGTTTTCAAACCTGGTTAACTGGAGAGACAGGAAGATCCAAGTAGTTTAGGAAAGAAGAGGGTGAGCTAGCTTAGCCTGAGGATAGATGGTACTCCCAGTGGTTCTTCAGACAGTTGGCAACTGGACTGAGCAACATCCAGAAGCAGAGTCGGGGCCAAACAGATAATAGAAGGAAAGACCAAGGTAACAGAAAGGAGGTAGAAGGGCAAGGGCGATTCTGGAACAGGGAGTGACCAGTCCAGCTGGTTTCTATGTTCACTCCCAGTAGTTAGTAATTGGGGCCCCTCAAGGTACTAAGAAGCAATTGAGGACCTGGGATTTGCCCAGGTGTTCACCGTGGATAGGTAGCAGAGATTAGGGAAGCAGAGTACTTCTTCAAGTACTGTTTAATTTCTTGACATCTCCCCTGACAATTGAAAAGTTCTGTTTCTTCCTTCCACATTCCTAGCTTTTCATGCTTTGTGTATATTCTAATCTTCAAATTATATTAGCCGGTGTGCACAAGTCTTTCCCTGCTCTGGTTGCTGGTTGTTGTCCAAATAGCTCCTCTGTGGATCACAGGGGCCCCTTTCCCCATCACGTGTATCCAGTGGCCTGAGAGGGACTCCATCTCAGACACGGGAAAAAGATCTCCGCTCTGGGTCTGATGGGCCTGCATTGGAGTCACTGTGTGACTGTGGCCAAGTCATTAGCCTGCCCAAGACTCAAGTTTCTCATCTGAAAAGGGATGAATAATTGTACCTACTCCATAGGATTGTGAAGATTAAAGTGAAAAAAAATACATGTGGCATGGAAGCACAAAGCCTGGCACTTAGCAAGTGCTCAGAAAATGGGAGCTAGTATCTCATAATTGTGATGTTAACAGTGTAGCATTTAACTTGCCTGATTGCCATCAACTGGTGAAAAATTATTTGCGAGGGGGGAGTTCCATCTTGAGAAGTATTCAATTTTCTCTCCTTGAATTTTTCACTTCCAACTTCTATACCATATCCAGTGTGTCCCAATCTTAGCTGTTAAAATGGTATTCTGATTTGCTTGTAAATTTCATTTTGAGATCATCTCTTTCACAAGTTACTGCAGATAAAGAGGCTGTGGACAGCAAGGGAGGATAGGAGAGGGACAGAAAGAAAAGAAAGGGGGAAAAAAAAGGTAGGGAAAAAAGAAGGGGGCCAGGAAAAGAAACAAGCTGGCTCCTTGTGTTTCACCCCACTTATCAGGAGCAGGATAAAATGTCTCAGCCAACTGTGAAGTTCAGAGAAGGATAATCTCAAGCTCAAGACCAACATCTGCTCTTTAGCCTCTGTCAGGCTGCCTTTCATCAGGACATCATTTGTGACCAATTACTAATTTCTGCTACCTTAACTTATCTAAGGTCACTTAAAACAGTGATTCTCTAAGGGTGGTCCCAGGACCAGCAGCAGCATCACCATCTGGGGATTCATGAGAAATGTAAATTCTTATACTCCACCCCAGACCTACTAAGTCAGCACCTCCTGGGGTGGGGCCCAGCAATCTGTATTTTAACAGGCCCTCTAGGTGATTCTGATGCATGCTGAGTCAGAGATCCACTGAAAGTAGGGTTCTCTCAGGATGGGGCAGCCGCTTCGGGTGAGAAGGGTGAATTTCTTGCCGTGTGTCAAGAGTCAATCACAGGTCATATGAGGTCTGGCTGCCCATATGGCCTGCTGGTTGCCAAAAACAGATTCCTTCATGGAAATGTGTAACGGGTTGAAAAAACTTACAAATCGCTGAGAAACAAAACTTTGTCTACACATCTCTCCCTCTATAAGCAGTAGCACTGTAGGAGGGGGTTCCTCTGGCCCACCTGAGAAAACCTCATAGGATCCAATACTCATGGTAACAGAGAATCTTCTACCAAACGAGGACTTGCCTTGTGCATTAACTTCTTACTTAGGTGAAATGTGGATGCATGTGATCTCACCCCCAAGAATTGCATAGAAAAACTCAGTTTGAAATTCCCAGGGGCAGACTTCTTTCCCATGGGGCCTTGTTTCCTAGCTCTGGGGTTGCGGCATCTGAACAGAAGAGACAGTGAGGTTTCCACCCCCACCTCCATCATCTGCACGAGGGCGTAGCGAGGCTGTTGTTGTGGAGAGGACTCTCACCAAGTTCTGGGTGTTAGAAGCAGAGAGGGGCAGAACCCATGAGCTGCTATCTCCTCCTCCACCCCACAGGGAGGAACCAGAATATTATCTCAGCATTTAAGTTTGAACCAAGGTGAGAACATTGGATGTGACGTGTGTGTTGGGGGGGGGGGAAGGGGAGGAGTATCATCATGAAAAACAATATAGAAGAGAGCCTGGAGCTTAATATTAAAGGGAAATGAGGGTGGGACTGGGACCTCAGGGTACCAAGGGAGGGAAGTTATTAGCACCGAAGTGTAAGTGAGAATAGCTTAGGTGATGAGAAGGAAATGGTGCCATCCGGGAGAGGAACAAAAGGCAGAACAAGTTTCCCAAAGCCAAATATTATGCCTTTCCCTATGAATCTGAGGCCAGCCTGGCTGAGCATCTAATTCCTCATCCTGCAGACAGCAGAGAATGGACAGGGCTAAGAGAGTCCAGGGATTTCTACTTTAGTAGAATCGCTTCACTGGACTTTCTACTTTGTTCATTTGCTATAGATTAGGGTTAAGAGCTTGGTCCCTCCCATCTTTGCAAGGCCATGTTGTCTTGCCAGAAGGAGGGAAGTGGGAAGTCGGCTCAGGTGGCTGTGGAGGGAGTGTCCCGAGGGAGCTGCCCCGAGGTAGTGCCTAGAGTTGCGGAGCTCACATTTCCGCAGCGGGGACCAGTTCAGCACCAACCGGGAACGACTCTTTAATGACTATTACTATTTTGAAAATGGGGTTTGGCTGTCAGGCTGACCCAAAATATATACTACTGTCACAGAAGCTCTGAAGAAAGTCTTCTCTCCAGCTCTCTGATTACAGCAAGAGCAGGCATTCTACGGAAGGCAATGATGTCTGCAGCGGGAAGATGACTGGCTGTGGGCCAACAGGGGGATTTTCTTCTGCAAAAATTTGTCATGGCCATTCCTGACCCTTCACCCTGGTGACTAAAATTTAAAAGTAAAATGAATGCCTTTCCTATGAGTCATCGAGTTTTCCTACTCTGTACTTTGCATAACTCGCTACTTGGGGAAAGAAGGGATAAAGGGCATGGTTCAGTCAGATACTGGATTAATGATCTCCCTGTGTGTCTTAGTTTTTGAGAGTGGGTTTGAGGATGTAGACAGTATGGGTGTTTTTCAATGAGGGAGGCCGCTTTCGTAGGACTTGTTATAGAAAGAGAGGTTAATCGGGGGAATTGGTGATGAGAGTCCGGTGAAGGGTTTGGAGGTGATTTTAAGCTGTTTCAGTGACCAGATAGCCTTGGTTTCTGAGCTCTCTCTGCTCATGTTGACCTGTTTCAAGAAATGGGTGTCACCTAAGCACACAGCCCTGACCTACCAAAGTGGGTGGCAGGGAAAGAACAAATTATATTTGTTGGCATTGTCTTTTCTAGCTAGAAGTTTTCCCTAAAGTATCCATGACCAGACAACTTGAAAGCAGTAAGGTTGTAAATACAGATATCCATGTTAAACAGCTGGGACAAGCAGAGTAATCCAGAAAGAAGAGCATCTAATTGGAACTGGGAACTTCAACAACCTTCATCACAGCAGCCTCACACTGGAAGGGTAAAGAGAGATCTGAAGGGGAGGTGTCCTAAAATTCTTTCATTCACTAAGTAAACCTACTATGTGTCAAGTGCCAGGAGATAATCCATTGAAGCAAAGCAATTCTTTTCCTTCTGATCTGAATCTGGTGAGGGAGAAAATACACACATAAAAAGCCATACTGAAAAATGTAATCTAGCAAATATCATGAGCAAAGCATAACAAAAATCCCACAGCTAGCTTTCTGGGACATATGAGTGATGGCATGGCAGATCAAGATGTGACTAGTGTACTCAACAAGAATTTATTTAGCAGCACCCAGTTGAAAGTAAGTTTCACAACGCCAGGGAATTTTGCCTTTTTTTTTTTTTTGTACACTGCTGAATTATTGCTGCAACAAAAATTAGGAGGACATCAACAATAGCAGCTACCCCTTATTGAGGCCCGATCATGCCAAACACTGTACTACAGGATTTACATACAATAGCCCATTTAATAAGTTCAACAGCTTTATGAAGCAGATATTATTATCCCCTTTGATGGTTGGGGTAACTGAAACTTAGCTTGGATATCAATTGCCTAAGTCTGGCACACAGAGTTGGAGGACAGAGGAGCAAAGATGGAGCCTGAGTCAATCATTAAAGAATAGGTAGAAGGAGGACATAGAGGTGGCCATGAATGGTACAAAATTAGTTAGATGCAAATCATATTGCTAATCATGCTTTTACAGCTGTGCAAGAGATAATAGGAAATGTATGTGCTGGATAGCATCTAGTCCAAGACTTTTCAGCTTTGAATGTGCATATGAATCACCTGAGGATCTAGTTAGAATGCGGACTCCAATTCAGCCAGTCCAGGACACAGCCTGAGACTCCATATTCCTGACAAGCTTCAGGTTACCTGATGCTTCTGATCTAAGGCTGCAACTTGAGTTGGGAGGTCTAGTCCATTGGTCCCAAATGCTGGTCAACGAACCAGTCTATGAAGAACAGTCTATAAAGAAGTTAACAGTCAAGTGAAAACAATAAGGACTATAAATTGAATGTTTTATATGATTAAATTTTTCCATTTTTTCTTGTTTATGTTGAGTATAAATCACTTTATATGTAACCCAAGACTATGAAAATCGCGGTAAATATTTGATTTAACTATAGACTAAAATCCTGAATACTCTATGTCAGTCTTCAATTTGTGTGTGTAGGCGTAATTTTGCAGATCTGGGAAATCACAAAGACTAGGAATCACTAACCTTATCTAACCTCCCATTTTACAAATGGGAAAAACTGAACTCTAGAATGAAGAATTGACTTGTCAATTAACAGAAGAGGGAGGCTGACAGTTCCCTGGCTCTGTCAAGTAGAAGGTAAGACTACAAAGGTAAGTGTGTGAGATTACACAGGGCATTACTTGCCAAACTGAGGGATTTTTTTTTTAGGCAATGGCAAATTATTGAATATATTTAGGAGGGGAAGTGACAGGATGAAAATTAAGAGCTAGAGCAACTGATCTGGCAGCAAAGTGCAGTATAAGTACCTAGAGGTAGGAAGATCCATCCAGAATCTAATGCAAAATAGTTTCTTGTCACTTTGAAATTATATTTCATGTTTACTGAATTGCTATATTATACTTATTTAGACATTGATCTTTAACATTTATTTGTCTTGGGCAGTCATGAAAAAGTAAACAATGAACAAAATGAATTGGTTAAAATCATGGTTCCCAAACCTACTCCCAAGGATCTCAGGAAACCATAGTGAACTTACTGGGGTGCCATAGGATATTTTATATTTTTGAGGATAGCACTGGGAACTCGACTTCTGTCAGACATGGCAAAAACTACTAGCTCCAGGTCATTCACAGTTTCAACATTAGATCAGGTTGCATTCCTTTTGACAACATCACGTTTTGTGAAGTTGGCTTATTGGCAATTGCTATGATAAAAAGGCAAGTACTACAAAAATAGTGTGGAACAGGATGTGAGGTTGGTGGTATCCAATGTGATTCCAAGGTTTGGAAAGTTATACAGTAACCATCATATTAGTAAGTAATTCTAGTTACTTAAAAAAGAAATAAAATTATTTTTCAAATGACTACTAAATTGTTGGACTAAATGTTTTAGTTTGTTGATGCTGCCACAAATGCAATATACCAGAAATGGCTTTTTAAAAGGGAATTTATTAAGTCACAAATTTACAGTTCAAAGGCCATAAAAATGTCCAAGCAAAGGTATCCAGAGAAAGATATCTTGACTCAAGAAAGGCTGATGTCTGCCACATGAGAACAGCATCTGCTCGTGCTTGTTCCTGGTTCTGTTGCTTCCAGCTTCTGATGCCCATGGTTTCCTCTCTGAATGTCTGTGGGCCTTCAGTTAGCTCCTCTGGGACACAACTCCAGGTTCTGGCTTGCTTACCATCTCATGGGAAGGCAAATGGCAATGTCGGCTGGGCTCTATACCTCAAAAAGTCAGTGTCTAGGCATCTGCTTTCTCTGTTGACATTCCAAGCATTCCAAATGTGTGCATCTCCGTCAGCTCTGAAGCAACTGCATTTTCTCCAAAATGTCTCTGTCTGTATCAGCTCTGGAATTTTTTCCAAAATGGTTCCCTCTTAAAGGACTCCAGTAAGTGACTTAACTTGAACGGATGGATTCACATCTCCATGGAAACAACCTGACCAAAAAGATTCCACCCAACAATGTTGAATGAGGATTAAAGAACATGGCTTTTCTGGGGCACACAACAGTTTCAAACTGGCACAACAGTTTCAAACTGGCACACCAAACCACCTAATAAATGGAACTGTCAGATATTTCTTTTGGCCTCAGGTGCTATGAAAAAGTACTGAGTAGCTAAAGGCACCATGAATCAAGAAAGTTTGGGACTCAGGGTTCAAGTATTCCTAAAGCTTCTTCGCACTCATATTCCAAGTCTTCTGGGTCACCCTTTGATTCAGAGTAGTATACATCCATGTTTTATCTATACAACATCATCCTCTGTACCATAGTTCCATTGGTGATACACAGTTTTTTGAGTGTTCAGCTATTTTCTCTGAGATCTTTTTCAAGCCCCATTCATTCTGAAAGTTTTGTTACGAGGAAATATCCAAAGGTGCTCAATGGAAGATTTTTAGGCATTAACCAGCAGTCATATTCTTTCCTTAAAGTGTCTCTTGAGAGCTAGCAGTTGCCCATTCATACCACCAGGAAAAATTTGTAAGAATGAGCTTGTGCAGGCAATGACAAATGTACCCTATTTCCCATTTGGCTGAGAGCAATTCCAAGTTGCCACTGATTATAAAACCCATGCCAATTTCATATATGTTAAAATGTGAAAAAATATACATGTATCAAAGAATCAATGAACTATGGTGATATATATCTCACAATGTTGGCTTTGAGAGTTAAAATACTCAATGTGAAAAAGCGTTTTGTAAGCTATAAAGAACTACTGATGTTATCAGTCTGAGTAGGCACCAGGTGATAAGCCCCTGAAGTAGGGTATTGAAAGAGGCTGTGGAAAAAGGTCTACAAGTGTAAGAGGCATTGAAATAGGGTAAGGAGGATTTTAAAATTAGAACACAAATTGGATTGTTCAACTCTTCACAATTCACAAAGGTTGTCTTATAAATGCCTGGCAAGATGTTTGCTCACAGGCTAGAGCTTATGAGAAACATACTATTCATGTGCTAACCATTTGGTACTCTTTGTTATACCACATTCCAAAGACACAGTCAAAGATACAAGTTATATACTCCTGACTCAGATATTTATTCAGTGTTAGAATTTGGAGCCCTAAACAAAATTATGATGAAAGGGAAGAAAATGTCCTAGGTATTTATAGTAAATCACTGTTCTGACCCAGCACAACCCCAAGACCAAAGAACACACTAGGCAGAGAGTTACCCCTGAGTTTTAATTAGGGACTCATGAACAGAAGATTTTTCCCAAAGGTGGGCAATTGGGAAATGGAGGACAGTGATCCACACAAACAAAAGGAGGAGAAGTGCCAAGATGGTGGCTTATAAAGTTCAGCAGAATCTCATGAGATTTGGTTACAATGGAGTCTCCGAGAATTGGTTATCAACAGTGATTAGGGAAAGGGAATTTTAGTGCTTTGATGATATATATTCTTTCCCCCTTGAGGGGCTCTGTTGACCTTTAATGTCTGTTTGTTTTAGTCACACAGACTGCTATGTGCTTAAGGCTTCATTTTTTATCTAAAGGAGAAAATCCTGACCTTGGGTTGCTGCAATCTACCCCCACACAGCAGTGCGTGTTGACTACAGAACAGACACTGTATCCATATCCCACAACGACTGCATAAGAAACACAGAACATTGCGAGTCCCTCACACAGAGATAACACCTACACAAAGTGATGCCACCATGACCAAGAAAGGGACTTAAACCATTCTTCTGATAATTCACAACATCTGTGACTTCAGTCTGAAATATGAATCTTCTTTTCCAGATTCTTTGGTTGTGCTGAGTTTTTCCAGGCCGGCAGGATATTCCACACAGCCCAGTTCACAGGTCACAGTCCAAGGCGGGCTCCTGACAGTGGCAGTTCAGGGCACACCCAGCTTTGGCATTTATTGTGCCTGTAGCTTACCACAGAGGCCTATAGCAGACAGGTATTTGTGGTGACACTAAGAGTGAAAAGAAAGATGTTTACAGGAAACTATGAAAGGCAAATCTTGTTGATCTAATAGAATACAAGCTAAATTTACATTACAATACAAGAGGCAGGAGTGTTCCTGGAGAAGGGGTGCTTAAAGAGGTTTTAGATACCACACCTTTTCCCCATGCAATGGCAAGGAGCCTTCTGAAATAAAATCCACAGTTAGCATGGGCATAATAATTGTCCAGAGATATACGTATTGAGGTATGGGGGAGAGAGGGACCCTGGTAGATTACATATATAACTTTTGGACTTAAATTTTGGGTAACCCCAATACCCCATGGGCTTAGGATTTCTAAGCAGCACAGCTTCATTAGCTAGGACCACAGCCAATTGACCTTATTTTCCCCAAATTCTTATGCTTGTGAGCCAGGCAAGAGCAAGTTATTTTCTTTACCTTGTTGTGACTGTGGCATTGCTCATCTTTCTACCTGAATTCACAGTGTCTGTATGGGCCCAACTATTACCAGTTCAACAGGAGTGGGAGCAGCTGCTCAGGGTTTTGACTCGAGGCCAGACACAACTGGTAGGTCCACTGCTGCAGAATTGCTTATATTAATTAATTAATTAATTAATTAATTTGCATGGGCAGGCACCAGGAATCAAACCCAGGTCTCCAGCATGGCAGGTGAGAAATCTGCCACTGAGCCACAGTGGTACCACCCATTGCTAATCTTTTAATTTCTCCTTTAACAGCTCTTTCATTCTTTTAATTAATCCCACTGCTTTGGGGTTATAAGGCAAATGAAATGTCCATAAGACGTCATGTTCAGTAACCCAGGCTTGGGTTAGTTGTCCAGTAAAGGGGTCCTCTATCTCTGTCCACATGTCTGGGTATGCCAAAGAATGCATTTAGGTTTCCTAAGCTACATATTGTAGTTCTTTGGCTAGCTTTCCCTACTGTAAAGGCCAGCATCAGTCCAGTGGGCATAGCTACAACTGTAAAGGCATATTTTTCAACTTTGGATAAGGGAAAGGGTCTAATATAATCTACCTGCCACATGGTTACTGGAATCTTCTTGTGGCCAATGGACTGAGTTGATGAGGAAACTTCTTTGGGCATGGCAGAGAATAGGAAGGGCAAATGTCCACAACTTCTTCCAGTTGTTGTCTGGTGATGAGCAGCTGGAATTGCTGTGCTGGTTTCCACAGAGTCTAATACCCTTTGTGTTCTGTCCTATGCAACCATTCAGCAACCTCATGTGATGTTGGCTTTAGACTACAAACTTTTGCTCAAGCATCTGCTCAATATTGCCAGGTAAAGAATTAGAGTTATGGGCAGAGACATGAAATATGGTTACCTTTTTGTTTGTGACAGGTAGTCCAGATGTCTTCCCACATGTCTTTTCCCCATAAGGGGTAGCTGACAATAGTCCTTGCTCTTGTTTCCACATGGCCATCCACACTGTCAGACCCTGGTACACTGCCCAACTGTCAGCACAAATAATCGAAGCATTTCCTGGTTCATGAACAGTGACCATCCATACAGTCCTTAATTCAACCCATTGGCTGCTTTCCATAAATACCCAGTTGCCTGTGATATAGTGTTTGTACTAGGTTGTACCAGTTCTGATCCATTAGTATACCACACAGATTCAGGTATATTGCCATATCTGTCAACAGTGTGCATAGAGTCAGCCACCTCAAGAGAATCAGCACTGAGTGGCAAGTGTTATTTTTCCATGTAGGAAATTGGTCTCAGGATATCATGCATTTCTGCATTTAAGGGGCCGTCACTGGAAATGCTTCACTGCAGTATATAAACTTTCCATTATGTTAATGTGCTTAATTATGCACTGCCAGAGTAAGGCTTAGGGGCAGTGTCACAGATCCACCCCTACTAGGGGATGGCTCTTAATTTCACAGGGTATTTCTGAGTTAGTCCTTAAACTTGCAATAAGGTATTATAGGCAGCACACTTCTATAGTTTTTCTAAAGAACAATATCATAGTTCAGACCAAAAGCTGATGGGAACCTGCTTTGCCTGTTTCCTTTGCTGCCAACCCCATCCAAATCCAATATTGTTACTGACCATGTCTAATTAACAAGGCACATCTGTGTCCACCCATAAAGCCTGAGCCTATGAGGTAGCTCATTTGGCTTTTTCAAAAGCAGTCTGCTGTGGGACATCCCATTCCCATGTTCTTCCTTTTCTAACTAGGGCATACAAAGTTTTTAGAATCTGTGCTAAATTGGGTATGAAGGGTCTCAAATAACCTAATAAACCAAGGAAAACCATGAGCTGTTCAGGAGTATGTGCGATGGGGTAATTCTGCACTTTATCAACAACAGCCAAGAGAATAGTCCTGTTCTTACCTGAACAAACTACACCCAAGAATTTGACAGAGCATCTTGGCCCTTGTAATTTGTCCTGATTCTGCCCATCCTTAGCCACTGTAGTGGGCCAGTACAGTTTTAGTGGTGGTTTCCAATTCTGCAAAACAGTTACTGGTTAACATAACATCATCAATGTAATGAAAAGGAGTGGCCTCTATCAGAAGTTTCCATATTTTTTAATCTTAGGCTACCAAACCATGTCAGGTAATGAGACTAAGAAGATATTCTTGTGGTAACACAGTAAATGTCCATTGTTGTTTTTCCCACAAGAGGGCAAATGCAGGCTGGCTGGTAGGATCTAAAGAAATACTAAAAAACACATTAGTAAGATCCAGCACAATGGCCTCCATGTGTCCTGCAGGACATATGGTTTGGACCGTCATGCCCCCTTGAAGCATAGCCTGTAGCTCTTACTTTGGCCCCTTGGTACCTTAGGCATTCTGACTCTTTTAAATCAGCTTCAATTTGGGCAGTTCTTGAAATGGTTTGCCCTACTTTTGGGTTAAGAATGGGTATAAGAGTTTCATATCATTGATTGAGGGCACTATGCAGGATAGCATCCTTTATGCCTATTGTGAAGTTTTCATTATCTAGTCTAGCAAAATTAACAGCATAAATGGCATGCTTCACTCCTAACCCCCTCAGTACATCTTGCAATTCATCTAGCATATTCCAGTGAGGAGTAGCATGTGGTATGTCTCCCATGCTGGGCCAAGTTTCTCCACATTGAATTTTAAGCCAGTTTGGCAATGAATTCTGGCCTGGCAGCCAGAGTGTATGTATGTTGGCAGAGGGAGGGGTGTGTAGCAATTGAGGCTAATTTGCTTATTTCTCTTCCTGAGAGCAACACTCCCTCTGCACCAGTGTCCCAAAGACATAGTCACCAATTTGGCAGGATTTCTTTAGGTTTTGTCTGTACTGATTCCCAATTTCCTGTAATTCAGTGGTGGTGGGAGTCCCACAGGGTGACAAGATCATTTGGTGAGGGGGGTGCTGGGGCAGCTGCAATGGAAACAGTACCCTCATCATCACCCTCCCTCACTGGGGTTGAAGGTGCTGAATATGTTTTGGCTTAACTTTTTGTTGGACTAAAGGATGAGCAAGCTTCCTTTCCTCATTTTCAATATCCCAAGCAGACTGGGGCTCATCATCATCTGAAGAGAATTCAGCAGGGTCCCTTGTTCCAGGGTCTCAGCCACCAGGAGTCAGGATACACCTCATTTGCCCCCTGGGCTAATTCTTATCTACCTGGCATAGCCTCTCCTTCAACGCATCCTTCAAATCTTCTTGGGTTATATGCAAGTCCCTTTCTAACTTAAATTCTTCTAGGCAGTGAATTGCATCTTTAGCAGCCAGGGGCCTCTTCCATGGCCAAACACACAGCTTCTAACAGGGAGTATGTGATGGCTGTGGAGACCTGAGAGCTCCCCTTTGCCTTATGAAATTCTAACTGTTCTGCAGCCTGCTGTAGGAGTACTAATAGTCCAGCCAGGGAGTTCTGGCATCCCTGTACTCCCTTTGTGTCCCCATTTGTCTAGGAGAGCTGCCACCCCTTCCTACATGGATGACAGAGGCCAATTTTGGTTTTTCCCTACGTAGACTCCCTGCTCAAGACTCATGTTCTCTACCATCGTTGGCTCCTTGGTCTCCTGGCTGCCTCGCCAATTGTTCCAACCCAGCACAGCCCCAAGACTAAAGAACACATGAGGCAGAGTTATCCATGAGCTTTAATTAAGGACTTATGAATGGGAGAAGGTTTTCCCCAATGGTGGTCAATTGAGAAATGGAAGTCAGTGATCCATGCAAACAAAAGGACTTTTTAAGCTGCCTAGGGAGCAGCTTAAAAAGTGCAGCAGAGTCTCCTGAGATTTAGTTTCAACAGAGTCTCATGAGAGTTGGTTACCAACAGTGATTATGGGAGGGGAGTTTTAAAGCTTTGATGATACATTCTTTCCCCCTTAAAGTCTGTTGAACTTTAATATCTATACTCTGGTCACCCAGGATGCTACATGCTTAAGACTTCATTTTTTCCCTAAGGGGAGGGGGTCCTGACCCCTGGGTTGAAACACTCACTTACGTATTTCATTCTGGGAAGGCAGCTTAAGTTGGTAGTTAAGTTAATTGGTTTGGGCAGAAACAAACCTATAATACAAGTTCTAAGTTATATCCTTTATTAGCTGTGTGATCTTGAACATCTAAGCCTCAGTTTCTCCATCTCATAAAATAGAAATAATTGTAACATTTCCTTAATAGGGTTGCAATGAAGATTAAAAGAGATAATGTATACAGAACATGAATTGTAGTGCTTGGATTATGCTTAGCATTTAAATGTCAAAAAGACAAAGATATTCCAGGTTTTTTGCCACCTCTTTAGCAGCTTTGGAACATTTTCTCATGAGGACTTGTTCCCATGCCTGAACTTTTCTTTAGTAAACTTTCATGAGCAAGTAATGAACAGAAACCATACGTGAATCATTTGTAGCATCTTCCCACCCATTCTATCCCCACTCATATCTGTCTAGTCTTTATTGTCATATCTTTTCTGACTCAGAACCAAAGTTTCTAACTGGAAATCTTGCTTCCATTCCTGACTCTCTGGAATCTGTTTTTCACCCACACTTCTAAATGCTCTCCAGATTCTGTCACGACTCTGATTAAAATCCCTCCAATAGCTTCTCATTGCACTGAGAATAAAATCCAAATGCAGTGTTCAGACTTTCCAAGTCTGGCGTTTCATCTCACCAGCCACTACTACTACAATTATTACTTCACTCCAACCATGTTGACCTTCCTTCTGTACCATCAACATGCCAAGCCCATCCCACCATTGTTATAGATTGAATTGCAACCCCAAAAAGATATGTTGAAGTCCTAATTCCCAGTATCTCAAAATGTGTCCTTGTTTGGAAATAGAACTGTTATAAGCAGAATTAGGCAAATTAAAATGAGGTCATACTGGAACAAGGGGCTCTCAATCCAATATGACTAGAGTCTTTATAAGAAGAGGAAACCAGAACAAAGACATATGGTAGAGGGGTGAATGTCATGTGATGACTGAGGTAGAGAATGCCAGAGCCACTGCTAGAAGTCAGGAGAGAGGCATGGGAAAGATTCTTCTCTGCAGATTTCAGAGGACGCATGGTCCTGTCAATACCTTGATTTTGGACTTCTAACCTCCTGAACTCAGATAATAAATTTCCTTAAGCCATCTAGTTTGTGATACTCTGTTATGGGAACCCTATGAAACTAAGGTGCCTATGCATAGCACTTTTTACTCTCTGATATTTTTCTTGTTCATTAGTCTATTTAACAGCCATGTTTTCTTCTCTAACCTCTTACCCCAACACACAGGATATAAATTCCATGATAGCAAGGACATTGCTTTATTCTCAACTAAATCTCCAGTGTCTGAAGCACTAGCTGGCACGTAATAGGCATTCTATGAATTATTGCTTAATCTTAAATAAACATTTTAAAATTAAACAACAGCAATTTACTATTGTATATGCATCCTTTGGGGTTTACATCTCTTAAGAGACAATATTCTATAAGCAATGAATAACAGCATCTATTATAATTCAGATCTGGTAGCAAAGGGCTAGATAGTCCTCTCTAGGTACTGAATTTGCACAAAGCCAAGGAAATTATGTTTAACTGTCACCTCCCTCTGATTAAAAAGTGTTCAGTAAACAAGGCCTCATTGTAGTGTTTCCACTTTTGTATCCAGAAGGTCTTATTCTGGCTCTTGAAAGATGTGCTTGTCAATTTATTTGAACAGACGATATATTTCAAAGACTGACAGTCCTTAGCAATATGAATCCCTTACTCTTACTCGATTCTCCTAGCATTTTACGAATAGGCTATATCAGGATATCAGGCTAGTAGTATGCTTTGAATGCCTATCAAATGAAGAAGTTATTTATCTCTCCATGTGCCTATACACACGTAGAAATCTCTCTCTTTCTCTCTATTTCTCGGTCTCTTCCACCCCTTTAATTTGCTGTTGGTAGAGAGGATGCCATTTTACAGTACAGATTTAATTTTTTGAACTCTTTATTCATAAAGATGGCATAAACTTGGAGCCTGGCATGATTTGAAGCTGTATGTACCCCAGAAAAACATGTTCTTAAGTTTAATCGATTTCTGTGGGTGTGGATCCATCGATGAGGTTATTTCAGTCAAGGTGTGTCCCATCTCAACCAGGATGAATCTTAATTCTTATTGGAGTTCTTTATAAGAGATTGAAATTCAAACAGAAAGAACACAAGGCATAGAAGCAAGAAGCTGATATCAACAAAACCCAGAAGAGAAAAGAAAGACCTGCAGACACTGTCATGTGCCTTACCATGTGACAGGGGAGCCAAGGATCACCAGCAGTCAGCCCCAGAATGCTGGTCTTTGGGAAGAAAGCATTGCCTTGATGATACATTGATTTGGACTTTCTTTTAGCCTCAAAACTGTAAGTTAATGAATTACCATTGATTTAGCCAGCCCTTCTCAGGGTGTAGTATCTTGAGCAACCTAGGAAACTAAAATAGAGCCAAACCCATTTATTCCAAAATGAAGAATTAGTCTCTTTCAAGCACTCAACAGTAACAGGATATAAATCTGTCAACATAATAGTACTTGTTAAGGAAAATCTGTAACTTAATTACTGAAAAGTTACAGCAGAGGAAAATGGTCCTCAAACCAGCAATCAATATGGAAAATATTATAGTCAATTTCTTTAAATTAAATATGTATCAAGCAATTACTATTACTCTTCAACTATAGGCTGTCAGCAAGGAGCAAGTCCAAGCATCCAAGGTAGAGAAAAGGGCTTTTGGGAACTGTGTAAAAGGCCAAACACAAGCCTAGGCACATAGAAGTCACTCAGCAAATATTGGTTTCCCCTTAGTTTCTTTATATCTCCATTGGCTTTTCAAGTGTATATGAAAATACTGTAATGCAACTCTGACATACACCAAGGTAAATAAAAATGGGAGTGGCAGCCCTACATAACGGTCTGTTCTGCACCCAGCATCAAGCAGGCCACTTCATGCACATAAAATCTCATTTCTATCTTCATAGTTAAGTATTTTATTCCCATTTGCCAAAATTGGAAATGCAGACACTGAGAGATGAAATAAATTGCCCAATATGCTTAGATACAGAATGCAAATTAAATTTTCATCATTCATACCCATATTCATTTCACTCAGAACACATTTACTGATCACCTTTAGACACCCTCTCTGAGGCTGATGATCATATGTAAAAAGGACATGCTCCAAATGCTCAAATATATTTTAGTTTGCCAGGCTGCTGTTGCAAAGTACCATAGACTTGTTGGTTCAAACAGTTCTGTAGGCTGTCATTTATAATCTCACAGTTCTGGGAGCTAGAAGTTGGAAATAAAAGTGTCAACAGAGTCATGCTTCTTCTTAAAGGGGAGAATCCGTTCCATGTCTTTTGTCTGGCCTGTGGTGAGTGACCAACAATCCATGCTATTCTTTGACTTCTGGCACCATAACTCAATGTGTCACTGGCGCTCTCTCTCTCTCTCTCTCTCTCTCTCTCTCTCTCTCTCTCTCTCTCTCTCTCTCTCTCTCTCTCCCCCCTCTCCCTCTCTCCCCCTCCCTCTCCCTCTCCCTCTCTCTCTCTTCCTCTCTCTCCCTCTCTCTCTCCCTCTCTCTCCCTCTCTCTCTCCCTCTCCCTCTCCCTCTCCCTCTCCCTCTCCCTCTCCCTCTCCCTCTCTCTCTCTCTCTCTCTCTCTCTCTCTCTCTCTCTCTCTCTCTCTCTCTCCCCCTCTCTCCCTCCCTCCCCCCCACTCCTTGGGTATGTCCAAATTTCCTCTCCTTATAAGGATGCCAATTAAATTCAATTAGAGCCCACCCTAATCCAGTTTGGATTCATCTTAACTAATAACAACTTCCGAGATCCTGTTTCCGTATAAGTTCAACAATCACAGAATGGGAGTGAGGTCTTGAACATGTCTTTTGGGAAGTCACAATTCAATCTATAATAAAGGGCTTCCAGCCTAGTGTGGGATGAAATGTATAACAAGTAACTTCGTATAGCAGGCACCAGGAATCGAACCTGGGTCTCTGGTGTTCTGGCAGGCAAGAATTCTACTACTGAGCCACCATCGCAATACCCAAGTAATTTTTTTTTAACTTTTTTTATTGTATAGTATAACACATAAATACAAAGCAAAGAAATAAAAAAGCAATAGTGTTCAAAGCACTCTTTAAAAAGTGGTTATAGGACAGATCCCAGAGTTTGTCATGGTTTACCATATGATCCTCTCATATTTTTCCTTCTAGCTTCTCCAGAATATAGGAAGCTATAGGCTTAAATACTTACTTATCATCACAATTGACTTTTTTTCCTTCTTTTTTGTGAACAATAACATATATACAAAAAAAGCTATAAATTTCCAAGCACAGCACCACAATTAGTTGTAGAACATATTTCAGACTTTGACATAGATTACAGTTTCACAATTTTAGGTTTTTACTTCAAGATGCTCTAAAATACTGGAAACTAAAAGAGATATCGATTTAATGATTCAGAATTCATATTTGTTAAGCCCTATCTTCTATGTATAATTCCATGATCACCTTTGATCTTTCCATACCTCTCAGTGGGGTTGTTTGGGCTAAGCCCATTCTAAATTTTTTATATTGGAAGAGTCTGTCACTATTATGAGGTAGGGAGATGAAACTACCTGATTTTCTGGAGAGGCTGGGCTAGGTTTCAGGACTTATCTGGACCAAGGACCCATCTGGAGGTTGTAGGTTTCTGGCAAGTTAGTCTAGTGTCTGGAACCCTTGTGGAATCTTATAAATTGCCCTAGGTGTTCTTTAGGATTGACTGGAATGGTCCTGGTTGGGGAAACAAGTAACTTTTTAAATACAGAAATGTTATAATAGACATATGCTTGGTACGACAAATGAGAAAATGGCTCACTTTGTCAGGGTGAGGCAAGAATGGGGACTTCACCTGGATGTGATAACACAGGATTCTTGAAAGAGGAACTGGAGTTCACCAGGCAGTCAAGGGAAGTGGAGCATGAGGAGCTGGAGGTGGGGTGCGGTTAGGGAGAAGACAGCCCAGGTGTTGGGAACTGTTCCAGCCCAGTATAACCTGAAAAACAATGAACACACCAGTCATGAATTACCCATGAGTTTAATTAGGGGCTTACTTACAGGAAGAAAGGTTTCCCCAATGGTGGCCAGTTGGAAATGAGTCAACAATCCACCCACAACTGAAAGAGAAAGAGCAGAGGGAAAGAGGCATAAGGCTCATAAAATTCAAGAGACCTGTGAGATTGGTTTAGCAGAGTCTCGTGAAAGTTGAAATGAGCAGTGGTTTTGACCTTTAACATCTGTCCTTGTCTGTCATATAGGCTGCAGCATGACATACTCTCAAAATGGAGGAGGGGACAGGGCCTAGGCCCTGGGTTTCCACAGGAACTACAAATGTTAGGTCCAGAGGACTTTCGGAAATAGTGAGTCTTCTGACAGTCACAGGAGATAAGCCTGGAGGAGGAGCAGAGGCCAGGGAAGAGGGGCTTGTGTTTCAGGCTGAAGAGTATGAACTTTACCATGAGGGTAATGGGAACCCAATAAGGGATTGTCAGCAAGGGGATGTCATCCTTAGGATATCTTCCCCAGTGGTGGTATAGGGAAGACTAGAAAGAGACTTGTTCAAGGAAGAAAATAGGCAAGTGAAGGGGGTACCTTGCCAGTGTAGGGAAGAGAGATAAAGGCCCCAAATCAAAGAAGTGGCACAGAAATGCAGTTGTCTGGACCTTCTCCCTTATACAGTTCAGCTTGCTTTGGTCCTTGAAGCAGTTTGCTTCCCTTGGCAACATGACCCAGCTTTAAGAGATAAGAGAGCCCTGTCTTCAACTATTGTCTGGCACTCATTCTGTTCAGTCTTCCAATTGGATTTTATTCAGGTTATTGTCCCAGAGATGTTGACCTTGTAAGGACTCTGAAATTAGCTCCATTAGTCACTCCTTTGCATATATAGTTAAGGAGGTGCCGATTAAAGTATTTCAGATTCCCTAGGAGGAATGCAGCATTACAACTCACTAATGCCCTGCCCTTAATTGCTTAACCAGGTTAATTAGGTGACTCCCCAGCAGGGCCCTAATCAAAGTAAGGAAGACCAGGTAGATGTTAATGAAGTGAGGAAATAAATGAGATTCAAAGCAGTGGGCATAAGCTGGGGGCAGGGGGGGGGGGAACTGTGCTCAGCAACACGGGCAGAAATTGAAGCACTGAATACACAGAGAAGAGTCTGGAAAGAAGCTTTAAAGACAAAAGCAGCTGGGCTTATCGGGTATGCATTCCATTTAGGAGATCTCTTTCACCATCTATGACAGGTTCTCCATCCTAAAGAAAAAAGCTCACCCAGGATAGGAACGTGGAACTAGTCAGTGCTCCACATAGCATTATCCAGCCTCGGTTCTGTGCGGAGTGAAGCACTAATGCTTTCTATACATTCTCTCAGCTAAATTCTCATGACAATGAAGTGAGATAGGTTTATTTTTTCCTAGGTTTCCCATGAGAAATCTGAGGCTCAGAGAGCTTGAGTCAATTGCCCATTGTCACTCAATTAAGGAATCACAGAGTCAGGATCTGAATCTAAATCCATCTGGCTCAAAAGTCTTAATCATTATCTCAACTGCTTCACATCTCACCACTCCAGCCATCACTACTGCAGCATATCTGACTGCTGTAGGGCTCCCAAATCCTGCACAGGTAGTTTAGGCTTTACCTACTCATGCGTTCAAAGTGCTTAGGTGCATTTAAAAAGGCTAAACTCCAGTCCAACTCCCATGTACACCTGATCTGATCCCATTTACTACAACCCTCACCATAGCCTGATGTACTTTGGGGCCAACCAGGAAGCACATTATCCCTGCAAACTGAATACAAGCAGAAGTGGTTATGTGCTGGGGGAGCTGCTGGATCCTTGCAGGAACAAATGATAGAACTGGAATTACAACCCAGGTTGGTCGGACCTAAAACAAATGTATGTCCTCCTATTACTCTCCTAGATCCAGGAGATGATGCTTCAGCACCCTGAACTATAGGTTCATAAGACTGGAAAACCAGAGAGAATATGACAGGCAAAGGCATGTAGGCAAGATGCAGCAGGAAGTGTTTTTGGAGAATGATGAGGAGCTTGAGATACTTGTAGGAGAAGGCAGATTGCAGGAGATGAAAAAGTAGTTTGGGACTATTTGGGGAAGGTGTTGACCTGAGGAGGGGAATGCCCTTGCCAATGTGATGATTCAGGCATTTGGAAAATATGGGGAGACCAAAATCTGCAGTCCAGTTGGTTAGCTATATTGAAGCCCCACAAAGGGAAAATGAGAAACGAAGGGCTATTAACAAAAACTTAAAGACTAAGTATGTGAGACAGATGGTGGTCATTTATATAAAGGGCCTTGTGCTAGTTTGAAAGTGTTGTGTACCCCAAAAAAGCCATATCCTTTAATCCTGATTCAATATTGTGGGGTAGAAACCTTTGATCAGACTGTTTCCATGGAGATTGACCCACTCAATTGTGAGTATGGCCTTTTGATTAGATAGAGATGTGACTTTGCTCATTTAAGGTGGGTCTTGATTGGTTTACTAGAGTCCTTTAAAAGGAAACCATTTTGGAGAAACCTCAGAAGTGAGAGAGCTGACAGAGACACAGGTATTTCGAGGTGCTTGGAGTGCTGACAGAGGGAGCAGATGCCTAGACATGGATGTCTGGAGATGCAGAGCTCAGCAGACATAGCCACGTGCCTTCCAATGAGATGCTGTTTTGGTTTACTAAAGCTGCAGCAATGCAATATACCAGAAATTGAATGGGTTTTTTTTCTGTTTGTTTTTTTTTGTTTTGTTTTGTTTTTGGTGCATAGGCAGGCACTGGGAATCAAACCCAGATCTCCAGCATGGCAGGCAAGAATTCTGCCACTGAGCCACCATCACACCTCCCTGAATGGCTTTTAAAAGGGGAATTTATTGAGTTGCAAGTGAGCAGTTAGAAGGCCATAAAAATATATACAAACTAAGACATGCAGGGAAAGATATCTTTACTCAAGAAAGACCCATGATATTTGGTGTTTCTCTGTCAGCTGAGAAGGCACATGGTGATATTTGCTAGCTTTCTCTCATGGCTTTTCCTTTTCCATCACCTAGGAGCATTTTCCTTCTGCATCCCCAAAGGTCTCTGATTTTGTGGGTTCTGAAGCTTTTTCCAAAATGATTCCCTCTTAAAGGACTCCAGAAGTGACCCCACCTTGAATGGGTTGAGATACATCTCCATGGAAACCACCTAATCAAAAGGTCCCACTCACATTTGAGTTGGTCACATCTCCATGGAAACAACTTAATCAAAAAGATCCCACCAAGCAATATTGAATCAAGATTAAAGAACATGTTTTTTCTGGGGTACAGAACAGTTTCAAACTGGCACACATGCTAAGCAAGCTGGAACCTAGAGTGGTGTCCCAGAATCGCTAAGTGAAGGCCCAAGTTGCTTAGAGAGGAAACTACTGCTCCTGGCCAAGATGGCGGCTTAGCAACATGCACATTTTAGTTCGTCCTCCAGAACAACTACTAAATAATCAGAAACAATACAGAACAGCTCCCAGAATCATGTCAGTGACCGGACACACAGCGTACCCCAGTCTGGACCAGCTGGATTGGCTGCGAGCCTCCCCAGAACCATGAGCTCCCCAAGCAGCGGCAACCGGCACCCCTCCCCCACAGACTGCTTCCCAGAGGGGAAAGGAAAGGAAATTTACCAGCAGCAGGGACTGAGCACAATTAAATGCCTATTGTGGAATTAATTAACAAATTCTGACTACTAAAAATAGGCCCCCAGCTCAGGTGAACCTGATCAAGGCGGAGGTCACTCATTGGGCTAATGGAAAAAAGAGGAAGGGGGAGGAAATGAAGGTTTTTGTGGCTGTCTTTCTGCGGAGGCTTGGCTGCCTCTGTATTCAGCGGCAGGACTTCTCGGGCTGCAGCTGCCCCAGGCATAGGCAGAAATGGATTGCTTTCAGGGCTGTCTCCCACCTGTGCCTTCCCCAGGGGAGGGGTGAAGCCCAACTCAGGTGGAATCCCTTCCTCAAGGAGTTCAGACCCCAGGGCTTGGCAATTTGAAGCCATTAAAACCAGTCTACAACCTCTCCTCTGTCTCCACCATGCCCCCAGCAGGGAGAGTCTGCCTAAGTTAAAGGTACCATAACATATTTTGCTGGTGGGACCTGCAGGCAGACAAATGCCACGTACTGGGAAAGATAAGAAAAACAGAGCCCAGAGACTTCACAGGAAAGTCTTTCAACCTGCTGGGTCTCACCCTCAGGAAAAATTGACGCAGGTGACTCCTTCCCCATGATAGGAGGCCAGTTTAGTCCGGAAAACCCGGCTGGAGTCTATAATACCTATGTAGACCCTCCTAAGGATGGGGAGGGAAAAGGCACCATACAAGCAGGGAAAGAAACAAGAACTGAAAAATTATCCTCTGTTAAACAAAACCTAAGCTAGAGGTCCAGAAAAAGCTGAACTGTAGGTCAAAGAACAGATAGACAACAAAATCATCTAGCAAGAAAACCCTAGGTAAGAGAAGTGAAAGCAATCTCCAGAATAAACTAATTGAGGTAATTATATGTCTAGATGCCAGCAAAAAATAACAAATCGCACCAGGAAAATTGAAGATATGGCCCAGTCAAAGGAACAAACCAGTAGTTCAAATGAGATACAGGAGCTGAAACAATTAATTCAGAATATACGAACAGACATGGAAAACCTCATCAAAAACCAAATCAGTGAATTGAGGGAGTGTTGCTTTCTGTAGAAACAGAGCTCAAAGGATATTAAGGAATGATGAGAAAAAAAGAAAGGAAGAAAGAAAGAAAGACACAGATGGGCTCAGGGGGTCTGAAGCTTGAGTTTACTTCAGACAGACTTCAGACAACTTTATTCTCAACCAGATCTTAGTTATATACCCCAGGATGTCAATAGATATGCAGGCATATCCTGAGGGAGCAAGATTCTTATCTCACAGTGTTCTTCATACTTAACATAACTGTTTTGGGTCAACATTCTCTTCCTCCCAGACTGCTCTACATAACAATCTCCACAGTTTACCGCTGCCATCCCGAGGCCAGCAGCTTGCAACAAATTCTGTAGGTCTTGCTTTAAACTCTTGGCTTCTACATTTCCCCCTTTTTATTTTATAAGCCGAGGAAAACAAGAATCACCTTTTTAGGGTGACTATAAGCAGAGGTAACCGCTCCTGTCTTAGGTTGCCCTTAGGCTCTGAAGGGTCTTACCCGTCATTGGCTGCCAGTCAAGCTCTCTGACTTTGATTCAGGAGGGAGCCAACGAGTTTTTGCAAGAATCACCTTTTTCCTTGTTGTTAAACACAGCTGAGGAGGAAGCGAAGTATAAACAGCCCCAAACCTAAGATTTTTTAGCTCTTGGGTAAGTGATTGTGTAACATTACTTCCATAGGCTATATGTAGATTATTCTAATTTACATTCTAATACCCCTTTTTTGTAATTCTAAGATATCAGGACTTAAACTATCTGAAAGCCTTAAAAGATGCCTATTCCCTTTTCCCATTCTATTTCAAACAAGCCATATGTTAAAAGAGGGTAATACAAAAACTGCTCTTATTCCTTTTACACTTTAAACTTTGTAAAAAATTTAAATTATATATTTGATCTCCAATATGAACCAATATCATTTCTATATCATTTAGTCTATTATTAGTTTGCTCATCAATGAGATTGTCTATGCCACAGTTCACTGGTGTTTTTCTAACAATGCTGCATCTGTATAGTTGCAATGCTGTTCCAGCGACTGTAGCCACTGTGATGCTTCCAATGATTCCAATGACAGATGCAATAATGAATCCAATTAGTCTATTAGTCTTTTTTAGATATTCTTTTGCCAAATGGATCAGTATATGTGTTTCTGGAGAGGATTGCAAAGATCTTGACATCTGCACCGGTAGCCAAATACCTCTTCTCCTTGCTGCTATAATCGTCTCATTTTCCTGCAACATAAATGCTTGGGGACAAGTGAATAGAGAATAATTTTCACAATTAGAAGTTTGATTTCTTATATGCATATGAACTTTAACAAGTATATATGGATCTCTAATACGTATTTGTATATAGTGCTTATGGCTGCTATTTAAAAAGAAGTTATAGTTACTAGAATTGGCTATAAAAATTGGTCTCAGTCCTAGGAAAATTTTCTGTCAATTTCTTTCACTAATGCTATATTTATCACCCCATGAATTTGGCACAAATTATCCTCCATGAATTAAACCCTGATTTAGCTTGCCTATCCATATAGTCTCAGTTATCTTCAAGTTAGAGATGGGAGACCCCACAGGGGCTGCATCTCTTACAATTCCATAGGAATCATTAATTATGATAACTGCTCGATCCATATGACATGACTGCCATCCATTCCAACTTTCTTTCCCACCTAACAGGCAAGTATCCTTTGTATCCATAGAGTTAAGCATATAGGTCTTTTTAAAATTGGAATTAAATTTGACACCAGTTTTCTTCTTACTGGATCTGGGAATCTTAAACTTGTATTTAGGATATTTTGGTAAAGTTGGATTGGCCCATGTTAGGGCTCACAGATAATCCCAGTAAGTATAAATATGTCCCTGTCCTTCAGCAATCAAAATTGTAAGTCCTATAGTATACATTACCCATTTAATTATTTTTTGTCCAGGTCAATATGTCTGGGTTTTATTCTCTTCGAGGGAATCCAAACTGAAGTTCCGTCATCTGCAATGACAAGAGCAAATCCCCTACCCCACACCTTTACCATTCCTGGTTTCCATGAATCATCTTTAACATCCTTCCAATAGATTGGCTGCAGCTGCAGTTCTGTTTGGGATATATCATTTTTCTTTTCCAAATTGCTAAAATGTTGTTCTGCTGGAGTCTGTAATGAATTATCATAAATGTTTAAAAAATTCAGAGTAAACAATGCCTTTGCTAATTGATCTTTAGGAGTACTTATTTTCATAACATCATCCTCCTGATCATCATCTCCCCCTTTTTGTTTTAAAAGCATAGACTTTAGCGTCCGGTTTGCTCGTTCAATAATTCCTTGCCCTGAGGGATTGTGTGGAATTCCTGTGATATGAGTAATATTAAAAGTAGTACAAAATTTATGAAATTGTTTTCCTGTATAAGCAGGACCATTGTCCGTTTTAATAGATTGAGGGCATCCCATAACAGCAAGAGCATTAAGTAAATGTGATTGAACATGGCAAAAATGATCTCCAGATTGTGCGGTAGCCCAGATGAAATGAGAACAAGTGTCTATGATAACATGTACATATTGCATTTTACTAAAATGTGAAATACGAGTAACATCCATTTGCTATAATTCATTTGCTTTTTGACCTCTAGGATTAATCCCTGATGCAAATGGGAGTGCATTTAAAGGCCCACAGGTTTGACAAGTCCTAACAATGTCCTGAGCTTGCTGTTTAAAAAAGATGGAAATTTCTTTCACAGCCCTTTGCTATTGATATGAGTCAATTTGTGAAATGTTGTGGGATTTTGCATTACCCCCATAAGAGTATCTGCTTGCTGATTTTGTAATGATAAAGGACCTGGAAGATTGGTTTGAGCTCTTTATATGCATGATAAAAAGGGGAGTAATTCAGCTTTTGACTAATGTTTGTGAATGTAAAAACATTCAGGACAATTCATTTCTTTTAAACAAAGAAGCCATCTCAATGTGAGTAACTGTTTGGTAAACATATTCAAAATCAGAAACAATATCAAGAGATTGTGGAAAACTGCAATACTTGAATTACAGCTGCTAATTCAGTATGCTGGGCTGAGGTATAAGGCATTTTCTAACTTGTTTTTCACTGGGGTGACATATGCAGCTTTCCCATTAATATTATCATTGGTAAAGACAGTAATAGCTAGCAGGGAAGCTGGAACTATTTTAGGCAAAATCCATTGCGTTCATTTTTAAAAATTGTAAAAGTTTTGACATAGCAAATGATTATTCATTTGTCCTTTAAAGTCACTTAATGCTATTTTCCAAGAGGTATTGAAAATATATAGACTTTGAACCTCTTCCTTTGTGAGATCACACACTATGCAATTAGGGATCATGACCTCTTAATTGATAATATCTTTGGTGACCTTTGACTATTAAAGAAATAATCTTTTGCAAATATGTATTTAAACATTTTTGTCAATTGTTTGGTAAAAAAATCCATTTAAAACACCGTCTTGCTAAAATAGGCCTGTGGGAGATTGCAAGGTAAAGAAAATAATAAAATCAACAGGCTTTTTTAGATCTATTTGAACAAGCTGTCCTTTTTGAATGCATTGTTCAATTAATTGTAACTCTCCTTCAGCTGTAGCTGTTAACTGCCTTTTGCTTAATAAATTAAAATCTCCTTGTAAAATAGCAAACAAGTTTTGTAACATATAATTGGGAATCCCTAAGGTGGCAGGTAGCAAAAATGAAAGCAGAGTGTCAATAGTGACGTGTACCCATAGTAAATGACCAGATTTTTTTTAAATTGAATTCATTGGATTGATTGAAAAGGAATGCAAGAATGTGGATTCTTTATAATTGGTTGTGCATTTTTGCTAATTTTAAATTTATTTCATGCAGTTTTTATGATATTTTCTCACAATAGTGGCCAAATTCAGATTTGCTTACATGACCGGGCCCAGTTGGGTCCTCTGGGAACTGGCTAGGGACCAAGAGGAGCTTCCTGGGACCTAGATATCTTTATTAAAGTACACCTCCTTCTGGGGGGATAGCCAGTCCTCCCAGCTAGAGTGTACATTTTAACTATTTCTTACCAAGGTCATGTGATAGCAATATCAGTTGCATGTAATGGCAACATCAGGTGAACAAAAAAGACTCCACAAGTATATTTTTTCCTTCCATTCAACCCTCAAATCTGATCTGCTTTCAATATAAGCCATGGTTATCTTGGGATAAATTTAGTTTATACATATATAGTTTATATAAACACTGGACAAAGCATTAAAGTATTTTGGCTTAAAGGAATTTAGGTATTTAAATGATTTGAATATTATTTAGTCAGTAATAGATTAATTTATAGTAATAGTACTTAGATTAATAGATTAAGCCACCTGGTTTAGGGCAAGAAAAGAAGCACTTTTTGCCAGTATAATGATACCCAGGAGAAAATCGGTATTTTTTATACAGATAACAACATGATAAAAGTTAACATAAGTTATTTTGATAAAACACAGACTCTTTGCTTTCTAACTAATTATTTAGAATTTTTTTTATATCCTTTCATTAGAACAGGCTAAAAGTCCAAGAAAACATCGTCATTTTAGACTCATTAAATCTTTCTTGATTTTAACCATAATTTCTATTTTTATAAACCCTCAGCACTTATTATATTAGTTCAGGCTTTGTCCTATATTTTTCTCACTTAGTAACAGTTATTCATTTTAGGATAAAACTATTTTGTTTTCCTATTAATAAAAATACATCTTTCATATTTTTCATACTTAAATCATTACTTTGAACAAATATTTTACCACATATGTAATTACCATCAAAATTAAACTTGTTAGAATAATGTTAAATATTTAAAATACTTCAATGTTTCAAATATGCATTAACTATCAATATATAGCTTTTAACAAGAATTTTTAGTTTTAAAGTTCTTAAAATATATTTCTTTTTTCAAGCATGAATAGGAGCTAAACTCATGGCCAGTTTCCAAATTGCTGTTTATTGAGGATTTAAGTTAACAAAAGGAGATGGGGTTGCCGTTCCCATTCTGAGTCATAGGACTTTACCTGTAGTATTGGTATAAATCTCATAGAATAATCATTCAGACTAAACAAAGGTAACCTAACAGAATACCTTGAGTCAGAACTACAGTCCCGAACTGCACACCCCGTTGGGGACCAACCTGCCACAGGAACCATCAATGAGCACTGACCCCCGTTTGGTATGGCACCTTTCTCACTGAATACTTTCTGACTCAGATGTACATGAATCCCTATATAAAGGCAGCCCATCAAGAACAAGCCCAGAAACCAATCTTTCTTTATCCTGCTCTGCCAAAGGCACAGCAAAGAAGCAATTTTTTAAATCTATCATAATAAACCAGTTCTTAGAAATTACAACTGGTGTGGGCAAGCCAGGCTGCAATGACTCCATAGGCTGAACCACAGTATCAACTTTTATCAAATCAGTCAACATTCTCCATTTTCCTGACCTCCCTCCTGCAATAAATATTGGAGAATTCCAAGAACCATGAGACTCCTCTAAACATTCTGCTCCAAACTGTTCCCAAATCAACCGAGTCAGAGCCTCAAACCTCTCTACAGATAAGGGCCACTGCTCAACTCAAAAAGGCCCGCCTGTAGTATTTGTAGTGGATGTCCCTGGAGCATCTCCTCACTTTATGCTTTAAGAGTTCCCTTATTAGATCCCTGTTCGGGCACCAATTGCCGAGTCCGGCTCAAGCAACTGTCGAAACAGGGTAAGAAGTGGTAGTGGGAGATTGAGAAGAAACACAACTTAGAGTTTAAGACAAAGCGTGAGCCAGGTAGTTCATTGCCTGACTGAACACAATAACCAAATAGAAACAGGAATATTTTCCCCGTCTTATATTCACTGTAAAGCCTTCATAACGAATTTCCATTACTTAAGATTTAAAACATTATGTCCTTAAGGCTGAAACCAACAGCAATGTTTTTGAATGAGCTCAAATAAGCTTACTAATTCAGATGTTTTAACAGGCACCCCAGTAGCTTTAACACACACACATACTCCTCCAGCTGCCTATTATGATTACCCGTTACCCTGATGATCCAAGGAAAATGCTTACTTTACCAATATGACTCGAGTCCTCTTCTATCAGCTGGACACACGTGCCTCTAATGAGACTTTTCCTTGGTTCCTTAATATTGATTTGGAGTCTTCTTCTTCGAGCCCCACATTGGGCGCCAAATGTTGCTTTCTGTAGAAACAGAGCTCGAAGGATATTAAGGAATGATGAGAAAAAAGGAAGAAAGAAAGAAAGACACAGACGGGCTCAGGGGGTCTGAAGCTTGAGTTCACTTCAGACAGACTTCAGACAACTTTATTCTCAACCAGATCCTTGTTATATACCACAGGATGTCAATAGATATGCAGGCATTTCCTGAGGGAGCAAGATTCTTATCTCACAGTGTTCTTCATACTTAACATAACTGTTTTGGGTAAACATTCTCTACCTCCCAGACTGCTCTACATAACAATCGCCACAGTTTACCGCTGCCATCCCGAGGCCAGCAGCTTGCAACAAATTCTGTAGGTCTTGCTTTAAACTCTTGGCTTCTACAAGGGAGGATATGAAAAAGGCAAGGAATGAACAAAAAAAAGAAATGGAGAGGAAACTACTGGCATCAGATGCTGAAAGCAGTAGAACTGGGATCACGGACCAGCAGATGCCAGCCACATGTCTTCCCATGTAACAGACATCAGCCTCTCTTGAGTCAAGGTATCTTTCTCTGGATGCCTTAATTTGGACACTTTTATAGCTTTAGAAATGTAAACTTTTAACTTAATAAATTCACTTTTTAAAAGCCTTTCCATTTCTGGTATATTGCATTCTAGCAGCACTTAACAAACTAAAACAGCCCTTATCTCCTGCAGTGGGAAAACAAAAAAATCAAGATCTGATAGTTGAGGTCCAAGAACTCTAGTGATTTTTAAATGTTCAGCCAAAGCAGGATTGTTTGCTAGGGTAAGGGCAGAGTTTGGGAAAAACTTCTGAAATATAAAATGGGGATATCTCCATAACTTTTAACTTTGGAAAATCCCCCTCAAATGTCAGCTTGTAGCAGTAGCATACCTCTCTGGAGGAAGAGTGAGCAACCCCAAGAGAAAGATAGTGCAGAGTCCTCTTCACCATAAAGCAACAGGTGTCCCCCTCAGGAGATGCTCTTTGCATGCACTCTTGGCTCCCAGGCTAACTAGGATTGAATCCCCATATAGCCCACCTAAGTGTGCATACTAGGTTGACAAGGAAGTAAAGAGAGTTCTTTGTGAAGGACATTTAAGAATTAGTCAGCATGTATAGGTGGAAGATGGGGGAATACCACTGGGATTGAATTTTAAGGGTGCTTAATCAACAGAATCAGAACATAAGACTGAATAAGGAAGAATTCATGAACTTGTTTCACTTTCTCAGAACATGGGATTTACTACTCTGGAAAGAAGCCAAGGGGTTGAGAGAAATTTGCAGCTAGAGTGGCTCTTACAAACCTAGCAAAAATGATGTGCTATGTTGGGCTAAGCTGATATTCCTAACTTCCCCTGGCTCATGGTTGGGGAGGGAATAAAAAGGCTGTAGAAAGTAGAATGCTGGAGTGGATATATTATGTAAAACCAGAAGACTCCCACAAAATTATGCTCCATAAGGTATGGGGGGGAAAGGAGAGCAGAAGAAACCATTCACCAAGGCCATCAAGAATGTGCTGGTGAAAGGGTACCAGCAACACTCAAAAGTTCAGAGGTGTACCCCTCTGCAGGCCAGGGACAATGGTAAATAGATGGACTCATTAACAGCCATGGGATGATGTAGTACTGAAGTAAGAGAGGTCAGTCAGAAGGCCACATTTACCATAATGACCAGCAAGGATGGAGGAGCAGCCAAGGATGCTTGATCAATAGGGAGTTGTGGAAAAGTTAATAAAGTATGGCATCTGTGCTGGTTTGAAATGTTATATACCCTAGAAAAGCCATGTTCTTTTTCCTAATCCAGCCTTGTGGGGACAGAGCTATTGTTTAGGGTGGAAACGCTTGATTAGATTTTTTCCATGGAGATGTGACCCACCCAATTATATGTGGGACCTTTTGTTTCAGTGGTTTCCATGGAGATGTAACTGCTCATTTAAGATGGGTTTTAGTCCGCTTACTCTTACTAGAGTTGTTTTTAAGAGGGAACCATTTTGGAGAAAGCTCAGAGCTAACACAGAGATGTTTGGAGATGAAGAAAGAAAATGCCCCCAGGGAAGCTGTTTGCACCCAGAACCCAAGGGACCAGCAGATGCCAGGCACTTGTCTTTCCAGCTGACCTAAAGGTGTTCCAGAAGTCATTAGCCTTTCTTGAGTCAATGTAACTTTTTCTGGATGCCTTAGTTTGGGCATTTTTATGGCCTTAGAACTATAAACTTGTAATTTAATAAATCTCCTTTAGAAAAACCAACCCATTTCTGGTATATTGCATTCCAGCAGCACTAGCAAACTAAAACTTTGGTTTTGTTTGATTTGGTACCAGATTTTCGTACCAGAGAAGTGGGACATGTAGTTTGCAAATACCAAACATGTTGGGATAGCTTTTTTAATAGATAAGAGGAAGATTCTGAAAGAATTAGGATATGCTTGATAGAAAAGGCCTGAACAGACTGTTGGTAGAAATAGAGACTCTGAATTAAAATAGCATCCCTGGGGGCAAAATTCTCAGATGCTCCTTAACTACAGCTGAAAGGAAGATCACAGCACAAATAAACTGCATGAGCAGGTTTCCTAGACCCTACCATAGTGAATACCAGCACCATTCTCCTAAATCACCTGTATGAATGTGGAAGGAAACATAATGACCAGCTGAAGGAGGAGAAACAAGTCAAGTTTGGCTTACATTTGGGTCAGCTCAGTATGTGATACAAGCTAAAAATGGATGGCAGTTGTATATAGCCATATTCAGGGAGAGCCTTGAAAAACAGTGGAGAGGGAAAATTTTTCCAATCAACAACTGTTGTGCTTCATTATTAACTTTGTGTGCAAGGAAAAGCACCTTAATCTGAGAACAGATAGATTTTGAAGGAGTGGCCAGCAGCTTAATGGGACAGTCAGGGGCCTGAAAAGAAAAACACTTGGAAGATCACAGACAAGAAGTTCTGGGGTAGAGACAAGCAGGAGGATATATGGGAATGGTAAAAAATATCAAAACTTTAGTTTCATACATTAATGTCCACCAGAAAGTCCAGTGGTTAATGTTAAGCAGGTTTTATCATTGGTCATCTCAAAACTGGTTAGAAGGGCACATAAACAGAGTGGCATGGTAGCAGAGATGGAGGCTACATGTGGATTCAACAACCTGTACTCTCCCTTGCCAAGACAGATCTGGCTACTGTTACCTCTGAATTCAACTTACAAGCAACAGAAACCAATGGTCACTAATTTGGCACCATTCCTTGAGAAGCCCCTTTCACCTCAGAAGGGTTAATTGTTCCCCATCTTATGGATAGATAACTATTCTAGGTATGAGTTTGCTTTTCCTCTCCACAGATCGTCAGCTTGCATCACTCTCTGGGGTATTACAGAATGTCTGAGCCATAGGATGGACTCCCAAATGACATAGCATCTGACCAGGGGCACCACTCCATAGAAGTGGATCCATTTATCACTTACTGCGCCAGAGAGAAGCATCCTGCCTCACAGGGCGCTGGAACATCCCACTGAAGGCACATGTAAGGTAGTTTCTCTAAATAAAATGCTCTGAAAGGATGGAGTGCCATGAGAGACTTCAGTGTGGCTCCAGTAGGAAGAGTGCATACGTCTGGAGACCAAAGAGGGGAAGCAAGAATCGCCCCATTTACATAACTCTCAGTGACCCTCTGGGGACTTTTTGCCTCTCATCCTGCAACCCTAGGCTCTGCAGGATTGGAGTGCCTGGTCACAAAAAGGAGCCACACTCTTGTGACAGAATGTAGCTAGGGACCCATTAAACTATAAGCCATGGCTTTTGCCAGATCACTTTGGGTTCCTCATGTCCAAGGACTAGCAGGTAAGAAGAATGTATTCTTCATGTTGGTGAAGATAATGACCTAATTGGCAGAAGGAGATAGGGCTACTTTTACAAAACTAGGGCAAGAAGAATATGGGTGGAACCAAGGTGGTCTGCTTGGGGTGTTCCTTGCTACCCACTTGCTCAGTTGTAGCTGTGAATGGACATGTGCAGCAACCCTGAGAAGGGTATGACTGTCTACAAAGAGACTGAACCCTTCAGTAATGAGGTTTTGGATTTTACCACTAGGTAAGCCAAGAAGTGCTACAAAGGTGATAACTGAGGGTAAGGGATATTTAGGATGGGTTGCAGAGAAAGTATATTTTATATAAATAAATAATTATTTTTATCAGGAAAGTAGAGACAATTTTGTAGGTGCACAAACCAATATTTGCCATATGTAGGACGAGCGCGCCATACTTATATGGCGTGGAAAGCAATCTGTGGATTTTGAATTCCTTAATGTGCACTTATTAAATAAATTTATGGCATTGACTATGGTTCTCATTACATGTTAACTATAACATATCACAGATATTGGCTAGGTTGAAGTTTTTCTTAGAGGAAACAAAGAAAATTGCCCTGGCTATGTCCATGAATTTTGAGAAGTTTCGTAAATGAGATTCCTCCTGGAACTTGCTCACTTATTAAGAGAACCTTCATCCATTATGTGATAAAGATAATTTGAGTCAAGTAAAGGGTGAAGTTCAAAATGAAAGCAGTGAAGGATTTATTTTCAAATCTAATGATGACTATGTCCTCATAATCATTCTAGGGAATTTAAATTTATGAATATATGTGACTCTGCAACATGTCTCAAAATTATAGTGGATTCCCTGTGGGGCCATTTTTGACAGCTGGCCCCATGAAAATGTGAAACCAGACTATTAACCACACAACATTGTAGATGAGTATGAAAAGCATGTTTCAGGCTGTCATTCATCTTTATTTTTTAAGTCACCTAGAAGAAATATAAAGGATTCATTATATACAGAAGAAGAAATAGAATTGTTTTCCTGGTGTTTTTTCCTATTGGGGCGGAAAGAAATAGTTCACTGAATTATGTGGAATGAATAAGAACTTCTTTGAGGAAGAATTTATTAAAAAAATATTTTAAAATCCAAAATGAATCAGATCTGCCAAAATTTTGTGAAGTTTTAAAAATGGTTCCATAGAAGTGCCAAAAAGAATTTGTTATACAAGTTGATTCTGAATCACTGATAATGTGGTGAGTTCTCACTTATTATAAGTAATACCCAATTTACAGTGGGTTTATGTTCCCATTTATTTTGTAATGGGTAGTTCAGAGCTTAGGATATATCTTGCCAAAGAAATAATACTGCCATAAAACTGATATGGGCCACATCCATAAAACAGTAGGCGCCTTAGATACCTAATCCTCTCAGCAGCCCTGCTAGGCTGCCTATTTCCTAAATGAGGAAGGAGGCTCAGAGCTAACCCACATGGATCTACAATCAGGACTACATTCTATATCCTCTAGGGGAAATGGGATACAAGGTGAAAGACATGACCCTCCCCCCATTTCTTAGTCATACAGAGGAAAGTCCAGCAAACTGTTGAAATAAAGATTTCCACATCCGTATACTCACCTTTCTTTTTGGCCCAGCAATCTTCTAACCTCCTTGGCTATAAAATCTCCCCATTCTTCTTCCAGAAAAACTGAAGCTATTTCTTGCCCATATTGGAATCTGGTTCCCCAGCAACCTGACCAGGGGCAGAAATATATGACTTGTCCATGGGCTTCAAAGCACAGAACTGCAGATGGATCAAACTGGAGCCAACCTGGCTTCAGCCTAGGGGGGACATGGCAGAGAGGGATGCTTGGGATTTGGGGCAGTGAGACCAAAACTGAAAGCAAAAGAACGCTAAGCTGGATGAATTTCCAAGCCAGGAAGATGGTGTGTAGCAGCTTGGTGTTTGTGGAGAGACACAAGGGAGAAGTCAAAACTAACTGACAAAGGAGTCATTTTTTTTTCCTTTTGTGAGCTCTTTGGTGATTTAGAAGCATGTCCACAAATTCTTTCAATTCCTCTCCAAAAAGGACAGCGTCCGTGTCCCCTACTCTTGAAGCTGAGTGGATCTTTGTGATTGCCTCGACAAAGAGAATACCATAGAAGGCTACGTTAGAAAGGCCCATGCGGCTCTGCCGGTGTCTGTTGGAACCCTTGTGGAACACTGTCAGACCCAGTGTCTGTCCTTGTGGTAGGAACCTTTGACCGCTATGTAAGAAGTTGGGCTACCCAGAGGCTATCCTGAGATGACATGGAGAGACCACTGAAAGAGACGAAAGAAAGAGAGATACTACAGGAGCCCAGCTGCTCCATTCCCCAGACTGGAACGCTTCGGGGATCAGTTATGTGTGCGAAAAAGGCTTCAAGATGAGCGCAAGCCCACCACCTTTTGACTGTAACCACAAAGGAGATCCCAAATGAAAACTGCCTAGCTGATTCCTGGCAACCCCCATATTTGTAAGCAAAATTGATAACTGTTATTGATCTGAGCCGCTATTGGGTATGATTTATTCCACAGCACTTAGATCACCCACACTGTTATCCCTGAAAGAGGTTTTTGCCCCTTTCGTTTTTCAAAATGGCAAGTATCCTAGAGGTCTGGAGCTTTCTTTGCCTGGGAGAAGAAGGTTAAGAAGTTTTTGTGTTCAAAAGTCTACCTTAAAAAAAAAGATAGTGAGATTGTGTAAAGAAGGATGTCTCTGTCAATTGAGAGAGAAGGGAGAATCCACTGGGTATGGCTGGGTTGCCTCCCAGAGCCTGGGAGAAGTGGAGGGGTGGTGAGTTTTGGTAATTGAGGATTGTGCCCTCCCCTACACAGTGATTCAGAAGAATGTCTCTTGGGACTGGCATAAGGCTACCTGGTTGCAGAAAGCAGAGGGCTTCTGCCTTTGGAGCCTCCTCTAAGGAGCCAGTGGCCAACTTGGAGGCAGAGGGAGCAGATGCCATGTTCAGCAGAGGACCACACAATAAGGATCTGAGTGGAACTATGATGAGATAAACACGAGGCCCTCCTCCTTAAGTTTTCTGAATAGCCCAAGCTACTTGAGGTGCTTATACAGGGCTAGAGAAGAGGAAAGATTTCTCAACAAGACTGGTGCTGAATTTTCCATCATATAAGATGATTTGGGAAAATGAAGAAAATGATCCCTTCTTGTCCCAAAGGTTTATTAAACCAATTTCTCTCACTTGTATGAAATAATTTGCAAACAACAGAGATTACCTTAAGCATCCCAGAGATTTTTGCTATCCTTACTAGATGCTTTGATACTAATAAATCAAATGAATTTCTCATTCGTGAGAATTTTAGGCAATGTGGAAAAAAAAAAAAAGAAAGTTAGTGAAGGAAGTTAGAAAAGCCCATATAACTGGGGGACCAGTTAACTGCTTTGCTCCTAAGAGCATCTTCGTGCCTCCACATGACAAGATCTTTCAAAGCTTCAAGGTGATTTTAGATTTAAAATCCAAGTTGATGGGTGCACAGATGGTTCCGTGGTAGAATGCCCACTTTTCATGTGAGAGACCCAGGTTTGATTACCAGACCCTGAACCCAAAACAAACAAACAAAGAAAAACCAAGGGGATTTGGGTATGTTTACTTGCTTTCTGGTGGAGATACCCAAATAGGACTTGGTGTGACACAAAATACCAGGCACACAAAGCTGTTCCTATGATCCAAACCCTCCATAGGACAGGGAAATGATTTCAAATTCTACCCATTTTATTTTCAAGAAGCCTTTAAAATACCCAAAAGACATTCGGGTTTGAATGGCCAGAAACTGATTGCTGGAAACATTTATTCCTTATTATTGCTTCCTCTTCCTTCCTACCTCTCCCTGCTGAAATAAACCAGTCATCTGACTTTGTCCAGAAAATAAAGGCAAATTGACTGAGGTCCCTTCTCAATATTTTTTTCTCTGTGAAGCCTGGATTAGAGTTGATGAGAGCCATTGGCAGAGATCCAATCCAGCTAGGGAGATATTTTAAATAGCCTAACAACTAATCTGAGTTCCAAATCCATGAAGAAGCTAAGGCCAGAACTGCTGTTAGTATGTTCAAATATATGTGCTGTTCAAAATCAAAGGGAAAAAATGAAATCTCTTTAAGAGGGCCCAAGATGAAGGCATTGAAACACTCATTCCTGGGAACTACTGTTGATTTCTTTTCAGGTGAGGTGTGCCCTTGCATGTAGAAAGGACACTAAAGGGGTAAAAGGAACAATTACAGAATGTGCTCCCAGAATTCCCAGCTTGATTGCCTCAAAGAAGAAACAGAATTAGATCATATCAAGATTACTTTTTTTTAAGATGCCAAGGTCTCTTTAACTGACTAAAACAGAGCTTTTTAAAAATCAGCATCCTAAATGCTAGACAGTGAAGTTCAGGCAGTTACTGTCCATAATTTATTATTATGAGTAGTTGTGTGCCCTTATTAGGTAATGATGGATAATTTCCTACATAGCAATATTTTAGAGACTGTTTTCCCAATAATATGTAAAGTTTTAAAAATATGACAACAAACATATAACATAAAAACAATTTAAAGTTCCGTCTTTCTGGCAGCGCTAAGAGTACAAATGAACCTAACAATAGTAACATTTAAGCATCCAAATGAGGTTAATTCCTTTTTTTACATCTGCAGGGTCTTTGTGAGTCTGTACCAAATTTTTGCTGACTTTTGACTTCAGGAACCAAAGTTGTAGAGGATAAAGCTGAAGCAGTTAAAATGCCTTTGCAGTACAGATTTCATAGGCTAGAGGGCACAATTGTTTTAGCTGATCCAAGGCAATGAAAAGTAAAATCCATTCATCTGTTTCTTCCACAGTGACCTGGAGATTTTTAAATTTGGATCTTGAATATAAACTTGTTTCTCATTCAAAATTCAAATCAGTATCTGCTGGAAGGAGCAGCAGAATAAAATGGGCATTTTCTATGGTTGTTGTAAATGTTTTTTGGCAGAAGTCCTGGGATTGTTGGAGAAAATAAACATACTCCCGAGGACTTTCGATTCAGAATATTTTCCTCTCTTAGATTTATCAAGATAAGTTTACCTGGTCTTTAATTAGACTTTTTGTTCCTAAAAATAGCAGTTTTCTTTCCTTCCCCAAAACATATATGTATGTATCTAACTTATGTATGTACACAATGCACTAAACAAGGATCTTGAGAAGTATTTGAATATCATTAGGAGATTACAGGGTTGAGTCAAGGTAGTGAAGATAAATCTTGTATGAAAATGGTTTCTTTTTAGAATATATACATCTGGATGGCTAGGTTCAGGTGTCAGTTTGGCCAGGTGGCAGTGCCCAGTTGTCTGGTCAGGTAAGCACTGCGAGGATATTTCATGGCTGGTTAATAAACCAGAAGGCTGGTGTGTCAGCTTGCAAGCAACTGGAATGGCTTTTAAAAGGGGGAATTTACTTACAAGTTTACAGTTCTAATTTGAAATTTGAAAATGTCAAAATTAAGGCACCAACAAGAGGTTGCCTCCACTCAAGAAAGACCTATGGATAAGGAACACTTCTGTCAGTTGAGTAGTCCCGTGACTGGCATCTACTGGTCCCTTGCTCTTGGGCTCCATTGCCTCCAACCTCTGTTCCTGTGAGGTCTTGTCACTTTGCTTCTCCAGGGCTGGCTCTCATCTCTTGGCTTCCCTTGGCTCTCTCCAGGTTCTGGCTTGCTCAGCATCTCATGGCAACGTCTGCTGGGCTCCAAGCATCTCCAAACACCCATGTCTCTGTTCTCTATGTGTCAGCATCTGTGTCATTAAGCTTCTATCAGCTCTGTCATTTCTGCCACTTCTGTTGTTTCTCACTCTCTCCAAAATGTTTCCTCTTTCAAAGGATTCTAGTAAACTAATCAAGACCCACCTGGAATGGGTGGAGTTAGGTCTCCTTGTAATCACAGGCCACACCCACAACCTGGTGTCACATCTCATGGGATAATCTAATCAAAAGTTTTCAACCTACAGTATTGAATTAGGATTAAAAGAAACCGCCGTTCTCACAAGATTGAAACAGGATTAAAACATGGCTTTTCTGGGGGTACATAATATTGTCAAACCAGCACAGCTGGTTTATTAAATCATCAGTCAGTTGATTGCATCTGTGGCTGATTACTTCTATGATCAACTAAGTGTGTCTCCCACAAATGAGAGAATCCAATCGGTTGAATTTGATCCAATCAATTGAAGACTTTTACAGGAGAAGAGAGAATTTGCACTTCTTCAGCCAGCGAGACTGTTGTCAAAATCCTTCATAGGAATTGCCAGCCTTGTGGCCTGCCCTACAGATTTGGGCTCTTACATCCTCATGGTTACATGAAATATTTTATAAATCTCACATTTACAGATCTCTCCTGTTGGTTCTGTTTCTTTAGAGAACCCTGACTAATACAATATCTGAATAACTTTGATTCTAAAGAGGTTAGCTAGTCAATGGCTTTGTGTGGCCCTGTTGCTGTTTCTGGGACTTTCTGGACCTGCTTTGCCATTTACCTTCTCTAACGTGACAGAATTTCAATTTTCCCTCCTCGCATACATACATGACCCCAAGATCCAGATCACCCTCCCTTTCACCCACTTCCTCTGCTTCTACACGTGCTGGCAACATCCACCTACTAAGGAAAATGGTAGAAACAGTGACTTCCACACTTACAAACCCCTGCTTCATTTCATCATGACTTTGTCTACAAACCGCAATTCTTACTAATCAGCTGTTCTTAAATAAGGGAGATTATCCTAGATACCTGAGTTGGCCTAATGCAATCATATGAACTCTTAAAAGAAGAAGCATTTCTCCAGCTGGTAGTAAAAGGTCAAATAAGAGATTCAGAACATAAGAAGGATTCAATGCACCAGTGTCGGTTTGAAGATAAAGGGGCTGCATGTCAAGGAAATGGGAATCTCAGTCCTACAACCTCAAGGAACTGAATTCTGCCAACAGTCTGAATGAGCTTGGAATTCAGGAATTCTCCTGAGACCCTCCAGGGAAGAGCCCAGTCCAGCTTGGTTTCAGCCTTGGGAGACCCTGAGTAGAAGACCCATTTGAGCTCTGTGCTCAGACTTCCGACACATGGAATTATGTTTGTGGTAATTTGTAACAGCAGCAATTAGAAAACTAATACACCATCTATTCTTGTGGCATGGCATTTTAAAAGACTTTACTGTTTAAGCTGTGTTCTAGTTTGCTAGCTGCTGGAATGCAATACACCAGAGACGGATTGGCTTTTAATAAAAGGGGATTTATTTCATTAGTTCTTCAGAGGAGAGGCAGCTAACTTTCCACTGAGGTTCTTTCTTACATGGAAGGCACAGGATGGTCTCTGGTGGTCTTCTCTCCAGGCCCCTGGGTTCCAACAACTTTCCCTGGGGTGACTTCTTTCTGCATCTCCACAGGCCTGGGCTGAGTTGTGAGTGCTGAGATGAGGAATGCCGAGCTGCTAGGCTGTGCTACATTGCGCTCTTTCATTTAAGCACCAGCCAATTAAGTCAAACATCACTCATTGCAGCAGACACGCCTCCTAGCTGACTGCAGATGTAATTAGCAGCAGATGAGGTTCACATACCATTGGCTTATGTCCGCAACAACAAGACTAGGTATGCTCACCTGGCCAAGTTGACAACTGAATCTAACTACCACAAGCCGTTTCAATTTTAGTTCTCAAATTTTTAACTGAGTCATCTTCTGTCTCCTCAAACTATGAAAAATAAGTCCTAAAATCAGTACTTTCCCTTCTTTACTGATGGAATAGTGAATGTGTTGGACCTTTTGATGAAAGAATGGAACTCTCTTTGCATTGACTGAAGTGTCAAAGGCTGGGTCCTGTGCTAGTCAGTTTACAGATCCTACTTCTAATTCTTAGAGCAAAAATTCATGTTCCAGAAGGAAAAGCAAATGATCAAATTTGGAAAACAATGGCAAGCATCTCAAATAGTAGAAAGAACATGAAACAAGATGTCACAAAGGAAGCACACATACAAGGAAATAGTAAATTATTGAAACAGATGTCAATATATAAGCTGTCCAGCATTTCAGGAACCAGCTACGGAGTAGAAGTGCTTCTATCATTAATAAGTTATGACTTTCAGGCTATAAGCTAAACTGTGTAAAAAATAAAATTCCAAAAATTTTATATGGAAACTTAATTGTTTGCTCCGAGTCCCCATTTTGCTTGACTGCGGAAAATTTAAATGTAATCTTTAGAGGGGTTTACCCCCCAACACTAGATGCATGTCAACTGCCAGCCACCTCCCATGGGTTGGCCATGGCTGTGGGCACCCAGGACCAAGGTAATCAATCCCCTTGGATATTAATTGTTTGCCCACTGGTTTACAGCAGAGTGGTCCATTGTGCTGGTTAGCACAGCTTCTTTTGGGCCAGAGGCCCTGCTGCTTCTGTCATATTTTGGGTGCAGGAATCTTATTTCTAGCTGGCCTATGAGTCAATCTGTCTATATACCCAAGAGAGTTCTCTCTCTACCACATATTTCATCCAGCCAAGCAAACATACAGCTTGCATGGGGGGAAAGGGACTGGAGAAATAAAAAGAGAAAATAATATAGGTTAATTTTCAAGCATACTTTCCTGCAACACATCCTAAAGAACAAGCTGAATCATTCAACAAAGATGAAAATATTAAGATGCTAATATTTCTATGCGTTTACATGCTAATTCAGGAAAACAAAGAAAATGCCTCTCATTAGCCTAAAATCAGTAGAGTATGAATTTAGCTATCATAATATTCAAGAAATTTGTCTGTACCTGGGGCAGATTCAAGTATTAAATACTTTTTTCTCATCCAATATTCAAACTATAGAAAACATGCATTTTTAAAAGACGACTTTAAACTTTCATATTCTGAAAAGTTTCTGATAATGTTGCTAGCCATTTAAAAATTATCGCACTCTAAATGTTTTTTTCTTGAATTTTCTGATAGTCATATTTCATGCAAAATAAATAGGGCAGTGTATAACATAACCACACACAATGCATCTATTTGTGCACCCCTGAGGAAACGAGGTATAGTTTTTACACATAATCACAATGCATGAGGCCTATAATGAAATTCTTAAAGATTATCTCTGTGTTGAAGATGGCTCTGGTGTTCACATCGGGAACCAACATCATAGAATGATTCCTTAGAATGATTTCTGAGGAGATTGAGAGAGAGAAAATAAAAATCAGGTTTTTTGGTAGAAAACCTTACAATTTTAAATAAATATCAGAAACTGACAAACTTGAAAGAGTTTAAACTATTCAGTTCATGATGTCACGATAACAGATCTTGAAAACTGAAAGTGAGGCTAAAGACGAACAAAACTTTGGGTTGTGGACCTTGTAAATGAATCAAATCGTTATTTTTAAAAAGAAATTCTTCCAATGGACATGATTTCCTTAGGAAAACCCTCCAGCAAGAAGGGCCCCTCTCTACTACGTTTTACCTCTCCTTGCCTCCTGAGAGATTCCTGATGATGAATCCCACTCAGCCCCTTCAGTCTTGCTTCCCTTGACTGCTCATAGAGAAGTGGCAAAAAATCCCAATAGAAACAGCTTGGAATGCTCCAAGAGAGATTTTAATAAGAAAACAGAGGACTGTGCTTGCTTTGGCAGCACATATACTAAAATTGGAAAGATACAGAGAAGATTAGCATGGCCCCTGCGCAAGGATGACATGCAAATTCGCGTAGTGTTCCATATTTTTAAAAAAGAAAACAGAAGGCACAGAAAACATTGACTATCAATATGTGACTATTTTAGCTCTTTGAGTCATTTTTCAAAGTCAACAATACTCAGGTGTGGCTCTCTGGGCTTAAACAGTTTATGGGACTCTGGTTAGAAAGACCAGCTTGTATCAATTTTCTCAGGAATTTCCTGGTTTTAGCAGTGAAAGTCCCACATCCCAGGAAACGTGGTTGGTCACACTACATGTTTGTTGGGAGAGAGGACACCCTAAAAGCCCTCTTTTCCAGTCCTTGGACCTTTTCCTCTCCAACTCCTCCAGTGTTCCACTGAGGGGATAAGAAGTTTGAATCAGCTGGTCTCAGCCTGAGAATGGAAGAGTCCCACTTAATTAAATAAGGTAGCATGGTAATAGATAGTCAGAAGACCATCAGGTCATGGACCTGTAAAGGAGTATTTCACCGTAGACATCAAGGTGTGGCCTTAGAAATGGAGAAATCAAGCTCCCACAGCAGCAGGCTGCTGCCACTACTACAGACTACTCGAAAGGTTTTTCACAGGTATTACAGATGCTTCTATCAAAGCAAGGCTGGAGCTTAGATTAATAAAACAGATATTCAATTGAGTACTGTGTAAAGTGAAAACAAAGTGTCTCTAAAGACTTTTTGACCAAATAATCCAGCATAAGGGGTCTTTTGTGGGCCCAATCCAGAAGTATGGATAAAATGAACACTCTAAAAATAGTAAAATATCATCATATGCAGTGAGGAATTAGTAGATGAAGGATCAACTTTACTAAAATTGGAACTGCCATTAATCTCAAATATGAGTGGAATTTATACAAATAACTTCATTCTTGCACACCTATATAGAAAAAATTAAAAATAGGAAAAAATAGAGAAGATAATAAAAATCACCAATAATTCTATTACCCAGAGATATCCATAGCATACATTTTATCTCATTTCTGTCTGATCCCTCTTAGAATATACTAACACATTTGCGTATGCATTCTCCTTTTTTCACATAACATAACGTCATGAAATTTTCTCCATGTTACATGTCCTTAAAACACAACATTTACAATGGCCAACCCACCATATGATATGAATGGACCATAATTTATTTTACTAATCTCCTGTTTTCATTCACTTAACAGTGTACACTTTTAGCTGCCTTTTCTGTTTCCCAAAAAGAACAAAGATTTTGTTCAGGTTCTACTTCCTCCATGCAGCCATGTGCTTCAGGAAGAAATGGTCCCATTATGGAGCTCCAGGAATGGAGGAGAAGCTTGGTCTAAAAATAATCCAACCCTGCTTCCAAGTGATTGGTTCAGATATGGGCATATGACCAGTTCTTGCAAATAAGATGTGAGGGAACATTCTGAGGGAGAGATTTGGGGGAAATTTTTCTCACATCTGAGACAGGAACATAAGAGATGGCCTCTCTTCTTCTGTAGACTTTGTGAAATTCTGGACTTGCAGCCATGTTACTGCTGAAAGCTCTGAGGACTGCAGAAGAAATGAATGAACCCTAGTGCTTTGATGATATTGATGATTCATTGAATATGCAGCCCTGAAGCCCACCTCCTCATCTATTCTTTCTGTTAAGTCAAATAAATTTCTTCTTTATATAAGCCAGTTTGAGCCAAGGTTACCTGTATTTGCAGCTAAAACTATTCTTATAAAATATTTTATAAATGTTTGCTCCTCTAACCATCTTTGTGCATAAATCTTTGTTTCTCTGTATCTCAGATTATTTCTGAGGATACAATCCCTGAAGTCAAATTCCTGGGTCAAAGAAATAAACCTGCTTAATATTCTTTGTATGTACTGCCAAACTAATTCTGAAAAAAACTGCATGAAGCTACACTCCTATCAGTCACATTAGTGAGCACTTCAATGTAGCTTTACCAGTTTTAAGGATTATTTTTTGAAAACTTTTTTCTATTTGATGGAGGGGGAAAATGGTACTATGTTGTGATATTAATCTGCAACTTTGATTGTTAAAGGGATTCAGCATATTTTCATATGCAGTTTTAATTAGTCAATTGTACTTCTTCATCTGTACATCGTCTCCTAATTTCCCTGGCCACTTTTTCTTAACACTGGAAGTAGAATTTGAGGATAATAGTTATTTTTTTAAAAGTTGGCTACACTGTCCTTTTTATTTGAATACCTTTCTGGGTTAGTTGGAAAAGCATATTATTACATGACAGCAAGTGGTCTTGACTTTGTAGTTCATAAAAAGAACTAAAACTCACTAGAAACACAAAGAGCTTCTCTTCTTTAAAAGAGCTTTGTATCTATGGAATATAGATAAATTCATGAAAGAGTTTAATAGGTTTAATCCTAATTCACATGAAATCTTCTAACTTTTTGATTCCTCTTATCAGTACTCAGGCTTTCTAAAGTTCATTTTTAAGATCCATGTGTGACCTGTTCAGCAATATTTAGGTTTTTCTCTACTACTTTGAAAACCCACTACGACTTCCTTCATGCACCCTCTTGCTAAAAATTGTTTTATGTCAGGGCTTAGCAAATTTATGACAAGCTGGAGAGAAATGTGAGTGTGTAAAACAAAAAATGAGCTCTAATAATAATACATACTCAAGATATAGGAGTCAACACTTGTCCATTTTTTATTCTGAAAGTGCCAGTTTTTGGTGTGTCTGCAACCCTGGAAAATAGCATAATTCACTCTTCATTATTAATGTGTTCAATTATACCTTTTTATATAGGTTGGCATTAGCTCGGTACTCTCTTGAGAGGAAAAGGGGAGACGTGATGAATGGTGTTCACTCACTCACTGCCAAGCTCCTCTAACGACTTTGGCTGGGTTGGAAAGAAGATTATTAAAAAGTACAGCAGTCTACTTTGTCTCAGAAGTTATCATATCAGAATAAATAGCTATATCGCTTGTCTGACTTTGCATGTAGGAAGAGTGGCAGCCCCTGCAACATTATTTGACAGGACCCACTGAGGCAGGAGCACAAGAGCTAAGAATTCTGGATAAGTCAACCTTGAGTCAGACGAGCTTTGCCCTAGAGGTCAGTCTGCAGACTAGCCAGAGAGATTGCAGTCAATGAGGTTTGTGGGTAGGACTTCAGGAACCCCGGAGAAACTGAGAAAGGAGAGACAGGATGGCAGGACCAGAGGAAAGATAAATTGTGGAATGTGGAGCACACAGTGGTAGAAAGAGCTTCAAATCAGAGGACAACAGGACTTGCCCAGATTTGACTGGCAACAAAGGAGACTCAGTTAGCAATGTGGAAGCCCAATTGTTTGCTCTGGGCAACCCAGATTCCAGGTTAGTTGAAAAATAAACTTTTGCAAGCTAGTTTTAGCAAAACAGAGAGGTACAAAGGGATATCATAGGGCTCAAGAGCAAGAAGGGACTAGAACCAGGAACAGGAAAATCATCAAGAACCCTGGCTATGTTCTGCCACCACTGCTTTATACATCTATTATATTCTTCTTTCTATGTGTTTGCTGGCTGTCTCACTTCAGTCCACACAGAATTTGGCAACTCCCAGCTCCTGTTACAGTCCAGGCACAGAGACTCTGAACCTCTCTTTATAACCCTTGGTCTCTTTCAACTCTCTATCTACCTGCTATGCATATCCATCCATCTATCTATCCATCCATCTATCCATCCATCCATCCATCCATCCATCCATCCATCCATCCACCTATCCATCCTTCCATTATCCACCCTTCCATCGATCCATCCTTCCATCTATCCATCCATCCATTTATCCATCCATCCATCTATATCTATCTATTTAATCTCCTCTCCCAATTGCTACTCACTGATTGGTCCAGCTGGGTTAGAGTTACAGTGAACAGACAGGACCACAGAAATTCAACCCTTGGGATTAAAGCAATGTGACAAGAGGGTAAGGGGCTAGGCAAGAGAGTTAAGAGGTTTTTGTGAGCCATCTCAAATAGTTTTTTAAATCTCATTAGATTAGAGAGGAAGAGTAAGACTGTCAATATACTGCCTGCTCCATACTGAGATTGGCCTTTAATCTATAGACACAACTATTGTGGAATTAAGGACAGTAGGAGCCAGTATTGACACAGCGACACTCTTAAAAGATACTTCTGAGGGCGTGGCTGTATAAGCACTTATAAATTGTTCCAGTAAATAAATACATATGTTTAATATACATTTGTACATAAAAAAATATTGAAATCTTTTGGATATGATAGAGTAATAAGGGCTAGATTTACCCTCCTATCTTAAATTGTTAGTGTTTTGGTATGCTAATACTGTTGGAATGCAAAATACCAGAAAAGAAATGGTTTTTACAAAGGGAACTTATGATGTGACAAGTTTACAGTTCTGAGGCCATCCAAACTAAGTTATCCAAGGACAGATACCTTCACTCAAGAAAAGCTGATGGGTCTGGAAAACCTCTGTCAGCTGAGAAGGCACATGGTGATGTCTGCTGGCTTTCTCTACTAGCTTTTTCAAACGGCTCCCTAAGAGGCATTTTCCTTCTGCATCTCCAAAGGTCTCTGGTTATGTGGGCTCTGAGCTACTTTCAAAATGTTTCCCTCTTAAAGAACTCCAGCAAGCAACCCCATCTTGAATGGGTGGAGACACATCTCCATGGAAACAACTTACTCAAAAAGATCCCACCTAGCAATATTGAAGCAGGATTAAAGAACATGGCTTTTCTGGGGTACACAACAGTTTCCAGCCAGTACAGTTAGAAAACTAGATAAAATATGTAAAACAAACAGTAGATAACATGTAGTAAAGAAATGTAATCTGCAAAGAAGAGTCCTATGTTTTCCAAGACTACTGCCTGGAGAGACTGCAGTACAGGGAGGGGAACCCAAACAAAACCTGGCAATCTCATGGAGTCGAAAGTCCAAAGGGACCAATGTGGCTAGAATTTGTGGGGCAAAATATTGGAGAGAAGGGAGCTGCTAAAAGAGATACACAGAGATCTGCAGAGGGCATAAAACATAAAAAATCTTAGCTTAGTACAGAACTGAGTGAGTAGGTATGTGAGGAAACTACCCAAGGCTATAGAATGAACTAACAGAAAGGAATAAGTGTAAAAACTATTGGAATTCACACATAGCTAGGGGTAAATTATTTTCAGACCAGCCACAATGAAAAGATCTCCTAATACATAGGGGCATCAGGTAGACCCCTCAAAGGGCTATTGCCTTTTTGCGCCAAATTGACTCTAGGCTAAAGGTTGTTCTGGCCTAAACTAGACAATCTTAAAAGCAAGCCTCAAAATTATGAAAGCTAATTCAAAGTGACTTAACTATTTTATAATAGTTATAGAAAACCACAAAATGCAACCCTTACAAACATAAAATTCAAAATGTCTTACATTCATTGGAAAATTACCAGGCATGCAAAGTAGCAGGGTGTTATGATCCTTAGCTAAGAAAATCATTCACACATATATTAGATCAGCAGAAAAAAAAGTTAAAGCAGCTATTATAAATATATTCCATATGTTCAAGGCAGAGGAAACCATGGGCTAGATGGGAAGAGAAACTGAGGATATAAGAAAGGCCTAAATGTAACTTCTAGAATTGAAATGAGAAATGCACTGGATAGAATTAATAGCAGATTAGATATACTGCAGAAGTAGAGATCATTGGATTGAAACCATAGCAATAGAAACTATCCACAAAGAGAAGAAGAGACTGAATAAATGAATAAAGCATCAGTGACCCATGTGAAAATATCAAGCAGTCTAACATACATGTGTTCGAGTCAGAAGGAAGGATGGGCTGCAGAATGAAAAAAGATTAATAACAGCCACAAATTTCCCAAGTTGAATGAAAGCTATAAACTCAAGAAGCTCAACAAAGTTCAAGTAAAAACATATAAGAAATAACCAAAAAAAGTCAAATACCTGTGGTAGGTAGAATAGTGGTGTTCCAAAGATGTCCCAGTCCTAAACCATGGAAACTGTGAATGTGATTAAGGATCTTGAGAGAGAGAGAAAGAGAAATTATCTTGGATTATGCAGAAGCGTCTTCTATAATCACAAGTGTCCTAATAAGAGGGAGGAAAGGGAGTCTGAATTAAAGAAAGGGATGTGACAGATGCAGAGGCAGCATGATTGGTGCAAGGAAGGTCCCCAGCCAAGCAATGCAGGAAACCTCTAGAAGCTGAGAAAAGGAAGTGATAAATACTCATTTAGCACCTTCAGAAAGGATGCCTCCCTGCCAACACCTTGATTTTAGTTCGTAGAACCCATCTTGGATTTCTAACCTCTGGAACTATGAGATAATAAATGGGTAGTGTTTTAAACCACTAATTTGTGGTAATTTATTACAACAGTGATAGGAAACTAATATAAACACCAAAGCACAGTATCGGCAAATGCTAAAAATGAGTGATGAAGAGAAAAATCTTAAAAGCGGCCATTACAAAGCAGGAGGAGTGCATTACATAGTGAAGAACAAATCCCAAAGGCAACCAGAGGTGGGTGGTGGTGGTGGAATGTATTATGCATAGAGAAACAAATCCATTCCGAACGCTGCTGACTTAATGCTGAAGTTCATTCAGAATAATGAACTTAATCCTTTATATAACTTTGACTCTATTTTTATAGAGCTTGGAATGTTGTCCCTTTGTGAGTAATAATATATTAGCTCCTAAAAAAAATAAAATAATATTAGCTTCTTTTCTTGATAAACCCCAATATTTCAGTATATTATCATTACACTTCCCCTATCCCTAATAACCCAAAAATCCATAATTAGTAAGTAGAAGAAGTAGGATACAAACCCACTGAATGAGAGAATATGCTCATTCCCATGAGCACTTTTCTTTTCTTAGATGGAAACTACTCATCCTTCAAAGCCCTATGTAAGTCCCACCTCTTCAGTGAAATGTCTCTCCTGACAGTTCTACACAATAATCCCTTCCTCCTAGAAATCCTTATTGTTATTTGGGACTATGGTACTTTCTTCAAGGATGATCTTCTAATAAACAATGCTCCTGATACTCAAGTCCTTGTGCAGCCCTCATCTGGGGTGGCCCTATACAATAGAATGCAATAGAAATGAAATCGCATAACTTCCAAGACTAGGTAATAAAAAAATCATAGTAGTTTCTCCCTGGATATCTGAAGCACTCGCTCTTGGGACGCATTCCGTGGGGTAAGCCAGCCATCATGCAAAAATTCTGCCTACTTGAGAGCACCATACTGTAAGAAAGCCCAGCTTAGCCCTGTGAAGGGGTCACATGGACCTGACCAAGCCCTAGGAGTTCCAGCCATTCCAGTTCCACCCAAGGCAGAAGAAAATGATACCGGATGGAAACTGGGATCTAGACAAAGAAATTAAGAGCCCCAGAAATGGGAAATCTATGTGTAAATTTAAAAATAGTGATTTTTTTCTCATTTTAAATATATTTTGAAAAATAATTGACTGTATAAGCAAAAATAATAGCAGTGTATTTTAGAGTTTATAACATATATAGAAGTAAACTTTCTAACAATATGACAACAAAGTAGGAAAGACACAAAGCACAAAGTAGCAGAGGAGAAAAATAGAAGCACATTGTTGAGAAGTTCTTAAAATGCATTGTAGGGGGGGTGTCATGTCATTTAAAGGTATATTGTGAAATGCTAAAGGTGTAATTGTAAACCCTGAAGCAGGTGTCAGCAGATTACAGACCAGAAGCCAAATTTGCCTCATCACCTGTTTTGTAAATAAAGTTTTACTGAAACACAGCCAAGCCCATTAGTTTACACATGTGTATGCCCCTACAGCCTAAACTATTTACTGCCTGAACCCTTTAGAGAAAAATTTCCCACTCCTGCCTCAGAACAACCACTAATAAAAAACAACAAAATAAAGAAGTATAGCTAATAAGTTAATAGTGGAGATAAAATGTAAACATAAAAACCTCAATTACTCCAAAAGAAGACAGACAAAGAGGTAAAAAGTAACACCTAAGCTTGCTGCATCACACACAGTTGAATACTCCCTCCTCCTTGTTCCACAGGGAGCCCAACCCTTCCTTCTCTTACATAACTTGATTTCCCTCCTCCTTCTCTGGCTACACCTTCTCAGTCATCTTCTCAGAAGAAGACTTCTTCCTTTGTTCTTTCTTAAACGCTGGCCCCCTGTCTACCTCATTAGCTTCACCTGCCACTCAAGCATCCCCCTCTCCAGACACACAGATCCATCTACAGTTCTAAGTAGACTATCCTGTCTCATGCATCTGAGTCTTTACCTGACTTGGACCTCCTCCTTCCTTCCATGCCCCAGTCCAAACCTCTGGTACTGTGCTTCTGCAATTTCGGATTCCATTCAGATATGATATCCATCTAGCAAGCCTTCCCTCACCATGTCCCTCTGTAGCCCAAGCTTCTTTCCTCTACTAAAGAATTTGCACTGAATTGTAATTTTTTATTTACATGTTTTGCTTCTCCATGAGTTGCAAAGATGCTTGAGATCAGGAATAATCTCTTATTTGACTTTTTTAAATCCCTAGTACGGTACCGGGTACAGAGTGAATATTTAACATGTATTTGTTAAATGAACAAATGAAAGGTTAAATGACTATCTACTTTCAAAATGAGGATATTGTAAAATAATAATAATAGGAATAACATTCATAAAGGTTATTTATTTATGTGCCCAGCCCTGTTCAATGGACTTTACATGCATTAACTTAAAGAAGTTTGTATAGCAACCCAATTAGGTAGATATTATCAGCCTCACTAACTGAAAGGTTAAATAACTTTCCCAAAGTCACATAGTTGGTAAAGAAATTCAGGATTCAAATCTAGGTGTTCTGACCCCAGAACGTAGGACCTAGAATGTTAGAGTTGGAAGGAACCTTAGAGATTGTATATTCTTACCCCTGTCACTTTACGGGTGAGGAAAGTGAGGTTCACAGAGCAGTGTCTCGTCCTGTATAAAGAATAACTGAACAATCAAAAATGTTTATAAATTCTTTGTCTTATCTAATTTATAAACTAAGTATCTTCCACCTCTAAATTTCTCCAAGAAATGGATTGTGTGACTACTGTTAGTCTACAGGGAAGCAGCAGCTAAGGAAGGCTTCTTCCAGCAACTACAAGTTTAATGAAAAAAAAAAAGAATTGTGCAGAACTTAATAATTGCATTGAATTCCTTGGAAGAGAGAGGGATGCTGCCAAAGATAGTGGAAGAAAGTTAATTCAAAGAGCACGTCTGGGTTAAAACCCACCAGCAGATATGTTTGTGCTAGTAACTGAAAAGGAAGAAAGATGACAAAGGAAAGAAATGCAATAATGTTATCTATAAATAAGAACTCATAATTCATACTATAAGAAGCTTTATTGGTCCATACAGTTATGAAATGTAACAAGATGAAAATGTAACATCCTAAACATTTATATGCTAGAGTTGTTTTTCCATTAACATAGGCAGAGTGTAATAGGAAATGAAGTCCTGCATTCTTGCCCATACCAAAATGGTTAGGTGTTGTCTTTTTAACTTTGAAAATAAATAAGATAGACTCTGAGATTAGTTGTTTTTACCACACCCTAAGAGGGATAAAAAAATGTTTATATCAAGTTTGGAGGTTGGCTATAATATATTATTGTTTCTATAGAATTGCTGTTTTTATTCCTTCCTCTAGTATTTAGCTATATTTGTAAGCATATAGTAGTGGCAAAATAATCTTATAATTCCAATGGTGATACCAGTTGCAAAGGAGGGGATAATACGGTTTGCATTCCTAGTGTCCTAACCTAGACAGATTATTAAAATAAATTGTGATGGACCTACGAAATGAATGGATACAAACCAGACTGATAGTATCTCCTGTTCATGGAGTAAAAATGCTGACAGTTTTAGATTAGGTTTTTGCCTACTTAATTCTCAGAGAGTAAAAACATTCCCTAAATTCCAAGAAGACAAGCCATCTAGATGGGTTAAAATATACTGAATCCTAAATTAGAAACATAACTTTGACTTTGATTATGATAGAAAAAGAAAAGTCTTGCGTTAGTCATTCTTTTATTTTTATTAGACATGTAGATTTACTTATTAGTCACTCTTAATTGTCTATTCTTTGAAGCATTTTTCTAGATTTAAAGAAAATATCCATGGTGATGCTTCATATTAAATAAAAATTACTTCCTAAAGCACATTTGAATCTTTGGCCAATTTTTATTAGAAAGTAAAAAATATATATTTAATATGAATATATATTTCCCATTAACAAGTATAGTTTTCAACTTCCAAACTCTGAGCTTTCAGTTTTTTGAGACCCACCTCTGGATTAAATATCAATCTCTCTTTCCTTAAGAAAATAAGTTGTGGTGCTTTCATTTTTATGAAGCAATAACTGCAGACTCTACTAAATAAACTCAGTGGCTGAGGTAGTAAAGGAAATAATATTAAGGTTAAAAAGGTAAAGGGTTTTTAGCCGAGGATATAATTATAATTGACTATTTCCAGGGGTGCACTTCGGGTTAATATTATTATACTGAATTGGCATCTCTCTCCAACTTTCAATTTTTCTTTAAGATCCACTTAATGACTCTCTCCACTTTACTGGAAGGTAGCTCTTAAAATTCTATATTTTGGTTTGCTCAAGCTGACAAAATGCAGTATACCAGAAATGGGTTGCCTTTTACAATGGGGATTTATTAACTTACAAGTTTATAATTCTGAGGCTGTGAAAATGTCCACATCATGACACCATCAGGACAATACCTTCTTCCTAAAAAAAACGCTGCTGGTGATCAGGGATACCTCTGTCTCATGAGAAGGCACATGCTTGGAGCTTCTGGCCTTAGTGGCTTCCTCTCTGAGCTTCTGCATTCCTCCCTTTTAGCTTCCATCTCTCTTAGCTTCTCTGGGTCTTTTATTCTCTTATAAAGAACTCCATTAAAAGGACCCTAGATATGCTTCAACTGAAATAACCTTCACCTACAATAGGTCTACACCAATAGGAACAGATTTAAAAAACATGCTCTTTCTGGGGTATGTACATTATATAATTCTTCGTTTTCTCTATAACAAATGTTTTATTTGTAGGCTACTGGTCCTTAATCCTCCTGCAAACTCACTAATTATAAAGTCATCACACAACATTCATGGACTTGGGCCTCTTCATCCTCTACTACAGGATGCAGATGGAAAACGTTTATTAGAACCTATGACTTAGAATCAACTATGGTCACATGACAAGGAAACAAACAATTTTAAAACAGCCCTAAGCTCTGTCATTGGTTTAGCTGTCGTGGTTTGGCTGTTTATCACCACAGCTTATTTCAGTTTAGAAATCTAGTTTGTTATGTATATAAACAAAATGGGGTCTCCATAAATGGAGTCTTTGCTTGTTTATTACTACATCATGAAACAAGTAGCTGAACAGATTTTCAACAAATGTGGAGGATTTGATTGGGATGTACAAAACGCAAATATTAGATTATAAGGGTACACACACAATTTATTCTGAAAAGCAGTAGGGATGGCACTTTAAAGAGACAGAGAAGAATCGTCCTGAACAACTGCAGGCTTTCAGATTTGCAGGGGTGACCCAATCACAAGTTCATAAACATTCTTACATGGCTCCAGCATAGAAAACAGCAATGATTATTTATTCAACAATGGTTGATGACTCTCTAGAGCAATGCTGGGTTGCCCAGCCTCATGATGCATGTATTTTTTTAAATGTGAAGCTATAATCATTCTACTATATTATTAGAAACTTATCATTTTAGCTTTATTTTTTTCAAATTACAAGTGTTTTTTCAATTGGGATTTAAAGGGTAAAAACTAATTTATGATGTGTTTCAGTTTGCTAGCTGCGGGAATGCAACACACCAGAGACGGATTGGCTTTTAATAAAGGGATTTATTTTGTTGGTTCTTCAGAGGAAAGGCAGCTAACTTTCCACTGAGGTTCTTTCTTATGTGGGAAGGCACAGGATGGTTTCTGCTGGCCTTCTCTCCAGGCCTCTGGGTTCCAACAACTTTCCCCGGGGTGACTTCTTTCTGCATCTCCAAAGGCCTGGGCTGAGCTGCAAGTGCTGAGATGAGGAATGGCAAGCTGCTTAGGCTGTGCTACGTTGCATTCTCTCAACTAAGCACCAGCCAATTAAGTCAAACGTCACTCATCACAGCAGACACGCCTCCTAGCCGGCTGCAGATGTAATTAGCAACAAATGAGGTTCACGTACCATTGGCTTATGTCCGCAGCAACAGGACTAGGTATGCTCACCTGGCCAAGTTGACAACTGAAGCTAACTAACACATGATGCAAGTTTACTGAGGCAGAAATCCATTTATTTAAGAAATGAACTGTTCTAACACAATAAGAAAAGTCCCTGGTTCTTAATTCTTTTGAACTAATACATATCCTATAGCAGATGCGGTCAGTGTCCCACCCATATCCTATGGGTGCAACGTGAAGGTCACCTGCCACTTACTGGTTAATTCCCCACACACTAATGACCATTCCTTAAGCACCTGTGTCTCTGTTCAGCCCACTCATGGGCTTTAGGAATTTCCCAGAAATTTCAAGGAATTAATGCTTTAGGAACAATTGTCAAACTATAAGGGATGAGAGTTGGTAGACAAATATGCCAGCTTCCTCGTCCCTTGGCATATCAGTTCTGAGCCATGTTCTACCCAGTATCTCAGAGGGTCCCCAGGAGGACCGAGCCCACACAAAAATGATCTCTCCATCAACACACCCTATATTAGCTACCTCTTTTCCCAATCTTACTTCCTCACACCCTCACTGGGTTTCTGGGTCACCTCCCAGATGAGTTTACATGCATCCAAATCTTTATCTCAACTTTGTTTGGGGGGGGGGGGAATCCAAACTTAGATATATTCAAAGCATTGGTAATTTCTTATTTTGGTAGCATTTTTTTTTTTTTACACCTAGTTTGGTGGTTAAAATCATGAGCTTTTGCATTAAGCAAAAATAGATTTAAATTTAGGCTCCCCCACTAATTAGCTCTGTTGTTTGGGGCAAACGACTTAACCTCTCTGAGCCTCAGTTTTCTGTATCTATAACATGGAGATAATTAACAGCACCTACTTAAAGGTTTTTCTGTGCTAAATTAGATAATACACCTAACACAGTGATATGTATATGTGTGTGTGTGTATGTATATATATAACATAACACTCAGACATTAGCTGTGGTTGGTTGCTTGTCTCAATAGCTTCCTATTTTGCTCTAATAGATTTTTAATAAGTTTAAGTTCTACTAAAGTAATTAATTAGGTTTCATGTGGGCCTATAGGGAAGGTAAGTAGCTATTTACGAGAATGATATAGCAAGAAAGACCTGGCAAAGCCTTTCTGGCCAGCAGCCTACTTTACTACATCCCTGTCATTCACTGTCTTAAGTGGCAAGAAGGAAGGAGACTCTCCCAGTCTCCGCCTATCCCTAGGACCAAGTTAAGTCACTCCATTTCCATGAAGCCTTCCCCAGTTACTAAGTGGGTTTTCCTTTCCCTCAATTAAGATGATATTTATCATCTGTGCAATTTATGTTACCGCAACCGTATGCAATGTCTTAGTGAGATTTTAGCACATTCAAAATTTTCCATTTTGTGGAATGGTATGATATAATTAATCTTTGTATGGCATTTCATAGAACATTTACTAATATTTAAGACAATTATATCATCCATATATAGGAATTATTTTTTTTTCTTCAGATCTCTTAATGAAAGTAAACGTTTTGAGGTCAGGAAGGCAAATTATGTCAGCAATAAAAACAAAAACTTCATTATTCATTACTAAAAACACACAGCTGATGGATATTTATTGGACAATAAATAATTTTAACAAACTGGCTTTGTGAACAAAGAAATCACAATCCTGGATGTCTGGTATGATTGAGAAGATTTATAGAATTTTAACACAGTATATTAATTTCCTAGGGCTGCTGTAACAACTCAGCACAACAAACCACAGAAATTTACTGTCTCACAATTCTGGAGGCTAGACGTCTGAAATCAAGGTGTTGGCAGGGCAGGAATTCTTCCTTGCCTCTTCTTAGCTTCTGTTGGTGGCTGGTAATCCTTGGCATCCCATGGCTTGTAGCTGTCTAACTTCAGTTTCTGCCTGTGTCTTCATGTGGCCTCCTTTCTCGTGTGCTTATCTCTGTATCTTCTCTCCTTACAAGAGACGGCGCCAGGTTGGATGAGGTCCCGCCCTCGTCTAGAATGACCTCATCCTAACTGCATCTGCACTACTCTGTTTCCAATAAAGGTCACATTCTGAAATACCCGGGGTTAGGACGTGAATGTGTCTTTCTGGAGGGCATAATTCAGGAAGGGTTCTTATAGAATGCTATGAAGTATGAATGAGAAACTTAAGACTCAAAAGATCATGTAACTAGTAATAGGTAACCCTTGAACTAGAACTCAGGTTTCAGTGTTTTTTACATCCCAGCATCTACTTCCATATAAAACAGGTAGCACTGGAGGACTGGCCAAAAGCAGCTTGGAGGCAAGGCTTTGACTTATTAAATTAGTAACCATTATTACTTAAGAGGATAGAAGGAATTCCCCAGGTGGGGGGAAGTTTAATAGTTTTATGGGTTCATTTTTAGTTTAAGAAACTTTACAAATATATGTATATTTTATTTATTTTTGCTTAAAATACTCTGGCTTCTTTTTGGTTCCACACAGAAGTTAAAGTTTTAGAATATGGACAATGTTATATTTATTTATTTATTAACTAGATCGTTATTTACATGTTACTGTATGGAGTAATGCTGACTTTTACAGCTGGAGAATTTTAACTCTGAGTCTTGAGTATTACACAGATATGTCAAGTTTTAGGGAACTACTAGGTTATATAAAGAACAAAGCATTTCAGAATTTAGAAATAACAGTTAACGCTTAGGAGTAAATGTGATTGCTGTAAGAGCTTACACTTTAAGCTTTAATTTTTACAAGCACTTTAAATGAATTTACTTTTAGAAATAAAGACATTTCACCGTTGTTTTATATTGGGATTATTGCAAACTATAGCAGAAGTTATGTCTTGTTTTATCTTTACACACTCACTAGGGTTAGGTTAATTAATAGCTAGTACATAGTTTGTATACTTGCCTTGTTTCTCCTAGTAAAGTTCTTTTTGTCAAAGGTGAAGTTTTCACTTCTACCTGACCACCTGTGCTTTTAGAAAAGCCTTACGGTAGAGTAGTGTAGTTGGTAAGTAATTTTGGTTGTTATACAGATAAGTATTAGGATATAACAGAGACAGTGAAAACATTGTTAAGTCTTTAGGAATTTAATATAAACCATGCAAATTTAGCTAACAAAAGGATAGTGTTTTAGTTTATTAAAGCTGCTGGAATGTAATATATCAGAAATGGAATGGCTTTTATAAAGGGAATTTAAGCTGCAAGTTTACAGTTCTAAGGTGATGAAAATGTCCAAATTAAGGCACCAACAAGAGGTCACTTGGGGCTTGTTGTCAGTAATGACTATAAAATTTGAAAACTTTCTGTGACTTTCCATATCCATATACCTTCAGTTAATAATGATTACAATAAAATTCGCTTTTATACCAGGAATATGTTAGTTTACAAAGTTAACATATTGTAAGACTATACTTTGAGGCAGTTGGAGGCTAATAAAGACTGCTACTAAGGAATTTTTTTTTAATATAAGGATTATTTTGCAGCACTGCTTAAGTGAATAGAGTGGGAATTTTATTATTAAGTTTTTGCCATTTAAAAGCAGATAGGTATTGAGATTCAAAATGATTTTTTAAGATTTAGAACTGAAAACTTGAATACAGTTAGGGGTTAATCCATGGCTAGCCTTGGAATGCCGTTATTTTATATAAACAGGTTTATTTGCTTAAAGATTTCCTATGGGATGCTGAGAGACCTCAACTCAGTAGGGCCTCAGGGCAAACAAGGGGTAACTACTAGCTGGGTTTACTAGTCTTAAAGTGGTCTTTGGAGAGTGAAAAAGATCTCCCTGGAAGGGGGCGGGGCATTCAGAGACAATGAGAAATTGATGGGACACTAGAATGTCCTTGAGCCCATAAAGGACAGGGGTAGTGAAGACTTTAGTTTTAGCTTTACTGTCAACTCCTATAACTAGTCAAGTTTGCCTGGAGATAGGCCCAAAGTGACAGTTTAGGACAGAGTGGCTCCAGTGTTAATTAAGAAATTAATTTTAATTCTTGAGTCCCGTTGATTGCCACCTGGGACTCCCTTTTGGTTGGTCAGATGTGAAGTCAGCAGAGCTGTGTGTGGCCTCGGGGTACTCTCAGTCTTACTCACTTGCCGTGAACTGGGTTCAGGGGGCTGTCCGGCCTGCCCCTTCGGGAGACAGTGCCGTTCCTGGGCCCAAAGCCCATGTTGGTGGCACCAGAGGCAAGGCCCTGGTGGGTCCTGAGGTTGAAGGCTGTCTCGAGGTTTCTGGCACCCTCTTTCCAGTGGCCCTCTGACCCACAGGTGAAGCAGAGTCCTTAAGGCCTGGAGCCACGATTTAGGTGATCTCAAGGGGACAGGGCACTCTGAACAGGACTGCAATAAGCTGAGCTTGTTCTCTTGTTTTTTGCTTACCCCTTTGCCTTCTCCTCCTTGGCCTTGTTTCAGTTTTTAAAGATAGAAAAGGCAGTTTCTAATAAGTTATTAGTGGGAGTTTGCAGGCTCATGGAGAACTTTCACAGCTATCTCCGAATGTCAGGGGCAGACTGGCTGATGAAATGGATGCCCAGCAAAACCTGACTTTCCCAGGAATTCGGACTCACATGAGCAACCTTTTGAGCTTCCACTCAAAAGGTGTTTGCCTCACGTATTTTGGAACCTCTCCTGGAACAGAGTTGGGGTTTTTTTTTTCTTTTTCCTGAGTGATTTCCCTTATTATAGTTAACCAGCTTGGTGGTACATTTTTTTTAATGCCTTTTAGCAAGCAAGTATCTTCTCTTCGAATGGAAACTGAGACATGGGCATAACACAAATGACAAGTCTTATTTAGGTCCTTATCTTGATAAAGAGCTATAAATATCTGTACAGAGAGAATTTCTGACTACTTTCCCTGTCTTTTACAGACTGAATGATGTTATTGTAATTGAGAGTCCCATTAAAGGGCTATGTTTCTTCATGTTTTCAGTTTATATTGACGGTTGGCAATTCTTATTTTCTCTGAAAAAGGAATAAACAAGAGGAATACTTTTGTCCTCTCAGTTTCTTGCTTCCTGAGGGCCAAAAAGAGAGCATAATTTAGAAAAGGAGTTTTATATTTGACTGCAATGGGTTTTAATAGAGACTAGATGAGAATTGGAATAGGGCTGCTATTTAAAAGAGGATTATTTAAAATATTTGCCTCCTTCCACAAAGAGTCATGAGGAAGAAGTTTTTGACAGTTTTCCTGGGCATAACATAATTTGTCAGAGTCTTTTATGGGTTTGTCCTGATATAAGGCTATACAAGGCATACATAAGGAATTTCTTGCTACTTTTCCTGCTTTTTACAAAAGAGATTTAATTGTAGGATAGAGTTATAGCTGACTGTCCTATTTGTGGGCCACTGCTGGCCATCCTCCAGTTGCTATTGCAGCTAGGCAGTATGCTGTAGAAAACCTGGAGGCACCAGCCATTTTTAAGGAAGTTGGATAAAAAAGGTAGATTGACCTACCGGTGCCTGGTGTCCCAGGTTGCTGACCTGCTGTTGTGAGCACTGATCCCTTGGGCCCTTTAGATCAGGCTCCCTATCCCCAGGTATCCCCAAGGTCCTCAAAGACTCAGGAGGCCAATGGCCTGGTACTCATCCCAAAGCCGCTGAGCTGACCCACTCGTCCTCCTGGGCATCTATGCTTGTAGCTTACTGCCTACAATACTGCTTAAGAGAACAGTTGCCACAAAGAAACTTTAGGGAAGGGATCTGCCAGCTGCCAGCCCCAGGTGTTGCCATGATCAAGCTAGAGGGAAAGAAAATGTGGCAAGGAAATCAGACTCCTTTTAAGAACATGGTTTGGTATGCTATTTAGGCAATCAGAGGGGTCTAGATATGGCCATATTATAGGACAGGTCCAGTGAGGCTCCTTCTGTCCCTTACAGAGCAGATTTTTTTAAGAAAGCAAATGCATGCCCAATAGCCTATTCTCTCCAGCTAATAGGTTCTTCCTGCACTGGGCAACACCTTCAAGAGAGCTAATAGCAGAATGCTGAGACTCGAGACATGGTAGCTGATGAAAAGATGAAAAGACCCAGAGAGAAGGATAGCCAGGGCTTTTGTTTACCCTGCAAACCTTCTTACTTTCATGGAGAGATGCTCACTTTGGAAAGGACCAAGTCCCCTTGGGCCTAAACTAAGTGACTCCCTAGAATGTTAAAGACAACAACTTGTTTGGTACAAGAATTTTTAGCCCAGAATCTGGTGTTATAAAAAGTGGAAGGTTTTAGAACATTGAAAGCCATGCAGAGGAGGAAGTGGGAGATTCTCATGGTGGCAGGGGAGAGGATCTCTGTTGAAGAGGTGAAAAAAGGAACAGATTTAGTAGGAAGGGGTTGGGTCCTCAGAAGGGGGAAAAGAGAGTGGGAAGTTTTGGACAGCCAAGGAAAGATGGAGAGACAGAGAGAGGGGGACTCTATTTGGCTCCCATTGAACTCCTGCTCCATATGGGGAGAAACCCTCAATCAGGTACCAAAGGGTGGTATCACCTGCCTCCCTGAACCTCCTTACATCTACATGGCACAGAGATGGGGCTTCTGCCACCACCGAGGAGGGAGCCGAAGGCTTAGGGTGAACTGGGGTTATGTCCTGGGGAGCTGCATCAGAGTCCCTAGATTCCTAGAGAGAACAGTGAAAATGAGAACATAGGAGATGATAGCAATGAGCCAAGCAAGAAGAAAAATCAACATTGCATGGCCATGTACTCACCAGTTCAGATGGTTGGAGAGAAATGCCTCCTAGTTGGCTCACCAAAATATGTTACTGAATTTTGGTTTCCGGGTTCTTGGCTGCACGATAAGAAAGAACTCAGAGGCAGAGCACAGATAGCACAAGTAGGTAAGAAATTTATTAGGTACGCATGCAGAGAAAGGGGCATGCAGGCACTCTCACAAGTAAAGAAAGATGGAGGGTGAGAGGCAATAGGCAATGTGGGGCCATTTGCTTTTACAGATGAGTTTTATGTATACTCCCCACCCCCCTTCCTTATTCAGGGCTCCTTCTTCTACCCTCCGGTTTCCTCACGGCCAGGCCTGGTGGTGGATAATGTATTTGGGGGTGTCCATTGGTTTCACCCTTCTCCATAGATGACTCACTTAGGTGGGGGTCCTTTGGCCTTAGATGGGTTGGCTTCTGCTAGGTACATCCCTTAAGTGGGTAGCCCCTGGGCAGGGGGTCTGTGCCAGACACAGGGCCTGCTGACCATAATTAACCATCCTTGTTCAAGTGCTCCTTCAGGTTTTCTCTCCCCTCTCTCCCTGTTCTAGCCTGCCTCAATAGCAGAGACTCCATCATGTTATTTCAGCCACAGCCACCACCACCATTGGAGATGCCTCTACCACTGAACACCCTCAAGTGCCTACCCCGAAGTTCCTGATACTCTTTGCTCCTATGGATTCTTGGTGGCAAACCCCAGCTACTGGTTTTGGCCAATGCAGGGTTAAGCATAAAAAAGCAAAAATAATTTATTGTAAGGTGATAGCCCAATGAGCTGGTAGGAAAACTGGAGTCCAGGCTCAAAATTGAACAGGAACCAACAGGGTCAAGCTACAATCAAGGTCACATCACAGTAACAGTCTATTTAGTGCCACCACTGAACACTCACTGCATTGCTGGGCACTTGCTGCCATGAGACAGTCCATGGAAGACTTTCCCTGTACCTTGCCTCACACAGGATCATCCAAGCAGTGAAGATTGGGTCTTATCCATCCCCCATTTACCCTACCCCTGAGTGCATGAGCTACTGGGAAAGGGAATATTTGCTGTCCTTTAGATTCAATGATGGGAGGCAAGGCTTTCTTTTTTATTTTTAAGTAAGTTTTACATAACTTTTTACTAGTATATTTTGATAAAATCATTGTCTGGTAGAAATTAGAACTAGGATAAAAAGTGCATGTAATTGTCATGGAGTTGAAGGAGGATGGCAAGGACAGCCTCTGGAAACAGATGATTGAGATGCAAATTCAGGCTCCTACAGAAAGAATCCCTGTGACCTTGGGCAATTTTTTCACTTCTCTGAGTCTTAGTCATTTGTACATTGGGATCATAATAATGCCTCTGAGAGGTGGGTTATCATGAGGATTAAATGAAAGAACTACGCCTGGCCTCTGGCAAGCCCTCCAGGAATGATAACCATGCTTGTGGGTGTGCAGGTGGTAGGAATGCAGACTTACTGAGCTCCTACATTCTATCTTTGGGTGGTCCAGTTCAATTTGTTCTGGACTGTTGGCCACCCCCTTGTTGGTCCTTGGGGCAGGACTCTGGTAGATACAATGAAGCCAGGGGTGGAGATTTTGAAAAGAGGTGGTGAAGTTGTACACCTGGCTCTAGTTTAAGTTTTGAGATAAAGGAAGGAAGGTGTTTCTAAAACATGTCTGTGTGTCATGGGGATAGGAGGGCAAGTGGGGATGTGGGGCACTCTTATTTATAAATAAAATGTTATACATTTTTAAATCTCTTGAAAATTAAAATCTAACCCAGATATAATTGAGCTACTAATTCCATTTTGTGTTTCAGCCAGGATGGGATGGGTTTTGTTGTTGTTGTTGTTGTTGTTGTTGTTGTGAACTTATGTAAAGATGCATGCAACCAACTAATTACACCACTGATTTTACTTCTAAGAATTTATTGTATTCTTACAGATGCTAAAAAATATTTAGACTGACATTTATTGGCAAGTTTGTAACAGCAAAATGCTCTAAGCAACCTATATATCCCCGCTTTGGGGATGATTAAATAATTTATAGTGCATCAATACTGTGGGACACTGTGCTACTTACAGTTAATTGGCACTCAGGACTCATTGCTATCCCTTTTTATGTTCCATCCTGCCCACAGCGCCTATAAAATTGAAAACTACTTTTCACAGACTTCCTTGCAGTTAGGGATCTGGATGAGACTTTGGCTCTACCAGTGAAAAGACTATGTATGAGATTTAGGAGTTGGAAGTGAGATGAGGCCTCCTTCTTCCTGTTTGTGTTAGCCACCAGACTCGGCATTCCAGAGTCTAATTCTCAGCCTTCTCATTATCTAGGGGCAGTTGCTCAGATGTAATAGCCAGTGGCTAGTCACCAGCCTCATGGAAACTGAGGCAGTTGTGGGACGTGTGCCGTGGAAGCAGCAGCAGCTTCCTGACCTCTGGATCACAGTGGCATGAATGGGAAATCAATACCCTACTATCAGATCCCTGTCTTCTGCTGCTTGAACTCATCCAACAACTTTGTAAGTACCTAATTTCCTGTTTAAAATAGCTTTTTATCTGAATTACCTACAGTGGTTTCTGTTTCCTGCACTGTATCCTGACAGATACTAATACTATGTGATATCAAGAAGAATTAAAATCTACATGGGCTATGAAACTTGTTAGAGCATTAGAGTAGAAAAATAAAAGTAGATAACTATATTAAACTATACTTCAGTTTTTGAAAGAATAAAGTGTGTATATGTATGTTCATATATTTGTACACACATATACATATAATTATATATGCACACGTATGCTTATTTATGAATACTAAAATTCAAGAAGGTTATATAAGAAAATTACATTAGTAACTGCTTCTGTGAAAACTGGAAGAGGAGAGAGGTTTACATTTCATTCATATAATCCTTAAACTGTTGGATTGCTTTTTGGTTTTTTTTCCCACCATATTCATGAAATACATTTTTTGTTAATTTTTTAATTATAAGGAAAAATGGCAATATTCTGCAACAATTTGAAAGCAGAAAGAAAAAAAACATTCATTATCCCAACTTAACATAATATCATTTTTATTTTTGCATATTCCCTCTAAATATTTGTTTATTAAAATTTATATTACAGTGATACCTATACACATACAACTTCATCGTCTGCTTAATTTTTTTTGTTTATGTTATATAGCCAGCATTTATGAAGTTCATACCATGTGCCAAGCATAGTGATTGGAAAATTTTTAGAATCATATTTTATTGAAACTAAGATCTATTGATTGTAATATGCACCATTATCTGATGTATCATTCAGAAAAAACTTTTTAAATAAACTTTCCATTAAACTATAAGATATAAAGTGTATAGGTTGTTTTTTCCTCAATTGAACCACATATGTCTGGAAGTAAATAACTCTCTAAAGTCAGCAGGAAATTTTTGACTCATTGACGCTTGACACCTTAATGATAGTTCTGCACAATGCATGAATTGGTCAAACCAACTTCTCACTGCTTTGAAATTTCTTTCATCTAACCCAGGTAGGGATTTCACAATTTCTCCTACCTACATTGGCTGCTGTATGACAGGCTCATGTGTTAGTCACAATATACAACATAGCTTCATCATCAATGTTTCTTTGCATGAATATTTGGAATTGCAGTTTTCCTACAGAGAAAAATATTTGATTTATTAATACCAAATGCAAGCCCTCAAGTTCTACTTCTGTGGCTTTGTCCATACACCTACCTTTTTGTTTCCATGCTGAATCACAATGTAATTTTAAAAGAATCTTAAATAGCAATTAAATTCAAATTATGTAGCACCACAATACACATAATTCAAATGTTGCAAAAACTGTATGAACAGTGCCATCCAGGTTTACACATGTTTAGGCAAGGACAGCTATGGGATTGTAAGACACTATTGGTTGTAGGATGCCGCCCAATATAAGAAATGTTAAACTATGGAAAAAAGGGTGCACGGTTGGTTCAGTGGTAGAATGCTCACCTTCCATGCAGGAGACCTAGGTTTGATTCCCAGACCATGCACCTAAAAAAAATAAAAAATTAAAAACTATGAAAAAAATCTTCTCCTTAGAATAGATGAAATGCAATATTATTTCTTTGGTCCTCAAACAGCATTCAAGTCAATTCTATTATTCCTCAGATGAGAAAACTGAGGAAAAAGAGGTTATCAAAGTCCATAGTTATTAAGAAGTAGATCTTTATAAATCTGGTTCCAGTGCCCACAATCTTAACCATTAAACTATGGAGTCTCCTTGTAATTTTAAGATTTTTCTCTATTGCTATATAACATTCATAATTATGGTTTTACAAAGCTCTTTAATAGTCTATCAAAAGGACAATCAGAATGTAATTAACCATTCTCAAATATTAGATAATTAGATTTCTTCAATTTTCCCCATCAAAAATTATGCAACAATGAAGGCATATGGCTTTTGATAACCCAAAGGATATATTTTATTTTTTAATACAAAAACAATACTCATTCTAGAAAATTTGAAAAGTATAGAAATCGTAAAGAAGCAATGCTATTATAATCTCATCACTTACGGACAACTATTACGAACTTTTTGTTGTGTTTCTTTTCACATTTTTCATACTTTTTTTTCATTTACTTGAGATTGTAATGAATTTTACTTTCTGCATTGATTCTGAGTTTCCTGTGTTTGTCATAAGAAATTACCACAAACTTGTTGGCTTAAATCAATAGAAATTTATTCTCTCACAGTTCTGAAGATCAGAAAGTCCAAAATCAAGGTTCCAACAGGACCAGTTTCCCTCTGGAGGCTGTAGGGGAGAATCGATTCTTTGCCTATTCCAGCTTCTATTGATTACTGGTTTCCTTGGCTTGTGCTTACACCACTCCATTCTCTGCCTCTCTCTTAACATTGCTATTTTGGTTTACTAATGCTTCTAGAATGCAACACAATAGTAATGGGTTTGCTTTCATAAAGGGGACTTCTTAAGTTACAAGTTTACAGTTCTAAGGCCCCAAAAATGTCCAAACTAAGGCATCCAGATAAAGACATTTTGACTTAAGAAAGACCAATGGCTTCTGGAACACCACTATCATGTTGGAAGGCAAGTGGCTAGGATCTGCTGGTCCTTATCTTCTGGTTTCAAACAACTTCCCCAGGGGCATTTTCTTTCTGTATCTTCAAGTATCTCTGTGTCTGTTGGCTCTGAGCTTTTTCCAAAATGGTTCCCTCTGAAAGGACTCCAGTAAACAGATTAAGAACCACCTTGAATAAGTGGTGATACATGTCCATGGAAACCACTTCATCAAAAGGCCCCACCCACATTTGGGTGGGTCAGATCTCCTCAGAAACAACCTAATCAAAATTTCCACCCAAAACAATAGGTCTGCCCCCACAAGATTGGGTTAGGAAAAGAGCATGGCTTCTCTGGGGTACATTACAATTTCAAACTAGCACAATTGCCTTCTCCTCTGTGTGGGTGTCTACTTTTCACCTCTCTAAGGGCACTTGCCATTGGATTTGGAGACCACCTGGATAATCCAGGATAAGCTCATCTCAAGAAACTTAAGTGTATGACATTTGCAAAAATGCTCCCATGACATCTGCAAAATGCTTTTTCCAAATAAAGTAATATTCACAATTTCTGGGGATTAGGACACAGATATATATTTTGGGGGCCAACATTCAACCCATCGCATAAACACTTTCTCATGTCATTAAAACTATTCACAGACATTATTTTTAAAGGCTACCTAATAGTATGTTTACCCAATTTTTGCTTAGTTTGTTGTTTTCATTTTTTTCTGCTATAAACAATATCTTAATTCACAAATATTTGACTTAAAAGGTCAGATTTCCACAATAAAAAATATACAAATAATTTCACAACTCTTGATAGTTTGTCAAATTGTTTCACTTTTTTTTAATTAAAGAGTTAAAAAATTCATATAATAAAAGTCGTATGTATACTTTTATTCAGTGGGGAGGCCAAAGTTAGTTTGGTGAGTAGAAGGGAAGATTATTTCAGGTATTTATGAGAAAGGACGGTGAGTTAGAGAGAAAAATACTTAGGAAGAAAACCTATTAATCTCAAATTTATTTAAATGAAAAATTAAGTTTTTACCATTATTTGACTAGTGGTACACAAAATACTTCTCAACAGAAATAGGCAGCTCTGTCCATACTTTATACCTGGGAAAAGGTGCCTGTCACATCACAGATGTTATTATATGTGCTAGCCAGGCTGTGAGGCCCCAAAACAAAATGGCTAGGACAAAAAATGGGGGATTTATTAGCTCTTATGCTAACTAAGTTGAGTACATGAAGTGTCAATTCATGCTTGTCACAGTAGTCTGTGGAGAGAAGGTATATGACAGAACCTTTTATTTTTTGTTAACAACTTACTGGAACATTTTTCTTTTATAATGTTCTAAGATTACAACTGTAAATGGAAAGAGTAATATAACCAATTGTGAATATGTTAGCACATCCCCTTTAGCACATTAATTGCATTCTCTTCAGAGGCTCAGTGCACTCCAATCAGACTGACTCTCTTTATAGTCAGTAATCTATAAAGCAAAGAGCATTGACACTTTTCCTATTACTTAAAAAATGGTGTGAAGAAATGGCTAGTGAGGGTGCAATTCCTTGTTAAATTGTTTAAATGGCAAGTCCTGTACTTTGTGTGTACCAACCACGATAAATGTAAGGCTACATGCTTGCTTCAGGACTGTGTACAAAGCCTAGAAAAGAACTGAGATATTTTTGACATCTTTGTGATTAGCTCATCAATCATGTTTTATGAAGAGACTGATGTTTCAACTGAATTGGATTATCATTTATTATAAAGCACTGCGATCCTCTATGCTGCTTCAGAGAACTACTATTGCAAGCTGGAGAATGGATTTGCTAGAGAAGTGGTGTTGTATGGAAAAAGAGGGAATCGAATGTAGATTGATCTGGATGCATATGCTGGCCCTAATTACCTTATTCTCCAACGTTGGGAAATTCAAGCTACCTGTGAGATTAAATATTTTCCGTAAAGTGAAGATTTTAAGGTTAATTTTAGACAGTTGTGAAAATTAGCAATAGTGTAAGTAAAAAATATTGCATGGCAAAATTATTTTTTTAATGGAGCAGATTATCCTTACAAAGATTTAGACTGTGGAGTGTAAATTAAGCTTTATTAATGATGCCATGTGCTACCTTAATGCTGATATTGTTTGTTTTGCCCCAACAATATCAAACAGCTAAATCTTTGGTGAAAGATTTCCCTATGGAGGCATGGCCTCCTTTCTTTATTATAGTGAAGAAACTTCCTGGAATGAGACATAATCATAGAGTCTATGTTGAAGGGTAGAGGTATACTTTAATAATAGACTATGAACAAATGATACATAAGCAGAGCATATTGAAGAATTAGGTTAACTCCAATGCAATGGCTTTTGAAACAAAGTAAAAATGATAATGAAAGATTAGTTGAGATCCCTAGAGCAACACTTATAATTTTGACTCCAGAGTGATCTTCTATTGTCTTAGGGAACAAGCAATGGAGACATGTTATTCTCTTTCAAACTGTAAAATGAAATTATGATCCTATTATTTAAAAGTCTTTTGATATAGGGTGGCCATGGTGGCTCAGTGGCAGAGTTCTTGCCTGCCATGTCAGAGACCTGGGTTTGATTCCTGTTGTCAGTCTGTGTTAAAAAAAAAAAAAAAGAAGAAGTATTTTGATATATTTAAATTATTACGTGTAATTTTAAACTTACAAAACCCTATTGTGTGAGTTTCCCAGCTGCCGAAACAAATATCTTACAGTGGGTTGACTAAACAAAAGGAATTTGTTGGCTTATCGTTTCAGAGGCTAGAAGGTCTGTCTCTTGTATATAGGGGAACTCACAAACAACTAACAAGTAAAAGCCCAGAGCAAGACAGAGGCTCAGAAAGCCAGGAAAATCCAGCATTTGCCTGAGAAAACCTTCCTGATACTAAAACTGCAGCTCAAGAAAATCTCTATCTTATTACCAACTGCTTACAAAACCAAGAAATAGCCATCCCTGGGAGTAAATCCCAGAGTTAACATTTTAAAATATTAAAATGTACAGTGTATGATAGAAGGGTACAAAAACAAACAAAGAGACAGGAAATGATGGCCTATCCAAAGGAAGAGGATAAAAATACAGAAAACACTAGTAAAGAAGACAAGAATGCGGACATACTAGAACGATGTCTTTAAAACTGATTTTTTAAATGCTCAAGAAGATGAAGGTAAATACTGAGACAGAACTGCAGGATATCAGGGGAAAAAATGAATGAACAATACGAGAAGATGTCTCAGTAAAGATATTATAGAAAGAAACCAAACAGCACTGCTAGAATAGATGATCACAATAACTGAAATGAAAAATGCCTAAGAGGGCTTCAAGAACAGACTGGAGCTGGAAGAACAAAGAATTAGTGAAATCAAAGACATGACATTTGACATGAGTCAGGCTGAGGAACAGAAAGAAAAAAGAGATAATAGAAGCAAAATAGCCTAAAACAGCTAAGGGATACTATCAAGTGAACCAATATATACATTATGGGAGCCCCAGAAGGAGAAGAAAGAGAGAAAAGGGGACAGAAGGAATAGTCAAAGAAATAACAGAGAACTTCCCAAACTTAGCAAAAAATGTGAATATGCACATCCAGAAAGGCCAAAGAACACCAAATAGAATAATCATGAAGAAAAATAAACACTGTCATATATAGATTACAGATTATACTATCAAATGCAAAGAGCAAGGAGAGAGTTCTGAAAGCTTCAGGAGAAAAGCAATGGGCAGATAAACAAAAACTGAGGGTGTGCATCACCACTAGACCTGCTCTTCAAGCAATGCTAAAGAGAGTTCTTCATATTGAAAGGAAATGGCACTAGAGAGTGCAAAGCAGCATAAAGAAAAAAGACCTGTGGTAAAGGTAACCATTTGGGTAATTATAAATGCCAGTACTATTGAATCATCTTGTTTGGTATATAACTCCACGTCTTACTTCCTACAGGAGCTAAAATGCAAAGGCATAAAAAGTAATAATAAATCTAAGTTTCTGGATAAACAATATGCAAAGATATAAGTGGCAATAAGCATAAAAAAAATAGCTGGTTATTATATACAGCCCCTTCCAATGTGAAAAAGTTAGAATGGGCATAGCCCAAATACCCTAAGGAGTGGGAGAAAGATCGAAGGTGAAGGTGGAGTTATACAGAGAAGGTAGGGTTTAACATATGAGTATGATTGATGAATTATGGTACTGATATTTCTTTTAGTCTCCAGTATCTTAGAACAGCTAGAAGTAAAAACCTAAAATTGTAATATTATAACCCATACCAGACTCTGAAATCTGTTCTACAACTAATTGTTTACGATGTACTTTGAAATTTATTGCTTTTTTGTATACGTTATTTTTCACAAAGAGAAAAAAAAGTGATTGTCATGATAAATGCATGGCTATATGATGATATTGTAAACCATTGACTGTACACTTTGGATTGAAGTTAACTTGGTATCAAACCAAATATGATATTTATGTAGTTAGGCTTTTTAACTTTAACTCCATGGTAACCATAAGGAAACAGATATAAAATATATCCAGATAGAAATGAGAAGGTACTCTATATGGAGATCATAAAAAATCAAATGCATATAAAAGTAGGCATTAATAGAAGTGAGGGACAAAAAAGGTCTAAGACTTTTACAGTCTAAATAACAAAACGGTAGAAGAAAGTCCAGTATTATGAGTAATGGTGTTAAATGTAAATGGATTAAATTATCTAGTCAAAAGGCAGAGATTGTCAGAATGGATAAGAAAAGCACAATCCAACTATATGCTGTCTGTAAAAGAGTCACTTTAAAGCCAAAGATACAAGTAGATTGAGAATGAAAGGATGCAAGTAGTAACCAAAAGGGAGCTGTGGTGCCTATAGTAATATTGCATAAAATAGTAAAAATCATTTACAAGGGACAAAGATGGTCATTATTTATTGATAAGGAGGCAATTCAACAGGAAAATGTAACAATTATAAACATATATGCACCTAACAACAGAGCCCCAAAATATATGAAGCAGATACTGACAGATTTAAAGGGAGAAATTGACAGTTCTACATCAGTAGAAGACTTTAATACTAACTACTTTCAATAACAGATAGAACATCTAGACAAAAAGACAAATATTGTATGATTTCACTGTTTTGAAACAATTTGAATAAGCAAATTCCTAGGGTCAGTATATAGGTTACCAGGGACAGGGTAGGGATAGGGAATGGGAAATTGAGGCTTAGAGTGTACAGGTTCCTATTTGGAATGGTGGAAATGTTTTGGTAATGGGTGGTGGTGATGGTAGCACAACATTGTGAATGTGACTAATAGCACTAAAATATATATCTGAATATGATTAAAAGAGAAAATGTTAGATTGTATATATGATAACAATAAATTTATTTAAAAAATCCTTGGAACCCCAGTATACAACCTATGGTAAACCATGGACTTCAATTAATAGTATAGTTATAAAAATGTGCTATCATCAGTTGTAACAAATGTTCCACACCAATGCAAGGTATTGGTTGTGGGGCTGTATATGGGAATCTGGTACTTTATGCATGATTGCTCTATTAACCCCCATGTCCTTTAATAAAACTCTGGGATTTTTAAATTACTTCAGAACATAAATGTTGTCTCACGTAACTTGTTCCTTATTCAACCAGAATCTAGCAGTGTGGCTCAAATATAATTGGTGCTCGATAAATTTTTGTTGAATGAATTTCCCACCTAGTGAGACCATCTTTTCCATTGTGGGGCAGCATCATTGTTTAGGAAGTTTTCGTATATAAACCTGGAGTAGTTATTTTAAAGTATTTGTATTTCTGTCCTATTTCCCTAAAGTTCTCCATATGTGATACTGATTCATCAGATAGAAAAGGGAAGCATATTAAACTTATAATTAACCTTTTCTTTTGACATGTAATTAGCTAGGATTTATGAGATGCTAAAGGCTGCAATGTCTGAGAAAGGAAGCATAAATGTATAAATACAGGTATTTTTGTTTCACTGAGCTTGGAATAACACAATCATTTGTTTTCACTGAGACATTGTTTATCAGAAACATTTTAATTTTTATAGTGGCTAATGAACTTCTGAAAACTTAGATAAATTTTTCTGGTTCAATCCCAGAATAAAGATCTGATTTTATCTTTTTTCCACCAATATTGACAATTAGATCAGATCAAATCCATTTAAAAAATTATAAGGTGTGAAATCACTTTTCATTTTTATTTTAAGATAGTTTTATTATTGTGTTATTATAATTCAAAAATTATACTGTCAGAGTAACATTTAAGATGAACCAATTGAATCTTAGACGAAAAATATATTAAAATTTATATTAAACTAAAATTTACAACTATTAGTACAAAATTTTACAGTATTTTGCAAGGCAAAATTTACCAACTAATAGTTATTTTCCATAAGATGAAACTACTTTTTATATTTTCTTCTCATTTTTCAAGATAATCTTTTTCTTAAATTTAATAGAGTACCTTCAAGAGAAAGAAATGCCTATAGTAAGGAAACAGATTACAAAGTATTCAGCTTTTCATTTATTTGGAAAAAATCTAAATGACGTGCCAAGTGAAATATGAGAGATTCTTAAGCTTAGGAATCTTTCTCCTAAACTTATAAGCAGCTCTCATTTTCTGTGTTGTCATGAACATAAGATATCCAACCTCTCCCTGAACTGCCTTTTACCTTATAGTTCTTGGGTCTCTAAGTCTTGTGAAAACCACTCTCACATCACTTAGAGGAGATATTCTCTTCATATGCTATATCACACTGCCCATTTATGGCAAATGAAGTGCTCATCCAGAGCTCCTGTTCAGAGAATCATTTTGCCTCACTTTTTTTATATCTTCTTAATTCACTTTACAAAGTTTAAACCTGAAGTAGGGGACATTTTTTCCATACAGAGCAAACATCCTTGGTTTCCCATCTATTTCAGTTCTAAATTAGGACTTTACCTATTACTTTTATTAGGTTTTCACAAAAACAACTTCTACTCTGCTGGTCCCCTTCCTTTTTTTACTAGTTAGATGTATGTGATCTGCTAATAGGTTTTTAGTACAGTCTTCACACAACTCTTCTTTTCCATATTACTTTTCCCAATCATTTGAATGATATTTATTGTTTATTCTGTGCCATGGTTAAATAATGATTAAACTGTTATTTTGTGACATTTAAAGGCTTTTTTAAAGAAACACATTTTAGAGGCTGATCTGGATAAGACTAAGGTAAATAAGAGTAAGAGTAAAGGATGATATGGCCTATATTTTAAATCTTCAACTTCTGTGTGAGACCAAAGGAAGAGATGTTTATTTGGTGCAAATTTATATTTTTGGTAGTGCATTATGTAATTTAACTTGTATGGTCAGTTTATTTGAGCACCATAATTACATGGAATCTTGAACAGGGAGTATGATCCTTTTGGTTTGTACAGGTTAGTGTGAGGCCACAGTACATCCCAGAGTAATTTTTTTTTTTTACTTTTTTTATTGTATAGTATTACATATATACAAAGCAAAGAAATAAAAAAGCGGTAATTTTCAAAGCACTCTCCAACAAGTGGTTACAGGACAGATCTCAGAGTTTGTCATGGGCTACCATATGATCCTCCCATATTTTCCCTTCTAACTGCTCCAGAATATAGGAGGTTAGAGGGCTTAAATACTTTTTTATCCTCACAATCAACTTTTTTTTCTTCTTTTTTTGTGAACAATAACATATATACAAAAAAGTTATAAATTTCCAAGCACAGCAGCACAATTAGTTGTAGAACATATTTCAGACTTTAACATGGGTTACAATTTCACAATTTTAGGTTTTTACTTCTGGCTGCTCTAAAATACTGGAGACTAAAAGAGATATCAATTTAATGATTCAGCATTCCTATTTATTTGTTAAGTCCTATCTTCTATGTATAATTCCACCACCACCTTTGATCTTTCCATACCTCTCTTTGGGGTTGTTTGGGCTATGGCAATTCCAAATTTTTGATATCGAAAGGGTCTGTCACTTATATGGAGTAGGAGGATGAAACTATTTGATGTTCTGGAGAGGTTGGGCTAGATTTCAGGACTTGCCTGAACCAGGAACCCATATAGACATTGTCAGTTTCTGGAAAGTTACTCTAGTGCCTGGAACCCTTGTGGAATCTTATATATTGCCCTAGGTGTTCTTTAGGATTGGCTGGGATGGTCCTGGTTGGGGGTTGGCAGGTTATGATAGGTAGCAAGGTCTACCTGAAGCTTACATAAGAGTAACCTCCAGAGTAGCCTCTCGACTCTATTTGAACTCTCTCTGCCACTGATACTTTATTAATTACACTTCTTTTCCCCCTTTTGGCCAGGATGGAATTGTTGATCCCAGAGTGCCAGGTCTGGATTCATCCCTGGGAGTCATCTCCCACGTCGCCAAGGAGACTTTCACCCCCGGATGTCATGTCCCACATGGGGGGAGGGCAATGATTTCACTTGAAGAGTTGGGCTTAGAGCGACTAAGGCCACATCTGAGTAAAAAAAGAGGTCTTGCAGAAGTAACCTCTTAGGCATGCTTATAGGTAGTCTGAGCTTCTCTACTACCTACATAAGCTTCATAAGAATAAGCCTCATGATCGAGGGGATGGCCAATTGATTTGCATCCCAGAGTAATTTTGGTAGAAAATAAAAATATATTTGCAAAGTCCCCTTGGAGGACTGGGGAGAATGGAGGAAATATAAAACTTCGCCATCTGGGGAATTCCTGATATTCTCACAAGCAGTGGGGACAACCAATTCAATTGGCTGAGCCCTTGACCTTGGAGCTTGCCTGTTTGAAACTTATTCTTACATAAGAGAAGCTAAGCCCACTTATAATTATGCCTAAGAGTCACCTCCAGAGAACCTCTTTTCTTGCTCAGATGTGGCCCCTCTCTCCAAGATAATTCAGCAGGTGAACCCACTGCCCTCTCCTGCTACATGGAACATGACTCCCAAGGATATAATTCTCCCTGGCATCATGGGACATGAATCCCAGGGATGGGCTGGCAGCTGGCATCATGGGACTAAGAAAGCCAGCTTGACCAAAAGTGCGGAGAGAGAAATGAGACAAAATAACGTTACAGTAGCTAAGAGATCTTAAACAGAGTCAAGAGGTTATCCTGGAGGTTATTTCTTATGCATTTTATAGATATTCCTTTTTAGTTTATGGTGTATTGGAGTGGCTGGAGGGAAGTACCTGAAACTGTTGGACTGTATCCCAACAGCCTTGATTCCTGAAGATGACTGTATAACTGTATAGCTTTTAAAATGTGTCGTTGTGATTGTGAAAACCTTGTGGGTGATGCTTCCTTTATCCAGGGTATGGACAGATGAGAAAAAAATAAGGATAAAAAGTACATAAATAATGGGAAGGGGCCCATAAAGTGGATAAGAGGTAAAAAAAAATATTTGGGACGCATAGGTGTTTTCTTTTTATTGTTTTCCCAGAGTGATGCAAAAGTGTTCAAAAAATGGTCATGGTGATGAATACACAGCCATGTGATATAGTGTGAGCCACTGATTTCATACTTTGGATAGGTTATATGGTGCATGAATATATCTTAATAAAAGTATTTTTTAAAAACCATATGGGCATTACAAAATTTGGGAAACTTCATATTCTTCTTGTAAATGCTATATGTTAGAATATTTTAATAAGATTATCTCCACAGAGATGTGAAATGCCCAGTTGTGGGTATGAACTTTGATTAGGAGATGTGACTCTACCCATTCCAGGTTTTGTTTTCTGGAATCCTTTAAAAGAAAAAACATTTTGGAGAGGGTCAGAAATGACAGGAGTGACAGAAACGACAGAGCCAACAGAAACTTCAGAGCAGAGCTGACACTTGGTGAATAGAGACACAGATGTTTGGAGATGTCTGGAGCCCAGCAATTGTCACCATGAGATGTTAAGAAGCCAGCACCTGCAGAGAGCCAAGGCAAGCCAAGAGATGACAGCCAGCCCCAGAGAAGCAAAGTGAGGAATCGCCACAGGAACAAAGGCTGAAGGCATCAGAGCCCAGGAGCAAGGGACAACAAATGCCAGCCATCCAGACCCATTGGTCTTCCTTGAATTAAGGTATCTTTCCCTGGATGCCTTAATTTGGATATTTTTAATAGGCTTAGAACTATAAACTTCAAACTTATTAAATCCTCCCATTCCATTTGTTTGTTTGTTTTGTTTTGTTTTGTTTTGTTTTTATATGCTGTATGGTTAAATTTCCCTTTTTAAAAGCTGTTCCAGTTCTGGTATATTGCATTCTGGCAGCATTTAAGAAATTAATACAGTATGTGATCACCATTTCAACTCAGTCAGATATTTTGAATATCTGCAAAAATATATTGAGCTGTGGCAGCACTGGATACAGAAATACATTGTTAAGTTCCTACTTTGGTGTGCTTGTAGCCAGGTACAGACACATGGAAACAAGAATAAACCTATGTATATGCTGTTTAGAAATGACAGTGTGTCATAAAGCATGTGGTACAGATATTCGTGCTGTCAATATTTGGTGAAAAGGAACCATTCAGGGCTGGTTGTCAGCAAAGATTTATGAGAAAGTACACAATTATACACATGAGGAATATGCTCCTGGCTCCTTCTCACTACCATTTCCCCTCTCTCTTCTCTCTCTGTTTCACTTTGCTTGTTTTTGAGTTCAGTGTTGTAATTATATCACAGAATACTGAATTCATAAAGCACCTTAGAGATTGCTACAGTCAAGGAGACAAATCCAGTGTTGAGTGTGTACCTAACTTGGGTAGGCACTAGTGAAAATTATTTGGTGGTTGATTCATAAAATGCAAAATTAATTTATTATTAATTGATAGGGCTTTCTGGTCCGGCCCAATACAGCACCAATTTCAAAAAAAAAGAAAAGAAAGAAAGAAAAAGAAACACATTTTAATTAACATAAAATATGTCATTTGGAGGAAGTGAAAATGCAATGAAAACAAGCAAAATATATGAAAGGAAAGAACCAATGTTTAATTAGAGGCAGTCTGTTCTCTTCTTTAGGACATTCTATACCTTTCTTCTGAAACCTGGCATAAGTCATAGGCTTATGATAGATAGGCTGATCCAACTTCTCCTTAATCTTTGCCCAACTAAGATGGGGAGGAAGAATAGATTCTAGTTACCTATTTCATTTCTTGTTCACTAGAACTTGGGGCATTAGTTTTGACACTACTGTCAAAGAATTTCTTCATTTCCCATGTCAGCGATGGTTTCTCTCTGAGAGTTGCTGATCCAAGGTTAAAGCTGATTATTCCCCAACTTCTTGTAAGTGCTTTGTTAAATGGCACCTGTCTGTGCTTAAATGTTAGGTAGCAAAGCTATTAGGAAGGAAAACTAGGAGGATGGCAGACATAAATATCTTTTTCTGTGTTGCTGAGACAAGGTGACCTGGAAGACAGTCACTGTATTAATGTTAATGAAAATAAACAAGCCCTGCAGCAAGACTCAGGTAGTACAGCCCAAATGCATAGTTCAAAGTATACCAGGATCTGTTGTGGAAACACAGAGATCTCTAGTCTCTGTCTCCAAGATACTCATTGTGTAGTTTTTTTTTTTTTTTTTTTTTTATAAAAGGAGCATCAGACACGAGGTTTTCACAATCACATGGTCACATTGCGAAAGCTATATCATTATTCAATCATCCTCAGAAAACATGGCTACTGGAACACAGCTCTACATTTTCAGGCAGTTCCCTCCAGCCTCCCCATTACATCTTGAATAACAAGGTGATATCTACTCAGTGCGTAAGAATAACCTCCAGGATAACCTCTTGACTCTGTTTGGAACCTCTCACACTTTGTCTCATTTCACTCTTCCCCCTTTTCGTCAAGAAGGTTTTCTCAATCTCTTGATGCTCAGTTTCAGCTCATTCTAGGGTTTTCCTCAATCCCTTGATGCTGAGTCTCAGCTCATGCTAGAATTTCTGTCCCACATTGCCAGGAAGGTCCACACCCCTGGGAGTCGTGTCCCACGTAGACAGGGGGAGGGTGGTGAGATTGCTTGTTGTGTTGGCTGGAGAGAGAGGCCACATCTGAGCAACAAAAGAGGCTCTCTTGGGGGTGACTCTTAGGCCTAAATTTTAAGTAGACTTGACCTATCCTTTATGGGGTTAAGTTTCATATGAACAACCCCCAAGACTGGGGGCTCAGCCTATAGCTTTGGTTGTCCACACTGCTTGTGAGAATATCAAGAATTCAACTTGGGGAAGTTGTATAGCTTTTATTTTTCTGAGGATAGGAAACCCTAACAAAACTGGAGCATCATTATTAGAATATTATAGTGGAACTCCCCAGAGAGACCAGCTGAGAATATCTCAGGATGACAAAGGTCAGAACGTAGACTTTGTGGAAAAAAAAATGGAAGTTTTAGCCATTACTCTATTTATCCCCATCCTTTTACTACCGGACTTATGAAATAACTGGTATGCCATTGCTGCCTTCCCACTTCACTTCTTCACTTCTTCACTTCTTGAAATCATCCTTCCGGATCACTCCTCTGAAACCATATCCTGATCGCTTCAACTGAAATTACATTCTAAAAGAACACATTTTCTTGATTGTTAATTTGCTGGTATAATGTGGACACAAAGAGCAATGTAGTTAATAGACCGCGTTTTAGAATCAGGCTACCTACTCACTCGATGGCTTTGTGACTTTATGAAAGCATCTGTGAAACAGGGATAATATGTTCTCAGAGGATTATCAAAAGGATTAAGAGGGATAAAATAGGTAAAGTACCTAGCCCAGAGAAAGGCACATAGTTTGGGCTCAATAATGTCATGATTATTATTATTCTAAAAAGTCTTTTCACAGTCCTAATTACTCCTTGCATTTTTCTATAGCATGTGAAAATGTCACCATTTCATACTTACTAAAAATGTTTTCTTTCTTTTTTTGAGGAATAAAACCTTAGATAATCCTTAATGTCCAATCCCTGGATTTCTATTCCTTATTCCATAAAAAGCTGTCCTTGCTCTTTGCACAGAAGGGAAGGAAAGGAATCTAGAAGGAAAGAGGGTCATCCTACTTTGAGAGAAGTAACCCTCAGTGGAGGGCACCTTGTTGGGGTTGGGGTGGGGGGGATAGTCAACAATACCCTGACCTCACTCTCCTCCTTCTTTCTGATCTACTGCTAGGACTTCCTATTGCCAAACCCAGACAGAAGCCAGATCATAGGATCTGCCATGGATGCAGTCCATACAGATCAGCCTCTTAGGATAGAAAATAGAAAAAAGTGGAGAGTAAATATGAAGAGGCAAATGGAAGATACCTGACATGGAGAGCTGTGATCAGTGTTTGCATATGCAATATACTTTAGTCACAGATTTTTCTAATTCCCCAACAACCTGAATTTAGACATCTCTGTCCTCATTTTGAAATGAAGACACTGAGAATCTGATATGTTAACCAATTTGCTGCCAAATAATCCAGTCATTTAGCAGTAGCGGCAGCATTTGAATGAGATTCATTCTGATCCCAAAATTTGATGCTTTCCAATATATTACAGAATGGCCCTGTTCTCCTGCAGTCTTTGGTCATATTGTGCTGATAAGTGTTGTCTGAGGAAGCTTTTAGGAAGAAACAAACACAAAGCTATAAGCATTAGAATCAGTCACTTATTCCAAATCACAATTTCTTAATCTCTAAAATGGCAGGTCTAGCAATTGCCCCTTTAAGCACTAAAAAGTCTGTGTTACTCAACCACGAAAAAATAAAACTGCTGTTCATCTCAGTGCTGGGGAAGGGTAAGAAACTGGAAACTAGGTTAAACAGGAAGAAAATCATTAGAAACACGAGCCAAGTTCTCACAGCAGAAGGTCATTTTCCTAATACCTGTTTGTTGTAACTTCTATCTAAATCAAGGTAACTGAGGGTAGTCCATGATAAATTTATGAAAAGTCTAAATTACAGCATATGCTTTGCAAAATGTCTTATTCTTAAATTCAATTTGGAGTTACTCAATAAGCTAAAAGTAAAGTACCTAGTAAGTTGTGTTTATGGTCTGGCTATAATGAATGATATGGAATGATTTCTGCTTAGTGTATCAGTAACTAAAACCTAAGTGGGGCGATGTACCAGTCGCTCAGTGGCAGAATTCTCACCTGCTGTGTCAGAGACTCAGGTTCAATTCCTGGAGCCTGCCCATGTCAAAAAAAAAAAAAAAAAAAAAAATAGTAATTCAAAAGTGCTTAAGGGTGTTTCAAAATTATTTTCTTAAGAAATTTATAAAATTATTTTTATCAGTTACTTAAACTCTTAATTGTTGAAAAAGAAAAGGTTTACTAAGTAAGCACCTGGCATACTTCAACCTAGATGCCAGGTTGAAATCTACCAGGTTGAAATCTGAATCATTTCAAATCAATTTAATGCAAATTAATTTTCTATTGATCCTGTATTTGATATATGCTCTATAGCAACTGCAGCTCTTTGCCATGAATGCCTGAGCAATGTATACTCAGCAGATGAACTTAGCAATAATTACATTGATGATGAATGATTGATGCCATTAAAAAATCAATTATTGAAAATATTTTCATCTTTTAGCACTGATAAGCTTAACAGGTGTAGACAGTCCTCCAGTGGTTTTCAACCAGGGGAAATTTTGCCTCCTAGAGGACATTTGACATTATATGATAAATTTTTATTTGTCACAATGGGGGCGGGGGGGAGATGCTATTGACATTTAATGAGTAGAAAAGCTAAGGGTGCTTCTACACCCTACAATGCACAAAATAGTCCCCCACAACAAAAAATTATCTGACCCAAAATTTTCAATAGTACAGAATTTGAGAAACCCTCCTCTAGCAGGAACTAAAGAAACTTACCGACAGCTTTAATAGATTTACTAAAGGTTTTTGCCTCTAAAAAGTTTAGGATATGAAAAAAGATAAAATAGAAACTATATTTTTATTACACTGCATACACATACTTATAAAGTTAACAAGTCTTCTTTGTTAGCATGTGAAATTAATTGCTAACATTCAGATAATGGTTTACTGTTTATAAAATATTTTCTCAATGCTCTCTCCCTGGCAATATTCCCTGTGTGTCAATGGCCCCAACATTCATCTATGATTATGACTTTCCAGTATTTATCCCAATACTAACTTCAATTTGTTACCACCATCTACTGATTTTCTATCCTCAATGTTTCTTCTATCACTCCCTCTGACTTTACTACTGCTGTATTAGTTTTGGCCCTACATCCTTGTTTGTCTGTATTACTGTGTGACCCCATTGCTCAAAATCACACCATCCCATATGCATAAATTTTCTTTTCCTTAGTGCATAAATTATAATAACTACAATCCTGACAGCCTAATTTTCAGAAATTAGCCCTCAGCAGATTACCTGCCAGACACTTCTGAGAGGTCCTAGGGATCTGCCATGTGGTCTCCTGGGAAGATCCACAGCGCTCTTGTGTCCTAATCTTACTCTAAGACTGCTGTGTCTTTCTGCAAAATCACTGACAGCACAGCTGGGCACGGTTCACTAGGGATGATGCTATTACCAGAACCCTGGTCTCAGGGAGGGGGTTCGTTGTGATTCCCTTTGCATCTCTTTCCAAAGCACAAGACGGGTCTTTCCTGAATTTCCTACAGCAAAACTGAGTCCAGATTATAACTTTTAACAAGGTTTTACTGCAGCCTAGGGGATAAAAGAAAGGAAGTAAAGCCCTGGTAGTTACTTTCAACCAGCACAGACTCAGACCCATCCAAAAATTTTTTACGGACAGCTCTCTCTTTCATGCCCAGCCAATCATCACCTGACCAAGGGTGGCTTCGCCTCACCTCTAGCAATGCCCCAGGAATCACCCTGCCTAGGAATCCAATCCAAACTGAGTCTGGCACTGGAAATAGGAGAAAGTTTTCTTCTCACCCAAGCTGAGACTTGCTAGCCTTCATTCCCAGTATGATGGACAGAAAAAAATTCCACCCCCACCATAAGGATATGACCCAACTCCCAAAGATCAGAATACACTGAACAATCTTAGTCCAATTCCTAAAGTCTGGATAATTCAATCTTAAATAATATCTCATCTGGAATATGAACAACTTAGTCAAAGATGGGCTGCACCAAACTCATTCTAGTTCCTCTTTCATCTCTCCTCATAAAGCATTTAAAATCTTGGTGTTAAGTCTCACAAAAAGTCACCTCATTTTGACAGTGGTAACTTTCCAACCAATCTCCTTTCCTCTAGGCACCTTTGCTATTGACATTTCCATCACAAATGCACATCTGATCAATCACTTCCTTACTTAAGGCTAGGCAGTGGTCCCAAATAGCTTTCAGGAACTCCACTCTTTCCTATTTCTACAGGCCCATCACTTGCATTTGCCGCACCTGTGCTGTATGCTTCAGTCCGGTCATTTATGATTACCAGAATTTCCTGGATGACACTTCTCTCTCCTGCCTGTGTCTCTGTTGTTGTCTAGGCCGGGGATTTCCTTTCACCCCTTCATCAGTTGGCCATACTATATTCATTCTTCAAGATAGTACTCAGCTACCACCTCTAGGAATTCTTTCTTTGCCCCATTCCCAAACCTGGGTTAGAAATGAACACCACTGCCATGCCTGAGGACCCAGGTTCAATTCCCGGTGCCTGCCCATGTTAAAAAAAAAAAAAAAAGAAAGAAATGAACACCATCTCTCTGTTCTGGAGCAGACTGTGCTTCTTTCTGGTATACCTCTTCTCACACTGCACTGAAATTGTTTATCTCTTTCATGAGAGTGGGAGCTCTTTGGAGTCAGGTGAAATGTTGTTGACTGTTATATCCCAGGTACTAGCCAAGGGCCTACAACAGAGTAGAGTCTCACTAAAGTTTAGTGAATGTTGACTCAATAATTTCAACTGGTCCTCTTAACAATCCTGGGAAGCTAGTGTGATTCCTAGCAGTACTGGTAAAAGCAGTGAATCAATTTAGTTTTGGACTAAATTAAAATAACACTGAAAATTATGGTTACAGAGTAGACTATAAAGGTTATAAATCATGCCAATATAGAAATAATTAACAGAGAGGTAAGGGGACATGGTAAAAAGGTGGGAAGTATGTAAGATGTTGATTTTCTTGTGTTATAGCCAAGGTAATAAAGTTAGTTCTTAAAGTTGACAGATCAAGTAATAAATGTAAAACCACATTTCAAGATATAAAAGCAAACATTAGAAGAAAATAGAAAAATAGTGCAGTTAATTAAACCCAGGTTTTAGATGGGAGGGAGTAGAAAAAAGATATTGAATATGGTGGGGAATATATATATATATATAAAATATATACATACACACACCCTATCTAAAGAAATAGAGAATAAAGTACATTACATATAGTTATGGTAACTTCTGATTAAAAACCTCGAATATAAAATTTCATGCACTTTCAGAAGGAACATATACACATATAAATATAAAATGCAAATATAAAAATATATAGACATGGGGGCAATGCAACAGTGGCCCAGTGGCAGAATTCTTGCCTGTCACAAGAGAGACCTGGGTTTGATTCCTGGTGCCTTCCCATGTGAAAAAAAAAATATATATATATATATATATTTATATATGTAGAGAGACAGACAGACAGACACAGACACATGGGGTGGGGAAAATATATAGACATATAGCAAATGATAAAAACAAAAAATTATCTATCATATTGATAAAATTTACCAATGAAAACAAAATAACTTTCAGAAGGATTATGAAACAAAATCTAATCAAAGCTATACACAAAAGATAAACCTAACACAAAGTACCTAGAAAAGTTTAAGATTAGAATGAAGAAACAAGTTACAGAGTGAAACAAACACAAATAATTCCTATCAAAATAATATAATGATCTACTATAAAATATTAAGAATAAAATAAAATAAAAATAAAAACAAAATGTAAAAAATATTAAGAATAAGATTGAAAGAAAACTCAACAAAAATTTGACCAGACACTTTCCAAAAAGGGATACTTTTTCAGCATATGAAAAGATGTTCCATCTTATTATTAATCATGAAAATGCAAATTAAAGCCACTATAAATCCACCAGAATGGCTGAAAATTAATGATGTAGAATACCAAGAGTCAGGTGGTGCCAGGGTAACATAGTGATAGAATTCTCGCCTGCCATGCAGGAGACCCGGGTTTGATTCCCACACCCTGCACTTCCCCCCAAAATGCCAAGTGTTGGTAAGGATGTGGAGCATTGGGAACTCATACACTTCTGGTGGGGATATAAATTGGTAGAATCATTTAAGAAAATAGTTTACTATTAACTGATAAAGGTGATGAAAGTGTTCTCTAAGCCAACAATTCAGTTTCTAGATCTATGCCCGTGAGAAATGTGTGCATGTATGTAGCAGTAAACATGCATAAGAACCTTCATCAGAGTTAACCACGATGGCCAAAAACTGGGAACAACCAAACGCTCATCAAGAGTAGTGTTATATTCATACAATGTAAACTGCATAAAAGTGGAAATGAATGAACTCACATAGACGAATCTCACAAACATAATGTTGAGCTAGAAAAAAATGACAGTGCCAGCTGTATGATTCTATTTACGTAAGTTTTGCAATGTAAAAAAATGGACACTTATGTAGTTAAAAAAAAATGAGCAAGGAAATGATTTCCATACCTACTAGGTAAGGGTTACACTTAGGGAGAGAGAAGAGGCTGTGGTTGGGAAGAGGCATAGTTGTAAGGGTGCTTCTTGAGCTTTGTTAATGCTCTACATTTTAAACTACATTAGTGGTTACACAGTGTTCATATTCTATTAACTCATTAAACTGCATATTTATGTTTTATACAATTTCCTATATATGCATTACATTTAACAATAAAAACTTTTTTAAAAAAATATAACTGACTCTAAAAACTTCCCTGAATTTTAAAATAGCATGAGAAAAAAGTTCATGAAATGTTAAAATATGGCCTCATTAACAAGAAAAAAGAAAAAATAATAAAATAAAAGAATAAATAAATAACTAAAAACTAAAAACAAAAAACAAAGAAAAAAAATAAAATATGGCCTCACTAATGTACCACACAAATGCAAAATGTTTAAATTGGGAACCAGTAAATGAGAATGCTGTTTTTTGCATGCTCTTTCTATAAACCTACAGCCTCTCTAACGAAAGCAAAAAGAATAGCCTTATTTTAGAAGTCCTTTGTAAACTAAAATTGTAGACTATTATGATGACGATAAGCTATCAGATATATTTGTGCATGGACACTCAACAAAAGTCACTCATTTAAAAAATTCACTTGGGCCACAGACTCTCAGTCTGAGACCTTTTTTCTTCAGAAGGCTACTATAACTTTGCTTTGAGATGATTTTTGCTTTATTTACGCAAGTGGACTTTTAAATTTTGAACAACAAATCCAAGAGTGTGGAGGCACTACTTCAGACTTAACATATGATTTTGAAAAACATTTCTAATATTCATTTGATGTTAACTACTTCTAAAACAAAATGTAAAAAACAAGGAATTTTGTAGATCAGTAAGAAGAAAAGAAAGGTGTCTGATGTGATGTGATATATGATATGATAGAATAAATATAATATAATAAATATAATATAATAAAAGTCAGTAGTTCTCAACCAAGGATGACTTTTGTACCCCAGGGAATATTTAGCAATGTCTGGGGACATTTTTGGTTGCCACATAAAGGCATGGAGACTGGGGAGGCTGTGTGTCCTACAATGTACAGGTCAGCCCTCACAGTAAAGAATTACTTGGCTCCAAATGTCAATAGCGGTAAGGTTGAAAAACCTTAGAATGAATCAACAGAGAGGATTTATCATATATTGTTAGGCAAAAGAGTAGATAAAAAACATCAAAACTAGTGTAATTCCATTTTTGTAAAAAAAAAAAAAAGAACAAAACTGTGTATGTATATCCATATATACCAGTATGTACATAAATATAACGTGCACAAAAAATGTTAACAGTGTTTGGCTGTGAATGATGAAATCATGGATGAATTTTGTTTTGTTTTGTTTTGTTTTGCTTATCTGTAATTTCTCATTTCCTACAGTTAATTTAAAACTACAATCAAAGTATGGTTTCTAAGAAAGAACAAACACTGGGTTTGGCATCAGAAAGAACTGGGTTTGAACAGTAGTTGTATCTCCCTAACAGCACCGTCATGCTTAACGTTTTGAGACTGTATCTGTATGGATAAATAACATCTCACAGGCTTGCTCCTTTTCTTCTGCTTAATTTAAATACAAATTTCATATTCTTCACGCTCAAGGAAACCAGTCTAGTTAATAAATGGAGAATGACGTTAAACGACTAGTCATAATACAATGTGGTAAATACAATCATAGGCATCTTCACAGGATGTTATGAGAATGAAAAAGCCAGGCAACTAGCTAGCCTATGGGTATTACTAACATCCTCTGGTATGCTTATACTACGGCCATAATTAGATCTCTTTTTTTGGTTCAGAAAAAAACAGACTGATAAAACAATTTTCTATTCATAAACAGAAAAGAAGAAAAATAATGGATACGAAAGTATAGAAGCTGCCTAAGGTAGAATTACAGTGCAACAAGAGTAGCAACAAGCAAAGGAAATGAAAGAACAAAATATGTACACAGTTTGCCTGAAGGCAGGAAAGTAGGTGGTGGGGGGAAGTTGAGTCAGCCTCTATGCTCTTACCATCAGGTGGCTCCGAAAGGCCTGACTGGCATCTGGGTAGGGAATAGGAGGTGCAAGATTCCCATGTGGGAAGAAAAGGAATGAGTGTGCTCCTGTGTTAGTTTGCCAGTCTGTGATGACAAACACTGCACAATGTCTTGGCTTAAACAGCAGGAATTTATTGGTTCAAGGATTCAGAGGTCAGAAACCCCAAATTAAGGTGTCAGCAAGGCCATGCTCTCCTGGGGTTGGGAGCGTTCTGGTAATGGGAGTCATCTGTCACATGGCAATGTCCTGTTCTCCTCTTGTGTCTGCTCTTCTCGTTTCCTCTTAGAACTTTCTCTTTATAAGACCTCCAGTAATAATGGATTAAAGCCCACCCTGATTCAATGTGGACATACCTAAACAGGAGCTTTTAAGATCCTATTCACAAATGACTCCACACCTGAATGGACAATACATCTTAAGGACCAATTTTTACAAATGGGTTCACAGCCACAGGAATGTGGATTAAAAACATGTCTTTTCTTTTGGGTACATGCATGATTCAATTTACCATTGCAACCATTAATTTATATGCTAGACTGGGATAGGATTCTTATGACTCAAAATTTTGCCTTTATTCAGTAATTACAAACCACTTAGTGTAATAGTATTACACTATTGTGCTAGCAGGGAGTGGTTGAGGAATAAATATTTTCTGGAAGTAGGAAGATATTTGTGATACTAGGAATCAGTGTGCTCAGTACAAACACAGCTGCTTCATAATGTGCAGTGCTTTGAAAAGCTCGTAGGTTAGAGAATTGAGACGAGGAATATAGGGTCCAAATGAACTCAGTATCTAGAAGATAAGGGTGCAGCAGAGCAAAAGTTGTTATTGACTATGGTACTTGGTTTGATAGAGAACCTTTCAAGCACGTTAATTGTTTATTTTTTATTTAGAAAGCAATGAGAAGCTATAGCTGATAGGACAGTGATTTCCTCAGATGTGAAAAACACCTATTTTGATCAAACAGGAAATAAGAAGAACCTGTCACGTGTCAATGATAAGCAAGGACAAGGGAGGCCCAAAATTAGTTGCATGCTTCATCGCCCTCTGGGAAGGGTATACGAGAGCAGGAGAAGAGAATAGAATATATTGGGTAGAATCCCATTGCTGGTATTTGCCAAATACTCCTTCCAGCCCAAGTCCTCACACATGCTATTCCCTAGACTTGGAATTCTTTGGATTCGTTCTCATTTTCTGGTTCCATACTTTCTCAGGGAAGTGTTCTCTTTCCTTCTCTTCCCCATTTCCACCCCTCCCCTTTTAAAGTAAGTGTTATAAAGTCTCAAAGTTGAAACTAAATATTGTTTTGTGATTAAGAGTCTGTCTTCTCATATTGAGCTGTTTGTATATAAGCTGGTCTTCCCCAGAAACTTTGGGTAGCTTACCTGACCCCTGAGACTCAGAGTTAGAGCTCTGAAGCTATGAAAAAGAGCAGTACCCCATAAAGAACTGTTTAAAAAGTTGAAAAAAGGGATCAGACTTCAACTAGAGATATGAATGAAGCTGATATGGATAGGACTAAGGTATACTAGAAGACTGGACAAAGGAATGATGTCCATATTTTAAAACCTGAACTTCTGGAACTGTAACCCATACCAAATTCTGAAATCTGTCCTACAACTAATTGTTGCGATGCGCTTTGAAATATATCGCTTTTTGGTATATTGTTATGACAAACCCAAGTTATATCAAGAAAAAACATTTTTTTAAAGATCTTTCCAAAAAAAAGTCTCATCTTCTCTTAGCATATCTCCAACCAACCTCTCATGTCTCAAACAAACTTAAGAATAGCAGGGACCCTGACTGCTTTTGCTTTACACAAGGTGTTAGACTTATCCCCAGTGCCTTTCAGTACTGATGCTTAGCACGCAGGAAACAAAGTAATGAACAAATGAGCTTCTGTATTAAGCGGTTAGAACCGTCAACCCCTAAGAATTACCCAATAAAGGCCAGTTATTAGTATTCACATCATCTCATGTAAATCTCACAAAACCACGGGAAGTATTAAACCCTAGTACTGTGGTCTAGAAAGCCAAGCAATTCGCCGAGGTCGGGGAGACCCAGAGCAACAGTGCCGGGTCAGGAGACCACTTCCCCGGCCGGGGTTTCCCCGGTTACCCGAGAGGCCGCCCACAGGCTCCCCCTCCGAGGCTCGGGGCCCACCCACCAGCCGGCCAGTGAAACTTGCTTTCTCGACTGGAGGAGGGCTCCCTGCTGGAGGCTGCGCGGGCCAGGGCGCAGGCGGGAGGGCGCGGGAAACAGCAGATACGCTGCCATCTCAGCAGGAGGAGGCCCTGCTCCTGGCTGCAGCAGACACTAACTTTAGCTCTGCCTATGAGGGCCTCGCCCCGGGGAGGGCACGGGGACGCCCACTCCCAGAACGCTCGAGACTCTACTCTCTGCTGGATCTAGTGGGAAATAGAGCAGCGACCCGCGGGGTTTAGCCCGGTACTTCCTCTCTACCCCCCCCCCCCCAGGCGGCCTCTCTAGGATGCTGGAGGGTCCTCCTCTCGGCGGTTGGGGCTTGCCTGCCCCTCCCACCACCGCCCCGGCAGGGGGGCCGCCCATGGCAGGGCAGGACCCGGGTGGGGCTGCAACCAGGCGAGGCGGGCCCTGAGTTAATCCTCGGCCATAGGAGCTTGGGCGGGAACTGTGAGAAGGCGAGGGGAACGCGCTACCCTCAGTTCCCCCTTTTCTTCTGCTTTTCTCTATCCACGGGCTGCCCCTCGGGAAATCTCCAGTTTTTAAAAAATCTCAGCAACTGGATCCATTTTTTAAAAATATTTTTATTAATAAATCTTAAGCCACAAACATCCCATATATGGTGTACAATCAGTAGCTTACAATGTCATCACAAATCATAATATTCATCATGATTATTTTTCAGAACATTTGTATTACTCCAGAAAAAAAAAAAAAACTCATACCTGTCATACCACTTACCCTTCCCTCTCATTGACCGCTAATATTTCCATCTACCCAATTTATTTTACCCTTTGCCCCCCCCCCCCAGTATTTATTTAATTTTTATCCATATTATTTTTACTCATCCATCCATACCCTGGATAAAAGGAGCAACCGACACAAGGTTTTCACAATCACACAGTCACATTGTAAAAGTTATGTCTTTAAAGAGTCGTCTTCAAGAACCAAGGCTACTGGAGTACAGCTCAACAGTTTCAGATACTTCCCTCCAGCCACTCTAATATAACACACTAAGAAGGAATATCTATATACTGCATAAGAATAACCTCCAGAATAACCTCTCTACTCTTTGAAATCTCTCAGCCACTGAAATTTTATTTGGTTTCTCTCTTCCCCCTTTTGGTTAAGAAGGCTTTCTGAATCCCTTGATGCTGGGTCCCGGCTCATTCCAGGATTTCTGTCCCACATTGCCAGAGAGATTTAGACCCCTGGGAGTCATGTCCCACTTAGGAGGGAAGGCACTGAGTTCACATGCTGAATTGCCTTAGAGAGAGGGAGGCTACATCTGAACAGCAGAAAAGATTCTCTAGGGGTGACTCTTAGGCCTAGTTTCAAGTAGGCCAAGCCTATCCTTTTCAGAAATAAGTTTCATAGAGGCGAACATCAAGATCAAGGGCTGAGCCTATTGATTTGGTTGTCCCCACTGCTTGTGAGAATATCAGAAATTCTACAAATGGGGAAGTTGACTATTTCCTCTTTTCTCCCCAGTGCCCCAAGGGGACCTTGCAAATACTTCTTTATTCACTGCCCAAATTACTCTGGGATATATCAGGACATCATACTAACCTGGACAAGCCGACAAAGTTACACGCCCTATTTGAAATTCTATGCATTTACCGTGTTCAACTAAACTGACCATACAAGTTAAATTAAGAAATGCACTACCCAAAATATAAATTTTGCACCGAATAAACATCTTTCCCTTTGGTCTTACACAGAAGTTGAAGTTTTAAAATATGGATGATATCATACTGGATCAATTTTTGCAAAAAAAAAAAAATTGACCTTTCTTTGCTGCAGGGTAAAAATGACCATTTCTTAGATTGTCTTTATTATTTTCAAATAACAGTTTCTTATGTGCCTTCTTAGCTTTGTTTTTTTGGGGTTTTGTTTTTTTTACATGGGCAGGTACCAGGAATCGAACCCGGGTTGTCTGGCATGGCAAGTAAGCGTTCTTGCCTGCTGAGCCACCATGGCCCACCCCCTAGCTTTGTTTTTAATTCTTACTATCAAAGTTCAGACTTGGTGAAAGCAAATGAAAGGAGCTCCTAAAAGCAATTTCCTTCTGTGTGGAACCGAATAGGCCCCTAAAACCCGAGACTTTTTCTTTTTCTTCATACAGAACTACAGGTTTAAAAAGAATTAAACATTAGCTCCATCACCTACACTATAGCTAACTCAGCTAATCGATACAGAAATATATTATCACACAGCACCCAACAGGAGAAAAAGAGAAAAAGTGCACCGTTAGAACCACAGATTAAAGACAAACAAATTCTTAGAGCTGAAAGCACTATTTGAAAGAAATTAGTCTCATAGAGAAGGAAAGGGAAATAAAGGGCAAGGGAAAATGAATGGGTATATGCATTTCTAAATGTACAACTATCAACTAAAAAAGAATCTTTAATGGCTAGGTTTATTGAGGTGACATGCAAAAATTCTTAAATGCTCTGCAATTAGAAGAGTTTGTAGGTTATGAAGACAATTAGAAGACTATAAGGAGATGGTGCTCAAATGCTTATTCTTGGGTCAAAAGGCTTTTGTTGGTGTGCTGATTTGAAACTATTTTGTACCCTAGAAAAGCCTCGTCCTTTTAGTCCTAATCCAATCTCATTGGGGCGGTGGTGGAGGGCTGACCTATTGTTTAGGGTGGGAGCTTCTGATTAGACTGTTTCCACGGAGATGTGACACACCCAATCGGTGGGTGTGAACTTTTGATGATCTTATTTCCACGGAGTTGTGACATTCCCATTCAAGGTGGGTCTTCATTAGTTTACTGGAGTCCTTGAAGGAACTCACAGAGAGAGGAACAGCTCAGAACCGACACAGAGAACAGAGAGATGAAACCAAGACACAGACATTCGGAGATGCTAAACTGAGAAATGAAATCCAGATTTTGCCCCAGAGGAGCCAAGTGAGGGCCCACAGAAGCTCAAAGAGGAGGCCACAGAAACCAGGAGCTGAAAGCAAAGAAACCCACTTGCAAAGGGCCAGCAGATGGCACCGTGTGCCTTCCCATGTGACAGAGAAACCCTGGAAGTGATCAGCCTTCCGACAGTGAAGGTATACTCTTGTTGATACCTTAATTTGAACATGTCCATGGCCTTAGACCAGTAAATGTGTAATTTAAAACTGTAACCACAAGCAGGGAATTTTCCATAGAAGGGCCTCCCTCATCCAGCACTACAAAGAAGAAGTATGTCTCTCAGTGTGAAGGTGATTTTACTGCAAGTGCATTTTTCAAGGTACTGGAAGAATCTTCCTAAAACAAGTTCAAGGTGGGGATGTGAGCTAGGGTCTTTATAGGTACAGGAAAGGGGGTAGGGGTAAAAAACTAAATAATGTCCAAATGGATTCATTTTTGCCAAATCGGCGTGATGGTGGATCTTTGTGAGGAGGGCACGAGCAATTTCTCAATTGTCTCAAGCACCTCTTATTGTTCCAGCACCAGTGATTAGCTTTAGATATTGACATGCAAGCTCTTATGTGCAGGATCTTCATGATTCTTTTCAAACCTTTATTTCATGAAGAGGAAATCACTGATTCACTGGACCACAGGGTGTTCTTCATGCTATTCTGTTATCCTATTCCTGTAATCAGATGTGAGAAGGTCTGGTTAATGTCCTGGGAACTAAGTACAGAGAGTAGATTGCTAAACTCAGCAAAGGTAAGCATATTTTGCAGTTGTCAATAAATCCCCTTTGTAAAAGCCGATCCATTTCTGGTATATTGCATTCTGGCAGCATTAGCAATCTAAAACAGTTAGTTACCCAGGTCTTTAAAAAAGATCCCTAATTTCACTGCATTTTCAGTATACTCTGACAAATCAAATGTTTCTTTACATATATAGATTTTCGTAGAAGCATTCTTACATGAGTCAGCAAAGAGCTAGAGATGATCAAACTAAAGAGGAAAGGTTAATGATCATGCTCCTGACTAGTTAGAATCCCAAGGAATTCAGTTTCAATTGGAAAATCTTAGAGCTAAATCAGAATACTTATTAATGAACTTATATTATCTGTCTTAGGAATCTGCCTTGGAAATCTTTTATTTTTAGAACCTTCCACTAATACCTCCTCATTTTATTGCTATGTGCATAGTGACGTTCTTTAGTATATCCAAAAGAGTTTTTGATGTTGGAATATGACTCATGTTGGAATATGACTCATGTTTCACTCTAGCATCTTGAAAGAGTGATAATGAGGTGCTCTCCATTTTACATTCATACTCCCCTTCCAAACATATAATTTCATTTAAAAAATGATATTGTTCTTCTAGATTTTCCGTACAATAATAAAATGCAAAGAATGATTGGTCCCCGAAGAAAAACCTTAAGTTTTTTGAGAGCTATGAAAAGAACTTTTCAGAAAATACTGAAAGCATCATTTGGGAATTTAACACAACACACTTGAAAGCTAGATTTATCTGGGAAGATTCTAAATTAAAATATGTGGATGAAAATCGATAATCTGTCACAAAATCAATAGTGATATAGTGGGTGGCAAATAGAATTGCAGGAAGTGGAGATTTCTTCTTGTCTGGAGTTTGTATTAGTAGGTCTCAGCCCCGGCTTAACATTGTAGGAAAAATTGCTTAGACCACAAAGACAGAAGGAAAAAGGGTATTTGGGATTGAGAAGCTCAAGAAGAATAAAATACTAAAAATAATACTAACAGATTACCATTTATAGTGCATTTCTTAGGTGCCGGGCACCATGATGAATATTTTACATACGCTTTGTCCTTAATCCTTGCAACAGCCCAGGGGCAGGAATCTTAGGGGCCATGTTCTAATTTGCTAGCTGACGGAATGCAACACTCCAGAGACGGATTGGCTTTTAATAAAAGGGGATTTATTTTGTTAGTTCTTCAGAGGAAAGGCAGCTAACTTTCCACTGAGGTTCTTTCTCATGTGGGAAAGCACAGGATGGTCTCTGCTGGCCTTCTCTCTAGGCCTCTGGCTTCCAACAACTTTCCCTGGGGTGACTTCTTTCTGCATCTCTAGAGGCCTGGACTGGGCTGCAAGTGCTGAGATGAGGAATGCCAAGCTGCTTAGGCTGTGCTACGTTGCGTTTTCTCATTTAAGCACCAGCCAAGTAAGTCAAACGTCATTCATTGAAGCAGGCCCGCCTCCTACCTGACTGCAGGTGTAATTAGCAGCAGATGAGGTTAATATACCATCGGCTCATGTCCACAGCAACAGAACTAGATGCCTTTACCTGGCCAAGTTGACAACTGAATCTAACTACCACAGGCCATCTTAGAATTCTGCCTACCACAATGAAACTTACAGTAAAATAGGAATTATAATTATGCTATGTAGGATACATAATAGGTCATTTCAGCACAATAAATTTGAAAGTGTGGGTTATGAATTTTCTGGTGGCAAGTGTCAGAACCTAAACAACCAAATACCTTTGTTTAGTTCAAATAAGTGTCTTAGGAAGGCAAAAACAACTGAATTAGTACCAAGGAGGTAACCAAGACCCATTGCACCAAACAACAGCACTCGTTCTCATATTACTTTGTTTTATTTTCTCTATTGAATTAGCAGTATTTGAAATGGTATTATAAATGTAATTCTTTATTTTCTCTTTCTGCACAAAAATGGAGGGTTCTTTGCTGGCACATACTAGGTGCTTAATAAAGTGCATCATGGTAAGTGAACAAACATTCAGTGCTACATAGATTTCAAAATATTTATTTAAAAATGAAAATTTCAGAGAGTGACATCATCAACATGGCAACATAAACAGCTACCGAAAAACTCTCCCCTGAGATTCAGTAAATAAAACAACAATTCACACTTGTTCAAAACTCTGGAGGAATGTATAGACTGGAGAAGGTCCCACAAATGCTGACTCAAAGAAGGAGAAAAATATCAGTTTGGGCCGATCCAGCCCAAACTGGCTGATTTTCTCCCCTCCCCTCACTCGGTCCCACGTAACTCAGGAAGTTGCACAGAGATACCAGCTGGGTTTCCTCCCACCTCCAACTGGGGACACAGGCTATAAAATCTCTCACAACAGTGAGACAGGTGACCATTATTTTATTTTGCTAAAGCTACCAGGATTCAATATACCAGAAATGGAATGGCTTTTAAAAGGGGGATTTATTAACTTGCAAGTTTACAGTTTTTAGGACATTGTCATGGTCAGGTTCAAGTTGTGTCAACTTGGCCAGGTGGTGGTGCCCATTTGTCTGGTTGGGCAAGCGCTGGCCTGTCTGTTGCTATGAGGACATTTCATGGAATTAAATCATGAGCATGTCAGCTGCTTCCACAGTTGATTCCATTGTAATCAGCCAAGAGGAGTGTCTTCTGCAATGAGTGATGCTTAATCTAAACACTGGAAACCTTTTAAAGAGGATTCAGAAGAGACAGGCTCTCTCTTCCTGTTTTTGCCAGCAAGCCTCTCCTGTGGAGTTCATCCAGACCCTCCATCATAATCATCAGCTTAATAGCCTGCCCTACAGATTTTGGACTCTACGTTCCCATAGTTACATGAGACACTTTTATAAATTTTATGTTTACAAATATTTCCTGTTGATTCTGTTTCTCTAGAGAACCCTAACTAATACAACTTGGTATTACAACCAGGAGTGGTTCTTAAGAAATAGAATCTTAAAAATGGGTTTTTATGAATGGTTTTCTACTCTGACTGAACTCAAAGGCACTAGGGACTCTGATTCCCATAATCAGAATGACACTGCCAATCCATGAAGTGAGTTGGCAAAAGAAATAGTCAAAATATCGCCATTTGATTCTTCTAATGCTTCGCTTGTACGAAACCAGGCTCTGGGGGATAATGTTTTTGACACCTTTACAGAGTTCTGTGGAAATAGGAGGTATAGAGATTTTGGCTAATTGTTGTTAGATACACTGGATAATTAATGAGTGAAACAGATGGGCTTAAGCCTTCAAAAGAGAAGCGTAAGCGCTTGTCTGACAGATGTAGAATTTTCTATGAGTGTCCTAAAGGAAAATCTTATTCCCTGTAGCTGTAGACTTGAGCAGTCTGAAAATCAGACTCAGAATCTTATTGTTAGAATAGGAACTTTACAACATAAACTGAAATCTCAAACTTGCATGGTGTTTGCCGTTAAAGTGAGGACACTGATTGGAAAGGAGTGGGACCCTGAAAAATGGGATGGCGACATATGGATTGATAATGATGTCGGGGGCAAGGTTGAAACCCTAGGTCATGCTGAAGCTTCTCTAGATAACCCTGTAATAGTCTGCCCTGAGGACATAGCCACCCCACCTCCAGCCTGCCTTGAGGAGTTGACCACCCAACTTCCTCCTGAAGGGATTAGCCCTAGAGTGATTGATCCTTTTTCACCAGATGAAACTGCAAATGAATGCCTGAAGCAAACGGCTTGGAAGAGATTTCTAATTCTTTTCATGACCCACTCCTACCACCCCTCATTTCTTCCAGACCTATAACTAGACTAAAGTCCCAATAGGCCCCTAAAGGTAAGGTACAAAGTATCACACTAGGAGGTACGTTATACTCCAAAAGAACTGTGTGAGTCTTACAATTTATATAAACAGAAGTCAGAGGAATATGTGTGGCAATGGATTTTAAGGGTGTGGGAGAATGGTGGGAGGAATATAAGGCTGAATCAGGCTGAATTTATTGATATGGGCCCACTAAGTAGAGATTCTGCAGTCAATGTTATAGCTCAAGGGGCTAGAAAAGGCATTAACAATTTGTTTGGATGGTTTGTTGAAACATGGATCAAAAGGTGGTCAATATTACCTGAGTTTGAAATGCCAGAACTGCCCTGGTATAATGTAGATGAGGGGATCCAGAGGCTTAGAGAGATTGGAATGTTAGAGTGGATTTATCATGCAAAGCCTGCTCTTACATCCCAGAAATGTCCAGAGGATGCACCTTTTATCAGAACAGTGAGAAATAAATTGTGAGACTAGCGTCATCATCCCTCAAGAGCTCTGTGGTTGCACTTCTCTGTAGATCAGATATTACTGTGGGAACTGCTGTCACTGAGCTGGAATCCTTAAACACAGTGGGGATGATGGGATCCCGAGTTGGCAGAAGCCAGGTGGCAGCATTTAATCACCAAAGAAAGGGTGGACATGGCTGTATAATAGACAGCAAACTCAAAGCAGGGGTCAAAATAATCTCACAGAGATTTGTGACATTGGCTAGCAAATCATGGGGTACCTAGAAATACAATAGAAGGCCAGTCTAGTAAATTCTTGTTTGAGCTGTATAAACAAAAGAGTTCTAGGTCAAGTGAACAGAAGTCTAACCTGAATTACAAAAACACAGTCATGGTTCCTTAATCAATTTCCAGACTTAAGATAGTTTACAGACCCAGAGTCCCTTGAATGAAGGGGAGATCAGGTCCCTTTGGGGGAGAACCCTATTACACTGCCACAAATTTATACTGTTAATCTTCCTATAAGCCTTCCCCAAGGAGACTGACAGCCTTTTACCAGGGTAACTGTGCACTGGGGAAAAGGAAATGATCAGATATTTTGGGGATTATTAGACACTGGTTTGAAAGTGACATTAATTCCAGGGCACCCAAGACATCACTCTGGCCCACCAGTCAGAGTGGGGGCTTATGGAGGCCAGGTGATTGATGGAGTTTTAGCTTAGGTCCATCTCACAGTGGGTCCAGTGGGCCCCCAGACTCATTCTGTAGTTATGTCCCCAGTTCCAGAATGTATAATTGGCATAGACATATTGAGCAACTGGCAGAATCCCCACATTCACTCTCTAACTTGTACAGTGGGGGCTATTATGGTGGAAAAGGCCAAGTGGAAGCCAGTAGAACTGCCCCTGCTGAGCAAAATAGTAAATCAGAAGCAATACCGGATTCCTGGAGGGATTGCAAAGATTACTGCCACTCTTAAGGACTTGAAGGATGCAGAGGTGGTAATTCCTACCATATCCCCATTCAACTCTCCTATTTGGCCAGTGCAGAAAAAAGATGGGTCTTGGAGGATGACAGTGGGTTATTGTATGCTCAACCAGGTGGTAACTCCAATTGCAGCTGCTGTTCCAGATGTGATATCATTGCTTGAGCAAATCAGTACATCCCCTGGTACCTGGTAAGCAGCTATTGATCTGGCAAATACTTTTTTCTCCATAGCTATTAGTAAGAACCACCAGAAACAGTTTGCTTTCAGCTGGCAATGTCAGCAATATGCTTGCACTGTCCTACCTCAGGGGTATAGCAACTCTCCAGCCCTATGTCATAATCTTGTCTGCAGGGGTGTTGATTGTTTCTCCCTCCCACAAGACATCACACTGGTCCATTATATTGATGATATCATGTTGATTGGATCTAGTGAGCAAGAAGTAGCAACTACTCTAGACTTACTGGTAAGACATTTGCATGTGAGAGGATGGGAGATAAATCCAATGAAAATACAGGGGCCTTCCACCTCAGTGAAATTTCTAGGTGTCCAGTGGTGTGAGCATGTTGAGATATCCTTTCTAAGGTGAAGGATAAGTTGCTGCATCTGGACCCTCCTATGACCAAAAAAGAGTTACAACACCTAGCTGCTGTGTTTTGATTTTGGTGACAACATATTCCTCATTTGGGTGTGCTACTCCAGCCCATTTATCACATGACCAGAAAAGCTTCTAATTTTGAGTGGGGACTTGAATAAGAGAAGGCTCTGTGACAGGTCCAGGCTGCTGTACAAGCTGCTGTGCCACTTGGACCATATGATCCAGAAGATTCAATGGTACTAGAAGTGTCAGTGGCAAATAGAGATGCTGTTTGGAGCTTTTGGCAGGTCCCCATAGGAGAGTCACGATGCAGACCCTTAAGATTTTGAACCAAAGGCTTATCATCTGCTGCAGATAACTACTCTCCTTTTGAGAAACAACTTTTGGCCTGCTACTGGGCATTAGTAGAGACTGAATAGTTAACCTTGGGCCACCAAGTTACCATGAGACCTGAGTTGCCTATCATGAGTTGGGTGTTGTCTGACACACCAAGCCATAAAGTTGGGCATGTGCAGCAACACTCTATTGTAAAATAGAAATGGTGTATACGAGATAGGGCCAGAGAAAGGCCTGAAGGCACAAGTAAGTTACATGAAGAAGTGGCACAAATGCCCATGGTTTCCACTCCTGCCACATTACCTTCTCTTTCCCAGACCAGACTATGGCCTCTTGGGGAGTTCCTTATAGTGTATTGACTGAGGAAGAGAAAACTCGGGCCTGGTTTACAGATGGTTCACCATGATATGCAGGTACCACCCGAAAGTGGACAGCTGCAGCACTATAACCTCTTCCTGGGGTGTCCTTGAAGGAGAGTGGTGAGGAGAAATCTTCCCAGTGGGAAGAACATCAAGCAGTGCACCTGGTTGTTCATTTTGCTTAGAAGGAGAACTGGCCAGAGGTGCGTGTGTATATTGGTTAATGGGCTGTTGCTAATGGTTTGGCTGGATTGTCAGGGACTTGGCAAGACCATAACTGCAAGACCATAACTGGAAAATTGGTGACAAAGAGGTCTGGGGAAGAGGTATGTGGATAGACCTTTTTTTTTAATTATTTATTTATTAATTTAAAAATTAAGAAACCAATCAAACATCAACATATATAATCAGTAATTCACAATATCATCACTTAGTTGCATATTCATCATTTCTTAGAACATTTGCATTAATTCAGAAAAAGAAATAAAAAGACAATAGAAAAAGAAATAAAATGAACACAGGAAAGAAAAAAAAAAGATTATACCTACCATACCCCTTACCCCTCACTTTCATTGATCACTGGCATTTCAAACTAAATTTATTTTAGCATTTGTTCCCCCATTATTTATTTTTATTCCATATGTTCTACTTCTTTATTGACAAGGTAGATAAAAGGAGCATCAGACACAAGGTTTTCACAATCACACAGTAACATTGTGACAGCTGTATCATTATTCAATCATCCTCAGGAAACATGGCTACTGAAACACAGCTCTACATTTTCAGGCAGTTCCCTCCAGCCTCTCCATTACATCTTGAATAACAAGATGATATCTACTTGATGCATAAGAATAACCTCCAAGATAACCTCTTGACTCTGTTTGGAATCTCTCAGCCATTGACACTTTGTCTCATTTCCCTCTTCCCCCTTTTGGTCAAGAAGGTTTTCTCAATCCCTTGATGCTAAGTCTCAGCTCATTCTAGGGTTTTTCTCAATCCCTTGATGCTGAGTCTCAGCTCATTCCAAGATCTCTGTCCCACGTTGCCAGGAAGGTCCACACCCCTGAGAGTCATGTCCCATGTAGAGAGGGGGAGGGTGATGAGACTGCTCATTGTGTTGGTTGGAGAGAGAGGCCACATCTGAGCAACAAAAGAGGCTCTCTTGGGGGTGACTCTTAGGCCTAAATTTTAAGTAGACTTGACCTATCCTTTGTGGGGTTAAGTTTCATATGGAACAAACCCCAAGACTGGGGGCTCAGCCTATAGCTTTGGCTGTCCACACTGCTTGTGAGAATATCAAGAATTCAACTTGGGGAAGTTGAATTTCTCCCCATTCTCACCATTCCCTGAAGGGGGCTTTGCAAATACTTTTCCACTCACTGATCAAATCACTCTGGGATTCATCGGGGCATCACTCTGGACAAACCAACAAAATCTCATGTCCTACCTGAGATTCCAAGTACTTATGGTGTTCAAACAAACTATCTACATAAGTTATATTAGGAAATGCACTAGTCAAAATATAAATTTTGTAACAAATAAACATATTTTGCTTTAATGGCTAGACCTTTTTTGAGTGGGCTAAAAACATGAACATATTTGTGTTCCATCTGAATGCACACCAGAGGGTGACTTCAGCAGAGAAAAGTTTTAATAATCAAGTGAATAAGATGACCTGTTCTGTGGATACCGGTCAGCCTCTTTCCCCAGCAACTCCTGTCATTGCCCATGGGCTCATCAACAAAGTGGTCATGGTGATAGGGATGGAGGTTATGCATGGGATCAGCAACATGGACTTCCATTCACCAAGGCTGACCTGGCTACAGCCACTGCTGAGTGCCCAATCTGCCAGCAGCAGAGACCCACACTCAGCCCCTGATATGGCACCATTCCTCAAGGTGACCAACCAGCTACATGGTTTCAGGTTGATTACATTGGACCACTCCCTTCATGGAAGGGGCAGAGATTTGTTCTAACTGGAATAGACACATACTCTGGATATGGGTTTGCTTTCCCTGCATGCAATGCTTCTGCCAAAACTACCATCCATGGGCTTACAGAATGACTTATCCATCATCATGATATTCCACACAGCATTGCTTCTGATCAAGGAACATACTTCACAGCAAATGAACTGCAGGAGTGGGCACATGCTCATGGAATTCTCTGGTCTTACCATGTCTCCCATCATCCAGAAGCAGCTGGATTGATAGAACAGTGGAATGGCCTTTTGAAAACTCAACTACAGTGCCAATTAGGTGGAAATACCTTGATCGGCTGGGGTAATGTTCTCCAGGAAGCTGTAAATGCTCTGAATCAGCGTCCGCTATATGGTGCTGTTTCTCCCATAGCCAGGATCCATGAGTCCAGGAACCATTGGGTAAATAGGAGTGGCACCTCTCACTATTACCCCTAGTGATCCACTGGGAAAATTTTTGCTTCCTGTCCCTGTGACCCTGAGCTCTGCTGGTCTACAGGTTTTAGTTCCAAAAGGGGGAGTGCTTCCACCAGGAGAAACAACAATGATTCCATTGAACAGGAATTCAAAACTGCCACCTGGTCACTTTGGGCTACTCATGCCCCTGGATCAAGAAGCCAAGAAGGAGATTACATTATTGGCTGAGGTGATTAACCCTGGCTATCAGGGGAAAATAGGACGGCAACTATGCAATGGAGGTAAAGTTTTCTTAGAATATAGGAGATCCCCTAGGATGTCTTTTAGTATTACCATGCCCTGTGATTAAAATCAATGGAAAACTGCAACAACCCAATCCAGGAATGACTATCAATGGCTCTGAAACTTCAGGAATGAAGGTTTGGGTCACCCCACAGGCAAAGAACCATGGCCAGCTGAAGTGCTTGCTGAGGGTAAAGGGAATGTAAAATGGGTGGTGGAAGAAGGTAGTGATAAATATGAACAATGACCACATGATTAGTTACAGAAACAAGGACTGTAATGCTGTTTTGTTCATGTTATACTATTTAAGTTGTAAGATATCAAGTTTAAGAATGACTATTGCCCAAGAAATTCACCCTATTCTGGAGAGATTTAATGTGTTTCTGGTTATATGCAGGACAGTTGAGTATTGTTAGGTGAAAGAAAAAATGTGTGTCTTATTTTTTATTTAGAAATTAGGTATGGTTTAAGCTGATGTGTATAGCTGACAAGGTGACAAGAGGTGACTGTCATGGTCAGGTTCTTGTGTCAATTTGTCCAAGTGGTGGTACCTGTTTGTCTGGTTGGGCAAGTTCTGGTCTGTCTCTTGCTATGAGGACATTTCATAGAATTAAATCATGATCACTTTGGCTGCAGCCACAGCTGATTCCATTTGTAATCACCCAAGAGGTGTGTCTTCTGCAGTGAGTGATTCTTAATCTAATCACTGGAAGCCTTTTAAGGAGGATTCTTCCTGCTTTGACCAGCGAGCCTTTCCTGTGGAGTTCATCCAGACCCTCCATTGAAATCATCAGCTTCACAGCCTGCCCTACAGATTTTGGACTCTGTATTTCCATGGCTACATGAGACACTTTTATAAATTTTATATTTATGAATATTTCCTGTTGATTCTGTTTCTCTAGAGAACCTTAGCTAATACAGCCATGAAAATATCCAAATTAAGACACTAATAAGAGGTTACATTCACTCAAGAAAGACGATGCTATCCAGAACATCTCTGTTCAGCTGAGAAGACATGTGGCTAGTGTCTGCTGGGGTCTTTGGCTACTGGCCACCTCTGTTAGCTGGGAAAGCATATAGTGACATCTGCTGGCTTTCTTTCCCAGCTTCTAATTTCATAAGGCTTCCCAGAGGGAATTTTCCTTCTGCATCTCCAAAGGTCTCAGGCTGTGTGGGTTCTGAAGCTTTTTCCAAAATGGTTGCCTCTTAAAGGACTACAGTAAGCTAATCAAGACCCACCTTGAATGGGTGGAGTCACATCTCCATCAACCCAAAAGGCCATACCCACAGCTGGGCATGCCACATCTTTGTGGAGATAATCTAATCAAAGTGTTTCTACTCTACACTATTGAATCAAGATTAAAGGACATGGATTTTCTGGAATATACCACACTTTCAAATTAGCACCCTGCCTATATCCAGACACAAGACCTAAGCCCTTAGGAACACATGGCAAGATTTAAGCCATGGGGGAGGGCAGAATACAAGATCAACATGCAAAAATCAATACTGTTTCTATACAGTAATAATAAGCTATCTAGGAACCCCTCAAGAAAAAAATTTCCATTTACAATAACATCTAAAAAGATTAAAATATCTAGGGATAAAAATAACCAAGGATATAAAGGACTTGTTCACAGAAATCTACAAAACATTGTTAAAACAAATCAAAGAAGGGTGGTGCAAGGGTACTTCAGTTGTAGAATTCTCGCCTGCCATGCAGAAGACTTGGGTTTGGTTTCTGGTTATGCACTTCCCAAAAAACAAACAAAAATTCAACATAGGATGCTGCAAAAAGAGAATACTCACATGGAAAAATAATGAAATATAATCCCACCATACAGCATATTAAAAAAAAAGAAAGAAAAGAAATCAATGAATACCTGAGTAAATGGAAAGACATTCCCTGTTCATGGTTTGGAAGGCTAAATGTTGTTACGGTGTCAAATCTACCAAAATTGATCTACAGATTCCATGCAATACCAATCAAGATTCCAATAGACTACTTTGCAGAAATGGAAAAGCTACTATCAATTTTGTTTGTAAGGCTAAGGAGCCCCCAAATAGCCACACAAAAAAAAAATCTTGAAAAAGAAGAATGGGTGGTATCACAGTTCCTGACTTTAAAACATATTATAAGGCCATAGTGGTCAAAACAGCAGGGTACTGGCATAAAGATAGACATATTGATCAATGAAATTGAATTGAGAACTCAGAAAAGACCTTGATACCTATGGCCAATTGGTGTTTGATAAGGCTCCCAAGCCCACTCACCTGGAACAGAACAGTGTCTTCAATAAATGCTCTTAGTAGAACTGGATGTCCATAACCAAAATAATGAGAGAGGATGCCTATCTTGCACCCTATTCAAAACTTAATGCAAAATGGATCAAAGACCTAAATATAAAAACAATACTATAAAACTCCTAGAAGAAACTCCTAGGGAAACATCTTCAAGATCTCCTGATAGTAGTAGCTTAGGCTTCACATCCAAAGCATAGGTGACAAAAGAAAGAAATACATAAATTGTCACTCCTCAAAATTGAATACTTCTGTGTTTCAAAGGATTTGTCAAATGGGTAGAAAGGCAATCAACACAATGGGAGAAAATATTTGGAAACCACATAAAGGTTTGGAGTCCTATATACATAAAGAAATCCTATAATTCAACAATAAAAAGACAAATAACCCAATTAGAAAATGGGCAAAAGAAATGAATAGACATTTTCACTAATATGAACTAACATTAATGAATGAACTTGGATAATTTCAGTTAAGAACAGAGGTCATTAGGAGATAGAATTAGGGTAGATATTGGGTAATTGGAACTGAAGGAATACAGATCGTGCGACGGGACTGACTGTAAAAATTCAGAAATGGACAGCACAATACTACTTAACTATAATAAATAACACTGAATGAAGCTGAATGTGAGGATGGTAGAGGGAGGAGGCCTGGGAGCACAAATGAAATCAGAAGGAAAGATATATGATAAAGACTGAGATGGCATAATCTAGGAATCCCTAGAGTGCATAATGATCATGACTACGTGTACAAATTTTAAAATGTTTTGCATGAGGAAGAACAAAGAAATATCAATAATGCAGGGTGTTGAAAATAGATGATAATATTTTAAAACTTTAACTTGTATGTGAGACTAAAGCAAAAAATATTTATTTGGTACAAAATTTATATTTTGACTAGTGCATTTCCTAATATAACTTATGTGACAATTTAATTGAAATATAAATGGCTAAAGACACATGAAAAGATGCTCAGCTTCAATAGCTATTAGGGAAATGCAGATTGAAACCACAATGAGATATCATCTCATACCTAGAGAATGGCCACTACTTAACAGGCAACTACAAGTGTTGGAGAAGATGTGAAGAAATTGAAACACTTATTTACTGCTGGGGAGGAATGTAAAATGGTAAGCCACTTGGTGAATCCTCAGGAAGCTAAGTAGAGAGTTGCCTTATGAACAGACAATGACCCAGTATTTGAGATAGACCTCGAAGATTTGAAAGCAGATTCGTGAAGAGACATTTGCACATCTACGTTCATAGCAGCATTATTCACAATTGCCAAATGATGGAAACAAACCAAGAATCTGTCAACAGATGAATGGATAAACAAAATGTGGTATAGACATACAATGAAATATTATTCATCAGTAAGAAGGAATGAAATCCTGAAACATGTCAACACGGATGAACCTTGAGAGCATTATGTTAAGTGAAATAAATCAAGCATAAAAGGACAAATACTTTATGATCTCACTGATATGACAATTATAATATATAAACTCATAGACATAAAATATAGAATATAGGTCACCAGGATATAGAATGAGGCTAAAGAATGGGGTAATGTTGCTTAATAATTTTACAGTGTATAGCTAGTATGAACTAAAATGTTTGGAAATAGACAGAGGTAATGGTAGCACATTATTGTGAGAATAATTAACATTGCTGAATGGTGTGTGAGTGTGGTGGAAAGGGGAAGTTTAGAGACATATATGTCACCTGAAGGAGAGTTTGTTATTTAAACATGGGAATATATAGAAAAAGTGAATCTTTGGTGAACATTGTCCATGATTAACTGTATATTAACAAATATGAAAAAGTTCTTTCATGAACTAGAGCAGATGCATGACACTATTATAGGGAGTTAATAATAGAGGGGGATCCAATAAATCCAGAGTAATTTGGGCAGTGAATAAAGAAGTACTTGGAAAGTCCCCTTGGGGTAATGGGGACAAAGAAGGAAATATTCAACTTCCCCATTTGGAGAATTTCTGATATTCTCACAAGCAGTGGTGACAATGAAATCAATAGGCCAAGCCCCCGATCCTGGGATTTGTCCCTATGAAACTTATTCCTACCAAGGATAGGCTAAGCCTACTTAAAATTAGGCCTGAGTCACCCCCAGAGAACCTCTTTTGTTGCTCAGATGTGGCCTCTCTTTCCAAGCCAAATTGGCAGATGAACTCACTACCTTCCCTCCTACATGGGACATGACTCTCAGGGGTGTAAATCTCCCTGGCAACATGGGACATAAAGCCTGGGGTGAGCTGGGGCCCAGCATCAAGGGTTTGAGAAAGCCTTCTTGACAAAAAGGGGGAAGAAAGAAATTAGGCAAAATAATGTATCAGTGACTGAGAGATTTCAAACAGAGTCAAGAGGCTATCCTGGAGGTTATTCTTATATATAATATAGCTATCCCTTTTCATAAAATATTATATAGTTTATGGTGTATTGGAATGGCTGGAGGGAAGTACCTGAAACTGCTGAACTGTATACCAGTAGCCTTAATGCTTGAAGATGATTCTATAAAGATATAATGCTTACAATATAATTGTGTGATTGTAAAACTCTTGTGTATGATGATCCTTTTATCCAGGGAATGGACAGATGAGTAAAAAATATGGATAAATAAATAAATACTGGGAGGACAAAAGGTAAAATAAAGTGGGTAGATGGAAACACTACTGGTCAATGAGAGGGTGGGGTAAGGTATATGGCCTCTGAGTTTTTCTCTTTTTTTTTTGTTTGATTGTTTGTTTTGTTTTTGAATGTGCATGGTCCAGGAATCAAACCCTGTTCTCCCGCATGTCAGATGAGAAATCTACCACTGAGCCACCATTGCACAGCTCTCTTATTTTTTTATTTCTTTTTCTGTGGCCATGCAAATATTCTAAAAATTGATCATGGTGATGAATGTACATGGTGATGATATTATGAGTCATTGATTGTACACCATGTATAGAATGTATGTGTGTGAAGATTTCTCAATAAAAATATTTAAATAAATAATAATAATACAGGGACATATGGGGAAAAAATGTACCTACTGCAAAGTATGGACTATAGTTAACAGTAATATTTTAATACTATTTCATCAACAATAACAAATGTACCACACAAATACTATGAGTTAATGATATGGGAGCATAAAGAGTGTGGGAGGATTAGGGTTTTCTTTTTTCTTTTTATTTCAGTTCTGGAATAATGAAAATGTTCTAAATTTGGTCATGGGCTGGATGCATAACCATGTGATGATATGGTGAACCAGTGATTGTGTACTTCAGATGGCTTCTTTCTTGTTAATACAATTTTATTGTTATATATTATATATTTACATGTCACGTGTGATGGTTAGGTTCTAGGATTAACTTGGCTAAATGATTTAGCCCAGTTGTCTGATCAGGCAAGCACTGGTGTGACTGTTGCTGCAAGGGTATTTCATGGTTTGTTGATAAACTCAAAGACTGGTGTATCAAGTCTTCAGTCAGTTGATTGCCTCTGTGGCTGATTACTTCTGTAGTCAACTAAGATGTGCCTCCCAGACAAGATAATCCAATGAGTTGAAGGCTTATAAGGGAGAAGAGGGACTCTTCCACTGCTTTTCAGCCAGCAAGCCTCTTCTGTGGAGTTTGTCCAGACCCTTCATTGAAGCCACCAGCTTCACGGTCTGCACTACAGATTTTGGACTCTCCCATTCCAGTGGCTGTATAAGACACCTTTATATGTCTCATACTTACAAATCCCTCTTGTTGGTTCTGTTTCTCTAGAGATGCTGACTAACACAGCTTGATTACAACCTGTGTAATCACAAGGACTGATTCTTGAGAAACAGAATCTTAAAAGTGGCTTTTGACATGTGGTTTTCTACTCTGGCTAGACTCAGAGGTACTATTGACTCTGTTTGCAATAATCAAGACAACAACAACTGTCCATGGGGCGATTGGCGAAAGAGATACTCAAAATATCACCATTAGAGGTTACTCTTATACAGGTTTCAGTTAGGCATTGCTGCCTATCATAACTTGCCATACCCCAACCAAAACCATACCAGCCGACCCTAAAGGATACCTAGGGCATTACATAAGATTCTACAAAGGTTCCATGCACTAGAGTAACTCTCCAGAACCTACAACCTCCAGATGGTTCTTGGATCAGATGAGACCTGAAATGCAGAGGGGCCAGGCTTTCCATAATATCAAATAGTTCCATCCACCTATTCCACATTATCAACAGTTTCTTCCAACATGAAAGAGTTAGAATACCTCTAAAGAGTAGGGGAAAGATCAAAGGTGATGGTGGAGTTACACAGAGAAGGTTGGGTTTAACAAATGGGTATGAGTGCTGAATCATTATACTGATATTTCTTTTAGTCTCCAGTACCTTAGAGCAGCTAGAAATAAAAGCCTAAAATTGTGGAATTGTAACCCATACCAAACTCTGAAATCTGTTCTACAACTAATTGTTGTGATGTACTTTGAAATTTATTTCTTATATGTTTATATGTTATTTAAAGAGAAGGAGGAGTATAACAGAGAAGATAGGATTTAAAAAATGAGTATGACTACAGAATAATTATATTGATATTTCTGTTGGTGTCCAGCATCTTGGAGCACCTAGAAGAAAAAAATGTAAAATCATGGAACTGTAACCCATACCAAAGTTTAAAATCTACTCTATAATTATTTGTTAAAATGTACTTGAAATTTATTGCTTTATTGTATATATATTACATTTCACAATAAAAAAAGTTAGTGATAAAAAATATATATAACCATTAGATTCTGCTAATTGTATGTTTATATGAGGCAAGGCTTTAGGTGATAATGTTTTTGACACCTTTACAGAGTTTTGTGGAATTAAGCATGATGGTGTCGGCTGGTTGTTGTTAGATAGGCTAGACACAGTGATGAGAGAAAGGTATGAGCTAAAGTCTTCAAATAGTCACCTTAAGTGCTGTATGAACAATGTAAAAGTTGTCCTGTGTACCCTGAAAGAAAATCTTATTTCTTGTGGTTGCAGACTTGAGAGCTCTGAAAACCAGATACAAAGCCTCATTTTGTGAGTAGCAGATTTATAACATAAACTAAAATCTTAACCTTAGTAGGGAGTCTGCTGTTAAAGTAAGGGCTTTGATTGAAAAAGAATGGGATCCTGAAACATGGAATGGTGATACATGGCTTGATAACTATGGCAATAGGGAAACAGAATCCCTGGAATCTGCTGAGTCTTTGCTAGATAGATCTGTAATGGATTTGCCCTGAGGAAAGAGCTACCTGATCTTCAGTCTCATCGGAGGAGTCTGCATCCAACTTCCACCTAATGAGATTTACCATTCAATGCCTGATAAACCTGTAACCACCTCCCCTGGGGAAGCATCTCTCACTCCTCTGTCTAGAGTGACTAATCAATCCTGTTTCATCAGATGAAACTGAAATGGAATACCCTGAGGTAATTGGCTTGAAAGTCATGTCTATTTCTTTTCATGACCCACCCCCACCACCTTCTTTTCTTTGAGATATATAATTAGACTGAAATCCCAACAGGCCCTGAAAGGTGAGGTACAAAGTATAACCCATGAGGAGGTATGCTGTACTCCAAAAAAAGAAAAAAATCTCTTTAGATAGAAATCAGGGAAATATGTGTGGGAATGGATATTAAGGGTGTAGTATAATGGTGGAAGGAATATAAAGTAGGATCAAGCTGGATTTATTGATATGGGCCCACTAAGCAGAGACTCTGCATTCAGTGGTATAGCTTGAAGAGTTAGAAAGGGCATTAAAGTTTAGATGGTTGGCTGAAACATGGATCAAAAGGTGGCTGGCAAAAAAAAAAAAAAAAAAAGTGACTGGCATTACCTGAGGACAAAATGACAGAACTGCCCCGGTGTAATGTAGATGAGGGGATCCAGAGGCTTAGAGAGATTGGAATGTTTGTACGAATTTATCTTGAAACACCTGTTCACACACCCCAGGAATGTCCAGAGAACACATCTTTCACCAGAATCTTGAGAAATAAATTCATGAGACTAGCTCCATCATCCCTGAAGTTTTCTGTAGTTGCCCTTCTCTGTAGGTCAGATATTACTGTGGGAACTGCTGTCACTGAGCTGGAATTTGTAAACACAGTGGGGATGATAGATCTTGAGTTGCAGAAGCCATGCAGGGGGAGTTAATTACCATAGACAAGGTGGGTGTGACCGCCATAATGGACAGCATACTCAAACTAGTAGTCAAAATAATCTGACTTGCAGAGACATAGGGTGTTGACCAGTAGATCATGGGGTACCAGGAAGTAAAATAGATGGCAGTCTACTAAATTCTTGTTTGAGCTGTATAAGCATAATAATTCTAGATCAAGTTAACAGAAATCATGGTCCCTTAATGAATTCCAGATTTGAGACAGTTTACAGACCCAGGGCCCCGCAAATGAGGGGAGGGCTAAGTGTCTTTGGGGAAGAACTCTTTTACACTGCCCAAAATTTACACTGTTAACTTTCCTCCCAGCCTTCCTCAAGGGGATCTATGGCCTTTTACCAGGATGATTGTGCACTAAGGAAAAGGAAATGATCAGATATTTGGGGGATTATCAGACACCAGCTCAGAAGTGATGCTAATTTCAGGACACCCAAACCATCACTCTGGTCCACCAGTCAGAGTGGGTGCTTATGGAGTTCAGGTGGTCAATGGAGTTTTAGCTCAGGTCTGTCTCACAGTGGGTCCAGTGACTCCCCAGACCCATTCTGTGGTCATTTCCCCAGTTCCAGAATGCATAATTGGAATCAACGTACTCAGCAACTGGCAGAATCCCCACATTGGTTCTATGACTCATGGAGTGAGGGCTATTATGGTAGGAAAGGCCAAGTTGGAAGTAGAACTTCCCCTAGAACTGACCCCCTACCTAGCAAAATAGTAAATCAGAAGAAGTACTATATTCCTGGAGGGTTTGTAGAGATTAGTGCCACTCTTAAGGAATTGAAGGATGCAGTAGTGTTGATTCCCACCATCCCCATTCAACTATCCTATTTGGCCTGTGCAGAAAACAGATTGGTCTTGGAGGGTGACAGCGGATTATCGTAAACTTAACCAGGTGGTGACTCCAGTTGCAGCTGTTGTCCCGTGTGTGGTATTATTGCTTGAGCAAATCATTACATCACCTGGAACTCACTTTGCAGTTATTGATCTGGTAAATGCTTTTTTCTCAGTAGCTGTCAGTAAGGATCACTAGAAAGAGCTTGCATTCATGGTGGCAAGACCAGCAGAATAACTTCACTGTTCTGCCTCAGGGGTATATCAACACTCCAGCCCTATGTCATAAACTTGTCCACAGGGACTTTGATTGTTTCTGCCTCCCACAGAACATCACACTGCTCCATTATATTGATGCCATCATGCTGATTGGAACTGGTGAGCAAGAGTAACTACTCTAGATTTACTGTTAAGGCATTTGCAGGTCAGGGAATAGGAGATAAATCCAACAAAAATATAGGGGCGTAAATGTCCATCAACAGATGAGTGGCTAAACAAGCTGTAGTATATATATATACACGAATGAATATTTTGCAGCTGTAAGACAGAATATAGTCATGAAGATGTGTCCTGGTTTGAATCAGTTGTGTACCCCAGAAAAGCCAATTTCTTTAATACTCATTCAGTATTGCTGGGTGGAAACAATTTTGATTGTTTCCATGGAGATATGAGCCACTTAATTGTGGGTGATAGCTTTTGATTAGATGGTTTCCATGGAGACATGTCTTCAACCATTCAAGATGCAGTTGCTTACTGAAGCCCTTTAAGAGGGAATAGTTTTGGAAAAAGCTTGAGAGGCACCAAAACCGACAGAGCCAATGGAATAGACAGAGCCCAGGGAAGCCATTGGAGAAGGCTGGAAAGAGAGCAAACAGATGTCACCATGTGCCTTTCCAGTTGAGAGAGGAACCCTGAATATCACCAGCCTTCTTGAACCAAGGTATCTTTCCCTGGATGCCTTAATTTGAACGTTTCTATGCCTTGCCTTAATTTGTACATTTTCATGGCCTTAAAACTGTAAACTTGCAACTTCATAAAATTCCCCTTTTTAAAAGCCATTCCATTTCAGGTATATTGCATTCTGGTAGCATGCAAAGAAGAACAGCATTTAATGTGGATTAACCTTGAGGACATTATGCCAAGTTCAGAAACTAAAGGACAAATACTGTACGGTCTCACTAATATGAACTAACATTAATGAGTGAACCTGGAGAGCTGAAGTTAAGAATACAGGTTATCACAGATAGAAATAGGGAGGAGATTGGGCAGTTGGTGCTGAAGGAATACAGATTGTGAAACAGACTGATTGTAAAAATTTAAAAATGGATAGCACAATACTACTTGTTGGTAGCACAATAATACAAGTACATAGAATGAAGCTGAATGCAAGTATGATAGAGGAAAAAGAAAGTTAAAGGATATAGACTGAGATGATGAAATTTGGGAATGCCTAGAGTGGACAATGATGGTGATTAAATGTACAATAAAAAATGTTTCTGCATGAGGGAAAGCAAATGAATGTCAATATTGTAGAGTATTGAAAGAGATGATATGTGGGAAAAAGTACAGTCAATGCAAGCTAGGGTCTATAGCCAATAGTAACGTTGTAATATGTTTCCACTGAATGTAACAAAGGCATTATGCCAAAACTAAATGTCAACAGGTTGTGGGCATGGAGAATGGGTACAGAGTCTTTGAGGAAGAAAAGGGAATATCTTCATATAGATTATAGTGGCAAAGGCATGTCTATACACTTAAGTTGGATTATATGATATGTGAATAAAATGGTTTTAAAATGAATGGAGAGAAATAAGTGCTAGAGAAAATGTGGAGAGAGATGTACCTATTCACTGTTGGGAGGGAAATTGAGAGATACAGCCCCTTGTGTGGTGGTTCCATATGAGGTTAGGGGTGGGGTTTTCCATATGATCCTGAAACCCTGTTGCTCAGTATATACGTGGAGGAACTGAGTGTGGGGACAGGAAGGGATATATGCATACTGGTGTTTATGATGGCAGTGTTACCAATCCACAATGGATCGAGATGGCCTTTGGGTACAATGTCTGAGGAATGGAAGAGGGAATGATGGTGTGTACATACAATAGACTACTAAACAGCCACAAGAAAATGAATTGTGAAGCATGCAACTAGGTGAATGAACCTTAGGGACTGTATGTTGAATGAAATGTGAGGAACAGAAAGAGAGATATTATCATGCCTCAAACATATGGACTAACTATAATATAAAAACTCAGTGAACGAAGTTGAGAACATGGGTTATGAGGTTCAGGCCTATGGCAAAGAGTCCTAGATTGTAAACTCTTGTGGCAGTCACATACCTTCAGGAGGTGTCCTGTTAATTCTAAATTCTGAGATATTGGGCTTTTGTATATAACCTGGTTGTTTCCAGAAACTTTGGGTATTTATATCACACCTGAGACTCAGAATTAGAGCTCTGAAGCTATGAAAGTCAGCAGTACTCCATAAAGGAAATGTTTAAAAAGTTAAAAAAGTGATCAGACTTTGAACAGAGATATGAATGAAGCTGATCTGGAAAGGAATAAAGTATATCAGAATACAGGGTAAAGGATGATATCATCCATAATTTAAAACTTCAACTTCTGTATGAAACTAAAGGGAGAGATGTTTATTTGGTAGAAAATTTATATTTTGGGTAGTGCATTTCCTAATTTAATTTGTATGGTAAGTAAGTTTAGTTGAACACTATAAGTACATGGAATCCTGAATGAATAAGGCATGAGATTTTGTTGGTTTGTCCAGGTTGGTATGATGCCCTGATATATCCCAGAGTAATCTGGGCAGTGAATAAAGAAGTATTTGCAAGGTCCCCTTGGAGGACTGGGGAGAAAGAAGGACATATTCAACTTCCCCATCTGGAGAATTTCTAATATTCTCACAAGCAGTAGGGACAGCCAAATCAATAGGCTGGGCCCTCAATCTTGGGGTTTGCCCCTATGAAACTTATTCCTGCAAAGAATAGGTTAAGCCTACTTAAAATTAGGCCTAAAGTTACCCCATAGAACTCTTTTGTTAATCAGATGTGGCCTTTCTCTCTCAGCCAACTTGGCAGGTGAACTCACTGCCCTCCCTCCCCCCCCCCCCCCGCATCCCCACCCATGTAAGACATGACTCCCAGGGGTGGAAATCTCCCTGGCAACATGGGACAGAAATCCTAGGATGAGCCAGGACCCAGCATTAAGGGATTGAGAAAGCCTTCTTGACCAAAAAGGGAAAGAGAGAAATGTGACAAAATAAAGCTTCAGTGGCTGAGATATTTCAGAGTCAAGAGGTTATCCTGGAGGTTATTGTTATACATTTTATAGATATCCCATTTTAGTTTATGGTATATTGGAGTGGCTGGAGGGAAGTACCTGAAACAAGCTATGTTCTAGTAGTCTTGATTTTTTTAAATGATTGTATAAAGATATAACTTTTACAATGATTAAAAAAATTTACAGCCTTCCACCTCAGTAAAATTTCTAGGTGTCCAGTGGTATGGAGCATATTGAGATATCCCTTCTATATTAGCTAGGGTTCTCTAGAGAAACAGAATCAGCAGGAAATATTCATAGATATAAAATTTATAAAAGTGTCTCACGTAACTTTTCAGGAATGTAGAGTCTAAAACCTGTAGGGCAGGCTGTGAAGCTGATGACTCTGAGGAAGGGTCTAGACAAACTCCACAGGAGAGACCAACTGGCAGAAGCAGGGAGAGAGACTCTCTCTTCTGAATCCTCCTTAAAAGCCTTCTGATGATTAGAGTAAATATCACTCATTGCAGAAGACACTCCCTTAGCTGATTACAAATGCAATCAGCTGTGGATGAAATAACATGATTATGATTTAATTCTATGAAATGTCCTTATAGTAACAGACAGGCCAGCACTTGCTAAACCAGACAAATGGGCACTACCACCTGGCCAAGTTGACACAGGAACTTGACTATGACACCTTCTAAGGTAAAGGATAAGCTGTTGTAACTGGACTCTCCTATGACCAAAAAGGAGACACAACACCTAGTTGTCCTCTGGATTTTGTAGACAACATATTCCTCATTTGGGTATGCTACTCTGGCCCATTTACCGAGTGACCAAAAAAGCTACTAGATTTGACTGGGAACTGGAACAAAAGGAGGCTCTGCAACCAGTCCAGGCTACTGTGCAAGCTGCTTTGTCACTTGGGCCATTTGATCCAGCAGATCCAATGGTGCTGGAAGTGTCAGTGGCAAATAGGGATGCTGTCTGGAGCCTTTGGCAAACCGCTATAGGAGAATCCCAATGCGGATGTTTAGGATTATGGAGCAAAGCCTTGTGATCCACTGTGCATCTCATTTTGAGAAACAACTTTTAGCCTGCTACTGGGCCTTAGTAGAGACTGAATGCTTAACCATAGATCACCAAGTTACCATGAGACCTGAGTTACCTATCATGAGCTGGGTGTTGTCTGACACACCATGCCATAAAGTTGGGTGTGCACAGCAGCACTCCATCATAAAATGGACATGGTATATTAGACACAGGACTCGAGCAGGTCCTGATGACACAAGTAAGTTACATGAGGAAGTGACCCAAATGTCCATGGCCCCACTACAGCCACATTACCGTCTCTTTCCTAGAACAGGGCTATGGCCTCTTGAGGAGTTCCTTACAGTCAGTTGATGGAGGAAGAGAAAACTTGAGCCTATTTTACAGATAGTTCTGCATTATATGCAGGAGCCACCCAGAAGTGGATGGCTGCAGCACTACAACCCCATTCTGGAATGTCCTTAAAGAATAGGGGTGATGTAGAAATCCTCTCAGTAGACTGAACTTTGAGCAGTGCACTTGGTTGTTCATTTTGCTTGAAAGGGAAGCTGGCTAGGGATGTATTCCTATATTGAATCATTGGCTGTTGCTAATGGTTTGGCTGGATCATCAAAGACTTGGAAAGAGTATGATTGGAAAATTGGTGACAAAGAGGTCTGGGGAAGAGATATATTGATAGACCTTTCTGAGTGGGCAAAGAACATGAAGATATTTGTGTTCCCTGTGAATGCTCACCAGAGGTGACTTCAGCAGAGGAAGGTTTTAATCAAGTTAATAAGATGACCCATTATGTGGATAGAGGTCATCCTCTTTCCTCAGCCACTCCTGCCATTGCCCAACGGGCTCATGAACAAAGTGGATATAGTGGTAGGGATGTAGGTATGTATGGGCTCAGCAACATGAACTTCTACTCACTAAGACCAACTTGGACTTGGCCATTGCTGAGTGCCCAATCTGCCAGAAGCAGAGACCCACACTTAGTGCCCAATATGGCACCATTCCCAGGGGTGATCAACCTGCTACCTGGTGGCAGGTTGATTACATTTGGACCATACCCATCATGGAAAGACCAGTTATTTTTTCTAGCTGTAATAGACACATACTCCAGATATGTGTTTGCATTCCCTGCATACAGTACTTCTGCAAAAACTTTTTTTTGCAGAATGTGGACTTTCAGAATGCCTTATTACCATCATGGTATCCCACACAGCATTGCTTCTGATCAAGCAACCTACTTCACAGCAAAAGAAGTGTGAGAATGGGCACATGCTCATGGAATTCTCTGGTCTTACAATGTTCCCCATCATCCAGAGGCAGTTGGATTGATAGAATGGTGGAATGGCCTTTTGAAGACCCAATTACAGTGCCAACTAAGTGGCAATAACTTGCAGAGCTGGGGCAGTGTTTTCCAGGAGGCTGAGTATACTCTGAATCAGTGTGCACTCTGTGGTGCTGTTTCTCCCACAGCCAGGATTCATGGGTCCAGGAATCAAGGAGTGGAAATTGAAGTGGCACCACACTCTATCACCCCTAGTGAACCACTAGGAAAATTTTTGCTTCCTGTTCCTGAAACCTTAAATGCTGCTGGTTTACAGGTCTTAGTTCCAAAAGGAGGAGTGCTCCTTCCAAGAGACACAACAGTGATTCCACTGAACTGGAAATTAAGACTGCCACCTGGCAACTTTGGGATTCTCATGCCACTGAATCAACAGGCATGAAAGGGGACTGCTGTTCTGTCTATGATGATTGATCCTGATTATCAAGGGGAAATAGGACTGCAAATACACAATGGAGGTAAGGAAGTGTTTTCCAGGAACACAGGAGATCCCCTAGGGCATCTCTTAGTATTACCATGTCCTGTGATTAAAGTCAGTGTAAAATTGCAACTGCCCAAAGAAGCAGGACAATGGCCCAGAGACTTCAGGAATGAAGGTCTGCATCACCCTATCTGGCAAAGAACCATGGCCATCTGAAGTGTTTGCTGAGGGTAAAGGGAACATGGAACAGATAGTAGAAGAGGTAATGATAAATATGAACTATGACCACTTGACTAGCTATGGAAATGAGGACAGTGATTATATGACTATTTCCTCCCGTTTTGCTATGTTTACATTTGTACATAAGCAAATATCTTGTTTTCCTCTTATCATATGACTTAAGTTGTATTGTTCATGTGATAGCATTTAAGTCATAGGATATGAAGTTTAAGAGTGAATGTTACCTAAGGACTTGCACCCTATTCTGGAGATATGTAGTGTTTGTTTTTTTTTTTTTTGGATGTACACAGGACAGTTGAGTGGTGTTAAGGGAAACAAATGTCTCTTATTGTGTTCTGTTTGGAAATTAAGCATGTTTAAAGGTGATATGTATAGCTGCCAGGTTGACAAGGGATGAACTGTGATGGTTAGGTTCTGGCCAAATGATTATGCTCAATTATCTGGTCAGGAAACACTGGCCTGACCATTACTGCAAGGATATTTCATGGCTGGTTGATGAACTAGAAGGCTGGTGTGTTATGTCATCAGTCAGTGGATTGCATCTGTGGCTAATTACATCTGCAATCAACTAAGGCATGTCTCCCACAATGAGATAATCCACTCAGGTTGAAGCCTTTTAAGAAAGAAGAGAGACTCTTTCACTGTTCCTTCAACCAACGAGCTTCTCCAGTGGAGTTTTTGTGGAGCTTCTCCACCAGTTTCAGTCTGCACTATGGATTTTGGACTCTTCCATTCCCACAGTTGCATGAGACACCTTTATAAATCTGATTCACACTATCATCATATAGCTGTGCATTCATCATCACAATCAATTTTTGTGTGTGTGAAAAATAACACATATACGAAAAAAATCAATGCATTTCAGAGCACACCGCGGCAATTAGTTGTAGAACAGATTTCAGAGTTTGGTATGGGTTACAATTCCACAATTTTAGGTTCTTAATACTAGTTGGTCCAAGACTCTGGAGACTGAAAGAAATACCAATATGATGATTCAGCAATCATACTCCTATGTTAAACCCTAATTTCTCAGTGTAACTCCACCGTATTCTTTGATTTTTCTCCCACTCTTTTTAATTATTTGAGTTATGCCCATTCCAACTTTATCATATTGAAAGGGGCTGCTGATAATATGGGATAGGGGAATGGAACTAGTTGATGTTCTGGAGAGGTTGGCCCCTCTGGGTTTCAGGATTTATCTGGACTGGGAACCTAACCTGAGGTTGTAAGTTTCTGGAAAGTAACCCCAGTGCATGGAATCTTTGTAGAATCTCAGATAGAGCCCTAGGTATTCTTTAGGGTTGGCAGGAATGGTTTGGTTGGAGGTTGGCAAATTGTGATAGGTAGCAATGTCTAGCTGAAATGTGCTTAAGAGTAGCATCTTGAGTCTCTCAGCCACTGATACCTTATTTGCTACACTTCTACCTTCTGGTCAGGATGGCATTGTTGATCCCTTGGTGCCAGGGTGAGGCTCATATCAGGGCAACTTTCACCCATGAATGTCATCTCCCTCATATTGGGGTTGGTAATGATTTCACTTGCAAAGTTGAGCTTAGAGAAATAGAGAGGCCACATCTGAGCACAAAAGAGGACCCCTGGAAGTAACTCTTAGGCATACCTACAGGTAGGCTAACCTTCTCTGCTACATAAATAAGCTTTACAAGAGCAAGGTTCAGATCAAGGACTTGGCCTATTGATTTGGGAGTCCTAATGTTTGAGACAGTATCAGGAGTTTCCCTGGTGGTAAACTTTAATAGTTCCATATTTTTTCTCCCATCCTCCAAGGGACTTTGCCAATAGTTTTGATTATCTGCTTAAAATACTCTGATATATGTTCAACCATTACATTAAACTATACAGAATTGCAGGCCCTCATCCCCATTCTTGGCTTCCTGTGTTTGGGTTGTTTAAATGATCTACCCAGATAGGTAGAGTTAGATTATGTGCTACAGAAAATTTAGGTTTTTGAAAAAATGAGTTTCTTCCTTTGGTCTCAAATGTTAGGTGACGTTCTAAAGTATACACAGTGTCTTCCTTACTCCTGTATTCTGAATTACCTTGATCCCAACTTGATTGTCTTCATCCTTATCTCTAAATAACAGGTTATACAGATATAGTATACCCTCTCAAAATCTAGAAATGACAGTTGCTACTCTGGGCTAAATATGACTGCTATAAGAGGTTACAATCTAGGCACAAATTTTCTTATAATTATTTTCTAAATAAGACCATACAATATTTGCTCTTTTGTTTCTGGCATATTTTGCCTCACAGAATGTCCGACAGGTTCATTCACAGTGTTGTATGCTGCACTTCATTGCTTTCTATAGGAACTCAATATTCCATCATATGTATACACCACTGTTCACCATTCTACTTCTCATGAGTGTATATTTCAGCCAACACCATCCATTAGGCATCATGTACAACGTCCAAAGTCAACAGTCCATCAACACTCTCAATTTTAGATAATTTCATTGTTCCCAAGGAAAAGATAACCAACACACCCTTACCAAATAGAAAATCTAAACCTCCCCTTATCTCTTGTCCCTGTATTTACACCTTTTATTGCTGTGGTACTGTTGATTTTTTTCCTATTCAACATATTCCATAGCATGCAATACAGTTTTTGCCCTATACCCTGATATTATGCATTCTTTGTACAAGATTCATATCTTTGAAATAGTTCATGTAAGTACTTATTTATATTTGTAGTGTGAACCAATGGGACACATGAGTCTATACAACCTCTTTTAATTATGTTCACCTTCAATATGGACCCACTAGTGGACTATCTTCACTTCTATCTATTCCCTTATATATAAGTTCAACCTCATTAGCTAAATGGTCACCAATCTCTAGCTCTTGTGTATCTCTAGGTCCCCTATATTCTGTATTATACACCTCTGACTTAATCTTTACCATGGTCATAAAAGCAAAATCATATAGTATCTATCCTCTAGTGTCTAGTTTATTTCATTCAGTGTTATGTCCTCAGGGTTCACCCATCTTGTCACGTGCTTCAGAATGTCATTTCATCTTATTGCTGCATAATAATCCATCATATGTATATAACACATTTTGTTAAACAACCCTCCTGTTTATGGGCACTTGGATTGTTCCCATGTTTTGGTGATTGTGAATAATGCTGCCATGAACATTAGTGTGCAAATGTTTGTTTGTTTCACTGCTTTCAGCCCTTGAAGGGATATACTGACTAGTGGTATTACTGGGTCACCAGGCAACTCAATATTTAGTTTTCTGAGGATCTACCAGACTGTATTCCATAGAAGTTATATCATTATACACTCCCAAGAACAGTGCATAGCTGTCCCAATTTCTCCACATCCTCTTCAACATTCGTAGCTTCCTGTTGTTTAATAGCAGTCAATTCCTATAGATGTGAGGTGGTATCTCATTGTAGTCTTGATCAGCATTTCCCTTCTAGCCAATGAAAATGAGCATCTCTTCATAAGCTTTTGAGCCATCTGTATTTGCTCTTCAGAAAAATGTCTATTTATATCTTTTTGTTTTTCATTTTGATGGTTCAATTCAGTTTTTTTATTTATTTTTATTAATTAAAGAAAAAAAAGAAATTAACACAACATTTAGAAATCATTCCATTCTACATATGCAATCAGTAATTCTTAACATCATCACATAGATGCATGATCATCATTTCTTAGTACATTTGCATCGATTTAGGAAAAGAACTAGCAAAACAACAGAAAAAGATATAGAATGTTAATATAGAGAAAAAAATAATGATAGTAAGAAAAAAAAGACACAAACAAACAAACAGACAAACAAACAAACAACAAAAACCTATAGCTCAGATGCAGCTTCATTCAGTGTTTTAACATGATTACTTTACAATTAGGTATTATTGTGCTGTCCATTTTTGAGTTTTTGTATCTAGTCCTGTTGCACAGTCTGTATCCCTTCAGCTCCAATTACCCATTCTCTTACCCTGTTTCTAACTCCTGATGGTCTCTGTTACCAATGACATATTCCAAGTTTATCCTCGAATGTCGGTTCACATCAGTCGGACCATACAGTATTTGTCCTTTAGTTTTTGGCTAGACTCACTCAGCATAATGTTCTCTAGGCCCATCCATGTTATTACATGCTTCATAAGTTTATTCTGTCTTAAAGCTGCATAATATTCCATCATATGTATATACCACAGTTTGTTTAGCCACTTGTCTGTTGATGGACATTTTGGCTGTTTCCATCTCTTTGCAACTGTAAGTAATGCTGCTATAAACATTGGTGTGCAAATGTCCGTTTGTGTCTTTGCCCTTAAGTCTTTTGAGCAGATACCCAGCAATGGTATTGCTGGGTCGTATGGCAATTCTATATTCAGCTTTTTGAGGAACCGCCAAACTGCCTTCCACAGTGGTTGCACCATTTGACATTCCCACCAACAGTGGATAAGTGTGCCTCTTTCTCCGCATCCTCTCCAGCACTTGTCATTTTCTGTTTTGTTGATAATGGCCATTCTGGTGGGTGTGAGATGATATCTCATTGGTTTTGATTTGCATTTCTCTAATGGCCAGGGACATTGAGCATCTCTTCATGTGCCTTTTCAGCATTTGTATTTCCTCTTCTGAAAAGTGTCTGTTCAAGTCTTTTTCCCATTTTGTAATTGGGTTGACTGTCTTTTTGTTGTTGAGTTGGACAATCTCTTTATAAATTCTGGATATGAGACCTTTATCTGATATGTCATTTCCAAATATTGTCTCCCATTGTGTAGGCTGTCTTTCTACTTTCTTGATGAAGTTCTTTGATGCACAAAGTGTTTAATTTTGAGGAGCTCCCATTTATTTATTTCTTTCTTCAGTGCTCTTTCTTTAGGTTTAAGGTCCATAAAACCACCTCCAATTGTAAGTTTCATAAGATATCTCCCTACATTTTCCTCTAACTGTTTTATGGTCTTAGACCTAATGTTTAGATCTTTGATCCATTTTGAGTTAACTTTTGTATAGGGTGTGAGATACGGGTCTTCTTTCATTCTTTTGCATATGGATATCCAGTTCTCTAGGCACCATTTATTGAAGAGACTGTTCTGTCCCAGGTGAGTTGGCTTGACTGCCTTATCAAAGATCAAATGTCCATAGATGAGAGGGTCTATATCTGAGCACTCTATAGAATTCCATTGGTCGATATCTCTATCTTTATGCCAATACCATGCTGCTTTGACCACTGTGGCTTCATAATATGACTTAAAGTCAGGCAGCGTGAGACCTCCAGCTTCGTTTTTCTTCCTCAAGATACTTTTATCAATTCGGGGCACCGTGCCCTTCCAGATAAATTTGCTTATTGATTTTTCTATTTCTGAAAAATAAGTTGTTGGGATTTTGATTGGTATTGCATTGAATCTGTAAATCAATTTAGGTAGGATTGACATCTTAACTATATTTAGTCTTCCAATCCATGAACATGGTATGCCCTTCCATCTATTTAGGTCTTCTGTGATTTCTTTTAACAGTTTTTTGTAGTTTTCTTTGTATAGGTTTTTTGTCTCTTTAGTTAAATTTATTCCTAAGTGTTTTATTCTTTTAGTTGCAATTGTAAATGGGATTCGTTTCTTGATTTCCCCCTCAGCTTGTTCATTACTAGTGTATAGAAATGCTACAGATTTTTGAATGTTGATCTTGTAACCTGCTACTTTGCTGTACTCATTTATTGGCTCTAGTAGTTTTGTTGTGGATTTTTCTGGGTTTTCGATGTACAGTATCATATCATCTGCAAACAGTGATAGTTTTACTTCTTCCTTTCCAATTTTGATGCCTTGTATTTCTTTTTCTTGTCTAATTGCTCTGGCTAGAACCTCCAACGCGATGTTGAATAATAGTGGTGATAATGGACATCCTTGTCTTGTTCCTGATCTTAGGGGGAAAGTTTTCAATTTTTCCCCATTGAGGATGATATTAGCTGTGGGTTTTCATATATTCCCTCTATCATTTTAAGGAAGTTCCCTTGTATTCCAATCTTTTGAAGTGTTTTCAACAGGAAAGAATGTTGAATCTTGTCAAATGCCTTCTCTGCATCAATTGACATGATCATGTGATTTTTCTGCTTTGATTTGTTGATATGGTGTATTACATTAACTGATTTTCTTATGTTGAACCATCCTTGCATACCTGGGATGAATCCTACTTGGTCATGATGTATAATTCTTTTAATGTGGTGCTGGATTTGATTTGCTGGAATTTTGTTGAGGATTTTTGCATCAATATTCTTTAGAGAGATTGGTCTGTAGTTTTCTTTTTTTGTAATATCTTTGCCTGGCTTTGGTATGAGGGTGATGTTGGCTTCATAGAATGAATTAGGTAGTTTTCCCTCCATTTCAATTTTTTTTAAGAGTTTGAGGAGAGTTGGTACTAATTCTTTCTGGAATGTTTGATAGAATTCACATGTGAAGCCGTCTGGTCCTGGAGTTTTCTTTTTGGGAAGCTTTTGAATGACTGATTCAATTTCTTTACTTGTGATTGGTTTGTTGAGGTTATCTATTTCTACTTCAGTCAAAGTTGGTTGTTCATGCCTTTCTAGGAACTTGTCCATTTCATCTACATTGTTGTATTTATAGCATAAAGTTGTTCATAGTATCCTGTTATTACCTCCTTTATTCCTGTGAGATCAGTGGTTATGTCCCCTCTTCCATTTCTGATCTTATTTATTTGCATCCTCTCTTCTTCTTTTTGTCAATCTTGCTAAGGGCCCATCAATCTTATTGATTTTCTCATAGAACAAACTTCTGGTCTTATTGATTTTCTCAATTGTTTTCATGTTCTCAGTTTCATTAATTTCTGCTCTAATCTTTGTTATTTCTTTGCTTTTGCTTGCTTTGGGGTTAGTTTGCTGTTTTTTCTCCAGTTCTTCCAAGTGAACAGTTAATTCCCGAATTTTTGCTCTTTCTTCTATTTTGATATAGGCATTTAGGGCAATAAATTTCCCTCTTAGCACTGCCTTTGCTGTGTCCCATAAGTTTTCATATGTTGTATTTTCATTTTCATTTGCCTTGAGATATTTACTGATTTCTCTTGTAATTTCTTCCTTGACCCACTGGTTGTTTAAGAGTGTGTTGTTGAGCCTCCACGTATTTGTGAATTTTCTGGCACTCTGCCTATTATTGATTTCCAACTTCATTCCTTTATGATCTGAGAAAGCGTTGTGTATGATTTCAATCTTTTTAAATTTGTTGAGACTTGCTTTGTGACCCAGCATGTGGTCTATCTTTGAGAATGATCCATGAGCACTTGAGAAAAAGGTGTATCCTACTGTTGTGGGGTGTAACGTCCTATAAATGTCTGTTAAGTCTAGCTCATTTATAGTAATATTCAGGTTCTCTATTTCTTTATTGACCCTCTGTCTAGATGTTTTGTCCATTGATGAGAGTGGGGAATTGAAGTCTCCAACTATTATGGTATATGTGTCTATTTCCCTTTTCAGTATTTGCAGTGTATGCCTCATGTATTTTGGGGCATTCTGGTTCTGTGCGTAAATATTTATGATTGTTATGTCTTCTTGTTGAGTTGTTCCTTTTATTAGTAGATAGTATCCTTCTTTGTCTCTTTTAACTGTTTTACATTTGAAGTCTAATTTGTTGGATATTAGTATAGCTACTCCTGCTCTTTTCTGGTTGTTATTTGCGTGAAATATCTTTTCCCAACCTTTCACTTTCAACCTATGCTTATCTTTCGGTCTAAGATGTGTTTCCTGTAGACAGCATATAGAAGGATCCTGTTTTTTAATCCGTTCTGCCAGTCTATGTCTTTTGATTGGGGAGTTCAGTTCATTAACATTTAGTGTTATTACTGTTTGGGTAGTACTTTCCTCTACCATTTTGCCTTTTGTATTTTATATATCATATCTAATTTTCCTTCTTTCTACACTCTTCTCCACACCTCTCTCTTCTGTCTTTTCATATCTGTCTCTAGTGCTCCCTTTAATATTTCTTGCAGAGCTGGTCTCTTGGTCACAAATTCTCTCAGTGACTTTTTGTCTGAGAATGTTTTAATTTCTCCCTCATTTTTGAAGGACAATTTTGCTGGATATAGAATTCTTGGTTGGCAGTTTTTCTCTTTTAGTAATTTAAATATATCATCCCACTGTCTTCTTGCACCCATGGTTTCTGCTGAGAAATCTACACATAGTCTTATTGGGTTTCCCTTGTATGTGATGGATTGCTTTTCTCTTGCTGCTTTCAAGATCCTCTCTTTCTCTTTGATCTCTGACATTCTGACTAGTAAGTGTCTTGGAGAATGTCTCCCTCTTCACCTTTTTGACAAAGCCTTTTGTTATGCAGAAGCATTTGATTTTGAGGAGTTCCCATTTATCTATTTTTTTCCTTTGTTGCTTTTAGTTTGGGTATAAAGTTTAAGAAGCAATTTCCTATTACTAGGTCTTGAGGATGTTTCCCTACATTTTCTTGTAGAAGCTTTGTGGTGCTAATCATTATATTTTGGTGTTTGAGCCACTTCAAGTTAATTTTTGTATAGGGTGTAAGATAGGGGTCCTCTTTCATTCTTTTGGCTATTGATATCCAGTTCTTTCATGTCCATTTATTGAAAAGGCTATTTTGTCTCAGTTCAGAGGATTTGGGATCCTTGTCAAAAATCAGTTGATCATAGATTTGGTAGTCTATTTCTACACTCTTTATTTGATTCCATTGGCCAGTGCGTCTATCTTTGTACCAACATGCTTTTTTAATCTATTGTGGCTTTATAATAAGTTTTAAAGTCAGGGAGTGTTAATCCCCCACTTCATTCTTCTATTTTAGGATGCTTTTAGCTATTCAGGTTTTCTTTCCCCTCCAGATGAATTTGGTAACTAGCTTTTCCAAGTCTTCAAAGTAGGTGATTGGAATTTTGATTGATACTGTGTTGAATCTGTAGATTAGTTTAGGTAGAATTTACCTCTTAACTATATTTAGCCTTCCTATCCATGAGCAGGGAATGTCTTTCCACCTATTTGGATCTTCTTTGATTTATTTTAGCACTGTAAGGTAGTTTCCTGTGTACAAGTCCTTTACATCCCTAGTTAAGTTCTTTCTTAAGTACCTTATTCTTTTAGTTGCTATTTTGAATGGAATTTTTTCCTTAACTGACTCCCCAGTTAGGTCATTCCTAATGTATAGAAACATTACTGATTTTTGCAGATTAATTTTGCATTCTGCCACCTTGCTGAATCTGTTCATTAGTTCAAGTAACTTTCCTGTAGATTTCTCAGAATCTTCCAAGTGTAGTATCATGTCATCTGCAAATAAGGAAAGTTTTACTTCCTCTTTTCCAATTTAGATGCCTTTCATTTCTTTTTCCTGCCTGATTGCTCTAGCTAGAACTTCTAGCCCAATGTTGAATAATAGTGGTGATAGTGGGCATTTTTGTCTTATACCTGATGTTTCCTTTATCATATTGAAGTAGTTACCTTTGATTCCTATCTTTTAGAGTGTTTTTATCTGAAAATGGTGTTGAATTTCATTGTATGCTTTTGCAGCATCAATTGAGATGATCATGTGATTTTTTTCCTTTCAGTTTGTTAATATGCTGTATTACATCAATTGATTTTCTTGTGCTGAACCTCCTTGCATTCCTGGTATAAGCCCCACTTGGTCGTGATGTATAATTTTTTTAATAGTGTTCTTGGATTTGATTTACTCATACTTGTCAAGAAGTTTTACACCTATGTTAATTAAGGAGATGGACCTGTAGTTTTCCTTTCTTATAGCATCTTTACCCAGTATTGGTATTAAAATGACATTAACTTCATAAAATGAGTTGGTTAGAATTCCTTTTACCTCATTTTTGGAAAAGTTTGAGCAGAATTGGTATTAGTTGTTTTTGGAATGTTTGATAAAATTTCTCTGTGAAGCCATCTGGCCCTGGGCTTTTCTTGTCAGAAGATTTTTGATGACTGATTGAATATGTTTACTTGTGATTGGTTTGTTGAGATCTTCTATTTCTTCCTGAGTCAGTATAGCTTGTCAGTGTGTTTCCAGGAATTTGTCCATTTCATCTAAATTGTCTACTTTGTTGATGTATAGTTTTTCATAGTATCCTCTTATGATTTCTTATATTTCTTTGGGTCTGTGGTAATGCACCCCTTCTCACTTCTGATTATGTTTATTTGCATCCTCTCTCTTTTTTGTCACCCTTGCTAGTGGTGACCCATCAATTTTATTGATTTTCTCAAAGAACCAACTTTTGGTTTTATTGGTTCTTTCTATTGTTCTTTTGTTCTCCCATTCATTTATCACTGCTTTTAATCTTTGTTATTTCTCTTCTTCTATTTGCTTTGGGGTTAGTTTGCTGTTCTTTCTCAAGTTCCTCTAGGTGAGCAGTTAAATCCTTGATTTTTGCATTGTCTTGTTTTTTAATATAAGCCTTTAGGGCAAAAAATTTCCCTCTCAGCACAGCCTTTGCCACATCCCATAAGTTCTGATATGTTGTGTTCTCATTTTCATTCATCTCCATATAGCTACTGATGTCTCTAGCAATTTCTTCTTTGACCCACTGATTGTTTAAGAGTGTGTTATATAATCTCTATATAATTCTGAATGTTCTTGCTCTTTGGTGGTTATTGAGATACAGCTTCATTCCATTGTGATCAGAGATTTAATTCTCTGATTAAAATAAAACAAAAATTTTAATGTTTTTTAAACTTATAAAGACCTGTTTTGTGCCCCAGCATATGATCTATCCTGGAGAATATTTCATGAGCACTAGAGAAGAAGGTATATCCTTAGGTTTTGGGATGCAATGACCTATATATGCCTGTTAGGTCTAATTCATTTATCAAGTTGTTTAACTTCTCTTTTTCCTTGTTGATCTTCTGTCTAGTTGTTCCAAATAAAGAGCAGAGTGGTATTTTGAAGTCTCCTACTATTATTGTTGAAACATCTATCACTCCCTTCAGTTTTGCCAATATCTGTCTCAAGGAGTGCACTTTGGAGTTCCTTGATTGGAAGCATGTACCTTTATGATTATTCAGCCTTCTTGGTGAATTCACCCTTTAATTAATATAGTGTCCCTCTTTGTCTCTTATGATGTCTTTACATTTAAAGTCTATTTTGTCCAATATTAGGATAGCTACTCCTGCTTTCATTTGGTTACAGCTTGCATAGAAATTTTTTTCCATCCTTCAGTCTGTGTCCTTGTGTCTAAAATGAGTCTCTTCTAAGCAGCATATAGCTGGATTATATTTCTTAATCCATTCTACCAATCTCTATCCTTTAATTGGTAAATTTAGTTCATTAACATTCAAAGTTATTATTGAAAAGGTGACACTATCTTATCTTTTTTATTTTATTAGTCAGATCTATATATTCTTTTCCCTTTTTCTCTGTTTATCCTTTAAGTTACCCTTACTGGTACCCTTCAATTCTGTGCCCTCCTCCAGACCTCCCTCTCCTATCTTTTTTTTTTCAACTGGCAGTACTCCCTTTAGTATTTCTTTTAGGGCCAGTCTCGTTGACAAATTCTTTCAGGATTTGTTTGTCCATGATAATTTTAATCTCTCCCTCAGTTTTCAAGGACGATTTGGCTGAGTACAGAATTCTTGGCTGGAAGTCTTTCTCTTTAAGGATCTTAAATATATCAAACCACTGTCTTCTAGCCTCCATGGTGCTAGTTGAGTAGTCTGAATTCAGTCTTATGTGGTTTCCCTTGTATGTAGTAGATTGTTTTTCTCTTGCCACTTTCAGTATTTTTTATTCTCTTCATCATTTGACAGACTGATTAGTATGTGTCTTGGGGAAGCCTTATCTGGATTTATTCTGTTTGGAATTCGTTGGGCTTCTTTGACTTGTATATTTATGTCCTGTATATGTGTTAGGAAGTTTTCCCCCGTTATATCCTCAACTACTCTTCTTAGCCCTTTATTCCTCTCTTCTCCTTCTGGGACACCAATGATTTTTATATTTGCATGCTTTGTTTTGTCTATCATTTCCCTGAGATCCAATTCATATTTTCCCATCTTTTTTGACATTTACTGTTTTGAGTGTTTAAAATCAGTTATGCTGTTCTCTATATCATTTATTCTTTCTTCTGTCTCTTCAAATCTGGTGTTGTGTGCCTCTAGTTATTTTTTTTTATTTGGTCACAGAGTCTGTAATCTCTATGATTATATCTGCTATTTTTCTATTAATTCTTTCAAATTCCTCATTATGCTCTTCTACTGTCTTCTTGATCTCCTTTACATCATTTGCCATCCACTTATTTTATTAAGTAGAAGTTATATGAACATCTTTGATTAGTTGTTCCAACATCTCCTCTGGTATTTTAATTTGGTCATTAGGCTGGGCTATATCTGTCTGCATTGTGATATGCTTAGTGATCTTCTATTGTTTTCATTGCATGTAAATCTTGATTGATTTACTTTGGGAGTTGATTTCTTCCAGTCGTCTAAAGCCTTGTGTTTGCAGGGTGAATGTGTAGTAGGGTGCAGTGTATGAGGCAGGGCACAACAGTGCATTGATGTGTTGCAGCACAGGTATACACACAGGTTGGGAATGTTTTACTGTTGCTTGTGAATGTGGGCACCCAGTGGCCAGGAAGAATGTAGCTGTCGAGGTACTTAGGTCTGGGCAGCGTAACCCTGGTGTGAACTGATCTAGGGCATGGGGCCATTTGTGCACATGCACAGAGCTATGGCAGTGGGTTGGCATTATGCCTCCATGGCTTAAAGTGGATGTGACCTCGCTGTGCAGGTCAGTGCTTTCTCAGAGCTGGGAAGTGTGACTGAGGGCCATGCACATGCACGGGAATAGGAGTGTCATAAACTGATGTTCCCAGAGGTGAAGGATATGACTGCTGGCTGAGCACATGCCCCAATCTAGAGTGCCATAAACTAATGCACAGAGCTCAGGGAGGGTGGGATGAGGTTGTGTGACACTATGGGCAGGGAGCAGATATAGCCTGGGTATAAAGGCATATGCCCACAGCCTTTATGTACTGGCGCCAGTCTGCAGGGTGGTATTGCTTGGGAGGGAGTGGTAGAGAGGTAGGTTGGGCTGCACTTGGGGTTGGGATGTGGGGCAGGTACAAGTGCTGAGGGTTGCTGTGGCATGGCGTGGGGGCGGGTGACGGGGTTCGGGTGCATGGTGTATGGGTTGTGTCGCGGGTCACAGGACTGCACTGGTGAGGGTATCTCATTCAAGGAATGCAGCTTGGCTTACTTCCTAGTCCCCGTCTCTCCATCTGTGCACTCTCGTGGGCTCAGCACCTCTGCCTTTTCTCCCTTTCAGTTCCTCAGCCTCTGCAACCAGGGCCACCTTTTGTGGTGCAGAAGCCTCTCCCAGGTCAGTTGCAGATTGAATTGCCATCTCAATTGCCTTCCCGTACCTTAACTTTTCCTTGGAGCAGGCTGAATGTGATTTACCCTATTTGGCCATCTTCCTGAACCTCCTAGTATTGTTGAAACATCTATCGCTTCTTTCAGTTTTGCCCATATTTGCCTCATGTACTTTGGAGCAGCTTTGACTGGGTACATATACATTTATGATTGCTATTTCTTCTTGGTGAATTATTCCTTTTATTCATATATAATTTCCTTCTTTGTCTCTTTTGATGTCTTTATATTTAAAGTCTATTTTGTCTGATATTAGTATAGCTACTCCCACTTTCTTTTGGTTACAGCTTGCGTGCAACCTCTTTTTCTATCCTTTCACTTGCAATCTGTTTGTATCCTTGTGTCTAAGATGAGCCTCTTGTAAGCAGCATATAGCTGGATCATATTTCTTAATCCAGCCTACCAATTTGTATCTTTTAATTGGTAAATTTAGCCTGTTAACATTCATAGTTATTATTGTAAAGCCATTTTTTTAATTCTCCATCTTATTCTTTGGATTTTATTTGTCATATCTGTATATTCTTTAACCTCTTTCTCATTTTCTCCTTTAAGTTACCCTTAGTGGTACTCTTCAAGTCTGTGCCACCCTATGGACCTCCCTCTCCTGTCTTTAATTTTCAGCCAACAGAACCCACTTTAGTATTTCCTGTAGGGCCAGTCTCTTTTTGAAAGATTCTCTCAGAACTTGTCTGTGAAAATTTTAATCTTTCCCTCATTTTTGAAGGACAATTTGGCTGAGTAAACAATTCCTGGCTGGAAATCTTTCTCTTTCAGTATCTTAAATATACCACTGCCTTTTCACCTACATCGTGCCTGCTGAGTAATCCAAACCTGGTCTTATGTGGTTTCCTTTTTATGTCATAGATCATTTTTCCCTTGCTGCTTTCAGGATTTTCTGCTTCTCTGCATTATTTGATGGACTGATTAGTATGTTTCTTAGAACAGGCCTATTCTATTTAAGGTTCATTGGGCTTCTTTTATTTGCATATTTTTGTCTTTTATAATGGCTAGGACGTTTTACCCCACTATATCCTCAACTAATCTTCCTTGTTCTGTACTGTTTTCTTCTTCTGGGACATCAATGTTTCTCATATTTGTGTACTTCATTTTGTCCATCATTTCCCTGAGATCCGATTCAAAATTTTCCATCTTTTTTCCTGCCATGTGCCCTTTTTGTTTTCAAAATCAATTTTCTTGTCCTCTGTTTCATTTATTCTTTCTTCTGTTGCTTCAAATCTGTTGTTATGTGCCTCTAGAATATTTTTATTTGGTTAATCTCTGTGATATTTGCTATTTTTCTAATTCTTTCAACTTCTTCTTTGTGCTTTTCTAGTGTCTTCTTGATCTCCTTTATGTCATTAGCCAACCCATTGATTTTTTTAGTGATTTATATTAATATTTGTGATTAGATTTTCCAAAGTCGGTCTTCATACGCTTTATGATTTTTTGTTGCCTTCAAGGCATATACTTATATTGATAGGGATACATTGAAAGTTGATTTCCTTCAATAGACTAAGTTTTTGTATTTGTGAGATTGGTGTGGGGCAGGACACAGGATGTGGAATGGGACACAGCTGTGCAATGGTGAGTTGTGGCACAGGGAGAGGTGCAGGTTGGCGGCATTACACAGGTGCCCCAGAGCATGTGTTGTGGAGTGCGGGGTTGTGGGGGGGTGTTGTTGTGACCGTGGGGGCAGGGTGCAGCTCAGACATGCCTTAGAGCGCAGAAGCAGAGTGGGGTGGGAGGTGGATCAGAGTTGGCTGTTTGAATGTGTGGGAGAAGCTGCACAGACAGTTGGCCTGTGGGCACGTGGAGCATGATGGTCATGGGTATCGGTGTGTGGGGCTCAGAACACAGAAATGGGGGCACAAGATGGGCAGGATGTGGGCACATGTTTTCACCTTGAGGGCCCAGGGGTACCAGGATGTGGATGCGCAAGTTCCAGGCCCAGATCACAGTGTTGTGGGGCATGAGTCCATTGGCAGGGCACGTCACTTGGGTTGGATGGGGCCCTGCCACAGGTGTGCACCTGCAACAGGACATGGTACAGGTGCATGTTGCATGGGGCAGGTGTGTAAATGTGCACAGGGCTGGGGCTGTATGGCACAGATGCACATGTGAGCACCTGCCAGTTGGGGAGACAGGGCTCTTGTGCCGAGGGTCAGAACAAGGGTGTGTTTATGCACAGGGCAGATGGGGCCAGGGTGGGGGTGTGTGCATGCACATGGTCAGTTGTTAAGTGCAGGGTTACAGAGGTCAGTGTGCAGATGCATGGGTACCAGGGCAGGTAGAACACAAGTATACCCATATGCTTGCCTATGAGTGTTGCTCATAGGGGTGTTGGACGCTGATATGCTCATCAGCAGAGCTGGTGGATTGGGTGGGAGTGTGCATGTGCATAGGGGGAAAGACAGGATGCAGGTGTTGAGGGGGTGGGACATGTTGTGGGAGCTGGGGCAAGCAGGACACAAGTGTGTGCATGTACAGATATGGGGGAATTGGGCCCTGGAGTGCATGTGCACAGAGCTCAGGGGTGCAAGGTGGGGTTGTGTGCCTGCATGGGCTGGGGGCAGGTGTGGGCCAGATACTCGGGTGAGCTCTTGTGCAGAGTTGGGGTTACAGGGGTGTGCATTTGCATGGGGTACATGTGGTGGGATGCAGGGGTCAAAGCATTGGGGAACAGATGCGTGGGTGCCACAGCGAGCTGGACTTGGATGTGCACATGCATAGGTCTGAGGGGGGTGGGATGCTGGTGTATTCCTGCACAGAGTTCAGGTGGGGTAGGGTGGGGTCGTACAACTGCATTGGCTGGGGGCAGGTGTGGTATAGATGCATGAGTGAGTGCCTCCAAGGGATTAGGATGGAAAACTTAGGGATGAAGGGCTGGGCACAGGTGTGTGAGCCTCAGAGGAGGCAGGGAAAGAGTGTGCACTTGTTTGGAAAAGGTGGATAGAGCTGGGGCAGGAATGTGTGCATGTACTGGGTGGGTGGGTAGGACGAGGATGCTTGGTTGGAGGTCACACGTGGCCTGTACTTCCTAGTGACTTCCCTGATGTAAGACTACTAATATTTCCTTCATTACCTGTTTATTCAACATCTGCCTGCCATCCAGGAGGGCCCATCTCCCCTGACTACCTGAACTTGCTCCCAATTGTTCCAGTTTCTTTACTTCCTTCTCAGAGAATACAGGGACCTCAAATTCTCTGAGAATGGAGGGTATTAACTTCAATGGGGGTACAAAGGGAAGCTTCCTTAGCCTTTTCATCTGCCTACCTGTTGCCCTTGGCCTCAAAGGTATGTCCTGTCTGGTGTCCATTTACATCCACCACTGATAATTCCCTTGGTAAGAGTAGATTAATTAATACTCATTTTATTAATTCTCTATGGACCAATTCCTCCCGCTTGCTATTAATTAGCAATTAATTAGCCCCCTTTCCATCCAGATTTTCCAAAGGTATGGACTACCCCCAAAGGTGTACTTAGAGTCAGTGTAAACTGTACTATCTTTCCCTCTAGTAATTTGAGGGCTTGGTTTAATGCATACAACTTGCAAGTTTGAGCTGACCAACCACCGGGTAATCAGCTAGCTTCCCTTGCTTCATAAGTTAGTCCATCCACGATTGCATAACCATTGGGCCTCTTTCCCTCCAGGACCCTAGGAGACCCATCCATGAACAGTTTTCCCTGAATGTAAGGAGGGATCCCCCAGGTCAGGCTAAGCTTGGGTTTGATACTCAATTAAGTCCAAATAGTCATGTTCAAGGACTTTTGTCTGGTCAGACCCTTTCCAAACAAAGGAGGCTGCGTTTAAGCTATTGTCTATGGTCAAAACCAAGTCTGCCTTCTCCCTTAAGATTGCCTCATACTTTAGGATTTGGGAATCAGTCAGCCACCTCCCTGCCTTTTGGGATAAAATAGTCCTGACCTGATGAGGGATGCTGACCACTAATGCCCCTCCAAAGGTTGGTTTCCTACCTCTTCTACTAGGAGAGCAGTTGCCACAATGGCCTGACACCACCCAGGCCATGCCTCTGGAGACAGGGTCCAAAAGTTCAGAAAGGAAGGCTATGGGTCTCTTTTGGCCTCCCCAAGTTTGGATTGGTACCCCTAATGCTGTTCCTTTATCAACTGTAACAAATAGATGGAAAGGCTTCTCGAGGGAGAGGAGAATTAGAAGAGGAGCCTTCACTAGTGCCTGTTTGAGTCCTTCTAAGGCTCCTACTTGCCCCTCTCTCCATCCTAATTTGTCAGGCTCTTCCTCCAACAGTTTTGGTATAATCCTTTAGTTTGAGAGGTAAAATAATCTATCCACAATCTACAGTAGCCCACTAATCATAAGAACTTCCTTAGTTCCCTCTTTGGGGAAGAGGCAGTCCAAGTATGGCCTGAATTCTCTCTGAATTTATTCTCCTTTTTTCTTCACTTATGAGATGGCCTAAGTATTTAACTTCCCTTTCCACAAACTGCAGTGTATCTTTTGATGCACTTGGACAATTTGATTGATGGCTTTCAGGTCCTGTACCGTCCTCCATCTGCAATCTACTTTCTGGACTGGAAGAATGCGAGTGCTGAAAGGGGAACATACAGGTTTCTAAGAGCCCATCTTGAAGGAGACCTTCAATGATGGGCTGAAGTCTTTGTCCCCCCGAAATGGGATGGGATGCTGTCTTTGACAAACCACCTCCCCTTCCCTTTTCATTTTAATTTTTATAGGGGGAACTTGCAAGATCATGAATAGTTTACTTTCTCCACAATCGGATGAGCTTTTGTTCTCCTTCAGGTATGGTGTCCTTTCTAACAGTATGTGAGTATCTAATTCTTATTTAAAATGTGTTTTATTGTTAAATATAACATATATACAAAGAAAAGAAAAAAAAATCAATGATTTTCAACAAGCAGATATGTAAGAGATTTCAGAGTGTGTTATAGGTTACCATTCCACTGTTTCAGATTTTTCCTTCTAGCTGTTCCCAAACACTGGAGGCTAGAAGAAATATTTTGTGTGTGTGTGAAAAGTAACATATATACAAAAAAGCAGTAAATTTCAAAGCACATCACAACAATTAGTTGTAGACCAGATTTCAGAGTTTGGTATGGGTTACAATTCTACAATTTCAGGTTTTGTTTTTTTCTAGCTGTCTAAGATACTGGAGACTAAAAGAAATATCAGTATAAATGATTCAGTACTCATACGCATTTGTTAAACCCAACCTTCTCTGTATAACTCCACCATCACCTTTGATCTTTTTACCCACACTCTTTGGGGCTATGCCCATTCTAACTTCTTCATGTTGGAAGGGGCTATTGCTAATATGGGATAGGGGAATGGACTATTTGATGTTCTAGAGAGGCTCACCTCTCTGCATTTTAGAACTTGTCTGGTCCAGGGACCCATCTGGAGGTTGTAGGTTTCTGGAATGCTACCCTGGTACATGGAACATTTGTATAATCTTATATAATGAATCCCCTAGGTGTTCTTTAGGATTGGCTGGAATGGTTTTGGTTTTGGTTTGGCAAGTTATAATAGGTACCAATGTCTAACTGAAGCTTGTTTAAGAGTGACTTGAAAGTAGCCTCTCAACTCTATTTGAACTCTCTCAACCACTGATACCTTATTTGTTTCATTTCTTTTCCCCCTTTTGATCAGGATGGCATTGTTGATCTGGTGGGACTAGGGCCAGACTTATCCCTGGAAGTTATCTCCTACAATGCCAGGGAGACTTTTGCCCCTGGATGGCGTGTCTCAAATAGGGGGGAGGGCAATGATTTCACTTGCAGAGTTGGGCTTAGATAATTACTGAAGTGTACTTTGGTACTTTGACTATCTCTTTCATGCTTACCAGAGTGATAGAAACTACAGAAAATATACTCTGCTTATTTTTTTTTTGTGCATATAGTAGTACTCATGGATAAGATTTATTACAGAGAGGCAGGGCCAAGATGGCAGCTTAGTAAGGTACGTGCGTCTTAGTTCCTCCTCCAGAGAAACTACTAGGTGAACAGAAACAGTGCAGAACAGCTCCTGGGGCCACGGTAGGGAATGGACACACAGCATACCCCAGTCTGGACTGGCTAGTCTGACTGCGAGACTCGGCTGTGGTGAGATCCCCGAGTGGTGCGGCGCGTGACCCCCCGAGCAGTGGCAGCTGTGGCGGCCGGAGCTCCTCCCTCCCTCCTTCCCGGGCCGGCTGAGAGTCTCGGAGAGGCAAGTTTCCCAAGCCGTGGCAGCCGGTGCCCCTCTTTTGCAGGTGGCTTCCTGGTCCTGCTATGAGTCTTGGATCAGAGGGCTACACAAGACGCGGTGGCCCTCCCCTGCGGGCGGCTTTCTGGTCCGGTGACGAATTCCCCAGGCCGCGGCGGCCTGCGACCGACGCCCCTCCCCCGCGGGCGGCTTCCTGGTCTGGTAGCGAATTCCCCGGGCCCGCTGCGGCTGGCACCAATAGGGAAATTAATAAAGGAGCCACAGGGTCCCCTCAAGCCACGGCGGCTGATGCCCCCACCACGCGCGGCCCCCCGAACCAACTGAGAGAATTGGATCGGAAATCCCCAGGCCGCGGAGAACGGTGACCAGGGGGATCCCTTCCAAACACGTGAGACAAACGTGTGCCATGAGCGCCACCTACTGCGCAGGATAAGAAAAACAGAACCCAGAGATTTCACAGAAAAATCTTACACCTTGTTGGGTCCGACACCCAGGGAAATCTGACTAAATGCCCAGACGCCAGCAGCAGAAGATAACGGTCCACGCTCAGAAGATTGAGAATATGGCCCAGTCAAAGGAACAAACCAATAGTTCAAATGAGATACAAGAGCTGAGACAACTAATGCTGAATATACGAACAGAAATGGAAAACCTCTTCAAAAAGGAAATCGAGAAATTGAGGGAGGACATGAAGAAGACATGGGCTGATCAAAAAGAACAAATAGAAAAACTGAAAAAACAAATCACAGAACTTATGGAAGTGAAGGATAAAGTAGAAAAGATGGAAAAAACAATGGATACCTACAAAGATAGATTTAAAGAGACAGAAGATAGAATTAGTGATTTGGAGGATGGAACATCTGAATTCCAAAAAAAAACAGAAACTATCAGGAAAAGAATGGAAAAATTTGAACAGGGTATCAGAGAACTCAAGGACAATATGAACCGCACAAATATACGTGTTGTGGGTGTCCCAGAAGGAGAAGAGAAGGGAAAAGGAGGAGAAAAACTAATGGAAGAAATTATCACTGAAAATTTCCCAACTCTTATGAAAGACCTAAAATTACAGATCCAAGAAGTGCAGCGCACCCCAAAGAGATTAGACCCAAATAGGCATTCTCCAAGACACTTACTAGTTAGAATGTCAGAGGTCAAAGAGAAAGAGAGGATCTTGAAAGCAGCAAGAGAAAAACAATCCGTCACATACAAGGGAAACCCAATAAGACTATGTGTAGATTTCTCAGCAGAAACCATGGAAGCTAGAAGACAGTGGGATGATATATTTAAATTACTAAAAGAGAAAAACTGCCAACCAAGACTCCTATATCCAGCAAAATTATCCTTCAAAAATGAGGGAGAAATTAAAACATTCTCAGACAAAAAGTCACTGAGAGAATTTGTGACCAAGAGACCAGCTCTGCAAGAAATACTAAAGGGAGCACTAGAGTCAGATACAAAAATACAGAAGAGAGAGGTATGGAGAAGAGTGTAGAAAGAAGGAAAATCAGATATGATATATATAATGCAAAAGGCAAAATGGTAGAGGAAAATATTATCTAAACAGTAATAACACTAAATGTTAATGAACTGAATTCCCCAATCAAAAGATATAGACTGACAGAATGGATTAAAAAACAAGATCCTTCTATATGCTGTCTACAGGAAACACATCTTAGACCCAAAGATAAACATAGGTTGAAAGTGAAAGGTTGGGAAAAGATATTTCATGCAAATAACAACCAGAAAAGAGCAGGAGTGGCTACACTAATATCCAACAAATTAAACTTCAAATGTAAAACAGTTAAAAGAGACAAAGAAGGACACTATATACTAATAAAAGGAACAATTAAACAAGAAGACATAATATCATAAATATTTATGCACCGAACCAGAATGCCCCAAAATACGTGAGGAATACACTGCAAACACTGAAAAGGGAAATAGACTCATATACCATAATAGTTGGAGATTTCAATTCACCACTCTCATCAATGGACAGAACATCTAGACAGAGGATCAATAAAGAAATAGAGAATCTGAATATTACTATAAATGAGCTAGACTTAACAGACATTTATAGGACATTACATCCCACATCAGCAGGATGCACCTTTTTCTCAAGTGCTCATGGATCATTCTCAAAGATAGACCATATGCTGGGTCACAAAGCAAGTCTTAACAAATTTAAAAAGATGGAAATCATACACAACACTTTCTCAGATCATAAAGGAATGAAGTTGGAAATCAATAATAGGCGGAGTGCCAGAAAATTCACAAATACGTGGAGGCTCAACAACACACTCTTAAACAACGACTGGGTCAAAGATGAAATTGCTAGAGAAATTAGCAAATACCTCGAGGCGAATGAAAATGAAAACACAGCATATCAAAACTTATGGGATGCAGCAAAGGCAGTGCTAAGAGGGAAATTTATTGCCCTAAGCCTATATCAGAAAAGAAGAAAAGGCAAAAATGCAGGAATTAACTGTCCACTTGGAAGAACTGGAGAAAGAACAGCAAACGAATCCCAAAGCAAGCAAAAGGAAAGAAATAACAAAGATTAGAGCAGAAATAAATGAAATTGAAAACATGAAAACAATAGAGAAAATCAATAAGACCAGAAGTGGGTTCTACGAGAAAATCAATAAGGTTGATGGGCCCTTAGCAAGATTGACAAAAAGAAGAAGAGAGAGGATGCAAATAAATAAGATCAGAAATGGAAGAGGAGACATAACTACTGACCTCACAGAAATAAAGGAGGTAATAACAGGATACTATGAACAACTTTACGCTAATAAATACAACAATTTAGATGAAATGGGTGGATTCCTGGAAAGACATGAACAACCAACTTTGACTCAAGAAGACATAGATGACCTCAACAAACCAATCACAAGTAAAGAAATTGAATTAGTCATTCAAAAGCTTCCTAAAAGAAAAGTCCAGGACCAGACGGCTTCACATGTGAATTCTATCAAACATTCCAGACAGAATCAGTACCAACTCTCCTCAAACTCTTCAAAAAAATCGAAGCGGAGGGAAAACTACCTAATTCATTCTATGAAGCCAACATCACCCTCATACCAAAGCCAGGCAAAGATATTACAAAAAAAGAAAACTACAGGCCAATCTCTCTAATGAATACAGATGCAAAAATCCTCAATAAAATTCTAGCAAATCGTATCCAACAACACATTAAAAGAATTATACATCATGACCAAGTAGGGTTCATCCCAGGTATGCAAGGATGGTTCAACATAAGAAAATCAATTAATGTAATACACCATATCAACAAATCAAAGCAGAAAAATCACATGATCATCTCAATTGATACAGAGAAGGCATTTGACAAGATTCAACATCCTTTCCTGTTGAAAACACTTCAAAAGATAGGAATACAAGGGAACTTCCTTAAAATGATAGAGGGAATATATGAAAAACCCACAGCTAATATCATCCTCAATGGGGAAAAATTGAAAACTTTCCCCCTAAGAACAGGAACAAGACAAGGATGTCCACTATCACCACTATTATTCAACATTGTGTTGGAGGTTCTAGCCAGAGCAATTAGACAAGAAAAAGAAATACAAGGCATCAAAATTGGAAAGGAAGAAGTAAAACTATCACTGTTTGCAGATGATATGATACTATACGTCGAAAACCCAGAAAAATCCACAACAAAACTACTAGAGCTAATAAATGGGTACAGCAAAGTAGCAGGTTACAAGATCAATATTCAAAAATCTGTAGCATTTCTATACACTAGCAATGAACAAGCGGAGGGGGAAATCAAGAAATGAATCCCATTTACAATCGCAACTAAAAGAATAAAATACCTAGGAATAAATTTAACTAAAGAGACAAAAAACCTATATAAAGAAAACTACAAAAAACTGCTAAAAGAAATCACAGAAGACCTAAATAGATGGAAGGGCAAAACATGTTCATGGATTGGAAGACTAAATATAGTTAAGATGTCAATCCTACCTAAATTGATTTACAGATTCAATGCAATACCAATCAAAATCCCAACAACTTATTTTTCAGAAATAGAAAAACCAATAAGCAAATTTATCTGGAAGGGCAGGTTGCCCCGAATTGCTAAAAACATCTTGAGGAAAAAAAACGAAGCTGGAGGTCTAGCGATGCCGGACTTTAAGGCATATTATGAAGCCACAGTGGTCAAAACAGCATGGTATTGGCATAAAGATAGATATATCGACCAATGGAATCGAATAGAGTGCTCAGATATAGACCCTCTCATCTATGGACATTTGATCTTTGATAAGGCAGTCAAGCCAACTCAACTGGGACAGAACAGTCTCTTCAATAAATGGTGCCTAGAGAACTGGATATCCATATGCAAAAGAATGAAAGAAGACCCATATCTCACATCCTACACAAAAAGTTAACTCAAAATGGATCAAAGATCTAAACATTAGGTCTAAGACCATAAAACAGAGGAAAATGTAGGGAGATATCTTATGAAACTTACAATTGGAGGTGGTTTTATGGACCTTAAACCTAAAGCAAGAGCACTGAAGAAAGAAATAAATAAATGGGAGCTCCTCAAAATTAAACACTTTTGTGCATCAAAGAACTTCATCAAGAAAGTAGAAAGACAGCCTACACAATGGGAGACAATATTTGGAAATGACATATCAGATAAAGGTCTAGTATCCAGAATTTATAAAGAGATTGTTCAACTCAACAACAAAAAGACAGCCAACCCAATTACAAAATGGGAAAAAGACTTGAATAGACACTTCTCAGAAGAGGAAATACAAATGGCCAAAAGGCACATGAAGAGATGCTCAATGTCCCTGGCCATTAGAGAAATGCAAATCAAAACCACAATGAGATATCATCTCACACCCACCAGAATGGCCATTATCAACAAAACAGAAAATGACAAGTGCTGGAGAGGATGAGGTGAAAGAGGCACACTTATCCACTGTTGGTGGGAATGTCAAATGGTGCAACCACTGTGGAAGGCAGTTTGGCGGTTCCTCAAAAAGCTGAATATAGAATTGCCATACGACCCAGCAATACCATTGCTGGGTATCTACTCAAAAGACTTAAGGGCAAAAACTCAAATGGACATTTGCACACCAATGTTTATAGCAGTGTTATTTCCAATTGCAAAGAGATGGAAACAGCCAAAATGTCCATCAACTGACGAGTGGCTAAACAAACTGTGGTATATACATACGATGGAATATTATGCAGCTTTAAGACAGACTAAACTTATGAAGCATGTAATAACATGGATGGACCTAGAGAACATTATGCTGAGTGAATCTAGCCAAAAACTAAAAGACAAATACTGTATGGTCCCAATGATGTGACTCGACATTCGAGAATAAACTTGGAATATGTCACTGGTAACAGAGTCCAGCAGGAGTTAGAAACAGGGTAAGATAATGGGTAATTGGAGCTGTTGGGATACAGACTGTGCAACAGGACTAGATACAAAAACTCAAAAATGGACAGCACAATAATACCTAATTGTAAAGTAATCATGTTAAACCACTGAATGAAGCTGCATCCGAGCTGTAGGTTTTTGTTTTGTTTCATTTTGTTTTGTTTTGTTTTTACTATTATGACTTTTATTTTTTTCTCTATATTAACATTCTATATCTTTTTCGGTTGTGTTGCTAGTTCTTCTAAACCAATGGAAATGTACTAAGAAACGATGATCATGCATCTATGTGATGATGTTAAGAATTACTGATTGCATATGTAGAATGGTATGATTTCTAAATGTTGGGTTAATTTCTTTTTTCCGTTAATTAATAAAAAAAAGATTTATTACAGCAAAAGGATACAAAGCAAAATTAGCAAAAAGTAAAGGCATATGAATCAAAATCTGGAAGAAACCAAGCACAAGGTTCCAAGGGTCCTCTTCCTCTGTAGCACATAGAAGGAGCTTAATGAGTTATGACAACATGTGCAAAGTGACCAGAGAAGTTCATTAGAGACTGCCCACAGATTTGGGGGGGGGGGGCAGGTACCACAATTCCAGACTCCCAGAAGGAAAGCAAGTTTTCAGCATAAATCCTATATTTTGTTCAGTTTAGGCACAGTAAGCCACTCTTACCACTTAGGAAAAGCTCTCTATTAGTATCGGGAATTGTCTACTAGCCAAATTCCTAGACACCAGCCAAGGGCCAGCCTTGCAAATAAGCCTCTCTAACGATAGCAATCTCGGATCTGCTAGGTTACCTCTTTTCTACACTAGTTAATTTCATTTTTCACTTTTTCAAACCTTCCTTATGTGTAGATCTTGATTCAGTCATGTTGTATTTCTGTTGAATATATCTGCACATGAACCTGCTTGGCCAAACAGTGGGTGCCTGTGAAATTTTGTTAATTATCACCAAATTGTGTCATCTTGTACACACACTAACAGTATTTGGGAGTGACTTTCTCTGCATTCTCATTACACTGAATATTATCAGTCTTTATACTATGTTTTATTTTACTTCTTCATATGTGCCTATTCTGCCAACATTTTCTGCCTTGAACTTAGTTATAATCAAAAAAGGACTGAAGGGGAAAGTAACTACGGGTTGCCCTAGGTTTTGCTCACCTCCTATGTCATCATTTTAGCATTTGTGGTTGGCTAATACTGAGAAGTAACATACGAAGGAATATGATTGGGTTCCTTGGTTATTGACGTTTCTTAAATTACCATTGTCTTCCTTCTACATTTGAAGCAAGTCTGTTTTGAATCTTGGCCTTGTCAGCACACTGTTTACTCATCTAGATAACACATTTACTTTGTACTTATGTTTAGTCTGACTGAACTCCCATGCACTGTGGAATGCTATGCTTATGAGACATCTGGAATATTATATGAGAATGGGTTGACAAGAAAATTGGACAGACATATTGTGCATATCTCCTCTGCTTACATTCCTGTTCTGTTGTTCCATCAAACTTCACTAACAAAACACGAATTCAAAGTTAAAATTATTCAGAATTTCAAGATGGCAACTGTGGTGACCTCACCTATGGCTGTTATTCTTTGTCCCTCAAAGAATTGGTGTAAGAAGAAAAAACCTTCAACACAAAATCAGAAAATAAGGAAGTAATTGTCCCAAGAGAGAGCCAGAGCCTTGAGTTTGTTTTCTTTTATTGGGTAAAGTGGCCATTTGGAGTGAAGCCATCCGTTGAACACCAAGGGAGGTTCTTGTTTGCTTGAGGAGGTATCTTTAATTTTTAGAACAAAGCAGGAATTTTCCCATGAGTGGGAGGATATATTCCAGATCAGCAAATGCCACAGGTAAGCAAAGCAGACAAATGTGCAAATGACACAAAAAGCAGGCAAACATCTTAAGCTGTTTTCAGCTTAACAAACAAACAGGCAGACAAACACAGTAGTTTTCCAGTGCTTGAGGACATGCAAACACAGAGCAAGCTCACAGATGCTTTGACTATATTCTACCCACAGGCAACAGGAGAGCATTAAACCAAGCAAGAGCATTAAACCCTTATAAATGCAAGGCCTTGTGAGACTACACAGTCACACACCCATGGAGCTGACACTATATCTGTGTTAATCTTGCCAAAAGGGCCCACCTTTCCTTCAATGTGTACGTGTTGGGAAGCTCTGTATGTATTATAACTGCTATCATAAAACCTCCCTCCAGAAATGTTAGGGTTATGTATTTTCCTGGATCCCTGAAATACCATTGCCTAGGTCATTTAGAAAGGGTTCCTCGCTGGATCTGTAGCTAATCTGGGACTAGCAAAAGACACTGCATTTAAATTTAGCAAAACAAGTTATTTTTTTAAATGATGTCTATTCTGGTTTGCTAGCTGCTGGAAAGCAACATACCATAAAGAGAACAGGGGGGAGAAAAGGGGGAATTTAATAAATTGCAAGTTTACAGGTCTAAGGCCATGAAAATGTCCCAATGAGAGCAAGTTTGCAAAGATACCGAAGTTAAGGCACCAACAAGAGTTTACACTCACGCAAGAAGGGCTGATGATGTTCAGGGTTTCTCTCTCAATTGGAAAGGCAAATGGCAAACTTGGTGACTTCCACTAGCTTTCTCTCCAGGCTTCTTCTTTCATGAAGCTCCCCCAGGGGTGTTTTCCTTCTTCATCTCCAAAGTTCTCTGGCTGCGTGGGCTCTCCTGGTTCTCATGGCTCTGAAGCTTTCTCCAAAATGTTTCATTTTCTTGAACTTTTTTTTTATTGTATGACATAACAAACATACAAAGCAAAGAAGGAAAAAATAAACAGTTTTCAAAGCACTCTTCAACAAGTAGTTATAGGACAGATCCCAAAGTTTGTCATGGGCTACCATATCATCCTCTCAGTTATTTCCTTCTAGCTGCTACAGAATATAGATGGCTAGAAGAAATACATATTTTTTTATCATCACAACTTTTTATTTCATTTTTGTGAAAAATAGCATATATACAAAAAAAGCAATAAATTTCAAAGCACAGCACAACAATCTGTTGTAGAACATATTTCAGACTTTGGTATGGGTTACAATTCCACAATTTTAGGTTTTTACTTCTAGCTGCTCTAAGGTACTGGAGACTAAAAAAGACATTGATTTAATGATTCAGCAATCATATTCATTTGTTCAACCCTAGCTTTTCTGTATAACTCCATGATTACCTTTGAACTTTCTATCCCACTCCTTAGGGGTATTTGGGCTATGGCCATTTTAATTTTTTCTTGTTGGAAGAGGCTTTCAATAATATGGCATAGGGAGATGGAATTATCTGATGTTCTGGAGAGTCTGAGCCCTGTAGGTTTCAGGACTTATCTGGTCCAGAGACCCATCTAGAGATTGTAGGTTTCTGCAAAGTTATCCTAGTGCATGGAACCTTTGCAGAATATTATATATTGTCCTACATGTTCTTTGGGATTGGTTGGAATGGTTTTGGCTGGGGTTTGGGAAGTTATGATAGGTAGCAATGTCTAACTGAAGCTTGCATAAGAGTGACTTCAGAGCAGTCTCTCAACTCTATTTGAACTCTCTCAGCCACTGATACTTTACTAGTTACACTTATTTTCCCTCTTTTTGTCAGGATGAAATTGTTTCCACAGTGCAAGGGCCAGAATAATCCCTGGGAGGTATCTCCCATCTTACCAGGGAAACTTTCATCCCTGGATGTCTGTAGGGGTAGGGGTGGGGGGAATGATTTCACTTGCAGAGTTGGGCTTAGAGAGAGTGAGGCCACATCTAAGCAACAAAAGAGGTCCTCCAGAGGTAACTCTTCAGCATAACTATGGGTAGGCTAAGCTTCTCCACTACCTACATAAGCTTCACAAGAGTAAGCCTCAAAATCAAGGTCTTAGCCTATTGATTTGGGTGTCCCTAAAGTTTGACACAATATCAGGGGATTCCCTAAAGTTAAAGTGTAATAGTTCTATATTTTCTCTCCCATCCCTCATGAGACTTTGCCAATACTTTTTTTTCTTTTCTTTTTTTTGCATGGGCAGGTGCTGCCAAAACTTCTTGATTATCTGCTTAATATACTCTAGGATGTATCCAGGCATTACACTAAGCTATACAGGATTAAAGGACCTCTTTCTTATTCTGACTCACTGTGTTTCAATTGTTCAAATGAGCTATACAGATAGGTTGAGTTAGATTATGTGCTACAGAAAATTTACATCCCAGACAAAATAAACCTTTCTTCCTCTGGCCTCAAAGAGTAGGTGCAGATCTAAAATATAGAGAATGCCTTCCTTAACCCTGTGTTCTGAATTACCTTAATCCTGACCTGATTGGCTTCCTTTTTATCTCTGAATACTAGGTTATAGATATACAAAACAGCCTCTCAAAATCTAGAAATAGTAATTACCACTCTGGACTAAATGTGTCTGCTATAAGAACTTACAATCTAGGCCCCTGATTTCTTATAAACTCTTTCTAAAGGAGACCATACTGCCTCACCAAATGTCCCACAGGTTCATTCACATCGTTGCACGTCCTGTGTATACTTATTATTGTAATGTAACGACTCCATCTCCCCTTGTTTGAATCCATAAAAATCTCGAATCCCCTAGATTCAGGGAGACAGATTTTTGAGCCAGTAGACTTAACTTTTTCTTTGTACAGGTTAGTGTGATGCCCCTATACACCCCAGAGTATAGGTCATCCGATCTCCTACTACATGCCTAGCAATAAACTCTTTCTCTCTTTGAAACCCTGGTGTCAAATTTGTCATTTGAGTGATTGGGGAGATAATTCACTACCTTTGTCCAGTATCAAGTGATGACTTTGGTGGACCAAAAGGTCCTAAGAAGCAAGGAAGTCATCTGTCCAGTGTTCTGGGGACCTGGTGTAATAGATAAGCATGGTAACTGGGCCTTTTGTGGATGCTAGCTGTTCTTAATGCTAGAGACTTGGTAATAGTCATTTCTCCGTTCTGCCAGCACTCCAAATACTTTCAGCACCTTAAGAAGTTTCAAAGAGAGAAACCATTTCCCATGCCAAGCCCAGATATCTGACTGGGTGTGTGGGTCGCTGAGATAGAAGTGGATTGGGAAGTCAGTTCCATGGTTTGTGTCCCCTAGACCTAGGTGAGAAGGTCTGGGTCTCACATCCAGAATGATCCCCCCTGCTCTGACCTCTACATGTTTCTGTTTTCTTGGTACCATTCTGTAACAGTTTTGAGACCCTGAAGTGTATTTATTTGTACTGTGTTTAAAACCCTGACCTGAATTTTTGTTGAGTATACTCCTGGAAAAAAAAAGTTAGCTAGCAACTAATTGGTTTTCAATGAAGTTAAGTAGGCCTGTTTAACTGCTCTTCAGTGTGTTACCTAGGTAGTGTAAGTGTTTAATGCTTGTATAATTGCTAATTGGTGTGTTAAGTATTTAATGCTTGCTTAATTGTTAGTTAGTGTGTTTGGTCTAGTTATTAATTGATGTGTTACATAAATGTATAGTAAGTATTAAAAATTTTTAAATTGTAGTTGGTGCCTGTGCCAGTTTGAAACTGTTGTGTACTCCAAAAAAGCCGTGTTCTTTAGTTCTGAGTCAATATTATTGGGTAGGACCTTTGATTAAGTTGTTTCCATGGACATAGGATCCTCCCAATTGTGGGTGGAACCTTTTGATTAAGCGATGTGCCAGTTTGAAGCTATTATGTACACCAGAAAAGCCATGTTTTAATCATGATCCTATCTTGCGGGGCAGCCATTTCTTTTAATCCAGATTCAAAATTGTAAGTGGAAACTTCTGATTAGATTATCTCCATGGAGATGTGGCACACCCAATTGTGGGTGTGAATTTTGATTAGAAGGAGATGTGACAATACCCATTCCATATGGGTCTTTTTTAGTTTACTGGAATCCTTTAAGTGAGGAAATATTTTGGAGACGGCCAGAAATGACTGAAGTCTCAGAGTTGACAGAGAGCACAGATGTAGATGCATGGAAATTGCTTCAGAGGACAGAGACATGGGTGTTTGGAGATGCTTGGAGCCCAGAAGATATCACCCTGAGATGTTAAGAAGCCAGAACCTAGAGAGAGCCAGGGGAAGCCAAGAGATGAAAGCCAGTCCCAGAGAAGGAAAATAAGGACCTCCCAAACTCCCACAGGCACAGAGGCTTAAAACAATGGGTCCCAGGAGCAAGGGACCAGCAGATGCCAGCCACATGACTACCCAGCTGACAGGTGTTACAGACCCATTATCCCTTCTTGAATTAAGGTATCTTTACATGGATGCATTAGCTTGGACATTTTTGTAGGTTTAGAACTGTAAACTTGCAACTTATTTAATTCCTTTTTTGAAATATGTTCCATTTCTGCTATATATCATTCTGGCAGCTTACAAACTGATACAGGTGGTTTCAATGGAGATGTATCTCCATTCATTCAAGGTGGATCACATACCGGAGTCTTTTAAGAGGGAACCATTTTGGAAAAAGGTTTCAAGCCCACACAGCTAGAGACCTATGGAGATGCAGAAGAAAATGCTCTTGGGAAGCCATTTTGAAATGAGAAGCCAGGAGGAAAAGCTAGCAGATGTTGTCATGTGCCTTTCCAGCTGACAGAAGAACCTCAAATGAGGGAAGCCAAGAGATGAAACTCAGACCCAGAGAAGCCAAGTGAGGAACATTCCCAGGAAACAGAGGCTAAAAGCAATGGAGCCCAGGAACAAGGGCTGAGCAGAGACTAACCATGTGCCATTCTAGCTGACAGAGGTTTTCCGGATAGCATCAGCCTTTCTTTAGTGAAAGTACCTCTGGTTGGTGCCTTGATTTGCACATTTTCATGGCTTTAGGACTGTAAACTTGTAACTTCATAAATTCCCTTTAAGTCTGGAACAGGTGGAATGGCTGAGATCCCACACAGAACTGTAAGTCTCCCAAGCCACAGAGGCTGGCATCCCTCCCCCAAGTGCACACCAGGCTGGTTCCCCAGGACAAAAAGAAACAGACCCTACTAGGGTCTCAAGGAAGGTAGCTCAACCAAGCTCCAATTGTGGAATTAATGAACAAATTTGGACTTCTGAGAACAGTTACAGAGCACAGATAAATCTGGAGCAAGTGCTAAAGGAATCAGAAGTTTTTGTCCCAGGAGAGAAGAAGTGGGGTTGACAGAAGAAAAACAAAAAAAAAACCCACAGAGGCTTTTGGAGTTGGGCAGCACAGACTGCTGGAAAACCCTGAGCCCTAAGAAAGGAAGGCACATAGATTCTGGGAACACACAGAGTCGTAAACCAACCCCAGCTCTTGATTAGCAAATCCAGGGGGCTAGTTTCAGGTTCTGAAAGGGCTTTTTTTTTTTTACCCCCTCTTTTTTTCTTTTACTTCTTAACAGAATATTAGCTGGAACTGCCAGCACTCTCAGCCTTCAGGACTGTCCAGGCCAGATCGAAATTAAGGCATGTCTGAGAGACAAAGTAACTACTCAGGTGAATATTGCTAATTAATAAAGGGCATATGTTCCCCAAGGGGAGAGGGGTGGGGCCCAGCCTAAGTGGCTGCCCTCCTTCATGGAATTCAGGCCCCAGGAGTTGAAAAACAGAAGCAACATAACCCCACCTTCTACCTCAGCCTCTATCTCAACCACACCACGGACAGGGAGAGGCACCATATCACTTTATGCTGCTGGGAAACTGCAGGCTGACAAGCGTCACAGGCTGGGAAGGAGAGGAAAAGCACAGAGTCTAAAGGCTTGATGGTAGAGTCTGATAACCTGCTGGGTCTCACCCTAAGGGAAATTCAATACTGTTTACATTGTCCTCCTGAGATGTGGGCCTGTCTTGTCTAGAAAAATATGACTGGGGTCAATCATATCTGACAAGACCCTCCCCAAAGAAATGTTCCATATAGGTAGGGCAAGAACTAAAAAAAAACAAGAGCTGAAAAATGTTGATCAGTGGAACAGAAGCTATGCTAGAGGTCTAGAACAAGTTGAACTGAATGTCAAAGAACAGATAGAGAAGAAAGACAAGCAACAGGAAAATCATAGGAAAAACAGTGAAAATAACCTCCAGAATAAAATAAGGAAATCAAATACCTAGACACCAGCAAACAATAACAAGTCATATTAGGAAAATTGAAGATATGTCCCAGTCAAAGGAATAAACCAACATTTCAAATGAGATACAGGAGTTGAAGCAACTATTCAAAGTATTTGAACAGAAATGTAAAATCACATCAAAAATCAAACAAATGAGTTGAGGGAAGATAGGGCAAAAGAGATGAGGGATGTAAAGAAGACTTTGGGCATCCATAAAGAAGAGGTGGAAAGTTTGAAAAAAACAAATGGCAGAGCTTATAATACAATACAAGAGATGAAAAAGCAGAAAAATAATGGATATGGAGAACAGCAGATTTGAAGAGACAAAAGATTAGTGACCTAGATGACAGGACATCTGTGGTGGTTATGTTTTGGTGTCAACTTGGTCAGATGATGATACCCAGTTGTCTGGTTAGGCAAGCACTGGCCTGACCATTGTTGCAAGGGTATTTAATGGCTTGCTGATAAGCAAGAATCCTGATTTACCAAATCATCAGTTATTGTTTGCAGCTGTGGCTGATTACACTCAAAGGCACTAATGACTCTGTCTCAAGATGGTATTAATAGTCCATGGGGTGAGTTGGTAAGAGAGCTATACCATTTGATTCTGCTGATTGTATGCTTATATGGGTCAGGGCTCTAAGTGAGAGTATTTTTGACACCTTAACAGAGTTTTGTGGAATTAAGAGGTATAATGATGTTGGCTGGTTGTTGGTAGATATGCTGGATACAGTTATGAGGGAAAGACATGAGCTGAAGGCTTCAAATTTGCAACTTAAGCACCATAGGAAAGATGTAAAAGTTTCCATGTGTGGTCTGAAAGAAAATTTTTTTTCCTGTGGTCCCAGAATTGAGATTTCTGAAAACCAGACACAGAGCTTCATTGTGAGAGTAGTAAATTTACAGCATAAATGAAAATCTCAGCCTTGCAGGGTGTCTTGTGTTAAAGTTAGGGCTTTGATTGGGAAAAAATGATATCCTGAAACTTGGAATGGGGACATATGGTTTGATAATGATGGCAGTGTGGACATGGACTCCCTGGAGCTTTCAGAGCCTTTCCTAGTTTGACCAGTAATGGACTGTCCTGAGGAAACAGCCACCCACTGTCCCTCCTTCCTTGAGAAAACAGCTTCCTGGTCTCCAGACTGCCCAGAGGAGTCTTCCAATCAACCTCTACCTTAAGAGTTTAACCCTTCAGTACCTGCTAAACTGGTAACCACCTGCCCTGGGGCAACAGCCCTCACTCCTGTCTGGAGCAGCTAATCCTGTTTCAACAGATGAAACTGCAACGGAATGACATGAGGAAATTGACACTTCTATTTCTTTTCATGACCCATTCCACCACCCATCTTTTCTTCAAGACCAGACTAAAGTCCCAAAAGGCTCCAAAAAGGCAAGGGACAAAATGTGACCCATGAGGAAGTACACTATACTTCAAAAGAACCACATGAGTTTTCCAATCCATTTAGACAGAAATCAGGGAAATATGTGTGGGGATGGACATTAAGGGTTTGAGATAATGGTGGAAGGAATATAAAGGTGGGTCCAGCTGAATTTATTGATATGGGCCAACGAAGCAGAGCTCGAGGGGTTAGAAAGATCATTAACAGTTTGTTTGGATAGTTGGCTAAAACATGGATCAAATGGTGGTGGACATGACCTGAGGGTGAAACACCAGAACTGCCTGGTATGATGTAGTTGAGGGGACCCAGAGGCTTAGAGAAATGGGAATGTTAGAGTGGATTGATCAAGAAAGACCTGCTCTTGAAAACCCACCAGTTGGGTGGGTTTCCAGAGAATTCTGCACAATATGGAGGTACCACTTGGAAATGGACAGCTGCAGCACTACAATCCCTTTTCTGGGATGTCCTTAAAGGACAGTAGTGAGGGAAAATCCTTCCAGTGGGCAGAACGTGGAACCTGTACCTGGTTGTTCATTTTGCTTGGAAGGAGAACTGGCCAGAGGTGCATTTGTATATTGACTCATGGGCTGTCGCTAATGGTTTGGTTGGATGGTCAGGGACTTGGCAGGAGAATGATGGGACAATTGGTGGCAGAGAGGTCTGGGGGAAAGCTATGTGGATAGATATTCCTGAGTGGGCAAACACATGAAGATATTTGTGTCCCATGTGAATATTCACCAGTGGGTGACTACAGCAGAGGGAGTTTTTTTTTCTTTTTTTTTATTAATTAAAAAAAAAAACAACAAACAAAACGTTAAAATATCATTCCATTCTACATATACAATCAGTAATTCTTAATATCATCACATAGTTGCATATTCATTTCTTAGAACATTTGCATCGATTTAGAAAAGAAATAAAATGACAACAGAAAAAGAAATAAAACGACAACAGAGAAAAAAAAGATTATACATATAATACCCCTTACAACTCACTTTCATTTACCACTAGCATTTCAAACTAAATTTATTTTAACATTTGTTCCCCCTATTACTCATTTTTATTCCATATGTTCTACTCTTCTGTTGATAAAGTAGATAAAATGAGCATCAGACACAAGGTTTTCACATTCACAGAGTCTCATTGTGAAAGCTATATTATTGTTCGATCATCATCTAGAAACATGGCTACTGGAACACAGCTCTACATTTCCAGGCAGTTCCCTCCAGCCACTCCACTACATCTTGAACAACAAAGTGATATCTACTTAATGCATAAGAATAACCTCCAGGATAACCTCTTGACTCTGTTTGGAATCTCTCAGTCATTGACACTTAGTCTCATTTCACTCTTCCCCCTTTGGTCGAGAAGGTTTTCTCAATCCCTTGATGTTAATTCACAGCTCATTCTAGGGTTTTCTTCAGTCCCTTTATGCTGAGTCTCAGCTCATTACAGGATCTCTGTTCCACATTGCCAGGAAGGTCCACATCCCTGGGAGTCATGTCCCATGCAGAGAGGGGGAGGGTGGTGAGATTGCTCGTCATGTTGGCTGGAGAGAGAGGCCACATCTGAGCAACAAAAGAGGCTCTCGTGGGGGTGACTCTTAGGCCTAAATTTTAAGTAGACTTGACCTATCCTTTGTGGGGTTAAGTTTCATGTGAACAAACCCCAAGACTGTGGGCCCAGCCTATAGCTTTGGTTGTCCACATTGCTTGTGAGAATATCAGGAATTCAACTTGGGGAAGTTGAATTTCTCCCCGCTCTCACCATTCCCCAAAGGGGGCTTGCAAATACTTTTCCACTCACTGATCAAATCACTCTGGGATTCATCGGGGCATCACTCTGGACAAACCAACAAAATCTCATGTCCTACCTGAGGTTCCAAGTACTTATGATGTTCAATCAAACTATCCACATAAGTTATATTAGGAAATGCTCTAGTCAAAATATAAATTTTGTAGCAAATAAACATTTTTTGCTTTAGTCTCACACATAAGGTGACATTTTTAAATATTAATTACCATCTATTTACAGCACCCTGCAGTAATGACATTCCTTCATTCTTCCTCATGCAAAAACATTTTCAAAATTTGTACATTGTACATTTCACTATTATTATACACTCTAGGCATTCCTAGATTATACCATCTCGATCTTCAAATCTATTGTTCTAGTTTGCTAGCTGCTGGAATGCAACACACCAGAAATGGATTGGCTTTTAATAAAAGGGGATTTATTTTGTTAGTTCTTCAGAGGAAAAGCAGCTAACTTTCCACTGAGGTTCTTTCTTACGTGGAAGGCACAGGATGGTCTATGCTGGTCTTCCCTCCAGGCCCCTGGGTTCCAACAACTTTCCCCAGGGTGACTTCTTTCTGCATCTCCAAAGGCCTGGGCTGAGCTGCAAGTGCTGAGATGAGGAATGCCGAGCTGCTTAGGCTGTGCTACGTTTCGGTCTCTCATTTAAGCACCAGCCAATTAAGTCAAATTTCCTTCATTGCAGCAGGCCTGCCTCCTAGCTGACTGCAGATGTAAATCAGCAACAAATGAGGTTGACGTACCATTGGCTCATGTTCACAGCTACAAAACTAAGTACAATCACCTGGCCAAGTGGACAACTGAATATAACTACCACATCTATCTTTCTTTCTGATTTCATTTATGTCCCCATCCCTCCTCCCTCTATCATTCTCACATGCAGCTTCATTCAGTGTTTTAACATCATTATATTACAGTTAGGTAGTATTGTGCTGTCCATTTCTGAGTTTTTGTATCCAGTCTTGTTGCACAGTCTGTATCCCTTCAGCTCCAATTACCCAATATCTTACCCTATTTCTATCTCCTGATGGTCTCTGTTACCAACGACATATTCCAAGTTTATTCACTAATGTCAGTTCATATCAGTGAGACCATACAGTATTTGTCCTTTAGTTTTTGGCTAGTCTCACTCAGCATAATGTTCTCTAGGTCCATCCATGTTGTAACATACTTCATAAGTTTATTCTGTCTTAAAGCTGCATAATATTCCATTGTAGGTATATACCACAGTTTGTTTAGCCACTCTTCTGTTGATGGACATTTTGGCTGTTTCCATCTCTTTGTAATTGCAAATAATGCTGCTATAAACATTGGTGTGCAAGTGTCCGTTTGTGTCTTTGCCCTTAAGTCCTCTGAGTAGATACCTAGCAGTGGTATTGCTGGGTCATATAGCAATTCTATATTCAGCTTTTTGAGGAACCACCAAACTGCCCTCCACAGCGGTTGCACCCTTTGACATTCCCACCAACAGTGGATAAGTGTGCCTCTTTCTCCGCATCCTCTCCAGCACTCGCCATTTTCTGTTTTGTTGATAATGGCCATTCTGGTGGGTGTGAGATGATATCTCATTGTGGTTTTGATTTGCATTTCTCTAATGGCCAGGGACGTTGAGCATCTCTTCATGTGCCTTTTGTTCATTTGTATTTCCTCTTCTGAGAAGTGTCTGTTCAAGTCTTTTTCCCATTTTGTAATTGGACTGGCTGTATTTTTGTTGTTGAGTTGAACAATCTCTTTATAAATTCTGGATACTAGACCTTTATTTGATATGTTGTTTCCAAATATTGTCTCCCATTGTGTAGGCTGTCTTTTTACTTTCTTGCTGATGTTCTTTGATGCACAAAAGTGTTTAATTTTGAGGAGATCCCTTTTATTTCTTTCTTTCTTCAGTGCCCTTGTTTTAGGTGTAAGGTCCATAAAACCACCTCCAATTATAAGATACATAAGATATCTCCCTACATTTTCCTCTAAATGTTTTATGGCCTTAGACCTAATGTTTAGATCTTTGATCCATTTTGAGTTAACTTTTGTATAGGGTGTGAGATACGGGTCCTCTTTCATTCTTTTGCATATGGATATCCAGTTCTCTAGGCACCATTTATTGAAGAGACTGTCCTGTCCCAGGTGAGTTGGCTTGACTGCCTTATCAAAGATCAAATGTCCATAGATGAGAGGGTCTATATCTGAGCACTCTATTCGATTCCATTGGTCAATATATCTATCTCTATGCCAGTACCATGCTGTTTTGACAACTGTGGCTTCATAATATGCCTTAAAGTCAGGCAGCATGAGACCTCCAGCTTCATTTTTTTTCCTCAAGATACTTTTAGCAATTCAGGGCATCCTGCCCTTCAGATAAATTTGCTTATTGGTTTTTCTATTTCTGAAAAGTAAGTTGTTGGGATTTTGATTGGTATTGCATTGAATCTGTAAATCAATTTAGGTAGAATTGACATCTTAACTATATTTAGTCTTCCAGTCCATGAACACAGTATGCCCTTCCATCTATTTGCATCTTCTGTGATTTCTTTTAAGTTTCTTGTAGTTTTCTTTGTATAGGTCTTTTGTCTCTTTAGTTAAATTTATTCCTAAGTGTTTTATTCTTTTAGTTGCAATTGTAAATGGAATTCGTTTCTGATTTCCCCCTCAGATTGTTCATTACTCTATTGTTCTATACTGTATAGTATAGAAACACTACAGATTTTGAAGTTGATCTTGTAACCTGCCACTTTGCCGTACTCGTTTATTAGCTCTAGTAGTTTTGCTGTGGATTTTTCTGGGTTTTGACATATAGTATCATATCATCTGCAAACAGTGATAGTTTTACTTCTTCCTTTCCAATTTTGATGCCTTGTATTTCTTTTTCTTGTCTAATTGCTCTGGCTAGAACTTCCAACACAATGTTGAATAACAATGGTGATAGTGGACATCCTTGTCTTGTTCCTGATCTTAGGGGGAAAGTTTTCAGTTTTTCCCCATTGAGGATGATATTAGCTGTGGGTTTTTCATATATTCCCTCTATCATTTTAAGGAAGTTCCCTTGTATTCCTATCCTTTGAAGTGTTTTCAACAGGAAAGGATGTTGAATTTTGTCAAACGCCTTCTCTACATCAATTGAGATGATCACGTGATTTTTCTGCTTTGATGTACTTATATGGTGTATTATATTAATTGATTTTCTTATGTTGAACCATCCTTGCATAACTGGGATGAATCCTACTTGGTCATGATGTATAATTCTTTTAATGTGGTGCTGGATTCGATTTGCTGGAATTTTGTTGAGGATTTTTGCATCTATATTCATTAGAGAGATTGGTCTGTAGTTTTCTTTTTTTGTAATATCTTTGCCTGGTTGGTATGAGGGTGATGTTGACTTCATAGAATGAATTAGGTAGTTTTCCCTCCATTTCAATTTTTTTGAAGAGTTTGAGCAGGGTTAGTACTAATTCTCTCTGGAATGTTTGGTAGAATTCACATGTGAAGCCGTCTGGTCCTGGACTTTTCTTTTTGGGAAGCTTTTGAATGACTGATTCAATTTCTTTACTTGTGATTGGTTTGTTGAGGTCATCTATGTCTTCTTGAGTCAAAGTTGGTTGTTCATGCCTTTCTAGGAACTTGTCCATTTCATCTACATTGTTGTATTTGTTAGCATAAAGTTGTGCACAGTATCCTGTTATTACCTCCTTTATTTCTGTGAGGTCAGTGGTTATGTCTCCTCTTCCATTTCTGATCTTATTTTATTGCATGCTCTCTGGTCTTCTTTTTGTCAATCTTGCTAAGGGCCCATCAATCTTATTGATTTTCTCATAGAACCAACTTCTGGTTTTATTGATTTTCTCAATTGTTTTCATGTTCTCAATTTCATTAATTTCTACTCTAATCTTTGTTATTTCTTTCCTTTTGCTTGCTTTGGGGTTAGTTTGCTATTTTTTCTCCAGTTCTTCCAAGTGAACAGTTAATTCCCGAATTTTTGCCCTTTCTTCTTTTTTCATATAGGCATTTAGGGCAATAAATTTCCCTCTTAGCACTGCCTTTGATGCATCCCCTAAGTTTTGATATGTTCTGTTTTCATTTTCATTCGCCTTGAGATATTTACTGATTTCTCTTGTAATTTCTTCCTTGACCCACTGGTTGTTTAAGAGTGTGTTGTTGAGCCTCCACGTATTTGTGAATTTTCTGGCACTCTGCCTATTATTAATTTCCAACTTCATTCCTTTATGATCTGAGAAAGTGTTGTGTATGATTTCAGTCTTTTTAAATTTGTTGAGACTTGCTTTGTGACCCAGCATATGGTCTATCTTTGAGAATGATCTATGAGCACTTGAGAAAAAGGTGTATCCTGCTGTTGTGGGGTGTAATGTCCTATAAATGTCTGTTAAGTCTAGCTCATTTATTGTAATATTCAAATTCTCTGTTTCTTTATTGATCCTCTGTCTAGATGTTCTGTCCATTGATGAGAGTGGGGAATTGAAGTCTCTAACTATTATGGTAGATGTGTCTATTTCCCTTTTCAGTGTTTGCCTCATGTATTTTGGGGCATTCTGGTTCCGTGCATAAATATTTATGATTGTTATGTCTTCTTGTTGAATTGTTCCTTTTATTAGTAGATAGTATCCTTCTTTGTCTCTTTTAAGTGTCTTACATTTGAAGTCTAGTTTGTTGGATATTAGTATAGCTACTCCTGCTCTTTTCTGGTTGTTATTTGCATGAAATATCTTTTCCCAACCTTTCACTTTCAACCTATGCTTATCTTTGGGTCTAAGATGTGTTTCCTGTAGACAGCATATAGAAGGATCCTGTTTTTTAATCCACTCTGCCAGTCTACGTCTTTTGATTGGGGAGTTCAGTCCATTAACATTTAATATTATTACTGTTCACGTAGTACTTTCCTCTACCATTTTGCCTTTTGTATTTTATATGTCATATCTAATTTTCCTTCTTTCTACACTCTTCTCCACACCTCTCTCTTCTGTCTTTTCATATTTGTCTCTAGTACTCCCTTTAGTATTTCTTGCAGAGCTGGTCTCTTGGTCACAAATTCTCTCAGTGACTTTTTGTCTGAGAATGTTTTAATTTCTCTCTCATTTTTGAAGGACAATTTTGCTGGATATAGAATTCTTGGTTGACAGTTTTTCTCTTTTAGTAATTTAAATATATCATCCCACTGTCTTCTTGCTTCCATGGTTTCTGCTGAGAAATCTACCTGTAGTCTTATTGGATTTACCTTCTATGTGATGGATTGCTTTTCTCTTGCTGCTTTCACGATCCTCTCTTTCTCTTTGACCTCTGACATTCTGACTAGTAAATGTCTTGGAGAACATCTATTTGGATCTATTTTCTTTGGGGTGTGCTGCACTTCTTGGATCTGTAATTTTAGGTCTTTCATAAGAGTTGGGAAATTTTCAGTGATAATTTCTTCCATTAGTTTTTCTCCTCCTTTTCCCTTCTCTTCTCCTTCCAGGACACCCACAACACATATATTTGTGCACTTCATATTATCATTCAATTCCCCGAGTCCCTGCTCATATTTTTCCATTCCTTTCCCTATAGGAAGTTTCTGTTTCTTCTTGAATTTCAGATGTTCCATCCTCCAGTTTACTAATCCTAACCTCTGTCTCTGAAATCTACCCTTGTATGTTTCCATTTTATTTCATCTCTTCTACTGTACCTTTCATTCCCATAAGTTCTGTGATTTGTTTTTTCAGACTTTCCATTTCTTTGTTTCGTTCATTCCTTGCCTTCTTCATATCCTCCCTGAATTCATTGATTTGGTTTTTGAAGAGGTTTTCCATGTCTGTTCGTATATTTGAATTAATTGTTTCTCATTTGAGCTCCTGTATCTCATTTGAACTATTGGTTTGTTCCTTTGACTGGGCCATATCTTCAATATTCCTGGTGTGAATTGTTATTTTTTGCTGGCATCTAGACATTTAATTACCTTAATTAGTTTATTCTGGAGATTGCTTTCACTTCTCTTACCTAGGGTTTTCTTGCTAGATGAGTTTGTTGTCTATCTGTTCTTTGACCTTCAATTCAGCTTTTTCTGGGCCTCTAGCTTAGGTTTTGTTTAACAGAGGATAATTTTTCAGTTCTTGTTTTCTTGTGTCTTGCCCTTCTTGTATGGTACCTTTTCCCTCCCCACCCTTAGGAGGGTTTTTCCTGGACTAAACTGGCCTCCTATCAGGGGGAAGGAGTCACCTGTATCAGTTTTCCCTGAGGGTGAGACCCAACAGATTAAAAGACTTTCCTGTGAAGTCTCTGGGCTCTGTTTTTCTTATCCTGCCCAGTATGTGGCATTTGTCTGCCTGCGGGTCCCACCAGCAGAAGATGTTGTGACTCCTTTAACTTTGGAAGGCTCTCCCTGCTGGGGACGTGGTGGAGACAGAGGAGAGGTTGTAGGCTGGTTTTAATGGCTTCAAATTGCCAAGCCCTGGATTCTGAATTCCTTGAGAGAGGGATTCCACCTGAGTTGGGCTTCTCCCCTCCCCTGGAGAAGGCACAGATGGGAGACAGCCCTGAAAGCAGTCCGTTCCTGCTATGCCTGGGGCAGTTGCAGTCTGAGTAGTCCTGCCGTTGAATCCAGAGGCAGCCAAGTCTCCACAGAAACAGCCACAAAAACCTCCATTTTGTCCCCTTTCCTCTTTTTCGGTTAGCCCAATAAGCGACCTCCGCCTTGACCAGGTTCGCCTAAGCTGGGGGCCTATTTTTAGCAGTCAGAATTTGTTAATTAATGCCACAATTGGTGTTTGGTTGGACTCAGTTCCTCCTACTGTTAGAGTGTCTTTCCTTTCCCTCTGGGAAGCCACCTGTGGGGGAGGGGCACCGGGCACCGGCTGCCACAGCGTGGGGAGCTCACAGTTCTGGGGAGACTCGTAGCTGGTCTAGCTGGTCCAGACTGGGGTACACTGTGTACACGATAGTGACTGGGGTACCCTGGTCACTATCGTGGCTCTGGGAGCTGTTCTGCACTGTTTCTGGTTATTTAGTAGTTGTTCTGAAGGACGAACTAAAATGCGCACATTGCTAAGCTGCCATCTTGGCCATAGGGAGGTTTTAATGAAGTAGATAAGATGACCCATTCTGCAGATACAAGTCATTCTCTTTCCCCAGACACTTCTCCCATTGCCCAGTGGGCTCCTGAACATGTTCATGGTGGTAGGAATGGAGGTTATGCATGGATTCAGCAATATGGACTTTCACTCACCAAGGCTGACCTGGCTACAGCCACTGCTGACTGCCCAATATACCAGCAGCAGAGACCCACACTCAATCCCCAATATGATGTCATTCCCTGAGGTGATCAACCTGCTACCTGATGGCAGCTTGATTACATTGGACCACTTCCATCATGGAAGGGGCAGTGACTTAATCTAACTGGAATAGACACATACTTCTGATATGGGTTTGCCTTGTGTAAACAAAATTCTTCTACAAAAACTACCATCCTTGGACTTATTGGATGCTTTATTCACCATCATGTTATTCCTCACAGCACTGCTTCTGATCAAGGAATTCACTTCATAGCAAATGAAGTGCAGGAATGGGCACATGTTCATGGAATTCTCTGGTCTTACCATGTAAGCTGCCTTATCATGTACAGGCATCTGGATTAATAGAATAGTGAAATTGCCTTTGAAGACCCAATTATGATGCCAACTGGGTGTTGCCCTTGCATGGCAGGGGCAGTGTTCTCCAGGCAGCTGTGTATGTTCTGAATCAGCATCCACTCTGTGGTGCTGTTTCTCCCATAGCCAGGTGTTCTAGTTTGCAAGCTGCCAGAATACAATATACCAAAAACAGAATGACTTCTAAAAAGGGGAATTTAGTAAGTTGCAAGTTTACAGTTCTAAGGCTGTGAAAATGTCCAAGTTAAAGCAAGTCTATAAGAATGTCCATTCTAAGGCATTCGGGGAAAGATACCTTGGTTCAAAAAGGCTAATGATGTTCAGAGTTTCTCTCTCAACTGGAAAGTCACATGGTGAACATGGTGATGTTAGCTAGCTTTCTCTTCAGGCTCCTTGTTTCATGAAGCTCCCCCAAGGGCATTTTCCTTCTTCATCTCCAAGTGCCTCTGGCTATGTAAAGCTCTTTCCAAATGGTTCCCTCTGAAAGGGCTCTAGCAAGCAAACTCACCTTGAATGGGTGGTGACATATCTCCATGGAAACCATCCCTTCAAAAGTTACTACCCACAGTTGGGTGAGTCATATCTCCATGGATAATCAAAACGCTTCCACCCAGCAATATTGAATGAAGATTAAAGGACATGGCTTTTCTGGGGAACATAATAGCTTCCAACCAGCACACTAACCATCATAGACCCTCTCTGAGGAACTTACCTCTTATCAAAAGATATAAGTTGTATTGTTCATGTTATAGTATTTAAGTTACAGGATATGAAGTTTAAGAGTAAATCTCTTTTTACTCTTGAAAAGTACTAAGATCTTGCACCCTATTCTGGAGAGATGTAGTGTGTTTCCAGTTGTATGCAGGATAGTTGTTTTATTAGGCAAAACATATGTTTGTTATTGTGATGGTTAGATTCTGGTGTTAACTTGGCCCAGTGATTATGCCCAGTTGTCTGGTCAGGTAAGCACTGGCCTGACCATTGCTGCAAGGAATTTTGGTTCTGGTTAATAAACCAGAAGGCTGGTATTTTAAATCACCAGTCAGTTGATTGCATCTGTGGCTGATTATCTGCAATCAACTAAGGCTTGTCTCCCACAATGAGATAATCCAATCAGTTGATTACTCCAATCAGTTTTTAAGGAAAAGAGAGACTTTTTCACTGCATTTTCAGTCAGACTTCAGAGAAAGAAACCCTGAATATCATCAGCCTTCTTGAACCGAGGTATCTTTTCCTGGATGCCTTAATTTGGATGTTATTTTTTAGCCTTGCCTTGATTTGGACATTTTCATGGCCTTAGATCTGTATTCTTGCAACTTAATAAATCTCTCCTTTCAAAAGTCATTCCATTTCTGGTATATTGCATTCTGACAGCTTCCAAATTAACACATTTATTGTGTTTTACTAGGAAATTAAGCATGTTTCAAGGTGATATATATAACTTCCAAGTTGACAAGGAGTGTACTGTGATGGTTAAGTTCTGATGTCAACTTGGCCAGGTGATGATACCCAGTTGTCCAGTCAGGCAAGCTGCAAGGGTGTTCATGGCTGGTTGATAAACCAGAAGGCTTATTTATTAAATCATGTGTCCACTGACTGCAGCTGTGGCTGACTACATCAGCATTAACTAAGGGCATGTCTCTTGCAAACAAGATAATCCAATCAGTCAAAGATATTTTTTCAACGCAGAAGAGAGACTTTTTAGTGCTTCTTCAGTCAGCAAGCCTCTCCTGTGGAGTTTGTCGAGATCCTTCATTGATGCTGCCAGCTTCACAGCCTGTCTTATGGCTTTTGTGCTCTTCCTTTCTCATGGTTGCATGAGACAGCTTTTTAAATTTCATATTCATGGATATCTTCTGTTGGTTCTGTTTCCCTAGAGAATCTTGACTAATATAACATCCGGAATCCTTCACACAAAAGAACAGGTGGTGAAAAGAATGTTAAAATATAAACAGGATTTCAGGGACTTGAATGTCAACATGAAGCACACAAATATATAAGTTATAGATGTGACAAGAGAAGAGAAAGGAAAAGAGGAAGAAAAATTAATGGAGGAAATAATTACTGAGACTTTCCCATCTCTTATTAAAGACATGAAATTATAGGTCCAAAAAATCACAGTATATAACAAACAGAATAGATCCAAATGGACCTACTCCAATATACTTATTAATCACATTGTCTAATGCCAAAGACAAAGAGAGAATTCAGAAAGCGGCAAGAGAAATGCTATCTATCACACACAAGGGAAGTTAAATAAGACTATGTGTGGATTTCTCAGTAGAAACCATGGAGGTGAGAAGGCAATGGTATAATGTATTTAAGATACTGAAAGAGAAAAACTGCCAACCAAGAAATCTATACCCAGAAAAAAATGTCCTTCAAAACCAAGGGGAAGTTTAAAATATTTTCAGACAGTCACTGGGAGAGTTTGTGACAAGAGACCAGCTTTACAAGAAATACTAAATGGAGTACCACAGCAGACAGGAAAAGACAGGAGAGAGAGTTCTGGAGAAGGGTGTAGCCCATTACTGGGTTTATATTCAGAGGAACTGAAAGCCAGGACACAAACTGACATTTGCACACTGATGTTTATAATGGTATTATTCATAATTTGCCAAGAGATGAAAACAGCCCAATTGCCCATCAACGGATGTGTGGCTAAACAAGCTGTACATATGATTGAATATTATGCAGTTGTAAGACAGAATAAATCATGAAGTATGTAACAATGTGGATGAACCTGGAGGACATTATGCTGAGTGAAATTAGCCAGAAACAAAAGGACAAATACTGTATGGTCTCACTAATACGAACTAACATTTAGAATAAACTTTGAGAGTTAAAGTTAAGAACGCAGGTTATCAGAAGATAGAAAGAGGGCAAAGATTGGGCATTTGTTGCTGAAGGAGTACAGAATATGCAACAGGACTGTATGTAAAGTCTCAGTAACTGATAGGACAGTACTATCTGATAGCACAATAATGTAAGTGCACTGAATGAAGCTGAATGTGAGAATGGTTGAGGGAGAAGGGCTGGGAACATATATGACATTAGAAATAAAGACAGAGGATAAATACAGATGGTATAACTTAGGAATGCCTAGAGTGGACAATGATGGTGATTAAATGTTCAAATATAAGAATGTTTTTGCATGAGAGAGATGAATGTCAACATTGCAATGTGCTGAAAATACCAGAATGCAATATACCAGAATTGGAATGGAATTTATTAAGTTGCAAGTTTATAGTTCTAATGCTGTGAAAATGTCCAAATTGAGGTACAAACAATAGGAATACCCTCTTGAAAGGCTGATGCTGTCCAATACACCTCTGTCAGCTGGGAAGTCACCTGTCTGGTGTCCGCTGAAGTCTGTGGTTTCTGGAAACCTCTGTCAGCTGGAAAGGCACATGGCAACATCTGCTAGCTTTCTCTCCTGGCTTCTTGTTTCACAAGGCTCCCCTGGGGGCATTTCATTCTTTATCTCCAAAGGTCTCTGGATGTTTAGGCTCTCTACC